>NW_023416309.1:105481133-108231133 GCF_014176215.1 Rousettus aegyptiacus
TAATGCTAGCTAGAAAAATCCTCGATAAATCTTCCTCCCCCTCCTCCTAGCTCCTAGGAGATGCACTACTTTTTGTCCGCGGACGACTCGTTCTGAGTCTCCTCCTAGAAATTCGTCAAGCAGTAGAAGCAGAAAGCAGCCAAGGTGAGGAAGGTAACAGTTAACTGAATGGGACTCCTACTTTGTCTTATAAAAGAGTGACTCACTGAAATCCACGAACAGAGCTCTGGCATGAGCCAGAAAGCTACCTGGGCCAGCTTACAGCTTCGGGTGTAGCCACGTGAAATAAATATTTCCAGAAACCCAGCATTTTGGAAAGTCCTACTGTCCCAACTTCATGAGGAGAACCGAACCCAACCCACCTGGTCCCACTGGCCCTGCACGCTCTGGTCTAAACTAGTATGCATTTTTTTTTTTTTTTAAATCTTGCTCATGAGTGCTTTTACTATTCACGCTTTAGGATTTTATCATTTCAAATTCCTCTTACCATTTTAAGATTTCTCCTACGTCACACTGACACCAGACTCCGTCCGTAAAAATAGAGCCTTCGCATGCAGAAAACCTGCCCCTTAAGTTGGCTCTGCAGACCAACCACATGGTGTCAAGGAAAGAGATGAGGACTGGATGTGGAGGGACCTGCTTCAAAGCCCAATGTACCATTTCCTGTGGGACCCTAGCAAGTCACATAACCGCATATGTACACGGGGAATAATGCTACACGCCTAATGCGTGTACGTATGTCATCCACTTAAGTAACTATCTATATAAATGGTTATTCATATGTTTGACTTCCCAATGAGCACAAGTTGTTTGAAGATAAGGATCATGTTTTGTTTTGTTTTTTAAACGTTTCCATCTCACAGCACCTGGCATATAGTGAATCCTCAGGAAACATTTAATAACAGAGAATAAATGTAAGAGAAGCACCAGGCCTAAGAGACACTAAGCATGTGGCAGGTGACATCGTAAAGACAATGGTTTGAAAATGGCTGCTGCGAAGAGTAGCAAAGCCCCCCAGCTGCGGCTCCCCCATCCCCTCGCGAGGCGCTACGATAATGATGCTGAGGAAACGTCGATTCCTCGGGGTTGGGGAAGTTCAAGAACGTTCTCCTGTGTAGCTAAAACCACTCAAATAACTAAAGACCGGATCAACGCAACCGGCATTTAGATTAGGTAAGCATCCACTCATCCATTCTCTTTTGGTTCAACCGATGTTTTTTTCAAGAACCCATTCTGTGCCAGGCTGTGAGCTGGGCTCTTGGTTTTCAAAAGGAAAAGACACAGGATGTCCCCACAAAGAATTCACTATGTAGGCATAATCATTAAGCACTGTAACATTTAACTCACACACACACACACACACACACCTATTAACTAAAAGTGCCCCCGAGAGGCTGCATGATGATCCCCACTTAGGCTTCATGCTTCACACCTGAAGGTCTCTTTCAAACCTGACGTCAGAGACAGTTTATAACTCTCACAAGAAAGTCATTCCTCCCACCTTATCCTCTTACCTCCCTTTGGACCCCAAACACTACTACCCACCTTAATCACATCCGTTTTCCGGATCTGGCTCCGCTGGACTTTTGGCTGCCCTCCCAAATAATCTCACCACACTTTCGGAGGCTGACAACTTGCCAAGAGTGGAGATTTTGAAAAGAATGTGCTACTGGCCTTGTAGGCCCTTCTAAGAGTGGGGTTCCAAAGACGTTTGAGCGGTGGCAACCGAAACCCTTGGATTAAGATGAAAAGCCCCCAGGGCCCCTTGAAAACAGGCATTCGGATGCACTGCTTAAACTATGAGGCACCTTGTCATTACACACACCCCCACCACACACACACATACTCTCTCTCTCTCTCTCTCTTTCTCTCTCCCCCTCCCCGCGCCCCCCTCACGGGCCAAAACTTGGCAGGTGGAGAACAGGGACGTTCCACCACCAGCTGTCTCCTGTAGTTCATCAGGACTGCAGAAAGCCTCAAACAAAAGCCTTTGAGGCTATTTTTAATTCCCAGTGAAATTAATTTGGTGCAAAAGTAGCAGGAGTCCCTTCCCTCGTAGGAAAGGCTTCTGTTACTGCGAATCTGATCCGTGAGAGTCCGCCACCCACTGAGGAGCAGAATTAGCCATGGGGGTTTTGGTTGGGTTTGTCTTCCCGAAATAACTTCTTTTGAGGGTTTCCCGCGGCACCGGGGCACGTGAGGAATGGCGCCCCGCGGATGGGTGAGCGCGGGGGCCTGGCAGAGGACTCCTCACGGGCCTGGCATGGCGTTCGGCACGCTGAGGTTTCCCACGCAGGCATCCTTTCCCCGGGGCCTCTTGCAAATGCGCGTCACCTGAGTTTACGTGGCGCTGGAGAGTAGCATGTGGCAGGAGATGCGAAGTCCAGTAGGCCAGGAGAAACGCAAAAATGCTGGTCTACTTGTCTGCGGAAGGGACGCCTGGCAAAGAGCTGCACTCCATCCGAAAACGTCGCCGCCTTCAGGAAGCCTTCCTTCATCCTCCCCGGAGAAGTGTGCTCTCCCTCCACGCAACAGCGTTTCCTGTCTCCCCCACACGCAGCGGGCGATCACATGCGGTCTCGGGTGCGGTTACGTGCCTGCCTGGCTCATCCTTGTGGGCCACGTCAATGTGTTATTGGGAGGGCAGGAAAGGGACTGTCTTCACCCTCCTGTCTTCACAGCATGAAGCCCTCAATAGATACTCGGTGATGGGATGGAATTTAGGGCTGACGGCAACTTTAGAGACCGCTAAGTTCGACCTCCCTATCCATAAAACAGAAAATCGAGGTCTAGACAGGCTCTCAGGGACCTGACCGGCCAGGACGCCCAGCCCCACCTCCGGAGCTCTCGACCCTCCCTCTGCTGAATGTCAAATGTCACTTTTTAGCACCTGCACCTTTTACAAGTCTCTCTTCACTTTGTCAGTTCAGGAATATAAAAATGTTCTGGGTATAACTGGGTTTGCTCACAAAATTGTCTTATTTCTGATGTAAAAAGCACATTTTGAGAAAATAGGGAGATGCACTAATTAAATTTATTCCTAGATTGGTTTTAAATGTTTTGAGTTTAGTTATAAATGAAGCTTTGAAATGTTGAATTTTAAACAATTCAGCAGCCTTTTTTTTTTTTTTTTGATTGGTTTCTAAGACTCATAAAAGAACTTAAGAACAGAGAATTCTCAAGGCTGTCGTCGAGAAAAGAAAGTGGGTTTGCTCCCTGGACACGCACCCCCACCCCCAGAGCCCAGCTTCACCCCAGAAACTGCCTTTGCTTTGTGGCAATTTGGGCAATAAGCTGCATTTTGGGTTCTAAGTGTCTGTCCTTGACGCAGTCCACCTCTTCAATAAAAACTTCGAATGGCTCCGTTTTATTGTCTTCACAGACTTGACAATATACCCAGGTGTGGGGGAAAAAAAATCTTAATTTATAAATTTTAAATTTTCAGGGGAAAAAATACTTGGAATAGTGTTTTTCTCTTAATTTATGTCTCATTTGTACTGATCCTTCTGCTCTTCTAACTGGTCTTTCTCATGCCCGTTAGCACTTTTCTGAACATTAGGACAGAAATGTCAATGGTTACACCAAGGGGTGGATACCAGGGTGCTCCATGGACCACACAACCAGGCCTGGGACCTCCCTCTCATTACCTTAACACCCCTTCCAGCTCTGTAATTCTGTGGTTTTAAACTTATTGACCAAAATAATAATAATAATAATAATAATAATAATAATAATAATAATAATAATGGATAAGACAAGAAAATTCCTACCATCTCAGTTTAGCTCTGTGTCCTGAAACCTTTTCAGGTTTTCCAACTACCTCCCCTGCTTTTCCAACTACCTTCCCTGGTACAGTTCATCTGGTAGATTTGTATAATAAATACGATCACCCTGCACACAGACTAAAGAACCCTTCCATGCCGTGGATATAGAAAAACCAGTCACAGGCTTTGCTTAATGCCAAGGACCCACATTTTCTCCTTGGAAGAGAACGTACAATCCTTTGTGAATCAGTCAGAACTCACTGATTCTTGGCAGCTTTTAAATATCTCGGGTACTTATTTTCCTCTCATGTTAAAAAAAAAAATCATCTCTTCTCATCTTTACTTGCAAGGATGTTAAAGTGTGAGGCTCAGCACCTACAGCAAGTCAACACACAGCGCGTAGGGACAGAACTCAGCTGAGCATCAGATCGCAGGCATGCCGCCTGCTAAACCTCACACCAAGGAGAACTTCGCTGAAGCGTCCTGCCTGGCTCCAGGCTCTGTGAGTAAGAGGACCGACCGTATAACAATCATCCAAATAGCACAACATTTCTGAGTATGAAAAGGGTTGCTGAGAATAATGAACAGGCATTCGTTAATCTATAGCAGGCCTAAACCAAGACTTTCTCATGCCAACGAGACTGCTGGGCGCGAACTGGGATGTGAGTTACCCATCTATGCGTAAAATCAAAAGCTTACAGCTAATTCGTAACGACATCACAGACGTGATCAGAGAACTGGCTTACAGCCCCTTCAGGAGATCATTAAGTTAGCACACACTCTCCTGGTTCTCCTCCTACCTCCCTGCCCTTCCTCTCCCATCCGATCTGCTGCAGCTCCTCGGAGCTCTCTCCTAGGCCCTAATCCCTTCTCACTCTATACATCCTGTCTAGGCAAGATGACCTACTCCTACCACCACCACCAACAACGAAGACAACAACAGGAAGCATCTTTATCTTCAGGACACACCTGACTTCTAACCTCTACTCCCACATCCACACCCATTGTCAGGCTTCCCAAACGGAGTTACGTCCAAACTCTTGATCTGCTATGTCCCATGCTCCCAAATATGCTCTCCATCTAAAGCTCGGGTCCCCGATGCCTGGCCTGCCGACCGGTACCAGGTTGTGGCCTGTTAAGAACTGGGCCGCTCAGCAGAAGGTGAGCGGCAGGAGAGCAAGGGAAGTTTCCTCTGCATCCGCGGCCGCTCCCCAGCGCCAGCATCATGGCCTCGGCGCCACCTCAGATCACCAGGTGTTGGAGTAGCACAGGAGCACCGGTCCGTGATGCCAAAACAGTGAGGGACCGCTGCTCTGGCACCCAAAGCCTTAAGCCACCTCCACCCATTTACGTCTTCGGCCCGGAAACCATCTCCCTCATCCCGCGATGGCCGGTGCGGATTCGACTCCTCGGCGCATCCCGAATGCGCTCGCTCTGCCCGTCCCCACTGCCTCCGCCTGCTCCGAGCCCCCCTCTTCCTGACTGGGAGAGCAGGTGCCACTGGTTCTCCATCCTTTGCCGTTTCCCCATCTTCGCCCATTCGTCGAGCCCACTTCCTACCAGATTCGTGTCAACAAGGCAACCGGAGCAACCTTCACGAGATGCAAACAGGGTCACATCACTCCTAGCCGAGACCCTTTCCCTGGGTCCCCGGTGTTCCTAAGACTGCATTCAAAGTGCTTGACCAGACACCTGACCCCCGGCGTGCATTAAATGCCATTGCCCTGAGGGAGCCTTCTGCCCACTGACAGACAGTAGGTACACGTGCTCAGAGCCCCTGCATCCTATTTTAACTAGTGGTAGTTTAATGTCCACCTTCCCCCACATTAAGTACCCAGTAAAGAGTACTTAACCGAAAGGAGGAAGAGCTGGAAGGAGGCAGGCGTCAGGCAAAAACTGATTCCTGTTGCCCACTACGCTGTCCCTTCGTCTGTGATGGGGCCAACATGAGACGAGGAAGAGAAACGAGGGCAGGTAAAATGCAAGACGAAGCTGAGAATCGTGAGCGAGGAGCGGAAGGACCGCCGCACGGTGCTTCGGGCCGCCTCCCGGAGAAGCCGGCGCGCTTCCTTTGCACGTGTTTTTTTATCTCTGAAATGCCCCAAATGGAGACAGTATTTCAGAAAGAAGGGGCGCATGAGAAGGGTGGGTGTTTTGCACGGAGGCATGCCACTCAGCCTCCGCGGACTGGGGCTTCCCGGTCCACGAGGATACGAAACGAGGTTATCGCCGAGGGTCCCTCTGGCTCGCACGTCCCCTGCGTCTTCGTGGGCCGGCGGAGGCTCAGAGCCGGGGCGCCCAGCTCTACGCTGCTCCCGCCGGCATCTGACCCGAAACGCGGCACGCTCCCACACACCGGCGGGGCAGGGGCAAGTTCCCTCCGTCCCGTGGGTGAAAACAACGCAAAGCTTCACCGCTCAGAGCTCCCCACGGACACACCGTCTCCGGCACCTGTGCTGCGAAGGCCACCGTGAGAGCAAAGCCCCCTGACGGGCACAGCCGCCGAAGGCAGGAGCCACCCGAAGCGCCTGACCTGAGTGTCGGCGGCTCGCGTGACCCGGCGGAAGCAGATCGGAACGGAAATGCCTGATCGTCAGGACTCCCCCGCAAAAAACAAATTTTATTATTATTTTTTTTGCAGTTAAAATATTACTTTCCAGGTAATAGCCCAAGTTTCTTTCCGCTCAATCTATTTGAGACGTCGGTACTTCCCACGCCTCCCAACCCCCACTCTCCTTTGCCGATGCCGTTTCCCGGCGCGCAAGAGCTGCTCCGTGGGGACAGGCAGAATCAGGACACGAACATGCAAAATTATGTGTTCGCACATGGGCAGCTTCAGGGAGCATGTGCAACAGATGCTCGATTACTGAAAACGACAGTAGCATTCATGACCCGTAATGAAAAGGCAGCAAGGAGCTCGTAAAGCAAACCAGGAATAGTGTGTTGCACTCGCCAAGGGCAATGACGGACCGACGAGTGAATAAACCATCAGAAATAAACTGAAGGGTGATTCACGTTCATTGTAAAATTCGTCAGCATTTCCAGGAAGGAACCGCGTCGTGTGGGTGGAAGCTACTCCCCCCAACTTGGTGGATTTGGCCCGTGAGGCTGCCCGGACTAGGGGATGGAACAGGATCAGCCAACAAGAAACTGTCCTCCGACCCCTGCGTGGTCCTGCCAGGGCTCAAAGGGATTGGACTTCTGTCCACGAGCACAGACCAAAGTTACACAAGACTAATGGACGAGTCTTCCCATCGAGAGTATGAACCCGAACAACAGCTGCACAGGCATGAAAGAAATTAAACTCAGAAATCCACGTTGACATCAAATAATAGTTTCCGGACTACTTACATCAGTGTCGGGTCCCTTATCCGCACCCGGACAGGAAAAAGTGACAAATTCATGGCACCTCTTGTGAACCACAAAACAGCAAACTGGCGGGGAGAAAAGAAAATTAAAATTAGAATAGTCCGGATTTAATACAAAAGTTCTGTTTTCTAAACGAGGCTGCATACCGTTAGGAGTCAATTTCATTTCACTACGGAAATCTCGAACGGCAATCAGAAGGTATTCCATTTGGGACTCAGCAAAAAACATTCAGTATTGATTAGACTCACAGATAACAGAATCACAGGATGCCAGCACCGACCAGGCCCAGGGAAGCCTAATGTGAAGTTTCTCTTCTCTAAAACTGAGGGAGGGAGGGCCGGAGAATGGCAGGCAGTTTTCCAAAGTACAAACCAGAAATCACATTTAAAGTACTTTGCACTGTCCTATACCAGCACATGCACACTCATACAAACGTCACACCCTGTGGGTGAGGTACATATGAAGTGTGTGTGTGTGTGTGTGCGCGTGGATACATACATATATATGTGTGTGTGTGTGTGTGTGTGTGTATAGATACACATATATATATAGTATAAACAATATATAGATAGCCATAAATAGGGGTTGCAGGACTTTTTTAGCAAAATTCTGAATTTGAGGAACTCGTTATGACACAAACCCAGTCTACACAAAACAGCCCTTTGACACGAAGAAAGGTCAGGGACCACCCTCACACCTTGTTTCTGCCTGCTCGCCACCGATGCCGTCGCCAGCTGAGAGAGTCCCCGCAACCCTACCAAAATCCGCTACACGGCAAATATTTCCTAAGCTCAAAATGGTTTTGATACATAATCCTGAAGATGAATCGACAAAAGAATTGTCGGTTACAGAGACGAACAGGTAATCCCCTAAGAGATTTTGATTGATAGAATAACGATGGGGACTATAAAATAAATAAAGGACCTAGTCGTCAGTCCTTCCTTGAAAGCTGGAAGTCTAGCTCCTTAGGGCATAATGTACTAGCATATTGTTCTTGGTTGAACGATAGCAACATGCTAAAAAGCAAAGTACCCTCAGAGAAACTGGGCGGGTCCTAAGTCTCCCCTGCAGAAGACAGGCTACCGCGCCCCGCATTCCCGGCTCGTGTGTTCTTCTCCTACCGAGGCCACTGCAGCTCCCTGCACATGCGTCAGCAGACGAGGCCGACAGCGGGGGGCCGGTCGCCTCGGTGGGCGGGGGACGATGGCAGGTCTGCCGAGAGCTGAGATGCCGAGAGAAGACAACGCTGAGCCCAGGAGCAAGGGAGTATGCCAGGGGCCTTGAGCGGCCAGTACGAAATTCTGCACGTTTCTGATCAGCACTGGCAGCGACGGAAAGGTCTGACCGAGAGATAACACAAAAGTGGTCCTCTAGAAGGGCAAAGGGTGGTGACAGGAGGACCTTACTGGGATAAAATGTGGGCCCTAAGGCCCAGTTAGAGGCCTCGTGAACAGTCTGGGAATGAAAGCAATTGCCCATCATTCGGTCTGCTAAGCAATGGAAGTAACAGATGCCAGAGACATTGTAGGACGTGACGGAACTTGCCAACTGACCTCAGATGCCATGTACGGAGCGTCCTGGTATGTGTCACTTTGACGGGTCCTTTCCCATGCCCTATACAAGTGAACCCTCGTAACGCCACTGTATATGGTTTGATATCTACATTTTATGGAAAAAAAGGACAGATGGACAGACCAACAAGCAAACGAGGGTCACCACCCCACGACGCAGTAGAGCAGAATGCATACTAAGTAAGGTCTGCTTGGCTTCACGGTACCTTTTCCTTCCACCGTGTCATAGCCACCGACCGCAGCACGAAAGATAAAGAGATGGCACCAAGGTTTTTGCACACAGGTGACAGGCACACAGACGTGTGACGAAAGGAATCACGCATATATTTTATAAATACACGCGAAGCCCAGAGGGTGAAGGCGCGGGTGTGTCGTGTTGGGGGTGATCGGCTTCTTCTCAGTTTCCTGTAAGGTGGTCATGATACGATGTTACTTACTGTGAAAGGAATATCTTTTTGAGAAGGACACGCGGGCCTGGCATTGAGCAGGCAGAGCTGGACGTGCGAAGGAGCCGTCCGTAGGAACACGGCATCTGAGGATCCCTTATAGAGCCTCCCTCCGGAAGCAGAGATGCCTGAGCGAGGGGTGCCTGTCTGCTGCCCACCACGCCTGAGACCACGCCTGGCAACCGTGCGCCATCGAGGCAGGAGCAGGGGGGTGTGACGCCGCAGAGGACAGCGTCCCCAGGCGGCCCGAGCAGCACCACACTCTGCAAGGCGCAGGGCTGAGCTCCGGCCAGCCCTCAGACGGGGCCTCTCCACTGTGCTTCTGCTTAAAAGCATCGCCCTCGTAACACTCTCTGAGGATGAAAAATGCGACGGCACAAATCAATCTCGTCTGCCCCCTCTCCCCGGGCACGAAGTCATCGTTCATTCGCGGGAATTAGGAGGATAAATTACTGAGGAAAAAGGGTCGCAGGAGCACTATTGCCTCATCATAGTTCGTTATGGATATGGTGTTTTGAAGGGAAAATAAACATTCTGATTCCCTACTTAATAGCGTTCAAACATTTGGGGTCTTTCATCTTTTTTTTTTTTTTAAATCCATCTCTGCATTCATTAAGAAAAGCCATATTTATCAAATCCCTTTGGAAGGATAGTTTGTTTTTTATCTGTCCTTTCTATTCCCATTTACCCATCAGTGCAATTAGATGTCTCCAGCTAAAAGTATTTCTATTAGATGCCTCAAAGTAATCTCTCGCCTAATTTTATCTTGCAAAGAGCCAGGCCCTAACTGCCCAGTATAATTTGCAAGGCAGCAAAAGGCCCCACCTACCCCAAAATACTTCCTCCCAGCCATAGAGCTCTCCTGCCATACATGAAAGTGTCTGGAGTCACCACCCCCCAGGACATGGAGAGAAGGGTCCTGTGTTTCCACAGAGCCAATCGTATATATGAGTTATCTAAGGACAAAGATCCTGTGGGCCTTTTGAAAGACTTAAGATTTAGAAGGGTTGATCTTCAAAGGAAGAAGAAATCGAGCGTGCCCGCGCCTGGGTGTCTGACTGAGAGAAAGCCGTGTAGCCCTCTGCTCCCCTCGCCCCTACCTCGGGGAGGGGAATGGGGAAGGGCAGCTCAGCCCAGGCTGACTCCAGCATCTGCCTGAGAAAAGCTGTCCCAGAAAACTCATCCTGAGCCAGAGGTTCCAAAATCCACTGATGGCTGGCCTTGACCTTCGGTGTCCAGCTCCAGACTAAGTTGGGTGACGCACGTTTTGTAAGACAATATGATGCGAACATCTGAGAAGTCTCGCTAGTGTAGCTGAATGAGTACGAGACATGCTCGATAAAACGAAGAGAGTGCATTGCGTCGACCTGGAGATAAGCAGCACAGACTTTGTCCAGGCTGAAAAGCAGGAGCCATTGTTTTGATCCCTTTTTTGTCTTGGAATTCTAAAGGTCTTCATCCCACTCTGTTGTGTGGAGCAAGGGGGATTGGGGAGGAGGGAGGTGGAGAAGGTGGTACCTGTTACAGAGGACGCTTTCCATAAACAGTCGCCTAACCTTGGCTAGGAGGAAGGCAATGTCAAGGCAGCGGCCACTCGGCGGGAAGAAGTGTGGACACATGTCAGGGCAGAGTTCTCCCGCTCCGCGCTTTGTCCTGGAGCTGGATCCTTGGCCTTTTGACGAGCCTTTGCTTAAACAAGCACAGGCTGGTCAATGAGACTCTGAGATGAAGCTTCATGCGCAAAGGCTTTGGAGCCCCTCTGCTTGTAGAACCGAACGGGAGGTTTTAAAATTAAAAAAACCATCCAGCGGCTTAAAGTCACAAAAGTAAATCGCCATTCGATTATTTTCCAAGCACGAAATCACTTTCCTCTAATCCTCTATGTGATACGCTTACGCTGCCCAACGGCGATGGCTGCCACGCAAAATGCACAAATCACACGGAGAAAATGACGTGGAGGACAGGAATGATGAAGACCAAGGCCTGGGACTAATAATGCTTCTTCACGTGACCCGGTTTTAGAATTGAGAGTGCTCAGCCCACTGATCTGTATCACACACTAATCTTACTTACGAAAGCAAACTAAATGGAAATTAAGGAGAGTTTTGGCCATCGGTCAAAAGTATGTTTCAGAGATGGAATAATAGTCACCTATGTTTGTCTCAAAAATTCATAAAAATTAAAAAAAAAAAATAGGTGTGCTGTGATGCCGCCTTGTTGATGTTATTGGCAGCTCTCAATCATGCTCATTAGTGTAAAGAGGACAAAACTCGGCGAAAAAGGCAGGACAGAAGCCAAACAGTGTGAGAGACACAAAGGTCCCTTCTGACACTGTACCCACTCCCCGCCACCACCATGAATTCGGTAAGAGCTGATTTAACAAGGCCTGGCCCATTACACAGACACGCCTGGGCGGCCTGAGGCAGCTTTGTTTCAGTGCCAAATGTCACCCTCACGTGAATGGACGACCTGGGGCTCCTGACCCGGGACAGTGTTTCCTGGAGAGATCTTGGGCAAATGGGAAGCCCGGGGACGCTTCCCAAACTCCACTGATGCACAGAGCTCTACTGAAAAAGGGGCCTGGTGAATCGACGCTGCGCAGAAAAGAATCGCAAATAAGGAGCTTCTTGCTCATCGATTCAAATTCCTCCGTGGGAATGCCGCCGGCACCCACCGCACGCCAATCAAGTGGGCGCGGCGAGGGCTGGCCCAGGAGAGAAAATGTAAAGGTGATTAAGCACCACGTCGCACCCGCTAGGAAGGGCGTTGTTGAAAGAAACAAAGTGAGGAGCAATGGCAGGAGGAGGAGAGATTGGAAACCACAAGCACCTCAGCGAGGATGGAGGACGGCAGGATTGCTGCGGAAGACGGTGCGGCCGTTTCTCGGAAAGTCAAACGCGGAACTACCACACGACCCAACACTTCCAACGATTCCGCTTGAGACACTCTGTCACTTAATCTGTATGCAAAATGGGGTTATCCCTATTTACACTTGACAAGGACGGCTACGTTTAGGGGGCGGAAAAAAATGCACACTTAAGCATTTTCCGTTTCTCTTTAAAAATAATAATTTCCTTTCACCCTCGAGTCCGTATCATCTCAAATTCAGGGCGCGGTCATGGAAAACGGAACATACCGTAGGCCCCCACCTGATCGATCGGTGGTTTCAGTCACCTGCGGACAACCGTGGTCTGAAAATGTTAAACGAAACGTTCTAGAGACAGACCGTTCATAAGTTTCGGATCACACGCTGCGCTGAGCTGGCGTGATGAAATCTCGTGCCGTCCTGCTCTGGCCCGCTAGGACCTGAATCGCCCCTTCGTCCCAGCGTAGATGCTCCCTGCCGGTTGGTCAGTCACAGAGCAGCCCTCTCGGTTCTCAGATCGACGGCTCACCTTGGTCGCCCTTATTGTACCTGATAATGGCCCAACGCGCAAAAGTGCTAATGTGGCCGTGCGTATACGCCAAGGAGAAGCTGCAGAATGCTTCCTTTAAGGGAAAAGGTGAAAGTTCTCAACTTGATAGGGCATTTTATCGTCTCGCAAGGGCCGTGAGTACAGTACAATGGGTTGAGTGCAGGACATTCACGTAGCTTTTATTGCAGCATATTGTTATAATTGTTCTATTTTATTGTTAGTTCTTGTTAATCTCTTACTATTACCTATTTTACAAGTGAAACTTTATCATGGGTTTGTACGGTATGGTATAAGAAAAAAAACATAGTATATGTAGGGTTTGGTCCTATTTCAGGCATCCACTAGGGTACTCGGAATGCATCCCTGCAGATAAAGTGGAACCTACTGTTTGCAAAAAAAAAAAAAAAAAAAAAAATCCGTTATCCAAAATTAATGAGGTAAAAGCCATTATGTAACAAGTTCTGAAATTCAAGAAAGAACCTGCTAAATTTAATAGTTCAACTTTGTTTAGAACAGAAGATTGGTGGCTGAGTTTCCGAGAGTTCCTTTTTTAAATACATAAATGGCTGCCATCATGTGAGATGGTTTTAATTAAATTTTTCTTAGCTGGAAGGGATTAATGAAAGGTAACGTCACATCAGAATACAATGAAAGGAAAATCTCCAAGGCAAGTGAACTGCCTTCAGCGTCGCAGGGAAAGTAATGAAAAATCAAGCTTATGTTATATTTGCATGTTAAAAGAAAATTATCGGTTTCGGATCCGTAACAATGAAAACAGTCTTTCCCGTGGGATACATGTTAAGGCTGTATGAAAACAAATCAGAGGAGTGTGCTTTATCACATCGTGTCAGGAACGTCATTCCCCCGGCAGCACACGGATCCTGCCACGAAGCATCTGCGCACGTACGCACACACTCCTGATAAACCGTCTCACACACCCCGCTATTCCTACTCCCGGCCCGGCAGCCCCCTCCTTCTCTCAGGAGAATCAGCTTCAACCTTTTCCTCGATTTCCTTTTCTCTAATGTCACCAAGTCCCATGGACGCTTCCTCTTTGCATTCCTCCCTGGTTGGATCGGAGATGTAATTTTCGAGCAAGTGCCGAGGGCCTGAACGGGACGTGGGAGGAAAGGGGAGTTGATGATGTCCCCGAGGTCATGAGCCGGAGTGACTGGGCTAACGGTGTCACCATGGAAACGAGAGGGGCGCCTTAAGGCGAAACTGAGAGCGCAGAAGACTAAGAGGAGAGAAGGGGGGCAGGTCCCCGTGGCGGCATGGAGGTCACCTCTGGACCTGTCCGTTACGGGAACCACCACATACCCTTGCACATCTTCATTACCTTCATAGACACCTGCGCCTTCACATACCTGACGTGATAGTCCCGAATACATAAGAGCATACCGCACATGCTTTTCCTCATGGATGCCATGTGACACTGAGTTTTCCTGTGCTGGCAATGGAAGGGTCCCTCAGTGATAAAGGGAGACCTGGCAGCTCATGAGAAAAACGAAGACTGGGTGACTCGCGGCCCGAGGAACCTGTCCACAGGAACTTCGCGGGCTGGAGGAGGAGGAACCATTCTTTGTGTAAATAGACAACGGAGTGTAATGGGCGGGTGGGTCTCCCAGACGCATCAAGCCCAGCAAGTGGAAGTTCAGGGTTAGAGGTCGAGAGACAGGTGGGGGCTGTAGACGGGGTTTTGAGAGGCGTCTGAACGGCTGACAGCGGAAGGCGAGGTGGTGCGTGCGGACTCCAGGCGGCAGGAGGAAGTCCCAGCGACACCCGCGTTGTAGCTGACGGTGAAGAGGAGGAGGGGGTCTAGGAGGCGAGCGAGTCAGACGCCTGCGGCCTGGAGCGCCCGCCGGCTGAGGGAAGGAGGGATTTTAAGACAAGCTTGGATGACGACTGGTCCATGCTGGCCCCGAAGCCACACGGCTTGGAGGAACGTGATGCTGATACCACCTATGGCAACGGTTAACGGCTCAACGGTCTCCCTGCTTTTACTTACTTCAGTTTATTCCCGTATTCTTCAACTCAGAACTGAAATGGAGCAGATGTGTCTGATACCAACTGCCAATATGGAATAAAATCATCTTAATACCCTAAGTAGCTGTAGTATAAAGACCTATCTTTTAAGGAAGCCAAAAAAAAAAAAAACCCTTTAGGTAAGTATTTGATGAATCATGCAAACATGTTTGAAGGGAAGCCTTAAGCTTTGATTTTTTTTAAAAAAAAAGCTCAGTTCCTGCAGGGTTTTTGTGATTTCAAAATCATCTAAAGACTCCAGCTTAAGTCCCTAAGGGCATGAAGCCACCGTAACTTGGCAATCCGAGTGCCACACGTGAATACCTACAGCCCGCGGTGAGCTTCGAGTGTCCTCGTTTTGACCCTAAAAAAAAAAAAAATACTGTACAAATCCTACCCAGGGGGTTGTTAAGTCCATAATACCAGACTTCCCTCTGCGATATTTTTGTAAAGACTTCATTTTTTTTTTTTAAGAGCAGTTTTAGGTTCAGAGCAAAGTTGCGTGGAAGGCAGAGCGATTTCCCGTGTGTACCCCTTGCCCCCTCCCACACACAGCCTCGTCCACCGTCAGCGCCCCCATCAAAATGGTACATTTGTTACACCTGAGAAACCTACATTACCACGTCACAATCTCCCAGAGATCGTCCACAGTTTGCATCCCTCTCGCTGCGTTATGTTTAAGTCTTTTACTTTTCAGCCCGGAATGGCGTGAGCTGGGGTGAGATGCGCAGGAGTGAAGGAGGCTGACCTGGGCTCCGGCACTGTGTCCTGTGCCTTCTCTGCCTCCTTCCAAACCCCCCGACTCTCGTGGATGGGGACTTGCTCCCTGCGCTCCGAGGTGACTCGCGTCTAAGAACGCAGGTCTGCGATTGGTTAAGATGAGGTCATGTCGACATAAGATGGGTCTCTACTCCAATAAGACTAATATCCTTAATAAGGAGAAATTTAAATAGCAACGCACAAGAAGAATGTCCTGTGAGGATGAAGGCAGACACCGGGGTGACACTTTCGCAAGCCAAGGAACGTCACTGATGGCCTGCAAACCCCTTACCCAGGAAAGAGGGATGAAATGGACTCTCTGTCACAGCCCTTAAAGGGAACCACACCCACCAACACTTGCATCTCAGACTTCGAGCCTCTGTAACTGTGAGACGATAAACCTCTGTCGCTTAAGCCACCCAGTTTGTGGTGCTTTGTGACGGCAGCTCTAGCGGACTAAAGTACATAACCGAGGCAGTTTCAAGAAAGCAGATGATCCAGTAAGTGAAAATTTAACCAGATTGACGTGTCTGCGTGTGCGTTGAAGAGGAGGACAGCAACGCCGTGCTTCGCGAATGGGACCCGGGCTGCTGAGAGAGGGTGGAAGTCTGAGAAGTCCAGGTAAAGCTCTGTATGGAAGTCAGCTTCCGATGTCACCTAAGCGACGTGAACAAGAGCGGGCAGTAAGGGCTTCGAGGCGCTCTTCGCCGGCAGCGCCGTGCGACAGCACTCTGAGCCTATAAAATTTACCTGCATCACCAGTGAAGACTGAGGGTGCCTTTGAATCGAAAGCAGCAACGAGCAATTAACGAAGGTTCTGTTCACACTTTCGAAAGGAAAAGTAAAGGCCCGCAAAGATTATGGGAGACTATAAGTAAAAAAAATTACTTAAACCCAAATTGCTGATATAAAACGGAAATTCTGAAATTCAAAAATATCTCAGGCATCTGTATCGGATTTGGTCATGATTATAAATGAGGTTACTGAAATCAGAACTCTTAAAGGGTTCAGTATAGAAGTGTGATCAGAAGCCCAAAATTAAAATCAGTGGCTTTTGGGGGGCATGTCCTGCTTAATACACTAGCTGGTATCTGCAATCAAATTCATAACAATGGCCATGTTTGTACGATGCTTGCCAATTATAAAAAAATACTTTCTAGGTGTTTAGAAGTGAGGCGACATAGGTCCTTACACAAGTGTAAAATCACCTAGAAAACAAACACCTAGAACGGAAACCTTTAGCATTCACCTTCACGAAGGCTATTACCAATTTAAGAAGCAGTTAGCATCACCGAGTCTGACGATGACAGAATCAGAGGACTTCAGAAGGGATCTACTGCAGTGGTTTTCAAACTGGAAGCCCTTGTGGGGAACTGAGTGTGTGAATAACAAGGTTATGACCTTTCCCTGCCTCTATTCTTCTCTTATCTAATCCTAGGCTGCAGGTTTATTAAGTCAAAGTTTCGATTTCCTAGCAGCCTCACGAAGAGCCAACATCCTTAGCGCGTATTTGTTCAGTAAACAGGCCACTTGGTTACAAGCTGAAGGTCAGGGGCAAAGCCAAGAACGGTACCTGTCTTTCTGGTAGTCTTAATTTCATAACTTATATCTGATGTAGTTTCAAAATAAATTTGCATGATTTGTCCATTTGGCCACTCTTTACACAGAGATCAATGAACCTTGCTCTAGAAAGCCAGGAAGGCTGGCAGGCATGTGAGAACTTTGGGTCTCATAAAGCGCAAGCCTGTTGGGGGCATCTGCTTAGTAGAGACGGTGGAAGCCACCTAAGAGATGGCTTCTGTTCACACTTCTGTTCATATATCCTGGAGTTGTGAGCCAGGATATATAAGCAAAAGTGGAGAGACAGGCCTGGGAGAGAAGCGAGCAGAGAGAGCCAGTAGCCATGAAACCTGAAAGGTGGGAGCGTTTCAAGAAGGAAGACGTTTTCAACAGTGCCACTCTCACGAGAAGTCAGGGAGAAGGTGACCGAGGCAAGGCTATTAGATCAGGGACCGGAGGGTCACTTTCATACATACGTCATCCATACAAAGCACAGGCGCGGGCAGGGAAGCGGACACAGAGGAGGTGGACAGGAAGGATTCGGTTCAGTTACATTCTGGTCAACAAATATTTACTGAGCAACAGCTACACCTAGATTAACAGCGCTGGGCCAAGGTGATGGCCAAGATCGACAAGGCTCGGGTCTGTCCACGAGCTCTGGGTCTGGTTTGGAAAACAGAGTCACAAGTAGATCATTTCAAGCTCGTGAAGTAAGTGTAGAAAAGTCTTTCCGGTGTGGGCTGGGAACGCCTTGTGAAGGTCTTTTATCCCAGCCTCAAGTTCACGGTACACCTGTGGCAGAGATGATGCCGTTGCTGGGGCTGAAAAAAGACAAAAGGTCAAGGGACTTTTCGCCGGCAAGTTAGAACAGTCATGTGACAGAGTTTGCCGTTAACGTTTATGTAAAGTTATGCAAATAGACATGGGCTGCCTCATGAAAGCTACATAGGCAGGTAGTAGGCCAGAGGAAAACCAAGAACTAATGGAAAGGAATGTGATTCATATCAGTCCAGAAAATATTACTTTGGGTCACGGTTCACAGAAGGAAATTATGAAGTTGTTCCAAATATTGTAGTCAAAACTCTCATTTCAGAATCCAGTGCTATTTTTGTTGTTGTTGTTGTTGTTGTAGTTTTAGCCATATAATTACAAAGCTCCTGTGGGTAAGTTAGGGAAAAGCGTTACATACTTAATGCCCTGGTTTGGCTTTGATTTCAATCGATGTTGGAATCAGGGGTGGGAACTGTCTCGATATTGGAAGGATGTTAATCCTTCCATATGCCTTGCAAATGCGAGGCATAATGAAAGGAAACATGATAGTTACTTTAATTCTTAGAGATAAATGTATGCAGAAAGTTTCCATAAATAAAATGCTTCCATTTTCTTGAGATTACAGAGCTCCTGTGACAAAATTCGTTCACATTATTATGCAAATTTTTACCCATGGAGCATTTCCCTATTTATCTCAGAAAGCAATTCAAAAGAAGCCATAATACACTAATTACCTCTCTTTTATCAAGTATGTTGGGAACTAATAATGCATCAGGGATGTGGAACGTTAGGTAATTACAAAGCAACGAGTCCAGAAATTTTCAAAAAGGAAATTCAAAGGTGTCCAGGGGACTCTGATGCCTATGGGTAACGGTGGTGAGCAGCTGGAAAAAGACTTAACACAAAGGAACTAGGAAAGTTTTCATACAGATAAGGACATTAGACAGAGGACTCAGCAGAGAATCAATGCAAAAAAAAAAAAAAAAACCCTTACAAAATGAATACTTTTCCAAATTGCATGCCAGAAAATACAATCATTATTCAGAATTTTAAGACCAAAATACTTTTTCATCTACACTTACACGCAATGATTCAAAAACTTACAATTGTCAATAATCATGATGCAGAGCTGTTTGCTGATTTTAAAAGATGTACATATTGTTTTTGCATGGGGAAGCATCTGCTAAGAATATGGATCAAAGTGGTAAAGGAATAGTGTCTGGGATAGTGTTTGATTTTACTTTTATTTCTTTCGGTTCATCTATATAGTTCATTTTTCCTCTAACCATTAATGTATTAAAACTTTATTTTAGTAATTAAAATTACTAAAAATGTAATTTTAAAGATGATGTTCACAGTAATAAGCTACAAGTTCCTGAAGTGATTTCTGAATCCTCAAAAAAAAAAAAAAAGTACATATTCGGAATTAAATTTATTATGTTATAAGTCTACCAGGTATTTATTTAATACAGTTCCACGACTTCTGTAGCTGGGTGCTCAGTCAGCTGAGCACCCAGCTGGGTGTACACAGAAACTAGAAAACAAAACCCAGAAAAGCTTGAGGACAGTAACTGAGACAAACACAGGAAACAAAAAACAAAGCAAAAAAAAAAAAAGTAATATCTCTAATTGTTGTCTGCTTAAAAACTATTAGTTTTGCAAACTAGCCATTCCACAATTAGAAATTAATTCAAAGAAAATGATCAGAGATGAGCATACAAGTGTGGCATAAAGATGTTTAAAACAGCAGTATATATCAAAAAAAAAATGCTAAGGAAGCATTTTTACTTTTGGACAAATCGTGCAGCTACATTTTGAAATTATATCAGATATAAGTTATGAAATTAGGAAAAGAAGCTACGAAAGAGTCCAACAGTGGAAATTTAAGTTACCAGGTGACTATCTGATGTAATACTATGCAATTCATAAAAACTGCTGTAAAAGTATACTTACTGAAGCAGGTAAATGTCTAAAGTACATGACTACACCCTCATTTATGTGAAAATTCCATTCCATGCATTTTTTTTTTTTTAACGTGGGCGAAAACCGCGTAGAGTCCATCAGTATGAAAAAAAATATACTCGGTAGGCCAAAATGCCATAAAAATTTTTTGTTAAGTTTTCATAAATCCTTCGATATTCACTGCAACACTTTAAAAAAAATCTTCTTGAAATTTTCAGGCTTACTGGATGTTTGGATCAATACCTAGAATGGCACTTCCCAGTTTTGTGGCTAAAGAGCTCTGCGATATTCTCTGCAGTGAATGAAACTGGTTCAAGGGCACTGCCGTATTCGTTGCAGGATGGGCTTCTGATACTAAGTAAATTAATTCTCCAGCTAATTTGTGATCCCGCAGTAATTCATTAATATCATTTGCATGCAAATTGTCAGAACCTCCTTGAACTTTATTTAATAAATAATGCCAGTTAATCCCTCTTCAATTGTCAGAACCATACTCCCTGGTATAACCACTTCTGGCCATATTGCTTTCCACAAGCATTTAAAGTTAATGGCTTTTTATCACTCAAAGCGAAAGCGATACTCTTGATACAATTTAAAATTGTGTACTTATTCACAGCTTCTGTGAGTAATTCATTATCTTCAAGTTTATTAAAAATATCATTAAAACTTCATTTAATACAATTAATATTAAAGATGGAAATAATGCCTTGATCTAAAGTTTGGATCAAGGAAGTTGTATTTGGCGGCAAATATGCAACTTTTATATTTTGGATGTTCTAAATTGTGTAGATGATCAGGTGCACTATCTAAAAGTTTTTTTTAAAAGGAAGACATTTTCCTTCATATAATTTTCAACTTCGACAGCAAAACATTTGTAAAACCAATCCCGAAAAACATCGGTAGTCACGTGTGTTTTATTTGCCATTCGATGAACAGATTATTAATTATTCTGTTAGTATTAGTTCTTTGTATGCTGCTGAGTTAAGCTATTGTTTTTTCAGAAAGAATAATTACCAATAATGGAAATGAAAAAGAACTACGAAAAATGAGACCGCGTAAATAAAAACCACATAAAAAATCTGTGTAAACGGGGGCGGGGGGGGGGGAGGGCAATACTTACCGCATATAAAAACTTACGTAAAAAAATATTACGTAAATCGAGGGACGTGTGTAGGTAGAAAAAAAGAATGCTGGCTACAAAGTAGCATGGCACACATTTTAAAATGCATGAGTAAGGGCATACATCGAAACGACAATAGCTAGTCTGTGGAGTAAGATTACTGTCACAGTAAAAAGCTCAAAAATTAAAAACATGACTCCCAAACAAATACAAGATAAAGAGGTTGAAACGATTCAACTCACTAATGCAAGGCAACCGCTCGGTTGGTAAAGCTGGCTGGTTCAGGTAAGAGTTAGAGTCCACCGAGAAAGGCGCTCCGAAAAGGATGGCCGAGCTGGAGAATGGGGAGGGACGGCGGACAGGCTTCTTTTTAGAGCGATGAAAACGTTCCAAGATGGAATGTGTTGATGGCTGCATAACTCTGAAAATACTGGAAACCACTGAACTGGACACTTTATATGAGTGAATCGTATATTGGGTGAGTTATACCAAAGTGATTTTTAAAAAGATGAACTTCGATGGCCTTGTTAAGCAATGTCCCTGAGAAACACTGAAAGGCTACACGACTCACCTTTATGCACTGTTTCCAAATTTTAAATAATTTCCTCAACATTAAAGTTTATGCTTTTTGAGATTTTTTTTTCCCCCCTAAATTTTCTGGATTAAGTGTGGATCTCTGGAAAGATTCCTGTTCATGGACGTTTGAAACGTGTTCTCAAAGGTTTTCTGATCGGCCTGGGTTCCTCTCAGTCTCTCGACGTGGGCAGGATGATGGTATCCTGGGTCCTCACTCTTACTCCCCACTCGCCAGCCATGTGATCCTGGGCACATTCACTTCCGAACCTCAATTCTCTCCAAACTCAAAAAGGGAAATGAACGCTGCCGACCTCGCCGGATCGTGGAGGACCAGATGGGACGATGTAAATAAGGTCTGGCCTGGACTCGAGACTTAGTGGGCACGGCACAAATGATTCCTTTTGGCTTTCTCCAGACTGGAGAAAAAAAGCAAATGCATAAAAAGCGCAGGTCGTTTTAAGGAGTTCTAAAATAATCTGAAACTTGTTTCTAGACAGAGGAAAAGAGAAAAACGGCATATTTTCAAATGAAGGAAATGCAAGTAAAGATGGAATCTGGCTGACGAGGAAATCGATGACTAGAAGACACAAGGCTAGCCTGGGCCTCAGGAGCCGGGAGCCTACACAGGCCAACGAGGGGGGCAGTTCTTCCTGTTTCCTGTAAAACTAGAAAACGAGCCGGGGGTCCAAAAGGCCACCTCTGCAGACTGCGAGGTGACGGAAGAACCAGCCGGCACCTCTTGCCGCCTCTTTCCCTGGCCCTCCCCTCACCGCCAAAGCCAGGTGTTGACAGAGCCTCGGCCCAGCTGGTGTAGACCGGGCGTGCCTTGGCTGATGTCCACACAGCTTCTCTCCAAGCCCAGGGCCTCCCCTAAGTCAGGCATGGCAGGAAGCCTGGCCAGGACAAGGGGGAGGGGGTGCCACAGTGCAGGGAGATGCCAACCCCAGAGGGACGAGCCAGCAGAGCTGGGGCCCCCCACTCCCCGCTCCACCCAGAGGGTAAGCATGTAAGTGTCAGAAGGGTCCACTTAAGGGAGTCAGAAACCTGGGCCTCTAGCGGTCCAGGGGGGTGGGAGACTAGATAAGATCAAACGAGGACCCGCCACGGCCGGGAGGCGGTTCCCCAGCTACACGCATTCCTTCTGGTCTTCACCGAGAGCGACCACAATCCCCTGTTCCACAGCCGTGTGCGACGGTGCCCGACTCCACGGGCATCAATCAACACTGACAATGTGCAAACGTCTGCATCTGTGAAAGAGGCCTTCAGACAGGCAGACGGGATAAAGCGCATCCGTCTCAGACGTGTGCTGAGGGAGGCGGGCGGATGAGCGGTCAAGGGAAACGGCTTGATGTTCTCTAGACTCGGGTGGACCCGCCGAAGGCGAGTTTCCCAGATGGGCAGAAAACGGGAAACGGGGAAAGACGGCACACGTTCTGGCAATTTTGAAACCCAAGGAAAATTCCCAGGCTATGCCAGGCTGATTGTACAAACTGGACCCCATCGAGATGACACCGGATAATAAGGATAATTCCGATTCCCACACCTGGCTTCAAAATGCCATGCGGAGAGAGAGAGATCGACAGCAGTGCAGATGAAGAGACCAAGGCATCTGAGCTGATACAATTAACAACAAGGTACAGCTGCCGAAAGAGCTACTAGGAGAAGAGGCTGTATTAACAGATGTATATCATCTAGAAGACAGGAGGTGAGAATGCCACACAATTCTTTTTACCTCCTGAGACACGGTTCGGGGTTCTAAGGCCCCTCGCTACTGCGGTTGCAGTCACGCTTTGGTTTCGGTTGCCTGAAGACGAGATGGTGAGACGCAGAATCACACCCTAATGGGGGATCTGCCTGGAAGGGGAGGCGGGCCTGAAGCTGAGCTGTTTGCAAAGACCTGAAGGTCTGCTGTTTGCAGGAAGGATTAAGCTTGTTCCGTCTGTGCCGAAAGGATGGAAACCCTGCAGGACCAAAGAAAGCTACAGGCATCAGGTGTCGGCTAACTCTAAGAGGGGACGATGACATAAGGGCTGTGTGAACACGGAGGAGGCTTGTGGGAGGACTCGGAGGTCACCAGAGCCGAGGCAGAGCCTGGCAAACTGCCCCGTGTCGCTGGGGGAAAGCACTCACATTGTCTGACCCAGATGACACGTGAACTTGAAAGTCTGTATCCACCCTGAAATCAACCAAAGACAACCAAAGTCAACCGGAGCAACTAAACTGCAATGATCTTAGCTATAAAAGTTTTACTTACTATTAATCATTTCTTTAAGTTGAAAGAAATGAACTTCTGGTATAATAAAACCCATCTAAAGAGGACTTTGGTGGGGCGGGGGGTGGGGAAACACTTTCATGGATGGGGCGATACCGTCGGCACATCTTAAAGCAAACAAAGGTGAAACGTGAGTCAGGAAGCTGCAAACTGGGTCCTTCTCTATCTGAGTCATCGCAGCGAGTAAACGCTCCCTGGAGCCCCAGCACGCTGCCTCCCTCGGCCGGCCGTTTCCTAAGCGGGCCCTTTTCCCAATGTGTATAACGATAGCCCCTCGACTGCTCGACTGACTCCTCCTCTGATCCAGTGCACGCTGAGACAACGTTCTCCGGGCGGCCGGCGGGGAGCACACTGCCACCTGTCCAGGATCCCCGCCAAGTGTCAGAGCTCTCGTGAGCGCACGCGCACGCACACGCACGCGCGAACACACTGTCGCTGGGGAGTTTTGCTAATGCCAACGCCACCGCCGGTGCTATTCCTCCCTGATCTGGAAGCGTCGCTGCAGAAGGATCCGGAAACTAAGTTGTAGCATGTTGGGTGCCTTGGACCGGGTTGGTTGCATGAGAAAATTAGGAACGACAGTAAGAGGAAGCCCTCGTAATGCTCCTGCTACGTGATTTTATTAAGGACCAGGAAAGAGGGCGACAGAGCAGCGAACTGCAGAGTCGCCCAGGGAATACGCGGGGCGGCCGAGTTCCAGACCTGCCGGCCTGGTCCGAGGGCTCCGGCTTCTACGGGGCCATAAGAGCAGCTACTGGGGATCTTATTTTGTGGTTACTGTGGTCATGATGATGCTGGTTTTCCCTACTGTCACACTTGGATTCGAACGACAGCAGGATGGGAGAAGACCGGCTGGACAGAGGGACTCCACAGTTACAAGGGTCTGGGCAGCAAGGTGCTCCCCTCCGAAGGCTGGGTGTCGTCACAGGGAACGTGCTGAGTGTCACAGGGAACGTGCTCCAGCCCAGGGGCGAAGCCAGTCCTGAACCCGGCAGGGCAGCTCCCGCTGGGAGGAACAGCTGGGTTGCAAACCTGGAGGGTCCCAGGCAATCCCCACAGGTGTGAAGAAGCTGACAAGGGGACGGGGAAACCGGAGGCTGGAGGCCAATCGGGGAGAGAGAATCCCGGCCCAGGGCAAATAAATGGCAGGTACAGGCACCCAATGCCACGTCCACGTGCTGGGTTGGCCCACCTGTACGGTCAGGTAGGAATGCCCGGCACCGGAAAAGGGGGCAGCAGAGGATGGGGGCCAGGAGGCGGGCAGCTCTCCCAGCTCTGGCCGGTGGCCTCCGCACTTAGAAACAGGTGGAGGAAGAGTATGTTTAGAGGCTCTGACTTCAGCCTGACAGAACAAAGGCTGCCTCGGCCCTCACCGCAAACCAGGCAGGCCCAGGTTCAAGGACCCATTCGAATGGCCGCACGAAAAGCTACTCCCTCTTTAAAAAGGCACCCGTTTCTCAGAGAATTGAAAACGACCTACAGTCATTGCACACGTCATTGGATTCTCCCACTACTTTATGTCTAGGATTGACACGGCGTCCCCGAACTGAGCTGGGCCTGTGTTCCAAAAACCGCCTTTGCAGAGGGGTGCCCGGCGGGAGAGGAACACTTGCAGGCTGGCGGCACTGACCGGATCGCGGGCCTTGTTAAATTTGCGGATAGCCACTCCGAGCGACTTGACCTAAAACCCTGCTGACTCTTCACTCCTTTTTGGCCACTGAGCACTAATCCCGGGGGAAGACACACCAGGGCGATTTTGTGGGAACACCTGATAATGAATTTCTGTCTCCCTTGACAAAAGAGAAGAAACTGGAGAAATGCTAACGGGATTCATGGACCCCGAGTAATGATTCAGACTACTTCCGCCCTGTCGCCCTCGATGAGCAAACACAGGGATGTCTGCACGCGGCTGTGTGGGCTGTGAGCAGGGGTGACTTCCTCCCCTGAGGGCCACAGCCCGCCGAGCCAGCATGGCGAAGCTCAGATCTTTTAGGAGCTACCACGCCCACGCTGGGCTCCATGGAGGTTGGGCCTCATCGGTTGTGAACAAACGTGAACCCTCATTGATCAAACTGATCGATCCAGTTCTGATTCTTCTGCTCCCTCGCCTTTTTTTCTCTAAATCCTTTAGAGAAATTCTATATGTTTGTCCCCACTTACCGCGGAGCAGTTCACATATAAGAGAAGCCACTTCCCTCACCAGAGGTCAAGTCCAACTTTGCCACACCCTTTCATGAAACCAAGTAGAGACGGGATGGGCAGAGCAACACAGCAAGACACGTCCCCCTCTGTAGATGCAGAAATCAAATCTCCAGCTCTTCATTCCATTTTTTTTTTTTTTAAACTCACTGTTCTGGATGCAGAAAACTTAGAAAACGGTCCGACTTATCAAACTCGTTCAGACTCACCAGTCTGAAAATGCGTTTTTCTATTTGCTCGCCCCTAAAACCGAGAAGGGCCCGGAACCACAGCTCTGCTCTGTCGTGACGATGTTTTCCTGTGCCCGTCCGGCCTGTGTCACACTGCTGCAGTTCAGCTCCGTTCAGTATGCCTGGACTGGATGCCTGTTACGTGCCAGACGCTGGCCATGTACGAGATGAATAACCCGACGGGGTGCAGGGGGTGCAGGAACTAATTAGTAGACAGACGTGACACGGGTCTGGCGATGACGAATGCTCTCCGAGAGGCGTACCACCCACTTCGCTGCCTGACGACGGAGTCCAAAACGCATTGAATTTACCCGCGTATCCGGCCTTTCTTTCTGACGTATTACTGACCGATGCCGCCAACATCGACTTTGCCACTTACGGAAACAGAAATACTAGGGACGTGAAATCTATTCGGCCAGCAAATGCAAAATGAATCTCAGGTTTAGGAAATCAAAGAATCTATCCGAAATAAGGCTGAAGTTGACTTACTCAATATAGCCTCATGCTCTAGAACTTTACAGAATACCTGAGTAAACATGATAAACCACACACACACACACACACACACACACATATATGTGTACTGAGTGTAGGCCAAACAAAGAAAAGTTTAGAAGAGGGTGCGTTTCTTCTCTCACTTGAAATGCGACCGACAGTGCTGTCTAAATTAGACACGGAGTTGGAGCTGTTAGTTGCCTATTCAGCCCGGGTGGGGAATGCTGACCAAGAGGTGGTTCTTGAAGTTTCAATTCACTGTGTTTCCTCTTCTACTCGAGGAGTCGGACATTTGCTTCAGAGCCGCGCTGCACTGCCTTTGCTGTCTCCCTAACAATTAAATCCTAAAACATCAAGTCCTTCGAGGCCATTTCAAAAGGGCGATTCCTGGTATGGAGAGGAAGGGCTCACGGTACCCTGCAGGCCTGAACCGCGTGACACGCGGCGGAATAACCAGATCTTCGGAGACCAGGGCCCGAGAGGCGGCTGGGGCCACGGAGCCCCGTTTGCGGTTCTGTCTCTACCCTGTAGAAATGCAAAGCGGTTCCGGTTCCGTTAAGCGTCGGCTCTGAAATATGTCCGGGGACCTTCTTTCTCGGCATAGGACCCTACGTTTCATTTCAGTGGCTTTTCTGGGACATGTGGCCAAACCTTGTTATTTTCAAGCCCCCTACCCCGCTCCCCAAAGATCTCATTTAGAAATAGATATATATATTTATGTGGATGCATCCATGGACAGATATTTGGGGTCACTGCGTAAAACAGCAGATCTTTCCGAGTCATCTTTAAAAGTCCTAATAAAAAGCTACATCAACAGTTCCCCTGCAGGCCTCTGTATTTGTGGACACGCATGTGGATCCTGAATCTTTTCCTTCCTCTAAGAAAAGGGCCTCGGCACTCACCACCTATTTCCAAAGCTGCTCTCTTTCCTTAAAAAACACGAATACTTGTATGTAGGGGTTAGAAGATTTAACCCAACCGGTCATGCGTGTTTCTGTCAGAAACAGCCACAGCTACCCAACTCCACGCTTACGTGTGTGCAGACGGCTTCCTGTCCTACCTCTAAATGCTTCCTCGGTAACCCAGGTGACGGAATTAGGCAGCTTGGTGAACAAATTAATGTGAAATAGCCTTTAAAAAGGCTTCACAACTCCAGTGACTCTCCGACATACAAAATCACACAGTTCCTATTAACCCAGTGAAGATGACACAGAATGACAGATCAACTGTTCAACAGATACCTACACAAACTTTCTTTTTTCCTTTTTTTTTCACAAATTAAGACTACCTGCACCAAGGGACAATACAGTGGTTATCACCTGGA
The DNA here is from genome assembly GCF_014176215.1 of Rousettus aegyptiacus. Classification (NCBI taxonomy): domain Eukaryota; kingdom Metazoa; phylum Chordata; class Mammalia; order Chiroptera; family Pteropodidae; genus Rousettus; species Rousettus aegyptiacus. Next base: position 105,508,993 of record NW_023416309.1, read on the forward strand.
AGAGGTATTGTGTTTGTTTTAGAAATGGGTTCCCAGCGAGCCCCGGCGAAACGATGGCAGCTCCACCTCTGTCTTCAGCAAATTCATGACCCCAACGGAACGTCTGGAAGAGGCGTGTGCGCTGCCCCCACAGCCAGCTATCACCAGACGGGTCTCGAGATCACAGGTGATGGAACCCCGCGGCAACAGGAGTGACACTGCCCCCCCCCAACCCTCCAGACCCTCTAGCATTTGGAGGAGACAAAGGCTTCTGCAGGCAAAGCGGGACTGCCCAGGGACCGGTGGAGACTCTAAAATGCCATCCTCACGGGCTGCTTGGTGCTGATTACGAAGAAAGCCTAGGTTGAAAGTTGGGTCCAAAAGGGATCGAAGCTGAGCGACTTACCCTCCACGTTTCCTCTAGGAAAAGAGGAACGAAAGCAGAACTTCTGGGGAGAGAAGTGCAAAAACGAGTAAGATTGGCAGTTCACGGAGGTGAGAGGAAGTGGGGAATGGGAATCTGGATTTCCTCCCCGGCCGGCCCCCAGGGTTCCCGTTCTCTGCAGTCTTCCTCGTCCCGGGTCCTTAACTCCGGGGGCTCTCCCTGACGATGCCCTAGTCGCCGGTTTCCGGAAACACATCCTCCCCGTGGAGCACGCAGAAGGACAACCCTGGGCCTCTATTCCAGGTCGGCTTCCCATTGAAAAGTGCACCGACGTGCCAGAAAACAAGAAGCGAGAAGAGCAGGAAGTTGGTTTCTCAGCCAGATATGCCCGGTCACTTGCAAAAGTGGTGGACACTGTGGAAACCCTGAACAACAATTTGCCCCTCCCCCCACCAAAAAAAAAAATTCCACAGGGATAAGGCAGCTAGCTTGTTGCAAACTGCTACACAGAGATAACCAATACGAGCTGATGACAGCCAGGTACCCGGCCAGCTGCACTGACTGGGACGCAGGATTCCTCGGCTATGGAAACTCACTGGGATGTCTGAATATTTGCCAGGATCCAGAGATGAAAGTTGTTTTCTTCCGGTTCTTTTAAAAAAAAAAATGAGGGGAGGGCTATATATTATCTTTTCTAATAGGTAAGCTACACAGCAAGGAGCCTGTACAGGGAAAAGTCATTCTATAGTTTTCCTTTCTATAAGCTTAAATACCAGATGGAAAATAACACTTATTTGAATAACTATTGTTTCAGAGATCTCTCCTTGATCCGTGTTTTAGCTTATCCAAATAACAAAGAACTGGCAAAATGAGGCCATACAGCTCCTAGAAGCAGCTAATAAGGAGTTACTAAAAGGAGAACCATTTCCAGGGGAGATGGAGTTATCGGCAAGGAGACACAGCTCTAAGAAAATATGAGTCATGTCAACACTCATCACAGCAAAAAAAAAAAAAAAAAAAAAAAAAATTTTAAAAATAAAAGCACCAATAAATATCACTTTAATTTAAAAATGCACTAGAGTGGGCTACTTACTATTTATTATGGGGTTCTTTTTCTACCAAAAAAAAAAAAAATGATTGCCCAGCTAAAGCAAACCATTCTTCAAGTATTTTCCTTACAACAAAATCTATTTAGTCAAAAGCCCTCATTTACAGATGAGGAAAACGAGGCGGTCGACCAGTAATATCATAATGTGCTTAATAAATCCAGATTAACGACAAAAAAATCTGGTTACATAACATGGAACGGGAGTATTGTTAACACTGCCCCATTCGACACACCAGTCAGTACCAGGGGGATCTGTTCACCGTATCGGGGTCACACCATACTATGTCCTCAATGCGAGTTGGTAGGCTACTATCTGTGTGAAAAGACCTCCCCACATCCCTGCCTGCGAACCAGGGCAAGATGTTTAGTCATCCTTCTCTAAGATGTTCAAAAAAAAAAAAAGAAGAAAATAAGGAGTTACTAAAATGGAGAGCCATTCCTGTTATGTATTTCTGTCTTTTGGGGAAATGAAGCTATCGGCAAACAACTCTACTGTGGGTTCCGTTTGAATGTCGGCAGTGTTTTGCTTTCATTTAAAAAAATTTCCTGCTGTGATGAAAAATGAATCATTCCATCGTATCCAATGCCAGCCCTAGGTTTCAACCTGGGACATGAGGAATTTTAGGGTGTTTTTTTTGTTTGTTTGTTTTTTTTAAAAAAAAGAAGGAAGAAGTCACCGAATTCCCATACTGATTCCCTTTCTTGACCACCAGGCGAAGACCCTACCTGTGGCATCCAGAAACTGTGAAAAGGAGTGAAAACGAGGATGACTTTATTTAAAAAGTAAACTTCCTAAATTTTTGTGCTTTGTATCAAAATTAAAGAAATGGTAAATGTCTAGATTTTATGTGGAATACTTATCAATTTTCCATAGCAGAGATTCCATTTAAAAAAAAAAAAAAGGTTGAATATGGCTAATTCCTGGCAAATAATACTTTGCCAAGACATCTGTCTTGTTCTAAAGTTAAGGAGAAAAGTATGTGGGAAGAAAGGGAGGGAGAAAGCTACTTACTGCTCATTGGGGAACACTTTCCGAATGACTCAGACCCCCAGCCTTGTCTCCACAAGCGAAGACCCAGAAGCCCAGAGGGGGCTTTGCGAGGCCACACGGCTTGTGACCAGTGCAGGAGGATCGGGACACAGGCCTCCCTGGGTCCAGCTCGTGCTCTGTCAGCTGGGATGTGTGGGACTAATCTCTCTTTCTCTCAGCTCCCCCCACCCCCAGACCCTTCCTCCACCCCCCCACACACACATTATTTTCACATTCCAACGCTGCAGGCTCAGTATAGCGAGATCTAGCCCCATCCTTGCACCGTGAGCTAGTATTTCAGTAACTCCTCAGGATGCCCACCAGGGCTCTGCACACACCTTCCACTCGACAAAAAGACGGCTGGCACCCTCAGATGTGTAGCATTTGAGTCTCTTCAAGTCTGAGTTAAGAATGATTCCTTATTTCAGAAAGCTACATGGCCCCACAGAAGAAAAACTTTTGACTTATGGCTGAGATTTCATTAGGTTATTACCAACTGAGGCATCTGTATGAAGAAAAGCTTTTGTCTTTTTTTTTAATGTTGAATTTTATACAAATACCTCCACAGAATATTTTAAATACTATTGGGGCCAATAAATTCCCTCGAGTGGAAAGAGACAGCTACCCCACAGACTCAAAGCAACCCTTGTTCACTCACAATCAGTGCCAACTTTTTTCTCCACTGTTAGAGATCCAACACATCATTTGTCAAAATTTCCTGACAGATAAATGGTTAGGACAAGCCAAATATAATGACTACCCAATAATAATGAATTCTCAGGGCAGTCTTGAAATAAAGTGCCCTTTTCAGCAAAACAAATCTTGTTTGCAAAATAGCGTGTGGTCAATCTACTTGGCGGTTTCCTAGATGTTCATTCATTTATTGACTTACGTTACTGATGATGTAACAATGTTTCTGCCAAAAGAGATAAGAAAACCGCCGCCCTCATTTTAAAATTTTAGTAAATTAAAATGAAAAATTACAAAACTCTAGAAGATAACACAGGAGAAAATCTAGATGACCTTGGGTATGGCAATGACTTTTTACATACAACACGGAAGTTACAATCCATGAAAGAAATAATTGATAAGCTGCACTTCATTAAAATGAATAACTTCTCCTCTGTAAAAGATACTATCAAGAGAGTGAGAAGACAAGCCACAGACTGGGAGAAAATATTTGTGAAAGACACATCTGATAAAGGACTGTTTCTTATCTAAAATATTACGAAGAACTCTTAAAACTCAACAATAAGAAAACAAGCGGACCTGATTAAAAAATGAGCCAAAGACCTTAACAGACACCTCATCAAAGAAGATAGACAGATGGCAAATCAGCATATGAAAAAGATGCTCCACATCACATGCCATCACAGAAATACAAATTAAAACAAGGAGAGACCACTACACGCCCATTAGAAAGGCCAAAGTACAGAACCCCAACACACCCAATGCCGGTGAGGATGTCTCATTCGGTGTTGGCAGGAATGTCAAACGGTACAGCCACAGCGGAAGGCTGGCGGTTCCCGACAAAACTAAACCTCTTTACCACATGATCCGGCGACTGCGCTGCTTGACAGTCACCCAAACGATCTGAAAACTTACGTCCACACGATAACCTGCATGTGGATGCTTACGGCAGCTTTATTCATAACTGCCCAAACTTGGAAGTAATCGAGACTCCCTTCAGTCGGTGAATGGACAAACGGTGCCGCATCCAGATAATGGGACATTACTCGGCACGGAAAAGTGAGCTACCAAGCCACGGAGGAACCGTAAATGCGTATTACTAAGAAGACGGTCTGAACAGGCTGAATACTGCACGATTCCAACCGCATGACGCTCTGGAAAAGACAAAACTAGAGAGAGAATAAAAGAATCAGTGGCAGACAAAGGGTAGGGACAGAGAGGGATGACTGGGTGGAGCACGGAGGACTTTCGGGGCTGTGGCATCATTTTGTATGATACAATACAGTGGATACACGTCATGATACCTTTTGTCAAAACCCAAAGAAGATGCCGCACCCAACAAGGAACTCTAATGTGAACTGTGGGCTTTGGGTCATAATGACGTGTCAGTTGTAGGTTCATCTACTGTAACAAATGCCTCTGGTATGGGATACTGGTGGGGGGAGGTAGATGAGAAGTCTGTACCCTCCACAGTTGTTATATATCTGAAACTGCTCTAAAAAAAAAAAAAAAACCCAAAATTTTCTTAAAAAAAAAAAAAAACCCTATAGCATCTTAAGGCTAAGAATTTCACCATGCAGAATCCAATGGCTGGGCAGCTACAGTTTTGTTCAGCGAACTCACATGGTTCAAGATGCTGATCTGACTTATGATGATGCTCTTGGAGAAGAGTAAGGAGAAATTGAGCTATAGGGAGAGACAGGTATGGCAGCAGCTCCTGACGCCCACACTGCCTCTTGCCCGGTCGTGGAGAAATGACGTAGGGCTCCGAGGACGCAGGGACCAGAAGGGCTCGAGGTCGCAGCGGGAGGCACATCGAGGGCAAACGACTCTACTCAGCATGGCTTTCAGTGTTCTGGGCCAGGTGAGGCAACCTCTCTGTTTGTACGACTACAAACTTAAAATGGATTTTGTGGAAATAATTTCTTACGAATGCCAGTAACTCAAAAAAATATGTATACGTGTGTGCATATATATATGCTTATCTGTATATACAGAGGTATATTATGTATGGATGGAGGAATGGAGATGTGTATAAACTCTCCCCTCACACTCTACAGTTAATATTTTCTAGGTTACACCAACAGCAAATCTCTGGGCTGCTTTTAGTAAGAGATTCTTTTTTTTTTTTTTTTTCTGGAAGAAGACATTTTATTCCCATAAACTGTGAAACCCTTAATATTTTTATAAAAAGCCAAAACCGTACGTAGGTGGTAGGTAGGGGTGTTTGTGTTTTTGTAAACTTCCTTTAAGGAAGCTGCCAGCATTGGTGAAGACGACCTATATCTTGGCTGAGAAAAGAAATACCCTAAAAATGACATGAGAACTATGGATATGTTTTAGTAGATTTCGAGGCCGTTGGTGTAAGCCTTACAGATTTTGAGAATGAAACAAGTTGATATAAAGAAAATGTTTACGGATACTATAGGTGAGGTTATAAAATACAAAATAACCTCAGTCTGCTGTTTCACAACATAGTCAAGTATTAGAACAATGGCGTTCCCACGCAGATAGGAATCATCTTATGGTGACCGTTTGCCATTCGATGCCTTTTTCTATTCTCTCATCACACAGAGCCATCACTGAATCGGCAGGGCCATGGCTGCTCCTTGGAATGAAGAACCTTATGCTGCCCTCCGGCCTCGCATCTCCTCCTTTGCGTCCTTCTAGACAGAAGCTGTCTCATGAGAAAACCATGAGAGAGAAATACGGACGAACCAGGCTTGCTCTCACGCTCGAATCTCAGAAAAAGCAAAGCACCATTCAGCCTCCATCCGCGGAAGGAATCTGCCAGCCCACCCTGAGTTCAAACAGAGCGCAGCTGACCCGAACGAAAGAGCCACAGAATTTATTAGGTCCCCTCAGCCCGCAGCCGAGGTTTCCTTTCAGAAGTGATAGAATTACAGATTTGAAAAACAAGAAGGAAAAAAACCTGTGGATGGAAGACTGAAGCGCCTCCCTGCTGCCTTGGAGGACGTGCTCAGTGGCTGGGGACAGCTCGTCACTCGCCCCTAACCCCCAGCTGCCAATTAATTCGCGAGCTTCCGTGAGGCCCACAAAACTCTTCTCTTTCAAGCAGTCCTCGGGTAAATGTCCTTTATTATTTACTTTCACAGTATGAACCTAAGTGCCCAGCGAATGCCATTTTCGATTAAGGAGTTACCTTCGGTGACGCTTCTCCAGAAAACTTTACATGGGTTCTGCCACTCGCTGCCTGCACGTCACGTGAGCCCTCTGAACCTCAGTGACCGCACTGCCAAATGGGCACACAAAGCAATGAGGGGAATTGTGACGGCCCTGGAATTTGAGGTCGTTTTCTCATCGTGAACACCAGAAAATGAAGGCTGGCTAAAACCGCCCATCGCAACGCATGCTCCATTGCTGTGAGACTGCGGAACATTTCACTATTACTAGACGATTATCTCCCGGTGTCTTAACGTGCAAGGTGACGCATGTCGGTTACGTTGAGATGAATCGAAACGAGTCTGGAGGAAATCTGGTTGGAAGAACACAGGTTACATACAGATAGTACATCAGCAGTTGAATTTTTAATTTGGCACGTGACTGCCAAAAATGTTTGAACGTCCTTTTCCTGAAGAGCAAACACATCAAGGCCATCTCAGAGAAGGCTGTGTACATACTCCTATTTCATAAACCTGCTTCTGTGATGGACAGGAGCTAGGGCAGGGGAAGCCTTTGGCGCTGCGTGGCTCATCGTCTGCCCCTCCCACATGCCGGATCCTGGGGATGCTGTCCTGCTTCCACAGCGAAGCACACGAGAGCCCGGTGGTTTGCCCCCGTCGACTGCCAGGCAGGCACACAGCCTAGCAGTGACATTCAAAGGTGCGATTCGGCTGCTTCTCCAAAGCCTCAGATCATTGAGGGGACAAGGCGGGTTGCGGTCTACTAAACCTCTGTAAGCGCCAGAGGCCAGACATAGTGATTTATGTGCTTCTCCCTTTCCGTGTTGCTGAAACTCAGAAACAGACATGCACAGAACACGCACATGCACTTGCGCGCACACACACACACAGTTCGAGAGATGTGGGTAAAGGATGAAACATGTGAGCTTGCAAGGGATGGCTTGCCGTAGCTTACCAGCTCTCTCTGTTAGGTATGTTTTTTTTCCCTCTCTTACGCAAGCCGTTTCACATATTGGACGTGTTTAAACTGAATAAAATCTCAAGAAAGTTAATTTTGAAAAAGAAAGAACACACCTTACAGAGCAGTAAGAACCATGACCCCGTGGTAAGAACCATGACCGGTTAGATGCAGGACAGATACGCGTATACATACATGCGCAACCCACTGCGGCGCTCAGCTCTGCCAGGTCCTTCCACGTCCAATAGAGAACTGTCACAGATTTCATTACACGGCATGATAATAGAAGCTAAGGATACCTGTGCCTTTGAACTTATGCAGAAAAAAGCAAAACACCATAGACTTTGTGATTTCAAAAAAAAAAAAAAAAACTGTGAGAAATGGGCAGAAAGGCAAAGGCTAATTGTTTTTAAAAATCGACTCTGCAAGAAAAGCTCACATCCAGTGCGCGGGATGGAAAACCCGCCTTCATGAGTGACTCCTCCTGAGAGACTGCGGATGGGTTACTCAAGGCCTGCCGGCGAGAGCCTTCCTGCGCAGGTCCCCATCACACGGACAGCCGTCACCCAGCAGGCCCCGTGCCCTTGGTAGTACTGAAAATATTTTTTTTTTCAGAGCCAGGAAACAGGTGGAAAACAAGACTTATACAATGAAAGAAAAAAACAACAACAACAACAACAGTAATGTCCCAAAGTCCCAAATAATTATTTGCTTAATGGCACTCCCAAGGGCATCAGATCGTAAACACAGGAAATCAATAAGCGGAAACACCTCCCAGCCTCCAACCACGCTTCTCCGCTCGCCTCTTAATAACAAGGAAGAAGTGGACGGAGGCAGCATTACGATCCGAAGGAGACACAACGAAAATCTCATTTATCCAATGCCATTAGAAGACAAGGTGTTCCCCCACAGGGATTCTCCAGAAAACAGGAACTTGTCCTGCACCTACCAAAACTGTTGAAGTAATCTGAACCACTAATATTTCTAAAGAGTATTGTCGTGTATACCCTTCGGCTCTCTCAAACAGGAGATGCCAGCCATTAGTTAGATCTTCCGGGGAGTATCGATTATGCTGGCCTTTGGTTCGAGGGGTTCGGTGGGCTCTTTAGTGCCCCTGCTGGAGTCAGACGGCCTTTCGTCACCATGCGGGTCTGCACACACGAGGGGGAAGGCTATGCAGACAGGCCGGCGTGGGTTCGAGTCCCAACTCCAGCGCTTCGTACCTGGGTACACTTTGGGAAGTTACTTCGTCTCTCTGAGCCTCTGTAAGATGGGGATAATAAACCCCACGTCGGCCCCTGGCGCACAGTAGGCACTTAATAAATGTTCCTCCCGTCCTCTCCCCTTTTCCCTGTGCTCTCTCTGATCTCATACGAAGTCAGAACGTCAGTAGCCCAACCTGTGAGGAATGTTATAATCAAAGAATATTCAGAAGATATGAAAGGGGTCTTTGGAGGAGACCCTAGCAGTGTAGAACACTGTTAGCTCTAGGCCGGCTGTTTCTCGTGCTCGGTTTTCGTTTCATGCCAGAGGCGAGGCTCTGTTCGAGAGAGTCGCAGATTTCTTTGAGCCTTGATTCAATGTTTAACTTTACTGCGATGGCCTTAATAGAAAGCAGATTAATTCACACATGAGATCCCAAAAGATCCTCACTGTGTATTCTGCAAAACATGTTTTGTTTTGTTTTGTTTTGTTTTCCCCATGGTTCAAGATCTCAATATTTAGGCATTAAAATCGGTATATCCCCACCAACTAAGCAGTTTGGAGCTCTCATCTTTGGCCCAGTTTGGGAGATCACGATATGGGTTTGTGAGGTTGTTATAATATTTGCATAGGCCGCTTGCTCCAAACAGACGTGATGAATGGGAGATGACAGAGGTTTGTTGGCTCAGTAAGGACTCACGAGGGCGTCGGGCCTCATTCCTTCGTTCTGTGAAGGAGATGACTGGGGCCTAGAAGGGTCGCCTAGGTGACCCCCGCAGCTAACTCGGCTAGTTAATGACAACGGCCGAGGACTCACGGAGACCCAGGTGCTGTGCTTGATACACACCAGACGTGGTCACCGTTATCATCGGCATTTTAGAGAGGGATACTCTTAAGGCTCTATGAGTTAGAAAGAGAACTGAGCCATCTAGGTCCCCTAAACTCCCAGGCAGGAGCTATCACAACCACCCCCACACCAGGAAACCCCAGACATCTTGTCTCTTCGCCACAAACACAATGGCCCTACCTTCAGCAGAGGCACAAATATGTACTATTCTCCTGATCCTTAGAGGCCTAAAACACATCATGAAGGACTGAGCTATTCTCTTGGACAAATGCCTAAAACAGCAGCGAAGCTACAGGCCAAGGAGAGGATTCCAAGATGACTCTATGCCTCACATTCTCAGTGAAATGTTAAATCACCCAGCCACGATCACTCCCGGAAAAATAGTTTTCCATCCTAGTCACGCCAAGCACCTTCCCACAGCCACATGGTGGAAGCCACTGGCATTCAGGGCACACCTAGACTCTCTAATCCGGCCTAAGCCCCCGGAGTGACTCCCCGTCCACTATTATTCCCCACTGTTCCCCTTTCAGCACAGAAAGCTGTCCCTGCGAAGGCCAGCGTGTGACCCTCCGCAGACCAGCTACAGACAGGATACAGGTCCAGGGTGGGACAACTCTGCCCAGGCTCAGGCTGTTTCCTGCCCTCGTCTTGGAAGCCGGGAAGTGGAGAGGAGAGGGGGTCTGCTGACACCTACATTTAATTCTAAATCACCACCCCCACCTCCCCCGCCCCCCGCAAATTCTCTCAAACAGCAGAGGAGGGAGCTTGGAGCAAGAGCAGCAGCTGTGGCTGGAAGCCGGCCGGCCGTGTGGACGATTTGAGTCCAGAAGCTCGAGATCCGCCTCAACCCGTGGCTGAGAAAGGCCGGGCAGGTTCTCTGATTATGCCGAACTCTGGGTTTGGGGACACTGGCCTCCTACAGCGTCCAGGATAGGAAGGACAATTAGCCTAGGCCACTTACAGCTCTTAAAACCTGGGCAGGACGAGAGGAAACGCAGAGTGAGCAGCGGTGTGTACCCGGAATTAAAGTGGGCAGAGGTGAGCACACACGCATCGGGGGGTTCGTCAGATGCCCACGGCGGCCGAGACGAAGCGCCGCCCACGGGCACACGTTGCCACGTGGTGCTGGAGGCCGAAGGCCCCAACATCAAGGCGTTGGCGGAGCCGGTTCCTCCTGCAGGCTCAGAGAGAGAGAGAGTCAGGCCGTCCGTGCCTCTCCCCCAGCTCCTGGGGCATCCCGGGGCCCCTGCGCGTCCCGCGGCTCGGCGACACAGCGTCCCATTCTCTGCTGCTGGCGTCACGTGGCCTTCCTGGCCTCTGCGTCTGCATCTTCCCGCGCCCTTCTGCAAAGCCACTGGATTTAAGGCCCGCCCTCGTCTAGGGCCACCGCGCCTGAACGAATGACATCTGCAAAGACCCTCTCTCCAAACGAGGTCACGTTGCGAGACGACGTGAATTTAGAGGGAACGCTAGCTAGTCAACCCGGTCCGGGGAGAAAGAAGGAAAAAGGGAGCAACGTAATAGGTTTACATGAACGTCTCGCCCCCCTCCTCCGACCTCCATTTACAGACGAAGGAATGAGCGGGAGGATGGCGTAGACTTCCGCGTCCTCCCAGCCCTCGGGTACCAGACCCTAAAGGAGCAGGAAACCCCCGCGCAGGTAAGATCTCGGTTGATCGGAATGCCACAGCGAGGCTTCTTCTCTAGATGCATGAAGATGACCGACCAAGAAGTTTGGCGCAGCCAACCTTCCGTCGCTTCTAAAAGTTGGTCACGGTTTACAGAACCTGAGAGATTAAGGTAATTTTCGGGAAGCCGGGAATGATAAATAAAGCCTATGTACTCCCTGACTCTTCGGTCCTTCACACCATTTTCCCGGCGGCTCTGGTTCAAAACGTTTTCGGGGACTCTCTTTTTCTCACTGTGTCTACAGAAATGGTCAGCTTCTCTAGCCACAAACTCAGCACTCCGGGCAATATTATGGCGTCTGTGTGGCCATAAGAAGCACGTCATTTTTTTTTTTTTCCCAAGGACATTTGGGAAATGTGTGGGGAGCCGACTAAAATTAATGAACTTTCTTTGCCAAAAAAGAACTAGGCTCCAAAGTCGGGCAGGCATTGCCAAATAGATAGTGTGAATAAAGTCAGTTTGCGAAGAAAATAAGAAGCAGACGCTGAACACAGGCAGTCCCAGATCTACTGGTGCTGATCTAACGACATTCCCGAGAAAAATAAGTTCATTCCTGCAGCTGAGTCCGCCAGACACCCCCACCTCCCACTACCAACTCGGCATCTCTCTCCCACCTGCCTCCCCCCAACTTCCTCGTCCCTCTACAAAGCCATCCGCTGCCTGAGCCCGCTGTCCCCCAACGCTTCCGTCCCCTCCTCAGGAACCCCTCCCTCGCCTGGTGGCCCAGCCACAGTGAGTAGTAAAGGAGGAGGAAGGGAAAGGGACCTCCCCTCTGTCCCTAAGAAGCTGCTCCGCCTTGGGACTGGCTACCTTGCAAACCTTGAACCTGCCCAGATCCTCTTCCAACACCAAATACTTCCTGAATCTGGGTTTTCCTCAAAAAAAAAAAAAAAAAAAAAATGCTTAGTCGCTCACTCCCGAAGTCCACGGCACTCACCTCCTTGGTCTTCACTGTCGCCTGGCATGCAGGCCCATGCCCACCTTGTACTCGCCTGCCGCTGGGGCACAGCCCACTGGAGGCGATCAGCCCAAGGTGCTGACCACGGAGTCACGTGCAAGCGACTGCCCCAGGGGGCAGCAGTGGGCACGGCTCAGCTAGCACAAGCTGCAATTCGAAGCCGAATGCAATTAACTGCATAATTTTGAGTCATGTCATATTAATTCTGCTAAAATCGCATCGTAAAACTGGGGCACGACGAATTGCTTTTGGAAAGAAACCCAAGTCTCTGCTAAGTATGGGCTCGTAACCGACACTGACGGCGAAGTACCGTAACAACTGGGGTTCTCGATAAAAACACTAATTTAGCTCAGATGGAGAGAGAGAGATCAGATCCCACAATTTGAAGAGCCTGGATGCCTCTGAAATTTGTTCTGGGGTGGGGGAACCCTCAGGTGTTCTGACTCCCATTTAAAGCTGAATGGTCCCAGTGAAAACCTCGGAAAGATACAGGTTTCCATCGGGGACTGCCCGCAGAAAACAATGAGACCAGTTTCAGGCCCGAGGAGAAGGAAGCCCAGAAGGGTGGCAGGAAGCCTTAATCCGATCTACTGCTCAGTGATGTCCTTTCGGTCCGATTCGATCCAAACAGACGATGGCGGTGGAAAGGGACCGAGCCTCAGGGACCACGAGGAACAGAGAAGAAGGGTTACTGCGTGGAATCAGATGCTGCTTGACGGGTACTGGTCCCCAGTCTCTTCCTGGGATCCATTGAGGTCCCCGATTACTGTCAACCCCAAAGTCTCTGTCTCAGGCCACAGGCTCCTCCTCATCAATGGTTTTGAACTTGGGGTAATTCCACGTCCATGACCATCCAGCCAATGGGAAGTGAAGGGGAAGGAGAACTTCCTGTTCCATTTCCTAAGCCGCGATGGGGGAAAACACCTTTTTCCTTCCAGACGGGGCCCTGAAATGCCTCTCTGCATGCAGACATGATTAAGCGTGGCAGCCGGCACAACTCGGTACTTCGAGCCCAGTGGGGGTTTGAAAGGCCGTGTGGTTTGAGGACCCAGCCATTACAGATCCCATAAAGTCTGAGGGGCAACTGTGTTTGCGACTCAAACGGTCACTGCAGAAATGAAGTCTGGGACACTGTTTCAGCCAGGGGTGCATGGGCCCCGCTCCTGCAGGCTTTGCCACAGCAGGTCCGAGCAGGGCGGGCGGGTTGACATCTAGTGACGAGGAATGCACCGTGTCTCAAGCAGAAATGGAAACCTCAAGGCAGAAGCGTGGGCGGTTCCTTATTCTGCACACGCTCCTCCCTGCTCACCGTCTCTCTCCCCGGGCTCCGTATGCCCCTTTCCGGAAGTGCCCTACCCCAAGGCTAACTCCTAGAAACACCTGAGCTGCGCCCGGCCTCGGGTTCCCACTGCCATCTTGCCGGGGCCCCAGCTCCTCAAGTGCCCCGTAGGCTGCGAGGAAGAGATTAAGGCTTCAACTTCGACGATGTCGTCCGAGGTGCCCACAGCGAGAGAAGGCAGGTGGCTTAGAGACACTGCTCCAGACAACGATGAAACCAGGTGCTCGTGTTTCCGATCGGTAGAGCCATCCGGGCCCCACGGATGGATCAGAAGGTCGCCCGATGCCTGCCCTCCCTCGGTCACTCTGGAACCGTCCCTGCTCCACAGAGGGGCCATAAACGACTTCGTACACATGAGGGACGTGCACTGTGCAATGAAGTGTCTGCTCCAGGCTTTGATGCAGGAAAAGCCTCATCGGATTTGCCTCTCGGCACATCCTGCTTTCGGCGCAATTGTTTTGGACGGCTAGGTTGAGACAGAATCAAAAAGATGTTTGCCAAGAGGAACAGAAACTTATTTCTGTCCCCTGGCCTCAGTCTTTAGAAGTGACCACCCTGGAGTCAGGGGAACTGCACAGGACACCCAAGGCTCGTAACACGGCTTAGCTTGGGAGCCTGTGATCCGTGAACCGCGGCTGGCGGGCTGAGCCGTGGAGAGGAATACAGGATCCGCCGGTCCTTCCTTGCCCCCGCCACGCTCCTCCCCACCCTCCCCTGCCCCGTCCTCCACCTGGGCTCCACCGCCCGGCTCCGGCGTGAATGCAAAAGCAAAACCTAATACGGCAGAAGTGCTTCTCCCTCTCCAATAGCCCTGTCCAGCCTTCCAGCATTGTGAGGACAGGACAATTAAAATCGTGTGGACACGTTCTAATCGGGAAACACGGGGGCATTGTGTCATTCTACGAAATAAAATTTAGATTGTATATGACCTGCATATCATCAAAACAAACAAAGGCGTCGCTCACGGAACGTGTCCCGGGGGAAAGAAAGAAAGCGTTCCCAATTCTGTGCTTTAAAATTTTTTGAAATCGAGAGAACTCGCTTGATATTCATTTCTATTTAGTCTATCGTTAGAACCACCACCGACGGACCAAATCCGAAAAGAAAAACAATGTTCATAGCTGAAGCAGTGAGAGGAGCTAACACGTAGCCTCACCAGGCTAGCACATACTCCTTCCATTTCCTTCTAAAGGTGAACGCCAATGTCTAATTTATAAATTTCATCATTTTTCATCAATATACCGCTTTAATTGAAGAATCAAAGAAAGAAAAACAGAAAGGCAAAGACTACTTTCTCCTGTCTCAGTGGAAACTTATCAACTCTTCCTTTTCTTCCTGTTACTCAAATGTTTTTTAGGATAAGGCCAGAGAGCCGTGGAATGGGTCATTCTACTTTCAGCAAAGTCCTAAAATTTCACTCAGCAGGAAACCTCCACCCAGCAGTTCCAAAGAAGTTAAAATGGAAAACTCAAAATGTTTTTCCTAGTTGCCTGAGTGAGTGGTTTTCGAAAATAACACGGCACAATTTATTCAAGACAAATGGACCACACGCAGTGCCGGAACCTATTACTGGGCAACCGAAACATCGGGATGTCACCGGCCGGGACCTGCCTGTGCACGGAGCACGTTATGTGAAAGCAGACACCTGCGCTCCCCGCAAAACTGTCAGGGCGAAGAGCGTGTCCAGCGTGTTAAAGTCATCGTGGTGACCGCGAGTGCACACGAGAGACGCCACCTGCCCTGGGACCTCTGCTCAGTCCCAAGTTTGGTCCCAAGCTCTCTGTTCCTCCCTTGGCGCTTCCTCCTTTCCGGGATGTGTCTGTTTACCTCTGCCTCCCTCCCTCACACCTGTCAGACACCGGCCGTCCCCAGGCGGGCGGGGCGGGAACCAGCATCCATTCAACGGGCTGTGCAGGGCACATGTTTACCTGTGTTGCTGTATCGAACGCCCAGCACTAACCCTGAGGTACTGTTACATCTGCTCCACAGAAAGGGAGCTCGAGACTGAGGGGAATTCTGCCCGTCCTTCGGGAAGCCGTTCCCAACCCTTGCGGACCGGCCGGGATGCCCCCGCCATACGTCCTGCGAGCCTTCCTCAGCGGTCCCCTTCACAGCGTCCCTCTTCCCCCCAGCTCGAGGTCTTACAGGACCCCGCGTGGTGCCTGGCAGACGACAAGCACCCCACTTAATAAGGGAGCATCGTATGAATCAACTGTCTTGTCGAAAGTCACCCAGTTAATGAGGGGCCAAGATGGAATTCCAAAGCCCCTGCTCTTTCCATCCTTCCACATGATTTCTGTCAAAGGCTGTAAATGATGCTTTAAAGGAAACTAACAAACGAACAAACAAACCTCACTCCCCAAAGGATGCCTCCTCAAAAACGAAAACCAAACAAGATGAGAAATCACTTCTTAAAAGTAATCAATACATGGGCGCAATGAAGCTCCTAGCAACGACACCACACGTTCTCACGGCCCGCGTCCGAGGACGGTGGGGAGCCAGCTCACCCACTGGGGGAGGGGACTTTGCCCCTTCCCTCCTCAGCCACCACCAGCACTGTCTGCACTCATACACAGCATGCTGCCGGAATACACCCTAAAACAACGAAAGCAACGACCCCAAACCTAGATGCAAGCCCCTCACCCTGGTCCATTTATAGTTTGTCTCTGTCACTTGACACCTGACATTCTGCTTACAAAGGTAACAGCTTTATACACACATGCCTTTCCTCTGGACTTCACTGTGCCTGAGTCATGGACAACAAACTCTACGCAGTGCTGGACACACAGGTGAGCTGGGGGTGGAGGGTTGGTTAAAAACAGAGGTTGAAGTCGTGTTATTGGCTAGGCGAAGATGTTTGATTCAGAGGACATGATCGGCATTGGGTTTGGTTGCTATTTTATATGTTTTTTTTTTTCAAAGGTGATATGGCTAATGAGTTATAAGAAAAATACCTGTTTCTCCATCTATCCATTTCTTTAAAGTTCATATGGCACTTTTTTTTTTCCTAATTAATGCTGTGTTTTCCCAAAGCTGGGCTAATGCTCCTCAAAAAACTAGGAACAACGAAAACGAAACAAAAAAACTAAGAAAAATTGATTCGATAAATTTAAAATACTACTCCCCGCCCCCCCCCCCCGAGAATCTTCTGTCTGCACAGGCGCTATATAATAATATCTGATTCACCTCACTTCTCAAAAGCACATTTTTTGGGTAAATTTGTATGAGTACTTTCACTGATTGCTTAAAGGGACTCGTGCTGTTTTTGGTGTTTCCTTGGTTTAATTTTGGGCAAATCAAAGAGCCAGAGAACCCCGCGGTGTGTTATTTTTAAAATACAGACTTTCGTTATAACCTCAATAATCTGCTGATATAGGTGATCACTGGATTTGGAATTTCCTGCAACTAATTTTCAAAAAATGAGGGTCACCACAGACACAGAGGTACTTCTGAAGGCATCTCGGAGGAGGCAAGCTCCTTCCCCATTCGCCACCCTCATCATTGCTTAGCGGTTCAATGGCGCCGAGCTTAACGAGCCTCTCAGAGCCCAGGGTGCTGACGGGGCACGCGGCATCCCAGCAGGGGCCTGGCTCCCAGCACCAACTTCCAGCTCGCACGGAGCTCCAAAGCGGCGCACCCCACCCTTCCCTGTCACCCGATCCTGGTTTCGGATGCCACACCAGGACAAACTGCGAGAACGACCAAGATGACGAACGATCCACGTGGCCTCTCACGTGTGGAGGCACCAAGTCTACGCTCCGATCCCAACGCGACAAGGCGCCGGCGTGACGGCCACCTGCTAGAGGAGGGCACGACGCGAAACACCACAAAGTCCACCTGTCACCACGGTTTCGCTCCGAAGAACCTAAACGTCTCAGGGGCATTCGAGGTTTGGATTCAAGTCGTCGCCTTCTCCAAGGCGTGTATTCCATCTAAACTGCAGTCGCGGGTGAGACGGCCTCGCCTTACGGGTGCTCGCTGTGCAGCAGAGGCAGAAAAAAACAAGCCGATGCCCACGCAACGCGAGGGGCGTACACACCATGCCGGGCAAGCAGACACAGAACGGGTCCGTTCTGCCTGGGACCCCAGAGGCGGCAGCTACGAAGGAGAACTCCCCGGGAGAAGGGACGGAAACCTTCCGTCTCCTACTCAGATCTCGCCTGGCCACATCCAGACAACCAGCCGGAGCTGCACGAAGGAGGCTGAGCGCAGAGTTGCTGGGGGGAAAAGAATCGGGACTTGAAAAAAAGATACATATTAATAGCTCCCTTTTTTTTCAACGGCCCCGCTCCCTAGTTATCCCGGACACCTACCTCTCAGCTCTGTCACTGTTCCATACGTAAGAATGTGACACTTTCCTTGCCGGCCATGTGTCACGGACACCTTAAGGTTCCTGCCAAGACATTCTCGGGGAGCTAGCCCTCCAAATACTGGACTTACCCTCTTAATGATCTATGAGCCCGTCTTTCGACGGCTGGATGTTGAAGTAATTCTGGAACTTAAGACTACGGTAAACTATTTTTAAATTAAAACAGAACCATTTGCTAAGTGAAGTCAGTCAGAGAAAGACAAATACGATATGATCTCCTACACGTGGAATGTAATAAATACACACATAAAAACCAAAGCTCACTGAGACAGAGCAGATTAGTGGTTACGAGAGGCAGAGGACGGGCAGGGGGAGAAATGGGTGAATGTTTTAGTTTAAACTGACTTAAAAAAGTAAAAAAATGGTCTTTTTCAAAAAGTGGTGTTGGGACAACAAAATATCCACCTGAAGAGGAATGATTTTTTGGGACTCCGACCTCACAGAATATAAAAATGAACTCGAAATGGATCAGCTGCCTAAATGCTAACGCTAAAACTACAAAACTCCTAGAAAACAAGGGAGGAAATCTTCGTGACCTTGGATCTCAGCAACGGTTTTCTAGATACGACACTAAAATATAAGCGGAAAGGAAAAATAAATTGGACATCGGAAGTTATAACTTTTTGTGCATAAAAGGACACCGTCGAGAAGGTGAAAAGACAAACTCGCTAAATGGGAGAAAATATTGACAAATATCAGATACGAGGCTCACACTCGGAAGACGTTAAGAACCCCTATAACTCAACAGTCAAGTGAGAAATCAATTAAAAAGTGGGCAAGGGGTCTGAATAGCTATTTCTCCAAAGAAGATGTTCACATGGCCCACGAATTTATGAAAAGATGGTCAGTGTAATTCGTCATTAGAGAAGTGCAGATTGAGACTGCACTGAGATTCCACTTCACGGCCAGCAGGGTGGCCATCACCAAAGCGCCACTCACGGCCAAGCCTGCCGAGGGGACCCCCACTGACCACGGCGTCCCGGGGGGGACTTCCTGCAGCTGGCACAGCGGCCCCCCTCAGTCCAGGGGGATCGCAGGCAGCAAGGACCTTTCGCACTGAGCAGCCAAGACTTGCCCATGTACGGAGGGAAAGTTTGTCATGGGCTGATCCCCGAGGGATTCTTCCAGTTTCTCTATCCTAAAACCAGTGTAACAGGACGCTGTGTGCTCGGAACTGGGCTTATATTTTCTAGTCAAAGAAACAGATATATGTGATTACCCCAGAGACTGTCTCTGCCATATCAACGACAGGGTTGTTCGTCTGTGTAATTTAAAAATCTGGAGAACTGGCTGATAAACGTAACGAGCGCAAAGGCTGCCCAACTACGAGAAGTGAAACAGGCTTCCAGCAAACACACCCGGGAAGCGTGACGGCAGGCGCCGGCTCAAAAACGCCACCCCCCTTTGGACGTCCGCGGGACTCGCGCTGCAAGGCCTGGGAGGTTACGCACCAGGAACAGGCGCACAGAGCAGACGAGGAGGTAAGGAAGCACCTGGCCTATCGTCTCTGTGCCGAACGTGATGCATCGAAAAGAGCGAGGGCCCGTGACGGACTGGGCGGGGGAGCCCGCGGAGCAGGGCGTCTCTGCAACGAGATTCCACCTCGCGCAGGGAACGGAGACGCCTGCCAGGCGCATTGCGGGTCCGGCGCGCCTGCAAAGGAGGCCCCGGCACAGCCCGTTCTGCGAATGTGCTCACCCTGACTGGGACAGCTCAGAACGGCTGACTCGGCAACGGACACTAGTCCACGTGACAAAACCCGTGAGTCACGATCCGCTGAAGTTACAGTTCACCCTCCCTAAGAATGAAAAGCTTCGGTTTCATATAGTGAGAGAATTAAAACAATCTATTGGCCAGTGGGGGGGTGGGGTGGGGGGGGAAACAGAGCAAAACAGCACAAAAGTGACAGTCGTGAGTGTCGGCAAGGGCGTGGAAGACCTGCGGCCATCGTCCCGTCGCTGGCGGGGTTGTAAGACGGTGTGGCTGCTCTGGAAAATGATTTGGTGGTACTTCCCAAAGTCAGACGCGGAGTTACCATGTGATCCAGCAATTCCACTCTTATGCAGATAATCGAGAGGCGAGGAAATCTGTCTACGCATAGGCTGTGGACACCCTCTCCACTGCCCACAGGGACAGGCTCGCCACCCCCCGAACTTGCTCTGGCCAGTGCCTGCTGGGTGCTTTCTGGAGAAGGAAGAGCACCGGGCTAGGTGACAACTTAACGGAAAACACCGATTGTTAACCGAAGAATTTAATAAACACGTGGATCATATATACACATAGTCTATTTCGCTAAAAATAAATAAAATAGGAGGAAGGTGAATTTTTCCAACTGTTAAAAGGATGTGCACGTCTTTAGAAACAGCGCGGTGGTAAAAAGCAAAACAAGCTAGACGTTCTCATCCGCTCAAGATTAGGGCAGGAAGGGTCTGTCCCCCGCACACACGCCCCGACCACGTCCTGTATTCATCTCGGCTGTCTGTTTGCAGAGCTGGGGGATCATCTGGGCCCTCAGATACTCCTTCCCTTCGGCCCCAGGAATGCACCCCGGTTCTCAACGCTCCGGAGCCCTCGGACTCCTGGGGAGGAGTCACGGCAGACACTGGACAGGGTGCTGCTGCCTCTGTGCTCCGGGTGCCACTCAGCCACTGGCCTCACAAGCCGCCCGTGAGTCGCCGACATGTGCAAACCCCGGTGTCCAGGGGAGGGGGCGCTCCGCGGCCTTTTACTCGAACCTAGAGGAGGGTCTGTGGGACCCTGATCACGTCAAAATACAGCTGCTTATGCAAACCGAACCCCAGTCTGTATTTTCTAAACAGCCTTAGACTGTGTCCCCCTCAGGATCCAGTCAGGAGGCGCTGACAATGTCCGGCACCATCTTTCCCGAGCAAGGCTGACTAGGAAGGACGGCAATTTTTCCCATCTGGGAGAAGGCGGCTCAGGGGGGTGTACCATGATGCCTGGATTTCGGTAACTGGGCCAGCCACAGAGAGGACGACTGTCTCTACCACAACCTCCTTCTAGAAGGGGTCGGGGCAGGAGGCATTGGTGGTGGGAGGAGAGTCTGTACCGTTTAAGACAATTAGAAAGCAGCACCTCCTCCAAAGCCAAGGTTGCTGGAGTCACAGAAAAGACCAGGCTCAAAGGTCCAACCTTAACTCCTGGCGAGAGGTGCACTCAGCCCTGACAGACATTATACCACCACCACCGCAAACCAAAGGCCGGACCGTGCAGCTTCCTCTGTCAAGGGCCTGGGAACGCAGAGATGACGGGGTGGCCGAGTCTGCCCCACTCACCGCCCAGCAAGCTCTGCAGAGCACCGAGCACCCGTCTCGGGCCCCCAGCCACGGGGAAGGCCACAAAGTGAGTACTTCTACGCATGTGACTGTTCAAGTCCTCTGAGCGGCCACACTTGGTTAGCTCTTCTCCCAGGGTGGTTTCGAGTAGGCCTGCACCCCAAACAACAAGGAGGCCGCCTTACTGCACCACCAGAAGCCTTCCGTGCGCAGGTGATCACTCTGGAGGGCCCCCAGCCTCAAATTCTTGGACTCTCCAGAGCCGACGACAGCCCAGGTCCACCACGCCCAGCCGGCCTGGAAACGCGGGTGCTCGATGCCCTTCGCGTGGATCAGAGCCCAGTGCTCGCCATTTCCTTTCGGCCCTACCTAGGTTTCAGGCCTGGAAGTGCTCCTGCACACCTGGACAGGTGGGGACTCAGACCGCAGGGAGAGCCCGCCGAAGAGACCAGAGGGACAGGGACAGGGGCTTTATTCAGAAGTCCCACCCTGGGCCAGCGGCACAGACGTGACCCTGAGAGGCAGCAAATTCAGGGTCAGGTACGTGTCACTGTGAACCCTAATGCCTGTTAAGGTCCCATTAGGCCAGCTAGTGTGCATGTGTGTGGTTTGCTGTGCGTGTGGATGTGTGTGGTGTGGTGTGTGTGGTGTGCTGAGTGTGGAATGCATCCCACATAGTGGAGAAAGGTGCTCGAGGACTCTAAAAACGGAGCAGGATTTTCTACAATGCTAAGAAAAGAAACAAGCAGGGAAGGAAATTATATTTTGCTCTTAAGAGCTTTTATTCCCTCCACCAGGTGCAAACAAGGGCTTCAGAGGTGGGCGTCTCTTACAACAAAGAATTCACCCTCCCAAAGTGCTAAAATTAAACCTCTACACAGGCAGACAACAAGGGGGAAATTGTCCCTGAAATCCTTCAGCAAAATGCCTTTCCAGATGAAGCCCCGCCTCGGAGAGAATCCTCCTCTGATGCCCACCTCGTTGCCGGCCACCCCCTGAAACTGCAAACTCAGTAACAGGCACTCCTTCACATTCCAGAAAAAGGGGTGCTGCCCGCAGGTCATCAGGAGGGGGGGGGCCCTGAGGCCTTCCCCTACCTGACAGCCATCTACTCTCTGAAGAGTCACCTGGCAATGGGTCTCGGGGAAGCCAAGATGTCACCATCGTAAGATGTACCTCAAAGCAAAAACAAAACAAAACAAAACAAAATGCGGGCAGTTAAACTATGCCATGCCTTCGATTGTCGGCCACCTCCAGGTTCTAGAACACGGAAACGTGAGAGCACGTGCATCTTCGCTTTGATGAGATACGGCGGCAACGGAAAGGCTCAGCCTCTACCAGAAGTTCCCGGATCGAAGGGACCAGAGCCCGGAGAGCCGCGCCGGCACCCAGGAAGCCCGCCGCGCGTACGACCACGATGGCCTGTAGGATCCGGCACCTCACTCCTCTGACTCAGTCGATGACTACGCACCGAGCCCTGTGCTAAGACCAGGGCTGGGAACTTCGCGTAACTTGTGGCGTCTAAGTCTTGCACTAATCCTGTGAGGTCTCCTTGTCATCCTTCCCGTGTTGCAGAGTGCAAAACAGCCTCGGAAAGTCTAAATAGCTTGCCAAGGCTAGTAAGAGGCAGGGCACAACCCCCCACGGGGCCGCCCCGGTTCCCAAGCCCGCCGTTTCCTGTTCCAGCTGGCATCTGGGGCGAGTCTGTCTCTGGATGAAGCAGGTACCTGTCCTCACGCCTTCCTTGGTATCCCGCCAGCCGAAGCCACAGCTTCTGGGAACGAGAAACTGTTCCTTCTCGTCAGGCTGTGGGTGGTCAGGAATTTAACATTAGCTAGACCTCTCGCCATGCCCTTTCTGCCGTCCACTGTCCTCTTTCTTCCTTTTGGTCAATGGGCCACACACGTCACAACACCGACCCCGTTTAGCGGTGAGTCAGCTACCAAGGACCGGTTCTTGTATTTTAGGGGGAGGCTACACAGCAAGCTTTGTGTCAACTCCCTGTCACATATCCCAACAAGCCAGTCTGTCAGTCACCGTAATGAAGACGTCTGCTCGCAGCCGAAGAAAAGTGTATATAACCCGTTTAGTGAGCTGTTATTAAGTTCCTCCTCCTGTAAACTCTCGTGGGAATTCTCTGCAGCCAGAGCAAACGAGCTTCCTGTTTCAGCCACAACAACCTCTAAGAAGTCCAACTGAACTTTTTAGACTCCAGTACCAAAGCTGAATTTCTTTCTAGGAGGAAAAGACAGATGCCAACCACCTCATCAGCGCTGACCCCCAAGCGACCTATTATTCGCTACTTTCGAGCCTCCAGTCTGCAAGGGACCAGCCTGCTCATCGTGATAAAGTGGGACGAGCAGGAGAACAGTCCAGAAAGGGCAGCCCTGGCATCCGTCTAGCACCAGAATCTTGAGTCTACACGCTCGTCCACCGCTGGCAATGATGGGGAAGTTACTGACCTGCTCTGAGCTGTTTGCCTAATAAAACGAGGCTGCTCAGACCCATGGGAACGGCGTGAGGTCTACGTGAACGTGGAGCGGGCAACTGTCCCGAGAAGGGAGCACACTCATGCCAGGGGGCCACCGGAAACGGAGGGTGGCTCGGGCTCCCGACACAGGCGTCGACCTGTTCTAATCGGTGGCCGTGATGCGGTACATTTCCCACCATGTGAAAGAAGTGACTGCCTCTCAGGCGAACGGGGACCACTCAGGAACTGTTCGCAACCCCCCCAATCCTGGAACAGTTCTCCCCAAAGAAACCTAAGGGCGTCCACGAGTGTATTTAAGAAAAGGCAAAAATACATATTAATGGTGATTATTTGGTGCACGTTTATTAAGCATTCATATTTAGTAAATATTTACTGAGTTATATGTGCTGAATGAGGGGTCCAGGTAAGTAAACAGCACCAGCATTTCTGTGGTTCACCTGCTGAGCTTGCTGTCTAATGGGAGAGACAAATATGAATTAAGTAATTACGATACTAAATACACCTGGGATGCACACTGTGAAGAAAGAAAGTGGGTGATATAAGTGCCAAGCAGAGAGGGACCTGAGGTGGTCTGGGGTCCAAGGAAAAGATGTTCCAGAGAAAAAAGAGTTTCGGCTGAGAGCTAAAGGGAAAAGGAGGCGGAACCCCAAGCAAGCAGTGGGGAACAGCATCTGAGGGACAGGAAGGAGGGTGCGGGGCACACTCGTGGCACCTGGAGAAGAGGGTTCGGAGAGGAGGCGTGGGCAGCGGCTGACACAGGACGGAGCAGCCAGAGGACTTTGAAATTCATCCTAAAAGCAATGGAAGTGATTATAAACAGGAAACAGAGTGAGGTGGGAGTTTTAAAGATCAATGGGCAGAACAGAGAACAGACTGGCGGGGTGGGGGCCCAGGGTAGATGCGAGGAGACACACTGAGAGGCTGGGGCACCACGGGGTGAGAGAGCCTGACGCCCCGATGGAACACGGCGACGCCATCCGGAAAATGTCCCTTGCTAACGAAGTTGGAGCCATAAACGCCAAACTGGCTGGGGCCCGGGTACAGTCCTGGGTGACGTTTCTGTCCACTCGTCCATCCGCCCATCACTTACCGAAGGCCACGACGCTTAAAGTGGGGAGTGAGGCGGCACGACTTGAACGAGACCACGGCAGCTCCTCGTCCGTGTGGCCTCGTCCTACGAAAACCGTCAGCCAGAGCTTCCCCTCTGGCGTCTATTACGGCGTAAATGCACGTGCACCTTGGTTAGCGGCCCCAGGGAGTGAGTAGGTCGTTTTGGTGCGAATTGAGTGTTTTCTGTCTTTACCTGAACCAAATTCACCACGTCAAGAACAAAGACCACACGAAAACACAGCCCCGGAGCTATGACTTCGCCTCCTTCGGAAGAAAGGCGCTTGCTTCCACCTCTGAGGGGGGCGCGTACAGAACCCCCCACGCCCCGCCCTCCCCCACCCCCCTCCCCGCCTGACCGCCAAACCACCTGACTAGGACAAGCGGCTTCTCCGGAATGAGAGGAGAGTCGCAGGAAGCTGTACAAAAATAACAAACATTTTCAAAGGTTTTCAAAAAATCGGCAAACAGATGGGGCTTCAGTTCATTTTTAGATACAGAAACAGACTCTGGAGGGAAAGGGGAAGTGGGCTCCACTCAGGGAACAGTGTTCTCTCTCTGCCGGGAGAGCTGTCGGCGAGAGCTGTGAACTTCAGAACACTCTGATCTCGTAAGCGCTGGTGTCTTGGATTCCAAGAGACAATGCCACCTTGTCACTTCGGCCACCAAAGGCGCCCCGGCGGCTCCCACTTGCCCACCCTCGGCCCCTGGCTACCGCGTCCAGGGCCCAGCAATGCCCCCCTCCTTCCATCGACAGACGACTGGATAAAGAAATCGTGGTTCATCTGTACAATGGAATATTACTCAGCCATTAAAAAAAATGAAATCTTCCCATTTGCAATGATACGGATCAACCTAGAGGTTATCGTGCTGAGTCAAATAAGTCAGAGAGAGATAAATACCATGTGATTTCCCTTATAGGCGGAATTTAAAGAACTCACAATTATAGTAGACGATTTGGTGATGGGGAGGGGGTTGGGGGGCTGGGAGAATGGGGTGAAGGGTTAAAGAAGCGCAAATTAGTAGCTCGTGGATGGTCACGGGGATGGGGAGCACGGCAGAGGGAATGCAGTCAGCATTAATATGCTGGCTAGGTGGAGGGCCAGGGAAGGGAGGGGGCAATTGGGGGGATCGTTTAATGAACTATATAGATAGATGTCTAACCAATGTACTGTATACTTGAAAACTAATCTAAATAAATTTTTTAAAAAGATAAAAAAAATGTCCCCCTTGACCACCAGCCACAGACGAGGTCACAATCTCTGTCACGTGCACTCTGAGCACTGTGTACTACTTGTCCTTCATGCCACTCACTGCCATTAGGATTCTATAAATATTTGGGTTTATTGGGTTTATGGCTAAATTCCATCTCCTTGTTGAATCCCAAAATCCGTGGGGGAAGGGACCCCTTTTCGTATCTTCAGAGTCTACCACAGGACTTGAGAGAATAAGAGCTTGGTAAATATTTGCCAACTTCTGGAATGGCCAAATCAATCAAAAGTAACTAAGTTGATAAAATCTAAAAAGAAGGAAAAAAAAATGCAACCCAGATTTAGGTTACAGTCACTACCCCCTTCAGCTACAGAGGACCAGGAGTCTCTTCTACCCTGTAGCTTTGGAGGAAAACTCTTAAAACTGGGGGGCCTGGACTATTACTTATTGTTATTATATTATTATAGCTATTATCTTGATTCGAGCCTATCGATTCAATGCAGTTGCAATCATTTAGTCGATGACTTAAGATTCATAGAGAAAGAACATTTTGGGAGAGGAGGATTAACAAAAAAAACAAGACCCTTATTTAGAAGAGATGTACTAAGTTCTTTCTGGAAGTAATTTCGGAAATCAATCCACGGAAGACAGCTGTTGCACTAATTTTGGGATTTCCAGGTGTGCGGGAAGAAGAATGAGCCCTCTCCCCAAAAAAGGGAAGAAAAACCAAAAAAATCTTACTTTGCTTTTTGAAACAGTGATGCTGATCGATTCCCTTTTTCCTTCCTGTGCTAATATAATGGTCCTTCAGGTCAAATACACAAAAGTGCTTCTTGTCTGGTGATGAAAAATGGTGCTTCTTGCCAGAAAGAACATCAGCCAAAAAAAGATGGCGTATGCCAGGGCGCGTCGCGGCATCGACCGAGAGGCAGAGAAGCGGGAGTCCCCGTGCTGCTTAACACCTGCGGGGTCCACAAGCCCCAAACATGAAGGAGCCCAAACCTTTGGGCATGAACGTAGAAGGACAGGGAAAGACCTCGTAAGAACTACTCAGCTACCCGAGAGAGAATGCGCTTCAGAATGCGATGGCGCTAGGCCAGCCTCGTCGGAAGGACGGGAGCAACACGATTTTTCCCCCTCTAGAGTGTGGGTACAGTAACATCTAATTTATTATGTATGGCTTGTTGGGAGGGTTGAATAAAATCGAACGAGACACAAACTCTAAGTGCTTATGCGATGCTCGTGCACTGAGGTCCTCACTGAGTGCGAGTTATGGCTGGCAATAATGACAACTCCGATCACGATTGAGAGGTGATGTTGATTTCTCTGTTCTCCCCCTGAATCTTCTCTTCTTGGTCTGGTTTGAATGAAGCGACAGGTTCTAAGAGAATGACTTCCCACAAATGATCGAAGGTGGCCTGATAAAGTTCTTAAGACGACTTGCTTTCTCTCTAAAGTGTGCCCTTTTCTGAGTTTTAGTTTTGTTTTGTTTTTTTGTGGCCAGGATAGAATCCGATTGGATGTTTACAGACGTGGACTCATGTCTCACATCGGTCACTGATTTCACAAGGGCACATGTCCAGGCACTGAGATGCTTGACTTTGTCCTTTGCCTAGAGAGCAGCTTTGCTGATGGAGAAACTGAAAGAATGAATCGTCATGGACCTGTGCGAGAACGGGACCCCGAGGTCACCAGATCCTCGGAGCCTGTGGGCTTTTCTCAATCTCCGACACGCAGTGTGAGGGTGGAGAGGTGAGGATAGCCCTCCCCCTCTCCCCCGCAGCCCTGCTGCCCACTAAGTCCCATTCCACCAGGACGCTGTTCCCTGACCTCTCTGAGGGTTCGCCTTCAGCAGCCCATATAAACAGCCCAGCAGTACCTCATCGAGAGGCCTGCTGCATGGTTGAAAGTCACGTAATTTGTTTATTTGTGGTGTCCAAATACGAAGAGAACCTGCTGAAAGGTATTTACAGACGTGAATCAGTTCTTAGAAAGAACCAGCAGATGAAGAAGGATTTTCAGAAAACTAAGCAGAATCAGGAAGGGGGATGGGTTCACCTGTGTGGGTTTGGACTGTCTGAAGAATTATCCTACTCATTTGACTAATCTCCTATTTGAAACCAGAAAAAAAATGGGGGGGGGGCATAGGAACTTCAAAGAATTTCCCCCTGACTTCTAGAGTTCACAGCATCTTGACCCACGCTACTCCGGGGTCACCTGTTTGTAAATCGCACCTCTCCGGGGGTGGCCCGGTAGGCCGGCCTCGGTTCCACAGCCCTGGTGCGGCCAACAGACACTGCATCTGCCAGTGGAGATGAGCGAAGCCCTTCGTGACCGGTTTCCGAACTCACATTCTCTAGGAGAAAGGACCTTTCTAAAATAAAAACTTTTAAAACGCCCCCAAAGTCATTTCTTTCCCGGGGCTTAAAAGCTTTGTGAATACGAAAGTTATTACTTGCAAAAAAGCAAAAAAAAAGAAAAAAAGAAAAAAAAAACAAAAGTTTCTTAAGGTGTGAGAAGCAACAACATTCACACGACTCAAAAACGTGGTTTTTTTTTTTTTTTCCCTTAGAGAGAAGACGCGTTCACGGGCCTGCGTCTCCCCCCGAAGCCCTCCGCACCTGCACCCCCAGCACCCCACCACCCGCGCTGTGGAGCGGAGGCCCTTTCCGCCTGCTCGGCCTCTCTCTCCTCCGTGAGCATCACGCCAGCTCCCTGCCTGGACCCCACATTTAGTCCCGCCTGCGTTTTCAGCTCTCGTTCCTCCCTTTCCGCTGGTTGCTTTTCGCGTGTCCTTGAAAACACTCGACTCTCGGGGGAGCGGCGCGTGTCCTCGGCTCTGCTGCCTCCTCTAGGGCCGTCGCCTCGTCTGCCTTCCGTCTCCCACCACGGGTCCCACATCCCCCGAACCTGACGTCTAAATCATCCCGCAGCTGAAGTGCTCCGTCCGGCATCGTTAACGACGTCCAGGCCTAATTGGTGGCACATTCCCCACCCCCACCCCACCCCAATTTTCACTCAATTCTCAGTGTATCTGACTCGGACTTTTTTCAAAAAAAAAAAAAAAATGAAAACACCACCACGCTCCTGCCTTGGTTTCCATGACGACACAGTCTCTGGATTTGCCTCCTCAGTCTCCAGTCATTCACCGCCTGTGCCTTTCCTGGGCTCTTCGCTGTCCTCCCACTGACCCACGGGGGTGTCCCCCGATCTGCGTTTGCGCTGATCCCCCACGTACCATCCTTTGTGTAGTCCACGCCACTGGGAAGAGTCTTTGTTTTCGGGTTTATCACCTTGCGTCTCCCGAATCTAGACTTCTCATCCTCGCCCCTTCCACCTCATCCCATACCTGTCTCAGTTTCGTCATGACGAATGCTAATGCTAATACAGCGCTAACACGTGTTGCGCACCTACTACACGCGAAGCGCCGTTTGAAACCCTTTAACACACATCACCTGGTTTAATCCTCACGACTTCCTTATGAGGTAGGTACTATTAACAGCCCCGTTTCACAAACGAGAAAACTAAGACACACAGAGGTAAATCCGGCCCAAGTTGCACAGCTATAACCAGCGGAAGTGAGGTTCAAACCCATGCGCTTGGAGTTCAGAGTCCAAACTTCTGGGCTTCCTCCCGCACACCCCTCTCCTCTTTTGCAAGGAGCTGATCATTTCCCCGCTAAGTTACTCATTTCCGGCTTTCGCGTGATGTTCGTTCGGCATTGACACCAAACATCCTGCCGGCCCCCAAGCCTCGGAGACTTGGAATTACTTTCCTTCCCTCTGTTTTGCTTTACTACTTAATTTGTGAACACATCCCGATAACCTCCCCGCCATCACGCCCCAAAACGCGAGCCCACCTGTGCACCGCCAGCCCCCCGATGCGGCCACCCTCCGTCTCCTCCCGCGCTGACTGCGGCAGGAGCTTCCTGTTCGCTCCCTCCTGATG
Source organism: Rousettus aegyptiacus (assembly GCF_014176215.1). Lineage (NCBI taxonomy): Eukaryota > Metazoa > Chordata > Mammalia > Chiroptera > Pteropodidae > Rousettus > Rousettus aegyptiacus. The sequence goes on from NW_023416309.1 coordinate 105,538,745, forward strand.
GAAAGGTTGCCATCTGATGCTTCTATCCCCATCACAGGGCTACTCGGGGAGCCACGATGGCTTCTCTCTATCCCTTACCTCGTAACTCGGCCTCTCCAACTCTAACCTCACTACGAGGTTCGTCAGAGGATGGGTTTTTCAGGGTGCTCATGTCAAACAGACTTCTTCATCCCCAACTCCACGCCTACAATGACTTACCACAGCCAGAATCATCAGTTCCTAAAAACTCCCCTAGTCTGGCTCACCAGAACCGTTCCACGGGCTTTGTGCTCAATGTGTACAGTTTTAAATGCATCTCTTCACACTTCTTTTTCCTACGATCTGATGTACCCCCGATTTAACAGATTCCACCAGGCCCCCATCGAGGCTGCAGACTGCTCTTCTCCCGTATTTCTCCAGCTCCCCGAAGAGCCCAGTCCAGCGCTGGCAGCGTGGTTTTGTTAACAGAACACAGGTGCCCCTGCGGTGGCGTCCGCGGCCCTCTGCCCGGGAGCAGCCTCTACAGTTGTTCACAAGAACTGCGGCACCCGCGGGCGCCCTCACGCCGACCTGACGCGCCGCCAGCTGCACGGGCGCCGAGCCCGCTCTTACCACAACATCGTGGGCTTTTCATTCGGCAACACGGACTACATTTTAAAAAGCCAGAGTAAGAAGGAAAAAGTCTCCATTGATGCTTGGAAGTCTCACTCCCTGGGTGAGACACGGACGGGGACCGTAAGTGCGTCTGAATAAACACAGGACAGGACCGAGAAGGTCCAGACACAGCCCTCCGGTGGGAGGTCGGGGCACGATGCTCAGGACGCAAGCCCCAGATGCCACGCTAGCCCGTCCATCTTCGGCCCCGAGCTTAGCAAAATCTTCCCTCTCATTCTGAATCCAGACACACTGGGCTCCGCGGCAAAAGCCTGGCATTTATTTTTTAATTGCATTCACACACGATCAAAGGTCACCCGCGAGAATGCAAACAGCCACGTACGAATACATTTGAAAATCAGCATTAGGGAAAATACGGGTCGAACCCAAAAGTCAGCTCTGGGAGACAACGTTGAAAGCTTGGAATTCCTGGTGGGGGTTTTGCTAACCTCAGCCGCTGTGTTCTAGGAAAGCTCCAAGCACTTGACCCCGTTCCTGTACTTTAATCTTCGCGATCGCCCCACGCGGTAGATGGGATTCCCGTAACTGAGGAATCATTATGGCTATTGGGCACGGATAAGTTGAGCGACGTGTCCAGGGCCACACAGCTAGTAAGCCGCAGAGTCGATGTCCAATATGGACAATGTGATGCCCCAGCCCCGGCCGGGAGGCTCCCTCTGAACGAAGCAGCGGCTACGAGTCTGGTTCTGCTCTTCCCGATCACCGAAGCGGAGGGGGAGTCGTGAGGAGGCCAGAGCGGGCCTCACACGGCTCCGGCAGCAGCCGCTGGAGCGGTTCGGCGGGCCCCCTGCTTCTGCAGATCAGATCGGAGCATTTTTCTGCCTTCTGCGAATCGTCATTTAAAGCCATTGATTTCCTCACTATCCAATGTCACCCCCCAAAATTTTAAAAAATAAAAGTATAGAAAGATAAGCCATAGATTTCCTTTTATCCAGGTCCCCCTCAGCACTGTGAGGCTCACGAGGCCTTCACGAGGCCTACGTGAACTGCATTTGATGGGCCGCATTGTAGAGTCTGGTGCAGAGGGACCGGCTTCCATCCACGCGCCCCGCCCACCCCTTAATGGGGCTAAACTGACAGCCGCATGACGGGAGGGGAGTCCAGACAACACAGCCACTGCCCGCTGGGGTAAAACGAAGCCCCTGTATGAATTAAGAATCTAGACGACTGTTTTGCTCCCATTCGTGCTGCTGCAAACCCCAAGGCTCAAGCAGAAATAGGACCCACTCGCCCCTCAGCTCTGCTGGCACCCCTCGAAGAGTCTGGTTGAGAGAGAGAGAGAGAGCAAGCGCCCAGGGGGCCTGGGAGCCGGGCTCCACCCGGCTCCACGGCTGCTGTGCCCAGAAAGTCAGCTCAGTGAGCCCCACTGGCTCCACACCCGTCGAGGGAGCTGGACCAGAACAGAGCACATCAATGAAGCCGGTGCCAGGTTATCAGGAAAGTTCTACAGCGACAGCCAGAGCCCGGACCTCACGGCAGGAGGTTCTGCGCCTCGCATTTTAAAAACACTCCCTGGGTGTCCTGGACGTGCCTCGCTCTGGGCTAGAGAAATGCGAGTCCTGTCCCGGCTCCTTCGGCTCGTCCTCTGCGCTTAGAACAAGCGAGCTCAGTCGGTGTTCCAGAGGAGAGAGGCCGGAAGAGGGAGAGGCTCGCAATAACTCAGCGGGGCAAGAGGCTGCTCTTGACTGTGTTTATAAGGCAACTTCCCAGAGGTAATTTCATTACAGGATTCCTCAAGGGCCCAGGGCGAGGGCCAAGGGGAAGCTCTGGGTGTTCTCCAGGGCCCATGCTATTGGGAACACACACATACCGATTGTCACATCGCCTCCGGAAAGCAGCCCAGTTATTGGAACACTTAATCTCTAGAGTTCTCTTTGCTTTAAAAATAATAATAATAATGATAATTAATTTAATTAAAATAAGGCAGTAATGATATCTCCAAATTAGGAGTTCTTCACTCCAGGGGACCACCTGACTGTTTTTCTGGGCTTCCTCCTCTCCCCGGCTAGTCGCGCACAGCAGAGTCTTGCTCTGGGCAACCCACCTTCAGTATCCGACATCTCACTACCCGCCTGGCTCGTCCAGCTGACCTCTCACCTATTGAAAGGTGGATACTATGCTGGTAGCAGAGGTGGGGGTTTGAGGGTTTCATCAACGGTGACAGGTCCTGGGCTTGTAGAAATAAAATCTGGCAGCCTCACTTTGTGGATCAACAAACATCGACTGCAAACCTACGTGAGATGCACTAAAGAGACCCACATGAATGAGGCGCGGTCCCTGGCATCGAAGTGCTTAAAGTCCCAGAGAGTTTACAAGAACTACATGTTCCTGATGACCGACTGTGGGAACCTGGAAAAGCCGCGTGATCTCCTTAAGCCTCAGTGTTCTCGGATGTTTAGTGCGGTGAAAATCAGACCCCTGCAAAGATCGGGAAGGAGAACGAATAACTACAGGAAGGCGCTTCCCGAGAGGGTCGCTCCTGCAGTTTTACCTGAGAGAGCACCACAAGCGGGGAAGGGGCCATACCTGGGGGGGAGGAAAACACCTGCTCTGTAGTCATGGTAACAAGAAACCACCAGTTTAAGGGATCGGCGTCGGTTCAGCACCAGCACTCTGCGCTACTGCCCATCAACGACAGCTCGCCCACGTGACCCTGACCGCTAACGTCCTCTCACTCACTCGCCCCCGGCTCCCGATGCCCGCCCAGTCCTGCACTTCACGCTTCCCGACACCCTCCGCCGGATCGGACTGGCTCCCAGCTTTGCTGAGAGACACCGTGGACAAGGCATTCTCTCCCCTTTCCTTACATGATAATAGATTCAGTTCATCGCTTTGGATATTGAGTGGAGGTCCTTTTCTTGAACATGAATCATAAAAACGCTTTTGCCTGCCTTTCACGGTACATTTCGGTCTACAGATGAAATGAGGAATGGGCTTGAAGGTGCTTTGGAAATGTCGAATCTCTATGCAAAGGGGAGAAAGATGAGAGGGGGAAACTTAGGTTTACTCGGTGCCAACTGGGCCTTGTCTTAGATATATCTCTCATACTTAATGATCGGCTTTCAGTGAAGGGTAAAAGCTGCAAATGGTATGGCGTAGAGAGAAGCAGCTAGAAAGTAGGAGAGGGACTATACGAAGCCTCTAAAAGTTGAACTGCATACCTTTCCATTGTCAGGTCTGTTTCGGAAGGAAGCGAAGTTTAATGCACTTGGGAGGGGGGCATCGATGAAGACGGAGAGGTGTTGGCACCCAGAGAGGCCAAGCCCACAGCTACTCAGAGCACGTGCTCTCTGCAGGCCTCTGGGTAGCGGAGGCAAACCTTTTGCAAAATATTCCTGGCATAATCAATTCCTACTGAGAGACCGGCATGGGTCAGGCACCACGGGAAGCAATGAAACTCAAGCCCTTTGTTCCCCTGCGGGCCAAGAAAAACACAGGGTCATCTTTCCCGAAGCACCTAGTCTGTTCCATCAAGAAAAATATAAAAAAGATCTGAAGTAGCAAAGAGAGAAAAAAAAAACAAAACAAAATAAATTCATTTCCATGACTATTGTCCAGCACAGCTGCACTGAACTCATTTGCATTTGCTATTAAATGGCCCTAATGCATATGAATATTGCGCTGAATAAAGAACACAAAAGGTCCACATTTGAAATATCTAAAAGTATCGAAAACAAAAAAACCCAGTCACCCTGAAGGGCAGTGGTGACTTCAAATACATTGTTATTTTTTTTTCCTCCCATCAGAAAGAGAATAAATTAGTGGACAATTATGAGAAGAAACCCAGCATTCGGAAAGCTAGTTATTAGCGGGCCACAAACAGGAATACGTTTTCCAGTGTGGACGACGGGGGCCGGCTGTGGTTTCATGGCAAACCCGAGGCCCAGAGCCTGCTGCACAAAACAGTGTCGCCCTGGGGAACAAGTTAGCCACTTTTCCTCGGGTCCTGTGATTTCCTGGGCAAGTCCTGTGCCGGTCGGCAAGGTGGACCTGTCTTCTCTGCGTGGAAGGTAAAGGATTCACACAAAAGGGCGGGAGTGATCGACAGTAATCGGACTATGCTGCCGGAAGCCTGGACCCAAAAAGGCCGGCTTTGCGGCTGTGCCCAGTCCGCTGGCCAGGTCCTCGTGCTCCCTAAAGCCTGTCCTCGCTTCTTGGCTCTGTGGGCAACCGCGAAACAGCACTGGGGGAGAGGTGCAACCCTCTCTCTACCGTGAATGAAAAGCGAGCTCTACTGGAGGTGGATCTGGAATCGGTTCCGATCCGGAACGCTTCTCGGGGTGCAGTGTACCACGGGGCTGGCCCCCCGAGCACCTGCAGACACCCGCTGCTCCGGATTCGGGCTTCGCCCTGACAGAGAGCCCGGAAACGGCTTCTGACCACACCTGCGAGATGCTGGCTCTTCTGCGGCCAAATCTCCCGGCGCCTGCTGCACAGCAGGGCGTCTCTCTGCAGTCTGGCGGGCCGAGTGGGCGCTACGCCCTCTGCCCCTGTATTCGGTGCTGTCCCCAAAGCCTGGAGGCTCAGGGGACATATCCTGGAGAAAGGCAGGAGATTTTCTCTCTGCGTGAATTTCACCCAAAGCCCCAGTAAGAACCATGACAGCAAAAGGAGGGGTGCGGCTGGCCAGGTCCTGGCAGAGCGGAGTTCCCAGGGGTGCTGAGCAAAGAGAGGAAAGGGAACGACTCAAAATACTGGCATGTATGCCTCTTTATACAAAATAGGGTGCCGCTCGGGGGTCCTTTAAGGATGCAGAGAAAAGCGGCAATCCATCATCCAGACCAAACGGATGCTGCCACAAACTTAAAATCATCACAGCCACGAACCCCACGTCTGCTAAGTGTAAAAGTTTAACTTTAGAATAAGATCTGCGCCGCCGCTCCTCCCGCCCCGAAAAAGATTTTATTTTTATTTTTCCGTTACAGCTGACATTCAATAGAGAAAGAGATCTTAAAGCGAGCAGAAAACAGCCAGATACGACCTACCCCCTAGCAAAGCAGAAACTTCTTATTTCCTAGAGCCATAAAGATATAAATTGGAGCTCTGTTTCTGGAAACTCGTTTCACATATTAAACCAAAACTGATCGTGGAGAGACAGTAAAACCCAACAACATATGCACTCGCACGCATTTATTAACTTCAAGAAACCAAACGGTATCAAAGTTAGACTGTGAATTTTCATTTTGAAGGATGTTTCTACTACATGGAGCTTGACTGACTGAGGGATCTTTAAATAGAAGTCCTGTGAAATTAGGAGGAAACCCTTTATTCAATACATATTTATGGAGTACCTCCTGGGTACCAAAACTATGCAGGATGTTAGCTGACCTGAATGAAATCAGACCAAAATCACCCCTGCTCTCGAGGAGTTTGGGGGCCTGGTAGAAGGGCCAGAAAAGCAGTCACAAAAAAAAAAAAAAAAATGAATCTCCCCGTAACAAAAAGGCATTCTTTATCATCCCTAAAGAGCTTCAAACTACATTTTAAAATAAGACAATGTATCTAAACCTTTCGGCAACTAATTCTATAAGCATGAGAGGCTGGTAGAGTCTTTGGGTGGTCTAGGCTTAAGCAAAGTCTAATTTTACCATCACTTGTTCAGCGATTCCCTATTCCCTGTTTCATCAAAATTAAATACCCGTTGCCGGCAGAGTAACCCTCTTCCTCAACGCTTCCATCTTAACTTTCCTGGAATACCTTTCGACATTTGTGAAATGTCTTGAGTAGTCTCCCCCGAATGTGGCTGGGATACCCACCGTTTTTCATACCCAAAGGGACCAAACCAATCATCCCGGGCTCACTCGGCCTGTGTTCCTTTAATATCTCATTTTACCTGTGTGTTAGTATTTTGAAGACAGCTCTATTCCTTTGTCAAAAATCCTTACATCGTGCAAAGGCCTGTGGAGTCACCATCTCTGACCCGACGTCCCCGTTCACTCCGGCCCATCGGTAACGATGTGTCGAGAGCAGCGTCAGCCACACGGAGTGGGACCTGCTCGAGCCAATGATGTGAGTTGGGACATTGCTGTGGGGAGACGGTCTTCCTCATAATAAAGAAGCTCATGAAAGGAAAGGGTCATCCGTCCGTCACGATCTGAGGGGCTTGTGTTATTCCTCAACTCTTTCGGCCAGAGCCGCAGGGGCAGGGAACAAGGGCAGGGCAGGGGACGGGAGGAGGAACTGTGGGGACCATAAAAATAACTGTGCTTTAACTTTTTCCTCGTCTAGAACAATCAGATCAAAATGCTAATTTTCACAGCTAAGAGCATCGAGATACGTCTCACTTTCACGGCTGAAAGGTCTGGATGTTGTCTCTTGCTTTACGACGATAAACTAGGTTCCCCTTTGGTTTTTGTCTTCCCATGCATTCCCTCTTATTGAGCACCTGCTGTCTCCTGCTCTTCACCACCATCCTGAAATCGCAAACAATCTGAACTCGACACCCTTGACTACCCCATTCTTGGAATCTCTTCCCTACTTGGGTTCTGAGATGGGCTACTGAATGCCAAACATGTCGTCTTCAGTCCCGACTGCACGTTGGACCTACGGAGCCCCTGTCTACATAACGACCTCCGGTTAATACACACGGTGCAAGGCCGGCGTCTTTATAGAAGAGACTTTAGATGCAAACAAGTAGAAAATCTGAAGGGACAGACAGGAAGTATTTTAGGCTTTGCAAGCCATGTCATCTCTTTCACACTTTCTCGACTCTGCTGTTAACAATGTAAAAGCAGCCATAGACGAAATGCGAACCAATGGGCACTGCTATGTCCCAATAAAACTTCAAACACACACGGACACTCACATAAAAGGGTGGTGGGCGGCCCATGGCCCATACGTTGTCAACCCTGGCTTAAAAAAGATGATTTATCGTACAAAACAAAGAAGGTCTGATGTAGGAGAAGCCCAGGGCTGATTAATTCAGCCACTCGACCATGTATCTAGGTTCTCGGTTCCTTTCGCCTTCTGCTTTGCCGCCTGACAAAGCGAGCTGTCCTCCTGGCCCCGAGATGGCTGCCACGGCTCCGAGAGATACATGCACACATGGGCAACATCCAGACAGGCGGAAATGGCTTCTTCCTCGTGACCCTTCGATAGGGTAAAGAAATTGTTACCAAAGCCACCTCTGTGACAGGATCACATGCCTGCCCCTTAACACGAGTCCCATGACTGTCTTAGCCCAATCGGGACTTACCGCTGAGTCACATGGGCGGGCCGATGAAGACCAGCTCCTCAGTCTGCTCTGGGGTCTGACCTGCCACCCTGTCCTTCCCTGACCTACAGCAACCCGCTGCTCCAGCGGGACTCACCCGCCCACTGTGCCCCGCACACCCCGGCTCTTCTACACCTGCCCTCCGGATCTTTCCCAACCTGAAATGCCCTCCCTCATCTCCAACTAACTACATCTTTCCCGTTTTCCAGTGCTGGTACACACGGGAAAAGCCGTCGAACGCAGCCGGGGGAGAGCTGGGTTTGACTCCTACGCAGCTCAGCCCCTCGCCGCCACATAGTGACTTGACCACCCTGACACCCCTTACGCCCACCCGCAAAGCCAGGGGCTGAACGAGTGCTTCACAGAGTCACCGTAAGGATGAAATAACCTGTAGGTGACACCGGGTCTGCCTACAATAGGTCCCTTCCTCCTCCTGAATCACACCAACTGTCCTAAGAATCATCTTAGGACAGTTAATATCACCTACGCCAGGGGTTAACCTCTCGCGGCTCCCTTAGGGCTTAAGCCTAAGTTATGTGTAACCCACACCATACGCTACTTTGAATCACTGGGTTTGAAAATGACACAACGCCCTTTTTCTGAGCTCCGTGCAATCACCGTCCACATGAAACTGTTCATTTTCAGGATCAGGTAAATGAGCCACAAAAACACCATTATTTTTCTCACTCTAAAAGCGATCATGAACCTACCTTCGGCTGTGATTTTTTTTTTTTTTCAGTGAAACTGCCACTGCACCATCACCGACACTTTTGCCGATAAAAACAAGAGACCTCAGACAACAGGCTGATGATGGAGTGGATACATGTCCTTCACGTGGTAAGCAGCAAACCACGGGAAGCCCTGGGCCGGGTGGGCGGGCAGACGAAACGAAAACCACGCGCACCGAGGCGAGGACAGACAGCAGCACCGGACGGCGGGGGGCGGGGTGACGCCAGTCGAGCTGGCTGGTTCGACTGTGATGTGGAATGCGTGTCTAGGCCCAAGGAGGTGGGAGGAGCGGGCATCTCGCGGTGATGCCGCCTCTCTGAATTAACCAGGAAGGGGAAGGACCGAGCGGCGTTCGGTGATTTCGGCAAGCGTTGGCTTCGTCGTCTCGAAAACTGTGCCCGTTACACAGTTCCGATGAGCGACAGGGCCGACGGCCATGGACGGCTTGGGCGTTCACGTACCCATGGCAGTTTACTCTTCCACGTGGAAACGGCACAGAAACATACCGCGAAGGCCTTTACATGTTATACGGGAATAAGGAGACAAAGCGAGATTAGTTATGGGTCTCCGTAAGTCGATTTCTAGATTCAGAAGACTCCCTTCCCTAACTCTTACTCCACGTACCATTACTTTAGAAATATGTGAATTTCGAGACGAACGAGAGTTTATCTTACATCACCACAAAGTCATGGCCAAGATCTGAATACTTGCTGTTCCTTCTTGCCAAAAAGGCCCTGGAAGTGTGCAGTGCGAGCCCTTGATTCAGGAAAAAAAACACGACACTTCTCCCCAAGACACAACGAGGCACAGCCCTCCTCTCCGGCCTCCCGTAGGGGCCCACAGTTCTCCTTTACTCTGCGAAGGCAGCATTGTCATAATGCTACAAAGTGCCAAAGAGAATTGTTTTTAATAAACAGGGTTTTTATGCTCCTGAGAAACTCGAACGCAAGCACTTGATTCTATTAGCTAAAGTGCACGGCAGCTCGGGAAGGACTCACAGTGGAATGGAACAGCATGCAGCTCTCTGAAAAACTGACATCACCCGCACTTAGAAGATCGAATTCTTAAGCACACTCAGCTCCAGAGAAGCGCTCCCGGGCTAATTACAGCTATCTATGCAAAATTCTGGGACTGGAAGTGTGCTTTAAATATTTTTTTACTGCATAATATGATTGCGTTTCTCGACTGGGGGCCAACCATTCGAGTAAACCGTAATAATTTTTGCAGATTACCTGGGAAGAACACCAGGATGCTTTAAAAGCCTCGTAACAACCTACAAAGTACAAGCAGTGACCAGAACTGGCAGGCGGCAGCCCTAGGGGACCGTCTTCTGAGTCAGGTTAACAATCACTGTATGAAGATGGTGCTTCTAAAGATAATTGGAACAAATCTAAGTCTGTCTCAGTCTGATCATTCCATATCGATTTGATTGGCAAACCCCTAGTTTACAACGATAAAATTTAGTCTACTCTCTCTGGTGTATCAAAGCTTCAAACCTGTACATTTCAAATGATCAAAAATTTCAAACTTTATACTCATAAAATGTTAAACACAGCTATTTACTACGGTGCCTAAAAAGGATGCCTCGGGTAGGAATCTGGGCAAAAAAAGTACTATCTTGACAACTCCAGGGACAAAATCCGCTCTGCTGTCCGATACCATTATCTCAGTACCATGAGTAAAATGAAATTTCACTGTAATTCATCAATGCTTTTGCTAAGAGTCCAGCATTCTAACAATACCTCTTTTCCCGCAATCACACATTGGTAAAAGAGGCGAGAGCACTATGTATATTACCTGTGTTTGTTCGATAAATTTTGAGACCGCTATCAAGGACCCAATCATCATTTTCAAAATAGAGTATCATAGTACAAAACAAATGACTTCACACGACTCTCTTACATCCGGTCTTCCATGATGTTGTGACGTTAAGACCAGCTAAGAGAAGTGTGTCCTGCTGACTTTGGCGTGAGCCCCTCCACTTTAGGATGATCGCACAGACTCCCGACGTTGATGAAAATCATCGCTGCCTTCGAGTCATTTTTTAAGAATCGGAAACGAACATGCCTTTATGTGTTTCTCTAACTTTCGTACACATCTGACGTGCGTCTATCTGTCCAACAACATTCAATACGCGTTGCGGGTTTACTCCGGGCTCTCGGGGACAGGGGCGTTGTTGTATGACTAAAACAGACAGAATCCCTGCCTCATGCTGTTTACCTTCTAACTCGAGACCCATCAAGTAATGATAAACTGAGCTGTTCTGAACTCTTGAAACACACAGAATCCAATGCCGGAAGTCCTACAATGAGAGATTCACAGCGTGAAAGGAAGAGTAAAACAAAAAGCGAAAGGTAGGAGAAAAAAGGAATTTTAGAAATATGCCCCTATAAGGCTGAAAACCACTCCACAGATCTTAAAAAAAAAAAAAAAAAAAAAAAAAGCAGCCCTGGCTAAATTGTGACACATTTACATTTATACAAACTGACATTAGAGGTAAGTGCTCAAAGGCAGCAGGGACTCTGCCCCTTCCTTCCAGATGGACGAAACCTGAAACCGGCCCCCAATGCCACACTCTTTTCCGTTAGAAGAGCCTGTGAACCCCTGTGACAAATCTCCCCAAAATGCCGAGGTTTCTTTTCATTTCTTTACCCTCCCCCCCCCCCAAATTACTCAACCGAAGCCTTTCGGTTTTACTTCTCTTCTGAGTCAAAGCTGAAGCAAGTGGTTTTGCATGTGGACTAAGCAGCGGAAAAGTTATAGAAAGAGCTCTTTGGGTTCCTAAGGCAAAATTCATCCTCTTTTGACCGTGACCATCAGACATGCGCCTACTCATTTAGAACCCGGGGCTATTTCCATGTCATTGTAAAATTAATGCGCTATCAATAAGCTGGCAGACATTCCAATGCTTCCGTTGTGCAGGGTCAACTTCTCTGTGTAAAGGGGACTCTGAAACTCCGGAGGAGTGAGGAACACAGGGCACAAGAACGGTGCTGTTTGAGTATCTTCTCGATCCGAAACTGGCCTCGACTTTAACGCCTTTGTCCAAACAGCCTGTCGGAAGTCCTCCAACGTCCTCTCCTCCCTCTAACTATAACTAGTTCACGCTTTCTCCAAAATTTAGACAAAACTGAGGCTTTGGTCTCCAGGAACTAAGATCCTCTCCCCCACCCCCAAAGAACCGGTTTCTTATTCAATAAATACTGAGGGCTGTTGGGTTTGCTACGTGCCTCCATCGCTCAGGGAGTGCTGGGCACGACGTAGCAATAAACAGATGTGCGCTTTGAAGACTTTCCCCATCACCTCCCACGATTTCCGCTTCCGCCTCCGAGATTTCATCCGACCAGGCCCTTTGGCGAGCAGGCGGTTTTCTCTTCGGGGCTTTTAAAACAACTCGACCCACAGGAATCTGCAAGCCGAGCCCACCCTGCACCCCATCCCCTACCCCCAATAAGTCCTGTCCGTCCTCCCTTTCCCCCTGCCCCTCCTTCCAATGGCAGGACGCGGCTTCGACAGGAGCCCGGAGAGCTCAAGTTCGCTGACGTCCCCAGAAGCGTGTGTGCCGCCTGCACTGTCCACAGAGAGGGCCGCTCTCCGACGTGACTAATTTGGGGATGAGAAAGTGTGTGGGCTGTGTTTGCGGCTGCTGTGCAGGCTGCTAGCACGGGAATTACAGTGGACGTAAAACATAAAAGTAGTTGTTTTTCGTTTTGTTTTGTTTTTTAAACAGAGACTCATGGTCATGGACAATAGACTAGCAGTTACCAGAGGGGAGGGAGGAGGGCGGAAGTAGGCGGGTAAAGGGGTCAAATATGTGGTGACAGAAAGAAATCTAACTATGGCAAGTGAACACATTGTAAATACGTATATATATATATATGTCTTACTGTTAAAGTGTACAGTTGAAACATATTAGATTTTGTTAACTGATGTCACTGTAAAAAAAAAGTTTTTTTTTTTTTTAATCCCACCTGCATACATCCCGAAGACTGAGACACAAAGAAGAGACCAGGCTTTCATCTAATTCTCACCCCCTCCCACCTCCACCCCCACCCCCACCAAAGACAGCAATTTTTAAAATGGGAGTTCAGTAGAGGAATATAAATATATCCTTTCGGGACAAGTCACGTTTTTCGCCTTCTACGGCAGCCAAGCAAAAGTCCAAGACCGTGCCTGGGTAATGAGTAACAGGTAGCTGGCACTTCGCGATGACACCGGAGGCTGGAGGTCCCTCCTCACCTTGGGCAGTATGCAGTTAAGGAAGGAGGCAGCTGGAGCCCTCTGCAAGACTGTTTGTTGAGTGCTTGCTAGACTTAAAACCTGAGCTCGGAGCAATGAGAGAGACAGCAAAGTCTCCACAGATGCGGATGGCATGAAGCAGTCCTTGTGGCCTGGGACGTAATGGGCCACAGAGGCTACTGCTGGACAAGACAGGATAGGAATAAGCAAAGGAGACGGTCCGGGCAGGGACAAAGTCCTCTGCGCACGGCTGGTGATTTAATCACTTCCTTTCTAAGTAGGGACCGGAAGTTAGCACTCTAGCCAGACTATTTTATAATCTGTAATTGTATCTGTCATTATACTGAGATACAGTAAGCTCCACTACGAATTTAATGGTTTTCAAATCATCTGTTAAATTGTCTTTGTAAAAGAGGTCAGAGTTCAGAGTTCAGAGCCTCTTCGGGTACTGTGACACGTGAACAGAGGTGATCCCAAACGAGCAAACCACAGTGGGGAGTCTGGCACCCCCACTGTGAGGCAGGCCACAGCAGTGTACGCTGCACGTTACGCAGGCTTGAGAGTCAGCCTGCTGGGGCATCAATATCCAGCACCTTCTATTTCCAGGAATAATGGCTTATTGTTTCTGTAATCTGCTCCCTCGTCTGTAACATGGGGATGACAACAGTGTCCACTGAAGATCGTCGAGTGGACTGCATGAGTCTACATGAAACGCCTGACACGTGATCAGCATTCGTGAGCCGTGGCTGTGATTACGAGCCGTCCTTAGAAAGGCTCAAAGGCACGTACGCGGCCCCCTCTGCCCACCCTGCCCTGCGCGTCAGCCCGCGGCTGCCTCTGCCAGTGCGAACTTCCTGTCTCCCCTGTCTCTCCCTTGTTCTGGTCCATCGGGGGCAAACTCTGCTCCGCCTCCTGCACGGCCCCTGGCGCTCCCCGATCCTTGGCGTCCACTCTCGGCTTGTCAGGACCGTGGCTGCCCATCCTGCGGGGGGCCAGGGCCACTCTGCCTAAGTGGCGGTCACCTGCAGTGTCCGTCCTCAGTAAGAGCAAGTCACAGAGCTGCAGGCTCTTCCAGATGGAAGACTTTGGGAATATTTACAGATAATTAAGAAAAACCCACCACTAGGGAGAGAGTTCATCCATCACCCATTCGTTCATTTAACCAACATTTTAAGGATGCTCACTGTGTGCCAGGTACATATCTAGAAGTCCCAAGGAGCCACCTGGGACTAGGAACGCATGCAATCTGGTCTGTCATTTACAGCAACCAGGCAAAGTCCCTGCCACCCGACCTAGGCGGAAACCACCTGAGCCTGGGCGTTTAGAGGCAGGGCCAGAAAACGCACAATTTTTTTTTTTCTTTGAAGATAAACCTTCTGTTTAACATCAATTTAAATCTTTGATCTTCATGGAAACAAAGAAGAATACTTTTTTAAGCATGGTCTTAGAAAACTGGCAGCTTGGTTTTAAAACCTCTGGCCTCTGAGAAAGGTACGAATAGCTTAGGATAGTCAGGGCTTACCTCTGGGCTAAAAGTTAATAATTTACCGCTGAGCAGTAGGTAAACTGCCACTTTACAGCAAGCCTCTAACCTCTCCTGGATCATAGATGAAAATACAAAGGGTGTTCTCTTCAACTGCAGATCAACCCAGCATCAACCTCATGCTAATCTGATACACTGTTCTTTGAGGAAGAAAGTCCACAGAGGTTCTTTCCTACCTTGCTATTTTCTAAATGAAAGTCACAGCAAAATTTAAATGACTTTTTTATCTCAATCATGGTTAAATATGTAATATTGCTGAGGTCAGCAAAGATTATATGGACTTCATTATGAAATACAGATGAGTTAGTCTTTGAAACACTTTACTTATTGATTATAAAAGTAACCCGGCTCATTCTAGAAACTCTGGAAAACGAATACAGATGTAAAGAGAAATACGATGCTAGCACCCAGAAATAAATATTATAATGCTGGTATGTCTCCTTCCAGTCTTTTTTCCTGGGTACATACAAGTATATTTCCTTTGCGGTTTATTTATAGACATTTGTACCCTGCCATTCAAAAAATATTATTTCACTAGTCATTAAAAACACAATTTTCAGTGGCTTCATACTATGTCGCAATGTATGAAAACGACCTCCTACATTTTCTATTTCCTTTAGGCCAATACCTGGTCTGGACAATGCCTGATGTCAATGAACGACATCTTCTTGATTCGTATCGGTACCCATAAACAGGAGCCAAGCAGAACTGGTGGCAAAGACTCTAAAGACTGGAAATGCCGCCAAGCTGGTCACGTTACTTAAGGAATGCAAAGACATCCCTGGTTACGCACAGGAGAAGGGTGAGGGTGGTGTATTTTGATGAAATTATTAACCAAAACATAAAGCACACGCATTTTGCAGCTAAAATAAGGAGCGCTTGGCAAACTCACCAAGTCAGGACACCAGAGAGCAGACCCAACACGGCTCAGCGGAGGACCTCAGCAGGAACTCATGGAGCCACCAGGTCCCTAATGTGGAATTCCCCAATTTCCTTAGGGCAGCGGTTCTCACACTTCCTGGGCTCAGGACAAATACTATCAGTTACTTTGCTTAAAGTGACAGGCTAACTTCATTCATTTCGAAGACTATGTCTGCCAAATGCCCATGTCTCAACCACCATGCTTTCTCGGTCACTTTAAGGAAAGTGGTGGTCCATGGGAAAGGCAGCTCGTTCAGCTGATAACTTGATTTCGTGCAGGTCTGTCTTCCTCAAGCTAACCATCCATCGGCATCAGCAGACGTGCCTGAATGTAGTTCCCCATGTGTAGTCACAAAGAATGTATATTTGCAAAAACATGTAACTCAAGAGTCAAGGTTTAATACGATTCATCATTCTATTGCTTCGTCGAGGACATTCTTAAGTGGAAAATTTTACAATGCCAGTACAGTTGTCACTACCCTGGCTCAGGTCTAGGAATCAGCAGTTTTGCCCACGATGGCTTTTGGCGGCAAATGTCAACACCACTAAACAGCAAAAAGCAGCTTAGTGTCATTGTGAAAATAGGTTTGACCTTCACGATCCTCTGAAAGACCCTGCAGAACCCCGGGATCCACAGACCACCCTCCGAGGACCACCTGCCCAGAGGGCAGGCAAGCTAAAGGAACATCAGGGTGGCTTTTGACTTTTTATTTTTACAATAAGTACATAAATAATCTCTAAGTGTTTGAGTGTGTCTAAAAAAAAAACAATGCTTGCTCTTTTTTTTTTTCTAAGGACTGGAGGATTCTCAAACAATAATAATCAAACACAGAAAATACTAATTACACACAAAATTCAGCTCACTTCAGCTTAGTCAGTATTAGAAGCATCTCTAAGCCAAAGCAAGAGAAAACCCTCCATCCTGTAGACCAGCGGTCCCCAACCTTTTTGGCACCAGGAATCGGGGCTCCTATGAGAATCTGATGCCTGATGATCTGACATGGAGCTGAGGCGGTGATGCTAGCGCTGGGGAGCGGCTGCAGATACAGATGAAGCCTCTCTCCTTGCCTGCCTCTCACCTCCTGCTGTGCGGCCTGGTTCCTAACACCACCATCTGTGGTGGCCTGGGGGTTGGGGATGGGGACCCCTGCTGTAAAGCACACAACTGAGGAAGTAGTTTACTGGTCAAGTTCAAGAGTTCAACTACTTAAGAGCCTCAATGAAGTGGAATGGAATTTATACAACTGCTCTCAGAAACCAAGAATCACAATATATCACTTTTTAAAAGTCCAAGATGTAGTTTTCTTATATTAAGGTATTAACTTAGCAGTCTGAGCAACTGTAAACTGTCCTTCCAGCCAGAAAAATGACTTAGTACAGTTTTCGGTGATAGAGTAACAGACGAGACGGTTTTGAGTTTCCATTTGTGAATTCACTTACAAGCTGTTAAATTATATTGGGGGGGGGGGTCATTTCTGTAATGCTTACAATATGCGTGATACACAAATATTCCTCATACAAAGAAAAAGCATCCTCAAACGATGATGGGGACAGAGATCGTTTCCAGTAATAAAAAAAAAAAAAAATCCCCTCTTGATAGTGCATACAAAATTACACAGTTTGCTAAGGCAGAAATCCATACTTTTGTGTATTATGAACTTTTGAGGAAAAGACTAGGGAGACTACTGACCAGTTGTCACATTCACTCCAGCCGGACATGGCACCTGGCACATAGGCAGGTCTCCAGCTAGCACCTGCTGGCCGAACAAATGAATGAATGAATGAACACAGTAGATGATGAAAGACCAGCAGGATCTGCCAGCTGAGTCTGATTTCTATCTGGAACGGTCAGAACACTGAGGACTTCCGATTTCGCTTATCTAAAAAGGACTGGCGAGTGCACCTCTATTAAACGCGTCTGAGCGTGTAAGACTTGGCTATATTAATGCGAAGAAGAGGCATTTGTTTTCTTGCTTTCCGTTCCCTCCGGAAAATGGATAATCTTCATCATAACTTATCATTCATCAATGGAATGAACGCTGTACACAGGCTACCAAGACGAGGAGGAGGCTACCCGCCTTGAACGCACTAGAGAAGGCACGCGACACACCCAGCTCCCCGACGCCTAGTGCGAACGGCCAAGATTCTCAACGCATGAAGCAGGATAAAGGGAAGACAAACCCCTCACGCCTTGGTCGCTCCGTTCTCTCCCACCCCGCCCCTTATTTCATGAGTGCTCATGCTTTCTGAACTTCCGCCGGCCATCACTTGGAAGTAGTGATCGAAAGCTTCTCCAAAATCCACGTTTTCTGAAAACCGCCAAATAGTCTATCAAAAGTGCTAGCATTCTGCCATATTGCGCCAGCTCACGAGCAGCAGGTGCATGAGTTTATCTCTGACCTTCTCTTTCTCTGCCTTAATCCCTGAAAGTAAAATGAACATTTGCATTAAAAATGGAAGGAGTTAAGACTAAAACCATTTAAAAAAAAAAAAAAAAAAACCAGATCAGAAAACACAAAGTTAGGTCACAAATGATGAGTGTGGGCATTCCCCGCTTGGATGGGCACACTCAAGCCGGGTTTTAAATCAGTGATTCAAATGATTAGTTGGCATAGATTAAATGTATTCTTTTTACGAACTCGTTTTCAAAGTTCTGGTTATGATATTAAAATGTTTGACAACCTTCAGGCTAAAATGTCGCCTTAAAATTCAGTGATTTGACTAAGTCGTACCATTACGAAGATACCAATTAATCCGTGAAATACAGTCAACACATTCTCGTAGCTAAAGGGTCTTTTTAAACACTGAATAATCAGATTGAAATTCTTCTTCCAAATATTTTTCATTTTTGCATTATTTCAGTTTATCTGCAGATAACATGTCGGGGACCTACAGTTGCCTTTGACAGTCTATGTTGATTAGAGCATGTTTTCCAGTAAATCCTTCCCATGCCATCCATCATCCATCTACCCAAAAGAGGTACAGAAAGTGAATTAGTGTCAGTGCCAATTTTTATAATACGTAATTGAGTGTAACCTTCTTGGAGTCATGAGTGCTTCTAACAACATATGACATAAACGCTCAAAGCTTTATCCAGCCCAGTTCAAAACAACGAATTTCGGGTTTTAAAAATAACAATGATTTTGAACTGCTTATCCATCAGCTATTTCGAGGAAACACACGTAAAAGTGTACACCTGTACAGACTTCGAATGCTGCTTGCATTGTTTAGGAATGTTAAGAAATGGTAAAATTCTGTTAATGTGCCATAAAATGCAACACCTTTGCTAATGTGCTAATTAACTGTAAAGGCAGAGGAGAAAAAAATTTTTTTTTTTTTTTACCAGAAATGCAAAACATTTTCGAGAGAAGCTCAGTCTGACAATTTCTAGGACATGTTTAGGTGCAAATAGATGGGTGGATAAAACATAAACAGACAGCTAAAAATCACAATTCATAAATTGAATTCATACTTAAACAGGATACCCACAGGACACGTATAAGATTGGTTTCACCGGCCTTCACTTTCGAAGCAAAGCAAACTGTTTAGAGGTCACATGGAAAAGACTTTCAGAAATGCAATCATTTTCTTGAAATTAGATTTCCTGGAAATAAAGTGTCTTCTACGGATGAAGTTGCCAAGAATTTGCAGGCAGAAGCAGAAGTGAGCGCTCTCTCTGGGAGTGATGAAGCCCTCGCTCATTCAAAGACAGTGCAGAGGACGGAAAAAGAGTGGGGAAGAAGATGACCTCCTTGGTGTCAGGCTCCCACCAACGACAGAAGTCGGTCCCAATGATGGAACGCATTTCTTAAATTTTCAGTTTTAACTGCCAGGTTCGTATCTGCCTTCAGCACAATAGATTCATAGCCACCAATGCTGAAACTGAAAAGCCCAGAAAAGCTCTTCGATGCCTAGTGAAGCTGCCTGGGCAGCATTTTCTGCCCTGCCATAGACTCCTGGCAGAAGAAGCTGCATTTTTTTTTTCCAGCCATGATACAGAAAGTGATAATTAGCCACCTGGGAACCAATTTGATTTTGGATTCCAGCCACACCCGTAGGTGACCCAGACGAGATGTTTGTTCATGGAGTGTTTCCACGTCTGGACAGTGGGGATATTTTTACAATGTAAAATATCTGAGAGTACCCAAAAAACCTGTATAATAGCAAGTCATCCTAGGAAAGAGACTGAACCTATAGAAATGACGTTTTAAATGCAAAACGGCTTTTTTCTCTTCTCAATGGAAGGCCTGTAGTCAGAACGAGCAAGAGATCAACGTGCGGGCATATACCGTGCTCTGCTTTATTGTGTTTCACAGATGCTGCGTTTTTTACAAACTGAAGGCAAGACGCTTGGCCAGCAAGAGGATTACGACTCGCTTTATTGCGGCGGTCTGGAGCTGAATGCCCAACATCTCCGAGGATGCCTGTACTGGAAGCCAGATACAAATCTCTGTTATCCTGTTTCCTTAGATGTCGGTAGAAAGAGATCTGGGGGTATGTTTGGCAATCACTCCAAAGGGCCGCTGCCAGCTCACATCGCTCAGCTGACTAGCTCAACGTCTGACAGAGCAAACTGGGGCAGGCCTTCAAATCTGACAGCTGCCTAGAAAAAAAGGGAAGGAAGCCACTCTTTTTTTTTTTTTTTTTTGGCTTTTTTGGTAAAGAGGTGAGAATAATGTATTCTGTTCTTCCGCCATATCAACCATCATAGCTGTGCACGGGAAGTTCCTGGAACCCAGTAACAGAAATACAGCCACAGAAAACCTGCCAGAGCCCAAAACATATCCTCCTGCTAAAATGCTTGACTTTTTCAAGTGACAAAGAAAAAATTGCTAATGGAGAGCACAGATAGCCATCTGCCAAGAATTTTCAACTTTCTCCCATTTAAGCATTAGTACCTATTGGGAAGGATTAATTTTACATGCAGAGGAACAGGGGCTGAATTATGGGATTACGAATTCATAGAGAGATTCGCTAAAGCTACCAGGAACTTGTAAATTTACATTTTTAAAGCCAACGAAATCTTTAAATGTCTACCCCAACTGTGAAATTCAAATAGCCATTACACGTAGGCTTGGGTTGTTGTTGTTGTTTTTTTTTCCCTATTATTAATGAATATGCGGTAACAGAACCCCGATGCTAGACGATCTGGTGGTGACACTAAACGAAGGTACAAGTTTTCCATGTGAAACGACAGCTGGACCCGATCCAGAAAACATCACGAGGGAGATGTGCATGGTCCACAGGTACACCCCTGGGAAAGAGCAGCTCAGCCCCATTGCCACCGTGTCTGCGGACCACTTCAGGCCAGTCAGAAGTGAGCAGCAAAAGCAGGGGCTTAAGGAGGGACACCTGAGGCCCTGGGCGGTGACCAGCTCTGAAACCCTCCACGGCCTGGACACTGCTCTTTGCTCACACGCCTGCCTCATCCACATCTCTGGGAAGCGTGTGTTGTATGCCCTCCCGGCGAAGTGAACGAAGACCGTCCACATGGACGATCGCTGCTCCCCACCTTCCCTTCCTAGCAGACGAGGAGGGACAGGCTGAACTGCCAGGAAGGCGGGTCATCAATGACATCGAGAAGGCCTTCCGAGCTCTGTTTTATTTGGGGTAGTGATAACCAGGCAAATAAGGTTCTGGAAATTCTTGAATGGTGTGGCTGCTGAGGACCAACTTGCAGCTCACTTCCTGTAGCCTAGAGTGACCTGCCAAAAATAAATAAGAGACCAACAAGAACTTAAGACACAGACAGAAACTAAGACTGTTACGCAACCACGTTCGGCGCATTGGGCGGTGTGATGCTGTAATGTATTATCAAAGGAAGCTTTTAAATTTTTTCCCAAAGGACTCAAGAAAAGGAAGTCACTACCTTGCCTACATGATCGATCGCTTGAAAGATGATGTCCTACGGGCAGCGAAGATTTTCTCCAGAAGCTTTTCCAGCAGGAGAAAAGTGAAAACTACCAACAGATATTTCCTGGACGTCTCTTAGTGCAACGTAGGCTGATACTGTAATCGAGGAGGTTAATATCCCTTACTTTTCTCCCGGGCGCCCAGCATGTAGAGTGCTTGGAACAGAGATTGGGGAGGGGCGAGGGGTGAAGGGTGAGACTTCAGGGTGAACAACAAGTTCGGTGCTCGGTGCTCGGATGCAGCCTTGCCTCCTAAGACAGAAAACAAACGGCCCATTGACATTGGAACCGCCCTGTTCCTTCAGCTTCATGAAGGGCACGGAGCTCTGGGAAAGCCACAGAAGGGCTTAAGGCAAAAAGCGTCAGCGAAAGACTCACCTCTGGAACCTGCCTCATTGTCTATTTGAATAACCGAAATTCGACAACCTGAATAAACAAAATAATAAGGGAATCTGCTGGATCCGCTGAAAATTAACACTTGCTTACTGAAATTTATAATGCCCCGTATCTTCGTGCATTATAGTTAAACCTCTGATTTTTTTTCAATAACATCATTATTGAAAACTAGCATTGTGCTGCAAAGCTCTATTTCTTGAATTGTTCATAAATGGATTTATAGTGGCCGCTGCATTCTCTGAAAGACTGTATTGTATGCATTCCCCCTCTCTCGCCAAGAGCATTCAGGAGGATATTCCTACATCTCCATTTGCCCTCCTACAGAGAGCTGGGTATTTATACCTGGAAAACTTTCACTCAAATTGCTTTAATGGGTTCTAAGCAAAACGCCACTCCCAGACATTCATTTTTCCATTTGATTGGCCAAGGATTTGAATTATAGCTCCCAGGGTAAATTCATAAACAAACAGTGCTAGCATCTTACTTGGGAGCTAAAATGGAGCGTGAGATTCGGATTTCTATTTGCCCATTACTGAAGCATTCCCACAGCCAGCACTCCAGTTCCAGAGTTCTGCGGGTGTGTATGGTGTGGTAAATAGTCACCTTCTCCACCAAATCAGGGTCAGGAATAACATTCTGTAGGCTAGACTGGAATGCACATATGTTTCAGCGGGGACAATAAGCCGCTTAGTATTTAAATCATGTAATAATAAACTACATTGCAATGATTTAGATATGTTCCCAGCACAAGATTTCTCGGCACGAGTCGCCAATTATAATGTAAAGCATGCTATTGTTTAAGGCACCAGACTGTTAAGAAAACCCCAGCAGGTTCTTGATACAACCCTGTTTAAATAAGGGCCGCATGCCCAATGACAGCTCAAATCTTGAGAGTGAAGAAATCAATCGATGCGCAAATATGGACTAAAGGATCACGGGGCACAGCAGGAGAAATAAAAGGCACCGTTCCTGCAGAGGGTAAGCAGGATGGGCAGAAAAGTGGGTTTCGAGCTGATCCGGGGGCCAATGACATGATGATGAAAAACACAGTCATAACTAGCTCGGCACAAAAATTATCCTCCAAGCATCTTTCTTTAGTACCAAGACCATCTATATTTAGCTTTTCTCTATCCAGTTTTTGCCCATTTTTCCCTAAATGTCTTTCCCATGTGATAAACGCCACTGATTTCTCAAAGATTTCAGCCCACCCTCTCCAGCATCTTCTAGAATCTGGCTCTATGAGTCATTCCTTCTTGACCCTAAATCTTCAACTTCTCTCTCAAAACCAGGAGATGTTTTTAGTGCTGTGGTTAAGAGAGAGAGAGCTGTACCCATGTAAGAGACTGGGCTCTCTTACTGTCACCCGGAGCCACTCAATCTCCTTATTCCTCAGTGTTCCCATTTGTAAACTGGGAATAATAGCCTCCACCTTTCATGGAGCTGCGAGGATTAAATGAGTCCATTCACGCACAGCTGTTGCATATGGCAGACACAGAGCAAGCCCCTACGATGTCAATTATTGTCATCATTACTGACCGCTTCCCCTTCACTGAAACATCCTCAAGCCCCTCCCATCCTTTAAAAACAAAAATGAAAAAACAAAAACACTTCCCTGACGATGTTTTCATCTTTCTAGCTAAGCTTCTTGAAAGGATCCTTCTACATACATGGTCTCCAATCCTCACAAAACACCTTAACTGAAGCTAGCTTCTCACCGCCACTAAGCTACAAAAACTGCTTGGGAAAAGGTGCAGATGGCTCCAACTGTGCATTTCTAACCTCTTTTGATGCATCTGAAATCGATGGCCACTCACTCTGGGATCTTGTTTTCTTAGCCCCTGTGATCCTACCTCATCTTCATCCGTCCCCAACTCTAGATGGCTCACTCTCCAGCTCCTTCCATATAGGGTCTGGTCTAAGGCCCGCTGCTCTTACCACCCTACATCCTACTTTGGGGGCTCTCTAGTCCACGTTCATAGTTTTAACCCCTGTATACATCCAGTGAGTCCCAAGAGCACACCTCCGCCCCTGACCTCCCTGCCAAGTTGGACTCACAAACCCAACATGACCTGGACATAACCACTGGTACATCTTACAGACACATCGGGCTCAACACATCCAAAACAGAACGCATGGTGTCCACCCCCCAGCTCCCACTCTAATGTCCCTGATACCGGATCACGGACCCACTACCAGAGATCAGGGCGTTGTCTTCACGTTCACCTCTCCCTCGTCAAGCCCTCAGACATGCATCAATACTTCTTGGGCCTCACCTTCTGCCCCTCACCACCTGGAACGCCAGGTCCACAGAGCACCACGCCGCCTGGAGCTCTCCTACACAGGCCTTCCGTTTGCTCAGGTGGGTCTGGTTATAGCGACTCCACTCACGGCCCCACAGTGGGAGCTGAACCCCTACTCCTGTCCAAGGTTCAGCTCTGGCTGTACCTGCAAGAAGCCTTCTTCATCCCTGCTTCACGAACTCACCTGGCTGGTGCCCCCTCTTCCCTTTCCTCACCTGTGCTCCTATGGTGACCTGCGCCTACTCCCCTTTGTCACTTCCTGTACTTCCTCCCTACAAACCCTGGCTTTTTCTCATCAGTCCCTGCAGGACAAGAACTGTGTCCTGGTCGTCCTTGTGGTCTCACCTGGCACACAGTAGGACTCAATATTTACAGAACTGAATGCACCAAATGAGCAAAAAAAGTAGAACTCCATTTAGTTAAATACTTAAAGGGAGACAATGTCTGGAAGATTCTCGTGCAATCAAGTACTCATACATAGATGTTTTCAACATTGCTGAATAGTATAGATGCAAATGTAGATAAATCTCAAATGATACTTGAAGGTTTGCTTATAACTCACATATATATAAGAAGCTACAGATTGACTTCACATCCATTCGGATGGCTAATATCAGAAAACAGAGAATAAGTGTTGAGGACGTGGAGAAACTGCAGCCCTCGCGCACTGTTGGGACTGTAAAATGGTGCGACTGCTGTGGAAAGCAGTGTCAAGAACGAAAAAGAGCATAAAGATTACTCAAAAAACTAAAAGTAGAACTGCCGTATGATCCGGCATTCACTATTCTGGGTCTGTATCCAAAAGAATCGAAAGCGGTGTCTCGAAGAGGTATTTGCTCACCTACGTTCACAGCAGTGCTATTCACAATAGCCAAGAGGTGGGATCAACACAAATGTCTAGCAATGGATAAAGATGGTAAACACACCCAAAAGGATATTATTTGACCTTAAAAAAAAGAAAGAAAGAAACTCTGATGCATCTAGGAACAAGGACAAACCTTGAGGACATTATTCTAAGTGAAATAAGCCAGTCGCAAAAAGACAAATTCTGTATAGTCCACCTGTGAGAGATAAATATCTAAAGTAGTCAAATTCGTAGAAACAGGAAGTGGAGTGGTGGTTACCAGGGGCGACGGGGAGGGAGAAATGGGGAATTATTGCTCGATGAGCAAAGCGTTTCAGTTTTGCAAGATGAAAAGCTTCATGACAGTGTGAACTTAGTCACCACCACTGAACTGTGCACTTTAAGATGGTAAATTTTATGTTATGCGCTTTTACAATAAAAAAGAAACTGCAGACTGAAAATTTGACAAATTTGAAGAAAACATCCCAAAATGTCATTTACTACTTTAAAGAAATTATGGGGGAGGAGGGTTGTGATAGTTGTTATTTTCTTATAAAAATCATAAGAAAAAACTCCTTGACCATATGAAAATGCTGTCCAACAGGTGGTCCTTCACGTCCCCTGTGATTTCCGCAGCCAAGCTGCCGCGTATTTCATTTTTTAAATCGGATCTGAATCTATGTGAGAAAATGCAGAACCAGTAAACACATAAGCATTAAACAATATTAAGCCTCTGGAAAGAGCACAAGTTTGATTCTAAAGTGAACGTAATAATGCCGTCTGCCTCATGCACTGAAGTCTCTGGAAGCTTTTAGCAGCAGCAGGACTCTA
The DNA here is from genome assembly GCF_014176215.1 of Rousettus aegyptiacus. Lineage (NCBI taxonomy): Eukaryota > Metazoa > Chordata > Mammalia > Chiroptera > Pteropodidae > Rousettus > Rousettus aegyptiacus. The sequence goes on from NW_023416309.1 coordinate 105,564,327, forward strand.
ATTGCATAACCTTGTTTTAAATGAGTAAATGAAATTATGCTATAATTTTACTTATTAAAGGAACATATGAGTAGAGTAATGCCACCCACCTCCCCATCATCCATCTGCCTTTCCCATTCATTAATTACGTGTGCTTCCGAGTCTCCCTTCGTGGTTGGCCTCAGTACTAACAAACATCCTCGGAGCTGGAGAATGTTCCGTCTTGCTTCCTGGCTGATGAAATCATGCCACTTCTAGTCCCCTACAGTTCCTACAGTTCCTCCTGGAAATTTTCCGTCCCTTCTCCTCTCCACGCCCAAATGCCTTCCTCGCTCCAACCAGCCCTTCTTACCCACTTATCTCGTCCACTTAATCTTCCAAAGTAACCCCACATCAACTGATGTTTCTCCCAAGACATCTCAAAGCCACCCTGAGCCGATACTCGTTTGAGAAGTGCAACTGGGTTACAATACTGCTGTATGACCACTCACCTGGTTTTCCTCGGTTCCCCCGAGTGTGAATCGTGTCTGCACGCGGCCGTTGGAGAGCCTGCCTCAGCTGGAATGGCAATGGTTTTGAGTGTCCCTCTGGTTTTACTGCTTCATTTCCTCCCTGTTATCGAGGACACTGGGCCTGGATTCTGCACAGGGACTTTAAAGTCGATTCAATCCTGCCCACTCTTTGCTCTGTGATTCCAAGGAAGTTATGTAACCACACTGAGGTTCAATTTATATCATCGATAAGATGACAAAGATAATAGTAATTGTCGTATGTGTTGCTGCAAGAATTACTCATGAAAATTAAGTGCCGAGGTCCGTGGCTTAGTACAGAGTAACTGCAAAAAAAAAAGGTCAGTGATAGTAGACACCAGATCCCTTTAAGCAAGGGAATGCGTGGCTACAATGCTTTGAATTTTGAACAACATCACAGAGCATTTTGGGGCTGATCTGCTGCACTCTGCAGAGGCCATGGGAAATGTTGCAAAACTCAAGAGTCAGAGTTCAGTGGTGGCTTCGGAATATAGCCATCAACACTGCACTATGAATAATGGCACTGTAACAACAATCCCCATGAGCAGGTCATATTTTCCCTATGACATATTACTGATCACACCTATCAATGTTACCACAAAGCTCTAGAGCACCTTGACATAGTCAAGTCTTCAGTATAAGTTATCAGTCACAGAACTCGTGCTGAACACAGCTTACTTAAAAAAAAAGCAATGAAAACCACCCTGTGACCCATGCTCCCAGCATGCCTCAGCTATGCCTCAGAAAGACATTTGTTCCTTGCTGGCCAAGGGCAAGGGCTCCGAAAGATAAGCTAAGAAGAACAGAAAGAAAACGTGTCTTTAAATGTATTATCTTTTATTTTAAAATCTTGCATCAAAATGATATGCCTCCCCTCTACCAATTTAATAAATCCCCTTCTCATTTAAACCCCGGCACGGGCTGAACTGTGGGAAGAGGGGCGCACAAACCAGTGTAGGTAAGAATGTAAACACGTGCTACATTTTTGGAAAGTAATTTGGCAGTACAAAATACAACCCCTAGACTGTTTAACCCAATAATTTCGCTTCTAGCAATTTATACTGTAATAATTAGATCTTCGTACAGATACTTATGTTGAAGGATGTTCATCCCAGGATTACTCATAATAAAAATGGAAAACAATAGAGGGTCGATTCAAAGTTAAATCAATGATAGAACGTTCGTAAGGTAGACTATTATGCAGCCATTATATTCTTGAAAAATACTTAAGAATATGAGAAAACACTTATATCAAGTATTAAAAAGCAAGCTAAAAACTACAGAAACTGCACTGTAAAACAGATGGCTAGAGGTACAGACAAAAAGGAAAACTAAGGGATTATGAATGATCTTTTCTCCTTTTCAAATTGGCTCCGAAGAACATATATCACTTTTAAACAGGAAGGTTGAAGGTGATTTGTAAAAAAAAAAAAAAAACTGTTTGCCTTTAATTTGCAAGGTCCTTCTACCCCTCCCATATATTCCACGACCCTAGTTTACACACACACACACACACACACACACCCATTGGTGTTTTACAAACGTGCTTCATAATCTGACTCCAAACCGGCTCTTGGATTTGCAGCTGAACCGGAAAAACTCAGGAGGAAATCGTGATACCATTCAGCCAAAGCCTTTTACCCAGCCAGGAGGCCCTGAGTAGGTGGGAGGAGAATTCTACTTAGCCTCACCCTTGTGTAAAATTAATAGCTACCACGGTCAATATTTAAAATAACAGTTTAAACCTGTACTTGAAATGATGCTAAAAATAGCCACGCTGTCGGGGCCAATAATGACTTTTCCCAGGGGGAGACTTGTCAGGTCAAACACGAACGAACGTTGGTGGAATTCCTCCCCGACAGCAAGGCGTGGGCAACAAGGAATCCACGCCACCAACTTCCCTGCCACAGGGGGAGGTCTCTGACAAAACGCAGCCCCTGGAAGCCCCAGAGCGGTCTGCCAAGGACAGGAGCACTCCGTCTCCAGCCACCTCCTGCAACACTGGGTCTGTCCTCAGGTCCTCAGGTCCTCAGGGTATCATCCCATGCGACGGTGCCCAGAGCAAGACCGCTATAAAAAAAAAAAAAAAGAAAAAAAAAAGCCAGCTGTTTTAATCAGCTGAAGATAAAAAATAATAACATGCCACAATGTGTGGGCAAATACTGGCCACACGCAAAACACAAAATTGGTCAGTCGCAGGATCTACGCCTTGTCCTCGGTTGATTGGACGCTGCCTAAAAGACGCCCGCCCAAGATAAAGGAGACCTCACCACAGTCCCCAGCTCTAAGCCCTCACTGTCCAAAAAGCCGCTCGCCACAAATGCCACCGAGTACGTGAGACGCAGCCAAGTCTAAATGGAGATATGACCTAAGTGTAAAATACACACTGGACCTAGATAGAAGACCTGATGCCCAGGACAGGACTCAACACTTCTGTCCATTGCTAACTACTCAGCCTCCGGAACCGAGGGTGTGCGCCTCACCCCACAAAGAAGGAATGGGTCATGAACGACTGTGAACACATAACCGAGACGGGCGGTTCTCGGCCTTACCCCACGCAGGCCGGCTCGTCTTATAAGCTAATACTCCCAGTGTGAGTCTTTCCTTGAAAATTCATTCTTTCTCCCTAACTGCCCCCAGGCTCACCCACACAGGTCCAAAGATGGACTAGTGGCTCGGTGTGGGATAAGCCTCCGGTCCCAATCCTGGCCCAGAAATTCTGAGCTTAGCTATGTCATGGCTTCTGCGGACCTCTGCTTTCAGGGACCTAAGAAGAATGCTTTCTTCGTGTAAAATCCCAAACCGAGATCTCCCCCCTCCCCACAGATGGCCATTATCTCCCTCGGTGTGAAGCATGTCCCCTGTGCAGGCCGCACGCCCGTCTCAGAGTGCCCCCTCTGCAGATGTTTGTCTGCCACAGGAATGTCCCCTCCTGTCCTTGCGGCCAGTGCCGAGACGGGGCGGCCCCTCACACGCCTGGCCTAGACGCCCCTCCCTGGGGGTCCCAGGAGCCTCCGCAGCACAGACATTCACGAGCTGCACACCTGCCACAAGATCCGAGGGCCCAGGAGGACGGCGGACCGAGGTCCCGGCCCACGCCACACCCCACGCTCTGCACAGACCTGGGCTCCGGGTCCTCTACCTCAAGTCTGCGACAGGAAATGGAGGGCTCCTTCCTGTCCCTCAGTTCTGGGGTGTGTTTCTGTCCTCTGCTGAACTGAGACCATTACAAACTGAACGTGGGTGATAAAGCAGATTGTGTGCGTTTGGAAGAAACGCACCCATCACACATGCAGGCCAGTGCCTGAGACCCGGAGGGGGGTCCACACGCGGAATGGGCGGAATGACCAGAAGCCGGGGCGGGACTGGGATGTGGTCCCCGCCGTCACCCCGCATCTATGCCCCTCTCTAGACCCGCCGCGTATCTTCTCCCACTGAAAACGCACCTGTTACAACTCTGAGCAAAACCAAATAGTAGTTAATCTCACTGTACTCGGAAGGAGGTTTGCAAAGTCCAGATCGAGACCCAGGGATGCTAAGGATGACCTGCACCGTGTCTCATGGCTGCCACAGGTCCACGCCTGCAGTCACCTCCGCGTCACACAAGCTGCTGCCATTCCCGCCTCAAGCCAGCAGTCAGTCTTTATCTTTCATAATGCCCCTTCTAGTTAGCCAACCAAATGCCCGACAGCCTGGAAGTGCCTTTCTCTCACTGGTGCGGGGTGTAGGCTGTTTGCACGCATCTCGTGAGCCTCTGGAGACTGGAAAGTGTACACAGTCGCCCTGAAGTGCTTCCGAGGTGGCCTTTCAGCTTCGAGGACAAAGCCCTCTAGTATATGGTAGAAATAGCTGGAAGTCCTGACTACTACTGAGAACGGCCTGCATTCCCTTTTATTTGTGGATGTGTAGGAATCTTAAGTATAATGACTAAATTAAACCACAGCTGTTATTAAAATGCAAAAGGGAGATGTACTCCTGGCTCTAAGTCACTGAGTTCTCACAAGCGTTTCGCACGGCAAGGACAGCTCAGCTGACTCAACTCTCCACTGGTCCACGTGGCCCCGCTAAACATTAATAAACCGACTAGCGAATGCAAGCGAAATTAAAGGCACTTCTTCAATGACAGCCCCTGGGAGCCTAAGGAAATAATAAGTGTGGTTATTGCAAAACCACAGAGGAATCGTAAAAGCAAAAGCTCCAAATATGGTAAAGTGGAATGAGTTTTTCAGGGAGAGAGTAAGCTCTTTTTAGAAAGATGTACCTCTTCCCCCATTAAAATTTTGGGCATGGACTCTGGAAAGTGGTGTCTGTCTATGCTCAGATGTTCGCTTCTCAATGAAACTTTTTCTAACTGTTCCCACTTTTTCAAAAGTAATTTCCCCCGCTCCGTACTCCCTAGGCACTGTGCCTCTCAGCAAGACGCTTTCTAATGGCGAAGGAGAGAAATAGTTAGGAGTTGCCGGAGAGCCTCCCCGTCTGCAGCCTGCTTCCACGTGATCTGGCAAAAGTGTGCGTGTGTGCACGTGTGCGCGTGTGCGCACGTGGCGTGCAAACACAGAGAGGAGGACGGACAGAGCGGACACGCCCAGCCGTCGACGGTCGGCGGATCCACATGAGAGGAATACCAACATTCATGCACCGTTCCCTCCGATTTCCTGTCAGTTTGAAAGTTTTCAAAATAAATTTAAACACACACAGTAGGAGCTCAATCATGAGTTGTCGAATAAAGAATTGTTGTGATTTTTGACGACTAAATAACCGTTTAGTGGTTAAGTAAAAAAAAAAAAAAATACTATGGGAATTTTTTTTTTTTAACCCAATCAACATTGAAGCTCCTGCCACCAGGCACTATGGGAGATGCCAGCCTTTGTCCCGACCCCAGGGACCACCGGTGGGTCTACGAGGACAGGCAGATAGATGACAGGGACAGTCATGCTCCGGGTACCCTGACGGCGTCAAGTAGGAGGTGCTGGGTAAGGAGGGAGGAGGGGAGCATCCGTCTTCCCCTGGAGGAGGAAGAGGAAGCCGAAACACACTGCAGCCAATCAACATCCACAGAATGAATGAATGAATGAATGAATGAGTGACAAAGCACGTGACAGTTGAAAAGGGCCTCGAAGCGCGCAGCAGGATTTGCCCCGGGTGTGTGGGGACAGAGCGAGCACTCCTGAAAGGAGGAACCACAAGCAAAACCAGAAGGGCCGGACCATCTTCTCCTCCCCCCGCCTCCATGACTCCGGAAGCTCCACCGCAGGACCCCAGCACTGGGTGACGGAGGCAGAGCAATGAGCATCGAGGCTCCTGGCCAGTGGGGTGCAGAGTGGAAAGCGCCTGAAGGCATGCTCTCCTTCGCGCTCTTCGCGCCCCGCTGAAAGGCTGGCTGGAGAAGGGTCCACGGGACCTGTCAAATGGGAAACCCCTCTTCACTCCGAGCACAGAGTCCACCCGAGGCGCTGGGGACGGTCGGAAACACCTGGAAGTTGCCGCGTGCCCCCACCACGCAGATCTGGTTCCTCAGCTTCACGAGCTAATGGTCCCCGGAATTGGTTCCTGGTTCCATTTGACAGATCCTTGGCGTGGAGGTGAGACCAGCCTCCCTTTCCCGAGTGGGGGTGGTAGAGCTGACGACAACCCCCTCTTCTGCTTGGAGGCTCACGGCCGCCCATCCGCTTAGAGCATGAGCTCCGGGCGGCTCTGCTAGCTGTGCTTAAAGTTCCAAACAATGGAGAGGCCCCCAGAAGCCTCTGTGAAACTCCTTTTGGGGACCCCAAGACAGGTCATCTGAATGAGAAGTGGCTACAGCATGACCTTCACAGGACCAAAAGTGGGCTCTGTCACCAGGAATGTCAACATGGTTGTCGCAGTCAAAGATCACGGTGTTTCCCTCCAGCCAATCGCTGCAGGCGCTGCTGACGAGGCAGAGAGAGAAACTCATCTGTGGAACCGGCTGGACCCTTTCAAGACAAAAAGCAGTGCTCCTTAATGAGCCGAGAGGGAGCCGCTGGACATCTCCCCTCTCGCTCCTGTTTGGCGCTTTGTTGGCACAGGAAGGTCGCTTCTGAAAATTACTTCTCATAACCCAGTTTCGGCTATTGTAGCCGAAGGTGACTAGGAACGCACGACTGACGACAGGGACATCTAGATGGAGACCGTGAGCACCCCGGCACACGGGAAACATACATGCACTGTAAAAGTTTTATGTTGTTCCGAGCCACTGACTTCACTTGGATTATTTACAAATGGATAAGCCGTTATCCGGGAGCGCTTTACATGCATAAACTCCTTACATCTCTGACTCTCCACAAAAGGACATTAAGACCATATATAAAAGTGGAACTTTAGGGTCAGCAATTTTCAACCTGTGTCGAATAGTTGACCACTTTCAAACCAATCAGCTTGATCACCAAAGGTGACCCTTTGCATCTTGGTCAGGATCTACAAAGAAATGGACACACATATTCCAAACAGGACCGGAGCACTGCAAGGCACACTGGTTGTGCTGGACCCACGGTCAACCACCCTGGCTCAGGATGATGATGACATCAACAAAAATGACGATAAAAGATGATGTGGAAGGTGGTGCTGGCAACCATTTCCTGAGGATCTGGAAGGAACCAGAGACGACCTTTGATTTCCTTCCCATACACGTTCTCTCCATTCCTTACAATAACCCTACAGAGGTGTCCTTCTGCAGAGGGGGATACTGAGGCAAAAGCCACGCAGGTCACAGAGCTGGAGGCCATCCCCTAAAAGACTAACCAAGGTCAGTGATGTCCCTCGCATGCGCCGAGCCACAGGAGGAGTGATCGCAGACCTGTCTCCAAGGAGACACAGGCCCCTGCCAGCCGGCCTTCTCATATAAGCAAAATCCGATTCCACATTTACCTAAGCAACTTCTACGAGTGAGGCCTTCGATGGACGTCCCAGGGAAGACGTGAGGAAAAGAAAACAGGTATTTATCTCAGGTTGACCTCACAGCTGGAAGCTGAGTGGGAAGAGGCCACACTGTTTAAGAGCTGTAGCACGTGACGCTGTTTCTTAAATAAAATCGTGATGGTCACCGTCAGTGGCTTAAATGAGCCTCTCACCATGACTTCCCACGAATTCACTATTTCCCACACCTTCTTTTTCCTCCCACATCTATTTGCATTTCTTTCCTAAGAACGTCATCCATTTGATAATAAAATATCCTTTGGTTAATAGTCCCAGGTCTTAAACAAACAAACAAAAAATGATGTCACCCTTCCCAATGAGGCCAATGGCAGAGTAGAAGAAGGCAAGTCAGGGCTTGGAGGACTGATGACTTCCCACACATGGTCTGTAACCATGAGACCCTGGGCAAGTCACTGATCCTCTCATGACCTCGGTCCCCTGTGGGGACCATGTGGCTGCCCACGGCGCAGGTATGGATGAACCTTAGGGGCGTGTGAACCCCTTAACTTGTGTGTGTGTGTGTGTGTGTGTGTGTGTGTGTGTGTATACACTGTGTGTGCATTTCTCTAGGGAGAGGATCACGGTTTTCTCCGAACAAGAGAACTGTGACCAATAAAAGGTTAATATCACTGACTTGAATATCTCTAAGGTACAATTTGACTCTGAAATTCTTCGATTCTACAAAAAATAAAAGAATGTCTACGAGTCTATGGAAAGCTAAAACATCACTTCTCCCCATCTCCACCACGCCCAAGTCGCGACACCGACTGTCAAGGAAGCTCCAGGTGGAACCTTCGCCCAGACCCAGGGATTTCAGGTCCTGTGCCCCATCCCGCTCCATGGTCGGCTCCTCCTTTTCAAGCTCAGACACAGGTTTTCCACTCCACTATCTTAAAGCTGAGATTCCTATTTCGAGAGGAAACTATATTGCTCCGCACCAAGAAAGGAGACAGCCAACGAGGGAACAAAGCTCCAGACACCGTGAAGCGGGAAGGGTTGGGAAAAGGAGCCAGGGGCAATGTGATCGACGCTGAGCGTTGCAGGAGGCAACGGTGCTACAGAAGTAAAAGCGAGCAACAGTCGGGACGAGCCGCAGAGCCGGCTGGCCGTGCTCTCATTGCCATGGCATGGCTTCCTCTAACGTCCTGTCCACCTCCACCCAGCTCCTGGGGCTCCTTTCTCGACACACTTGAATAATGTCTGTGGGACTCCCACAGGAGAGCGAGAGGGACCTTAGCCAAGGGCCCCAGAGCTTAGAGGGAACCAGGGGACTTGGGGGAAGATGCTGAGGATGATTACAAAACGAGCGGCAGCAAACCCAGTGAGTGAGAGCCTGGCTTACGACCTCCACTGCACTCTGCCAGAAGCCACTTTCCCAGTGCCGCTTCTCTCCTGGCCCTGCAGGAAAGCAGGAACGAACAGCCCCTTGGAACCATCAGGAGTCCACGAAACGGAGAGGGGTGTCGCCAACTCCGGGAGCCAGGAGCTCTCCCGGCATGCCAGGCTTTGCCGAGGGCCCCTCGGCTGCCTCTCTCTCGGTCCCCTCTCCCTTTTCTAGATTTCCCTTAGAGTGGGGACGGCCAGCTATTAGACATGCTCAAACCGTGTGACGGATAAGGCCTGCCTCCCCGGGTTCCGCGTGCAGAAACCTCAACTTTTCTGCCCACACGGCCGCCAAGCTATATTACGCATCAGCAGAGACAGCGCATCTCACTGCAGCCTGGCATTTCGCTTGGGTCTGCCCTCTACCTCTACCCCATGGAAAAGGAAGATGAATCTGAGAACATTGTCCTGTTTTGCAGCGAGCCGGTGGTGATCTTCCCAGTGGGTCTCAACACCGCTCATCAGGCAGGATGTACCCACTCACATGCAAATGTCAATCAGCACCGAACACGCAGGAAGGAACCTCTCTCAGGGAAGCACGCTGCCCTGACACAGTGAGGGAGAAAATCTCAACCACAAGCCCAAGGACCGTTGATTTCCATCGCGTTATCATCGGTTCTCCTGCTGGAGAGTCGCGTGATGCACGGATTACCACGCACCAGCGTTTCGCACGGTGTGTCCTCGTGCGCTCAAAGTGAGAGAGGAGGAAAAGGAAGTCACGGAGAACTCGCCTGCTTTCCAAGCCTCATGTTGAAAAAGCGACTGCGCTGTTTAAAGATCAGCAGTTTAATCGCTGGTGGAAGAGTCGCTTGGGTGCAATGGGTGTGTGTAGGACAACCGGAAATACCCATCGCCATCTGACTTGCACATTCAACCGGCAAACCAGCAAGACGGCTTTTAGGAATTTATTCCCCTGACACTCTCTCAAGAGTGCACAGCCGTGCGCAGCCAGAGCCGGGGCTAATGACAGGTGAGCACTCCCATGTCCCAGGCGGTGTTCTATGTGCGTCCTACGCCTCACCTATTTTATTCCTCGTAACAATCCTACGAGGCAGGTATTACTCCACCCCGCCCCACCCCACCCCGCCCCCTTTTATAGAGGAGAAACCCAAGGACAAGAGAGGAAAAGCCAATCGTTCCAAGTCAAAGTGCGAGCAACTGGTGGAGTCAGGATCCAAACCCAGACACTCTCAAGATGTAACTGCAACTCTGTTTAAAAAGGCAAAACACGGCATGTAACTTAAATGTCCATGAACGGGGAACTGCTAAACGATTACGGCACATCCATATAACGGAACACCAAACGGCTATTGCAAATATAAGTTATGTCTCCGTGTGCCGATGTGGAAAGAGGTCCAGGATCCATATGGTTAATGAAAAAAGCCACACTGCAAACTGTAGGACAGCATCATGCCACGTGGGTTAAGAACAAAAAGGGAGAGTGAGAGACAAAGACGTGTCAAGAACAGTGTTCTGAAAGGGCACATGAGAACGCGGTGGTGGTTACATCTATGACATGGGCAAGAGAATATTTTTAACATTTTCTGCCCTTCTATCTGTTTTCTTTTAACATACGCTTAATTTTTTAATTTTTAAAAGTACTTTTACAAAAAAAAAAAAAGATTAGAAATTTATTCGTGATATCAGAGAAGGAGAAACAGAACTTTGGGCTTTACGTTACAAACAGTTTTGAGTGGCGGAAAAGGGCAAAAGCCTTATAAAATAGCATGACCTAGATCCCATGTCTGTGTGTGTCTGATGCAGACGCGGCTAGTGCCAGTTGAAAGAGGAAGCCTTGCACCGGGTTCCCACACAGACAAAAATACCGCCTACAAATAAAATATCTTCTGCAGCAAATATAAAACTAATCGGAGCAATTTAAATACTTCATATAATGCTCTTTCCCACTTTAAACTTCGGGTTGACAGGCGAAGGACGGGAAGTAGCAAAAGGTTCAGCGAACGACACAAAACAAGGAATGGAGAGAGGTGAGCCCTGGCCCACACCTGATGTCCCCACCGGCCAGAATGTCGCATGACTATCTGACCGAGGAGCCCGCCGAATCCCAAATGAAACAAAACTGCACAGAAGTCAGAAAGATGCTGTACAAGAAGCTCTGAAAGACAGAGAGGAGGAAGGCCCTTCTCCACATCCCTCCAAAAGGCATTTGCTTACACGCCCTGGTTCTTAGATCAAGTAATTTGAGATGCTGGGAGAACTGAAGAAGAGAAAGAGTCATTTCCAAACACAAACATTTAAAAAAAAAGTTTGTGTAAAACCCGGAATGGTCTCCCTAAGGAAGAACTAAAACTTAGGAAACATGATTACGAAAGTAGGGTAGATGCTTTATTCTGAAAAGGATCAAACCAGAGAATTTTTAGTGCTACCCTCTCATATTTGGAACTCTGTTGAAAAACCCACGAGAAAACCCCTGCTTTTAACAGTGTTTCCGAAGCTCTAAGACCAATCACTCTTCCATGAAACAGGTTTACCACTGAAAAAGTGATTTAACTGGGGATTTTATCCTAATCAATGCCTCAGCATCAAGTAAATCATAGCCAAGACCAATAGCCCATCAAAAGGCAACACTCAGCTATAACCCTCTGTAATCATTACAGTAGAGAATTATACGCTAAGCCTTACAGTGTATGCATAAATGGAGTCACTCATATTTAAAACATATTTATTGACCAGTCTGTGTGCCACGCAAACATACTCTGTGCGTGAAATGCTGGCGTGCTGAGCACCCGCCCAACGCATAAATAACTAATCAAAAATAGGAAAGCAAACCCTGACGCCTAAATATATTTTAACGATAACTTCAGTCGCTGCACCAAAACCAATTTTACTTTCTTAGAATTTGACTGGATTTTCCATGATGCTTCAAATGATGCTGGTTCTTTTCAAAGTCTTCCAAGAAAACCAAAACTATTGCAATTTGTTTTCTTAATAAAGTTCCCTGTGGTCATCATGGGCATCATTCTATTGACCCTGTTGAAGAGACATGAATAGCTGTGTGACTGATGTGAGTGATGATGATGATAAGGATAATGTGTCTCTCAAAAAAAAAGCACATTGTAAAGGACATCTATTTAAAGAAACACCACTTTTGCCTACTAAACTAGCAAAAAAAAAAATTTTTTTTTCTCATAACATTAACACTTTTTTGCTGGCAAAACCCTAGGCAAACAAGAAGTCCATTCGTAGCTGATGACACTCTGAAATTAGTACTATGCCTTTGGAAAGCAATTTGGAATATTTGCCAAGAACCATTAAAATAAAATCCACCCCTGAGAAAAATATGAACGCTTGTAAATCCTACCCTCAGAAAATAATTGGAAGTTCAGAAAAAGCCAAATGCACAAAGGTGTTCATTATAGGTCATTCACACGAGCAGTAATTTAGAATATTTACAGTAAAGAAACATGGGCTACGAAGTCTGGAAGACCATATGGTAACCCTTTTTTACTAGGATGTAATGCTTAATGAAAAGCTCTAGATACAAAAAGCTATGTACACAATGACGTCCATGCATATAAAATGATGACAGCAGATATACCAACATGACAGCTCCTAATTAGGTGGGATCACTGTGTGTGTCAGACGGAACTATTGCAGGATTTCTCAACCTCGACACTATGGGCACTTCGGGGGCTGTCGTTCCTTTGGGGTCTGTTCTGCTGATGATGTCGAACAGCATCCCTGGACTCTACCCACTAGAGGCCAGCAGCATGTCCGCCACCAGTTGTGACAATCAAAGCTGTCTCTAGGTATTGTCGAATGTCCCCTGGAGGTCGGAATCACCTGATTGAGAACCACTAGGCTTAGGCTCCTTTATTTCTCTACTTTCTTTTTTTTTTTTCTATTTATTATGAACGTTAAAATAGTTGATACTTTAAAATAAAACTGGTGATAGCAGAAGCCAACTTTAATGACTTAACTCTTTAGTCAAAGCCGAAGGCCCTTCGTGCATCGCCTCTAGTCAAAAACACAAGACTGGTGGGTCTCTCTTCTCCCAGCCTTCAGCCCGTGGCCTTCCCAAGTGTGGCCCACCCCTGCGGCCGCTCTGAAGGCCCCGGCTTGAGAGGACACCAGGTTTTCTCCGCGAAAGCTCTCCCAGCCTAGCCCTTCCTGGCTTAGTGTGATGCCCCTCCTACAAAATTAATCCGCGTCTAAAAATTTTCCATAATGGAGATGAACGGAAGAGGACACGAAACGCCCCCCTCTCTTACACACCATCTGGCATTCTGCGCCCCTCCGAGCTTTCCCCAGAACCTTACTCCCTACTGAGAAACCAGGAACCGCGTCATCACACATCACCACGCGTTTCAAAGGGAGCTTCCGAAGTCCTCTCCCAATTACTACAGAGCTCTGTAAACAGGAAGGGAATAGTATTTTGGTCACGTGCTATATTCCTCTTGAATCGACAGGTCGGAGAGACAGAATTCTCAAAAATGGCGGCAGAGCAAGCCAAACCATTTCTCAGAACGCGGCGAGCGGAGCAGTAAGATTCATCAACTATTAAGAGAGTGGGACGGTCTTCGCTACATCCTAACCTCATGTGTTAGCAAATCCCCATCTATCCTGTTGCTCCGCACTAATGACATCTAACGGCAAGTCCTTTCGATGGCTTGTTCAATCGAAGTCCAAACTGGACTCACATGCCTGTTGCTTTTTTTTTTTTTTTTTGCCTGTTTGGTTTTGCTTCTGACGGTCATCGGTGCCACTCTGGACAGCCCTGGCAGCATTTCGCCCGCCACGCTGCCATAAGGACCCAGTAATCTGACACATCTGTCTGTCTCCCTCCTGGTCCTCCAGCTGCTCTTCTGAACCTAGGCTATTACAACTAAGAGAAAAATGTTATAAATAATAGAAATGTTATTACACTATCTCATTGTTATTTATAAAAACCGCATTATTCCTTTACTGTGGGCAAAATTAATAATTAACATATATTTACATAATACTTCAAAAACACTATGGTAGTATTTAACATTCAAGTTAGAAGTACAAATTATGCTGGTGGCTTAACTGTATACTGGAAATATTTTAATAAATATTTAATAAGCACTTGAGCATGAACTAAGCATCAGTCTCTATTCAAGCCCTTTTAATATGTTGACTAATATAATCCCCCATAAGATATGTACTATTAATTTCCTCATTTCTAAAAAAGATTACGAGGGACCTGAGTATATGTACCTACTATTTCTGATTTAAACTGGTCTATTTACATATCTCAAGAATGTATAAGTATGAGCAGACAATCAAGTTTTTCCCAGAGTCAAATACAATACTTAAAAGAAAATTCCCTATGAAGCAGACCAAACGAATGTTTACATTCTTATTTTTGTAATATGTGTTTCTAGAATGCTTGCTGGGGCAACGTCAAAACATTTCCTAAATTGGATCTTGTCTTAGAAGTCAGCTCAGTTTTAGAATAAAATTAATTTGAGACTGAGGTATTTATTTATTCCTTCAAAAAACTAAACCTACAATTTTGGTATCCTGTGACTAGTAATTTCAAAAGGGCAGAGCTGAGCACCATAATCCTTTTTAGAAAAATCAGAATACTTTTCAATCCATTATATACTTCCATAATTCTAACCAAAGATTATTTTTAACAACAAAAAAATTAGAAAAGCCCCAAAACATAACTCAAAAGGGAGCAAAAGACCTAAGCATGATAATTAATACCATAACATTCCTTAAAGAAATAGGAGTAAATCTTTCTGGCCTTATACTTGGCAATGGTTGCTTAGACACTGAAAATATAATCGACAAAAGAAAAACAACGCATAAGTTAGACTTCATCAAAATTAAAAGTCTGTGCTTCAAAGAACACCATTAATAAAGTGGAGAGACAACCCGCGTAATGGGAAAAATATTTGCAAATCATTATCCAATAAGAGACTTGCATCTAGAATATACGAATACATACAACTCGATAAAAAGACAAATAACTCAAGAACTTGGAGGCATGTCTCTAAAGAAGATATAGCCAATAGGCATGTGAAAAGATGTTCAGCAACATTAGGCATTAGAAAAATGAAAACGGGAGCCATGAGATACCGCTTCGCGCCGAACGGGAGGATGAAAAGGGACAAAGGCCATAACGAGTGTTGGCAAGGATGTCGAAAAACTGGAACCCCTCACTGCTGGTAGGACTGCAAAATGGGGCGGCATCTTTGCAAAGGAGTTTGGCAGAGCCTTGAAATGTTAAACATAGAATTAATATGACCCAGCAATTTCAGTCCTAGGCATATACCCAGGAGAAATGAAAAACACATCCACGCAAAAAAATATGTACGGAAATGTTCACAGCAGCATTAACTCATGATACTCAAAAGGAGGGAATAACCCAAATGTCCACCAACTGATGAACGGTAAACAAAATATTGTTTATGAACCATTATTTAGCCACGAAAATGCCACAACGTGAATGAACCTTGAACGCATTATGCTAAGTGAGAGACAGCAGACCCTGAAAGCCACATGTTATACGATTCCATTGAAATGAAAGGTCCAGAATAAGCAAATCCAAAGAGACAAAATGCAGATTCACGGTTGCCGGCGAGCAAGAAATGGGAAGGGACTGCTGACGGGTGTGGGTTTTCTGCCCAGAGTGATGCAGATATTCTAAAATTAGGTGGTGTGGACGGTAGCACAATTCTGTGAATGTACTAAAAATCACTTAAAGTGGTATGTGAATTACATCTCAATAAAACTGTTATTTCGAAAAAGATGTACGTGACAGAGCAAAAAAAAAAAATCAGAACCTCACATTAAAATATGTTGTGTACAACTGAGTGTCTTCGACGCTTTTTAACTTCCCCTTTCATCCATTCGCACTGAACGGTGACAATCAGCAATGACAGAAATAAGAAGCTAGGTGCCTGGGTTCTACACCGGCGCAGTCGCTGGTGGACTCGGAACGAGCTGTTCCTTGGCCTCAGTTTCCTGAGTGCCCAAGGGGGTAAAAAGACTAACCACACTCAAAAAGTTGAGGCTGTACCAAGCAAGACTCCTGACAGGATTCATAACTGCCGAGACTTGGAAGCGACCAAGATGCCCTTCCGTGAGGTGAACGGATAAACCATTGTACATCCAGACAATGGAAGATCATTAGCGAGAAATGAGCTATCGAGCCATCAAAAGACATGGAGGAAACTTAAATGCATGCGCCTAAGAGAGAGAAAGCAATTTGAAAAGGGTGCATAACTGTACGATTCCAACTATACGACATTCTGGAAAAGACAACGCTCTATAGTGAAAAATTCAGTGGTTTCTCTGGGGGCAGAGAGTGTAGAGATGAGCAGCAGGTGAAGCAAGGAGGATTTCTAGGGTTGTGAAAATACTATGATGTTATAATGATGGACACATGTCATCATACATTTGTTCAAACCCATAGAACGTACAATACTGAGAGTGAACCCCAGTGTAAACTGCAGACTTTGGGTCTACACCCTGAGGGGAGCTGGGACATAGCACTGTGCCTGGCATAGAGGAAGAAGAAAATAAACACGTATCGGGTAGATAACGGAACATTTGCCTAGCTCGGTATGTTTTACGAGTGCTCAGCCTGTCATTATCCGTGACCTCAGCTGATCCTCAGAGCTCAATGCATCGGCAAGGCAGGTACCAGCATCCTCCTTTCCAGCCATCCGAGGGACCCAGGCTGAGGAGGACCGAGCAATGTGCCAACTCCGTATGGTTCCGATGGGCAGGACTGGCCTGAGAAGCCAGAACTGTGCATTTCTCTTTGCTGTACCTGTCTTCCCCCAATTCAGCACTTCCCTGGCAGACAGCCTGAAGGGTAAAGC
The DNA here is from genome assembly GCF_014176215.1 of Rousettus aegyptiacus. Classification (NCBI taxonomy): domain Eukaryota; kingdom Metazoa; phylum Chordata; class Mammalia; order Chiroptera; family Pteropodidae; genus Rousettus; species Rousettus aegyptiacus. Next base: position 105,580,975 of record NW_023416309.1, read on the forward strand.
AAGGCCAGAGGAGATGAAACTGACTGCTTAAAATGGTAGAAAAGATGCATGCGTGTGTGCGTGCGTGCACACGTACACACACGCACTGCCCCGAAAGCTTTTACGGCACACCGGGTAAAGGAATGTGACTCACAGAGAGCATCTGGTACAGTAAGTTCGATGCTGTTCCCAGAGACCTAACCTCACTTCACCAAGGAGTGCTTGGCCAACAAGGCAAAGCGCGGACAGGTGAGGTCAGCTAGACGCATCTCTGGCTCCATCTCTGAAAACGCAGACCCAGGGAATTCACACCACCTGTTACTGTGCAGCCCTCCATCACTACCTGTCTTTGGCTAGCAAGTCAAATGGACAAGCTGCTCGCATACAAAGCCAGTGCCCTCCCAGTCTTCGGCCTGGGGTGCCAACAGCCGACAGGCAATAAGTAAGTGTTCATTAACCAGACTTAGGAATTTTCTTTTCCTCGAACGCTCACTACCTACAACTGAAACGATTTCTAACTTGACTCTGCTCAATTTCTTTTCCTCCAGGCTTAGTGCTCCCAGAACTCAGAAATCCGCTGCAGGATACACAGGTAAGATGATAAACGCATCCGCTCATTCGATGGTAGACACCTCCATGAAACGATCGTCCACCTCAAGGCCACATACCACGCAGAAGGATGAAGACGCAACACAGAAAGGACGCAGCTCGCAGGTGCGGGGCACTCGGCGGACACTCAGGAGATTGGCAGGTGTGACAATGCCACTACGTCCCTCACCGGCGCCACTTTACGATGCCGGCCAGGACTTGTCTGCTTGCTTAACTAACGTCAGGGGCGGAGGTGCAGAGGGGACGGGAGAATGAGGAAGGAAATTAGATAGCAGAGGCTCCTCTAGGCCAGACTGGCGCCATGGTAACGAACACAGACGAGGCCATGAGAATAGCAGAGGAGACCAGGGCGGCAACAGCCACACAACCTTGACGGCAACAAACCCAGGAGAGAAGCAGGCCTTCGGCGGTCGCTTGTGAGGACACACCCCTCGGGACTCCTCCAGAAGGGACCCTCTGCCCACACGCGGCGGGCAAGAGGGCGAACCCAAAGGGGGAGGGCCAAGTGAGGAGAGTTGAAGGGGCTGCCGGAGGTGGGTGACAGAGGCCTCGGGAGGAAGTGGAGCCGGGGTGCAGGCCCCGCCCAGGCAGCACGTGGGGCGAAGCTCCCCCACCCAGAGCCCCCACGTGCCCATCCGGACCCACAAGACAGATCTGGGAGCACCAGCAAGGTGAGCACTGTCCAGTGGGGAAGAGGGCTGGCCTCCCCGACTGCCGCAGCCCGGCCTGACCCCACCTTCAGGACTGAAGCAGACACCCAGTGACACACTGGTCCCCTTACCAATGCCAAGGGCTGCTTAAGGCCTGCGGCTGACTGATTAGATGCTAAAAACCTGAGGACCATTGAATCTGGCTTCTCACCTACATCTAAGCCTTGAGTACTCGACACGTGACTAACCGAGAGACAATCTACCCTGTTTACGGGATGGAAAGTCATAATGAAAACAGGAGGAAGGATTTCAAGGGCAGATTCTTTACAACAGTTCATTGGTTTCGCTTCTCTTTGGTCTCCGTGTAAGGCCCTGCATGACAAAAGCAATACCAATAACCAACTGTACGTGTTCAGAAAGCCATTAGGATTATTTCTTGGTTTACTTAAGAAACGACTAGTGGTTGAGGAAAGACAAAAAAAAAAATCAGAGGAGTAGAAAAAAATAAAATCACTCTTCTCCTACCAATCAAATAAACATGGTCGACATTCTTTAAAAATAGAAAATGTACCTACCAATGTAGATCACATGACAGTTAAAACACAGAGCCTTGGTGGCCACGTTCAGGCTGTGTGACCTTGGAAAAGTCGCTTCCATCCCTGGGCCATGAGTCCATCACTAAACTCATAGGTCTAGTGTAGGGATTAAAGGAGATAATACATTTCGAGTGTCTGCCACATGATAAGCACTCGGGAAATATTAGTTCTTTATTACATTATTTGCGATGATGTTCTTTAACCCACTTTTTCATGTATTCATATCAACCATCTTTCTGTGACAGCATAGAGAGTTCTACATTTTTACAATTAGTAGCGACATGTTGGGGCCACAAATTAATCTCCCTCTGCTGCCTTTGTAGATTGCTGCTGAGTTTCCTTCATGAAAGATGACACAGCAATGTGCGCCCCAAGCCAGCCGCCTTGGCTAATCCAGCTCGTTCATTTCTGAGGGAAACTCTCCAGAGAAAACTGCTGAGAAAAAAAAAAAAATATATATATATATATATATATATATATATATACTTCCATATTTTGGCTTTAAAAAAGCAAAATCTAAGGATTTGGGGGATGTGTTAATAAAGAGTACCTCTGACAAAATAACACAAAGTCACAACGATGCGGCCAAGAGTAGAAGTTTTTTTTTTTTTTAAATTTTGCAGAACTGAGATTATCAGCTATTGGGAAGGTGTGACTGTATCACAGCTTACACTACAAAGAATCCGCGATTCACCGGTGCCGCCCCACGTGTATGGATCCGGATGTGTTAACGCGCAGACTCGGAGCACGCTTCTGTCTGCGTACACAAGGCGTGCACGCACAGGTGGCTTCGGTGAGAGGTCCAGTGTCACAGTGGCCAAAGCGCTGTAAGAGCACAGACGGCGAGATGCTGGCCTCCCGACCGTTTTCTCCACATCCGGGCCGCGACCGCGTGTGCGCTTCCCTGGGTCTCCCCTGGACACGCTGAGTCAGAACGTCAGGTGCTGGGGATGCGTTTTTTTTAAACGAGGCCCCCCCCCCCAGGAGATTCTGAAGCACAGCACAACCACAGCAGGTGCTACCGCCGCATAACACGTCGGTAATTACTGTGTGTCCCCTTCCCCTAGCCTCTACCCGGACTTTACATCCTTCTGACTCCAGCCTCTGGATACGGCTTCTCACTCTCCTGCATTTGCTGAAATACTGAGTACTTAAAAATTCTCAGCTGGATTTAACAAAAAGTATTAGATGCCAATTATGTGCCAGGCCCTGGGTGGGGACTTTCAAGGGACTGCCTCATGCCCAAAGAAACACTTTTAAGGAGAAAATGCACTATCTGGTGTTTAGGCAACATTGCCAGATGTCACGAAGAAAGACTTGGGCCATTAGATGATGCCTTTCTTGTTCTACAGTATCACTTAGTGGCCTTTAAAAGGTAGTGTGTAAATAATAGATAAAAAGGCCATAGTATTGCTCTATGCCAGGCCCTATTATTCTAAGAACTTCACATATATTGAATCCCTATGATGATCCCCGGGCTCGGGGTATTACCCACGACTTACAAGATCAATAAAATGAGAGAAAGAAGGCGGCACAGAACCTGCCTAAGATCAGGAAGTTAGCAGAGCTTGAACTTGAACCTGGGCACTCTGGGTCTGAGGCTGTACTCTTCACCAGCAGCCCAGACTGTTGCTCTAAGGTTCAAAGCTACCCCCGGTTTCCACTGAGGACGATCAGTCTCAAAACAGTCTTATGTGAATCGAGAGAGTCCTACAACTCCCTCTTCATTCTAAACTCCTCTCGTCCTCATTGGTGACTTGACTGCAGGGTGGCCGGGCAGTTTGGAAGAGACGAGAATCCTGCTTCGCTGTTAATGCTAAGCGATTAACTCCAGATTTAACTCTCTGTGAGTTTAAGATGTGGTGTTTTTATCAAAGGGGGGTGGGGAACTCGGAGGAAATAACTAAAAATACATGCATAACCGTATCTTTTATTTGCTACTTGCATTCTGTAATCATGTCTAATCAGAAATTTGCTCTCCTTTGTTGGAGATAAACGGGAAATGATTCTTTCTTGTCTGAGATTCACTGAAGAGAAATGCTTATGATAACATACAATTTGCGCTCTACATACTATTATTCCCTCCCCCCCCCATATCTGTATTAACTGTCTGAATGCATAATTCCTCTATGCATCGATGTCCTCCTCTGACAAAACTGAGAAAACACTCCCTGAACTATTGTTCCTGCGAGGAATCGTCTGTGTGAAGTGCCGACCTCACGGCTTGCACCTGGTAAGTGCTCGGTAACTTAACCGCCCTGGTTATTTACCATCCCTGTCTCTGAAGTTTATCAAGTTGTTTTCCTGTTTTATGCAATACACTAATTACATCTATGCCACCGTGGAGGTTGAGGAGATCTATAAGGACTGTCCTTTCCCATCAAGAAGGCTTCAATCCAGGACGAGTGACAAGCAGGGCGACCATATGTCCAGTTTGCCGACAGTCCTGGCTAACGCCTGTCGTCCCAGCTTAATTATTAATGGTACTCCCCACTTCACTGTCAAAAGTGTCCTGGTTTGGATGATAAATTATATGTTCGCCCTAGTGATAAGACACCTGAGGAAAATAGCTATTATCTGGCAGTCGTTAACAGGTCCCACAGCAGTGATGCAAACAGGCTGCTTGGGGTCTTGGGTGGAGAGAGAGCAGGAAAGACACTTGGAAGAGGTGGTGGCTCGGTGAGGCCTCCAAGGTGAGATGTGGGATGCCCAGGACTGGGATGCAGCCGGCTCAACATGAGGACGGAGACGGCTGACACCCTGTGAGCCGTCACCCCACGACCTCTCTTTTCCCAGAAAAGAGTGAGCTGTACCACGTTCAATAGGGGGAAAAAATGCAGGTGGATTGTTTATATGGCTAGATGATTCCACAAATTTTACTGGACTATTTGGGGTAGGGATGGAAGACACGGGGGAGATTGAATGAGAACCTCAAGGCCCGCAAGTTAAAAATTTCCAAGCTAATTAATCATTCCTCTCAGCATCAGTTGCTTTAATCTGATCAACATCTAGCTGAAGTCGGCCTCAGGAACTTTGGTAACAATGGGTAGAGCATGTCCCAATCCTCACAGGTCTCCCCTCCCCACCAATTCCTCCTTTGCTGTTTTGTGAGGAAATCTTGGGACCTTGGAACAATCTTCAGACGCTCCTCCTCTGTAAGTACAAAAATAGCTTGGACCTCATAAGATGGGGATAGTCACTGAGGCTCATTAAGAAGAGGCAAAGCCTTAGAGCAAGAGTCTGGGATGAAATCCCAGTGCTTAACATGTTTAACGTGGCCTCCCCGTGGACAGAACTGCCGACTAATCAACAGAAGCCAAGTTATAAACCGCATCATCCGAATTAAAGACAGTACACAGACCTGACCGAATGCCTATCAGTCGCCCCTTCGCGGACTCTTGGAAAGAAGGTGCCGGTCAAGGGTCGATGGGATCGACTGGTCTGAAATGTTTGAGGAGAAAGGGCGCAGGGAGTCAGCGAGCCACACCCCTCGACTCACAGACTGGTGAACTAAAACCTAGAGATGCTGAGACCTTCCCCGGGGCCAAGAGACTTGGGTCAGGAAGCAAGAGCCAGGCCTCTACCTCCCCTCCTCGACTCCAAAGCCCCCTGCACCAACCGGGGTCTCGACGTGAATCACGGGAGTTTGCATTTGGACGGAATCTCGTGTTTTTAACAGTTGTGCTCGGTTTCTCCTTCCCCTATTATAAAGAAGCCATCCTGATGAGAAACACACACACACACACAAAAATACACCAAGAGATTTGCCACGGGCCGAAAGTGAGCCCTGATTTTCAAAATGCCCAATCAACTACAGCAGTTTGAACCAAATGCACAGAACTCAACACAAGGTAAGAAACAACAAAATGATGAGCTTCCTCGCCTTAAACACGTGCTGACGGAAATGCCACCGGTCGAGATGCCGTGGGCAGAACGCCGAGGTCACAGTACGAACCAATTTGGACAACTTGCCGGGTATCTCGGTATAAGGTCAGAATTTCACGTTGCTTTCTATGGAGAACTGCGTCCGTAGGGTGGGAATCCGTTGCAAGTGATATTCTGAAGTGCTTCTTTAGGGCGCGCATGCAGTCAGGGTTATCAAGCGTGCATTCTGCAGGAGGAGCGTTCACATGTCATCATTTCAAGGTATCACTGCACGCACTACAAACTGCCCCCACTTTAGTAAGGGAGGCGAAATGTCGAAGCTGAACACTGAACACCTACCTGCCCAGGGCCTTAATTCCAGTAAAGACGTAGCTCCGATCCAAACCTGGTCTACATGAGACCAAGAACCAGCTGTCGCGAACACAACAGACTGCTCTGATTTACCCCAATTGGTCATTTAACCAGGAGAGGAAAGCAGACCTTGCGAGAGACCATTCCGCCCCATTTACTATCAAGACTGTCTTTTAGAATGACGACAGCTGAACAGATTTTGAAGGACGGAGTAAAGAATTCAAAATGGCATCAGAAGAATAGCGAAGCCCCCAAATTTCGAAAACTCTGGATTTTAAATTCGTCTTAAACAATTGTTTCAGGGATGGCTGTGGCTTTCGCTGGATACCTTTGTCACCTCTGTATGGCTAGTTAACAGCCTCTGGCTTTCAGACCACAATTTTTCACCTGTCCCCTAAGCTTTCATTAAGTCTTCTATGCACTAGCGTGACCAAGGGCTTCTCCTTAGCTCGGGTTCCAAGCTGAGGCATTCTTGGCAATGGCTCAGACGCTGCTGTCAAGGACTTTCTACTTCCTCGCATCGCCCTCCACAGAGGACGACCGGACTGTTTTTGTTTCCTTCACAGAAATCAGGTTTCTGTAATTCCGTATGGTCCTGTTGAAAACTTAAAATTCCGAATCGTTTGCAAATTGAGGCCAGTTATACTTGCTTTGGGCACCATAAAAGCAGTGTTTTCTAAAGATGTTAGTTTTGCCTGACAAAATAATTATCTGACGACAGGGAGGGGCAGGGAGGAGCGAGACCTGAAAGGGTCACTTTGATGTGACAATTATTGTTCCATAAAGGCCGACACGGAACAAGAACCCCAAATGCGCTTCTCAAGTCATTTAATATTTTAGATAATGATTTAAATTGTTTGCTCACTATAAAGTATTTATGACTGACTTTTGGATCCTGCGTGTCTTGTTTCGATCTGCAAGCATACTGAGTCGACGACGGTAATTGGCTAGAGTGAGAACGTCCCAATCCTCTCCTCTAAGGAAACTGGCCAGTGCGGGCTGGCTACTTATAAGTCCTTTTTTCTCCATAGTGGAGCTTGCCTACAAGCCATTTAGGCATTATTCCCTTTCTAGTCCTATTTCAACCCTTCAAATTCGAGGCTATTATTTGACTTTGACAAACTCCCTAATTACTCATTCATATGTCCAATTCAGTTAATGGGTCAATTATTGGCTCTTCTGGATTCACGATCTGTATTATCCCTCATAGAACAGAAAACTTCCAATCAGCTCCTAACTTAGTTTCAGGCCCTGAAAATGGGAGTGCAAAGGCAATTCACTGTGAAAAGCCTCACTGGGAAAGTCATTCAGGAAACAGAACAAGTTTCGCTTCGAGGTACATTTTTCACCAACAGTAATCCATTTTTTATTTATCGAAGACCATATAAAACTTTGGGCTTCAGAAGGATTTTTTGGTCCCCCTTAAAGTACTAACAGTTGCGCTGTGAATAAAATACATAAAAAGGTCATCCATGTTGACATCTAAAAGGTCATCTATCTTCAACACTATTAAGTTAAAAAAAAAAAAAAGGCAGAAATAGAGCTTTTTGAACTGGTAAGGTGATGACAGCCTGTGAGGATGGTTTCAATGGCAGATTTACAGCTATCACAATTTTAATTTTAAAGTGCACTTTAAAGGTACTGAAGTATCGCAGTTACAACATGGACACGTAACAACATAAATGTCTGAATTCACACTTCTCCGGCGACTCAGGAAAGATAACAGTTACCTATTTCAAATGTTTTCCCAATACGCTGCATTGCTGTCAACACTCAGTTCATAACAACGAAAAACCACAGCTCAGATAACGTTAAATGGTGCCATAATAAATCATTGATGTTAGGCTTTGGCATAGTTTCTATACGTCTGCTTAAATAAAGAAGTCTACGACAACCAGGGAGTACTAAACATTCACAAGCCTGTTCTCCCAGTGGATATACATTTATTGAATAATATCAGTTTTCTGTCGAGGAGAATCGTCTTGAAGAAATGTTTATTGAGCATTTAGGATGACATGAGACTTATTCATGGAGTATACAAAGAGTCAATCTATTGGGGAAAGTAATGTAACAGTAACTATAAGAGCAGAGTGCAATCATCAGTAAAAAGAAGAGTCTAGTGGTTCAGAGCATAAACTCTTGGGTCTAATATATCTAAGATATGCAATTTCCTCTGATGAAATGGGAGTAAATGAGCTCACGTACGTAAAGCCCTTAGCTGGGTCATCTACTCACACCCTCTGCTTTTTCCCCCTCTCCTGCACCAGGCTTTAAGGAGCCAGCAAGACTGGAAAAGCCGTCTCCCTCTCTCTCCTCTCATGCAGGATGCTTTTGGTGCCAAAGATCACTATCCTACTGTCTTGCGCAACATATACTGCAAATCCAACATAACGTTGAGTTTGGGGACTTTCCACGGTCTGCCCTTCTAATTCCAGTTAGTTCTACACACACACACACGCCTCAAGAAAACTGCACTGTAAAGGCAAGAATCTATTCTCGGAACATCAAGATCTGAAGATAAATACTGCTTTTAAAATGATGAGTCCCTTTTTCTTTTCTCCTAATGTTTGGGAATTACTTGTTTCTTGTAAGTCTTACAGACAGACCTTTGGGGTGTCGTGAACCCACAATAGAAACCGCTGTTTTTCAAACGCCTGATGCAATTAGATTTTACCTTCTTCAGTTATGCTACAGTCTGCAAACGGGAGAATGTTTTAAAGGGTTCACTGAGCCACCCGTACGTTGGAAAAATCACGCGGATGGGTCTAAAATTAGAAGATGTTTGCAGAAGACCGTGATGGGATGGAAAAACGGAAATGAGAGAGAAAACAAAAATCACTGGCTGAGTAAACGCATTGTGTGTATAAGGAGCAATCAGCAGCCATGGAGAGGTGGAAACCCCCAAATCAGGGGAGAACCGCCCCTCGTCATATGTCATGGTCAGTGGCGACCATCGAATCCTCCCTCTTCCCACATGCTCTACATCGACGTCTTACTTTTCTCCTAGTAGAGCTGGCGTCTTCCAGTCCCTACGCCTCTGCTCTTGGCTCGCATCGTTCCCTCTCCTTACAAGACTACTTGCATAAAGTGCATCCACTCTTTAAGACCAAGTTCAAATGTTCCTGTTCTTTGGCTCCAAAACACTTCGGTTTTAGCTCTGTGATTACCCTTTTTGATTGAGGGTTGTTTCCTTGGCTGTGACTCATGTGAAATTATAATGTTCTTCGGAAAGCCCATACCCACCTTGTCCAGTTCGGTCTCTCCCCGTGACCAGCGCGGTTCAGAACACGTGGAAGATGTGGCTTTATTGGAACAAGGCTCCTTCTTAATGAATGTACGTCTCAACAACACTATGACTTCACTAAATAGACAACTTGCCTCATTAAGAAGCCATGACTTACTACTCATGGAATGTGAGGAGATATCTTTATATTCGAATGGCTAGTTTGGGGTTGGTTTGTTTGTTTTTTTTAACTAAGTATAAAGGATAACAATTCCAAAAGGGGCACGCCATTGCTTCATTTTTCTGGTTTTGTACTACAATTACTATTTCTTCTAGATTCATTCCATGCAATTGCAAAGGGAAAAAGAGTGTCCTGTGTAAAGAAAATTGGTAAAACACAAGGGTTGACAGACAAAACAAAGGGAGTCGTGTCATAGTCACCATACACCTCAGGCTAATCGCTGCTAAATTCTGCAATGTCTTTTAATCTAGAAGTATTTATCTGCAGAAGCAAAACAAGATGAGTTTCGGTGTGACTGAAAAAAGATACAATGGCTAGGATTGTCAGGCACATTCAGGTTATCTCCAATGTACCAGATTGGATGCTGTCATTATAAAGCAACGAGATATGTCTGAGGGGCCTACAAACCTGCCAGGCACCATGCTAGTTGACAGAGATAGTAAAATGCATTTCCCCATCAAGCAGCAGTCAATAACGAGCCTTACCCATCGTCTCCTGTGTACCAAGCTCGTGAGACACAACAGACTCGATCTCTAAGGAGCTCAGGGTCAAGCGAAGGCATCAGACACCAGGCGATCACAGCAGAAATGTGTGACGGTTATGGGACGACCGGACAGAGGACAGAAAGAAACACCCAACCTGAAGGGTCAAGGAGGTGTTAGCCAGGCTGGAAAGTGGGCGGGGGTGGGGCAGCGGGTCCCCTCAGAGGAAGCGGCAATCAGAGGTAAAGTTGTAAGACAGCGCTCAGCTCCTTCCAGAATATGCGAGTGGCTCAGGAAAGCAAGCGGCAGAGATCGTCAGAAGACGCAGCAGAGAGGCTGTGGGGGAACCGGGCACATCTCACACTGCTCCCCTGCAGGGTCCGCCTCCCCAGGGCCGGTGAGAGGATCCAGTCCCCGCTCAGATCCGGGCCCGAGGCAGAGACCACACTCAGGAAACAGGAACTGCGACCACTGCTGACCACTGCGATGGCAGATGATGACAGCAGGTCCTCGAACCACGTGGTCTCAGCGTTTCAGTGTGACGTTGATGAGATGCACGGGAACTTAGCTCCCGTTTATATCAATTAGCCTACGGTAAAACCGGTTTCATGTACAGCGTTTCACTTGCTAAGTCACAGAACCTATAAACAATGTTAAGTGAGGACTTTCTGTATGTACCTCGATTACTATGTTAAGACAGGCACTTCTGATGTACTTAATTTCTCAAAGAAAAGCTAAAGGAAATCTGGACATCTATAAACATGAAAGCAGCAGCGACCGCCTTTAATGAAAGATAACTTATTGAAAAAGCAGAGTGAGGAAGACTGGGTAGATTCCACACTGTTAGCCAAAAACGGGGCAGGTGGGAGAAATTTAATGTTTGCATCTATGGAAAGAAACATAAAAAAAAAAAAAAAACGGATAATAGGTCATCTGGTCTGGCCTCTGAAGTCTCAAGATCTAAAAAGGATGCCGTATGCAGGAGGGCTGGTCAACGGCTGGGCTCAGGAGTGTAGTTCTCCCTGCTCCGCGCCACCCCCCACACAAGTTCACTCAGACTTGTTTCCGCTTCGAGGACATTCTCCTGGTCTAATGCCCTGGGCACAGCCTCCTTCTTGTAAATAAACTCCAGTGAAAACGTGGTCACAGATCGTCGAGTGCTTACGGAAACCCAACTTTGCCTATTTTTAATCACCTACCCAAAACAAAAAGGAAAGCAAAACAAAACACAGAGACTATACCCTCGATTCCCTCCACCGGAAGAAAATGGCTCCCTAGTCTCCCTCTGCACATCACTGATACTTTCTCAAGTGCCACTGTGGAACCGACCATCCACCAGCTCCACTGTTTCTGACCCTGGATTCAACTGAGGGCGGAAGAGCCAAGAAACCACATTATCCAGTTTGGATGATGAGTAGCTTTGAGACTTTCCATAAAGATGCTGCAAGCAAATAAGCTCCATTTACCCCTTAAATCTGACCTGCCTGCTGCTCCTGAAACACCTATATCCAAAAAGCTGGTCCTTCCTTATTATCGCCCATGCTCCCTGCTGCCACAAGCAGTGTTTCTGAGCTCCTCATCCACCTCAGGGCATCTTCCAGTGCATGTCCCCACCTCCCAGCGTCTGTGTACGAAGGCTCAGGGAGAGGGCCAAGACTCTGGCCATGCCTGCTAAACACAAATCAGGGGATACTGTGCCAAGACTACAAGGAAGGAGCAGGCATTTTTCTCATCAGCAAAGAAGACTCATGGAGGACCGATGCCTTCCAGTCCTTCCCCACCCTGCCCCCAAGCTCTGAAAGGAAGTGCCAATCAATTAAGGGTGGCCTCATTTGGATCAACACAGCTCCTAATACCCACTCACCTTCAGCCAGTGTGAAAGGGTCTCATGGTTTTCTGGACTTCACGCCCGTGAATGCTTTTCCCTCCAAGTTCAAATGTTACAAAGAAGTAATATATATTTATTTAGGGTCTTGGTAAGGAAGCCCGGCAATGTTTGAATGGAAGTGATTATTGAAATGCTGGTCCGGTTTCATAGTGAAATGAAAGAGTCCCAATTCTACACATAAATCTAAATTGTCCTCTCACAATCTTATTGTTTTCAAAGATGTCCTGGCCATCACTGCTGTAATTTTTGTCTAGAGAACATTCAAATTTAAGAGTAAAAAACAGAGCTAAATAAGAGACATTTAAGAAATGAGCATGGTTTAGTAGGAGTTAAATAGAGGCTACAAGAAATAATTACTTATTCCAGTTCTCTAAAAGAAATGCAAGTAGCTTACTTAAAGCACTTGGTGTTATGTGCAAGTTTATGCCTACTATAAATATTTCTATAATCCTTTTCTGTTCCCAACTCCTTGAGAGAAACCTAAAAAAAAATCTCTGCAATATTTTGGTGCTGGCCTAGAATGCATTGTTATTATTAGTATTGGGGACAGAGTTTATTGAGATGTCTGTCAACATACCCCTTGCATAATCTGTGCACACCATCAATGTTCTGCTCAGTAAAACCACCGAGGCTTCTCTTCAGATGACAATGAGCTTGGAGCTATTAAAGCCCTCCAGAATTTGACCCACGTGGCCAGGTGGGGATTCTTCTACAAAGGAGACCTTGATCCTGTCAATTTTATAGCTACTGAGAGGTTTGTATGTCATTACGTGGCATGATATATTCCTAAAGGAGGCAGGGAAACCCACTTCTGAATATACTAAGAAACTGTGATAATTTTTCTCAAAGACACCTATTGCAGACTCCAAAACGCATCCACAATTTGATGATTCCTGATGAGTTTAGGTTTTCAAAGAATTAAAGCGAGGCATGTCATGAGCTGTTAGTGATCAGAGTTGGTGCCACTGAAGAATTCTCTGAAGTCTTCTGAGATGAGGCCGTCTTCAGTTTCATAACGTCTGAATCCACGTGTTTAATTTACATGGCTCTTCCCAGATGCATTGTGGGAATGGAGAATTTGTAGAAAAAATAAGATTGTATACTGAGTTTCCAAACAACTTGAGTTCTAAGGTGAGCTCAGCTAAGACAAAAAGGCAACCGACCAACCGATGAACGGTGAGGATAACAAATGAACACGAAGACTATGTTGAAAGCCAAAAAATTAACTCACGGCAAATTCCTGGCTCATTTCATTATTAACTGAGAGGAAACGTTTCCTTAGAAATGTTTTTAACATACTCTCATCCCAATATCCTATTAAATTTCTTTCCAACTTCTCAGATTGACACTGCATGTGTCTGTATGTGTGTAACTATGGAAATCGAGAAGAGCATGCTTCTTAGTGTGAAAATATGAGACACTTTTCTTTGTGGGAGTAGGACCATTTGGACTATAATCATTACATGAATCAGCCATGATTAAATCTTGAATTTATTTGAGCAGAACAAATGTGCCAATATCATGGTGGTGGGGGAGGGGATTTAAAACAAGAAGGTGCTGGTCCATGTGTTACATGTTGATGAATGAATAAAGAATGGCCATAGTCCCACAAATGATTATATTTGCTGTCACACTGTAGGGAGCAAAGTAGGTGCCTGTGTTTCTTCTTCTTGTTCTCGATATTTGGGTAGCTTTAGGCTTGAATCTTTCAAGAATTAGGTAGACTATAATAGTTTCCCATCTATTCATTACTATATGCAAAGAATATTCTAGCTACTGGAAGGACGAAACGGGAACCATCGGTGTCTCAGCTCAAAGGACTTACACATTTTGGAGCCATGAACACAGAGCATCAGTTAAATCCACCTACTACCTAAGGATGACATGGATGATGCAATTACAGTCAAGAGTTCCTTTGCCTTCCTGGGAATAATGCTTAAATTCAGGCCTCCAAAAATATAAGAACTCTGCCTAAAGATCAACATCTAAACAACAACATTTTACCAAATTTCTTCTTTTCAAAATGCTCAAAAGATGGGGTCATAAAATTATAAAATAGTAAATAGCAAAACGAAATGTAATTAGATGACTGCTGCATTGATTCTAATTAATACCACTACAGGATGTATAGCTTGCGAGTCCTTTCTTGGCTTCCAGGCTCGCCCGAAGAATGTCTGACCAAGAAAGCCCTCTGCAATCACTCTGCTGTCCGCTTGCACTACTGAGGAGCCATTTAGAATCGGGACCAGGTTTCTATTCTGAGCCACTGTAACTCAGACTGTGTTCCCCGTGACACAGTGTTCGGTGGGGCTTTAAATAACACCATTTACTTCACTGTTAGTTATGTTAACCATCACCTACCAAGCACATACCAGGAACCAGACACTGTAGTAAGAATCTGCATGTACATTATCTCTTATTGAATAAGCACAAAACCCTATGAGAAAGGTAGCATACTATTTCCATGTCAGAGACGAGAAAACTTGGACTAGGACAAGTTAAGAGACGTGTCCAAAATTCACAGTTAATAAGTAGCAGGGTCAGCATTCAACCCTGTTCTAATCCCAAAGTTCTGGAAACACTCTACCATTCTTAGATTAGGAATATGTACTTTCTATAAAGATCATAATGCATTCTAAATCTAAGTGTTTATTTTTTATAATTATTTACTGAGATTTGTTTGTTCACGCCTCTACTATCAGGAGAAACCTTACTATTCTTAACTCGAGGCTGATTTTTGCATTTAAAAAGTATAACGGCAATAAAAACAGAGCCAAGACGGCTGGTCCCAGACAGAAGCCTGGGACCACGGCTGCCTCTGCCTGGGTGCGCACCCTCCCTCTCTCCACCGATTCCGTCACCCCTGACGGAGGGCCAGCTCGCAGGAGCTACGTCACACAGCCACACAGCCACGAGAGCCGTTAGCTGGAAACTTTCACCTGCTAGCAATACTGTCCCTGTGAAACTCTCTTCACAAAAGACTTCTATCCCCCAAAGAACTCATTTCGAGGGTTACGCTGATGACCGGTGACCATTTCGACCTGCTTTGTAAGCCTTGTTCACTTTGATATCCAACTATATGGCATTTCATTATACAAATAACGTGGTTCCCTTTTTTTGAAAATGGACAACACAGAAAATTAGAGAAAATGGTGAAAAGAACATCACCCATCATCTCATCACTTCTTACCATCGCTGTTCGGCTTTCCCCTATAGATTGTTTCTCATCACTGTGATCATCCTGTGACTATAATGTGTCATCTTTCTTATAAGTACAGAGTGTATTTTCATGAGCATTTTCCCGCATTCATCCTCAGCAGTGACTTGAAGAAAAAAGTTTAATAGTTGACTACTTGAATATCTGAATCATCACTGAATCATCTCGCCCAAAACTGGACATAAAAGATGTTTTCAAATTTCTTGCTATTATAAGTAAACCAGCAATGGGCAAGTGCACCGTGCGAAAATCTTCCATATTCCAAATTACTTCCTAAGAGCTGATTCTCGGAATGACTCTTAAATCGAAATCGTAAAGATGGCCATGATAATGGGGATGACAAAATACTTCAGACACGCACGGAAGTTTGGAGAATGTGATAACACACCCCCACGCACCCACGACCATGCTGAAATTCGACGGTGGGAATTCAGGACCCAGTAGCTCAGGTACTCTGTTGCCACTAGACAGGCAGCCGCAGCACTTCGAAAATCCTAGAAATTTACTGGTTAAATTGACGGGCAACAAGAAGAGTCTTGCCGCCTCCCTTTCATGAGTACGTCTCTAGGTTTTCATTAGCACGTACAGCAGGGTTTTAAAGGATCTCGGTTGGCTGCCTGCTTCTGGTTGAATTGGAATGACCTCGGTTTTAATGAAGCCCTTTCTGCAGATATGAACTGAAAACAAAAAGTACTCAATGAGAATGTGACCTGTAGGAATTTGTCATTAGCAAATACCATGAAATGTGCTTATTTCGAATTAATCGCTCTTTTTAGAAAATACCACATGCCAACGGTCATTCCGATCTTCCCCGTCTTCCCCGCTCTGGCAACTAGGGCTCATAATAGGTTGGTAAAAATGTAAGCATGTATGAGGGAATTGGGGAAAATCCTGTTATGAAATAAGCAGAATATAGTCAGCGATGACAATAAAAATTATGCTGCTCCCCCGACTCCATGAGAAGACATAACGAAATATCACAAAAAGGCAAAGCATAAATGAAAATTAAATTTCTGCCTAATCACCCTTTTTCAGAGGGGAAAAAAAAAAAGTACTTTATTTATTTATGCGCAAAGCAGTATCACCTTTTAATAGCTACTAGGACACATCACTATTATCCTGCTGCTTCTCGGTTGGAGAAATAGGATTAGCGGCCTAAGAGGGAAGAGCTTAAACTGATTAGTCAGGGAGGCGGTCCTAGGATAAATAAGCAGGAAAAAGGAACAGGCTGGTCTTCTGTGAATACACGTCCTGCAGAGAAAGAACTGAGGGAACCAAGGTTGGGTCCAGGACTTGAGATTGCAATTTACGTGAAAAGGGTTCTTTCTACTTTCAGAAGAGGCTCCGAAGGACAGAAGTCAGATTTAGCCTGGCTCAGAACACAACGTATATCTTAGAGATCGGTTTCAGGGTGGTTCCCATGCATCTGTTCATTTACACGACCAACACTATTCGCTAAGCACTGTGCACACAGCCATGCAGGACCCGGCACCCGCATGCAGGGAGCAGAACTCACATGATTGGTTCATCATTCTGCCTAGTCAGAAACCTCATGACAAAGAACGGTTTCCCAAACCGGAATCCTGGCCTGTTGGGCTGGAAGTCATCTTAGAGATCACTGTAGATCACCCTCCTTCATCTTGCAAAAATAAAAAATAAGACCCTCTGAAGTCCAGAGATGTACACTGAGATATCCCAAGAATACAATCTGATAAGAGTGTTCATGCCTATAATCCCGGCCAAGAGCTCTTTCTACGAAACAGACAATACAATGAACTGATGTCCAAAACATAAAAAAATGTTTTCGAGATGGACTATGTGACATGTTTGATGGTGATAAGAGCAAAGTAGTAATGAGTCCCTCTCTAACCTGACATTCTAACTCAGGACAAGAGAAAGGTGACTCTCATCAACTGAGGGTGCTTAGAGGGCTAAAGTGAGACCCTAGCATCACCTGCTGTGACATCCTGGAAATAGTCCGCCAGCGGCCACAAAACTCGAAGCAAGGCCACAGAAACCCGACGCCACTGCGAGGCCTCCATTCCCAGATATTCTCCACTCTTCCTCCTGGGGAATCCCTCAGCGCTTTCACGACAGAAGTCAGAAGGGGAGGCAGACTCCCCAACTTCTGAATCAAATGACCCGATTATGATCTGTTGTGTAAAGGGATCCCGTTCGTAAAATTTAGCAGACAGCCCATGCCGGAGGTTACCTGGAGCAATTATAAAAATTAAAATAAAGATTACGATCTAAGTGAGTCATCAGAAATGGTTAAGCCTCACCAAAATGTGCAGAAAAATCTGCCCGTACTATACTTAATGGAAAGGATTTCCAACGTTAAATCCGGGACATACCCCTTTAACCGGGGGACTTTTATCAGTTTAATGCAATCACGGCTACCCAGCTGTCTAAGAGGTCTCTTGAGAGCATGGCAGAAACAGTGAAGCCCTCTTCGTCGCCACCAGGCAGAGCTGGTTGACAATGAACAATAACCTTTGACAGACTAAATGTCTAACATGATATTCAAAACAGACTGCTATAAGGCCATACCTAAGAAGTATTTCTGAAACACGACATGGCTGATAAAACTATACCACCTGAGAGAACGACCCTCTTACCACTCCCCCACTCCGACACCGCTACCTAAGACATACCTCAAAACACAAAAACCACAGGCTCAAGATGCTACTTTCTTCTTTCCTGACATACTTTCCCTTTCGTTTGCTCCAAGGCTCTCTGTGGAAACTCTACCACTTTGATAGAATTACTATTTCAACAACCCTGCGGCAGAGACGGTCTAGGCTGGCTGCATGATCCTGCCCTGAGCTGAAGATTCCAGCTCACACACAAGGATGGGCTTCCGGGCAGGCATTGAATTCTGCAAAAGAAACCGTGGGTTGTAACTGGGAGTAAAGGTAGCAAGGTGGTGTCAGACCCTGTGGCTCGCGCTGAGTGCTGCAGCCCTGGAAGAGACTATTTCCAGAATCTTCGGGTAGCTTCCAGGTGCTGGGCTCTTACTGCAGCCCTCCAAGCTACACTTATTCCCCTGGGAAGAATGCATTAGATCGGGATGGGCACCTGACCAGGCTCTTCCCCTCGCCCCTAAGAAGTTAAACGGAGACTTGTGGAAATCTGCTTTTGAACTTGGGGGCTGGTACATTCGGGATCTGGTGTGGCCATTTTAGACCCCGCAAGCAAGGAAGTGGAGAGAGCCACACTGCTCCCACGTAGAAGAGGGAAGCCGGGGAGGGCCAGGGGGGCCGCGGGCCGAAGGAGCGCCGCCTGGGCTCCTGGGGGCGCCGGGTCCTGGTCCCAAGACCCCTCGCAGCCTGGCGGCATCTCCTGTCCTTGCCTCCAGAAAACGCCCTGTGGATCCGTATGTAAATGCGGCTTAAGCTGGTTTGAGAAGGCATTTGTCTTTTGTAAGCAATAAAATGTAGTCAGATGTTTAATCATTCAAGAGCTAACATTTAATGATGTATAACCCCAGCAGAATAGCTTAGAAGACGATTTCTTTAGCAGTTAAGTATTAACATATATTTGTTTCTAACTTGAAAACATATATATGTTTCCCCCGTCGCCCTTTCTGAAACAGACACGTGGATAAGAGGAATTTTAAATAAGTTGCCACAGAGGCACTCTCCCTGCCCGAAGTGATGAGCTGTGAGACTCTAACGATCTCGGGCGAAAGGTTCGACTTTCAAATCTTCAAAAACACACAGACTGAAGGAACTGACCGGACGGTGGGGAAGCTCACGCAAGACGCAGAGGCAGAGAGCAGACAGGTACACGGCCTCCGGCCACCGCCACTTCGTCCAGTTAGAGGGCACGTACGTCCACGGCCTGAGGGGAAACAGAGCCCAAACGGTGCCGGCGCCCCACGGCTTTCCTGACGGGTAAACCTGGCCGCACCCCCTCACCCAGCGGTCACCGCGTATCCACCCCCGCCGTGTGCCGGGCTCAGAGCCGTGCAGCGGGGGGCACGGGCGTGATGAGGGCGGACTGCCCACTCGGTTACCTCCACCAAACCTCTACCCTCTAGAGGACACTGACACACGATTACGATTACACTGCACCGCGGTCCGTGAGGGGGTGAGGAGAGAAGCGTGGTTTGTCGCAGGACGGCGGGGAAAGGGAGCCGAGCCGCAGTTCCAACTCCCTGGGGAGGTGGTGGCCGTCAGCAGGCTGGGCCCAACACGGATGCTCCGCCTTCCAAAGGCGGAAAATACGCGTTTAGTCTTTTTACTGTACTCCATTTTCCTATTTTAGGGAGGGGGGGGATGAAGCCGTCACCCCTGTAATCGACCGCCGCCCGGCGGTCCCTTCCAGGCCCACGGACGCCCGGCAGAGGGTGGTGTGCCCTGGGCTGGCTTGACCTCTACCGGCCACACACGCATTTGGCCATGACTCTCCTGAGCCCTTCGTCTCGGGCTCGACATGCATGTTGCTTTCTGGGCATCTAAGTTTGTTTTTTTTTTTTCTTTCCCCTGGCACCATTTCGACATGTGAAAAGCTGGTTCCCTGAGTGGGGGGCAGAAAAGTACTGTGATCATCAATTCGCCCCCTCATTTGTAACTGGGCTGAGTGGTAAGCAGACTCCTGCCAGCACCTGAAAGGCCATAGCTCCGAGGACACCGGCCCGAGCTTTAGTTACAATATCCTTTTCCAACGGCCCACAGGAACTCGCCCGCCCCTCCCCCCGCCAGCTCCTAGGGTGGATTTTCGTGTGTGTGTGGTTTTTTTTTTTAACCTTTGTAACTAAAGAACCCGATAGGCCATGTGATAAGGGAACGGTGGCCTAAAAACCCCGAGTTTCCAATTCCAGCAGCTATGGCTCACTTTTCACGTTTCACACACAGCAGACGTTAACGAAGGCCCTAAAAATAAGAGACGCTGGAGGCAGCCAAAGAGACACCTAACACTCAATCAGAGCTGTGCAAGTTTTGGGGGAAGCCGGCCAACTGTTTTTCTACTGGAGGAACGAATTGAGTGTTTGTGTGCGGTCAGCGGCCTGGAGAAGGTGCAAGAACACGGGAGCCGGACAACTGGGAGGCCCCAGAAAACCCCGCCCGGCCTGCCAAGGTCCACCACGTGGGCAATCGCTGCTCAGCCAAACTGCTAGAGAAAGGATAATTCATGTCTTCCATCCGTCAGGCTGGGAGGAAAACTAGATGCAGGAGAAGAGAGAAAATGGAGGATGTCACGACTTATTTGCAAACGTCTGACAGCCCCGTGCTGACTGTCAGGCCAGTCTATGCGGCAGGGTTTGGTGGAAGCTACTGGCTGTCCACCCTTTTCCAAAGGAGTATGCAACGCGTCAAACGCAGAGGTGTCTTCGACCTCATGAGAGCGTGCCAGAAACCCAGCACCGGCAAAACATTTAACTTTTCCTTTTTAAAATACAGATCTCAAGAGAAAAACTATCGTCAGATTTTCAATAGAAGGCAAAATAAAATATTTGTTCAATACCTACTGCCATAGGTACGAAATAATTTCTTTTTATTGGACAACCGTCCACTATGAGCCTAGAGGGACTCTCAAATTATGGACAGGAAGAAGGTAAACTGTTCTCTCTACACAATAGATGGTCCTTAGAGAAGCGACCTCAGCTTTTCACATTTGTCCAGCAACTGGTGCAATTCGAACACTTAAATTACTTAAACTCTTAACACCAAAAGTTGCATTCCAAAAGAGAAAGGCTTTTATGCAAATTCTCAGCCCAACCCTAGATACACTGTTAAATGCTACTTTAAAAGTTTGCACAGAGTATCTATTTTGGAGACCTATAATTTTTAACTATACAGTTTTGTTGCTTTTCAACCGAGCTGCTGACTAAAACTAAGAGTAATTTTATAGCTCCATTATCCACGTGTGGATGATTCATTCGTTCGATTATCCTAACCAGGCTGCTCTGCTGTCCCAACTGCTTCTGGATGTCACGTCGATGGCGCCGCTGGCACAGGCGAAAGGTATGCAAACCAATTCACGCGGCCGGAAACAAAATCGGGTCGTGATGCTGAAGGCCTGAAGCGCCTTTCTCCAAGATAAATACGAGTTCCGAGTGAGGTATTGGTACCACCATTTCAATTTATTGAATGTACATTTTAATGTGGTATTCCCAAACTCTTCACACATACTTCGAAGCATGATCCATCAACCTCCGAGAGTCAGCATGACCCAAACCATTTGACTGAGAACACTAAGTCCTGATTTGCCTTCTTCCCTGTGTCGACAGGGGTCCTGATGGCGGGAAAGGATGCTGGTGCCTGAGAAGTCGTCGAGGTGGCAGAGCGGGCATGACGTCCGACCCCCTCCCCCACCCCCGTGAAGTCCCAGGGTTTTGTTTTTTTTTTTTTACATGCCAGTTTCGTGTTTAAGAACACCTTGATGCAGCACTAGAGTTAATTAATTCTACGTTGATACTCCGTGTGGCACAAAAAGCGCGTAGGCTGCCCCCGAGCCTGATGGATGTCGTGTCCTCTCCATGGAACGCCGTTTTTATTTGGAAGAACTAAAGAACTCCAGTTATTTAGACGAGGATATCTGGCAGACACGTGCTTGAAAATGAATTAAGTGGGAGCCTGTCACTTCGTGGATAATAACTGACAGTATGTATTGCCAATGATAAAATGCAAGCTTTCAGATGCAAAACGGAATTTTGGGAAACTTGCATCTGCCGTGAGCTTGACAGATTCCTCATAAAGGTCTTTCATTTTTTAAAACAATAAGATTGATAACGATCTTGACTGAATTTTTGGTGGTGTGTTGTGAGATGCGCCGACGTTTAGAAGACCTGCGGGACTCTACGAAATCGTGGTTTCCAATCGATCAAAGAATGAGGCCACACAGGCATGGGAACGAGGCGCTCAGTGCTCAAGGCAGAGCGCTGGGTACAGATGTGGCTTCACAGTCTACACTGCGACTGACCTTTTAGAAGCGCGCTTGTCAACTACCACTATCAAAAACGAAAGTCTCCAATTAATGGGAAAGGATATTAAAAGACTCTTCTTTTCCCCTATTACATACTTGTGCTAGAATATATTTCAACCGAGGCGACATACCACAACCAACTGAAAGCAAAAGCAGCCCGAGTCCGGCTGTGTTCCATTAAGTCGCACGTCAGAAAGAATTCCAAAACGCAAAACACCACTACTCAGCGCGTTTGTTTTAAAAAATATCCTTTTTCATGAAGTCACGTGATTTGTACTGATAAAGGGTTTCCTTTATTTTATTTTAAAGTCACTATCGTATTTCTCGTTTTTAATTTCTAATAAGGTAAACTTGGGAGATAAAATCCACATACATGAAAGCACTTTGGAGTCCTCGATAATTTTTTTTAGTACAAAGGGGTCTTGAGACCTAAAAGTTTAAGAACTAGGGCCTTAATGTAATTTATGTGAAAAAATTTAAACTGTCAGCTCTTGTTTAATATTTTCGAATAAAAAATGGGTTTCTGGTATCATAGGACATAAGAGATATTTCTAAAAAGCTTGGCTTTTTAAATGTGCATTGTTCTCTCTTAGGGTCTGTCGTTTTTATACCAAAACCAATCCAACTTGTCTTTTACTAGCATTCACTGTCATCCATCCACGACGCGGTTACTGAGTGCCTGCCAGACCACATCAGGAACACGGCGACTCTGCCCTCATAGAGCTTCCATCCTAGTGGCAGTCATCCATCTACCTACTTATGCATTCATTCAATAAAATTAGCTGTCCGTTACATGCCGGGCACGAAACTTGGCCTTGTCAGAACCAAATGCTGAAACGACCTCCCTGATTGCTCTCTGCCTAGCCATTACATTACTGCCATGAGCATGGTATATGCTTCCATTTACTTTTATCTTCATTTTTTTTTTCAATGACTTATTTTCTGAGAACGGGTCATTCACCTCCTTGGTTAATTGGATTCCCCGGTATTTTATTGTTTTTGATGCATTGTAAATGGGATTGTTTTCTTAATTTATCTTTATGAAAGTTCATCACTAGTATATAAAAATGCCACTGACTTCTGAATATTAATTGTGTATCCTGTTATTTTACTGAATTCATTGATCAAGTCTAACATTTTTGGGGGGGAATCTTTAGGGTTCTGTGTATAGTACCATGCTATCTGCAAGTAGCGTGTTTTACTTCTTCCTTTCCAATTCGGATACCTTTTATTTCTCTTGTCTTACTGCTGTGGCTAAGACATCCACTACAATGTTGAACAGAAGTGGTGAAAGTGGGCATCCTTGTCTTGTTCCTGCTCTTAAGGAAAATGCTTTTAGCCTCTCCCCATTATGATGTTAGCTGTAGGTTCGTCATATATGGTCTTTATTATTTCGAGGTAGGTTCCCTCTATTCCCACTTTGCTAAGAGTTTTTCTCATAAATGGATGCTGGATTGTGTCAATTTCTCTGCCTCTAATGATATGATCATACGATTTTTATCTTTAGATTTGTTAATAAAACATTGATATTCTTAATTGCACTTTTCATCAGGGCTACGAATTCTTTTCAAATGTCCTCATTTTTTTTCCTCATTTCCATATTTCTTTGGAGTTGAAAGAGTTCTTCATCCTAAATCTGAAGGCCATGGCCATATTTATTTTTCCTGTCCACAATTTCATGATAAAATTTCATAATAAGAGGAAGAGATTTGTTTTGACCATCAGAAAGACCATAGTACGTACACTCAGCCACCCCTGAAACTCCCCATCCCCTGCTTTCTATAGTAAAGGACTAGTCCATGGGCCAGGAT
The DNA here is from genome assembly GCF_014176215.1 of Rousettus aegyptiacus. Classification (NCBI taxonomy): domain Eukaryota; kingdom Metazoa; phylum Chordata; class Mammalia; order Chiroptera; family Pteropodidae; genus Rousettus; species Rousettus aegyptiacus. Next base: position 105,604,837 of record NW_023416309.1, read on the forward strand.
CTTGGTAAAGGCCAGCTTCCACTACTAGTAGAGGAACCTAGAGACCACCTCTCGGGGCTAAGAGAAATGGAGACCGTACAACTTCCTAATAAAATAACCAGAAAAAGTGATGGCATACATAAACACTACCCTGAAAGTCGTTAAGGCAAGATTCCAGAGAAAACTGAAAGATAATGGTCCATTAGTTACACAGGATAAACGTAAGTGGCTGCTTCGGAAATTCTACTTCCTAAGGAGGTTTTTTAATTCGATCATAACTTAAAAAAAAAAAAAAAAAAAAGCAGCACTACTACATACATAAAAACTGGCTAGAAACTGGTGTGAGGATGGTCACACAGAAATAAATCTTGAATCTGTGACACGGACATAATAGTTCTGTGGATCTGAATAATTTTACTATTTCTCAAGCAAGAAAGGGTAAAAGTTCCTAGGAAAATACAGCTGTGGAAGATAAAGGGCATTATTCAGTTTACAAAAGAGATAAGAAACAAGTTACATAACAGAGGCTTGATCAGACTGCAGTATGCTTTCTCAGTCTTTCAGTAAAAATCTGAGTACAAAGCACTAGCTAAGACATAAAGAACGGGCCATCACTTCTGCCACCCAACAGGACCTGTTTATATAACGGAAAGCAGTGTGACTCTGGAGTCAAACGGATTGGATTTATTACCTTCCATTACTTACATTTCCTAAAGCCTCAGTTTCCTCATCTGTAAAATGGGAGTGGCAATACTAATCTCACAGTGATAATTATGTAAATTACCTATTATAGGAAGTATGCTAATGTTGCTAGCAGCTCCTAAAGGCTAAGAAGTATACTCAAAAATGTTAAAATAAAGCAGTAATACATGCATAATAACTGTTAAAGAAATTAAGAGGTAGAGAGATCACTGATCTCAGGCAGTCTAAGAAGACATTCTGAACAAAATGGCACTTGGAAGTAGTTCAAACTTCTTGTTTCAAAACTGAGCAGGAAATTTCCATTCATCAATATTGTTTCTCGAGCTCCATGAGCTCATGTGGTCACTGTGATGAAACATACTTTATCCTTTCTTGACTCATGGCACTTCCTGAGAGTCTCATGAGAAGTACAGAAGGAACCTCTCCCCCAGAAAATGCGGACAATATTTTTCAATTAAGGGAGGATGGGCCCCTAAAAGCCCATTTGCAGGCCCTAAAGACACACAATGCTAGACATAGTGATGCTATCGATTCTGAAATGAAGCCCAAGGTCACCTGGTCCAGCCTCGTGAATCCGGTGTACGACATCACAACCTTCTGCACTGCGTCATGCCTTACTGTCAGGGACTGGCACCACCGCCTCTCCCGTTGCGCAAGCTCAGAACCTAGGCGTCGCCCTGGACACTCCCTCTCTCACGCCCCATCCAGAACTAACCTTCCGAGAAGTCTTGTCCATGTTTTAAGTATGTCTCTTACTTCCACCTCCTCTGTCCCAAATCGCCGTCGTCCTCTGACGGGATTGCTTCGGTAATATTGTAACTGGTCTATTCACATTCTCTCTGGTCTTTCTCTGCACAGCAGACTGTGTGAACGTCCAAAACTCATCAAAACCACCTTCCCCCACCTCGCGCCCATTTATGTCCCTTCGACGGCTTTCCATGAGAACGAAACGAGGAAAGCGTTTTCATTGAAAGGAAGCCATATCATTCTGCGATTGATCACAAATGGTATGGTCCTAGTGTGGGTAAGCAAGGGAAAGAAAGTGATGTGGAAAAAAAATTGTGTGGCAGAGAAGACATGGATTCAGTATCACAAATGTCAACAGTACCTATGTGTATTCTCAGTTACTTAGGAAATTTAGGTCTAGCATGTAATCAGTGTTCACTGTGGTAAACAATATTTTCTCTAGCTTTCCCTTCTCTAATTTTAGAAATAAATATATTTTTTAAAACTATTCATATCTCTAACACTCCAAATTATCTACTTTTAACATCTTGGCATATTTTACGTATTTTAAAATATATATATATTTTAAACAACTTATGTAATGCAGAGTGAAAAGGCAGACGCAAAAATAAATCAACTCAAAAACCAACACACAGAAATATTAACATTGGGCAAAAACCATTCTGGGCATCTTTCTACATACATGGATGGATAGATGAAGATATAAGTAGATAGAAGTAATTTTATGAAAATGAGATCATATTACACATGTTATTGCATTTTTGACACATTAAATTGAAATCTGCTTGCCTGTAGCAAACCAAAAATTTAAGATGAAGAGATGATAAAAAAAAAAATATTAAGAAACTGGAGTCATTTTTTTTTAAATGATGTGCTTCAATTTTAGGTAGAAATGATTTGCCATTTTGCAAGATGCAGACACCAGCATGCTAATACTGGCTCTCATTTTTTTCTGCCTCCAAAGATTTCGTTCAGTCACAAATCTAGATACTGTAAAAATAATGTAACTTTCACATTCTGTCCTGTTCCCATAATTCTGTTAATCATCTGGCATTAGTTCTGCCTACATTTAAATAGGTTCAGATGCTCACCCTACCTCCCACAGTATCTCCATCTCTGAGTTCCTTGTTTTGATTCACAGCTTAGAATTGGACGGATTTCCGCACCCCCTTAAAAGTCAGGCCCCATCTGATTTAGTCACTGCTGCACCCTTAATGTCTATATACTAGGTGCTCTAGAAATAGTTGTTGAATGGTGGAATTTATAATGGCAAACAGCATGAAAACAGTTTACTTATTAAACCACGTAGATTGTAACTATGGCCCATAAAAGGTCATTCAAAATCTTAAATTCCTTGTACAAGAGCCATAAGAAAGTAATTCACTAGAAATCTTAACCATAATTTTATAAGCTGCTTTTCTATGAGACTTTTCCTTAAAAAAGTGCAAAAATGAAAAACAAAAACTTGAAGGTGGCTTTTTAAGGATATGCAAATGTTTAGGGCCACATGCAAAAAAGATGTTCATTCACATAAGAGAAAGTAACATTCAGAAGATAACCAGGTCAAGTTCAATTTCAAATTCCAAGCTACTATCATGCTGTGCTAGGCTCACACTGACACAGGAAAGTACCTAGTTAATTATTTATGACTGACTACCACTTATAACAGTTCCTTTCTTATGACCACTTCAAAATTCAAAACCACAGAATGTTTATCAAGTACTTTATAGCTTTTCAAACTAACAGGCATTGCGAAGCAACCTCCCCACCACTCAAGAGGCATCAGCACTTTTCCAAATGTGCAACACTAAGACTTCACACGGATATTTTTAAATTACTTAATGCCTATTGGAATTTGCACATCAAACAATGAAAAAGTAACCATGATCTGATGGAAAACTGAATTTGAAGAGCTTACTTAATATTTACTGTCAGTAAACAGTATCACCAAGAAGAAACAGGGTCTTGCCATCTATCCCTAAACATCCATATCACAAAAGTAGGAAGCTAGCAGCCTTCTAGAAAGAGGTCCAGGACCAGTCAAAATGAAAGATTCCGCAAAGTGTCATGAAGTGGATTTGTTTTTAAGTCTTCCCACAAAAGCGTAGAAGAGAATTAGATTCATCCAAGTGATTTTTTGGACCTGTAATCATACGTCTATTCTCCTCATGGGCATAAAGGGCATGCGACTCCCCGCCCTTGCCCTCCTGATCCTCACATAACCAGCCTTGGGCTTCCCTGACTCCGGCCCTGGCCCTTTTGACAGGAACTCGCTGTCCAGTTCCTCCTGGGCCCAACAGGACTGCAACTGGCTCCCCTACTTTAACTGCCAAATAATTTGAACAGAATTGTTGCTTCTGACTTAACAGAGCTCACAGTTGCTCTATCGGTGATGACGAGGAATAACTTCTAAAAGATTTGAGTACCCAAATTCAGATGGGCTCTGCCTGCTTAGAACAGACAATAGAACCTAATTGTGACATTTTTCTTTGCTCTCCATTGAACACTTTAAATTTCCAAAACATTGATGCCCTAATTTTTTTGCCCTGAATGTAGTTTATGCTCTCCCTGCTCAAAGAAACTAGAAGCTGTGGTTATACTGAGGCCAAATTAATGTATCGGAAAAAGTTATTTGCATGTGGGAAGCACCAAGTCTCTGCAGACCTGTCTGCCAGGAGACTTCCTGGAATACTCACAACCCACCCCAAAATGGGGCCCCGTCCTGATGGACTACACCTGCAGCCAACACCAAGATCCCTGGTCCCTGCCAAAGGCCGGTTCGCCCACCCCCGCCGAGCTCCCCACGGCCTTGGTAATTGTTTTCCATCACTGAGATTATCTTCGAGCAAAAGTCCATTGCGGCTGCCTGAGCTACTGTCCAGTATACACATCTGACGATGTACGGCCTGTTCGTAGGCTTAAATTCCCTATTCTGTTCCCCCAGAGAGTTTAATGCAATACGGAAAGATGATGAAGGTATGTGTAACAGAATTAATCCACACCGTTTTTACCCCTCCAAAAAACGGTCCTTACTGTTAAGCCTGGAATCCATAAAGTACACAGCAAATGTTAAGGCTTACACTTTTAGCCCATGCAATCCAAATTACAATTCACTTTCACCTGTTACATAATTTTATGAAAGCATTTGAAAATCAGATTAAGTGTACATTCATATCATAATTGGCAGATTTGAAGATGGGCTCTTAACGTAAGACGGGTTATTTTGTTGCTTTGGGGGACCTTTCTAGTTTGAGGGCCTAAGTTAACATCAGGCTCTTTCCATAAAACATGTTCGTTCCTTTTGGTGGCCTTCGGAGGCAAGCTGCCACTCTTTGCTCGGCAACTGGAAGAAATCAGATAGGGTTTGGGGTTAATGCAGCAAAAGGAAACAGCTTCTATTTAAAGGTCTTTGGGGGAGAGAAGGGAGTCGAAGAAAAACAACAGATCCTGGAGTTTACAGTTCTTTAAAAGTACTCCAGAACGGGTGTCATATTTCTTTATATCTAAGTTTCCCCTCAAGTGGTAATGACAAAACAATATTAGGCAGTTAAAATGAACAGGATAGAAACGAAGCTTCCTTTACAGGAAAGGTTTCCAATAACTCTAGGAAAACTGTAGGAGTCGCGTAAGAAATTTCTTAGCATAAGCTAAAATTAAAGTTAGCTTCAAAGTGGTTTGTTGAGAGAGAGAGAGAGAGAGAGAGAGAGAGAGAGAGAGAGAAATCCTTGAATAAATGAGAGGGACCTCGGTCCAAGTTTAAGAAATTTGGGTTCTACAAAAGAATCCATTTTCCTTTTGAACCGCTCCGTTTTCAGAAGGCCCGATTTTAAAAGAAAAGTACTAAGATAAATAAACGTCAGGGCCGCGGTGCTAGCTCACTGAGGCAGTGATAGAAGAAGAATATACTGGGAACTCAGTGACATTCTGGAAGGTTATAACTCCAGATCAAAGTGTTGCAAGTCAGCTTCGAAATTCGGCCACTCCCTATGTCTCCGGTTGATTTTGTCGCAGTAACCATTTAAGTGGTGCCTACTTTCTTCCTTTTAGCACAAAAGTTAGAATCGAAATGGTCATCTACCCCCAGCCTATCTACTTCCCCTCCAACACACACACACACACACACACACACACACACACACACACACACACGGCGGGGGGGTGGGGGGAGGCAAGGCTGACTTACTTCAATAAATATCTAAATGCCAGCAAGACAGATCTAGCACCACAACAATTACCATTTTATAAAGCTAAAACACAGCTAGACAAGTAAACCCAGGATGGTGGCCACAAGTATGTCCTTTTCATTTCTTCCTATTACCTTGAGGATTAGAAAACGCACTTCCGAATGGAGTAGAGTAATACAACGGCCTGGTGAATTGTTGCTATCTACGACGACTACTTTTACCAAAAATAGTTTGTGTCAGTGTCTCTGAGAAACAGCTGTATGAAATCTCTGCCAGGAAGAGCCAATTAAAATTGCAAAAACATCTTATTTGTCCATTCCACAAAATATGCTTTTTTTTTTTTTTTTCCGCCTTTCCCACTGCAACGTCTTTGGAACAGTCAAAACCCAGACACAGCTGCAGGTTCATTTATATTTTAAAAATTAGTCTATGAGGCAGCTTTGAGCAAACCCCGAAACCCCATACGTTTAGGGGGAAATGTTATGTCCTTAGCATACCACGATTGCTTATTTAACAGCTGCATAATGAACATAATCCTAGAAGTCAGGAAAATCAACACGGGGAATAAGCACAGCCCCAAATGCCCCCAGTGCCAGCCTCTGCTCATCTCCTCCCCTTGACAATAATTTAGATAAAGCAATATTAGGTGCTTATGCTAATATGCAGGGCAGGGTTCACAGCCAAAGTGGGGTTTTTGCACAGTAAGCCAAAACGGCCAGTTCTGAAAATTTGGACTGAAGCCTTTGGTTTAGAGCCAGGCAGAAATGAAAAGTGACAAGTGTGGTTAGTGACCAAAGAAAGCCAATGTTTTCTGATGATTGCAACAGGGACCTGGTGGCCTCAGACAGTGCCAACCGCAAATGCAGCCTGAACAGGAGATGAATTGGGAGGCTAGGTTAAAAACAGCATCCCAGGAGACTTTCCAATCGCCTTAGGGAGTCGTTCAGCCTCCTGGAGGAATCCACAGGGTTAGAATCACCTCACACGTCAAAAGTGGGAATTTCAGTGCTCCCCCCCCCAAAAAAAAAAGATTTCAATATGTATATAAAAAAATAAAAGTCTATGCTGCTTACACGTTTTAGCAACAAGAGTTAGAAGAACTGACTTTTGAATTCATGGAAAGGCATGAAAACAATTCATCATTATGGGCTAACGTCTCGGCATTCAGGATTTTCTTGAAGAATTCCATTAAATAGAGCTCTCCAGGCTCCAAGTCAAAAAGGCCAATGCCAGCTTTTCCAGTACTTCCTTCACCAAATGTGCTGAGATCCGCTTTCTGGCTACAGCTCAGCCCAGTGCAAGATGCTGACAGACTTTCGGGGCTGGCGCTTGAAACCGTGGTGCTCGAAAGACGCTCTTTACGTGGATAAGGTAGATTTGAACGTGTGATGATAAAGACAAAGACTTTTTTTTGCTTTCTTTGAGAGGGTGCCGCATATCTGCAGGAGCACACGTCTGCCCCGTAGAGAATTTCCACAGAATTCCATTCCATTCCTGAAAGATTTCCTGCAGCTCGCCCACGACTACCTAAAGGCAACATTGCCCACTGCGCTTTAACTTACAAAGGTTATTTTAAAATCCCATTCTTTGGACTGTTCTAAAGGTTATGTGTTCCAAAATATCCTTTCAGAAGCTAGGTTTGATATCCTTCAGATTTTTCCATAATAGATCGCTAATGATTAAATTTGACACTTTTGACCCATCGATGGATCCCCAGGGAGGGGTTGGTTGCGAAGGGGCATGAGGGCGTTTTCAGGAACCGTTCGACATCTCGACTATGGGGATTGCGCGCTGGTCAAATTCGGGGCAAGTTTTACTGAATGTAAGTGATGCTTCAATAAACACGACTTTAAAAACTTTTGAAAAAAATCAGGTTTCATTATCAGCTCAACCAGGTTCAAATCTTAGGTCCACCACAAACAACTGCTCTTTGAACTTGGGCAAGTTACTGACCCCATGGAGACTTGGCTCCTAGTTTGTGAACTGGAAGAAAATCTTAGTTTTGAAGCTTGAGACTATGAAAGGGTGCTTGGCTGATGGCTTGAATTCCTTCCTCCGCTCCCTCCCCTGCCACCCTTTCAAAGCCCTCAGACAGACAGCTCAGGGTCCCCTCGGGGCCTCCCTAACTCTTCTCTCCCCCCCCCCACACTTTCCCCCCTCCAGCATTTTTGACTTTGACTCTGCAGAGGAAATGAAAACGGTGGGCTATTCTAATCAGATTCTTACGAATGATAAAGGAGACGTGCCCACCAGCAGAGTCACTCCTAGTGAGAAGGGGAGTAAACGCTGAAATCTTTGGTTCCGGACAAGGACCCCACTAGGATCTCAGGCCCACACTAAGCACAGATGGGAGCTTGGAGAGCATGGGCAATGGAGAGAAATAGACTTCGGAGCAGAGTTCCAGCACGTGGCTCCCTCCCAGAAAGGTGAGCTGTGTGATGGAGATCAAGCCGACCGAGCCCCAAACACTCAGGTGCAGGCCTGAGGCCGGGCTGCCCTCACGACTGACTCTACCCTACACCGCACACTCTCCTCCTAGGTCAGGGGAGGAACAGGGGGGCTGTCCGCTCCTCTCAATGCTTCTAGGTGCAGGGTCTTTCCTGCCAGATTGTCATTAAAAAAAAAAAAAAAATACGAGTTACTGGGGACGGGGAACAAATAGAGCTAAGACGGGTAAATAATTACAATATGTCTGAATAGCAAAAGGGTAATGATTTACTATATAAAAACTACTTAAAAATTACCTGGGGGCGGGGACCTGAATAAATCAAGGGGGGGGGGGAAAGCAAAGGACAATGACTTGCCACATCCTAAGAGAGAAATCCAAGCGGCCGAAATTAGTTTGCACCTTGGGGTTTTCCTTCTAGAAGCATCACTCCTGGATTTCGCCACCTACACACCTCTGTCTCTTGCAGAGTGAGGCGAGAGCCACTAATATTCGTCCCCGTGTCAGGCTTACTTCTCGTTGGATGGCACCTTTCAATTTTATCCTGAGTGGTTAACTGGCCCTTCCACCAGACCGCAAGCACAACAAGGGAGGTATCACGTGGCAGCCTTGTTTGACATTATGTCCAGTATCCCTGAAAAAACCTCTCGGCACCTAGTAGGTACGCAAGTTCATTCAACAAGTAAAGTGCTCCCTGTGTGTCAGGAATTATTAACAAAAATGGGAAACCCATTTCAATCACTAGTAATAAAACGGACATGAATTAAAACAAACGATGACAAACCATTGTTTGGCTTAACAGGCAATTTGTGTTTAATGATAATATATAGCGTCTGGAAAGATAAGATGAAACGAGCGCTTGGTTGAAATGAAATTCAATAACCCTTCTGAAGGTAATGTGACGATAGGGATCGACGGCCTCAAAAACATTCATACCACCTGTCATCTCCCTTCTAGGACTCTACCCTGAGTAATTAGCTATAAAGAAAAAACTGATACACAAGGCTATTGATCACAGTCTTCTTGCTCATGTTCGTGAAACGTGGAACAATGTCAGTGGCTAACATGGAAAACAGCAAGAAGCTCCACATGACGATATAGCACGCCAATCGTGTTCTCAGAGGACCCTTAACTGATGTAAGAAATGGCAGAATGTCCTTCCTTCTGGGGCTAATATTCCACTGAACGCGTATATTATTTCGTTTATTCACTCATCCATCGATGGGCACTGAAGTTGTTTCAACCTGCTGGCTATATGGTGAGTAACAGCTACGAACGTGAATGTGCAAATGTCTACTCACATCTCTGCTTTCGAGTCTTTTGGGCAGACACCCAGCAGGGGAGTTGCTGGATCACAGAGTGTTTTAAGTTTTTGAGGACTGCTATATCATTTTCCACAGAAGCTGAACCATTTTACATCCCTACCAGCAACACACGGGTTTCAATTCCTCCACACCCTTGCCTACACCTGTGTTTTCTTGATAACGGCCATCCTAACGGGTGTGCCGTGATATCTCCTGGGGCTGGTTCACGTTTCCCTAATGACTAGTGATGCTGAGCATCTATCTTTTTGTGTGCCATTGGCCATTTGCAGAATGGCCATTTGCATCTTTGGAGAAATGTTTATTCAAGTCCATGGACCATTTTTCAAGTGGTGGTCATGACATATTAAGTAACAAAAGTAGGATCTGAAAACAATTTTTATGCATAGATACATTAAAAGAGGAAGGAAGGATAATGAGGAAGATTATAAATGATTTAATTTCTGCTTTACACTTTATTTGCAAAGTTTCTAAAAAGAACATACTGACTAGTACAGTTAAGGGGGAAGGGGGCGTGAAAAATTTTTTAAAACCTGAACCCAACCACAAAATCAAGGTTGCAATTAAGAGCATCGTCCTAAAGAGTTTCTGAAGTTGGCCTCAGTAAGAGGAACGACAACCTACTTCTGCTTGTCCCGTGTGGACTGAAACAGACACACTCAGGCCACAGGACCCCCTGGGGATGTGGACGACAGAGAGCTACTCACACTGGTCGGGACTCAAACCCCATCATTCCCTCCCATGTACATAATCCAGACTCCTTCCTCTTAGCTCACAAACAATCACACGGCACAGGGGGAGTAAGAAATACTCTTTCTCCTCAGAAAACTTGAGGACAAGATCAAACAAGGTGAGCCTGTCAACGACTGGCAAAGGGTAGAGTTACATAGAAGACAACTGAACGAACCTACATATACATGCCTTGATCACTACCGCAGACCCTTTAATATGGACTTGCTATTTAGACCAGGCCATTTTATACTTGTTCGTGTTACGAAGAGAAGGCAGGTAAAGGCTGAGTGCGGAATTCAAAACTTTTCAGCTTTTAGGGGGAACATATTTCCATTAACTATCACTCGTCTTTGTTACAGGGTTGTTAGATTCTCTGTAGGGCAAACCTAGTATATTTTAAAATGATCTGTAACGTAGACTTCCCGCCTCCATGTTGGTTTCTTTTGGAGAGCTATTTTCATGCATGGCACATGGTTGAGAAGGTCTGGAGAGAAACCTGAAGTTTTCATTTTACCTAAACAAAGATTTCAGCCTCCTCGAAAACATCAGACTCAAGTCACAAACAGATGCCTTAAATACCAGGCACCTAATTTAGACCTCACAGAAAATGAAAGAATGGACCTAGTTTGGATGACAGTCAACGGTCTTAGATTCTAATGTTTCCCCCATCCCCCAATTTGCTACATCCCCCTCCCCAAACCCTACAGCAGAGGCTATGAAACTACTTGAACAAATGAGATGCCCTGGGTAACGCCAGAACTCCCACGTCCTGTTCCAAGAGGTATTACATTTATACGTACTGCTGTGAACGGGGCAAAAGTTGTTTTCTTCTGCTCTTGTATATTCTGAACAAAAAGGAATTGGTTCGCTACTGTTGGATTCCAAAGGAAAATCCTGATCAAATCTTCAATAAAACTGTAAAAGTGCATTAACAAGACAGATCCTGTGTGCTTTACCTTATCTTTAAGACGGTTTTCATCAAGAAAGGGCTACAGCAATGCATTTACCAACCAAGAGGTTATGCAGTTGTCAGAAATTTCCTTTACAGAAATAAAAACAAAGATGTGGCAGAGACAAAAACAGCCATCGAATATTCTCATTCCTTCCTGTATATTCCATCCCTTCCCCTCCCCTCCTTGAACGTCACATGGCTTGCTCTGACCAATGAGCTGTGAGAAGTGTCATTCCTGAGCTAAAGCAACAAGAAGCCCCTGCATGATACTCTCTTCTCTCCCTTCCCCAGCTTCTGGAGGAGGCAGCCTCATGTTCTAGAGCAGGGGTCCCCCACTCCCAGGCCGCACGGCAGGAGGTGAGCAATGGGTGAGAGTATGAAGCTCCATCTGTATGTGCAGCCTCTCCCCGGCGCTGACATCACCACCCCAGATCATCAGGTATTAGGTTCTCATAGGAGCACCGGTCCCTTGGGACCGCTGCTCCAGATGCTAAAATCTACAAAACAGGGGAAGAGTCAACGCCCAGTGGATATGCACAGAGAGGGAGAGGCAAACTTCTGTTGCGTTCAGCCACTGAGATTTGGGAATCAATGTGCTGTTACAGCATGTAACTTTTCCAGACTTGACTGATACAATGAAAGGATAGAAATTAAACCCATGGCAGGGCATCCACCACATAGGAGAGCACAATAAATGGACACGAGTCTTCAAAGGTTAAAGAGAGAGGAGATGCAGAGAGGTCCTACTGATACTTGAGCTCAGAAGAATGAGTCGAGGCTAAGGGAAAGACTGGGAGGACAGGAAGCAGGGGCCAGTCTTTCTTTCAACCCAAACTACCAAGACTAAGCTGTCAGAAAACACAACTAAAGAGTCATATCCCCGACCCCCCTGCCCTGATAACCTGAGCCCTAGGAACAGGGAGCTACAATTCAAAATTACTCTGACATTCCATCTCCCCACATCACCTCAAAAGCACTCAATAGAACTTATCTTCAGGACTTCCTTTATTGATATCTGAGACATGACCCCTTCTTAATTTGTGGAGTTGCTCCAGGGATTAAAAATATGGAGCAGTTCCTAAAACAGACCAAATTCTTAGGAAGAGAGAACAGAAATAAACAGTCTAAGACTTCCTCATTCCTCTCCGGATCCCCATTAAACCTACTACCAGCCTCCCTCACACACACACACAAATGAGTCCAAATTGTTTTTCCTGTTGGTTTTAAAGTCCATCTTATGTCTAAAATTCTGTAATCTCGTTAACGTCAGAGCACATGACCCTCCAAATACCCCTTTGCCTGCAATCATCCTGAGACCCTCTTAACGAAATACTTGAAAATGGAGTTGAGTCTCTAATAGAATATTCTAGCTCAATAAAAATCGCTCCCGAACACCAACAAATGTTTGCTTGCCTACTGATCCGTTTTATCTTTTCTGATAGGATGAGTAGGTATGACAGCTGCATGACTCTAAAAAAAAATAATTACGCAGTCCCACTGAGATGCACAAATGTCCTCGGCAAACAAAGGCGGAGGGCCATTGCTCAGGGTCGATACCTCCCTGAGCCACATATGAATTAATTGTCTGAAAACAGTTTATCTCCCCGGCTGTTTCCTTCTGTAGTGATACTCGAGAGACAAACAGAGAGAGGGGCCGAGTGAGATCAGCTCCCTGAAAACTGGGTGATGAATATATAAAAATTTTTTAAATTAAAAAAAAAAAAACAACTCGATTTTATCTTTCTTTCTAAAGAATGAAAGCAGGGTAACATTTTTTATCCTGATCGGTTGAAAGACGGACATTTCTAAGAAACCATAACCTCAACGACAATGCATGGGAAGACAGAACTGTGCTAAATGAACACCCCATGACAATAAAGCTCTGCCCCCACCAGCCCATCGATGCGGCTCCTGTCTGTAAACCTCGCCCCATCCGTAGCGACAGGTCCTCCCCTGCCTCTGCTTTCCGACACGACGGCCCCTGGCTTCGTCCCGCCCCTGCCCCTCTCTTTTGCAGGCTCGTCCTCATCTACGCAGCCAGTGAACATCGGGTTCCGCCATGCCGGCTGCACGGGCCCTCTCATGGGCTCGCTTCGAGCCCTCTCCCCAGGTGTGCTAATCCTCGCCGTTCATTCCATTCCATCTGTAGCCAGAGGACATCGCACACTTGCTCTCCAGCTGTGGCCGCCCCCTTCTCGACTCCAGGGCCTGAATCGAGCGGGCATTCTACCTTCCTCCCTTTGGGGACCTCTTAGGCACCTCTCGCATTAAGTTCCAAACCATGTGCTCCTCCCCCAAGCCTGGTCTCCCTCCAGCTTGCTGCAGGACAGTGAGTGGCCCCGCCAGCCCCAATCTGTGACCTGCCCCTCGCCTTCCACGTCCCATGCGTCACCAGGCTCAGCTGTTCTCACCTTCTAAACAGACCCTGGGTTTGTAAATCTCTCTTCACGGCCGCCACTCCAAGACTCAGGAACCAAATCTCTCAGCGGAATGAGGAGTAGCCACTCGCTAGGCGGCCCCGTCCACTCTCGCCCACTTCTAATGAGGTCTCCATGTAACAACAGGCTCGATCCTTCCAAGGAAATTTCGATCAGGCTACTTGCTTCCTTAAAGCCCTCTGACGGACTCCCGTGGCTGAGACACGAAATCTTCGACACGGTCTAGGACCTGCAGGGTGGCCCCTGCCTTCCTCTCTAGCACTTCCTCACCCTGCGCCGCACCCTACTCCAGGAACGGGGGGCTGCTTTCGCTTCCGAGGGCTCCCGCCTTTCAGGGCCATGCTGGTTACTCTGCCCAGAAGGTTTTTCCTTTCTTCACCTAGATAATTCCTGTTCATCCTTTAAGCTCAAATGTTCCCCCTTACGTGAGATTTTCCTGACCCCTCCAGGCTAAGTTAGGCCCCCTTGTTATCCCAGGGCCTTTTCCTTTACAATCTCATAGAGTTATCCGTCCACATGATTACTGGGTTAGTGACTGGGTCCATTACTACAGGGATTAGAGCAAGAAGTCTCAGTTCGACTTGTTGATATCTCCAGCATTAGACGCCACGCCTGGCAGACATAGCAATGTCAAATATATATGCACATACACACATACGTATACATATATGTGTATCTACCAGCTTAGACCCAATTTTGTGAAATAATTCTCCAAACTTGTCATACTAATGTTCAAATAAATGCTCTCTGATGACTTCAAATTAAAAAGAGAGAGAGAGAGAAATAGAAATATAAGGACAGAGCAAAAAGGAGGATTTGAAAGAAACAATTACGTCATACGGATGAAAGACACAAGTTTTCAGAGCTGGTTTCAAATATTTGGAGGTTATAAAAGTAGAAGATGACACAAAAATATAGGAATATTTTCAAATAAACTGATTATCGAAAGGAAACCAAAGGTATCATCTGATATCACTTTTCAGCAGATCCCCGCCTTTATCAAATTTTTAAAATATCCAGAATTTATAAGTACTGATAAACAAGAGGCCCATCGAAACAAACCCAGAATATGAATCGGGCGCCCGCACCGGATGTAAGGACACACTGCTGATTCTAAGGGAAGCCGAGTCTGTGATGGCCAGACTACGTCCGACTCTGGTCAAGTTCAACATTAATTGACCTCGGCAGCTCAGAAGGGCAGACAGAGCAGACACACGGCAAACGTACAATTACTAAGTACAATTACTAACCTCGGGGTGGGACAGAAAAGAGTATCCTCCTAGAAGGCAAAATGTTAGGACGGAAAAATCTTTCATTAAATAGAAAACCATTCCACGTATCTCTGAAACCGTCTCAATTTAACGTTTGCTGGGCTCCACTGCAGTGTGTGATCATATCGCCGCACCCCGCCAGGATACAAGACAGGAAATTAAAGAGCGTGTTCTTACAGACAGATTTCGTGTGCTCCATTGTGAGTGATGGGGGGGGGGGGCAGCGGGGGGACCACCAGGGAGGGAAAACATCATCTGGATCCAAACTGCGAAAGTGGGGAATGTGCTTTTAAAGACACACAAAGCCGTGAAGAATTTACCTTTCAAAAGCCACATTCCGGGGGGGGAAATTTCACAAAGATGCACGTGTGATGAGAAGGACCAAACGAATCAGCGACGAAGGTCTACATTCCAAGACCAACCAAAACCAGTCACGGTGTGATTCGGGCCACACTCACTCTCTGAGCCTCATCACATAACCGCCTGTGCTCGTGTGGTTGTCAAGCATCTATGTAAAGTGCTTCGTACTGGGCCGTACTCCATAACCTCAGGTGCCGTTACCCCCAGCATCTAGCACAGTGCCTGGGGGATGTGCACTGACTATGTAAGTAGATGGACGGTAGCCAGCCATGCATGGAGGTTTTAGTGTCTTAACGTCAACCACACAAGCGAAAACTTCACACAAAAGGCAAGCTTTTTTAGAAGGGAGAAAGGAAAAGGACGAGAGACAGTAATAAAAACTATTTTAAAGGTCAAATAGGACTTGTGCATGCAAAAGCATGCAGTTTTATCAACTCGAAGTAATCCTGGGGCTCTCTCTAGCTCAAAGGATTGTAAGCAAGCTGTCGAAAAAAAAGTCACAGCTACCCACCCTTCAGAGCTTTCCTCCTTTCCCTTCACTCTGTTCTCGGTGTTTTAGGAACACCATATCCTGGCTTGCTACAAGATTTCCTCTCCCGTGCTTTTCTGAATAGAACAATCTGTACCCCCGCTGTCATCAGCCATCACTGGGGTTGGGGTACCGTTATTTCAGCCTTCATTATGGTTCCTACGAGATCAAACACAAGGTCTACTCCTTGTATTTTATTTCCTCTCCGGACTAGACAAAGGGTGGGGTGGGGGGCCCTCCAGAGTGATTACTCGGGTCACAGCTCTGTAAACCACCACAAAACCAAAATATGACTCAAATACCAGATTTCAACTCTTAAGGAGTTCACAGAAATTGGATAGTGAAAAACATTGGCCTGGACCCAAAAGTCAGAAAAACTTAACATTTTATATGCTGCTAAAAAGGAAAAAATATATATATATATATCGAGGCATGAACAGGGTTTGGTTTTTTCAACCTAAACCAACTCAGTTCCTGGCTTACAGCCAATTCCCAGCAACCGAGGGTTTGTTTTGCATGAAACTTTGAATATTTCAATGAGAATACGTTTAGGAAAATTGTTCAGATCTGCCGATTATTTTTCCGAGACACTGCGCTTCTGTGGAAGAATTCAAAGATGAAGGAGGACTACGGAAACACTGAGCAGCAAGGTGACCTTGTACCCCCAGAGATCTCCGTCCTCGGGAAAGCAGTGCCGTGGAGGGGACCTGGCAGGCAGACGGCCTCGGAGTGACAAAGAGGGGTGCTCTTCCACGTCAATCCCAACCGAACGACATGTAATGGCTCCTTGGAGTACTGAGTTGAGGAGAATTCTGAAGTTGAAAGAGGACCGTGATTAACTAGCATTACAGTGAACACGGCATCTGGCGGGAGTGTCATATGTTTATTACCCGATAGAGTCCAACTCCCCCATTACAAAGAGGACAGGGGCCCAAACCCGATTCAAACCAAGATGCCCTGATTTCCAGTCTAGTGCTCACTTATCACGTAGAAAGGTCTCTCTCGATTTTTTTTTTTTAAACTTATACATGTTGACTTTCTTAAATAGAGGAACTCTTAAGTGCTCTATGTGTCTAAGTCATACTTATCCGGTTACATTTTAAACTCCCTGATAAGAGTGATCGGGCCCTCTAATTCTTAGGAAAACCCTCCTCCACACCAACAGCTAGTTTTGTACACAGCATGTCCAAGAGTTGTTTACCATCTGCTTCTTCAAATAGGAACACACCAAATTCACCTCCTGCATGCTTATTCACTTTGCCCCCAGATATTCCAGTGTACGAAAATAACTCTAAAGCCCAATTTGATCCTGTGTTAGAAATTAAAAGACCAAGAAAAAAAAAAAGACAGTATGTACAGTCATGTGGGTGAGGTGGAGATAAAAAAAAAAAAATGGCTACATTACAATTCAATTAGCAATTCTTTCCACCACCCTCAACAGGCAGACACACACCCACACACGAACACAGAAACGCCTCCTGCCCACAGAAGTACCCGGTAAAAACTAAAATGTACATAAAGGTATAATGACCACCACACATTTAGAAAGACCTCTGACAACCTAGTTTTCCACAGGTAGCATGCAAATGTTTCCGCATTGCTGTGTACTGTAAAATTTAACATAAACCAATTTAACTAGGTAAACGGTTCTCAATTTTGAATACTTTATTTGATGGAAAAACTGTCTATAGTTTTTTTTTCTGCACCAACATACATATAACCAACAAGCACGGGAAGTTACGAAGGCATCTTAACAAATCGGAGGACCTGGGTTGAATCTGAGTATGGTCAGACCTCCAGATCCAGCGGCCGGTGTGCCGACCTGTGAGCGTATGATCAGTGACTCCTGTGGGAAACTCCACAGGTCCTAAAACCAGGATTCTCCCCCAGATAAACACGGAAAATGAGGGAGGTGGAGGATGAAACTGTAGATTAAGGGGCGATTCGTGTCCAGAGGTTTTTAAACGTGCAAGATTACACCACAGTGTCCCAGCAGCACTTTGGGCGATCAAAGGCAGGCGTGGAAGTGATGGATCTAGAAGTCGCGATAGCGGCCACGCTGGAGGAAGCGACAAGGCAGATGGCGGACTCGGACAAGTTCTGCTGCTCGACCTGGGCAGCGCTCACGGGAACGCTGGCTTTATGATGCCTCATCGAGCCACACGTTTTGTGTGTATGGTTTTACAACGAGAAGTTTAAAAACTACGATCCAGTGTCACTCGCTAAGAATGCTCTGAAGTTGACCTCTCCAACAATACAGCGGCCACTTACCACGTGCGGCCCCTGACCTTTAAAAACGAAACAATTAAAAACTCAGCTCCGCCACTTCGGGTGTTTAATAGTCAGACAGTGCTGGTGCTGCCACACCAGAAAAGTGGAAATTATAAAACATTCCCCTCGTCGCTCACAATCCATCAAACAGCGGTAGTCGAGAAAATGAGCTGGCTTTCCGGATCTCTGAAGCTCTATCAATTCCTAGCTCGTCTCTCCAGAAAAGACCAGGCAAATGCATGAGATCCTTGACCTTCCGTGGCTTCCGTTCCTATCATCCTTCTTGTACATGAGAATCCCAATGAGAAGCAACATAAACTCATAGTGACAACCAGCTAGCAACCACAGTGACCACAGGCTGACCCCAGAGAGTGGCATCGCTCCAATATGATAAGGGCAAAAAAAAAAAAAAAAAAAATCATCTGATTTATGATCAAAGAAAACATCTGATTGCATTGATGTATCATCACATACACTACACCCAAGCACTTCTGGTAAAAAAAAACAAAACAAAACAAAACAAAACTATTACCTCTAAGACCAAGGAAAAATAATTAGATATATAGAATCCAAAGCAGGGGAAAAAAAAAAAAAAAGACATTAGTGGAAAAACTGGTGGATATTTAAATAAAGTGTGTAATTTAGTTAATTTCCTGTTCTTGATCATTGTACTCTGCTCGTGTAAGAGGTTAACACTGAGGGAAGCTGGATGACAGACAGATGGAAACTCCTTGTATCATTTTTTAACTTTCCTGTGTTTAAAATTAAAGTAAAATTTTGAAGAAAAACTATTTCTTCCAAAGGTTTAAGAAGCTTGATGAGACAGAACTCATTAGAGCCAAGGATGGCTTAGTCACTTGAGGAGGAAACGTGGTTGGCATAAGTCTCAGTTCATGGAATAACACCAAGTCCCTGCTCCCGTCCCTAGAATCATCAAAGATTTTTCTGGAAAACTGAACTGAATTATTTGAAAAGGAAGGCTCTTATTCAAAACTGGCAATAAGTTCCATATAAAAAGAATAAAGGAGCTGTAAATGTGGTGACATGGAAATTGCCTGCCTTCGACACTTAAATCCTATCAAAATTTTTCGAAATGATTCATATACTTCAAGTCAGCAGTGATAGTTTTTTAACCCAGAATTTCATAATTTTGAAGATGGTTCAAAGACTCTTGGAACAATAAAGATGGCCAAGAGTACTGAGGAGAAATTTATCAAGGCAAAAAAAAGCAACCATCACTTTGGGTTCATTTTTGAAGCAACTCAAAAATCTAGGACATGAAGGAAAATTTTCCAAGAAACATTTATAAGACATATTGTGTATAGATTTAAAAAGAAACTATTGAAAAAGGCATGCATAAACGTCCATGTTTATTATTAGGTCTGTCGTTTTGTATATTTTGTATAGTTTCTATGTCTGTCTGCAAGGGCAGAACTTCAAATCAACAGCACTAAAGCTGCAGGAAATAGATGTTGACTTCTGTACTTGACTATAACACTGTTCGAAAATAATTTCAATTCTAAGTGTGGGGTTATGAATTCTACAGAAGGTAAAACTACCAAATAATAAACTCTATGGTTCTATTTAGTCACCATTTGAATCTTGTTTAGGGAGCTACTCAAAATATACATTTGCAGATTACCTAATTGATTTGTACATATACATTTTAGATGATATGTAAAATGCAAAATCAGCTCTGATGTAACGCCTCAATGTAAGATCAACTGTAGACCAGAAAACAGAGATGTCACCTGTTCCCAAAGAATCATGGCAAGAGTTAGAATTAGACAAAGGTCAAAGAAAATATTTATAATTTCAAGTAGTCATTTTCCTCCACTACAAATGCAAAGTCTTAACCATTTTTAATATAATATTTTAAATGAGGTGTTTATGTTATCACCAGACTGATAATCTATAAATTGCAAAAGATAAACTTACAATGCTTAGTAAAATTCCAACACTTTAGATCAAGATGAACATTTATCTGTAAAAGGCACTGCCAGTTTTCAAAGAAAAATCAAAGGAAACTGGTACCTGCTTTGTTTGCACAGTTGTTTGTTTTTGTTTTTTTTGCATAGAGATCACTGGATAAGCTCCAGTACTCCCAGGCAATAGCACTCAAGATTCAAGACTATGACGTACAGATAAGCACAAAGGTTTCTGAGCTACTAAGAAGCAGAAAGGTCTCAGTGGGTCCAGTGTCACTACAGGAAGTTAGGAGCTGGAGACACTGTCGGTCACGCTCTTGTGACTGGGTTTACGGCAAGTCACTTAGCTCTCGTGGCCAGCTCCACAGCTGTAAATTCAAGGACCTCAACTACTCGGCCCCCATAGTCCTTTCTTGCTTTCAATTCTAAGAACAGGGCTCTTCCTGCACCTGTGACTACGGAATTCAGCAAGAAGGTCAAGAAATGTCGGTATTTAAATGTATATGAATTCGGATTATTAACCTGCTCTTCCACACTAGCATGTTTTTATCACCTATGAGTATATAATTATTTAAGCAACATTAAATCCAAAGTTTAATAAGACACCTATCCTGGTTCTTCCTTAGTGACCAAAAGTTTCGTCCATCTGACACGAATACATTCTACCACTACAAATGTATAATTTTTAGATCCCCAAGAAAAAATTTCTACATAGTGTCAAGCTGTTAGGACAGAGCATACAGAATATCAAATATAGCTTGACATAAATGGGACGCATGGGAAATGCAAACAAGGGTCAAAAGTTAATGATGCACTTCAGAATTCTGAGATAAAACTTGGCCCTTCCTTAATTCTCCAAGAGGCCCGTCGGCCAAAAGCACCTTGTCCACAAATGATCCTATCAAAATGAGTATCATGAATGCTTTATTTTCCCCGAGTTTATGCTTTCGATTCAAAATACATCATGAATTAGTATTACCTCTCATTATCATAGTAACTGAAGAATTTAATCAGCCCAGAGTCTTGCCCAGTGAGTTATCCTATGGTCTCTAGTAGCTTTACTTTTTTTTTTTTTTTTTATCTTAATTATCCTTCTGTGGCATGTCATTAGATTCCTCCTAGACCACCACGGCAAGCCTTAAGCATACCGACAATTCCAGCTCCTGCCCAATAATTAACCTTTATAAAATGCAATTTTGCAAGTTAATTGGCGCACGAGAACAGACTTCGCTCGATACCGGTAAACACTGTGGCGCAATTAAGCAAAAAGAGGAAAAGAAGGACAATGCATCGCAAGCCCTCATGCCCGAACTTGAACTCGGACCTAAAGAATAAAAACGAAAAAACAAAAACAAAACGGTCCCGCATGCCTCTGGTTTAAAATTAATGATCATTTAATTTTAAACCTGTCGTCTAGAGACAAAAATGAATCAAAACAGGAGAATGATGACGTTTTCCCTGTTAATGAGTCATTCAGATCGAAATAGCTAATGTGAAACTAAAGTGACAGAAATCACTTTAGCGATCAAACAAACTCGGCATGTGAAAGAATTAAGATTTACTCAAAAGAAGATTTCAAAGTTATTATCAGGCAAATGACTCGCCACAGGATATTTTATAATCCGCCTATTAAATGATAAACATCCATACACAACTTCTTATGGTTACAGCCACATTAAGAAAAACACCTTTTACTTAGAAGAAAAGTAAGTATGATTTAAAATACTCTGCATTGTAGTTAAGAATCAAGTTGCAATATCTGGAAAAAAATGTCGAGTTATCACCTATTGTCACATTTTAAGATAGTTATATAGTTACATGCATTAATTCACAAGAAAATAATTGAAGCTCATTTACTGCCATTCAACTTTACAACATACCCAAACGGAAGCTAATAAAAGCTTTTATAAGCATGAGCCGAACTTTCTGGAATCAGTGAGTTTTATTCCAATTGCCACAAACAGCATTACTAATCATTTATTAGAAAATCTGAGGGAAGAAAAACAAGGGGAGAGAGAAGTAAAAGGGGTTGGCTACTTACCTGCATAACTTCGGATATTAAAAAAACAACTACAATTAAACACATTTACTCAATCTGCCTGGTCTCAAAGCCACAGGACTACAGACAAGCTACTTTTGTCTGCCCCGGCAGAGTGGGGACAGCAATGCCAGCTTCTACAGAATGGTGGCTTAACATAAGCACTAGTCAGAACAGCCGCAGTGTTATGTGAATTTTTATTTTGCAGTTCTGAAATCCAGATGAAAATCCATCTTCTGCTCTTACCGTCCTTCACGGAGGTTTCTGATTAGGGATATGGCATATTCTCTTGAATTTAGGCCCATGGAGAAGAAAGGAAGTACTGATAATGAACCAGAAATTTAGACAAAGCTAGTATACAGTTTTTAAACTAGAAAGTGCTGATTTTAAATATGTAAATGTTTTATTTCTTCAGCACTTCCCTTACTAATGCATACCAACGCCTCTAGTATAACTCGATGTCGTATCCCCAGTCATAATTTCCACGCTGTAAGACCCTGGACTTTCAACAATGCTGCTATAAATCAATAGTAACAGCTTTGTAACAGTAGAGATTCTCTGAATAGTGTCAAAGTACACTTTCTAAAACAAGAAGCTATTTTCTGAGCTTCCTACAATGTATCTTTCATGGACACCCAAGCTCTAACCTCCTGTAATTGCAACATTGTTCTAAAAAAAAAAAAAAAAACAGCATGACATACAAATGAAAAAGATACAAAAAGGAAATAATGTATTAGCATAGAAGAGGAGTCTGTGGGGAAAAGCATAAAGCAGTTCCGCACACACTTCTCCAATCTGTTCTTCCCTTTGGAGTTTGGGGACCGGCACTGACAGCACCTCGAACAGTCGGGCCTCCTTCCTGGTGCACACTGCTCCCTGAATGCACAAGTCACTCTCATTCCTCTTCTCCTGCTCATGTCATTTCCTCACGTTAGAACGGCCTCCCCCGTCTCTCCCACCAAAGGGAATGCTATGCCTCCATCACAGCCCAAATCCAAAGACACCTCCTTCTGAGCCCAGACGATGTCCGCCTCCTCTAGACATGCTTCAGCACTATCTCATCAAGACGTACACGACGACGTGTTGTTTCTGTCTGAGTTGCTTCACTCTGAGCCCCCTGACGCCAGACGTTGTCCCATGCCCTGCGGTGTCTGGCACCATAGGCACAAGGGAGGTCCGTGTCTCTGGCACAATCGCCCGCGACAGGGAGCAGGCACGGAAGTGTTACTGAGTTGAACTCTTCACTCTCCCACACCTCCAACCGAGTTAGGGTTGGCAGCGTAAGTCCAAGACAAAAGGGAAACTGTGAGGTGGCAGAGAGCACCTGAGTGAACATCACGGAGTCTGGACCTGTCCGGCCTGGCTTTGAATCCCAGCTCCCCCATTTCCGGGGATCTTGGGCAAGTTACTAAAGTTCTTTGTGCCTCTCTGTTTCCTCATCAGTAAAATAAGGATGATAACACTACTTACCCTTTTCAGAATCGGTGTGAGGATCAAATGAGTTAATGAAAACTGCGTGGACCAATGTCTAAGAGCAAGCACTACACGGGTGATTGTTATGTTTCAAGTACAGGAAAAGCTCTACATCCGACTTTGTCCACTGCTATACACATCACCACCAGACTTGTGGTCTCGCTAACAGGGTAAAGGCACTACTAGGAATTAGATCATTTCTAAGAGAATTTTGCTCAGAGTTCAGCTATTAACAGGACTTTCCTCTTATCTCATTCCGAATTTGTCCAAGTTGGAGCTCAACTTACTTATAACACCTTCGCATCTCGTATTTCCAGCCTCATTATTTATCTCCTAATTGCCTAGTGCAGTCATCTCAGATAATACAGATGGATTCTATATTTCCCAAAATGCCAAAACTAGAGATGTATAGATATTGGGGGGGGGGGAGGGGGAATCCCAGTAAGTAAAGGCATTAAAGATGAACTGCCCTCATGCTAATCTTACTTTGAACTTGCTCTAAAATAATTCTTATCTCATGTTGACAATTAATCACATCATTCCCTCCATTCTATTTTTTGATAAAATCTATTTCCAGAAACCATTTTTTTCCCTTTGCATAATTAAATAGAGAGGGAGGTTTAATGTAGCTGTAGTAATTTCAATTAGATTTGACTGTTAACACTGAGCCAATCAGGATATGTTCCCGTCTCGGGTTAAAGTCTAACATGAGGTTTCAGTTTGGTAGAAAACAAGACCTGAAATAAAGAGTTTGTCATGGAAACTCTGACAGATGAGGATGGTAAAGCCTTAATCCTGTCACCAAGAAATGTTTCATGTTTCCATTAATGGCATCGTTCCTTCCTCTAACATAAATCCAGGATTTGTAAGAACCCAAGGTCTCCACTTGGCTTTGAAAAAATGTTTTCTGCGGAATGGTCAGGATCTGAACCCACGCTCCACCCCACCCGCCTGGTAAATTCAGCACTCTGATTTCTAAAAAGGGGACGTTATCCCCGAGCTTAACAGGGTGCTTTTGGAATGAAAGTATATAAAATATGAAACCCCCTAGATGTCCAGCACATCACACCAGTTAATAAATAAGTTTTTCTCTCCTCTCAGTTGAATAAAACTTTTAAAGTGATCGTTCAGGTGCAACCATACCTGACCCATTCTCTCATCCATTCCAACTCAGACAGACATGGAGGCACAGAAACCTTTCAGAAGAAACAAAACTGAGCTCCTACCCCTCTCGGGAGCATCACAACGTGGTCTCGACTATTAGCGATTTCAAAGGAAAACAGATTATTTAAATGACTGTACCAAATGCGTGTACTTTCGCTGGTTTTAATAGTTCCCCTTGTCCTCAGCAGTCTCCTCCCTCCTGCTGTGGCCCATAATATGCTCTTATTTATGGCAATAAGACTCATTTCTGATGCTTGGGCACTTTTCTAAAGATAGATGTCAAATTAAGTGCTTTATTATTGTACCAATTTTTGAGGTTTAGCATAACATATAACAACTTGTTATAGATAAATTAAAATTTTCTGCTCCACATTTTGAATAAGTATGCTTAGCTTCAAAGTACGTTTTAAAAGCTATCTAGAGATCTACCCTAGTTGACATAACTTTGGATGATAAACTAGATTTTAAAAAGAAAAAAAAACAGTCAGCAGGCAGAAGTCTCTGTGATCCTTCTGGTTATCCACATTCATAGCATCTCCCCCCTGATATTTATTTAATCATACGCCCAGCAAATATTTACAGAGTGTCTACCGAGAGCCAGGCACTGCATTAAACACTGGAGACACAAAGTAGAAGCCTCAGCCCTTGCTCTCAAGGCTGGCGGGAGAGACAAACTTTACAGGATAAGGGGTCTCATGACAGGGAGAGCCAGAACGGCAGGAGAATGGACAAGGGCTGAGCTACATTTTAGCTGAAGACCCGCAGGTAAAAACAGGCATTCTGTGGGGGGGGGGGGGAAGAGGTCAAAGAAAGAATTAAAAACTTTCTGGGAAACTGCCACCGATGCAGAATGACTGGGAGGATGGGAAGAAACATCCTTGGATGAGTCGGAAAATGCCAAGCAGCGGGACTTGAGACAGAATGTCCTGCGGAGGAGCCAGACTGCATCTGATAAGGAGGCTCTGAAATCAGTGCAATTCTGAAATCGGAACATTCTGAAGGAACACAGATGAGCAAGCTATGGGTTAATTCGGCTGAAAACTTAAATGTGAACCTCATGCAGGAGAGCCAAACACTCGGAGAGCAGTAAATCGTTTCACCTTCAAATCGGAAAGGAAACTTAAATGTCAGATTCATCCTCAAAAACGTTAGGTTTCTACTACCTAGGACAGTCACTGCATAAGCTGCAACATCAGCTTCTGGTGGAGGGTGTGTGTGTGTGTAAAATAAAACTTTCACCTGATGTACTAAGTACGATTTCAAAAGGCATTAATCAGAAATCACTCCATGGCAGGAATACAGCCACGAATGGGAACACCCAACACAAGCTTTATCCACGTGGCCCTATTCCTAACAAGCATTAATGCATCTCTGCAGAGAAAAAAAAAAAATCTATTAAAAGAAAAGCATTTCTAACTGCCCGGCTCCACTGCACTTTTCTGTATTGTAGGTATTACTGACAATTTCACCTTTGAAGCTGAAATGCTTTGATCTGACCTCAGTTCAAAATCTCCCAGTTTTAAATTATACTCACTCTTCTGTGGGCCTATCTGGAACGGTACAGATCGCCCCAAGAGCTCATCTTTGGTTAACACAGCTTCCGATTTGCAGGGCAGTAACCAATGAGAAGTGAGGGTCCGGGCGGCTGCTCCCTGTTTTTTGAAGATAAAGGATGGCAGATCCTAGCCTTGCCTTTGAAAACGAGTGAGCTGAGCGTAGGGGTGGCCGACACAGTCCGCGGGAAGGACGAGCACTCCGTTGGAGGCCAGCCTCGCCGTTCCGCCCAGCTCGGACCTCAGCTCCCTTCTTGTTCCTGGCACTTGGTGTCCACGCTGTTTGCCTCCCAGAACCTAGTGGACTACGAGAACAGACACCCTTGCCTTAAAAGCCGCCAACTCAGTTCGCTTTCTCCTGAAAGTTACCCTTCCATCCGCTTGGTTTTCTGGAATTCTTAGGTCGTACGGCCAAGGAGAACCCATTTTTCTTCTCCCCTCAAACATCGACCAACTTACCTTCTTACAGGAGAAGTATAAAACACCGTCCTGGCTCAGGCGAGCCGATGGACAGTATCTACCCTGAAACAGGCCTTCGAAAATGAACTGTCGGTGTAGGCGAGCTGAGTTTTAACCCTTAACCACTGGAAAATACAGAGCTTTGGTGTTGATGACAGTGTTTGGTATGTTCTTAGCAGGGAAATGGCTCAAGATTCCAAAGTGCCACACGGTGGCAGCTGGAAAGCCGGGGCTGGTGGCACACTCTCATTTGTGACTTCGAACAAAAGGGAAAGAGAAGAGGCAGGGGAAACAGGTTGGGGAGAACCAGACAGAACAGACTACGTGAGTAACTGGCATGTCACGTAAGCAGGTCACAGGTGGAGAGGCGGTGTCTGCCACTGTAACTGGAGAAGCACGTGAGTCTTGCTAACTCTGAGGAGGGGGAAAAAAAAAAAACTGAGTTGGCTCATCCCCTTTCCCAGCGGTGAAAGTAGTAGATAAGACTGTTTAGGCTCAAGTGCCCCAGACCAGGAGAACCTTCGACAGCTCGGTGGATCGTTCTGCTCTGGGACAAGTAGTTTTAGAAGCAGCCAGGGCAAGAGAAACTCTCCACCGGAGAACAGATCTCCCAAGGGAATCTCAGCTTCATTGAGGACCAAGCCAGACAAGACTACCTCCCTTTCTCCCTCTCCTTTCTCTAAAAAAACACATGGGCAAGGAGTAGTTCTCCGCTAGCCTCATGGAAATGAAACAAACACTGAGCAGATCACACAAACCCACAAGATATTATGCCAAAGGGAAAAAAATCAAAAGGCGAATTTGAGTCACGTCATTTCAAGGGTCATTTCAGATCTGCAATACAAAAGGACGAGCTTGTCTTCATCTCTAAGAATCTTAAGAAAAGTCCTTTACAACTTCTAGGTCTACCCTGCGCCCTTCTCCCAAGTGTTTAAGACCCTTGGTTTCACTATTTCAGACAGGCAGTTCCCACGATGGGATCCTCCTGTGTTACCTCCCCTAGCTAGCAATGTCGATTTTCACAGTTGTAACACTGTACTTCAATATAAGAATGGCATGGAGTCCACTAAGTGAACATGGGAGTAACCCAATAAATCTCTCTTCAGAAAGGTTTCCCGCTTCCATTCAAGCTGTATCTTGGAGAAGGGAAGAAGTGAGAAGTACTTTTACATGCTTTTGGTACATGCTTGTAAAATGCAATGCATTGCAAATGGCATAGATCACAAACGCAGTGTTAAGGACTAAAACTCGTTTCTTTAGTTTTCCAATTCTTACTTAACATTTACTAAGTAAAATGATGGCAAACGTTCTAGGCTGAAAGCTCTCTTACCACGTGAATGCATGACTCATTCGGAGCATATGCACCTCTGGTTGATAAAAGCAAATTTTGCTATAGATATTTCTCTACTGACCAAAGCAACAATGACAGAGCTAGAAGATGCTGCCTCCGTCAAGTGAGAGAACTGATGGAAAATGAGAGTAGCCTCAAACTCCGGCTGCCGCCCCAGGGGAAATGTTGACAAAGGCATGGATAAGAATGTCATTCCACTGAATGACACTATCAAACAGAACCAAGAGGAGTACAGTGAGAAAACATTTTTAAATGGTCAGATGTTAGAAAAATTTTCGAGAGCACCAAACTAGGGAATGTTGGGTGACTTGTGTTTGTACAATTAAAAAGCATTGTTCCGAGCCAGTATGTCCTTGGTTTACAACAAACAATAAGATATAATGGATTTGCATATACCTATGGGAAGTCAAACGTACGTGGCATACGAAACAAAATGGAACGGCGTGTTACAAATGGGTTTACACCTGAAATGGTTTGTCAGTTAAAATTTATGAATGCAGTATGGGAACGCATTAAAGAGACACGAGGTTTACCTCTTCGCCAAAGCAAAGAACAGTCCAGAAAGCATGTAGTCGCTGCTCTAAATTGTCTCATTTGTAAATCCTGAATTCAAGTATCAGGTAAATTCTCAGGAAAAATACAAATGGCTAAAACATGTTTGAAGAAACATTCACCCTTATCCAGGAGATGGGGCGGGGGAGGGGGGCGGGGTGGAGAGGTCCCTTTTCACCTGCTAGAGCAAAAACATAAAACGCTGATATCCAATCCTAGTAAGAATGAAGGGAAAGGGGGTACTTCTCATAGATCAATACTGACAATGTAAATTGGAACCTATTTGGAGAGCAACTTAGCTGTACTCATTAAAATTTTAAATGTACACACAGACTTCTAGGTATCTATTGTAGAAATACCTATACTAGTGCCCAAGGATATTGACAGTATTTGTACTAGTAAAAACTTAGAAATAATTAAAATACCCATCAGTAGAGAAGTCATTGAATAAATTTGAGATATTCGCATTTGCAACACTAAGTGAGATACACTGATGTTTTGACATAGAAGAATATCCACCTCATACTGCTGAGTGAAAAACTTAAACTGCAGAATGATTAAGAATTGGATCTTTTCAAAAAACAAAATATATGTGATTGAATGAATGGATGTCCTAAGTAGAAGGGAGGAGGGAATATTCAACTTTATTGTATACGGTGTTTGTAATTTTTGTATCACTTTTATAATTTAGGTAAAAGGGAACTATGCTGACAGACTATTAATCTGCTAATTCACTAAAAGTTCAATAGATACTCTCTGGGAAAACCATTGAGGTCCTCTCCACCCCCCACCCCCTCCCCCCACAGCCTACTAACCCACCCACTCATTGATTTCATCAATAAAATTTGCTCAGATGAGGGGTCTAAAAAGGACCAATATGATCCTGAGTTCTTTATATGCAGAAAATGATAGTTTTTAAACATAACATACCCACTTTGTACTTGATAATATTTAGAAAATTTAGCAAACACTTTTTAATAAGTTTCCATAGGCCCCCACACGAACATCGCCAAAAACATTAGATGTGAATCACGTTAGCCCAAAATCACAAGTTTACATCTTTAAGCTTCCTAAAATCATGTTCAAGCGTAGGTCCAAATATTGCCTACGAAGTTCCGCTCCCCACCTCCGGGACATGGGAAGAGCTACATGTTCATCTTTCATAAAGAAACTAATGCAACATGCCTTTCTCTTCATTCTCTATTTAAAGGAATGTCCCTTGATTTCCCAAAGTAACTCAAAATGTTTTATTCAACAAAGGTTTTAAGCACACTGTGGAGAAAGGTGGAGCATTAAGTAATTACACCATAAAATACCTGTATTTAAAACATTTAGAAAACGTATATAGGAAACAAATACACAAATTCTCAGGTTTTAATGGTAATGAACTTACTAGCACAATTTTAAAGTTACAGAAAGTACAAACAGTGCCTCTCTAATGCGCTTATTAGTGTTAGGATATTTTCCAGGCTAGGATGTACTTTCCACTTGCCCTAATAAACTTGTGCCCAGATGGGAAATGTAACCAGGACTAAATAAACATAGTATAGATGGTGAGAGCCAGAATGTGGGCAATCAACCTAGGATGCCTTCGAAGCTATAAAATGGTTTAAAAAATAAAACGTTTAAGCAAATCAAGTATGAAAATCTAGAAATTTGATATGTGTGAAATGTAACTACAAATCAGGAAGAGACTGACTGCTTTCTGGATGAAATGGATAGTATATGTTGCCACGAATTTAAGCCAAAGGAAAAATGGGCCTCATACTACAGTATCCAGTCATCTACTTTAAAGTGTGCAAACTTTGTTTTGGGTGACAATTAGTAATCAAAAACAAACAAACTTATTAGTATAATGTGTGGCCTAAAATTAATTAGGAGTCCAACTCAATGCATATGAGATGAACAACAAAAACGGAGGAAGAAGAAAAAACCACAGGATTACAGAGTGATTCCTTTTCTGAACACCCACACGAAGACAGCAGTTTCTGACAAGAATGTTCTTGGCAAAAGATAAAATTATAGGAAGGTTTTTTCTTCCCCCCAATAAAAAGGCAGCTCTACGCACAGATGACTAGGCAATACCACATCATTTTTTTTTTTAAGGCCCAAATTTACCACTCTTGTATTTCAAAAATATCCAAATAACCTTTTTTTTTTTTGGATGACGAAGAAAAGCTGACTGGAAATACTGTTCCTGTGTGGAATGCTCATTTCATGTTGTGCTTGAAAACAAAATCCAGTATGGCAGCTTACCTTGGCACTGGAAGCCTTGTTTCCCAAACCCCCTGAAAAACAAACAAGAACAAAATATCTTATCATATTTTGTACTGGATGCCATGTTTTAAGCCAGTTATGTGGCAAAGCACTCTACAGGTTTAAAGGTCTGCACATAAAACCCAATGATTTGATAGGAAAAACAGGCCTAAATAGCTTAGGGTACTATGTAAATTCAACTCTGGAAAAAAAAATCTATCTGGCCATAAAGGCTCACCGAACTATTTCAATGTATCAAGGTCTTGATACATTGTTACATATACTTAAGTTTACAGTGTTACATATACTTAAGTTTTGAGACAAGAATTGTATATTCAAAGTTATTGGCTACAATATAAAAATATGAAGAACCTTATGGGGAGAAAAAATAGAAGTGGCTTAATTTGGTCCCTAAAGACCAAATGAAAATAGATGTTTTTCTCCCAATAGACAGTTAAAAAGTGGCTTCGTCATTTGTTATGAATTTGTTTAAAATATTTGCCTAGAAATTGCCAAACAGCACCACTCTTAATATTAAATTTTGGCTTTAAAGGAGCCAGATTTTACAGTATCATTCCTGTTTGCATTTGAGATTATGATCTAATTTTTACTGAAAGCCAATAGCATTTGAAGCACAGAGGCTATTTTGTTCTTGTAAATTACTTTAGAGAATTTACTCTCTAAGCAGAGAACCTTGACATGGGCATTAAATTGCAAACACCATTCCAACTAGGATGAACTGCATTAATTTTCAGAAGGTTATTAGTCATAATCTCTTGCTTCATACAGCATTTTAAGTTTACAAAGCACTTCACATATCTTTATTATTAACTTTGTCATCCCCCCAAAATACTTAAAACCCAAACATTTAGTTTCAAAATAGCAGTGCTTTAATGTTTAAATAAAACTCATAAATTAAGGACCCATAGAAACAATGAAAGAAAACTGGGAAAAAAACACTGCTAGCCAAACCTGGTGAATATTTTCCTAGAACTTCCAAGTGGCTCCTTTATAGTTAAGTAAAGAAATGTTGCAGGGATTCCTCAGGGAGACCTTTATTTTCCACTTCACCTTACACCTGGTGACCTGCCTTGCCACATCAGGTCACCAGGGGCAATTCCTCCAGAGCAACTGATAATGGAAAGACTCTAGCTAGCCTCGCTTTGTTTGTTGTAGTCCCTTTTCTAGCTTACCTATGCTTCCTGCAAAAGTCATCAACAGGCTAACTGTTTTTTTTTTTAATGGAATCTCAGTTGACACAGCTGGCTGAAGACTTCCCTTTAAATGTAATATGCTTTCTTTGCCCCCTGCTCCAAGAACTTATTTTAAATAGTCTTATCTACAATTATCTACTCCTGTGAGCACAACTGTTTCATAGGCTGACTTAATTACATGACGGAAATCATTCGTAGGGGTGACTGTGCTTTTTCATAAGTGTACTTAGTAGCACCACATTGGTGAGACTCCCTTAGAGTCCCTTAGATTTCCTCAGGCGTGAATTCAAATAAAGCTATCAATGAAAGTAAGCACATGTGTGGGGCTCTCCCTTAGAAATGATCTTCCCCGGCTATGATGGATTCAAATAAAACCATCCATTAAAAAATTAAAGCGCCTCATTAGCACCACGTTTGTGAGATTCACCCTTTGAGAGGTTTTTCCCCCCAGATGTGATGGATTCACACAGAGCCACCTATACTTTTCCCTAGGGCCCCAACAAGCGACATGTGCCACACAGCCAGCCTATGGCACGGTACACTCTGTGGTATGGCCACCCGGATGCAGCTTCTCCATCCTTCTCCAGGAGAGGTGAGAGCTAAGGGACCCTGGCCACAGCTCTGACCTGGGGAGCCTGGGAAGGCATCCACGAAGGAGAGGCAGAAGAGGCAGGTAGCAATCCAAAAAGAAAACTACAGCTCCTCAAAGTGGAGCACCTGGAGCTCCCTTTTTTTTTTTTTTTTTTTTTTTTGGCGGGGCGGGGGTTAGGGGGGAGTTACCGACCCTTCGAGAAACAGTTAATCGAAGCTGTAATTATCTCACCAAAAAAAAAAAAAAAACACAATTTCACCTAGTTTTGCAGGGTTCAGAGGTCCCTGGACGCTATTTATCAAGTCCCCGGGGTTAAGGAAAGTTGAATTCATTAGAAATTACCTGAACTCTGACACTTTTAGCCCTTAGAGTATTTTTCTTAAATAAAGCCTCTGTCCTCATCAACGGGGTTACAGGTTCTAATCTCGTGTTGACAGGGTCTATTTTAAATGACTCCCTCTGTCTTTCTGCCATTTGCCAGCTCGATTTTAACTCCCCCTCCCCCACGGCAAGCTTTCAACAGTTTGCTGCTTCTCCTCCCTCTCCGGGCTCACCCAGGAAAGTCAAAGTCTTTCCGTGCCCAGCAGATACAAACTACAGTAGGCAGGGACCCAAGGTTCCAGTAACAAACAGCACCCCCTTCCCCCTCCCGCCGCCGCTGCCAGCCCGGCTCGCCAGCCGCTCGGACCGCGGCTCCCGCGGTTACTCCCGGGCTCGTTCTCGGGCAAGCCCTGGCCCCTGGCTTCTCCCTTCCACTTTCCCCTTTTGCGCACACCCCGGCTTCTCCGCGGTCTGCACGCAGGGCGGTTGCGCCCGGGGCGACTAGCACTGTGCACGGGGTCGGTGTCACCCCCGCGCGCGGACAGCCTCCCTCCCGTGGCAGGGGGTGTGTGTGTGTGTGTGTGTGTGAGACCGGGAGGCGACTTTCCTGGGAGTCCTGCCCCCCGAGGCAGTGGCCCGGGCGTCCTCGAGTCATTCCGGGCAGGAGTGCGGACTCGCGCCGGCTCTCCAAGTTCCCCGCGTGAGTCAGCCCTGGAGTGGAGCCGCCTGCACTCGGGGCGCTGGGGCGAGCGCGGGTCCCCGGGGCCAAAGGACCCCGGACTAGCGAGGCGCTGGCCGCTGCCCGGGGCGCGGCGAGAGGGGTCCGGAGTGGCGGTCCGCGCGCCCCGCCCCGCGCGCACCTACCAGATGAAGTCGGTGCAGTGGCTGCAGAAGGTGGGCTGCTTGAAGAAGCGGGCGATGAATTTGTGGTCCTTCACCTCATGCACGTTCTTCTGTCTCAGCGCCCCTTTGCGCGCGAAGCGGTTGGCCACGTCCTGAGACGCCGTGGAATCGTTGGCCGGGAAAACGTCAGCCATGGTCCCCCCCAACCACCTCTTGCCTCCGCCGGGGAGCAGCAGCCGGGGAGGGCCGGGTGGGCGGGCGGGGGAGGGGCGGCGGGCCCGCGGGCGACCCCGGGCGGGGGGCGCGGGCCGGCGGCGAGGGCGCTGCGAGGGGGCGCGGCGGCGGCGGCGAGGGCGCTGCAGCCGGGGAGAGTCGGGCCGGAGCGGCGCGGAGCGGGAGCCGGAGCCGCTCACTCGCTCGCTGGCCCCACGCTCACTGACAGCCGGGCGCTCGGGCTTCCTACTCTCGGCGGCAGAGGCGGCCCGGAGCGGCGCCGCCCACCGCGCATGCCCCGACAACCGGCGGCGCGCGCGCGCGGGGGAGCGGGGCGCGCGCCGGCCGGGGGCGCGCGCCGCCCGCGGGACGCGCGAGCCGCCGCGTTTTCCGAGCAGCCCAGAAACCGGAGGCGGCGGCAGCGGCCCGGGGAGAGCCGGCCCGAATTTGGGAGCGGAGGCGGACACCGGGCGGGGCGGGCCCGCGCGCTGCCTCCTCTGCTTTGCCTCCCCTTCCTCCGCCCGCCTCTCCTCCCTTCTCTCCTTCCGCTCCTCTGCCGCCTCCCTCCTCCCACTCCTGCTCGCTCGTCGCGGCTCTTGTTTCCCTTCCTCGCTCCTCTTGTCCTCCCCTGCGGGGTCGGAGGTCCGCGCCGCCCGTGCCGGGCCGAGAGGAGCCGGGAGTCCCGGGAAGCGCGCGCGCGCACCGCAGCCGCCCCGTCCCCGGCTAAGACGCACGGCTGTCCCTGGGGCACGATGCCCGGGTTTTATCAGCTTGTGTCAATTAGAGGTTCCACCTGGCTGAAAGCACGCCAATTGTGCGGGCCCCGAGTGCCCGACCCCTAGCCCTCCACGCTGCTTATGCATGGATGGTAAGCGAAGGGGAGGGATTTTAAATCACTGAACATTGACCCTCACCTGCCTCCAATTGTCGACTTAATATTTCACCTGCACCTTGTCTAGTTACTTGAGTTGCACGCGGGATAGTGAAAAGACTTAGTTCTTCATCCCCCCTACTCATGGCCTATCACAGTTACAGCGCCGATTATCAGGCTTTCTTGATGTTACAAGTCCAGAACTCTAATTTAGAAATCGTTTGCATCCTAAGCTAATTATTGTTAATACTGGCAGGTGCAGAGTGCAGCCAGTACATTTGTAAATTACCAAGTAAAACTGCTTGTGAAAGGATAGTTGGCATGGATATGCAAAGGACTCGCTGGGGATGTACCAGCTAATCACTCGCTGAATATTTATTAGTTCTGCCTGGAGGATGCTAAAATACGCAAGGGAAGCAACCATGTCCCAGCATTTCATTATTGTTTTATTTCATTGTCACATTCACAAAACAACTTCATGAACTGAAGAAATCAAGAAAGAATATGCCACCTCACACCTATCATTATAAATCATCATAAAATGAACAGCTGCTGTTGAGGATGTGGAGAAAAGGGAATCCCCCCCCCCCCCGCGCCCCCCCCGCCCCCCGTGCTGTTAGTGGCATTGTAAGATTGGTGCAGCACTTTTAAAAAACAATTCAGAAGGTCCTCAGAACATTAAAAGTAGAGCTGCCATAGGAACCAGCAATTCTACTTTTGGGTATTCATCCAAAGAAATCCACAACTCTAATTTGAAAAAACATGCGCCCTATGTTCATTGCAGCATTGTTTATAATAGCCAAGATATGGAAGCCACCAAATCTCCATCAATAGACGAATGGATAAAGAAGATGTACACATAGACAATGGAATATTATTGAGCAATACAAAAGAATGAAACTTGCCTTTTGTGACAACATGGATGGACCTGGAGGGTATCATGCTAAATGAAATAAGTCAACAGAGTAAGATAAACTATGTAATTTCACTTATTTGTGGAATCTTCAAAAAATGAGTAAACAAAACAGAAACAGATCCATAGATACAGAGAACAAGCCAATGGTTGCAAAAGGGGTGGGGGAAAGTGGGAGTAGTAAAAAAAAAATTAAAATGCCATTGACACCCATAATTACCGAAAGAGACAACACGCTGTTCAACCCTTCAATAAGTTTTTGAAAACTTTTCTAAGACATATACTATCTTAGAGCATTTCACATATACCAGGTAGGGTTACCATTTTTTAAGACTGCCTAATGGAATGCTTGATGATAGGAATGGCTTTTACATATTAACACATGTAAGCTATTGACTGGCCATTAGTGGAGCATGCACTTTGCTGGCCCATTTACAATCTCTTCAGCCAATGTAGTCTGTGCCTAAAGAGACTTCACCTGCTTGATATTCTATCTGGTCAGAAACTTCACCCCTCGTGACAGCCCCCACCAATCCGAGGAGGTAAAAAAGGAAAAGGTAAGGAATGAAAAAATGGAGCACATTGGGAAAATAGATTAGATTCTCCACAAAACACCTAATGCATCGCAAGCCATGGTTGTTTGTTGCTTAATAATCACAAATCAAATGGAGCACAGCAGAACGAAACACAATTCTTTCCTCACAGCCGTCTTTATCTAAGACAGAAGTTCTCACGTGTTTTATGAAGACAAGCTTCTTTCTATTTCCCTGAAGTTTTGATACAACAATGAAGGAAAAATATGGGAGAGTTCGAGGGTGGGGTTGCTGATCATAGAATCCTTGAGCAAAGAAATAGGGAAGATGAGCTACAAACCAATGGGCCTTGGCCACAGCCTGCCCAGCTCCTATGTAAGGAATGACCGATTGCAGTTGTGAGTAGACCAGTTGGAGGCAATATATCTCTTTCAGGTTGTGGTTTTGATTTCCTCTTTCAATTATTACTGCTGTTCCATGTGAGTATGGAGAGAACTAACTGGAAATTTGCTGGTTGGTACCAGTGCTGAGTTTGAGTGTTCAATAGCCTATACCTTACCTCAGTTATAGGGGCGAGGTGGGGAGGCACCTGGAGCAGGGAATTATCAAGCAGTGTAGCACCACCCCTAGTAAGAGCTGATGGGAATGCGAGCCACAATCAGCCCCTGCAGCCCACCTGAGAAGTCCCCATGGTAGCTCTGGACTGGATTATAGAAAGGAGAGCTGCTGGGGAGGGAGCATCAGTCAGTCATGGGCACGAAGTAATTAGACCTTCTGTTTCATGGGAAAGGAGCAAGAACAGGGAACGGTGGCCAGAACAGAGTTTGTCAGAGCCCTCCTCTGTGGCTCCTGCCTTTGGAGGAGTAAGCTTGAGACTCTGGAGAGGTGTTGCCTAGAGTAGGGGGGCCCAGAGGCTGAGGTCAGACTGCTAAATTCATGGTTCTGACCCAGAGTGGTTTCACTGAAACCAATAGTCTTCACAGCGGAGCTTAACATTTGTTGCTTTCTGCAGGTAACTGGTCTGTTTTCAGGTGGACCAGTTCATTTTCACATTGAACAATAGCAATAGCTTAAGTGTAGAAAAGGCTTGATTCTGAGATTTATAGTGACCGAGACGATTGAATGCACTGAATTAAAGGTTTCTTGCTCTATGCCCTGAATTCGAGGTTTAGAAGAGCTAAGACTAGCAACGCATAATTAATTAGGCACTGATTAGGGTCAAGGTGAATGGCAGGTCTCAGAAAAGGGATCGAGACAAAAGTTCAGCTGGAAAGGGACTGTCATTGGGTAAGGCTGGGAGCAGGATAATATTTTATAAGGGTGGATGGATGTATGTATTTAGTAAAGTTTAAGTCTCATACAAATACAAGGTAGGTGACCCTTGTCAGCTTTGCCAAACCTGCATTTTGGACAAAGTGTGTTGAGAGTTTCCTTCCTCTAAGCCTGTTCTTCCTCCCCAACTGACAGATGTATGTCCCTCCACTCTCAGTGACTATGAATTAAAAAATGAGAGATGACACATGGAAGGAGCATAAAAAAAATTATTTTGGAGTCCACATTTCAAATTTACAACATCACCTACCACCCTCACCTCGAAACTGCTTTTTGGCACAGGTCATAATGCCTAGATTCTTTTAAAATGCCAATTGCAAAGGGACCCAAGCAACTCTCATAGCTTTTCGTTCAGTCCTAATTTAACAGAAATGGGAGCAGGTACTTAAGAGTTATGTCGTGATGCTCTCTCAAACCTGGCTGGGGAGAGGTATCTGCCCAGATGAGTGTTACCAATTGGTGATAAGTTCTGTTTCATCTGTCCTCTACCTTATCTCTTCATCGCTGGATAATAAAGCCAGGAAACAAAGCAAAACATGCCGGAACATCAACGCCAGGAGGAAACTTAAGAGGTAATGTCTATGTTCATTATTTGTTGGTTTCACAGGTGTTCGCATTGTCAAACTGAATTTTATACTTTAAATATCTGTACAGCATAATGTACAGCAATTATGCCTTGACAAAACTGTACTCTTTTTTAAAGCCTAGTAGCTAAATACATTAAAACAAATAAACAAGCCAGAAGAAGATTTTCTTTCCCATGTGGCATTCAGCTACACCCCCGAATTCCCTCCTCTACCCACACTAGGTCAGCTTTTATTCCCTCTCCTCACATTCATTTTTCGTATACTCTTTAGTATTTCATCAATTTTGACAAGACTTCTCTCTATCTCTCCCTTCAGGGAAAGGCTTTCTGTTCTCTTTCTATGATCTCGCATCACAAAAAAGTTTAGGAACCAGTTTTGAACAGGGTAAATTGGAATGGGAGTGAGCATCGGGGTAGCTGAGCAGATGGAGAGAGCTGACAATTACCAGATTCTCATCTGTTTGTTCAACAATGAATACTCGGTCCCAGAATATTAATATAGTGTGTGTTTACTATGTATTGATACAGCAAGGAGCCAAACAAACATATACTCCTCCCTTTGTGTAATTTACATTCTCTTTGGTGATTTGAGTGGGAGAGGGGAGAGTTTGTGGACACATCCACCTAGCGAAATTTAACTCATCACATATGTTCACTTCTATTTTTATGACAGCCATCATTGAATAACACATGCATGACTACCTTCAAAACTTCAATCCAGTTTTAGTTTGGATGTTTTATGCTGTACGTAATAATGACAAGAGCACAACTCCCTCCGACTGGTAGAGGGCAAAGATTCAAGAACAACTCGAAGCAACTCAGAAGGTATGTCCAGTAAGGTTTATACAGGTAAATCAATAAGTGACGGGGAATGCCAGCCACATCCTTTGGGGAAGCTGTTTCACAAGAGTCAGTGCAGCGATGCCAGCCAGTTTCTTTTGAATGCACGCTTAATATTTTTTGGCAAACTATACAATCTGCAATTGTATCTGTGGTTGACGTGGCCTTAGAACTAGAGATGTGACACCTCCCAAAGGTTTGGAATCCATTCAAATGTCATTCAGGTTTCTCTAAAAGGTGTGGTTCTAACAAATAGGAAAAACAGAAAAAGTACTCAGAAGCACGATTTATGAATAAATCCTAGTTTTGCATGTATCACATGCTCAAGCGCTGTTACAGATACTGTGAGTGGACAGTGAATAGAATAGTTTCAGCGGAGACGTGGCGGTTGTCAAAACTTGTTTGGGGGGGTTTGAGAGAGAAGGGAAGGAGAGAAATCGAAGTCAGATTACAGAGTGCTGTTGCAAACAAGAGTAAAAAGGTGGAGCAGGGTGGTTAGTGAGATCTAAATACTTTTTTTTAAATGAGAAAATAACATTGTATTTGTATGATAGTGGGAATGACCCTGGAAAGGGAATAGAAATAAATATGTTAGTTATGTTGACTAAGTATGGTTGCTAGGTGACAGAGAAGAAAAACTTATTCTCTACGCACTTAGGTTAAGGGACTGGGGGTGTGCGAATTAAATTGACGAACAACAGATTAACAGGAGAAAAGACCGATTTTTATTCGTGTACATACATAGAAGCCCGCAGAAGAATGTCACTCAAGGGATGATTAGAATTTGGGGCTAATATGCCATCCTAACAGGGGAAGGGAAGAGAGAGAGGGAACTTATGTGAAAACAAGTGACTTTTAGGGAAAATAAGTGGGCCCCTAAGAGAATAGATGGAAATACAATATTTTTGTGACAAGATCTAAACGGCACTCTGTAATCTGTACTTCTCACTCCCCGGGCGGGGATTTATGAGAGTTGAATTCTTTCGGCAGGTTCTGCTTTTAGGCAAATAATAGGGGGAGTTTAGAGAACGCCTCCTCCTGTAAGCATTGGCTCTCAAATGGCTTCAGCTCAAAACAATTTTTACATTTACGCAGTGGCATATTCTGTATTTCGGAGTCTGTGGCAAAGCGACTATTAAGAAGAACCC
The DNA here is from genome assembly GCF_014176215.1 of Rousettus aegyptiacus. NCBI lineage: Eukaryota > Metazoa > Chordata > Mammalia > Chiroptera > Pteropodidae > Rousettus > Rousettus aegyptiacus. The sequence goes on from NW_023416309.1 coordinate 105,644,950, forward strand.
AACTGCACAGGCAGTCATGAGGAAAGACACTCTCGGTGTCATAGTCCAACCTGCGCTCTCTTTCGGGATGTCTGTCAGCAGCCTGGGCAAGTGAGGTGGCGACCCCAAACTGCGGCCACACTCTAAATGTCTTCTGTTCGGTGGGTGAGTGTACTTTTCACCCCAGCAAGGTCTAGGATTAACTGAACCGATAATAAAAGAAATTAACCCTACACTATTTGTATTTTTGAGTTAAGTTTAGAGAGAAACTGTATCCTTGTGTTCACAAGAATTTGGCATTGTAGGGGCTTTAAATAGATCTACTCTGAGATTCTAATTTGCGACGTGTAACTGAGTCATGGATTTAGACTGTATTTTTAAGTTGACGTTTTACTGGCGTTGTAAGCAGTGTTAAAACACAAGAGAGTTTTAAGATTCACCAGTTTTATAAATTTAACTTTTTAGATTTATAAAATTAAGTTTTAAGTGTTAACGAAGGGATCTTTGTCAGACTATTGACAGTTTATTATTGTTCATTATTTTCCTCAAGCATCTCTAAAGTGATTTTTAAACAGAAGAGTAAAAGTTTGTACACCAAACTTAAAAGCTTAAGGAAAAAGTATATTTTTGAATCTGTAACATTAGTAAATTAAGTATGTTCTTCTGAATGTTTTTGTGGGCAAAACAAAAGAATGACAAAAGTTACCCTCAGGGACAAAAAAAAAAAAAAAAAAGAAAACTCGCATTGACAGTTTTGTGTGGAATTTTATCTTATATACACATTTATTTACAGATTTTTTTCTTCTTCCCTTTTCACAAGGGTTCTGGAACCAACAGAAAGCCCAGGTTTCATTCCCGGGGCCTTGTGTGCACGTACGTTTCTAAGAAAGCTGGCATTGTTTTTCTAAACGTATCAAACACATATTCAGAGTGAATTGGACTTACGGTTGTCAAAACTATATTCATTACCTTCGGAACTGGGTGTTTCTCTTACAACCTGGATATCAGTAATTGAAAAATGGTCTGAGCTAAAAAAAAAAAAAAAAAAAAAAAAAAAAAGTGAAAAAAAAAATCTGGCCTACCAAATTGCTCTGTTGCCTTAGAAAACAGATTTAATGGAATTTCAATAGAGCGAATTAAGTGGATGCAGAAAGCACACTGTTTGATGACATTGCTGCTGTCACATGAAAACAATGACATCTGGGAGGTCTGCTGGGACAAAGTCAGATAATGGTATTTCCCTGCTCACTGGGACCGATGAAATATTAATGTTAAGCTTACATCATCTCTAATAAATACTTTTCGTTGATACTAGATAATTTAGCTCTCCGTAGCTGACCTAAACTAACCTAATAACTTACAAAGTTTAACAAGAGAGAAATGACAATAAAAAAGCATTTAACATTTACCAAGGGTTGGACTATGTCCCAAGAATTATTTTAAGCTCTTCACAGGCAAGTGTTAGTTAATTCATTCAATCCTTAGATCATACAAGGTGGATGTTAACATTATCCCCGTGAAACAACCAAGAGTAAAAAAAAAAAAAGGAAAGAAAGAAAAAGAAAAAAGCCAAGTGTACTGAGACACAAAGGAGGAAAATTACATATTCAAAATCACACAACTAGTAACTAGAAGGGCTGAGATTTGAACCTTGGCAGCCTGACCCATAGCCCATGCCCATTCACTAAATGGTCTCTGCCTTCTGTGGCTAGTGTCTTCATCATTTCTCATGTCAATCCTATGCCTTGACAAGAGACATTCTCCCAAGATGGTTCTCTCGAGCCTAGAGTGGGATTTTTTTTTCCAGTTTAGGAGATCCTTCGCCGAGGAACCAAGGCTGATTCTGACAGCATGTAAACATTGAGTCAGAGAGAAGCCAGTCTTCCATCTAGTGGTGTGAGAACGACTTGGGGAGAAGGAGTAGAAACAAACAGACAAAACAAATATTTCGACACAATATCCGAGTCACCACCTATTTGCTGGCTTTTTTTCTTTTCTTTGGTGGAGTGTATTATACACCTGGGAGCACTTGGACTAGGCGAAGATGATGTAAATGAGCACAAACTCCAATGTTTGTTACTTTGTTATCCCACAACTGTATCCATTTTAACCTAGGAGCCTAAGCAACAAATAATAATTTCTTTGTGCGAGTTACGAACTAGAGCAGGCATGCACTTTTGTCATTGTGCACCAGGAGGATTTTTCTCTTTTTTGCAATGATGTAATTTATGGCTCGAATATGGTAAAGAAAGGTGATATTTTGGACACTATCAAAGTTGAATAGCAGTAAATGGTGAGTTTGCTTTTTGGTTTTTATAGTTTTTCCTAAACAATGTCTTAAACACAGACTAGCAAATTCACTATAACTAACAAAGAGGTCTTAAATTCAACTGTTAGAGTCTCGGGGACTATAATTGAGACTGTAGAAAGACTTGAGCCAGACACACCTGGTTTTATATCTTCTTCCATTTACCTTCTCAAATCAGTAGTTAAGCAGACTCTCCCCTTAGCCAACAAGTAGTTCCTGTCCAGTGCCCTAACTTCTTCCTCTTTGCTTCCTCAGCATTCCAAGCTCCTCGTTAGCACACTCTGCGAAACATCTTTTTATATTGAGTCTCACCAACGGCAAACCTTGTCAGAGCCTTTCTTTGCACCTTCTTGCTTTGTGGTACAGCATCTAGCACATTCCAGCTGCATTTCTTCCACAATCAGTGCAGGCAGTGGGGATACAGCATTTACTACAAGGAAGTTCCTTCTGTTATGAAACTTTCATGCTATAAAGCTGGGCTGAACTGACCATCAGAACCCAAAATAGAATCCAGTACCAGCCCTCCACACTTGTACCAAAACATTTCATATCCTGTTCACTCCCTCATTTGACCTTATTTGCATCTTAAATCTTTTTTTTTTTTTAATCCATCTGTGAGTTGTATTTCTGGCTTTTTAGAGAATTCTACATGAGCAGGAAAGCGAGGAAAGACTAGGGAGGACAGGAGGCCTTGCCCCTCTTAGCATTCCAGATTTACTGAAGTAAATCCTATGTTTGGTGCCCATGAGATGGGAGATTGTCAGAAACGCAGTAAGTCAGCCTCTTTCTTCCCCCTCCCTGTCTTGTTCTTGCCTCTGCCGGGAGGCTGATTCTCAGGCAGCACTAGTTTCTGAGGCGTATTGTCCAATCTCTTCCTTTTTGTACTCAGAATGCGGACTCTGGACCTTCCCTGCCCATCACAGCACAGAACATTTTTACTATTCCTCTCGCCCTATCCCGTCCTCTCTCTGAACCCTCACTGCCCTTCCTCTATTCTGCTGCCTACATACCCCCATGTCCCTAGAATCCAAAATGCACCCCAGTTGCCCCAGGAAGAGTACCCCTGTGCCGTAACACCTCAAGCATGGTGGGCAAAATTCATGGCTCGTGCCCCCTGATTTTGCTCAGACACGTTTCTGGGCCCTCAGAATCAGAGCTAGAAGCCAAGGTTTCTGTCTTCCGGGAGCTCGGGGTTGACTTCTTTTGTCCAACAACTAATCATCCTTTGCAGATGCTCTGACTTCACTTCTGACTGACCACCCTTAACATTGACCTTCTACGGATTAGTTTTAAGTCCTTTTCATTCACAGCTCAACCAACGAATCATCTTTAAACAAGCACCAAAGTGGATTAAAAAAGCTTTTATCTAAAGACATTCTTTATAGAATTTTTTTTAAAACGGGTTAAGTAAAAACCATTCACAATGCTTTTATCTTTCTATGCAATTGAATTTTTCAGATGTAGGGTCTCTGGAAAAAAAAAATGTAATTATACTTATTTCTACCTACTCCAGTATCTAGAAAATGTTGAATTGTTGGACTAAACTTTCAAACACCAACCATTTTTAAAAGAACCTTTGGTCATATAAAGTAGCTTAACAAGGACCAGTTTGTCTCACGTTGCTTCGTATGAGAAATAAATACATACGTGTATTTTAAGGAAGGGTGTGCAGGATGTGGAGAGAGCATCTTTTGCTATTCCTTCTTCCCTCTGCAGTCGTATTGCCTGGAGGGACATACAAAGCGAATCCCTATTTATTGGGAAAGATTCCTTGTGGGTTTCAGCTGCAGGTGTCTGAGGTACTGGAGCCCGGTTTTTTCTGTGCCAAACCAGACAGGGGTTCTGAATTAAGGAATCTCTGAACTGGAAAATCTCCACTAACAAGTGGAGATGCGAGGGCCAGCGGTTCGCAAACAAAACAATGTGATTTCACCGGAAACATCAGCTGTGTGCAACACAAAATGTTTCCCCCTCAAGTTTTCAGTGACGATGCCTCGCTTCTCCCTTTCACCCTCTTGTTAGGCGCACGTGACCTTGAGAGCCAATGAGAGCAACTCAGAAGTTAGAACCAAAAGCCAGAAAGCCTTCCATCCGCATATCTGTTAGTGAGCTTAACAACTGAGGTGCCTTGTGAATTCATAACGGGAGTGTCAGCTTGAAAGAAATGCCAATGACATGTTCCTAGTGAATCTGTACAGAGCGGGGTGAGTTTCGCAAAAACATCTTCTACTCATGCCCCCTCTTTTGTGGGGGCGTTCTCTTTTTTTTTTTTTAAACTCATTTTTGTTTTTTAAAAGAAGGCTCAGATGGGCACACAGTAAAATACAAATATTAGGGACATGTTTGTCTCTGCACCGTCTCCTCCCCTCCCATCCCCCAGAGGTAATCTCTATACTTGCCTTTTAAAGAAAAAATATTTGTGTTGCACAACATAGTGTCTTGATCCAAGTCTGTAAAAAGTGAAAGACAAAATGCTTCAGATAACCTCTGTCACTGCCATGCCCTGGGCTCTTCTCTTTTTAAAAATATCACTAATTGGTCCTACCAGACATTGGGAATTAAAAGGTTAACCAGCACCATAGCTTAGGATGCTTTTTCTAACTACATCACATAATTGCTTTTCATGTTTACTCAGCCTTAGATGAGATCAATAAATGTGTGTTGATCAAATAGGTTGTATTTGGTTCACTAAAGGGCCATGTAATGAGAAAATAATGCGCATATAGCCATCGCTTTTTGCCTCTTCTACCACATAAAATAGGTTTTAAGGCAGGTTTCCACAAATAAAAGAGCCTCAATGAATGATCAGAAAGGTAACCTGGCCTGGAGACAGACAGACAGACAGACAGATGGAGAGAAGAGAGGGAAGACTGAAGCTCGTTTCTGGAAAGGCCTTAAGTGGACTCATTCCAGATATTTTATTGCTGCTGATAACCCAAGTAAAGGCCAAAACCCTTGGTTATTTTTTCTGAAAAAGATTGGCGCAATAGCAGTAGAAAATGTCTATGTTTATTAAAAACTCTGTCAACGTCAAGTTGTTATGAAAGTTGCTACTCTTTTGTCCACCATCTGGGAGATTCTGTACGCAGAGACGTGTGGCCACATGCTCCTGCTCACTGTCATTTGGCTAACAGGTCCAGCGCCCCTGGAGGGGGCTGGCTAAGCACCTGCTTAGGCTCACAGAAAACCGAGATTGACAGCACAACATTTGGATTCTTCAAGCTCACCCTTCTGAGGATTTCTAATAGCAGGTCAGTGGCCCTTGATAGAAAGACAGATCTGGACTTTAAAAAATAAAATAAAAAAAATTAAAAACAAAACAAACTGGAATTCCATGTCTTTTTTGAGAATTGACATTTCTGTAACTCCCTGATAGGAGTTAATGGATCAAGATGTAATTCCCAGTGGCAATCTACTTAGCTGGCTGACCTTGCTAGGTTATTTAACCTCTGCAAACTTCAATTTCCTCTTCTGTAAAATGGGGATAGCCATGTACATCCCCACAAAGGCTGTCGGGAGAACTCAGCAAGATAATGTACATATAGCCCCAAATCCAGTCCCTGGCAGACAGCAGGTGCTCAATAAATGTAAGCCCCTTACTTAAGACATATATGTTAGGGATGGAAGAAAGAAAAGATCATAAAGGAAGAACAGAAAGAAGACAAGGAAGGAGGAAGCTAGCACCAGCAGGAAGAGAAGGAAGAACTAACAGAGCTTTTCGTCATGGAAGACGTTCTCGGTGCTCAGCTGGTGCACGCCTCTCCCTCCTGCCTGTCCACTTTTGGCCATTTTATTCCTCGTTAGCACCTTTCCTGGGGAAAGGAGACAGAAGCTAAAGCTTCAAACCAGTCAATTTTACTGTTAGCAAGTCTCATCCAGATTGCGTTGGGGGTAGAAAAGACATGGGCACAGTAAAGGTTAGAGATCATGTGTATGTTACCACCATCTTTCTCTCCTCTTTTCTCTTTACTCCAATATCCCTGCAGAGAAGTCTGGGGCCCACATCTTTACTTCTTCATCCTTCGTTTATTGTTGAACCCCTGTCAGTAGTCTCTTACCCAACCCCACTCCCAACCCCGGTACTCTTCTGAGCTTGCCCTTTCAAAGGCCATTGGTGACCTCTTGTTTACCAAATCAGGTTGATTTTTCTTCGTCTGGGTGGTTTGTGTGGCTGACCTTAAAACTCACTATTCCTGTAGCTAACTACCGCTAGTTTTTGAGAATACAAGTTGTCCATCAAACTCCATCTGCCCCTTCTTCCTTGCTGCCCCGTTCTGTAGGCAACGTGTCCAGCCAAAATACCACGTTCCCAGATTTCTTTGCAACTGGGAGTGTTCCATGAGATGTAAGCAGGATCGTGCCCTCAGAAGGGCAGACTGGAAGGTCATCAGCCAGGTCTTCTGGTGGCTTAAACAGAACCCTGACTGTAGCTTCCTTTCCTGCCCTGCCTGGGGAGACCTGAGATCATCAAGGAAATATTTCTTCAGAACTTACGAGATGAAATCCTCCATCCTCCCTGACATGGGTGTAGAATAAGTGTCTGTCTGGGATGGTGGGAGGGGCACTCCTGAGAAGGGAAATGGAACATCCATTAGGGAGAAGATGATCTCTGTGTGAAGCGCTGGGAATGACTCTAGGTTGTCGTTACTGGTGGTGGGGTGACATCTCCGGAGGTTACAGAGCTGCAGGGGCCTGGGGAGGGTGGGCCTGAAGTAGAGGAGCCCCACCCTCAGTACCAACAAAAGTCAGGCTGGAAGTAGGGACCTCTTAGCTAATGCAGGATGGGAACACCCAGGTTCCTGCTCATTCTCAGGGTCTGAGGAGGACTCGGAGGGCTTCACAGAGGCGCCTAGATGGCCAGTCGACCTGAAACCTCAGCTGAGAATGGGATGCTGGCTCTATCGGGGAAGGGGGGTGCAGCATGAGGATGATTGTGCAGTGTGTAGAAGAGCCAAATAGGAAAGGATCAGTAAGTCGTGTAAAGGTCGCCAGGGAACGCTCCCACAGTGAGTCACTGTAGCACAGCCCACAGCCCTTGCCAACATTGTTTGCTGAGTGAGTGACACATCTTCCTGATTCACCGTGGTTACTATACTGGCTAGTCTGCAAGTTTGTGCCAGCTTACTTAGTCATCTACTGAGGGGAAGACCGTCTTACACATGTAATACCTCTAAAAGATAATTCACGAGGTAGCAGGGAAGTACGTGATTACCTGTGACTCTGGGCGAATTCCGCTCTTTTGAGCCTCAGTGTTCTCAGCTGTAAGACGGTAATAATAAAGCACACCTGTCAGCTTTGTCGTCAGGACTAGCCAAGGTCATGCATTTAAAGCAGTGGATCCCGGGCACGTCAGGCACCTGAAGAGTGTTAATCTTGTAAATTTAATTAAATTTAGAAAAATCTTTTAAATCTTGTTAAAATACAGGTTATAGAGCCCTACCCCCAGAGTTTCTGATTTAATAGGTCCAGGTGGGGCCTAAGTATTTGCATCTGAGTGATGCTTCTACCACTGGGACCAGACTTTGAGAATCACTGCCTTAAAGCATTTAGGCTCTTGCTGAGACGTACGTGGATTCAGTGAGTTCCCTTTCTTCTACCTGTTCATGCAATGGGTGTCTCTAACACGAGGCTTAGGCTTTGGAATAGCTTCTTTGCGTGAATACCATCAACGATCTCTCTGTACTTCAGGTATTAGCCTGGGTTTCAGGAAAAGAGCAATATACAGTAGTCTGCAAAGCCTTTCTAGAGATAACAGTATCGGAACTAATATTTGTGTAAAACTTTCACAGGGATCATTTCATTTCATCTTCACCAAAACCTCATTCTGTCGATGAGGACATTGAGGTTGAGAGAGGGCGAGTGACTTGGTCAGACTCACGTCGCTGGAAAGTGAAAAGCCCGGACTCCAATTCAGGTCTCCTGCGGTATCCTTTCCATCAAATTCATCTGGCTTCATTGTTGTTGTTGTTATAACCTAGTGGGAAGATGGTACCCTGCCCACCCCCCCCCCCGCCCCCAGTCATCACACATCTTTAATGAAGTGCGTGATTCCCTGCGAAGTCCTTGAGTTGAATGACTTTCTAACCTACAGTCCCCAGCAGCAACCAAACATCGCAGGCGTGGATGGCTTTTTAGTTTTTGTCTGAGACACGCTCAGTTTTAACCATGGAATAAGCTAAAGCAGCTCCTTACATGAGAAATGCTGCCCTATCTTGGATTTCCCTCTTCAACAGGGGTGCTCCCTGTCCTAGAAGTCTACATCAGAAGCAATGTGTTAAGGATGAAAACTTTAGAACCACGTCCAATCAATAAGATTGCTGAAAAGCAAATGGAAACTCCATCCCATCAAGATAAAAGGGGAGCCACCCATCTCCCAGAAATGGGAAGTTCATAGGGCTGAAAAGGAAGCATCTGGCTTCATTTGCAGCAGGATGTGGAGCCAAAAAGACACTTGCTTCAATGCAATTAGGGAATGGCAGTTTCTCTGTGAGTAGCATGTGGGAATAGCTCGGTGGGGAAAAAGAGAACAGGCTCTGGAACCAGACAAACCTGGCTGCCTTTCTGGGCTCCTGCATTTCCTGGACAACCCTGGGCAAATCCTCAGCCTCCTCTGACGGCACCTGGCTCTCGGGGCTGTTGTGGGAATTAAATAGGATGATGGACACAGTATCCCTTTTGGCATAATATACAGCGAACATGCTGGTTCTCTTCCTCCGCCCACTGCGATCAACTTGGCGTGGACTTTTGTCTTTTCTGGGGTGGTGGTGGTGTTTTGTTTTTTTCCCGCCTGATGTCAGAACAGCCTTCCTATTTGAGGATGAGTCTTGGGGGGTAGTAGACCTTGCCTCCTTTTATGGAAGGTAAAGAGGCCACCTGCTGCTTCTCCCTGACACCTGGGGAACAGGTGTGTGAACAGGAGTGGGCAAAGATGGGCTTTCGTACCTGTTTGGGTTGCCTATACGCAGAGCCAGAGACAAGGACGTGGGTGTGAGGCGTTTATGTCGGGGGTGATCCAGGAGAAAGGCCGCAGGAGCAGGAGAAGTACGACGGAGAAGGAAGAGGCGCCGGTTACAGGTGTGTCCCCGAGCTGCTTCCAGCAGAAGCACGGACGTCCATCCTGCTGGGGCCCATCCGAGGAACAGTGCGGAGTGGATCTCACACATGTCCCTTAACAACGAAAGGCTAGAGCGATTCCGCTCCTAATCGTATACCCAAGAGAAACGAACACACAAATCCACACAAAACCTCGTACCCAGTATTTTATAGCAGCACTGCTCAAAATATCCAAAAGATGGGAAAAGCACCAGATATCCATCACCTGATGAATGAAGAAATAAAATACAATGGAAAATTATTCGGCCATAAAAAAAAAGAATGAAGAACCGATGCACGCTACAACATGGATGAACCTTGAAACCTTGCTAAGTGAAAGAAGCCAGACACAAAGACCACGTGTTATATGATTCCACTTGTATGAAATCTCCAGAACAGGAAAATCTGTAGAGATGGGAAGTAGATTATTGATTGCCTGGGGATGACCTGATTAGGAGGATAGAGGTAATAGCTAAAGGGTGGACGGGATTTCTTTTCCAGGTGATGAAAATTGGCTATAGTGAGCGTTGCACATATCTGTGAATATACTACAAATCATTGGATCATACGCTTTAAATGGGTGAATTGTATGATATGGAAATGCTATCTCAATAAAGCCTAAGTGAAAAAATCGACTGAACTATATACTTAAAATGGCTAAAATGGTTTAAAAAAAATTAAAGTCAATGGCTTCCTGTACAAATATGAAAAGTGTGGAGAGGAGAGATTATTCAAGGTGGGCACGCGTTGGAGTCACGTGGTCTGTGCCGCTGTCTACAAAGCCCCATTTATCAAGCCTAGTCCTCCGGCCTTTCAGAAAAATTCATGAGCTCCCTCAGGGCCTTCAGATACGGTCCCTTTATGCTCACGGTTGCCATTCCTTGCAGCCCAGAGTCCTGACTCATATACATCTAGAACAGAATCAGCAAAACAGATGTTTCTGGGCATTTTGTAACACTGCTGTTTGTTAATGTAAATCAGAAAGCCAGACCTACTGTAATGGACAGGTCTGTCGTTAGGCCTCTCTTAACAGCAAAATCAAACAGAAAGAGTGCGCTTTGAAAAATGCCCCTTGCTGGCGGGGGTGGGGGCGTGACGGGGTGGCTTCCTCTCCGTCTGCCTGGCAGGCAGCGCAGTGGCTACGACAGACAGCGGTGCTGCTGTGGCCATCACGGGTCGGCAGATGTGTCTGTTTTCAAATAAGCCGAGGGTAGTGACAAGAGAAGGGAGCCATCTCAGCCCCCTGAAACCAACGCTGGGCTTCACGTCTGGAGCCGGGAGAATCACTACGGGGGAAAAACAAAAGGTTTTTAACTGGAGTTAAATATTCTCTCCATTCTCTACTAGCTCGCATCCCTGAGATGGAAAGGCCAGCATGGCCTGTCTGAAGGCTCATCATGGGAGTGTGGGAGGCAGAAACGACCAGAGGGGAAGCGCCTTCTCCCTGTGAGCAGGAATGAGCATACCTCTCGCGTGAAGTACCTTCAGGCCATGAAGGGGACCTGTGTCGCGGGTGTTACTGAGATGCGCTCCCCGGCTCCCCCCCCCCCCCCGACACACACACACCGGAGCAGCAATGTCTGAGAGTCAAGGACCATGTCCTGAGCCAAAGAGCAACTTGAAAGATGCCGTTCATCATGGACCAAGGCCTCAGCCCCAGCCCCTGTCTTATTTTTCCAAGGCCACATTAGCTGGAGAGCTTTACTACCAAAAGGAAGAGGATGGGATCCCCCAGAATCTTTTGGGATTGAATTTTCTGCCCTTCATTAGGTAGGGACCCAAGCAATTTAAATTTATTTCTGAGAGAGATATATAGTAATGGGATCTTTGGCACATCAGAATTCATACTCAGCACATAACATTTTTACTTTTCAATTTCCAGCCTTCACTGTAGTCAGTAATTGAACAGCCAAGTGCATAATTATTTTCATCTCAGAAGCGATCTCTGTACAGCAGAGATTATATTACATGTTTTTGATCAAATGGAGCTCGTTCTAAACTTGACACAGGTCTAAAGCTGTGGGCTCTCCCTTCCCTCTCTCTCTGTTCTCATCTCTTTCTTGGCTGTTTGGGACCACTGCCTGATTCTTCAACTGACTTCTACTCCTAGACAGTCCTCCTCTTTCTGGCTGCCTAGGAGGCCTTTTGGGACCTCAGGACCATGTCCCAATTCTCAGATCAAAACTTCTTGAACTATTTGGGCATCAGAGGCAGTGAGAATATCCCTGGCCCGATGATCCTTAAAGGTGGCAGTGCATCAGAATCACATGGAGAACAGAAGAATCCATCCAGGTCCTGGATTGATGCTTTACTGAGTCAGAAGCTCCAGGGATGGGCCGGGAGTCTGGATGTCTAATAGTATTACCAGGCGAGTCTGAAGTACAGCCGGGTTTGGGAGTCGCTGTCTTGGCTACAGCTTCTCCGACTGCCCACTTCCTAACCACGGAAGAGAACCAGCTGGGAGGCCCTGGGAAGAGTCCCAGTCCACCCATCAACTGCCCACTAAAAGCTGAAAGGCCTTCGAAGTCCAGTTTTTCCATCTTAAAATTCACTTGCATACTGATGTCTTCAAGTGTCAACCCTGCCCTCTCTGACTGACTGCTCGTTTTGGTTTGATCCCCACGTTGATATTGCTGGCAGTGACGAACCCAAATTATTTCCTTTTGCTCGTCGCATGTGAACATCTCCATTCTCCAGATTTCCATGTAAAGATAAATATGGTGCCAGGCACTTCGAAGCTCTCAGACCCTCGTGACGACGTGCATGGTAGATATTATTAGGCCCATTTTACAGATGAGGAAACTGCAGCTCAGAGAAATGACCTAGATAGTAGATGACTGAGTGGCAATTCTTTTAAGTGTTTTTGTTGTGATTTAATATACGAATATAACATTTACTGTTTTATCCATTTTTAATTGTAAAATTGTACATTCATTCACGCGTTGCGCAATTATCACCACGATCCATTCCCAGGAGTTTTTCGTCATCCCAAACCAAAACTCTGTATCCGTCAAACAACAACTCTCTATCCTTCCTTCCCCCCAGGCCCTCGTGACCACTGTTTTGCCTTTCGTTTCTGTGAATCGGCCTCCTCTACCTCTCACAAGTGGGATCATACAGTATTTGTTTTTTTGTGTTGGGTTTATTTCACTTAGCATAATGCCGTCGAGGTTCATCCATGTTGTAGCATGTCGGGCGGAGCCGCGATTTGCACCCAGTTCTCACGGATTCGTAGATCCATGCCTTTCCCACTTCCCATTTTGCCTCCGAGTATTGCAGGACTGGGAGGTGGAAGAAGAAACAACCATATTTTTTTTTTTGGTTCACAGAGCATAGACATGAGATCATCAGTGGAAGTTTTCGGAGAGGCAAATTCCAACCTCAGCGTCTGAAAAAACGTCTTGTTATTAGAGCCGGCTCAGACTAAAATGGGGCCATGTCGCTGGGTAGTGAGTTACCTGTCCCCAGAGGTAACCAAACACAGGCTGGACAACCAGGTGCCAAAGAAGCTGATTTCTCCTGGCCCCCAGGATTTTGGTTGGAAACAGGAGGCTTCGGAATAGAAATAACTGTTTTCAACGGTCGCTCCTGAGATTATGCCAGAATCACCTGGAAAAGCTTGTTAAAACAAGGATCTCTGGGTGTCCCTGCAGAGGTTCTGATTTATCGGGTCTGGAAAGGGCTCAGGGTACGTTTTGGAAGAGCCCGTGAAGATCTGGGACACATGCCAGGGTTAAGAGCCGCGGGACTGGATGAAGCTAACCCCACCCCAACACTAGATCTCTTTGACTCGGTTCCAACTCGTTTATCAAAGGGACAAGGTGTGCACCGACACGGGCTCTAAAGACTGTTAAGAGTCTCTGAGAAACAGAGGTCAGTGGTGGGCGGTTGTGTCTTGGTAACGATTCAAGAACTGAAGAGAAACTTTAGTATGTAAGTGCCCCAAACGGTTAACATCATGAAGCGTTGCCAGAGTGGAAACGGTCATAAAAGTCACTTCCACGGCTACCGAAGTAACAGGAGTCGCCAGCCCATGGTGTTCTAGCTTTGTCCTCCAGCGGAACGGCTTTCCCAACCCCGTCCTTCCTTCCAGCCTCCTTGCTCCTCACCTGTCCCCAGGATGCACATGCAGGCTGGGAGTCGCAGAGAGACACGGCAGTGAGACTAAGCCAGAGCAAGCTAGATATAATTAGCACATGATTGCTGGGGGACCTTGTTAAAATGCAGATGCCCCTTCAGTGCTGGGCTGGACTGAGGGCCCCGGAGAGTCTACATTTCTAACAAGCCCCCAGGTGATTACTGATCCCTACTGTTGCTGCTGGTATCCCCACCCCCCTCCAAGGACCACGCTTTGAATAACAAGGGGTAGGTGGGGGTCAGAGGGCAGGTTCTGGAGTCAGAATGCCTGAGACTGTATGACCTTGGGCGAGCCGCTTAACCTCTCTGAGAGTCTCAGTTCCTGCCTCTGAGAAAGGGGGATATAGCGCTGTGTCATAGACGTGTGAGGACTCTATACGATCGCGTGTGGAAAGCACTTAGCCCAGTGTGTGGGGCGCAGTAGAAACCATGCGCCAGTATCAAACGGACCGAAGAAACGGGGCCGCCTGTGGGCGGAGGCGGCGCTGGGAGGAGAGGCATCGTGCCTTCCGGGGCTCTGGGTGTGGCCGTCTCTTCTACCCCTGTTTTTCCTTCCCGCTCCCCGTGTTAGCCCGGTCCCCCAGATACTCTATCACTTGCGAGAGCTCGTGGGAACTGCTGCTTTGTCATCTGCGCTTTTTAGGAGGCTCGTTCGGATGGTGCTGGTCGGAACCCGTATTGCTGGAAGGAGCCACCTGCGGGGTTTGAATCCGGTGCCGCTGCCTCTGCTCGGCGACGGTGCCTCGATGTGCTTTAGATCGGCCATCGCTAAATTGCTATCCGTCACTTCAGTCCCACTATAGAGCAGCCAGTAATGAGTCCAGCCTGATGAGTGATTCGGGTAGGAACATCCTTTTCTTTCCTGGTGAGACTTCACTGACAACCCAGGTTAGACCCAGCGGGAGCTCTGATTTATCACCATCTCGTTAAGCAGCTGTGGCTGACGATTGGCTGGGCACTTGCAGTGTGTGGCGAAGGATGCTTGTGGGACAGACCTTTCAGGCAGACCTGCTGGCCTGTTCTTTGTTGTCAATTTCCTGGATTCTCTGTACACCCGTTTGTCCTATTTCTTCTGGACGTTCGAGACTCGGATATGGGGTCTGCTAGCTTCTCTTTTATTTGTAACTCTCAAAGCCTCGTATAACTCTCTGAGCAAGGAAAAATCCTGGTTAGGAATGCTGCATTAAAAAAAAAAAAAAAAGAAAGAAAGAAAAGAGTCTCTGATGTGGCCAACCCACAGTAGCAACGATGGCTTAGAAAGCATTGGAAGTCTTCTCTCGAGCAGTCTCATGGGGCCTCTGTTATTGTATCAGGAGGACAAAGGGAGAAGTCGGCTCCTCCAGGCTTCTTAACTGTTATTTCAGGAGTCTTAACTTACATCCGCGCTTGAGGCCTTTTCCACAAATCATCTCTGGGTCAGGACCTCACTCTCTCCCAGTCGAAGTCTGGGGCTGGGTTAACAGGGGTCCTTTAATAATAAAACAGAGAGGAAGGCAGGTTCAGGAGTCCAAGGCCAAAGCCCAGGCCAAGCTGGTTTGAGGCCATAGTGGCCTCGAGGGAATGCATGATTCTGTATGAAAGAATTTCTCAGGTGAATTATACCTTATGCCTCATGAGCCAATGCATTTCTCACTTTTTCTTATGCAGGTCTTTCTTCAGTTGTTATTTGGAAAGCTCAACCTAATCTCAGCGGCCAGCCCACCCTTATGATATCTATTATTATAATGACAAGTTCAGGAAGTGTTGGCCCTTATACAAAACAGCCTCAGATCTTTGACTCGTTTTTTTTTTTTTAATAAATAAATAAAATACGAAGCTTTATTGCTTTTTACTGATTATAAAATGATAATCTTAAAATTTTTTTTTGCCGTGCACTTTTTAATAGTTTTTACTATTTCCTTCCAGACTATTTAGCTTTTTGTTACTTTCTGCTCCCTTTAATATGCCTCTAGCAGCATCTCTCTTCTTATCTTTGATCTAGATGTAGGCTGAGAAACCACATAATCAAGCTTAGTAGATTGTGTGTGAAGCATACCTTCAGGATAGACAAACACTTAGCCGATCAATATCACTATTAGGATAGAACTTTCTAGTGGATTATGGAAGAAGCTTAGGCTGTGGAATCAGATAAACCCAAGTACAAATTGCCTCTCTGATTCATGCGGGTATTGGGAGCTTCAACAAACAACCTTATCATCCTCAGCTTCAGTTTCCTCAAGGTAAAATCAAAACGATAACACCTCACTTGCATGGCTGTTGTGAGGATTAAAAGAAATAGGATGCGACACACCCGTCGTAGTGTTTGGCGCACAATGGTGCCTCGATGAATTCTCGTTCCCCGTCTCCTGCATCGGTCCCACGCATCATGATGTCGTGGAAGGAGAGAGCACCTCTAGGACAGCTCGGATTCTCAAATTTGAACTTGCATCAGAATCTCTTGGAAAGCTTGTCAAAATACAGACCGCTGGGCCCCCCCCCTCCAAATTTCTGATGCAGTAGGAATAGGTTGGAGCCCAAGGATTTGCACCGAAAACCTGGAGTTGGTCTACGAGATGGGAGACTGTGGTCCAAATCCTGCTTGGGCATTCAGTTTTTGTATTTATCTGGGCTCCATTTAAATGATCTTGGCCATCATTTCCTAGCACTTAATAGGTCTTCTTAGATTGTCTAAATGACCTAGAACTTAATAGATCTTCATAAACCTTATCACTAGACCAAAGGCGTATGCATTTAAAATTTTGATAGTCTCAAGTTGCCTTTTTTTAGAATGTGGGAGTGATTATGGAATTTTTCCCCTCTTTGAGGCAGGGTCCCTTTCTGTTCAGCTTAAGGACTTTTTAGTGTCCTAAGGAACTACAGTAACTAGATGATTTTGCCCCTAAAGTTATGTACATTTCATCTTAGATACTTTACAAATAAGACATTTGTAATTTGCTCAGGAAAAACAATAATAGACTCTGTAATTGGTAGCAAATATTGGTCCTATAAAGGTAGCTCAGGAGATCAATTTCATTAACTTCCCACCTGTTTATCTCTTAGGGAAATAATGGATTGATTAAAAGATATTTTCACCTCCACACTAGAAAGCATTTTACAGGTGAGAACATGAGTACACTTGTCAATAAATATATTCTCCATTGGGTATATGCGGGCTGTTGTCTGTGGGTTGGGGGCGGCCATTTAAATTCACATCTAAAAGTATATGTACTCATAAATTGCAAAGCAGATACATCACTAATTGGATACATTCTGTTTAAATGACACACTCTCTGGGGGAAAAAATCATGTTTTTCTTCTGTGAAATTGGTTTGTTGGTGTTCTGCCAAATGGAAGCCTTATCATAGTAAATACATCAGCTTTATTCATTTCTATTTTCTTGAAGAAATAGTCTTATGTGACATACATATGTTCATACATTTTCTTGTTGCAGCAACATGAACTAAATAAGTCACTTTCACACATGAATGCAACTCCAAGAGTTATCGCTAACTTGTGTTTTCTATACCATTCACACATTTTCCATTCAGCTGAAGAAAGTATAGTGTTTGGGTGTGGTGAAGAATTATAGAGTAAAAAACGAGGATCTTTTTAGTGTTCTTTCAAGTAAAGGGACGGAAGTACAGGCTACCATCTGTTATTACTGATTTATACAACATCTCATGTATAGAAATTCATAAATGTACAACTGGTTCTTCAAATTGATCTCCTGAATCTCTATAACCAAAATGAGGCTTCAAGTCTTTTCAGCTCATCTTCAAGTCACTATGGCATACATTAGGGTCCATTCTGCCATCTGGTGTTTATTGAAGGAAATGTCCACTGTGACAGTTAAATGGCCAGTGTTTATCTCATGCATTACTGGTGGCTGTGAAATCGTTACAGTTTCAATGAAAGGCAATTCCATAATCACTCCCACATTCTAAAAAAAGGCAACTTGAGACTATCAAAATTTTAAATGCATACGCCTTTGGTCTAGTGATCCCACTTTTATGTATTCATCTTATGGATATATTTATATGTGTCCTCACAGTAATATGAACATAAGAATATTCCTAGTAGACTGTAGTAGTGGCTAACTGAAAACAAGATAAATATACATCACTAGGGTGCCAGTTAAATGATATACCTACACAATGGGTGTACTATGAAGGCATTTGAGAAATAAGGCAATTCTATATCTATACGTATGGATGATCCAAATGTATTGTTAAGTGAAATAAACATGATTTAGAACATTGTTATGCTGTGCTGATATTGGTGTAAATAGAATAACAGAATAAATAAATAGTATAGAATATCTCTAGAAGGATCTCCAAGAAAGTGGTCACAGCGACTGACTTTGAGGAGAACCAGGGTGGTCAGAGATGAGAAGGCAACTTTCCTGTCGCTGTTTACATTTTGCGCTGCAGGAATCATTTTTAACATCTGTGTGCAGGTTGTGATAAAGGACCGTCTTTTGTCATCCACGAACATCTGAACTTCCTCTGTAGTTTTTCACACGTGAACCGTCTGCACGTACCGTGGATGAGAGGGGCGACATGTGTTCAGATCCCTTTTCCTTCTTCTTCACCTCTCTTTCCTTTTCTTGTCCACCTCCAACTAGGAGAGCGAACGGGGGTAGTTCGCAGCGACACAGGGCTGAGCCGGAGAGGCCAGATCGAGACAGGAGCTGACTGCACTAACGTGAATGAAAACTTCGGGGAACTTTGAGGCCCTTTCACAGCGATGTTCTCAAAGGCAATCAGTCAGGCTTGGGGAATTCGCCTTCCTGAAAGGTCTACAGGACGTTGGAAGAAGAGTGTCTTGTTTGAAAACAAAGCAGCCTCAGGTGGTTTCCGTGAAGGTGAGCTACTCTGTCCTCTCCCTGGTGTTCGCTCTGGTAGGAAAGGGAAGCACTGGAGGGCCGGGGTGCAGGACACACTGCCCCGAAGTTCAGTACCTTGACATGTTGACTATTTTAAGCTGCATAAATTTGACAACACCTTGTGTGGAACGGCTTTATGACCTTCCTCTAAAGCAGGTTGTGTGAGAAGTGTTACACCCTGAGGACAAGAGCACCCTCACCTCCGAGATAGGAGGGCCACCAGAGGAATATGAAGGGACAGGGCCGCCAAATGTCCCCCGGTTTACTACACTCACCTTATGTCCTTTTTGTCCCATCGTATTGTCACACAACTTTCCACTCTTCAGACCTAGGATCAGGCTTAGCTACTTCTGCAGGTCTTCACTTCTTTGGAAGGTCTTGCATGTCACGTGAAGGTTCAGTAAATTTGTATGTCTTCTCTTGCTAGTCTGTCTTTTGTTGTAGAAGCCCCAGCTGAGAAGAGCAGAAAGAAAAGATATTTTTCCTCCTGCATTGTAGCAAGCCAGTCAGTGCAAATCTCATACTGATATTTTGAGACTAAAATTTCAAGACAAAATATATGTTTTTCTATTACCACTGTGTCAGTCTAGTTTTGGTCATGGTCTTTTGGTCAAATGACATTAAACGAGGGCGTGAGATTTTCACGTTTATCGAAAAATGAGTTTGTTAAATACATCTCAGGGACCAACCCCCACGTGTGGAAGAAAAGAGTCATGTGGTTTCCTCCTCCAGTTTATAGCCATGTGAAACCTTGTCTCGCTACTAGCAGAAACTATGTATTAATAATGAACTGCACTGGTTCGTTTGAAAAATAACTTTGCAAGAGGTTAAGACACATTGTTCAATGGCAATCTTGATCTTTTAACTCGGGCTCAGCGCACGGCTTTAAGAGAAGTGACAAGCAGGTAAAATTGGCCTTGGTCACCTTTTCCGCACCAGTCTCATTTCTGTCCTCTCTCTGCTTGGGCCAGTCACACTCATTCTCACTCCACACTCTGACTCTTGTTCTAGCGGCCACCCAGGCCTACTTACCTCCCGTTAAGGGTCTCTGAAACACTAACTTTTTGAATGCTACTCTCTCCCTTTCTCTCTCTTTCTCCCTTTCTCTCTCTCTCTCTCTCTCTCTCTCTCTCTCTCTCTCTCCCCACACACACACACACACACCCACACCCACCCACACACACACACATTCTGATTAAGTTAATTTTGTTACAATATGGATGAGGCTTAACTTTTTCAGGAAGCTTTCGCATTTCCCAAAGAGGTTTATTTCCCGAACCAAATCTCAGGTTGGTGAGTGTCGCCAGGGAAATGGCTTTGAGCAACCGTGTTACATATTCCTTTCTTCTCCCAACAGTCAGCTGACAGCTGTTTATAGAACACTGTGTCAGGCACTGTTCTAGGTGCTGAAGGTGCAACAGGTAAAGACAGATTCAGTCCTCCGGAGGCCTGTACTCCAGGTGGGATGGTAGACAATAAATACATACGCAAATTAAGAAAGGTAATTTCAGGTACTGGAGGAGGAGGGAGGCAGAGAGGGCAGTGTGACGATGACGTGGTGGATGGGGGGAGGGTGTTTTCACCGGTTTGTAGAAGGCAGAAGCCCCAAGCGATGAGAGGGAGGGCAAGGCGAATATTTGGGAGAAGACAGTTCCTGGCAGAGAGAATAATCGCAAAGACTATGGCATGTGTCAAGGAAATAAACAAAACCCTGGATTTAAATAACATCTGTAGTTTCCCAGAGTCTTTTCTCCAGCCTATACTCACTTCTTCAACCCAGGTTCTTATAACAGACGTGGCTCGAGTTAGAGATCCCAAATGTATCAGGTAAAAAAAAAATGAACTTTTAGATCTCTGAACCAACCTCAGATTCAACCCGTGTCTCAATAAATGACATCTTGATTTCTTCAATCGCTGAAGCCTAAAATTAAGGTCCGTCTTGACTCTCTTTTTCTGGAATCTCACATCACATGCATCAGCAAATCACAATGCCTGTTTCCTCCAAATGAAATTGAATCTGATCACTGCTCGCCACTTCCATTACTACCATCTTGGTGTAGACAAGGACTGTTACAGTCGCCTCAGCAGTAGTGAGGGTGTTGGCTAAGGTGCTGTGACAAAAATATCATCCTAGCTAGGATGAGGGCTCCATGCTAAGAGGTGGTCCAGGGAACCAGACTCTTCCTATGTCATGTCTCCAGCATTCCTTCAGGTATTGTTCTTTTCTTCACTTTTGAAGCAGGCTCCTTCTATTCCAGCCCACAGCAAAGGAGGGAAAAAGAGTGAGTGAGTGTGTGTGTGTGTGTGTGTGTGTGTGTGAGAGAGAGAGAGAGAGAGAATGGCTGCTTCCTAATTCAGGATGCAACCTTGAACATATTAATTCTGCTCATATTCTATTGGTCAGGATGTGGTCACGTGGCCATGCCTAGCTGCAAGGGAGTCTGGAACTGTACCATCCAGCTGAGCAGCCATGGGTTCTGATAAGACCTAAGGATGTTCTTAGGCAAAAGGGATGGACCCTAGTGGTCTCTGCATCCACCTCCATGGCAGTCACAAAGATGCATCATCGAAATCCTCCTTCAGGGATGGACTTGCTGCCCATCTCATGAGGAGTGTGACTAGCACACAGTCTCCCTCTGTCAGTTACTTTGGGGTCTGCCTCAGCTGCAGAGTTGCCTTGTCTGAAGTCACAACTTGCCTAGGCAACCTGCATTCATTAAATGAGCAAGAAGGAGACAGAAGGGCCTAGCCATTTCCGGACACTCTGACAGGCAATCGCTGCCAAGTTTGCACGTCGGTTGAACTTCTTTCTTTGCCAACCTTGCTTCCCTCTCTTCCTTCACAAGTGTTGGTTTCCATCCTTAGTAAACCCCTTGCACTCCAAATTCTGTATCAGCGACTGCTTCTCGAGAACCCTACCTATTAATCTTCCTGATTCTCCCTGTGTTTACCTGAAGAATATTCTCCACAGTCACCAGAAGGGTCCTTTTGAAATATCATTTGGATTATGTCACATCACTGAACCTTCTGGGGAGACTTCCCATATCTTATTGCTCAGTGAAATTCACACTTGACCGTGGCCAACATAGCACGCAAGGTCTGCTCTTCTCCCCCTCTGTTCCTGATCTCCCGTTGACCTCACTCACTTCTTGCTCCTTCCCCTCCAGCCTCACCGGCCTCTTCCTTGCACATGCCCATCACCTGCCAGGACTGGGGCTTTGTCCTCGATGCTCCCTCAGGGCTCCGTGGGGCTCACTCCTTCTCTTCCTTCAGGTCTCTGCTCTAATATGACCTCCTCAGAGAAGCCTGCCCTGATCGCCCTATTTAAAAAAGCACTTCCTTTCGTCACTCACCCTTCCTTTTACCATGTTTATTTTTCATCATAGCACTTAACTGCTTGACACTTCATCTAGCTGTTCATTAACATTATTTTTGGTCTTCCTTTTCCCACTAGAATGTCAGCAACTTCAAAACAGAGATTTCTGTCTGTTTCGTTTACAGCTGTTCTGGTACACAGTCACCCTGAAAGAATAGCCATAGAATAAATGAGTAAATGGACAAAAACCGAAAGGATGAGAATGCTGAGGGTGCGGCTCGTCAGGGGTGAGGCCCTGGAGACCACACAGGGAAACATCTGCATTTCGTTCTAATTTTAATGGGGAGCCATGGAGTATCTAAGCGGGAGAGCAGCCTGTTCTGTTTTTTAGGGTGATCACTTGGTTGAACTCCAAGGTCCTGGGACCTCGATGTTGCCAACGATAGGACACTCATTACTTCTTGAAGAAACCCATTCCATTGCTGAAAATCTTTATTAATAATTTCCATACACTGAATCCTTCTTTCTTATAAACGCTACTAATTAATCTAAGTTCCACCTGCAGGAACAAATCAAAACAAGTTTAAAACTTCTACATGATGGTTTTTGAAATATTTGAAGGCAGCTTTCTTCTCCCTTCCCTTTTTTGTGCCTTTTGTCTTCCTTCCTTCCTTCCTTCCTTCCTTCCTTCCTTCCTTCCTTCCTTCCTTCCTTTGTTTCTTGCTTTCTTCTTTTCTTTCTTGGAGGCAGCATTCTAAGCCTTCTCTAGGGTAAACATCCATAATTCTTTGAATGACTTTTCATTGTCTTTCAGAGAGGTCTGGCTTTGCAACATGCTCCTTCAGAAATGCCAGAGTCGGGTGAGACTTGCACAATACAAAGGAACAATTGTGCCAAGACCGGCTATGACTTTAAGCACAACCTAATTTGATTAAATTTCAGCCATCTTACAACTGGGTCAGGCTACACTTGTAATCAACAGACACGTCTGGAACTTCTTCAAGACAAAACTGCTCTGTCCCCTGCTTAATCAACCTGTGTGCCGAGGTTTACATCACCCTTGTGACATTTATCCTGTGGTTTCTGCCTGATATATTGAGCTTTTTGTGATCAACTCTGCATTCTTTCGGCTGGGCAACAGTGGAAAATTTGTAGTTGTTATTGTTGTTGTTATTATTATTATTATTATTATTATTACCCATCCAATTTGTTGAAAATATTGAATAGAATAATACTGGAGACATAATTCTATGGTTTTCTTCTTGAAAGTTTTTCTAAATTATCAGCTTTTAAAATAATAGGCTGAGCGAATAGAGGAGTATATTTTATACATACTGTAGCTTGGTAGAGAAATGCAGAGATTTTTGGAGCAGGGTAAATAAAGGAGGGCATGTTATACTGAAGAAAACTAATATAAGAACATGTAAAAACAAAGGGAAAGTCATAAATAGCATTGACATCCTAAATAATCAGTTGGATTTATTTTGCCTTAGGAGACAAGGGAAGTTGTCTATACAGGTCCTTGAGGTATTTGTACATGTTCATATAATAAGATGCTTTAAGAATGTTTCTTAAAGTCCATGAGCTTCTTGAAGAGTCTATATAACTCAACATCATTGGGTATCCATACTCACTTCAAATTTAAAGAATAAAAATTTTTAAAAAACAATAGATCATATTCATGGGAGATGTATATGTCTTTTACTCTCTTAAAAATAGTGAATTATTCTCCAAGCCCTCCTTTTCTTTCATATAATCTAGACCTATTAGAGCTAATGAAACCCTGTGGGATTCGTTTGTTCCACGCTATAGCTACTGAGCAGAACTTTTTGCATACAGTTTGCACAAGCAGCTATTAAATCAACTCGCTACTGTAGTCCAATCTACATTTCAGCATCTCATATTCCCAAGGATCCCATCAGAAGATAAGTCATTAAATGCTTGGCTAAAATGGAAACACATGTATCGTCTAATCTAATAACTCTGTCAAAGACAGAATTGGACACAATTTGTTCTAACCTGTTTAAAGAGAGCCTGTATTGCTTTTTAATGATGGTCTCACCTTGATCCAAGTGCACATAAACTATCCTGCTTAACAAAGTCATACTTTTGGCTGTGGATTTCTGTTATACTTAACTGATGCTTGGTTTTCATAACTGCTGCTTTTCTCCTGTCTTCAGGCATATCTTTTGCTTATCGTTTTAAAAATTCATTTTTCTCCCTCTGTAAAGTGATCCAAACATATTACATACAATTTGGAAATTAAAAAAAAAAAAGAAAGAAAAAGAATCTCTGAACTGAAATACTCTTAATATTTTGGCCTGTTAACTTCCAACATTTTTCGGTAGTATTATTTATAATATTACAATGTTTTACATATGTCTTTTTAAACAATATGTTCATTTTATTAGATTGTCTTCCTTACGATCCTATATTGTAAAGATTGACTACAGTGATATAGAGGTTAGAATGATAAGTTCTTGCAACTTGAGGTGTATTTTCCCGGATTTATAGCCCTAATATACATTTTGGACATCTAGTTTCTTACATTATTTTCTAGAGAAGGTTCAATTTTGTCTCTGTGATGTCCATTTTACCTTTTTCAATGTGAGTGTAATTGTCTTTTCTAGATAAGACAGAAGACTGAAATTTACATAATTGAGCTCTGTCTTTTTTTAAACATTACATTATGTTCAGAACCTTCAAAGATTTTATAGTGGGAACATAAATTGGCTAACTTTTCTTAATGGTGGCCTAGCAATATCTATCAGGAGCCTTAAAAATGTTTTGCCCTTTGTCCAAGTAATTCCACATCTGGGAAAAACTCTTAAAGAAATAATTTATTCAAAGGTTTTATCAAAGATATTAACTGGCGTTATCTCTAATGGTGGAAGATACTTCTTCAATGTTTAAAAGTAGGGAGATGGTTAAAATATAGGTTAAAAAGCATGCCTTTAGAAAATAGATCACAATCTGCAAAAGTGCTTATGATATGAAAATAAAAAACAGAACAGTATACTGAATATGATCCCGATTTTGATTTTGATATGTAAAAATGCCAAAAAGGTGTAACTCTGTGTGGTGATAGTATAGGATTTTTTAATGTTTCATATTCTTTTCAGATTCATTAGAATGATATATTACTTTTATAATAAATAGAATAGGCGTGTAATTCCCATGCGTATGCACCCTCTTCCTGATGACGTAGAAGACCTCTTCTTCCCCTTCCTAGTCTGACCCCCACTCTTTGTTGTCTCTACATCTTTAAAAATCTTCACTGCATCCTGGAATTAGTTTGGTTAGCTGAGTTCCTGACATTTTGCAAACTCGGTTTGTGCTGCATCTGAATCCATTCCGTGCAACATTCCCCTTCTCCCATCCTTTTCCCTGCTCAGCATCATCTTTTTATATCTGAGCTCCTGGGGAGTCACGGTCATTTCTCTGGCTGCCTCCTCATTTTCTTCTACATCAGATCATTAGTGAGCATATTTTCAGCACTTTATTCTCAGGCCGTCATCTGTTAGGCTTCATTCCCTGTTAGCATCTCGTGATGTGGTCATGCTGTCTTTTCTGTGGATTTTTTTTTTTACCATGGTTTTCTAAATAGCGTATGACACCTGTGTAAATTTCTCAGTGTTCTCTTCTTTGTGTCTCAAAGCATCGTGACCTTTTTGTCCCGAACTTGACCTAACTTGGGATTTCACAGGAAGCAAGGAGAGGGAGAGAGCTGGGACCTGACACCAGACCCACACACCAGGACTAAATAGAGAGCTGGGCAGATGGAGCCAGCCGAGGGCCTGACTTGGAGGAACTCGCTGTGGTTTCTGGTGATCAGTAGATGTTACTTAGGTGACATGATGAGTCTTGGGGAAAACATCTACAGTGTTATCTACACAAAAATGAGTTCCCGGAGCGGGGGAGTCCTATGATTGTGCTGTCCCTGGGGACTAAGGCCAGGTAAGCAGGTGCAGAGAAGGCTCATTTCACATGTGTAAATTACATACCATACTTTTGTGTTCGTAGATTTCCATACAGGAAATCTTATATTTTCCCCAAATGAAGAAATAGATTTTCTGTCTTCTCTTCTGATAAGATTTTAAAAGTCAGCAAACAAAATAGAAAGATGATATATTTTTTTTTTAAAAAAAGGGAAAAAATAAAATACCCATATTCTACCCAGAAACTACAACTACCATTCTGTAGAGGTGTATGGAAGGTAACTTTCTCTTCATCTTTTGTTCTTTTGCGTTTTCTAGTCATGAGCACTAATTCACCGAATCTCATTGAAACCTATCATTGTATGCTTTTGCGTAGGAATTTCCAGTACTTTGGTGTAAGAAATCTGAGTCATTGATACTAATTGTAAGAATGTTAATAAGAGCTAAATTTCATCAAATACTCAGTATGACCCAGGCACTTTGTTGGTACTCTGCATGCATTCTTATTTAATCCTGACAATGAGCACTTGAAGTGGGTTTCATTTTCACTTCCATTTTAGAGTGGAAAACTTGACCGGAGAATGTTACTTGTTCCAGATGCCACAGCTGATAGTAAGAGGCAGTCAGGACTCAAACTCAAGTGTGTCTTGATTAAAACCTCTGTCCTTCACCCGGACGCTACCCTCCCTCCATGGTGGCAGGCCTGTCCTCGTCCCCCGGTGGAGTCATTCTCTGAAGAACCAGATACTACGCTGTATTTTTCTATTTGGTTCACATCTATCTCCGTAGATCCTGTATCAGGACTACGGCACTTTTCTCCAAACCCAGCAGCTTAGAACCTGAATACCTCAATAAGTCTACCTGCCCAGCAAAATCTCCTCTGAGCTATATGATTAGCCCTTTGCTAGGATTCCACTGTTCTGGCATCTTTTATTCGTGACTTTGGAAATAAAATCTTTCCCTCCAAGGCCTGGTCCAGGAGAGCAGCACCTGTTCCGATCCATCGTGGCCGATCGTGTACTGCTCGTTGCATGACTGACACCACGGAACGCCAGGCTGTTTTAAAACGTGAGAATGGAAGGCGAGTTTAGTTTGGGATGTACCGAAGTTTTTCTTATTTTCGCTCCCCGCCCCCAACGCGACCCCCTCATCCCTGCTCTGTCTTCCACGCTGCTGTTCATCTCTTTCCAAAGTACAAACCTGATTTTGGTCCTCTCTTTCGCTGCCTTCAAACTCCTAAACATGTCATAATAGGATCTTTGTCATCCGATCTTACCTCCTCTGTGGCCTTATTTCCCACTATTTCTCAGCTGTTGGGAATATATCATGCTGTTTTATGGTTCCTTTGCTTTGATAACGAACTATCTGGAATATCCTCATCCTTACCATCGCCTCCCCACCCCCACCTCCCTCCCTCTGAACCGTTAAACTCAAAGTTCCCTGAGACACAATTCAAATGAAATGTCCTCTGTGAAGTTTCTGCAGATGCTTCTGAGAAGAATGAGCCCCTTACACTTGCTTCTGTAATTTCATTTGGATGGAGCATTGGATCTCAGTCTTAGTAAACTGTAAGCTCCTTGCAGATACCAGTCAAGTCTCATTTACTTGGGAAATTCTAACATCAACTACAAAGCTACAGCTCGGTAAGGGCTTAGTCAACACTTGTAAAAGAATGAATGAATTCGTGGAACCCAGGAGGTAATTCACAAATGATCAAGGAGTTGTGCAATATAGAAAGTATAGAAAGTCATTTCACTTTGGCAAGAGATGTGATGGAACCCTATCAGTTGAACTTGACTTAAGTAAACCTTGACATGCTGAATCAGTGAGTCTTAGCCCTCACTGCAATCATAATTACCTGGGCACTTGAAAAAATTACCAATGCCTGGGCCTTACCCCCAAAATTCTGCTTCAATTTTTCCATGTTTTAAAAAACAGTCTATGAGATTCTAATGTGAAGGTGAAGACTAACTGCTCTAAATAAATAGAAATTTCAGTACACAGAGATATGAGTTTCTTCAAGTCAGAAGCTATTTACATGGATGGGACCCTAGAATTCACACAAGAATGTGTCAGTGCTTAGCCTGACTATACATTTCTAGACACATCTTATCATGCCCACTAAGCCTTGTGATGTGTTCCCTCATCACCTCTGTAAATGTGTCCATAGTTCCTGATAGATGCTGCTCTCATTGAGCAAAAGAACTTGCATCTTTCCAGGGGGAGCTTGTTGGTGGATATTGGCTAGACTCCCAACTCAGAACAAGACAACACTGCCTTTAAAAAGATTCGAGCTGTTGCGAAATGTTTAATGTTGTGGTTAAAGTCTCTGCTTGTGAAGTAAATAAAGTTTTCGGACATGTGATGCAATGTGATTTCAGGAATACAAAACCTTGGACTCCGTGTCTAGGTCTCTATAGTTAATTTATAAATTAAAGTAGGAAAGGATATAAAGTCAATAAAAGTTTTAAGTACAAGGTCCTTTGTTTCATATGCATCTATGTATTCTAATTCACGAGTCACAAACATAATATATTATGTGCAATATTAAATCCAAGAGTTGCCTAATCTTTAGTGGTGAGTACAAACCCAACAATACAAAACATCCACTTGATTTGCCAAAATTCCTTGGATATTTTTCATAATGATTTTTCCATTTGCTCTGCCAGATTAAACTTCAATGGTAAGTTTAAATGCATCTTTAAAATGTCATTTAATGTTGATTATCAGCCAGCTCCTCGGTTATTATCATAAGTTAGTTATTGGAGTGTGAGTTGAACTATATGGAGGGGAAGATAGACAGGCTCCAGGTCAACCACATGGTGCCAAAGTTACACGAAACAATAAATCACAGACCGGAAGACAAACAGCTGCCTCTTATCTGAAGGCTCATCATAAAGGCTTTTCATTAAACCTATGTTTGTTTTTACGAGAGTTCTGGGAACATCTTATAATTCTCAGACACGTACAAGGGGCAAAGCATTCAGGACTAATAATAATTATAATGTATCAATCATGTGCTTTACCATAGATTATCTTTGTATTTAATTATACAAAGGAAAATTTCACTAGCCCAAAACAATCAAACAAAAAGCTGTCAGACTACATTTGATTTAGTTGTCTCTTCGTTTCCCTGTTACTTTGTCTTTGCGACAATTTCCAAAGTTCAGTAGCCGGTAAATTGGAGCTGGTGGCAATGAGGTATAATTAACATATAATAAAATGCACAGATCTTAAACATTTAGTTTTAGATGAATTTTGACAATTGTATGTACCCAAGTAACAACCACCTGAAATAAAATATAGAACATTTCTACCCCTCCAGAAAGTTCCCTCGTGAGAGGGAGTACATCCATCAGCAAGCATCCTTAAGAATCCCTCTCCCCATTGCTGTCCGTCTCAATGTCTATCACGCACTTTGCAATGGCTGCCACAAATGTTCTCAGTTTCAAACTTCTCAATGTTTCTTTTCCTGATGCCCAGCCTGTCTGGTTTCTCTCTGTCTTTCTCCATGGACTGCTGAGCTTTTTTATACAGAACAACTTGGTCTCTCTTCATTAGTATCTCTCTTCTCCATGGTAAAGCCGAGCCTGGGAGTAATCTAGCAAACAAGAATCCTTCCCCTTAGAAGGAGAAGGTGGAGTGTGTGTGTGTGTGTATATGTGTGTGGAGATCGTAACTGAATTACAAAAGGGGAAGTACCATCATTATTTTATATTAGTGGCAGTACACTTTTCTTATCATGGAGCACAGTGTTCTTTAGAAGCATAGTTTAAGAATCACTGACAAGAACATTTCTTAAATTGATGTCGTCTTGAGGAA
Organism: Rousettus aegyptiacus; assembly: GCF_014176215.1. Classification (NCBI taxonomy): domain Eukaryota; kingdom Metazoa; phylum Chordata; class Mammalia; order Chiroptera; family Pteropodidae; genus Rousettus; species Rousettus aegyptiacus. The sequence continues at coordinate 105,674,406 of NW_023416309.1, forward strand.
CTTTAGACCTGTGGCTTTAGACCAAGACCACCCCAAAGAGAACAAGCAAACTCTGTGGACTCAGAGGTTGCTATAGCTGGGGAGTCACCCATCATCATTTGTGTTTGGTGGAGAGTCAAAGTCAGGTAGAGGAAGTGTAAAATTTGACCGTAGACAAAAGGAGAGAATTTCAAGTACGCCCTGGATGGTGCTCATTGGTATCAGGAAGATAAAGGTGGACTAAGTAGAAGTCTGGCATCTTACATGATTGGTTAGAAGAACATGGGTGGCTTTTTCTGGTTGGTCCTAAGTTGGCCCTATTGCTACAGAGGTTGTGATTTGGCTTCCTGGATTGATTGCCACAGAGGTCGTGGTCCAGAGTTCATTTTTTATATGTTGTCTGGCCATTGTCCATTTGAATATATGAGGGAACTGTGGAATCGTGAATGGTTCCCTTTCAACCTTCCCAAGCAACATCATCAGCCAGGGCCCCTCTCTCCTCCTGCTCAGCTCCTTTTCTTCCCAATCAACTTTACAATCCCTAAAACAGATCTAGAAATCTGTTTAGACAGAGCTAAGAAGTACTAAGGGGAGATGAGCAGGGCTTTGTGTTGATTTGATGTGAGCAGATTGAGGATTCAAGGATAGCTCTAAGATTATAACCAGAGCTACGAGGAGGATCTTGTTAACTAGCTGCAGGTAAAGGAAGAATCCGGAAGAAATAATCATTATAGGAAAGAAGATGATGCACTCAGTTTTTAGTCATTTTAGTCTGAGATGCCTCCATGAAGATGTTCTTTAGAATCGTACATCAGGAAACTGTAATACCATTTTAGAGGTGTGGAGACTGGCACCTGGAGAAAGAAGGTTCTAAGTTTATATGCCAAGGCAGGCGGTGGAGCAGGCACCTCTTGGCGATTCAGCCACTACGGGATGGAGAACCAGAGGTCTGGACTGGAGACCCAGTAATCTGGGAATCACCAGCATTCTATCAGAGGCAGTAATTGACTGTTTTGTGCCTTTAACACACATGTCATGAAGACAGAAACCCATCTACCAAAGATTTCACAACAGACCCACAGAAGCGAAAAGTAAATGATTAAAGAACATAGGCCTCAGAGTTCCCTTCGAATCATGATATTTTATCTTCTATTTACAGAGATGAAAGTGCACCAAAAAATAGTTAATATTTAAGCACTTTTATATCTGCATCTCTCTTTTTGGTAGAGGAAAGCCACTTTGGTGGTGCCAGTGAGAATCGTCCACAATGATTTCTCCATTGCTCGTCTTATTCTCCAGTTTTTTCTATGTGGCTGTCACAGGACGGAGTAAGTACTCTTTGTTTTTGCAAATATAATTGACATACCCAACACCCTAGTATATACAAGGGATTGCTAATAACAACTTTAATTCTCTTTAGGCTGGATGCTAGAGAGACTGCATTGATACTTACTCTTTAATATCGCCACGTTTAAAGCTTCTCCATAAGATAACCAATTTAAGCGTCAGCGTACTCACTCGTGAAGTGGGGATAATGATAGTACTCTTTGGTGGGTTGTTGAAGAGAGTCGTCGAAATATGGCACAGACGAAGTATTTGGCACAGAACTTGTTATAGTTATTATTGGCAGCATTAAACAGTTTTCATTTCTGTGCTAGCTAAACTTAAAAATGCAAACACAGGTTTCTTAACTGCTTTGTGCTTTATTTCAGCCTGTCCCAAGCCAGACGATTTACCATTTGCCATCGTTTCTCCCTTAAAAACATCCTATGAGCCAGGGGAGCAGATAGTGTACACCTGCCAGCCGGGCTATGTGTCCCATGGAAGCATGAGACGGTTTACCTGCCCTTTCACAGGACTTTGGCCCATTAACACGCTGAGATGTAGACGTAAGTCAGCGCCGGCTCGCACACACATCCTCTCCCCTCATCTGGATTCTGGACATTTTGGGGGATAACCCAGGGGGCAGCGGGCCAGGAAGCTGCAGAGAGGAGGGCTGTGAAGAAATGAGAGAATGTGGGGGCTTCTCCGTGGGGGAGGAGACGAAGGGCAGTAGGTGCTATTTAAAGAGGAGGAGATGAGCTTGGCCTGGAAATAGGGGAGATGTGAGAAAGAGACCTGGTACGATAAAGAGAGATGAAAACACTATAGAAGCGAAAAGAGAAGCGCACATACTCCGAAATTTAAGCAGACGCATGAAAAAATAAAACACAAGGAAGCATCGTATTTTTAGACTTTGCTTCGAAATGAGAGCGGGTTGAATAGTTACTGAAAAGGCAATGAATTTTGTTTAAATTATGTCCATATTATATGTTATATTTATAATAAAATATATATTATATATTATATTAGATTAATAACATAATGCAGACTATATACACATAGATCTCTTGATTTATAGTAGATGGTTGATATTTTAATTGAAAAAATTATGTAGGTTTCATGTATACAATTCTATAATACATCATCTTTATACTGCATTGTGTGTTTACCACCCAAAGTCCAATCTCCTTCCTTTACCATATTTTTGATCCTCTTTGCCTCCTCCTACCCCCTCCTTTCTCTCTGGTAAACACTAAACTCTTGTCTGTGTCTGAGTTTTTATTTGTCTTGTTGGATTGTTGCCTTCAGCATTATATTTCATGTACGAGTGAAATCATATGGTTCTCAGCTTTTTTCATCTGACTTATTTCACTTAGCATAATAATCTCAAGATCCATTCATGTTGTTACAAAAAGTAGCATTTCATCTTTTCTTATAGCTGAGTAATATTCCTTTGTATATATGTAGTACATCTTTATCCAATCATCTACAGTAGGACCCTTTGGTTATTTCCATGGTTTGGCCACTATGAATAATGCTGCAATGAACATAGAGATACATATTTCTTTATGAACAAATGTTTCCAAATGTTGGGGGTAGATACCCAGAAGACGGATTGCTGGGTCATATGGTAACTCTATTCTTAATTTTTTTGAGGACGCCCCATACTGTTTTCCATAGTGTCTATACCTCTTTACATTCCCACCAGCGGTATATGAGGGTTCCGTTTTCCTCACGTCTTCTCCAACACTTGTTGTTACTTGTCTTGTTGATGATAGCTATTCTAACAGGTGTGAGTAGATCGTTGGTGGTTGCTTTTATTCATTCACATAGTTCTGTGATATCATGTTGGCATAAGTTTTGACAATCAAATACTGAATAATTGACCAGATGGGATTTCTAGCAATTTTATATAGAAGTTAAGCACTAAAAATAACTATATGGACCTATCTGGGCTCTGGTTATTTAGGTCATTTGGAGATGACCATTGTGAAAATTACATACATTTGTACAAGTGATTTTAATATACTTTTTGATTAAAATTGACCACACATAATTTTTAATGAAAAACCACTATAATATCATTAGGGAATTTTTTTCTTTTAGTCAGCCATAACTCTGGAACACTATTTCATTTTTCCGGTTATTTTCCATGCATATATTTTTGCATTATCGCACAGAGCAGATATTATTTTGCATTTTTCCTATTTTCATCAGCATATCAGAAACACTGACTGTGTCTCTATGGTTTTCATAATCAATATTTTATTGGCTGCATTATAGTTCGACTGTTGACTTACCATCATTAATTAAAATAATGCCCCGATAGTGAACATTTAGACTGTTCCATTCTTATTCTTATAGGTAACAGTGTAATCAACACCTTAGTGCACATATCATTTGACTTGAGTTATTGTCTCAGAATGGTTACCAATAAAGTTATCGGATTGAAAGATAGAAATTAGTTTATATGTTTTTTGTTTTAATAGAAAATTCTATAAATAGATATTTACCTTTTTCTCCTTAAATCACAGCCAGAGTATGTCCTTTTGCCGGAATCTTAGAAAACGGAGCTGTACGCTATACAAGTTTTGAATATCCCAACACGATCAGTTTTTCATGTAACGCTGGGTAAGGATGAGTGACTGAGTAGCTGTGTCCTCAAGCTAAACCTCACGACTGGTCCATATTTTATTTCTAGCCTTTAAGCTGGACTCACTGAATATAAATCACTGAATACGAATGTTCAATGTTGTTGAAGGGGCAGAGTAGAAGGTAGAGATTATGACAATTAGTGAAATATATCTAATTTTTCTGCTCCTGATTAGTTACTTATCTGAGGATGTACATCGACGTGATTGAAACTGGATGATGATTCCTTATCATCTCTGGGCCAAATCTTGACTTGAGGGTTAAAATACTTTAGGAATTAGATTTGGGCTTTAGTCATGGGGCTAATTTGATAGACTGACCTGGTATTCCCTAGAAGCGAATTTTATAGAGAAAGTTGGGAGTATGACAGTGTAAAACAGAGTTCTCTTAAATCACCTAATGCAGCACAACATTCCCAGGAAGAAAGCTCTTGTAGTCAGTAACATAGCTCATCTGCCTTATCAGAAAAAGATGCCATCAATACCATTGTAATAGCGTGTTGGCTGTAGACGAGGGCAAAATTTTACTGAGGATCCTTGTTTGGGATTGGAAATTAAGAAATACTATGTGTGATAAAGAAATGTAGTTTTTTCATCTGAAACAGTAATTCGCTGATGGTTCTGATGATAAACAATATTGAAAAAATTGGCTTCAGGGACAGAATGTTCCATTTTCCACGGAAATAAGACTGCATAGTTTCTTTGTTTCTTCGTTTTCAAATCTGAAATCTTTGTTTTCAATTACAGTTGACACACAGCATTACATTAGTTTCAGGTGTACAACATAGCAACCAGGCATTTATAGAATTACAAAGTGATCACCCTAATAATAGGCTGCATTGTTTTTTACACACCCGTGTCACTAGGCTCTCAGAAAATGGAGGGTAGAGATTACTCAGTTTGATTCACTTTTGTGATCCTGAAAAGAAAATGGTTCTTTGTTTTATATAAGAAGCAGTTAACTTAGCTAGCTGGTTAGAAATGAGGGATTTGGGAGTTTGGCTTCTAGACCCACAACCCGCAGAACCCTCTCTGCCCCACCCGATTCTTCAGCGATTCACTTGGAGCATTAGGTTGGAAGGCTTGATGAGCCTTAGATGAGTGTCAGGCTCCTCGAGGAAACAACATTATAAAACGGGAAAGAGGTCAATAGTATTAATCTGAAGCAGTGCTCAAAGGAGAAGACATTTGAGATGCTCTCGATGGATTATTTTCCTGCTTGATGGATCACATTTTCCTTTTGCAGGTTTTATCTGAATGGAACTAATTCTGCTAAGTGCACTGAGGAAGGAAAATGGAGTCCAGACCTTCCTGTCTGTACCCGTGAGTCTGTGGGTCCCAGTTATGGGGAAGGTGACCAGTTGGTTTTAGCCTGGTTTTAGCACTGTAAATTCCATGCCCCAGAAACGGTTCCATCTCAGCTCCGTGAGATGGTTGGTCGCCTTTATGGGGGAATGTTCGTTCTAATAGCATCTTACTCTGGAGGATGGAACAACCGCTTTGGAATGCCAGAAGGGAAGCATGCTACTCATAAACATGTTTTGCATCCTCCACCTGACGGAGCCAGTGGTTTCTGGGTTTATTCATTCTAACACTCCCACGATGTTTGGGCAGGGGCTCGGACGTGTGTGGCATTGGTCTACCAGGGGCCACCACCAGTTGACTGGAAGAACTTTTGGAAACAGTGAGATCAAACACCTTCTTTCCACTCTGGAACCTCATTCATTCATTCACTCATTCATGTATTCAATAAACACGTACTGAAGGCCTACTATGTGCCACCTCCTGTTCTCAGCTGTGAGGCTACGAAGCCAAGGGAGACTTAATTTAGCTCTGCCTTAGTAGTGATAAGGGAGACAAGCAAGGTCACCTTCACAGTAAGCTGAGAGCCTATCGAAGGTCCCTGCATCCTAAAAGCTGATTGAGTTTCCTCCCAAAGTCACTGATGATTTATTTAGGGAATGCTCAGCTGAGCCACCAGGGTAAGCTCTGGAGTTTACTTATATAGGGAGGGGCATCCTTACATTACCTAACTTGTGATTTATGTAAATCTAATCTTTGACCGGCAAGCCCAGGCATTACAATAATAGTTACGGATTTTTAACATTTCAGTGAGGTCTGCCTTAGCAAAAGCAAGTAGAAAGGCAAAGCAATTTAAAATAAACACTAGTTGAAAAAACCTACACTATGAAAAACAATTTGGGGGATGAATTAAGTAGAGTTTTTTTACTCAGCAGTAGGAATCACCATGGGTCCTATAGTTTCCCTTTTTAAGCAGATTTGTATCTATTTTGTAAAGTCATTTTTTTCCTTCTTAGTTACAAGCAAATAGATTACTTTAGCTTCAGTCTGACTGGGTGCTTCTCATTCTTCAATGTACACACGAATCAACTGGGCATCTTGTTAAAATGCAGAGTCTGCTTCTTGGTTCTGGGGTGCAGTTTGAGCTTCTGCATTTCTAGCAGACTCCCGGGCAATGCTCATGCTGCTAGTTTGTGAATCACACTTTGAGTCGCAAGGCTCTAGACAGCCCCAGTCAAATCACAGATTGGTCTGCACTAACTTCCATTATGTTTGGATAACTTTCCCTGGGCTTGTTGAAACTCCATGCTAGTTGGGTTGGGATGACAATCTATACCGTTTCTCTGTGTAAAGCAACTCGTAAAAGCTCTATACATACAGATTGCAAAAGGAGGAGGTATTCGGTAGGAACAAACGAACCTAAACCAGCAGCAGAACACAGATGTCACAAATACTTTGCGCCAAATTGCTGTCATCAGCGATAATTGCAGGATGACCCTTCAGCAATGTCCTCCACCAATTCTGACTTCCAGAAACATCTTCCAAGGTAGCATTTGGATCAAAAATTTTATGGAAATCTAACCATTGTGTCATTATAAAAGGAAAATCAGCAGTGGTGAGACTTAAATGTACTTCATTTTTTAGTTTTTTGACTGATTCGGACCTTTGATTTTCAGATCGTATTTTCTTATTTGGCTTCTACAGTTGATGACTTTTACTCTGGCAACTGATTAAATTTTGCATTTTCTCGACTTCATCTTCAGATTTTTTTTTTTCCTTTCTGGAAAGAATATATTTGAAAGCCTTCACCATTTTCATACAAATGATCGTTTTTTCCTTTTTCCAGGGATGACCTGTCCTCTCCCTCCCACACCTAAGTTTGCAGAGCTCAGTGCTTATAAGTCGTTGGCTGGGAACAGAACCCTTTATGGAAACACGGCGACGTTTAAGTGTTTGCCACACTACGCCATGTTCGGAAACGATACCGTTACCTGCACAGCATCTGGAAATTGGACCGCGTTACCAGAATGCAAAGGTAAGTGTGAGGATAAGAGAAAATCATTACAATTGTGCAGTTCCCATTTTTGGAAACTATTGAAAATTCCGCTATTTATACTATGTCTTCTTATTGAATAAACTTTTTAGAAGTAAAATGCCCTTTCCCATCAAGACCAGACAATGGATTCGTGAACTATCCAGCAAAAGAAGCACTTTATTACAAGGATAAAGCCACGTTTGGTTGCCACGATACATTTGTCTTGGATGGCCCGGAAGAAGTAGAATGTACCAGATATGGAAACTGGTCTGCACAGCTAAGTTGTAAAGGTATGAAATATGGGCGAGGTCCTAAAATGTCTCTGAATTAAAGGATCATCTTTATTTGGCGTGTTCATGTTCCAATCATTTTCCACTTGCTGCTCAGACTTGCTTCACAGCTATTGGCTTATGAAATACTTTAGGCTTAGGACTCACATGTGCGTGGGGAAGCTTCATGCTTAGCAAGCTTGTATGAAACTAAACTGTATGAAAGAAACAGATTTGTGTAAGTATTGATAATATGGTGGAAGTTTGTGTAGGCTTTCTATAACTGCCTTTAAGTCTTTGCCTAGGAGCATCAGTTTCTTCTTTGTTTTAGGTGAGACTTCTCATTGTTGCAAAAAACAACCACACATTCAGGGTGGTTCAAGGAAATGGGGACTTATTATGAATGGGTAACAGGCAGTCGGATGAACATTGAGGAAAAGGAATGAAACACAGCTGGTCCTCCTATAACTTAAGAGTTGAAATTCAGGAACAATTGCTATTTTTTTTTATATCTCCGTGTCTGCGTAGTCTCTCTAATCTCCCTGTTTCTCTGCTTCCTCCCCTTGAACCTGGCTCGACTCTATATTAGAACCTCTCAACTAAAGGATTCATCACTGGTTGGCATCTTTTTCCTGAGATACTGGTTCCTTTTGGGTTAGATGTCTATCCTTTGTTTGGTCAGTGTTGTGTACTTGCAAAAAACCACAACCTAGCACTATATTTCTGCTCAGATTGCCGTGGGCTGGACAGCGTAAGCGGAAAAGGAAATTAGATATAGTAGGCAAAATGACATATGACTAGTGTCATAGGTTGGGGTCCCCTAGAAGCAGAGCGTGAGACAGATTCAGTGCAGGTGATTTATTAAGTGAGTGTCTCAAGAGAACGAGAGTGAAGCAGGTAGGATAAAGTAGGACACTGGAATATGTTTCTGAGTAAGTAGATCTGGATAGGACCTGAGAATTTGCATTTCTACCAAGTCTCCAAGTGATGCTGACGCTTCTGATCCAACTTAGTTTTGAACAAGTATGTGGGATCAGTTAAAGTCCAGTCTCAGTTTCTTCCCCCTGGGAGCTCTGGACCACGAATCCTACCCCAGAGTTGATCCCAAGGGACCTGTATTTCGGATCCCATCCGTCAGTCAGCCATTGGCTATAGGTTGCTTCCTTTCCTGACCCTGGGGGAGGGGGGCCGATTTGATCACCTCCTGGGAGAAGTAGCTGAAGGCAGTTTTCAAAGAAAGGAACACATTTGTGAGTTGTCATCACAGTGGCTGGTGGGTGGGAACACTGGCTCAGTAAATGGATTCTGAGTGGGCCAGTGTAGGCTTATATGCAATGGCAATATGAGTTCTTTTTTGCTGAAGCTTCTGCTCTGACCTTCACGTGTGGCTTCTGTAGAGGAAGAAAAGGCCATCTTGGAATCCACGATTAATGGTTTCATTGATAAAGAGCTGCTGTTAGCAATGATACTGGTGTGATTACGTTCAGTCTTGAAACCTTGTCTTGAGCAGTTTATTTCAGGTGTACTCATCTACTGGCTCAAATACTTCATTCTCTTTAAGAAACGCTAGCAGAACTCCTAAGTCTTGACTACAAATATTGTCTCTTTCAGCATCTTGTAAAATATCTGTTAAGAAGGCTACTGTGATCTACAGAGGAGAGAAAGTAAAGATCCAAGAAAAATTTAAGAATGGAATGCTACACGGTGAAAAAGTTTCTTTTTTCTGCAAAAATAAGGAAAAGATGTGTAGCTACACAGAGGATGCTCAGTGCATAGATGGTACCTTTGAAATCCCCAAATGCTTCAAAGGTAAGTAAGTCCAATGCTGGAACTTTTAGCTATGACTTCCATTCGCCCCTCACCATAATTGGTACCTTTTTACATAAATGTAAGGAGCCACGTCAATTTGGTCATTGGATATTTAAAAAAGAGAGGTGGCAGAAGGATTAGCAAGATGAAGCAGTGAGTTTCTCCACTTGCATAAACATTTTCCTTTTCAATTATTTTCCTTAAAACTCAAGGTAGTGGTTTTATTGATGAATATTCAAGTGAGTCATGCCATCTTATATAATTGAAAGTTAAGTTCGAATAATAATATTAAAGGAAATATCGAATATCAATAATATTTACCACCTCTTGGTCCTAAATGATGAAGAATGCACCCCAAATTACAAAGTAACTCATGACAATAGTGATTGGTTTAAGATCCAACATTTTTTTCCTTCCTTCAGCAATTCCTAGAGTTTGAAAAATACCCACTATTTATTAGAGCCAAATATTTTAAGGAAGATAGGTATGTTTGTGTGAGATAAAGAAGTTTATAATGGCCAGCATTTAGAGCTGCCACCCTTTTAAGTTTCAAGTTGGGGATTAAGTAAATTTGTCACTATGAAGGAAGACCCAGCAGAGGCTGAAGCTGTTGTTGGCTCTAGGTTTAGAAATGCTCAAGAATGTTGACAGCCCTACGTCAGCAGGCTGCAGAGGACAGAGTTGGGAGCAGATGCAGAGAAGAAAGGGGTCCGTGAAGTGGACATCTAGTGAGAGAGAAGGAATGATAACTTGTAAATAATACCTACCTCATGGGTTTGATTATTAGACATATTATGCAGGATGTGGAGTAAGTGCTCAATCCACGATAGTTATTATTATAATTATAAATAGTTAGAAATGCACCGAATAAATTGTTATTGTTCAAAACATGGCACAGCCCTGGTGCGATGTTAAATACCAAAAGTGACAAAGCACCGTAAGCCTAATGCAAATCAGTGGAAAAAATATTAGAAGAGGGTAATTAAAAAACAAACAAGCCGAACAGAGATTCGCTGATGTATTTCTTCGGGCTATTCTTCCTTAAAGTCTTCAGACAGATGCAGCTCTGTCAGTGCATTGGGAATAAATAAAGAGCCGATACAGGGATTTTTGTTTGTTTGTTTGTTTGTTTAAATATTGATTGTTAGAGTTACAGAGAAACCTTTTATTTTCTCTCTAGGAAATGCGTGCCTTTTCATTTCCCTGATGCTTTCTCATGTCACATAAACCTCACACTAAATGGTTTCGTTCATATGATTAAATTTATTCTATACATTCGTCAAGTGTATTTGACTTATTTAGCTATTCAACAAATTTAAGAAACTGTTTCTCTTAGAAATGTTTATCTTTTTCTTCCCAAACAGAACACAGTTCTTGGGCTTTCTGGAAAACCGATGCATCAGATGTAACGCCATGCTAAGCTGGTTTTGCAGATTCGAAATTAAATATCATGCTTGTATCTCTGTCCAAGGAACCTAATGGAAGTAGAAAAATAAAATGACTGAATATATTGCCTCGGTTATTGCAATGTCGCTCCTCACGGTGGCTTACTTTTCATTAATATATCTGGTTAAGAGCCCCAATATTTGGAACATCAGCTTTTCGTGGTTGTGGAGTAGAAAGTGTAAACAATTATCTGAGCAACCCAGTTCTCTTCCCCCACACTCTGCTTTCAAATGTTTTCAACTAAAACACTGTAATGCAGTGTTTTTCACAGAATAGTCTACTTATGACAAGGAAAAAACTCTATGTCCCAGAATTTCTGAGGATGGTTCAAAAATCTGCATTTATGACAAGGCCCCCAGATAATTTTTTTTGTATTCTCAATTTGAGAAGTACGGCCATAAAGGAATAAACATGATGTTTTAGGTCAATAAAACTGGACTTGAACCCTTGAGGATTGGTTTACAGAATCTTTCCTAAGAAATCTTTTCTTACCTCCTAAAATTCTGTGATCCATCACGACATTGATCTTTTATTCATATGCTATTCCCTTGCCCTTTTCTCTTTCTGTAATACATACTGGGAAAACTCATCTTCTCTAAGCCTGCACCATAGCAGCTGAATATTACTGGGGGAAAAAAAAAGAAAAACACAATTGCGCCAATAGGTTCCACTTTCAGTTTGTGAATACGAAGCGAACTTAAGCCCTCACGACCGTATCGTGTTTATCTAGTGTGCTCACTCCCCTGCTCTGCAAGACAGCTATTGCTCTTCTCAGTCCTTCTCAAGCAACCTTCCCTCTCCCCATGCTCAGCTGATGACCCTGCTCCTTATTTCACTGGAAAAATAGAAAAAGATCTTTTTTTCTTTTTTCTTTTTGTCTTACCACTACCAAATGCATTACCTTGTCAGTATCTGTACCAGGTACCCTTGCCCTCTTTCTTGTTATGATGGAGTAACTCTGAGATCCATTTTTCTCTCTCTCCTCCAACCCTCTCTCTAAGTATTGGGGGTTGGATTTGAAGAGCATGTGGTATCTCCCCTTCCTAAACCAAAAAGCCCTATATTCAGGAATTTGCTGAACACGAGAGCTATCCATCTGGATTTCCTCTCTTAGCACAAAAGTTTTAGAAACATTGTTTTTTTAACGTGTCACGTGTTGGTTTTAAAACCACCTCCTCCTCATCCCACCTAACAGCCCTAGCGATGGAAAGAGAACAGCCAAGTTTAGCGCCTCTCCCTGTGCCCCATTCATAATCGCTGGGGTTGCTCCAGAAAAAGGAGAGAATATATTTCTCTATTATCCTTCCTTTTGTTGCAAAGCCTTTCATAATTAATTCTATGGTATCAACATTTAAAAATACATAGAAGGCTTTTTTAATTGCTCACCTTGTCTCAGCTCACTTGAGAGGGAATGAACAGATAGAGCAGTGAAGGTAAGTAAGGAAGATTTCCTCTGGCATCTGGTGGGTGGTTACCGGGCGCCTCCCTAATACAAGCCTGAGCCCCAGGACTTTTGCTCCATCTCTGAAGGGCCCTTATAAAAGCTCACACCGTCTTCTTACACAATTAGCATTCCCTACTCTGATCAATTAAGACATATAAATCCAGAATTGTTGAAGTCCTGTATAACTTGGCTCACACCCAATGAAAGAACAAACTTACTGGGGGATTTTTTCTTTTTTTAATTTAAGTATTTACTAGCTATGACCTATCTTAGGGGTGTAACCAGAAGGGCACGGGATCAGTCAGAATCGATTGCAGTCCTTGACTGGGGTTTTGGAGTTGGCGGGATCAGTGCTGGAAGCTTCCCGATGTCCTAGGCATGACCCTTTTGTTGTTTGACTGTGGGAAAGATGGGGAAGGGGTCTTATGCAAAAAGCTAGTAGCCTCATGGTTGGCACTCAGAGTACTTGGGCAACAGCTATTTACCAACTGGTGTAAAAGCTTTTCAATATTTTAACACATTGTATGTTTTGCCATGCCTACTTTCAAGAAGGATTTGGGACAACTTAATGTTGAAAGGATATAAACAACATAAAAATAAATCATACACACCAAAACCAAAATAAAACAAGCACACAGATTTTGTACTTTATTTATTGTTATACCATTTTTAAAGCTATTTTTAAGAGCAGTTTTAGGTTTACAACAAAATTGAGAGAGAGAAAAATTTCACATATACTCCCTACCCCCACGCATGCCCAGACTCCCTCACCGGCATCACCCATCAGAGTGATATATACATATACATATATATATATATATATTTTTTTTTTTACCAAAGATAAACCTACATTGTTATATCATCACCCAAACTTCACAATATGGTTTAATTCTTGGTGTTGTACATTCAGGGGATTTAGACAAGTGTATAATGACATATATCCATCATTATAATATTAAAAATCCTCTCCACTCTGCCTATTCATCTACCCCACCCCCACAAACACTGATTTTTCTATTGTTTCCATAGATTTGCCTTTTCCAGAATGTCACAGAACTGGCATCATGCAGCATTCAGCCTTTTCAAATTGGCTTTTTTCCTTAGTAATATACATTCAGGCTTCCTCCATGTTATTTCACGGCTTGGTAGCTTGTTTCTTAGTGCAGAATAATATTCCATCTTCTGGATGTACCAAATTATTTATTATCCTTTTACCTACTGAAGCACATCTTGGTTGCTTCCAAATTTTGGTAATTATGAATAAAACTGCCATAAACATCTGTGTGCAGTTTTTTGAGTGAACATAAGTTTTCAACTCCTTTGGATAAATACCACAGAAAATTGTTGTTGGATCATATGGTAAGGGTAGGTTTGTTTGTTTGCCTAATTGTTTTTTTGAGATATAATCGACATATAGCATTGTATTAGTTTCAGATGTACAACATAATGATTTGAGATATGCATCTATTGCAAAATGATCACAATAAGCCTAGTTAACATCTATCACCACACATAGTTACATATATATATTTTTCTCGTAATGAAAACTTTTCAGATCTAATTTCTTAGCAACTTTCAAATATACATTGCAGAATCATTAACTATAGTCGCCATGCTGTATGTTACATCCCTATTTATTTTATAGCTGGAGGTTTGTACCTTTTGACCACTTTGACTCATTTTGCCCAGACTTTATTTAATTTTGTAAGAAATCGCTAAGCCGTCTTCCAAAGTGGCTGTACCCTTTTGCATTCCCACCAGTCACCAAGGAAAGTTCTTGTGGCTCCACATTCTTGCCAGGTTAGTTGTCAGTATCATGGATTTGGATGTGTAGTGGTATCTGTTGTTTTAATTTGAATTTTCCTGATGGCATATTTTCATATGCTTATTTGCCATTTGTGTATCTTCTTTAGTGAGATGTCTAAGGTCTTTGGCTCATTTTAAATCTGGTTGCTTATTTTCTTATGAAGTTTTAGAAGTTCTTTGTATATTTTGAATAATAATCCTTTATCGGATACGTCTTTTGCAAATATTTTCTCCCGGTCTTCTCATTCTTTTTGATATTGTCTTTTGCAGGATAGAAGATTTTAATTTTAATGAAGTTTAGCTTATCGATGGTGTGTTCCGTGTATCTTGTATCTCACAAGGCATTGCCATACCCAAGGCCACCTAAATTTTCTCCTTTGTTATCTTCTAGGAGTTTTATAGTTTTGCACTTTACATTTCAGTTTATGATTCATTTTGAGTTAATTTTTGTGAAGAGAGTAAGGTCTTTGTCTCTCTCTATATATAGACCATTTATTGAAAAGACGATCTCTGTTCCATTGTATTGCCTTTGCTCCTTTATCAAAGATCAGTTGACTATATTTATGGGTTTATTTCAGGATTCTCTATTCTATTCCATCGACTTTTTTTGTTGTTGTTCTTTTTCCAATACTACACTGTCTTGATTACGTGGGTCTGTGTTTGGAAACATCAGGTGTTCAGAATGCTAAAAACTCCGAAGCCCATCATTCCTGTTTTAAACCTATAGTACATCTCGGCCTCCTCCCATGCCAGCATATTCCACAAAGAAGTGCCTGGAATATGGAGAGTTTGTCGAAGGTGGCTTTTTGCACCATTTTGCTTATTGGATAGGCTTGGATCTCTGAAAAACAACCAGAGCAGACTTCAGAGCTTAAGCCATATTGCCGAGTCCTCTAATTTAATGGTATTTTCACAGAAAGAGAAAAATCTGCTATTTTTGCAATCTGTAGAGGCAATTAGGATGAGGAGCAATCCATCAGCAGAAACTATCCATTTGCAGCCCCTCTGTTTAATGATTATGTGGTCCATTTAATCCCATAAGTAGACTCTCTTTTCCAAATATTGTCTTCTTAAACACTTAGATCACCAGGTTGCTTGTCATCGAAACTGGGCTACGCCTTCCCAGCCACAGGATGCAGTGTTTTACCCACTGACTGACAGTCCAGGAAGCACCACCCTCCTCTTCCTACAGACAGCCCACTGAAGAAAGAGTGAAACTATAACCGCAGTTGCCGGTAATCATCCTATATGTTAGCGTGGCTGAATTTCGTCTTCTCATCTTCTATGATGCTACTTAACCAGCACCTGCAGACCCCGTGACCCCTGTAAGCTGCCAATATGGCCTGTCTTCCAGACAGGTGGATTCCTAGATGTCCTTCCCAATGACCAGCTTTCTTCTCTCACATTATGACAGGATGCCTTCTAAATACAAAGGCGCCCGTGTTTTAATTTGTCTCTCATGCTATAACATAGTCCTGCAAGAATTGGTTTATAGTACAGAAAATGGCTTCTCTCATTTGTAAGACATTGACTAATCTTTCAATAGATGGGGCCTCAGAAATGAGAAATGAGACCCCCAAACTCAAAGATAGGTATTCCCCAGTGAAATTTCCCACTGGCTAGCCTGAAAATTCAGTTCCCCACCTTAATTCCTAAATAAAAGATTAAAAAGATTAAAACAAAAAAAAAGGAATAAAAGAAAACAGCTCGGGATGTGTGCCTACGTGCGTGTGTGTAGTTGAGCATATGTGTGAGTGTTCATCCCGTGTGTGTGTATGTGTGTATGCTGTTTGTGTATAGTCTGTGCGTGTGAGCGTGTGTATATGTGCATGTGTGTGTGTGAATGCGAGATGGATGTGCGTCTGTGCAGCGTGACTAGGCCTTCGTGTGCCAATGCTGCCTCCTGGTGGCATTTATTCCTCACAAGACAGTTGAGAATGAAAAGATGACTGACTTGATACAGAAGTTTCCTTGTGTCGAGCGCAGGGTAAAGATGCCTACATGGCTTACCCTCCGTAATACCTACTATCTTTCCAATCATGCAATAAGGAAGGTAAAGAAACTGAAGCTCAGGGAAATCATGTAACTTGGTTTACCTGGGTCGCAAAGCTAATCAGTGACAGGACCAGATGTCCAAATGTCAAAACTATGTCTGTTCTGCCATTCGTAGAGTGCTGCTAGTTAAACTATGAATTTTCCCGGTGGTTTCCTGAAAATAGCCCGACTCGACAGTTGGAATTTTACAGCCTAGGAAGGGGTGATGAAGCAGGCTGGCGGAGAGATATTTGTATAGGTGAAGCTATGAAGTGCCCTATTAAGTGGTTGCTAGTTTGTATGGATATTGGTTAGGGCAATATGTATGTTATTGAAGAAGAGGAGGGAGGAAGAATAGTCAGTTTATCTCTTTAATAACCTTGAGCATGGACTACCCAAGAAGGCAGGACAGAGAAGGATGGAAAGGTGAACGTGGCTTGGTTCTGACATACGGAAGTAATCCAGAACCCTTGCGCTAAAGGCACTCTTATTTTATTTTATTTTTTAGTAGTGAAGAAAATAGAGCATGCCTCATAATTCTCAGTTTCTACTCTCTTTATACTAACTACGTCTATTATGCGGTATAGTTCATACTTTTGTGACTTGTAAATAGGAAGTTCAGAATCATTTCCTATCCAATTTAAGGGATTTACTGGCTGCAGGATTATTCTGATATTATTTCTAATGTGTTTACATAATAATGATCATTCTTGGTATTTATAAATTGCAAATTGCTTTCCATTTAGATTGCTAAGTCATTCATGTATTTCATTCCAATGATAAAGAGTATCTTAAAAATGCCACTGGTGAACCACTGACTTAAATTCGATTATTTAGAAAATCAGCTTATGCATAAGTACTGTGTACAGAGCCATTGCTAGTTTTGAAAAAATAAATAAAAATGTGGAAAATATGTATATCATGTCAAATTCCAGAAAATGAACAAAGGGCTAAAGAGATACTTTGTAGAAGAATAAAAGGCATAGAGTATTATATTTAAATATTTCAACTTTTCTAATAGTGGAAAATGCAAATTTAAAAAAGGTACTATTTTCATACATAAATTAGCATAGATTAGAAAAATTGTTGATGTGAGAAAGCCACTTTCAGGGATTGTTGACTGGAATTGCAAATTTGCAAAACACTTCTAGAAAGCAATTTGACAGTACCGATCAAAAGCCTTTCTTATTTTTTTTTTTTTTGTCTATAGGAATACCTTTTATGGAGATAGCTAAAACTTCAACTAAAATGCATATATTAAAAGGCATTTATTTTAATATTATTTTTAAGAGCCAAAAATTGCTAATAACTTAAATATCCAATCACAGGAGAATAATCAAATTATGTTGCATTCATGTGCTAGACTAATAAGTTGACATTAAGATGATTTATATATACTTTTATTATATATAAATGCATACTTATATGTTATTAATAAATATATATTTATATATTATATATTATTTTTATTATATATATGACTTGAGAAAACATGTACAATTGCTAATAGTGGTTGTTCCAAAATGGTAAGATTACACATAATTTTTATTTTCTTCTTTAAACCTTTTGGTGTTTTCCAATTTTTCTATAACAGCAGTAAAGCTTTTATAATCTGGGGAAAAAAACACAATTCAAGAATTTGTCTAGGAAGAAAAATTTCATTTCTCTTTATCATTGACTCTCGATTATTTTTGATAGTAAGTAGAAATAATTGACCGATAACCCACCAGTGATTCAAAGTCACTAATACTTGTTCTTGTGTCTTGTCTTACGTTTTTGTGTCTTGTTCACAATCCTTCAAATTATGGGGTAAAGTCACATTGGAGCTGTTCACACCTTAACTCTACAATGTTTTAGAGGAGAAAAATATAGTGAATTTCATAATTTTGTGTCTAAGTCATTGTTTTCCAAAATAGTGCTATTTTTTTTGGAGAGATTCAAGGATGTTTAGGAAGTAAAACTGACAGGACTTAAACCATCTTTAAATCCTTCACCTAGACAGTCATTGTCCAGAATCGATTCATATCCTCACAGGTTGTTTTCCTTTCTCTGTGTGCATGGCAAGTACGTAAAATGGTTAATGGTTTATAAAGTATTTTATAACTCATTTTCCGTATTTATTAGTATAGACTTACATTCTTGGATCGATCTTCATGGCAATTAAAGTATCCGAAGAATGATTTTCCAAAATATTTAAGTTTTATATGTATGTAATGTTAAGTTAAAAGAAGTTACTATATCAGATTTACATTTGACTTTGTAAAACAGAAAACTTGAATAACAGTGGCTTAAACAAAATGGAGGTAGATCTGCTATAGATACTATACTTTTATAGAGCAGAAATTTAAAATATAGATATCATCAGATTTAGTACTTATAACAAAGTGCAGGCCTAGTTCAAATTACATGTGAATAATTATTATTTTTATAATTAGTAAAAGGTCACATTTTCCCATGTTTTCTATAGAGAATAATTGAATTCACATTGTTCAGTATTATCTAGACTAATTCTTAATTTTAAGTTTATATTTTGAAAATAAACAGATCCCTTTCAACATGAGAAAATAGCATAATTAGCTTCCCACACAGGAAAGAAAAAAGAATTTATTTTTTAGGGTCATGTTGATACTACCATTATCAATTATGTTACCATTTGATTTTTAAAAGTTGAGACAAAATGCTATTTGTTTTTGAAAGGATACCTACTTTCATTTAAGTCATTTGTAGCCGATAGAAAATAATATTTTTAATGAAAATAAAGTTTAAGCCTTAATACCTTTTAAAAATATAAAACAACACTCAGTATATATTTCCAGTATATATTTTCCTAACTGACTTTATAATCAAATTAGGCCAATTAGATTCACTCTTGTAGAAAGAAATTTGGGTTCAGAAAAGTTGGTCTTCCAGGCCTCTTGAATGGAAGATTTGCAAATCAGGGGGCTGTGGGGTGGCCGTATTCCCCACAATTGTGCATAGAAAAGCACAATAGACCAACCTGCATTCATACTTTAATTCACTAAGCATTTGTGGATTGCCTCCACATGCTAGACATTCTGCAAGGTGCTGGCTCTACAATGGTGAACCCAACAAATCTGGTCCCTGTCCTTATGGAGTTTACAGACATTGTAAAAAAGATGATTGATATGAGTTAACATTTGATTACAAATTTTGATAAACACAATAAAGGAAAAGAACAAAGGGTTTTGAAAAAGCGTAAGGGGTGTTTTGAGAATTACTGAAGGCTTCTCTAAGGAAGTGACATTTAAACTGAGGTGAAGAGCAAGGTGTCAGAGCCTTACTGGTAGGAGGAACATCCCCTTAAGATATCTACACATACTAGGTGTTCAATGAATGTATATTGAGCTGACAAATTATTATTCGTTATGAAATAACTACACACAGGAATCATATTAATTGGTTGTCATAAACGTTTGGCCATAAAACATTGATGTGAAACTGTATTTGTCAGGTCACGCAAGCTTGGGGCTGTATTGCAACAGCTACAAAAGAGTATTTATCCAGCTTCACCCTTGAGGTCTTTGAATGGACTCTGATTTCAGCAGTTAATTCCTAAATATAGCTAGAGGTCTCCAGCATGGGTCTCATGTGTGCTCTGTATATTACTAAATTATTATATAGTGTGCATCATTTGCTTTTCTCCAAGCGTTTGTAGCTGTGAGGATGTTATTATTCTCTTTTCTTGCCTCTGATGCTTGATGAAGGCATCCCAGCTGCTTGCCATCTTTCACTAATGCCCATCCTGCCTCAGAGGCGACTGGAGCCTAGTGTTAAGGGCAATGATGTCTGTACTGACTTTGCTGCCTTCAGAAATTATGGCTACAAATGCTGCTTATGACTTCTGTTCTCAATATTTAAACAGATATAAAACTCAGAGCAGGAGTTCTTAACTTAGGCTCTGTGGATGGACTTCAGACATTTGGGGAATTCTGATTTGTATGCACATTGTGGCCATGCGGGCAGTTGGTGGCTGTGGAGTGATGAGGGAGAGCTATAGCTTTTTAAAACTTTCAAAGGAAGCTCCTCGGTGAGGGTCAATCCATGGCCATCACTGTGCTTTATGTAGAATCACCTTTCCTTCAATGTTTCTATACTGTCATTGGACCAGATCTCCTCATAATCTCTTAGGATGAGTTACTTTCTAGGAAGCTCCTTGTTTCTCACGTTAAGGACATTCTAAGTGGGCACCCACCAGTCCTCTAAACATGACATGCAGGCTCGAGTCCTGAGCTCAGGTCAAAGTTGGCATCCCAGCTAAATATGTATAACAAAAATGATAACAAAACATATACTTGCATAGCTTAACAATATTTTTGTTTGAACAACTGTTATGTATGTATGTATGTATGTATAGATACATATACATATTTTAATGGAAAAGTGTCCATCTTTTAGTTCTTTAAAGTAGAAAGGGACATTGTCTCATCTCTTTCCTTTCACCTAGAGAAAACATTTTAAGAAATTTACTTTCATAATGTTTTTTTTTTTTACTTTGTAACTTTCGATTGTATTTTTTTCTGCTGCAATTATTTTCTCTTAGATGAACTTGATTTTGTTGCATTTTTTCCTTTGATCCTTTTTTTTCATCTTCCACTTTTCTGCTCATGTTCATTTAGACATCATTTGTCAAATTCATTTCATATTCTTCCAGCAATGGGGTTATCTATTTTGAACCTCGTCACTGAATGATCAAATTCCTGCAACTGCACGTATGGGTTTTGCATCCCTGATTCTCAGTGCAAATGATCTGGACTACTGATCATTCTTTAGCTATAAACACGTTCAAATATGCTTTTGAAAAACTAAACTTTCTTAAAAACATTTTACACCTTTTCTTTCCCCTCGTCTTTATGATTTGTCTCTGAAATAATGAAGAACTGTTGGTTTTTACTTCCAGTGTGATGAGTTTGAAAAACACCTTGGAAAGAATATGACTTCCCTCTGGAAGCTCGAAAGTAGCTAGGTAACAAATGAATGAATCTTTTATTTTATTTATGGCAAATTGAAAAGATACTTCAAGCTGTGCTTATGTTAGATTTGGCATCACAGAGTGTATTGCAAAGAGACTGCAGAAGGAATCCTGTTGTGAAATTAGATTAAAAGAACAGTGGAAAACTGAATTTCATTTAGGTGAGTGTTTTTACAATGTAAATGTTGTTTCTGCCTGTATATTTAAAAATATATAGTTTTCCCAGAAATGTCATAGAAAACTGAAGAACACTGCGACGTAGCAATGCAGACACGGAGACTGCCCTGAGGTGATTGAAACTTTTTGGGAGCAGCAAAATTATATTTTCCACTAGACTTTGCTATTGTACACAAAATTGGTAAACAGGAAGACTTTTTATTTAATTTCAGAATCTGAATGCATTAAAAAAAAAAGGATTGCTCGTTTTCCATCTTAACACAACCTCATTCGCCTCTGGGGTGTGAGAAAGACCTTAGGCTGTTCGGTCCTTAATGTTTTCGGACCCCTTGAACTCCGATGTCTGTCCAAATAATGGCCACACCCTTCTGTGAACATCCTCCAGGAATCCCATTTTCTTTGCCTGTTCTTCCTCTGTAGCCCCTCGAGTGTTCACAAGCTACTCTTTGCGTGGGATGCTCGAGAGTGGCAGTGTCCAGATGCAGGTCTGGTTATCCCGCAAGCCTGGGCCTGGGACCCTCCCAAGAGCCACCAGGCTGAAGGAAGGAAAGCCTGGAGGTTGCGGGGCCGGGGAGTATTGGAGGGGGACAGGAAAAAAAAAAAAAAGAAAGAAAGAAAAAAAGATGTGTCGCCATGGCAACGGGGTCGCGCGCACGCCGGGGCTGGCAGGGGCGGGGAAAAGAGAGAGAGCTGAAGTCCCGCCTCCGACGCGGTGGGCGGCGGCCGCCGGCGCCGGACCCGTCGCCGTGGTAACGGCGCCACACGCTGGCCGGGGCGGAGGGGCGGGGGCGGGGATGCGTGCGCGGAAGCCCCGCCCCCGGCCTCCCGGGCGGCGGCGACGGCCGCGGCCCGCAAGGATTTGAAACCGTTTGGCGGCGGCGGCGGCGGCTGCAGGTTCTTGTTTTTCCGCATCTCCCTCCTCCGCTCGTGTCCCGGGTTCTCGGGTGGAACTTTGCGTGGGGCGGCGGTGGCCCGGTCCGCGCCGGCTCGTTCGGGGAGGGGCGTCGCCCCGCAGGCCCCGGGCCCGTTCTCGAGGCCCGAGGGGCGCGCGCCGCGTTCGGGGGTCCCGGGGCGCACCGCCGTGACCTCACGTGCAGAGTGACGTCCGGCCCGGCCCCGGGCCAGCAAAGTTCTGAGTCAAGTCCGCTCGGTGGTGGACATGACGGCGTCCGGAAAGCGGACCCGAGGGTTCGCCGCTCGTGAGAGGAAATCGGGGTCCGGGACGAGGCAGGGGAAGCGGCCTCGGCCTAGAGGGCCTGGCAGGCCGCCGCCCCGAGCCGGGCGCGGCTTCTGTCCCCTCTGGCAGGGCCAGCGGCTCTGGACACGGGCGCGCCGGAGTCGTCGCGGTCAGGACGGGGCCAGCGACGCGCGAGTGAGCGCAGAACCGGCGCGCTGGCCCCTTTGTGGGAACGCTTCTCCTAACCCGCCTTGGGGAGGCCCTGCCCCGGCATCACGGCTTGCTGGGAGCTGCAGAGTTTTTCTGAGTTTATTTATCTTTTCAAATGTCCCAGAGAACCACTTAAGTCCATGTGAACAACTTTTATTCTGATTATTGTGCGGCTCTTATTTTTATTTGCTCTGACTATTTAAAGATGAGTAAAAATTTAAAAAAGCAAATGAAACGACACGTGCCTTTTCATAGTGGTGCCGCGCAGTGGAGCGCAGGATAATCTGTGCAGTCTTCTGTCCCGGCTGCCACTTTGCGTGGGACACTAGGTCAGTTACTTACCCCCGGAGCCTCAGCTTCCTCCTCTGTTCAAGGGCCAGATGCGTTTGCAGAGCACATAGCATGCCTTTGGCACAATCGGGGAAGGCTCACTGGTAACTGTCCACACATCCAGGTGTGTAAGCCAGGTAAACATGCACTTGGAAAACCTTTTGATGTAATGAAGTACATAGTTCAAGTTTTCGTTAACTACTTACCACGTATTTAAAACATGGTTTCATTGAGCAAAATTGATTCCATGCCACTTTCAGGTATATGTTTATCGTTTGTCAAGGCTCATGATATATGTGAGCTGTATTCTTTGTTTAGCGATTGTGGCTGCTTGTTTCCCCAAGACCTTTGAATAATTATTTAATATTTAATATTTATCTTGCTTATGCTTTGCTGACCCGTATTGCAGCTAAGCACCTTGAGAAGGTCTTAGCTCACTTTGTAGCTGCCCACATAGAAACAGGTGTAAAAAAAGACAGTGCCAGTGAGTTAAATGTAAGATGTGATCCAAATATAGATTATAGCTATATATATACACAAGAGTCACCAAGTTTACTTCATTTTTGCTTTTGAAGTAATTTATGTGACTAGTAGGCACACTCTACCTGAAGCCTAAGTCAAAGAAATACCTTCTTATTTTTCAATTCTAATAACTGAAATCAGCAATTCTAATAAATAGTAATAAAACTTTTGATTAGATGGAACTAAGTAGATATAATTTATTTATAAGATGTTATATGCATAGCAAGAATTCCTCGAAGGTTAGAAATGGTAACTTAATTTTTTGGGCTTTTTTGCATTTCATTATTTCATTGGAGACTGAATAAGGGATAAGGAGAAGTATATTTTTAGCTTTTACCAACTATCACACTGACTATTGTGTTTTTTTTAAAAAAATGTGTAATTGCATGTTACTATAGTATTCCAATTGCCTTTCTACTTTTCAAAATACTTTTTTGTTAGTCGAATATATTGTTGACTTATAGGCAAATGGCCAAGTGGTCAGATATAATGGATCTGAGATCTAGAGATTTCAAAATCTTAATCTGAGTTTTGTGCTTAATTTCATGCCTTTGGATGAGTCTTAACTTTGAATTTTAGTTTCCTGTAACATTAAACACTATCATCTTTTCTTGTGTCCAAGGGTTCATTGAGTGATTAAGAATCTTTTTGCTATAGCCCTAGTTATGGGTGCCCTCAGATCAATGTTTGAAAACATGGGCAGGATACCGTTTAAGCCTGGGAGTACGTGTACTTAGGCCAGGGCAGTGCTTAAAATTCTGGGTTTATGAGTTTCCATTTGTTTGCTCATCCGCTTGAATAGTTGCTTTTTAGCTTAATGATTTAAATCCAGCGTTGGTATCATAGCTCTCTATTACCAAGTACATAACTGATGTAGTTTTGGAGGAATGGAGTTAGTTATCGTAGGAACGCAAAACAAAAGCAACCAAACAACCCCAAGCCAACTAACTCATTGGAAAAAGCATTTAAATGAAATTTAACTAAGTCTTGAATTTGAAAACATAATGCAGAAGGTAGGGTGATCAGTTTAAGTAAAGAGAATTAAGGGCATATAATATTTCTATTCTAGAAGACCTATATGGTACTCAGAACAAGATCTTAAAAAAAAAAAACCCCAAAAATCTACTAGTAATGTAAAAGTGGGATGTGAATCCCTTTCGTTAGCATTTATTTACCAGTCAGTTCTTCAGCTTCTAACACCTACCACGCAATGTGCTAGGTACCTGCAAAGATGTGTAAGTCATAGTCCCTGCCTTCCAGGAGCATCTCATAGGTGGTGGAAGACCTGTGAGTAATACATAGATGTGTTAAAAAAAAGAAATCACATGATACATGCTACACAGATGTGAGCAGTATACACGGAAAATGGAGCAACGACGCATAAGGATAAGTGGAGCGAGTTTACGCAGAAGGGATGTGAGCTACATTCACCTGACTCCAGAGGGAACAGCCTGTGAGAAGGATGTGGAATCATCTAAGTCCTTGGAGTGTTTGAAGAATGATGAGGAGTTGTCCGGTGGTGAAGTGGTCATGGGCGGGCGCGTTGGTGTAGTTAAGCAAAGGGAAGGGTGCTCCTAGGGAAGGGTGAGAGATGGGCTCTAAACGCAAAGGCACCTAAAGGCCTGACTTTGGACTTAGCTGGCATCCTGTTGCAGTGGGCAGCCCAGAGAGGTTTGTGAGTAGGGAGTGATACGCTTCGCTTTGTACTTGGGAAACTTACTCTAGCATCAGTGAGGTCTAAAGTAGGGAAGAGTAAAGTAGGCTCTACGTAAGTGGTTGGAAGGGCTTTCTCTGAGACAGTGGCAGCGAGGATAGAGATGGAGGCAGGATTTGAGATATTTCCGAGTAGCGGCTGATATATTGGTTTCTGGGAGTTTAGAAAGTGGGGGCAGTGTGGGGGAAGGAGTCAGTGGGGATGGAAAGTTTGACGCAGCGAGGAGAGAATTAATAGGTGATAGAGATACTGGTATTAGGGAGAAGGCGAGTTTATGCTTCTGACGCAGAAGCAAAGGACGTGAGGATGTGTTCTCTGAGAGGTTAAGTTGAGAGGTAGTGGGAATAGCATTTTGGGGTGTCGTTATCTGACTACTGCTTTCCCATGAAGCAGGACATAAATCGTGAGGGAGGCTGAAGCGGTTTAAGGGGCTTTAAGATATCTGGTAAATATTTAAAAGCTGCTTTGTGGAGTCGGAAATAGTAAAAGACTCCTGAGGCTTCTGGTAAGATGGGAAACAGTGCCATTTTTCTCCAGCAAACCCTTAATTAGGGAATGAAAGAGGGTGTCAGGGGTTCGAATCTCGCTGAGTGTAAGCAGAAGATGGAGTGGAGAGTTCTAAGAGGATGAGAGGCTGTGATCAGATAGAAGAGTTTTGGGGAGGTGGCAGTGATGAGAATGGGGAGTAGGAGGTATAGCCAGATGGTGGGAGCCTAATAAGAGGGCAATTTGGGGGCGGAGGTTAATGGCGGTCATTGGAAAGGCAGTGTGATCTCATTGTCTGTTTTCCTACCTGGGCAAGGTTTGGGGAGAGACGGAAAGACTCCAGGGAGGACATGCATGTACTTGACAGAGGACTTGAAACCTTGGGTCACTTCTCCACTGTGAGGGAAGTCAGGTTAGCCCGTGAGAGCTAGGGCTTACTTACAGAGACAGAGTAGAGAGAACTTTCTGTGAAGAGGCTGCCGATAATAGAATGGAGGATACTGTGCTAAATATTCGAAGCTGATTTAGCAGAGGGAGGGCGTTCCGTGGATCACGATGGGGCAGAACAGAGCCTTTCCCCAAAAAAGTAATTTGCAAATTGAATAAATGACAAATGAAGGAACTTAACAAAATGTAGAGGTAGTCCATATCCCTACCAAGACATTTATTTCATAACTTAAAAGAACATGTTGAATGTGGATATACTTTTAATTTAAGGGATTTTGTCAACCTACATTTCTGATTTTGGGGATTTACCCCCTTTATATTCAGTATATATATTTGCTAATTAGGAAAATATAATGACCAATATTTTAAGTTTTTTGAGGAGAATTAAATAATTTTAGTTTATATAGAGTTACAATCACTTTTTTGAGATACAGTTCCTTGTGTTTCTACACTTAAAAAGAATAGGGTCTTATAAACTCTTCCACAGACAGTATGCAGAACAGTTCCAACACCCCGATAATTTCCTTATGCCACCTCTTCATATGCAGATCTCCCCCCACTGCCGACCTCTGTAAACCACTGATCTGTTTTATATGCTCATATTTTTCATCCTTTCTAGAATGTCATACAAATGGATGTATACAGTATGTAGCCCTTTGAGAATGGCTTCTTTCACTAAGCGTAATGCATTTGAGGTTTACTCATATCGCCGTGTGTATCGGTGCATTCTTCGGTGTTGCTGAGTACCATTTCACTGTGTGTTTATGTCACGACTTGCTTATCCATTCCCCAGGTGAGGGGCGTTTGGGTTGTTTCCAGTGTTTGGTGGTTGCAGAAGAAAAAGGCTGCTATAAACATTACAGTCAGGTTTTCGCACAAGTATGGATTTTGTTTCATTTGGATAAATACTTAAGAGTGGGGTTTCTGGATTATATGATAAATGTATGTTTAACTGTGGAAGAAACTGCTAACCGGGTTTCCAGAGTTGTCGCACTACTTTGTATCCTACAGCAGTGCATGAGAGTCCCTGGTGTTCTGTGTTCTCGCCAGCACTGGGCATTGTTTGCATTTCTTATTTTAGATGTCCTACCGGATGTGTGGTGATATCTCATTGTGGTTTTAATTAGCATTTCCCTAATGACCAACAGTGTTGAGCATCTTTCCATATGCTTATTTGTCATCTCTAAATCTTCTTTGGTAAAGGGATTGATTTTTTTGCTGATTATTTTTATTGGGTTGTTTGTTTTCTTGCAGTTTTGGGAGTTCTTTGTATGTTCTTGGTATAAGTCCTTTATGAGATATATGATTCACATATATTTTCATAGAGTCTGTAGCTTTTCAGTCCCTTAACAGAGTTCTATGTAGAGCCAAAGTTTTTTATTTTAGTGAAGTCGAATATACCAATTTTATCTTATGGGTAGTGATTTTTGTGTTGTATCTAAAAACTCTTTGCCTTTTCCAAGGTCGTAAAGGTTGTTTCCTATGTTTTCTTCTAAGAGTTATAAATTTATAGTTTTAAATTTTGCACTTAGGTCTGTGATTTATTTTGAGTTCATTTTTTGTTTATAATATGAGGTTAAGGTAGAGGTTTGTTTGCTTTTTTTTGCATGTGGATGCCCAGTTGTTTTAGCATAATTTGTTATAAAAACTGTTATTTTGCCACGAATTGTACCTTTGTTGAAAATCAGTTGTCTATATTTGCATTGGTCTATTTCTGGACTCTCCAGTCCGTTCCATTCTTCTATGTGTCTTATGCTTTCACCGATATCATATTGTCTTGGTTACTGTAGCTATAATACATCTTAAAGTTGGGTAGTATGTCTTCCAACTTTGTTTTTTGTTCTTTTTTGGTTTTGCTATTCTAGCCTCTTTAACTTTCTAAAATATAAATTTTAGAATCAGCTTGTGTACGCATGCAGAGTTCTGCTGGAGTTTTGATCGGAATTGCATGAAATTTGTAGATCAGTTTGGGGAAAATTGATATTTAATGCTAATGAGTTTTCTTTGATCTTTTTCATCAGAGGTTTGTAGTTTCAGCGTACAGATCCTTAATACTTTAATTTTAAATCTTTTACAGACTGAATTATAGAAATGGGAAGTGAAGAAGAAAAATGGGAGAAGCTGGATGCGGAATTCGATCACTTTGTGGTAGATATGAAGCCCTTTGTTTTAAAATTACCCCATAGGTCAGGTAAGATTATGTTTGAAAATTAGATTCTAAGATTAATTTTTTTCTTTATATTATGTCATCAATCCAATGAGCCATCGAAGTGGAAATAAAGCTAAATTCCTTTAGTACTGATTGTTATCTTAAGCTGATTAGTAGGATTGTTTACTTTGAGCTGTTCAAGGGTAATAGAAATTTAGTGATAATGTCTTAATAAACCGCAGAAGGATCTTGTGATACCACTTCTCATATGTCATGAGCTTAAAGCACATGGATCTCTAAAGTTAGCTACAGCTTTCTTCCTGCATCTTTTTCCTCCTACCATGGAAAAGTTTCCTCTTTCAGGAGCCTGCTGTCCGATGACGCTTTTGTTTATCAAAATGGCAAAGACTCTATTGGTCTTGTATGCTTATCAGTTGACTGAATACAATCAAGAGCGAATGAGTTTTTGCTTCTATCTTGTCTCCAATTTCTGGTCTGTAATTATGGAATGAGAGTCTTTGTCTCAAGTCAAAGAATTTTCAAATCATTTAAGGTATAGAGAACACTTGGAAAGAGTTTGGGGGGGGGTCACTGAAGATTCACCAAGTCATACTAGGCATAAGACTGACTGTCAAGGTAAATCTGACTTGGCAGCTTTTGAGTGGAAGGTTTGGAGCGGGGCAAGAAAACCGGCTTTACCCTGTCCAAGTTTCCTATTTCCCTGAAGTGGCCAAGTGAACGCTATATTCAAAATGAGGGGCCAAGTCAATATTAGATATTTATTCCCGGGAGCTGCGTTGGGAGCAGGGCGTGTAGTGTACGAGTTACCCATTGTTCTAGGCCTGCAGCCTTTCCTAGTCCAGCATGGCGTGGCATGGTCTTCCCACCAAACCTCCTCCTCTACCCTCTTGCTTTGTCAGACTGTGTAACCTTTCTTTCTCTGCTATTCTTCAGAATTATTTCATATCCTGTAGTTTATTAATGATTTTTTTGAATTAGTATTTAATGATATTTCTAACTGTGTCAGTCATCTTTTGATATTTTTTTCTTTTTGTTTTAGATCTGATTAGGAAAAATTTTATTAAAATCTCACATTATAAATGTATTTCAGATAACCTACCTTCATATTTACTTTCTTTTAAAGTGAGTTTTTAGGTACATGGATTTGGATTAATTACAGTCTTTGGTTCACGACTCATTGTCATTGTACATTCCTGGCCCTCTTTTATTTAATTAATTCTTAGTGAGTGCTTGGGAACTCACACCCCAGGCCAGAACCTGAATGTTCTTAACAACTTACATCTTGTAGCTGGATTCCACTTTTGATAATGGTTTTTTCCCATCATTTTAAGCAGAGGAATGAATTTTTTTTGTTAATCAAGTTGTACCGAATTCTGGCTATTCCAAAATTACATAGATTTCGGTTTGCTGCTGGGCATATAGAAAATACTTAGCTTGAAAACAGTTTATTTAAATTTATCAGTTTTCATGTTTGTATTTTCTTATTGCACAAAGAATGCCCATTATTTCATGGTTTGCTTTGTGATTATGTAATTTTCAAAGCCAAAAATACAAAAGTTCTTTAGAGGCTGGATCTCATAACCCTAGTGATAAATCTGGTATAAGCAAAGTAGTAAATCCAGCGCCAGCGATTTTTGTAGGAAAAATAATAAATGACTATGACCTTTAGGAACTACGGGATTAAAGCAGGCTTACGATTTGTGTTAGATATATAATCCTCAAATTGAGTTAGACTGATGAAAGATTAGTGTCAAAATAGTTTTCATGAGACCTAAAAACAATTCTGTGTCATGGCAAGATAAGTCAATAGGTTATTATATGTGGATTAAACTGCGTTGTATGTTTTAGGTAGTTTTTAAAGGGATAATTATTTTATGAAATTACATGTTTCGTAAAATAGCCCTCAATTATTGTTACAGAGGTTAAAAGGAACCCTAAATAAATCAACTACAAATCCCTGAAAATTATCAGCTTTAATAAATAAAACATTTGAGATTTAATTTTAGGTTAAGTTTAAAATGCTTAAATAAAACTGTATTTTATCTCTCTCCATTTGTATAATGAGAATTATAGAAATATTTTTCAACACAACTAAAATTATTTTAGAGATGTTTTTACAGCAAATTTTTTATCTCAGAAATTTGACATTAATCCAGAGATTTTATTTTTGAAAGTGTTTCTTTACATTTGTTTTGCCTGATCATTAATTAACTGATAAACCCTAGCCCAGAGGTTGGCAAACTGTAGCCTCTGGGCTAAATCCAGGCTGCTGCCTTTTTGATAAAGTTTTATTAGAAAACAGTTATGCTCATTTGTTTACATGTAGTGTGTGGTGATTTCGTGCAGCAGTGGCACATTGAGTAGTTGTGCCAGAGATCATATGGCCTGCAGAGCCTAAAATGTTTATTGTGTGGCCCTTTAAAGATTGTTTGCTGACCCTCGCTATAAACAAAAACAGATTTACATAGGTCTTTAATGATTATTTACTGAGAAATCAAGTCTCTAATAGTTCTTCTGTATTTCTAGAACGGCAGAGGTGTGCACTGTGGATTAGAAAACTGTGCGAGCCTTCAGGAACAGGTGTAGGAATAATGGGCAGGAAGAATCGAAACCTTTATGCAAAACTGCTACTGCATATGCTTAAGCGAGGAGTGATCGAAGGCCCTTTTATACACCGACCAGAACCAGGGACACTGAAAACTTTACCTTCGTACATGGTAAGTGTCATTGATCAAAAGGTGTAGTTCCTTTAAAAGTGTCAGTTTATCATCCCTTTTGGGAATGGTCATATTAGTAAGTTCTAAGTTCTAGATAATATATTAGTTAAAACTAAGATTTTGTTTTCCTCTCTGATTCATTTTTTCTTATCTTGAAGAGAAATCAGATATTGGCCTATAAGGAAACTATACTTATTGGTTAAGTCATTACATAGTATTCTATAGTATTTCTAAAAAGCTTAAAGTTAATTTTTAAGATTGAGCCTTTTCCACTAATTTTCACTGGTTTATAATAACATTTTATGTATGTCAGTAAATTCTAGTTATTAAACTTTTTCATATTTAAAAATTTTTGAGAGGATGGATTGAATGACTTCTAAAGTTCCTTTCTAATGTAATAAAATGACAATAGTAAGTTGGAGTTGAGGAGTGATTTCCCACACTTGATTTAATCTAATTTGATGAATTGTCACTGTCTTGGTCCTTGTCACCGTGAAGTATGTCTTCATTTGTGTGGTGTTTGAGTACTTGAGAAATCTGAAGTGCTGGGTGTTGGCAGTTGCTGTTAGGATATATATGAATTTTTTTTTTTAATGAACTGCAAAAATCTTTTATTTTTCTCTTATAATTGTATTCTCGTATTTTAAGATTTTTCTGTATTTTATCAGTTAACTTAAACAAAAATTCATTCAGGTGATATTCTGTACAACTTGACCATAACTTCCGTTATCCATGGCGGAATGCCAAAAGTTTTAATGCTGTTACCTCTTGTGTGTTAAAGTACAGCCATGAATCTTGCTTTAAAATCGTTAGTCTTTGGGATAGTAGTTACTCAACTTGGTATTTGATTAAATGTTGGAGTGACTGTGTCATCCAACAAGAAATTGCTATGCATGTCGATTTGGGATGGAAGGTCATGTGTCACCCTTTGCTGGAAAACAGCCCACTGAGGATTTTCGTGTAGAACTGTAGAAGTATCCAGTTAATGCAGATTTTTCTTCAGAAATGTGTCATGAAGCCCGGCTCACTTGAAGAGAAATAAAGGGGCTAATGTCATTCTTTTTGATGACTAAAGGTAGGACATTTTCTGAAACATTTAGATGTTAGGATGTGAGTATATTGTCTCATGTTTTTCCATTCACATTTAATTTCATAGAATCGTAGGAAAGATTTATTTTACAAATAATAACAATCAGAAGGCCTAGAGATTTGTCTTGGATTTCCCATCTCGTTTATGATATGGCCAGAGTAAAATCCTAGCTCTTCAATTCTTGTTCCCACCTTATCAAGGGATTCCTAATTTTTATTTCTCATTTTTATTGGTTGTGGTTTCTCTGCCCACTGATTCTTTATTTGGGGGTGCAGAGTAGTTAATGATCACAGAAAGAAATAAGTGAGCACATGATTTCAAAAGAACTTTCCATTTATCTTTTCATAAAGCTACTATTCTTGTTGTACAAATAATTGTTATCACAGTTATTCATTATATAATTTTATCAGATTTCTTATATAGCAGAGCACAACTAAAATATAAATATGTTGTCCCTTTTATGTGTTTTACTATTTCATAATTCATTGTACATTTAATGATATTTTTTTTACATTTTTATGTAACTGAATTTAAGTATTTGAAAGGTTGTTACTAAACTTGAAACTTGATGGAAATCTTAACTAATTATAGTACATTTTGAAAGAATAATTTTTCTAATTTTTAAAAATCAGTCCATCTATTTTGATGAACCAAATCAAGCACAAGCAAAAGCTTCAAGCCCAGAAAGATTGCCAGACTGGGTAATGGGGGAGCTGGGGCCAAGCGAACACAGTGGATCATGGACGTTTTCTTCTGGAGCCGAGTGCAGTCTGGTGCAGTCGCCCGCTGACGTCCACAGGTACACTATGAAAATACGGTTTTGTGTGTGTTTCATCGTTTAGCCTGTCTTTGGAACTGATTCATACATTTCATTTTTTCTTTTTCTTTTTCTTTCTTTTCCTTTCTTTTCTTTTTATGGTAAGTAGTTGGTTTACTTTATATTTTCGTAAAAGCTAAAGACTGTGAAGGGATGTTGGGTGGGTTAAATAACAGTTTTGCTTTTTTATTTACTGTATATTCTAAATTATGTTATATTTTTAGCCACTTTTTAGATATCTGTTATATATAGTCCATTGCTTGGAAAGTGGTACCTGAGAATCTTTGAGTAACACAAGTCTCTGTTTTCCTTTATGACAAGCATGAATTAAGAAAGTTATCAGTGACTTCAACAAAATGTAACATCTTGCATATCCATTTTGAAGCTCATGCTTGAATTTTACTCTTTACATTCATTGAACAATATTTGTTTTGATTTAATAAAATAGTGAACATAAATGTAAACCTCACTAAACTGTGCTTTCTACTAGAGTACTATGCTTAAATAGGATTTTTAGTGCAAATAAAAATAAACTTCTAAGTTTTTGAAATACACAAAAAAATGATTATGGTTGTAATATAACTTTTGGCTTTTAGGAGAGATAGATTTAAATTGGACTTTTATCAAATTCTGAGTTTTATACTTGGCATTATTCCCTGAAACGTTAAAATATCGGACGGCATCATTCGACGTGTACCATAGTTCGTACTTCACTCCTCACCATTTTCTTGGTAATTTTAGTTTTTGGAATTTGATTTGGTTAGCAATGTAATCTTTCTTTTCTACTATATATTTTTTGGTTTATTCCTTAATCAGATACAGAAATGTTACTAGTAATTCGAAATGTCTTCATAATTGATGTAGTCTGGTTATCTGTTTTTCAGACTTCATGTATTATGATACAAAAGAACCGATGAACACAAAGCCAGAGGTTTAGTCTACATGAAATTTTTTTTGATTAGAAAGGGGAAACATTAAAATAGAGGCAAAAAAGGAAGAGGTGATAGAATTAACATGTTGAGAAGAGTAAAAAATGAATAGATGAGTCCATAGGAGGGTGGCGTGAAATACTAATTTTTGTATTCATAGGAGAAATAAAAGTAGATGAAGTGTAATTGTGGAATTTTTGTTAGCCTTATAGGCAGGTAAAGAGATTGTGGTTTATATACAGAAAAAAAAAAAATACAGTTCTTGGTTTGGCAGCAAAATCCACCAGGTGTTTGCCGTGACATTCGTCGAGTAGCTGAATGCCGAGTTCCCTTCTGGGGGAAATGGGTGTGGAGTTCACAGTGTGAGGGTGACATGAGAACTTTCTCACGCCTTGGAGCTCAGACCAGAGCTTGAGAATTGGTGGTCTTCCCGGACGGAACGAATCATGTGGATACGTTTGTTTTGTTTGGCTTACATAATGTCTTTAAAGATTTTTGAATGAGTTGTCAAAATTAACAATCGTAGAATTTCATATAAAAAGCTAAGTTTCTGACTTATTTTAAAAAGTGGAGACCTAGCAACCTTTCCAGAAGACAGCCATAGATTGTGCCTAAGTAATACTTAGTTACTCACCTAAGGTGGTTTGCCTTCTTTATTTCCTGCTAATTGCTGACACTGAGTTTGAGGTTAGTTACATCTATTATTGAACTTCAGCTTCTTCTTCTTCTTTTTTTTTCCATTAAGAGGAAATGAAGTATTTATTTCTCTATTTTTATATTCAACCAAAAGTAGAAAGAAGAAAGATAAATGAAGGAGGTGAGTCATATGATTCAAGAAGAGGATAGAGCCTATGGCCAAGCCACCCTGAACATGCCTGATCCCGTCTGATCTTGGAGGCTAAGCAGGGTTGGGTCTGGTTAGTACCTGGATGGGAGACCACCTAGGAAGACCAGGTGCTGTAGGCGTGAAAAAAATAAAATGAAAAATAGAATAGAGACTATATCTTTGTGGAAGTGAAGCGGATCCTTATACCTGGCAGCATAATCACTCATTTGTTACCTGTGTAAGTCCTATAGACATTTGATCTACAACCTTTGTTTTAGATGAATAGGGAAGAGAGATAGGTACGTGGATAACTTTAGGAAAGCAGTTGTGTGTAGTTGTGGAGGTATTCATGAAGACTGAGGTGTGTGTAAGGGTAGGATTCAGGATGGGAAGTAGAACTGCCATCTCCAGGGAGTCCAGGCGAATGGACTTTTCTTTCTCATAACAGGATAAAATTTGAGAAAATGTAGTGAGAATATTCTTCAAATATTAGTGTTTTTTTTTTCTAGAAAATGAAACCATGGTAAAATCTGCACAAGTTTAACAAATAACTTATTTCTCTTTGTTGCTCAACTATAATAAAATGGCATTTTAATGCAAATTACCTGAGCATGAGGTTATTAGCTGTCAGATACATAATAAGTAATGAATGGGAAAGCAGGCCATCTTTTGGTCCTAGTCATTCTCCCAGCTTCAGAAGAGCCTTACCTGACCTCCTATATGTTCGGATGACCCTGTTATTTACACCAAGGTGCTTTGTGTTTCTTTGTTGCACTCATCATATGTGCAAAGGTTCCATTTCCGTCCTCTTTGCTAGACTGTAGATTTCATGAGTCAAGAATTGTGTTTTTCCTGCTTGCGCTTTATTTCCAGTGCCTAGTGCTGAGCAGGAAACTGTTAGGAACTCCATAAGCATTTCTGTTTGATGGAGGAAATAGATTTGGGTTAGGCACTGCCACATATTTAATCAGCACAAAAGCCCTTTGAGACAGGTATATGTGGCAGAGAGAATGGCCCACAGGGATTAAAAAAAAAAAAAAAAACTTTTAGAAAAAGTTTAGGGAAGGGTAAATTTTAGAAGTTAAGAGAAGTATGGCTATAGGATATCGAGATGCCCTCCATACACCGGGAGGAATATAAAGTCAGGGAAGGACAGGGAAGGAGCTGGAAACGGCACGCTTAAGTAGCTTTATGGTGAAGCGTGTGAATATCGGTAAGGCTTACGATTGGGGCAGCGCA
Organism: Rousettus aegyptiacus; assembly: GCF_014176215.1. Classification (NCBI taxonomy): domain Eukaryota; kingdom Metazoa; phylum Chordata; class Mammalia; order Chiroptera; family Pteropodidae; genus Rousettus; species Rousettus aegyptiacus. The sequence goes on from NW_023416309.1 coordinate 105,710,345, forward strand.
AACAACGTGGGGCGCCTTTTACTATATGTTTCTCAATTTAATTAGATTTATTTAAGAATTTTAATCTGATTTAAAGTTTTAATGTGCATGTACATTAATTAACAGATATTTGAAATTTTATATACATGCATTTTATATACTAGCATTTATTTTAGCTAGAGGCAATAAAACTGAGTTTAAGGCCAAATATGTGACGTATAATTTCAGATGAGAAATGGTGATGAAGTTTAATGGTGACCTGTCTTCACATTTCTGTTCTAACGTTGCTCCTTTACTCTGTCCGAGTGGTCATACTGCGCTAATGACAAAGTTAGCATCTGCTAGTGTTGGCCCCATACATCTAATCAGTTCTGTAAGAAATTGTTTTAAAAAGTTTAAGAGGCTTATAATATTTGACACATGTATATTTTTATAGTGAATAATTTATTGTTACTTAGAACTGAAGTTTAATGCTGCCTCATAAATTTTACAACCACTTCAACTTGTCCTTTGAAAAACCTCTTTAATCTTAAAAGATTTTCCCCCTTAGTGTTTCTTTTTTGATCACTTTATAAAATCCTGCTTTACTTAGACCTTTTTGTATGTGAAGTATTTCTAATGGCATTTTAGATTATGCTGTTTGTGTCCTCGCCTTTTTATATTATTAAAGATGCGGAGTCCTTTTGAAGCCTCTTTGTTAGCACTCCCTATTCAGTAGAGATGGCACCTTTCCTTTACCTTTCTTCTTGTAGGATACGGTATGTGGCCTGGTTCTAAACACCTTAGAAGTATTATGAGGTTATAGTCTATCGGGCTTATCATCATGTTTTTTTTCCTCCACCAAGTATACACCGTACACCAATAAACTTAGTATTTTACATTAAATGTAGCTAGTTCTGTCCTGGTTTTATTCTTTGCTTTCCTTTTTCATATTTCTTACTTTAAGTTTATGTTATTGGCCATGTTTTCTTTTAGAAAGACCACTTTCCAAATTGCATTGCTATTTTATTAGAGATCTGTTATTGTCTTTTTATGTGAGAGATCCGCTTATTTTCTTGATAATGGAATATTTTAGTTGTGTTTGAGTTTGGAGCATGGTTTTACTAAGTATAAAACGTTCCCGGTGATACGCCAGACCTAGAGCTCATGCTGTAGTTTGGTTAATTTCATTTAGTTCTCTAACCATGAGTTGTGTATCTTTATATATTACTTCCTGGTCATCTTTCAGAAGCCTGCCGTTGAGATCTGGTAAAGACCTTAACTGTCTCCGTGGTAGGCAGACTTCCAGGTGGCCCCACGATCCTCCTCTTGTGTAAGCCCTTCCCCTTGAGTGTGGACAGATCAGTGACTTGCTTCCAACTAACAGAATATGGCAGTGGTGATGGGCAGTCACTTCCATGATTACCTTATGATATATAAGACTGCCCTGCCAGCTGACTGGCTCTAGAGTCTTGTTGTCATTTCCTTGTTGGCTTTAAAGAAGCGAGCTGCTGTAAATCCTGTAGCCATAAGGCACTGAAAGCTGCCGGCAGCCACGTGAGTGGGAAAAGTGGATGCTTCCCTAGTCGAGTCTCCAGATGAGAACGCAGCTCTGGCCAAACCATGATTGCACCTTCATGTGGCCCTAACTGGAGGCCCCAGCTCAGCTGCGCCTGCACTTCTGACCCACAGGAACTCTGAGAAAATACGTGTTTGAAGCTGTTCGGTTTGTGGCAATTTTCTATGCGGCAGTAGATGACTAATGTAGTTTTTATCCTTATTTTAGAAAAGTGTGCAATCCATATGCAATACATGCTCGTCGTAAAACCTCAGTGTAGAGTAAAAACATCCAAGTCTTTCTCTGCATGTCCTCCTTATCCCACTTTCCTCATGAGAGGTAATAGTTATCAGCAGTTTGGTGTGTATCATTCTACAGTAGATCCATATCCGCACCCCCGGATCTGTAATTAAGAATCTATAAATTGGCTTATACTGTATGCACTGTTCTGAGACTTGCTCTTTTGTCACTTAACTGTGTCTTACACCTGTGTCAGGTAGTCTTTGTCCTCTTTTTAATGGCAAGTGATAACTTGTAGTATGGGTTTACTGTGATTTTCCTGTCTGTGGCTTTCAATTCTTTATCATTACAAAGAATACCTAAGTTAGCATCTGCGTATATATACTGTTATATACCTTCGTGTATTTAGGCTGTTATTGATTCCCAGAAAAGGAATTGTGATTTCAGTAGCTAGGCACATTAACAAATTTAGTAGGTGAACTATCGGTGGGATCTCCAGTAGGTTCAACGAATATACAGATTTAAACAGAAGTAAAAATTTCCCAGTAAATTCTCTAAATATTTGTGTATTCTTCTCGTATTTATAATTTATTAAAACAAACCAAGTGGCACAAGTTGTACCATTTGTGGAGCACCTGCCATATGCTAGATATTATTCTAGAAACCTTTTATAAGTGATCTGATTGCATCTTCTCTACAATTCTGTGAGGTTGACATGACTGCTCTTTGTATTATAGATGAGGTAACAGCTTCAGTAGGTCACGTAACTTTCCCAGTGGTAGACCCAGGTCTTTATGATTTCAGACCCTATGTTCTTTCTAGTATACTATATAGGCGGAAGGACTTTGTGCAGCAGACATGGAAATAAGTGGAGCTGCATCAGCAATCCTGGGGGACTGTGCCTTTGTTCTTCTGGGCATATTTCTAGGTTGAGCTGAAATGAGGCAGTGCGCCTTTGTTCAGATCTCACTTCTGACACTTGGCAACCATGTCTCCTCAGGCAAGTTCCTTAATTTCTCTAAACCCCAGTTTTATCTTTTGTAAAATGGAGATATAGAGTCTTTCACATGGGACCTGTGAAAAGTATTACCTGTTGCTGTACCATCGTCCCTGGTGTATGGTGATTGTTAACAGTTCCTACAGGGGCTTGCTTGTTAGACTGTTTGACTGTTCTTTTGCTTCTCTAAAATATAATCCTCCCAAAGAGTATTATCTTAAAGTCCATTGGTCATTATTTTGCATTACTAGAAGTCATTTTTGTTCCTCAGAAAAATAAATCAATGACTATGCAGAAAGGTTCTGACCATAGTATGAATCCTGAACACTCTCAGAATAAAGAGTGGTAATTGTATTTTGAAAGAGGCTTTGAAGGAATGTTTATTTAGATAACTCAGCAAGTCCCTTTTTCCAAGATAGAAGGAATACAGTGTGGCTGGCCTTTTTTTTTTTTTTTTTTTTTTTTTTTGCATTTTGCTGCATCATGCGTTAGAAGCTGCCTCAGTGATATTTTGACTTCGGTTCATGTCATCTCTGTGTATCCTTTTTGTGTATTTTCCCAAGGACAGAGCACAAAGATAATAGGTTGTATTCTTGTCTTACAATTCTGTGAAAAATGTTCTGAAGCTTCTTTTCATGGCTCGTAATTGTTTGTATGACTTTTCGGTGAAGTATGATGTGGTCTGGTAGCTTGTTACCAAAATGCAGTTAGATTTTGCGGTAGGGAAAGATGAAAAGGAGTGATTTAGTATCACTCATTATTTCTACTTGAAACTTTGATTAAGGGTTATGAATTAGGAGAGGGCAAAGTGGAGTAAAGTTGAATCAACCCTAACCTTTAAACCCTGCTTTGCAGTGGAAGAAATAGATGACTTTGGCTTATTTTAGAGAACTTTATTCATGAAAAAGAAGGCATTAGTTTGGATTTCTTTAGATGTCATTTTATAAAATGCATCCAGATTACTTAAAAATTCCAGGAGTACGCAAACAGTTGTTATTTATTATATATTACTTTTACCATATTAGATATAGGTTAACTTTATTTAAAGTTTTATCTTTTAATTGTGTCCTCTAAGTGTTCATGCCTATACAAAAGAATTTGGAGAATAATTATCCTATTTTAAATGATTATGGTGGACTACAATTTTTGTATCTTGCTTTAATGAGATCTTTCCATGGGCTAATACCAGATTTTAGTTTGGACTGAAGAATCTAATTATAATCCTGCCCTTATGGAAAATATGATTTGCTTTACAATGATCCTCTTTATGATGTGGTTTTCCAGGAATGCATTGCGGCAAAAAGCTGGGACTGTGTGTGTCCTTTAAAAAATGTCTCCCAGTAGAGCTAGCATTTCATTTGCTGGTGCAGTTAATTACTTGGCCAGCAGATGGTGACCAAGTATAATGAAAATGTGCTTGTGATTGAGTATGTTAATCTATGCGGAAAATCATTTTTCACTTTAAAAATATTGATTAAAATTTTTAGTCCGGATACTCAAAACTACAATAGAATCTTTTTACCTCATTAAACTTCATTTTTATATGTAAAGGGCACCAACACTATAAATAGCTCCTGCTCACTCCTAAGTTGTTGGATGACTTTGCGGGGGAGCCAGCTGATCAATACCTTTACTTTCTGGAGATTCTTTATGTCCATTGGCATAAACAAATACGGTTAGTAAAACATCCCTACATATCATTTTATTTAAGAATAGTGCGGTTGTTTGGACAAAGACGTGTCCTACAGAAGCACGCCCCAACGGAAGTTTCTGTGACGGTGAAGATGTTCTGTAGCTGTGCCGTTCAGTGCAGCGTATGTGATTAGCGGTCCCCCTTTCGGGCTTGGAGGGCTGGCCCTGGCCTTCTAGATGAGGAGCCGCTGGGGAAGTGGCGGGCACCGTGTTGGTGCGTGGACACGGCCTCTGCCCCGGGAGGCCTTCGTGCTGTGCCCACAGTTCAGGGGAACCCCTTTTCCGTGATGATCGCCCGCCATCACCTTCTAGGTGTTCTTCTGTTGGTCTCGTGTTTCTTAGAAGCTCTCCCTAACGAATCTTCCAAAGAAGGAAAGATCGTTTTCATACTTTTGTTTGGGCGGAACACTTAATGTGGGATAAATCTGATTAATTTGATATTTTTGATACAGCGGACACTAGGTAGGTAGGTAGTTAACCTTGAGCTCCGGAAATGAGACATAACTAAGGAATGAAAACTTTCTCAGTGTGTCAGTAAAACATAACTTTCACACACATAAAACTACTTAGCTACTCATTAGTTTTCAACATTAATGCTAATTAAGTATCATTCGTAGGTAACAAATTGTAGCTGAGATGAAATAGCTTTGAAAATAATGGTCTTGCATTTCTTTTAAGCTTTCTCCCCCCAGTGAGTCAGATTTTTGACAAATGCAGTCACTTTTTAAAGCGATTTTCTAATGAGTGGGGCTTTGTAATAGAAAATTTTTATTTGACCAGCAAGTTTCTTTTTGTGAGATCATAGTACTGAACAGTTTTGATTGTCCTTTTTATAAACAAAAAGGGATGACAGGAAGCTTATAAGTATATTTAAAAACACAATTTTAAGGGGGTTAGAATACTCTGAATGTTTTATTATTAAACCGGAGAGATATTAATAAATGTTGATTTAAATGTGTGACTTTTAAAGCTGATCTTTAGTTTTAATTTTTAAAATCAAATATGTTATTTTAATGTAGGAAATGGGAAAAATATGAAGTTTTAAGATGTTTGTAGATCTGGTCTTTTTTTTTTGTCAAGCTTCTCATTTTTTAAAATTTAGTTTTTTTTTTAATTCTTAATAAAGTTCTCTTTGAAAAATTCAAATCGTTATGTTGTGGATCACTGGAAGTTATTTTCATTTTCTTCTATTTAGTATTATTTTGATACTTTACTGCATTATTCTTTGTTGCAGTTTATTTTTGTTATGTTGATAGTTAGTAATACCATAAGAAGATGCAGATGGTATATAGCAATATCACCTGCTGCTCAGGTGAATGCAAAGACCTGAAATCTAAAGTTAGTTTTCCTTTTAGTTTCCTGATCATTTCTGATGCAATAGTTATATTCCTCTTAAAATGTTTTACACCCGTAAAGCATAGCACACATGTAAACACTGTATGAAGATGCAGAGGTACAGTTTAAAGAACAGTTATAAACGTCCCTATACTTTTAACCCAGCTGAGAAATAGCATGTTTCAGTACTCGGGGGACCTTCGGCGTCCTCCTCCTGTCGCTTCCACTTCTCTCTTTCTGAGAGGACCCCTGTCCTATACTTTGTGTTAATCATTTCTTTTTTTTTTTTTTTTAAACTTTATATAAGTAGAATCATACTATATATATATATTGAATCTTTTTCTCATATTTTTCAATTTTATCCATGTTAATAAATTCTTTGAAACGTAGTTCATTTTTTGTTTTGGGTTATACTTTATTATTTTATTTTATTTTTATATTTTTAGGTGAAGCAACCCTTGGTTGACCTCACAGACTGCAAGGACCTTGTCACTTTTCCATCCCTTAAGTTTTGTTTTATACGCCTACAGCACCTGGTCTTCCTAGGTGGTCTCCCATCCAAGTACTAACCAGGCCTGACCCTGCTTAGCTTCCGAGATCAGATGGGATCGGGCTTGTTCAGGGTGGCATGGTTGTAGACTGTTTTGTGGTATACTTTAAAAATCAGTGTATAACATTGATCGTAAGTCACACAAATCTTAAGTATAAAGCTTGAAAATATGGGGAAAAAGCTTCATGGCAATGGATTTGGCAATGATTTATTGATTTTGACACCAAAAGCACAGACAACAAAAGAAAAAATAAATTGGACTGCATCAAAATTAAAAACTTTTGGGCATCAAGGGACACAAACAGCAGAGTGAAAAGGCAACCCATGGAATGGGATAAAATATTCACAAATTATATATCTGGAAAAGGTTATTAATAGCCAGAATATATAAAGAATCCTACAACTCAGCAACAAACAACCCAATCAAAAAATGGACAAAACAATTGAATAGACATTTTCTTCTAAGAAGATATACAAGTGGCCAAAAAGCACGTGAAAAGATGCTAGTCATCACTAATCAGTCTGGAAACGCAAATCAGAACCACCATGAGGTACCACCTTACACCCATCAGGACGGCTACTATTAAAAAAACTAACAAACAAAATAAGTGTTGGTAAGGATGTGGAAAACAGTATGGCAGTTCCTCAAAAAATATTAAAAATAGAATTACTATATGATCCAGCAATCCCACTTCTGGACATGTATCTGAAAGAATTGAGACTTGAACAGATATTTGTACACCCATGTTCATAACATCATTTGCAGTAACCAAAAGATTGAAACATCCAAAGTGTCCATGGATAAACAAAATGTGGTGTATAAGGAAAATAAGCCAGTTACAAAAAGACAAATACTGTATTACTGCACTTATACAAGGTGCCTAGAGTAGTTCTATTCATAGAAAGTAGGATGGTGGTTGCCGGGAACTGTGGGGAGAGAGGAAGGAGGAATGGGGAATTAATTGTTTAAGGGGTACAGAGTTTCATTTTGGGAAGACGGAAAAGTTCTAGAGATGGATGGTGGTGATGGTTGTACAACAGTGCAAATGTTCTTAGAACAACTGAATTGTACATGAAGAATAAGATGGTAAATTTTATGCTATGTGTATTTTGCTATAACTAAAACTTAAAAAAAATAAGGGAAAATACAAATTAGCAGTATCAGGAAGAGTGAAAGAGGAGGCTCCACACATCCTGTAGACATTAAGACAGGGAATATTGTAAATGAGTTTATACCAGTGAAATGAATATAGACACATTTCTTGAAAGACACAAAAACCAATACTGACTCAAGAAGAAAATAGGAAATCTGAGTGGCCCTATATCTACCAAAGAAATTTAATTTGTAATTAACCACCTTCTCACAAATAACTCTCTAAGCCCAGATGGCTTTCTTGGTGAATTCTATCAGGCTTTTATGGAAGAAAATTATATAATCATATAAGACAACTTACCATGTGACCCCACATTTCTATTTATTTATAAGCGTTTAATCAAGAGAAATGAAAATGTATGTCCACATAAATATTTGAACTTGAATGTTCATAGAAGTTTTTCTCAGAACAGCCAAAATATGGAGATAATCTAAATGCCCAGCACATAAATAAAAAAGCAAATTATGGTTCATCCACATAATGGAATATCACAGGCAATAAAAAGAAATGAATTTTTGATACATGCAACATCATGACTCCATCTCAAAAATGTTTCAGAGAAGCCAGACATAGAAATGTACTACTGTTTGATCCCATATAGTTGAGATTCTACAAAATCAGATCACCTGGGCTTGCAGGAGGGAGTAGATTGATTCCAAAGGAGCTAAGAGAACTTTTGGGTGTGATGGAAAAAAATCTATATTTATTGTAATGGTTAGGCAGATACACATATTTGTCAAAACTCTTCAAACTCTGCATTTTAAAACTTAATAACAATTCATATCTGGGTGTAGCTGAGGCTGCCTTGGTGTGGCTTCTTCCAATCTAAACACCTGCAAACTAAAGGAGTAAGTTATCAAACATCTCCCCCACCCCCAAAACACAGCCAACTCACAGTGGTGCAAGAGGCATTGGAAAACTTCTGTTTAAAAGAAGAAGAAATGGGAGACACGTAGCAATGACAGCTTTATAGCGATTCTGAAATCTAGCCAGGCATCCAGTCCGTTGTCTTTTTCTTGATTAGGACTTGCTTCCTACACGTGTTCTTTGTGGCTCTGTGCTTTTCCCTCTGAATTATCTTTTACCATAGAAATGATTTGTTTTAAGCTGAATAGTTTTCTCGACCAGCTTCCTGTTTGTAGGAATTTGGGGAGTCAAATACCTCTTTTTATTTCGAACTCTCTGTCCCTTTCACTTGAAGCTAGTCTGATGCCTCGTTTTCGAGGCTTTGTGTCCTTCGCCCTGCCTGGGTATACCTTATAAGTCACAGCTTTCAGAAATGATCGCCAGCACTGGTTTTCAGATGCCTCCCAAGGGCAAGGAACTTCATCCCCGCCTCTGGTACACGGGGAGTTTGACTTTGTTCCTCTGCTTTGGGAAACTTTGACTCCTTCTCGCCCCTCTGGAGTTGCATTTCCGCTGTCTCTGTTGTTTCTGGAACCAGAGCCTGGCAGACTTTTTTAGTTTCCCTCCTTTTTGTAGTGTATTTTCATTCTAGCTTAAGGTGGTGTTATAAGTTATTCTTTTAGGCTCATTTCTGATGCAATCTTGACTACCATTGTCACTAGATCTTTATTATTTTCCCCAGTTTCTGTTTTATTTACTCCTTCTGGAATTCATATTATTTCAGTGTTAGAGATTTTTTTAAATTAATTATTTTAATTGTAGAAATGATTTAATTCTCCCCCCTGCCCCTGTCTACCTCCTCCCTTCTCCCTTTCCCCTACCCTCTGGTCCATGTCCATGAGTCTCTGTTTGTTCTGTTCATTTGTTGCTTTTAGGTTTATATCCCACATATAAGTGATATCATGTGATTTTCAACTTTTTCTGTTTGGCTTATTTCACTTACTTTGATTATTTCAAGGTCCATCCATATTGTTGCAAATGGCAGTATTTCATCTCTTCTTATGGCTGAGTAATATTCCATTGTATATATGTACCACAGCTTCTTTAGCCAATCATCTATCATAGGACACTTTGGTTGCTTCCATGTCCTGGCTGCTGTGAATAATGCTGCTATGAACATCCATGTGCAAATACTTTTTTGGGTTTTCAAATCTTTGGGGTAAATATCCAGTAGAGGGATTGCTGGATCATATGGTAGATCAATTCTTAGTTTTTTAAAAACCTCCATACTGTTTTCCATAGTAGCTGTACCAATTTGTAGTCCCACCAGCAGTGTGTGAGGGTTCCTTTTTCTCCACATCTTCTCCAACATTTGTTGTTATCCTGTTGAGTATAGCCATTCTAACAGGTGTGAGATGGTAGCTCATTGTGGTTTTGATTTGCATTTCCCTAATAGTGACGTTGAGCATCTTTTCATATATTTGTTGGCCATCAGTGTTAGAGATTTTGAATCTATCTTCCTTATCTCTTACATTTTCATTTATTCATCTCTTTATTTTTTCCTTTGTGTTCTTAGAATATTTCTTGAGCTAGTTTTCTAGTTCACGGAATTGATTTTATGCTGTATTTGATTTGCTATTCTCTTCTTCCATTATGGTTTTAAAATTTCGTAATCATGGTTTTCATTTGTAAGCACATTTTTATGATCACAGATTGTTCATTTCCTTTTTACATCTGAAATGTTCACTTGAATCACATTAAGAACACAAATTAAAAAAACGTTTTAAAAGTTTCTCCCCTTTTTTTATTTGTAGCAAGTTTCTTTTGCAGGAAGACGTTTGGTTGGTTTTCCTGTAGGCTTTTAAGCCTTCTTCTATCTCTCATTGCTTATCTCTTTATCTTTACAGATAGACAAGTCTGTGTTTCTAGTTTTGGAATCGACAGAGATGCTGAGAGAATGTTTCTGGATTCCTGTTGAAATATTTTAGCATTAGGAAAAATGAAAGGGAAAATTTATATTTCCTAGAGTTTTACTCCTTAAGAGAAATAAAAAGGCATTTGTTTGCCAGGGACTCATAATGTGCTAAAGCATTTCTTTCTGTTCCTTTTGGCACCCTGAAATTAATCGAGCCACAGTCCCTCTTTTCTAATTGGCACAAGCACCATAATCATGAGCTCGCTGTAATCATGTCCCCTGTACTAATTGTAGGCTGTCCTCATGAGTGCTGAGATGTGCTACTCTGTGTGGCAGGCAGCATCTGTTAGCCTGCATGTGCATGCTCAGTGTTAGGCTTTGCTTTCTGCTCTCCGTTTCACTGTTCACCTGGACCTCCAGCTCTGTCACTGTGATTTTGAGCTGCCTTTGCAGAGTTCCATTTAACTGTGCGTTCAGCTGGAGATGGTCTCAGTGGCAAGAAATGAAACTCTGTGACTGATGTCCTAGGTTTCTTGTGCCAGCCAGAGTTTAGCAATGACACTGACCTCAAGACCCTTTTACATGAAGCTGGCTTCAGCCTCTGTTTTACTTCGCCTGCATTGGAGCATGTTCAAGGCACAGCAGGAGCAATAGAATAAATTCGGTTTTGGACATGTTGAATTGGAAGTAGGGCTAATTCAACTTGTGTTTGTAATGGACTCAAAGGCCAAGAGAGCAATTTGGGCTAGAGATGTGGATTTGGTAATCAAAGCTTCTTATTATTTGAAAAACTAACAGTATATCAAATTGTCCAGGGACAGCATGTAAAAGGGAAATGAAGGAGGTTAGACACAGAACCCTGGAATTATAGCATGAACGGGATGGGCAGGGAAAGAAAGGCTAGTGACGGTTACTGTGAAGGGCCTTAAAGACTGGGCGAGAACCAGGGAGGAGTGATTTTGTGGGGCTAATAAATATAGCATCTTTAAAACACTGTCCCTAACATTTGAGTGAGGTCAACTAGGGAAAGGACAAATAACAGCTCATTTACTTGAGTAGCTTAGAAAGTGTCGATGACTTTATTTACAGTACTTTAAGGATGAGGGGAAGTCAGATTGTAGTTGATTGAAAGAGATATGGCAAGTTAGGACATGGATCCAAGAATTTGTTTTGAAATTTATTGCGAAGGGAAAGAGATAGGTTGGTAGAGGGCAGCTACGAGTGAGTTAAAAGGATGTGCCGTTATATGTATGCACCCTGCGTAATACATCGATAAATGTTTCAGCCTTCTTTTTTATTAATATTTTCTATGAGAATAATTACTTTTAATATTTAAGCATTTTTCAATTTTTAAGTATAGCGTTTTTTATGAGTGTTTAATCTATTCTTAAAGAAGAACAGGCAGGCCACTGCTTACTGTGAGTATATCAGGTGGCCTCTTCCCACAAACTGAGGTTTATTTAAATGCTTGTATCAGCTCTAGCACATTGCCTGATGAGTTTATTCCCTAAACATGACTTTATCTATTTTTCTCATTTGTTTTTTAAGTATTTGGCAATCTAGGATATTGAGTAGGGGCATAAAAAAAATCTATAGCTCTCTTTAAAACAACTTTTTGAGACAGTCTAAATTATTTAGTAACTAGTCTAAGGAATGTTATTCTATCAGTATCACTACCAAAAAACATGTTCATTTTAATCTTATCTTTTTGAATTACTATTTTGTCTTTTGGGAATATTTAGTGTGCTTCACAATTTGTGAAGGAAGTCCTGATGTGGCTGTGGTTGAAAGTTAGTGACTTTAATTTATTATTTAATGGTTAGTTTCCATTTCATATCTTGACACAGCAGTTCAAAAAATAGATATTTTACTTATAGAATTTTCATTGAAGTAACTTGAATAAAAATACATGAGAGACTCCAGACTCAGGTAGAATATTGAGAATGATATTTTTATACTGAGTTTTATATTGGAGAAAAGTCTTTTTGTTCATATTCATTTGGAAGCTTGAAACTGTTTTTCTACCTGTGTTGTACTCATCACATTTTACCTGAATTAACATGGCACATTTTAAAATTTAAGAATGATTTATATCTGGTTTCTGATAAGGTTTCAGAATAATTCAAGGGTTTATCTTGATGTGGAATGCGAATCCAACAAAACTTTTTAAAATAGTTATCTTTGAGAATGTATGCTTTCTTTTTTTTTTTCTTCTCTTCCTACATTTAGGAAAAGGGGAAAGGAGGAGAAAAGATTTAAATACATGTAGTTTATTATAGTCCCATTTTAAAATAGCACTTGTTTGTAAGCAAGTACATAGCATTTAGGTGACATTTAAGTTTAAGAAAATGTGAAAAATATGAGTTGTTATTATATATATTTTTTGCTACTGTCACATCATTGTTAACATATCATTGTTAATAAATCATCTTATTTCTAAAAGAAAAAAAAATTGGCGATCCTACATTCGAATACCTCTGTGTCCTCTGAATTCCCTGAACTCTGATTGTTACTGTTTTGGTCCATCAGTAGGGAGCAGTACACGGCGAAGCTCCAAACGAGGTCACATTCGGTGAGTCCAGCCTACAGAGAAGACGGACAGAATACTACCCCCAAGAGTTGTGTAAGATCAGATTCTACTTTTGTTTGTGTTTTGTTTTAAAATAATTCCGCAGATTTTTAGTTTCATATTGTCGAAATTCCAGTGATTACTTAAAAGCAGTGACTACAATCTGAAAGTTTGGACGAACATCCTGATATCAAAGAAATGGTGTATTCGATGTATTCCACAGCATTCCTTCTGCTTTCTGAGTGATTTCGAGGCAACATGTTAATCAATTGTATTTCCTGTGCATCAAAGAATAACTTTCGAAAGCTTTGTTTTTTAGTTATTTTTTTCCCTCTTTTACCCAGTATATGTATAAAAATGATTAGACACCCAGTTGTCATAAACTTAAGAAACTGGGGTTAGCTTGTAGCAAAATAGGAAACATTGTCTTTCTGATGAATGTGAACTATTTATATCTTGAAATATGAATACTTCTCTTGCATCTAATTACTGAACATAGATTTGGGTTGAGCGAGATACTGATGTTTATGGCTCATTTGCTTGAGCAGCTCATTAGCTTTGTAAAGAGAAGGACTTTGCTTGCCTACTGTGGTCTTTCTTGCTTAATAACTCTGGCTTGTCTTGGGTTACAAGACTTTTAGTTACAGGAAGATCATGGGTGATGCATGACTTTTAGCACACACCGCTCTAAATGCCTTGCATTTTCTTTAGTTTGGAACTTTCAGAATATTTTAATATAAAGGTTGCACATTTGAAATATTTGCGAGTTTATTATTAATCATATTTACTCAAAATAAACAAGGCAGGTACAAGTAGAGGACCAACAATGAAGCAATAATAGATTTTAATATAGTATGTATAATAAACACTTTGTTCAATAGAAATTTGGAGACTCCATCAAATATGAAGAACATTTTAGTGTAGTTTCCCTCCCTTCAGATAATTTAAATGACCATAGGTGAATAGATTTATATGTGGGTAATGAGATTTTCTAAAAGTGTGAAAATTTCAAAATATTGTTTTTGGCTGTGCTGTAGAATATACATTATTATGTTACACAGACTTACCTTTCTAAGTTTTTGTAGCTTTCAGACCGTTATTCATTTCTGAGCACAGATCTTAGGCTGTCCTTAGATATGATTTTAATCTGGTGATAAATGTGTAATATAATAAATTATATAGGAAGGGGAAAAGCATGGAATTTAAATTTTTTTTAAAGTAAAGAACCACCATAATTGTGTTTTCATGATGTGAATTTAAAGCTTATTTCTCTTTATATTCAGCGTATGACTGAGAATTAATTTAAGAACAAAGAGCTTCTTGGACATCAACACAAACTTTCCTGTTAACTAATTTTAACGAGAGTAAATAATTCATCTTTCAAATGTTCCCCCATCCCCTTTAAAGCTGCTGTGGTATACCACAATTAAAACTTTTTGTTAAAGAACTTAAAGAGAATAGTCTGGATTAATTTTTAAAATATTCTTTTGATGGTTTTTTTTTGAAATATAGTTCTGTGTGAATACATTGCAAAGTCATCTCATAGCCCTAAGCAGTTACAATAAACAGTCATTACTCAGAATTTAGAACTAGCTCAGTTGTAACATAGTCCTTTCCTCTGAGGGCAATATAGCATTACCAAAAAAGTGCACAAAACTCTTATTACTCTGAATGACATATATTTTATCTGCCTGTCTTTTCTCATCTTTTTTTTTCTTTCTCTTTTCCCACCCCCCTTATCTCCCTTCCGTATTCCCTTCTTCCTTCTCCCCCTACCCCTTTTCCCTTTGATTTATTACCTCCTTCTTTCTTTCCTCCCTCCCTTCCTTTTTTTCTTTTGTATTTCAGGGCATCCATTTGAAAAAATCTACTCTTTCTTTGGATGACAGCGACATTGAAGCTCGCCTTAATAGTTGGAATCTTGGGGTAAAGAAAGTATTTGTTTTATGTATATATATTGATGTGGCAGAAACATTGTATTTGGAAAGCATCTGAACCGATTTAATTCTATCAAGCGAATGTTGTTGGATGTTAGACATTTAGTACGGAGCAAGCAGTGAGAAGGACTTTGAGTACAGGGAGGAGGAATAATGTTCCAAAGAAGCATGGAACAATCCCTGCCCTTGACAAGCTGACTTTCTTGGTAAAATAAGAGATATACACATCAGTAGTTAAATAATAATTTAAGATAGTATATGATAAAATTGCAAAATGAGTTAGATAGAAAGTGAGGTGGAGGGGAAAGGAGGGAGGAGTTGGAGAAGGAAGGTCATTAGGGTAAGAAAAAAATCTCAGACTTGATGCAGGGTCTTACACAACAGTCTTCAGGCACAAAGCCTGGGGTCGTGGATGTGCTTGGGTTCGGGGAGGGGAGGGAATTCAAGGCAGAGCTAGGCCTGAAGAAAGGTGTGGCGTAAGTGAGCTGCTGTGACTGGTTCTTTGGGTCTGTGTCCGGCAGTAGTGGGCGGAGTTATCAGGATGGATTACATGGGAGCTTTGAATGCTAAACTGAGGAGTTCAGCTTTAGAATTTTAGGCGATAGTGAGCCCTGGGGGGTTATTTTTTTTTCCCTGCGCATTCCACTTTACACATAGGCTGTTTAAATGCTTCGAGGAGATGAAAAGAGATGTAAAATAAGTTTTATCACACGATGTTAGTATAAAAATAATTCGTAATGGGGTATTCGAAAAATAGAGAAACTCAGGAATAAATGATGTGAGAATCTTACTACTGAGAGTTGTGTTAATATTTTGTTATATGTATATTTCCCTCCTTTTTTTCCTTGTGTGTATTTGTAAAATTAATATTTAAACAATTGGAGGCATATTTAAATATGTGCTATTTTAAATTTGGTTTAAAATTTAAACCAAATGAATCTTAATGGTAGCACTAATTTTTCTTTTGGAGAGATGGTCCATAACTTATTTAAGCATTCTGCCACTTTTGGAAGTTTAGATTGCTCTCAGTTTGTTAATATAATACTGCAATAAAATTTCTTAGAAGAGTCTTTTTATACATACTTGATTGCTTTCTTAGGTCCAGCATATACCAGTTTATTTTCCAACCAGCAGTCTGTAGGATTGTCTACTTTTCACTCCTTCACTGATGTTAGGGTCGTTATTTTAAATATAAAAAATAAAGCCCTTCCTACCACTAATGACCTTCAACAAAAGCAGTGCTTTAGGAAAATTGACTTGGTGACATTATTAGAGTTGTAGTGGACGTGAGTGAAAATGGAGAAGGGGAGCCAGTCATCTCTGAGGTGTTCGGAGTGGCCTCCAGATTTGTATGATTTCCAGGACGACGGAAAGCAGTAGAAAGGAGAGTGAAGAATGCTTGGTGACTGATTGGCAGGCCGAACGAAAGGGCACCTAAAAGTTTGGGTCTAGGAAATGCGAATGTTGGCTCCCTGTCAGTTAATTGATTGCCCGACAGGGGAATCCACTTGAGGACTTTCAAATTTTATTTTTGACTGGTGGATTTCGAAGAGAGGGTAAAATTCATTGGGAGTTCAAGGGTTGGAGATTCATGAGACTCGAGGGCTGCAGTCAGGTCACATAGTCACACCGCTAGAGCTGGTGGCTGCACTCAGAGACCAGAACAGCTCTGGCCTTTTAGAGGTTCAGAGTGAGGAGCAGGGAGGGCGCAGTAAGGACACCTGGACATGCAATGGCCATGATTATAAGGCCGGGAAATGGTTAAGAATTTAAAGCAATGTGAATCTCTTAGTCATTTTGGGAGTATGTTAGTGAAAGAGAGAAACAGAATTGATCACAAGTGGGGACTAGTAAGTCAAAAGAAACAATTTCATGTTTGAGGGTGTTGGGGAAGTTGCCTAAGTTACCAGCGTGGGAGAAGAGCACAGGAAATCCCTCAAAAAGACAAATCATTTTGCCAGAATGCAGTATCAAAGTGAGAAACAAAATTCTGGGTTGTTCTTTTAAATTTGCCTTTGCCCTCAGCCATTGGAAACTTCTGATGTACATTTCTTAGCACATAGTTCTCACAATTATTCGACTATTCAGAGGATTAAATTTTTCATTTGTATAATAAAATTAAAATAAAACATCTAAAATGTTTTGAGGTAATGCCTTAAAACTAGGCCTGCCTGGGGTTTTGTTTCACATTTTTGTTGTTCAAAGAAGTCACTAACAGTATAAAATATAAAAGCCTTGCAGTTTTATATATTTATAACACATATGCATTAATCAGGCTGAACTGTATCTCTTGATCACAGTAGAATAATTTAAGTATCCAGTGTATTGAAAAGCTTAGATGTTGCTTTGATTTTAGTTTGTATGCGAATGTGCCACAGACTTTTTTTTTTTCTGTGAATGAGAAGTTAATAGCTAGTTAATTTTTGTGCTCCATACTAAGGGTACATTTTGATATTGCTGCCATGACTGTCACCATCTTCATTCTGATGCCTTAGACGTTTTGGAACTTGAATTTTCTAGTTTTTGTTAGAAAATACGTATTTTTTTCCCCAAATATATCATTTCTTTTTCCCGGAGTGTGTTAATATTTTCTCTAAAACTGCATACTTCAGGTAAAGATTTATTTATTAAACCCAGCAATTAAAATTTTCTCCTGTATTATTTTTTTCTTGAACCTTTTTAACCTTTAGTTTTTGGGACTCTTTCTTGCTTTACTTTATATATATTTCATACATAACTCTCTATAGATCCATCTTTTTTTCTTTTTTCCTGATGATGGGGTGAGAGGCCAGAAGGGAGGGCTTCCTTGGAAACTTCCATCCCAGTCAGCTCTCAGTTCTCTCCTTGGGTCCACATGCTGGCTGCAGCCTCACTCCCACTGGGAGCAAACTGGCAGCGAGGACTCTGAGTAGACAGACAGACCCCTGAGGTCCCAGAGAGCAGAGCCTGACGGAACAGGACCCAGGTGTGGGGCATTTGTGCAGGGAGCCTCTCAGGACAGGAAGTGGGCTGGGGGAGCAGGGTGAGGTCAGCAGGAGTGCGTCTCCTCCCGTCCCTCCTGCGCTCCAGAGGGTAGGCGGCACCACACAGTCAGGCGGCCCGCCTGGAGGCCTGGGCCCACCGGGAAAGGGAGGACCTCCCCGTTGAGGGCAAGAGGGCACCTGCTCTCCACTGGCAGCTGGGGATGCCCCTTCACTCCCGCTGTGAGGAACATGGGAAGCCTGGCTGTTCTGCGCACTGTGGCCTTCTCAGTGCGGCCTACTGAGAACTGTTCTAATCAGTCCCCCAGGCGCAGCTGTCACCGTAGTGAAGCAGACACATGAGCAAGTCCAGTTGAGACAAGCTGTTCTAGCGTATGAGCTGCCCACACTGCCGACCCATACAATTGTGAGCTTAGTCAAATGGTTGTGGTTTGAAGCTGCAAAGGTTCGAGGTGATTCGCGATGCAGCAAAAAGCGAAATGATAGAGTGAATACTGCCAAACAGTTTTCTAGAGTGACGTGCCCGTTTGCTTCCTCATCAGCTGTGTGTGCCAGTTGCTGTTACTCGACTTCCTCTCTAATATTTGGTCTTATCAGTGAATTTTTTGTTAATTAAAAAGTAGCCATGCTTGAGAGTGGTTAGTGACATTGCATTGTATGGTTTTAACATGTGTTTTCCTGATGACTAATAAAGTTAGACGCCTTTGAATGTGTTCATCGACAGTTTGGATAGCCTTTCAGAGTGAAGTGGCACGAAGGCTTTGCCATTTTTCTGTTGGGTTGTCAGCCTTTTTCTTATTAATGTGTAAGAGCTTTGCATCTATTCTGGTTAAGAGTCCTTTTGGAATATGGTATTATAAATATTTGCTTCCACTTTGCTGCTTTCTTTCATTCTCTTATGTCTTTGATGAATGGAAATTTAAAAATTTTAATGCATTCATTTTCTCATTTTTCCACCTTAAGTTTAGTGCTATTTTGTGTCCTATTTAAGATCTTTGAAGCTCTTTGACTACCTTAAGGTCCTGAAGATGTTCTCCTATGTTTTCTTCTAGCAGCTCTATTATTTTAGCTTTTCTCTTTGGATCTACATGCCATCTAGAGGTGATATTGATATACGTTGTAAGGTATAGAGTTAAGATTTCTTTTTGTCCATATGTATATCCAGGTGACACTCCCATTTATTGAAAAGACTATTCTGTTCTTGCTGCGAAGCACCGTTCTTTTTGTCTAATAAGTTAAGTGACAGTACATGTCTGTTTCCATTCTGTTCCTTTGGCTTATTTGCTTTTCCTTGTGCCAGTGGCCTCTGTCTTTATATTTTATTTGTGCTCATTAAATGTTAAAATGTCGTGAGTAAACCAATAATTGGGCCTCTATTTGTAGTAGTATTCTGTGGAAAATGTTTTTCAAGTTCTTAAATATTGGTGTAAAAACATTATTTTGAAGCATAATTGATTTAACATTGAAGATTGAAATTATTTTCTGCTATAGAGACAGTTTTGGCAGTTTCTCTGATGCTGTGACTTAAAAACATTTATTTTAGTTGCGTTGCAAGTAAGATAGTGCTTAATGTTTTTTCCTCTAAGACAGCTAAAATATCAGATAAAATGTCTTCCGATTTTTCTGGAATCACCGACCATCTCTATTTGATCAGCATTAGTACTATAATAGGACATTTGGTGAATTTGACCAAATCCTGAATAATTTGAGGAAACGAACTGACAGAACCCTTTGTAACCGAAAAAACAAATCTGCTGAAGAACTAAACAAAATAAAATGTCAAAAGCTAGTTTTCACTAGAGAGCATTCAGATGTCTGTATTTATGTCTAGTTTAAATTATTTATTTTATTATTGTGATTGTTTGCTTCTTCAACAATAAATGTTCAGTCATGTGATTTATTCATGCTATCGGAACATAATTATTTTTGAATTTGTCTTCTGTCTAATATTTTGTTAGACTTTAGTGTTTCAC
Organism: Rousettus aegyptiacus; assembly: GCF_014176215.1. NCBI lineage: Eukaryota > Metazoa > Chordata > Mammalia > Chiroptera > Pteropodidae > Rousettus > Rousettus aegyptiacus. The sequence goes on from NW_023416309.1 coordinate 105,730,050, forward strand.
ATGTCAATTTTTAGACTTTTTTTATTGTGGTATTCTTTCTTGAGGTATTATGAGAGAACACAGTATTCTAAAAGAGCATAAGAAAAGTAAATGTTAAGACTATTTACAGATTGCTCCAAGTCCATATTACTTGTGGATTACAAAGTGGGAACATTTAACTTCAAAGCACATCTGGCTACTGTTATAAAATCAGAAAATAGATTGCTTATTTCTCCCCAATACTCAAAAACATGCTTTACCATGAATAATTCTCATTATATATTAAAAATGGTTATGAGACAAATTCAGTATATTATAAGTGAATAACAGTAAGATTTATGCTTGTTTACAGTGTTCGTTGTGGATTTTAAATATTAGAATAAAGTTTGTTTTGGTCTACTTGAGAAAGGACATTTAGGATAACAGAACAAGTCTTTCAACGTTTGTATTTAATGGCTTTTAAAGATGTAGAGGATGAAATAGGAGTTACTTCTGCATAGTCCAAAGGCTGCATGTAATTAACTAAACCAATATTTTGTACCCTGCTTATAAATGTAGAGCTGGGTAAAAATAAGTCACAAATGGTTTTCTTGGCTTTTGGTTTAAAATTTTAAGCTTAATTAGAGCTTGAACATCTTTGAGAAGTCCCTATTTCTCTCTCCCTTTATTTTCCTTTATTTGCTTCATGAATTAGGGTTTTATATATTTTCAGATTTGCATGTGTCTTTGAAGAACTTACTTTCTATTCTGGTTTTCTGCATTCCAAAAATAGAGAATGGTTATTTACTTTTATATATATATACCTTCAGACAATAAATATTTATTGAGCACCCTTTGCTGCCTGCTGGAAATTTGCTGCCTCTATTTTTCAAAAAGCTGTGTATATATAGTACAGTGTTATTTGTTTAAAAATATGCCTCTTTCTCTGGTGTGATATTTATGTGGACTTTATTATATTTTTACTTAATAAATATTTCCCAAAGCAAATGTACTAATACACCTAGCAGTATTGCACCACCACATCTGGAACACTTTTATTGTTAAAGTTTTAATGTATGCCAATCTGATAGCTGTAAAATACCATCTCATGGTGGTATTACTTTACATTTTTCGTATTTCTAAACAGATTGAGCATATTTTCAATGTTTATTTGCCATTCATATTTCTTCATCAGTGAAATGTGCCTTGTTTTTCCCTATTTTTTTCTAATAGGTTGTTGTTTTTTTAAATTTTTTTTGGACTTTTTTAGATCTTTACACATTTAAGAGACTAAACCATTTATGCAAACCTCACCTACCAATTTATGTCTTGTTTTGTTACACTTTTTATGATATATTTTTTGGAGAGAAGTCCTTAAAGTGGTCAAATTTATTAATTTCTCTTCTGTTTTTGCTTTTTTTTTGTTTCTTATTTAAGAAATCTCTACTCCAAGGCCATAAAGTCATTCTTCTAGATAGTCTTCTGAAAGTTTTTATAGTTTTGCTAAGTATTTACTTCACTAGACATTATATATGGCGCAAGGAAGGGCTCTGATCTTATTTTCTTCCACTTATTTAACACATTCTTATTTTCTCAATAATTTGCAATACTAGATTTTTCATGAATCATATTCTCATATATATTAGAGTTTCTCATACTTTCTATTTGGTTCCATTGACTTATCTTCACTACTCTAGTTTTATGTTATCTCTGTAAGCCATCCCACCTTGATTTTTTTCTTTAGGCATATCTTCTCTATTCTTGTCCCTTTATTTATTCACACATATTTTATAATGAGCTAAGTTTTCTGACAACTTAGAGATTTTGGTTTGGATTAATTTACTTAAAGAGAATTAACATTGCGACTATCCAGTTGAGACTATCCAAAAACATCGTTTCACTCTCTATTTATTTCAGTCTTAATGTCTTATGACAAAACTTAATTATTTTCTCCATAAAGAATTCCTTTTTCCTTTCCCTTCATGTTGGACGACCTTCCTTCCAAGGGGCCTTTCTCTAATGCAAAAGTGGCTCCTTCCTCAGACTGCCTTCTGTTGACTTCCCTGTCTCCAGCACGTTGATGCATCGGGTTTTCCCATCTCAACCACTTAGGAGAGGCCTTCTCCTTCTACAGGAAGGTTGGCATTTGATGACATCATGTTCCCCCAGCGCTGGGACCCTGAGGCACTAGCCTCATTTTCTCCCATGCTACCACTCAAGCTGATTCTGCTGATTGTGATCTCTCTTGGGCCACTTACATGTTATTGGAGGGTGTTAGTAATCTCTTCCCTGTCTTATGAAGTGGGTGTGGGTGACAGATACCTTTATTTGTTCTCTTCATGGATCCATAGGGTTTTGGAAGATTGGGAGAGAGATTTAAATTCAGGCAGTTGCCATTGCTTCATTGGAACCAGTCTTCAGGTGGGAAAAATTATTTCGTAAATTTTCCCTAATCTGAAATATAGTTGGTTACTCTTCAGATCCTATTTGTTGTTGTAGAGGCTTCTATTTTTTTTTAACTTGAACAAGTTTTATTTTTAATTGTATTTCCTCTGTGTTCTTTGATTAATTGTTTATTCATCCTTAACTGTATTGTTAATTTGGGTATAGATTGTTTGTCTTCCATAATCATTAATTATAATAATCATTTGAGGAGCTTTTGAGAACACAGTGGGGTTTTGGAGGAGTGTAGCCAAATAATATATATTTGAAAAAATTTGTCAGTTGATACTATGGTATACTTCAGGGTAAGAACCACTCTACTAGGTTGACGTCACGGTTAGTGTTATATTTATATTCTTGTATAATTTGAGGTAGTAATGAAGAGGAATTTTCTACTCAAATGGCTAACCTTGTAATCAGTTCTTCTGCCTCTGTAGACATGCTTGCCCCATAGGCTGAAGGGCAGGGTGACCTCGAGATCAATTGAAGACTCACCCTTTGCTTGTTCTGTCTAGATAACAGGTGTATTGCCTTTGCTTGTTCTGTCTCTGTAACCACCTGTAGCCCATAATAACTCCTGTCTGTAATTGCCTGAGGACGTATTAACCAGTCGGCTCATGCCAACTGTAACTGTATGGATGAGCCCTATAAAACCAAGGTTACTCCTGAGCTTGGGGCCCAGATCTTCAGAACACTCACTCTTTTGGGACTGCCAGCATAATTAACTTGAGTTCTCCACCTCTAGGAATGATGTTTGATTTCTCGCCGGTCTGATTTTTCTGCAACAGTAAATTATGAGTTTATTATGTCAGGAGATTATTATTTTTAATTGTCATATTGTTTGTGAATGAAATATGGGATAACAATCAGTGTTTCTAATTTATCCTATAGTATATTAATTCAGTATTTTGTTGAAAGTCTACAACATGTTAGGCATTGTGCTAAGTACCAGGAATTCAAAATCGAGAAGTCATCATCCTTACACTCATTGTGCTTAAAGACAAATGTGGAGACATACTGATAAACACTTAAGATATAAGAGCTATGAGAGACCCACAGGGTACTTTAGGAACTGATAAGAGGGTGGGAACAGGTAGCAAAAGGCTCAGATATGGTCCCGTGTTGTGCTTTCAAGGAAAAACGAGTTGTTGGGGGATAGATGAGCATGTGAGGTAGATATTGGAGGAGTCCCAAAGGAATTTCGTATTCTAGTTGCTATTATGGAGGTAAATTTAAGGATTCATATACCGAATCTGCCTAGGAATGTAATGATTAAATTGAGACCTGAAAGATGAACAGGCGTGTGTTTATAGGGGTTATAGGAGTGGACGCAGTAATGCATAGAGGTAGAGAGGCATAAGAAGACCGATCGTATTCTGGTAATATAAGTCATTCAGGATTCTGGGAGTATAAATGTGAAGTGAGGAGTGTTGGAGATGAGGCTAGGCTGTGAGGGCATCATGAAGGTGCATTTATGTCCACAAAGTAGTTTTTGATTCATTTTTAATTTGTTAGTGGGTCACGAAAAATGTATTATGGAATACTCATTGTAAAAGACAAACGAAATACTAAGACATGTAGGAAACATTTTCATATAGCAACTTAATTCTATATTTTATCAAATAATAATTAAGACTCAAAAATTAATGTCTTTATTTTATTTTAAATTTTCAGATAGAAAATCCACGGTACCTGAGACAGAAGCCTATCCCACTTTCTGTGGTAGGTGAGAATTCCATTGGACTTTTCCTATTTTTAATAAGATAATCATTAAGTTATTTACAGAAAGTAATACAAATCCACATTGTGAAGCATAATAGTCTTATTAATCCTATCACTTGGAAATGAATGTCATTTTTTTCCCTCCAATGTTGGTATTATTTCAGCATGAACTTCAGGCAATGTAGAAGTTTGCTTTTGGGTTAAGGATAAACCAAGCCTGAAAAAAAGTATTGAGTAACTCTTACTCATTCTACAGATGACACCCAAATTCAGCCTGAGAAAATCCAGCAGTCTCCACGAGGATCATTTATTCTCCCGAATGCATGAGAAAGAGGTACGAATGAGATTTTTCTGATGTAGCTAATTAGTAACGGTTTTTATATTTTGTGTAATAGGAGTTTTCAGGTCATCGTTAGAATAATGATGCAGGGTAGGGAGAGGTTGTCCTAGGTACAAATTTAAAGTAATGATGCAGGGTAGGCAGGCTTTGCCTTTCCATTATTTAATGTCTGTCTTCCATTTCGTGTGTCCCAGCTGCATGCCTGCCACACTGGAGGTGCGCTGAGCGACTCTCCCCTGACTGTCAGTTCCGCTTCTCAGGGGCCAGGGGACTTGGCAGTGTCTTTGACCTCAGCACATTCTTCCATCCTCCTGTTATCTTTCTAGTCTCATTATTACTATTTTTACTACTTAAATTGATATGCTAAATTTAGGTAGGCTATAGCTGATACATGATGTACTATCTTTCTTTGGTTATTTGAAAGTAGAATTATTAAAGAGGCAGTATTCTTTATTGGTTAAAAGCAGAGGCTTTGGAGTCCAGAACACATGGACTTAAATCCTACTTAGTAGCTGTGTGAAAATGGGCAGATACCCTCTCTTAGCCTGTTTCCTCATCTGTCTTGGGAGACATCTGCTTTACAGGACGAATGAAGATTCTATAGTCTAAAGTACCCATCTGTTCCACATATAGTAGTCATTGAACAAAGATTAATTTGCTTTATTATTTCCTTTCTTTAAAATTTTATTCTGGGAAATTTAAAAAATCATTATTATCATTTTTATTTTTGCTTATGACACCAGTGAAACACTTTGGTCATCTGTGTGGTATGACAGTGTCTTAGGAACCTGAGACACTGTATCCTTAACCTCCTTTTACCATTCTCTAGTCATATGACCCAGGCACATTAAGAATACTAGTTTAGCTTTTGTTTAAAAAGAGGGTACTTATTGATTTCACAGGGTTGTTAACAAAATCAAATGAGAATAATGAATATATATATGTAACTTGTAAATTATAATGTATTATTTAAATATACAAATATGAAAAATATTATTGGACTTAGATTAATGTTTCTAATAAACTTATTTAAATAATTTTATCTTTCTCTTTATTTCATTTAAATGAAGCTGCTCCAAGGATTTCTAAATTTTAATTTTAATTTGTTTATTTTCAACATGATAAAGTTTTCTTACCACCCTAATTATAAAATATCATAAAAGGTATTGATTTTTTTCCCTTAGATATTCCAAACAATATTATGAGCATGTAAGTTTATTTTTGTTGATAATAAGGGAGGAAGGGCTATTTTTTCTTTTAAATTTCAATCTGGTAGAATTATTAATATTCTGTCCGTCATTTCATAGTTCCACTTTAAAGCATGCAGGGTGTTTTTTTTCCTTGGTGCAATCCTAGTATTTTTTTAAAAAACCTTTTTAATTAAAAAGAAATTAGATTTTTAAAAACATTTTTGAAGGTAATACTTTTTATATTCAGATGTACCTTCTTTTGAACTCTTGTTATTAATTTCTTTTTAAAAATTGTCATTACTTGTTTTTACAGTTCATTCCAAGTCTTTTACAATAATTTTTCTTTTTACTTTTATTTTGTACCATTTCTTACTGTTGAGGCTGCTTACCATAGAATAATTAAAATAATTGAAAGGAAATGGTGGCTTTTTGAAAATTTTTTAGTCTTTCATGAAATAATATCTTTATGATGACATCCTGGGCCAGGGGTAAACATACCAAAATTACCCACATATGTGTTGAAAGAAAAAATATTTACAGCTATCATGTATTGCATCAGAGATTCATTTTTAAATGTGCGTGGCTTTATTTTTCCACACCCGTATGTTTTTGTTTTTCTTCTTGGCATACTGTAAAAATATTTTGGCATCATTGAGAAGTTTGCATGTAAACATCAACTTACTTCATATCTTAAAATATATTCAGTGTATATTTTGGCTAAAATAACCCTTCGTGCAATTACATAGTCATCTGACTTCTATTGAAAAAATTTTCTCTTCATCCTAACATATTTTAAAGTGTATGCTGAGTTGCCTGAATGAACTGTCTTAGTTTCATCTTTCTTTTAAAGTAGTATTTGTGATTGTAAAATAATTTATGTGGGTTTCTATTGAAGAAATTCTGGAAATTATAGACATATGTAAAGAAGGAAATAAAATCACCCAGAAAATGAACACTTAGAAATAAAAACAGTGGTAAAATATCATTGTTTTATCTTTTCGTCTTTTCACTGTATCTAAAAAACATACTTTTCCTTAGAAAATTGAGATAGCACATGAATTATTTTATATATGTTGAGTATTTTTCATGCTATTAAATATTCATAAGTATCTATTTTTAATGACTATTATATTTCATATTACGGAGGTATCCCCAGTTTATTTAACTTATCCCTATTGTTGGGTATTGAGATTATTTATAATTTTCACTAACATAATACTGGGAAGAATATCCTTATATCTTTATCTTTATGTGTAATGAATTATATCTTACATGATAAAATTGAAAGGATAGATATTTATATAAATATCTTTAACTTCTAGAATAAAAATTAATACTTGGAAGCCTATTGAAAATTGTATTTCCTAGCAGCTACAACTCAGGAATTTATTATATGCAAAATGAGAATGAAAATAAAAATGCAGAGATAATCCAGAGCTATTTAAAGGCAGAGGAAAGGAGCAGTTTAGGTCGTCTTCGTAAATACAAAAATGCTAATTATATTTTTAATACAGAACAAGTATTTTTCTTCAAAACTTCAGTTTCAGGAAAACATTTTAAAATAATTTCATTTTTGAAATAGTAAATACTAATTATAGTGCTTTATTATTGTTGTCTCTTTTCCAGAGGTATTTTTCTAATTTAGATTTTTTCCTCTAAATTTAAATGCATAGTTATGTTGTGATATGCATAGTTATCCTTTAGAAGGATAATATTATGTCTAGTTGTTTAAGTCGCTTTTATTAAACATTTACTTTTGGACATGAGGATAAATGCTTTTCTGTTTTGAAATTTAGTAGAATCTTGTATGTCTACATAAGACAACCCTGATGTGCCTTGTGCATGTTGTCATCTAAAAACGCTTTTATTGTTGCCAGGTGGTGTTTTAAAAACAATATGTTGTTTGAAGTGAGTTAACTTTATTTTAAATTGAAATATTGAATATTAAATATTTAACATTCTTAACATGTAATCTTTATTCTTCCAAGGTAATCATTGCTAAAAATTTAATGTGTTTTCTCTTTAAAATTTTTTGAGAATATCTCATTTTTTAAAAATATAAATGAGCTCATCAGTCATACCCTGTATATTGTTTGCTTTTGCTTTTTTTGACATATATTCTGATGATTTTTCTATATCAGAAATATGGCTTCATTCTTTTAAATATTTGCTCTGTATTTCATTATTGATGTATACATTTTACTACTACAGTTTCCTATTGAAGGACATAGGTTCTATAGAATGCTGTAACAGTGTTTTGTTATCTTTGTGTATATCTTTGTGTATTTTATGTTTATTCTTATATGATAAATTCTATAACATGGAATTACCCAGGCACAGGGTTGAAAATTTAAATTTTTGATTGACATTGACAGCTTACCCTTAAAATGAGGTTATGTTTGCCTACTACTGCGGGTGTGGAAGAGAATGGGGAGTAATGGGTAAATGGGTATGAGAGTTCCTTTTTGGAGTGATGAAAATGTTCTGAAATTAGGTTCTGTGATGGTTGCATAATTGTCTGATTTATTAAAAACCATCGAATTGTATACTTTAAATAGGCAAATATTGTGGTATGCGAATTATGTATATCTCATTAGAACTGTTAAAAAAGGTAATGTCTATTTGCACTTGCACCAATAGTGTATGAGAATGTATGTTTTCCCATTTCATCATCAACACTAAATTATCAACATGTTTGATTGTATGGGAGAAGAAAAATAGAATCTTCTTGTTTTGATATTTACATTTTTTTATTATAAGTTAGAATGAACATGTTTTTGTTATCTTTTTTAATTTCACATTGCAAGCTGTCATTTCTTATAGCTTTCCATATTTTCATTGAATCGTTTGTTTTCATTGTGATTCCTAAAAGCAATTTATATGTTAAGGAATTTGGTCTTTGTCATATATTATAAGTATGTCTCTATGTGTCTTTTGATTTATTCCTGGTTTTTTTTTTTTTTTTAATGTATACGAGTTTTCTTTTAGTTAGATCCATTAATCTTTATGGCTTCTGGTTTTTGTATCACACTTAGAAAAGCCTTTCTTATTCCAAGGTTATGAAAAAAATTAACTAATATTACCTCTTTGAAAATCTTATTTTTATTTTTATATTTAAATTTCAGATTCATTTCAGAGGCTTTTGCTGTGAATAGTAATGATAATCTAGGTTAGCCAATTCTTAATTTTATAAAATGAAAATAAATAAAATAAGAATTTTGAAAGTCGAAATGCTTAAGTTAAAGAACGCATTAAGTATGGAGAGAATCGAGTGTTATGAAATTTTTTACAGATTATAGAATTCATCTGTATCATCAAACAGTTAGTAAAAGATTTAATTCTGCTGAAATTTTAGAGTCCTAAAATACTTAACCTTTAGAAATCCAACTTTATAAAATACAACTTCCATTTTAAATTTGTAATTGTGTGGAAAATATATAGATGTTAAGTGAGTACTGTTAGCAATGTTATTTCATTAAAGAATTGTAGGCTTATTTTGGTAGCTAAAAATACATTTATAAAAATATTTTAAGATGTCATTTAGATTTTCAGTTTAATTTGGGCATTGTGGGAAAACATATGTTCATTGACAGTGATCCTTTATTTTAACTTTAGCCTATCATTCACAAACATGCTCGGACTTGTTTGCCTTTGTAATTGCTAACACATTTCCTGTGATATCCACATCACAGAACTGTGTAACAGTGAGCATCATCAAGCCGTGGCTTTTTTTAAAATTGTGTATTCTTTAAAAGATTTCTGACATAGAGGCATTTGGAAAACTGTTGTCACTGAAAATGAAAGAAGAGACAATACAATGAGGGGGGATCAGTTTTCAGAGTAACCATCAATTTTCAGAGAGCAGATGGTAGAAATTGCTCTTTTGTGAAGTAAAATAGATTTCCCTTGAACCTCACCTCCACCCATATTGAACGTTCCCACCTATTGCCTAGAAAGTGATGTCACTTCTTTCTTACATGTAATGCCAATTAAGCATTTTTTCCCTTTGTGAATCTGCTAGTTAAATGTAGAATTAAACAAATCCAAGATAATGAAATCCATAGTCATTGACATAATAAATGAAAGAACTGATATTTAAAAACATTTCTAATGAATATAGCATTCAGATACCCACAGTGTCACAAAATATAATAAATAATCATACAAAGAAATGCCATTGTAAACAACACCCCGACAAAGATGAGATCATTGCCAATATCTCAGAAGTTGCCATTTGGCCCTTCCCAACCGTAACTCTCTTCCATCTTTCCTACAAGTAACTGCCATCCTGACTTTTCTCATGATGATTTCCCTCCTTTGTTTCTAAAGTTGATTTTACCACCAATGTCTATATCCTTAAAAACGAAAATATTTTTATTTTAGTAGATTTTGAGCTTCATATAAATGGAACTAAACTTTATATAGTCTTTTGTGTCTTGCTTCTAATAGTATGTTGGTGACATTCACCTTTGATATGCCATATAGTTACAGTAGGTTCATTTGCATAGCTTTCTGTTAAATGAATCTGCCACAATTTCTTGGTATTTTGTTGATGAATCTATTCTAATTTTTGGCTTTTACAAACAATAATCTTACGAGCAATCTGATACATGTGTCCTGACACACATGTGCAAGAGTTTCTCTGGGGTAGTGGTTCTGAAAGTGTGGTCCATGGACTTCGTGGTCCTTAAGACTTCTGAGGTCTGCGAGGTCAAAATTGTTTTTATAATAATATTTTATGTTGTTGTTATTATTATTTTTTTTTACTATACTGATACTTGCATTGGTATCAGTATTAGAAAGCTCTAAAGCTCACAGCAAAGACAGTGCTGAGTAAAACTATATCTTGGCCCAAATCAAGGCAGCGGCGCTAAATTGTGCTGGTGGTCGTTATATACTTCACTGCCACATGCTCACAGGGGAAAAATCACCAGTTTTACTTAAGAATGTCCTTGATGAAGTTGGCAATAAAATTGTTAATTTTTAAAAAATCTTGAACCCTTAAATGTGGATCTTTTAGCTATCTGAGTGATGAACTGGAACTACGCATAAAGAACGTAAGCCGCCCATCAGAGTACGGGGGCTGCCCAGAGCGAAACACTTTGATTCTTTCCGTTATGAACTGCCACAGCCGCTGTTTTTGTGGAATACGGTTTTTATTTGAAAGAATGACTGACTGACACACTGGTTCTTCAGACTCATATTTGGCAGACATTTTGTTAAGAATGCACAAAATACAAAACAACTGAGAATGTTACTAAAGATTAAATTGGACCTTTTAATTGAAATTTAGAATTTTGGAAAATGCGTCAATCACTGTGAGCTTTAGAGGTTTCTAATACTAAGACTTTTCTGATAAGATTGGTGGTGATATTAACCAATGTGAAGTTTTAATAATGTACAATGAAATTGTCTATGTTTGGAAATCTGTATAACTCACCAAACTTATGTTTTCCAAATGAGTGAGACATGATGTTATCAAATCACACATGGGTAAAAGACCCATTCCAAGTTCAAGGTAGACCAATAGAACTTACTATGACAGTATGAAAAGTTTCAGATTTCACAATGTAAGCAACCTAAAAAATCTAGCACTTGTCAGTGTTGGTTTATTTAAGAAGAATAGCTACAGTTATTTGAAAAGAGTACTAAAATACTCCTTCACTTTACAACTACGTGTTTACGTAAGGGAACATTTAAGGAAGAACTAATTCCAATTTTACACAGATTCTTTGAGCTGGTAGAGGAAAAGGTAATGCTTTTCAACTCACTTTATGAGAGCAACCCTGACACCAAAGCCAAAAGGACATTACAAGAAAAAAATGTGGAATCCCAATTTTGTAACCAAGTTTATTAACAACACATTGAAAAAAGACTTATTTAATAAATGATACTGGTATAACCTTTCATTTATCTGGAAGAAAATAAAATTGGATCTTCATCTTCTAAAAAAATAAATAAACAAGTGAATTATGGAGGTACTAAAAATTTAACCTACAAATACCCAATCAAAAAGTTCCAAAACAACACAAAAATCTTGCAGAAAAAAATCTAGGAATTGCAGGACCTTTCTAATTCCAAAACCTTCTCAAACTTGGAACCTATAAAATAAATAGTTAACTAAAGCGCAATAAAAGATTTTTATAGTAAAATATATAGCAAACAGGATCAATAGAAAAATAAATAGATTTGGGGAAAATATTTGGGACAAACTGTGTGTTAATGCATACCAGGAGGTCTTACTGATTGACAGAAAAAACATGGATCAGATTGTGAAAGAGTTCACAGAAAAACATATTCGTATGGCCCAGAAACACTTGAGAAGGGGCTAGGACACAGTAGTGTTCAGGAAAATACAAATTAGAGTAGTAAGAAGATATCTACTTTTCTGGTGGAAATGTGACTCTACCTTTATTTTTATTTATTTACTTATTTTTTACGCCTACAGCACCTGGTATTCCTAGGTGGTCTCCCATCCAAGTACTAACCAGGTCCGACCCCACTTAGGTTCTGAGATCAGACGAGATTGGGTATGTTCAGGGTGGCATGGCCGTGGACATGAATCTACCTTTAATAGAAGGCAAAATCTATTAAGATATACCCACCACTGACTCATCTGCATGTCTTCCGAGACTCCCATCTCATAGAAATCAAAGCTCTAGTGTATGGGGTACATGTATGAGAATGTTTTTTGGGCTTTATTTTTAGTGAGAAAAGCATTGAAAATAAAGAGACTGCTCATTAAGGGGAATGCCAAACAAATTTTGTTTTCTCATTAAGCAATAGTTGATAGCAATTAAAAAGAATGAGTGAAATCTATAGCAGGTAATTTTTGAGAGTTCATGAGGTTGTGTTCAGAGAGAAAAGCAAGAGGCAGAAAATATATATATTTTTTGCATGTAGAACAGTCATAAAAATACATAGGTATTGCTAAGGGCATAGTGTGATAAGAAGCAGCTAATTTTTTTAACTTTCATATAACAATCCGGGGTGTTTAGGAAATGCTCTGCTCAGTGATGTCCCTGGGGACTCAGGCTTGTGGGGAAGCTCTGCCATCCTCAGCATGTGGCTTCAGTGTCTGGGTCTAGGATGTCGACTGTTCTCCAGAACCTTATTTTTAAGTGCCGCCCTTCAGAAAGAGAGCATGGAGAGAAAGCCACTTTATTTTTAAAGATGTCCAATCAAAGTTGCCTGAATCATTTCTGTCCTGTGTCATCCCCCTTGACTCAAATACCTAGTCACATGGTCACGTGTAGCATCCTATGATATAGCTATGTGCCCCACTCATATTTGGTGGTAGCTGTGGGACCCCCAAAGAGCGAAGAGGGAAATAGCTATCTGAGGACACGAGCGGTGTGCCACGAAACCTCACACTGGATGCGTTCTTGCTCATACTTGTTTATGATTCTGTAAGCATGGCAGCAAATATGAAAATATACTAGGTTGTTATTGTGGAATTCTCTGTGCAGGTGTTGATGTGGGAAGAAATAGGGGCGAGAGGGAGAGATTTAAATAAAAAGGGAAATGGATACCAACAAGTGCAAAGAAACTAAACAAAATAAAAACTCAGCATATAATCTAATTACGCTTATGTTTTATATGATGTTTGTATAGAACGTATAACATTTTAAAAATTAGGAAAAAAATACTAGCATCCACTGTGTATGTTTAGATATCACTTCTTCCCTTAATGTGAAGCATTCTGAGGAGATTGGAAACTGTCGTTTAGGAAAAGTCTATACATCTCTAAGCCTGAGGGATAAAATAACAAGAGAGATAGATGCCTTGTTTTTATTTTTTTACTATGTTTATAAATAAGCACAATGAATAACAATTGGCATTATGCAATAATACAAATGAACACTTTGAGAGTAAAATATACTGGAGGTGTTAATCAGGAAGACTCTTAATTACTAACATGATAATTTCCTCTGACTAGTAACTAACAGAATTCTCTAAAAACAGGATTATAACAAATGTCTGAGTAAGTAGAGGGATGATTATTTCATGAATCATTTCTGCAGTTTACTGTGATGGTTGTTGAGCTGTAGAGAGAGTGACTAAGCAAACACATCATTCGGTTGTGTTGCCGATAATGCTTTGGAAACTGCTGGACTGTACGGATGGTTGACATCAGTAATGTTAGATCTTTTATGCCTCATGACTTCATTGCTATGTGGTTACAGCAAATAAAGGCAAACAAATTTTCAGTAAAATTACAATGGCTACATTTTATACTTTATCAAAAGTATAGTAAAGTAAAACTTTGTAGTTATTCTCCACATCAAAATATATCTTGCTTTTTTGTACATTTTGTTCCTTTGGACATGATAAGAGATAGTTGCTCGATATTAAAACTTTGAAATAACATTAAAAGGAGTTTCTTGGTATGTTAAAATGTATAAATGATGCCTATCTAAATAACTTTAATACATTTTTTCCTCACAAACTCATAAATTGTTATTATGCTATTTGTTATTCTGCTCATTTCAGCATCAAATGTTAAATACAGTTTACACAGGCAAAATTGCTAAAAATAAATAGCGTTTGAATGAAAAATGCGTTCTTCTGTGGGAGTGAATGTTGAACACCTTACTGAATAGATTGGTAAGTATTCCTTTAAAAAAAAAAACAACCATAAAATTTGTGCAGATTCAGTTGAGTAAAATGACATTGGTAATTGTCCTAAAATTTAACTACTTACCCTGTAGGTAGGCTATTTTTAAACACGAGGAAATACTTTTAAACTGAGTGAGCACAGTCATCAGCTCTATTCATTTGGCAGGAATGTCCAACCTCAGAGCTATTCTTTGAAGTGCATACTTCAGAGAAAATGGGGCCCGGTGGACTTTGTAAATAAAATTTCTTAAGGTGTTTCTAAGGAGAAATTTCAGAAGTTCTCTTAAAAATAGCCTGTGGGGAATGCCCTCTAGAAGGCGACGGCTCTCGCTTCAGTTCTTTGCTTTAGCAGTAGGTTATCCGTAGCGTGGCTTGTCATACATGCCTTTCATTTCTGTGGAGTCGTCCCTTTCTCTTGATGGCCGTCTACCTCTTTTTCTCGAAGTAGGTGGTTTAGCCCTGGGGTGGTTTAAGTAATTGAGTGGATCTTCTGGTCTTACTGCCTGGGGACTTGGTCAAATGAAGGGAAGCTTTCCTTTTTCCAGTTATCCCAACCGAGTCTCACCATCAAATGTTTCTGATGGGGGCAAACGGCCTAGGGGGCTATTTCAGTTCCAAACCAAACCTCTTTAACATTAGAGGCTTGATAGAGGACAAGGTGAACAATGGCTGATTTTAGAACTGGAATGAGAGAGCTCTCGCTTTCCTTCCACTCTAATTCCTTAGCTCCCTCTGCCTTAGCCTGGCATTGAAGGTTCCATGATTTAGGGTGTTATTCATTTGTCTAGATTTTATTTTATTTTATTTTATTTTATTTTATTTATTATTATTATTTATGCCTACAACACCTGGTCTTCTTAGATGGTCTCCCATCTAAGTACTAACCAGGCCCTACCCTGCTTAGCTTCCGAGATTAGACATTGGGCTTGTTCAGGGTGGCATGGCCATAGACCATGGACCATGGCTTCATTGAGGTGTGAACCCACGACCTTCTGAGTGTAAAGCAGACGTGCTTACTGCTATGCTGTGGAACCATGTCCAATTTGTCTAAATTTTAAAACATAATTTTAACGTACATGGACATATCTACATATGTATAGTACAAAGGGAAGAACTGCGATACAAAGTTTAATTATTTTATTCAGCCAAGTTATGAGAAAGTCCTTTAGAACTTATGTTTCAGGATATGCAAACTAACTGCAGGGAGATATTGAATCGGTGTTCGGAGGTACATCGAGGAAGGAAAAATTACATTTATTGGGGAGCTCCAGGAAGACTTCATGGAAGAAGTGACATTTGAGCCAGGGGTTGAACTGTGTGTGAGAAGACATGGAAGTGGGAAACCAGAGTGTGCGCTTAGCTGACGCTCGCAGACCATTAGGCTGGTGTGTGGGGGAGGAAAAGGAAGAGATCGTGGTTGTCAGAAATGCGCGTAGCTGCCAAGCCAGGGCCAAGGAGCTGCCGAAGTTTGACCAGAGAATGACATTTTCACAACTGTGCTTTGGAACAGTAAGTGGGCCGTAGAGTCTCGGGTTCACAGGAAGGAAGATCGCCCTGAGGAGTCACCAGTGAAGAAAGAGGCTGTTAGCAGTCAAGGTACAGGTGAATTAAGGACTCTGCTAAGTGGTGACAGGCGAGGGCTGCGTGCTGGGATGGGACTTGGTGACTCATTGGATGTTGAGGGTAAGGGGAAAGGCGGGGTCAAAGATAAGGAGCTAGACGGCACATAGTACATCTTGTTATTTTACTGAACAGTGGGTTTAATGCACTAGAGAATGTGCAGTCCAACTGGAGCTGTGTAGCAGGTGGCTGGAACCAGAGAGGACGTGAGCTGCAGGTGCATCTATGGGAGGTCAGAGCTCACTCACCAAGGGCAAATGTTGGAACGCAGTGAAGATGACTGCGGGACTCCCCTGGGGAGAACGCCATCTTCAAAGAGCGGAAAAAGAACTGGCAATGCGAAGGAGACGGAGAAACGTTCCCCAGGGTGAGAGGACCAGAATTGCGCACTGCCACGGGAGCCAAGGGGAGAAGGGAGACGGTCGCCCTGCAGATCGCTGGACACAAGGGGGTGAAGTTTGCCCTTATGAATTGTGATCAGAGGACCTTTGGATGAAAAATGAAAGTGATGTCACACTGACTGTTGAGATCGCAGTTTTAACAAAGGACAAGGACAGATTGTGGAGTCGAGGGAAGAAGTGGGAGTAGAAAGTATAGAATACGGAAAAGTTTTTAGTTAAAAATAAGAAAAAAAAGGATGATACTTTATGGCGAAAGTTGAAATATTTAGACCGAAAATTCTGCTGGTAACTCTTAATTGGGATCTAAAAAAATCTATTAAATATCACTGCAGTAAAATGTGGCTTCAAGCAATGTATAAAGTCCTAATGGCTCTGAAAAAGGTAGAAGCCCTTAATTAATTTAAAAAATTAAAAGAGGTCTTGAGGGAATAAAAGTTGAACCACAGTACATTTTAAAATACTGTAATGATTTATGGGTTGTCAGCCTGTCTGCCTGTCCCTTCTCCCCTCCCCAGCTGTACCAGGTTTTCTGTCTCAGGCCAGCATTCCTTAGGAAAACCATAAGATTATTTTTTAGAAAGCGTAGTCTTTTCTTCTTTTGAGTTCTTTTAACATATTAAGTTGGTTCAAATAGGTGAACCCTCATATTTAAAAGCTGCTCAGCGATATTCGGCTTTCATTTATCAGCTGGACCCAGACTCCTGAGTGTGAGTCCGGGCTTTGTACCTTCCTGGCTTTGAGCAGGGACCTCTTTGTGCTTTGGTTTTATTATCTGTAGAATGGAGGTAGTAGAGGTCCCCGCTTCTGAAGGTGGCTGTGAGGACTGCTACATGAAATAGCGCCTACGAATTTCCAGGAACAGGGCTCTGTGTGTAGTGTGTAATCGATCAGATATTCGTTTTTCTTCTGTAATTTTTTTTTCCTACTCCTGGCTGCTGCTGCTACTGATCTCGCTACTATTTCAGCAGTAACTGTTGCTGCTGCTGCTACTACTACTTACTATAATACTACTTCCTGCTACTAACTGTACTGCGGCTTACTATTACCACTACTACTTACTGTACTACGACTTACTACTACTACTAACTGTAGTGCTGCTTACTATCACTACTACCTACTACAACAACTTACTCTACTACTATTATTACTACTACTACTACTTGCTATCACTGCTACTTCCTATATTACTACTTAGTACTACTACTTACTACTTATTACTTAATATTGCTACTACTAGTGCTACTATTGCTTTCTTGTAGTTAGAGAGAGGCTGGGTTGTGTTGTTATGATTTGTTCTTAATGTAATAGCATCTCTAATTGATTAAGAATTTTTGCCTTTAAGTGGCTAATACCATTTTTTTCTTTCTATCTATACCTCTGTCTCACTCTCCGTTAAGTTTCTATGACTATATACATCACCCAATTTCCTCTTACCCTTTCAAAATTTGTCTTTTGTCCCAAACTTCTGCTAGTTCTATAGATAATTTAATTCTCGGTGTTAATGGCTGATAATGACTTAATATATAATCTTTTTTTTCTAATTTTTACATTGGGTCCCAGAGATTTTATCATTTTAAAGTTCGGGGTAATAGTGTACACATATAAATTATTGCCTATGATGTTTGTAACCACTTCATGTGACTGTTGGTATTGAATATACTCTTTCTATCCCCAAATAGTATGGGTTGTATAGTTATCTCTTTTTTTCCCACAGAAAAGTTATCTTAAATATGTTATGTGGTATATGTATGTTGATTTTTAATGTTCTGTATTCATTATTGGTCAGAGAAATTGACCAAAATTAGAAAAGCAGGGAAAAATGAAGGTTTGAAGACTTGAGAGAATTAGTTTCTGAAATTGTTTAGAAAAATGATAAATGGAATATAAATGAAATAATGCATTATTGGCCAGTTACCTTTAACTCGTGTAGACTTGGTTTTCCATTCTATTAAAGCAAGCCTGTGGAAAGCCAAAGGAATTTCCCAAAGTCTTCCAACATGATGGGATCAAATCTACAAACTCTGTCTCTTAATAAGGCTTGTTTTACGGCTTTGCTAGACAGGTTTAGGGTAGGCCTGTGTGGTCTTCATGGTGTTTCATCTGGATGCCCAGGTGTACATAAGTTATTAAGAAGGTGTCTCCACTCCGGCTGGCTGGGCCTTCAGCATCTCCCAGCCCTGTTTAACCTGTAGAATCTGTCACATTTCCTACCTTGTAGTAGCCATGCTTTGTTATTCTCCCAGGCCACACACATCCGGCCGATGGGTCAGGACTGGGAGGGGGTCCCGCTGGGTGGTCCCACTTCTCTCTTGCCCTGTCCTTAGGATTCCAGCTTCTTCAGCTGCCCTGAACCCTGACCTTTGCCTTCTCAGTTCAGCAGGGGAGCAGCATTCTTGCTGGACGGTTGTTCCCATGCAGGGAGCCAGAACAATCGTGGGGCTCAGGTTGTGAAGATGACGGTATTGCAACTGCCTATTTTCTAATACCTGAGAACAGTTACCACCTGTATTTCATCCCTTTTTATGGTTGTAACAGTGGGAGGTGAGTTCAGAGCTAGTTACTCCACTACAGCCTGAAGTGCGTCTCCATGCGTCTTAAGTTTGAAATCAGTAGTGTGTGTTCTGAGCCCAGATAAAGAAAAAGTAATTGTCATTTGGAGTTACTTGGAGGTCAGACAAGTTAGAATTGTTATACTTATTTAGTCTTAATACCAGCCTTTTGTGTTAAAGTAAATTAAGGCTGTTTACTGTCTTATATACATACATGTATATGTATATAGATGCACACATATGTATTTATGTACATACATATATAATTATATCTTGTATATATAATTATATCTATTGTCTTTAGATACTATACTAATAAGATTGTTTCTGTATTCTCTACTGATGATTTATCATGGATCATGCCCTAGAGGATAGGGTGGAAATGTAGAGCTGCTATTTTTTGAAAGGATGGCAGTAGAGAAACTTTCTAATATTATCCTTATAATAACTTGATATTCATCATCATGACCAAGTTATCAAACCTTACATTGGCAATATCGGGACACACCAGCCTCCTCCTAATAAGATGTCATGAAAAAGGACACAACATCATTCTTGCTAAAATCTAACAAGTCCAATCATAAGGATCAGACAAATCTAAACTGAGGGTCATTTGATGACTGTCTTTACTCTTCAGAAATGTCAAGGTTAAACACACAGAAAGACGGTTCCAGACTAAAGGAAATGTAGTTGATATGACAGCTAACGGCAGTGCATGATCCTGAATTGGATCCTAGACTGGGAAAAAATAGCTATAAATGCTGTTATCGTGATAATTGATAAAACTGGACTGTAGACTGTGCATCAGATAATATTGTGTTAATGTAAATTACATTTTCTGATTTTGGTGACTGCTCTGGTTATGAAAGATTGTCTTTGTTCTAAGGAAATATATACTAAAGTTTTTAGGGATAAAGAGGCATTACTGTCTCTCACAAATGGTTCAGAAAATCGTGTGTATGTGTGTGTGTATACACAGATATAAAATGATAAAGCTGAGGTAAAATGTAAACAATTCGTGAATCTGAGTAAAGGGCACATGGGAGCTTCTAGCGCTATTATTGCCACTTTTGCTTTCAGTTTAATATACCAAAGTAAAAAGTTATCCTGGGACAATAGAATTTAGATAATTTCTAAATTCTCTTTGGTTGCAGGAACAGAGATCTGTCAAGCTACCTAAAGTAAAAAGGAACATAGAAATCTTTTTGAATTTACGCCTTGTGTCATGGAGACTATTGGAACCTGAGGTTGCTTACCTTGTATTTCAGCTGCTGTGTGGTTTCCAGAATTTGCCATTTGTGTGTTTGCTTTGCTTTCTTCTATATACTGGATTCCTCTGCTCTCTCTTGGTTGCTGCCCCTCTGGAGCCTGGGATTGTTCCTCAAAGTGGTTAATTTGCTATATTTACTCAAATCTTGAGAGAGAGACTCTGACATCATTATTCTCTATCTAATGGATTGTGTAAGCATGTGTCAGGTATTTATTCCCAATCTGGTCAACCAGAATTGAGGTGGAGCAGGTGGGAGGCAGTGGCTTGGGTTAGAGCAGCAGTTACGTGGCATTTAGGGCTGACGCGCAGAAGCCGAGGATATGACAGGTTCTTTTGCAGGTATTGTGGCAAGATATGGTAATAAATTATGCCTCCTATATCTTCTTGGTTTTGTCATATTTTTAAGTTTGATTCTTTTTTTAATAGACCCCCAAAATACTTCTGTTAATGATCTTCACACGGGCTTAGATCACCTAGCCCTCTTTCTGCTAAAATGAAGAAAAATATGTGATTTAAATGCAAGAGAAGGGAAACATTCAGAATTTTTTCTTTTGCATAGTGAATGGATGACTACCTCTCTGTCTACCACTCATAACATTTAAAAATTATGACTGTGCTGTGTTAACTTTTCTTTGTAAAATTTCTAAATTTCATTTTGGTATGTTGATTTGATCATGTATGTTTATTTTTTAAGTTCAAATTTATTATTTAAAACAGTAATTGAAAAATATATTTAGAAATTTCAAGAAAATATTTCGATGGTATATTTCTAATATTTTAAAAGAAAATTTTTCTGAAGGTTGTAGACCATTTTTTTATATAGCTACTTTGTGCCAAACATTGTACTGAGTATAATTACTTAAATGTCATTGAATATAAGTTTTGCAGTTCATCAAGATAAGGATAATTATCTTTAATTAGCAGAAGAGAAAATAGAATCTCAAAATGGTGACTTGCCCCAAATCACTGCAGTTAATACATAGTAGGATTAGAATTAGAGTTAGAAATAAGGTCTGTCAGACTCCAACATAAAGAATCGCTGGAATCAGGTGCTCAAATTCTTTTACATTTGAGATAACTGATTTTGTGTTGTGCTTAAAGCCTGCCACTACTATTCTTTTAATTCTAAGATGCCTTTGTTATTATCAACAAGTATTGGTTATGTTTTTGCTGGCTTTGCTTGGAACACTGGTGCATGAGATATTGGTTTGAGGAGGACAGGAGTTGTTGATGAATCCTCGAAAGGGGATAAAATCACCACCTCGAAGGAGTCGTGGTCTGCGATTCCAGGAGAGAGAACTGGAAACTTTGTTAAGAGGGATGTTTGTTTATCAGTAATATGCTATATTTATGGATGTTCATTCTTAAACTATCACATAGGTGAAAAGAGTATTTTTAAAGGAGCACATAGATGCGACAAAAGAAAAAAAAACAAAAAGGTCGAATAGAGACTTACTCAAATATAAAATAATAAACACCAAAATACAGAGTGAATTTAGCAAAGTGTCATTTTAAAATGACTTGGGGGGTGGGACGGGAGTAATTGAGGAATTCGTAGTGTCAGTTTTACCTATTGAGTGAAATGTATTTGGAAGATTTTTAATTAGCTCGAAGAATGTTACCAACATGTCGGTATACGTATGTGATTTCCAGACCTGTGGCTATAGGGTAAAAATGAAAAATGATAGTCTCTTTCATTTAGGGAGTTATTTTAATTTAATTGTATATTTTTGCCAAAGGGAAAAGTAAATTAACACCTTTAAAATATTTTTCTTCAAGTTGGACATGAAAACAAAAATGATAGAAGCTAAATGTCATGAAGAGAAGCTTAAACTTCAACAGAAACATGATGCCGATGTTCAGAAGGTAGGATATATACTATTTATTGTCTTATTAATATTGACTATTTGAAATATTCTAGGTCTTGTGATCATTTATCCATTTATCCATCCATACACCCACCCACTCACCCACCCACCTTATGTACATACTCGTGGTAATCTGTGTTGTAGATGTAATTTGCTAAATTAATATCCCAGCAAAAGCTGATCTTTAAACTTTATTTGCTAAACATACATGTGTATGTGAAGCCTTATAGTTGACATTATCTTTTAGTTCTTCTTCATCTATTGTTTGCTGGCTTTTTTTTAGTCTTTTATCTGTATTCTGTTATCTTTCATAAAAGCTGAAATAGCAACTGTAAATACTAGAGTTTGTTTTGGCCTCATATGTTTTCCATTTTCTGGCAAAAAAGGACCTCATGGACTTGGTTCTGTTTGGTATAGACCGCATGCTACCACTGACAGTACGCTTCCTTTTTCATTATTGACATTTATGCTTTCCAGTGTTTCAGTCTGTATTCTTAAACAAAATTAATTTTTCTTGTTAGCGGGCAAAGCAAAAATCATCAATTTATAGGTTTCCTACATGGAATTTGAGTTGACACTATATTTTAGTAATGATTTAAAAAATTAATGATGTATATATTCAAATGGTAAGTTGACATTTATTGTTTCAAAACTAAGCTCGTAGTTCTGCTTCACAAAACGGAGTGGCAGACGTGGAGAGAGGGAGGTGAGGCCGCAGTAGCGTGTACCTAAGCTTTCTTAAAAGCCAAGGTGTATTACTGTTCAGTCATGTGTGTGTCCGGTTCATCTGCTTTCAAAGCAAAAAGAAGGAAACCCCTGATTGAAATTAAAAAGAGAAGAAAGATTTTATCCTTTTCCTTTTTCTTTCCTCTTTCCCACCTAAATTTTAAAGGCAAATATTACTTTCTGCTCTTATTGGAATTTTACCTTGGTTTAAATTGATTAGATAAAAACAGTTCTCTGTCATAAATGTTAGAGATTCAGTAATATAATTTTAATATGACATATGTCCAAATGAAATAGAATCTATTGATGTATAATATAAATAAATATAAAAATATATTTGGAAAAATCATAATAGATTTTGAAATAGGCTTCTTGATATGTCTGTTACAAAGATCTTTTCTGAGAAAAACATTTTATAATAAAATCCTTTCCAGGAAGTTCTCTTTTTAAATAAATTCTGCATGAAAAAAGAAACCAATGCCACTGTTTTGAAATGCCAGGTAAATATAAATAAAATCCTTGACTACACCTTATTTGGAAAGTATCTTTATCAGTTTGTTGCTCATATGGAATTTTCTAAGTGTCAGGAATTGAAGAGGAACAAAATTCAGTGTTTTATCTATTTGCCTACATTCTTTTCCTTTTTGTTTCTTTGTGGATGTTAGGATCAAACTAACTCCTTTACTTATTTACCAAACATTGTTACAGGTGGGAATAAAATAATGAAAGATAAAGTAATTTTAAAAATTATTGTCTCTTTGGGTGTATAGGAAATGTACCCTGACCATAAGAAAAGTGGATATTCATACTCTTGCCTCAATTTGGTTTTCTTTTTTCTACTTGGTTAGCAGATTTTTTTCCCCTGCTTTTCTACATTTCAGTAATTTATCTGGTTTTTTATGTTTTCAAATGTAGCTGTATTTAGAAGTATATAATTATCATGATTCAGTTTTATTCAATGATTGACTTGAAAACTTGATACCATGTAAATTAATGATGTAAAATATTCATGCAATTTTGACATATTTTGAGATGATTTTTCTGCAGTAGCAGAGCCAGATATAAAAGAACCTTATTTTGTCTCATCTTCCTGTGTACCTGGAAATTCTTGTTATTGTGCATGGAAGCAATAGGACACTATTGGGAGGATTCAGAGATCTGCTTACCTGAAGATGTTCAATTCTAGTGCAGTGGGGCGGTGACTTGTATTGTCCCAGCGGGTCAAGTTTCGAAGACTTCTCTCTGCTAGTTTATGACAGTTTAATCTCTGAGTTATATTTTAGAGAATCACCTAATTTATTATTTATAGCCTCCTTAAAGATTGATGTATGAAAATTCAAAGCAGATAATGTATCCCTTTCAGTAATCAGTTATTCTAGCATATATACTATTTTCTCAGTGCACTAAAATGTAATTTTACATCTTTTATGGGATTAGCTGAGATAGACTTGCAAACAATTTTGTGGCCATTTAAAAAGTTATAGGTTCTGTATACAAAACAACATAGCAAACTAAAACATTTTAAATTCATTTGCAGATTTTAGAAAGAAAGAACAATGAAATAGAAGAATTGAAAACTTTATACAGAAAGAAACAAAATGAAATGGAGGAAACTATTAGAAAACTTGAAACAAAAGGTGACGTTATATTGTTACATAAATCTTTTAATAAGATTTCCATTTTATTAGTGGTTATATAAAGTAAAATTTTATTTCTGACCTTCTGTAGTATGAGATGGGAATGTTTATGTGGGTTTCCATCAGTGGGTATGTTTATGTGAGCTTTCATTTGGATGAGGAAAAACTGTGTGTGTGTGTGTGTGTGTGTGTGTGGTGGCAATGGTGGTTGGTTTGGTTAAGGAGTTGGAACAGTCTCTCACTGTTATTTCCTCTTCTTAGCTCTCTGCCTCCTTATTGGGCTGCTATCGGTTAGTCATAGAGTTAGAATTTTCTTGCATTCACAAAAAAGTCTAGGGAAATTTCTCCTCTGGGTCAAATAAAATTCATTACATTAAGTATCTGCTATATGCCTTATAGCATATGCTGGTATTGTTTGTGATTGACAGAACAAACATTTAAAAAGTATTCCCCATGTACACTTTCATTAAGAAGGAGAAGAAAGCATGTGATCAAGTGTTAAATTGACTATGATTATAGATCAAAACATCTAAATGCAATAGGCAGCCATTAGAGAGTGTATTGAAAACATTTTTGGAGGAAAAAACTTTAAAAGTCTCCAGGTAAGGATGGGAAACCATTTAGCGAGAGTGGATGTCCTATACATTAAGAAGTTGACTGAAACAGATAAGATAGCTGACTTGGCATGACTTAAACATGACCTTAAATTTCAGATTTAGACATTTCAAGTTTATCCTGTAGATGCTGGTGAGTCAGAGAAGATTTTTGAATGGTGAGTTTTAGGATCTTAAGTTTCAGGAGGAGTAGCCATGGTGCGCCACCATGGTGATGCCAATTCAGGTAGAATAGTCAGAGGTAGGATGGAGAGAGAGAGAGCGCACATCCCTCTTATTAGAAAACATAGGCTCTAACCCCAGACCTGCTCTTCAGTGTCTGCTGTATGACATGAGGAAGCCTCTGGGCTTTGGCTTACGCATTATAATATGGTGAGGTTGAAATAAATAATAGATAAAGTCCCTCCCAAATCAAAGAGTTACACTCCCATGCTTCTGTAATTTTTCATGTAAGATGACAAGGACCCAGAATATCTGAATGATGGAGGTGGCAGTAGTGAGAACAGAACTGAAAAATAAATTTTGAGGGATTTGGTGAATGATAAGGTACAGGCGATGAGAACGAGGAAAGGGGAGAGCAGACTTTCATTTAGGGGTTTCCATATGGAACTTACTGGTTCTCTCACAAATCACCAAACCTGACTATATCTGAGAGAATGGTAATGTCCTTGAAGTTTAGCATGGCAATTACATATATAAATTAACGAGTGAAATTGCTATTTTTAGGTTTATTTCCAGCCCTAAATGCTCATTAGAATTTTGTTTAGGTTCCTTCTCCAAATATCAGTGGCTACAAAAAATATTTTAGATTTATTTCTAGGTTTTTGTTTCTTAGTCTGACTTAAACCGGGCAATTTAAATATGCCAAAGGTGTAATAATATTTCTTAAGGCTTTTTGAACTGAAAATGGATCTTAGTTTAATTTTGGAATTGTGCAGTAAAATGTTATAGATGCTAAAGACTAATATTAAATTAACTTGAATTTTTCTCCTTTTCTCCTTATTTGTTGCACAGTTGAGATAGAAGAGTGAAAGGAATTTCTATTTAAATGTTTATGAAAATTTTGGACATATAATTGGCATACATTATGTTAGTTTCAGATGTCCAACATAGTGATTCGATATTTGCATATATTGTGAAGTTATCACCACACAAGTCCAGTTGACATCCGTCACCATACATAGTTACAGAATTAAATTCTGCTATCTCGAAGTAAATGAATAAGAACATATTCAGAAAGCTAAGAAAAACATTCCTTTCCAGCAAACACACAGCTGGATTTATTTTACCATCCCGATGACATGAATATATTAACCAAATTTTCTCTTAAATCAGTAACAGTTTAAATCATTTAAAAAAGATAGAAAATGTAAAAAGCAATTTATAAGGGAAATATTTTATATAATTTAAAGCATATTTTATTTTAGTAATGTAAATCTTAGCCACGCTTTTAAAGTACCTAGGAGTAACGATATATCAAAACGATGGGTTCCTTTATTTATTTAGTACATGTCTTTTTGAACACTTGCCCATTTTGCACTGTTATACTCTGCAGATAAAAAGGGGAAATATCTTTGCCCTCAGGAAATAGGCAAGTGAACCATTATTACACATATAATAAGTGATTTAATGGAGAAATATATGAGGATACAGAGGAATTTCTGGCTCTGCAAGAGGAGGAATCTGGTTGGTGAATGGTTCATAAAGAAGGTGATACTGAGTCCAGAGTTAAGAATGAGTAGGGTTTTTTCAACAAGGGAGGGAAGGACATTCCTGGTAGATAAATGGTCATATTTAGGCAGTGATGTATGAGAGAAAGTGGCCTCAGGAATCTGCAGATAGTCGGTGTGTTTATAATATAAGTTTAAAAATAGGGAATCAGCAAACGATATGGCCAGAAAGCAGCCAGATCACGAGGAGCTGTTTTCTTTAGTAGAGGTTTTGGCCTTTGTCCTTTAGGTGAGGGGAGCTGTAGAATTCTTAGGTCCCAGAGCAGCATGACCACCTTAGCACTGTAGCAACAGAGGGTCCACCAGAGGGGAGCGGAACTTAGGCCAGCGCACTGTTTGAATTGTCCAGGAGTGCGCCATGATGGATTCAGCGAGGACTTGGAGGGGGGGAGGAGTGGAGACAAACAGAGGAAAGAACGAGATGTTTTAGAAGAGAGAAGCGAGAAGACTTGGTGAAGAATGGGATTATCTATGAACTAGTACACTCTATTTTATCATCAAATTTTTATGTGGTAAATAGAATTGGTTTAACTATGCTTTCATCATTTTTGACAGTTCAGACCCTTGTACGTGATTGTCAAGTTATCAGAGAGACTAAAGAAAACCAGATTGCAGAGCTGAAGAAGATATGTGAACAAAGTGCAGAATCTCTGAATAATGACTGGGAAAAAAAGGTAAGCTACGTAAAGTAGTAATTGAAAATGTAAAGGTTTATGCTTCTAAGTAACATCATTATAAAAATAATGGATGTTTACAGAATATACAGAAAAGTATAAACAAAGAAAATAAAGTAACTTAAAATTCTAGATTAACTACCTAGAAATACTACTGTTCATGTTTTAGTATGTTTTCTTTTAGAAGTCTAATAGTCTCTAAAATAGTTTTCATTTACAAAACTTGCTTTTGACAAATTCTTGAATTTAATTAATGTTCTGAATATTTTTGTAACAGCCAATAGATTTTAAGCAACATTAGGGAAATAGCAGTAGGATAATTTTTGGCAATTAAACTTTTAAAATTTTGGATTTAGGTAAGCCATTATTTCTGTCCTGAAATTTCACATAACACAATATTATAGTATAAACTTGTTTTTGATACAAACAAAATCAGTAGTGGATGGGTTATTCTTAGAGAAACATTTAATATAATTAAGAAAAATATTTTCACATAATTTAGCAGTGCCAAGAATAATGTAATAAAAATACTCATCACGAATGAGTCTCCCATAGTCATTTTGTATTTTTACTTAGGTGCCCTTTGCCTTTAGTTCCAATTGCAATATATATTTAAGAGAAATTAAATATGTTACTTCTTTTGAGGTATTCTAGTATAAAGATCTTCAGTTAAGTCAGACTGATATTCTTTCAATTAGTCTGGGTTCAAAATAGTTACCGGAAGTTCTAAGTGCCTTCCCAAGCAGACACGCAGGCCTAGGTTATGTTTTCGTGACGGGAGCTTCAGGGCCACTCTGGGAGTGCTCTGCAGGTGCATTAAGATGGGTAGAGTTAGTTCTTCTTTAGTTTAATTTTGTTCACTTATGTGGGTTTTCTCTTTTTCACGTTTTGGTTTTATATTTTCTTTTAATTTGGCATATGTTGGGTTTGCTACAGCTGTGTTACGTACACAGCAGACCCCTTTCCTGTCTTTGAATTCTCTGGTTTCTTATTTCCCGGTTTAAGTTGTCAGGTATTTGAAGAGCAGTCTCCTCCCTTCTCCCACGTACAAGGGTACAGTTTATTCTTTAGTGGATATGAAAACGCTACAAACGTGGTTGACAATGTTTTTGTGAAATACAGTTGGATGTCAATCTGGGCGTAGATGAAAACGAGGTGTAAGCAGACCAAAAATTCATAAGCAGATGGTAGATTTACTTTGTGATTATGCATTTATTCAAAAATTGTTAGGTATCTATATGGACAAGGTGATGTGTGTGTGTGTGCGCGCGCGCACGCACGCTCCCCAACAGAAATCTCCGTCCTACATCTCTCACTTTAAGTCCCACTTATCCAACTACCTAATTAAGGTGTCTTCTTGATTTAAATGTCATCATTCTCCCCAAACTCCATCATCTTCCATTGCTGCTCAAACAGTCATTTCCTAAGGATTTCCCCTATTTCTTTCTTCCCCATGGTATTGCTGTCCCCTCAGATGCTCACTCTTCTTTTTGCCTCACCTCTCACTTCTAATCACTTACCAAGTTCTGTTCATTCTACTGGTTTGAATGTATTCACCATTTTTTCTTCCCTAATTTCCGGAGACCGTTGTCTTTGCTTAGGTGTGCTGTAACTGGACCCTGCGCACCTCTTCAGTCCACAGTAAACCATGTTGACGATCTTTCTGAAACACAGGTCTGGCGTCCTCACCACCGGGTTTAAGTCACTGCAGTGGCTGTCCGGTGCCCTCAGCCTTTACAGGGCTCTTCGCCATCGACACTGGTGGTCTTTCAAGCCTCACCTGTTGTCGCGGTCATGCCCCGCTTCTTGTACTTCCGTACAAGCTGCACAAAACTTTTCCCAGTTAGCTGAGAAAAGGGCCTTTGGCACCCCCTGTCCCCATTGCCAAACCCTGGCTAAAAAAATCTCCCCTCGTTGTCAGGGCCACGATGGCGTCATCGTCGCTTAGTTAACCCTAGCACGATTTGTGCTTTCGAGTGTGCTTACTATTTGCTGCTACAATAGTTTATCCCTCAGGGGCATGTTTGCCCTTTAGGCCTCCCCAGACCAAGCGACCTGGACTCCACGCAGTTCATGGCTAGGTTTGGGAACGCTCTCAGTGATGCTCCGTGCCCGGTACACAGTAGATATTAATAAAACTTGTTGGGTGAATACATAAATAATGTCATCTGCAGGCAGATTATTAGACCAGATCCACCTGTTTGATCCCCAAACACATCAGCCTAGTCACAGCGTACTCGTACTCGTTTTTGCCAGGGGCATTTTCACCCTCGTAGTCTCAACTGCAGATTCCCTGGATGAGTTTCCAGTGTCTCACACTGACCTAGAGACACAGGCACAGGCCCTTCATAAAGCAATTTTGGGATACACCTGAGAAACCACTGTGTATTAATGGGTTACTATACACAGTTGACCTCTGATAGTCAGTAGGCCTGTGGCTGAGGACCTTTGGGAGACCATAAACACAAAGAAACCACTGCAACAGAAATAGAAGCATAAAATTCTAAGTGACTTATTTAGATTCCTTTATATGTATATCAGTTGACAGCTGTGAAGCAGCATTCAAATTTAGGTGCTGTGAGCTTGGCTGCATTCAAATGCTAGCTGAGTGACTGACTCGTGCCTACTAGATGTAACACTGGTTTAAAACGTGTGCTTTGGCAAAAATACAAATACAACACAGCAAGGATTTCGGGGGACCACATGCAAATAGTGAGAACTTAACATACAAAGTTTGTGGAACCCAAGGGTCTTCTTACGGCTGGTACTGAGCCACCCTCACTCTTCCTTTCCAACGAGAAACGCGTGGGAAAGTTCTTGGGGCCCTCACCAGTACTTAGCATAAGCACCGCCCGCATTCTGCCCCTGGTGTCCACCATCTTTCAGTGTTTTCCCCGTCCCTTCAGTCTCTTCCTGTTCAGATAAGAGTCTACATGTACGTGTCATAGCCTTGTCTCCTATTCACGAATGGAAGGGCAAATGGATCTTCTCCACTGTGTTGGGCTCCTCCTCTCCTCACCTGTTGAGTGAGCCTGGGGTTGGATGCAGGGGATGGGAGTTAGATGCAGAATTTTACCTCCATTCAGAAAAGTGAAGGAATCCCCACAGGGCTGTGAGTACGGATTTTTCAACTCCCTTTGGAAGCTGTCCATTGAGCCTTGTTTTCTTTACCTTAGTTACATAGATATTTAGAGCATATTCTTTATAAAGAAAGATCCATGTACATGAGGACATATAGGATACAGTTTCCGTAGAGAACTGTTTGATTTATAAATGCCGTTCTCGTCCACTTTTGTGTAGATTAAGGAATGGATAAACATAGTTTCTTATGGGTATGGTGAAGGAGGAAGAATTTTTAACATTACTCTTGTGCAAACTTTTATGCAAATAAGATATGAAAATACAGACAGTGAGGTAATATAAAGATTATAAAGGTTTTTATTTTCTAATTTTAGGCTAATGCTAGTGTTTGCTTGTGACATTGTATTATCTGTCTTATTCGTTGACTATATCTGCCTGAGGTGGATAAATTCTCTTTAATATTTGTTTATCCATTAAAATTTTCAATTCAGGAAAGTAAAGAGAAAAAGTTTCCTAATGATGCTATTTATATGATATCTTTACTTTGAACGTTTATTTGTAAGTTTTATGTCTTTTGTTATTTGGGTCACCATATAAATAAATAGAGAAATATAGGAAAACATTTTTTTCTGAATTGCAAAATCGTCTATTTTATAACAGTAGTGAAAGAGTCAATTCTTCATTTCACCGTGTAGCTCCACAATGCTGTAGCAGAAATGGAAAAAGAGAAGTTTGATCTTCAAAAGCGGCACACGGAAAATATCCAGGAATTGCTGGAGGACACCAACGTCCGTCTGAGCAAAATGGAGGGTGAATACGTGGCCCAGACGCAGTCCACGGTACGTCTTTTTCCTTTTCTTGCCAGGTTTGAAACTGCCCTCTTAGTCTCCACGTCCCCATGCTCCTCTGATGTGCGCCGCGCATAAATGCGGTACGGGAATAAAAGACATCGCTTTACTTCCCACTCGGTACAGACTTATCCGTGACAATGGGCCGTCTCCTGAAGCAGCTGTGGGGTGTCACTCTGGACCGTTTGATGCCACTTTTTTTTTTTTAACCCCCAGAAACCTTTATAAATCTTTTTTTCTTTTTTTCCCACTGACTTAGTTTAGAGATCATTTCTTTTCTTTCTGTTTGTTTTCCTCTTTTTCTGAAAATATTTTTCTACCAGTTGAAGGAAATCAAATGGGAGATAGTCGTGTGGCTGACCGCTCTAACACAGATGTTCATAGGTTCATCTTGACTAAAGGACCAGACACAGATATCACAAGGGTAAACTCCCACAATTCCCTTCTCATAAAGATGCAGGAGGCACCACAGCACACAGCCAAGAGACCAGTAACTTTCTTGAAAGAAAGGTGGAGGATCCCCTAAAGGCTCCTGAGAGAGCAGCTAAAGGATAGGTCTGGGGGGGTGAACGCAGAAGCCCAGCCGACTTCCCGCGTCACGTGAGCCTGGAGCAGGCAGGCTGATGGGCATGCAGACCGGAGCTCCTCTCTGAGGCAGGTGCACCTCGCCTGTCTTGTTCCTGATATGTGATATGACCTCACTGAGTGTAGAGCCTTGTATCCTAGGCATGGACTCAGTCCTCATTTACCACTACAGCCCACCCAGCCCAGCCAGGCTTGGTCCAAGAACTTCCTTGAATTTAAAGCTGTGGAATTTGAACAAGAGTCAGTTACCCAGACATATCTTAGCGACCCCTAGACCAGCTCTGCGGTCCATCACAAGGTCAAAAGATGGTCAAAAGAAGATCCACAGTGATTCGTATCTCCAGCTCTAAGTGGAGATCAAACGAGGGGACCCAGAGTGGGAGCACATAGGCCATTTAGGAGGACGCAGACATCGGAGTAAAATGGATGCGGGGCAGAAACGCAGTCATAGGAAGTCTTTTTCGTAGTAGTCCAGGCGAGAGAGGAGGCTGGCTTGCATGTGGGTGACTGTCTGGAGGTGAGACCTGACAGATGATTCAGTTCAGTGAGATGGAGAAGGCTGAAGGTAGGTCAGGTGTATCAAGCAAAAAATATTAAGAATTTATCTTCTGGATGATCAGCATAATGATATTCAGAGTTATGAACAAAAAACATATCTGAAATACATTTTTGTCATAACATCCTATATGTTCACAAATGTGAGTTAAATATATTAAGTAATTTTAAAGTTGAAATTTGTGAAGAATATTGATTGCTTAAAATGTTTAATGCATTGTAATATATTATTAGTAAAATAATATTAAGAGAACAGTATCTTTCCCAGTGGAATTTTTCAGTTTTATAAATTTGGGATGTAAAGAAAAGTGATCCTTTGGAGCCAAGAGGTCACTGTCAGAAAAACTTCATTCTATTTTTAATGAAAGTCGAATTTCAAAATTAGCATTCAGATCTTGTCATTAGATAATAGTAAATATAAAGAAAAATGGACAGAGTCTGTCAGCAGGATTGAATTTAAGAATCATCAAAACTAGACAGATCTTGCAGAGCAGCTCCCGATTTAATAATTAAACAAGGTAGAGTTCAAATGGCTTAAGATGAAAGACGAGTCTGTCACTGAGAATTAGTTTCTCTGTTTTGTTCTTTCGGGCTTTTTTCTTCTTTTGTTGAGTCTTGTTTCAGTGCCATTCGTTGTAAGCAGAAACTGGTATAGATTATATTTATATCTTTTGGTCTTGGTGGGGATTTTCTTGCGTGAAACTCATAGTTAAAACATGTCAACACTGGATTTTTAAAACAATGTTAGAACTTATAAATATGAAACTTATAGCAAAATTATTAGATGCTTGGGAGGTGAAGGCTGTGAAGTATAAGGCTTTATCCATAGCAGGGTTGAGATATACTGAAAGTCTGTGGTTGGCTCTATTGAAATTTTACCCTTATTAATGGAGTTCTTTATTGTTTTCTGTACCATGGAGCCCACTGGCAATATTGTGAATTATGTAGTCCTTCTCAGGATAGTGTTTTTAAATTTAATAAAATATAAAGGATTACAAAGGAAAGAAATTATATTGAGTTAAAGTTGTCAACATATTAATCAAAGTTGTGATAAAGTAGCATGCTTCTAAATGTATGCAATAAATGTCAAGATTTAGCAGTGAGCCTAGTAAATGTTGTAATTTATGAATAATGATGAGAGTGAACAAAATTTAGTGATTATCTAACACTGCAATGGATTATCAAAATATCTATGATTTCTCTTGGTCATCATTGTCGCTAATACTACCTTGGTTTGTTGGCTGTATTCATGATTGAAGCGAAATGCTGAAGGCCAGTTAGAGCAGTGAAATAAAGATGAGCTCTTCTTTTTATTCACATTCCCTGATAGTCTGAGTTCTGTTTATGGACCTGATCCAGATTAAGCGTCCTAACCTAATGACTATCAAAATCAAAAGGCCTGAGGCACCTGAAATTTTTCGCTAACTGTTATTAACTGACTATTACCGTGCACAGTGGCATGCAACGCCCCTTCGAGCCACTGAGCTGCTCTCTGAGCTAGCTAGAATGTGTCATTTTATCGTTGTCACCAGCATGTCTTCTCCTGACCTCATGGGGAAGAAATTCCCACATAGCTCCAGTTCATCATTTCAAATAAGACAATCATTTAAAAAAAAGGATTTTATTTTCTAGGACACTTTTAGATTTATAGAAAATTTGAGAAGAAAGTACAGAGAATTCCCATACACTTCACATCCAGCGTCCTCTCTTAGAAACATCTTGCATTATTTTGGTACATTTTATAATAAATCTTACCAAGATTGACACATTATTATTAATGGAAGTCCACAGTTTATTCATTTTTTCTTTTAGTTTTTACCAACTGCCGCTTTTCTTTCCCAGGTGCTCACCCAGGGCACCACATTAAATTTAGTCGCCATGTCTCCTTCGGCTCCTCTCGGATGTCACAGTATGTCATACTTCCCCTGTTTTTCATGACCTTGACAGTTTTCAGGAATGTGGGTCATGCCCCTCTGTTGGGTTTTGTCTCCTGTTTTTCTCGTGATTAGACTCGGGTTATGGGTTGAGGCAGTAAGATCCCAAAGGTAAAGGCTCTTCTTATCACATCACGTTAAGGGTACCATCTGTTAATGACTTATAGCTCTTGATATTGACCTTGATCACCTGGCCTAGGTTTAGGTTTTCCCGGTCCTCTTTGGAAGGAAGTTACTGTGTGCCCCCTACACTTAAGAAGTGGGGAGTTATGCTTTCCATCCTTAAGGATAGAGTTTCTACATGAATTATTTGGAGTTTTTCTGCATGGGAGATTTGTCTCTTCTCCCTCATATATTAATATATTCAATCATATCAGTATGGACGCACAGATATTTTTTTATTTTATACACTGAGTTATAATCCAATATTACTTAATTTCAGTGCTGAAATTGTGCCAGCTTTAGCCATTAGGAGCTTTTTCAGTGGGCTCCTGTACTCCTTTGATATACCCTTATCAGTGTGGATTATATGGATAATGATATTAGAAACCATGATCTGTGTGCTAGGTATGCTGGTTACTGCTGGGGTGTTATTTCTTTTAGGCCCTCTTACCTGACAGAGCAGGGGAGTGAGTATATGTGTATTACTACCTGTGTATATATGCGTGTCTGTAAACATTTCTGCGTGTAGTCATCCATATCTACATTGAACAAAACATACTTTCTTCCTGACGTAACTCTAATCCATTACCACATGGGTTATTCTAGCCTCCTCCCCTTGTGTATCTGTAAATTCTCAGTCCAGCAGTGGAAACTTCCACCATCTTCCATCCACTTGCTTAATCGTTTGGTTCCTGTGTACGTGTCCACCAGTATCAGAGTTGTTAATCCACACCCCATGGGGGCCAGCTTTCTCACCCTGAGTACAGTGCTTATGTGCAGTTAGTTGATTTTACCTTTGGCCTTAGAGATGCCACTCATTGCAAAATTGGTTAGGTCATAGTTTCTCCCCATCCTTTCAATGAGGTTTTTAAATATATTTGTAATTAGATTTCCTTGTCACAGCCTGCATTTCTTCCTGGGATTCCCCCCAACTTCTGAGTAATTTCTTTAACTTGCATAAAAGAAGGTTCATTCTTTGTGCTTTAAAATTTCATGGATTTCGATAAGTGCATCTTGTCATGTATCGACCATTATAGTATCATAATTTTTCACTGTCCTAAAAATCACTTGTGCTTCACCCTATTGACCCCTTACACCTCTCCCTAAAATTCTTGCCAACCCATTTATCTTTTGTATTAACTGTCTGTTTTTGCTTTAAATATCATATAATTGGAAATATACAGTATATAACCTTTTCAGACTGGCTTCTTCCATTAAGCAAGTCTTTTGTGGCTTGATAGCTCATTTCTTTTGATTGTTGAATAATATTCAATGATATAGATGTACTATAGTTTGTCTATCCATAAGGTAACAATTGGAGAAGTACATCTTGGTTGTGTCCATTTTTTTTTTTTTTTGCAATTATGAATAAAGTTGTTATACATATTCACTTGCAAGTTTTTGCATGAATGTAGTTTCAAATCAGTTGTGACTTAGCAATTTCACCTCAGGAAGTACAGCCAAAATGCATAAGTGCATATGTGTACCATAAAACAAGTATTAAAGTGTTCATAGCAACATTATTTTTAATAGTCAAACATGGAAGACAACCTATCAGTAAAATGGTATATTATTTGGTATATTATTTTTGGTATATTCACATTATAGAATACTGTCTATAGCTTCGAAAAAGTTTAAGCTATTGCTATATGCAATGACATGGATGAATCTCACAGACATATGATATACATGATGAAGCCTGACCCAAAAGAGAAGCACTCTATGATTTCATTTATAGAAAGTTCAACAAAAGGCAGTGGTTTTTTTTGTTTGTTTGTTGTTTTTTTTTGTGATAAAAGTCTCAATAGTGACTACCTTTGTGTAAAGGATGACTTTGGAGTGGCTGGTAATGTTCACATCTTATAGTGACTCATGGGTGTTTTAAATTTGAAAAATATTATCCAAATGTATAGTTAAAATCTGTGCATCTTTTTGTATATATGTCATATTTCAAGAAGAAGTTTATGAAATAAGATAAAATGTATTGCTCCTTTTGCTGTTGGAGTTGTTATTTTGGACTCTAGTTTTCAAATGCTCACTCTAATTTTTGACTCCTCCAGGATTTCAAACAAAGTTTGTATGTCCAACTCCTACATTTCTTATTCTGTGTATTGGTTGTATAACTGAAGGACCATTGCATAGTTCACAATTTCTTAATACTTGTTGAAAATCACTTGGATATTTCCTACCAAAATAATACCCTTTCTTACCTTTCTCTTAATTCCCAATGTGCCAATTCTCTAGGCCTATTAGATTTTGAACCTGAAGGATTAATGATTTTTGCGACTTCTCTTCTTCAGTTAGTATTTTACTTAATTATACTCTTCTCTGAAATTTTCTTGGGTCCACTCTTCCCTTCCGTTTCCACAGCTACCACTTGAGTTCAGGCCATTGTTGCCTCATTCTGGGACTCCTCCAGTAACTTGCCAGTCCCCCTCCCTGTGTCCTCTTGCTCCACATCTCACAGATGCAGTTTGTCCCGTTTGCTCACGATCAAGAACTTGAATTCTTAATCTAATGCCTAGTATGATTACTGCTTACAACCCATGTCTTTTCAAGAACTCCACCCTAGTCTTTCGAATGCTACCTTTGAGTTCACAATGTGGAAAGATAGTCTCTGTACGCAAGGTAATCTGTCATTAACTGTACAGCTGCTCGTCCCTTCCCTGATCCTGTTGTTACATCCCCCTAAATTCCCCTTCTGCACTGTCTGCTACGGCCCCAAAATGTGATTCTGTATCAGCATCTTTATTTCCTGAATAACTTTTTACCCCATTTTGAGGCCTCCACTATTTTGTGTCTGTTCCATCCTTCGTATTCACTTTTAAAAAGATTATTTTGGCCAAATGTTGTTGTCCTTAAGGTATTTCGTATATGTCTTTAGGCTTTCCTTTGACATTATAAGTTTTAAAATTCTTTTATATACTTCGTGCCTATTTTATTTGGTGTAAGACACAATGAAGGTTGAGAAAATGCTTAAAAAATAAATAATAAAAATTACAAATAAATAAATAGTAAAATGCATAATGTCATATTTGCTTCTTGAGTCCGAAAGTTGTATCAGCATATATTCAAGTATTCGTTTAATAAATATAGATCTTAATGCAGAAGACTACTTATGGTGCTAGAGTAAAAATTTTTTTACGAAAAGGTAAGCATAGGCTTGTTGAATCAGAAAAATCATTTCATGATAACATTCAGGATGAACAGTTTAACTTGTTCAAATGAGAGAAAGACTATATATAAATATCATTGAATGAAATTACTTAATCATTAGTCACCACTATAGTGCCGATATGGTTATAAAAAACAAAACAGGGAAAAGGTTAGAGTTATTCAGTGCAGTTCGAAATGCAGACGTCAGAAAGTAGTCTCATAATAGCCCAGTCACATTGCCACTAGTGAAAAGAGAGGGAGAGAGAGAGAGAGAGAGAGAGGGTAGGAGGGAAGGAAGGTAAAGGGGGGGGAGGGGGAGGAGAGAGGGAGGGGGTCGAGATTTTATTTTTAGAGAATTCAAGGTTTATATTTTAAAACCGATGTCTTAAAGATTATTTTTGTAGTATTTTAAAACTGATTACTTTTGATTTACTTTAAGCTAATTATGATATATATTTTAGAAATCATTGAGTAATGAGCCATCTTTATTTTAATAGGATACTTAGGAGGCATTTTATGGTAATATATTATTTCTATAGCTCTATTCCCTTATCAAATTATATAATTTAAAATTTGTGAGTCTCATTTCCCTTGTAATGAGTGTTTTTATTAAAGGGCCTGAGAAGTGAATAGACTTTCAATATCCTGCCCATTATATTATAAATTATTCTAGCTAGGAAGCATTACAACCTGAAAATTACAGAGTTAAAAAGAAACGTCATGTTGGGTATGGTTACCAACAGCAGTAACAGTTTGGGAGGCAAAGAAAGAGAACTCAAGTATTCCCGTGTTACATTTTAGCTTATGTTTCAAAATGATATGTCTGCCTGAGGTATTTCAGCAGATCCATTCTATGTTAATCCCATGGGCAGAATATCATAGTTTTGGAGGCAGTATAAGGAAGTGAAGTAGGTTTTGGATCAGAGGGAGATTTTAGATCAAATTCTGTTCTGTTGCTTACCAGTGGGTGAGTATAGGCAAGTTAATCATTTTTGCTAAATCTCATTTTTCTCATATTTAAAATGATGCCAGTAATACCTAGCTCATAGTTTTAGGGGGAAGAGTACATGGCACGATGCTTGTGAAGCACGCAGCACGGGACCTGGTCTAGGAAAACACTCAGTGGCGGCTGTTACCTTCTTCATCGGAATACGCTGGTTGCCCATGAAGTGTTTTCTATTTGGGTTATGAATTTCCTTTTAAAAATATTATTACATCGCTTTTATTTCAAGAAGTTTTTTTATCATCAAACGAGCAGAAAACACTGCTGAGTACTCATCTCACAGATCTAAATGTTTTAAGTTGTGTCAAGAGACTGTAACCTTCCTGATGATAGGGACTTCATCTCTTATTTACTGCTATGTTCCTAGGTCCTAGAATAGTACCAGATTCAGTAAATATTCATCGGATGAATGAATGAATGAATGACTAAAAGCGTATAAACACAGTGGTCTTGCTTTTATGGTAGAAAGCATTCTTTTTTTTTTTTTT
Source organism: Rousettus aegyptiacus (assembly GCF_014176215.1). NCBI lineage: Eukaryota > Metazoa > Chordata > Mammalia > Chiroptera > Pteropodidae > Rousettus > Rousettus aegyptiacus. The sequence goes on from NW_023416309.1 coordinate 105,769,222, forward strand.
TTTTTTAAAGACCTGGTTAATTTAGAGGTTGGTTTAACTTTTATTAGTATGGTTTATGATACATTTGTTTTCTATATTCTTGTCTCTAATAGGATAGATATTTTCTTCAGGCTACTTAATGATGCTGTGAGTGCAACAAAGTCAGTCGGAGACTTTTTTAACAATGACCTATTCTTTTAGAACCAGATGGTCAAAGAGCTGGAGTCCCGTGTCCAGCAGCTGACTGGAGAAGCAGAGAACAGTAATTTACAGAAGCAGAAATTAATTCAAGAAAAACTGGAACTTGAGAGATGTTACCAGATAACATGCAGTGAATTACAGGAAGTAAAGGCAAGGTATTGTCCGAAGTCAGATATCGCTCAGGCGTGGCCATGAAATACTGATGCTAACTCTGTAAAACATCTGCCCAAATTAATCACGTGCTATGCATTAACGTCGAGAGTTTTCCAACCTGAATACTGCCACTTGTTTATCTTTTAAGTCCCATTTAAAATAAGTATAATGCTTTAAAAACGTTGAAAAAATGTAGATACCTATTTGATATATCGAAAGATGACAATGCATTTGGATTTGCTTGACTAAAAAATTTCATTCTAGGGATTGATTCTAAATATACTGGAAGTATATTTTATTCTCTTATTGCTTTTAGGCGCAACACACTTCATAGAGAGAAGGATCGTCTTATAAGTGATTATGAGCAGAACATGAAACTCTTGCAAACCAAATATGATGCTGATATAAACCTTCTGAAAAAGGAACATGCTCTTTCTGCTTCTAAGGTATTGTATATGCTGCTAACTATGACCCTTCAGAATAGTTACTTACTCAGTGTGTGGCCATGGGAGCCTCGTAGGAGCTGTTTGGGATTAGAAACCAGTCTCTCTCTTGCTTTGTTCTTGAAATAACTGATATAATTTTTATTGGTATTTAAAATAGTTAAAATCTGAATGTCCGATATATAGCATAGCATAAATATTTAATAAACCGAATTCTGCCATAATAAGTTAACTCTTTTAAGTACCACAGTTTATAAAGGAGGAAACATGAAAATCCAAGAAGAAATGTTCAGTTGTGTTAATGATACATTTTTAGATAACTGTTTTAGGTAATTATTATTCATAAATGTTGGTTATGTTTTAATTTTCCTGTCATATACACATCTATGAGCCCATAGACACCCCGCTGGCACTCATATACTTTGTGTCTGAGAATTGACATTTTCTGCAAAGAGAATTCTATAGCTACTATTCTATGGTAATCAGTTACATGATATTTCATGAATTAAATGTTTCAGTAGGTTTGGTTTTAAAATTAAAGTCTAAAAAGTTTTTTGTAAACATTATTTTTACATTAGTATTTTTTCTATATTTTTACATAGTATTTCTATATTATTTTTACATTAATGTTATTTCTGTCATAAGAATTTAATTTATATTTTTATTTTAAAAGGTTTTTTTACTTTTGTTAAAAAACTTTTTTTTTAATCCAGGTTTATAGATCATTTAAATTTTGATTGAAACTTCAGGGGGCAAAAAGGTAAATTTATTCAACCAGAAGTTGTAAGATAGCACAAAAATCAATATTCTGTTTTTTATTCTTCTTCTTAAAACCCTCCTAGTCATCTGGTATGATTAAAGAATTAGAACAGAACATCTGTCAGTTAAAGCAGCAATTACAGGAATCAGACCTGCAAAGAAAGCAGCAACTGAAGGTGAGTCTCGTATTTTACATAGAACAATGACTAAAACTGACCTTTCCTTTTCTTGATTTATATGTATAAATAAGAGCGAAAAAGAACCTCTTAAAAATTTAAGTGGACATTTCTGGTTTTTTTATTGCATTGGGTCATTTTTCATCATTTTTACTTCTTTTAGCAAAAGTAGATGCTAATGAGATACCACAAATAAAGAACAATTTTAATTTGTTTAATCTCTTTTGAGATTAGTTTAAAAAATAAGCCTTATTTAAATGTTATTACTTTTTATTTTTAATTATTTTTTAACATGTAATTGACATATAATATCCTGTTAGTTTCAAGTGTATATCATAGTGATTTGATATTTTACATACATTAGGGCAGAGTCCCCAAGATAAGTCTAGTTCCCATCTGTTACCAACTGTACAAAGTTATCAAAATAATTTGACTACATTCCCTATGCTGCACATTACATGCTCGTACATACTTATCTTATAACTAGAAGTTTGTAGTGCCTCTTAATCCCCTTTATCTGTTGTGCCCACCCCTCAACTCCCTCCTCCTCTGGTAACCACTAATTTGTTTCCTGAATCTATGGTCTGTTTCTGTTTAGTTGGTTCAATCATTTTGTTTTTAAGATTCTGCATATAAGTGAAATCACATGGTATTTGTCTTTCTCTGACTTATTTCACTTAGTATAATACCCTCTAGTTCCTAAGAATAATTTTCTCCCTTTAAGTTATTATCTGCCAGTCTCTATAATTTCTTTATCTCTTTCACACTATCTAGATCTTTCCTTTTCCCTCATGGTCAAAAAGTACCAGGGACCTAGTAGTATATGACATAACTTCAAATTCATTATTTCCACATCGAATCAGTTGGTGATCTTTAAGTAATCTCCAAATCCTAAGGGTCAGAACTTTCTCTTACACTTTTGCAAGCAGTAACATCTTCAAATAACTCAGGTTCTGTAGCCTCTAACATAAAGCTTATTGCATTTCTATCTGTAGTGTAGAAAATTGATGGGCAGGGCGCTCTTACTAGTATGTGGCTCAAAGCTTGTCATCCAGTAGATTGATTTATTTCATTAGATTGCTAATTTTATTAACTCTAGTACGAATTTTAAGTATACTATAAGTAAATATTTATCATTTACAGGATCAAGAAAATAGGTTTCAAATGGAGAAAAGTCATTTAAAAGGCACCTGTGATAAAAAGGTAATATATTTATAAGACATTTGAAATAGCAAATGAGGCAATTAGGAATGATTTTCGTTGATTTTTACAAAGATATGCATGCTAGCCCTTAAAGAATAATTTACTTTTAAGTTAATTTTAGCTAGCCAGTAATCAGATTTCACTTTTTTATGTTTTGTTTATAAACAGCCTTTACAATTTTATTATTAATTATATCAACATCAAAACACCACTGTATTTTATATTTAATGAGCAAAGAATATGTATTTTAACCTCTCATTATAACACTATGAAATTTTATTTTCTTTCTACCAGTTTAAAAATATATACAGTTGATGGGCATTATTTTGTATTCTGGTGTATCATGTGTTTTCTGATGGATATTGGAACTCTGCATATTTAACCAAAGAATATAAAACAATGAAAGAGTCGTCTCCTAAAAATTGATTAATAATTATTTCTTGTCCTTTATAATAGTGAATATTTCTGTAGACATAGACTGGTGTCCCTGGTATCAACAAAAACTGGGATTTCATTGACACACTGTTAACACCTTGGCGATAAAGTACAGAATTATATAGCTTTGTGACTTATAAACTTCGATTTTGAATTTCTTGTTTGCTATATAGTATAAGAAGCAAACAAGTACTTTAATAGCAAAGAATTTGGTGCTGATTTCATGATTATTTACTATTCTAACATTTACCAAATTAATCTATTTGTAAAATACACACAATATGCAAAAAAGATTAACCCTCCAACTCAAAATTAATACATAAAAATTAAAATTAAACAGGTTTGACAGCATAAAACTTTAAAAAACCCGTTATATCACATCTTATCTGTATAGTCACTCAGCAAATATTCATTACATGCTTTCATTGGCAAAGTATCTTACTAAGTCCTGGGATGGGGAGAGGGGTAGAGGATGAATTAGACATAGATTCTGCCCTCCTGGAGCTGAATGTCTAGGAAGAAGAATGTTTCTGTCATTTTGAAAAGTCACGATCTTGTCTGATCTCGGAAGCTAAGCAGGGTTGGGCCTGGTTTAGTGCTTGGATGGGAGACCACCTAGGAAGACCAGGTGCTGTAGGTGTAAAAAAAAAAAAAGTCAATACTGACATGTATGTATTGATCTGAATATGTGCTCTTTAGAATTATAATATATTTTCTTATTGTTAATTTTTTTTTTTTTTTGCTGCAGTCTGAATACAGCTCAATTCAGGATCTTGCATATATTTTACATCTACAAAATGATATCTGACCAAGTGAGGGAAATATTGCTTTCACTGAACTAAAGAAATTTTTCGGTTTCTACTATGGAGCCATGCAGCTTCATAAATTTTTACTTACCAAAGGACCATACATTACAATAAGCCTCCCTCCCACTATAGGAGGTGGCGGGCACATCTGCCGGGTGTACATTTTAGTCCACTGTTCATTCTTTGGGCAGCTATCTGGCTTCCCATCCCTTAAGGAACACCTTCTGGGCCTCCTGCTCCTGGCCTTCCACTCTGAGGTCAGCCCTCTTCCTGAGAGATGGTGTCTATGTACCTGTTGAGACAGAGAGAACGCTGTAGTAAGGAGAAAAGCATGCACTAATTTTAAAAGAATGTATTCCTATCCCAAACTTATTTAAGTCTTACTGAGGACTGTTAGGTAGATAGAGCTGGAAAGACAGTCTTTCTCCTTTTTTGGGTCTCTCTCTTAACAACTAGTTGAACTGCTACCTGCGTCTCTGCCTGATGGACACACCCAAGATACAGAATGTTAGAGCTTAGTTCAGCTGCCTTCCAACCAGAAGCCTTTCTGTTAGGCCTCATAACTACAGCTTTTCTTTGTCCATGAGGTATCAATTGGCCTAGCTTTTTAATAATGTAAGTAGTTAAAATCTGTTAATTGTTTTCAATGTAAGTAAGACATGTTTAAAATAATAGCACCCTTTAAAAGAAAAATAAGCATATTTGTTCCCATTGCATATGTTCCAACATTGTTTATATTGGAAGAAAATGTTGCACAGCGTGTCACTTTTTATTTTACAATTAATTCCATAATCTCCTCCTTTTAAATTGACATCTGTTCTTTCTTTATTAAACCTGCTGTGATCTCAGTCCTTGAAGATTTGATGTCTTGTGCCCCCCTCAGGGAATATCCTTTTTGACTGCTCAGCGAGCTGACATAAATCTCACATAGCCCTGGACTGTGTAACTGGATAGCGAGATGGGATGTGTAGGGCCTTTGTTTGTTAGGCGGTGTTACAGGTGTGCACATTCAATAACTTTCGGTATTGGTGTAAAACTTAGTTCTGAATATCTGTTCAAGAGGCAGAAATGCCATCTGAATGACATTATTTCCTCATGCCAATAAGAAAGCAGCGCGAGAGACTCTAACTTGTCTCTGAGGTAAGAGAAACAGTATCAGATGCTGTCCCTAATTTAAGCACACACATTATCTAATGGCCTTTATTGATCTCTAGTGGCTATTGCCTGCCTTAAGATCTTTGAACATCAAACAAATAATAGGTAGTAAAACTAAATGTCATTGTTTGATGAAGTGTCCTAATCTGTTAAATCAGGAAATGGGTAGGCTAAATGATTTTACTAGCAAGGAAACACCTGCCTCCTACAAATAACCTATTGCTTGTTTTCCAAACAGGCACCAGAGAGTAAAAGATGGTGGTGTTTACCTAAAGAAATTCACAAGACAGATGTTAAGCATGTATATTCAAAACTGTGCTATAATTGAAATACCTACTTATAATTATTCTGATGTAACTCTGTGACAAATGAGATATAAAATATGATGGACTTCAGAACCACTAAAAATAGTTATTAGTGTTTTAATATTCATATGTAATTCTTTTAGTTAGGGTAAAAATAATTTACAATTTCCACAACTTTACATATATTGTATGGTATTTCCCAACCGCTACTGGCATGATTGCCTTTAAGAGGACACGGGCCTTGAGTGGAGTTTTAAAAAAATGATTTTGTGCAGTGAAACGATTTGTGAAAGTCCCGCAGCCCAGTCCCCCATATTTTTTATGCTGGGAAGTTGAGTTTAGCACACTAAGAGACACAGCGGCGTTCTCCGGCAGTCGCTGTGGCCGTCGGCGGTGCGGTGCTCTGTGCTCTGCCGTGCCGCCCGCCACAGTCACCTGTTTCCTTACGTCTAGCAGAATTCCTTTCTTAGTTATACAAGTACTCAATTCTCGATTACTTAAATGTTTAGGATGAAAAGGAGTAGAATATACATTTAGTAAATGTTCAATAAATGCATTTATAGTTACTTGAATCTTAAATTAAAAACTTAAATATTTACAACAAACTCATGTTTGAGAATATATGCTGTATCTTTGACTCTCTGGTTTGTTTTCTTTTATTTAAATTATTAACATTTATTTTTGGTAATAATATATAGTGGAGAAAGGATTACAGGCAAATTAGTTCAAACCTTATTCCGCACTGCCATTAATACATTAAAAAGGAAAGGTTGACAATAGCATTGTCGCTATTACCCACAACTATCTGAAACACAGGTAAAACCAAAAATATAATTTAAAAGGCCCTTAAGTATACAATAGAAATATATTCAATAAAGAACAGACAAACTCAGAACAGCATTTATTGACTATTGTAGTGGGGGCCAGGTATTGTGCTGTGTGCAGGGGGTATAAAAATAAATTAGAAACAGCTTCTAGCTTTAAGGAACCCCCAGCTCAAAAGTCTGCACATTGACACACGCATGTTAACTCAGAGGGAAGTCTCCCACTCAGTCCCATTCCTACATTAGAAATGGTTCTAATAGTTTTAGAAGCATAAATTAGATCAAGGTGCTTGAGTTAGCACACTGACCAAGAATCAGGAGGTGGCAGTTGAAAACTTGACAGAGGTTGAGAGCAAATTGCAAATGATAAAAAACACTCAAGAGAACTCAAAATTCTTAGCTATTCAGGGGCCATTTTTTGAAAGGGCAGATAGTCCATCTAAGAGAATTACCGTTTTGTGGCATGCTGTGATTTTGGGTACTCATAATGACTTTGAGTTTTCAAGAAAATATTTGTGTGTAGAGCATTTAATCTGAGAAGGTAATGATAATAATTATCAGTCGTTGAGCATTTATCATCTTTCAAATATTCTAAGAGCTTTACATGGAGTAACTTATTAACTCATTACAATTTCTTTTATATACTTACTCTTATCCCATTTTTCGAGGAGGCAACTGAGGCACAAAGTGTTAAGTAACTTGTGACGGACCAGAGACACATACCCATGCGGTCTGACTCGAGAGCTTGTACTCATAGTCATCATGTAATTGTAGATAGATTTTTCCTCAAAAAAAGGTTAATATTTTGAAGTTTCCACCTAAAGGGATAAACCTCAAATTATGCTTTCATGGAGAGAGTTTTGAGTCCCCCCCTCAAAAAAAAAAATTGAGCGGGAAACAGGGGAAGCCCTGGGAGCATAGCCCCGACGTGAAGTACTGTTGGCGCATCAGTAACTGCGACAGTGCCCTTTGTTAGTTTCCACGTACGTAATGCATTGTTTCAGAGGACCAGAGAAGTAGGCTGCGGGGTGTGGAGAAAAACGCCTCCTCGGAAGACATCCCCAAACCCTCCTGGGGATTTCCTGGGAATTGAATTTTAGCTGCAGCTCCGGGGAGGAGACCACACTGGGAGACATGTGAGAGAAGCAAGGTTGCGCACCCTGTATTTTTTGTCAAGCACTAAATCTGAACAGATAATACACTGTTCTAGCCAAAATACTGGAAAAATACTGTAGAGCGGAGGAATCAGAGCATCATACAGAAGACTCAAGGAGTTTTCTTCTGAAAACGTTATCATTCCAAAAGAAAACATTAAGAAATTTGTCAGTAGCTCACAAGAAAATATGATGTCTACGATGGAGGAACAGATATCATAGAGAAAGAAAAGGATAAAGTGGAAATGGAAGGATTGTAAGGAACCTAAAACATAACAGCAAATTTAAAATCCACGGAGGAGCTGGTTAGAGGTAAACAGATGTTGTAAAGAATTAAATGAGTGACATGAAGGACAAACCACTGTCTTTTGAACTGCAAAGGAGAAAGGCAATGAATAAACAATTGAGAGAAAAAGATAGATGTTAAGGCAGAAAATAGAAAACCACTGTACAACAATTGATATTCCTGAAGGGAAGACTAAGAATAAATTAACACAAAAATAATCAAAGATATGAGAACACTTTTCCGAAGATCTGTGTGTGCACCCCGTATCAGATAAGAATCAATAGAAAGATTTAAAAACATTTGAGCTGCAATACAAAGAAAATGGTCTTATGCAGTCCAGGCCAAGAGGAAAGCAAGTCAGATGACTTTAGTCTTAGTTCAAATCTGAATGTCGTAAAACAATACAGTGATATGTGGTCTGTTTTTAGGCCAAAATGTTATGACTCAAGAATCTTATACACTTTTTTCCTCACCTTCCACTCAAACAGGTTTGCTTTTCTTTGTGTTTTTATTTAAGTTAGTGTTGGGATTTTCACTTCAGATTTTATTTTAGGAAAGGATTTACTGATACAAAAATATGTTTTTGTATTAGGTCATCTTTTAGTTCAATTTTGAGACTAATTCTTTGATTCTATACCAAAGACTTGGGATGGTGCTTCTGTTGCTTTAATAATGTATCTGCTCCAATTTAGCACGCCTGCTGTGTGCCAAGCACTGCGGTACATACTAGGGATCCAAGATAAGTAGACTTAAGTAATTTCAATCTGGAACCTGGTAAAATTTTAGACAATAGATCCCCTTCTCCCCCATGTATAGTAAAATAAGTATAGAGGCAAAAATTTGCAAGGGAAGTTAGTTGCTCCTTCTCTTCTTGTTAAGGTAGGTATTTATGAGGCATTTTAATTTTACCATTTAACATATGAGGCAGGGGCTCCAGTCTCCTGAATGTGCTGATAGGCCGCCCTGCCACCTACATGTTCCTTCGTTTCTAGTTTTTTTTTTTTTTTTTTTTTTTCCCCATCTGGCAATTGCTGTTATAGCTGCCAGACTTTTGATAGTCTCATGGAAAATATTCTCTCTGCTCAGACCTTTCATTCATTCATTCATTCATTCATTCATTCATTTTACTAAAACACCAAGGGAAAAAAATATGTAAGAATTATAACAGGAAAAGATCAAAGAATATAGGGTTCGTAAGTTAACTGGGACGCCATCCAAACTACTGTATATAGCTAACGACAGGTAGGTCTGGCTAGCACTGATTCAGTGTTTGAAAAGGTTCGTGACTGTGTGTGTGTTTGTGTGTGTGTGGGGGGGGGGGAGGTTGTTCTTGTCATCCGTCTCCCATCCCCACACCCAGCAGTTGCACTTTCAGTCTCACCTGGCTTGCCCGCAGGTGTGTAGCTGGTCTCCCCACCCCACTGAGCGACTTGAGTTTTCTTACCTACCAGCTGGCTCCGAACTCTCAGTTGCCATGTCCAGGGAGCCGTGGCTGCTGGTTATTCCTCCCTTTCCTCCAGCTGTACTGGTTTCCTTTTCTAATTTCCTGGCTAATAGATAATTTAAAAAAAAATTCAAGTGATCGATTTCTTTTTGAGTTTTTCACATATCAGTTTATTTTATAGGGAATCCACTTGTAGGTAGGTTTAAACAGTTATTTAACTTTGACCAGAAAATTGGTATTAGAAATATATTATTGAAATAATTATATAATAAATGATTATGGTTAATAAATCTCTATCTTGAAATATATGCATCGAATTTTATGTTAAAAATGTTTAAGATTGCTGTCTCATTGTTTGTATTTCTCTTTTGCGTAAACTCTTCTAGTAAATATTACATATCTTGTCACGGCAGGTGCATGACTTGCAGAGCGAACTTGACAAAGAAAAAGAAGAAGCTCAAAAGATAATCAGTAAATTTGAGGAAGCTTTGAAGTGAGTAAAGTTGTAATATATTTAATTTTAATAATATTCTTATTAATTGTGAGCCAAATTAAGTAGCTGGAACCTAAACATCATATTTTTATAATAGCCTTGCTATGGTTAAGTTTGAGTCAGGTTTTCATCATGAATCTTTATTTTCAGAATTTTATTACTAGCCAGTATAATTTTTTTTTAAAAAGGAAAAATTAGTTCAGCTGTTTTTAAGTGATAGTAATATAAGCAAATAAAATGTAGTAATTTCAGATGCTTTCTTCTTAAATATAATCATGAAAAAAGGTAATTTGTAGGTCTTAGAACATTTAGAAATTCTTCTGTAGATTTTTTTGGGAAATGTAGGTGGTAAAATGTTCCAGTTATATTTGAAAACAGACTACTATATAGGCATTGTTTAGCAAAGGTTTTGTCTCATGATATAATACTTAAATATACACATTTAAAGCATTAGATTTTATTTGTCTTTTCTATTCATTTACTAAGTTGATGAGACCCTACTTATCACTAGGCTTTATCATACAGTTTTCAGGTGGAAAACATTGATTTAGTCAATAAATATTGAGTTCCCACCAAAGGACCTTATAGTCCAGTTGCAAAGATATTTAAGAACTTTGGCAATTATACTACAGAGTGATAAGAACTTTAATGAGAGAAAGATCATCAGGGTCCCTGACCCCAGAAAGTGATTTAAGAAGATAGTTTACTTCTTGAGCTCAGTGTGTCTAGCTAACTCCCTGTTTATAAGCTAATTTCATTTTTCTTTCTTCCCCAAACCTACAAACAGAAGTAACTTATAGAAAGGACGGGAAAGAATACCCAGAATCAAGCAAACTTAGTATCTTATCCTGCCTGGGAAGATTGCATAATCATTCCTTCTCCCTCAGTTCTTGTTAGTAAAATGTATTGGCTGAGTTGCTGAATAGAACATCTTTAAATAATTTGTGTACTTTATCTATTCGACTTATGCAACTTTTATTTCTCTTTTGTTCTACTTTGTCTCTGTTCTTTTGTAATTTCATTGGTGTGTTGATTTGTGCTTTATATCCCTAAATGAAGAGATAATCCCTTTAAATAACAGTGAAACAACAAATATTTGTTCTGTACCTATAGTGTCTATGTGTTGTAGTATCATGCTTGTGGGGTATGTGTAGATATATACACCACAATTTCTTTATCCATTCATCCATTAATAGACTTTTAGTTTACTTCCATGTCTTTGCTGTTGTAAATAATGCTGCTGTGAACATGGGGGTGCAGATATCTTTTTAAGTAGTGTTTTTATTTCCTGAGTATATTCCCAGAAGTAGAATTGCTAGATCATCATATCATACTATCTTTTGTTAATTTTTTGAGGATCCTCCACACTGTTTTCCATAGTTCAAACACTGTTTCTTTAAATAAGCTTTCTGCTCCCTTCTCCCTGTCTTTTCTTTCTGAAATGGCAATATTTGTAAATTGGTTCTTTTGATGGTATTTCATAGCTCTAATAGGCTTTCTTCACTCACTTACATTTTTTTTTTTTTGGTCCTCTGACGGGATAATTTCAAAGTTCTTGTCTTATAGTTTATAGGTTCTTTCTTTTACATAGTCCATTTTTATATCAATGCTCTCTATTGGATTTTTCATTTCATTTATTGTATTTTTCAACTCCAGATTTTCTGTTTGGTTCTTTTTTATGATCTCTGTTTTTTTAAATTAAATTTATTCAGGTGACATTGGTTAATAAAATTACATAGGTTTCAAGCATACAATTCTATAATACCTCGTCTATATATATTGCATTGCGTGTTCACCACCCAAAGTCAGATCTCCTCTGGCACTATTTATTGGCCCCTTTTACCCTTTTCTACCTCTTCCCACCCCTTCCCCTCTGGTAACCACCTTACTCCTGTCTGTGTCTGTGAGTTTTTGTTAATTTGTCTTGTTTGCTTGTTGCTTTCAGTTTCGTATTCCTCAAATGAGTGAAATCTTATTCCATCTTATTTGTTTAACTTGGCATGATATTCTCAAGATCCATCCACGTTGTCACAAGTGGCAGTATTTCATCTTTTCTTATGGCTGAGTACTATTCCATTGTATATTTGTATCTTCTTTATCCAATCATCTATTGAAGGACACCTTGGAAAACAGTATGGAGGAGCCTCAAAAAATTAAAATAGTATATGACCCAGGAATTTCTCTTCTGGGCATCTCCCTGAAATATTTGGAAACATTTATTTATAAAGCGATATGTACCTCTCTGTTTATTGCAGAATTATTCACAGTGGCCAAGACATGTTCAATTTCTTTGTTAAACTTCTCGTTTTGTTTGCATATTATTTTCTTTATTTCATTGAGTTGTCCTGTGTTTTCTTGTGTCTCATTGAGTCTCCTTAAAACAGCTACTTTGTACTCTTAATCAGGAAATCACAGATCTCCATGTATTTGCAGTCAGTTCCTATATTATTGTAATCCTTTAATGGTGTCACGTTTCCTTGATTTTTCATGTTTCTTGAAGTTTTCTGTTGCTCTCCTCCCTTTTGAAGCAGACTTTGCCTACTAGAAGTTTTTCATAACTGCCTTTCAGCTAGAAATGCCTGCCTTGTGCCCCGCTCGTTATTCTGAGGCTTTCTCAGACTTTCCAGGGTGCACCAGCCCCACGTGTCCTCCTTCCTCCTGTGGCAGAATTCTTCAGCTCGGATGCCTTTTCTTGATCTCGCAGCATATCAGACCAAGTGCTGATGGACTCTTTTGTTTTAATAAAAGTGGTGCGAAAGCTCAAGTTTGAGGTCTCTTTCGGGCCCTCCGATTTGGGCCATCTTTCTGCATGTTCTCACTAGCCAGCTGCTAAAGCTCACTCTCACTGCCGCCGTTGGGAGCACACACGGAGCTGATTACAGGGTGGGAGTGTGTGTGGGGAAGGTGCACAGTGCTGGGGGTGGCTGTGGGTCAGTTGTGGGGGATCTGTCGGTAGGGCATTCCCAGCAGCTCTTGGGCGGGCTTTTTGATGGAGTCCATGATACAGTTAGTAGGATTTGTGTCCCTTTAATGCCCTTTTTAGGATCCTGCCAGCCATTCTCACAGCCTCTTCCTTGCATGACCCTAGTCATACAGCTCAAGATTCAGTACTCAGGATGGGGCAAGAGAGAAGTGAGCTTTCTCTGTTTAATATTTAGGTTTGTGAAATTTATTGTTATATATCATTGTAGTTTATTCATTTTCATTTGTCAAATAGTATTTCAAAGTGAACATAGAACTGCAATGTATTTATTCATTCTACTGTCAGGATCCATTTGGGCAGTTTCTAGGTCTGGCTTATTATTAATAGTTTTGTGATGAACATTCTTATGTTTCTTTTGGTAAACACATGTACACCTTTTTTTAGATATATACCTCCATCCAGTTTTTATGTGGGGAGGATAGGCCTTTAGACTATTAAATGGCATTCTCAGAGATCCAGTTGAAGTGACTGGGGATTTAAGTTGGTTGGGGACCACAGGGAAGAGACATTGGAGGCCTTTCCTCACTTTTACGCCACTCCGCTGTAGTGAACCTCCAGTTCTGAGAAGAGTCATTCTATCAACTTGATTTGTTTATCGAGACCTAAGACATAAGGGATCTGATTCATGGACCTGCTCGTTGGTGAATGGGTGAATATAACGTAATTGAGCAAGTATTACAAATAAGGGAAAAGTGTGAAAATTTCTAAAGGGCTTATTTTTACCATATTTTGATTTTTAAAAAATATTGTTCCCACTAATTTTGTTATTTGTAATGTATAATCATATTTTCATATATCATTGCCTTTCCAAGTACAATTTCACTTACATATAGAATTATTAAAAAAAAAATTCTTGATGTTTTCTAAGTAATTCAGAATGTTCTTGAAATATGTTATTTGACCTATTTTTAAAATAACTTTCAACATTAGTGACATTCAGCAAGTGTTCACCATCTGGTTTATTGAAAATCATTCTGTAAAATTATTTATTTATACAAAAATTAGCAGCACTTTGTCTTTTGCCAGACTTTATAGCTCTGTTTAAAATGAGGGAATTTATTAAATAATTTAGGGTGTTATTTTCCCAACAAACTGACATATAGCCTAAAAAAAAAAAGGTTTTTTTCCTCGTAATACATAGTATTTATAATCTCCCATTAGAGTGGAAAACAGCTTATTTACCCCTAAAGTTGTATTTTTAAAGATGTAATTTTTTAAAACATGAGCAGAAAAGCTTTCCTATAAGGTTCTTTTAAATCTTCTCATTTATCTTTCGTTCCTTTTTTGCTGTTAAAAATCAACATTTATAGTGTTAGTAGGAGCAGGGATTAATCTTCAAATAGGAATGCCTTAGAGTAAAGATAATAAAACTACAAAGTTATAATGACAATGTTTTTGTACTTTTATTTGCTAAAAACTAATCTTAAAAGAAGACTTAAATGGAATACTAAATAATCTTATGATTATTCAAAGGAGTGGGCTACATTTTGATTAGGTTTGTTTTTTAATGGAACATTGCTTACTGCAAAAAATTGGATACAGTTGCGTTAAAAGCAGATAACCTTCCAGTTTACCCAGGAGCTTGAATTTTGAATTTTGGCAGAAAGGGAGAACTCGGTTAAATTAGTCTTCTGTAGGAATTTTAAGTGTAGCTGAATGATATAATTCTAAACTAGTTTTATATACTGCCAAAGTGAGGAACTGTGGCCTGGACATTTTGTTTGTAAAGTTGGTAAAAATATCTCAAGGAATTAATAGTTATTTACTTTAAAATGGAAAAAAAAATTGTGAATTAAAGAGCTATCTAGAAAGAAAGTAAAAGGAAGCCTGCAGACTTGAATAGTTAATGTAAAGATTTCTGTCCCTCATAAGTAAATGAAAACATCTTTACAGGGTCAACTTTATAAGAAATTTTATTCTATTTAGAAGACAAATTTGTACTTTTAAGAAATTTTCTTAGAAGATTAATTATAAAAACTATTCCACTACACTATAGAAACAGCCTCTAATTTATAATACTTATTAAAGAATATGTGATGTTGGTTTTAACTGAGGATATAATCAATTTGAAGACTAATTGAGTTTGTATAGTTTCAGTATGTTTTTCCTATTACTATTATCACTAAAATTAAGAACAGATACAATTTATACTGTATTATTCCATCAAAAGATGTCAGATATTCATATTTGCTTATAATGTTCCCTCTAACAACCAAGACATTATATAGAATTAGAGAGCAGGAAGAAATTATTTGACATGTATGAAATCATTTTAGATTTTATGTAACTAGAATTAGATTAATTATATCAAAGGAGGATTAAATGTAACCAGAAATTGATGTTATGTTATAGTTGTTATTTTAAAAGCTTGTAATTTGTCACTGTCATTTAAGTTCTAGGCTAATCCAAAAGAGGAATGCTTTTTTTCTACCACTGTAATAGAGAGTTTATGTAAAATGAACTTATCCAGGGTCCCTAGATACTAACGTTGTCCAGTGAGCAAACTTTTCAAAGTATCTATTCTTTGGCTTTATTTTTATCACAAAACTAGTACATATTTGCTATAGAAAATTGGAAAAATCACAGAAGAATAACAAATAAAATCAAAATAGTTTTGATCACATTTAAATAGAGCTATTTACTGTTACGCTATTGTAGTTACTCTGAATGCTTATTAAATCTTGAGCTGTCATAGAGTGATAACATCTCCCACACTCCTGTTTTCCCCCACATTCTCTTCTTTAGCTGCAAAATTTTCTTAGCTATTCTTAGCCATTTGATCTTTTATTTCCATTTTAGAATAAGATCTTACCATAATTCTATTGGCATTATTTGTATAGATTAATTTAAGTAAATTAAAACATTTCCTGTATTAGTTTCTCCATTTTTAATGTCTTCTAATAAATGTTTATAATTTTCTCCATATATATTTTACATATTTTTGTTACATTTATTCTTAAGTACCTTATAATTTATGCTACTATTTTGTATTTTATCTTTTTTAAATGACATTTTCCAACTGATGGATCCAGCTGAACAGAAGTACATTTTTTTTTTTTACACTAAACTCCTACACCCAACAGCTTTGCTGAATTTATTTTCAGAGTTTATAAATAATCTTGGATCTGCTATGCAGATAATGACATTTAAATAATCAGTAAATAATTTATTTTTTTCCTTTTCAATTTTTCTGTCTTTTCTGTCATCACCCTCACTTTTCTGGTAAAATGTTGAATATCATGGTAAGTATGGGCATCCTTATACAGAAGGAACACTATAACCATTATGTGTAAATTTTGGTTGAAGGTTTTTGATAGGCACCTATAGCCCTGGGCTGATAGCCAGAGCCAGGCGATGTGTAAGAGTTATCAGCCAGTTTCTGGATTTCTTTTAGAGTTAATTACTGTGTATGTACATTCATTGCATCTGTGGAAGGAGGGGTCTCCTGTGTCTCCATCTTGGTCTACTCCTTCGAATTTGGAGTTCTTTTTCTTCTTCTGGAAACTCTTTTCTATGCTTTCGTGGTACCAGAAGCATCTGACAGTTTCTTACCTAACAGATTGGGTGCCCCTTTTCAATCTCCTTTGAACTGAGTCCTTTTTTTCTATCAATTCTATATTTTAGAGTTCTTCAGGTTCAGTCCTTGACCATTTTTTCTTCTGTATTTACATTTGTTAAGTGATCTTATCAAGTTCCCTAGCTTCAGGTACCATATATTTAGTTGGGAAATCTCACCTCTATCTCTGTTCCAGATCTGTTACACTCCAGACTCATTCATTCAACATCATTACTGAATTGTCTTTCATTTTTTAGCATCCTCTTTCCATATTCATTCTTGTATCTCTTATCATTCCTTCATATTTTTAATTTTCTTTCCATCTGTATTGTTTTGTCCTATGAGTATATGTTTAAGATGGTTTATAACATCACTGATTTGATTTTCTGCACCTGCATGTCTGCTTTTTCCCCCTTCCATTTTGAATTTTTATTCTTCAAATTTTCCTTTTTTTTATCCCTTCTTAATCTTAATCTTCCCCATTTTTAATCTTAGTGTATTTTTATCTTAGATAATTCTTAAGATTTTACCTTTTATTTCATAGAGAACTATATTCCATCATTCAGATACCTCACAGTTTTCTTGATATTTTCTTCTGGATATCGTATTAGATCATTTTAACAGAAGATTTTTATTCTGTGTATCTAGAATGTTTCTTTTCCTTGGTTTCTATTCCCAGGTTTTGCAGTAGGTTTTAGACTTTAGACTTGCTATTGTTCTACTTTGTTACTCAGTCTTGAACAAGGTAAAATTTTGTCCAGTTTTGTTCTTTTATTTGTTTAACAAACATTGAATTTCCCTGGTGTGTGTGCATTTCTGTAGGGGCCATCAACCTTAGTGTACTGTGTGTTTTGGGTATGGGTTGTCTTGTCTCTGCTCCATGTCGACTGGTATAATGTTTGTATTCTCTTGAAGAGCTACAGCTGGATAGAAACACTGTACGTCAGCTGCCAGTGAATTCCAAGTTTTTAGGAAAATATCACCTATAGACACTGTGCTTTACTGATGAGATACCTTTTTCGTAACCTGCATGATGAATCTCTTTTTCCTGAGCCAATGCGAACCCTGTCGTTCTCAGTATCTTTTAACCTCCGGTTTCCTCCTGTTTTTATGTCCATCCGCATCACTCCACCTGTGGCAGTGCAGCTCCCTGCGTCCCGGACACCGCCATTGGAGCTTTACTCTTAGTCCAGATGTCCTCTGGACGGATGGATGTAAAACACGAACAGATTTTACTCTGATGTTTCCTGTTACACGGAAGAATCTCAGCTATCAAAATTTTTTATTGTTTTAGACACAGACTCTTTGACCTGAGGGAGGAAGGGGGTGTCTTTCTACCTCATTTTTCTCAGGTTCTGTTTCCTGAGACCAGATTACATTTGCTCTTAGGTGAACCTGTATAGATAATTTTTTTTTTTTAAATCAATCTACTTTTGTTTGCTTTGTATTTTTTGGAGATTCCTCCCAGTTTTTTTTTTTCATTGTGCTGTGTTTATCTCAGTTCTTAACGATATTGGGATTCCCCACCTCATTAGTTACTTTCCTTTTTCTAGGTATTTTAGCATTTGAGAGAGACTCTTTAGGAGGTGCTAGCCAGATGTCACTTCGTATATGAAAACTGGTACTATTCTTAACTTATTTTTTGGTAGAATTCTTTTTGAAATGTAACATATGCACTCCTGACCTTTTTATTGTTGCGTAATGAAAAGAATTTATGGGTAGTCTGCATCATCATTTTTGGAATCAATTATTGTGATTTGCTATAAATTCAGTTAGAGATTAGTGATTAAAATCTAGATATATAGTGACTTTCCCATGACCTTGAAACTTGCTTTAAAATAATGTTGATCTCAGCTTGCTTTGTGGTCTTTTGCCTCTGTTTCAAGAGAGTAGCGAGCCTTGTGGAACCACGTGACCTCCTGGGCAGGGTAGCGCTGTTAGGTTTCTGCAAAATTAATAAGGGAATCAAAGGCTGACTTAGATCTCCCAAATGTTTTTTTTTAACTATAGAAAATCATCGTATTCTCTGTTACCATGAGCATGCTTTGATTTTTTCACACCACTGATAGATGCTTTATTAATTTAATAAACCACAGCCAACTTCTTCTGAGCTTCTGTCCCTGATTTTTTAAAAAAATTTCCGACACTGTTTGTTCATGACTGTCCATTAGTGTCTTTGTATTGTTTTTTTATTTTATATTTAAAATTAATGTCCTTGTTTTAAACCTATACTCTCTTGTATTCCGTTAGCTTATCAGGCGTGTCCCTCATGCCAATCCTTTCACTAATTCTTTTCCTCCAGTTATTTAATGTTCCTCCATTGTGCAGTCTAATTCAAGATCCCTTCTTATCTCTCAACTGTATCGTTCCTTTTAGCATAGACAAGAGGAGGCATCCGTCTTAAAAACCCTTCTCGACTGAAGCCCGGCCTCCCCACCTTCATCTCTGATCCTCTCTCCCTCTTTGCTTTTATACTCAGATTTCCTTAAAGAGTTATTTTGCTTACCGCTTCCATTTCCTCACCTACAGTTTTCATTCTGCAGCCCAATCCAGTTTGCCTTTTCCCCTCGAATCACCAAAACTTCTTCCAGCGTTTCAGTGACCTCCGGCCTGTGTTTTGTTCAGTCTCCCTTGACAACGTTCCCTTCTTCAGCTTTTGCAACACGCGTTCTCCTGATTTTCTCCCTTCCTCTCGGTCGTCTTTGCGGGTTCGTTTTCTTCCCGACTCGCTCCGGAGTCTCTCTGTCGACAATCCAGCCCCACAGTTTTAGAAACCATTTTTCGATGCCATCCTTACAGCGATGATTTACAAATATATATCTTAGTCTCAGACCATTCACTTCCTTAATTTTCCTTACAGCACTTATTACTATATGATATTTTAGTATTTTTGCTTTCCATTTTTAAAATTCTTTTAAATTCTCTTTCTGCGTAGAGTTCCAGGATGCCACATTAGCCACTCCGGTCCCGTCCTCGCTTCTCCTACATCCTGTTCTTATCTTTGCTACTTCTGTGATTTCTTTCTTGCCCATTTCTTTTAAGTTCTTAAGTTCATGCTTTCCACTAGCTGTTACAAATTTCTGGGCCGCAAGTTGAGTCATTCTGCACATGTGTTCAATTTAGCCTGCAGAATATTTTGAAATATTTGAGTTATTTGTCAACATTATAAAATCAGGAGGTTTCGCATGAAATTTGGATTGTTGGTTTCTCTCGAAGCATGCACTGTCTGGCAACACCCCGCCATCTCCTCTCGGGACAAGTGGCTGGAGCTGATTGGATAGCGCATGGATTGAGTCAGAAAGGAAGCCACGACAGTTTTCACAGAATCATTGTCATCAAGACCACATTTTGTGTTCTTGGTGGAATTAAATTAGTAATAAATAACAAGCAGTTTTCTTTTTAAACCCTCATGTTTGGAAACTTAAAATTGTACTTTTAAATAACTTAGAGTTAAAAAGGTAATTATAATGAAAAATTCCAAGTATTTAAAACCGAAAGATTATGAAAGCGTTACTCATCAAACGTTATAAAGTCTCTCTAATCTGATATCTAGACTGAAATGAGCTAAGCCTTTACCTCAAGAAGCCAGATAAAGACAACAAAATAAAGAAAGAAAATATAAGCACTAAAGCTAAGAGCAGAAATCAGTGAACTTGGAAACACGACACTGATCATCTTCAAAACCTCTTTGAAAAGAAGTTAATAAATTAAACAGGTCTCTATTAGGCTGACCAAGAAGAGAAGAGACTAAAAGGAAAAAATTAAACAATATTAAGAAGAAGAAAAAAAGAGGAAACACGGCTACATGCAGAGCGTGCCGTTTTGGGCTCACCCTTCTCATTTTTGTTCTCTGGTCCCTGTCGGCCTTTGACGTTTGACCCAGCTCCAGAGTTTCAGCTACCGTCTTTTTTTTTTTTTTTTAATTGAGGTGAAATTCACGTAACATACAGTTAACCACTTCCAGGCGGACAGCCCAGTGACATTGGGTGCGTTCACGGCGTCGCGCACCCACCACCTACCACCGTCTAGCTCCGAAAGGCTTCCATCACTCCCAGGGGAAAGTCTGCACTCGCCACACAGGTTGGGTGCTGGTCCCCACCTGCCCCCCAGCCCTCCGCTTTCTGTCCCTCCGGATCTAACTCTTCTGGGTGTTTCACATAAATGTGTGACCTTTCATTTCTGGCTTCTTTCACTTAGCATAATGTTTTCCAGGTTCACCCACATTGTAGCTGGTATTATTCCTTCATTTCTTTTTATGGCTGAATAATATTTCATTGTGTGTATATATCATAATTTTTTTTTTTTTATCTCTTCAACTGTTGATGGTCATTTGGGTTCCTACCTTTAGGCGTTTGTGATTAGTGCTGCTATAAACATTTATATACAAGCATTCCAGTACCTGCGTGCAGTTCTTTGGGTCTATACCTAGGAGTGGGGTTGCTGGGGAAGCTATTTGTTCTTGTACTTGGCTTCTGTTATTTGTCTTCAAAATGGTACTTTGGGAGGTGACACCTGTATTTCACTTTAACACTAGTGGTGGCTGCTGCTGTAGCCCACAAAAGGAGAATAGCCATTGAGGATTATGTAAGGGGCTTCTAGGCATTTCATAAGAATATGCTTTTCTAGTGGACTAGTCTGTTCCAGAATTCAAACCATCAATTAACATATTGTTGGATATGAATTATAACTCAAGGAGTCGGATGTTCTTGTCAAATTGGGGTAAGCGGTTAAATTGGATAAGTTGTCCTTCCCTCTATTGAGGGTATTTTGCCTGTATCTCTTTTGCTAGCCTTCATAAATATAATTTTTCTTTGCTGATTAGTGTAGAAAGTACTCTGACAGATTTTTACTCTCTATATCCATCCATGTATAATCATTATCATAAAAATAGTAAATTAAGAACATTGCAATAGAAATATTAGGTTATTACACTTGTTGGCCATTGGGCAGTGTATGTGTGGGGTCTCCTTTTGCTATAGCAGCTCATCGATATAGTCATTTTAATATTTTATTGTATTTTTGCAAAGCAGAAAAACAGTGCTAATGCTAGTGATAAGAAATTAGATCTTACAAACAAAACATAATTGAGAGAAAGTAGAAATCATCCGCCATGTTGAAAGCAATGCTTCTTTAATCTCAATATCACATTGAACTTAAACCTGTGTGTTAAAGTATAAGGAGAAAGCAAAATTAAATAATACATCTGAAATACTAGAAAAACGTCTTCAGTGATGGTAACGTCTCACGCTCATGTCAGCTGTTGGCTATCAGATACTTTAGTTTCTTCATAAAACTCAAAAAGTAAGTTTCCTCAGTAATAAATTTGTATATTTTAACTCTCAATCTGGTATTAATTTGAATAGTAGATCTCTTTCTGATGGTGTCCCCAAGGTATATTCTGAACACAATCGCTTATATACCTGATACGTTATCCTTCTGTATAGTAAAAGTCACTCAGATCGTTGGAAGAGAATTAACATTAGGTGTAGAGATGGTGAGTGGAGAGGGCATGTGGAGAAACCTGAGAACGTGAGCCCAGTGGGAACAAAGTACAGGAGACTGGTGGTCCAGGAAGATCCCACATCCCCTCAAAGGTGGGGACAGAGGGATGTACCTTCTCTCAGAGGGAACAGGGACTGGTCGAAGGATTGGTAGCAGCGTGGTATATGATTAAGGTGACACTGGAGGATGACTTACTTTCCTGAATATTCCTATGCAATAAACTAGGTTTTAAAGGAAGGACAGAAAATGAGCTGGTGGAGAAAAGAGAATTTCCCTGCCAGAAGAAATAAAATGTTTCAAGGACATGAATCTGCTAATATGTTAATGTCCAAGCATGAGGTTAGGAGGAAAGCAAACAGACCTGTTTTTCTGGAAGATTCTGTCAGAGTAATATAAACAATAGATAAGCGAATGTCAAACATTTCTATCCCTAAGAAAACATGCTTTTATTTTCTTACTGAATTTTCCTTATTACTCACTAAATCATAGTCCCTGAAATTTGATGTTATGAAATTTGACAAGGGAATTTAAATATTGGTGACTTCGTTAAAATTCAGATCCTTAAGTTTTTTTTATTATTGATATAAAATTTATTCATTTTAGGTGTGGGGTATAGAAATGTCAAGGAACTTTGAAGAAACTTTCAGTAATTTGAACCATATATTTCTCTTCTTAGTGAAAAATGAAAACACCCCAAAGGTTTTATGTGGAGTAAACTAGGTCTGGAAATGGTCTATACTGAAAGACCTAATGGCCTTTTGATGTCTGATTCTTTGATTTCGCTTTTATTTTTTAAAGGGGTGCTATGCACTTATAATTAGAAACATTTCAAGTTCTTTACTTGGGAAGTTAATTGTTCCTTAGCTTGCTCTGTTATGACTAATTATGTAGTTTTGTGTGGTAGTAGTGTTTGAAATTATTACTAAGAAGATTCACCTTGTTGAGTAGAGAAAGTTCCAATTCATCTTGAAAGCTTTATCACACCCCTAATGTGTGGTCATTCATTTTGCAGGTTGTGGCCATGATGTGAACATATACTTATTACATATTTAAGATATTTCATTTGAATAATTTTCTAAGTAATAATTTTTAAATTTTCTGAGTAAATTTAATAAATTTCTAAGTAATAATTTTTCTAAGTAATGTAATAGTTGGCATTTCTTGCAGTTGGTACCATAAAGTTTGAAGTTGGAAACTATGGATAAATTACTAGGAAGCACTGCCAAAATTGATGATTTTGTTTAAAAAGTTTTTTAAAAGTTTTGTTAAAAATAATCAGTTTTGCATTGATACAAACATTTGTGTGATGTTGGGAAAAGTTATCCCTATACTTTTTGAAAGTGCCTGAAAATTGAATATAATTTTCTGAAAAACAGTTTTCTTAAATATCAGCGGTGCTGGTGGGGACCCATCTGTTCTCTCTTCAGCAGTCTGCTCGAGCATCTGAAACCGTTTTACACGGGGAGCAGTCAGAGTCTCCAGTTTATTGTGAGCACTCCTTAGCCCCAGCGAGCACGCTGACATCACCTTCCCTCTAAGAAGCGCGGTGGAAAGAAAGCTTGAAGAGAGGACAGAAGTATGTGGTGACCCTGTTTCAAGCTGAAAAGGAAATTCTGTTCCATTAAGTATTTCTTTGTAGACACATCTTCATAGAACTCTGCATTTCTTCTCACGAGAACACACTGCTTTAAATGACTGACAGTATAATATGATGGTCGAGGGATCCCTTCTTGACGGAGACATTCGTGACACTGTTCACACAGTAGGTTTCATTTGTAGCATGAGATTTTTAAGTTTATTGGATGCTTTGAGGAATTCAATTAGGAAAACCTGTTTTTTAAAGCAGTTTATATATTTAGCTACTCGAGTTTTACTACCATCAGAATTTGCTTTAGCCATGAAGTGTAAAATAAGTATAATCCTGGTGGGGAGTTGATAAACTAATAAAACATCATGGTATTTTTATTTGATGTTTTATAGTTAAGGAAATGATTTGAATATATAGTCTCTAGATTTATCATCAAAAGAATCTTATGTGGTTGTTTGTTATTATCTGCATTTTAAAGGGGGAAACTGAGGTTTAAGGCTATTAAGCAGTTTAACCAGGTGGCATAGCTAATATGTGGCTGAGCTGGGAATAAACCTAGGCCTTCGATTCCTAATTTAGTGCCCTTTTCCTGATAGAATGCCGACTTTTACCTTTTGTGTCACTCAGTAGATTTTCTTTTGTGTTTTTTTTAATGACCTGGTTCAAACGATTCATAGATGGCAATGTATATTAGATATGGGAGCGCTTATTCATCTTCAATTTCCAAATGGAAGAATATTCCCTGCCCACAGCTTCTGATTATTGCCCACCGCCTTCTCTATATAGGACCAGCGCCCCCTTCTCCGTTATGCTCTTTGGATCTGGAGTGGGCACCTGATCCAAAGGCAGCGCGTTAATTTTAACTCAGAGGTGCAAAGAGCCTAAGGTCACACTGCTAGTAAGTGGAGATGCTGGGATTTGAAGTTGTGTGTGTCTGACTCTAACACCCCAATTCTTAACCATCATGCTATACTGCACTGCCCTGCCCTCCTCCCTGCTCTTGGGAATGTGGAACTGGAAAACCGAGACACCGAATCAATGCAGAAGCTGAAAATGTGGAAAGTTACCCTGATGAAGACTG
This sequence comes from Rousettus aegyptiacus, assembly GCF_014176215.1. Classification (NCBI taxonomy): domain Eukaryota; kingdom Metazoa; phylum Chordata; class Mammalia; order Chiroptera; family Pteropodidae; genus Rousettus; species Rousettus aegyptiacus. The sequence goes on from NW_023416309.1 coordinate 105,793,748, forward strand.
GCCAGGCAGCCACCATGGGCCATATGCAGACTCAGGTTATGAGTAGTTGCGTTGATGCCAAGAGGAAAGTGGAGCAGACGCACGGAGAGACGCAGAGCTCTGAGGAGTGCAGCAAGTGCAGAAAGGCTTCGGAGTTCCAGGCCTCTCTCGGGAGAAACACCGCACCAAGACCTCTCATAGCCATTTTATTTAGGTAGTGCGAGTTGGAAGGTATTTAAAAAATTTCTTTGAATAGTTTAGTTATTTAAAAAATAGAGTAAATGTGGCCTATATATTGTTATTACAAAATATTTATTTAAAAAGACATTTATCTCAGAACAAATAAAGGTGAACTTAGATGTCCTCTGTGAAAATTATCATAAATTCTTATTAACAAAGTCTGAATTAATATGGGGATGGCAGACTTCTGTATTTTGGTCGGTAGTGTCATTCAAACCTGTTTATCCTTGTCCGTCTGCTTGCCCTATCAATTATTGATAGAGAGGGATAATGAGATCTCTTATTGTGATTGTACATGTGTTTGTTCGTCCTTGCAGTTCTATAGGTTTTTCCTTCTTGGGTTTAGAATATTTGTGTCCTGTTGATAAAATGAGTACATAATTATTAAGTAATGACAATTATTGTTGGCAGTATTCTTTGCTCTGAAATCTAATTGGGCTGAATAGTAATATAGCCACTCCAGCTTTCTTTTGATTAGTGTTGTGTAGTTTATCTTTTTAAATACTTTTACTTTTAACTTATTGGTCTCTTTAATTTTAAAAGAGTGTTTCTTATTTGCAATATATAGTTAGCTCTTGCTTTTTCAGTCAGTTTGACAATCACCGCCTTTTATTTGGGATATTTAGACAATTTACATTTAATATTACTAATGATATGGATAATTTTAAATATAGCATCTTCCTATTTATTTCTGTTTGTCCTATCTGTCCATTGTTTCCCTTATTATTTTTTGCCTTTTTTTTTGGATTGAGTATTTTTTATGAGTTCTTTTATCTCCTTCATTGGCCTGTTAGCTATAAATAATGGCTTTGTTATTTTAGTGGCTGCTTTAGAGTTCAGAGTATACACTTTGAAATTGTTACAGTTTATTCTCAAGTAATTTTATACTAGTTCATGTATAAGAATTTTACAATTGTTTATTGCCATTTGTCATCCTTGACCTTTGTGTTATTCTTGTCACACATTTTACTTTTACATGTTATAAACTGCACACTATGTTGTTATTTTTATTCGGTGAATTTTTTAAAATAGAGACTTAATATTAAAAATGTCTTATAACTTACTAAGTTACCATTTCGAGGAATCTCCATCCCATTTTTTGTGTATATCCATATTTCTAGCTCATGTCATTATCTTTCAACCTGAAGGATTTTTTTTTTTTTTTTTTTTTTTTAGTACAGGTTTCCTGCTGGTGAATTCTTCCATATATCAGCAGGCATTTGTATATCTGAAAACTCTTTACTTTACCTTTTGTTTTGAAAGATATTTTCACTGGGTATGGAATTCTAAGTTGGGCTTTTTTCTTTCAGTAATTTAAAGATGTTACTTCACTGTTTTCTTGCTTGCATTGTTTCTGCAAGAAATCTGATGTTATATTTACTTTTTTTCCCTCTGTGTCTTTTTTTCTAGCTGCTTTCAAGATTCTGTTTTTCTTTATCACTGGCAAGTTGATTATGGCATGCTATGGTGTAGTTTTCTCTATTTTTCTTGTGCTTGGAGTTTCTTCAAGTTCTTGGATCTGTAGAGTTATAATTTTAATTAAATTTGAAATGCTTTTGGACATTATTTCTTTAAATAATGAAACGTTTCCTCTTTTACCCTTTTTCTTTAGGGACTCTAAGTACACATATATTAGGTTGCTGAACGTTGTTGGTGATGATTTGTTTTCTTTTTTATTCTATTTTTCTTTCTGTGCTTTGTTTTGGTTAGTTTCCATGGTTCTGATTTCCAATTCATTAATCTTTTCTTTAGCAATGTATAATCTGCCTTTAATCTCATCTATTATATTTTTTATCTCACACATTATAGTTTTTCTACAAAAAGTTCTACAAAAATTCTCTGAAGAGTTTCAGTTTGAGAAGGTAATTCTCAGCCTCATGGCAAGCTCTTTTCTCTGCTCATAGCAGATTAACAGATGACTGAATTTATTATTAAGCACATGTAGATAATAATTGGAGCCTTTGGAAAAGTTTGGTGTGAGGTACAAAAAATGGTCTGTGTAATATGGATAACATTTGTTTATAAATAAAGATTGACATCATAAAACCAATATAAATCTAGGTACCATAGTTTTATGCACTTATCAGTAGAATGATCCTTTTTATAATCAGTAAAAATGTTGTATATTTAATCTCAAAGATATCTTTAATTCTATCTTTAGTAATCTCTTGCTGCTACCATATTTATCCTCTCTTGAAATAAAAATCTTCTGATGGAGATTTGCTTTTTTCATGGACAGTGTCTTGGTAAGGAGGAAAAGAAAATGTATTTTAAAATGTCGAATGCAAATATATATTTCATAAATACATACATATATAGTGAACATATTATATATATGTAACATGAAGTCAGATGAGCTGGTTTAATTTCTCCTGTCATTATTATGTAAATTTAGGAAAATCACTAAAGCCTTCTAAACTTTATTTTAATTTGTGGGGAAAAAGTAAATGATTTTTCATAGTTATAAAAATGGAATGAAGTAATATATAAACTGCTTAAACTATAATTAGCATAGTAAGCACTATGTAAATGTTCATTGTACTTCATTTGCAAAGACATTTAAAAATTATGGTTACAATATAAATGTTAGAGTTTTTAAGAGTGTCATTCACTAAAAATACTGGAAAATAACTATTGTGACTTTAAAATATATTTCACATAATTTAGAAATCATTTATGATAAGCAGAAAAGCTTCCCTCATTGATAATTATTACATTTATTTTTGGTTAATAAAATGTGCCTATTGAAAATTTGATCTACTGTGCATAGTGATGACTGTAAGTGAGAATATTTTCCAGCTATCTTGAAATATTGAACTGCTCAGGGACAAGGCATGGACAATATTTTGAAGGAAATAAATTTTCTGAGCTTCATATTTCAGCCTTTCTTCTTTATTCCTTTGATCTGGCTTTGATTTAGTTATCATTCTGCTTGAATGACTTCACATTGCTTTTTCCTCTCCCGGGTAAAGGAAGTGGTCCTGTACCTATTTCAGAATATTTAGGCTCTGTCATTTTATGGGATGACACGTATTTCCTTATTATTTACTAATATACTACTGCCTCCCAAATAAGATATACTGGTGGGAATACATGTAGCTCTGCACGTATGATGTGTAATTTACATATGGAACTTTTAATCATTACATTCTTAAATATAGGAGATGTAAAAGGAAACGACATTAACTTTGAGATTTATTTTGAAGTTTAAAGATTTTAAAGGAATTTTTCTTCACTATGTACACTATAGCTGTTTTATCTTTAAAGATTGTTTTCTCAAGGTTTTCTTATTTTATCATAAACATTTCAATTACCTGAGGAAGAATTCTTTTAATTGATGTATTCTGCCCATCTTACAGGCATTAGCACCAAATTATTATGTAAAACTTGAAACTGTTTAAATGTTTCATTAAATTTATCTCTATTGCTTTATTTCATACTTTACACACAGGTCTTCTGACTTCCTCAGATTGGTTTTCTTATATACTCTCACTGTCTCTTTCCATTTCTGTGTTCTTATAGCTCTTAGAATTTGTCATAAAATATTTATAATTTTACACTACTATTTGATTTTTTTCATTGCATTCTCCTCTTTCACCCTAATCAGGTTGTAGTTTCTTCCAGATAGGAGCTATTTCTTATACTTACAAGTTTCCTACAATCCTTGACCAAGTGGATCTTAGACTTTGCAGCCAGGGTCCCTGCCTCAGCCCTTAGAACATGGCTGAGTTTCTGGGAGGTGGACGCCAGGATCAGTTCTTTTGAATCATAATTCAAATCCAGCTGACTTCAAAGAATTTATGGACCTCCTAGCTGAAATCCCTGTCTCCTTAAACGTTTGCTGAAGAGTTGAAGAGGATTCCGCATTTTTGTTCACAACGAACATGCTTCAGCCCAGTCATGGTTCTTCAAAGCTGAGGTTTGGCCCTGGGGGCATGGCTCTTTGGGCAGGCCTAAATCATTGACAACAAGAGTCCTTGTCAGAGAGAGGTCCATAGGACTTCTTTATGCTGTTGCCATACCGATTTTGAACTTTGCCCCCAGTAGCAAAAGAAAAATCTCTGGCTGGTTTAGTCCTGGATCACCAGGGTTCCAGTGAGCCTTGTGTGTTTGCCTGTGGGCGGCTCAGTGCTGTCCTGTTGGAGCCAGGATTCTGTTCATCTGCTTCTGACACAGCAACTGCTGGCTTTCTTTGTTCAGCCTTTACTGTCGTGGTATGTGAGTCCACGGACCCCCGAGGGGCTTCTGGGAAGGTGGTTCTGATTCACAGCAGTGCATGGCGATCACTGCAGTGGAGATCTGCTTCCTGCAGACCCTTCTCTTTCATTAAATGGGGTGGAATGAGATCTCTCTGAACTTTCTCCTGGTTTTCAGGATCCTGTGTTCAAACCTTTGCTATGATATTTAGTATTCATCTTTATCTTTTTCCTTTACTTGATGGGGTCCTCTTAGAAAGACACGTTTCTCATCTTTGTTCCTTAGTGTAAGTTAGTGGCTAAAATGTAATACATCTTAACCGTTGTTTGATGAATGACTCAAAGAATGAATGACTGTTGTAAGCTCCAAACATTATGTTCTTTTAGTAAGAAGAAGAATGGAGAAAATCTTGTCAGGTTTGCTGTGGTCATTTTAAAGATAGTTTTGTTATTCTTAGTTACACTCTTATCTTCCAGTATATTTCAAAAAGTGTATTTATGTGTGGCTTTTTAGGCTTCAGTGGTTATATGATTATCTTACTTGCAGCCCACTCTGTGACTCAGGATAGCACTTCACCCTGGTGTACTTTGAATTGGACTGGCACCATGGACACCCACACGGTATTTCAGTTGTGGCGCATGTCTTCAGTGGAGCAGAAATGTTTGGCTGCCTCGTTTCATTCTAAGGTCTTAAAACTTCCCCATAAAAAGTCACCTTAGCTGTGAACTGGTGCTCACTCTCTTTCAGTAATTGATAATCTTTAGGCTCCCTGTGGTTTTTAACAGTATCTCTTTCCTCATTAGCCATTGCACAGTTCTTCTCTACGTTGGCGTCTACTCTTCTGAACTTACCTTAGAGGGTTCCGTATATTATCTTACACAACCCTCGATATGTTCTAAGTTTTGAATACATACTAGTATTGTTAGTTATAATGGTTTCCTATCACTGCTATAAAATATTACCACAAACATAATGTCTTAAGACAATTCAAATTTATTATCTTACAGTTTTGGAGGTCACAAGTCCAAAATGAGACTTACGACCTGAAATCAAGGTATTGTCAGAACTGGCTCTTTTGGGAGGCATTAGGGAGAATCTGTTTCTTGCTTTTTCTGTCTTCTAGAAGCTTTCTTCATTCATTCTGTGGTTTGTGGCCTTCCATCACATTGTCTGTCCTCCATTGCTTCCTCCCCCCCCCCTTTTTTTAAGATTTTTATTACAATATAGCTAACATACAATATTGTATTCATTTCAGGTGTACATTGTAGTTATTCAACATCTGTATACCTAAAGAAGTGATCGCCATAATAAGTCCAGTCCATTGCTTCCTTTCCCATTTCGTTATCTCTCCTTCGACCCTCTCGCTTCCCTTTTATAAGGACCCTGTGATTACATTTGAGGCCTACCCAGATAATCTAGGGTGATGTCTCTATCTCACATCTTTAATGTAATCACACCCGTCAAGTCCCTTTTGCTAACTAAGGTAGCAAATACCTGCAGGTTCCAGGGATTAGGATTCAACTGTCTTTGGAGTACTACATTAGCACTGTTTCACACTTAATCAGCTGGCACAGCCTGGACACTAGAGCTAGTATCAGTGATAGAAGAATTGACTTTGATCTTCCACCGTGGTAGAAGACCCCACCCTTACCGCTTATAAGAACAAGGAGGCTGATTTACCCAGGCATAATAGGGTGAGGGTCATGCTGGTCAATGGAGTAATGCTTCATTTTGAATGGGCTTTCCTCACCAGCTTTAATGAGATAGAATTGACACATAACATTGTGAAGTTTAAGGTGCACAATGTAATGAATTGATATATGTGCATATTGCAGAATGATTAACATAATGTTAGTCTATCACCTCACATAGGTACGATTCTTTTGTGTGATGAGCAATTTTAAGATTTACTCTTAGCAACTTGCAAACATACAGAATAGTATTGTTAACTGTACTGTGACTATATCCTCAGAACGTATTCATCCTATAGCTGGGAGTTTGTACCCTTTGAAAACCTTCACCCAATTCCTTCGCCACCCCAACCTTGCCTGCCCCACCCCCAGCAAACCACTAATCTGTTTAATTCCTGAGTTTAGGTGTTTTTAGATTCCACAAATAAGTGAGATCAAACAGTATTTGTTTTTCTCTGTCTGATTTAGTTTACTTAGCTTCAGTTAAATAAGGTCCATCGATATCATTGCAAATGGCAGGATTTCCTTTATTGCTGAATGATATTCCATTCTGTATATCTACGTCCCATTTTCTTTATCCATTCACTTGTTGATTGACACTGAGGTTGTTTTCATGTTTTGGCTATTGTAAATAATGCTGTGATGAATGTGGAGGGTGCAGATATATCTTCAAGGTAGTGACTTTATTGCCTTTTAGTGTATATCCAGAAGTAGAATCACTTGTGCATAGGGTAGTTCTATTTTTAATTTTTCGAGGAAACTTCCTTAATGGCTGCACAAATTTACATTCTCACCAGCAGTGTGCAGGTTTCTCTTTTCACCACATCCTCGCCAACAATTGCTATCATGTCTTTTTGATAATAGCTGTTCTAATAGGTTTGAGGTGATACCTCATTGTGGTTTTTAATTACATTTCCCTGATGAAGACAAAACAAAACAAACAACGCTTGATTTATCCGTCTTTTGATTGTAGCTGTGCTGGGTTGTGTAATGGTATCTCACTGTGGTTTTGATTTGCATTTTCTTGATCATTAATGATATGAGTGTCCTTTCCTGTGCTTATTGGCCAGTTGTCTATCTTCTTTGGAGAAGTGTTTGTTTAGATTTTTCATGTGTTTTTAAATTGTGTTCTTTATCTTTTCGTCATTGGTCTGTAAGAGTCATTTATATATTGTTGACAGAAGTCTCTTTTCAGATACATGATGTGCAAACGTCCTCTCCCATCTTCTTTTCACTTTTTGATCATATCCCTAGAAGCACAAGAGTTTTTTGAATTTGCTAAAGTTCATTTATATTTCATTTTCTGGTTTCCACATTTGGTTTTAGATCTAAGAAGGCTTTGCTTAGGTCAAGGTCGCAAAGATTTCCGCCTATGTTTTCTTTTAGGAGTTTTATATGTAAAGCTCTTGCATTTAGTTCTGAGGCCCATCTTGAGTTAATTTTTGTGTATCGTGTAAGGAAGGAATCCACTTTATTTTTTTTGCATGTGAATAAACACTTGTCTCAGCACCATTTGTTGTATAGACTATTCCTTGGAAATGCCTTGGCACCTTTGCTTAAAATCCACTGATGATCACTGTAAGGGTTCGTTTCTGGAAACTTAATCCAATTCCATTTATTTATACATCTATCCGTAAGCCATAGCACACTTTTTATTATTCTAGCTTTGTAATAAGTTTTGTAGTCAGGAAATATGAGTCCTCCATCCTCATTCTTCTTTTCAAGGTTGTTTTGCCTAGTCTGGGTCCCTTGCATTTCCATATGAATTTTAGTGTCAGCTTGTCAATTTCTTCAAAAATGCCACCTGGGGTTTTGACAGGGATTGTGTTGAATCTGTAGGTCAATTCGAGAAGTGTTATTTTTCCAGTACTAAGACCAGTACTAATTTCCATCTTGCTACATGGAAATTAAAGTTTAAGACATTTAGGTGTTCATAGTGTTTACCATTTTTTAACAAAAATATAGCAGAGACCACTAGTTTTAGCAGTCGTGGGAAGGTGAGCCCAAGAAATTTATTCACTTATGCTTAGTGAAAGGTATTATTTTTAGTGCCTTTTAAGTCAGAGCCGTATCTTAAATGTTTTTGACTCACTCGCTCTAATCAGTTTGAATACCAGTATGCAGCCACGAACACAGTGGCATAAGCCGCCTGAAGGTCTCGTTTTCTAGCTCAGCTGGAAAAGGAATGGAGACTCTTCTCGCTGTTTTTGCAGACTTCTTTGAAGTTTTTTGTTTTGTTTTGTTTTTCTTGGAGTTTCCAGTGGAGATGCCAAGCTGGCAGCAAATGAAGTATACTGTAACGTGAAGCCTTATAAATATGTGTTGGATCTCTGCCATCGTTATCAAAAGTGCTGTTCCAGAAATGTGCGAAGGGAAAAATTTCAAATTAAGGTTGGCCTGTACGTATAAGTGTTAGCTTGTAAAGCTCAAGAAATACTAAACTGTACTCCATTAGTCCCCTGCATTCTGCCTTTTTGGAATAATTACGTACTTCAGAACATCCTTTAATCTGCGCTGGCTTGTGGTTTTATAAGAATGCAGCTTCTTTTTTCTTTGTGCTTTATATAGTCAGATGAGGAAAATTTACTGCATTTTATAAATAAATCAGAGCTAAAAAGCAAATCTTCTTCCCACCTTTTTATCTTCATGGAGGCCCAGCTTTAAGGCATTTGAGTGATGCATTTATACCCGGCCCCACAACTAGTTCCACTAAAAAAAAATAATCTTCAAAGTCACTTTTTTTTTTTTTGCTTCTTATAGGACACGCTGTAAAATCACACAAAGGAGTACTTGCTTATGTTAGTAGGGAGCAGACTTTTCTCTCTTTCAAATGCCGAAAGTCTTGTACTTCATTCCTTTGATAGAGTGAGAAGGATTCCTCATTAAAATGTCACCGCTTCCCCTTCCTGTTCCCCTTTTCCCCTTGGTCGCCTCCCACCTGCAGTGTTTGGCTTTCACCCCTCCCAGTGACCAAAGACTTGACCACTCGCAGCCCAGCCCCCCAGAACCCCGCTCGACATGGACACTGCTGTGATGGAAGGCAGATCAACGTCACTCTCACCCTCCGGTTATTCCCGCATGGAAAGGAAGTTGGCAGTATCATCGGAAAGAAAGGAGAATCAGTTAAGATGTGCGAGAGAGTGGTGTACGTGTCAGCCTCTCAGAAGGAAATTGTCCTAAGAGAATTATCACTTTGGCTGGACTCACTGATGCTTCAAAGCTTTTGCTGTGATCATTGACAAGCTGGAAGAGGACATCGGAAGCTCTGTGACCAGTAGCACAGCTACCAGTAGACCTCCAGTCACCTCGAGGCTGATGGTCCCTGCTAGTCAGCGTGGCTCTCATTGGGAAAGGTGGTTGCGAGATCACGGAAATACGAGAAAGTACAGGGGCTCAGGTCCCGGTGGCAAGGGATATGCTCCCCAATTCAACTGAGCAGGCTGTCACTGAATGTGTGAAACACATCTACGTGGTCATGTTGGCATCCCTGTGAAGGGCATGGCCGTCCTGTACCAGCCCAAGCCATCCAGTTCTCTGGTCATCTTTGCAGGTGGTCAGGACAGGTGTAGTACAGGCAGTGACAGTGCGAGCTTTCCTCACACCACCCCATCCGTGTACTTCAGTGCAAACCTGGAGGGACCACCTCTGGACTTGACCAGGCTGCACCTGTTGGCAATGCAAGTTTCATTTTCCCATGATGCATGGCAACACTGGATTCAGTGGCATTGAATCCAGTTCTCCAGAGGTGAAAGGCTATTGGGATTTGGATGCATCTGCTCAGACTACTTCTCATGAACTCACCATTCCAAAGGATTTGATTGGCTGCATAATTAGGTGTCAATGCGCCAAAATCAATGAGATCCGTCAGATGTCTGGGCTGCAGATCAAAATTGCAAACCCGTTGGAGGGCTTTACTGATAGGCAGGTCATCATCATCACTGGATCTGCTGCCAGTGTTAGCCTGGCTCAAAGCTTAATCAGTATCAGGCTTTCTTTGGAGACAAGGGCCATAAGGAGCAGCTGTAACAATGCAGACTCATCCGTAATCTCTTTCTGATGTTCAGCTCCTCCTGCAATCCACCTGTGTAGTTTGCGAACAGTCAGTGATTCCAGGTTTTAAATAGTTCATAAATGTTCCGTTTCTACACTTGATCATCTACTTATAATTTTTTAATTAAGAGCGTTTCAATTCCTTTCTCTGTTCATCAGTTAATAGATCCATATTTAGTTTTATAAGCTTCTCCAATTTTTGTTTTTGGCTCATGATTTTTCTGTTATGGAAATGTAAGAGCATGATATTAATACATTTCAGTTTAGTTCTGTAATGTCAGGAATTTTTCAAGAAAAATTTAAAAGATCACCTGGAGTTTCTTCGTGAATAGAAACTGGATGCTGCAGTGAAAAAAGAATGAACATCATCTCTTTATTTAAGTTAAGACGTTTCAGTTCTATCAAGACAGAAGATTCTTAAATATTAGTGGAGCGCAATGTATTCGTCGTGGGTTAGCTGGACAAGAGCATCGATTTACATTACGTAAGGCCTTCTTGGGTTCAGCTTTACTATTGAATTAGCTCAGCAGGTACAATGGGACCAAAAACAGGTTGGGAGATTTCATGCATTTCCTTGTTCTTGCTATTTAATATAAAACATTATTAATTAAAAATAAGGTGCCTTATGTGCAAGGTTTTATTTTAATGATATTTTTAATATGGTGTCTCATATATAGCTGATTCAGGCTAAAGTTTATGACTTTGATGTATGTGATCATAAGGTAGTTACAAAGTAAATGAACTAAACTTAGGTAAGAATGAGAGGACATAGAGAAAATATCTTTCCTATTAACTTGAAAGTGTTTAAATAGCTCATATGAATTATTGGCCAACAATGTAAAACAGCTGACTTTCAGTATTCATAGACAAAATTGATATTTCAGCCATAAGTCATGCAGTTTTACAATATGCTAGCAAAATTTTCTTTTGACTAATTGAGTGTACATAATTTAAAATTATATGGCCTGTAAAATTTTAAAGTTTTCAAATATTGTTCAGTGTACTTTTTTCTTTCTAAGTGTGGACAGACCGAACAAGCAAAAGCAGGGCTTTGAAAAATTATAATCCCAGTAGTGAAACAGTCTTCCCAGGTGCCTCTCGGAGGGGCTCCTCAATGGAAGAGTGACATCGGGTGGACTGGGGCACCACCCGGCCCCAAGCCCTGCAAGGGGAACATTACTTACTCATCGAGCACCGTGGCCTCGGAGTTCTTCTACCGGAGAATTCTGGGCAGCCCCTTCCACACACCCGCCCATCACAGCAGACAGGTGTTCATCACACATTCATGACAACTGTCCATCACATCGTCCAGCCTCGGAGAATTCAAACAAAATCCCCAGCGTTCGTGTCAGGGAAACCCAGCGTATGACTCAGGAGTCTCTGCTTCTCGAGCAGAACACGGTGAGCAGGGCAAACCTGCCGCCAGAGCAAATTGAAATTCCCTGCAGCGATCAGAGTGCTCGGTCTTCGATGCAGTGATGTCCGCTGAATCCGTCTTTGGTGTGACATCTGCTTGTTAATCACCGTTGTCTGTCAACTACTATTAACATTAAGTGGCAAAAACAAAAAGCATCACTAATACTAAGGCCTTGGGATTTGGCAGCCAGTTAACATTAAAGATGTTTTATTGTAACAACATGTAAGAAAAATGGAGGATAATGTGCATTCAGTTTCCTGATAGAGAGTGTATTAAGTAGACAGCTTAAAGAAAAACTTTTGAAAAGTTCCGGAAGCCTGTGCCACATCGTGGTAAAATGCAGTGACTGCGAGCTCCTTCCGGCGTGCGGGATGATCTGTGAGGGCTTTGCCCTCGTGGGCCACACACATTTTGGGGCAGAGTATTGCACCCTGTAAGTTCTTAAAATGGTGGCTACGACTGTGAAACAGACACATAGGAGAGAAGGGATTTCAGTGCAAACACTGCTTAGTTTATCACAGAGATGTATGGACTATTGTCGTTGTTAGTTGGAAGGGTGTGTAGGTGAATATGGACAGATAAATAGACACAAGTGGTACTTACAATGAAAATGAAAAGGAAGATGGACGCGGAGTATGTTCTTCCGGCCCAGTACAGAGGGCTGTTTATTTGCAGATGCTTCGTGTCCAGACACGGGAGTAGAAACTCCAATCTACGCATGTACTGCTACATTTTGTTACAAGGGACAGGAGAGTCCTGCTGAAATAGAAACCAAGTGACACTCTTTCTTATCTGTCTTTTTGTCATTCAAACTTTGAGAAAAGTTTTCAGTTTGGAGGGAAAAGTTTGGGATTTAGATATTTTATTTTCCTTATATGTCCTATTGGAAAATCTAGAAATTACTAAGTGTCACAGAGGAGATTTTAAACTAAGATCTGAGTAACTCCAAAAAGATCAAATTACTTTTTGTCCACAGTGGCATCATTGTTTGGGAAATGTCTTTTTACCCCATTATGATGTTTCTCTAAAATTTGCTTTGTGAGTTAAATGATGCTATTCCTTAGCATTCTTCAGATTATAGTTCATAAGAAGATGATGCTTTCTATACGTATAAGCTTTCCCATTTGGGAGGGTGAGCCAAGTTAATCTTGCTTATGATGTCCCTGTCTACTTGGGCTGCTGTATGAAAATCCTACAGACGGGGCAGCTTATAAACAACAGAAATGTGTTTCTCACAGTTCTGGAGGCTGCTAAGTTCAAGATCAAAGCACTGGCATGGTCACATGCTGATCAGGCCCTTTTCCTGGTTCATAGCCAGCACCTTATTGCTGTGTCCTCATGTGGTAGAAGGCACAAAGGATCTCTCTGGAGCCTCTTTTACAAGAGCGGCAGTCTCACTGTGGGGGACACATTCAGACCGTAGAATATGGCACCTAGGAAATCAGGAGTGCAGTATGGCATGGCAGCCAACAGCGTGAGCACGAGAAGCAGAGTGCCGGGGCTGGATCCTGGCGTGACGCATCGCTAGATGTACCTTGGAAGTGTTCTCTCGGCCCTGGTTTCCCGTTCTGCAAAAGTAGGGGCTTAATAATACTCTTATACAAGTTTACCGTGAGAATAAATGAGAGAAGACAAACTATTTTGTACAGTACCCGGTACCTACTCAGAACTCAGTATTACCCATTAATAACTTTCTTATAACCTAAAGCCTCTTCGTTTTTTTCTCCTATCAACATGTAAAGACATCTTTTGTTTTGTTGGACCCTTTTGACCATATCATTTTAGTTCAAGGCACAAAGAAACGAGATGGTTATCAGTTCTTTGAGGCAGGTCTGCTGCAGGGCCGCATAACAACTCCAGGCCGTCATGTCGCTCTGTTGCACCTGTCATCCGACAGCTCAGCTTCTGCTGGAGATGCATGTTAGGCATGTTTCTGTTGATACATCAGTTTTGTAAAAATTGAGATATAATTCACATACTATAAAATTCATCTTTTTGAAGTGTATAATTCAGTAGATTTTAGTATATTTATAAGGATGTGCACCCATCACTAATTGCAGAACGTTTTCATCACCAAAAAAACCATAAACAAAAAAAACCCCCAAATTAGCAATCACTTCTCATTTCCCCCTCCTCTCAGCCCTTGGCCACCACTAATCTACTTCCTGTCTCTATGGGTTTATCTGTTTTGGAGATTTCACATAAATAGAATCATAGAATATGTGATATCTTGTGACTGGCTTCTTTCATTCAGCGTCATGTTTTTGAGGTTCATCCATGTCGTGGGATGTACCTGAACTTCGTTCCTTGTCATGGCGAAGTAACATTCCATCATGTGGATATACTACACTTTGCTTATCCGTTCATCAGTTGATGGAGATACGTGGTTTTAAACAGTTTGGATCTTAGGGAAATCTTTGAAAGTGGTTGTGCCCTCATCAGGCCACATGGTATGTGTCTCTACCCCTTCTCTCCTGAGACAGGCTATGCCATTGTCAGCTTTTTAAAGAGAAGTTTTACAGAACTTACATCAAAAAATTGAAATCAGAATTTTATTTTAGGGAAAGTTAAACATCGTTCTTTCATTGAAGCTTAGTTCTTTTGTATTTTAACTCCGAAGCTTTTCTGAACTTTTCCAGGGAGAAAGAGGAGCAGCTGACTCGTGTGACAGAAGTTCAGAGGTTGCAGGCCCAGCAGGCAGATGCCGCCCTGGAAGAGTTTAAGCGGCAGGTGGAACTGAACTCCGAGAAAGTCTATGCCGAGATGAAAGAGCAGGTGAGGAGGCCGCCACGCCATCCTTTCTGAAAGCCCCTCTCCCAGTAGGAAAGTGCATTCTGATCTTAAATATGACAGACATGTATTTGCTTTTTAAGAAAGCCTTACTAAAATTAGCCATACAATTGGGTCAAGAATTCAGAGTGAGAAAAGGATGCTGTCCTTGGTGGAGGAGGACACCCACCTCCACCAGAGCAGCAAGGGAAGAGGTGGCCCCTCGAGGCCGAGAACTAGGGCCCTGGTGGAAAGGAGTCAGTGGGCAGGCGCAGCCTGCGCCCTGTGAGCTCGGGATGGGCAAGGGGCCATGCTGTGCATCTTCGCAGTGGCTGCTCCTTGCTCCTCCTGGGCCACTGGGTGCACACTGACCAGCACTTCCCTGGTGGTCGCGAGTGGAGGAAGGTGGGTGGAGAACCGCCTGGAGCTGTGCAGACAAGGAGGTGGGTCCTCTCTCCTCCTTGAAGAGTCCTTGATTCATCGTGAAATTGATGCCAGAATAATCATTTTAAAGTTGCATCTACAAATGTAGAAATGGTAACAGTGTTTCTCACTTTGGGAATGTGCATCAGCCTCCAGGTAAAACCCCATGACCATCGGCCTCTGGAGTAAGGATTCATGCTAACCATGTCTGCATTTGTTCATTTTCCACAAACGGTGTTTTATTGATCAGTTACAGCACATTGTTTTCAACTGGCAGTTCAGGAAGGTAGAGACTGTCCTTGGTGTTTGTACAAGTTAAATGGTGTGTTTTTTAGTTTTAAGAGAAAATAAAAAATTTGTAAACAAACAACAGGGTACCCGTTATGAAGAATCAACAATTGTTAACACTGTTAATTTAAACTAAAACATTCAGATGCCGTTGTAGCTCGCTTTGTTATTCATGTCAAATCTCTTTATTCTCTCCTTTCACCTCTGAGGAAAACCACTATAACTGATTTAATTTGTATTATTTCAGTCTATTTTCATATCTATCTATCTATCTATCTATCTATCTATCTTGTTCGTATATGTTATATGCATTTTTTTTGGCTTCTATTTTTTTAAGATTAGGTAAGTACTACAGATTTTATTAGTCTTGTTTTCTTTTTCATATTTAATTTTATATATCTCTGCCCTATCCATGTTGATATAGTACAATTAATTTAATATTGAATATATTTTATTGTATGAATATGCCATTATTTTATTTATCAGCTCCCCTGTTCAAGGGTATTTGGTTTATTTCAGGTTTTCTTGATTGCAGAGAACGTCGTAGTACCTGTTGGAGATTTCATTTTTAGCTGGCATTGTCCTCCTCAGACTTTCAGGCACACTGGGTCTCAGAGACCTTCCTATGGGAGGTTTCTGACTGAGCCCTGTCACGTTTACTATCTTGGAACTGCGTTTTCTTGTTATTTTCTCGATTCACGTTTCCATTCACGTTGAGTTGTGGGGATTCGGGTCCTGAGAGCAGGTCTCAGACACCATTCTCTTTTTTCTCTACTCATCGCCTAGGGCGAGAGCTAGGTTCCTGCTGAGGGCTTGTGCTAGAAGGTGACTTCCAGTCCCTGCCACTTGGATGTGTACCTCTTCCCAGCTCCCCACTGTGATCAGAGCCCTGGCCCTAGGATGTGTGTCTGGTCCAGATGTCCAGTGGAGCTGCAAAGGACGCTCTGATCATCTTAACAATTAAAGGGATACAGAAAATATTGAAGGAGGGGACCTGGCAAGAAGTTTTGTGTACACAGTTAAGACTTAAAATGAGGCGTTTCAAAGTACTAAGGCTGACAGTATAACTTCCTGAGAAAAGCTGAAACTGTAACAGGCACCCTTGGCACCTCTTGGGGCTGACAGCGCCATATTAACAGATCACAGAATTCATGAATAAGTAAGGAGAAAAAACAAGCAAACAACAGTGGGACTTGTGAAAACTTTCCATAGGACAAGAAAAAGGCATTTGTATTCAGCAGTCACAAAAGAAAAGCATACTTCTGAAAATGATCTACTGTATAATTCAGGGGAAAAATTCAAGAAAAAAGTACCTTTATAAGAAGACATGATCTATAGGAAAAAGGCCACATATCAAGTAAAATGAATGCCACGAAACCTGGATACATTCTGGAAAAAGAATTGAACCTCAGATAGAGGTAAGAATAAAATGAAAATCCTACAAGTTTCTAGGCAAGATAAACCTGGTTAAAAAAAAAAAAAGAAAGAAAAATAATAGAGCAATGTTTCAAAGTATTGAAGGAGAAAAGGTATGACCAAGGAGTTTTTCACTTGCAAAATCAACAGGAAAGCATTGTCTTAATAAGAGCTCACATCATCTATTCCACTTATTTCTCTTCTGGAAAAAATTATATGAGTACATCAGTCAATGTGGAGATGAAGCAAAAGACATTTCACACATGGGGAAACCATCATATTAAAAAAGATGAGTTGAGAACAATGGAATCCAACAAAGCAGAAACAAATTTAACTGTTACAAATCTAGTTGCAAGATAGGATGCTAATGTTTATTGATTCTTGAAAGAGAGGGTATATAGAAGTAGAAAACTCAAATGTAATAACAACTTAAATCCTATTCCCTAGATTACGTTAACAAACATCAAGAAGTCGGTGGATAGTGAGAGAGTGAGAGGAGAACAATGCCGAAGACTCAAAAAGATTCTTAAAATTAGGGAAATGTAGGTTAAAATGATTGTAAAATATATAAACGTAGGCATTAATAAAATTAACAAGATGTTACATTCTCATAAAAACCCTTAAAAGATAGCAGCAAAACTCGAGAGGAGATATTGCCAAAGGAACAGAAGCAGAAACAGAACAAAATGTCCAAAATAAGGCAAAGCATATAATTGCAATAATAAATATTAATAGGTTAAATTTTTCCAGTAAAAGTATTAATTAGCTGACTTAAATCCATGTATATGGTATTCATAAAAGACACAACTAAAAGTTACACAAAAATTATATTCAAAAGATGATGAAAATTTATCACTTGTCAGATAAAAAGAATGTAATATTATCACACAAATTAATATCAATCCAAGTCAATAAACTGGACAAAGGATATATTTTTGCATGCTAAAGGCAAGAGTACTTAATCAAATATCAAAGGGTATTAGGAATACATGGAGAAATTGACCTGAAAAGTCATGGAGTGCTTACATATTTTCTCCATCTTTGACAGATGGGGGAGACTAAACAAATAGGAGGTCTAAATAACACTTTATAAAATAACTATGTTTCTGTCTTATACCCTTAAAATACAACATATTAAATTTCTACTCCTGTGAAACAGTTATAAAACTTAGCAGACCATAAGGAAACATCCAGTGTATTTCTAAAACTTGACATGACATAGAGCACATATTTTTTACCACAATGCAATAAAACCAGAAATTAAATTTCAATTAAAGTTGCTACATTAGACCACCAAAATTAAAAACTTTTGCTCTTTCAAAGACAGCATTAAAAAACAACAAAAGGCAAGCCAAAAAAAAAAAAAAAAGGAAGAAAAGATTCACAAGTATTTCTGAGAACTTGTATTTAAAATATAAAAGAAATCTTATAACTCAGTAATAAGAAGACAAACAGCCCAGTTAAAAATAGGCAAGATATTTGGACACCTCACAGAAGAAGATATACAAATGACTAATAAGCGTAAGAAAAGATATGCAGTATCATTATTCATCAAGGAAATGCAAATTAAAACCAAAATTAAATGCCACTACATGCTCATTAGAATGGTTAAAATTGTAAAGATTGGTTGATAATGCCGACTGTTAATGAAGCAATGGAGCGATTCTAAAGTGCTGGTAAGAAAGCTGACAGTTTCTTAAAAGCTAAACATACAATGACCACATGTCAGCCATTCTGTTTCTGTGTTTAACCAAGATGAATGAAGACACATCCAGACAAAGACCTGTATACATATGTCGACAGTAGCTTTATTCACAAAAGCTCAAAACTTGAATAATCAAATTTTCCTCAAAAATCAAAAGAACAATCAAAATGTTGTACAATTGACCCTTGAACAACCCATGAGTCAGAGTACCCATCCTTCGCACAGTCAAAAATCCACTATAACTTTTGATTCCCCCTAAACTCAGTTATTCCTACATATCTGCATGGGATCAGTTCCAGGACTCCTTACAGATACCAAAATCTGCAGATGCTCAATTTCCCCATGTAAAATGGTTTAGATCAGTGCATACATACAGTTGGCCTCTCATATTCATGGACCTCCTAACCACAGATCGAAAACAATACGGGTATTTATGGGAAAAAAAATCCACATGCGGGTGGACCCGCACACTGCAAACTTGTATTGTTCAAGGATCAACTGTACATGCAATGGAATACTACCGAGCGATAAAAACTAATGAACTGCTGATACCCACAACATGGACGAGTCTCAAAATCCTGCTGAAAGAAAGAAGCTGAAAACAAGAGTGTACATACAGTAGGCTGTGTACTGTCTGAGTAATGTTAGAATTCCCTAGATAATGTTGAGTTCTATTTAAACAGGTTATCAACCCAATTCATTGCAGAGCCAGAGTCCTACCTTATCTTCTGCGGGTGGGTTCCACTTCCAGTTAAGTTCCAGAGCCTTGCTCTCTTGCTTCGGGTCTGTCTGTATTGTGGCACTCACAAGTGAGTCTCAGTGGTGGTGATTTAGCTCACTCTGCCTGGTGACTGCAGGCACTCATGTAACAGTCCCCAGGACGGACCATGTGCTTGGCCACAAAACAATTTTCAATACATTTTAAAAGGATTAAAACTACACAAAATGTGTTCTTTAATTCCAAGGATAAAATATACAAGAATAAGAAACCTGGGAAGGCTCCACATATTTGGAAATTAAATAACACACTTATAAATAACTCTTTGCGTCAAAGAAGATATAAGGAATATGACATATCATAAAATATAGCATATCAACATTTATGGAATGCAGCTAAAGCAGTACTTAGAGAAACGTTCATAGCTTTAAATATCTATATCGAAAAAGCTCTCAAATCAATAACCTAGACCTCATCTTAAGAAACCAGAAAAAGAAAAGCAGACAGAAGAAAGGAAATAGTATTTTTATATGTTGGGAGAAAGCAAAGAAGTAAAAACAAAAATAGAGAAAATCACTGAAGCCCAAAATTGGTTTTATGAAAAGAAACACAAAGTTGACAGATCTTTAGCTTAACTGTCATTCCAAAGTTAGGAATGAAAGAAGAGAGGGCACCACTATTGATCCTAAAGAAGAAGGAAGAATCATAAAGTGGTATTTTAAAAACTTTACGTCAACAAATTACACGGCTTATATGAAATGGACAAATTCCTAGAAAGATGCAAATTACTAAAGCTGTCTCAAGAAGAGGTAAAAAAAAATCTGAATTGCCCTATAATCAAAAAGGATATTTAATTAGCAATTCAAATCTCCCCACAAAAAAATGCCTAGAATCAGATGGCTTTACTGGTAAATTGCATCAATTATTAAAGAAAAATTAATTTTAGTTTTTTGAAACTTTCAGAAACTTAGGGGGAAGGAAAACTTCCCAGTTCATTCAGTAAGGCCAGTACTGTTCTAATATTAAGGCCAAAAACACTGCAAGAAAACAGAGTAACATCTGTCACGTAGAGACAAAACTCATAATGATATTTTGGTAAACTGAATTCAGTATCATATAAAAATGATTATGCACCATAACCAAGTAGGATTTATCCCAGAAATCCTAGGTAGTTTTAACATTTGAAAATAAATTAACATCGTACAGCACGTTAATAGAATAAAGGACAAAACCCATGTGATCATTTCTCTAGAGACAGAAGAAGCATTTGAAAAAGCTCAACATTACCATGATTTTGAAAAAACTTGGTAGATTAGGACTAAAAGTGAACTTACTCAACATTAGCTAATAAGGACATTAGTAAAAACCCTACAGCTAATATAGTTGAAGTTGAAAGACTTAATGTTTTTTCTCCTAAGAACAAGAATAAGATGTGTGTGTCTGCCAACTCCAGTACCGATTGGAGATTCTAGCCAGAGCACTAAGGCCAAAAAAAAAAAAAAAAAAGATTGGAAAGGAAGAAGTACAAATGTCTTCTGATGACATGGTCCTGTATAGTCAAAATCCATAAAAGAAATACTAAAACTAATTAATGATTTAAACATATTTGCAGAATACAGGGTTAATATGCAGAATTCAGTCATACTTCTCTATATTAGCGATGAAATAATCTGGAAATGAAATTAAGAAAACAATTTAAGTCACAATAGCATCAAAAAGAATAAAATATTTACAAATATTGCTGAAATTTTGAAAGACCTAAATAGATGTGAGCTATTCTGTGTTCATGGGTTGAAAAACTCAGTATTATCTGCTGACATTCTCCACAAATTGATGTATATATTCGATGCAATTGCTCTCAAAAGGCCAATACCCTTTTCTGTAGAAATTGACAATAAGAAATGTTTATTTTCACCAGTAAATTTTACAAAAGTAAATAGCAACAAACTATTTTCCAACTAATAAGTATGTAGAAATCCATGAAGGTCTGAGGAAGCAGGCAATGACATATTTTTGTGGCGGAAGGGTGCTTATAATTTTTAGAAAGAGTTAGTTTAACATCGTCTTATTGTTTACCGGTTCTGCTTATAGGACTTTATTTGTCAGGAGTACTGAGAGTGGAAGATGTACGTTCAAAGATATTTATTTTGATGTTATTTGTTAATAGTGAAAAATTACAAAATAGACGTCAGAAGAGTTGGAGAGAAAGTAGAAATTCATAAGAAAAATTTAAGATAACAAAAGTTGAATTGCATGGCAGAACTGAAAGCCCTGTAAATAATATCATCTCAGAAACTATTAACTTAAGAATGCGTCTCGGCCACCAAATGAGACTGCCAGAAAATAAGGAAAACAAGGAGGAAAGAGAGTGTTTGTGGAAGTGATTCTGGAACGGCCCTTTAATTGGGCCATGCGCATGGCTCTGCCTGTTCTGTTCTGTGCCCGGGTCCTGGTCTGTCTTCATCTTCCTTCTCCTTCCGGTGGGAGCCCTGCCAGGCCCGCTTGACTCCTCTACTTCTCGTCTATAAGGGTTCATGTATTTTAGGTATTCTAGGGCTCTAGGTGTCATGCCTCTATGGACCGGTTAGATGATCCAGTGAAAAACCTTCCTTGGTGCGTGCCTCTGGGGTTCCCTGTTGTCACCCCACAAACCCTACACCTGTGTCCTGTCATTGTGAGCAGCCCTCATCTGGCCTGATCTGTGCAGTGAGGCTGGATTCAGACTCCTTGACAAGTATTAGTGATGGGCTACCGATGGGCGGGAAAACCTTTTGATTGATTGTCTCCTGATGAAGAAATGTTCTTCAGTGGTTTCAGTCGTGAATAGTTTTACAAGTGCAATTGAGTTTCTGAAATAGAAAAACTACTTTTTGTGTGAGCATTATAATAAAGAACCCCATTTATAACGGACTTCTTATAGTTAAGCTCACTCATAAATAATTCTTACAGGGCAAATTTTAACTAACGTTGAATAAAATATGTATGTCAAAACATGGTAAATTAGAAGCCCTTCATTCCAGATTGTCACTTAAATTCTAGAAGAAAATCAATCAGCAGATCGAGTATTTAGAGAATCATAATGTTTTCAACTTTTTCCATTTTCTGTGTTATTAACAGTCCTTTTCTGTTGGTGCTTTGAACCGCTCTTTTCTCTTCTTCCTAAAGTCTTCTGTGTAAAAGCCAACAATGCTTAGGGCATCTTTTTCCATTTGGAAACTGCTGCAGACAGCAGACAATGGGATTTGAATTAAAAAATAAAAGCTTTGAGTTTGTTTTTGAAAGTGAATTGCTATTTCAAAAACGAGGCCCATGAGAGAAAATGGAACAGACTTAAACTTTAAAAACATTGCTTCACACTGTTTCTTTCACTTTGAAGAACTGTTTTACCTTGTTTAAGGTTGCTTAAATAACCTAATTTTTACTCCAGTGGTGAAATCCACTATAAGTGTTAGCTGTCAGCAATTAGTTGTGTAAATTATACATATTTTAATTATGAAAATTTAATACTCTGTAGAATTATTTCCATATATATGTATGTAATCATATTTTTTAAAGGAATGGTATTTTGTATTTGCATATTCTCTGTGAAACAAACAAATGACTGAAAAAGACAGCTATGTTTTTTGAAGTATTGGCAGCAATTCTAAAGTGAAACTTTTTAATCTTGTACACTGACTGCATGCATGTCAGCTGACTTGTTTCTCCTGGGGACTCCACTAGCCACTTAATTTTTGTAGTTAATTTTTCTCTTCTTGAAAATATATCCTCATTAAATGGCATTTGCTGCCATGCATCTGGCTTTAAATTCTGTTCCTTTTTCTTTGTAGTCATCAGCTACATGACATTAGCATTATCCTTGGAAAACCCACTTGGCTTGCCATGAAAACAAAATCCTAAAACATTGCTGTTGACTGGTGAGGTTTCTTCTGTCTCTTAGGACACTTGAAACTAGTTAGCAGCTTCTTACATTCTTAGAGATTATATGTTTAGTTCATCATCCTGTGATTGCTGTTTAATTAATAAAAAAATTCTCAAGTTACAAGAAAAGAAGAGTGCCATCTGGATATATTTGTGCCATTAAGCGTAGATGGATAACAAGCAGACTGAAAGAAGGAAAGAATCATATAAACTATTCACTGTGGCTTACGCCTTTGTCCTCTTGTCCCTTATGGGTCATGCTGGCTCATGTACTTTTCAGTGTTTTTTTTTTTTTCTTTTAGGCCAGTTTTAAGGTAATAAAAGATGTAATACAAATAGAAGCGTTTTCTCTCAGTTAGTTTTTGATGATAATGGAGAAATCTCTCTACCCTTTTAACATTTGGAATTTTGTCTTTAATTGAGATTAAATAGCAGAGGTAAACTTTCAGAATTATATTTAAATGTTTCAATAGAGGCTATTGTGATAAGCAGTTCCAAATGACAACATCCAAAGAATATGTATAAATATTTGACTTTGAAAAACAAAATTAAACAAAGAAACCTGTAAAAAAACCCAAAATAATTAAATCTTAACTTTTATCCTTAAGTGCTTAATAGAGTAGTAAGTGAAACTTTTTTCCTAATAATATTCATTAGTGACTAATGTCTTTTGCAGAAGAAAAATAAGCCAAAAAGAAAAGATCTATGAGAATATTGGACTAGAAAATGTCATTCTTTCTATATTTTGCTGATTTGAAGTTATCAATTGTGAAAATAGTAATGTTATTATTTTTTAATACTTCAATTGTTTTTAATTTCTGGCTGAGGATTTAATAGACTTGACTTCTTATTCTTTTCATTTATAAAAAATTTATGAATACATGCTCTATACCAGCCATTGTTGAAGATTTGGGAATTTAGAGATTAAGACATGTTTGTGGTTTGTTTGATAGACCAATGCATAAAAGTGTATAATTGTAATACATGGTATAACTAGTAGAATAAATAGGTCATTAAGAGAACACAGAGGAGGGACATCTAAGGTACCCCAGTGAGTTATGCATTTGTTTGCAATTATGGCTTCTTTGTGTAACTTTGAATTTCTCAAATGTTTACTTGTTAAAATGTTATTGGTAATGAATTTAGCAAGGTCACTAAACATTAGATCTGATATACAGTTTATTTTCTTTCTATATATCAAGAATTAGCAAATAAAAATAAACTTTGAAAAAGATGCCATAGTACCAGAAAACTTTGCTTAACTAAGAATAAATCTAACAAAATGTGTAAGCCCTCTGTTTCAGAAACTAAAACATGTTATTGAGAGAAACCAAAGAATGCCTAAATAAATGGAGGGAGTTATCATGTGTGTAGATTATAAAAATGTCACTCCCCAAATTAATCTGTAGAGTCAACACAGTTCTAAAAATCAAAAGGCAGTGCTCTTTGGGAGGGAGTGAGGGAAACTGACAAGCCGATTCTAAATGTATAAGAAAATACAAAGAGCTAAGAACAGCTATGGCAATCTGAGAGAAGAACATGACTGCAGAATATATATTAACACATGCTGAGACTAATATTAAGCTATTGTAATTAATATGGTATGGTTTTGGTACAAGGGTGACCAGTGTTGCAGAAGAAAGAGGCCAAAATAGACACACATATATGATCTATCTGATTTCTGTCCAAGGAGGTATTGCAATGCAGCGGGGAAAAGATGATCATTTTAATAAATGCGGCCGTGTCAATCGGATAGCCATGTGGAAAAAAAAGAATCTTGCGCTGTATCTTACCCCACTCACAAAATGAATTCTAGTGTTGTGGATATACAGTGATAGGTAAAACAATAAAATGTTCAGAAAAAAACATAAGAGCAATTTTGATACTCGAAACTACTAGGCAAAAATATTCTAACAAAAAGGAAACAAAAAGGCATAAAACCCAAAATATCATTAAATTTAACAGATGTCTGTCTTATATAAATTAATGATGATCTCTCACAAAAGATAGATATAATGTATAACTATAATCAATTAATTTGTTAATCGATTTTCCCTGTTAAGGATATTTGTTCTTAGTCTTCAGCCAGACACAGAAATAATTATCTATCTGCTTGCCTCTGTCTATCTATCCTCTCTCTCTCTCTCTTTCTCTCTCTCTCTCTCTCTCTCTCTCTCTCTCTCTCTCTCTCTCTCTCTCTCCCTTTCTCCCTCTCTCTAATCTACCTACTTACCTACCTACCTACCTATCCATCCATCCATCTATCTATATCTATCTTATTATATTTGAAAATATTTGAAGGACAATTTCTTATATTATCTAAATATATGTCAAATGCAACAAAATATATTTTGAATTGTGTACTTCTATACAATCGTATACTTATATAATATGAATTGTACATGTCATTACTCAGAGTGTAATAGCAGAGGAGTACTTTAGTAGAGAAAGAGCGGTAACTTATTATGACCATATTCGACAAAGACTGCCAGATGTCGGTCCGTCGTCCATCCCTCCTTTCTTCCTAATGGAGCCCTGGTTTTATTTAGGGTGACATTGGACACAGTTTTAAAACTGCAGTCTCTTACCTTGCAGATGGAGCTTGCCTTTTAGTGTAGTTCCAGTGAATGAGATGCAAACAGCATCATTAATTTGCTGTTGACAGGAACTTGCAGGAAAGCCTCTTGAAAGGGTGCTTGACTAAGCTAATATGGACTCTTGGCCCTTATCCCCTTACTCTTTACCCTTTGCCCTTTCCTTCCCAGATGTTCAGAGTTGCAGAAGCCATTTTACAACCATTCTGGGAAGGTTGACTTGCAGAGACCTTAACCCTGACATCTTTGAACTGTCAATGTATTTCTGAATTTTTTGTTACGTGAGGAAAAACATAAAGGGCCTGTGTTGTTTAAGCTATGGACACTTGGGTTTTCTCTTACGTGTAGCTCAAGTAATGCCTGAGGCACCATAGAAGGGAAGTTCAGCGGCCTTTTTTTTTTAACCTCTCTTTATTACTGCTTTAAACACTAACCATTTGCAGAAATATAGCCAAACCCTTTTCTGCTCCTAATTTGACCACCAAGTTTTACTCTTAGGTTTTTTGGAAGCCAGAGTTATACAGTGAAGGAGAGTTAAAAAAAGAAGTTGAATGGATTACGGAATGATGTGTGATGAAGCAGAATCTTTTGTATCTATAGCAACTGAGAACTCAGTGTTTCTATACAAACCAAGTATTTAACAAGACTTGTTTTTCAATTTTGTTGTTGTTATTAAGTTGTGGAAGAAGAATGGAATGGGGTCTCGCATTTTCTGTCAGTATAATCTAAAATAATATGTATTTCATTATCTTATAATACCAGTTATTATTTACTTGGATTGTTCTTAATATTTAAGTATAAAAGGTCTTCTTTAATTGGTTTTTTATTTTGATTATAGAAGATAATTCTATTTTTCAATAGATGATATTCTGTTTTTATACACTGAGTATATAAAGCCCTTAATTTTTATTTTAAATGTTTTAATATTGAAAATATTTAAATATTTATTTTTAATATTCAATCAGCGCTTAAGTAAAATAAGAACCAAAAATCAGTTTCATATGAAGATCTCTCTTAAAACTGCTAAGCAAACCAGGTCTTCCCTGCTTGGTTCATCTCCCTTTTTTCTTTCCCTTTTGCCTTTGGCTGTCCTTCCATTCAGTGCTTTAAGAATTGACTACATATTTATCCTGCATACCCAGGCAATTAATTAATAATTAAGATACAAAAGAAAGAGTTATGTTATAGTTCCTTTTATTTGGGAGCTCATCATCTAGATAAAACTCAAATATTTGAAACACTTCCATACTATAGAGGAAAAATGTGCTAGAAAAATAAAGATGTCAAGTTGTGTGGTATAGAAAGAAGGAGGACATTTATGTCAGTGGGTGGGATTAAAGAACACCTCAGATAGGGGAGGAGACTTGAGTTAGCCTTGAAGAGTGACAGTGTGGATGCGGAAAACATGATGGGACTTTCTCGCTAAAGAATCGAGAGCAGCCGTCCCTGTCTTGGAAATGCCAAAGATACTGGAGTAGAGGGAGTGTCGGTTGCTGAGGACAAATAAGGAGTCTCCTGCTTGAGGTTTAATGCGAGAAGCATTGGAGGAGAGAGAGCCTTGAAACCCACATAGAGTTAGAGACCAAAGAAAACACAGTGGGCTTGACTGTGCTTCCTTTAATGACTTCTTAGTAAATTTATTCTTGACTACAGTGCTGATGAGCTAGGGATCAGTAATCTTAGAGCTCTGATCATTGGATTTGGAAGCTGATGACTCATCGGGGCTGCGATGTAAAACAGGGTGGCCAGAGGGGTCGCAATACTACGGTGACACTTGAACCAAGCTTTAAGACTTTGAGAGAGAAGCCATGTAAATATCTGGAAGAAGCTTCTAGATCCCAAGGTTAGAGCATTTCTGGCACGTTTTAGGCCTAGCAAGTGGGCTGGAGTGGTGGTGATGGTGGAGGTTCGGAGCAGTAGAGATGAGCTGATAACCGGGCTTGGGTCATGTGGGCCTCATAGGACATGGTAGCGCCTTTGACTTTTACTTTTTATAACAGCTTTATTGAGCTATAATCACCTACCAACAGTTTACTCACTGTACCTGAACATTTCACCGGTTTTAATGTATACAGGGAGTTATGCAACCATCACCACAATCACAGAAGATTTTATCACCCCTAAAAGAAATGTCATATCTTTAAGGAGTCACACCCACCCCCACCTCCTTTCACCCTAGACACTAATCTACTTTTTGTTTCTATGGATTTGCCTATTCCGGAAATTTAACATAAATGGACTCGTACAATACGTGGTCTTTTGACCGCCTTCATGCACTGGGCATGTTTCCAAGGTTCATCCATGCGCAGCGTGTAACAATGCTTCGCTCCTTTCTACGGCTGGATGATTGTGTGGATACGCCACATTCTGTCTCCGTCTATCTATGTATTAACTGATAGACATTTGGATCATTTCCTCTTTTTTTCAATTGCGGATAATGCTGCTCTGAACATTCAGTGTAAGTTTCGCGTAGGTGTATATTTTCATTTCTTACCGAGGAGTGGCATTCCTGGTTCAAATGGTCACGCTCCGTCTAACCTTTTGAGGAGCTGCTAAATTTTCTTCCAAGGCGACTGCTGCATTTTGCATCCCACCAGCAGACAGTTCCAGCTTCTTCACGTCCTCGTCAGCACTTGTCAGCATCTGTCTTTTTGACAGTAACCATCCTGGCGGGGGTGAAGTGGTGGCCATTGTTGTTTTAACTCGAGATTGCCTAAGAACAGTGATGGTAGCATGTTTTTATATACTTGTTGGTCATTCGTGTATCTTCTTTGGGGAAATGTCTTCTCGGTTCATTTGCCCTTTTAAAAATTGGGTTTAATTGCTCATTTATTACTGCGTTGTAAGAGTTCTCCATGTATTCTAGATACAAGTCCCTCATGGGATCTATGGTGTACAGATATTTTCTCCCATTCAGCACATATCAAAACCTTTTTGAATATTTAAAATTATAGTTCCCTTAGTGTTTTCATAAAATTAGAATTTAGTCAATTATAGACTAATGTTTAATTTCCCTGACTTAAATTATTAAAATATACCAAAATAGACTGAAGTATCTTATTATATCATCTTTAAATTTATTATTATGATTGTGAGGTGTTTGAAACTTGTCATTTTAGTGAATGGACAAATAACAAAATGTGGGAATTTTGTTGAAAAAATTTAATATTTGATTTTTTAAAATTTTATAGATGGAAAGAGTGGAAGCAGATCTAACTAGATCCAAGTCTCTTCGTGAGAAGCAGTCGAAGGAGTTTTTGTGGCAGCTGGAGGATGTCAAACAACGATATGAACAGCAGGTCGGTCTTTCGGCGATGCCATTTAATTTCTTAATGTGTGTACAATCTCTCTTTTAAATATCTCTCTATGTCACAAAATCTCTGCATGGTGAAAATATTGCTAAGAATGTTATTCCCAATACATTTGAAGTATTTAAAATAATATTTGTGTCAGTAAAATCCAGAAACCGAATTTTAACTCCCCACTGAAGTATGTTCTGACCGTTTGTCAATCTGTATGTTTAATCAAGACACGTATCGTGGTTCTTGAGTTCTACCTGTCGGAGCACCAGCTCGACGTCTTCGTTTCTTTAAGACTAGTTTGGGGCACCTGCTGTGGACTGAGTACTGTGAGCAACACTGTGGCGGAGCAGTAAGCGGGACCAACGAGGTTCCTTTTCTCAAGGAGTCACATTTCCGTGGGCAGCCAGCCCTGAAATAAAAAATGAAATCAGTTCAGAGAGCGATTTGCAAAAAAAGAAAAAGACTCTCGCAGAGAGGCCTTGCTGGTGGAGGGCGGGAAGGCATTACAGCACTGATAAGTGGTCGGGAGACCCCCGGGAAGCTGGGACCGCTATGCCGAGAATCCTGAAAACCAGGGACCTGCCAGCCATGAGGCCCCTGGAGAAGTCGTAGTCCAGGCTGGGAGAAGCACATCGCATCACATTGAATAGTACTGCAATTGGCAGAAAACATTCGGCGATCCTGAGATGCAGCAAGGTGGGTGTGTTTAAGAACCAACACGAAGGGCCGGCTGTGCTGGAGAGGAGCGAGGCGGCCCCCGCGGAGCAGCCGGAGCAGCGTCGGGAGGGTTTGTTCTCTGTGCCCTGCCACTTATTTATTAGTAAAAGGTTCTATCCTGGCGATTCTTGGAATATTTAAGGTAGCTGTTAATTTTAACTTGTTTGTTTAATTTCTTGCCTTGTTTCCTTAAGATCTGGAAAAATGTTAATTAGCTTAGTCGATCAATTAGGAAAATATTTCTAAAGACAATATTTGAACCATTATTCTGGAGACCTGAATTTTTTTTTTCATTATTTTTAATCCTTTATTAAGAGGGTCCTACGTCAAAAACTAATTAACCTATTGATTTATTCCAAGTGATAGCAATTAGTGGCTCACCTGAGTTCCATTAAAAGGACGTCTGATCTGACATGTGACCTTATGGTTGTTGTTGTTGTTGTTTTAATCTTAAAATGTTGGCATAAATACCTGAGTTTTTTTCACAAGGGTGGTGTAAAGGCAAAGTAGTTACAAAGAAAGACAAAAGTTGGAAAATCGACCCCTCTTTATTATTTTCATCATCTAGACTGTCCTTTGAAGGAGAGAAACATAAGAAACAAATTGAGTAAACAGCAATGTAGAAACATCTTCAGCCTTGGTGTCAATAAAATTCAAATTAGAATGGACAATGTACAATTTAAAGTTGGCAAAAGTTTAGTAAAATTGATATTTTTGTAAATTGCTAGTGGCATTATAAATTAATGGAACCTTTTGGGGAAGGGCGTTGGTAGTAGCTACCAAGGGTCATAAAAATTGTTTACACCCTCAGGCCTAATTATTCTTAACCTTGAAAATCAGACAAATATTTAAACAATGATGTTAATTATTTTTTAAATGATGGAATCATGGTTGACTCTTTCTACACCCCCCATTTTCCATATTGTGACATTATTCTTTTTAATGTGACAGTCAGTTTTTTCCCTTGTTTTGTTTGTTTTTATGTATTTTTTAATTTAATTTTAAACTTATTTTATTACATTTATTGGATGACATTGGTTAATGAAATTATATAGGTTTCATGTGTGTAGTTCAATGTCATCTATGGCATTGTGTGTTCACCACTCGAAGTTAAATTTCTTTCTGTCACTATATATTTGACCCTCTTTACCCTTATCTACCTCCTCCTCTCTCTCCCTTCCATCTGGTAACCATGAAACTGTTGTCTGTGTCCCTGAGTCTCTGTTTGCCTTGTTTGTTTCTTACTTTGAGTTTTATAGCCCACATATAAGTGAAACCATATGGTTCTCAACTGTTTCTGACTGACTTATTTCACTTAGCATGATAATCTCAATATCCAACCATGTTGTCGCAAATGGCGTATTTCATCTTTTCTTATGACCGAGTAGTAGTCCATTGGATAAATGTACCACAGCTCCTTTATCCGGTCATCCATTGACGGGCACTTCAGTTGTTTCCGTGACAGTCACTTTTTTAGTGTAAAAATACATTCATATAAATTCATCTGAAAGACTGTTAAGCTTCAAAAGCATTTCTCAGAATAATAGATTTTAAAATCTATGAAACTTTTTTGTCTTTTATAGTCTCGGTCAAAAAATACTTAGGACAATTAAA
Source organism: Rousettus aegyptiacus (assembly GCF_014176215.1). NCBI lineage: Eukaryota > Metazoa > Chordata > Mammalia > Chiroptera > Pteropodidae > Rousettus > Rousettus aegyptiacus. The sequence continues at coordinate 105,824,786 of NW_023416309.1, forward strand.
TTTTTGAAGAATTGATACTATTAATAGAACCCATACATTATTGCATCAGATTTTTGTATTTCATTTTTACGAAAAAGATAAATGGTATACATGTATAACAGGAATTGAAAAAAAACCCATCCAAGGAGCCCTCAGGTGGGTGCAGATTTCACCCGTTTTTGTCCTTCCTGTGTCTTGTGGGCCTGTTCAATAGGGTCAGTGATGGAACGGTGACCCCAGGTGGTAACTCACGAAGGAAAGATAAGGACGGGAATGTGAGCTAGTAGATCGTAGGAAAATATTTATCGACATGATAAGACTCAGACTTTTAAACTTTTTTTTCAGCAGACAGTTCTGTTAACTGAAACAGGATTCTCTGCCCGATCACTCCAGATCGTATTGGCTTTTCTTACTGTGCAAGTTTATCCTGAGAAAGGATAGGCTTATGGTAGTGGTCCCTGCAAGCCCCATGCGTTCACTAAAAACGAAGGCGATTAAATTAAGCTCATTTTCTTCTTTGAACAGTGTGGGTGATAAGGAAAGGAGAGTAGATATAATAAATCTGGACTTCACTGAGCCACCTGACGAGGTCCTTCTTGAAGGAAATGTAGGAAAATACGGTTTAATATTGGTACGTTTATGTGGTTAAGCGACAGTTTAAAGGGCCATCTCTGAATGACTAGTGTCAACCTGAAGTAAGATTTCTCATTATGTGAGTCACTGGATGATGATACAGAAGTAAAGTTTCCTGCTTGCTTAGAATTCAGAGGAGTAGTTAACATGTAAAATATGAAAATCAGTTTTCTGAAGCTTTAAACGGCCGAAATTAAGAAGATTAAATTTATTGGGGTTGAATATAAAATGCCATGCTTTGGTTTAGAAAATGATCTGCAGAAAGTGTTTGGCCGGGGCGGGAGGGGTGTGAGAGATGGAAGGCGGGGGCGGCCAGGAAGACAGAACAGAACCCCTGGGATGATGGGACGGTGGAGGTGAGAGGCCCCGACTCCAGGACATCGTTTCTATATCAGGTCGTGGAAGGAGGAAGTCGATTCTGGTGACACATTTTAGTAGGACACCGACAGACTCAGATGTGTTCAAAGGAGCGTTTCCAGAATATAGAAAGGTTTGGAACTACGCCAGAGGGAATGTTTAAAGGAATAAAGCTATTCTGCCAAGAGAAGACTAGACTAAGGAGAATCTCCCATCTATTTTTAAATTCGAGGTCTGTAATCCAGGAAATGTTATGCCTGTTGTGTGTGGTGATCATAATAGCTAATGGTCAGCGGGACGTTCCTTACGCACCGTGTTTCACCTGACTTAGGCCACTTCCCATCTTTACAACGATCCCGTGAAGCAGGCACCATTGTTTGTTACCCCCATGTTCTAGCTGAGGCACATCAATTAACTGGCCCAACATCCCACACAGTTAATAGATGATAGAGTCAGAACCTTACCCTGAGCCGTGCCCTTAATTTCCACTCTCCTGGGACTCCCGTGGCGTTCCAGGGGGCAGTAGAGCCCGTGTGTAGATGGTGCTGTGAGCAGAGTTTGAGTGGCTTCAGAGTAGAACTCTAAAGACGTATTCAGACGTGCAGCGGTTTATCTCATGAGAAGGCGGGTTTCCTGACTCGAGTGTGTTCACTCATCAGGAGCGTGTCATGGAGGGATGCTGCGCTTTTGGGGGGCTGCCCCCCACTACAGTTTCTTCCAATTCCGGTGTTCTGTGACTTTCCGTCCCTTTGCCTGATTGGACCCTCAGACAGTCTGTGTGTCTCTTGGCAGATGTAGACATCTCTTAAATATTAAACTCTTAAATGGTTATAGTGTTTCCCACTGGAAGGCTATGTAGATGCTAATCACCCAGGCTTCTCAAATTGGGGTGGGTGATCCCTGGGGTTGTGAGCAAGTGTCAGGATATATGTAAAGCTGCATACATTTCCCAGAGTGCTGAACGCCCATGGAGATTTGTGGGAAAGCAAGGTAGTTTTACTATTGCAGGAACATTCGTTTTAAAACAAACATAGACTTTCCTGTTTTGTAAGATGCAAAGTTCTCATGAATGTTTAAGATAAAATAGGACATTTCAAAGAAAATTCCAGCTTGCAGAGGCAGCTTCAGGCTATGCCCTCAGATCCCCCAGGGTACTATTCATTTTCACTGCTGCAAGGGGTACTTTGGTAGAAAAATTTTAGAAGCACTTTTCCAGTCTAATCCTCACATTTTATAATGAGGAAATTGACATCCAGAGGAAATGAATGAGTTATGCCTTCTGGGCCTCAGTTTCCTTATTTGGTTTTAATTTTTGAGCCCTTCCCTCATAGAAAGCATCCTGCCAGGAACTGTAATGAAGTGAAAAAAAGCAAAGTGGTATTTTAAAATATTTTAGCCAAAATGCAGGCAAAAAGTGTGCAGATGTGGAGAGACAAACATCAAACGCATGGGATAAACAGTCACACAAATATCCTGCAAAGCCCGAGCTTTCATCAAGATTTCCTGTTTCTTTCCTGTATAACCCATTGGAACAAAAAGACAATTCTAATTGTCTTTTCACAAACCTCATTCAAGTTGGAAACAAATAACAAACCAGGCATGCTAGGATTTCCTGAACCATGGAGATTTTTTTGGCAATTCCATCATATCATTCTTTAGTCTTATATTTTATATCTTCTCTTTTCACTACAAAGCCTTTGAAGGGAAATGTAGTTCAACAGATAAACAAGGTCAGATTCTTCAGAATGAATAAATACTTATTGTTGATTATAAAAAAACACTAAAGGACCAACCCCTTACACATTACCATTATTTCAAACTTAAAATAGTTTGGTAGCAGAGACAGTAGTAAAGATAAGACAGGAATTATACAAAATAAGCAAATGGGAAATTTTAAGATTAGTGGAGATATTTAAAAAGCAGATAGCATGCAATTCCTGTTTTTTTCCTCTGTAAATATTTTAGTTTTTAGTCATCTAGATTTTTTTTAGGTAAAATAGCCTAAAAACAAAGGCCTCTTTTAAATTAGACGATTTAGTCTACACTGGAAAAGGATGTAGTAGAAAGCAAGAGACGGAGGAAACAGAGGGAAGACATTCACTAGAATAGGTAGGTTCTCAGGGAGGTGGAGGTGTGTGGGCCAGACCCCAAGCGCAGGGAGAGGCGTTTGCCTCGGAGCGGAGGAGTGGGCCTCTTCTGTAACTAGTGGGGGGGGGGCACAGATGCACAGAACTTTGTAAGTCTGTAGTAGTAAAGTGGGGACACTCATTACTGGACGGTTTTCTTCGTGAGATAGGAGGCAAGATCCTTTGCTGGGACTGGAGGAATTACAGGCGGGGACAGGAGCGCTGAGGGAAGTGGGGGTTTTTACAGTCATTTTGGTGATGGTCTGACTGATCCAACTAGAAGAACGTGGGAAAATTCCATTTTGGCATTGCGGTCTCAGATGAGGTTAATAACCATGAATTTGTGGGTCCCGCTAAAATCTCTTCAAAACGAGCTTTCATGTGGCTTGTTGATATCTACGTCTTGTAGGCTCCTATTATTTTCTTTCTTATTCTTCTTGCTCTCCTTGTATTCTTTTTAAGTCTTTTGGCTCGACTTTCCATTCCTAGTTTGTAATAAATGATTTGGGGGCCTCTGCTACTTATCAGCCACTCTGCTCCTCCTCAGTCAAGACAAATGCAGTTTACGGTCCAGTGATGCTGCAGGTCTTTGAGACTATTTCTTTCTGTAACGGCTAGCCCATGGAGTGCAACCATGCTACCAGGCGTGGACCGTTCCTCCAGGCGACAGGCACAGGCAGGAGAGGAAGCGGGAGGCCGGCTAGGAGGCGACCGACCACAGTGGTCCGGCAAGAGACTGTGTGGCTTGGACCAAGGCGGGGAGTGGGAGCGAGGGCAGGGGGTCAGACTGGGGACATATTTTGCAGGCAGGAGTCGTTAATGGATGTGAAGTAGAGTGTGAGGGCGAGAGGGAGCTCCAAGGTGACTCACAGGTTTTCCAGCTGAGCAGCTATGGGACTGAATGGCAGTCGGGGGCAGAGACTGACACCAGAGTAGGAGAAAGAAAGGCGGGCCCAGTTCTGAGCCCGGGGCTAGAGCCAGGGAAGAGGTGGAGGAAGCAGCGAAGGAGACTGAGGAGGACCAGCCGGTGAGGGAGAAGCAAGAGCTGCAAGGTGCTTTTCCCACACGCCACGTGCCTGTGCAGCAAGGGTTTCAGGACGGAGGAAGTACGTGACCAGTTGTTTCAGATGCCGCCAAGAGGGGAAGTGAGATGGAGGCTAAGAAGTGGCCATCCGAGTAGCAAGCAGGTCTTTGGCTACCTCCACAAGACCAGTTTCAGGAGAGTGTGGGAACCGAAGCCTCAGTGATGTGGGCGGAGAGAATGGGATGTGAGCAGGAAAGGGAGCAGAGAAATGCGGTGGTAGCTGAAGGGGTGTGTATCAAGGGGGAGTTTTTAAAAATGACATAAAAGCGCGTTTGTGTATCCAGTGGAGAAGAAAACGTCGATGATACAGAGAGCGATGAGATAATTATGTGACCCTCATGCTTAATTTGCCGAGAGGGGACACGACCCGGGGCACAGGTGGAAGGACGCACCTTAGATAGCAGCAAGGACGTCCATTCGTTCGTGCCGGGGAAGGGCGGGGGCCGTGCAGGGGAGCCAGCCGGCGAGGTGCCAGGGAAGGCGAGGTCATTCTCTTCCGGCGGCTTAGATTCTGTTTGTTGATTGCTCCTCAATGCCCCACGTTCCATTCAAAATCATGAGTGATTGCGAAGCATTGAAGTAGGCGATCGCGGGAAGGAAAGGGGGAGGGAAGACGTAGTACAGCCCTGGCGTCTATAACCGGATGATCTGCTTGTCCTTCGAAATCCCACACTTGCTGGGGAACTTGGGCGATTTATATTTCAAATCCATTCAAAAGCAGTGATATAGGAGAATAACACAAATTGAATGTGTTTTCAAGAAACAGACAGAAGATAGATTAAAATTAAAATATACAGTTAAGACATGTTTTTCCCTAAAATGTCGAACTCTAAGAAGGTATATTCTTAGTTAATGAATTTCCTCAGTTTGGGAGCAGCAAAGCAGCAAGAAAAAACCTTTTTGAAGCATTTGACTATCCGAATCCTTCCCGGGTTTTAATTGAGAGACGGCAGACAAAAACACAGAAAACGTAGCAAATTTTTCAAAAAGTTGTAAAGGCTCAGGGTGATTATTGTCACTCATCACCGCGGGTGCTGGGCAAGCACTTCGAAGTGTTAGTGGGAGGGGAAGCCCGGGGCGCCGCGCTCAGCCCCGCGCTCAGCCCCGCGCTCAGCGTTTCCTTTGCGGTCGCTGCTGCGCGTCCGGCCTGCGCTTCGTCCAGCGCCGGGGGCTCCAGCAGCCGCTGTCCCAGGCTGTTGATGCAGCGTTGACTGCCAGGAGGAGGAGTGAGGGGGCGGTGTAGGCCGCAGGCCCGCGTTCCAGCTCTGATGGCAGTTAGCACGGTAATGTTCAGCTTGGAAATGGAGAGGACTTGCGTGGCTGGACTGAACTGTTCGTCGATTGACAGATTTCGTGGATGGCTCTTTGCCTTGCTGCAGGTATTAATCCTGGAACCACATGGCCACCCAGATGACAAATTCTGTTTCTGTTCTTGACGCACTGCTGCCTTTTCTTTTTTCTTCCTTCCTTCCTTCCAATTATATAGAGTTAGTTTTTTATTTAACTCAGTTATATGCTCACCACCACCAGGACTTTTAGCACAGCTTCTTCATATCCAAGTCTGTTGTTTGATTCGTCTTTTGACTACTGATATCATTCCTAGTTTTTTTAAAGAAGGGCACATAGTTGTATTCACTGCATTTCCGCGTGCTCGAGAATCACCATATGTCCCCTTATTTTTGAGGGATAGCTTGGCTGGGCATAAAATTCTCTGGTCATTGTTTGTTTTCCTAAAACTTTCTATGCATTGTTGCACTCTTTTTGGCAACTCATGTGTTGCTCGTAATACAGCTTCTTTAGTCATCTCTTGGTTACTTGAGTTTCATCCTCAAGATTCTTTTTTTTTTTTTCAGGAGTGATTTGGATTCTATAGTTCTTGAGTTTTTCCATGTTTTAGTTTAGTTGTAGTATGCTCGAACCATTCTTTTCCTCAATCTGAATTATTTGTTTGTTTGTTTGTTTTTGGTATGCAGTGTACTTTTTTGACATACACATTCATCTCTTCATTAACTTCAGGGAAATTGTTTTATATCATATCTGTGAATACATGGATTTTCTTTTTTCAATTTCCTCTCTACATTATCTTTTCTTTGCCTCCTTCATGGGCCTTTACTATGATGATCTCAAGTCTTTTATCTATGTCAGTGATTCCATTTTCAGCCATGTTTATTCAGTTCATTGTTGTTTCTGTTTTAGAATTAATTTTGCGATGGAGTTATTTTGATCCTTAGCTTTGTTGTTTTATCTTCTTATCTTTGAGTTCTCTCTCATATTCTTATTAAGTTCTCCTAACACTCTAATTGTTTCTGATTTTTAAGGTATGTTTTCCTCTCTCCAGAATGATGGGCCTTCCTCCCTTTCTTCCTCTCCTCTTTACTTCCCCTCGTTAGCTAAGTTATTTTTTTCCCTGACAATAAATTTAAGGTTGTCCAGACACTTCTCCCCTTCATCTTGCTTGGGCTTCATGTGGGCAGCTCTGTTCACATCTACTACTTGTTCTGGTATAATATGTGCGAATTCTCTTTGACTCCTTTTCTGTCTCTATTTTCAGCTTGTCTTCCTCTGAGTTTCACTTTGAGGGTGTGGGCATTTTGTTGCATTTACTTTTCTATACCTTGAAGTAATGATAAGGATGGAGGAGGAGAAATTCTTTGGAGCGCTGAGCAACTCTTGTTAGAGAAGCCGCTATCTGCTTTTTTAAAGCATCTTATTAGTGTTCCACACCAGGATTTGCTCTCTGTATTGGAGAGTTTTTTTTCTTTTTTTATGGAAGCTTCAAAGCTCGTGATCTCATCAGAAAGAATCAGCCCCAGCTTTTCACTTTCCCAGCTTTATTCATCTCTTCCCAGCAGCTGTTTCTATCCCATACATTTACGCACCTATTCCCCACTTGGGAAGAACGGAAAAAGGAATGATTGATTAGTAGTTTATTTCTCCCCAAAACCGGAGTAGTAGAGAATATTCCCCAGCATGATTTCAATTCAGCAGTCTACCTCTGGGGATGGAGAGGGGGGTACCAAATAGTACATCTCACCAAACCATGTCAGAATCTTCTCTTTCTTTCCTTGGCTACCACCTTTTGAAATTTATGTCCAAGATGATATTCCTCTTTCCTTGTTTGGTTGCTCCCAGTGAAAGTTCTCTTGTTTTGTTTTTAGCATTCGTTTTTATTCTTTTCACAATTTTCAGCTTCCTCTGCTATCTTTATCTGGGAGTTGCAGTGCCAGGTGTGTTCTGTATGAGGCATCGGTTGCCTTGGAATACAGTTCCTCTCTTAATACTGAAACCAGCCCAGCAGCAGCTGAATGACTGACTGTCAGGATGTTACAGGGAAAATTCCTGGATTAAAACTGATGTTATGCTAGGTAGCCTCTAAATCACTCCAGATTCTTCAACTTTGTTATTTGTATTCACTGGGGCTTTAACCCATTATACCAAGGCTTATAGACTGTAGGTTTTATAATTTGGCTACATTTAAGATTATTTTAGTTAGTACTTTGTACCATATTCCTCGATTTTAATGTGTTGGGTGTATTCTAGCAGTTCTGTAATTTGTTTTTGGTTTCAGAATTACTACCATTGAGATGTGTCACTGGGATGTGTTGGTCTGCTTTATATTGTGTTTTGAGAAGTAATGGTTTCTATAATTAAAGCTTTATTCCATCCCCTTTGTCTTTTTCTTTATAAGGTTACTAAAAGGTGTTTAGGCCATATTTGCTAGCACTAATTTCACTGTAAAACAGTTACCAGGACTTAAAGTATATGTTCTAAGACCCCCAGGAACTTGGACATATGGCGGTTCCTCCTTGGTCTTTCTTGGGGCCCGAACGTGCTCCTGCCCTTGGGCACTTCATGAAGCATCAGTTGGAATGAAAACGTCATCATCGACAGACTGTGAAATGGTTAGTCTGTGATGGAGGGCTTGCTTTCAAGATTTCAGAACTTCAAAATTTTACTCTTGAGCTTCACATTCAGGGCATGTTGGTGGGTAGCATAGTGAATTGGAGCAGCCCTTACCCATCTCCTATTTTGACCTACAAAAATGACAGTTTCATGTGATTGCCTAGTAGTTTCTAGGCAATAAAGCCATTTTCTCACCCAAACTCCAACCACCAAGCCATCAAGTTCAGTATCTCAAGAGACTTCCAGGTGCTACCAGATGCTTGCAAATGAGGGCTCATTGCTGTCTTGTTTTGGAAGACATGTTAAAGCCAGTCTGCTTTGACACCTGTAGAGCGGGCACTACAAGTATAGTTACCTGGCCCATAATTCACTGCTTTTGGACTAGGGAACTTGAAGCTTTCTCTCCTATATTGCAAGAATCCCTTTGGTCAGCTTTAATTAAGCAGATTCCTTGGTGATGGTATATCCTATTTCCCCTGTAGCATATATAATAGGTTCCGGACCACCTTGACTTAGAAACCACATTGACCACTCAACATTCATCCTCGTAAATGATGTCTGCTTTTACATCCTCCACATTTTCCATGATTTACCACTTTCTGGTCACCACTAACTTCATTAGAAATTATTGTTGGTCAACCAAAAGTGTCTAGTTGTCCCTGGGAAGGAGGATATGCTACTGTATGCTTACCTTGGAGATGTGCCCACAAGTAAAGGACTAAGCTGGAAAATTCGAAGAATTCTTTAACATTTATTTATGTGAAACCTTGAATTTAAACACAGATCCAACTTGATGATGGCCTTTGTAGTTATAAATATAATCATCAAGATATTTCCAGAACACAGTAGGTTTTTCTTCCAGACCCTGCCATTTATCAGGAAAAGACGCAGCTGCCAGAGGATACTGACAGTGAAGAAACCTAGGTAAAGGCCAAAAGGGGCTAATAATATCTAGACGTTGGCCAGAGAGTGCTGGTTCAAGTAGCCAGGCCTGCGCTATTTCACCTGAAAAGGCTCCAGCAACCTTAAGATTTGTTCATTAATTAGCATCACTGAGCAACAGGTCCTGAGAAAATAACAAACTAATAACATCTATGTTTAGGCTTGGCATTCCATTATCTATTTGATTTGTTCCTCATTTTTTAAATGAATCAGCTGGAATTCGAGCATGGGCAGGCTCCGTGATCAGTCTGTCAAGACTCTTTAAACCGCTCAGAGGACATAACTGTGATTGTGTTTTGTCCCTAGAGCCTACAGCGAGGCGATGCCATTACTAACGACCTCAGGGCGACTTCTGTTCATGTATCTTGGGCAAAAATCTGTAATTCTTCTCCATTAATTTTAGGTCAGTTGGTTACTTCTCCCTAGAGTACTGTAAAATATTTTGCCCTCTATCAGTTTTCAGTCACATTCATTTTTCCTGTATTTTCCGAGGCTTTTGAGAACTTGGTAGAGCTTTCCACCTCTTCTTATTTACTTTCACTGTGTTACATACTTAAGTGATTTTAAGTAAAATGTATAATTTTGTTATAATGATGCTTGATATCATAACACTGAGTAGGAAATAATGAAGTGTCCAAGAACTAAGTATGTTCTAACTCAATTACTCATATACTTGGCTGCCTGAAAAAAGTATAGGACTATTAATAAAGTTTTAAATGCTCTCTTTTTGGGGGATTAACATTGTAGTTGCATGAACCACAGAATAATGAAACATGCACATTTATTTTAAACAGTCAAAGAAAAATTTTCTTCACTATTTGGTATAATGTGTAAGGAAAATGTTTTTATATTATTTTTCCTATATTTTGCAATCATTGGAATAATATGGAAAAATGATGCCTGTATTTTAAATAAACATAAATTCACTAGAATGCATCTTTATTCTCAGATGCAAAATAAATTTTCTCATATTATTTTATACATTATTGTGTTCTGATAAGTGTGTACATTCAAAAATTAGTATACTTTCTTCAAAATAGTAAAATAGTATAATAAATTTATAAGTGGTCAGAAATTTACTGTTGATTTCCCAATTCTCTAAGAAAAATCACAATAAGAAAAAATTTTGAAACCTGTGTTTAGAAGCAAATTTAATATGTGTTTTGATCCTTAATTTGCAAGTAGAGGATGACAATTTTAAATCTCAAAGGAAAATGACTTCTGAAATTTAGTGTGGCACGCACGCCTGGAGAAATGAATGCTATCGCTTTAAGATAAGGTAGTCTGGTGATTCATTGCACGGAACAAGATCGATTTGGAGCAGGCTCTTACTGTTAGCTTTTTTGATGATGGATTCTCACGCCGAAAATAACACAACAAATTCTAGATAACAGCAGTTTTTTCCCCTGAAATCCACCAAAACTGAAGAAAAATCCAAGTGACTGTTCTTAGCAGCTGTGTGGCCTGGAGTTCACTGGGGAAGCTGGCTTCCTGCAGGCCCCTATTCATCACCTGCTTCAAAGACAGCCTGGCTGGCTATAGTTTGCAGGCCAGGTAGGGTGCCATTGTGCACAGTCTGGGAGGATTAGTATCAAAGCTGCGGCAACCAGGCCCTTGGTCTCCGGCTGCCATTCAGTCTTGCAGGGAGAGACTAAGACTGGCCAAGGTCACAGTCTCCAGTGTGGAGTGGACTGGGAAAGGACCCTGAGAATAGCATGCCTTTTATGAAATCATGGCGCAAGCTTGCCGCACAGCAGGTGCCCTTCTGGAATACATAGCATCTGTTTGTGTTGGTATACCGTAGCTGACAACGAGATAATAGAGCTTTGAAATTTATCATTTTATTTTTAAAAAGACAACTGTATATACAATAATCCAGATGCGTATGTAGCCCCGATCTTTTATTTGAAAATCATAAAGAAAACTGACCGATTTAATGATTGCTTTTACATAGATATATTTAAGAAAAAAGCAAAGCATACTGACTATTAACCATTTATAACCGTTGCTGATCAGTAATACCCAAATTTGGGGGGGGAATACCTAGCATTTAGCATAATTTTTTCCCAACGTTCAGGCATTTGTGTCAACAGATTGCAAAAGGGTTTACTGAATAAGCTCTACTGTCTTGAATATTAGGAGATTTGGATCTCTCTCCCCCCAAAATGAGAATATTCAAGGGTGAGGTAATAATGACGCAAAAATAAAAATTTCAACTTAGACAAATTAGAGAAAAATTAAGCTGTCCATGAGTTGTCATGACGACAAGGATGTTCTGTTGATGAACTGTCCTCCTCATTGTCCAATCAGATAGTAGAGCTGAAGCTGGAGCATGAACAGGAGAAGACGCACCTATTACAGCAGCATAACGCAGAGAAGGATAGCCTAGCCCGAGACCACGAACGGGAAATTGAAAACCTGGAAAAACAGCTTCGCGCTGCCAATATGGAGCACGAAAATCAAATTCAAGAGTTCAAGAAACGAGATTCACAGGTAATTATCAATAACATTTGATAAAACGGGTATCTTTTTAAAAAGTCATCAGTGTTTAATGTCTTATTCTTGTTGGTGCACGGTGTTTGATCATTTGCAAAACTGACATATAAATGTGATTTTTTTGTTGTTTTTTCTTTCCTCATCCTTCCCCCTACCCCCCGTTTTAGGGATGAATAAGGTTTTAACTACAGAAACCACAGGTAGCCAGATTAAAAATCTCATGGCGCGCTATAACTTGGCCCCTTTTTTATAATCTTGTCTCAGTGCCTTTCATGATGGATTTTTTTAAGGTATCTGCCCCTTACCCCTCCCCTAAGCCTTAGCAAATCCCTAGGAAATATATCAGCCTCACTCCTTGCTTTTTGTTTTAATCTCTGTAGGTAATCAAGCAGCTGTTTTAATATTTGCTTTTCCTACCTAGCGTTCTTTTTTTCACCAGACTGTGTTTGATTAGATCACTCAGATGGTAATTGATAAAAATGACTCCAGCGAAGGGCTATTTCCCATCAGGTCTGTTGCTTTTTCCGACATGCACACACACATGCCTCCTAGACTCCATCTCTGTAGTCCCTGTTGGAAGCCATTTGGCAGAATAACCCCCAGCTGTGGTAGCATTTGACTCTTCAAACTTATGGATGAAATGTGCACTGTCAGCATGGAAAATTATCTTTATAAATTTCAGATGAAAAAAAAAATCTTATTGAGCATGTATCTTTGTAGTACAATACATTCTTTAGGGTATATATAATCAAAGGCCTTTAGTGTATCCTCTTGAGATTGCTGTGAAATTTTATTAAAGAAAAATTGAAGAGCAATTGATAACAATAAAAAGATCATTTTCTTTTCTAATAAAACCATATCATATACCAAGTCTAAATACCTCTTTTCCCATTGAAATCTAACCCTATTCTCCACACTATATATAAGCTTTTTCTTAGTTATCCTTCCTCCCAGGATAATATAATTTTTAAACAACGAACTAAACCTTCTATTTGTTATCATATGTGTTTAAACAATTTTATAAATATTTATACCTAAAACACTGCTGATTAAATAAATGTTAATTTTTTGAGTGGAGGGTGGGAGGCGGTAAAGCAAAGGAGTTATTGGTTATATTTCATTTGACCTTGAGTCTTTTACCTTCAGATAATGACTGGGCAATATAAATATACTCAGCACAAGTCAGTAATGCATGTTTATAGGAAAATAATTTGTAACTTGTTTTCCGGGGGGTTGCTGACTAAGAAGGTAGTCATTGTAGTAGCCATAGTACTAGAATAGTCAGGTGGTTCCTGTTAAACCAACGTGTATTACATTTTTGCCACCAGCCTCGTTAGAGCCTTTATAAAATATATGCTGATCTTTTGGTGGTTAGCCATACAATTTTTAAAGAATATTTTCAAACCTACATTCTCTTTTAAAGATGATGCTGCGCCTTACCATTGTCTTCTACGATAAGGGTTCTGAGTCAGTGTAGGGTCTGTTTGCTTAGTAGAATTGAATAATTGATACAATAAAATACATTAATTTATGTAACGTACTACTGCTTTGGTGCTGTGGCGAGCCGACACAGTAGAGGCCGAATTTAGAGGGAATCTTTGTGACTTTTGCATATGTCGTATCTGCCATATAGAGGGTGCGGTTCATCCAATGATAACAAAAGGGAAAATTTAGAATCATTACATATAATTAAGCCACAGGGAGAATATAATAAGGTTATTAATTAAATTTCTTCTCATGGAAATATTAAGTATGAAGACCATGTGACTTCTTCAGATGCTGTAACATGGGCTTGTATTTCTCATATTCGTGTCTGTCTTGGAACAATTGGAACTGCTGCCATGGGAATGCTAGTAAGCAATGGAAAGAGGCTAAATGCGTTTTTGATTAAAGTGAAAGTGATTTTCTGTATAAGGAATATCTAGTTAATTTTAGAGAATATATTTTTTAAAAACTTTATCAATAAGTAATATTTTTAAAAAATCTTATCATGGATCCCAAAATGCTAATAATTTGTATTTATTTTTTGGTTATTCATTGAGGTAATTCTTTCCTTCAGGTAAGTCCTAAGTTTTCCAAATATATCTTTTAATGATTGTGCTCTAAGTAATCTAATGTATAATGCTTTTCAAGTCTTGAATTTCATTCACAGGTTTCAGAAAAACAAAGTGGGCATATACTTTTAAAATAGAAGATTTTTTTTTTTTTTCAAATCGTTTTGGGTTTAATGCAAAACAAACACAAGTATCTTAAATATTGGATCATATAGTTTTTTATTTTGGTTCCAGAGAGATTTGATTATCAGTTCATGTCTGGCTGCTCCCGTTAAGCAAAGCAGTGGAGGCCATTTTGTAAAAAGGACTATTTGTAATAGTTAACCAAAGAGGACCAGTGATATCTGTTTTGGATACTGTGGCTTTGTTGGCAGCATTTCTTCCATCAGATTCTTGAATGCAGATAACATACTAAAAATCTAATTTTGGCCTCTAAAATGTATAACCTATTATATATTTATAAGAATATTATTATAAAGTATAGTTACCTGTCATAAGGTGAATCATATATCAACTAGGACGTCTTTTTTGGTTAATATGCTATATAATTATTACAGGTTAGTTGTTATTAAAGTAATTTCTGTTTTACAGAGAAATAAGAGAGAATAATACAGCTAAGGACAATTAACCATTTCTCTCATTTTGTTTGGTGCATTTAGCTAATTATTCTATGCTAATATTATATTTTTGTCATAATACCTTAATTTTCTATGGTAGGCTATTTTTTGCTGTGATGTGATAAAATGCACATTAAATTTCCCACCCTTATACAAAGATGTTTAGTCTGGTATGTACCTAAGGTCATATCATTTAAGAAAAGCGTCCGGATTAGTAGACATCAAGACATAGAGAAATTTACCACCTCATCGTCAGGTATTTCTCACATGCCAGATGTCTCTTACTGAAATTATTTTGGAGAAGGATTTGATTGACTTAGTCATGTTTTTCAATATAAAGAAAACGTATATTTTCATTATGATTATTCTAGGGAAGCTTCTTCTAATGTAGTGATTCTACATGTAATTCTTGTTTTGCTTTTGAACTGCGATGTAGTGAAAGAATTCCTGTAATTCATCCCTTTGAATTTGATGAAAAACAGAACATAGGTTCCTTGATCCTTAGTCATTCTTTTAGGACCCCGAACCACTTAGAGATTGCTTGATCTTCTACGTTTGCTGCAAAAGTGAGTGGAGCGTATGAATATTGTAGAGACTATTACAGAGAAGCTTTGTGATCCGCCCCAGAGGTGGTGTCACCATCTTAGGACAGCTGTCTGTGTGACCTGTTGAAGCACAGATGAATTGAGGAGTCAGGGTAACCACAGCAGCCACTGTGAACCGCCATCAGTGTAATGCAAATTAGATGCAACAGACTCAAAGAAGGTTATCAGTGATACCTGAAAATATATTAAACTTAGGATTTGAATATAGTAAAATGGCTCTTTCCTAACATTGGCATCTCAGTGCTTTTCTTGGTTCTCTAAACTGAGAATCATTATTCAAATATGAACATTTTGCATAATAAATGGACAGATCATCTTGATTTTGTCATATTGATTGACAGTAAGAGGCTGTACCTATCACTGATTCTAAAATGTGGGATTTTCAGAAATCCTGTTCTTTCTCTCTTCTAAAAAAAAAAAGCTTTCCAAAAGAGATATGTATGATCATTTTAACACTTTATCATTTAATTTTAAATTAAATTATATCTCAATAGCATTATTTTATTTTCCATGAATTTTGGGATCTGGGCAAGCGATAAAAATCTTTAGTAAACTGGGCGTGTGCATGCATGCAGTGGTCTAAGCACCGCTGTCATTCTGCAAAGATGGCTTAAGGATAAATTTAACAGTATATGTGTTCTGAACATTATTGTTAGACATGCACATGGTCTTTGGGTTTTTACAGGGGTGGTATTTTTCTACTGAAAATACTTGATTTTAATCTCTTTATACTCCAACTGCTTTTAAAAGGGATTCGAGGCAAAATTTTATAACAAACACTTGCTTAAGCAGGTAACATATAACTGAAAATAATTAAGCAATGATATTAACCACATCAGAAAATCGATATGTGACAGAAGATGCTTCGGTTGAGTACAAGTTTTAGCTTCGAGCTTGCCTAGAAGCCACAGCGAAGAGGGCAATGTGATGAATCGTGTGATTCTAATGATCTAATGAACAAAATCACACCAGTTCATGTTTCTTTTTTTTCTTTTCTTAGCTCTCAATTTTGAGAGAAATTTATGACATGGGACTTAATATAAAGGACACTGACCAATATAGCCGATGATGTTCTGTATATGTCAAAACATCTGGAAATAAAATCTGGTTAGAAAACCTTAGATTCTTTAACTACTTTCGCAAAGTGTAGTCAGCAGGTTTTATTTTAATGCGCCAAAATTTCATTTTAATTTATTGAGAATTCAAAAAACACAGCTGCTTTGAGAGATCCAATACTGTAGATTTTATGAATCAAAAAAACAATTTTTAAGTCACAAGTGTAGGAAATTCTAATACTGTCATTATATGTCCATTTCAGAAACCCTTCTAAAATTTCTGAGATTGGAAATCGTTTAAAAGTTAATGCCGTGATGTTAATTTGAAGTGTGTCATTACTCTTTCTCTTATAGCTGATTCTCTCATCCTCTGAATTTATACTATAGAAAATTATAAGGAATAATAAAATCAAGTGGTAATTTGGTCCAGGAGTATAGGATGTTTGTACCTGTACTAAAATGGTTCACATCCTACCTGTGTAACTAAAATAGTGTTTCATCATCAATATTTATTCACCTCATTTGCTTGGTTTTGAGCTAGTAAATATTTTTATTTCTTCGGGTCGCACTGGACTGATTGCTTGGATAAAGCAGGCTGTGTAAACCATTGCTGTTAGTGTAACCCTGCTTTGTGTCCCCTTCTCCCTGGCGACACACACAGTCACATCAGAGTGGTTGCCCGGCCTTCCAGCTGGGTCCACACAGCACTCTGGTGCTCACCTGCTGCTGCACTGCCCTGTGTGTATTAGAGGGAAGAGGGGTGGAATTAAGTGGTTTTTAAGTATTAAGTGGGTTTTCCTGCAGTGCACATAATGTTTAATGTTAGACGTTGGAAGAGTTGGTGAGAAATGCTTTTAACGATTCACTTCATTATTTCACAAAAGGAAAATAAGACTTTTCCAGTGGTCTTGTGGTAAAACCATAATCACAGTCTTGAATTTACCTTTTTTAGATGAAGTTTTATGGTATTTATCTCAGCGCTGTATTTAAGATAGCCCAAGAACTTTCTGTGTACATTTAAAATATAAATATAGAGGCTTTCCCAACTTAAGCCACTTTAAAAAGCCTATGGGAGAAATATTGTTTTTCCAAATAGGACCAAAGTCCTTCTCATATTTTGACATGGGTGCATTGATGGGAAGATCTCATTTTTTTAGTATCCAGTAGTGGTGTGCCTAATATTGCATAGGAATTTAGTAATGTATATTGTTTTATATATTATTATATATATATATATGTATTACTATGTGGAAGAACACTGTTTCTTACATACTTAATTAGAACATATAAGAAGCTGCTTTTTCGAGTGAAGTTTACATTTTTTGTAGGTCACCAGTTTTCTTTCTTCATTATAATTCTAAAATTCTGTAATTACTTTCATCTTCTAAGCACAACAGTAGCATATATTACCTACAATTAAACTACTACGAATAACCTGGTCCTCATTGTGGAGAAAATTATGTTGTTTAAAAAACAAAAACAGGTTTAGACAAGGAAATTGATTTCTCTAAGAATGATCCGTTTGTAGGATTATTACACAATGTATCTAGTCCTGTGCATATTTTTTAAATGTGGTGGTTACCATGGAAACCACATTCTATGGCATGTGGTCCACTTTTAGATAAAGAATAGTCTTTTTAAAGATAAACCCTTCCAAATAACATAAAGTATTCCCTCTGAATTAGCAACTTCATGTCAATTAATAATGATTGCTTTAAAAATCTGTCTTTTCTCATTATGTTAAGTAGATTTTTTAGAAATATTAAAATTGTTCTTGAGGAAGTAATGCTGGAGACAAATTTAAATAAGGAGTATAATGTGGTAAATGTACAGTGGCGAAAACTGAAGAAATGGCGAGGGAACACAAATCTGTGTGTACAGAATGTTCCACCAGACAGGAAGCTTTTAGTCGTATCAGGCGTCTTAAGTATTCAGCAATAATATAGTCAGATTATGTAATCTAAAGAGATGATCACATCCAATTAATTTCAGTTTACAGATAAAGAACCTGTAGTTCAAGGACATTATCTTGCCCAAGGTCACAGAACTAGCAAACCAGGCTTCTTTATCTTAATATAGTGTTCTTTCTTTATCTCACAGCCTCTTCCAAGAAAGATTTTAGATTTTTGGAGAGACCTAGCACAGGAGGGAGACCCTGGTACTCTTTGTTCCCATTAGATTCTCAACACAATGTGCATTTCTTTCAGCGATTTGCCATATTTGCCTTTGCTGCGAAGTCATAATTGAATCATGCTGCTTGAGTCCCAGTTTTAGTAAGCAGCACCTCCTAGAACAACATCGAATGTGTATACTTGTGTGTGTTTAACAGCAGCAGCAGCAGCAAGTATTTATTGCATCTTCCCATGCACCAAACCCCTTGCGATGTCCTTTACTTTGCCTTATCTCATTCAGCACTTCTAATACCCTGTAAGGATTCAATTTCCTATTTGGAAACTCTGTTTTGACCTTACATGGGTCAGAAGATGACCATTTGTATTTCTAATTTATCGATGAAAAAAGGTTTAGAAAGCGTAAGTAAATTGCCCAAGGTTACATAACCCGTAGTTAGTTTTACTAAGATTTGGGGCAGATGCCCCTGTCCTGTATGCCTGTTTATATATGAGCTCTTTGTCGCTGAATTTTGTTTATATCCCATAAAATCCATTATGTTTTCAATTTTGGGTTGTTGCTACAGTGCTAAATTTAAAATACTGATACCCATAACTCAGAATGTGTAAATCCAAACCAGGTTTTAGCTGGCATTTCAGTCTTTCTCCAAAGCCATAAGCCACGGTTATGTCTCTATTCTGAGGCAAATTAAACTCTGAAAAGATAACACATTTCTTAATATTTTATGTGGAATACAATTCCTTTCCCCAAATTTCAGAAATAAGATATGTCCAGAATTAGACTCTCGTTGAGCGTTTAGGTCAGTGAGGCCTACCAATCTCTATAAAAATTGCTCAGGAATTGACATTTAGTCCTGGTGAATATGGTTTGTTGTGAGTGGTTTATTATAGGTGAATGTCTTTTTATATTCACATATTAATCTGGAATATTACCTATGACCTATTCATTTTATGGAATGACTCTTTAAATCTCAGAGACTTCAGTGTTAGTATTTTTTCCCTAAAGTAATCCTTGTAAGGATCCTATTGTGCGACGACTAGTCCAAAACCTTTTAGAAGTGAAGTCAAGTTCAAACCAGAGACTTTCTCAGTAGAAATACAAGAAATAATTAGACAACGTGTTTCCTTTAGAATCCTCAAAAACCATTTATGTTGATATAGTTTTGGCTGGATTCTAGAGTTATTTTGGTCAAAATGAAAAGTTTTCAGGTGAATTTATTTTTTTTAACATAAAATACCACAGAGATAAATCAATGTTCCACATGCTGAATACATTCTCATTGATGTGAAGAAAAATACTTTCAGCTATTCTTAGCATATTGCTCTTGCTTCTCCTCTTCACCTTGGCCTCAATGTAATTACTAAGAACGTTGGTGGAAATTATCTTTAAGGAAGTACTGGATGAATAACTCCTGTTCCTTCATGTCTCAGAAAAGTCAGTTTTGGAGTTAAGACTCAGTCAGTTCTCTAAGAGACATCCCTGATGTCGTTATTTGTATATTTGAGGTTATTTTTGTGACAAGTTGAAGCCAAAGTGCTAGAAATGATTGGCAAGATGATGATGTCACCTCATGTTCAAAGAGCTGGCAAATTTAAGCTTATTAAACTGTCGTTTTGTCTTCCATTCAGGACTAATTGGAATCATGCCCAGTTGCATGATCCAAAAGATATTTAACACCTGAGCGTTTTTTTATGAGTAAATGGCAGAAATTGATGTCAGGGAGACCTTAAACTCCTGTTTAAGGAGGAGAGCAAGGCATAGCATGAAAATAATAGTCTATTTTCAAACTACTTGAATATTTATATATAGAAAATATTTGAAAAATATTGTCATTAGAAAGAAACTTCAATATAAAAGTTGGTCTAATTGCGACCTAAAGCATTGAAATTGGTGGATTGATGTGAAAATTAAGATAATGTTTTTCAATTGAAAGAAATATTAAAATTCAGTGAAAATTATTTTTCTTCACTTGTTTTAACAATTTTTTTAAATTGCTACCTGACCTCTCAAGTACTTTTGGATATTTGTTTATTGGGAAGTTGGGGAAAGATCACAAGAGGTCAGAAAGAAACAGTACACAGTTAGACGGGCAGGGTTTGAAATTTTGTTTTTCCAGTTCATTTTGATTTGTTTTGCTTAGGTGTGAAGTCAAGGCCTGAACTTCTTAATAGTGTTTGAAAATGAGTTAATGAGTTCATTCCTCAGAGAATGAAGTTCACTCCAGTGTGTGTCCTGGATCTGGGGGTCTCTTCCTTTGTCAGTGGGGGCAGTTGCAATGCAGCATGAGTCTCAAAGTGTGTGTGTACGTGTGGTGTGTGCGCACGCGCGCATGTTTGTCCCACTGATACTGTCGCTCTGCGGGGCAGAGGAACTGCCTGTGAACGTGGAACCCGCAGTCCAGCCAGGCCTGGCATCTCAAAACAAGGGAGCTTTCCAGTGGAAGGACTAGAAAATTATAGACCTTTAAAAAGGTTAAAGTTAAACTGGTGATTCATTCGTCTTAAGTTTGCTCTTTAAGTCAATACTTATTAATGAAACAAACCCCAGATCCGTAGGGTCAAGTGGGACCTTATTTATTTCGTTATTTGCGAAGATGTCATTTAATGTACAAAATGCATGTGTTCACCAAATGTTTCCTGAACAGCTAATTTTTTTGCAATGTAAATGTTTTATCTTCGCTTGTTGGGCAACTTTTGTAATAGCTCCAGATAAAGTGATGTTGGCATATGCAACAAGAGAAGTGGAGTGTGAGGGCTGAAAACTTTTTGTTCTTTGTTCTTCAGTTGTTCAAAAGTGACGGCCAAAGCTGCCGTGAGACAAAAGCCATGAGTTCAAGAGGTACAGTGTGTCCCCGCTCCCCTATTAAAGCCAAGCCTGATGTGCAGCTGCTGGGTCAGACTTTGGGAAACACGGGAAAATGCGCCCCTGCCTTTTACCTCTCTAGCCATCCCTAGTGACAGGCAGTAAACCTCACTATCTGTTGCCATAAGCTTGGTGTTTCTTAAAAAAAATAACCATTCAACTCCGAAATAAGGACAGTAGAATAAATCTCATGAAAATCATGATTAGTTTTAACTATTCTGATTGCGCTTTGAAATGTCATTGTTCTATATTGATACTGACAAAACAGAACTCTGTGACTTTTATATTTTTGTAATTATGACTCTTCAGATAATATATGTCAAGTCAGATTTTCACATAAGTTTCCCTATCTGTGAAAATCAGGCAGAATTATGTATATGGAATTTCCTTGTTACAGTTTATTCAACACAATTTGTTTATTCGATAAGGGCTTTCTGAGCGCTGTTCTGTGCCAGGCCCTGGGGCTTGGGTGCACCCCGTTAGGAGGGACTTCTCACATCCCGATGCGTGTGAACACCGCCCCAGAGTTGTGTAGGGCGTGGCTTTTATGGCACGAAGGAGATTCCCACTCTGGGTACAGCAAAGAACAAGATAGACCAGTGCTGTGCTCTAAAGTAACTTCCACTTGAGTTAGGGAAAGGAAGGCCAATGAAAACACACACAGAAAAACACAGATGAACAAGGAGAGTATCGCGTAGCAATACCTGGGATGTGGAGAATTAGAATGGAGAGAGACGATGCAGTGGCCGAGTGACTGTGCTGGCTGGCCATCACAGAGGACCTCGCCAAGGAAGAGCTAAGGTCGGACTGACGAGACGCCAGCCAGACTGAGGAGGATAAACTTGGCGTGTGCAAGGAATGAAAAAGGAGGCCTGATGGCGTGAGCATGGCGGGCACAGGGCAGGGCAGGGCCGTCGAGAGGCTTTGTTTGATTATAAATGTGATGGGAAGATAGAGACTTTTAAGCAATAAGGTGACATGATCTGTGTCAAGTGTTTAAAAGGCCACTGACTGTTGTGTGTAGTCCTGGATGTCCGCATGACATTCGAGGCATACGGACTTGCTGCTGGGTTAGGCATGGGGAGTGGAGGAGGGGAGAATCCTCTAAGGTTGGGCTTTGAGCAGCTAGGTAGATGGTGGTGTTGTGTGAGGATAATTAGGAGGGAATAAAAGCAAAAGCGAGAGTTCTGCTGTTGCCAAGCTAAGTTTTTAAGCTACATCTTAAACATCCAGATGGAGATGTTTCAGACAGGAGTTGGATATGCGGGTCAGGATTCCAGAAATACAAAGAGGACGTCATTGGCATGTAGACAGTAACTAAAGTATGGACCTGGATACAGTTGCCAATTCCTTATCAAATATGAAGACTTTGAAGATGCTGGTTCCCCGTTGGTCTCTACCACTTCCTGGCTCTATAAACCTGAGTAACTAACTCACTTCATCTGTCTGATCATCATTGTCCACATCTGTAACTTTCATTCATCTATTTAGTGTCACCTGTGGCGCTCCCACTACGTGCCAGACACTACACTAGACCTTGGGATGTTAAAAAAGGAAGAGACCCTGGCCTCGAGCCTACAGTCCGTGAGGAAGCCGGCACTGCGCACCTGTCGCAGATGGCGGGCAGCATGATTCGTGCCAACAGCGAGCTTTCTCGCAGCCCGTGACTCAGTCTGAGAATCTGGGCCTTTGAGGGGAGCTTCAGAACAGGTCGTGAAGTCCTTTCTCCTGCTGGCTGATGCCAGGCTGAGTATGTTCTCCCTCTCACTTCAAATCCTTAGACCCTCGGCTCTTACGTAGGCCCAGGTGAAACCTGGTCCTTTTTACCTCCTTGGGTGAACCTGACAATTAATCACTGCTTCTCTAGGTGAACTGTGAAACCTTTCTCTGTACCCCCAGCAAGACTCTGGGGACCCTGAAACCCTCAGTGGAGCAGGAGGCTCTGGGCTGGTGTGTGGCTGATCCTGCCCACATCACTGAGGAAGCCCAGTTCGGTGGTGCCTGCAGATCATGACCCTGCCACTGACTCCCTGAGGTGCTGGCTCCTTCTGGGCCGCATGGTTTCCATCCATCTCTGGAATGGGGTCCCAAAGTGCACGTCCGGCTGCAGACCGTTTTTTGGTACAGCAGTTTGTTTATTTGCTTGGCCACAGTTCTCATATCGAAATAAATAAACTAGCATTTCAGTTCCTCGTGACAGTCCAGGACTTAGGTATTATTGTTGTTTTTCCTCTGTTTCCTGAAATACCACTTTCTCTTGGTTCCCTTCCTATCATTCTTGACCCACTTTCTCAGTCTTTTTGTCCTGCCCTATCTCCTCCATCTTCCCTTAGGCAATGGGTGTCCTCTCTTCTCATTCTCCCTCCTCACCATCCATGCTGGGGACCCCCAGGTCTCTGTTTCCAAAGAAGAGCGCTCTCCCGAACCCCGTCCCGCATCTCCGGTTGCCTGAGTGCAGCGTCCCGCGGCACGTCGGGCGGGGCTCTGGATCTCCTCTGCCCGCCCCCCGCCCCCAGTGTCACGTCCACTTTCCTCATCGCCCGTTCCTTCGCCAAGTCCCTTATCATCTCTCACTGGGACGACGCCCGACCCGTCACCCAGCCTCCAGGCTCGCTGCCTTCCAGTTCTTCGTCCTCC
Source organism: Rousettus aegyptiacus (assembly GCF_014176215.1). Taxonomy (NCBI): domain Eukaryota; kingdom Metazoa; phylum Chordata; class Mammalia; order Chiroptera; family Pteropodidae; genus Rousettus; species Rousettus aegyptiacus. Next base: position 105,848,266 of record NW_023416309.1, read on the forward strand.
GTTTCAGATTCTTCCGTGACTTCTGATCGTTTATAATTGCGATCTCTAGACTTTTTTATTAGACATTCCTATCATACAAAATTGGGGCATGCAACCCAGTGTGAATATGTATCAATCTGTAACACTACTATATTAATACAAAACAGCTATTTTTAAAAGATTAAATATGGATACACAGAAATGGAAGTTCTGTTTTTTCCCCCGTATCCTGATAGACTCTACTTGGGAGGATGCTACTCCGCATAATAACCAGCAGGGGTAATAAGTGTCACAAGTGGAAACCGGTGTGGAGAGGTGGAAGCGAGAGGACGGGCGGCACGGGGAGCATGAACCCCCCGCAGGAGGCCGGTTTTCGGGGCGTCCCGTTCCACCTCTCAGCATGGCACGGAGTGTTCTCCAGGAACTTACTATCCCTCTCCTGTTTAGAACGCTTTATCCCAGTCTAATTTGCATAGCAAATTTCTACTCATCTGTAAAACTCCGTGCACACGACTTCTCCGATCACCTCCCCAGACCCTGTGTCCCCACGCCACACATAAGACTGCCATATCGTCTTTACTTGGAATCACAACACCTTTATCACTTCATTGCGCTTTGAGATATGTATATGTCTGTAACTCTGGAAGGCCTAAAGGCTGGGCCTGCGGGAGGAGACCACAGAGTATAACCGTCCATTTCCATGCTGATATTGTTACTGGTTCTTGACATCTGGTGGGGCAGGCAGGGTGTAGGCAAAGTTCCCAGACAGGGTCCAGGAGGGTGTTGACCTCCCTCCACCCCGTAGAACGAACGGGCAAGTACCTTAAGGGCGTGATTAAATCATCACGCCAATCAGGTTGTATGACCTTCAGTAAGGTGCCTTCGCGGGGACCTGAGGGCCAGGGCAGCTCGTCCTTCTGACAAGGTGCACAGAGACACATACGACAGAGCCTGCCCCCGGGGGAGTCCAGTCTCGCCGGGCCATTTAGCGGGTACGCAGAGCACTGCGGACGAGATGACTGCTGTTACCTGGTCATCCGCCCCTCGTCCCCAGTCAGAGGGAACTGGGCAGGCCTTCACAGGGAGGGGGTATGAACAGCGGTGAGCTGGAGAGGAAAACAGCTGTCACAGCCACCACGTCATGAAATTGTTTCCAATTAGAGTGCTCTCATCAAGCTGCTATCTGTTACACCGAAAAATGGGAGTTTCTGTGGATGGAAAAAGTGTAAAAGGAGAAGGAAGAGGAACGTTGCAGGAAGATGACTTCCTGGGAGGATGCCGGGGGCAGGCAGCGGGGCGTGTAAGCAGAAGGCTTGGACATCTGCGGCTGGGGGGCGGGGCAGGGACGAGTTTTAGGATGTGCAGAGGAGGAGGGTGTGCTTAAGGCAACCTCCACCTGCTCGAAGTTGAAGTCGTGCCTGGGGCCAATAATGACCAAGCAGCAGTCACATATAGAGACATATAAGAGGAAAAAGCCCCTCCCTTAGGAAGATAAACGCCAAGGTGCCCTTGGCCTCATAGGAAACCTGGGGGCAGGTGAGAGGCTTGTAGGTCAACTTCTTGAGGGTAAGGTTATAGGCTTCCCACCTGTGAGAGATCCTGTCACTCCGCGTCAGTGGGGGCCCCTGCTCATTCCTCCTCTCCACTTCCCAGGTCTGTGCCCGATCCTGATGGAGAACGTTATTTCCTCTCCTGCACCCCAACCCCTGCCCCTAGTACCCCATCCTCAGAGCTGCCTGCTTGAGTGTCCTTGCAGGACTGGCTACACATTAGGTGTCAGAAGCAAACGGGTGCACACTTACGGGTTGGACCGGCCATGGCCATGCAAGGTTACAGCCTGGGGAGGGGCGGCACCCCGAGCCGTGGACCCAGGACGGCGGGAAACGGCCCCATCCGCTTCACGAGAACGGTCGTTTTCACTAAAATAGGATTCTGTCGTTTAGAGAAATGTAAACATGTTCAACTAGAAACAACCTAGTTTTATTATGCTTTGTCTTTATTCTGAGAAAAGGAATTAACCACAATGTTATGTGCTCGATGCTTTCTCATACTCTCGGGAGAGGTCAGTATCATCCGCTTTTACAGAAGGGAAGGCGGACCAAAGTGGGCAGCTCTTTAGTGAAAGAGATAAGATTCGAACCCAAGACTGTCCGACTTCCAAGCCTGTGAATGTCTCTCCCCTGAGCCTCGTCATGGTGCGTGTCACAGGCCCACCCACCCACCCGCTCGTGGTGCACGTCACAGGCACACCCACCCACCCGCTGGTGGGACAGCTTTATTTTTGCTGCTACTCAACAGGTGACGTGTGGTTAACTTTCATGAATAATGGAAGTCTCGTTTCACAGAGCCAATCAAATTAACATGTTGGAACTATTTAGAAGGGCACATAGTTCGGGGACCCTCCAAGTCCCTCCCCCAAATCCTAGCAAAGTCCCCCAGCACTTTACACATGACATTATAGCTCTTTTTTTTTTTTTTTTTTTTTTTGAGCCTCTCTTAATGTCAGGCCGTAGTTAAGGCTGCGGCTCTTTCCCCTAAGCAACTCTTTCTCTTCTGAAACCCTGTGGCAGTCCATGGCTGTTTAGATTGAGCTCAGGAACGTTCTTAAACATTAATTTAGTTTGACATGAGTCGGTGCACAAATTAATTATTCAGGCACATGTTGTTCCCCGCACATGAAAAGAATGACACTGTAGTGAATCCCGTCCTGACGACCACATGTGAATCGCAGTGTTACCAGCAATCAGACTATCAGAGAACAAAAGCTGGCAACATACAGTACCTCTGAATTTGGCCAGTCCCACATGATTAGCATAAATATGTGAAGCAATCAGAACAGTTTTGGACTTCCCAGGAAAGGGTCCCTATTCTGATCTAGTTCTAAAAGAATGTGGAATAAACTCTTCATTTAACCAAGTACAAAAATATGTCTGCTATGCAGTCATAATCATGTGTCATTAATCAGAAAATACTGCAGAAACTCTGACAAATTAAAAACACAAGGATGTGTCTGCAAGGGTTTTTTTTTTAGCCATTAAAAAGCCGCTTCACCTCTCAGGCAAGCTCTTTTATGGCAACTTCTTGCTCAGTGTACTGACATCTTCAAAGGCTCTGACATCTGTCGGCCTTTGAACTACCATTAAAAAATATTATCCCATTTCCATTCTTTTATGCCCATTTTTTTAATTATAGCCCTTCTTTCAAGTCGGGAACATGGTTGGTTTAAATGATGCTGTCCTTTCGTTTTCAGCCACCCAGCTGCGGTTTGAATAAATTGATGTAGAATCAAAGGCGGGACTTTAAAGGAAAAAGGTTTGATGGACTTGGACTCCGAACCAGATGAGGTTTTATGATGAAAAGGGTTTAATCCCAGCACAGGCATTGCTTCTATCAGTTGAGCAGTACAAAGCAATTCATATATATAGGTTCACGCGAAATGATCTATTTTTTTTTTTTAACAGCACAGATCTCTTCAGGACTTGCAAATGTGGCATTAGCTAATATTCAGAGAGCTGATTTCCTTTCATCCACCAGAAGCTTATGATTATAGTACAGTTCTCGAATTGGAAATGAGAGCTGCAACACAGATTTAAAGCTGTGCTGTCTGATTTGTATTCAATATACATGTCACTGCGGGACAGGCTAGTCTGGGCCAAGCTGGTTCAATACAAGGAAAAACAGTTTCATCATCCGAGATTCTTAGTCAAAATATCAGCAGCTAATTAAGACGGCAGTCTCATGACTATTAGCGAGGTGTTTGGTTGATTGGTATCTCTTAAAACTTGACAAGAAGGGTTTGAAAATGCGTCCTCTCTTTTATTACATATTCTTCTTGCAGTGTTAATGTGTTCAAGTGCATTGCAGGGCAATGAAGTGTAATCAGATAACTCAAACCACTTTTTTAAAAGGGTGAAAGGACAATTTTAAAACAATTATTTATTTTGCATTAAGATAGTTCCCCTCATTTGATTATTGACCTTGAAGACTCATTTATGAAAGCAGATGTCAACATTATCTTTGTTCAGTATACTATTGAATGGTAACTATTAGCTCGAGCCAAGTTGTTAAAGTAACTAGATACGTAGTCGAGGATATTTACAAACGTAGAACACAGCTCCAAGTCCATTGTAAAGTGAAAAGTGATTACTTTTTAATTTTCTGATAATGATTCAGGGTAAATAGTACTTTCGATTCATTAGAAAATTTTCATAAGATAATGTGCACTTGCTTTACATTAGAAATTTGCCGTTTCTCAGAATTAAAAAATAGTTCTTCCATTTACTTAGATGCTTTGGTACCTTTTAATTGTACAAATCTGATCATTCTGCACCACCGTTTTCATCTTCAAAGAGAATTTCTGTTTTTAACTCTGAGTATGCAAACCATAGTTTAAAGAAAATCTGACCATGTATAGTTTTAAATTAGCAAACTAGATGTCGATAAGAGAAGCAATGCTTTCATTTTTCCTTTACTACAGTTTATGGTCTACCTTATATTCTAGGATGTTTCATTTTCTCTTTTCTCCTTAGAAGAAAATATGGAATAAAACACTTTCATATGGGATTTACCGTGAAATACATTTTGCCCAGTCCTTACCTAGTTTTTGTTGATTCACAAGAGTTTACTGAATTACTTGGAAGAAGTTGGATTATTCTCAGTATCATCATTGTTTTTCACTCTGGGATCCCATTTTAGCTTCTCCCCCCCTTCCCCCCCCCCCCCGCCCCGCCATTTTTAAATTATACTCTGACCCGCTGATCCTTCACCGTGTTTAACTGCAGAGCTAGGTTTTCATCACGGAGCACATCCCTCTCGCTCTACCCTACTGTGCTGTGCCTGCATCTTCCCGATGAATCCTAGTTTTCCTCCTGCTTCTCCCACTTCATCCAGTTTCTTTCTTCTCTACTGGCTCCTCTACCGCTCCGCTAAATATTGGAGTCTGCGCCCCCTTTGTATTCTCGTCACTCTTCTGTTAAGTGAGCATCTACGTGCCTGTGGCCTTAAATAATAACTATATGCTAATAATCTCAACATCTCTCGTCTGAGAGCAGAGCTCAGATATCCAACCACCTGCTTACATCTTCTCAGCTCGCTTACAGACGCCTCAAACTTCACATGTTCGCAATGAAACTGCCACACCCTCTTCTTTGTCTATAAATGGCATTACTGTGTACACCGTGCTCAAGCCAGAACTTGGAAGTCATTTTTGAATGGCGTCCCGTTCTCTTAATTCATTGGTAAAATTATAGATACAGCCCCCCAAATAGATCCCTAATCCATTCATTCCCCCCACGGCTCTAGTCCAGGCCACCACCCTCGTTCACCCAGACCTTCATACTTGCCTCCTGATAGTCTTTCTCTGGTTCTTCTCAACGGCCATAGTGATCTTTTTCAAAATGTTTATTGGATTAGGAAATTTCCCTGCTTAAAATCCTTCAATATCTTGTACTTAGAATGAAATCCAAACTTCTTAGCATGGCCTGAAATACCCAGCATGATCTGGTCCTGTTGCTACCCACCCAGCATCTTCTCCAGCTCTTCTCCTGCTGCCTGTACTTGAGCTACGCCGGCCTCTTTTTAGTTGCTAGGATATGTCATACTCTTTCTTGCTTTCAGACTTTGGCCCTTGCTGTTCATTGGGACTGGAAGGCTTTCCCTCTGCCTCTTTGTATGATTGGCTTCTCCTCATTCTTTAGGTCTTAGCCTAATTGTTAACTCCTCCAATAGGACCTCCCTAATGGCTCTCTCCAAAAGGGGCTTCCCCCGCAGCTCTCTATCAGAGCACTCTGTTTGTGGAGAGACAAAAGTGAATCAGACACACTTAGTCTCAAAGGTAAAAGACAAACGTAAATATAGGATGGCGTGCCGCGTGCAGTGTTAGCGACATCATGGGGCATGATGCACCTCTAACGGGGACACAAGCCATCCTGGAGGAGGGCCGTGGGCGGGGCGTGCCGTCTCCCAACAGTGCAGGCTCCCTGGGGACTGCCCTTGTGGCGTTTCCTCCCATCTGAAGAGCACGTTATTGTTTCTTTAAATAAAAAATTATTCCATCTCCATATAGTTTCGCCCTGTAGAGGCTGCTGTGTGCATAAGAAGCAGAAACACAATCAACAAAACAAAAGCCTTTTTTTTTTTTTTTTTTTTAGTTCTTTGCTGAAAGCCACGGTCATTAGCCAAGGAGTGAATTGTGCTTCTGATTCTGTGGTGTTAGAACAATATTCGATCATAGTTCAATGTTCCTCTCCATCATTTATATTAAACTCTTCAGAAGGGGAGTTGGCATAGAGAATGTCTTTGATTGTGTGGTCTTCTGTTGGTGGTCGTTGCGATTGGTATGGTTTTATCTTTGAGACTTTCTAGGTGCTTTGGTACATAAACTGGTTTCAGTGTGCGGAAATTCTGCTCTCTCGCCATTGAAGTGTTGCCACTTTAAGGACAAATGTGGTAACTGTGTCACAATATGCTGTGGTGCCTCAGAGCCATCGCTTGTCTTTTTATCCCTGTCCAATGGGTACGATGTTATAATTAAGGATAGTTAGTTGGCAAAGGGAACATAGTCTGAGATCATCTACAAGGACTTCTTTAGCTCTTTTCCAGGCAATAAATTAACTTTTAAGGGGTAAAATAATAAGTTGGTTGTTTGAAGCTATGTCTGATGGCCAACAGGAAAACATACACACATGCACGTGTGTGCACACACTCACACACAGCCTTTTTTCTACTTTGCCTCTGAAGTTAATGTGTGGACTTGGCCGCATCTGTTCTCATAAAAATAACACAAAGGGAAAAAATACATCAGTTATAATAAAGTAGCATTACTCAGTGCTACAGAGCCTTTGACTTCCTATTCCTATTTTCTTTTCCCAGTAATCATAAACTTTCTCATCTGAGATCAAGAGTGTGGAATGAATAAATATTGTTTTTCACTAGGCAGAGACTCTGAGGGGGAACAGTCAGGAGACTTTATCACTTGAGTACGAGAAGTTAAGACATTTAACTGGATTTGAGCGCTGTCCACATGTCTCATACCGTGGTCAGAGGTGGGGGGGGGGGACTCGCCCTCGGCGCTCTGCACTGCGAGGTGGTTAATTGCTTGTTCTGTCTCTAAATCCAAGACCTAAGAAAGGCTCTGTGACTCTTATTTTTTTTCTCGAATTTTTTTTTCATTTTGTCTTTTCACTCTGTGTTTTTGCAGATTTCCTTTTCTTTATACTTAATCATATTTTTTAAACCCTAAGAGGCCTTTTCGTACTTTTTCTATATTTCAGAGCATTTCGTTTTCATTTTATAGATGTAATAAATTTTTCTCTCTCCAAGTTTATGAATTAGAATTTTTTTTTAGTACCATTCTTTGAATTATCTCTTTCCTTCAAAGAAATTTTCTATTTATCTTTATATTTGTCTTTTGTATTTCTTTCTCTTAGCTTTTCTTATATGCTTGATAATGTTTTGCTTTCTATTCACATTTATAAAAACTGAACGGTTTATTAGTTTTCCGTTGCTGTCGTAACAAGCTACCACAAATTTTGTGGCTTAACACAATAGAAATGTACTATCTTAACCATTCTGAAGGTGAAATATCCGAATTAGTCTTACCAGAGTAACCTCAGATTGTCGGCAGGGACTGTTCCTTCCGGAGGTTCAGGGGAAGACTGTGTTTCCTCGTCCCCCGGGCCCTGGGGGCCACCGCCGCCCTCGCGCCCGCGCCCTGCGCACGCCGCCGCCTCCTCTCTTCCTGCTGCCGTTGTCACGCTGCCTTCACTTGGCTCTGACCTTTCTCCCTTCCTCTTCCAAAGGACCCTTGTGAGTACGCTGGGCCGCATGCATCCTCTAGGACAATTTTAGATCTCAGGATCCTTAATCACATACGCAGAGTCCCTTTTACCATGTAAAGTAACATATTCACACGTTCTGGGGTTTAGGATGTGGCCATTGTTGGGTAGAGAGTACATTAGTCAACCTACCAAAGACAGGATTGCAAGAGAGCTGATTTGCTGTATAAATAGAGTTGTTCCCCCGCCCCACCTCCTAATATGTCTTTCCCGAAAAAGGAAATCAGTGAGTTCTGGGATGAGGGGTGACATTTATATGGAAATGTTGGAATTCCTCATTCTACTGTAGACTCCACACTATGAGCCATAGGTTTCCTTGTATTGTTCATTCATTTTTTTTTTTTTTTTTTTTTAGGGAACAGCCTTCTGGTTTTCACCCACAGGCAGTCCAGATGAAAGATGACTAGCCATGTAAATAGAAATTTAGCCTGCCACTCTGTTGTAGTTTTTACATCACAAAGCACATCATTAGGAGCTTAATCGTGCATGGTGTTGTTGTGGTTTGGGTGATTCTGAAAACAGAGCCTGACACAGGAGTTAGCACACAGGCGGTTTATTGGGGGGAGGGAGGGGATTCCAGGAATCTGAAGTGAGGGAGCAGGGAGCCGGGAAAAGCCAGCAAAGGGAGCCTTGTTTATCAAGTCACACTGAGAGCAAGGGGGTCCCCACATCACAAATTGTCACGCCGAAGAGTGGGAGTCTGGAGCCCATACCCGTGGGACTCTGGCTCCTTTGGATTGATGGTGCCCCTAACGGGCGGGCGGCTGCTCCTGCGTTTTCTGGCCTCACTTGCACTTCATGGCTGTCCCGCCTGCCTGCTCCTGCTGGCTGCGCCCACACTTGGACGGAGTGGCCTTCTCTGGCTTTGGAGTAAGCACAAAGCGGAGAAACTAAGTCACGCCATAGCCCCTTGAGGCAGAATCGAGCATGAGTTGCCCGCCTCAGCTGGGCTGCGATCAGCCAGGTCAAAGAGATGCGGCCCAGGACCCCTGAAGTATCTGGAATTGAATGGAAACAGTGAAAAGGAAACAGAACTATCACTGCATCTTCCTTTATGCAATTGTTGTCTCTACTCTGCATTAACTTATTAAAACAGCTTTCAGAGTTTTGAATCGCTTTTTGAAATATACCCATAGAAGCCCCCCGATAATTAGAATAATCGGATCTCGTGGGTTTTTCTGTCCCTCACAAGGCCCTCTTAAGACGATAACCAAAGTCTCACAACAGAGAGAATACAGCGATGGCCATCAGCAGACAGGAGGCGTAGACACGTTTTTGGAAGTAGTGCCGAGATAGCCAGGTGCACGCGATGAGTGTTACAGCCTAGGAAAGAGCCCGTTTCCCTCTGAATCCCAAGAGAGACTCAGGGCTCGGAGAGCCCAGGAAGAAAGGGTGGCAGGAGGGAGATGTGAGGTTAAAAGCAGGATTCGTCGAAAGTCAGTATACAGAATAAGAAGATTTGTCTCTACCAAGGGCCAGAGTGGCCAGCAGCTAGGCGTCTTTTCCCCAGGCCGAGGGAAGTGAATGACCTGTCTGGGAGAGTACAAGGGAGCTAGGATGGAAAACGATGCCTTGGAGCACAGCCTCGTGCTCTAGAGCACGTTAGGGATCTGCATCACAGCATCTTCGTCTCCTCTAGGTCACGCTCACGCACAGCGGCTGCCCTGGTGTGCAGACCCCGGCCCCGCACACATACAGAGTTTTACCTCCTAGATCTTGAGTGTGAACAGACAACCTTGGATCATCTGACATTTCAAGTGTTCCTCAAAGACATGAAAGAGAAAGACTGTGCAGATGACTTCACAGTAAGCAAGGAACCACAGGGAGCAAAAAGTAAATTTAAGGAAAGAAGAACAGGTTGCTATGCAGATTTAACAATCAAAGAGATACGAAAGGGCTCTGAACACTAAAAATTGTTTCAGATGTTTGTCAAAACTAACGTTGAGAAAACCTCCCACAGCAGAAAACAAAAAGCACAGACAAAAATATGAGCATTAAATATATTTTTAAAAGGGGAGACATAGATGATTAAGCCAGGATGCTCAATATTTAACTGATGTTCAAAAACAGAAAATAGGAGGGATCATCATCGATGTGATAATAATAGTGAAGTTCACAGAGCTGAAAGATGTGTCTTCAGGTTACAAAGGTGCATTAGTACCAGCACAATGAATGAAGAAGACCTGCCTCTGCACACACCGTTGTTAAATCTCGGAATAGAAGGAATAAAAGAGAGATCCTAAAGCCTTCCAGAGAAAAGTCAGTTCGCCCACCAAGAACAAGATAGACTGGAATCATTTTTCCAATAATAAATGGTAAAATACAATAATGCCTTCATTAGAACTATGAAAGGGACATTTTTCAACCAGATTTCTGTATGTAAGTCAATGTTCAATCAGTCATGAGGTTGGAGAAAGGTACTGCGAACATGCAAGGATCTGGAAGGTTTACTTCCTGCGTTTCTTTGGAAGTCGCTTGTAGATGGTCTTAGATAAACGAAAGGACTAAATATAAAAGAGAAACCCAAAGGATTCAACGAACAATGGCTTCAGACAGGACAGGAGAGAAGGGAAGTCCCAGCGGGCGGCTGCACGCTGAGTCCAGAAGACATCCAGCCCGTCTCAGAACAGACGTGGAGTGAGGGCGGGGAGGCACCAGATGCTGCTCGTGAGAATTCCTAATATTGCCAGGGGCAACGACAGAGCACTATGCAGGAGAGAAAAAAGAGAGCTAATTAGAAGCCTTGTGGAGTCCGGGAGGAAAAACTGCCAAAAGCAAAATGTGGCTGTAAAATATGTTACCTGGGTGTGTTTTGAACAATAATTAGACTCTCTTTTTCTGTAATTAAATTTTACATTGGAAATCAATTTATATATAAAGCAAATCTATTCAGAGTTACAGGCACAACATAAATGTTACCAACCTTAACAGAATTACAGATAACAACTGAAAACTCAGATACCTGAGGTCGTGAGAATGATTAGGCTAAGCGAAGGTTAGGCAGTACTAATAAAGTCATCGAACTAAGTGGGAATTTCAGAGACCACCTATAATTGCTGGAAAAGAATAGTTTAATTATTTTATTGAAAGTTATATTTTTAATTTGGGGAGAACCTCCATGTCTTCCATACTGGCTGTTTCTTTTTCTCCACATCAAAAAATAAAAATAAAACTACCATATGGTCCAGCAATTCCATTTCTGGCCATGTATCTGAAAGTAATGAAATCATTATCCTGAAGATATATCTGTGTGCCCAAGTTCATTACAGCATTATTTACAATAGCCAGGATGTGGAAACTAGGTGTCCATCAAAGAATGAATAGATTGGGAAAATGTGGCACGTATACACAATGGAATACTATTCAGCCATAACAAGAAGGCAATCCTGCCATTTACAACATGGATGGACCTTGAGGGTATCATGCTGAGTGAAACAAGTCAGCCAGAGAAAGACAAAAACCATATGATCTCACTTTCATGTAGAATCTTAAAAAAACAAACTCATAAAAGCAGAGAACAGATTGGCAGTTTGCCACAGGCGGGGGCTTAGGAGTGGGGAAATTGGGCAAAGATGGTCAAAAGATATAAATTTCGAGTTATAAACAAGTTCTCGGCCTATAATGTACAACATGACTGTAGTTCTTAAAAATATATATTTGAAAGTTGCTAAGAAAGTAAATCTTAAAAGTTTTCGTCACAAGAAAAAAATTTTAACTGCATGGGGATGGTTGTTAACTAACCTTTTCGTGGTGATCATTTTGGAATATATACATGTAACAAATTACACTGTATACCTTAAACCTATACAGTGTCATATCTTAATGAAATCTCAGTAAAACTGGAAAAAAAGTTATAAAGGTGACCAGTAAAGAACTAAAAGTGGTGAAGCAAGGATACAAGAAGTAATGTGGATGGTGTAAGGAAGCTAAACCTCTATCTTTCATAGTAGGAAATAAATGGGTAGTGAATAAATTAAGTTTATTAAATACGTAATTGGATGAAGGTCATTACCAACAGAGTTAAGAACGTAACTGAAAGTTAGATGTGTCTGCCTCTGGGGATGGGTAGGTGGATTCGACATGAGAAATCAAACAGTAAAGTAGTTTTCATTTAGACCACTTTTATACCCTTTGGTTGTTTGAGTACGTTTATCTAAAAATTTTAAAGAAACATTTGAGAAAATTTTATAAAGAAAAGTTTTGTCAACGCGATGGCCTAATTTTTCTTTATCTATTTTCATCTATTCTAATCTTTGTTTTCTGAGGTGTTCCACAGAAATAGATTCATAAACGGGTTGGACAGATTTCTGACTAGTAAATTCATAAATCACTTTTTCAGAGAAATTTGGAGATTGCAGAAGATATTTTCAGTTGTATCTGTTATTTTGGAATTCAGTTATTATCTGACATCCTATAAAACATCTTATAGTACTGCTGTTCACTAAGTTCTTATAAGAATGGTCAGTAAGGTATTTCTGTCATTGGTGCAACAAAGGGATATATACCTTTTAGGGTTTGGAAAACAAGGATAAGTATCAATTAGAGTAATTATTGGAATGAATAACAAGATAGCATTATAACATATACTCTGTAGTGATGGTCATAGATGCTTTAAGTAAGAGTGACATGTTTTCTTGTTGCCAAGGTGAATGACAACACAGGCATCTTTTCATTGATATGGAGAGTACATAAGACAATGGTATAGTAGTCAGTGTCATAGTGAATTGAAGGTATAAAGTCTAAGTGTAAGGAGAACTTAGAAGAATGCTCTGAGAAATGGAAACTGCATAAAAAACTGAAATATTGGTGGAAATAAAAAGTCTGATTGAGGCAATAAAATCTGAATGAGAAACAAAATATCAGACTTTAATAAAATGACATTATTTCAGACAGGTAATTCCCAATACATATGGGAAATCACTCCATTTGGAAGAATTTTTTCCACTGTTATTTTAGATTTCTTTAACATTAACATACTAGTCGAATAGTTTTTATTGATTCAACTGGCAACTCTATATAAAATAAAATAGGAGTAATGGTCATTAACGATTTTCATCAAAAATTTAAGAAAGTACTCCAGTCACTTGGGACTAAAATTCTGCAAAATTCTGTGAGTTCAAGAGCAAAGAGCTTTAAGTAACGAAAGTGTCGTGCTAGCTAATAGAGCAGATGAGGAAAGTTAGAGGGTTGCCAATCTTGATTGTTACTTGAAAGATGTGAACTAAAAAAATACCTTAATCCAATCCTTTAGAGACCCATTTTATTATATTTGATGAAAATGATAGTACCTGCTTTTTTATGATAAGGATTTCAAGTAAGTCTGTGAAGCTACTTGTAAAGATTTGAAGCATATAGAACACAGAGACACACATAATGGTTTTCTAAATTATAGAGTTGAAATTCAGAGGATTATTTAAGTGATGTGGTTTGTATTATGTATAACATTTTAATTAAAAGCATCTACTTTATTATATACATTCAATTGTAATCATATAGGACTGGGAAAAAATTTTTTCCTTATGACTTTTGAAATTGTTGTATGGCATATACCCACATTCAAGGCATCTCTTACTGAACAAAACAATAAAACAAATGAAAAACCCTTTCTATAATTTTCTGCTAATAAAAGTAATATGTACTTTCCGATTTTTTTATCACATTCTTAATAAGGTCTCTGCCACCTTATTGGCTGCTTTGCCTTGGAACTGCATCCAATAAAACTGAGGTCATAGATAGAGTTCCGTATCCTAGCAACATGTCTTTCTCTTTCAACACTTTGCAGGTATTTCTTTTCATTCAAATATTTTCTTAGGGTTTGCTGGTTTCTAGGGGAGGAGGAGGGTGGTGGGATAGAGAGATAGCTTGAGAATGAATCTAGTAATCTTAGTACTCCAGGGCATGGCAGGAGGAGACCAGAAAACTAGGTGTCTGGGCATTACAATGGACTGTTAAGTTATTAGGAGGGTCAGAAAAGTAGGTCAGTTTTAAGGTAATGAAGTCAGATCAGAAGATCAGGAAAAGGACTTCGTGAGTCCAGGTAGTTGAAATGAGATAAAAAGGATGTAATTACAGAGTCAAGAATCTAATCACAACAGCAGATTTCGTGTACAGGTAGTGACCTTAATTTTGGAACAGGCATAGGGTCAGAAATTCAAACCCCAGATTATGAAGCAAATAAGTATCAGATTGAGGTCTAGTTGGGCAGGTGACCCAAGTTCATGGCCGTGAGCCTATCTTGGAGGCGAGCTCTGGTTTGGCGAGAGCCCTCTCGGGTGAGCGGCCGGGCAGGTGCAAGCTTGTGTCTGAGGTTAAATGGGAGAGAAAGGATGAAAGGAGTTTCTGAGCTTTTTAGGTTAATAAAAAGGAAAATAATCTTATAAATCACCTAATATACTGTCAGGTGACTTTGCTTGGCACGCGGGCTGAATGCAGCAGGCAACTAGCAGGCTACCTACCGGTGGTTTAACAGGCATCGGCAGCTTGGCTAATACTAACGAGACAGAGTTGCAGGCAGGTGACGTGGACGGAGCTTTTAACCACAGAACGGTTTTAGAAGAGCTCAGCGTTAGGTTGCATAGACCATTTTTGTTAACAAAACTGTTAATCTTAAAACATATTTGATGTTTATTAGTATTTGGTGGGAAAAAATCATATCACATATTTATCAAAAGTGTTAAGCTAATTGAAACATTACAAAATTTTTTTTTCAGTTCATTTCTAAATTTACAGCATTTTCCTGTGGGTTTTGAAAAATCTGTTGGTGTCCATGATCTTGAGCTAGGTAGCATTTGTTCCTTAGTTTGTTTTATAAGTATTACGATTAGGATCAGTGTGCTTGTAGCTAAGCATTTGAATGTCTAAGGTACATAACTTAGATTTCATAGATGTCCAGTCTCACCAGGGGCAGGAATATAATGCTGAAAAGAGTTTAACATTATATTTAGTTAGTGGAATCTTTGAAATTGCTCATCTAAATCCTTCTATAAATTAATTTAAAACCTTTGTTTTATGTAATATCACTATTATAAATCATATTTCTAATATCTGCATGCTGGTTATAGAACTATTTTAGAACTTTTGAACGTGCCCTTGAAAATATTTAAGAAAAACCTTTTTTATACTCTTACAGAGTCTGAGCTAAAAATGCCCCACGAAAACAATGTAATTGAAAGTAATTTTAGAGTAAAAAGGCTAAATTATTTTAAAAATTAACAATTGTATATTTTAATTTTATAAGCGGAGGTAAATAACGTCACCGTGGATTTATTTAGTTAGTGCACTTTTCCCCAGTTATTTGCATTAGCTTTATCCACAAAATGTCTGTTATACTAGGTGAATTTATTTTAATGAATAAAGTCAACAAGTAACATCATATACAAAAATACAAATCGTTATAGTAAGTTATTGTTGCACAGTCCCGGGACGTTGCTGCTTCTGTGTCAAAACCCTCAGGATGCTTTCGCGGATGTTTTCTTTCTCTCTTCTGTCTCTTTGTCCTAGACATAATGCGAGGTACTCTGACACTGAAGATACTTTGGGGAGGCCCAACTGGACAATAAAGCCGTCCTTTAAGGACAAGTTGACTGGGGGGGTACACTGTGCTACTGTGCTGGAAATGGCCATCACCGCCAGTGCCTTGGTGGCTTTAGAATGGGTTTCCTTTAGTCTGGTTATTTGAGCTTCTTTCAAAACTCCTAGGATCTATCAAAGATTACACTACTTCATGCAATTAGTGAAAGGAATATTAAACTAGATATGCTCACATGTCATCTGGTACTTGGGGGAAAATGGCTGAAATAAAACTTTTCAGGTTTATTCCTTTACATAAGATTATTGACTCATGTTTTTATCATACAC
The DNA here is from genome assembly GCF_014176215.1 of Rousettus aegyptiacus. Classification (NCBI taxonomy): domain Eukaryota; kingdom Metazoa; phylum Chordata; class Mammalia; order Chiroptera; family Pteropodidae; genus Rousettus; species Rousettus aegyptiacus. Next base: position 105,863,937 of record NW_023416309.1, read on the forward strand.
TTAAATTATAAATGAGATTCTGGGATTTACGCGATACTGACTCAAAACATATCACTTGATCCTTCCGTGTTAGTTTCAGCATATATTTAAAGAATTAGTTGCATGAAGTGCACACAGTGCACACAGAAGTTTGCACAATGGGAAGGAAACGCAGTTAGAAGTGATAACAGGGGAGGAGGCGCCATGTCCGTTCTGACGGAGGTGGTCGCAGAGTCGGAGGTGGTCGCAGAGTCAGAGGCAGTCACTGAGTCGGCTTCTGTCCACAGGGCACAGGGCTCTCCTCCCTCTCACCAGCTCATTGTTAAAGAGTCAGCTCTGTGTGCCTCAGAATGTTCTAGAATTTCTTACATTTAATTAAGCAGCCCAAACTTCTGAATACTTTGCTTTGGTGAAGTCATATGATTGTTAGCCCGGTAATTAGTGTTTTCTGAATGGCACTCATGTAGCATGTGGGCTGCTGTGACCTTGGGGTATACAGAATGTTCGGGGAGAATGGCTAATACGGAACTGGCGGAAAACATAGTCAAAACTTAGCTTTTTTGGAAAGGGGAAGCATAGTAAATGGAAAGAGTGTTGAAAATCTGCTTACCAATTACTTGCATGTCATTTTTTAAAGAAGAAGGTTTCTAGTGAAGAAGTATTCAGCCTGAATTTTATTCTTCTTCCAAGGCAAGTAGGTTACCTGTCACTCCTGGAAACACTCTGTCAAGAAAATAGCTTTAAGTGTTTCTAGATGCTGCAAATAACATCTTCCCAAAATGAAGTCCTGTTTGGTAGCCCTGATTTTGTACCACAGTGAGCTGTGGATAATACATTTGTGTTGGCTTTTTAATACTCATGTTTTGCATTCCTGAGATGAGATCATTGCAAGTGCTGTTTGAAGATATTGTCTTTTCGTGTCATTTTTCTCAAGAGGAATACGTTTACTTTTGTGATTCTCTTTGAATCTAGAAATTTTATACATATCCATGTTTTGTGCTTTTGTTAATTATTAATATAGTTTAATCTATAGAATAAATGCTCATACATAATCATTTTAAATATAGTTGATATTGATTTGCAAATTCCCAACGTAGGTCAATGTGTTATGAATCTTTATTTTCTCTTTTAATCATAACTTAATGTAAAAGCAAATTGCTGTGGGGTTTTAATCCCTTTCCTCAAGAACTATTTTCACTTAGATGATTTGGGTGGTCCTTCTAGAATAAAACTAGAAATTTCAACATCAGTTATGAATTTTTAGCAGTATTGTCACTACTCACAAAACAAATGCAGCCATAATGTTTGCCAGCTCATTATATGTACTACTCCTTCGTTTTTTTCTCCAAATAGGCATGTAAATTAATGAGTGCTTTTCTTTCATACCTTCATCCTATTTCTTTTTTCTAATTCTCTACCTAAGTTCTCTCTTCTTTTGCAAGTCAAAATATTTTTTTCATTCTTGATCTCAGTCCTTCAGTATGTTTCAAAACTGACTATTATTTGCTCTAAAGTTTTTAACCAAATTAAAAGTTTTTTTGCCTTTTCTGTATGTTAAGCTCTGTCCTCTCTATCATCATGTTCGTTTAGTAGTATCACCGTGACCAACAACATGGCCTTTTAATTTTGTGTACAGAGTTCCTTCCAGAGTAAGCCAGTCTTTTGGAATTTGGGGGAATGTAAGTCCTTTTTTTCCCCCACCTTTGTAAGTGGTGGAGGGAATATTTTCACTGAAACACAAGGTAGGCTAATTTTATTTTTAATTACGACATCTAATAACTGTTGGTCTGAAAACACAAACGTGCTTTAAATGTAGCAAACATACATGTTTGGTCTTAGAGAAGATTTTGAATTGCTGTAAGGTAAATCTGCTGGCTCTTAGTTCTGAATATCTTTCAGTCAGTTAAGGAGTTAAAAAATATATATTTTCCATTGGATAGAACACAGGCATTATGTGTCAAGAAAGTTCTACTTTCGGCTTAGGTGCATTAGGTTAAAAAAAGAAAACATGCTGCCCTAAGAATCTTAAGACCTGGTTTCTTACCCAGACTTTTATGTGGCTTTACCTTTAATGAGTCTCTTTTCCACTTTTTATCAACCACCTGTCTTTCCCATGGCATATGGGAACACACTTTAAAAGCTTTAGCCCTATAAAAATACTATATAAAAATATAATTTTTTATTCAAAAACTCCACAAAAAATTACCTCACATTTAAAACCACTCTATAACACTTAATTTGAAAACATTAATTTACAAATTATATTAAAAGGTATATGTTGTAGGATATAATTTTTCAATAACTAGGGTTTTTAACTAGATGAATTTCAGTTTTTAATTTATAGTAAACATAAGATTTTATGTAAGAGATACAGTTTTATGCATTATATAAATTTAATCTATAAATTGATATGTTAAACCTTTTCAAAATAATATTTTTTATTCAACAAAATTTCCCTATTACTGTCTACTATTGGCTTTTTAATGTATATATTGTCCTTCCTTGAAGTCTGAATATCCACTTTCACATCAATTCTATATACTTAATCAAATCTCTCATATTCACATTTCATTTAGTGTATTCCTTTCATTAAGAAATAAAATGATGTATTTTATTTCAGTGGAGTAAAAGTTCTAGAACAATAAGAGTGAAGTTTTGCTTCAAAAATAACTTTGACATAAGGCGTGATCACAACCAAATATAACAGAAAGAATACCATTTGTCTGTTTTTTTAACTTTTAGCATGGAATAGTTCATGCTAAAAATATGTAATATAAACTAATAGCAAACATATTATATACTTAGATTATATGTCATAACTAACAGAAATCTGTAACTTTAAACCTAGTCATCAGGGTTTTTCTGCCCTCAAATTATATTTAAAACCAGCGGCAGGTTAAGTCCTTTCCTTCGCCCTCGTAAGATGGCAGCTGCCAACACTGACAGTTTTCTCCCAATATTTTCCCTTTGCAAAGGTCTCTGTGAAGTTTTAGGGAATATCATTGAGGACAGATTTGTGAATATTTACATGAAACATTTAAAATAAAAAACATACAGTAATAAAACTAAGTTATTATATAATAAACTCCTACATTATTTAGGATCTAAAGTAAAAGAAAGCTGTAAGGAGAATTTAATTGTATACGCTCCATAAAAGTAGATAGCAGATAGCAAGGATTGTTTTCACCAAAATTACTTATGGGATATCCATCTGGTCACCTTAGATTAACCCCAATCCCTTAAAACTTATACATTTATATTAATTTTTAGTGCTTATAATGATAACCTTGGGTTATTTTACAGTTCTAGAATATTTTCAAAATCTTCAAAGAAAGGTTAAAGGATTATAAGTGTGTATGGGGCAACTTGCTGTTCTCAGGACAGTACGCTCATTTCTTGCTGTATGTGCTACTTCAATGAATTAATCTTACTTATATACAGACCATGCAGACCAACAGCCCTAGTCCTTCCTGCATGAGATAAAATGAAAAGACTGAGTGAATAAAAGGTGAAAAAAATACCTAGGAAGGCCCCAGCGGTGTGTATAGGAGTACTCGGACCTTTTCTAGATGATGTAACCTGTCAAGAAATGAGCTGATCATTTCTTCAAACCTTTACCCATCTATGCGATTTTCGTTCCTGTGGCATTTAAGTGTCACTTTCTTGAAATGATAAAGTTGCAGAGCTTTACTGCCCTTCCCTATGACCAACAGAGATTCGCTGTGTACATTCTTGGACGCGTCTCTGCTGCACTTGTGTAAAAGTTTTTCTACAGAATGTTGGGACGTAGCTCATGAAAATGTTCGACTTTGCTAGGTAGTATCAAATTAATGCGCACTGGAGTTTCACCATTTTGCACTCATATCAGCTCTGAGTAAGAGAGCCACCGATACGCATCATTGCCAACATTTGTTACTGTCAGACTTCTTAATTATCATAAAGATAGTGATGGTAAAATGATACTGCATTTTCTGATGAGTAGGGAGGTTGGACAGCTTTTCTTGTGACTACCATCAAAAATTTGCCTTTCGTTAGGTGCCTGGTCACGTCTTTTCCTCATTCGGAGTAGTGAGTTGTTTGTCTTTATTTACTGGTATACTTAAGAAATTCTGGAGACTATTCTTTCGTTAATTACGTGTGCTGCAAATCTTCCCTTCTGGGTTTTATTTTTTCATTACTTCTGTGGTGTCTTTTGATGAACAAAGGTTCTTAATTATATTGTAGTCTAATTTATTACTCTTTTAAAGTTAGTGCCTTTCAGGTAATATTTATGAAATGGTTTCTTACCTCAAAGTCAAAAAGTCATCCCCATATTTTAAAAAAATGTTTTCTTTCATATTTGGTCTCTAATCTCCCAAGCATTGCTTTAAAAAAATAATAATTTTTTTTAGATATAATATCTATATCATACAATTCACCAATTTAAAGTGTGCTCAGTGGGGTTTAGTATATTCATAGACTTGTGCAACCATCATTCCAATCAATTTTAGAACATTTTATCACCTTCTCTCAAAAAGCTCATGCCCATTAAAAGTTACTCCTCATTCTCCCTCCCCTCCCAATACTCCAGCCCTAGGCAGACACTGATCTAAACTCTGTATCTCTGAATTTGCCTGTTCTGGTTATTTCTTATGAATGGAATCATACAATTTATGGTCTTTTGTAAGTGGCTTCTTTCATTCATTATGTTTTCAAGGCTCATTCACATCGTAGCATGTATTAGTTCTCCATTCCTTCTTATTACCGAATAATCCATTGTTTGTATATACTGTATTTTGTTCATCAATTGATGGACATTTTGACTTTTTCCATGTTTTGGCTATTATGAATAATGCTGCTGTGAATATTCATGTACAAGTTTTTGTGTGGAGATACATTTTATTTCTCTTGGATATATACCTAGGAATGGGGAGAAAAGTGATTTTTTGTCTATTGTGTAAGGGAGGGATCGGATTTCATTTTTCCTGTATGAGTAACTTACTGTCTTAGCAGTTTTTAACTGGTTCATCATTTACCCACTAAACTGCGATGCCACCTCTGTCCAGTGTGAGCTGTTTCTGGGCTCTCCATTATGTTTTGTTAGTCAAGTTTTTCTATTCTCTATGATAATATTACGTTATGTTAGTTACAGTAACATTATTTTAGTTCCTGATCTCTGGTATGGAATGTCAGTCACATCATCTGTCTCCTCTTCTTTAGGAGAATTGTGGTACCATGTTCATCCCTGCACATTTTAGATTCAGCTTGTCAAGTTTCTGGAAAGCTTTTGTTGAAATTTTCATTCAACTTGGATTGATTGATGCTGTAGATCAATTTAGAGAGAACTAATGGAGAGACTTTCCATCATCGTGCTATATCTCTCAATTATTTAGACCTTTAATGTCTTTCAAAAAAGCCTTATAATTAGAGTTTTGCACATCTTTTGGTAGAATTTTCTGAGCATCTTATACTTGTAATGGTTGTAAATGGTGTTTTATAAATTTTTTTTGCTGGCGTATAAAAATTAGAAATTATTTTTAGCATTGATCTTTTATTCAGACCTTTCTAAACTCATTATTTTTAATAATTTATACATTCAGTTTGTATTTTCTCTATGGACAATCATACCACCCATGATTAAAGGCAGTTTTATTTTTATTTTATTTATCTTTTTGTCATACAGTTAGTTATTAATACAAGTAGTGGTAGTATATCTTAATATATCTTAAAAGGGCTATTTTAAAACATCACAATAAAAAATAAATTTGCTGAACTTTTGGTAAATACACTTTATCTGATTAAAAATGGTCTCTTCTATTTCTGTTGTGCTAGGAGTTTCTGCCGTGGAATTTTATCAAATGTTTTTCTGTGTGTGGAGATAATTGCAAGGCTTTTTTCTTTCACTGCTTTAATGAAGGAGATAGTATTGTAGATTATTTTCTAACATTGCACCAACATTATGTCCTTTCAAATTTTTTCATGATGTGTTATCACTGGATTCAGTTTGCTAATAACTATTGAGATTGACCTAAGATTTTTCTTTTTTGGAAATGTTTTTTAATTGATGTTATGCTAGTCATAAATTGAGTCGCTGTATGTTCTTTTTCTGTTCTCTGAAAGAATTAGTATCAGAGTGAGTTATTTGTTTCCTAAATATTTGGTGGAACTGGCCAGTAAAGCCATCTGGGCTTGATATTGTGTATCTGGAAAGATTTTTTATTACTAGTTAAAATTTTCTAACAGTTATGGGATGATTTCATATTTTCCATTTTTTTTTAGTCAGTTTTGGTAAATTTTTATAGCTTAGAGACTTTTCCTTTTCATTAAATGTGATCTTTATCGGCATTTATAGATTTTTGTAAATGTTAAGCTGCCATTGTATTCTTTGCAACTTAGTGATTAGATATTTTATTTTTATACTTTACTGGACTTGTTTGCTAATTAATTATTTAGGATTTTTATGTCTATGTTCATGAGTGAGTCAACCTATAACTTTTCTTTCTCTTCCTATTCCTGTAATCCTTCACTATCAATATTATAACTTCTAAAATAGTTTGAGAGTGTATTTATCGTTCTTTATTCTTTGGAGAAGTTTATAAAAGACCAGAATGACCTATCTCTTGGGAGATTATTTTAGAACTCACCTATAAAATTATCTGTGCTTAATGTTTACTTTGTGGGAATATTTTAAACTATCCAATTTCTTCAATTTCTTTAGTAATTCTAGTTCTTTTGGCATTTTATATTTTCCTAGAAATCTGTTTTACCTATGTTCTTTAATTATTGGCATAATGTTCTTCTGGTATTATCTTATCTTTTTAATCTGTGACGGGACTGTAGTGTATCCTTTTAAAATTTTAATCTTATTAAAACTTTACATTAATTTATTTATTTAGCTGTTACCCATTTTTCTAGATAAGATTGTTAATTTATGCTTTTAAAAAAATTTTCCTTTATCACTCTTACCAGAAATTATTCTATATTACCAATTCCTTAAATTGGTTGCCTACTTCATTAATAATTACTCTTTTAAAAATATGTAAGTAGCATGTTAAGACTACATGTCTCCTATGGTTTGATTTCATCATTCAGGATTTGATTATATTTTCATTATCAGTCATTTCAAAGAATTTTTATTTAAATGTTATGAATTTATTTTTGAATAGAAAATATGTTAACATCAATCAGAATTTAAAAGTCGCACAAGTAGATACACTAAAATATCTCCCACTGTGATGAGAAAAACAACTTGCTGTCTACACATTTTATAGTGTGATAACTCTGTTCACACCCAGAGTCTGGACATTTAGATAAGGACTTGAGCTTAGGATTCCTGCCATAAGTACCTGCTTTGCTTTTCCTGGGGCTCCTTTTAAAATAACCACTTAGAGTTAAGCCTGTGAAAAGTTATTGAACTTAGTTTTTACCTAATGTCTTTTTTCTGTCCCAAGATCCCATCTGGAATAACATCTCCATTTAGTTATCATATATACTTAGCGTCTGTCCCCTTTGCTGCAATAGTTCGTCAGATTATTCTTATGTTTAATGACCTCGACAGTTTTAAGCAGTATCCTTTAGGAATTTGTAAAACGCCCTACCATTGTAATTTGGAATTCTTATGCAAGGAAGATTTGTCTCTTCTCCCTCACTTATTAATTGATTAAACAATTTATATCAGCATGTACTCATGAATATTTATTTTATCCTTTGGAATATAGCCCAATACTTGTTTCTAAAATCGTTGCAGCTTTGGCCGTTGGGAACTCCTTCATTTGGCCCCTTGTCCCTTTGATATACCTTCTTCAATGAACACTTCCTTATTCCTAGCACTGCAAGATGCCCCGGGCTGTTGTAGGGATTCCCCGCCCATTCCTAGAATCAGTTGTCCAAGGACCACCCGTCCCTTTAGTGGAGAATGGTTCTAGAAACCACAGTCTGGGCACCTGGTGTGCTCGTTGCTACTGGGATGTCATTTACTGAAGGTATCTCTTTCTTCCCCCACTTTGTCTGCTTTTAATTTTTTCTTCGTCTTTTGTGTCCTGCCATTTAATTACCTAGCATATAGATGCGAATTTCTTTCCTTTCTCTCATTTTTCTTTCTTTACTTTTTTTTTTTTTTTCATCCTGCTTGATCACTGTTCTCACTATTTCTATAGATTCTTGCTTTTCCTCAGTTCTGGAAAATTCTTAGTCATGATCTTTTCATATCTTTCCTATCTTCCCTTCTCTCTGTTTTCCTTCTAGAACTCTAGACATGCATTAAATCATCTTATTTATCTTCTATAGTTTTAAATATCTCACTTATAGTTTTTATCTCTGATGTTACTGTGCTGCATTATGGGTAATTCATTAATATCTCCTATTTCACCACATTTCGCTTCTGCTATGTTTAAATTGCCTTGACCCATTTTTTCCTATTTTTTATAGAAAAGTTTTATTGTTGGAAATTATGTTGGGTTCTTTCTCAAATGTGGTAATTTTTGCTTAATCTCTTCTAGTTTATTCATTTTATAATTTCATCCTTTGTTTCTTTAAATATTTAATACATGTTTCTCTTATTCCCCTTTAATGCTATTTTTCTCCTTCCATGTGGCTCATTGTTTCTGCCAGAAATGTCCTGTGTATCCTTCCCTGTTCCCAAATGGTACCAATTTATCTCTTAAGGCCTATCCTCAGATACATTGTTATATTTAGCTTTCTGGAATTCCTCCTAGCTCAAAGTAACTGTTCCCTCTTCTGAACTCTTAAGGCCCTTTGTCTTCTTTTATGGCTCGTGTGTGCGCGCGCGCACATGCGCGCATTCATGCATATGCATGCATGCACATGTACATGTAGCTCATGTTTTATGGTCTAAACTCTCGTAGGGAAAATGTTTTTCTGGAAGTCACTCATCATGGTGGCTTCCACATCATAGATCCTAATAAATAGTAAGTTATACATAGTTATAAATTAAATTGTCAAGAGTCTGGAAGAGTGAGCGCTGAAGTTCTGAGAAATCCGCGCCTGTTTTTTCCAACCCCTCACCCCAGCAAGGCGTTTGTGTGCCTTGGCATGACTCAGTTGATAGCAACACGATGTCGGGGTCTTGCTTCTAACATGGCGATGGGACACAGAAGACTGTCCCCTGGCCATGAAAGAGGGAGGCGAGGGCAGGAAGTAGACCGTTCTTTCCCCGCCACCCCCTGCGTGTGGCTGCACCTCCTGCCCCTCAGCACGTGGAGGTCGGGCCAGCCGTGGTTCTTTCTCCCCAGCAGCTCCTCTGAGGGTTTTTGCTTTTTCATGTTTGTATTTATTGTTGTCATTATTAATATCTCAGATTCATGCTCCTATGGTTTCTTATGGTTTATTTTGAGAGACCAAGTCAACAGCCCATCCTAGTCTGTCTGCCACCTTGATATCACTGAGCATTGATCCCTAGAAACATAACTGTTGTCACTGCCTACATCTTTCTACTCTTAGAAGATTTATCACCTATGTCATATTGTGATGAAACTGACAATGTCTTCTCTTATTAGGCCCAAGTATTGAATTCAAAGGCATAAAACAGGGAGTAGAAGGCGAGAGACTGCTTTCAGAATAATAGGTCTACAGCTGTGTATCTGTATACAGACATCAATACATCTGTTAATCTTTTTCACTGCAGGTGTACTGCACATTCCTTTGGGACTGTCCTAAATCAGGTTTTATAGAGAGGCAGGATGAAAATGGAGCGCTGTGTAACCTCCAGTCCCCAGGGCTCATATTTGTTATTATCGAGCCTTTTCTCCTCCTCCAACATAAATGTACTTGGCCTGTCATCCGTAACTCATGTCTCTTCCAATCTAGTGTAGAGAGGGAGTAGGGTCAATAGTTGAACTAATGGGTACTGACCACAATCCACAGTAAGGAAAAGCTTTGTGTATTAATAATACCTATCATATTAAGTCGTTGCAAAGATTATATAAAGTAATCTACATAAGATGCCTGTGTGAAGTAAATACTCAAAATTCTAGCAATTGTCATGTAAAAATTGTTAATGTTTAAAATAGAATGAATGCAGGATTTTTACTGAAAATGAAGTAGTCACTTACTGTAGGTATTTTGATTATTAAAGCAACTTCTCATCATAAGTTTTGTATTCCTATTATAACTTTGCCATTACTGTCACCTTTGGGTTTTCTGGTTTCCAGCCAGGGAAATACTGGCTTATGCAGCACTCATTGAAAGTATGTCATACATGAAATAGTTATCAAGTTTCAGAAAATGTTGTATTTATAGCTAATGTGTTGAAAATAATCATAATCATAATCATAAGTTCCTTTAGCTCGACCTAACTATTCATCTGGTAGCACGGAAGACTAGGTTCCTGATCAGCTGTCCCTCAGAAAATAACTAAAAAGGCTAGATAAAAATAATTTTTGAAGAATACTGTTAGTACTAGAAGAAAATATAGTGTATCACTTCTAAACCAGAAAGGAGAAGGGAGTTGAAGAAGTGAAAAAAAAAATTATTCATTTTGAATTTTTTTAAAAGGCAAAAAAAAGGGGGGGGGAAACAAAATATGCAAAAGACAGGGCAAATAGCACAGAAAAAGAGAAAAGTAAAGTTAAATATGTTCGCATATACAAAGTAATTAACTAAATTGGACTAAATGCACTATTTAAAAGAAAAAAGTTGATGAGATTTTAAAAAGAATTCAAAATATATATGCTATTTATAAGACAGGTATATAAAACTTGAGGACGCATGAGGATCGAAGTCCTAAATTGATTGATGTCTCCCCAGAATTCCATATCCACTCAGAACTTATAAACGTGACCTATTTGGAAGGGTCTTTGCAGAGGCAATCAGGGTAAAATAAGGTCACACCGGATCAGGGCGGGCCCTGAATCCAGGGCGACCAGTGTCCTTATTTGAAGAGGGAAATTTGGACACAGACGCACACAGAAAGTGACGTGATGATGGACGCAGAGGTTGGAGTGACGCATCTGCAAGCCAAGAAGCGCCAGGGGCTGGCAGCAAACGCCAGAGGCTGAGGGAGAGGCGTGGCACGGATTCTTCCTCGGAGCCTGCAGAGGAGCCAGCCTCGCCAGCACTTTGATTTTAGACTCGAATTCTGGAACTGCGAGAGAGTGAATGTCTGTTGTCTTAAGTCACTCTGTTCGTGGTCCTTTGTGGTGATAGTCCTGGGAAACTAGGATACCCCGTATGTTTAGAAATTAAAAAGCATACTTCTAAATGACTCATAAGTGAAAGAGAAATTGTAATGGAAGTTTTTAAAGGTTTTGAATTAAAAGAATTAAAAAGTTTTAAATGTTTTGAATTACAAGAAAATACCATATATCTAAACCTAAGAGATTAAACTTAAGTAGTAGTTGCCAGGGTATTTATAGTCTTAAGTTTACAAATCAGAGAAGAAGAAAGGATAAAAATAAATGAGTTCAATATCCAAAATAAGAAGTTAGAAGGAGGAATATGAAATAAACCCAAGAAGGTAGAACGAAGGACATGAAAATAAAAGCAGAAATCAATGAAACAAGAACAAAAATACAATAGCCAGTATTAGATGACTCTCAGGAGCATAATGTTGACTATCTGAAAAAACAAGTTGCAGAATAATATATGTGATCTTCCATTTACATAGATAATTTAAAAGAAATAAAACTGAATATGTCGTCTATGGGCGAAATGTTCTAGGCAGTGTTTCTGTCTGAGCGCGGATGGAATGGCATAGGTTTGGAGGATGAAGGAAGGAAGAAGGAAAAGAGGGAGGGAGGAAGGGGCATTTTCGCATGTTCGTTAGTCTTTTGCAATTCTTCCATAGCTTTCCTAGTCACAGCTTTTGCCTGCTTTTCCATTTTTGAAAACAAGGTTATGGCTGACATGGAGGCCCAAGTTCACAAGCTGAGAGAGGAGCTGATTAACGTGAACTCACAGAGGAAACAGCAGCTGGTGGAGCTCGGTCTTCTTCGGGAAGAAGAGAAGCAAAGGGCCGCGAGGGACCACGAGACGGCCGTCAACAAGCTGAAGGCTGAGTCAGAAAAGATGAAAATAGAGCTGAAGAAGACTCATGCTGCCGAGACGGAGATGACGCTGGAAAAGGTAAGACACGCAGCTCGATTTTTTGTAGACAGTCGAAACCCATACTTGAAACCCAGCTTTGCCACCCCTGTTTAATCTCCAGGTGGTGGACACAGAATTACTCTTCAGTGTATAAACTATTTAAATGGGTGACTTAAGTATCTTGCAGTATGTGTAAGTACCACTAAAATAATGCAGGGCGTTTCCTAACTCTTCTTGACTTTTCACTGAAGGGATTCTATAGAATATCCCATTTTCTAGTAATTAAGTACACATTGTGATAAAACAGTATCATGATGATGTCAGATATTATACTGGTTAGGAAAACGTGGGCTGTAGCCCTCAATTTTCTTAGGTTAAAACTAGGTTTCAGGTTATTACTAGCTTATTTAATGATCATTTCTAGATTTTACAGTTTTTTTTACAACAGTGTAAAATAATGACATATTTTCCCAGGTGGATATTTCAGATTTAGAAGTTTCTTTAGAATTATATATTTTTGAAATAAATGTCAATGTAGTGTTTACACATCTTGGGTTGACTGTTCTTCCCAGGAACAATCTCAAATATTCCTTCTTTCGATGTTCTGGAAAAGTGTAAATGGGTAGAAAATGCGAATGACTGTTAATCATAACAAATGTAAATTGTCCCTTGAGTTTCCAAGGACCATTCTATATTTGGGGATCAAAAAACCTCAAAAGCATAATTTAAGAATTTTCTGATTCCATTTAATTTTTCCCTTCTTCATTTTTAAATGATGTTCAGCCCTCATGGAGCAGGCATACCACACCAGCTAGGCACTACTCCACCGATTTCCACGGGTCGGGGTCCTAAGGTGCTTGCTTTACATGACCTAAATTGATCTGAGAGTCAGATTTCAGCCAACTTTGCCCTTGGCAGCATAACTCTGAACCCAGAAATCAATAGGACAAGGACTCTAAAGAGGCGGCAGGCAGCCTGGGTTTTTGGAGGAACAGCAAGGGGACCACTGTGCCTGGAAATGATAATGGGGGGGGGGGGAGAAGAAGAGGTGGTGAGGTCAGGGAAGACACCCCAGAGGTGGGCCAGGTCCCACAGGTGTGTCTAGGCCTTTGAAAGAGCTTCGTTTTGACTCTCTGTGATCTGATTCACATTTGAAGAGGACCTCTAGGCCTGCCAGTGCTGAGCACAGACAATCGAGGGCAGGGAGGCAGTAGGGAGGCCGGTTTAAAGGGCATCGCAAGACAGACGCTGGAGGCGCGGGCCCTGGGCAGTCGTAGTGATGAGGATAAGTGCTGATCAGATTCGGGTCATGTTCTGAAGGGACAGCTGACAGGACCCGCTGTTGGTTCAGATGCGGGGAGATGGAGAGAGGGACGGAGGAAGGGGGGCAGGCAGGGGAGAGAGAAAGGGCGGAGGAGAGGGATCGAGCAGTCAGGGGTGATCGCACAGTGCCTTGCTGGAGCCAGTGGACAAAGGAGTCGCCCTTACCAAAGGGAAGAAGGTGACAAAGGCAACAGGTTGGCCACCGGGACACGTTCCAGGTAGATGCCTTTTCTACAGCAAAGTGAAGGCAATAGAGACAATGCACTAAGCAGTACAAAATGATGTTTTGATGTTAAAATATGCAGAGTTTCAGGAATTAAGGAAATTTCTCTATATGGAATAGTTTTAGCCCTCTGACAATAACAAGTAAAAGACTGATGGAGAATGAAGATGGTGTTGCATTTATCTTTTCTGGTAACCCTTCCACGCACCTCACCTCAGCTCCAACGACCTCTGCCACCAGGTCACGGTATTTCTAAGTGACGTTCTTCAGTGACACAGATACCGGTGTAGCTCAATTTAAGAAAATTGGACACACTAAAGCTAGACTTAGAAGTCATACAATTTCAATCTTGATTTTCTTGCATTCTATATTCACATTTTAAATGTTTTCAAATATAGGGGTCTATGTTTTACTAGTTGACAGTTTACAGATAGTAAAAAAAAAAAAAAATCATATTAGAAACCATGGGTAATTCATTTGGCAAATATTTTGGAAGATTTTGTATAATCCAGGAAGGCATCGTCCCAGGCACTATGGAGATACACAGAAAAAAGTGGGGGAAAAGGTATTGGCCTCAAGGAAATTCTGAAGTGTAGTGACTGCAAGACATACACGTAATTGTATTGAAGGGTAGAGTGTGAATTGGGGAGAATTATTTTCTGTTAAGGCAATCAGGGAAGATAACTAGAGAGATGTCACTTAAAGTAGATATCAACTAGTGGATGTGCAAGATGGCATTCTAAGCCAAAGGGCCAGCAAGGGCAACCAGAACCCTATGCACAGCATAGAGGTGAATCAAGGAGAGAGGTGAGCGATCGGGCTAAAAGGCAGGTAGGGATCATTGCTAGTCTCCGCAGCTGTATTAAGTATTTTAACTTCGTTGGGTAAACAGAAGCTACTGAAGATTTTTACGCAACGGAGCGTCAAGAGTCAAATGATTATTAGGAAAATCTTCGTCAGTATGGGAAAGATGCCATGGTGGCAGAAGTAGTTGGTGGGGATTAATCCTCAGGTCCCCGAGAACAGTGACGATGGGCCGGAGCAGACATGCTGCAGAATCATTTCGGAGATGGCATCGATTAGACCTGTTAAGGGGTCTTCAACTCTTAATAAATTGGGAAGGAAGGGGAAGTTTCCGGTATGGGGAGGAAAAAGAATTCCGTTATGAACATGTTGAGTTTGAAGAGTAGTCGCTCAGAGTGGGGAGTGTCAGGAAACAGCCAGGCTTCAGGCCGAGCAGATGGCCGGGGCGCAGCCGAAGGGAAGCGGGGTAAAGGAATGTTTGCTCAGGTAGAAGTGGTGCTCCCAGGAGAGGGGGAGCACAGCGCTGTGAGCCTGGAAGAACGGAATGCTCCTGGGTTCACAAGGAATACAAGAAGAGAGAAGGGGGTTTTAGCGCAGTCATTCTAACCTATGCGGGCGAAGGCGCCGAGGCGGTCGGTCGGTCAGGGTGCGGGAGTCGCCGGCAGAGGCAGAGTCTGGGGATCAGGGCAAGGACGCCACGTGGCTGGTGTTACTGTCTTGAGTTTGGTTTTTGTTGAGTCGGTGGAATGAACCAACCCCGAAGTCCATACGGCAAAATTGCAAGTGCCAGGCTCTCCATATGAAGAGGAATTTGTATTTTCGATTGCTAAGTGTTTTTCCTCCACTAGTAAAAGGGATTTAGTAGTTTCCAGATGCAGTGGACACCTGGACTGTGGGTTCCCTGAACGCAGTCCTTGTGAAACATTCGTTTCAAACACTCAGGGTCACATGTGGTGCCTGGGACACAGGAGGCGTTCAGGAATGTTGAGCGAGTGAATAAAAGAGTGGTGATGAACTGAGAAACCCGGTACAGCCGCTGAGAATGGTAATAGGATTAAATACAAAAATCGTTATCGATTTTTCCAAATTTGATTTCAACCCCTCATAAATACTTTACATAGGATAAGATATATTTTATATTCAAATAGTCACTTGATTTTTTTTTTTTTGGTGTTGTAATTTCCTTCATTTTACTTACTAAGTTAAATACACAATTTTTTTTTCAGATATGGTTTTATCTTTAGTAGATATTTGAGTTCTTACTATAAAAGTTTGAATTAATACTAACAGGCCGGTAGGTAATCCTGTTGCTAAACTGTTTTGTCACTGTGCATGTTACTTGAATTCTTCATGTTGCAACTTATAGAAGGATTTTTCCATGTTTAAATAAATCTGAAAGTTAAAATATCTAGTCAGAATCGAGGGATTTAGAAATTTTCTATTACTAAGTATAAAATTGATGTTCGAAGAAAAGAGGAAATAACACCAGAATAATAAGTAATTTCAATGTGACATTCACTGTGGTGTGGGCTGTTCCTGTAGCCCGTTCAACATTAAGGTGATAGGAATTACTAACTCTAGATCCTGCCTTGCTCCTGTCAGCGGTGAGTCACACCTAGATGATGTCTTCAATGGCTTTGAGTTAAGAGATATGTGAAATACCTCCCAAGGTCAAAATTCTTGTAATAGAGAATCCAAAAGAATAAATGATTAACATTTGCAAAGTGAAAGCTGCCTTTTTAGTCTTTTAAAATCTTTTCAAACCAATTTGAAAGTCCATAAAATATGAACCTTTGAAACACTGCAGAACATTACTATTTAAATTTTGTTATGTTTAAGAAATCTATTCAGCTATTTTAAAAAATCACCTTTCTTGAAATAAAAGATATTTTAGAAAATATGGAAAATAGAGAAGTGTAAAATTTCCTGTTACTACCACCTCCCAGAGATAATCAATAATAATAATTTAACATGTATGTACAATAGCCACGTAAGCTGACTGAGATCATACTAAAAAAACAGTGTCTTTTGCTTTTTTAAAAGCTATGCTAAGAATATTCCAATATCATTTGACATTCTTGGAAAATACAGTTTTCATTGATTCATTGTATTCTATTTTATGGATATAGCATAATTTATTGTATTTTTTTATTTTTCAGCATTTTTAAGACCAAGGTCAAACGCTTATGATAGATTTGTTATTCACAGTTCATTTTCTGACAGGCGCCAGTTCATATTCATTGTCAATTTCTCTTACTATCCTAATGTTTTTCTCATCACCTGATATAACTCATTTTATATTTAGAATAATAATAAAACTCTTGGTGGCAAATATTTTCAGTATTTGCCTTCTAATTTTATCATTTGATTTTATGATACACAAAAAGTTTTGTTTGTATTTAGTGTAATCTGTTCATTGTTTCCTTTGAAAGTTCTTTATTATAAGTAGTAGTTTTAAGCTTCACGAATTGATATTTAAAAACATATGATCACATCAAACATTTTCCACACTGTAGTAAGTAAAAAGCTCTTATGAAATTGACATAGCATTTACCAGCTCGGGTTCCTGGGCTATAATTTTAATGGTATCTGAAGGATTATACTGGAATTCTGCCAGCCTGGAGTCATTAAAAGGCTTTGAGCAACAATTCAGCATCTTTTTTAAATTTAAGAAAAGCCCCATATGGTATAATTATTCAAAGCTAAGGTCATAGAAACTACTTAAACCTTTGAAATTTATAATTAAAGGATTAATATTAACTTATGAAGACATTGTCATTTTGGCTTAAAATGGATTTTTTAATCTCAATTCTGTGCTTTTTACTTTGATCTTTTCCCTGTCTTTTTTCTTGCTAAAAATATGAAATTTTGTATTCTTAAAATTTTAAATTAAATGTTATCCTCAGACAGTTTAGATGTATAAAAATTGCTTGACAAATAACATCCAGTATGGTTTTACAATATTCCACAAATGTGGATGACCTTTCTTCATCTGGGTGTATAAATACGCTACAGCTTAGTAAAATGGACTATAATGATGTCTCTAAATATAATAATAAATTAATGTACGATAGGAAAAACCCGCACAGATGACAACTTGGGAAACTTTGGGTGTGCGCATAATTTGAATGGGATAAATTGGTGTTCATTTTATTCAGGTTTAGAATTTTAAAGTATCTCCGAATGACTTTCATATTGTAAACCTTCGATGAATGGTGAACGGGGCTATGTCTTGTCTTATACGAAAGCTAAGACTTTTTTGGTCATTTTTGACAATATGTACTAATCAAATCAAATATTTTAGTTAAATCAGTTTGTGTATCTTCTTATGTAACAAGAGGAATCGGGTGCTCCTTAGAGACTCGGCTTTATGTCAGTCCCCAGCTCTCTCCTTTTTCTGATTCTGACGTGAGGCACCTGTTTCACAGTGATTTTGTTAAATAAATACTGGAATGATGTCTGGGGTGCTTGTTGATTAAGCAGAAGAGCAGAGTATCTGTCATCATTCATGCTTGAATATTTGCATTGTTGAGGTCTTACCGCCTCTACCTGAGCGGGCCTGCAAAGCTCAGTGCCAGGGTGGAGCCTCAGACACAGTAGATGGAAAAGCTCTGCGCCCTGCCCTGCCGAGTGGCGTCCGCTGGTTCCCAGAGACCCCTTTGCCATTTCTCCCTCCGCCTCTGCTGCATATTAAAGAGCACTCCTGTTTTCTGACAGTCTGGGAGGGCGAATCAATAGCTTCACTTCCAAGTCTGGTTTTCCTAGGCTGGAGAACTGTTTTACTTGGAGAAAATTAAAAGGCAGTCTATTTTATGTTAAGATTCTTTCAGAATAAAATTTAGAATTATAAATGAATCATTGCCTATTTTTAAAGTAAACATTTAAAGTTTGCGAGATTAATCCTACCCGTCGTTCTGTGGCCCGACTTTCTAATATTCTAACCATTATATGCAGAAGTGCTGCCATTCACCAGAAGTTGTTGGTTTTATCCTTTTGGACTTTGTTAAGTGAAAACATTTCTCCCTAGAATAAAGGAAAAATTTCTTAGGTCAGTGCAACAAAATGTAGTCATTTGACTTGAGAAGTTATTGAAAAGAAAAGTTTTATTCGCCATCTTAAGAGATTGATATCCAAACAGAATTGGGAACAAGTAAAATATGCAGGTGTTTGTCCTCAAATGCATTTGTGTGTGAGTTCATCCTTGTTTTTCGTGGGGTTTTGGGATGTGTGTGTGTTTAAGATGAGTACTAATAATTGTATGACCTTGTTGATACTTTTTAGCTTCATGGCCATATTTATAGGAATATTATTGGACAGTGCATCTTTTTTCCATAACACTGAAGAAAATAAAATAAATATGTATTTCAGTATTATCTTCATCCATATGAAACGATTACAAGTAAGAACAGAAATAATAATTCACAGCACTCTCCTCATAGATTACCATAAATAGGGTACTTGTACATCCTAATTTGCCTGGGAAAGGCCCAGTTTGCTCCTATCGTCTAGGTAGCCCATATGATTTAGCATTTTCCCCAATTTCTTTCACTCTTAAGCATGTGCCGGTTTGCACACTAAGTTATATGATTATCCTAACTATGAAGTACTTTCTGTGTAGAGGAGACACCTTTCCCTCTTATATCTCTTATGACTAAATTATTGGACACGATAATGCTGACTGCATGTTTTAAATGAGTGCCTTTTTAACAGTAATTCTGAACTAAGGTTATAGAGAACTAGACTCTAGTAATTTACTATTCTTACTAGCCTTTACTGATTTTTTTTTTCACATGAAGCAAACATTCCAGTAGTGTTTACGCCCTTGAAACAAAAGTATTTTCCATTTGTTAGAAGGCTCGAGGAAGCTGGTGCCTAGGGACAGACCCTCCCTATCTATACTCCTGCCTCCTTCAGAGCGTTTCTGTGAGGGGAGAGCAGAGGGCAAGCTGGCGCCCTAGGTGCTGGGTGTCGAGGGCCTCAGTTGCAGAGGGGTCAGAGGCAGGGGAAGAGCCCTGGGCTGAGAGTCAGGTCTCGTTTCAACCATTGTTCATAATGAAAGAGAAGCAATTATTCCATGTGGAATACATTTTCTTGACTCAATATGATAAGAATCAACTAAATTTAACTAGATTAAATATATTATGGGATACAGTGAAAAACAAAGTAAGTGACCAGAAAAAGTGCCATTGGCTTAAATAAAGCTCTTCATTCTCACAAGCAATCAAGGAAATACTAATTAAGACACTATTTTTCACATATTAAATAAGCAAATTATTTTAAATAATAGCAAGTATATTTTTAATTAACAATACCAAATACTAAGGGTGGAGTGAGTAAGTGCCCTAAAATACTGTTGATGGCAATGTCAATTGGTCCAACTTTCCTGAAAGCCTTTGGTACTCTATATTATGGACTTTTAAAACACTTATCTCTTTTGACTTAGTAATGTATTCCTTGATTAGCAGAACATTGATATAATTAGGGAAAACTCTGGGGTACCAGGATCTGGTTGCAGCAGGGACCATTTAAATAGTGTGGTCAGGGATGGCCTCGGAGAAGGCCGACGGAGGAGTTGGGTTAGCCAGGTAGTGCAAAGACCCCACGGCAGGAGCATGGCTGGCATGGTTAAGGAGCAGCCGAGAGGCCAAAGTGGAGTGGACAAGGGGGAGAGTGGGTCGGAGACAAAGTCCGAGGGATCCCAAGGGTCCTGACCGTGTAGGGCCTCGGAGGCTGGTGCACGGACTTGGACTTCAGCTCTGAGTGATGGGAAGGCATTAGGATATTGTGCCAAGGAGTGGTGTGATCTGACTCAGGCTTGAAGAGATCATTCTGGTTGTGTGAGAACCAAGGTGGGAAACCCCAGAAGGGCATGAAGTAATCGTGTGAGCTCAGAGAGATGCTGCTGGCTTAGGCCAGAATGGCACTGGTAGAGGTAGTCAGATTCTGCACGGATTTTAAAGTTGGAGCCAACCAGCTTTCTGGTGGATTTGATAAGGGGTGGAAGACCACAAAAAAGTAAGCCGCAGACAAGCTTACACAGTGGGGGAAAATGAAGATACTCTAGTTCATTTATTCGTGGGATAGGATTATACGTGGTTTTTAAGTTGTATCATTCAGTCTTGTCTAAACGTTTTTTATACTTTAACCACTTTGTGAGCTGAACAGTGATGTATAAAAGTCACCGCCTAGTTGCATCGCTGTCCTGCCCTACGTCCGAGGAGGGCATCTGCACCCTGCTGTCCCCTTTGTCACCACAATAAAAAAGGCTGTGCTGGCCCTCCCAGTGTGATTGTGATGTCACCGGCCCCTGCTCACCCTCGCCTGAGAGGTTGGAGGTTTCTCTCATACCCCGTCCCCTGGCCCAAGTCATCCTTCTGTCAGGGTGGGGAAGCTGGGCCCTCATTAGCATCAAAGAGAAGCTTCGCCTGGCTGCAGTCTGCTCTCATCTTTGCTTCTGCGACCTTTATGGGGGCCAAAGGAAATGTGGAACACTCTCACTGTAGACTGCTTGTCTCCCACGGAGAGCCAAGTCCCAGGTCTGATCAGAATAAAAGGAGGAAATGGTAATGACCCCAAGACAGAGCAGGCGGGTGCTCTGAGGCCCCTGAGGGACACAGGACCATCTGGCCTCAAAGAGAAGAAGGTAAGACTGAGACACCTTCCGTGTCCTTGAGACAGGGCCGTGTCTGAAAATCTGATCTCATCGTCGGGCTGGATTAGGCCTTCGCAAAGTAGAAAGAGATTTCTTTTCGTGGGTCAGGGATCATGGAACGAATGAAACTGTAATTACATCAAACTGAAATTAGAGTCATGCCCTGGGAAACACCCAGGAAGGTGTCTGGAAGTCAGTCTGTGAGGGAGGGGTAGAATCGGGTAGAACCTTCTGGACAAGATAGATTGTAAACTAATGGCATTTCCCTCCCTTGCTTAAAATCATCCAGAGAATCTTTGCCCACAACGAAGTGAAGCTGCCGTAGCTCCTGAGCTTTCTAGCTAAGGACTTGCATGATCTATTTTTTCTCTTCTACTTGCCTTGTTTTCCTCGTTTAATTTTTTAGCGCACAGTTCAGTGGCCTTGAGTACGTTGTCGTGCAGCCATCACAGCGTCCGTCTCCACAACTTCTTTCATCTTGCACAACCTAAATGGCCCCCATTCCACGCCAGCTCCCTCTTCCCTCCTCCTCCCCGCCCTTGGCCCCACCATCCTCCTCTCTACTCTGTGTGTGTGCGACCACTCTAGGGACCTCATTTGAGTGGAATCAAACGATATTTGTCTTTCCGTGGCTGGTTTATTTCGCTCAGTAGAATGTCTGCAGGGTTTACCTGTGCTGTAGCGTGTGTCAGAATTTGCATCTTTTAAAGGCTGAGTAATATTCCCCCGTGTGTGTATCAGACACTTTGTTTATCCTTGGGTCGCTTCTGCGTTCTGGCCGTCGTAAGTAGCGCTGCGGCGACTGTGAGCGTACGCTACCTGTTTGCGTTTCTGCTTTCAGTCCTTTCGGGGATGTGCCCAGCAGTGGAACCGCGGGACCACACGGGAATTCTGATTTTGCTTTTTCGAGGAGCGGGTCCTCCTGTTTTCCGCGCGCTGTACCATTTACGTTCCCCTCGGCAGCGCACAGGGCTTCCGATGCTTCCACATCATCGCCAACGCTGTTTTCGGTTTTTTCGTTGTCATAGTAGCCATCACAATGGCTGTGAGGTGGCACCTTCTACCTTTCCGAACCACGTCCCCCCCCCCCGCCGCCCCACAGATGCTGCGCTCACTCCGGCGACCCCCTTTTCCATGTCTAGGCTGCAGACAGCCCCCCCCCTCGGGTTTCACACGTGCTTCTCTCTCCACCTGGAAGACCTGACGAACTCCTCATCATCCTCTCAAATCTGGTATCTGTCTCTGTCTTTCACCTTCTACGCCGACTCAGAAGAAACCGTGCTCTTTCCTGTGCCCCTGGCACTCACGCCTCTCTTTTTAAAACATTTTTACCCAGATGTAATTTACTTGCAGATCATGTATAATTCTATAAATGTGACAGACTGTCGCCGCAATCGAGGAAGTATCCCGTCACCTCAGGTACTCCTCCTCACCCTTCGTTGTCACCTCCGTTTTTTCCCCTTTGCCGCAAGTCCTGGTAGCCACTCGTCTGTTTTCCGTGACTGCAGATTTGCCTGTTTGGGAACATAGACTAAACGAGTCGTTCAGTATGCTGCCTTTCGAGCCTGGTCTCTTTCCCTGGGCATCATGCATCCGAGTCACCCGCGTCATGTGTATCCGCCATCCATTCTGTTTTATTTCTAATAATACTTCGTCGCACTGATGTGCTAAAGTTTATCCATCCTCTAGTTGGAAATGTTTAGGTCGTTAAACATTTATCTAAAGGTTTTATGTGAACATACAGTTTTCATTTCACTTGGGTGAATAGCAAGGAGCAAGATTGCTGAGTTGTATGTTAAATATATTTTTTAACTGTATAGAATTTTGCCAAACTCTTTTTCCAAAGTGGCTTTATCGTTTTGCGTTCCCATCAGCTCTATATCTTCAGCAGTACTTAATATTGTCCAGTTTATAGTTTTATTTTAGCCGTCCTGATAGGTGTGTCCGATCACATACATGCGTATTTCTCTAATAACTAATAATGTGGAGCATCTTTTCATGGGTGTATTTGTCATCTGAATATCTTCCTTGGCAAAGTAAATGTTCTTCAATTTTGTATTTTATTTTCTTATTAAATTTTGAGACTCCTTTATATATTTAGGATACAAGTCCTTTATAAGATACATGATTTGCAAACTCTTTTCACTGTCAATGGATTAACTTTTTATTCTTTTAACATTATCTTTCAAAAGCAGAGGTTCTTAATTTTTATGAAGTCACATTTATCAGTTTGTTTGTTTATAGGTCATGGTTTTGGTGTCATATCTAAGAAATCTTTGCCTAACCTGAGGTCACAAAGATTTTCTTCTCTTCTAGACATTTTCTAGTTTTAAATTTTATAGTTAGGCCTGTGGTCCATTTTGAATCAGTTTTTTTTTGTATGTGAGAATGTGCAAGGTAGAGATTAAGGTTCAATTGTTTTAGCACTATTTTTTGAAAAGACTGTCCAATGAATTGCCTTTGCAACTTTGTTGAAAATCAATTTACCATACACGTGTGATATGCAACTGGATTGTATATATTTTGTTCCACTAAAATATATGTTTGTCCTTTTCCAATACTATATTGTTTTGATTATTGTAGCTTTTAGAGTCAGTCTTGGAGACAGGTAACATGAGTTGCCCAACTTTTTTCTTCCTTTTCAATATGGTTTTTCCTCTGGTAGTTGTTACGCTTTTCTTAGAATCCACATAAAGATATCTATACAAAATTCAGCTAGGGTGTATTTTTTTTAATTGTGTTGACTCTGTTTCTCAGTTTGGAGAGAATTAAAATCTTGTTTTTTAAAGATTTTTATTAAAATATAGCTAACATGCAATATTGTATTAGTTTCAGATGTGCACTGTAGTTATTCAACATTTATATACTAAAAGAAGTGATCGCCATGATAAGTCCCGCAACCATCTGACAGCATACAACACTCTTAGAACTTTATTGGCTATATTCTCTATGCTGTACACCACCTCCCCATTACCTACTTGCTTTATACCTGGAAGTTTGAACCTCTTATTGCCCTTCACCTTTATTGTCCCCTTTTTGATTTTTTAATTGCGGTTGACATTCAGTATTATTTTATATTAGTTTCAGGTGTACAGCATAGCGGTTAGACATTTATGTAAGTTACAAAATGGTCCCCCTCACCAGTCTGGTACACACCTGGCACTCTACAGATTTATTACCATATTATTGACTATATGCCCGACGCTTTGCTTTACTTCCTCATGACTGCTTTGTAACTACCAATTTGTGCTCCTTAATCCTGTCACCTTTTTCACCCCGTCTCCCAGCCTTCCTACCATCATCAGCTCGTTCCCTGCATCTATGAGTCTGTTTACGTTTTGTTTATTTTGTTCTTTAGATTCCACATATAGCTGAGATCACATGGTATTTGTTTTTCAATATTTGCCTTATTTCACATAATACCTTCCAGTTCATTTATGTTGTCAAAGAGGTACGGTTTCATTCTTTTTTATGGCCGAGTAATATTCCATTGTATCTACACACCACGTCATCTTTATCCAGTTGTCTGTTGGCGGGCACTTAGGTTGCTTCCATGTCTTGGCTATTGTAAACAATGCTGCACCAAACATAGGGGTGCATACATCTTTTCGAATGATTGTATTGGTTTTCTTTGGATAAATACCCAGAGTCTTTTGGTTTTTGTTGATTGTTTCCTTCACTGTGCAAATCTTTTTAGTTCGATGTAGTCCCATTTATTTATTTTTTCTTTTGTTTCCCTTGCCCAAGGTGACATATCAGGAAAAAAATATTACTTAGAGCAATGTTAGAAAGGTACTGCCTATATTTTCTTCTAGGAGTTTTATGGTTTCGGGTTTTAGGATTAAGTCTTTAACCCATTTTGAGTTTATTCTTGTATATGCTGCAAGAAAGAATCGAAATCTTAATGATATTGAGTCTTTCAACCCGTGAACCTAGACTGTCTTGCCATTTATTTAGGTTTTCTTTAATTTCTTTCTTCAGTGTTTATAGTTCTTAGCAAATAGATGTTACATTTATTTTTATTAGATTCAAACCTAATTATTTTATGTTTTTAACTTCAATTCCCAATTGTTTGTTGTTAATATGTAGAAATAGAACAGGTTTTTTTTATATTGGTCTTGTATCCTGTGATCTTTCTAAACTCACTTATTAGTTCTAGTCACTTTTTTGTAGATTCTTTGAGATTTATACATAATCAGGTAAATACCTGTTATTTAATAGTTTTTTACTACAAGGGATTAATTTTATGTTAATAAAGCAGCATATGTCAACATAGTTTATTTCTGACAGTAATGTATTTTATTACTAGACTGATGAATTTTAGAAAATAACTGCTCAAAACAAGCCTAGCATATGAAAAAATCAAACACACCAGTCAGAGAAAGTGCATACAGGGTATGGAAGCAGGAACATTTGTAATTTCCTAGTTTATTTTGTCGTGTCTTATATATATTATTTTTTAAAATAACAGTAATACTTATAAACATGATAAGAAAGTGATAGATATTTTTAAATACCTCTTTTTAAGATACTAGTTATTCTTGACTCTCCATATTAATTATTTCTAAAAATCGAGATGATTTTAAAATATTTTAGAATAATTAATACATATCTTCTAAATATTATGTTGAATTGAGAGCCTCTCCTACTTCGATATTACAAAATTTTGCAAATACAATATTAAGATCAAGCTCAAAATATATTTCTTCTACACACATGTTAAAAACTTGATGAAAAAAAGAACTGTCGTTTGTGGTATGCCATTCTTGGTGAATGAAGGACCTTTCTTAAAAAACAATATTTTGAGCTTCTCACATAGATGATGCCGAAAGTGAGGAAGGAGGCCCCTGCCTCTCCTAAACCCGAAGCGAAGGCTTTGAAGGCAAAGAAAGCAGTGCTGAAAGGCACCCACAGCCACAGAAAAAAGAGAAGATACGCACGTCACCCACCTTCCGATGGCCCAAGACGCTACGGCTTCGAAGACAACCTAAATATCCTTGGAAGAGCGCCTTCCCCCCCCCCCCCCCCCGGAGAAACAAGCTTGGCCGCTATGCTGACTACCGAGTGAGCCATGAGGAAGACAGACCACAATACACTTGTGTTCGTTGTGGATGTCAAGGCCAACAAGCACTGGATCAAACAGGCCATGAAGGAGCCCTTTGACATTGACGTGGCCAGAGTCAACACCCTGATCAGGCCTGACAGAGAGAAGGAGACATATGTTCGGCTGGCTCCCGACCATGATGCTTTGGATGTTGCCAACAAAATTGGGATCATCTAAACTCAGTCTAGCTGGCTAATTCTAAATATAAAAATTTTTCACTGTAAAACAAAAACAAAAAAAAATATTTTAATACTTGAGAAGTATTTTTTAAAATATTAGAATCCCAAATTGTGAGGATTCTTAAAATCTTTTTAACTCCTATGTTTTAAATTATATTCCTCTCAAAAATATTTATTTCTTTTGATTGATTTCTTACATACTTAGGGGTATATTTTGAACTTTATATTCTGATTCATAACCATTTCTTGCTCTTCTCTCTCTCTCTCTATACACGCGCACACACACACACACACGTATATATAATAGTAAATGTACACACATACATATATTCACAATTTAGAGTACACTGATCAATTCCAGTAATAATATGGGCTCTATCATTGCACTTACAGCTAAAACACCAGTTCAGCAACCAGGTGTAGAGTATTGTATAATTTTTTTCCTATATTTCAGAATGCATTACAAATTATTGAAAAAAAGAAAGCTACATTTTTAAGTGTGTGCAGATGTGAAGAAGTTTGGCTAGCAGAACTGTTTTTAATATTCATCTGCGGTATTTTTTTGGCAAAGAAAATGGACATTTGTTCCCACTGCGTGAATTTAGCAGATCAGTCGACTCTAAGGAGGCAACCCTGGGTCATGGAAAATATCTCATAAAACATTACTGTCTTTGAATCTTCTTTGCGACAGTTGCTTATGTTATCATACATTTCATATTATTATTGAATGAGAAATTTTAACATTTTAAATGAGCATTTAAAGGTTTATAATTTAGCTCTATGTTTCTATTAATTAATGCAATTGTAATATGGCTTATGGCATTTGTTCAACCCAGATGACTTTATTTAAATTAAAGGAAGTATCATACCTTTCAGAGACTTCCTGAGAATAAGCAATTATTAAAATCGCCATACCTAGATCATAACGAATGGTTCATTTAGTTCTGCACTTGGTGCCTCATAGCACACAGAGAGGATAGGTGAACTTCCAGGTGTCTGGTTTCCATTATTAATACCTTGTGGGTGAATGAGGCAACCTAGATATAATGGGCAGAGCATTTACTGTATCCTTAGCTCAGTGCTGATCACAGGATGGACTGTAACTTTGTCTCTGCTTTCTGGAAGCTTTTTTATTGTGGCGATAATGAGAAATACAAACATAAAAGGACTTTTAAAACTGTATAACTGTGCATAGTAAAACTCTAGATTAGGCTACAATGCTAGGAAATCTGAGAAGGTCTGTAGTCAGCAGAGGCTGTTTTATGGAGAAGGTGGTCCTTGAAATACAATATTTGAACTGGCACGAGATATGAAGAATTTTTTGAGGTGGTCCAAGGGGATAAAATGGGAACCTAAGTGCTTAGGATGAATTGGGGGAATGTCAAACAGTAATTATGAAAACCTACTTATAAAAAATATAGAAGACGACTTTTTAAAAATTCTTATTTTTAAACTTTTTATTTATACTACTGAAAAGTTTCAAAAATAATTTGTAGAGTTTTCATACACCTTAGACCCAGCTTCCGCCGTATCGGCATCTTATTATCCATAGTGCGGTCACCGAGACGGGAAATTAACGTTGGTAAAGTGCTTTACACTTACACTGGTAGATAACTACGGACCTTATTTAAATTTCACCCGTTTTCCACTAATCTTCTGTTGTTCCAGGTTCCACTCCAGGATCTCACATTGCATTTAGCTGTCCTATCTTTTTGGTCTCCGTTTATCTATGACAGTTTTTCCATATCTTTCATGACCTTGACACTTTTGAATAGTACTAGTTATTTGGTAGAATGTTTTTTCACTTTGGGTTTGTCTGATGTTTTTTCATAATTAGATCGAGGTTATGCATTTTGATTTTGAGCAAGAATACTACAGAAGTGATGATGTATCTTCTAAAGTACATTATATCAAGGGGTACGTGATACTGAAATGTCTTATTCCTGGTGAAACTGACATTGATCACTTGGTTAAGATAATATCTGCGCAGTTTCTCTGCTGTGAAGTTATTTTTTTCTCCTTACAGTACATAAACTATCTTAAGGAAATATTTTGAGACTGCAAATATCTTATTTCTCCTCAGACTTCCATCCACCAATTTTATCATCCATTGGTGAATCTTACCTACAAAATTATTGTTTTTTTTATTTTTGTTTTTACTTACAGTTTCTTTGAGGTTTTGGCATTTTCTACTTTAAGTAATGCAAGGGTGTTATTTTTTCATTTTTATTTTTTCATATCTTTAGGGGCACAATATATTGGAAGTCAAAGGCGACTTTTTAAATGCAAGTTTTTTTTTTATAATAAGGAATCAAACTTAGAGGGAAAATAAAAAAATAGTAAGATGAAGCTAGAGTAAGGTTGGTAAAAAAATACTGCCTGCCGTGAGGGTTTGTCTACCTCCTAGAGAGGGACCTCAATTTGACTCTGTATTTTCCAGGAACAAACGTGAAGAGAACATAACAGAACACGATTCAGTTCAATAAAAATTTAAAATTCATTAGTTCAAATTCCTGGAGTTGAAATCTTCAGAGAAAATTTTACTAGGGAGTTCTTACGAAGAAGACAGCATGTAATATGGTTAGCATCCTCAGCAACATTGTCATGGTACATAACACTTTTATAGGTTATTTTCTTAATGGAGTTGTAGTAAGTATTATTTTGGCTACTTTTCTAAAAATAGAATGACTATTAAAGTGAAATGTCAGTCTGAACTCCAGAAGTCCTTAAGAACTCAAACTATTAAAAGGTTTGTGAAATTATATGGGGATTGAACAAATTTAATGACCAGATACTATTACTTGAACAAAAATTGAATATCTGCTGTTTGAATATTATTGTACTAAATAACCAAAACCTTACTATAATAGTATTTTCTCTGGAGTAGAAATCATTTGATCTCAGACCATCTAAAAGGGATTAAATAGGGATGTCCCAAAATAACCTAGTTATAAGAT
The DNA here is from genome assembly GCF_014176215.1 of Rousettus aegyptiacus. Classification (NCBI taxonomy): domain Eukaryota; kingdom Metazoa; phylum Chordata; class Mammalia; order Chiroptera; family Pteropodidae; genus Rousettus; species Rousettus aegyptiacus. The sequence goes on from NW_023416309.1 coordinate 105,893,179, forward strand.
AGTCTCGCAATATTAACCTTAAGGAAAAAGTTGGCAGAACTGAGATTTGCCAAGCATTTACCTTATTTGTTACAATTTTGCAATTCTTGGGAGATTTCTACTTCAGGTTTTGCTTCTGATGATAATTTTATCCACTGGAACTCAATACTGAGACAGAATGCTAGGAAAATAGAGAAAAGATATTCATATTCTGCTTAGATTATCTCATTAATTTTCTGATTCTAAAGAGCTAAAAAATAATTAAGATTTTTGACATTATCTTAAAATATGTGACTTTTGATCCACAGTGAAGGCTTTGCTGTTTTTAACAAAAAGCCTAAGAAACGTTTTCACAATATTTAAATGAATGGCCATCTACCTGAGGTACAATGTATGTGTGCATTTAGAACAACTTTTAGTGAAGGAAAACTAAATGTGTAATTACTTCTTTTATAGGATCACATTAGTCTCTGACTCTCTGGATTACTTTGCAAATTGATACATTACCAGTTTAATTCAGTTGAACTTCGTACTTAAGTTAGGCACTACAGTGTGAGCTAGGGAGTGTGCTGAGTTTGGCAGATACAAAGAAGAAAAGTTATCACTATTGATCAGAAAATATATTTTTACATAGAGACAGATTTTTTAAAGTTACAAATTAGTTTATATCCCATAAAATATAGCCGAGAATAATATAGCCCTAACCTAGTATCAGCCCAAATTAGATGAAGAGCTCACCCATGGTAGGTGGACTGCATTTGGCAGGGTCTGTCGAATTTACATGTTATCTGCATTTATTAGGTTATAACTGAAAATAAAATACTATAGAAGTTCCCAGTCTGTGATGTTTTGGCATGACTTTTAACTGCCCTATACCATCTTTCTAAAATCTGTCTTATATGGCCAGCAAATTCAACAGTATTTGAAATAAAATACAGATGTGAAAATTTATGTTTGTTTTTTTAAATACTTGGTGAGACCTTAGGATTGAACCAAGTGAAAAATGTTCAATGTTATAAACTCAATCTTTACAGTTCAGAAGATAGAAATAGCACAGTTTTGATCGACACTTTTGGAGACAGTCTTAGATTTGTAAAAATCACACGACAAGGACTTACGTGAGCATCAAAGTTTGATTTTGCTTTGATCAGACCTTTAAAAAAAGAAGGGAGGACTTTATTTAGGAAACCTTTTTGTAATCCACTTTTGGTTAAACAGCTATTGGTTATTTCAGCCTCACATGTCTTCACATCAAGTATTTCAGCTACTGTTTTATAATATTTTTAATTAGATAATCTTTTGGTTTAGTTCATATAACTTAGGTGGTTTTATTAACCGCCTAAATAAATGAAGAGCATTTGTCAATATGCTGAGTATTCATATTTATATTTAATTATTAATATATAATAATCCTCTTTATAATATTTGTAAAATAACCTTTATGTCCAAAATTACTTATATATTGTAAATATATATAAAATTTCACTTATATTTTCTGTTCTCGCACAAAATATTTTAAGTGAGGTAAGAAAAAAACATAATCCAGGTAACATTTTATTTTTTGCTTTCACGAATACTTACTTGGCAATCTCTAGGTACAAGTAGCTATGCTAGCATTTCTGGAAGAAAGAGCTATAAACAACTGCTTCTACAATTTCTTTACGGAATTATCCTAGGACTATTGAATGAAGGGATAAACGAGTACATTTTAAGCCCGATGACTGCACTGGTGAATTCTATCAATCATTTAGGGAAGAAATAACACCAACTTCACTCTTTCAGAAAATGTAAGAAGAGAAACAGTTTCCAACCTGTCTCATGAACTTAGGATCACCCTAACGCCAAAACTGAACAAAGACATAGAAAGAGAACTACAGACTACGGACACACTAAAGGTTCTTGACAAATTATTAACCAGTCAAATCCAGCAATGTATAAAAAGGGTAGCACATTATGGTCAAGTGGACTTTATCCCAGGAATGCAAAGCTGGTCCAACATTCAAAAATCAGTCAATGTACTTCACCACATTAAAAGACTAAAAAAGAAAAATCATCATGTCATCACAGTAGATGCAGAAAAGGCATCTGACAAAGTTTAACACCCATCCATGATAATAAAGAGCAGATACCAGAAAAAGAACCATCTATAGGTAACAGTGTACTTAATGGTGACAGACTGTTTGATTTTTCCTTACGGTTGGGAAGAAGACAAGAATGTTCACTTTCACCACTTCTTTCCACTTCGTGCTGGAGGTCTTAGTCAGTGCACGAAAAGCAGAAAGGAAAAAAAGGGGTGAGGGAAGGAAAGAAAGAGCAGACAAATCAGAAAGGAAGAAGTACAACTGCTTTCATGTCCTCTACATGAAATAATTAAAAGAAATCTACAAAAACCCCCAATCCTGTTTGAACTAATAAGTAAAGTTACCAGGGTCACAAGGTACCAGATCAATATGCAAAGTCATTTGTATTTCTATGTTTAGTGTGGATAAAGATATTTATTTTCTGAGTTTTTGTTTGCAAATAATTACTGTGTTTACTACCCTCCTTTTCCTTGTCATTTGCACCCCAACAATTTGATTAGGAAATGCAAGATTTTTTTTAAATAGAATTGTTCTTATTGAAAGTGGACATTGCTAATGTCATGAAACACATTAACTATCTTCTCTGTATTTGTATGTCAGAAAACACAGATCCTCTGTTTTGCATTTTCTTATGTTCAAATAAATTCTCGAAAATAATCGATGTAAGTTAAAACAGCTGATAAGCATACACAGCACAGCCCTGTGGGAGAGAATGTTTACTGTGTGCCTACCATGTGCAGGCCCTTTCACGTACCTTATCTCCCAGCCCTTTGAAGTTTATAGACCCTTAGACCAGCTGGAGATCCTGAGGCTCAGAGGAATTAAGCAGCTCACTCAGCGTTACACAGCTACAAGCTGCAGAACCAAGATTCGAATTCCAGTGTCTCTCCAAACCTATGCTAAGAGTTGTTTGCTTTCCATGCCATTAACCAGCTAATCTGGCCACCTGGTTCCATAGGTTACCTTGAGCAAAAGATAGAAGGAAATTGGTTTTATGAACCAGTTCATGCCAGTTGCGGCCCTCTTCATTCCCAGCCAGACTCTGCTCTGGGTCCCTAACTCCTCAGCACCCACACCTTTGGTGCACAAGTCTCCTCACCGGTGTTTCTTATTTCTGCCTTGATTAGTCTCCTTGAATATTTGATGTTTCAGCTCTTATTTGATCGCTTTGGACTTGGTCTCAGATCCATTCAACTCAGTGGAGTCCTCTTAATATACCTTTTATAGGAGAATTATTGGTCAGCTCCCTAGACAAAGAGCAGACCTTTTCTCAGTGTTTCTATATGGGATGACCAGAAGAGGAGTCCTTCCAGGATGTCCCTCAGTCACCTGGGTTCTGTGGCCTCACAGGAATGTTCTCCCATGAATTGTCTTATTTGAAATTTATGTTCTAGATGTTTGCTTTGTGCTTTAATTTGCACTATAGATTTTTACTTTTATATGAATAATTCTTTGGTTCAATAATAGCTTTAGGAAAGCAATGGCTGCTTTTGCTTTCAGTCTTAAAAATATTAAAATTGAGCTTTTATCCTGTGCAAATTCTAAATTTTTATACATTTATTTTTACAAAGTGTTAGTTCTCTTTTCGAATTTTGTATTGACATCTGTAGAAATCTCTATCTGTTTAAAGAGCAGCGCTTGAAAGTCGCTTTGATTTTTTGAAAGCTGCCAGATTATCGATGTCTTTGAGAGATTAGGGATGCTCGTTTGGGAGGTTGCCTTTGTCTAAATAAAACTAAAATCTTGTTCTTCTATTGTAATATTTCATCGTAATCTAATTGGTTTCTTATGGAGATAATATATAACAGGAACCAAAAATAGTTCAATAAAAAACCTTCAGTTATGAATGGGTTGACAGTTGTTTGATGGCTCAGGTGCCCTGTGCAGCTGCCTGCGACGGCTCTGTTGATAGACGTGGAAGTTTTCTGTGCTCCACGGGTCCATGTTGGGACAATGGTGTATTAAACACTTCTACTCCTTTTTTTAACTGCAAATCATCTACAAGGTGAAAAAGTCACTTTTCCATGTAAATATCCTGGAAAACAAGAAAGTGAAATCGAGGGGAGTAAGATGTTTTTCGGTAAGAAAAAGATGCTTTTAGTACATATGATTGTGACTGGAAAACAGCAATGAAAAAAATATATACTAATGGCAAGAAAACAAGAATAGTTTTATGTATATTTTAGTAGTAAAATGCCACTTGAATTTAGAGTTTTAGACCCAAAATGAGGCATCGTGTTATTGCAAAAATGTATGGCTCTTCATTTAACTTTCAGTTCTAAATAGGACATTGAAAAAGTTAAGAAAAAAATTCTTTAACTTAATTAAATAATTTGCTTAGAAAATTTAGATGTCGCTTGAAACACTCATTCATATGGCTTGGCCTTCATCGCTGTATCTTGTAACGTGATTGAACTAGCATGGAAGGAGCGAAGCGTGTCCTAAGCCAAACCATAGCTGCTCATAGCAAAGATGACATTAAATGTGTTGACCCATCGGTGAGAATCATTACCACCCACTTGCCTCTTGGTCATTTGAGTTCATCCCTCTTCTCCTCAGCTACCTTCTCAAGGTTATGACCTAGAGTTCTTGCAAATCCAGTAACTGTACCGCCCTGGAAATCTTGATTTCAGGCATCCCATTCTTTCAACCTCTCCCCAGGCCCCGTCTTTAGTGTAGGATTCTCACTCCAAGAGATTCCCCTCCCGCCCCCCATGGGGACTTCAAATCCATAAACATCACCGTTTTTCGCTTTCCACCAACTTCCCTGTGCCCTCATTTCCCCGCTTAGATTTCATGGGCCACCAGTGCAGTCACTTCCTTGAACTGCCCTCCACTTCCTCTCCTCTCTTTCCCTCTGCCTTCCTCACGGCACATTCCCAGCCCTGGGGAAACCAGATACTCACATGCTCTGCTCTCTCATATCCAAACAGTTGACATGGTTCAAGAGGAGAGACACTTATGCTAACTGGTCTCGTTTAAACTTAAGGCCAGAAAGCTTAAGTGGGCCCTCACTGCTGCAAGAGTCAGTCCATTTTCCCACCAAGAAAATGCCGTACCTCTTTTTCTGCTTAAACCTCCAACGTTGCCTTTTCATTCCCTACTCTCAGATGATGGCCTCTATTTCACTGGGAAAGCAGAAGGAACAGAAGCGGACCACCTCATCAGCCCCTCCATATCTGTTTTCCAGCTGCATCTGTACCTCACCCACTTGCCGTCCCTCCTGGAGGGAGCCCGAGCCCCTGTCCCAGGCCATCACTGGCGCACGGGGCTCTTCGCCCCCGCAGAAGCGCATTTCTCCTTTAATTAGCCATCTTTCCTGTTATATCAACATTTTTCTCTCTACTGTATTATTTCCAAAATCATAAAAACATGCTGCTATATTTTAAAGAATTCTTTGATCACCCATGCCAAATTATACTGCGGTAACGAATTGACCTCAAAATCTCGGTGGCTTAACAAATGTTTACTGTTAAGTTAAACCATACGTTAGCGATGTTTTTTAGGTCTAAGCTGGTTAATTATCAATTTCGTGTGATTAACTAATACTTTTGCAGATTGTGGGTCCATTGCTGTTCAACAGGAAGACTCCACAGTCTTCATCCCAACTGACCTCTCGGCAGTTTTGACACCGTCGATCACTCCCTCTTTGATAGACTTTACTCACGTGGTCAGTTAGGAGGAAGCTCACGCTCTCCAGGGGTTTCTCCTAACCGCCGGCTCCTCCTACTCCGTCCCCTTCACTGGCCCCGCCTCATCTTCACTCCTCTTCATGTTTCTTTACTCAGTCCCTAACTGATTTTGTTTAATCTCACAGCTTTTAGTGCCATCTGTACACCAACAACTTCCAGTCCATATCTCTTTTCCTAGTGTCTCCCTGGAGCTCAGACTTGTGTATCCAGCCCCTCCCTAGACATCTGCCCTGATGGTCTAATAGGAGTCTCACACTTCACACTTCTGCGACAGGGCTCTTGATTCTCCTGCAGTCTTCTGCAAGCCCGTCAGTAAGATTCGGAGTCATCCTCGACTGCTTGCTTTCTTTCAACCCCACTCCCCCTGTCCGCAAGTCCTGCTGGTTGTTTCAAAGCGCATCCCACATCAGACTGCTTCTCATCATCCCTGCCGTCACCGCCCTGGTCTAAAGGCCCATCAGCTCTTGGCGGGACCATCACAGTGGGTCCCACCTGGTCTCCCTGTTGGCACACTTGTTCCGAGTCTTTTCTCCACACATATCCCCCTGATCAAATGCGACCAGTGGCTTCTCGTTACTATTAGAACAGATGGAAATTCCTTAACTGTGGTCTGCGATCTGGCCCCTGTTCACCTCTCCAGCTTATCTCCTACTCCTCCTGCCTCAACTACGCAGATCTGGCCTGAGGCTTGCACCGTTTATAAATGAGCTGGGCTCGTTCCTACCTAAGGCCTTTAAACTTATCTTTCCCGTTTGTCTGGATTTCCCCCAGATCTTGTATTTCCCGGTGACGAGCTGGTCCCTGGCTAAATGTGAGACCCCTTTCACTTTCTATTATTGTACCTTCCCCTTTTTCTCCACATCACTTCTTATTTATGGTTTGTTTTTATTTATTTACTAACTTATTATTCACTATATTGTCTCTTGTGCCTAGAACAGTGCCTGGCATACAGTAAGCATCTGACAAAAATCTGATGCATTAGTAGATGAATGGATCGATATTTATTGCTTTTTCAACTAGAATGCCCCCATTAGACTGAAAGGATTTCATAAAGAATAATTCTTAGGCCTGTATTTCACCAGCCAGTAAAATCAACACAGACACTTATAGCTTGTTAACAACAGAATAGAACAAAACATTTTTTCTGCTTTTACGTCAAATCTGATTTGATACAAAAGGCAGCTTAAAATTGCGAAAATAACATAGGACTGGTAAACCTACGAAACAGCATAACCAAAGTAAAACTAAAGCAATAAAGGGAACGAAGCAGGTTCCATATGGAGATTTTTAAAGGTTTTCACCTTAGCAGAAGATTGAGAGATTCCATCATCTGATTCTCTGGTACCATGAATGGGTTAATTCAGATTATTTTTTCAGCAAGGTAATATTCAGAAGAATTTCAAAGAGATAATTTCAAGACAAATGAAAGGAAGTTCAAGAATGCCTCATTTATCAAATATTGTCCAGGAATAAAATGTTCCATGTGTCAGTTTCCAAATAACTGTATGTAATCCCTGTGTATGTGCCAAAACTTATGCTTTGAAGGCCGTTTCTCTAACATATCCCCTGCTCCTTTAAATAAAACGTGCCGACGACGTCAGCAGCCCTTTCTGACGACTCAGAGCGGTCGCTCAGCCTTGCGGAGCCACAGTAAGTGTCCCCGCTCTGTCCTTCTGCTTCTCTCTCCCTTTTAGGGTTCTCCTCACTCCTCCCTCTTCGTTCAGTTATCACTTTATTCTGATGGCAACTGCCTTCCATTCGTTACCTGATTTTTTACACCAGGAGCATGCGCAAGGGCCTCAAAGCCGCCCCTAAACAACCCACACGGGGTAGCCAGAACCCCAACGTCATCAGTGCTAGCGAGCTGTTGTCAGGTGACAGCACGAATGGCAGAGTCACTCGACCTGCGTTAGAACGATGGCGCTAACCAGGTGGCGCTTCCTGCCGCCACAGAGTTTCCTCTGCCAGTGGCTGTCCTTGGCTGGGTGGACGTGGACCTCACCTGGCCTGGTGGCACTTAATGCTGTTCTGTGACTAGGATGTCAAAGATGTAATTCATATTTAGAATGACCAGAGCTACCGATTTCAATGCGTGTTTTCTCAGCATAATTCCTAACACTCCATTCACTCTCAAAAGTTTTCCAATTTTGATGAATTACACATTTACCCTTATACATAATGCATTTTAAATAATTCACAAAGTGCTACTTTTTTTTTTCATTCAACCTAGAATGTAGCTGCCTGAAATTGGGAAATAAAACTCAGATAAGGGATTTTTTTATGATGGCATCAGAAATATAGTTAATGAAAAATTAGGCTCAATGTATTAAGCAAAAAAAAAAAAAAAAAAAAGTGAACCAAGGAAATTTTTGTCTGATATTCATTTCTTGTAGGGGAAATTTTGGCTGTTTGTATAGTACTCCCAGCATATGTATTGAGTGAATGATTAAATTTATTCATCTAATTTGACGTAGAAAATACCTAAAATTTGTTTTATAAAAAATTCTTTATAAATTTAGGTTATAAAACAATGTCATGAGCATAGATTATACATCTAACTTTAATAATATAGAAAAAACTTTGTTTACTATTTGTGAATCAAGATACAAAGCTTTTCATGTGCTTACTTAAATTAATTTTTCTTTTGGCTTAGGTAACCAAAAAAACACATTTTTAGAAATTATAGGTAATTAATCTCAACTCTTTTAAAACATGCTGAGACGTTATTGAAAGGTGGCAAATTCTTTTGGATGAGGTTTTGTTTAATGTTTAATTTCTCTTATCTGTGTTAAGTAAGCATCTGTTCTAAAGAAATATAATCTCAAGATATTAACAGCCATTAGCTTGAGGTTAAACAGGTGTTAAAAACAGAATTATTATTTCTGTCATTGTGGATTTGTCAACATCTAGGCTATATTAATCCATATTTAATACACAGTGGCTTGCCAGATGTAGGCGTGGAGATGAGAAAGATGGGTGAAGTGTTTTGTTTTATTTTTTAGTTTAAATAAATTGAAAAAAAAAACTTGAACAAAAAAATCTATAAATATAAACTATTTATCAACTTATTAAGTATCACGAAGTATGAGAGTGGTTCTCTCTGACTGTGGCCACAGTTATCTGCTCTGTTCTTCTGGTTCATACTCCGTGGTCCCGGGGAAGTCACCTTCCCACTGATGGCTCTCCTCATGGGAGGCCTTGCTCACAAACCTCGAATACATCCCACCGCATCCATAATAAAATCCAAGTTCTTTGGCCCGAGACTCCTGCCTTTGGCCAGAATCCTGAATTTTTACCTCTGTGAAGTCAGAGTTGAGTGGGAGACAAACAGGAAAGTAGATGAACCAATAATGAGAGATGTCCGGCGAAGCGGAGAGATCAGTGTGCCGGGGCCTTATACTGGGAATATTTGAAGCTTCCTGTCTGAGCTGTCAAGGACAAAGTGTTTTCTGTTGGTGGATATTCCTAAGGATCTCTGTTGCCAGCCACAGATTTTATTTCAAATGTGGGGGATAAAAACAAACCGTTTAAGGAAATTGCGCATAGAAAACATTTCCTCATTATTTTACCTCGAAAGAGAAGAAACACCGTAGAATTAAATACTACATTGTTATAGTTAAACTTTGTAAAACCAAGTGGAAGGGAACAGCTTTTTAGTCTATTTTGGGTTAAAAAATTCATATTATACCTTTGACCAGTCAAGGAAATTAAAAAATTTATTTTCTTCCTGTTTAGCTAGTGAGTTACTTAGTTCACATCTGTCGTCGTTGTTGTTGTTGTCGTTTGTTTTTAAACATTCTGAAGGGTTGTGACCATTTTAAAAGATTAAGAATCCACTAAAGCACTCCAGAACAAAGTCTGGTTCCTGATGCCCTTGCGTAGTGCTTTATTTCGTCTTTTTATTTATTTATTTTTTTGAGCAAGTTGAAAACAATAGTTACGTAGTTCATCAAAAAGTACTTCAAGGATTTTAGTAGCCTGAGATTCTAAAGCAATTAACTACATAACCTTTCCAAAAGAGAGACAGTAAAAATTCTTGGAATTTTGTCCAATTTCTCTTCTGAGATTACAGTACTAGAGATGAGTGCTTGAGACAAATGACAGGTATTAAGCACGCCAAGAGGCTGGTTTAGAATGTGAGCAAGGTTACGTGCAAATCGAAATGTAACTGAATAATCAGTAGAACATAGAATAACAGATAATGCCATCTAGGATCTAGGTTTCCTGTGGGTTTAGTCTGTGAGAGTCAAATAAGCCACGCAGGGCACTGGCAACGTTGAGTTTCTAAACCTACAATGCAGGGGATCAGATTGTGATCCACGGCATTTTCAACAGGTGAGATGCATCTCAGGGATGGCTTCACAAGGAGTGCTTGGGAACTCTTGGAAGTCAGCCGGCCAGCCAAGCTTTTCCCAGCAGTCCACTAACCTAGATTAGAATCGTTCATTCAGATGTCTATAAAAAGACATTGAGCTTCAATTGAATTGAGGTTATGCATTTATAATTTGTCTTTTATAACCAGATGTCCTGGAGCAGTGATAAGGATGTGATTTTCAGTTGATTGGGGTCGTAGGCTGACAGCTACCGAAAGATCCAAGGGGTAGGAGTCTGGGTAATGGAGAACCCCAGTGCTGGAAGATCAGCGAGATTCCAGGGGGACCTGCAGCTGTGCAGACCTAGCTGGCCCACGTCACCGAGGCACCACTTCACACACCACCCAGTCATGTCCATGGACGCTGCACACGTGAGCCGGGAGCATCTCCCAGCCTCTCCCACTTTGGCCAGGAGCCTGAGACAGCCTCGGATCAGTCTTCAGCCTCCCCCCTGCCGGAGCCACCGCGACTCTCTTCAGCAGCGCCCTCTCCCCTGGGTTCTCAGCGTCCAGAACAATGCACTTTCAGTGTGAAGATCTTCACACTGAGTACAGGAACCACTCTCATTTGGGCCTAAAAGATGACTTAATTTTTTGTGAACTTATTCACTAGCTTCAGTGAAGTAGGTCAATGAGTCTTCCTTGAACGGGCCGTTTCTAAACTATCCTTCCCAAGTTATTCAGGTTTATGGTGTGAAGCCACTGGAAATTTTTTAAGCAAAGATATTTCAAGACTGGAAACATGAGCCTAGGGTAACACAATGACGACACTGGGAATCAAGTGCAGAAAAACAGGCAGGTCATTTGGGCAAACGAAAATCATAAGCCAAACTTGGGATAAACAAATATGACAGCCTGAGGTCAGCTGCTGTCTCTTATCATCCTGAACTGAAAATTCATAGACTTTCAGAGCAGACAAGAGTGAGCAGGCAGATGGACACCAGCCAGTGAGCCAGGCTTGGTTGTTGGCACCAGGTACCAGAAGAGACAGCTAAGTCCGGAAGTTGACGTTGCAATCAGTGGGCGTCTCACCTGTCTCTCAGCAGACGGGTGGCAAAACAGTTGTGTCTGGGCTCAGCTGGTGAACTATGAGGCCACATGTTATACTGCTCCGGCAGAACCAGTCACTCACGATGGGAGCCAAGGAACGTGTGGAACAGAAGGCTCTGAAGTCACCGGTGGCCATCGTCGTTCCTGATATCCAGATGAGAAGCATGGTACACATCAAGGTGACCAGCTAAGATGTTGTCAACACGGCGACTAAAACAACAGTAGTAAAGATCTATACAGTTTTATACTTTTCTACTTTAATTGGTATTTTCGTACTATATAAGGTTTGGGGTTTTTAAAGTATGGTTCACATACAGTATTACATGAGATTCAGATGTACAGTGTAGTTATTCAACTTTGATATACCTTACAAAGTGATCACAATAAGTCTAGTAACCTTCTGTCTTTGCAGGTTTTTAATTACAGTTTAGTTTATGACTTCTACATAGAAGAAATGGAAATGTTAATGTTCCTTAAGTATTGTTGGCCAATTTTTAACATAATAATAAATGTGCGCAAAATAAAAATACCGTAGCATCTAGAATTTGTATGTTCTCCATCTTGGAATGTTATCCTGCTTCCAAGAGCTCCTGGATCATTCTTTCAGTTCAGCTCAGCAGGCGGTAGTGGCGACTTTTGCACAAAGCACTGTGCTAAACTCTATAAGGGAGATTCCAGGCAGAGTCCTGTGTTCTGGAGATGCGTAGTCCAACGGAGGAGGACAGACATAAATACGTAACTCTGCTACCAGACAAACTTCTATAGGTACCATCATGGCGGCCATGGTGCCTTTGTAATCAAGGGGAGAAGCAGAATGAGTGCTTCTCAGTGTAGGAATCTAGGGAAGCTTCTTGGAAGAGATGCGATTTTAACAGGTTCTTCTAGAATGTGTTGGAAAAATGACAAAGGCTTTCTAACTGGGGACAGCTTGAACAAAGGACTGCTTCGAGGTTCAGGACACTTTTAGAGAGTGGACACAGTGCAGCAAACTCCAGATGGAAGGAGTACGAGCTAATTACCCAAGTGTGAAAGGCACTGAATGTCCGACTCAGTTGTTTGAACCCTTGTTGTTTGTGTATTATGAGCCATTGAAGGTTTTGGAGTGGAGTAAGGTGATAGTTTTTAAGGAGATAATTCTGATATAGCAACCAGAGGTTGTCTGAGCTTTTGGAGTTTGAATCCTTCCTTCACAGCCTGGTAATTTAGAATGAGTTGTTTACTCTCCAAGCCTCGTGTTACATATTTGTAAAATGGCAATAATACCTCTCTTGCAGTGTTAAGTGAAGTAATTACGTAAAGCCCTGGGCACATGGTAAGAATTCACTAACTGTTCCTTTTAGACAGAGTAAACAACTCTTAAGGATCTAAGTAGTCTAGGGAGAGAGTCAAGAGTGTGCTGTGAGCCTCAGCGAGACTGATCCAGCCGCAAGTCCCAGCTCTCATTCTTAGCTCATGGCTTGTATGTTGATTAAATGGGAGAGCATGTGTTAAGGGGTTTTATATGTCTGGTGCTAAGGAAATGTGGAATTTTTCCTGAAAACCTACCTTGTGCCAGGTACCGTTGCATGCACCTGTAATACACCAGTGAATAAAACAGACTGAAATCCCTACCTTGTGGACCTCACGTGTAAATGGTCACCGTTGTTGGTTATCGGAAGGGAACACTGACCAAAGATGACCACAGCTGTCTTGGGAAGTGACACGGACGTTTGCTAGGCCGGTAGAGAGATGGAGGTGAGAGTCACAGGTATGATATCTGAGTGGGTGTTGGTAGAAAGCAGAGGGTCGAAGAGGACATCCAAGGTCATCAGATCATCAGCCAGGAGAGGGAGCACGGAGGAAAAGTATATTCAGCCATTCTTTTTGTTTCGTCAAGATCAGTTTTTTTGCATAACCGCTGTAGCAAGCCTTGATATGTAAGGACAGAGATCAAGCTGAAGGAAGGAGAGAAGCATAATGAAGTTAAAAGGATTATTGGCCAATAGTCCAAGAATATCTTTCCCAGCAGCACTTTTCCAGGAATACGCGAGTGGCATTTTTCCACAGAACAATTGTTAGAACTTAAGAATTTATTAACAAGCCCAGAGGGTAGAGATTTATCTCAATTTTACATCCAGTTTCCTTGAAGGATGGCTTAAGTCAGAATGAAGAAATGGAAATAAATGTATCTAGGTTTTAAAATATTTAGTGAATCAGATGAGCTCGCCACCTGCTGCTCAAGGACAAAAAAAATAAATAAAAAGAAAGGAAAAAAAATGAATCTATGAGATGGCGTATAAGTTCTTGCAAGCATTGAGAAACATATTTTTAAAATCACCTGTGTGGAAAACTTATAGGATAAACCTAAAATTTTTATTTTTCTAATTTTTTGGTTACAAAATACATAAAATAGGTAGATCATTAATATTCATTGCTGTCAGCAACACCAACCGTTCTGAAGGATTTAAAAGCATAGTGCAGACTGGCTGCAGGAGTTAAAGGAGTTCTAGAGGAGGTCAAACCCCGAGTGAGCGTCGGAAGCCCTCGGGGAGGCCGTTAGAAGTGCCAGGTGCCCACCCCAGACCTGCAGAATAGCATCTCGGGAGGTGGGGGAATTCTGAGGCGCCGATAGGTTCTGAGGCCAGGACTGAAGTAGGGGCTCCATAAATGCATTTCCATTGCTTTGCAGGAGTATCTTCTACTCGAAGTTTAGAAATCGGGTTTTCAAGGAGTGAGAATGGACATAATTTGGGCTCTATACAAGGCCATCGGGGTTATTGTAAGCCAACCCTTCCATTCAGAGGGCCTGGACATGCAGCTGGGGTGCGGGGCAGGGGCCGCTTTGCTGGGAACCCATTCAGTTTTCATTCTTGCGCCTAAAAAAGGTCAAGTCAGTTATTTTGTGTGTGTGTGTGTGTGTGTGTGTGTGTGTGTGTGTGTGTGTGTTCTCTAGAATTAGATTGAATATAGGAACTTCTATTGGCTTTGTCTATTTTACATCAACCAGACATGAAATCACACTTACATTAAGAAAACTACTACAATTCCTACATCAGTCTCGAGGGTCTTTGAAATTTCAGGTTGAAAGAGACGTAAGGTCTACATAGTCTGACATTTTCTGCCTGGCTACAGACTCGTGTTCGGGGAAAGGAAATTTCAGAGAAATTTACTTCTAATTCTAATTCAAGATCTCTAAATTTCAGAGAAATTCACTTCTAATTCTAATTCAGGATCTCTAAAAAGAGATCTTGAATTCACACGATTTTGACAATTCTATATGTAGTGCCTAGTTATCTCATTTATGCATTTTCTATATCATTATCAAATATAAAAAATTTTAGTCTCGATTCCTACGTTTGTGTTACTTATTTCAAATTAAATGGAGAAATTTAATCCTTTTCTTTGAGAAAGGAACATTAGTATGTGACTAGTCCCACATTGTTTTAATGAGAACAAAAGCAAAATGTTCCAAAATTACTTGCTTGAGGCTACAAAGCACGTTTAAGCAATAAAAATACATGAGAAAAAAAGAATTGTTTTGAAGTTCTTATGATCAGCTTATATAGGTTTCATTGTAAACTGATACTAAAGAGCCCCCATTATGATCTGTATATTTTGGTGCCAAGAGGTTTTTTTCTTATGCTAAATTATTAAGTTCTGTGAGCTGCTGGGCTGTCTTATAGAGATATAGTAAATCACATTATATTTTGTCATGGATTACACGGAGCAATAAATTTGGGAATAAAGATCAAAGTAGCTCCACAATCACATCTGAGTGTAGGAGGGATGTTTAACTTGTAGAAAACTGACTTAGGTGAAGCTGCTGCAGTTGTTGCGTGAATTTGAAGTGAATTTGGATATTTGCTTGAAAACGATTGGGGATCAAATCTCAAAATGACTTTCCATTTTTGTATTTAGTTCAGAGAAATTAATTCTAACACCTCGCTGTATGATTTGAATTAGATAAATAATTAATGCCAAGAGTAATATAGACTCAGTGAAAACTTTATTTTCATTACTTTTATGGTTAAACAATATATTCCATTCTATACTTATTTGGCATTTTGGGGGACCTCATGATTAGTTAAATACTCTCGTCATATTCTCTGACTCCTTGGAGCTGACTGCTTTTTACACATTTAAAACCATTAAAAATAAGCCAGCTTCAGATCACTAAGCAACCTTGATTATTTAGATCTTGATGCATATTATCCTTGCTTTGTGTTACCATAGAAATTATTTCAGGGTTTTCAAAGTTGATGATATTCATTTATTTAAAACAGCCAATCTCAACTTGTTGGGCTCTTTTCACAGAAAAATCTCAGTAGATGTGAGATAATTTAGCAGAAGTATAAGCAGAAATTATGTGCTTTATAAATTATTGTTCTAATACTTTTATTTAGGAAAGCGCTCTTAATCATATACTCGGTTAGTTAGCGCTGTGGTTTCCAAATTGGGCTGCTTGATTATCAGAAGCAGCAGAGAGCTTTAAATGCAGATTTCTGGGCCACAAGATCCTGGCCATTCTGATTCGGCAGTTGCTAGAATCTCAAGTAATATTTTTCTTTTTTTCACTCTGGTGTCACTCCTCCTACTTTCTCCTTTTGTTGTAACCCTGTTTGGAGATATATTTTTCAGTGTTACAGCTCATTAACAGACATTTAGGTTTTGCAAAATCATTTCTCGGGATTTTGGTTTTCTATTTTAGTTTAGTCTTCTGTTGTCATCTTTTTATGGATTTTTTTTCTCTAGTGAATTCTAAAGAATTTACACTGATGCTATAGCAAAGTGATCTTATATCAGACATAAAGAGCATGCTCTCCCCTAAAAATTATCTAAAGACTAAGACTCCCCATTCCAAATGGGGTCAAAATAACGTGTAATTGGGATATAGGTATGATGGCCTGTGGTGGTGCTGGTTTTGGTCTGAAAGTAAATAAAAGAAAGGCCAGTTGGTGAGTGCGTGCATCCCCAAGGGGAAGCGTTAGATGAGATGTATCGCGTAACACTGATACTGCAAAGGGACTGGTCAGAAGAAACCGAATAGGCTGAAGAACTCAGCGTCTATGATGGAGCCTGGGGAACACCCTTCAGAAGATCATGGAGATTCTGTTTGCAGGCCCCAAGCTCTTTTAACCGGCTTTTTCTCGTGCCCTCTGATAATGCTATGCACCTCCTAAGTCCAAGCTTCCCAGATTGGAGCTACTATTTTAGAGCATCACCAGGAAAAACCAAAAGCAAGTAGAGCTTTCAGAGAATGACCTGAGCCCACATGTTTGCTGTACTTCCGTGCAAGGGATCGTAGAAGCCAAGGACTAGAGAAATTAACACTGCAAAGAAAAGGGTTCAAGATTTTGTCCCCACTGCTCCAGGCTTACTCAGGGGCTAGTTGCTGATGCGAGTTGATGTGATCATATTTACATTTTAGATAGAACACCAGTTGAAAGGAGGCGGATATATATCAGACAGCCAAAAAAAAAAAAAAAAGTAGCTAGAAATAATAGGACAACCAGCTAGCTAGGAAGGCTATTGTAAAAATTCAAGAGTCTAGGAAGGTTATATAGTTCTAAGAATTTGTCCATTTCTTCTAGGTTATTGAATTTGGTAATGTATAGCCTTTCGTAATATTCTCGTATAATCCTTTGTATTTCTATGCTATCCATTTTAACTTTTCTTTTATTTTAGATTTTATTTGAGTCTTTTTTTTTCCCTTAGTGAATCTAGCCAGAGGTTTGTCAATTTTACTTATCTTTTCAAAGAACCAGCTCTTCATTAACTTTTTCTATTGTCTTTTTGTTCTCTATCTCATTTAATTCCACTCTAATTTTTGTTATGTCCTTCCTCCTATTAATTTTGTCCTTCATCTTTTCTTCTTTATCTAGTTCTTTAGAGCAGTGATCCCCAAACTTTCTGGCACTGGGGACAGGTGCTCCTATGAGAATCAAGTGCCTAATGATCCGAGGTGGAGCTGAGGCAGTGATGCTAGTACTGGGGAGCGGCTACAAATACAGGTGAAGCTTCCCTTGCTGGCCCACTACTCACCTCCTGCTGTGCGGCCCGGTACCTAGCAGGCCGCAGACCAGTACTTGTCTGTGGCTCTGGGCGAGGGTCAGGGACCCTTGCTTTAGGGTATAATGTGAGATTTTTCATTTGTGATTTTAATTTTAAAAATTAATGCTATGAACTCCACTCTTAGTTCTGCTTTGGCAGCATCCCCAAAATTTGGATATGTTGCATTGTCAGTTTCATTTTTCTGTGTATCTTTTGATCTCTTATTTCTTCTTTGATCGAATAGTTGTTCAGTAATGTATTTTTTAACCTCTGTATATTTGTGATTTTTCCAGCTTTCTTCTTGTAGTTAATTCCCAGTTTCATACCATTGTGGTTGGAAAATATGCTTGGTATGATTTCAATCTTAAATGTATTGAGACTAATTTTGTGCCCCCAACATATGGTCTATCCTCGAGAATGTTGCTTGTGCACTTGAGAAGAATGTATATTCTGTCATTTGGGCTCAAAAGCTTTACAAATATGAATTATGTCAGTTCGGTCTAATGTGTCATTTGAGGCCAATAATTTCTAATTGGCTTTCTGTTTTGGATGATCTGTCCATTGCTGTCAATGGGGTATTCAGAGGAAATATTAACATTTTCAACAATATGGGTGGATCTCGAGAATATCATGCTAAGTGAAATAAGTCAGATGGAAAAGGATAAAGTCCATATGATGTCGCTCATTTATGGGATATAAAACAAAAAGCAACAAACAAAACAAATGAACTCATAGACACAGACCACAGTATGATGGTTACCAGAAGGACGGGGGGGTGGGGGAGAATGAAGAGGGTAACGGAGTCGTATATGGGGATGGAAGGACTAGACATTGGGTGGTGAGCACACAACGGAGTATATACAGATAACATATTATAAAATCGTACACGTGAAACTGACATAATGTTATTAACCAGAGTTACCCCAATAAAGTTAATTTTTAAAAAATCAGGAAAGAAAAGTTGAGGACCTAGAAGTAAAAGTTGGTATGACTGTCAAGGATGAGGGGAAAGGATTCTGAGAAATTCTTCTCAGTTTCTGATTTGGGCGACTAAATGAAAGTGCCATTAACAAAGAAGAAGAGGAACAGTTATGGAGAAAAAATGACGGGGTTCATTTGGGACAGTTAGCTGAGTGCCTACGAGATATCTCAGAGAGTGTGTGTCCCACATGATCTGATCTGGATGCAAGGGAAGTCGAAGCTAGACATAAAGAGTTGGAAGTCATGTCAACAAAAAGGTGATTTAAAACCGTGAGTGGGCATGGGGCAATTCTTACTTAAAGTCAGCTAGAGATCAATAAACAATTGTCAGAGAAGCACCTGGAGAACCAGAAGAAATAATGTCATGGATGCCAAGGAAGTAGGAAATTTTAGTAAAAAGTTAGTAATTTAGCAAAAGCAAAATTTAATCTTTCGAAAGACTAGTAAAACACAAACTTTCCAAAAGACGAATCAGAAAAATAGGGAGAAGGCATAAATAGATAAGGGAGGAAATGGGGAAAGTGGCTACTGCTTCATTAAAGATCGAAAAGATTAATAGCATAATGAATGCCAATAAAGTCAAAAACCTGGATAAAATAGGAAAATTTTTAGAAAATGTGATTGAAGAAATAGAAAACTCTAATAGTCCTACAGGTGTTAAATAGAACATTTAGCTTTAAGTATTTCATCAATGATAACATCAGGCCCAAATGAGTTTATGCTCAAGTTCTTATCCAACTTTCAAGGAACAGATGATTTCAATAATATATAAAATCTATCAGGAGAAAATAAGGGGAGTATTCCCCAGTCCATTCAAGGCCAGTGTAATTTTGATATGAAAATCAGGGGCAGTAAAAATAAAATTACATACCAGTCTCATATTTACTGTTAAGTGTAAACCTTCTAACAAAAAAAGTAGGAACAGAATCTAGCAATATATAAAAAATGATTGTGACAAAGCTGGATCTAATGCAGGAATCCAAGGGTGATTTATTGTTAACAACCCATTAATATAAATCCACTGCATTACCAGATAAAAGGAGAGAGAATGCATATGATCATCTCAGATGAAGAAAAGATACTCAATGTCATTAGTCATTAAGGAAATGCAAATCAAAACAACAAAATACTACTTCATGTTCACTCAGATGGCTATAATCAAAAAGATGAACATAACAAATTTTAGCAAGGATGTGGAGAAATTAGAACCCTCACACTCTGTTGGTGAGAATGATGAATGGTGCAGTCACTTTGGAAGATAGTTCGGTAGTTCCTCAAAAAGTTTAAAGTACAGTTATCTTATGACCTAGCTGTTCTACTCCTAGGTATATACCCATGAAAATGGAAAGCATATTTCCAAAAGAAACTTGTACAAGATTGTTTGCAACAGTATTATTTATAGTAGCCAAAAAGTGCAAGCAACACAAATATTCAAACAACTGACGAATGGATAAACAAAATTCGGTACATCTGCACAATGAAATATTATTTGACAATGAAAATTAATGAAGTACCGATGCATGCCACAACATAGGTGAGATTTGAAAATGTGCTAAGTGAAAGAAGTCAGTCACACAAGGTCACATGTTATATAACTCCATTTATATGAAATGTCTAGCATAGGAAAATCCATAGAGACAAAGTAGATTAGTGGCTGCCAGTGACTTGGGGAGCAGTAAATGGCAAGTGACTAACAAATATGGGGTTTCTTTTTGAGGTGATGAAAATGTTCTGGAATTTGATAGTGCTGATAGATATATGGGTCTATAAATATACTAAAACCCACTGAATTGTAAAGATTAAAAGTGTGAAGTTTATGATATGTGAATTGTATCTTACTAAAGCCATTATTAAAAATAGGAAGTCTGACAATGCTAAGTATTATTGAAAATATGGAACAGAAAAAACTCTTAGATACTGTGGTGAGAACATAAGATGTCAGCGGCGTTATACTGTGAAGTTGAACGTTTGATTTATGAACCATCAATTCAACTCCTTAGCGCATGCCTTAGAAACTCACAGATATGCACCAGAAGACATGTACAGGAATGTTCACAGCTGCATGGCTCGTAGTGAAAAGCACGTGAAAAGTTCAGATGCCCCGTAAAAGAAAAATGAATGATTTTGATCTCTTCACACAATTGAATATTCTAAAGCAGTAAAAATGAAGGAAATACAACGTCAAATGAAACATAAACAAATCTTAGACATAGCAGTGTGTGAGAAACAGAACATTTCAGGAAATTACATAGAGCATGATTATGTTTGTATAAAGCTAAGAAAAATGGCAAACCTGAATCATCTGTTAGAGATACTAATACATATGATAATTTTTTAAACAAGGCAATAAACAAAATTTAAGAGAGTGGTTTATTCAGGGAGGAGGCAAGCAAGGGACGGAGTGGGCTGGGAGGAAGCACTGGCATTTCAATGCTGGAGATTAAGTCGTATGGTCATTTCAGGAGGGTCCTTTATCATGTTTTATAAACACGAAACATTATGTTTCTTTTGTATGTGTCAATTATATAATTTAAACATTTACAAATAAAAATTGTTAGCAATGGCACAAGCAGAGAGTACCCAGGCTTGGAGACATGTCCGAATGAAAATTGCTCCCCTACTAAAGAATCTGAGGTAAATAGTTATCTTCATGGGGTCAAAGTGGAAGAATGAGCAAGAAGGAGTAACTAGAACTGACTACAAAAGATGGATTTTGATAGCTAACTTTTCTAAAGGCCTGACCCTACCTATGGTTTTGCAAGCTCAGCTGTAGTGAAGTAACGTCTCTCTTCTTTCCACTTACTCATGCCTCAGACCTCAGCATTACTCAGCTAGTCCACGTCCAAGGTCTCAGGCTGTCAGGCTGTCCTTTCGATCACTCTTGCCTACCTTTCGTTTTCCCGTTCCCTCACGCTTAAAGAGCCTGGCCTTTGTCCTCGTTCCGGTGCTTCCTCCCCATCTCCGATCTCTTGCCATCTTGAACTTCTACCATTCCTACCTTGCCAAACCTCAGTTCCATTTCATCTTTCTTGTCCACTTTATCTGCAAGTCATAAAAGAAAGCCCAGGAAAATGAAAAAATCGCCCGTGGTCACACCGCCCAGGGTTAACTTCAAAGCTCGTGCCGTTACCCACAGTACTCGACTGCTCACCATTTGACAGTGGTTGCTGGAATAGTCAAAGCGTCTTTGAGTTAACGAAGAACATGGTTGGAGTGGGTTTGAGGGTTTGAGTGATGAGAAATTTTGCTGCACAGCAACAAAACTAACCGAAGACCCTGTGTTTGCGGACCGAATGTGGGAAAGGGCATATTTTATATAGGCATCGTGCTCACTGTTGTCACATGTTTTGAATATTATTTTTCAGTGAATCGGCATAGTAATTCTGTCTCACTCTGGATGATCCTGGAAAACTGGATAAGCTCTAGGACATTTTTCATTAGGAAGAGCTAATGACTAAATCTCTAAAGAATGTCCTCTCAACACCTATTCCAAACTTCCAAATTACCCAATAGAGGAAATAGAACTTTTGTTAATTATTGAGATTACTACTTTATATTGAACCCCCTACAAATCTAACATAGCAACTTCCTGGAATGCATTATTTTATGATATTTTTCTTTATACAAATGAGCCAAAAAGTAGATTTTCAAAAATAATTAGTAAAATATTAATGTGATTTATGAGTATGCCAAATGAGAACATCTAATTCCTAAATTCAAAACTTACTTGAGATAATATATTACTTGACCAATAATTTAGTTATACCATTTGACCATTGGAAAATGTCAACATTTTTTGATGTCTGAAGTCACATATTTGAAATAGATTTTCTATCTGCTTCTTAAAAGTAGTATACCAACAAATGTGCCACTCATAGATAAATATATTAAGTATATTTAAAGTTATATATGTTAAAATTTATTAAATGCAATAGTCATTTTCCTTTTGTCAAATCATGCAATATTAGATTTTGGCATAAAGCATAACAGTAACAAAAACATAAAATTATTATAGAAAGTAGAGATTCTTAAAAAATTTATTGACCCCATTTACATTTGGTCTTTGATGATAAGGGTCTTTTTTGCACATCAGAGAATAGTTGCTTCTTCCCTTGAGCAAACTCAAGTTTTTTTTCCTCCATCATTCTCTTCAAGTTTATATTTCTGCTCGAGTAATAAATGAGTTTCAGTTTCTGTGGCCTCTGCTTCAGTGCTTCTCTGAGGGTGAGCTTTTGAAATATGATTAGATCTTAATTCTTTAACTAGTTCCATAAGCTTGTTTCACAGTTTGCTTTCTTACTCAGTGAGTGGGGTGGAAATTCATGTAAATCTTATGTGATCATTTATGGGTGTTAGCCATGTAAATATATATGTCGCAATGGTAAGAAAATTAGTCCTTGTGAATTACAGTAAGAACATAAAATCAACTGTCCCTTGTTATTTTTTAGGTTATCTGCTATTAAATACACATTATTTTAGTCCACAATGTTGACCACAGTTATTCATTCTGTGTGGACAGAGAATGTATCTTATACTGATTCAGCGTTTTCAGAAACAGGGCCAAATTCAGGAATATGAGCACTTTTTCTGAGAATGGATTTACTAGTATTTATAGAGGATATAGCTTCTCTCTAGCATTTTTACAAAATAGGCAGTGGGGAAAAAAAAAACCACTTGAGAGTTCTAATTATTAGATTCTGGTCCTGGTTGTAAAGCAACTATGTAAAATGAGTCCGTCAGTTTTCTAGAAATGAATTAAAACTGAAGAGTCACTAAATAGGAAGCGCCGACATCTACAGGTGTTTTGCTGTTTATACTAGTTTGCCATTTTCTCAGGTCAGGTTTTTACTGTTTTTTTATTTGGGGGGTTAATTTTCAAGGTTTTGTTTATTTCAGTTCAAGTTGGAATTTATACATAATGGTAGAAAAGAAAAAGAATTCTTTAAAGTGTCCTTTCTTATAATAATTGTATGAAACTGAGACCTTATCCTTGACTCAAAGATTCACAAGTCTTAAGATGCAACTTAAGGAACTTTGTTTTATTTAGCTGTATCCTGACCTGGCATGTAGAGCCACCAAAGTCTCACCCTCACCCTTAATAGTGATACACCAGAAAAGGGTACAAATCTCAGGTCATAAATTTAGAAGTGCTTATTTCACTATCATCTCAATTTCTGTTTCGAGTCACCATTTGGCTGTGTGGCAGAAACTCCATACTTGTCTTAAGTCACCTCAAACTTCAGTCACTCTCCCCCTTCCCAAGGACAGCACGTAGGCCCAGGGGCTCTGCCGTGCCGTGGTGTGGGATGAGGCGTGGGGTCCTGTGTTCCTGGGCACCACCCGTCCACCCAGGCGTCCACTGAGACACCCGTTGTCCCCGCCGATCTTTGGTAGTCAGTGATTCCGGGTCACTTCTGTGTGATCCCTCCTTCCTCCGGGAGCCTCTGAGACCTGCCGTTCTCCGTGCTGTGTCCACACTGCGCTCAGACACCCACGGTCAGGGAGAGGTGCGAGTGCGCAGGGAACCTGCTTACACACACACACACACACACACACACACACCCACCCCACCCCCCCCCCATTTCTGCTTCGGGGCCAGTGTATCCGCCAGCGCGGCTCCGACGCGGGTCGCACAGCCCCTCGGCCCCTCCGGCGTGCGGCACAGGCCGCCCTGCCTTCCGCCGGCCCTGCCCGTGTGGCGCGTCCGCGCTGTCCCCACCCCTCATGCCTGGCCCGGCCAGAAACAGAGCCTTCCCTCAGGAACAGGCCCGCAGACGAACATTTTCCCTTCACCTCAGACTGTGTCTCCTTCCCCCAGTCCGGAGAACCATTTCTGGTGTGGAGCTGGGGAGAAAGTGGGGGGCGCAGGCAGAGCAACACCCACTGTGACTGACTTTAATGCCCCGATCCCAGCAGCCCAGGTTATGCCCGAAGGCCAGAAGTCACCTCCTCTGTCTTCTGTGCACCTTTGCCGTGCCGTCCTTCCCGAGGGGCACGGAGGTAGGACACCACGCCGGGGGGGTTGGGGGTGGGCGAAGACGCCAGGTTGGAAACTTCAGAAATCTTCTGATATGTGAAAATACGTTATTGCATGTAAAAAATCACTAAAACATCAACATTGCTACTCTGGATGATAGGTTACAGGAAATAGTATATATATTACATACATGTGGTTTTCTATACTAAAAAACGGCTTTATTATAAAATTTACAAACCATAAAATTCTTCTGTTTAAGAATATGGTTAATGAGTTTTTAATAAATTTACAGAATTGTCAACCATCTCTACACTCTGTATTTACTTTTATAATAAAAAATAGAGACTTTTTTAAATGGCCTCTGTTTATGCAGTAAGGTCATTGATGAGTTGAATGGAAGGAACAGGGTCAAATTGAGGAAATATGAATAGTTAGTCACCAAGCTTCTTGATAAGTGTCTTGAACTAACGAGTAAATGAAATGGAAGCAGAGGGTAGAGATTCCTCTTCAAGAAATGTGCCTGTGAAGAGAGGAAAGAAGGCGTGGTGCCTCAGCTTTACCCTGCTCCTTCAGGATTTTGTCCACGTTATTCTCGTCACCCGGAATTTTCTTCTCTTTCTTTTTCAGTTAGTTGATTCCTGTTCATTTCTAGCAGATGACCTTGAGCACGTTTTTTAACCTTCCTGTCTCTCAGTTTTACTGTCTATAAATTAGGATAATAATCTTGCCTATCTCAGAGTTTTTAAGCGAGTTAGATACGTCTAAAGCACTTAAAGAATATTTGTCAGTAGAGTAAGAGCAAAATAAATATTAGTAGTTTTGTTGTCGCTGTCATGATCATCATCATTATCATCATCATCATTATCCTTTAATATTCATCTCCTTCAAAAGCCTCTACTGTGAGGTATCTCATAGTTTTTCCCTAATAACACCCTGTGCGTAGCTCTTTCATGACACTTATGCTGTATATTATGTATTTACTCATCTGTCTCCTCCTCAACTATTTTAAATCTTTACCTCTGTAAATACACAGTGCCCAACACAGAGGAGGTACTCAACGTAAATGTTTGTGAAACCATCACAGGGACATGCCAGGATTTCAGGGAGGGGCTGTGTGTGCGTGCGTGCATGTGTGTGTGCGTCTGTGCGTGCATGTGTGTGTGTATGTGCTTGAAAAACTAGCCTCTTCATAATTACGTGGAAAGGAGTCAATGTAGGAAAAAAACAGTAGTGATATGAAGGGAAGGAAGACTGGGGAGAACCAATGGTGTCGGGGTTTTGATGGGAAGATTCACGTTTTGATGAAGGAACTTTACTCCGTTAACCAGTTATCATGGTGTATTTTCCAGAAGACTTTATGTGGAGTTGATATTATTTCTTCCTTAGATGTTTCATAGAATTCAGTAGTGAAACCACTTGGGCTTGAATGTAGGGGTGTGTGTGTGTGTGTGTGTGTGTGTGTGTGTGTCTGTCTATGTGAATACATAGGGATAAAGGACTCTGAATTTTCTATTTCTTGAGTTGCTTTTGATAATTCATATCATGTAAAAGATTTGTATATTTTGTCTAAATTGTCCAAAGCACTTTGGTAATGTGTTGTTGTTCATGACATTTCATTGCTGCTCTATCAGTGTCTGAAGGATTTGATAGAGATGCCCCTTCCCTCTCCTTCCTGATGTTGGTAATGTATGTCTCCTCTGTTTCTCGGTTTTATTTATCTCTTCTCAAAGAACCAGCTTTTGGTTTCATTGATGTTCTCTATTGTTTTTCTGTTTTCTATTTTATTGATTTCTACCATTATGTTTCTTATTTTCTTCTTACTTTTTTTTAAAAAAAATGCTATTCTCTTTCGAGCTTCTTCAGGGGAAGCTTATATCACTTATTGTAGATCTTCCTTCTTTGTGAATAAAATAATTCAAAGCTAAAATTTTTCACTGAGCGCTGACTTAGCTGCATTCCGCAAATACTTTGCTTCAATTTTCATTAACTTAAAAATATCTTCTAATTGCCTCTGTGATTTCTTCTTTGACTCATGGGAATTGGGTGTATATTTTTTATTTTCTAAATATTTGGGGATTATCAGATACCTTTTTGTTATGGATCTCTAATTTAATTTTATTTTGGTACGGAATGTAGCGTGTCTGATTTCAGTACTTTAAAAGTTTATTGATATGTGTTATATGTTCCAGAATGTAGTTTCTCTTGATTAATGGTAAGGCTGGTGGACAGTGTTTTTCAGATCACCTGTTTCCTTACTAGTTTTCTGTATACTTTTCTATCAGTTCCTGAGAGAGAAGGGTTAAAATCTCCTCTATTATAATTTGTGGATTTGCCTGTTTCTCTTTTCAGTTCTGTCGCTCTTTGCCTCATTTATTTTTAAGCTCTTGAAGTTAGGTAATAATACCCATTAGGATGGTCATATCATTCTTACGCATTAAATTATTTACCATTATGAAATATCCCTCTTTTTCTTCTGTTAAGCTTCTTTGTTCTCAAATCTACTTTTATATTAGCATACTGTCATATTCACTCACGTTTTCTTCTACGGTGCTGAATCTCTTGTTGATTCCATCCAGTGAAATTTTCCTTTCAGATAACATATTACTATGCTCTAGGCTATTTAGTTTTTATTTTTTATTTCTCTCATTATGTTCATGTTTTTGTTTAAATATTTGGGTTCACCATCTCTGTCATTTTAGGTCTAACTCCATGGACTGATTTTTCTCCTGCTCTTGGCTCACATATACCTGCTTCTTCTCCTGTCTCATTATTTTTTATTGGATGCTGGACATTGTAAATTTTATGTTGTTGAATGCTGAGTTTTCTTCACTTCTTTTAAAAAATACTGAACTTTGTTTAAGAAGCAGTTAAGTTACTTGTTTGATCCATTTGAGACTTATTTTCAAACTTCATTAGAGCAGATTTAAAGTTCACTTTAAGGCTAGTCTTACCCCATAACTAAAATGTGACGTTCTGTGAGCACTCCGTTCTGATTAGTCAGAACTCCGATATCTCTCAGCTTTGTGTGAGCTTTGAAAAGTACTTATCTTAAAGCTCACCTGTCACTTTGTACTTTGTCTTACAGAACGTAACCCTATACGTGCATAGCTAAGTGTCAGCAACAGTCTCAGGGGAACCCATGTAGATGCCGGGACCTCTGTGCGCTCCCTCCTGTCTGGTGCCCTGCGGCCATAGGTTCCAGCTGCCCCCGTCCTCCCGGCCTCTGGCCTTCCTCTCCTCAGTTCACAATAGTGCTGTGCTGTGCTTCGGGCCCAGAATGTGCCCCCAGAGAGCAAGGCGTGATTGCAGGGCCCACTTCTCTTTTTCCTTTCTCTTCCCGGGGCGACAGTCCTGTGCTTTTTGTTTCCCAACATCCTAATCCTAAAACAGCTTTTCTTATATTTTGTCTGGTTTTCTGGCTGTTTACTGTAGCAGATTAAATGTGGTCCCAGTTACTCCATCATGGCTCAAGCAGAAATCATGAATTTTATTTATGCTTCACAAATTTGTACCTATTTATTAGGAGGTAAAATGTAGAGATTTTCAAGTTTGAAAGTTCTGTAAATATTTCAAATTAAATTAAATATAAATATTTGTTGTGAATTCTCTGAATACTTTTGTCATAGGGTAGTGACAGTTATGTATTAACATCTGGCACCAACTTGTGTTAACTGTATTCGCAGTGTTTGAAGATGCTTCAAATAGATGCCTACAAAGCTTCACAGTAGAAAATACTGCTAGAAAATAATAATTTGAACTTTATGCTACATTTCAAGAATCTTGGAAGCATTCTTTTTTTTTTAACTCTAAAAACAAATATTTTATTCAGAAACATATGCTATTACATTTTAAAGAAAATTATTGTTATTAGATCTGGTCTTGCCTTAAATGTAAGTATTCTAGAGGAGTCTCCTAATTTTCTTCTTCCACATCACCTTCTTGGAAATTACGAATGTCTGAATTTTCACTGTTAGTGATAGGAAATGGAAAATAAAGGAATGGAGAACTTTTTTTTGAGTTAAGGCCCAATGCAAAGTACCCTGTGAGAATAGGGTGGCATTTTAAGGTGAATAACAGCCATTGACACCTTCGTGACAATTAGTCGGTGTGTTCCTTTCCAGTGCGTTTAAAACCGCAAGATTTTGATAGGAATTATGTAGAGGGAGTGGACCCACCCAGCGGGCTCTTTCACAGGGAAGAATGACCTGAGGAAGAGGCTGGAGGAGAGCAGAGGGCGCAGAGCAGGCCCAGGAATAAGCAGGAACAGTGAGAAGGAGCCAAAGATTAAAACAGCAGCAGCAACATAATAACCTTGATCACTTTAACATTATGATTTTTTCCCCTCATCTGTTATTCTAAATCTGTTCAGGCCATGCTGCAGACGAGTGTTTGAAAATTGTATTTCTCTACAGTAATGATAGTTATGAAAATAAGACTTGGATTAAAATACCTAATCATAACTTCGTCTTTGGTATGGAAATAAAATGTACCATCAGTGCCATCCTAAGAAGAAATTTATTCAAAAAAAATGTTTTGGGGACAGTTTGCATGATAAATTAGCTTTTAAGTTTCAACCATGCATAATCAGAGCCATTTAGATTTATCTAAGAAGTTCATAAATTTGGGCAGCTTTAACTTAGGTTCAAATACGTAGTAAAAACCTTGAAGGTTGATAAATTAGTTTTATTTCTTCGATGACGCTCATTATGCAGAGTATCGGTTTTGCCCCATGTCGCTGCTGTCAGTTCTGGAGGTTTCCATTTCACCCGCTGGTCTCACTTTAAATCCAGTGCTGGTCACTTCAAGCGGACCGTAGTTCTTCCTGGAGTCCTGGGACTCAGTCCCTTCCCAGTTTCCTGGATGCCTGTTCATATCCTCCCCTCACGCCTCAACTCTCCAACAGTCTCTCCTGCCATCCTCATGCTTGCCTGATGGATCTTTCCTTCCACTCCACGGGGAGGATGGGAAGTTGCTACCACTGTGGCTGGGTTTGATTTCCCCGCTCTTTGCAGCAAAGGCCCCCTCTTCCTCCCCGTGTGCTCTAGACCCCACCCCTCGCCCTCACTCAGGGGCGTGTGTCAGGAAATCTCTGGCATCATCTGATTTTCCCTTTCACAGCCAGACCTTTCCCATAAGCCCACACTCACGCTCTTAGTTCTCTCATCTTACGGAAGAAAACAACCAAACAAATCAGCCTTTTCTTCACCTACTTCCCCCGAAATCTCCAGCCCGTTTCTCTCCTTCCTTTTGTAACAAAACGCTGAACGAATTGTTTGTATCTGCTCCAGTTCCTCTCCTCACCCTTGAGCTCCCTCTAATCTGTCTTACGCCCTCATCCACTACACCAGAATTGCTTTTATCCCAATGACCGATGTCCTCCACATGCTTAAGCCATGTGGTTATTCCTCAGCCCTCACGTTACATGACCTCTCTGCAGCATTTCAAACAGTCGAATAGTCCTTGGAACACTTTCTTTACTTGGCTTCAGGATTCCTTGATTTCTTATCTCTCCGGCCATCGTCTGCTTTCTTCCTCATCTCCAGCCTTTTCACATGTGCAGGCCCAGGGCTCGGTAACTTAGACCTCTCTTTTTATATACACTTGTTGTCTCGTAGCATAGTTCTGTATGCCATTGATATACTGATGTCTGTATCCATGCCTCTACCTTAGACCAGTCCCCAAAGCTCCAGACTCTAATACCTACATTCTTACTTCAGCACCGGAGGTCCAGTAGGCATCTCCAAGCTTAATGTGTCCAAAACTGATCTTGATCTTCCAAAGCCCATTCCACCGTAGTGCTTCTGATGCAAGGTAATGACGACAACCCCATTCTTCTAGTTGCTTGGGACAAAAATCTTGAAGTTATCCTTGATTCATTTCTTTTTATCATATAGCATATCTAATTGATTCTACTTTCAGATCTTCCTCAGAATCCAACCACTTCTCACCACTTCCTCTGCTACCATCCTGGATTTTTAGTGAGATTCTCAGATGGCTTCTCTATCTGATTCTTGCCCCAAACAAAAGCTAAGTAATCTGATGAATACTTGCATTAATTCATGTCACTCTTATACGAAAATTCTTCAGTGACTTCATTTCACTCATCTCAAAAACCACATTCCCCACGGTTGCTTCGAACACCATGCAGGGTCCGGCCCCTTGAGCTCTCTTAGACCTCGTCTTGTCCAAGGGAGACATTGCTCACTGATCCAGATACACTGGCCACTGCCCTGTGCCTTGAGCATGCCATGCATGCCTCTGCCTCAAGGCCTTTGTGTTGGCTGGCTGGCTCTGCCTGGAGTTCACCGTGGATCCCTCGTCTCTTCCAGGTCCTTGCTTACATATCATCCTCTCAGCGTCCCTAACTTCCATATTTAAACATTATAAACTACCCCCTTCTTTTCTTCACTTCTCATCGCTCTCCTGCTTTGTCCTCTCCATAGCCCTTATACCCTGACGTATTATTACTTTGATAAGTTATTTTGTTTACTGTCTAGGATAGGTGTTCCATAAAGGTAGGGAGAGACTGTCTTTTTTGCTCACTGTCCTAGTCCTGATTGCCTGGAATGGATGGATAAATTGGACAGTCAACTGTGAAGGAACTTACTTGAGTTTGCAGGGTTCTGGGCTGGCTAGCATAGACTCATGAAGAGTAGCTGCAGCTGAGACACAGGCTGTCCTGCCCTAAGCAGCATCTCTGACTCCAACTTTTTTAGGGAAAAGCAACTTAATCTTTATGACGTTATAATTTTTATATTTCCTAGTGAGTAAATATTTTTAAAGCACTTTCAACAGTGCCTGGCAAATTGTAAGAGCTCTGTAAGTGTTTATTACATCAGCATCGAATACTTTATCAAGCATTTCGTGATTTAAAAAATATTGGCAGAATGTGAACCAAGAGAAATAGAACGTCGAGAGGTTCAGAGTGGCCTCAGTTCTGTAACGGAGAATGGCTTTGTTAATTACAGAGCTGGAATGCAGTCTGATGGCGTACCAGAAAGAATAGCAATAGTTGTATACCTTCTCTGTTCTCAAAAAACAAAACTGCCCAGTGTACTCAGTGGGATTATAGATACAGAGAGATCTATGAAATAAACTCTAAGGAATTGCTTTCGAACTTAAAACACATGGCCATTGTGTTAGCTCGGGTTCTGTGACAAAGCACCATAAACCAGGTGGCTTATCAAGAACTGAAATGTATTTCTGACAGTCCGGAGGCTGGAAGTCTGAGGTCAGGTGCCAATACAGTCGGTCCTGGCGGGAGCCCTCTTCCCATTGCAGGCTGAGTCTCTTCATCGCATCCTCACGTGGCAGAAAGGT
This sequence comes from Rousettus aegyptiacus, assembly GCF_014176215.1. Taxonomy (NCBI): domain Eukaryota; kingdom Metazoa; phylum Chordata; class Mammalia; order Chiroptera; family Pteropodidae; genus Rousettus; species Rousettus aegyptiacus. The sequence goes on from NW_023416309.1 coordinate 105,924,661, forward strand.
CTCTGGCCTCTCCTGCCAAGGGCACTAATCCCTTTCGTGCAGGCTCCACCCCATGACCCAGCTGGCTCCCAGAGGCCTTCCCTCCACGTACCACACATTGGGGTTAGGGTTTCAGTGTGTGATTTGTTCCCTGGCCACCCCTGCCCCCACCCCTGATTTGCTCTCTGGAGAGATGGAATGAGAGGGACCCAGTATGGCTGAGGGCAAAAATGAAAATGGGATTGTGCAAGAGTCAGTATCCTGAACCCCTGTGTGCCCTTCTGAAAGCCTTGGCAGAAACATGGGGGCCGCAGCTCTGGGCAAGATCGTCCAGGAAGAACGTTTGGTCACATACTGACACGGGAAAGTCCAGGCACCTCTCTGACACCCTGCGATGATGTCCGTCTGTCACGAAGCCTGCGTATTTTAGAGGACCTCACTGTAAATAAAAAAGAAAACCAGAGGTTACCAGACATTTGAGGAAACTATCTAAAGTTAAAAACAGAGACCAAATCAGGCTGGCAAAACAAATAAATAAAAGGAACCCAGAGAAAACACAGATACTCATCAGATCATACAAAAAAAAAAATTAATATGTGTAGACACAGACATAGGTGTTTAAAGGTTTATATTGAATTAACACCCTCGGGAGAAATGGAGACCGTACTGAGAGGCGTCACGCGACCCGCTCTGGCGGGCGGGATCGAGTCCTGGCTGCGGCACGTGCCCGCCGTGTGCTGCCTGGCACGTTACTTAACCTCTCTGTGCCTCACGTTCCTCACCTGTAAAAACAGGAGCGGTGATGCTGTTCAGAGCATCAACAACAGCCAAAAACACTCTTGGAAACTCCAAATAGTGTGGCAGAACTTTTTCAATATCCAGTAGAAAAAGTTTAAAATTAAAAGTTGAGAAATCTCTGTAAAAGTTAATAAAGACAAAGAAATTGAAAATAGAAACAAGAATATAGAAACGGTAAGAAAAAGCCCGAGAGATCCAGCCATCAGAGCTCCAGAGAGACGCAGAACGAGGGCGAGACGCGGAGAGGAAGAGAGGGGATCACGGGGGGCAGGGCCGGGACCTCCGGCGGCGAAGGGCCTGAGCCCGCTCCGAAGGGCCCGCTGAGTGCCCGCGCGGTGGGGGGCGGAAAAGGCCCGGCCAGGGCACGTCGCTGTGACACTTACAGACACTGAGGGGAAGGGGAAGATCCCGGCGGCTTCGAGAGAGCGGGGAAGCAGGATTGGGACCCGAGTGGCAAAGGACATAATCGCGCTCTAAGTAACGCAGACTGACTCCGGCAAGGCCGCCCTACCTCCACGGCATAAAACATGTTTCTTTTACACATATTTGCCACTTCAAAAAATAGTTCCTGCGTGTTAGGCAGAATGGGGGCTCAGCTCTGGTCAGTGAATCCCAAATTCTCCTGTCCGCCTCTGCCCAGAGAATGTGTTTCTTTTTTCTCTTTAAACTAAGGGAACGAGTATGACATTTTCCCCCTCCTCCGAGTCCCCCTCACCCTCTTTCTCTTCCTCCTTCTCCCTTCTTTCCTCTCGCTTCCCTCACTTTACCTCCCGAGCCTTCACACTCTCGCTGTGTCTGGTTCTGTCTCTCCTCCTCCTTTTCTCTCTCTCTCTCCACAGAAGTCTGTGTTTGTCTAATAATTGGCAGGAGAGGTCTTTTTTTTTTTTTTTCTTTTTCTCTTTGCTTTTTAAGTGATGAATAGTTGGCATTAGATCAAAGACAAGCCCTGTGGTTTTCTGGCTTCTCCAGAAGGGCGGAGCAGCTGGCATCCGGCCCAGCTGCCTGGCGATAGGCATGTGGAAGAGATACCACGCTCACAGGTCACCGTGTGTGTGTTCACGTATGTGTGTTTTTCAGGCCAACAGCAGGCTGAAGCAGATTGAGAAGGAATATACTCAGAAGCTTGCCAAATCTTCTCAGGTAAGAACGCTGAAAGAAAAAAAGCAAAACCAAAAAAAAAAAAAACAACAAGCAACAAAGAAACCTGCTCATAGAAGCATTCAGTGTCTCCTGGATTAGTCTCATATTTTTGATGGGGATATGGATAAATAATATGTGCTTTTAATATTTATGTTAAAATTTTTAAATGCAGCATATTGAACCATTTGAACACACACGCACACAATCAAATGTTGTAAAACTAGCCCGTGCACTTGAACAAGCCCAGGCTGCTGCGTATTTCACAAGGGCAGGGGATGCACACCTACATTTGTGACAGCAACTTGATACCATCTGGGCTTTTTTGCAGTATTCCATTTTGCTAAGTCTAAAGACTGCTTAACAACAAAACTCAAAATGACAAATATTCTGTGTTAAATTAGCTCAACCATTGACTCCTTTTGGGAAAAAGAAGAGTTGTAAGTGCCTGTACCCATATCTTGCTGTACGTCGTTACTAGTGTAGGTTTAATACAAAAATGACCAATGATTGGGTGCGTGTCTCTACCTGAACTAATGCTCAGAGTGCCTTTCCTGCACTATAAGTTGTTATGATGATCCTACAGTGTCATCTAGGGAATCTCAAACATTCCTTAGTTGTATGAATAATTCTAAATAAATACTAATTTTCATTTTTACAGATAGATTAAGCCATTTAACTTTGTGGGCATCATAACTAATGACTTTAAAAATCAGCTTTTCTTAATATTTTGCATGTATATAGTGATTTGGGGTACTAAACTGAAATTTATGTACCATTTCATGAGTTACCACACAGTGGTAGTAACAGCAACACAACAAAACGATAATAAAATCAAGAATTTTATGAGGCACTAACCATACTGACTCATTCAGTCTTCATTCAGAATAACTCTGGGGTTAGGAACTATTATTGGCTCCATTTTTCCAGTTGAGGAAACTAAGACTCAGAAAAATGAGGTCACACAAGTTAGCAAATGACTAAGCCAGGACCCAACCTGGCTCTGACTTTGAAATGAAAGCTCTTAACCTTGACACCGCAAGCCTGGCCCAGTCCCTCACATTTTTAATATGGCAAAATTTCGGTGATAATAATCATGGAATTTCTTAGATTATACAATTTTTTTCTAAAATGTGCATATGTTACCTAATTCACATCCCATTAGAAAAGCAAAATGTGTTTATTTGAAAGATGGTTGCCTTGACTGCCATTATTTTAGACCTTCCTTGAGGAAGAAACATGAGGAATATCCTTTTTTATTCACTGAGAAAGATTCTTATAATCAAGAGAAATCTTATTTCTCCAAAAGTTAAAGTTTAAACTGAAACACGAAAGCTCCGCAGCTGGCATACCCTTTCTGTCTGCTTATTTTGCTTTATGTGAAATGGGGCGGCGGACCGAAAGTGAGATACGAGATAGCCTACAATGCTTAAATAATGAGCGTGAACATGAGTATTTATGTTTATCTAAAGGAATGTATGAGGAAGCCCAATTAGTTCATATTAAAGCAAATTAAATATGTTAGTGTAGAAGAAAGCCTAAGCTTTGGAGTCCAGCAGACCCGAATTTGAATACCAACCCTACCACTTACATGACCTTGAGCGAGTTACCTGCCCTCTCTGGAATTCAGTTTCCTCATTTGTAAAATGGGGGAGTGAGACTTAGGATAGTCATAGGATAGTTTTAAGTGTTCAGTAATACAGTGCCAAAAAAGTGCTTAGCTTAGTACCTAGAAAAGTATTTAATAACTGTTAGTGCTTATAATAGTTGTATTAAAATTGCAATAGAGGAAGGAAAGGAGGGAGCGAAGAATATAAAAAGGTATGGAATGAGCAAGAAATTCTTTATTTTTATTTCTTATTGCGTGTTTAAGAATTAATAAAAATCTCCCTCCAAAATTTGGCAAGGCATAGGGTTGCTAAATATTTTCACAAGTCAGGACATGAAGAGGAAGAGGAGGAGAAGTAAGAAAAAAAAAATTAGTAACAACTATCACATACTATTACCATCATTTCATAAATGAAAGAACAGTGCCATGGCAGAAAAGAAAAATAAAAAACTTAGAAAGGATAAAACATAGTTCACTCTTCTCATAAAAGGTAGGATGACAACCTTACATTGATAATATTTTGGTTGCCTACCTCTAAATATGAGAAGCATCGGTTGACAATTCAGTCAGTTCAGAAAAACAAATTATTTAAAAATGAACATTATAAAACAGAACCATGGATTGAATTTTCTGTTTTCCAGTTATAGTTTGCTGGAATCTCTAACTCACATCTAAGCAGAGGAGAACGCCAGAAGCAAAGTTGCTCAACTGTTTATTAGGTTTTTTAAATTCTCTCTCTCAAAAAAAAAAAAAAAAAAAACTTAATAAGATGAATGCATTAGTAATGAATGTGTTGGTGCCCAGGAGACCATCAGGTTAAATTTGGAAAATATTTTAAATATTTTTCTCCCTTAAAGGAATTTACTTGATCTTTAAGATTTTATCAAGTTTTTAAGACCTAATAGACCATGTACACCAAACCCTGATGTACCCAGGACCGTGCCCCTTCTGGGATTCTCAGCGTTTGCCAGGATGGCGTCATCTCTCTGGGCACACTCCCAAGTATTATTCTATCAGAATCACATATTTATTCTTCTAGGTTAATATTACATACTGCCCTTGCCTTTTCAGTTTTAATGCACTTTTCCCCACTCAACTGGCTCACTTGGTAGCCATTCATCAAAGAAATATTGCAGATCGCAGGAGTGTAGGCAGTTGTGGTAAAGGCCAACGCCGGCATGCCAGCGGGGCCCGCCCACTGCCAGGGGACAGGCCTCCCCATCGCCCCACGCCGGCCCCCACGTGCAGATGCAGATTGGTGTCTGGGCGTGTTCACGTGCCCCCCACGTCCCCACCTTCGTGCCACTCTGCAAGGGGGCCACCCGGAGTGCCAAAGGTGCCGAGAAGCCACTCTCACACTTACGGGGCAGTGTTCACGAACCTGCCCAAGTACTGCTTGTCTTGTCTGTTGTAGTTTACAGAACGGCTTTTTAAAAATCTCAGTCTGTGCTATGATCTGGAAAATCAGTAGAGCGAGTTAAAGGTGAAATCTCAATCTCTGTTTAGAATCCTCTTATTTTTAAGACCTAATAAGACCACTGACATTTATGCAAAGTATTAATTGCTTAACAATAATTAGTACCTGTCGTAGTTTTCATAGGTTAGGTTGCTTATAGCATCACCCCAAAATAGCTCTCCTTTTGCCTCCCAAAATACGGATTTTTTAATATTCATGTGGAAATGTCCTAATCCACTTCTTTCTCTGAAGCTAATACAGGGTACACATTTAGTTGAATTTTGTTTTGTAGTTTTTAATTATGATTCAATGAAAACTAGTGGGGTTTGATTATGATTGTATAGATTAGTTCTCATTTTTCTTAGAGACTTTTTACATTATTATTCTGAGAAAAGGCTAGATTATCTCAATGTCATATTTTTAAATGTGTTAAATTTACTATGATTATAGTTCTACTACTTAAACATTTAGTGAGTCCCAGTAACATGCCCTGGGCTAAGGTGAAAATAGTCTATTGTCTTATACTCTGTGTCTACAACCAGCTGGGTTTTGTCCCTTACCTAAAGCATCTTCATCTAGTTAGCATGATTATTTCTCAGTCTTAAAATAAATCTCAAATCTGTTTTGGAAATTGTCCGTATTTTAGCCACATCTGTTATTTCCATCTTATCTGTCTGTCAACCAGTTTATCCGTTTATCTACCCAAGGTGTTTCACCTTAGTGTTTTGACACTCTTCCTATATCATCTTCATAAGTTTTAAAAATAACTTTTCAAAAGTAGTGTCATTATTCCCCCCAAAGAATCTCATTATTCCCCTAAAGAATGTAAGGTTTCATTTTCCACAGAAAAGCAGGCATGCCATCCTCAGAACATCCTGGACTTTGCTTGTAGTTCCTTCCAAAACCTGCATTTATTTATCTATTTTTTTTATGTACTCTTGTCATAAATCTTCTGAAAATGAGAGATCCCTGTTTCATAACTGTATGGTCAGTTGAAGAACCTCAGTATTTTTTATCAGTCAATTAAAAAGGTAATCCAAATCTTAATATTTTTTAAAGAAACAGAATTACTTTGTACTTTAAAAATGTATTGCGTGATTGTGGTGGTAGATCTGTGAGTCTAGACATGTGATAAAATTGCACAGAACTAACACGCATGTGCGCGTGCACGCACGCACACACACACACACAATGAACACATTATAGAATTAAACTCACTACTTCTCCAAAATTGTGGTTCACTCAACTTGAAACACTGCAATAGTCATTGAAAGAGTAAGTTATTTTTACTATCTGGCCCCACGTTCTTATAAAATACCAGTCTTAAGTTTCATGTCAGGCCAAGGAAATCTGGCTCCTTCTTATCTCTGGCTCCTCCAGCTCCATGACTGTGAGCGAGCTGACTCTTCTGTCCCCCGGTTTTTGACATTTACTATAAGAATTTAACCTTCCCTGTTTCATTAGAAGTGCAATGAGAATTAATGGAATTTATGCCAGAATGGAAACATTTCATCAAAATTCAAAAAACAGATGAAAACATTTTCATTCTCAGTAAACGAATTCCTCTACTGGTAGCAGAAGGTTCAAGTTTGCATTCAAAATATTAACATACTCCTATTAAATATTTTGTTGTTTATTTCTCAGTTGTCTTAATAGTTAATTATTTACAAATTCTAAATGCTAAACTTTGATAGTGAGTTTGCTGACTTCTAAAAGCATAAATACTCCATACTTAATTGTAAATATGTTATCATTTATGTCAAGTCCTAATATTTTATAGGACTTGGCTTCTGAGAGGCCCCAGAAAGTTTTTATTTATTGCCTTATAATGCTGCAATCTAGTTTAGTCATCAAATAATAACTGGAAAAACTGAGATTTGAGGAAGATAAATAACTTGTCTGCTGTTTCTCACCAACTACCCCTGCCCGTAGAACCAACAGAATTATGTTCCAACCCAGGAGTCAGGGTCTTTAATGAGAAGAAACAGCCTTTTCCTGCTTTTAAAAAGTTGTCACTATTAAATTTGAAAGAAAGTAGATGCAGCCAAATCAAAGGAAGAGCAGCAAGGCCAGTGAGCCCGTTAATGCAAAGGTCCATCATCACGTGATCACTCGGCGACCTGGGAGGGAACCATGTCGTGGAGAAAATCAGTTCTCAAATGTAGAGAATACTACAGGAGGCTCTGAAATGGCACTGTGTGCACCCAAACAAACTTTCATCGATCTATCTCACTTAGGAAGAAAGCAACCTATTTGGAACTATGTCATAATAAACTTCTCTTCGACACTAAAACTTATTTTTAAAAAAATGAAGTAGGCTAGTTAGAGGAACCAGTTAGTGCAGTGTTTAATGTGACTGCATGGTTCAGATCTACCTTTCTCCTTGGCTGGATGTCATCTTCAACAGTGTGAAATATGTGACCTCTTTCTATGCCTCTGTTTCCCCATGAATAAAAGGTGGGCCATATTAATGCTGGTCCCCCAGGAGTAGATGACATTGGAGCTTAAAGTGTTTAGCAAAAAGCACAAGCATTAGTGAATACTCAAAAATTACTGTGTATAATTAGGTAACTATGAAGAAAGAACTCTGTTCCTTATTTTCTTTGGTTATGATAGTTCCAAGTATGAATGGCAAAAATAGCTTTTTCATTCTAATAAGTATATTTTTCAGTAAAATAAATCTGATGCATTTCATATTTTTGCGATCACAGATGTTCTTTCTTCTGATGAGTAAATATTGTGGAATGTTGGAGTGGAAATGTCTTCCAAATATATTTGGTTCAGCAGTTGTTCACCGTTCACAGTTTTATTATAGTCTTCTATTGTGTGGAATTTCATACGTTATAGTGTGTGATATGGTGATTGAAAATATTTAGTTTGTGGAATAGAGTTTTGCCAAATCCATTCTTTCGTTAAGCATAAATACATATAAAGTAGAGGGCTCTCGCGGAAGAATGTGAAGCTGGAGCATGCTGTTTTCATTTTAGATCATCGTGGAACTTCAGACAACCATTTCCTCTCTGAAAGAGGAGAACAGCCGGCAGCAGCTTGCTGCAGACAGGCGGCTGCAGGATGTTACCCAGAAGTTTGAAGATGAGAAGAAGCAGCTGATTAGAGATAATGACCGCGCAATCAAGGTAATCTGAAGACTTCAGTAACCAGTGGTACCAGCTGCTTTAATGTAATTAAAAGGAGGGCAGAAATCCCAGCAGTGGGCAGATGAATGCAGGTATCTGGCCTGTTCACACAGCCCGCAGTCATTCCATTCACTGGACTCTACCTTTGATGTATCCAGTGACTCAGGCCGACTTCCCTCTAAGAGATCACATGCCAGCATAAAAAGTCACTTTGGCAAGCCCAGTCCATTCACATTGAACAAATATTTGAAAAATACCGTGTCCTCTCTCTCGAGAACCACTTTGGAACTGTCTCTTGAAATTAGAAATGACTGTTTTAGCCCAGGACTGCTGGCTAATAAATTCAGAAGTCAGCTTCCAATTTACATTCTATTCTTTGCCCACATCCTTTCATTATGAATTCACATAATGAGAAATAACCTGTTTGAGGTTTGGAATGCCAACCATTTGATGTGCTTTGACATCCTACCGGGTGGATGAGTTGCTGCTGAGAACCTAGCTTGTTTCCACATGGCTTCAGAGGATCACACCTTTAATAGCAACAGAAAATTCCCTGGGCCCCAAGTCTTTAGGTGATAGGAAGTTAGATCTCAAAGTGGTTTTTTCTTGGCTTCATAGCAGTAACTATTATTGTAAGTGTCTACATCATGCTGTGTTTAATCTGTGAGGATAGCATCTGGAAACCTTTATAAATAAGATTTAAAAGGGAACAAAAAAATTTTTTTAAAGACTTCCCAGCAAAAGATTATTTTTCAGTGATTGCACTTTGTTCTAATAATGCTCAAAGCATTTAGAGTAATCATACAAAGCAAAGAAAAATAAAAGAAACATTTGGGTTTTGCCATTGCCCCTTTCTGCCTAACCCTTCTGTCTTTCTTTTCTGTAGCCTATTATAGGCAATCTGAGTAATTTAGGGGGAAGTTAGTGTTAATGTCAGTCGCTTTTTTATATATACGCCATAAGCCTGGACAACACAATGCAATAAAAAGCCTTAAGATATAGATGAAACCTTGGAGGCCATTATATTCAGCCCCCTCACTTTAAAGAACAGGACTCATTTTATTTGGTTATTAATGACACTTTTCGTGTATATTTTCATCTTTGATCCCCTCCCCCCACATGTGATATGAGGCAAAGACGTTTCCTTTTCATATTCTGGTAATTTAAAGAAATCTTTGAAGCTCTTTCCACTTATAAATGCACAGGAAGTACTCAACGAACCGAACTGTATAACTGTCTCGCTTTGTATGAACTAAGTTGAATACTCTGTTTAAATTATTTTAGTCATATAAAACTTTCATTTAAGTGAATTTCTTTTCCAGTGATGCCCAAATACCAAGTGGTAGGTGATTTCCAAATTTTAAATTAATAATTGAATCCCACTATAAGCAAAACGGGAAGACATAAATTTCCTTCATGACAACATAGTTTCTAGTATTGTTTCGTAAAGATTTAAAAAACTCGAAAGAAATATAATTAGTATAATTGCCTACTTTTAATTATTTGGTTTTTCAGTTTTAAGCCATTCGCCTGTTGAAAGGGAAAAACATTCCGATCCTAATTTCCACCAAAGTGTCAAATCATTAAGACCGAATTTAAAAGATGGCAGTATGTGTGTGTTCGTGTGTGTACAAAAAAGTAAATAAATACCCTCCAAAACATAGGTACCGTAGGTACCTGAAAATAATTAAAACTGCAGTGTAGAGAAGATATCATTTAGTTTGGCTTCCCTCAGATTTTGTGTAAAGTGAATGAAAGTTATTGTTTTTTACTAACCTACATCTGATCATTCATTAGCACGCATTGCCTTTTTTTTTCAGGCTGCATCACAAAAAAATAATAGGAATAATAGCTGATATCTATTCAGCACGTACCTTGTACCAGACTCTGCCAAATATTTTCATTCATCTCATGTTTTATCGTCTCGCCTAAGCCTTAACAGTAATCTTTATGAGGATCTGTCATCCCCATCTTACAAACGGGAAGAGTGAGGCTCTGAGGTTAAATAACCAGCCCAAGGTCACACTGGGCTGGTCACACCTAGCACCTGGCAGAGCCAGGCTCAAATCATAGTCTTTCTGATTTGAAAGCCGCAGCTATTAACTGTTACGCCATACCTCAGTCTCTGCATTCTGGTTGTGAAAGTGAGTCAGAGACCAGGTACACCAGCGAACCTGGAGATCTGTCCTCACTCTAATTTTCTGGCCTGAATGATGATAGCAACAGCCGTTTGATCTGGACCTGCTAATTTTATTTGCGGGTTTTATACATATAGATACATAGATAGATATAGATACTCAGAGACACAGTCGCTGTGAGGCTTGTATTTGGTTTTCTAAACCCAAATACACTGGTCTGTGTGTATATTAAAATGAGATCATATTTACCTAATATTTTGGAACATTAAATATTACCATATTTAAATATCAGTATTAAATCGTTCTGTAAAAGCATGCTAATTGTGCAGGGTACTTCCCGCCACTCTCTGGGTTGATAGGGTGCTGAGCTGTCAGGCTGTCGATGGAGAATAGCATTGGAGAGTGAAGCCAGTCCTCACTCTGCCATAACTTACAGTGTGTCTGTGGGTGAATGAATGCACCTTTCACTAAAGTAATTCTGTAGAGAAACATGCAGGCGTAAAGCAGTCTACTAAATGCACTTACTCAAAAGGCCACCAGGCTGGTGCAGGAGCACTTAATGAAACATTTCTGGAGGATCATGTGACTATCTATACCTGTTATTATTACTAAGTTGCCTGAGAGACATGCCTAGCCTTTGACCTATTTCCAGAGTTTGCCCCAGGCGACAAAGAGTAGCACTAAGCTTTGGCTGGCCAAAGAGATGCTCATCTTAGCATCCATCCATTTACCTATAACTCTATTACTTGCTTGCCTGCCACAGCACCTGCATTTTCTGTCTCCTTTCTGTACTTTTTCACCGTAGCACAAAAGCTGAAAACTATACGATAATGAAAATGATGTTGGAGAAGGACATATTTAAGGATATTGAAAATGTTTGCTAGATAGTTTGTAATGAAAATGCAGTTTATAAAACATTATGTACATATGAGATCACTTTGCAAATAGAAGAACACATAAAGAGAAAAATGATTGGAACTATATCAAACTTTTACCAGTGGATATCTTTGGTGGAATTTGTGATAATTATTCTCATCTTAGCTTGGTATTTTAAGTTATAACATAACTTTTACAATAAGAAACAATAGAAATTGTTTGGTAAAAAAGGAAGAGCCACCAGGCCAGAGGAGTCCAGTGAATGTTTGAGAGACGGGGTAGCCGAGGCTAACAGCGGGCGGGATTCCTACGGTCTAAGGAGCAAGAGAGGAGGCCAGGTCTTTCACAGAATGGCGTTCCTGGACTGTAAAAGAGTTATAAAAACAAACGTATTCTTACAGGTAGGTCTCTTATGCTATCAAATACCCTATCTTATAAAGTTGAACATGAAAAAAAAACTTTATCACTCGTTTACTGCTTTTACTCATTTCTTACCTTCAGAGTCAAGCTTCTAAAAAGAGCTCTCTCTACTGCAGACCCAGCCACCCCAAAACTTGGTAGTTTAGAGCAACAACGATGTTATGTGTCCATAAGTCTTTGGATCAAAAATTCGGGCAGGGATGGGCGGGGAGCTTCTTCTGCTCCATGTCCAGCATTGGCTGGAGTCCCGTGTGGGGTCCCACTCAGCAGGAAACGTGGCTGGGGCTGCAACATCTAAGTGGTTCCAGGTCCTCTCCAGGTGGCCTTGCCATCTCTCCAGGTGGCCTTGCTGTCTGGGTCCTCCAACTTTTTCCGCAGAAGCGGGCATCCAAGAGGGGAGTGTCGAGAGGGGAAGGCAGACCCACACTTCACTTAAGGCTGCCCCAGGAAGAGTCACAGCGGTACTGCCACCGCATTCTGTTGCTCAGGGCAGGTCCCAGGGCCAGCCCAGAATCGAGGGGGGAGAAATAGCCACCGCCTCTCGATGGGAAGAGTGCAGAAGTTGTGAGCCCGTCTTAAATCCACCACAGCTGGGTACGCTAAACGTCCAGTCGTCCTCTCCCAGCCATCCCTCACCTCACTAGATAGTTCAAAGGAGAAATGTCTGTATCTGTGTTCCTGCCACATGGGATCAACGCCGTTATTTAACTTTGTGGCATATTTGCAAACATCATCTTTTTTTTTTTTTAAGGATGTCTCCCTCTTGTTTTTGTAAAAATGAATATTGGCATATGCTCATAAATAACTTAAAATGCAGGGAGGAAAAAGGTAAAAATATTTAAAGTCATTCCAAATCCCATCACCCATAGCATTAAGGTGAACATTTCGGATACCATACTATGAGGAAGGAAGAAAGAAAGCTGGATAGACTTATAAAATGGGATAATACTTTAGAGTCTATGTTTTGATTTAGTTTAGAAAAATAAGTTAATGTTACTTAAATTCAACAGATAAAAGAAACTAGAATAGAACAGAATTGTCGAACTTTTGGACAGAATTTGGTTTTTGGCTGAAAAATGAGTACATCAGTATGCCGGTACTTCCACCCGTCACTCCTCGTTACCGCCTTCTGCTCGGGGTAATCGTATTATTTTTACACCGACCAGGTTTATGATATTCCTAATTTGTCTTTGACCATAACCTTTATACTCATTCCATCTTTAATGGGTGTGGTACTTACCACCAGGCCTGTTACTATAGCAACTTCATCCCCATAGTTTTTACTTGGATTTGGTTCTTAATTGGTTGGATTTCACGGTCAAATAGTTTCTTCAAGACTCATGGTACTGAGTTTTCTCATGTCTAAACATCTGCCGATTAACATACGTCTGAATGACTTGTTAGATGGGCACAGTATTCTTGTTCACATTTTTTCCCCTGAGAACTATAAACATTGCTCATCTGGCATTTAACATTGCTGTGGGGAAGAAGGCTGGCAAGACTAAGTCCCCCCACCCCGTGTAAATGATGTGCTTTTTGAGTGATTCCTGGAGAAGTTTTTCTTTATCGGCAAAGTTTAATAGATGAACCAAGATAAATTCAGTTGTTAACCAGGACACCTCTAAATGTCAAACCCAAATATCGGATGTTTCTAAAGCGTCCGGATTCTCTCCTGTCTGTGAGCCAAACTTACTGTAGCCTCTCTGCATTCTCTCTGACCCGAGGGAGAGCGGGTCACTGTGCAGTTCCCTGGTGTGCTCCAGAATCATGCTGCTTTCCTTGACCACAGGCTTTTTAGAGTTTTTGTATCATGTCTACCTTAGTACCCTTTATCAGTGCCGTTGGTGCATTTTTGCTGGTTTTTATTATTATTCATTCACTTCATTTGGTGTTGGAGAAGGAAATTCAGTCTACTCTGATCTTAGAAGCCTACTTGACTCCTTTATAACATTTGACAAGGAACCTGTGTTAGTCAGCTCTTGCCACAATAATGCTTCATGAGAAATAGTTCCCCGAACTTCGTAACTTATAACAACGTTTATTTTTCTTGCAACATGTCTGCGGATCACTGAGGTGCCTCAGGTGCAGACTGTGGATGGGCGAGGTTGACTGCAGCCTTTAGATTGGGTTCAGGCCCGGTTCTACATGTCTCCACAACCTCCTTACACTAGCGCTGTCTGGGGTGCCTTCCTCATGGTGGAGGACATCAGTGCAAAAGGACGGGCAGGAGAAAAGTCTCTGCAGCCTTGGCTCATTCTCTTTCACGTCAGTGGACAGGGAGGTGAAGACCCACGCTCGGAAGAGACCGGGGGCGTCTGGGAGCGATGGTTCAGCCTGCCGCACAGTCTCTGAAAGCCCCCGCGGCGCCGCGGCAGCACCCCTGCCGTCCGTCAGCCTCCCGAACCCTCTCTGCCATCCCCGCGTCCTCCCTCCTCGCCCTCCTTCTAGCACTCGGGTATCGGTGTGACTCAGACCTCTTCTGTTGTCTCTGTGTGCACTGTCCTGAGGCAGCCTCATCCCTTCCTGTAAGCATCCACGCACATGAATTTTGAATTTTCACCTCCACCCAGATGTTCTTTTCTGAGCTCTCAACCCATATTTCTAACTACTTACACATTTTCACTCGGATAGCCCATAAGCTGCTCAGACGAGACATGTCCTAAACCGAATTTATCTTCTTCCCACCCTTCCCTTGCCCCCAACCTGTTCTTTTTGTATCGATTTTCTGAATTAAAGTACCACCGTCGCCCAATCCACCCAGTCACTCAGTTAGATTCTGAAATCCTTCTTGAATGACCTCTTTCCCTCCCTTACCTCTCTGAGGTCAATTCTTAGAAATAACGCCTAAATATCTCCAAACTCTTACCCTATTCTCCAATCACTAGTTTCTGCCTTCTTGGTCAGACCTTCGTCGTCATCGACCTTGCCCATTACGATCCCGCCTATGTAGACTCACTGCCAGTACTCGAGTACTCTTAAATCTGTTCCTCATGCTGTTGATAAAGCGACCTTTCTAAAACACAGAGCATGCGGTTCACTACTTAAAATCCGTTAGTGGCTTTCCACTGCCTACAAATAAAGTCATGCTTGTCAGCATGGCGTAAGAAACACTTCGTGATCTAAACCAGCGGTTACCGAGGTGGTATCCTCAGACTCCTGCGGCTCTCAGACTGAATTTCAGGGGTCGGAACTATTTTTATAGTGCTGAGATGTCACTGGCCTTTTTCACTGTGCTCACGTTTGCACCGATGGTGTAAAAGCAACGATGGGTAAAACCGCCGGTATCTCAGCACATAACGAGGCAGTGACATGAGACTCTACTAGTAGTTCCTGTTTTCATCGCCACCACATAGTCGCGTTTTAAGAAAAGGAAGCAGTAAAGTATATTAATGTTGTCAAATCTCAACCCTTGAGAACAGACCTGTTTAATGTGAAGGGCCGGTACACAGAAGGCACTTCTGCATGCTGAAGGAGAATGGGCGTCTCAAGGAAAAGTGGCTGTGTGTGTGTGTGTGGTCTGAACTCAAGTCGCTTGGACAGAATGATTGACAGGCGAACTGCTTATTCAGATTTGAGTATTGGGCATCAGTTTTCTTGAAAATGAAGGACGTGAACCTGACACTTCAAGGACAACGACCGACTATATATTGTTGCCAATGATAAAGTTTGAGCTTTCAAGCAAAAATGAGAAATCTGGGGAACTTGCACCATCACTGTAAGCTCTACAGCGTCCCAAAACGTAAAGACGTTGCCGATGAGATTAGTGGTGTCGCTGAGGATGTAATAGGAAAAAGGGGGACTATGATGAAGTGTATCAACAAAGGGGCGGCTTCTGTAACTCACGGAGCCAGTGTTTTCCAAATAACCAGCACCCCGTGTTACAGAATCATACACGGCTAAAAGATCCATTCCAAGTACAAAAGAGGTCAGTGGATTTTAATGCAAGAGAAAGCAAATTTCCCTGATAGAGTCTCAGATCCCACATTGCAACTAACTTTTAAGAAACAATATCAAGTTTTGATGTAGTTACAAGATACAGTCACAATTATCCGAAAAGGCTACTAAAATATTCCTCCCTTTTCCAGTTACTTATCTGTGTGACACACTAGATTGTCTTCCTATATTTCAACTAAAGCAACATATTGTAGGAGATTGAATGCAGAAGCAGGTATGAGAATTCAGCTGCCTTCCATTAAGCCAGGCATTAAAAAGATTCGCAAGAATATAAAACATAGCCCCTCTTCTCACTAAGTGTTTTTGTGCTTTGGAAAATCATTATTTTTTATTAAAAAATACAATTATGTTCACACATAATGGGTTTATTACTGTTATTTCTAAATGACTTCATAAACAAATATTTTAATGTTTCTTGGTTTTAATTTCTAATATGGTAATTATCTAAAGATATAATCCACATAAAGAAAACCTCTTTGGGGTTCTTAATTTTAAGAGCGTCAAGGGACCGAAACCTCTGAGAACTGCTTGCCTAGATGCCGCTCTTCTCGTCACTTCATCAACTGTCGGTCCCCAGCATGCACGCCATGCTCCCTGCGACCCCATGAACTCCGGGGAAAGTCCTTTCCCTTTGGGATTTAAATGGCGTCTTTTCTGGGAAGTGTCCGAGTGAGAGGCTCCTACCAGCTTTGTTCATGATTCTGGAAAAGCTGTCACTGCACTGTGATGCTGATCCACAGTCCCTTCTCCAGAACCTCAAGGATGGTTGTGTGTTGCAAATCACAATGTGCACATTTCAGGAAGGTCATGTGGTGCTTGTATTTTATCCCCAGTGGGGTCTGCGACAACGCTCTGTACCCGAGCACACAAACACTCAGTGAAATGTAGGAATATCCCCCAAAACAGGACCACTAGAGACTATAAATGGCCCTGCAACATCAGTCAGGTTTTGTGGCCTCAGAAGGTAACCGCAACCTTTCAAAAATAATTCATCGTTTTCAGAGGAGTTTTGGATTTCAAGATTGCAGATAGGAGACCGTGAACTGTGTTTCAATTAATTCTCTTTCTCACTAACTAGACTCGAAGCCTCTTGCAAGCAAGCACTTACCACCATGTTTGGTTCAGTGGAAATGCTGGAAACACGCCGAATAAATGAATAATGCTCCCTCACAAATCCAGGCTCTAGAAACGAATAATGCCACTTTAGTCTCATGTTGTTTTGTTGATGGCAGCAAGCTTGTAAATATTTTCTGAGGGTGTGGCAGATATGCCAAAATAACAGATCCAGCGGCACCAGTGATGTGTTTTGCCTGATGAAGCAGCTTCTAATAAAATACCCTGCACCGTGCATGAGTTATCTGGGAGCATCATTTGGATGCTCCAGGGGGAGAAGGCCCCCAGAAGGCTGTGCGCCGAAGAAGCCAAGTTGTCTGAGCCTTGGTTAGCACCGGCCCCTCAGCTCGCAGCAGCTCATCGGGGGGCAGCATTCGAAATCGTTCTGTGGGAAGACTGTCGCCACACCGCCAGGGCTGAGCCCTTTCTTTGAAGCTAGTGTATTGAAAGTTCCTCACTGTGAAGCCAGATGTCCAAGCAGAGATTTCCTATCAGGGAGAAACGTTGTAAAATTCTTTGCTTGCAGGCATAGAAGAGAGGTTTTAAAGCCTTGCCGCTTCTCTCCCTTGGCCACTGACTAGAGTTCACGAGAAAAGGTCGGCTGCCGGTAGGACATCTAGAAATCTGGTCTGTGTTACCAGAAGGGCTTGAGGGGGGAAAAGAAAGAATATTTCATAAGATTGAGCTATTCTCACTGTGCTAAAAGCTTATAGGAATCCATTTCCCAAAGAATAAAATTGCAAACCTCATTGCGGGGTTTTAGTAGCATTGAGAAAGAGAAAGAAATCTCAGTGCCAAGCATCGAATGGCTTTGTTTGGGACCTGTTCATTATTTAATTCTTGTCTCCCCTGCATGCACATCCTAAGGGCACCGAGGGAAGTAGCATTTTCTGTGTGCCCTCCAGAATTAGAATTAATGGTGCTAAGAATAGAAATGTATTTTCTATCCCACCCAAGAAGGTTTGCCTGCTCACGCAGAAAGGAAGACAGCCATCCAGTTACAGTCGCATACAGCTTAAGTGCCATTTTCCAGGAAGAATGCTCTGGAAGATAAGCTTGGGTACAGTGTGGCGGTGAATTATGACCTGCTTCCTAGAGCAAGGAGAAGCAAAAACGATAAATGAGCAGAGAAGAAAAGAACAAAGTGTTTTACCCCGTACCTTTCCTCCAGTTCTACTGTCTGGAAAATTTTTATTTTATTTAAAGACTTGTTGAAGATTATTTGTTCAGCGGCAAAATCCTTCAAGCACTGAAAAATATTTTTAGCCCCTGGAACACTGCCTTGTATATACCAAGGGATCATTAGGATGTGATGAGTGAGCGCGTGAATAGCCAAAAGAGTGATCGAGGAACGCAGGTGAGAACAGCTCCTTCACCCACGGCTAGCCAGATTTCGGTGTCTGGAAGTCGCTAAGTGAATATGTGTGGTTAATTTTGTTATTACGTGCTTCAAAATATCTTTGGTTAATCAAATATGGGAATACGTAGGCATCATTTAGTTTTTTCAGTATTTAAGAAAAATAACTATATGGAAATATTTTAATCTTCAGTGATTCTGAACTAGTCATAGTAATTCAATCATCAGAAACCATTTCGAAAGTCAGTATGGTGAACCTAATGAGTACTGAAGTGTATAGTTGCAAAGCCTCAACAGCCAAAATTACTGAATGGTTACTGAGTATACTCATATGTGAACGTCCACATAATTATATATATTTACAAAGATGTATATATTCAGAAGCACTGGGTTATCTAGAACCCCAATTATGGAAGACTCGATAATGATTTAATATATTCATTAATAAAGTAATTTCGTGATGTCAATTTAATTGGCTGTCTGCCCATTCTTGCCAGCAGAAGCTGGGTTTCTGTTCATTCTCTGGTAATTCCTGCCCAACCTCTCCGACACCATTAACATTGAGGTCCGCGCCTCTTCCTTTCAACTGTCATGCTGTTGTCTCTGCTTCTGAGGATTTAGTCCTGAAGAATCGGACACCTCGCTCTTGTCCGCCTGCGCCCCACCCCCCGGCGTCAGCCTTGGCGGCCGCAGCGCCCAGTGGACGCGCTGGTGCCGCCTGCAGTGGCTCGAGTGAGCCAGGTGTTTCATCGTCAAGGATTCCGCCAGCTGCAGCATGTGTACCATGGAAATTGGCGCACACTGCTACAGACATTTTCTCTGAGAGCCGGTCATTAAACATTCGCCAGCGTACCACTGCTACAGCAGGTCCCTTTCCCCTACGTGCTTGATGAGACTGACTTCCAGGGCTCATGCCTGTGGTCATGGTGACGCCGACGCTCAGCCTCCTTACCACAGGGGCGTGTGGACAGGCAGGTGGACCTATGGTCTTCCACCCCTCTTGCTCCTCTTTCTAACTACCAAGCAATCGCCTGTTCTGCTCTTTCGATGTAAAGGATTCACTTCTTCCCACACTATTCCCTTAAAGTCCCTTTTCTAATTCCAGTATGGAAAGCATACAAAGTAGCCTATTACCTTTTCTCTAAATTCAGTGGCGTTTTCTCACTTCTAATCATTCTCTAAGTCTGGGCAGCATTTGACTATATTTACCAACAATTAATTGCCTTCTAGAATGAGGACTAGTAAACTTTTTTGTAAAGGGCCAGATACTAAATGTTTCAGGCTTTGCCGGGCATGTGGTTTATGCCCCAGTTACTCAGTCCTTGCTATTGTGCCATGAAAGCAGCCTTGGACAGTAGGTCAGCAGAGGGGTATGATTGTGTTCCAATAAAACTTTATTTACAAAAACAAGCTTGGTTCCAAATTGGGCCAGCTGGCCATAGTTTGCTAACGCCTGATGCTCCTTTAACTCGTCTCCTCGGCTGGTCTTTCCTCCCCGTGGGTGTTCCTCCAGTCTGTGTCCTGGACTTTGCTTCTCCTTTTCCCTTCCACAGTGAGCTCGTCAGCTCTGTGACTTCAGCTGTCACTTCTCTAGAGATGATTCCCAGAAGCCTCAGCCTGATTCCCAGTTGGGTCCTATATCGCACACTGCCTGTAAATCATCTCCTTTCGGAGCATGCACTACTATTTCAAACTCAGTAACTACAACATTGAATAATCATCTTCCTTTCCAAACTGGCTCTTGTTTCCAGTCTGTCAGGGTTACCCCCCGTCTTTCTGTTTCCTGTTAAAGCCTTTGGGCTCATCTTTGTCTTCTCTTTCCTTCATCTCAGTTTATCTGAAGTCCACCAGAGTCCTAGAGTGTATTTCTTATTCCTCTCATATGACCCTATTCAGAGCCCATCTCAACTTGCGATTGATTTAAAACAGCCTCCGCGCAGCTGATGGCCCTGCCAAAAGTCTCTCAGCTCCAGTCCAGTATGAAAGACTCTGCCAGAGAAACCTTAAATCACCGATTTCCTTGCCTTAGAAAGAGTGTTTAGAAATCAATAGGAAAACACGAACAAGCCAGTGGGAAATGAAGAGCAAAGGGTATGAACATGGAATTCACAGACAAAAAGCAATAACCCAGCAAATGTGTGAAAAAGATGCTGCTTCTCATTCATAATTAAAGCGATATAAATCAAAACCACAAAATTCCGAAGGGCCTGGCTGCCGCTTGATGGGCTTAAATTTTGAATTTGAAAAACTACCCAACGAGGAACTATCATCGCTGGGAGTACGAAGCAGCGCCGCCTCTTCAGAGGGCCGTGCGAGGGTACCGGCCCCCATTTTGAATGCACATATGACCTTTGGCCCAGCTGTTCCACTGATAGGAATCTATGCCATGGTTATACTTGCAAGGATGCACAGTATCTTTGTAGCGTTATTTGAGCAAAAAACAAGGAAATAAAATAAATTATATCGCTTTCATACGATGGAATGTCATGGAACATTGCTTATCATGGCAAGGTCAAAGTCTTGTGCCGGGCCCTCAGAGCCTGTCCCGATTTCTCAGGATCCCTCGACGTGAACATTGTGTCCTAGTCACGCGGGCCTTCTCACTGTCCACGTGGGCACGACGGTGCCTGTGTCCTGCCATCACTCACGCTGGCCGCCCTCCTCCTCGCGCCAGCCTCTTCATCTTTAGATTGTCAGGTATTAGCAAGGCCGTCTCACGGGCCTCTTCCCTCCTCCAGGAAGAGCCCTGGCTGCCACGGTCCCGGGCCCTCATTCTTTCATGAAGCTCTGTTATGAATGCTTAGTGGTCATTTCATTGTTTCACGTCTCATACTGATAGTTTCTGCATAGCACCCACAGTACTGGGCACCCAAAACTAAAGACTTAGTCCATTTATATATATATATATATATATATATATATATATATATATATATATATATATGTCTGTATAAACTCTACATATTGAATGCTAGATTTTACGTCTGTTATTGTTTTTGTTAGATTTTACGTCTGTTATTGTTTTTGTTTTTGTTGCTGTTGTTGTTAAGACAGCTTTAAGCACATCAACACCAATCTGGCAGTTAAAAGAAGTAGGGAACTCCCTCCCCTCCCCCACCCCCCCCCCCCCACCGCCCACCCACACACACAATCTGCAGTTAAATGTCTACTAAGCCTTTGGGTTAGCAAACTCCTGTTTTAAGACGCAGACATGTTAATGTGTTAACGTATTATACTACTCAAAGTAACTCACACTCTAATGTGAAATTGTTTATTCAGAGACTTTCTTCCTAACAGATGAGCTCGTCTGCTGGGAGGACTAGGAAGTGATATTGGAGGGAGAAGGAGGAGAGGGGAGCTGGAGAGGAATTTCAGAACCTGAGGAATGCAGCTCAGAGGTCTTCAGGGGAGGGGCAGGTACCTGAGGGCAGCAGGAGAAGCCACAGTTGGAAGAGAAGAAGGGGCTAGACTGGGAGGGGAGGAAGGGTCCCCGGAGCAGGAGGGACTGTTGGTGGACTTTGTTTCAGATGATCTTTGTTACCACGGAAGTTTAATACTTTATAAGGATTCTAACTGTATTTTACCTATGTTTACATGTATGGGTTGAGATACGGGTATATTTTTTTTAAAAGGAAATGGAATGTACATATATATATATATGTATGTGCGTGTGTGTGTATATACTTTTCCAAAAAAGATAGCATTCATATGCATATTTATATACATACATGTATATTTTCCAACAGTTACCCTATATTCTTAGAAAAAAAGTAAAGCTATGAATGAGCAATCATATTATCATAAATGATTCTGCATAAACATGCCTTATATATAAATCATGGAAAAGTTTTAAGATGGGTCTAGCTCATTGTGCTTTACATAGTGTTATTTTTAGGGGATGCGTCGCATAAGGAAATAGCTAATGAGAGAGTTAATCTATACAGTTTAATTCAGTTTCCAGGGAACTAAATCAAAATCAATAAATTAACGAAAACTTGGTTTTATATATGTGTTATGTTTTCCAAATGTATGTAATTGGGAGGAAAAAATAATGCGATGCTGTCATGCCATCAGAAATCACCAAAATGTTATCTCCAGGGTTGTCAATAGGAGGCTTTTGCTATCGTAGCAGCCGAGGCAGCAGCCGAAACTAAAGATTTGGAGCAAGAGATCTGGGGTGGTTGGCGGGTTATAGGAATGCTTTAATGTCAGGAACACAGAGGAAAAAGTGGAATTAAAAACAAAGAAACAGCCCCCATTGCTTTCGAGAGAGGCAGGACCATTTGCTTTTATGTCTCTGTCACTTGCTCCAGGATTCTTCATAAAGCCCTCCAACCACCTAAATAAATATTCATACGGCTGCTGAACATCTCATTAATAAAACAAGATTCGGTGGTAAAATATTTCAGAGTAACATATGATTTGCATCTCACCCTTGTTTAACTTTAAATCTCAAGCAATTAATAAATTAGACGAGAGAGCTTTTTAAGAAGTAACATCTTGCACCACAAATTGCATTATTTTTATGTGTAAATAATGATGAAAGGAGAGATTATTCCTTTGATGTCTATAAACTACACTGTAAAATATGCAGAAAACATTCTTGAGTTCACTTGGAGCCAAAACAAATAGACTAGTTCATAAAACAAAGCAGCAGCATTCTTAGAAACAAGCATTATTTTTTTCCTTTCTTTCCGATTGCTCTTTTTCATCTTATAGTCTTGCCATTCCTAGTGGCAGATTCATTCCCAATTCAAAAGTGGTGCTGGCTCACATCTCATTCAGAGAACTGGGTTCCCCTCAGGTTCCTCCCAATGAACTCGTCTTCCTGTACAGACCAGACCTCACCTGGAACGCCCACTTTTGTGCTGTGAACCATTTTGGTCGTTGTCACTTAAACTCTACTTATTGCAAATTTTAGCAAATATTGGCTTTCCTCAGAAAGATATATTTACTTCCTTACCTATTTTCCAAGATGGCTTATCTAATTTCAATTTATTTTTAAATAGTATCTGCAAATCCTCGTTTACAAAGTCTCTATGAGTTTGGCCTAACGTTTTCTTTGGTATAGGTAGTAAACAGTACTTCATCGTAAGTTAACGTCCACCATGGGCAGGATGCAGAAAGAGTTCGGGCTCCTGTTAGAACATAGAATAAGTTCAGTTTCAACATCACAGGGTGATTTGTGTTTGACTTCCGGACTGTGAATGTATTCTTCTTTGAACACGCTGTGTCTAGTGTGAGATTAAATACTAGGTAGATATGCTTATCTGGAGAGGCCAAAGATGGATGCTTGATCTAAAATGCCTCCCAGCCTGGACCATGAATATGCTTCCATGTGATCAACTTTGTTATGGCCCCTGGCTCAGCCTTGCTAACAAGTCTACCATTTTACTCCTTGGCCTAATGCTTTTTCATTAAAACTGGTCCTGAGCTCTGACCACCTCGGAAAAATGGTCTTATCTGTCCGATCCTGTGTCGCATTCCCTGTAGCTGGGTTTTTATTCTCATGTCTCTTCTGGATGACAGTTTCCCACTTGAGCTCATCACCTCTCTGTTCTCAAACATCATATTCTCATCCATCCTCCCCTTAATCTTAACAAAGTTTAATGAGCAACGTGTTAAATATAGTGGATTCACGTGGATCTATTTCATTTTATACCAGCTAAAATCATAGTCCCATGTTTTTTCGTTGATTAATATCAACTTAAAGCTAAAAAAAGTCTTAGAGAATTGGGCCCAGTGACTTCCCATTCTCCCGGTCCTTGTGCCCCATTTCACAGATGAAAATCTTGAGCCCACCTGACGCATAGTGCGGGGTCTTTCTCACGCGGAATCGGCAGCACCAGGACCTGGACCCGGTCTTTCTCTCATACTCCGTGTGTTCAAATACACCTGAAAATGGAAAGGCTACTTTTACTTGAAAATGTATGTGAGCCGCCAATCTTCTATGGTTCCTTGTGACTCAAGCAAAACTTCCCTTGGCTTTTAGACAGGAGCTCAAATGAAAAACCTATCTTTCATTTGGATTTTTAAGAATTGCTTTCCTCCGGTAGTTGGTTTCGTTGCTGTGATTTTTTTTTTTTTAATCATTAGTTGTCCTTGGAAACAAAATATTCAAAACCAATTTAGAAGAGAGGTTATGACTTGAAAAGCAACTTTCTAAACACTTTACTGAATTTAAAGAGTGGACATGTTATTGGTAAGTAACAGCCTCTTGCAGCCTCACAGATGTGAAGGTTCAGAGACATTTGTGCCAAGATCAGTTTGTGAGAAGGCTGAGGCATTTATTTGTTTTCCAAGAGGAAACTAATTATTTCGAGAATACATTTAGTACAAAGGACTTTATTTCTACGATGTGAAATGATCAATGACAAAATCGAGGGAGTGAATACAGCAGGGTTCTTGATTTTTGGAAGGGAACTAACAGAGGAATGAAGATGGCAGGCTCTGTATTATTTTGAGTAATTTTTCAAGCTTTGCCAAACTATGAAGTGTTATAAGAAACTTAGTTTTGTTTTGTTTTGTTTTTAATGTTGCCACTGCTCCATTTTTCTGAGGCTCAAAGTATCCTCTTAAATTAGCTTCCGTGGCGTTGTGTTAAAGAGAAGTATAGCACTTAATAACATGGATTCTGGAGCCAATCTGCCCGAGTTCAGGTCCTGGCCTCACCATTTATAAACCAGGGGGCCGCAAACAAGTTGTTTAACCCCTCCATGTCTGTTTTGTCATTTCAAAATGAAGAAGTAATGGCAAAACTTACAGGTATCACTGTGAGATTTAATGAATTAATGCTTGAAAAGCACTTAGAATAGTGTTTTCTACTTCAGTCCATATATAATTTAAATTATTTTTCAAAGACCTTATCCAAGAAGGGTTGAGATATATACAGATATAACCCATAGTAAATAAACTTTTCGACCTCACCCCCCTTCTCTTCTGGTTACTCTCTCCCCTCCATTCCTACTTGTTTTGTATTACTTTATAGTCTGACTTCCTTCCCTGCCAGAAACCCCACAGAACCTGCTCTTTGGGTTGCCGGTAGTATTGTTGTTGCTAAATCCACTGGACACATCATCACCTTCTGCTTGAGTCCCCTGCAGCATCCGACTCGGTGGAAGGCAGCTCCGTCCTTGCCACGTCATGGGCCCCTCGGCCTCTCTTGCCCTCAGAGCCCATCGTTCCTCAGAGGGACTCTTCTGGGCTTCCTTGCCTCATTAGGCTTGATGATCTCGCGGGCAGTCTCTCCTGCTACCCCCTACATTTTGACAATGGGCAGCTTTCCGCCTCTGGCCCAGATCTCCCAGATCTCACTGCATTCCAGATATTTCTAGAAGATTCTTGGATATCTACATAGATCTCAACGTACTTTCCGGAAACCTGACACTCACCATGTCCGAGACTGAAATTATCATCTTCCCCATCTCATGCCCGTTTCTGCTCCTGTGTTCTCAAATGCAGGCAATGGCACCATTCTCCCGCCTGACCCAACCAGAACCCTCGGCCTCATCCTCGTTTTCCTCCTCAGCGTCACGTCCCGCGGACAGCCGACTGCGGGCTCCGATCCCCCTCCGGCTCACCCTGTCCGCTCACCCGCAAGGGCCTGCCCCAGAGCAGGACCACACCAGCTGGCTCCGGGTCCCAAACAGGCTTCCGCCCCCAGGCCTGCCCCGCCCCCTTCCCTTCTCTGCAGCACACCCACAGTGACCTTTACTTCACTGGTCCCCACGGGCCCGAGGAGGCAGCCCGGACGCTCCAGCAAGGCTCCCAAGTCTCCACGACTGCCCGGCCAGCCTCGGTCATCTCTCACCTCTCCCCTCCTTGCGGCTCACGCTCCCACGATGACTTACCTTCTAACTCTGTGCCCGTGACGTCCTCTCATCTTCAGCTTTTGCCTTTCCCCGTCCAACTCCTACTGACCCCGCAGGTCTCATCTCAGATGTCTCTGTCCCTAGCAGATCTCGGTCATCCTCACCTCCCACGACTGGCCCACGTTCCGTCCTCGATGCTGCTCTTGTGCCCCTGACTCTCCCGCTGTGGCACTGACACACGTCCATAGTGGTCGCCGTTACTTCTCTTCACCTCCTCCTGGGCCCTCAGCTCTGTGAAAACAGGGCCGCTCAGCCCACTGCCTGAGACATCACGGTTACTCAGCATTCATCTGTTGGCTCACCGGGTGCTCACTGCCAAGTTAACCTAGACCTTAGTGACCCGTTGTGTGGGGACTGTATAAAGCAGTAAAAATATAGTTCCTTTTAAAAAGCACTTTCTTTTTTAAATGCTATGGCAATACATATTGCACAGACAACAAGCCGTTTTCACTTCTTAAGCATCAAAAAGTCCTTTCTCTCTCTCCGTGATGTGTTTTGGGATAAGGCCTCAGACTCACCTCCCCACCCCCCTTCTCTTTCCTTTCCTCTCTACTTCTTTCCGAGGCAAATAATTAATAGCATTTCTCTGAATTTTTCATCTAGAACGTGACAATTTTTTCGGGCTAAGAGAACAGTCATACTTACAGGCTTTACCCCAAGATAACAACATTTTCTGGTCCGTCCTCTCTCAGTTGTCAATCCCTAAACTATCTAGAAGCTCTGAAAAGTTGGACTTCTCTGTCTTTTCTCCTTACGAGGTTTATCCAAGTGTTTGTTTCATCATGTCGAGGCTAGATTATTCCTGACACAAAAATTTCTTTCATTTTATTAATAAATGTAAATATGTCCAAAAAAAGTTAAACTAAATCCTCCAAAAAAAAAATAATAAAATTTAATACAAGTACATATTTAAGTACTGGTGAAATAGACATTAAAGTAAGTGCTCCATGAAGAGAGGCTGTCTTCCTAATGAGGTGAGCTGAAGGTGCGCTTCGTAAAAATATAATCACTGATTCTATTCTATGGAAAAATAGTAAACGTTCTATTGAAATTAAAATAGTAAATGCAACTTCTAGTTAAAATATAGGAAAATACCACTTTTAGAGCTAGTGCATTTGCTTAGTCAAGTATGGAGAGTTTAAGAGATGAGTCAAATTTTATATGAATGGAGAAAAGTTGTCAGAAAAAAATATTTACAGGCAAAAAAAAAAAAAAATGGCAGAGGGACGGGAGGAGCACCCTTTAGTTTTTAGAGTGAGATTGCTACAAATGCCTGTAAGTTCTGCCAGGGGATTAGACAGTACAAACGGTTTTCATGCTTTTATTTCTCTTATTTCTTCTTGGCCAAGAAGTCAAAGGCCCTTTGAAACATTTTCACCTTCAGCCAACACTCATACCCTCACAAATTCTCTAGCTGCTAGTTTTCTAAGAAATAATGTGCAGGAAAATTAAAACTTGAAAACTGGGAATGTCCGTAAAAAAAGTATTTGAGAAAAACGTTTTGTATTTTTGTTTTTGTTTTTCGTTTTTTCAAAGCAATGCTTTGTATTTATTATGTGGCATCTATGAAGTACGCCTACTATGCTAGGAGACACTGAATGAAAATATGTACTTTAAATATCTGCCTTCAGGGTAAGCCCCAGAGCCAGGAGGAAGAGCCGGGGATTGAAAAGCCGGAGAGGAAAAAGTGCTAATCAGAGGAAGAGACACAAATTAAGTACATTGGTCAAAATTTGGCGTTTCTGAAAATCATCAAATAAGTTTCAACACCTTATTTTTGTTCTATTTCTAGTGTCTTTTTGGAGTTCTCTCTCTCTTCTGGGACTAACCTGTTTTCACATCTGTGAGATCATTATAGCTTAAAGAGTGTAAGAAGGAGCTGTGCACTGCCCATCCAGCCGCTTGCCCGAGGCACATGACATCCTTTCAAAGGCTGTTTCCTGGGACCAGGCGAGCTTCTAAATTCACAGTAAAGACTTTTAAGTGTGTTCGAGTAAGAAGTCCCAAAATATACATATTTCTTTTTTCTGAGGAAATCATATTTCCCAATGAGAGCCAAGTCATAAAGGTTAGTTGCATTTTTCTGGGAATTAAGTAAAATGGAACATGTAAATATAAATTTTATTGTAGCTGAGAATGTCCTCAGGCTTGAATTATTTGCACCATTGTTTGGAGACTCCTGGCTTATGTAGGTATAAAGTGCAGTTTTTTTAACTTAAAGGTTATGGCAATAATAAATAATTTCTAGAATTCGGACCTGTGACCGTAGCACAACTCCCAGTCCTCTGTTCCCTGCAGCGTTCTTGCCCGTCCCGGTCCCAGCAAGGCCCTCAGAATCAAATTGTCCCTGAAATGTCCCTTTATGGCCTCATGTCCTCTGTTTTTCTCCTCATAGTCTCAATTCCCTCTCTCATTTCCCCCATTCCCCCCAAATTTTGAACTTATTACCCTACAGGACTGTCACAGGGGAAGAAGGGCCCCCTCATCCCAGCAAGGAACTCCAAACACCCTTTCCGGCAGAAACGTTGTTGTAAGGGCTGGACGGGTCTCACAGCACAATGAGCACAATGTGATACTTCAGACACATGAAGGTTAAGTAATCTTTTTCAGGTTCATTTCTTGCCCTAGAAACAAACTCTGACTTCACTCTGACCGGTCCCCCCCACCTAGACTACTTCCCCCCGCAGCCTGCTACCGCCCCCAGATTCGTACGGGCGCAGGGCCATGCCTGCTGCTCGCCGTGCACTCATTCCTTGTCGTTGGCTTCGTACCCAGTGCCCAGTTCAGTATTTGGCAAATAGTGAGAACTCAGTGAATTTTTGTTGAATGAAGAAATAAACTTGGCATTTATATCTACCAACTAATAAAACCACATTCTTAGAAATGATCGTCTTTCTACTTATTTTTGGTATTAGCAGTAGTATTAGCAGTGGTATTAACAGTAGTATCAGCAGTAGTATCAGCCGTCACATCAGCAGTATTAGTGGTAGTATTAGCAGTGGTGTTAGGAGTGGTAGTTGTTGTAGTGATGGTGATCACCCCGATGGTGATGGTGGCCATGGCCTCAGCCATGACGCCCCCTATTCCCTGAACAGCATTGAGTTCTGTCGTCCGCCTGCCTGAACGTCTCTCCTTCCACAACGCCCCAGATCCCATGCTATCCTTACAAATGCCCTCTATGGTTCACCGGCTCTTCTTTTTTCTTTGGGAGTCCTAATTATAAATCCTGCTCCAATGCTCCATGATTTTTTTTTCCTCTGTTCTTTCTCCCTTAGCAGACTCTTCACTCCTACAGTCCTGGCTCTGTTCTACAGAAGAAACAGCCTCTAAGCCCTGACCCTGGTTTCCCCTCAGGACTGAGTAGACACCTCGCGGGACGATCTCTTGGCATCTGGGACTCCACATATCTCCTCCCACGCTTTCTACTCAGGACTTAAGTTACACTGAGATCCCCCGCTGACTTTTTTGCTTCCTTCCTTCCTTCCTTCCTTCCTTCCTTCCTTCCTTCCTTCTTACATAGAGGCCGTGTTTTCTGACTTAAATTAACCCCTTCCTTTCTATCACCATTACTTCAATCCAGTTCGTGTGGATTGCTTCTCCATGGACTCCGCTTGCGCCTTCTTGCTGCCTTCCGTCCAACTCCTCCATGTGTTACCAGAACAGATTAGTGAGTCTTGTATCTAAACAGACCTAATCATACGGCCCCCTACTCAAAAGCTTTCAACTTTTCCCCACTGCCCAGTGAAACATAAACAGCTCGACTAGCCTATCTACCCCTCATCTTCCAATGCTTCCTACTGTGTGCACCCCAGACATCCACCAGAGTGGACTGTTTTCATTGCCGAAATATACCCACTGTTTCCCTGTATGTAAATTTGTGATGAGGTCATTTCTTTTACTAGGTCAGAATATGGGAGGAAAGTTGGAGAACTGACCATATGTCCAGTTTTACACCTGCTGAGCCTGCGCCGTGTTATTGATATCTAGGAAGTAATCTGGATCCCTTTCCTGAGCTTAGGCGTTGCACCAAAGCCCCTCTCCTGTTCACCTAAGTAGGTGTGGATTCGGCCTGGAGTTCAAGGCCTCAGGTCTCTGACCCCACCCCCCTCTGCAGCACTGCCCCCTCCGCGTAGCCTGGGAGCTGCCCCCTTCAGACCAGCATGGTAGCTTCTCTGCTAAGCACACCCCTGTTTTCCTCGCATTTACTTTTGCAAATACTATTTCTTTGGCAGGCATTTCTTCCCCCTCCCCCACCTTCTGCCTGTCAGAACTGTAGCCATCATTCAGGGTTTTTCCCAAATGCGGCTTCCTACCCGGCGACTCTCCTGATCTCCTTGCGCTCCCCGCCCCCGTATTGTTTTATTGTATGTGGGCTTTTTAGTTTTCCAATTTATTATCGAAACGTTTAAACATACCCAAAAGTAGAGAGTATGTGTGGTACTGTGAACTCCCAGGTACCCATCACCCAGCTTCAGCAATTATCCAGATTCTCACTACATTGGCATTATCTCGCCTCCTTTTTTTTCTATGCTAAACTGTTTTAAAGCAAATTCCAGACATGTCATTTTGCCCCACGTATTTCAGAGTGCCTCCCAGAAGACATGGCTGTTACCTCATAGCCATGGTGCCCGTGGCATACCCGCGAATATTCACGAAGACCTTGTAGCATCATCTAATATCTACTTCATAAACATATTCCCAGTGGACTTTAAAATGCCATTTCATGGTTCATTTGCCTAAATCAGGATCCAGACAAGATCTAAGCGTTACATTCGGTCGCCATATATATTATTGTCTTTTTCAATCTAAATCAGACCATTCCTTTTTATTCTGTGCTGTTGACGAGCAGCAACCCAGTGACTTGTCCTGTACAATCTCCCACATTCAGCTTTTATCTGCTTGCTGCTTTGTGGTGCCATTGAATTCTTCCTCCATCCTTCCCTCTTCCTTTTGTTCTCTCGATTGGACGCTTAAGACACTCACCGTGTTCCCCTGCTTTTTGTCCTTGTCGCATACTTTCTGTGATAGTGGAAGCTCTTTGAAAGTCAGACCATGTCATACTGAACTTTTTGCTTTCTGTACGATGTCTGTCACATTGTATGTACTTAAAAATATCCAGTTGAATTATCTGTAAAGGGTTGTGATTCTTTTTTGCGAAAATGTGAACCAGAGGTCTTCTCGATGTGAAGAAATTTATTTTAGGAATCAAGTTGCCAGCGAAGTCTCAGTAATAGGTCACCATTTCCTAGTTTGCACTGAAGGAATTACAGCCGGCCTTAAAGTCGCACATGCTTACATCCGAAGATTCTCACAGTTCGGAGCATTATAAAGCACGTAAATGAAATTTCCAGGTCCCCTACATTGTCGCTAGGGCCACATAGAAGTGATTTCAGAAGTCAACTGTGTTGTGCATTCAGCGTAGAACTAGGTCACTAATCACTGTTTTGATCAGGAGAGTCTAATTTTGCTTAGTAGTCCAGAATTCAAACTGAAGGTCTGACTGTGAACACACTATCGCGAGTCCTCTGTATTGTTGATAACTAACTGCAATCCAAGCTTTAATAACTAAAAGGGAGTGGAGAAAACTTCAAAAGGTTGCATGATAAATGTTTTTGACAATGTGTCAGCTGAACATTAAACAGGATCTTTGTAAATCCTCTCATTCTAAGTGGTTTAAACGGAAAGTTTTAAACTTCTTCCTTCATACGTATTAGCTCTGGATATCACAGTATCCTAAGGTTCAAAAAGAAAGAAAGAAAAACACACTCTCTGGCATATATAATTCCACCCCCTGCGTGACTGTGGAGGTGCCGGAAACGGGCTCACCTGAGGCCGTCCACCTCCACCTCAGACGTTTTCTCTTTCATCGTCTAGGAATGTGCCAACATTCGAGCAGGATGACTTCCTTTACAACCCGATATGACCGTTACACACAATTACAGAAATATAGACGAACACACACAGTAGTAGCAATGCTCCCCTAACGCCAGTTTCCAGGGCATCTCACGATGAGAATACTGTTGGTCCTTACAGGGATAAAATGAGGTCTAGAGCTGGGTAGTACCAAGGAAGTGTGTGTGTGTGTACGTGTGTTCACGCGTGTGTGTGTTCATGTGTGTTTCACAGGGAAAAAAAATGTGTAAAACAAAGGAGGTTTCTTATCCGTATTAGTTTCCTAGGGCCACCGTAATGAAGGACCAGAAACCAGGTAGCTTAAACAACAGAAAGTTACTGCCTCACACTTCTGAGATCAGCACGTCAGCAGGGCTGTGCGTCCTCCGAAGACTCTAGAGGAAACTCGCCCCTTGGCTCGTAGCTTCTGCGTCTCCCACGATCTTTGGTGCTCCTTGGCCTGTCGGTGTATCACGCCTCAATCTCTGCCCCCATCACGGCGTCACGTGGCCGGCCTCTTCCTGTGTGTCTCTTCTCATAATAGTCTCCTCTGTCATATGGGATTAAAGGTCCACTCTACCCTAGAATGACCTCATCTGCCCCTCATCTTCCAAGCCAGGCTCACGTCCCATGTGGTATTCAGTGGCCTCTGACTGGTCTCCCTGCTGTGACAGAACGAATTCCTAAAGCAGGTTCTCCTGCACGAATTACGTCACACGGGTTAGAAAATCGTGATTTTTAAAATTGTTTTATTTTTTAGAATTTCCAAGCCATCTCTCACTTACTTAAAATTTCATGTGTTTCGCCTCATTCTATATTCCCAAGCTTTGGCAAAATGCTTGTGCCTGGCCTTTTCACAAACCGCCGTGAGGCACACGGGCACTTGTTCCTGGGCCCGGTTCCCCGCACACAAGGAGGGAGTGTGAACGAAGCCTCCTCCCCGTTCTGCCCCTAGATTCACCCACGTGTCTTGCCGAGACTCTTCAGGAGCCTTCAGTGGGCCTCGCCGGCCGGCACCACCGTCTCCGGTGATGCCCGAATGCTCTTCCTGTTTATCAGTCTGGTCGTCTTAGGCCCTTCGTGGTCCCCCACTGCTCCAGGATAGACTCCCCGGCCCTCCAAGCCGCCTTTCCCAGTCAGAGCCCGTTGTCCGCTGGCTGTGCCGGTCCGCGTCGTGCCTGGCCCTCTGGATGCAATCTGCGGGGACCCCCGCCTGCTCCTCCTGGCAAACGTTCTCCAGTCACACGCTCCCTCCTCGACCGAGTCTCCTCCCCGCGGCGCGTCCCCGGCACACGTCCCTTTCCTCCTGTGTTCACGCTCGATGCTCGTCAAGGCTTTTCTTCACTGCCTGAGTGGCGTTACAATTATCCTTTTAGAAGTTTGTCGGACACATTCGATTTGATGCTTTTTGAGGGTAGTGTTGGCACAATGCCTGGCACACGATGTGTGCTCAGATTACAGAAATACTTTTATTAATTTTTTTTTTTTTTTGAAATTGATTAAGTAATCATCCAAAGGAAATGGCATTTAGAAAGAATTGTGGAGAGAGAAGAACCTAGGTTGAGAAATGTCCACAATTAGAAGCAGCCAGTGGAAGAGGGAGGACAACCAGGATTTCGTGGCAGCAAAGGGAAACGTCTCTGGAGAGAGAGGGTCGCACAGAGAGGCCAAGGGGCGTGAAGATGTGGAAACGGCCGCTGGGTTGCCAATGAGAGGGTCTTCGCTGACCTCGCGGCGAGCACGTTTACAAAGGTGCCGGAGGCCGAAATCGGGTTACAGACGAGGAAGGGGTCAGGACCGGGGAGACATACGGGTAACGCAGTAGAAGGCTGGAGAAGGGCGGAACGTCAGGGTTAAAGGACCCCCAAGGGTGTCTCCCCTCAGCATGCATTCTCCCACACGACAGGCGACAAGCAAGGGGGCTGGTTTCTGGAGGGACGGCTGGTCAGATGCTGGCAGGGCCCAGCGGGGGGAGAGAGAGGGGTCAACAGGTGCAGCGGACCACTTAGGATTTGAAGAGATGGAGACGAGGACCCAGACAGAGGCGTCACCTCGAGAACACGAGGAGGGACGCCCCTTCCGACATTTGAGGGAGCGGACTGGGGGAGACCGCTGTGTTTATCCAGGGGCAGGGCATGAGGGGCCACGGTTACGTCGTCTGAGGTTGAGGGGGCGGCATCTGGAGAAATTTCAGTGGGAACATCCCAACTGTTTTAAATAAAGGGCAGCTTGATCTGTATATAGCCGGTCGATGTCCCCAGGAACTATCGTCATGCTGTCAACACTTTACCAAGCGTTTCAGAGATCACTTTAAAAATGTGGAAGGGTGGGGCTCATCGTCCGAAATGAGGAAAAGGTCAGATAAATTCATAATACAAAGAGGTATGTAAATATGGTGTCATATGAGCATAATGACTTGCTGAGAAATGAGAGTTTTCTGCAATCTAGATCTGAAATGTTTCAAATGAAATGTTTCAAATGAAATGAATCTCGACTTCAGTTTTGGTAGAGAAGAAATTCACAGTTTGTTGGAGGGAAATTAGAATCATGCTACAGGCTCAAGGCATCACATGCGTGAACGATGAGCCCTGCAGGACGATTGAAATTTAAGCGAGTGACCTAGGGGTGCTCCCTGCCCCCGACCCCCCCCCCCCATTGCTCCCTGGCCTCGCAGCAGAAGAGAGGTGGCCTGTGAGGCTTGAACAGTTTACACTGTTCTGCAGAGACCCAGCTTAGTTGTAAGTGGTTATCACACTGGCTGAACAAGGAAATTCCTCTGTGGTCCTGAGAAATCCTAGCTGTGGCTCTTGAACTTGATCCTGGATGTCTACCACCCGAGATAAGAACTTGTTCACAAGTGAAGCTGTCTGGATGGCAGAGGGGGGAAATGTGCTTTGAATTTCCCGAGCAGAACTATGACGGCTGCTCT
Organism: Rousettus aegyptiacus; assembly: GCF_014176215.1. Taxonomy (NCBI): domain Eukaryota; kingdom Metazoa; phylum Chordata; class Mammalia; order Chiroptera; family Pteropodidae; genus Rousettus; species Rousettus aegyptiacus. Next base: position 105,959,327 of record NW_023416309.1, read on the forward strand.
CAGGGCAGAGGTGGGTCATGGCAGGATGGCCCTCTGTGTGACGAGGGAAACGTGAATGAGCTGCGCTCGGAGGTTCCGGCTTCCGTAGATCATCAAAGTCTTGGAATAACATGATTTCTTTTCCGGGAACCTCTGCTAAGACCAAGAAACAGTAACTTTTTAATAGGTGCATTTTTAGGACTTTTGCAGGAAGTGATTTAGGAATTTTAAAGGACTGAAAATAAGTGAGAGAGAGAGGAAAAGAGAGAAAAAGTGAAAACTTTCTTATTCTTTGGCAAACACACGAGTTGTTTTTTATATTGGCCACAGTATTTTTGTCTTTCATGTTGAGTCAGTAGCCTCACAAGGACTATAGCAATAGCTCATATCAAACCGCAGTTTCTCATACATGTGGTTTCATTGCAACAAGTCAAAAATTTCCACCTGAAAGGAATTTTGCTTTATGTGGAGAGTAGCATATGTATCGGGTTAAAACCCCCAAAGAGCTCCTTCGCTTCATACCAGTATCACAAGAGACCGAATTATGAGGGTTAACGAAAAAGCGCTTGCTTGGGCTGTGAAAAAAAAAATTAAAAACCTGAGTGTGAGCCATTAAGAAAAAAAAGAAAATGATACTGTTGTGTTTTGAATACGTTAGTGGCCTCCGCAGTAAATGTGGTTCTGGTTTGCTTTAGGTCTGTAGTACGAGCTCCCTCTCCGTCACTGCAGAATCACTAATAAAATTCTCCTGTGGTTGATTACTCATGCTGGAAAAGTCTGAATGAAGAAATCACTTGAAAAGAAATTTTGACCGGCATTTCAGTTGAAGAAGACTGGTTACTTTTGTTAGTAGATTTAGCCTATTTAAAAAAAATAAAAATAAAACAGGAATTATAGTGGCCACTGTGAATAGCCCGTGAGACCACCCAGTAAAAAATGTCACTCACTCTCTGCCATCAAACCGGGGGCTATATCTCCTCATCTGGGGGTTTGGTCTTCTTGCTGTATTCTACTTGTTTAAGATGTGATTTAAGAAAAACTAATTCTTCAGAAGTGACATCAAAATAGTGAGGTTTTTATTGCTTTTATCTAATTTCCCCTTTCACTTAGCAGTAGTAGAAAAAAAAAACATTCACCATTTCTCTGTCAATTTACATGTCAAAACCTACTCATCAGAAAAGATTGTCAGCACCATTTGTAAACTGAATCGAAGTAATGCTACTTAATCACATGTGGGGCTTATTTACAAAGCAGTTGAGGTTTACATGAGAGTCATCTTTATCTCCCATTTGTAATTAGTGTCTTCACTGTAGTCACAGATCAGGTGTCCCTGCTGTTTGAGCGGTAAACCAATCAGCGGGAGATGGTTTATATTAAGATTTTATAATCAAAATATTTTATGACACAAACTTTTAAATCATATTATATGTTCTAAATGGAAAGCAGACCATTACCATTAAAAAATAAACCTGGAATTTCACTGCACGCAAATTATATCTCAATAAAAATATAAATAAGGCTTCCCTTTCCATTTATCTTCTCCTTAGGTGAAAATATAAACCTTTCACTCTCTACTTCCTTCACCTTGTGTCCAAAGTACACACGGCACATCCTTCTGCACCCCACCTACAGATGAATGAATCATCTGTTTTCTCTGAAGTAAGACAGTAAATTCAAACCTCGTGAAAGGAAAGATATGGTGACTTCATGTTTTTGAAGTCAGAAAAGCTTAAATGTTTTTTTAATTATGGAAACGTGCAGACATACACAACAGGAAGGAGAGCAGTGTGCAGAACCCCCATCTCCCCATCACCCAGCTTCGCCAGTTTTCATCGGTTCGCCAGGCTGGCTTCTTGCTGGCAGCGGTCTTCGTACAAGGACTCTGCTTTCCTTCCTCATTCGGCTCGGCTGTGCAGCACTTGCTGCTCACAGGCCCCTTCTGCACTGCATCCTGCAGAGGCTCAGCTGCTTCCTTGCCTCGTGACCACAAGATGACTCTGAGGATCCCAGTTTTATAATTATGTAGGGCAAAACTTAATCCACAGTCCTTTGCTTACATCTGCTTTGATCTAGTCCCTTTAAATAAAAGGACACCATAATATTCAAGGCTCCCACTCCCCAGAGAACACGTGGGACGTGTTCCACGCAACCAAACCGAGGAAAAGATCCATTTGTCCTTTGCCCCTCGATGTACGGCAGGCCCAGAAAAACTGGCCCATAGGCATCAACAAATGATGATGTGTGAACAGGCCAGACACAGCATTTTGCCAAGACGAGGCAACACAGAATGAGGCAGACTGTGAGTGCAAAACACGCCAGATTTCACGTCAGCGAGAACTGGTCTGAAAACTCTTAGAAAGTGGGAGGGCACAGTTCCGGAGTCTGTGGAGCATAAAGGTGTAAGATAACGCACCTCAAGTGGGTCAGGAGAAGCGTGACTTCCATTCTGTTGCTAGTGGATTTTTCCACATTTCTCACCAGCGAGGTTCTGGTAAAGATGACAGAGTGGAGAGTTTGAGAGTGTCTGGTGAGGACCTGGAGTGCGGGTGTTCTGCGTGATGAGCGGGAGACAAGCTCGTGCTGAGACCGCCCCCTGGGAGAGGGTGGGACGGTCCTGGCTCCCACAGCGGGTGCACCTGCCCCACCCCCGTGCTTGGAGCTGGCTGAGACGCTGGCCGAAGGCAAGGACAGAAGTTTCTAGAAAGACTTCTGGTCATATCAAAACCCTAAGTCCAAAAGCCTCTCTGTCACATGCCTTGTGCATTGGGAACATTTTGATTATATCTTTTTACCACCGTGGCCCAGTATTTCCCCCTTCCAGTGATGTTGTCCTTTATTAAATAAGTTTTTCACCACTTTATAATTGAACTGAACTTTCGTTTCATTTATTCATTATTAAAAGGCGTCTATCCGCCATCATTTCATGTTTGTTTAATTGATTCAGAACTACGAGAGAAACTGGTTTTTAATAAGACGACACATAACTCCGTAGTGCATGGTTTTATAGGTTGAGTAGCTTGTTTGAATCATGTTTATAAATTTTATGAGAATAGCATTGACTATAATACACATTTTTCCCCCAAATCAACAGAAAAGCTCTAGTACAGGTGCTATTTCATGGCTGTGTTTTAACTACCAGGCCTCCTCCTCGCCCTGAAAAGTCTATTACCATGTAAAAATCTTTTACACTTTAATTCGCTCTAAGTATTTTCGTATTTTAAACAAACCATATCAAATTATCCTATGACCTGCTTCCTTGTGGTGGACCCTCATTGTTCTCGTAAAGCTTATTACGTTATTTACATTTTTCTTCTGGAAAGCGTCAGCGTTCGTTCCCCGCGAACACAGAGCTCCTCGGCTGCGGGGACAGCGTATGTCCTCCAGCAGGCCGGCTGGCGTGGCATTTAGAGGCGCGTTTAGTTGGAAGAAAAGAACTGCCTCTTTGGTGACGACGCAGGTTAACACAGCAGAGCTGAGGGCTGAGGAATGATGCTGCAGAATCAACAGTTTAACTGTTCCAGTTGGGTTTTGGGGGTTTCATTTTGGGGGCAGGGGGTTGACCCAACGTTGGATATTTTGTTCTTTAATTATCTTGGGCTTTTCTCAGGGGTAAACTGCAGATTTTGATGTGTGTGTGTGTATGTGTGTGTCAAATAGGAAAGTTTTTGAATAAAGAGGCCACAATGTGAAAGGAAGTTCCTTCTTGTACTTTGGAGTAATTGTGGTCATTTTCATGTAGTCCTTATGTCGAATTCTGAGGCTGGAGCTCTAACGGCCTAATAATTTTTTTAGAATATGAGACGAGGCACAGCTGCCAATATCAACTGCCAATTTCTTTTCATCTAGTACATTTTAACTTTTTTGAAAGTGGAATATTGTTCGGTTTCTCTTCAATTTTTAAGCTGATTTTTTGAATAGATAATAAAAGTAATTTCTAGACAAACTGCTTTCTCCGATTAACTTTAGAAAGAGCACGTTTTACATCCTTGGGTAAACTATGAGCAAATTCGAAAAGTGGTACCTTTTTGAAAAGCAAATGTAATTTCTCTTCTATTTTGATAGTATTGATAAAAAATGGTGGACTTAATAGTGTCCTCAAATGAGAAGCGCGGAGGAAGGATCAGATCTAATTCTGCCCCCAGTCCTGTGAGGAGCTCCGGTAGCTGGGTTCCTGTCACACCAACTTCTGCCCCTCCGCCTGCTCTTCAGTGCAAGTGTCACCCACAGGGCAGGTCTGAGCCTCTTCTCTCAGCGTTTGCCTCCCCGGGGAAGGGAACCCATCTGCATCTCTGTCAGAGACCCCCGCTCTACTGTTCAGACCCAGCTTCCTGGAGCCATAGGCCCTCTTGGAAATCCCACCAGCACCTTAAACTCAACTTGTCAAAAACTAAACTGCCCCCACCAACCGCCCCCACCTCTCTGATTTGCTCCTTACACCGTCGTCTGGCCATTCAGTGCCAAAGCCTTGCGGTACCTTTCAGCCCCTCTTCTCCCCGATGCCCCATTGCTGAAGCTGCCACACCCTCCCCCTTCTCCATCCCCACTGCCCTCTTTCCGGCCCTCGGCCCTCGCGGATGACCTTCAGCTTCTGCAGCAGCCTCCGTACACAACCCCCTGACTTCACTCTGCAGAGTTATTTCCACAAAAGTCAAGGGGAAAAAACAGTCGGGCGAAAACAGGGCCAAACGCTGCCATGGAATGAGGAAGAAAATTAGCTGTGGCTTTGACATTTGGAAAGTAACGAGTGAATGTGGAGGGTCGTGGGGGCAGGAGGCAGGGCCGATGGGTGCTGAGAGGATCCGAGGGGGATGGGACGCCGAGTGTGGGCCGCTCCCAAGGGACTGCCGTTGGAGCACAGGAGGGAGACAAGGCAGGAGACGGGGGACAAGGCAGGAGACGGGGGACAATTTTTTGTTTAAGACAAAGAAAATACATGTCTCCTTTATTTTCTTTCTGTGAAATAAAAATACAAGCTAAAAAAATAAATCAAGGGAGTGTTTATTTTATTGTGGCAGAAACCAGACAATACATTATTGCAAATAATAATTGTATGTGTGTATGTGTAGATATAGATATTTGGAAGGTATATTTGTATTTGCTGTGTTTTGAGAAACAGAATAACCTTTAGTTTACGGTGCCATATTATAGTTCCGATACTTCGTAAATTCTTTCACAAACATGAATTCAGTGTCAGGTGTGTGCCAGGCATGGAGGTGGCTTGGCACCAGACCCGCAGACACGAAGAAGAGAGAGCCCCGAGCCTCGCGGACAGGAATTCTCAACGCTAGGTAGATACAGCCCCGAGGAGTCCATACTTAGCTCTCGGGCTGGGTCAGGGCGATCACACCACCAAGCAGAGCAGGTGCGGCAGCCTCCAGGCAGAGAAAAGAGAAAATGAGGACAGAGGGAGAACGAGGCAGTGTGGCGTAGCAGAAGCGAATTGAATTTGAAGTTAAGTGTGTTAAAATCCTGCTCCAATGCCTTAGTCCTGGCCGCGCGGACCCGAGCAAGCTGTTCAACCTCCGTGAGCCTCAATCACGTCCTCTCTAATGCAGATGAAATAATACCAGCTGCTCGAGATTGCAGTGAGGGTTAAAAATCAATCCACTCCATGAATGGTCCGCTCCTGTTCTTGTTGATAATGGCAACGACATCAGCAGGACACAGAGGTTTCCTGGGTCTCAGCATGGCCAGAGCCAGAAGACCAGCCTCCCTAAACTCCAGCTGTGCGCAGGGCTTGGTGCAGCTGTTCTTCAGGGGTGCTGGAGTGTGGTTTCACCACTGCAGTTGGAGAATGACATAACTAGATTTAGGTTTAAGAAGACCACTCGGACAGTGGCATGAGGATGGACTGGAGAACAGGAAAGAGTGGGAGCAGAACAACATGGAGAAATGCTGTCTCCAATACAGTAATCGTTACTCTCCCCGATTATGCCATAAGAGAAGAGGCGAAGATCCTGTCTACTGCTGGCTATCACAAGGGGGAAATGCTGCTTAAACTACAAGCATAGGAGCATTACCTTCGTCATTTGGGAAACGAACCACAATAGCAGAATTATCAACGAGAAGGGAGAGTTTCAAGTTCATTGTCACGCTTGGTTGAATTGTGAATTTTATAGTCATGCATACTATCAAAGAGCACCTGCAGCTTTTAGACACGTTCTCAAACTATGTTAGTTTTAAAATTAGAGCCTCTTAGCCTAGGGTTCATTCAGGAATGGGCTTCAGACAATGAATGGACTCCCTGAAATCAGAGGCAAAATCATAAGCATTATTTTCCATGAGGGAGCGACCATATGGTACTCATCAGATGCTCAAATGGACCTAGAACCCAATAAAAAAAAATTACACTATCTGTAAAAAAGGTCGAAAGAATTTGTAATGGACACTAACTCAGGCATTTTGTCTGAATTCCAGACTTTTACAACAGCTGCTACCACCATCCCACTTGGATGTGTCATGGGCGCCCCAAACCTAACGTACCCCCGGCGAAGCTCCAGATCTTACCCACCTCTCCCCGCCCCCCACCCCTCCGGTGGGCATGCTTCTACCTGCTCAAGCCCAAATCCTTGGGGTCTTTTTTTTTTCTCCCTTCATGTTTCATGCTCTGTATCCACACCCGGGGCTGTCATATCTATTTTCAGCTATATTGGGAATCTGACACTCCCCCCCCCCCCCACCCAGTTGCTACCGGCCTGGTCCCATTCTCTAGCTTTCTTTCCCAGTATATTTCAGTGGCCTCGACTCTGCCCCCCTCCTTCTGCCCTTGCCCCCCTTCTGCCTCTTCACAGCCGCCTGCCTTCCCACCCACCCCTGAACAAAATCTAAAGTGCTCAGCCGCCCTCCGAGGCTTCACGTGACCCGCCGTGACTTCGCCCCCGTTATGGCCCTGACGCGGTCACTCGTCTGTGCGCAGCCTGCGCAGTGGCCTTCGTGGCTTCCTCCAGCATGCCACCTCAGGGTCTTTGCGCAGCGTCCCCTGCCTGGGAGGTTCTTCCCGTGGACATCCAAACGACTTGCTCTCTTCCCCCTCAGGTCTTGCTCTGTTAGGCCTTCTGGGGCCATTCGTTCAATATTGCAACACCTCTCCCTCCGCTCCGCTCCAGAATATCCTCCTTTCTGGCTTTATTTTTCTCCTGCACTTCCCGCTGACATGTATCGTATTTATTATTTGCTTGTTGTCTGACCCCCATTATAACGTAAGCTTCATGAGAGCAGGGAATGTTTTCGTCTGTTTTCTCTCACTGCTCTTTCGAACTGTAGCAGGTTCGTGACATACAGCAGAAACTCAATAGTCTTGTTCGAATGAATTTTATTTCGAGAATTTATTTGGCATGTTTGCAGTTACCATCTCGTGTGTTCTGCTCACTGTAACTCTCTGTGTATTATATCTGTAATTACATCAGATGGTTTGAATGGATCCTGTTTCTTTTCTAGTTCACCTTTACTTAAAATAGTTAATTCATACAATAATAATTATTGATCTTTGTGGTTTCTAAGGGCCTCATGTTAACCTGAATTCTGTTTCCAACAGCTACTTGGCATCCGAGAGTTCATCTCTGTGCACTTCTTACAGGTTCCTCAACTTCTACACCACCCTCAATGACTTAGTAAAGATATTCCTTTCAGGTTACTATAAGAGACTCAATCTACCATAGTATAATTTTGAAAAATGTCATGTTGTTCCCATATTATAATTCCTAGCTGTCACAACACTTTTCAGAGTGTAAGTGTACCTTGCAGGTGTGCCCATAGAGTTATTTTAATTAGAAACAGCTTTATGCTTTATTGCATGATTGTGGTTCTATGCTGGGAACATAAGAGACATTTTTATAAAATAAATTGACACCTGCTAATGTGTCTGTTTTATAAGTTTGGAATTTTTTATACTGGTTATTTCTGAAGTAGAAAACATCTGTGCTTGACATTTAAAATCTGGTTTTGTTTGCCTGAACTCTTTGGAACAGTAATAGGCTCGAGATCTGAGGTCTTTTTAATGCCTGTTTTTCAAGGGTGCTAATTTTTAATGTTTATGTGTTTATCTTACGCTGTTTCAGGCTTTACAAGAGGAACTGGAAAGCCGTTCTAATCAAGTGCGATGTGCAGAGAAAAAACTACAGCACAAAGAATTGGAGTCACAGGAACAGGTACTGTGCCCTCTCTCTCTTGGCTGGGTTGTTTGTTTACTTTCTCCAAGTCAAGGAGCTTATGTATTTCCTGTTTCCATTGGGATGCTTTGGCTGCAAGTAGCAGCCTCCTCCACTCCTAGTTGGCATAAGCAACAAAGAGGTTTACTACCTCACAAAACCAGAAGTCTGTAGGTAGGGCAGGCTCTGGGCAGAGCGCCTCAAGGCCCTGGCCTCGCTTCTCTGACGTTTCTGTGGCTCTTCCTCCTGTGTTGACTTCATCCTCAAAGCAATTCCAAAATGGCTACAGCCATTCCATGAAGGCCTAGCGATATCCTGAGGCAGAAAGGCACTTTCTGCTTCCGGAATCCCCTTCTAAAGAGTAAGGAGACCTTTCCCAACCACGTCCCACCTTCCTCCCGCCCCTGCCCCACACCCACACACACCTCCCTTCACACCTCATTGGCCAGATCAGGTCACGTCCTCAGCCTGGCACGTCCAATCCCTAGCAAGAGGACTGAGGGTACCAGAACCAGCCTAGACCAATCAGAGGCTACCTGCCAGTGATGGAATTAGCTGGGGAAGAATAACCTGCTCAAGAAAGAGGCGAAATGGATGTGGGGTATGCAGCTAACAGTGTCTGCCATGTCATCACATTAAAGTAAATGGACATGATTGCACTTAGAGATATAAGTGATGTTTTCTCTTGAACTTTAATTTTCCCCTCTTTCTTCCTGTCATACTAAAAAAAATAAATGTAATATAACCAGAATAATCTAGCTATGACAATAGCTAATGATCTGTTTCATTTCCAAATGATAAGATTATTTTCATTCAACTCTGCTGGTTATAGTTAATCATTCTTTGTGGTAATCTTGATAATTTAAACTAGAAAGTCAGTAACGTATCAATAAAGATGATGAGTCTCAACGAACCCTTTTATAAATGCATCATCCTCAGCTATTGGGTATAGTATTGCTAAGTAATCTGTACGCACAGAGCCTGCCACAGGATTGACAGATGTTTATACTTTGGTTGTATCATAGTAAATTCATTACAGGAATGTTGGGTTAGGTCATTTTGACCTTGTGGGAAGAGTCAGCACTGAAATTAGGCTGACAGGGAGCTTTTTTCATCTCTGGAGATGTTTACAAACAGGATCTCGAGGTAGGGGATTGCACGAAAGGGCATATATGTCAGGTAGGTATGTGTATATCATATATGTATATGATATGCATAAATACGTATATGCGTGTGTATATGTATGTTGTACACGGTCCATGTCATAAAGTCTAATAGCATCACATAATAGGCTAATACTAAGATGAAAATATTAACTACATTGACAGATACTGTATCAGAAACATTACACATATTAGTGTATTTTTCCTGGTGATAACTGTAAACAGCCAGCATTATCCTCCCCTTTTCACAGATGACACACTAAGACCCAGAGAGACTGAGTGACTCAGATGGTACAGGTGGACTCACACCCAAACCTGTGCTCCTTTTTTGACAGTTTTTAAGTTACAACATTGCTAGTTCATTTAAAAAAAATAAAATTTAATTTAAAAAGCTGCATAGCAACGACGGGGAAAAGTACGTTTATTGAGTATGGCGGGCAAACAAACATAGGCTCCAGACTCCTGATACAGTAGCGGTAACACTCCGCGGGCAGAGGACAGCCGAGGGCAAAGGAACCAGAAGCAGTCAGACAGCCACAGGTGAGACGCCTCCACAGCCGGCAGCGTGGGATGCGGGCGGGATCCGCACAGGGCAGCTGAGCTCCACCGTCTGTCCAGGACGCTTGTCGCTAAAGGAAGACAAGCTTCTGAAAAGCAGGAAACGATGCCCGCAGGAGAACTGGGGCTTCTCCAGTTTGTGATAAAACATAACCGAATGTAAAACTTTATTGGCATCACTCTAATTCATGGCAAAGCTTCACACAGAAAATTCCATAATATATTAAGGGTAAAGAACTTAAGAAATCCCAAATGAACAATAGGGAAGGGTTCAGGAACCACTTTGGGTCTTTCTGTTGTTGTCGTTGACTCTTTTTGATCATCAAAGTTGCTTTCATCTTTATGGCGACAATAGCTTTTTAGACTATTTCTTACACTAATTCCCGATATCTTCTGTTAGGCTACAAGTTTACCAAAGAATGTCGGAATACCCATGGGTAAAACTGAATAGTTCATAATTTTGCAACTATGAAATGTTGGGTTCTTTCCATCAGATCCTAGGGTGTAGCTAGGAAAAAAAAAAAAAAAAACGTTTCAACAAAACTGAAGAGCAGATAATGAGCACTTACTAAATACTAAATACTATTCATCTATATTTAATTTAACTTTTATTTTGCATGAATTTGACCTACACCTCCCCCCTTTCAATTTGTGACACTAATAGGAGTAGTCAAAATAATTAAAGATATTGTCACGTACAGTTTTGGGGGTCCGCTTATGTCTGAGCTTACTTCAGATGTTTAAAATCTTGAAATTGTTGTATATAATATTCTTCTTTCATCTGTCAAAGCAACTGCAGTAACAGTAGCTACCCAGGCAGCAGCCAATCAAACAACAAATGTGTGTAAAACAACTTCTTGAAACTTTCTTCTCTTTCTTTTCAACCCAGTATTATTATCTTGCTACTAGTTGCGTAAAGAATCAAAATTGAAATTGGCAGAATTACAAAGGACAATTTCCTGGACTTCTTTTTTTTTAACTTGCTTGCTTTAAAAAAAAAAAAAAAAAAGGTTCTGTTTTTCATTTAAGAAAAATTCCTGTGTTTTGATTCTATAAAAACAAAAAATGAATGAGGCATTTTAAAAGTTGTGTTTTTAATTAAAAACGAAAAGCTGCTTCTCATCAGGTCTTGATGGGTGGTATCCTTGCTGCCCAGCACTGGCCTCGGTGCCCTCAGCTCTGTCCCCGACCTCCTCAGCCGGGGCCAGGCAGGCAGCACAGTGCCCAGCAAAGGCTTGTTCGTCGTGGTTACAGAGTTAATTTGCTCCTCATGCAGATTCAAGATAACCCAAATACAATTAGAAAATACTAATTTTCTGTACGTCAGGCTTACAGAAACATGATCTTTCCTGTAATCCACAAATAGTAAAATCATTAAAAATCATTATTATTTTTATCCTCACCAGGAGTTAATAATTTCTAATCCCAGATAAGATCTGAGCAAGCATCCCATAATTGCAGCAAAGGAGGGGAGGTCAGAGCTCCGATCAGACCTCCTCCTGGTGAAACGGAGTCATCGGGACGGGCTGCAGCGGGGCCGCAGTGGCGGGCACAGGGGAGGACTGCTCCTCCCCGCGCGGTTTGCGGGCTGCCCACTCCCAGGATGCGGTTTTCCCTTATCGCGAACACCGCGTAAAATGGCTCTACATTGCGTGCCGGTCAGGTTCAGGGACGTGTAAACCTAACTCTCGTTTTCAGGAGCAAATAATTCATCATTCACAATGAGACTAAGTAATATGCTAGCCCTCGCCTAGATAATTCAGTCTGGTAAATTATAGAAAAGAGAGGGAAGAAAAGAAATAGTTTAAAAATTTACTTGATATTTTTCTTAACACCACACGAAGCACGTATTTGTCTCAAAGGTACTAAACAACGACAGGTTTTAACCTAATATAATGTAGATAATAGTGTACACGTAACAGAACCCCTGTTTGGAACTGGGTGTCCTAAGTTTTGAAAGTATTAATAGCTTTGATTACATTGGTCACTCAGTTTCCCAGAAGATTATTTTAAATAAATTATTGAGATAAAAAAAAAAACAATACTTCAGAGATCTCCTGATAAATAAAATGCAATGTCGTGCGTTTCTCAGCTAGGCCACACTTTTTTTATACTCATCCTTTTGGGCTTTGACAGGCATGTGCTGGACAATGATAGATGCTGAGAAGAAGCAAAAATGAATGAGTTACAGAGCAGTTTCCAGTCTTGAAGAGCAGAGAAGAAATATATAAAGTGTAGGCCCCAGGCATGGAATTTAGAGTAGTTTTTTTCCCTTCTAAATGGCTCAGAGGCTCAGAATCACAGGCGCGGAGAGAACACAGCGCCGGTCCTGCCGTCCGTCCCCCCCTGGCCCCGTGAGGAAGGAAGGGGGGGAGCATCTTTCGCTGGTAGAAGGTCAGGGTCCCACCGCCTCAGGCAGGGCTTGGAGTTTGCCGACACACAGCCGTTTCAAGAGCCTGCAGCCCTCAAGGGAAGCGGGTCCTCGTGGGCAGTCGGAGGAAGGGCAGTGCCCCGGCCCGTCTCCAGGGGCACCTGGGCTCCTGCCTGGCGCCTCTGTGGCCTTATGGCCAGTGTTTTCGAGCGGCTGCTGCTTTAGTATCGGATCTTGTCTGCTGTGTCCTGGCAGTAAGGGTCTGGGTATCGCAGGCTCAGGTAACCCATAAATTGTCTTAAAATACAGCGAAAAGCGTCGTACTTAACATTTCCATCGCGGCTCTGCAGTGGCCCACTTTATATTTCAGTCCTACACATGTCCATTAATTTAGAAGAGAATCCGGTGAGCAAAGCCGGTCTCCGTGGTAATCGTATGTTTTGGGGGAGGGAGCGGAGATTGTCCCAGAGACCACTGTGGGGAGGGGAAACAAGACAGGCTTCAAGGACAAGGGCGACCCAGTGGGGAAGCGCTGCCGGTTCTAAGTCCTCCTCTGCCACTAGTGGAGCAGTCACGTGGTCTCGGGCAAGCCACTTAACCTCTGCGGGCGTCAGGTTCCTGAAATGTCAGTGATAATACCTTCCCACAGGGTTGACACGAGTGTCAAAACGAGATGAGTGTGTGTGAGATACTTCAAAAACTATGAAACGTAATGCAGATGCAAGTATGCGGCTGTAATTATCCACAGAGGAGACGGGGACACGCGAGCTAGACAGACATCGACAGAAAGGACATCGGAACAGAACGAGGGAGGACATGGAGCTGAGACCAGAGACCGAGCCTCATTCACGTGACCGTTAAGGAAAGAAAAGAGCCGGCCCTGCTGCCCTCTGCTCTTCACCGAGCGCTGTGCTGGGCCATTGGAGGCTGACCTCAGACGCAGTGCTGAAGAATTCCCTCATTAGTCAGAAAGCAGTTGTCAGCATTGAGGACTTTTTTTCTTTAATCGGGTTTTACATGGTTGCGTTTATCCTTTAAAAAGATTTATCCGGCAGCGGATGAGATGAACAAGAGATAAAGAGAAATTCCGAGGTCGTAGGCACTAAAATTCACATCACGAGTCACAAGAGAAATCAAGAGGGTTTGAACTGGGAACAGGCGGACCTCCTTCTGTTGTGCTCCGTGATGTTTTTTTGCAAACCGAAAGCAAGACCCTGCACCCGCAGAACGGTCGTGACGCACCTGGCTGTGATGCTCGTGGTCTGGAACCGAACCCACCGTATCCCCAAGGCGCGCCTGTGTCGTCGAAGGGAGTGGGGAGAAAGGAATAGATGTGAGGCCTCACTTAAAATCCACAGAACACAAAGATGTAGAGGGCGAAAGGAAGGACTGTGTCAAAAATAACGCCCCGGGCCCGAACCGGCACGCCGGCGTGTGGCCAGCAGCGCTAGCGTCGCTCTTTAGATGTTGGGCCTGAGACGCCAGCAGCGGGACGTTCATCGGGCGACGTGTAGTTGAAAATCCGAATCTACAACTCAAGAAAGAGCCCTGGAAGTGTGAATGTGTCTGAGTCATCGTGATGAGCAGATGCAGCAGAAGCTCACAGATGCGGGTGACTTGGACAAGGAGTTGAGAGAGAGAGAGAAGAGGGCCGTGGGCTGACCCACGGGAAGGACCACATCGAAGGGACCGAAGAAAGCGGGGGAGGGTGCAGAGAGGCCTGCAAAGGAGTGAACGGCCAGAGATCGCAGAGCAGAGCCAGAAGGCTTTGAGGCCATGGTAACCAAAGGAAGTTCCCTACTGGGCTTGAAGCTCCGGAGGGCAAGGACCCTACCGTCACCCACCAGCGTTTGCCGAACCGCACTGCTCTGTAAAGCCCGATGGCCCTGCGTCTCATCCTTAAATGGCCTTGCCCCCCCGGGTCCTCCTTTCGTCTGTGCCCTTGTAGCGTTGTCCGTGACCTCTAGTAAGTATTTTCCCATCGGGCTCCGATGACAGCGGAGCGGGCTCCTGCGCTGGGACCATGTCGTGTTCGTCCTCGTATCTCAGCATTTAGCCTAGCGCCTGGCCCCTGGAGCACTCAGCGAATTCAGGGAAGGAGGACAGGGAGGAGAGAGGGAAGGAGACGGGAGAGGAGGAGGGAAGGGGGGAGGACGAACTGCCTCACACGCCGCAGGGAGGTTAAGGACGAGGAGCCCAAAAGCCACCAGACTTGGGTGATTACAGAGCCTTCGGTATCGTGCCTCCTAAATACATTCTAAGTGGAGTTTTTCTAAATATATTCTTGAGTAGACTTTTGTTAAAATGCGTGTTGTAGATATTCTCTTATAATTTTCATCTGGGGTGAGCAGGGTCATTGAGCCTTCTCATGGCTCATCAGCTGCCCCTCAGGCATCGCGGCCCCAGGAGGGTGCGCACACCGGGGGGCCGAGAGGAACCGCAGCGCCGGCGCCCGGTCCCGACGGCCCACCTTTCTTTCCTCTTGTTTTTCCCCTCAGTCATTTTTTTTTCAGCTTCATTGAGGCGTAATTGACAAATAAAATTGTACCTGTTTAAAACGTACAACATGACGATGTGGTACACTTTGCGAAATGGTTGCCACACTTTAGTTAATTAGCACGTGTAGCACTTCACATAATTACTTTCTTTGTGTGCGGTGAGAACACTTAAAACGTACCCGCTTAGCAAGTGTCTTAGCAAGTGTCAAGTACACAATACGGTCTTGATGCTGTAGTGAGCTCCCCAGAACCGCCTCGGAACTGGAAGTCCGTACCCTCTGACCATCGCCCACCATGCCCCCCGGCCTCCAGCCCCTGGGAACCACCGTTCTTCTCGTTTCTGTGAGTCCGACATTTTTCTTTTGTTGTTTGTTTTTTAATTCCACACGTGAGTGAGACCCTCTTTCTGTCTGGTTTACTTCTCTCTGCCCCGTGTCCGCCAGGCTCATCCTTGTTGTCACAAGGGCCTTGCGGCCCACCTTTCCGCTCCTCTCTAAGGGCAGCTTTCCCTCCCAGACCCCTCCCCTCAGAGCAGGAAGGGGACCGACAATGCCCTTTATCTTCTCCACAGAGAAACTTGGCATTCTGCTGCCTCCTTCCCAGATCCCTGGGTTTAAAGAATAAAATTTGGTCCCTTTAGTATCAATACCTTTTGGGTAGTGTTAGACATTCCTAGAAGTACTTTGGCTCCTTCTGCCCGTTATACCATTATAACTGCTCACTCATAGTCCCAGAGAATTTATTTCCCTCCCACAGTGGCCAGTGATCTACCGGGGAGTAACATGGATTTGAGGAGAAACGACATCAATATATTGAAAGCTTTCATTGGGTACCACTGGTTATCTTTAAACCACCTCAAGTCATCATCAAGGGTAACCCACAAATCCATAGAGTCACAAGCAGCCTTATGGAAGAGGATGCTATGTAGACAGAAAATCAATTCAGCAATAATCGTGACAACTGTTGAAAGGTCTTTTACAGATTTCCAAGCCTTTAATTTCCATTTTCCATAACGGATTTTAAAACTTCACAGTCTTAGCTGCTATTGGCTAACTCATCTGCAGTGAAATCTATTTAAAAGTCCTAACAGCTCAAAACTATGTTTTGTTCCAAAGCACATTATGAAAACAGGGATAATAATTGCAACAGAAATTTAATTCAAAGACTTTTATTGGCTTTTCATGTGTAATGGTTATTATTCTGGCTTGTTTCAAGTAATTTTAATAACCACAGTTTATTTACAAAATTCAGACTAATTCTTTTGTTCCCATGCCAACAAAATACATTTGTTCCCAGACAGCTGGTGTGATGCATCATTCTAAAATCTGAGTTGTTATGAGGGATACAACCACATTTAATTTTGGCCACATCTTACTGTCAATGAGAGTTGGAATACACGCCTGTTTTCTCAAAAACACGAATCACAGTGTCAGGGACATGAGTATTTTCATTAAAATATACATCTCATCACAATATCCCTTGTAAATCAGTTATTCTGGTAGATTTTAGGGGCAAAGCAAGTTAAACATTAATACCCAAAACCGCCACTACAAACTATACACGATCACAGGGCCATTTTAAGGGATAACCGAATGGGCCCTGCGTTTCCTCATGGCTTTCTCGGATTCTCTCTGTTTTTAACTTCAGTGGGCTTGTTGTGCTTTGGGGGAAAGGGGAGCAGGGAGGCAGGTCCCCGAAGCGCCTGCTGCATGTTTTTAATCCTGCCCTTTGCTGACATACCAAATCCAAGTGTCAGCAGAGCGCCCACTGCATCAGTGCAGCTGTCTTTCCACAAAGCACGTTCTGCATTGTCGAAGTGGCTCCTCGTCCGGGCAGGGAGCACTGGGGGACAGTGGGCACGGGGGCGAGGGCCACGGGGTGACCCAGGGCTCCGACCGGGGCTGCTGGCAACGCCCGCCGAGGGCTGCGGGCCTCATCTTTCACTCCTGTAATGGAGGAATGTGATAATACATTCTCATTTCTTTCGGTCTGATTTTTTTTTTTTCCTGACAGTTTTGGCTCTCATTTTAGTCTTTTTAAAAATTATTTTTAATCCAAAAATGACTTAATCCAAACGATTTACTCCAAATCAATAAATTATGGAGGCACTTAAAAAAAGGGCAGGAACAAAAGCTTTAAACCAAGTTGTGTTTTATACTGCCTTTTACAATAGTGGAGAAGAATTATCGAGAACTAACCTGATTAATATAATCTCCTGGGAAGATAAAAAGGGAGACTGTGTCCTCGAGCAGTGTCCTATCAAGGCTTACCCTCCTGGCAGCGACTAAGCCCTGAATTCCTGGACTCTAGTGAACAGCTGGAAAGAGGAAGTAAAAAGAGGAGATAAATACAGAGCTGGTAAAAGAGGGTGTGAGTCAGCTCGATACAAGAGCGGAGCGCTTGCTATTTATTGTGCTCGTCACGTTCAGAGAAGAGTATCGAATATTCCAAGATGGCACTTACTTGCAATTCCTTGTCGACTATATTCCAGACAGAAAAGATCTCATTTTCCTGTTGAGAAAAGGCTGTTGTGAGGTAGAAGCAACTGAAATTGTTTGTTGTCCAACAGATGACAGGGCAGAAGTATTTTTAGAGACACCAGGTGTAGATTGATTTTAATTAGAAATAAAGAAGGAAAGGTGATTTTTTTTTTAATACAAAGGAAAATTCAGAAGTTTAAAAGACTGTTTGAATATACTTTCCATGTAGATAACCTTTCGGATTTCTATATAGAATTAGAAGACATAGTTTTAGTTGGAAAAAATATTACAATAAAATGTTCAGGTGCAAAGGATGAATCACATGGAAAAACTAGAATTAGTAAAGAATATAGCATTTTTTCATACTTTTATTTTGTTTTATTATTTTTTTTTAGGTGAGGCAACCCTCGGTCGACCTCACAGATTGCAAGGACCTTGTCAGCTTACAATCCCTTATTTATTTTTTTTATTTTTTTATGCCTACAGCACCTGGTCTTCCTAGGTGGTCTCCCATCCAAGTACTAACCAGGCTCGACCCTGCTTAGCTTCTGAGATCAGACGGGATCGGGTTTGTTCAAGGTGGCATGGTTGTTGACGAATATAGCATTCAATAGCGTTATTAAAATTTTGTGAAATATAAGACCTATTTTGAATCAGACAGCCTGATACTCAGTTCTGAGTGCGTAGACACGACCCAGAAAATTCACCCTGTGGGAACTTCTATTATTTATAATGGAGGAAGACAGGCTCAGCGCCCTGCTGGTTCAGCAGAAAGGAGTCAGTGGGCTGACAGCACCTCGTGCCTGATACCCCCTGTAGAAACAGCAGCAGTTTTCTATCCTTCATCTTTAAGGTTTTATTTGAATGAATATCCTTGCCGAAAGAATGGAGAGAAATGGGAGACTAGACTGAATTATCCCAAATGCTTCATTCAGCACATAAGATTGGGAGATTTTACTTGGCTGGATAAACGGAGGAAGATAAATGAGATGGTAAATCCGAATGTGTCATGGTAACTAAAGGATAGCTCAGAGTGAACTCTTCTAAACCCATAAGTGACACTTTCAACATTTCAGTTCAAGCCACTAAATATTTACTGAGCACCCACTATGTACCAGATTGTTTATTGTCTCTGACATACGTCGATGAACAAACCAGAAACATCCTTCGTCTCGTGAAGGTTACATTTTAGTGATACGTTCTTCACAGCCTTTTGCATTTTCGTATGAATTTATACTTCACTTGTCAATTTCGAATAAGTCTTCCAGTCCATGGACATAGTATATCCTCTACTTTATTTTAAGCATTCTTTAATTTTTCAGTTATATTTTTGTCATTTTTTATGAAAGTATATTTTGCACATCTTATGTTAGATTAATTCTTATGCACTTGACATATTATGATGTGATTTTAATGGCATTATTTTAAAATTTTTATTTTCTCACAGTTTGTTGGTGACATACAGAAATACAATTGACTTTTGTACTGATTCCTTTTATCACATTAAGGAAGTTTCTATTCTTACGAAGAGTCTTTTTTAAAAAAAAAATATATATATAAATGAATGTTCACTTTTCTTAAATGTCATTTTACATCTTTTGAGATAATAGTACGTAGTCTGTCCTTTATTCTGCTAATGCACTGAACTTCATCGATTGATTTTTCTAACACTAAAGCAGCATTGCAATTCTAGAATAAGCCAATTTTGATCATGATGACTTTTTTACCTTTTGCTGGATTTTGGTATGCTAACATTTTATGTAGGATTTTTATATCTGTGTTTATGAGTGAGATTGGCCTATAATCTTCTTTTATTGTAATGTTCTCGCTAAATTTTGTGATCAAAGTTTGTAAGACTCATTAAACAAACTGTAATGTTCCCCGTTTATCTGTTTTCCGGAATAATTTGTGTACTGTTGATATCATTTTATCTTTAAATATTTGCTAGATGAAGCCATCTGGATCTAGAGTTTTCTTTGTTGGAAATTTTTCATTTAATTAGGATATACTTTCTTTAGTGGTTACAGTATTCAGAGTTTCTGTTTTAGCTTCTGACTAGTTCTTTCTCTCTTCTCTTTTTGGGGCTATAATTATATGTATAATAGGCCTCCTAACTTTGTTCCCTATGTTCTGTATTCTGGATACATATATAATGTTTTAATCCAGCTTATAGTTTACTATTCTCTTCTTAGCCGCGTCTAATCTGCTATTAAACTCATTCTTAGTTTTGGTTA
Organism: Rousettus aegyptiacus; assembly: GCF_014176215.1. Lineage (NCBI taxonomy): Eukaryota > Metazoa > Chordata > Mammalia > Chiroptera > Pteropodidae > Rousettus > Rousettus aegyptiacus. The sequence goes on from NW_023416309.1 coordinate 105,978,757, forward strand.
TTATATTTTCTAGAGCTGGATTTTCTACTCAACTCCTTTTTAGTTTCCTATTCTGTGCCAGAATTCACAGTCTTTTTTTTTCTTCTTTTTGTTGTTGTTGTTGTTGAACATATCTATCTTGTTTTTTTCAAAGTCTAGGTCTGATCATCATTATCTGGAGTTCGCATGGACCTTACTTCCTTGTCCTTCGTTTCTCTTGGCTTTTGGTCTCATCGTCTTTCTTTCTTGTCAACCTGGCTATTTTTGGTTGAGTACCACTTATTTTATATGGAACTGTATAGAAATAGTTTGAGACCTAGGGCGGTGTTAATTTTCTTCCAGGGAGAGTTTACATTTGCTTCTAGGTAGGCAAGTAGTGGTACTTGCCATCTCGAATGACCTTAATCCATTTTAAGGGACTGAGATGATTTGAAGTTAGACTTCAGTTCTCCAGGGGGCTGGCTGGTCTATTTCCAGTTCACTCCTCCTCCTAGGTGTAGCCCTTAGGGATTTTACCAGTCAGTCCCTTTTCGTGAGCCCTGGACTGCGTTTGTGTCCGCATGCTCTGTGTGTGTGTGTGTGTGTGTGTGTGTGTGTGTGTGTGTGTGTGTGTGTGTGTGTTGCTGTTAAAAGATCTGTTCAGTTTCTCAGCCTCTCACCACCCGCTCTAGGATTGGCAAAGGCCACAGTGTAAAAATGTCCGCAAGTGCCAGACTTAGAAGTTCTCTCGATGTCTATTATCTCCAGCATCTTAGCCCCATAATTCTTCCCTGTCTTGTTAGTTCCCTGCTTTGAGGCCGACTTGGGAGAGAATGATCTAAGCTTCTATAACTAGAAGCGGAAATCTCTTATTTGCATGTCTTTGAATTGCTCGATCACATTTATTGCTAATTTTTTTTTTCTATTGACTTTTTCTAATTTGATCGATAGAAATTTATTTTCTTACATATTCTGATTATTAAGGATTTGTTAGTTAAATAAGTTGCAAATTCTTTCTCCCAGTTGCTTATCTTTTAACTTCTATATTCAGTATTTTAGTTTTTTGAGAATTGTTTTGTTTTTTTTTTTCTTTATGGCTTCTCAGCTTGCTTAGAAAGGTCCTCCGTACCCCCAGATTATAAAATATATTCTCTTATTTTCCTCTAATACTCTTCAGAGTTTTGTTTTACACATTTAACTCTCTTCATCCACCACAAATTTATTATTATGTGCTGTGTAGGACAAGGATTGTGATAGACAGACTGTCCGCTCAAGGACGCTCATCCCCTAATTCCTAGAATAGTGAATATGTACATTACATGGGGGAAAAAAAGACTCTGCAGATGTAATTAACATTACTAATTAGTGACCTTAAAAAAGGGAGGTTATCTCAGAATTTTAGAGTACTGAGTCAAGTCTAAATTCAGGGTCACTTAAGGGTAGAGGACTTTCTCTGGCTGGAGGCAGAGGGGAGGGCCCGGAGAGGTCTAAGAGCCAACACGATTCAGTTCACCGTTGCCAATTCAGAGTTGGAGGGGGCAGTACCAGGAGGATTGCAGGAGGCCTTCAGGGGCTGAGAGAGGTTCCCTGCCAACAACCAACAAGGCAGTGGGGCCATCAGTCCTACAGCTGCAAGGAACCGAACCTGTCCACAACCTGAATAAGCTTGGAAGTGATTGCTCCCCTGGAACCTCTAGATGAGAGTCTAGGCCAGCCAACACCTTGATTTTGGCCTTGTGAAACCAGAGCAGAGGAGCCAGCTGAGCCCCTTCAGACTTCTGACCTATAGACCTCTGACATAGTAAATTGATGTTCTTTCAAGCTGCTAAATTTATGGTAATTTGTTGCAGCAACAACAGAAAACTAATACAGGGGTCTTATGTTATTAGTTTACTTCCAAAGAGATAGCCAGTTATTAGTACCATTTATGAACTGAGATGTTCTTCTGCCATTTATTTGAAATGCTACCTTTGTCAAGAGTCAGATTTTCCATATATACATGAATCTGTTCGGGCCTTTGTATTCTTTCCTAAGACTCCATTTCCTGTGCCAGTTTGAGTCATTTATCACCGTGCTTGGGAGCATGAACTCTGGAGCCACAGTGCCTGGGTTCAGATCCCGGCTGGGCCACTTCCACTTACTTCCTATGGCACTTTGAGCGAGTTACTTTAATGTTGACCTCAGTTTCCCTGCCTTGCAAATGGGTTATAAGTACTAGTACTCACCTCGTTAAACAGTCGTGAGGATTGGCATTTGTTATAAGTTAATACCTTTAGCAGAGCTCTAGCACATAGTAAATATCATCTGTAGGGGGAAGGCCCCTCTTGTCATCCTTTTTTTTTTTTTTTAGAATCATCTTATTCTTGATCATTCACACTTTCATATGAATCTTAGAATAATTTTGCCGACTTCCTTTTTTTAAAAAATCCGGTTGTCTGGTCGGAATTGCATTGAATTTACTAATTGGTCTGGGGAGAATGAACATCTTTGCAATACTGAGTCTTCCCATTCAGGAATTTTGCCTCTCTTTGCATTTCATTAGATCTTCTTCTGTGTCTTTTAGTATGATTGAAATTTATCTTTTGAAAGATGATGTACATTTCTTACTGAATTTATTTCCAAGTATCTTATGGCGGTTTTTTCCTCTCGTAAATTTTTCCTGTACATTTTCCAAACAGTTATTGCCAGTGTTTAGGAAAGCATTCATATTTTTTGTTTATATATATCCAGCCAACCAGAACTATCAATATTCTAATGATATTTCAGTTGATTGCTTAAATTTTTCTAAGTAGGCAATTACATCATTCCTAAATAGAGGTAATTTTTATTTCTTCTGTTCCATTTTTCATCTCTATTTTTTTGTTATTGCGCAGGCTAGACCTTTAGATCAATATCGAGGCGTAGCAGTGATAGAATGTGTCTTTGTCTTTTACGCGGCCTTAATGGGGATGCTTCTTAGGTTTCACTCAAGCATTTTGGTTTCCGAGGGGTTCGGTTAGCTACTATTTGTTGGGTTTGGGCACATCACCTTCATTATAATTACTTGTGTTATGTTTTATAATTTCCCGCGAGACTAGGACTCCTTTGAAGGCCGAGGATATATTACAGTGGGAACACGCGCGCACACGCACACGTATGTACATCTGCCCCGTAGTCTGCTTTCACCGCAGAGAAGATAGAGTGCGTCTGTGTCGTCGTCGGGGACTTCGACCATTAGAGAGACACACGGAGGGCCTGAGAGTCCTTTCGAACGTGCCGGGTGCAAGCAGCGCTCCCTTCCAACCCCTCCTCTCACCAGCCACGGCGTCTTCCTGGCCCACGCACACTGCTCCTCCGCGGGTCTCTTAGACACCAGGTGGGGCCTCGTCTCCAAGGCGTGGAACCTGCCCGTATTAGGGGGTCGGAGGGCACTTCTCCCCTTCCCGCACATTCGTACTCCCCCCCCAGCTCCACGCTGGAGCCCCGAGACTGCGATCGGGGGCCTCTTTTCTGCACCGTCGCCCTGTGGTTTGACCTTTAGATTCCTGGCCCGCCGACTGTGGTTTTCCCTTTTGCCACCTGTGTATAGCATTTCCCTTTCGACCAGCTGCATGTGTGTGTCTTACCCGCCGCTGCACAGCCACACAGCCTCAACAGACCCCTGAGAAGGGCATTTCCCTGGAGAAATGGCAGCAGACATTGCTTTATATGTTTATATCGTAATATATTATACCTATTATATTCACATTCTTTATTATAATGGTAAGTTATTCTTTTGAGGACAGTGATATGAGTTCACTCCCCAATCGTTTGCCTTGAGCTTATTAATCTTGGCGCCTGCCCCGACCACAGCATCCACACAGTGCTTTGCAGGGTAGGCATTTGACTTCTTGATCAGTGACTATATGGACAATCCATTCTGTTAATTTTTGGGTTCCGAGCTGGCTGGCAATCAGATTTATTATTCTGAAGTAGTGTCTGCCTAGTTTTCATTCATCTTTAAAACTGCTAAAATTTTGCTTATGCCTGTACTATTTTAGTGAAGTTTGTAAAAAATTTGTTGTAATACATGTGAAAATTATGTTGCCTAATTGTGGCTGGTTCACTTCTTCGTGAGCCGTGGCATTTAGGAACGTGTAAGACTAGGACAAGACGAGGTTAGCTTGAAGCTGGAAGAACACAATGTGTTTTATAGCTGGCTCTTTTTGGTATTTTGTTTTTAAACAGGTGACAAAAAACGATAAAAATGTTTCCATTCGTGTATCCAAAGATGTTGCCAGCGAATAGGAAACTTTCTGAGAATTTAAATTAAGAGGTTTTATTTCAATTTTTTCTGAGTTTTAACAATATACAGAAACTAACAGGATCCAAACAGTGAGTTGAAATCCTGCCTATTAAGAAATCCTGGCTTTGGTATATATGCAGCTGTATTAGGGTATAATTAGAGCATATTTTGAAAATGACAGAACACAAAAATTTTACACCCTCAGAAGCATCAACAAACCTCAAAGAAGATCTGCCTTGCTGAAAGGAGAAACAATTTATTTTCAACAGGAGAAGCCTCCCGGTCATGCACTAAACACTTATTGTACACCTACTGTGTGCCAGGGATGTCAGCCAGGCAGGGTCATCTCTCCCCAGAGGAGCTCCTAGGCCCATGCCCGACACCCTTAAAGTTAACTTGTGGTGGTCCGTTAACCCCGCGCCACCCCGTCCTCCTCCTGAGACCCCACCTTTGCGATCTCTCGCCGACTCCTGGTCGTCGGCGTCACCCTTTGCCACAGGCAGCCCGTTCCCGCTCTCTCTGTCCTGCTTCTCGGCTGCACGTTCTCGTCCCCACTGGCGTCAGCGGTCTGTGTTCTGATGGCTCCCCAGTTTCCATCCTGAGAGCAGAACTCCTCAGACTCAAGCTCTGCGTTGGTATGTGCGTGATGAGACGTGGGTCTCAACCTTATGCATCAGACTCCAGAGTCCAAGACCTGAGGCTTTAGGGAAAAACTCCATGCTGCTCAATCTAGATTTTAGAGGTGATTGAGCTGTTGAGTTTCAATGTCCTGACAGCTGTAAAAGGGAAGAGAAATGAGTCATTAATAGGCAATAGTCATAGGTTCATCTTAGTACCAGGCAAAGTCAAACTGGTGTGTGGGTTCGGTGCCAAGAGACGGGCCAGCCGCCCGGCTCCTAGAATGTTCCCCCCACGTCCTTGCAGAAAACTGGTTATGGGGCAGGGGGTGAAATGTCCAATGTCAGGGACCAGAACTGTATTTTTTAATTAGAGACTTATTAGTGTAAGTTATCCCTCAAAATGTTCACTCATCAGAGTCTTTACCCAAAGAAAGTTCTGCACGAAGGTGGTGAGAAGTAGGAAAGGACTGGGCACCAGAGCAGGGTGCAGAGGAGGCCAGGGCCCTGCGGGGGGAGGGACGGGAAGGAGAGCCCAGGAGAACAGCGTCACTGGACCGTGGTGTGCAGGTCTGGCCCGGGAGCCAAACAGAGCCCGCCCAGACCTGACCGTGGCTGAAAGGGCGGGGCTCGCTCCACGGAGGGCTGAACCGAGAGAAGAGAGACCAGTGTGAACAAAGCCGGAGAGGAAGGAAACCCTTCTTCTCCCATCCCGGGACGGAGGGGAAGGGGGCGAGCTTGGCGGCGGCGGCGGACAGTGCTCCGGTTTAGCTCCAGCTTGTGTCATCCCAGGAATGTTGCTCACCAAAGCCACATGTAGTCAGGTGGTTTTGGACTTTCCTCTGCCCTTTGTGGTTATGAATTATACAGACTTTTAGTGCTTAACTACAAACAGAGGATTTTGCAGGTGGGGGAGAGGAGTTATGAAAAAGAAAAATGCTGAAATACAAGTCACTGGGGTAATAAGTTCTCTTGGATGTGGGTGGAAAGTTCCTGACTTAGAGCCGAGGGCTTACCGTGTATGTTGAACAGCTCAGCATACCTGGAGGGGCCGGGGATTAGTCCCAGAACAAGGCATAGATGTTTTTGACATGTGAATTGTTTACAAGCTAAAAACATAGTGGGGGGAAAAAAAAGGCCTGGCCCTGTCACTGGCTTTCGGTTTAGTTAAATGAAGTAGGTCCCCTAAGAATGGTGTCCGGGCATCGGCCCCACTCGGAGGGGCAGGAGCAGCCGCCGCCCAGGTGCTGTGGGAGATGCCGGAGGTGACCCGAGCTGGGCCAGGGTGGCGCCTGTGACGGCTGCACAGCTGGGCATTCTGTCCTTGGTGGTGGGTCCAATTACATTTATCTTCGCTGTGCAAATGTCACAAAGTGATCCTGATCCTGTTTCCATCTTTGTCGGCCTAAATGTATGGAATTTAAAATATACCTGGACCTAAAATTAATTACCACCCTAACTACTACTGCTGATTTTTAATCTCTGTGAGACTCCTCTCAACAGACGTGTGTGTGTGTGTGTGTATGTGTGTGTGTGTGTGAGTGAGTGAGAGAGAGAGAGAGAGAGAGAGAGAGAGAGAGAGAAAGAGAATAGGAATGTTTTTTAAATGCATGTCCTTAATATAATAAATTATAACGGTACAAGAGAAAGAAATACAGGATTTTGGAGCTTTGGGGGGGTCACTATTTTCTCTGTTGTTCCGTTGGCTTGGTTGGGGGGCTTTTGTTTGTTTTCCGGGGGTTTGCTTTCTAGCACATCAGGTGGGACCACAGTTTTCATCAATCCTATAACATGTGCCGACTCAGAAAATGTAATTTTCTCCCTAACCTGTCACCCTGAAGTTGCGATCACTCCCTGTAATTCACTGGGCTTCTACGCTTGGTTCCCTGGACATTTTCCCAAGCTTGTTCAACCATTAGCCTTCTGGACTTCTGGGTTTAAGTACTGTCAGATCAAATTTAAATCATGTGTTGAGGCTTGGTGGGTCCATCATTGTCCTCAATTTAAGAAGCATTATAGAGGTCACGACATCGCTCCCAAGAAGGCAGCACTAATCCCTCCCTGTGTAAAGGGGACGCCGGAGTGTGCAGCACACGGAAGGCCGCGGCCCCTGCCGCCCGGAGCCGCGAGAGCCCGCCATGCTCTCCCTTCCTCCCCGCTCACTGTGTACTTCCAGGGACGCAGAGTGCAAAACCAGATGTAAACTATTTTTCAAATACTCCTCTGACTTAGCATTAAATTTCCCTTAGACCAGATGCCAGTGTTTAAATAACATCCTGAAGGATCCAAAGAGAAGGAATTACTCATCGTGTTTCATTCATATAAAATCTGAAATAAAGGGGAGAGAAGTACAAAGAAACCAAAGCACCTTGAATATGCCTGGCCAGACTCTAATAATGCAACAGGAATATTGCCTCACTTATGAAAGCTCAGAAGCGAAGGGCTCTTTTTCTTTAATTATCAATTGAACATCCCATTATTTATTAGCGCTCTTCAGTAAAAACAAAGGCAGACCGTTCCAATTTCTCTAGCAAAGCGGTTTGGTTGTATTTTCAGGAGATTATGCAACACTTGCTTTCAAGTGGCTCTGTGCTTTAATCACTTCCATTTACTTGTTTTATTGATTTATACCTTGCTCTCTGCAATTAGCGCTTTGATGGCCTGCGTCAATTAAGACACACAGCAAGTAACCAACCCCCTCATTTTGGATCAGGTGATTTTTGGTGGCGCTCCCCAGTCATCACAAAAGCTTCCCCAGGCGCACATGCCGGCGAGTCCTGAACTGCACCCGGGGCCGGTCACTGGCAGACGGTCCGCACGTTGCTGACCGTTGGTCTGTAGGTTTCTCGTAAGGTAGCGGTTTTGTGGAAAGGCCCCCGTGCAGTATAACGTGGAGGCCCGTCAGAGGTTCGCCAGCAGTGGAGGAGAGGCACTGAGGTTAAGCAGCACGAATTCGTAGCTGACCCCGTCAGCGCTGTGTGTGCGTGTGTTTTATTATTGTTTACCTTCCCCTGCAGCAAAAGGCAGCAGGTAGTGGGGAGAACCTAGAGCTGGGGTCTGGCCCGGAGGACCCAGCAGTGTAAGACGTTAGTGTAGAAAGCCTAGGTTAGCTCAGCAAGACAGTTCGTGAGGGAGCTGACCCACTAATTTGGAAGTGGGGAGGCTCCGAGTGACGAGAGTCGCAGTGCGGATCACGGCGAGGAGGCGGCAAGGCTGTCGGGGGTGTGGGGCGGCTAAGGGGTTGGGGCAGATGTCAGTGATGGATGAGCCAGTCCAGTCGGCAGGGTGTGGCCATTTACACAGTGGCCATGGTTACGTCTCTGGCCGATCGGTGGGGTTAGCTCGCCAGGTACAAAGTCACGGCCCTTGGCAGAGAACCTCAGCCCTGGTCAGATAATCCACTCGAAATAACTGGTTGGAACTCGTACTGGTTTCAACAATAAGAATCTTTCGGTTTATGTAACTGAGAAATGGTTGGCTTCAAGGGAGGCATAATCCAGTTACTCAAATTATGTGACCAAAAGCCAGTTGTTCTGTATCCCTGTTTTAGCTCCATTTCCTTGTCGCTGGCTCCATTCCCTGCATTGTCCCCTCGTGGTTCCAAGAGGACTGCCAGCCCTTCCGGGGCCTGTGCTTCCAGGCTTAGGTCAGCAGAAAAGAGAAAGTTTCTCTCCACAGAGGCTCCTGCAGAAGCCCTGGGCTCCTGTTTCATTGGCCCTGAGCGCTTAATGCCAGCAGGGACCGTGAGCAGTAAGTAGTAGTCCGGGGAGCCGGGGAGGCAGGTGCTCCATATGAGCGGGTCAGCGAAGCAAATCTCAGCCGGGGCCCCGAGGCCCCTGCATCCTGGGTCCAGGGAAACGCCTGGCTGTCTCCAGCTGCTGGGCTGAGGCTACCGCGTCTCAGCAGCTTGTTAGGGCTGCGCTTGCAAATATAGCAAAGACCAGGCGACACAGAGGCGTGGGGAGGAACAGCGGCTGTAGTGCGGAACGGAGTCGTTTAAAGTGAGGTGGCATTATGGGCTGAGTGTTCGTGCATCCCTAAAATTCATATGTCGAAGCCCTAAGTCCCAATGCGATGGTATTTGGAGATTTGGGGTGATGAGGTCACGGGGTAGAGCCCTCACAATGGGATTAGTGCCCTTCGTAGGAGGAGACCTTGCACCGTCTCCGCCACGTGAGGACACAGCAAAAAGCTGGCAATCTGCAAGCCAGGAAGAGAGCGCTCACTTGCACCCGACCCTGCGGCCACCCTGACCTTGGACTTCCAGCCTCTGGAGCTGTGAGCGATAGATGTCTGTGTCTCAGCCGCCCGGCCCGTGTACTTTGCTGTAGCAGCTCACGCTGACTGAGACAGGTGGGAGCCAAGAAGCCAGAGGCGTCACCATATGAATTTGTGAGGACACTGAGCCCCGACAGTGTGAGCAGGAAGACTACGAGAGGAAGACTATACTGGAAGCTTTGATACTATCTTGGACTCCGCCCTCTCCGTCAGTCGCAGTTTATAAGCATTTCACCGCCGAGTTGGGTTGTTTCCACCTCTAAAATGTCACGTCGCTTCTGTTCATCTCCATCCTCCCTTCTGTCATCTTTGAATCCTGAACACCTCGTGTTTGAATGAAATGGTCTCTTTCTAGCTGGTCTCCCTATATCTCATCTCTGAATTTTCTTCCTTAAATACCACTATCATCATGTTTTCTTCTGCTTGAAAAAAACAACTGGATCCCACTCGCTGCCAAACCTTTACAGTTCTCTGTAGCCTGGATTAATTGACAGTCCGATGTGATCTCAGCATTTCCCAGCCAGGCTCTCAGCCGAGCAGGCTCTCAGCTTTCTTACCACCCTCCTTTTTATCTTGGCTCCTGTCTTTTTTCCTTCACCTGGAAGGAAAATTTCTGCCCATCCAACTGCTCTTCACCTTTGGGAGCACAGCTCAACGCGTACCTTCTCCCTCAGACCTTCCCAGACAATTCCATGCCAGAAAGATCTTTTTATTCCCCCAAATTTCCATTATGCTGATACTCAGTCCCCCCATAGCTGGATGTATGATGTTTATAGGCTAATTTTGTTCTCAACAAGATCATAGACTCCTTGACGGCAGGGTCTAATTCTTCCTCTGTGTTCCCCACAGAGCATAGACTAGTGCTGGTAAGCTGGTAGGGGTTCATCATCGACTAGAAGAGGTAAATAGGGAAACGCGGATACGAAACGCTTGTGTCCGGTCCTGTGTGTGCTGCGGGCTGGGTGTCCGTGTGGCTGCTTCGCCAGTCCCAGCAGTTCCCCGCCTGACCACCCTTCTCGCTCTCCCCTCCCGTCCCCGCCTGACCACCCTTCTCGCTCTCCCCTCCCGTTGGCTTGGAGTAGTTCAAATTAAGAAGTCGAGGTTGCTGCTGACACGGTAGCTGAAAAGGTCTGTATGCCTAAGACTAGCCGCCCTTTGACACCGTGCACCCTAATCCTGAGACGGTCACACTGGCCACCCCGTTTTCTGCCAGAATTCTTACATTGGCCACATATGATCCAGAAACGAAATTGAGCTAAATCATGGGTAGATTAAATTTAAGTCTCAGACAAATCGTCTCAAAGTTCCTATTGCATCAAACGTACATACTTACTTTGCCTTAAGAAACATTGAAAATATATGCTAACCTAATTTCACAATACAACAACCCTTATATTTTCAAGATTATTGGACATGACAAAGGTCAAAAAAGCCACTGTTTTAGTACAGGGACATGGGCTCACTTGAGTATTTAAAATCGTCCTAACGCCTAGAGGAAGCAAGATTAATTTTCTCAAAACTGGAAAAAAATGTGAGCATAATAGAAGATAAAATGGTATTCTTGTCTCAAAAATCTTGGACTTTCTGCGGCCAACATCAGTTTTAAATACATGTGCAAAGAGAGGGAATGAAATTGCTGACGAGCCCTAAGTTACCCGCTCGGGCACGGTAGCTACATAGAAAGATCCTTCTGACAGCGGCCTCTGATGGCCGGAAATCAAGCAAAATGCACCCTCGAGAATTCTGTCCGAATAAGAAAAGACACCTTTTCTGTTTGTTTTCACTTATAAATGAGGGGGTTGGAATTTTCACCATAATACGTTTTACCTTGTGGTCTAATAAATACGAATGACAGCAGTCATAATATCAGCGCACGACATTCTGATTTTCAGTAGTGAATTTTCTCTGTCACTGAAGCAAAGAAAAAAGCTGTCCCAATGAGGGTCCCAGAGCCCTCGGCCACCTTTTTTGTTGTTATTGTCTTTTTACTTTCTACTAGGAATTCTTTGCAGATATCATCCGAATACGTGTCTAGATTTCAATACCTTTTTAATATTAAAGAAATGTCTTCAATGAAATGAACAAAATCTTTCTGCTCTTTATTTGACCTGTGTTAGTTTGATGTGTTTTAAGAAAGATCTGGGCAATAGTTTTATTGAAGAAGGCACCAAGACCTTTCTGGAAAAGCACGCTAGTGAAAATAACGATGAAAAAAGGGTTAGACAGGGAACCTCTCGCTCCATCTAACGTAACCAACCTTTGCCCTCCCCACACAGTTTCTGAAGGTCGCGTCGATTCTGTGTAAGTTAAGAGCAAAGTACTTAGGTTTTCAAAAGATAATTTAACCATTTCTAACAGAAATTTTACTTTCCAGTATGTCCAAATGGACCAAGCCAAGTTAATATTTATATTGCCAGTTTATCCGACACATAAAAGTAGAGACCTTAGTCTCTCCTAAAAGACAGAAAGCGAAGAGCTCCCTGTCCCCCTTTCTCCATCCAACGTAGGCAGGTGTAGCTCTGGTTAAACGAGCCCAGAGTGGCATGTCACGTGCATCCTGCTTCACGCAAAGTCCAGCCTACTTAAGGTGACAAAAATACCTTTACGTTGGCAAAAATAATCCATGTAATATTTTCAGACTTCAAATAAATAATGATGTAACCTTACTTTTTAAGCAGCATTGATCTCTAATAAAACAGAACCTAACTACTTATCTACCCTCAGGGAACCCACAGTCCAATAGGAGAAGGCATATGTAAGTCAATAATTATAATACTGCGCAATAAAAAAACAGAGGCTCTGAGGTAAAGAGGACCTGGACGTGGGTCCTGGCTCAGCTACTCATTAGCTGTGTGAGTGTCAATAAGACGGGAACCTCATTAGGCCTATTTCTTCATATGTGAATAGCCATAAAAGTACCACACGGAATTGGCGGGAAGATTAAATGAGATGTGGTACATGCAGGGGGGGTGCGATGTGGCGCCTCATACGCCGAAAACACTGTGTGAGCCTCAGTCGATGATGAGCCTCATCACAGCAGTCGTAACTGTTAGATGCGCAGGATCCCAAGGCGTCTTAGAGGAGGGAGTAGTTACCTCGACCGGAAGGCTGAGGAAAGGGGGCCCGGAGAAGCCTGCCGCAGCCGGTCGGGAGGAGGGAAGGGCAGAGAAGGGGCGGGGAACAGCATGTGCAAGTCCCAGACAGGCATGGGATGGGGGGGGGGGGGTGCGAGTTATTACTGGGGCACAAGGTGTCCTGGAGATTTAGGCTAATATCAGATAAGAAGGTTCTTAGGTGATCTGTGTATAAAACGTCTTGATAGGGGGAAAAAAAATCTTTGAAGTTTTTTTACAATGCGGGTGTGGGAGGCAAGATCAGATCTGCATTTTTGAGAAATGGGCAGCAGCAGAGAGAAGCAGGGGAAGAAGAAAAACGTGGAGCAGGACAGCCCCACCACCGAGTTCCTCCCCCTGAAGTAGGAGTCGGGATGGATCAGCCTCCAGTGAGAAACCTTGAGTTTTCCCCTTGTCCTTAGAGTAAAGCGTGACCTTCAGAGCCCTAACCGCACAGTCTGCAGCCGTCTCACTCGTCCCTGCCGATCACATGACCCCCACCCACACCTGGCCTCTTGCGAGCCCCCCAGCATCCCACACGTTCACCTGTGTGCTCCTGCTCTCTCCTCCGCCGGAGAGTCCTCCTCCCTCTTACCCGTCGAGAAGACTTCCATTGTCCCACTTAGAAGGTATCAGTCTCTCTTGTTTCTTCCTTGGCCCATTATACTTCACTTATGTGTTTGTGTAGCTCCTTTTTAAACCATTTCACACTCACCCTTTGCTCGTCCACTCAGAGCCACGCAGAGTAATCGCCCTGCATACAGACCCCGACGTGGTCATTCACGACACCTAAATGCAGTCTCTTGATAACGTCACGTTCTCTCACTTTTAATTGAATGAAAGTTGCTTTTATCTCTGCTGTGTAAAGGTGAACAACTGGTGAATTTAGTCAGTTACTGTTCACAGTGGTGTTTGGGGGTTTTCTGCCCCGAGGTTGTGGGGTCTCTGTTCCCATTAGCTGGGAGGCAGGGGGGATTCGTGCACAAAACCCTCATTAGCGTTAATTGAACTGCCTAAGTCAACCCCAGGGCACCTGCAGAACAATGGCCGCCTTTGTCCTCCCGGCGTGCGGTGTGTATAGGATGCCATATCTGGCAAGAAACGCCTTCTCGAACACGAGGAGATAATTGGTACTTTGAGGGAAAGATTTAACTTATTTATAATTGTCAAGTTTAAATATGCAGAAAAGAAAGAGCAGTCATAGCTTGTCTCTTTTGAAAAATGTTCCCAAACGAGGTCAGAGAATTCTCTGACTAAATCAGATATTTTGAACAATATTTAGCTCAAGGTTAGACGTGGACACTTCTACTATCAGTTTGGCTTTACAATAAGAAACAACGTCTTTGTCAACAAACCAGTTCCATCTCAGACCCCCTTTATTTGTAGCGTCGCTGCTCACCATTCATGTGCCGTGTAGATGGTCCGTGTCACACGTGGTGACGATGACATGCGAGCCAGAGGGCGGGGTGGCGGTCTTATCTTCCTTGGCTGCTTGGCAGCGGCCGACGCCTAAGCACCCCCCGTCCCCTGGGAAGCCCCAGGCCGAGCTCCCCCTGCTCCCGACTTGCGTCCCACCTCTCTGGCCACCATGCCTGACCCTCCGCTCTCATGTCCCAAAGGTTGAGCCCTTCGTGTCTCTTTGCTCCTGGGACTCTCCTGTTCTCTCTGCCCCCTTCACAAGCTCTTCCGCTCCCGGGCCTTCGGCTTCCTCTTCAGGCCCGTGAGTCTCAGGTCCGCAGGCCAGGCTTTTCTCGTAAACGCCATGTCTGCCTTTCCTCACGAAGGACTCCCTGGCACCTGAACTAAGCAGGTGCAAACTGAAGCCGGGTCTCGTCTCCCAGCCACAGGCAGACCAGCCCTCTACCCCTCGCCCTGTCACTTTCCCTCTGGGCAGGGAGATGGCCGAAGGCAAAAATTCTCATTTAACGCATCTCTCACTTTAAATGTTTACCAGCCAGTCATCAGCTTCTGCTTTATGACCTCCCCATAACTGTCACCTTAGAACGAGAGCTTCTCACTCTCCTAGATCACCCTAGCCACCTCCCACTGTCCCCCAAATCCCAAGCTAACTCCTCCCTTGAGATTTCTTTGTAATATTTCTAGGTTAATCCTCCCTCCTCCCCCTCCCTGCCTCCCAGTCACGAGGGGGCACGGTGCAGGTTCAAATGTCGAGTTCCAGTCCTGGTTCTAGCAGTTACTGGGCGCCTGTCAGCTCATCTGTGAAAGAGGAATGAAACTCTCCATCGCCCAGATTTCACCTAGGGATCAACGAGAATCTTCCCAGTGTGTAGCTTCTTTATCTGTTCCCGAATGCAGCGTCTGGCATAGATCGGGTGTTCATAAGTGTTCATTTCTCTTTACTTTCTCTGTTTTCTACTACATTAAATCAAAACTTGTCAGCAGGACTTTTACTGCCCTCCATAATTTCAAGGTCCCACCTACCTATTCGACCATAGATTTATTTAGTCATTAACTTCTTAAGACAATATTTACTGTGTGCCGAGTGTTCGAACCTTCCTTCAGCGTTCAAAGAGGAAACGTCAAATGGACTTCAACACCCCCGGCAGCCTTACTGAGTATCAGTCGCACTCCATAAGTCTTCTTGGGTTTTTTATTAACAAAGTCAGTTAGGTCTCAAGAGTCCTTTTTCCCCCTTGGTTGGGATTTCTTTCGGTCCTCCTTTGACAGACACTACCTTTGCGGGAAGTCTTTAAAAAGGCTGATCCGCTGGCTCTCTGCAAGGAAGGACAGGTACTGTAAACGAAGGTGACAGTCACTCTGCCCCGCCCCCCAGTGTTTCCTCCACGCCATTCAGAGATGTATCTTACAAAGTAAAGTGGGCAAGTTGCTTCCTTCTGACACGCATAGACCGGGCCCTCCGAGCGTCCACTTTCTTCCACGTGTGCCTCCCAGACGTCCCCATTCAGCCTCCTCCTTCTCCGCCCCTGGCTTTGCTGCACGGATCGCAACCCTTGAAAGGAAGAGAGTGTTTACAGTATACATCAATCTAAGTGAAAGGAATATCAGGACCGATATTAGTAGCAAGAAAAACATTAGAAATAGCCGCCGAAAGTATATGTTCTGCTGAGAAAGAAGCCCGCATTTAATTTTAGGGAAAAGGGGACGCGTGAGTCATCGACTGTCGAGGCCCTGCAGATAAAGGCAGAGAGTGAGGAGCGCGGAGGAAGCACAGAGCAGGGGGCCGAGCGGGGGTGCAACAGGCTCCCCTCCTTCAGGGAAAATCTCTAAGGTCACTTTTGATCTCAGCAGCCGGGCAGGCCCTGGTGTTCGCCTCCGGTCTTCTCCGCTTTGAAGTTGGCCTACTTATTAATAGCCACCGTGATGACAGAATCTGCTCTTTGTATTTAGGGGAAGGTTTTGAGATTAGTTTACCTTAGACATTCTGAAGATCCTGTCATCTTAAGACAAAGACTGACCCAACGCCAACACTTGTCTGCTCCGGGGTTCTGAGTCATTCATTCACTCAGCAAACATTTATTGCGTTTCGGCCATATGCCCGGCAGTGGGCTGAAGACGCGGGCCGCAGCGGTCGGCAGACCGAACCCAGGCCCTCCCTGCCCGTGGCACCACAGTCTAGGGCGCGTCTCAAGCAACTTTCTGTAAAGGGCCAGAGAGCGGATATTTTAGGCTTTGCCAGGCCATAGGATCTCTGTCAGGACCTCTCAGCCATAGATAATACATAAACGAATGAGCATAGCTGTTTTTCAAAAAAAACTATATTTGCAAAAAGAGGCCATGGGCCAAATGTGATCTTCAGGCCAAAATATGCTGACCACTAGTCTAACAGATGCCACTCATAAATGCAAGTTATTATTTAGTATATTCTCTGTTTTTTCAGTTAGTACTGTTTGGGTTGTAAGCAACAGAAAATCCAGCCCAAACTGAGAAATCTAAGGACAGGGCTAACTTTTAAGTGCGGCTTGATAAAGGGCCCAGTTTTTTTCTCTCTAGTCCTCAGCTCTTTTTCCTCTGGGTTGTCTCTACTCAGCCCAGCTCTCATTCTGTGGTAGCATGATGGCTGTCACAACCCCAAAATGACATTGGGCGAAGTCCAGCGAGTGAGAGTCTCTGTCCCATGACTCTCCGTGACTCTGCTTGCCTAGACATGGATCGGTACCCAGGCCCCAGACAGTCACACCATGGGTGAATGTGATGTGAGGACTGGCTAGGCCTCGTCACATGCTCCAGCCCTTGGACCGTGGGTGGGACAGAGAGCCGGGGAGGGGTAGATTCCAGTTACTAGAAGACTCTTGGGTGGATGCTGGGGGTCAGACCTCCCAATCATCCACTGAGTGTATCTTGTGAATTCTAAATGAGTGTGTACGAAGACCACATTTGCTTATAGGAGCTCGATAATATGGTTTCAGCTTCTTCATCTCCATCAGGAGATAAAGAATACAGCTTATGTGTCAAATACTGTTCAGAGTTTTAGTATTTATTCACACACGTTTATTTCACACCGCAACCGCAGACTTGATACATTGACAGATCTGTGCACCCCATTGGTAAATTCTTGGCTTCGACCACCTCACCCATCTCCCCACTTTTCTATGTGTATTAGTCCTTAGGAGTGGACTTAACAGACCCATGCTTGCTTTTTGGCATCAGGCGTAGTTTGAACTACCCGAAGCTGGATCTAGAGCATCTAAACCTAATTAAAGTGCTGGGTTCCGATCATTCTCTTCCTCCTCAGGCCGCCATTTGCCCTCAGTGCCAGAAAACTGTCCTTCCTGAAAGCCTAACCCTTTCCAGAAACCAGTCCGCACTTCCCATCCACTTCAGAGGCGCCGGCTGCTCAGTCAGTCCGCCACCCCCTCTCCTGGGGGGCCCAGGCTCATCAAGCAGCGGGCTTCACCCCTGTGGAGGGGACACTGGTCCTGTGAGCCGCACCCTCAGTTTGAGGGGACACCAGTTGAAACGAGCCATAAGATAAAACCAAATTGGAGAAGAGGGGAAATTAATATTTAAAGGTTTTTAAGAAAATTACGGTCGCTGTTATATTTCCACTTTACATCTTAGAATCGAAGTACCCAAGGGGTGCCACACAGCACCTTCCCTAAAATGGATCGCTGTCGGCAGTTGCTGTAGCAACATGTAATACCTTAGCCCCGCTAAAACTGGGATGTTTTAGAAGGCAGTGCGTTTTTTCTCAGCTGCACTAGAATATTTTTTGCACCATCTTTTACTACTAGTACTTTCAGTCGTATTCCTCAAACCACGTTGGAATTCAGTATTAAATCTTTACGTTCTGTATACTCACTCCCCCAAGAAGCCCATGCAACACCTCTCTGCCGCACAGAGGCGCATCGCCCAGAAACGCCCTCCACGTTTCCGTCTGTGTGACATCCTACCGCTCCCAGCACCCGCCCTCCCTGTGTCCCGCCGCGCCCACCTCTCATCGGAAACCCAGTGTCTTTTCGATGCGCTCTGCTTGCCCCACACCCCAAACTGCGGTGCCCGCCCGTGTTCGCCCTCCTTCGCAGTATATACTGAACTCTAAGTTCCTGTTCCCCCCACCTCCCGCGTCTCCTACCCCCTGCAGCCAACGCACCAATCACCACCTCCCGCGTCTCCTACCCCCTGCAGCCAACGCACCAATCACCACCTCCCGCGTCTCCTACCCCCTGCAGCCAACCCACCAATCACCACCTCCCGCGTCTCCTACCCCCTGCAGCCAACCCACCAATCACCACCTCCCGCGTCTCCTACCCCCTGCAGCCAACGCACCAATCACCACCTCCCGCGTCTCCTACCCCCTGCAGCCAACGCACCAATCACCACCTCCCGCGTCTCCTACCCCCTGCAGCCAACCCACCAATCAAACTCGGTTTGCTTTACGGCTAACAAGGACACGGTTCTAAATAAATGGAAGTCTCCCTTCACCGTAATTGGTGGAAAGCTAGGCTGCTTGGAGAGGGAGTTTCGAGCTGAGCTCCTTCCTTTAAATCATTTAGCATGGAGTGACGATTCTTCACCTGTGAGCCAGAGTTGTTGATGAGGGTCTGAGAAAATCCATACCCATACCAAGCATTGTCAGTAGCCCGGATGCATACTATGACTCGGAAACAGGTACTACTGGTTTTCAAATATATGATTGTTTTAATTATAAAATTCATTTAAAATTGACTCTAAATTCATCAAAGCTTTATGTCATCATGTACTTAATCAGTGGATACTAAATAAATACAAAAAGAGGTTTAAATGGAGTCCTCTAATTATGAATATATACAATAATTTTCTAGAAAGACGTATAGTATTGCAAATAATTAGAAAGCAAAAGTCTAATGATAGAGGATTGGCTAAGTTAAATATATATAATTCATAATATATAACATATAGTGAAATATGTGTGTATAACCTCCATTATATGATGTAATAACTAACATTTACTAAGTGCCACTTGTAAAACTCTGCACGTGTTACATCATCTAATCTATACAACAGCCTTGAGAAACGACGATGCCCATTTTTCTGGTGAGGAGGCTGAGGCACAGAGCGGTTAACCTTCCTGGGGCACACAGTTAGGGGCACGACCCAGATTCAGCTCCAGATGTTCCTGCTCCAGACTCTGGGCTTTTAAACCCCCCACTTTACTCAAGGGAATTAAAAGGCAGGGTACAGTGCAGCCTGCCCTTTTGTGCAAGATGGCTCTCCGAGGCCCAGTTATGAGACGCCCCTCTGCTCTAAACGCTCAATAGTGATTGGCGAACATAAGAAGAGAAAAGTAAAAGGAAGTGTTTGGTATCAAAAACAGGGTGAACATCTGTGTGGCCTAGAAACAGAATGGAAGCCCAGAGTAGGGAGTGAGGCCGAAACCACGGGCATGGGGCTCTGAGTCCAACAGCGGTGGAGGCCGCTAGGAGGAAAGACCCCAGGGTCCCAGGGACCGAAGATGCACGTAGGGCTCTTAGACAGGTAAATCACAAGGGACTGGGTCACAGCTTGAAAGTAAAAGCTGGTATGGCCCCCTTCTTGAAAGGAGACTGAGGAAAGCTGTGGCTCACCCCGACCCGGGGCTGCGGCTCCTCTGAGGTTGGAAGGCAGTTGCTCCAGACACAGCCTCATCACTGGGGCCTGACAATCACCCCACAGCAGGGTCTCCAGTGTCCAGAGGTCCAGATGGAGGCAGTGGGAAAACCCCGTGGGACAAGAAAGAATAATTAAAAAAAAAAAAATGAGAAAGGCTCTATGTGAAAAAAAGCATCCAGGCATTTGGCAAGTGAATGGAAAGAGAGCTGACGTGTCTGCTGTTCCAGACGGGAGGGGACCCTCCGGAGTGACAGGAGGCGAGAGGCGCACCGAGGCCAGACTGCGGGCCCTCCTTGGCTCCATGACGCACTTTGATTTTGAGTGTAAAGGTTAAGCAAGTTCAGTGCAAAAAACAAAACCACCATACCAGTATTACAGTCGTCCAGGTGCCCGAAGGAGATACTCTGTATGGCCCCAGCGGCGGTGCAGAAAAGTAGAGAGAGATTTAGGAGATCACAGCAACAAAATTCTTACTTAGTTACCTTTTTCCTCTGCTTAACTGACCCCAAAAATGCTTGGTTGGATTTTGTAAAGTAATATTAGACACAGTCACATCCCTGAACTGCTTAACTCTTACCTTAAAATAAAATAATAAATGACTCTGCATGTTATTTTAAAAAGCATGTAAAAAACAAAACAAAACAAAACAAAACCCATAGCACTTTTCAGTGACAACTCAATAAATGGCCTTTTCTTTTCTCACCTCTTCGAAAGCAAGCTCAGTAGTGGGTACAGTGGAAACTTTTTCAGAGAACTAATTTAAAGATTGAAAGGACTCACGCAACGTCTCAGGAAAATTAATTTAAAATAATTAATACCAAAACATATCCCAGTGAAGAAACTGAATCAAGAAAAAAGAAAATCAGATGGGCATCCAGGCATAGAAAGAAAGTCACAGTCAGGAGAGAAAAAATAATTAATCTGGCTTCAGATTTGACCATAGCTAAATATAATGCCAAAAGACATTGGAAAAAAATGTCTCGAAAGTGGGATAGAAGCATTTTTATACCCAGCCAAATTGTCTTTCAACTGTACAAACAAGTGGGCAGACACTCTGAACAAGCAGCGTTACAAGAAACAGAGAAAACATGAGTCCTTTTTAAAAGGGCAGTAATTCAAAATTTTAGAGCCATTGTTGAATGATAGAGAGATACAGTCAATACAATAGCTGTGAACCCTCAATAAAGGTTGCCCTGAAGGTCAAATTTATAAAGCATGTGTTTTGCTTTACATTTGCCTTTCATTGAATCAGCTGACAGAGATAACTATCGGACTTAAGTCCAAGAAAAAAAGGTGGGAAGGATCAAATAGTGCATCAGTGCGAGAGAGCATTGTTCATTATTTCTATTTTTCTGTTTAAATGACAGATTATAACATGTCTCAAAAAAAAAAAAACTTTGCCAAAAAATATGAAAAATGCTGGAACATTTGCCATGAAATTTTAATAGGTAATGAAATGAACAATTTAGACATATTTCTTCCTTAATTCAGTTTAGTATAAGAAAAGTTGGTACAATTTAAAATTATTCCCAGTAATCCATAGACTTTTCTAACTGAACTCAGTTGCACATATTTTCATAGTATATCATCTTATTTCTAGATATGTCCACTGAATCATTTATGGGAAACATTGCAATTCAGCTTTAATGTTCCGTGAAGGTCACACAGGGCACTGCACGACAGATTTTTAAATTCTGTGCCATCACAGATTAGGATGAAGGGAAACAAAGAAATATAGCAATAGAAAGACACCGGGGCACACGCTCGCGTTCAGGCTCGCGCTCCAGCACCTCTTCATCCACTCGGGCGCAGCCTTCCGCCTTCCTCAATCGTGTCTGTGTTTAGCTTTTAGAGAGATGAGTGGGACGGGTCACCGACCTTTTCTTTACCAGCCTCGTGGCCATCAGTTGTTGAGCACGGGCCCGATTGCATCTGGAGGAGTTGGGGAGCCCACGAACCAGAGACGCCCACGACGACAAGGGCGCTCTGGTCTGCCTGTGGTGAGGAGACGTGGAGGCACGGAGGAGTAGATTCTCCATTCATATCCTCATTATCACGAGGATTGTGTCACGCGCCCAGTTTGGTACCTCGCCAGTTTGGGAAAGAAGCACCTTGGACTGACATTCTGCGAATGGTCCTCAAACCACAGTTCATTTTGATCATAGTCCACGTCCTGATGAAGGAAAGGATACAGGGTTAGCACAGCCTACATCGTGAGCGGAGAGGACAGGTGTTTTGCTTGTCCAGTACTGAAACTTTCGTTAACAAAGATCGTGAAGAAATAAAGTCTTGTTACAGGGACTGTATCTCCCAGACTCACAAGGACAGACTGAGTACCTTTTTCAGTTTGTAACTGTTTCCTCTTATTTTATTATCTGGTTTTCAATGCCATAACAAACGTACCTCTGTGATGAATAGATATTTTTCTGGGATTTGTTCAAAAGAATTATTTCTGTGGTAGAAAAAATATATATATAAGCTTTTGTTTTTTTTTTCACTTCAGATAACTTACATACGACAGGAATATGAAACAAAATTTAAAGGGTTGATGCCAGCATCCCTGAGACAAGAACTCGAAGACACTATTTCCTCCCTCAAGTCGCAGGTAATTACGAGAATTGAGGCATTTTCCAAGGGTTTAGATGATATGTATATCCTAGGAAAAAAAAACTTGCAAATAAGCTTTATTCTGAATTGATGCCAGAAATCAATGTGATGTCGCAGCATAACCTACTCCCCAGGATGAATTGGCTATTGTTTGAGGTTTTCTTTTCTCTTATTATTATTATTTTTTTTTTAGAATGTTTTTCTTACTAGAGTAAGGACTCATTGTCTCAATGAGATTTTCTTGAAAGCACCCTTGAAATTGAAAAGTTCGGTTATGGTTACTTTTATTCATTTACAGTCTGCATTCCAGGACAGCGTCTCCCTTGTATCCTTGGTTCCGGGCCCAGCATGCCATCACCGCACACGCTGCTGGTCCTTCACCGTGCGCAGGTGCAGGGCAAGTGCAGACGGTTACGTTAGAGACATTCTCGCCCTGGTGCATTTTATGTAGTAGTTAAAATCACAAGGTGCATTTTAAATGTCAGGCAGAATAATGACAAGGTCTTCAAACAATTAGGTTAACTATTTCTCACTGAAATGTATAGTTCTCGGTAGTTTATAAAATATAATATGAGAGATAAAATTGATAAAAATTCATATCCTTAAAGTTATTTAACAACTTCCAACATGTTTTCTCTATATGCTTTATAAAGTTCTATAAACATATGTACTTCTCTCTGTCTTATATATTGCTAGTCTAATGAGTTTTTAACTCTAACATGAGAAAGAGTTCACGTATTTCCATTTCTAATACACTTAGAAATTTAAAACATACCTTTTTTCCTACAACAATCGTGTTTCCTCCTTATTTCTAAGAATTCTCTTATGGCTGAGATTGATTAAAAACAATAGATCGCACCCAGAACAGCCAAAACCATCTTGAAAAGTAAGAGTAAATTTGGAGGACTCACACTTCCCAATTTCAAAACTTAATACAGAGCTATAATAATCAAAATAATGTGACACTGGCAAAAAAAAAAATAGACATACAGATCAATGGAATAGAATTGAAAGTCCAATAGCAAAAAAAAAAAAAAAACCCTTACATTTTTGGTCAACTGATTTTCAGCGCGGGTTCCAAGACAATTCAGTGAGAGAAGATAGATTGTGACCGTGATGACTGTAATCCACGTGCGAGTCATGCAGGTGGAGTCCTTCCCATGCCGTCCACACGTTAACTCAGACGAATCACAGACCTAAATATAAGAGCTAAAACCACAATGAAGCTCTTAGAAGAAAACATTACTTACACTTCTTCAAAACTCTTCAGAAATCTTCTTAGAAGAAGGCATCAATCTGTGTGCCTCGGGGCTCTGGGTAAGAGGTGTTTTTAGTTATGACGCCAAAAAAAAAGCAACAGAAGAAAGAAATAGGTGAACTGCGCATCATCAAAATTTAACACTTTGTACTTCAAAAGGCACCATTAAGAAACTCGAAAACGCAAACCATGGAATCAGAGAAAATATTTGCACATCATTTACCTAAGAAACTTTTTTTAGAAGGACACATTTTTTTCTGGAAAAGCTCCGTGAGGAAAAGAGAGGTCTTTGCCCTATGTGCCATGTGACAGTGCCTGTCACATAGTAGGTGCTCAATACGTTTATTTATGACTAAAAGAAATGGTATAGGGTGATGAGCCTCACGTTAGCTATTTATAGTGTAAGATGAAACCTGGTGTCAGCTCTGCAGGACCCGGCACCTTCAGAAGAATGTTTTTTATAAAGAAAGAAAGGACGGAAGAAATCCCAGATCCACCTGCAGGGCTTCTGTTATCATTTGTATCGTTTCACTGTAATAAAAGCCACTTCAGCCTCCTAAAACTGGATGTTGACCCAGAAAGAGAGCGCCGCCAGCTGCCCTCGCGCCTCGGCGCTGCGTGGAGGAGTCGCAGGCCACGTATTGGAGCACATTTAGTTTGAAAGTACAGGTGCCTGTGTTTTGTGAAAATTTTTGGAATTCCAATTGCAAAGCATGGTGGGAGAAGGGAAATTGTATCAGTGTAATCTTTGTATCTATCAAAATTGTCAGTTGTACAATGGGTCAGGTGAACAATTAGACAAAATTAAGACCACAACGGTATTACAGGCAGGCCGCGCCACGGGCACCGTTTGGCCGCCCATTTAAAAGACTGTGCTCTCCCTTAGACAAAATTAAGACCACAACGGTATTACAGGCAGGCAGCGCCACGGGGACCGTTTGGCCGCCCATTTAAAAGACTGTGCTCTCCTCTCCCGCAAGCGCAGTTTCTGTTCTGCCAGATGTACTCTCTTGCATAACTATGTTTCAGAATCAACCGTTGCCATGGTTTCAGTTCAGACCAAAAACGCAAGAGTAAACAACTCCGAAATGATCAAATACCACCAACTCGATTACATCCGGCCATGGCATATGTTACCCCAAACCGTTCCTATTTGGTTGTAGAAAAGGTGCTTTTGAATTTATATCTGATCTAGGTATTTTTAATAGTAATAGAATTATATTCTTCAAAATAATCAAACCACATTGTAAGGGTCCGCTTTAAGAGAATATGCTAAGCCACCTAATTTTGTCCGTCTCACAGGCCCCCAGGAGTGGGGACATGGGGTGGTATTTGCTATGAGCTCTGAACTAGCCAATTCCTATGGGTCATTTCATGTCATCCTCATAACCTTGGAAGTAGCTGCCATTGACCCTATTTCTCAGATGAGGCATCAAGAACTCAAGTAACTTTCCTAGAGCCATAAAGGCCAAGCCAGGACCAAGTTGAACCCAAATCGGCCTGACTCCAGACGAAGCCGGGCCCTTTCCACTGCAAAACACCATCTCTCCAACTCTAAGGAATCCCCAGGATGGTCTGAGGTTTCTGGAAAGCAGTCATTTTCTTTCCACTCACTCATCCGTTCATTAAGCAGCCAGTGAATACCAGCTCCACGCCCAGCCCTGAGGAAGAAACCGGGGGTTCATAGATGAGTGAACATCACCCCCGCCCCCAAAGAGCTTTCAGGTTTGGGGGAGAGATGTGAAAACAGATGCTCACGAGGCCTGTGAGACGTGCTGACGGTGGAGTAGAGGGGGGGGCCACCGACCTTGCCTAGGGTCAGGGTCGGAGACAGCCAGCAGCTGGGGCGGAGGCGAAGAATGCAGTGGACGAGGTGACATTTGAAGTGGATAGTGGAGGATGGATGGGAGACAGTTAGCCAGCCATTCCAGAAAGAGAAATGTCCTGTGCCAAAGACACGGGGTAGAAGGTGTGATGGTGGGAGGGCGTGAGAGAGGAAGCCGCGAAGAGAGGCTGGGGAGCAGTTCGAACTTGATTCTCTAGTCTCTGATGGGCTTTCAATAGGGATGTGGTGCTATCAGATGTAAAAAACAAAAACAAAAACGGAAAAACCCCACCCCCACACCATTGACATTCTGCAAATCCTCTGAGTTTTCTCTAAGGAATCATCTGAATTTAAATAAAGTCCTACTATCAGTTTTCATGTTATTTCCATTTTAGCTACGTTCATCTCTTCTCATACAAGGTGTCTTTTCTAGGTTAACTTCCTGCAAAAGAGAGCATCTGTGCTTCAAGAAGAGCTGACCACGTACCAAAGCAGAAGGTACAGCCCTTGATCAGAATGCCTCCTGGTCAGTTTGTATTGTTTTACACCTGTGAGTCTCCTGGTTTAATGTTAGTCTTGATTAAAATTCTTAAATATAACATCAATTTTTAAAGGCTTATTTTTAACAAAAAGCCTGTCTTTGAGAAGTCTCCCACCTCTCCTACTCACAGTGCTTTAGTCAGTATGATCAGAATGAGATGAGAGAATCCACAGGCACCTGGCAAGTCCAGGCCACACCTGCATAGTCACGACAAGATGTTGTCTTGAAGCCCAGTTGCAGGATTAAGGAGACAGAGTGTCTTCCTTTTAAGATAGTGAAATGATGCAATTCTTAATATGGTAGCCCACATCTTCAAAGTCATGTATCCCCTGGAGGTTTGGAGCGGTTACAGATGTTCTCCAGAACAAAACAGATTAACAGCTCAGTGATACCGCCACGTTCGCCACGACTTCTGTGCCCCCAACGTGTACTTCTCGGGGATACGTGGGACCTTTTCACCAAAGGTTCCCGGAGACATCACCGACACAGGTGATATTTACCTGCCCCGATTCAGTCGAATAGCCTTCCTTTTAGTGTAAAAGTCCAAACCACTTATTTGGCATTTAATTAAAAGTGAAGACCCTGCAAATCATTCACTTTTCAAGAGTCTGTTGCTTGCCGTAGATAGGATTTGACCCCTTATAGGCATAAGTGATGAAATTCCGATATCAAACGTTCTTTTTAACCTCTCACCAGCTCCTCTTGAATTAGAACATATTTTATGACCGACATGACACCCAGAGAAAGTCGTAACTGAGATTTTTGACTTTCAGGTAACTGCATGAGGACGCACCTGGATAATGCCAGGGAGTGCAATGGAGTCGCCTGCCTGGGCAGCACTGTGGACTTCCAGCGGGTTTGAAGATTTGGAGAGTGGAAAGTAAACTGTGAGATCAATGGCATTTTTTTTAATACTTAAGTGTAATTAAGATCATAAAAACATTCATCACTCATACACTAATGGGGTGGTTTTATTTGTGTCTGCCTAAGTTATTTTTTTAACATTCCTTTATTTCTGATTTCCATATTTATGTGCATATGAGTGTATACTGAGAATTCCGTTTATTGGGAAAAGAAGTGATTTCTTACAACATGCCCGGTTAATGCTTTCGCATAGAATTTTACCAGTTGCATATGATCAAAATCACGTTTGTAGTATCATATCAGAATTTTTTAAATGTTTACATTGTTTCTGTGTTCATATTCGTATTTTATTAAAGTATTATTTTGTATTTGTCAATTTTTTTATTTTTTCTTGCACCTCGTTTGCTAAAATAAATATGACATATGCATGGTATTTTTCCCTAGAAAGTACTGACAGTCTCAAATTATACTATAGGGAAAAATATCTTATGTCATGTCAAAGATCAAATTCATACCTAGTGCATTTATGTAGAATAAAAATCACTGGGTCGCCTGATACCAGTCCAAGTACTTGTCATGTTGGTCTCTAATGTGATCCTGGGACTCCCGAGGCAGAAAGGTGTCAGAATTTCATGTGGCAGCTATGGTTTCATTGTTACGCTCTTGATCTCTCTTTGTACGATTGTTGTTTTAATCATAACGTCAACCGACACTTCTTTAAAAAGCCTGAAAACCTAGGGGCGCGTTGGGAGGATACTGAACGCGCTGGCAGGTGGTGGCATGGTAGCTTCGGCTGGTCCCGTTTTCCTCCTTGAGAAAACCCGGTGTCTGCCCTCCTGTGTGGAGGTGTCAGTCAGCACCCAGATGCCGGCAAGCAGTGAGTTGCTGGCCGGTTAACCCTCACTGGCCCCGGAACTTCTGAATTGCAGTGGATGGACGCGCGATATTTTTTTTGACTGCATTGTTGTGCGTGCTCGGGGCCCTCTGAGACACTAAAACTCTGGACCGTGGGCGGGGTTGAAATCATCTGGTTTACAGTAAAAAGGACAGGGCCAAACATTTATTTACACTTCTTCAAAATTATTTTCTCTTTCCCACGCCCAACTCTGTCATTCGCTGCCCAAGGATTAATCGTCCCCTGTTTGCACTGTAACTGAGACGTGGAGATGATAAGGAAGTGAGTTTTCACAGCCACTTCCAAAGCCAGGGCCAGGACCGGCCTGAACCCTGCCCTGGGCTGGCTCGCAGTCGGGGAGCCTCATGCTCTCCCACTAGATCATCTCTGCCCGGTCACCACTCTGCCTGGCCATGTTCACCCTGACACCTCCTCCAGGAGTACAAGTCTCCGTCTTTTGAAAGATCGGGTTTTTCTTGCATCTATAATAAATTATAGTCCCAGCTTAAAGAATAATCAGGAAAAAAAACAAGATTGTAGCAGAAGCTATTAAAATCCACCTAACGGATGAGGACAATTGGTACTCGGTCTATGATTTAGTACTCGGGAAGGAAAGATTAAGGCCACATGATTAATTTTAAGTAGTTCTCTACAGACCATGAAAAACGGGTTGAAGCTCAACAGATTTCATTAGGAAGGTTATTAGCTGCTTGAAGTGAAAATACTTTGTGGATTGTATCGTATGCTGGAATTAGAACTCCCACTCAAGAGTATTTGTTTTCCGTGAGTCAATGTCAGTAGGTGTTTTGGAAAGTTGCCTGCTATTCTTTCTTTGCCTTATTTCAAGGGTTATGAAATTACAAATACCGGTGAACCTTTGACATTACCCAGATCCTGTTTCTTTTCAGAAGCGTGTCATGTTCGCCTGGGAGTAAACGGACTGAAACTTTAGGTCAGTTTGATTGTATGTGATAGGAATACGTGGCCGACACTACTGTTTTTGTGAACGTTCTCGGATAAAGGAAGAGAGAAAAAAATTGCTCTCGGTATGTTTAAGATTTTTTACTGAATTAAGCAGAGTACAGAAATGGCTACTGAGAGAACAAGCAAGTGCTCAGGAAATAAATCATGAACATCGTGCCTTATGACAAAATCATCTAAGGTTTCATCCTTCCTTTTATCTGGAGGAAGATCAGTTGTTCATCACAGCACCTAATTTAGTTTCACTTCGAGTTATTGTTACTGGTGGTGGCTCCCGAGTCATCCACCTGTAATTGTCAACAGGTAGTTGTGATAAAGCGTCAGGAGGAAGCTGAGCAGAAGGAAAACTGGGATTGCAGGGTTCTCGGTGTGTGTCATTATCCAGTTATGGGGTCGGGCAGAGAAGGGTTAACGTGGAAGTTAGCCGTCAGTCATCTGCCTATGTCGTGGTTTTGTTTGAGTCCACCATCTCTGCGTCACCGAGCAGTGAGCCATTTCAAGGGGCTGACCCTTGATTTTGCAGCCTCCCCACTCAACAATCAACTCCTCAAAGGGTAGCTCTTCAGGGCACAATGGAGAAAAAAGGAGGACTAGGAGAGCGGGAGCAGAGAATGGGTGGACTTGCTTCATAGTTTGTATAAAAGAATTGACTGTGACTCAAAGGAAATAGCTCAGATTCAGACATGACTCTGTCATGTCACATATTAACAGCGATCGTCTCAGAAACGGACATATGCTTATAGTGGTGAGCAACCTCGTTAAAGGAATCTGCAGAGAAAGTGCAGAAGGAGGAAACTGTGAGTTTGAATTAACAATTAACGGCTCTCTTATTGAAGTAACATCACCATCCACAGAAGGCCTTGGCGTTTCGGCTTTCTTTCTAAGAGTAGAAAGGAAAGGTAAAACATCAAAAATGATGGGAGAAAAGTTTCAGAACACAAGGTCATTTTAATTCATGGTTTCCTTAAAAGAGCTATCTCTTCTCAGCTTTCATATTTTGTTCAGAAAGGTCGTCTCTTTTAAGCCTCGTCATTAAAGACAGTTTGTTCTTTAAAGTGAATTATCAAAGGGTGTAGAAATTGCAAGTTACTGAAACTAAAATGCATGATCAATTTTAAGTCTGCTAACTAAAGCTTACTTAAAATTGGATGTGCTTTTGTCCTGGCAGACCCTTTGATAAAACCAGGAAAAGATACATGGTTGGTCAATTCAAAGTAGGAAAAGAAGGTAATTAGATAAAACTTTTTTTTTTTTTCCAACTCTTGAAGTGGTCCTCGGATGTGGAGACTTGATTAGGAAGCTGTGGCATGAGCTGTAATAGTATTTGAAAAGTAAAAATTTATATCCCAGATTTTGACCCGTATCAACATCCATCACTGTGTTGGGTTAGGAACTGAATTAAATTTCAGATCATATTATTTATCTCTCATGTGGAGGAAGAGAAATGGCATTTGTAACATAAGACCTAAGGAATTTTAAAATCTGGATCCCTCACCAGTATCTAGTTCAGGTGAAAATTCTTCCAGACATTTCCAATTGTAAGCGAAGGTTTCCATCAGGCAAATGTGTTAAAACCAAAGACCCGAGATGTTGCTGTAGATTCTGCTGTTTTTAGAACAGAACTTAGTCTAGACGTGAGGCTAATAAATGCTCCTATATCCTCTTCGGGAGTCCAGCATTTAAGAGAGGCCTCATGAAAAACACCTCGTTGGACACAAAGACTTGATCACCGAGCAAAGGGAGAGGGCTGCCTAGTGAGAAGCTGGTATGTTAATTAGCTCAAATGCAGCGACATGGGCGGGGCCATTCTGTCCACACCCCTTTACTCCAGCCGGAAAGAGAAATTAGTTGGTAGGAGGAGTCAACTTATTAGCTTTGTTTCCGTAGACAATTCTCTTCCCCCGTCTGGGCCTCACTTGTCTAATCCAGAACAGAAAGGGGCATGGCAACACCAGTATTTCCCAAACTGTGCGGCTTCGATCCCCTAACTCAGTGTTTCTCAAACTAGTACTTCATCAATCCTCTTCTGTACGGTTCATCTTGAAGTAGCCGCGTCACGTGTAGGAAACGCGGCACGCGACATCCGCTTCCTGGAAATTCACACTTAGATCGCTCAGTCACTCCTTCATTTAACCAATAGTTATTGATTGCCTACTATGTGCACATGAACCCCCTCCAAATCGAGTGGCTTAAAACAGTAATTTGTCATCTTTTGGTACTGAAGGTTGGCCAGGCTCAGCTAGGCCGTTGTTACTTGAGTTTCAAACAGCTGAAAGTCAGGTGTTGGCCGAAGCTGCAGTCACAGGAGGCTCCATGGGCTCGAGCCACGATGGCTCACTCACAGCTGTGAGCATCCTCAAGAGCAAGCCCCACAAGAGACGAGACGTGAAAGCCACCAGCCGCGTAGACCTGAGCCCAGCCATGGCTCAGCATCACTTCTGCTGTATCCGTCAGAGACAGCGCCCACCAGAGGCAGAGGCAGAGGGCATAGGCCCAGGAATGCCACACACAGGGTCATTTTAATGACCTGTGCCCATCTCTAATCTGCCACACCCCATGCTAAAGAAACCTCTCTGTATCTTCAGCCTGGACTCTCTCCTAAAACAATTTAATCCGTGGACTGGTTTTTCTGTGGTCCACATATTTTATTGTACAGAGTTCTGTGAAATACTGATTCGAGAAGCCCAGATCTAGGTGATTGCTAAAAAGCATCTTCCTCTGCAAAATGCTGTCAATCTGTGTTGCGTGCGATCGCAGGTTAAATGAGCCCCGAGTTAGGGATTTCGGTAAGGCCGTGTCTTCCTCCGAGATGCTTCGAGAGGTGGCAGCTACCACGGTCACGTGTCCTTTCATCTCTTCTCTGTGTGGGGCTTGGGATCCGTTGTTCATCGTAATTATCTTAGCGAGTGTATTGTTATAAAGGTCCACCAAAACCCATACCCTGTGCTTAGCACGGTTTTTTTCTTCTTTCGTGGAAATATCAGGCACACGGAAGGATGTGAACTTGATGAGCCTGTGAGGGAAAATTTCCTGAACCACAGAACACTTAAAAACTACTCAGCTAAGCAGAGCATAATCATCCAGATAAACAAATGAATCAGCCTCCTAATTGCCCCGTTAGCTTTCTCACGGCTGCTGAGTTATCTCTATCTGTGCCACTTAGCCCGGCCCCTGGGCCTTACGATTCTCGGCTTAAACCTGCATGCGGGATGTAAACATGTAGAGGAAGTTCGGGCCACCATCACATTGCCCAGCTCTTCAGTTCTTACTGAACGTTGCCGATGACTGCACGATCACCCCCAACCTGGTGATTCGCGTGTGTTTTGAAAACTGGAGTTCAGCTCTGTTCAGCCAGCAGAGCCTGACAGTCAAAGGGTAAAAGGAAAATAGAAAAGACATCGTTTCCCTAGGAAGAGGAAGTATTTTCCTAGTAAGGTGGAAGAGAGTCCTGAGAATAGTATGCTTTTTGCAGAAATATCTTGACACCGACTGAGATTTCTGAACAGCGAGCTTGCGTTTCCCAGCCTTGCTTCACGCGCCGACCGAAGCCATCATCTCCCTGACATCCGCCCCCACGTCGCTCGTCAAGTTAGGCGTAAACTCGGTTCCAGTCCAGTTTCCCTTGAACGCTTTCGTTTTTCCCAGCTACTGCCATGTCACAATCCCGTGTGAAATCCTCTTCAGAACTGATAACTTGGCCCATGACATATCATTGTGTTTGTAATAGAAACATTTATCCAAGCCAGGCGCGGCGGTTCCCGCGAGGAGCCCGGGCGGGATGGCCTCGTCGCGTCTCCACCTGCTCCCTCGCAGAGTTAAGGATCTGCCGGCAGTGCCCCGCCTGGCGTGATCCGTCCCACGACAACGTCAGGGAGCCTTCCTCTGACTGAGTTCCCACTGTGTTATCTGATTTTCTTCTGGAGTATTTTTATTTATGCTTTCGGGCCTGCGAATTTGGAAGCTCCTAGAATACAAATCAGGTGGACTAAGAGAATTCTTTTTAAAAAAAAAAAAAAAAAAAAAGCTTTCCTACATCTTTTTTGGAGTGTATGTATGTGTGTATGTGTGTCAATTTTTTTTTTTTTACTAGGCTAATTAAGATAGTAAAACTAAGTAGACCTCCTACTGCCGGCGTCTGCTGTTAGGTGCTTTGCCTGAAACCATGCGATGTTCATTCTCTCCGCCTTTTAATTGGTGGGGGAGAAAGAGCGATTGGCCCCATGTCCACCTCACATTGCAATGATCGTTCTCTCCGTGATACCACTTCTAACGTGCGAGCAGCATTCGGACTTCAAGCAAACTAGAAACTGAACTCAACTCTTCAACACTTGAATAAATTTGCTCCAAAACTGAACATCCTGCAGTCCTTTGCCGAATACCTCATCTGAGCCTGGGACTGTGAGACGTACAAAGACCTGCTCCTTGCCTCTAAGGAGTTTGTGATCCATGAGAGAAAATAAGACTTACGAAGAGAAGAAGAGACGAGACAATAATACAAGAGAACGTGATTTTCGTATAGCAGAAATGCCAGATATTGTGGGAATTCCAAAGAAGTCGCAACATTTTGAAATCGATTCTCATAGCAGAAAGTGACATTTAAGCCGGACATTGGAATATGAGTAGGATTTCAATCGGTAGAAATGTGGGAATGGCATTCGGGATGGAGCTACCTAGCCAGTAGAGTCTTTCAGATCGTCTCGATCAGAGCATACTGTGAGAAGCATGGTGTGAGCGGTGTAAAAGGTGTCTTGGAGTCGGATTATGGAAGTCAAAGGGAACTAAGTTCACTGGCCACCTGCAGCGCCTGCGAGGCCTTGCCATGTGGAGTTAAGGGCTTTGGAGTCAGGGATCTGGAGTTGGGCCAGTTGCTTAGCTTCTCTAAGTCTGTTTCCCTATCTTAGAAAATGGAAGAAAAAGTAGGACAAGATCATGAAGATTAAATGAGATAATACATCAGACAAGTCTAACATGCAATACACATTCAAGACGCGGCAGGTATTTTTATTTCCTGACAATCCTCAATAATTTCCTAAGGCGAAGTGCTATTTATATTTGAAGAAACTGGAGCCAAGAGAAGTGCTTGGCCAAGGCTGTGCTTCTAACATACGATGAAAGCAGAAATGGGAGCTTATGTCTCTCTAATTCGCCCATCCTCGTTCCTTTAACCACACTGCATTGCCTCCATGGGTAAGGAGAGGTTTGGACTTCATTGTATAAGCAATAGGGGGCGATTAAAGAATTTTGGGCATGGGAGAGACACCATCAGAAACGGCAGTAGAGCATTTGCCTGGCAGCAGCATGAAGCCGGGATAGTTTAGCGGGGACAAGAGGCTGGAGGCAGAAAAACAGTTGGGAAATGTGAACAAGAGTCTTATAAATTGGACCAAATCCCCAGCAAGAGAAGCATCTCTCTGTGAATGGAAAGTAGGTCACGGATTCAGTAGCTACCGTGGCACCTGAATGAATTCGAGGTGATTGGGGAAGAGAAAGTAACAAATGTGGGGCCAAGGTTTCTAGCCTAGAAAGATGTGGGGTATAGATTTGAGCTGGGGGAGAAAGACGGGTTTGGGTTTAGACTTGTACTGAGCTTCATCAGGTAACTGGAAACCTGGGTGAAATGTTGCTGAGACAGCTGAGGATTTCACCAGAAAGGGGGAAAGTTTGGGGAAAACAAAAGAAGAGGAAGAGGCACAGAAGGGAACCAGGAGGAAGTGAAACATCAGGGAAGCTGAAGAAAAGAATTTATAAAAGAGAAGGAGGGGTAAGGAGCGGACTGCGCACAGGATGAGGCAGGGTGCTTCGGGGATGACTAAGGAAACCCTTGAGGAAGAAGTCAGGATGCAGCGAATTCATTCCTCAAGGGTCCAAACAAGGGCGCGGTGGCCCCCAGACATCTACAGTCCTGAGATGAGTGGCAAAGAGCAGGTTTCCTCCTCCCATTCTAGAAATCAGTTTGCAGTTGACAGTGGTTCTACCAGACATCAACCCCACGAAAGCACGGGAGCTCATGCGGGCCCCGCTGTGTGAATACACGCCTGGCATTATCTACGGAAGTTTAGGGAAATGTTTTTGAAAGTTCAGTAATTCTCTCATCATACAGTCTGCGCCAATTCGTAATTTTTGCAGAGTCGCTAAATGAATTTAGCCATTTTGCAAACTAGCCTTCGGGATAAATCACGATAACAAAATTGATCACCCTGGAGGGACATTCCTCTACATTCAAATATTTTCATTTCTGATCCTTACTGATGTGGAATTATCATTGGTTTTCAGGCATTTTTATTTTTCCAACAACAAAAAACTAGGTATCTAAGTAGAACTTGATCACGAAATTACTTTCTTTAAGGTCCCACAGCCCGCCCGCCCCCCCACCAAAGAAAACAATAGTTAAGAAAACCAGACACACGATTGTGAATATTTTGGGGGGTAAAGAAGAGTACTTTCAAAACAGCAATTGGAGGATGATATGAGGGCTTTAAAATTGAACACCAGGAGTTGAAACAATCATTATAAAAAGGAATTAAATTTATTACAACTCTGAACAAATAGGCAAGACTTTCTCATTACATAAAAGGATTTCGATACCCTCAATTTATTAATATATTTTATAAGTGTTTACCACATGTCTAGAAGCCATAAATGTCTTCCTTTCCTTATTTTTTTTTTTATAGTATGGCATCAAAGTTTCCCTTCATGCCAACACTGAAAGTTATTATTAATAGGAACTTAGAAAGAAAATAAGGCAAGACATTATAATTCTTTCAAAATAGCTTAGATTATGGGCTAATTTTAGAGGGATAGAGAAAAAATGTTCTTTTTCTACTAAGAAAAATGGAGAACAGGGCATTTGGTCACTTTATAACCTCCAGCAGGCAAAGAGGAGGGTATAAATGCTTTAGAGTTGCTGACTATCCTCCAAAGAAGTGACAAAGCATTCCCGATTTAGCCCGGTGCCCTGGGACTGTTAGGAGAATTCAGTCAACTCAAGCTGGCCAGACCATGGCTTCCCCATGGTCCCCCACTCGGAATGTCTAGAGATGGTTATGGTGACTGACTGTGCCACCATGAACATAGCTTCAGATTTCTTTGTTATGATGGAATATGCCCCTCCCAACAACCAAAAAAAAAAAAGAAGAAGAAGAAGAAGAAAGAGAGAGAGAGGTTGGGACCAGGCACATCTTCCAAGCATGTCCGTGTACAGCTCGTCCATTGCATAGGTCAGCAGTATAGACAGTGAGAGGGAGGTGTGTAGACACTGAGTCAGGACTTCGCTGCTGCCGATACCCTAGAAGTGGTGCCACCTTTCCGCCAGACGGCATCAGCTAAAAGCAAGCCGAGCGATGCCGTGGGTGATGACGAGCTCAATTTTAGAACACTTGCCACTCTGCGCTGGATAGGACGTGCTTTTCCAAACCCAGGTGCTTCAGGAACTTCAGATGGACAAGATTCCAACAAGTGTTGAGAGGTCTTGAGTTTTGTTCCTAGAAATATATGTAAAATTAGGAGTAGCATTTACCATCATCTGGAAGGAGTTTTTGGGGCCAAAATAAAGAGTCTTATTTTAGATTCGTTTCACTATAATGCCATCTAAATAACTCCATTTTTCATACTTAGATTTTGCGCTGTAACTTGTACTTGGCCATAATGGTTTTGTCTGTGATTGTGCCCCTAAGGCTGATTGGATTTTCCACTGTGCCTTCTGACCAAAGAGAAGAGAAATATGATTCTCTTGTGTCTTGAGGCAACTTATTAAATGTCTCATTGTGCAAATATAGTTTATAATACTGGAGGGCAAGAGCTTGTATGGATGGACACATTTAATTCCTAACACTGGCTACACCAGCATTTAGGCTAGCCTTAGGTTCACCATCCAGATAAACAGATGAGAAATAATGGCTACAGAATTGTCCAAATAGTGGTACGTTTAAGATACAGAAGTCATAATGTCGAAATCACTTAGACCAACTTGAAAGGGGGACATGCCACCTGCAGCTGCTACAGACAGCCCCTCACTTCCAGCAGCTCGTCTTGGTACCCAGCCCTGCCTGCAGGTCTTCTCTTAACCTGCATCAAGATAGTACTAACCACCAAAACACATATTTACTAAATCAGCAGGATGTACAACCCATCTGTTCAAAGTCAAAGCGGTAGGGATTCTTCTGACTGACTGTAGCTTAGAAAAAATAGATCTTTTTTGCAACATTTTATTTTTTAAAAAAATCATCAAGTAGGGGAGGGGAGATGTAAAGGGGTCGAATATTTGGTGATGGAAGGAAATTTAACTTTGGGTGGTAAACACACAAACACTGTACATATCACAGATTATTGAACTGTACACCTAAAACTTATGTGATTTTCTTAACCAATGTCATCCCAATAATTTTAGTTCAAAAATAGTAATTAAAAAAAATCAAGTGTTAAAATGTTTTCATGCTTTACTATATCTGAGAAAAGCAAATGTGATGTGTGTGGATTCTTGAATCAACAAAAGGATAAAGAAAGGCCCTAGTTTTGGAAATAAAGCATTTATGCAAAAGGAAGATATCTTATTTGAGCACGATTTTGAACGACACAAACATTTTTGAAGCATATATAGAACCAGTTCCTTGGTTATAAGAAAAAGTGATAGGCTCATTTATAAAGTTGGGGAAAAAGTTAATGGCATAGTAGAAACCAAGTCCGATGCAGCGAATCCTTATGCCTCAGTTTGGGCAAAAGAATCGCTCCTCTCCTAAACACGTCAGAACAGGAAGACATCTCAGCAGCACCAAAGCCGCGTTCCATCACTTCTGGAAATGAACTTGTTGGTTCGATGTCAAAGTGCAGGAGAAGGCATCCAGCACCTATTCAGAAGCATCAGAGAATTCTGCAGAGAAGCTAATGCGAGGGAGCAGCGCAGCCTTCTCCGCCAGCAGTCACCACTCAGCGGATTTCTAGAGCATCCACTCACGTTCGACCCACAGTGACCGTTTTCTAGAGATGACTCTAGATTTGAATACAGTTCCGAGGCCCTTGGAGCAATGAACGATGCTGATACAAAGATGCCATTTTCTGTTTAACGCCGTCGAGCTCATTTTAAGAAAACTCATCCAACCCAGCCCATGAAGAAAAGCCTTCAAAAAGGAACATTTATGATCTCGTATTTAAGTGATTTTTCTAAAATCAAAGTTCAGCTATTGAGTGGCCGAATTATGTCTAGATCCCAAATTTTTGGTTCCAAAGCCATTCTCTTCCCCTTGTTGCTTATTTTGCTCCCAATTTCCCCTTAATGTTATAGACACATTAACTTTGTGGTGATACGAGCCAAGCTATTTCTGTTGCAGTGGTCACACTTGGGTCAATGTCCATTTACTGGTTTCTTCAATACTTTATGCGTCCTCCTGGAAAGGCTAGAAATACAGCCCTTAGTGACCCTGCGAACAAAAAATGTGCTATAAGGCATCAAAGCTTAATTTCATGAACCATCTGATAAGACATTTTATAGGAGAACAGCACTTGCCAGAGTCCCAAAGAGTGGCGTATGCAAGAGTCTGCTCTGGGGCAGGAGGGTGACGGAGTGGAAATTGCAAGATGCCTCCTGGCACAACTTGCAGATGCTCTCTGGTCTCAAGCGATTGCCCTTCCGGGCCTGGCCTCAGTTTCCCCTCTCTCCAAAAGAGAAAGATTCTTCTGCGCAGTGGGAAAAAGGCCTGTGAGGAAGCCGCTGCCACTGCCAGGGCCGAGTAAGGAAATTCCTTTCCATTTCTTTCCCATTATGTGCAAGGTTAGAGTGGCCGTCTGAGGTAGGCCTTCCCTTCCCCTTGAAGCTAGCCGGTCTTCGCACGGTGATGTCATGGAAGCAGCAGGGAGAACGAGAGTCTGCACTGTGCAAGCCTTCGGTCAGTATCTCACAGGTCCTTTGGAACTCGGAGATTCTGTGACAAAATCCTAGAATGCAGATAAGTAGCTCTACTTGGGCAACGGGAGAGAAAAGTGTGGAGCAAGCAGACAAATCCTTGATGCCTAGCCAGATAACCTCACGTGGGGGCGTTATTAAAACTGGATGCCTTTGTAACGGCTCAAACTCATAAGGACTTGGCTTTCTCCTTTCTGGCGTCTCTGATTTTCCGTTTGGAGATGATGGAAACACAACTGAGGGACGTGAATGAAATGTTGCTGGTTCCCAGATGTCGCTCCATAAGGAAAGAAGCAAAGCCTCCCCTTTCCAAGTCCGAGTCTCCCTGTTGCTGAAGACAGGCTCAGAATGTTACATCTCATTTGTGCTTGAAATTAAATGCTCCAAGACAGCATAATGTGCAAATCATACCTCAGGGGCCAGCTGCTCCTGGACCCTTCACAAGTCCTCAGGAGGTGGGATTACTTCAGAATACTTCTGGAATTTCCATCTCTTCTGTAGTTTGCACATAGCTTGAAAAAAGGGGAGGCAAACAATTCCTTGAGAGAGCCCAGCCTTAGCTGCTGGCCGTGTTTACTCTTGAACACTAAGAAACATACCAACTTTGAACGAAAAACATTCACGTGCAGATCAGTCCTGATTGGAAATCTGTCTTCTGAGGGCAAGCCACTTTCACAGACATTTCTCCCTGAATCCTCACACCTGTGCTGTGAGTAGATCGATCGATATCAGCTTTTCTTTACAGGTGGAGAAACGAGGCTGAGAGGTTATTCCCCAAGGAGAAACAGTCCTGCTGGTGGAACAGGGACTCGAACCTAGGTCTGTCTGATGAAGGCCTTTCCGCTAACCCAGAAGAGTGGACAGTGGGCCTCACCCTGCACATTAGAATCACCTGAGAAGCTTTTAAGACACACCCAGATTTGTTGCCTGCCTCAGACCAATTAAATAAAAAACTCCAGTCTGGAGCTGGGACTGCAGCCTGCAAACGCTCCTAGATTATTCTAACGTGCAGCGCCAGGGTGAGAACCACTGCTAAAGGAACATCCAGTCCCAGACCAGAGATTTCCAAGAATCCCCTGTGAGGAATGGAGGAGGAACCCCCGGGGAGGAGGAATCCCCCCAAGGCGTGCCACAGCCGGCCACTAGACGCACACTTCGTGGGTGCTCTGAAGTGTTTTCTGCTGACGGACGTGGACCTGCCACACCGTGGAATGAAGTTGCCTCTGAACTGCAGAAGAGGCCACTTCTTTCCTACTTCCGTTGGCCATTTGGCTGCCTGTGGGTGACGAATGCGTACGGGGAGCCTGCGGGGTGGCCCCAAAACGTTTGGCCTGGGCGACCCCAGGCACAGTTGCCCTGAAATGAGACGAGAAGGCCGCAGGTGGTGCTGCGGGTTGAAGGGAACAACCAGGAGCTCGGTTCGGAGATGTCCGTTCGGTGCTTACGCCCATCGAGTTTGTAGAGTCCGCGGCACAGCGCAGGGGGAAGTCGGCCGCGATGGCCGCCGTCCCCATCCCCGTGATCACGCTCCTGCCGCCGCTCCACCTCGAATTCCGCAGCGGTCGGAACTCAGTGCAGGAGCTCAGTGCAGGTCAGTGTGCGCTGTTTGCTGGCTTCTGATTTTGTGCAAGGTGCTTCCGTGGCCTGGTGCCTCAGTAGTGCAGGCGGGGTGGTGTCTGTCCTGCAGGATCCCCAGTGCTTACCCCAATACCCGGCCGCTAAGGTACCCAGCCATCTCCTCAGACGCCATTTTCCTTGCCACCGCCACCTCCCCATACACACACACAAACACACACACACACCCTAGATGTCCCAAGGCATAAGAATAACCTTCACACCACATTTTTTTCTTATTCCTTTGGACAAAAGAGGATATTTATTATATAAAAGATCAGAGGACAAACACCACAAAGATTGTGTTGAGTTCCAATTCCAGTAATGGTGGTATGGCTTGTATTGAACTAACTCTCTCTGGAAGATAATAATTAACTCTTGACAAGACCATTAAAAAACAAAACAAAACAAAACACTATTTGGAGGCACTGGAGAGTGGCCAAAAGCAGGCATAAACTAGAGGGGATTCCACTCTTGAGAGAGGGGAACTCTACTGAGGACCACATTACGTAGTCTTTTCCCTGAGGGTCATCTCCAGTCTGCGTGACATGAGGAGACTAGAACTTAAGCGAAAGCCACGGACTTATTGCTCTGAGGTACCAGAAGACATCATCGGAGCTGCCAGAGTGGCTAGAAATTGAAGGTGAAATCTAAGAAAAGTGGTAGCTCCAGGCAGGGAACCTCAACATCTGCAGATGAATTTATCTCAAACTCATGGCCGACCCCTGACCTGTCAGTGTGCGGGGAGACACTTTTAAATTAAGGAGCTGCAGAAAGCGACAGCTGGGAAGCCGAAGAAGCACAGAAGATACGTCGGCGCTGCTGCCACAGAAGAAACCGAGCTCGCAGCTCGTGTCTCATCAGGGTAGCTGTGGGCCGGCAACAAGCAGCCACTCTGGTGGTCTTCGAAGAAAGATGACATCCAGTCACTGTAGCATTTAAATCACGATGACTAGGATATAATGAAAAATTACCGAACATAAAAGAAAACCAAAAAGTAATCTTGCCTTAGTCAAAAGAAAAAGCAGTCAAAAGAAACTGACCCCAATATGTATCAATTGTTATCATTAGCAGACAAGGGCTTTAAGGCAATTTTTATAAATATGCTCAAAGACTTACAAAAAAGATCATCGTAATAAATTTTAAGATGGAAAATTTGACATGGAAATTTTAAGATAGAAATAGGAGGTTAAAAAACAATTGAATTCTAAAACTGCAAAGTGTATCTGAAACGATCGTTTTACTGGGTGGGCTTGACAGCAGGTCGGAGACAGTGAAGAAATGTCGGCAAACAGTAGAAAGCATCCGATAGGAAGGAAAAAGAAACACTGAAAAAAATGAACAAAGCTGCTGTGATTTCTGGGGCAATAACATGTGGTCTAACATATGTGTAATTAGAATCTCAGAAGCACAAAGAATAAGGAAGAAAAAAAATCTGAAGAAATAATGGCTGAAAATTTAGTAAATTCGGTGAAAACTATCAACCCACACAGATCAAAGAAGTTCAGCAAATCCCAAGCAGAATAAATTCTGTAAAGAGAACTGTACTTAAGTACATCCTAGACTGTTGAAAAACAGATGTACAGAGAAAATCTTGAAAGTCACGCACACACACGAAAAGATAATATGACCAAGAAACTATGTTAAGAATGAATGAATACTTCTCATCAGAAACACTGGGGGTCAGAAGACAATGGATCATGTATAAACTGCTGAAAAGATGTCAGAAACAATCTTAACTTCTACTCCCCCTCCTACCTGACTGCGTGCGCAGCCTGCGTGTGCGCGTGTATGTGTGTGTGGTTCTATGCAGTTTTACCACACATACCTATTTTGTTTCATTTTGATTTTTTTCCTAATGTCTATTAGCATAAGACATGGTTTTGTGCTGAAGAATTTATAGTCTGGTTAAGAAGACCAAGGAAACATGTAAGAAAAGTTAAAATATATATTTAGAAAATGTTTTATTTAGCTTTGTTATTGAGGATAATTTATACATAGCAAAGAACGCAAATTTTAAATGTAGAACATGATCAGTGTTACATATGTGCACACAATGTAATAAGCACCCAGATGAAGATGTGAAGCATTCCTGTCACCCCCCCCCCCCCGCCCCGGAAGGTTCTCTCGTGCTGTTGCTCAGTCGAGACCCCCAACCAGAAGTAACCACCAGGCTGGCTTCTATCACCAGTTAATTTTGCTTGTGGTTAACATTTCATATAAATGGAATCATATAGTATATTCTCTTGCGCCTATTTTTTTTGTTTGTTTTTTGTTTTTTTAAATTAAACAAAGCCCCTGTTTTAGCTATGTTATTGTTTGTATTTACAGTCAACTTCTTTTTATTAGTTTGTTGTATTCCATTGTATAAATATCCCACAACTCATCACTCACCTGTTGGATACTTGCCCTGTTTCTGGTTTGGGGTTATTATGACTGTAACTGCCATGAATATTATTGTACCTGTCTTTCGGTGGACGTGTGCCGTATTTCCTCTAGAGCCATGTTGAAAGTAGGATTGCTGGTACATAGGCCAGACATAGAGTTAGCTTTAGCACATAGTGCTAAATAACTTTACAAAGTAGTTGAACCAAGTTACACTCTTGTCAACACGTACGAGAGTTCCCATTGCTTGCCATGCTTGCCAACACACGGTAGTCTCAGTCTTTTTAATCTGAGCCATTCTGGTGCCTGTGTAGAGTGAGGTCACTGTGGTTTTACTTTGCATTCCCTAATGAGTAGCGATGGTGGACGTGCTGTGTCATCCGAGCACGGACGGGCCCATGTAGGAGGTACCTAAAGTTCGTTCGATTAAGTTGAGTCGGCTCACTCCCCTGTTGCTCTTCGCCAACCCCCTCCCTGCCTCGACTTCGCATGGAGCCCGTGGGACAGAATTTTTCAGGAATCAGAATGGGAACTAGGAGAGAAATACACCTACCCATCCCACCTTAAGGCTCTGCCTTTGAGATAGAGGCAGTAGCCCTGCATCCTTCTTCCCAGGGACCTTCAGTGGGGCATTGTCCTGGAATTCTTCACAGCTTCCCTACAGCGGAATCACTCAGGACTCTCTCTATGAATTGGCTACGAGAAGGAGAGTGGCTGTCTAAGTTTATGACATCAAGATGGTAGCACAACTAAGGTGGGAACCGGGGTCCCGAATCTAAACCCATGGCTGAGCTCACGCAGAGAGCCCAAGACAAGCAGCACCTGATGCCCGCACGAGTCCCTCCACTCCGGTGCTGCCGGGTTTAGGACAGCAGCCCGTTGCCAGGTGGCAGATACGTGGGGAGCAGCTGCCTCTCTGCCTTGGACCCTGGATCGGAACGAGCGCTTTTCATCCCCACCTAGATATTAATCACATTGCGAACTGCCAGCCCGTCGCCAGCTGCATTCCTTGACGGCCCATGTGTTAATAAGGCCCGAGCACTCCTGGCACGCTGGGACACAATGCGTGGATTCACCAGACAGGATTACAGAAGGGGCTTTTCTTTGCTGCGCCAGGCCCGGGAGTTTGTGTGCATTTCTGCTTCAACACGGCATCTCCAAGGAGGCTTTCACTTTCTAAGAAGGATGCTACCCACTGAGCTATTCAGAGTAAGTAAATGAGAAAATGGGTTAATAAAATCCATGCTAGAGAAAAGGAAAATAAGATTAGGAGGCTGACGTTTGGGCTGAGAGTGCTTTTCTGGGCTCCAGGAAAAACGGAACAAGATGATTTATTTTTTTTTTTTCTAGCCCAAAGGACGTCATGCCCACAACACCAACACTAATCCAATTTTCCTGTTCTAACAAGTATTTTATCAACACCTTGAAAGTTTAGTTCTCATACCGACTTAGCTACTAGTTCCACTTTATAGATATATTTTCAATTTCTTTGGCAGAACTTGACGATACGATGCTTATTGGCCCCGACACAAAAGTCGCGGGGTATGTTTGATATCATTTTTCAACCATAACCACAATTTTGGGAGTTCCCACTTTTAAAGCCCAAAGAACCTGTGAGTTAATTAAGAGGCGTTTGGGTAGCTTGGATAGTGAAAGT
This sequence comes from Rousettus aegyptiacus, assembly GCF_014176215.1. NCBI lineage: Eukaryota > Metazoa > Chordata > Mammalia > Chiroptera > Pteropodidae > Rousettus > Rousettus aegyptiacus. The sequence goes on from NW_023416309.1 coordinate 106,022,559, forward strand.
CCGCAGCCAGCCCGGGGTGCCAGGCCCTTCCTGGCCTGGTTAGAATTCACCTTGTTTGGCGAACAGACAGTCATGACTTTTCTCCTTAACCAGAGTTAGGAAGGAAAAAGACACAGAGAAGCTGAGAACGGACAATTTCACCGGTTAAGACTCTCTCCCAAACTTTCAAGCTGAAAGGTTTTTGAAGAGTTTCAAGCATGTTTTTGCAAGACATTAAAAAAGAAGAAAGGTTAACTATAAAAATTGAAGTTTGGCAGGCAGTATTCCCCGAACTCAATGCATTGCTTGTGGTATTTGGAAAAAAGAAAAGAATTTTGCTTTGAAAATGTCATACTCCAAAGAAGTTTTTGTAGTTATTTCTAGGGGAGTTGACTCCTATTTAGTTGAATGGATGATTTGACTGTTCCTTTAAAGATACTTCAAACTGTTCCAAACAGCTTTTTTTTTTTTTTTTTTTTGGAATGACAGAGGACCCACCCTACACAACACTCCAATAAAACAGAGCAGGAGGGAAGTCGTTTCCATTTCAGTGGAGAAACGATAATTACAAAAACGTTACATTACACGGCTCATGCCTGATCATCTTAAAAAACATGGGAACATGTGCCATTCAGCTGGCCCCAGGAAAGTCCCCAGATGGGAGGCGGGCAATCGGGTGACCGTCGGAGCCTCAGAGAGGAGCTCGCCACCACGCCGTACACGCGACGGTTCTGCTGCTCTTCATTCTTCCACGTCACGTGGCTCGGGGAGGCGCTGGGAGGAGGGCGGCTGGGCTGTCACGTCTCTGACTTGCTTCCCTCTGCATCAGGGGACAGCCACGCCGCCAAGGCCCTGGCGTTGCGGCGGTTTTAATCAGGAGGCTGCCAGCAGGGGATGGCGCCCAGCGTGGCGGGCACCCCGGGGTGGGGGGGCCAGCTTTCCACTGGGGGGAAACCGTCTGCGTGCGAAAGGACGTCAGGTGACAAGACGTGATCGTGACGGGCGGTGGGGCAGCATCTCGCGGCTCCGGCACCGCTGCGTTCGCGCAGAGCGATGGCAGTTGTCTTCCGTTCCGCGCGGGTCGTGGTGCTGAGACTGTGTTTGCTGAAAGAGACCGTGGAGGCGATCGAGCCAGCCCAACGCCCTCACTCCACCGAAGGAGAAGCTAAGAGATGGATTGGCTGGACCGAACCACTCCAGTGCCCTTGACTCTAGGTGGGCACTAAAATGGGTGTGTCCCCTGGAGCGCCCCCTCCACTCCGCCAGAGGAGGGCTTCAGTCTTAGCACAGTGCCCGGCGCAGAGTGGGTGCTCAGTGAATGTCAGCGGGAGCGAGTGGACAGCCTCGGCCTCCATCCGCTCCTCCCAAAACCAAAGGCTTCTTGCTGGAACGAAAGGGTTCCAGCAAGATCACTGAGGAGTGAATTCTGCTTTCCTGTTGACTTCTCCTGCAAGGCCAGACAGAGTTCCTGCGTCCTGGAGGTCCAGGGGACCTCGAGGATTAGTTCAGTCTATTAGCGCACACATCGAGGCCATGGCTTCGGCCCATCCCGTTGTCCCTGCGCCGGCACTAGAGATTATGTCCTAGTCCATCGTGTATGCTTGTGATGGGTCGTGGAGCCCAGACCAGGGAGCTAGAGCGGCTGGAGGCAGATTCATCACCACCGCGGGATGGGCAGAGCCGGTCGGCAGGATCAGGTTGCAAGGAGGAGGAGGAAGGTCTAGGACACCTCGGATGTGCTTAGTCATGGGCGTGGCAGACTGCCAGGGATTTTGAGAACTTGGTAGCATTTGACTCTTCCTAAGAATGTCTCCTTCACCTTTATCTCCTCTCCTGTTGCTTCTCGGGCCAAGGATCCCCCAACTCTGAACTTCCTTCTGCTCTCCCCAGCCCTTTGAGCTAATTGCCGGCAATGTCTAATAGAATCGGGTTGCATTTCCGAGCTTCACCAGTAGGTGCCCCTGTTTAACTCACGATGGGCTTCAACTTGTACCTGCCATTTGTCACTTGCCTTCGACGGAGCATCAGTGTTCGATTTGGACAATACTGTAAGATGACGGTTTTGTCAAACAAAGGCTACTGTAGTTCTCGTACCCTCAGCAGCAAGTCCGCAGTGGTCTGCGACGGCAGCCACAGCCACGCGCCGGTGCCGCTCACGCCCCGGAACGTGCTAGGACCTGAGGGTACACAGGAAGGCGCCGTTTCTAGCCTCCAGGAGCTTATGGTCTTGGGGGCTCGATGACTCCATTCTTATCCATTTTGCGTACACAGATCAATTATTGAAAAAATAACAATGAGTGTCCTGAGCTCCTGCTAAAACTGCGCCCTCTAAGAATCCCGACAGTTCTCGGAGACAGGGACTCTTCGCCGTCGCACAGGCCAGGAAACTGAGGCAGGGGGAGGTTGGGTAACTTGCCCTGGGAAACTTGTCCTCAAGCAGTATGAGACAGAGCGAGATGTCGACTCAGGTTAAATCATAGATGCAAAGCCAGGTGACTGGGGTGGTGGGTGTGACTTGCCGTGGGGTCTGTGGGTCTTAAGTTCATGCTTCACTTGTCCCCTCCTTCCTTACCCCTTGTACGTTCACACACATGCACACACACACCTCATCTCCCCTCCAGTGGGCGCCTGGGGGTGAGGAAGGGAAGCCGCCCATCCTGGGAGTGCCGACTGGGGCCTGTTGCTGCTTTGAGGCCAGAGTCTGGTGGAAGCTTGTTAGAAAGAACGTCCCTGGCGTCGGGCCCTCTCGCGCCTCCGACACAAGTAGGTGTTCCTGACACCTGCTCTCATCACACATGAAGCTTTTCTCTCTGAAAGAGACATAAAAGGAAGGCCTCTTACTCGGCTCCTGAAGTTAGACTCTCCGGCCTGCAGCCCCTTTGGAACCCTCATGGTAAATTCTAGTTTGGTTTCACTTGGTAATGAACGTCCATTTTCTCTTGCTGCAGAAATGTCTGTCACCCCAAAGGGAAATATGGATAGGACAAGGGATGCAGAGGACTCAAGCCAACCCCTGACTCCAGGTCCCCCAAAACATCTGGGGGTACCATGCTGGAGTCCCAGGGCCTCTGTGCCAGCCCAGAACCCTTCCCCACACGCCTTAGTGCCAGGCCCTGACCAGCAAGCAGAATTACCCATCAGAAGCCAGGATTAGACTTCCCAAAAACAATAGTTAAAAACACGCTTCATATCATATCTTCTTTTTGTGAGGCGAGAACATTAAAAGAAACATTTTCAAAAGTATTTTAGAATAACCCAGGGCATTTTAAACCTCTTTAAAAACAATTCCAGTCCTTCCATGTTTTTTTTCCCCTGCCATTATAAACATCCCCGAGCATCTTACTTTCCAATGTGCAAAGATTAGAAAACCACTATAAAAGGCAAATCCTGGAGTGAGGAGGAGAGATTACGATTATTCCTAACGTGGGCCAAGTTAGGCTTACCGTGCTTTTAAAACCTTTTATTTCTTGACTGTCAAACTGTTTGAGCAGTTGTAGTTCTGGAAAAAAAAAAATGCAAACGAAACCCTCCAATTCAAGTAGAAGTTCCTCCAGGGTCTGCACAAATCATATTAGTAAGCGGCTTTTATGTATCTAGAATAATTACGCTTGATTTGAAGAAGTTTGCTTTTTGTTAAGCTAACTTTAGCATCCATTCTAATCGGGAGCAGATGCACTGTAGACCAGGCAGCGACTTTTGCTCACATATAAATATCTGTGTTTACATACATGTCACTTGTCAGAGACAAACACAACCTGTGACATCCGCCGCCCTTTACAGTTGCTCAAGTGACCCTGAGTTTTGGTAAATTCTCACTGGGTAGACGAGGTCACCTGCCCCCCTCAACTGGGAAGTTGCTGCCCAGGCTCAGGTGCCCGCGTCTTCATCCCAAGAGCAGAATGGCTCTAGCACTGTGGCTCCTTCCGAGTGACATGCCCACATTTGCGACGCCTCCCCCTCTGAGAAATGGCAGAGTGACCTGGAAGAAACAGTCAGCTGAGCCTTTACAGGAATCCTCTCTCAGAGAAGGAGTTCAGTCCCTGGGAGAGAAGAGCCCCAGGCCTTCAGAGAAAGTATGAGAAACATTTTTATCTTTTCACAGAAAGCAGCCTACTTTTCAGAACCTGCTGCTTTTTGATCCCCGCCCCCCACCCCCGGAGTGCTCACCGAAGAGTGTGTATAAATAAGACAGAAGAAATAAAAACGCAGGATGAGGCGTTTTGAAATAAAAACCTAAGACGGGCTCATTTCGGATCAAATCATAAGCATAAATATTGGGGTCCCCAGGCAGTTTGCCCTCTTCCCCAGCTCTGGCGGGAGGGCCCGACTGATTCCCAGGGACACAGGAATGCACGGCTGGCCGTGGCTTCCTGTCTGACGGACTGGGGAGGGACCCGGCGGGGCGGGGGGGGGGGGGGGTAGGGGGGGCACGAGCTGCCGCCCTTAGACCAGCAGGAAGGCCGGGCCCAACCCTGGGCTCGGAGAGCCCGGCGGAGGTCTCGCAGGCCGGCGAAGGGCAGACCTGTCTGCTGGGCTCTGGGTGCGGAGTCCCACCCCGCAGCTCGGTGACACACGGCAGGAGGTCTGCTCTGTCAGGGCCTAGCAGACGGAGCAGGGAGCTTTCCAGATGTTGTGCACACTCAAGCGAGGTTTTATTGTATTCCTTTTTTTTTTTTTTTTTAATGAGAAGGGGAGTAGTAACAAGGGCAAAAACGTGAGCTTTCGCATCCTCAGTTGGCGGTGCGCGTGCGCGTGCGCGTCGGGCGGGAAGAGAGGCGTGGGCGGCGCTGGAAATGTCGCGTCTGGACCGGGAGAGGGGCCGCCTCCCGTGACCGTGACCGTGACCGGAGGTGGCTCCGTGCTGCAGCGCTGCAGGGACGCGCTCTTCCCCGCTCTCCGGCTTCCATCCTCTCCGTGCAGACGAGCGTTCCAAGTGGGATCAAAGGAAGCGGAGAAATGAAGCACGCATTGCCAGCGTCGGTTAGCACCCCACCATTCCTGCCTCACCCCCCTTCCCCCCCTCCGCCCCCAAACAAGGAGAGACAGACAGGAGAATGACCCAGACTTTGAAAAAATAAAAAATAAATAAATAAATAAATAGAGGAGAGACTCGTGATGCCTTTTTCTCCCAATGATGAGGATCCACGTTGAGTCTGACGTTTCTCTTCAGTGGGCCGCAAAGTTCCCTCTCTCCTCTCCATCAGAGAGCCTCTTTGGGGGAGAGACCTTTTTAACAAGCCATTTCCTGGCACGTGAATAGCCGGTCCCTTCCCCACTTGAACAGTGTCCTGCACCATGTCAGACCGCAAAGCCCTAATTAAACCCATTCTTTAATTGTGTCTTTTTGCTTCATTACCCCCCCCCCTTTGATGAGGGCTGAATCTCTCCGATCGCCCCGAAATCATCCCTTTCTCTTTCTTTTCGAAAGAGGATGGAAAATCGCTCACGGGGGAGCTGTCATTGGGGATTTCCCTCCTTCCTTTTTTTTTTCTTCTTCATCAAGTTGGGGACACAGGCCCTTCCCTGCCCCATCCCCCATCTTCTGGAGCAAGCCAGCAGTTAAAGGACATTCACACCTTCCCCCTTCCCAGCTCCCCTATTCTTATGAAGTTTCCATTGATTATTGTCCCGAAATTCCTTGGTCGGTCATAGATAAAAGGATAATGACTTCAAAGGGAAGAGTTAAGAGTTTAACCCCAAGCTAAGAGAGTGGACAACTAGATAATTGAGGGTAATAACCCATCACAGACTTGCTTTCAAAGGATCGCCAAGCTGAAGTCTCAGGTGGCTTTAATTTTATTAACATTTGTAGCCACTGACTTGAGAAGACGGTCTGGAGTCATTAGGGGCTTCAAAGCTGCAGGTAACACTGCGCCCGGCCAGCAACCTGACATCAATTTGGGCCTGAGCGCTCACGGGATGGCAGCCATTGCCGCTAACTCCGAACTGCTCTGCCAAATCACAGACCCCTGCAACTCCGAGGGGGGGGGAGGGGATCAAAGGTCCTGCTTGGCCCCCACCGCTTCACGACGGAGGCAATCAAGAAATCAAACCGAATGAAGACTCGCAAAAAGCGCACGCGTTCTCAGAGGCCGGGGATCTTGGCTCCCGCCCTGCACCCCAGATCTGCTCTGCACTGGTCTAGGGGGCGGGAACTAGGTGTCAGGAGGTCTCTGGAGGTGGGATGGGGCCTCCTGACCTCCCCTCCCAGCCTCAGCCCCTCTCAGCCTTCCTTGCATCCTGAGAGATGCTCACAACATTCCCTGGTAAGAATGAGGCCTGAGGCCTGGCTATCAGGCTGATACCCATTATATGACTGAGAAAATGGCATTTCAAAAGGGTGAGGTGTCCTGCCCCCAAATCACCGGCTAGCTGTGGGCTAGCTGGTGGTCAGCAGAACCGAGACCAGGGGCCAAGCTCTGACTCTGCAGCTCCCTACGAGCCTTGGGGACCACAAGCTGGAAAGTCACCCGAGGGCAACTCCACAGTGATTGAGCGTAGACACTTGCAATGTCCCCGCTGGTGGGCAGCTCTCCGAACCCCGAGGTCGCCGTCCCGCTCTGCACACCCGCATGTGGCCCTTCACTCAGTCCCGAAGGCAAGAGAGAGGTCCTCCTCGCAGTCTCCACGGCCCCTGGGGACCCAGCACCCTGACGTGCTGCCGGATCGCCCAGCTCCTGTCCCCATTCTCCAGGCTTGGAGGGGAGCTCGCTAGCCTTCCGGGTCACTGAAATTGTGAGGCCTTCCCGGTGCATGGCTTCAGGCTGTCCTTTTGGCCGTTAGAAGTTTAACAAAAGGCCTGGGTCACTGAAATTGTGAGGCCTTCCCGGTGCATGGCTTCAGGCTGTCCTTTTGGCCGTTAGAAGTTTAACAAAAGGCCTTTGAAATGGATCAACGCTTGAAGAGCTGCCAGGGCAGCTACAGCCTCTCTCTGCAGCCTGACTTTGAGCCTGGTTCCCCAAGCGCATTCCTGGGCCTGGCTGTTGGGAGACAGGACTGGGCCAGGGTGGACGGAGGGTGGACGGAGGACCTTCACGCTGCCGGCATCCTCTGCCCTACCCGCTCATCTCCTCCCAGAGCCACTCGGGTCCCCCCAAGCGCCAAAAAACAGCCCCCAGACCACCGGGGCACCGCGGTACTCACCACGTGACCCAGACGTGTTCACGCGGTCGCCCGCAGGCCCGACACGGTCCCATCCATCTACAACCCTCACTCCAGTCCTTGTAAAAACCTGCTCTCGAGAAGTCTGCGACCGTCGCAAAAGGGTTGGCAACATCTGAAGCTGCGACCCCAATTCCTGGAGTGGAATTTCACAGTTCGGGCCTCCGTTTGGAGAATTGGGAGGGCAGGGGAGTCGTCCTGGCACCTCCGAAGTCACACCTTCGTCCAGGCCCCCCTGACCAGGGGAGGGGGCTGGCTGTGGCTGGGAGCCGGCCCGGCCCCTTGGCTTTGGCCCCTTCAACACCTGTCACCTGTCATCCAATCAGCTGGCCCACCACAGACTCTCCTGGATCACACGCAGGTTAGGCACTCCAGTGAGAGAGCGTGGTCAGTTCTTTGCATTTGGTTTGTTCTTGGAAAATTACCAGAGGGGGAAATATATATATACACACACACACACACACACACACACACACACATACATGATTATATATGAATGATTCATTCCAGAATCCAATCCAAAATCTTTAAAAATCATCTGCTAATTTAGATGCAGCCCAAATATTCCTACAAGAAGAAGGAACTTGGAGGTAACTGGAAACACCCCCCTTAACGTGCCCCGTCTTTCCTGCCGGGAGCTGCGCAGACACCTCCTGCATTTCTCTGCCCCAGAACTCCTTGTCAGCAGAGATGTGCCTGAGGTCGGGGTCACAGATCCCGGGCTCCGGGACAGAGCAAGCCCACATGTGAAACTGGATGCCGAGGATGTGAGTATCGCCAACCTTTGATTTTTATGATGTCGTAACCCAGATGTCTTAGTTTACACACATGTGCGGTGTGTTGGAATAAGCCCAGACTTTGAAGTCAGACAGACATGTGCTCCAGTCCAGATTCTGCCATTTACCCACCAGCTTAGCCTGGGCAAGTCCCATATAGCCTCTCAGAGCCTCGGTGTTTCCGGTGACGTGTGATGAAATACAGTCGCTTGGTAGTGAGGCCTCAACGCGACCTACCTGTGCTGGGCACCTGCCTCATGTGAACTGCTGGGAATGTAAAGGAGAGGGAATCTCACCCCCACCCCACCCTTGAAGAGTTTAGGGTTCAGGGATATGGACGGAGGCTCCCTTGCCATCAGTAGAATGCGAACTTGAATGTCCTAGGAGAACCTGGCCATCCTGGATCATGCCCCCTCTCTCCCATGCCCACCTGGGGCCCCAGCGTCACCCCAGTGAGATGGGACCTGAACCCCGACAGAGGAGCCTTCCGAGGTGACACTGTTTTATAGGGAGTCGTTGGTTCGTGGTTCTACCAGAGAGAGAAGGCGGAGGAGCCGCCAAGGGCAAAGGAAGCTGATTTGCCAAGAGAGAGGCAATGGCTCCCCTGCCTTACAGAAAGGGGCTCGGTGGCTGTGGAGCACCCCGAAAGGCTGGCCTGGCCCTGGAGGCACGTGAGGCAGGACAGGCCTCACATGTGGCTGAGTGTCAGGCCACAGGGGAGGGAGAGCAGGGAGCTGGCTCTGGGCCTGGTTAAAGGCTCATCAAAGTCGCATCGACTGGCTGACTTTGATCTCTATCCTCAGGTCTGAAGAGGTAACTCAGATGTTCAGTGATTAATTGCATTTGGGTAGTGATCACATGGCTTCGTGGTGTCTGTGGCTCGTAGGGGCAGACCAAGGTCTCTGCTGGCTTCCCTGCTGCAGGTCGAAGTTCTGCCCCTTCATCTGCACGAAGCCTGCAAGGGCGGCCACGTGCCCGCAGGGGACGCTTGGTAAAAGTCCCTTTCCTCCCTGCCGGCCCGTGTCTGACGTCACTCACCATTTCGTCACCATTTCGGAAGTGGAGTGTGCCCGGACATTCTTGGAGAACTCCCCCAGGCTGGAATCATGTTTTTATCCTTGTAACAATCTTAGTGATGGGTAGGGCAGGTGGTGACATCCTGGTTATGGGAACCAGGGGCAAAGGGCACTGAGTCACCAGTGGATGGGGACTTGCCCTTGCCCCACATCCAGGTGAGCAGTGGCCGCCCGAGGTCAGGCCTCCGGGCCCTGCAAGCCCAGCGCCGACTCCGGCTTCGAAGCCCTGTCGGCCGTGCGCGTGGTCCGTGGCTGGCTGTGAGGGCGACGTGGGGCCGGCGATCCTTCCTCTGCCGTGCGCCTCGGCCCCTCGCAGCTGGGAGGAAACTTTTAGGGCCACAGGGGCCCCGTCATCTTGGAAATGGAGCTGATGCCACAGTCCTGGTTTGGACTTTCCTTGACCGCCTAGATTTGAACCGTGTCCGTGCTTCCCGAGCATGGATTCCTGGCCAGGTGTGGCTGAGACCAACGCCCCGCGATGGCTCCGCGATGCCCAGGCGGCCGGTCTCCTGCCTGCAGCAGACGCCTCCGGGCTCTGCTCTCGCAGCCCTTCCCCGCCCCTCCCCGCCCCTCCCTCACACGGCGAGGGCCCTGAGAGGACAAAGCCTGCGTCTGACCCCCGCTGACACTGTCCCTGAGCCGAGGACGGCGCATGGTGCGTGGCAGGCACCTACAGACAGGTGGGGGGCCCGTCGACCTGGCGATGCTGCTTGGAACACGGCGCTGTGGTCTGACTGTGTTCCCCTCGAACCCTGCCCCCCCCCCCCATGGTGCTATTTGGAGGCGGGCCTTTGGAAGGCATTTCCTGTTAGATGAGGTCATGAGGGTGGGACCCCACAATGGAATTAGCATCCGTATAAGAAGGCGGGGAGAGCGGGGGCCCTGTCTCTGCCAAGTGAGGACGCACCGACCAGGTGGTGGTCGGCTGAAAGCCAGGAGGAGAGCTTTCACCTGGAACCAGATTGGCTGCCGCCTTGATCTTGGATCTGCAGCCTCCAGAAGTGTGAGAAACAAATTTCTGTTGTTCAAGCCACCGAGGCTCTGGAATTTCGTTAGGGCAGCCAGAGCAAACTAATGCACATGAGCACGATAAACCCAAACAGGTACATTGCTGAGTAAAAACCAATTCCAAGGCACCTCTGCTGGATTCGAGCGTCGACACCTGCTAGAAGTTTCTGTTTGTTTTTAATTCTGGGAGAGGGAATTAAGGCATTTCTGGCCATTATTTTAGTCTGCATGTAATGACAACTCTACCATCATTTTCTTTTAAGGCTGTCTTGGCCCGGTCTAGTCTGAAAATCAGCAGACTAGCTCCCTGACCCCCACCCCTGGCCCCGAGTCTCCGGAGCAGAGCTCCAGGCGTCCCCAGGGATTCCGATTCAGGTGACAGGTGCGGCCCACGGTGCTGTCTGGCACCCCTGGGCCCACGAGCAAAGGCCACGTCTAAAACTGGGCTGACACGCTCTCACTCGGGGATCTCAATTGATTCTGTTATCCACTTCGTCCCACTTTTTCTGTTTTATTTTTTGAGTTTCATGACTTATTTGCATGTGACATACAGGGTCGACAGTGAGGCAGGTCTCCCCACAGCCGAACAGCGTCACCCCAGCAAGGACGAGAGCAGAGAGACAGGTCCGGGAATGCCATTCTGACCGCTCTCAAGGCACGTGGACGTTAGCTGCACCTTCTCAGGCCCAAAGTCACCGCTGTCCCCGGTTCGCTGAGTGTCGGCCGGAGGGGTGGTGTGCGTGTTCTTGAGTAGGGGGGACTGGGCGAGGAGGGATCTCCTAGACCCGGCCCTGTTCCCTGTGCACCTCGGGCCACTGAGCAGCACTCAGCGCCTCCCGGGGCCTGCGGGACTCCCGGGTGGCGCCTCCTGCCTCTGCCAGCAGCCAGCGCTGCCCTTGCCAGGAGCTCTCAACTGTGGCCCCACAGCCACGCTTTGCAGCTCCTCGCAGAGCGAGGGGCTGTGCGGCCTCCTGTCCCACGGACCCAGGGCCCGTGGGGCTCTTCCTTCCAGGCCCTCAGCCCTGAAGGAGCAAAGCAAGTTCTGCTCTGGTCCCCTGCCCGCTGCAGGGAGGGGCTTCCCCCGGGGCCCATGGGGGACAGAGACCCACCCATGCGGGAAGCCTCCTCTGCTTTCCGTGCAGAAAGCCCTGGGGTTGGGGCAGGAGAAGAGTTAAGTTCTGGGCTGAGGCTGCAAGGCTCAGTTTCCTGATTTCCTGTGGATGACATTGCCTTCCTACAAGCACTGACACATGTTGCTTTCATCTGTTTCGTTTCAAGACATGAGTACACTCGCTGGAAACTGCGCTTAATAGCTAAACTCAAAACATTTGGATTTCCTTTCCTTCTGGACTCTGCTGGTATGCCGCACTCTCTTCTGGGTTCGTTTTTTTGGGTGGTGTTGGTGTGTTTTGTTCTGTTTTGGTTTTTTTTTCGGCCACCATTTTTAACCCAGCAAAAAGAGGCCGGTGGCTTCCTAGTCGATTGTCTCAGGTCCATCTGCTACATATGGGCTATTTTGCTGTTATTTATTTATTTGTGTGTGTGCGTGGGTGGGGGGGGGGTGTCAATGGCTTATCCAACGCCCTGGTTGTAGTGGGTGAACAGCATCTCCCAGCCTCTTCCTCTGCTCAGCCCTTGCCCCACCTGTCTCGGAGAGGCCTGGCCTGCTTTTCTGCAGGATGGGCCAACGGGCTCTCCTGGAGGTGGCTGCATCCTTGGGCTCCATGACTCACGGCTTACACTTTCTGAATGGAGCCTCCAGAGCAGAGGTGAGCTCGTCGGTCTGGACCCAAGGACCGTGGGGAACAAACAGGCCAGGCTGCCAGGGGGTGGGACGTGGACAAGTCTCCCCGGGGCCAGGACTTAGAGGAAGCAGGCCAGCATCATCCGCTTGGAACTGGGTTGGACTCGTGTTTCCAGACCTGGTCGCAGCCGCTCACGCTCCCTGGGGCCACGGCGGCATTGTCTGTGGACACAGTCTGCCAGGCGAGCCGTCAGTCTGCACATGGAAAAGTCTGAACAGCGGCCGCCTGCCTGGTCTGCGGTGACTGCCCCGTGCTCAGCATGCCCAGCCCGCACCAGGCTCCCCGAGGATCTCAGCCGTTTTCCTCTGGGGAGGCCAGGGCGGGAAGGGGGAGGGGGTCACAGCCAGTTTCCACGAGAAGGGCGGGGAACGTCGACAGGGTAGTTCATTCCCATTTCACAGCTGAAAAAACTAAGGCTCAGGAAGGGCAAAAAAAAAAAAATGTGCCCACACTGTAGACCTTCTAAGTGGCGAAACAGATATGAGTCCAGGCCAGAGGCCTCCCAAGTGGCTTTCCTCCGGGTGGGGGTTTGGGGGGCGCAGGAGGGGTGATTCCATAGCGTGCGTGCGTCTGGCTGCTTCGGGAAGAGTCCCCACTCCTCCCCCTCTTCTGCCCTTTCCCCCTGCTCCCCTCCCCCCCAACTCCGGCCTCTTCTGCCCAGCAAGCGCCATGTCAAGCAGGTAGGAAGGATGTTCACAGAAGCTCATGGACAGGTGGCTGTGGTCGTGCGCGCTTTCCCCAGGACGAGAGGACAGGACGGTTGGGGCCAGGCTGCCGCCCCTTTCAAGTCCGCGGATCTGGCGGGAGTCGGAGAGTCGGAGATGGCAGGAAGTGTGGAGAACAAACGCTTCCCGGGGAGAAGCCTGCACGGGGCATGGAAACACTGGAAGGATTACAGGAAATTTATTACTCTTATCTGCTCAGACTCGCTAACAAAAGTCCCCGCGCTGAGGAAACGGACTTCGAATTCCATAAAACTATGTATACATTTTCTTCTAAGTTCTTGTCCGGTGGTTCCCGGCGATCTGTTCTCTGGCTTGCATGTGTGTGGGCGTGAGCATAAGGCAGTACAGCGGCCCGGACGCAAATGCAGATTTACCGATTGTTGTCTAAAAATATGGTCGGCGTGAGACAAACAATGCCACGTCGCCTTCGAAGGTGGCATTTCTGAGAGGGACAAAGCTCTGTTGATCTGTCATGTTGTCCCCAACAGGCCCTGGGTGGGAGTGTCTGATGCCAAAGTCCCTTGATGGGGACCCTGGGTTGCACGACATCCAAATGTCCTTGAATGGCATCGTCTTCCGTAACCATGGGAGACAATGCGATACCAAGCTCATTTCACATATTCAACCTGTTGGACGAAGGCATTCCTAATTGGAGGGGGCGGGTCACCCAAGGATGGCCTGGAACACCCTCTTTGGTGGTTAATTATTTTATTAAAAGTAATATAAAGTTGCCATAGAAATTTTGGAAAATACAAGATAATATTGTTTGTTTGCAAGGACCAGAAACCCACTCAGTTGACCCCAAGGGGAGATGGGGGTGTGCTACAAGAGTGTGTGTGGCTTGGGGGGCTTCTCTGTCCCCCAGGACAAGGCTTCTCCTTCTGGGCCCTGTTCCCGCATGATTTCAGCAAGTCCCTGGTCCATGGCAGCCTTTCCCCCAGCCTCACTCTGGCCCCCGGCCACAGCTTTGGCTCCCAAGAAGCACAATTTCTTATTTTGTTTCTTAGAGCAAATTTCTGGGCTCAAGAGAAAAGCTGAGCAACCCAGCTCACCTTTCTAGGCCTGGCTACTCAAGTCATGTGGTGCCAGGCAGCCTATGACGGGCTGTCCACAGTGACATGGCCAAACCTAGTCTGTCTGCGTCGCTGCACCCAGAAAGGGGGTGGGGTCACATGGCACGAAATGCCCGCCATCCAGGCCTGCCCCTCAGGCCTGGGCTGGGGGTGGGCAGCACCCCAAGTGTGCTCACGCGAGTATAAAAGGCAAGAGAAAAATGACCCATAATCCCACCACCTGCTAGTCGAGTCTTTTTCCTATGCTTTGTACCTGGTCCAATGCGTGTTCTACACAATTTTCACATCTTGCTTCTTGGAGTTAGCTTATGTCATAAACATTTCCAATATCATTACAACTGCGTTACCTTTTAAATGACTACGTACTATCCCTATGTGCTACTTATATTGTGTATCTAATTTACCTAATCCTCTAGAGATATGAATGTTATTTCAAATTCCAACGATTATACATCACCCGGAATGCTTGGAACAGCATCGGTACACAAGATGACATGCTAGACTCGTTGATTCTAGGTGTGTTTGGGAAATCCGGGGCTTTCTCCAGAGTCGGAGGAAGGGTTGCTCTTCAGAAGAAGCCACAGGGACAGAGGGTAGAAGTGGGTCCCAACCTCTCAGCCTCTGCCCCAATCCATGCTGTCGTTCTTGCATGCGGGACCTATGGGTGGGACCGGAGACCACAGGCCGGCACCTCTTCCCCCATCCAGGGAGTCCCAGGAGTACCTGCTCCGACCCAGGCTGTGTGTGCGGGTAGCAGCCTGCTGCCTTCTGAAACCTTCGCTCTTATCTGATGAGCCTGGCCGCCTCCTGTGGATGAGCCGTGCAGTGGGGAGGAGGAGTGGAGTGAAAGGTGCCGGTGTGTGAGGCCCCCGCTGGTGCAGGGCAGGGCCCCCGGGCAGCCCAGAGGGGCCTGGGTCACAGGGCGAGTCGGAGCCAGAGCCGGAGCCAGGCCTGGGCTGCAGACCTGGGCGCTCACCGCCGACCCTCCCCAGTTGTGCATTATATTAGTAAGAACACGTTAGCCACCTGGAAAATTAATAAAGCGCCTCTTTAGTTGGATGGCTCTCATCCTTCAAACTAGCGGCTCAGACCCGATGGCTTCAGATATTTAGGCCCGTCGGTCAGAGAATGGGAGGCAAACACTGGACCAGCGTTCTTAGGAAAACTCCTATCTGCTGAAGAGGCCAAAACACAGGCAGGCCTGAGCCCTGGGCCCCGAGGCAGCGAGTTCCCGAGGGGCAGAGCCCACACAGCTCCTGGAGGGACGTTCGCCAGGCAGCCCCCTTCCAGTCGGGGCGCCCCCACTGCCCCAGAGGATGTCTAAGCATTGACATCCTCCAAGGCGACGATGGCCCACCTTGAATTCCCTGCCTCATTGGGAGGATCCCCGTCTCAGGGAGCTGTATGACCTTGAACTGTTTACTTACCCTCTCTGAGCCTTGGCCTGTGGCTGGTGACAGCACTGTGCGCGTTGGGGAGGCCTGGGGAGTCGAGAGGCTGCCCCCCGAGCCTTGTTCTCCCCTCTGCAGCGTTCACGCCCAGCCCTGCCGCTGTGTGCTCACTACCTGTAACCTCGGTCAAGCGCCCCGGGCTTTCTAGTTGGGCTGGCTTCGTGGGCGTTGGGTCTGTGCCGTCACATTCCTGCCGGGGCCCCCACATTCCTGCGGGGTCTAACGCTGCGCTGTTGCCGTCTTGAAATTCCTCAGAACTGCTGGACACGCCGCATTTTCGCTTGTCACTGTGTCCTGCCTCCGGGCCTGTGTTCCCCTCTAAAATCGGTTGATAATAGTAGTCGATAATAGGGAAGTAAGCAAGGTGACCCTTGAAACCCTTCGCAGAGGGCCCGGCCCACAGGAAGCGCCTCTTCTCCTAAACCACGTGGATGCCCTCAGCAGGACCCGCCCTGCCCCTTGGTGGGCGTCTCCTCCTCAAGCATCTTCTCTCCCCCTGTGGACTCTGAACCAAGGATTCGAGTATCTAGGGCTTGCGGGAACCCCGTCGGTCTCCTCTGAATGCTCGAGGCCCTTATCTGGAAGGAAACTGCTAACGACTCTGTCTCTGGTTTATGGCGGCTTCTCTGTCTTTATGGCCTTTTTACTGCGCTCCGCCCCGGGGGTTCAGACATCGCCGCTCTTTGTGTGAGAAGATGGCGCCAAGGAGGAGCCATCATGGGTGGTGATGGCTCGTGACACCCACCTTCCCTCTGGGGGACAGTTCAGGGCAATTCCTGACATCAGCAGCCCAGAAGCCACACTTACAGGACCAAGTGCGGGTCACTCTGCCCAGGCCCCGGGATCGGCTTCCTGGAGCCGCCGTGCCCTGAAATGTACGAACAGCAGTAGTGGTCATTCTGCTTCCCTGTGCCGGACCCCGGGGCGGCCACTCTGCATGCACGGTCTTGATGCCCGCAGCTCCCTGGGCCTGTTGGGTACGCGGGACTGGGATGTGGGAAGCATGTGAAAAAGGGGAGCTTGAAAATCACTTCATCCTTGAACGACCCTTAAAAAAACGTATGTACCCTGAGCTCCACGTTATAGATGTGGGAAAGTAAGGCTTATCAAAGATATATACACAGCTTACTCAAGGTCACAGCTAGTCGGTGGCAAGGTCAGGGTGTGAAACTCGATTCATATTTCTGACTCCAAAGTCCAAAGCGCGCTGTTGCTTCTCATTCATTAATTCCTCTGCTCCCTCCTTCATTATATCATGCCGGATACAAGGGGAGTCAGGCAGGTGGAGAGGAAACCTCGAATGTATTGCTGGTCGAGGAAGTGCACGCGACAAGCCGCCATCCTCGGCTTCCTAGAGCTGTGCCCCGCCCGGGTCAGGCTTACAGGGGACACTTCTGCCCTTCTGTCCCCTCCCCACCCACTTTCAGCACGACGTGCCCTCGGTGCAGGGCACGGCGCTGGCTGCAGAGACAGTGGGAGACGCAGGTGGGCTTTGCGTAGCCCTGCGGTGTCTTTTGATGAGGCTCTGCCCAGCGGGGCTCTGGGAGCCCAGGCCAGGCCCATGCAGCAAGAGGACCACCCAGGCAGGGGCACAGGGCACACACAGGAGTCAATAGTCCAGCACTCAGAGGAGCTGGGAGGGGCTTAATCCTGGATTCCATTGTCACGCTCCAAGCCTCCCGTCCACACGGCAGGTGGGGCGGCGGGGGTAGTGCCAGACACCGCTGACCCCCACACCAGGATAGCACAGCGGGTGTATCTAGAAGACACACGGAAGCTGCCCAGTGGGTGAGACACGCCCGCATCTCACACGTGGGCACTTCGTCGGGATGTCCTGGCTGGCGGCAGCACACGCGCCCGGCAGGAAGTCACAACATGCCTGCGGCCGTCGTAACGCTCGCCCCTGAGGATTCTCTTTGACAGTTCTTCTTTTTTTTTTTTTGGACACAGAATATGAATAACTTATGGAATCTATACCAAAAAGAATCGATGAAACACAGCATCTTGCAGGATTTACAAAGGGAGGAACGAACGCACGGGAGGCAGGAATCATACCCCCGGTAGTCACACCCCGACTGCTAAAAATGTGTGAAAACCAAGAGAGAACGGCGTGCGTAGGGGGCATCTGTGGCCGGTCACACAGAGGGCGGCGGACAGCCCGGGGAAAGAGCACGCACTACTGGGAGAATGAGAAGGACCAGGACGGGCACCCTGAGCTCTCCTGACCTCTCCCCTCGGGGCCTGTCATAGGGATCCTGGGGGGGGGGAGGGGAGCAACAGAATTACAAACCACAGCAATGCTGTTCCATAGGAGCCCAGGGAAGGGCCTGGAGGGCGGGAGGTGGGGGTGGCAGGTGCCGTCAGGCTTGGGGCTGGAGGGGGAGGGTACTGGTGCTTTTGAGGGTTCAGGTCCTAAGGACACAGAGTGGTTGACCATTTGCAAGTATAGTTTGGCTTCTGCTTCCCCGGGCTCTGCATCCATGGTTTCACCCAAAGGCGAATGGATAATATTTGAAAGAAGGTCACGTTGCTGCTGACATGTACCGCGTAGTTAGGCCCGTGGTGGTAGCGATGGCATTATCTCCTAAACAATACAGTGTAACAACTGTTTACATAGTGTGTACATTGCACGGGGTAGTCTAAGTGCAGTAGTCCTCGATAATCTTCGGGGGACGTGTTCCAAGACGCGCACCCCCGGAGGATGCCTGAAACCACGGATAGTCCCGAACCGTGTATAGGCGCTGGTTTGTCCCACACGTCTGCACCTGCGATAAAGTTTAATGCCGTTTCCATCTTAGCTAAGCACTTGTCACACGCTGTGGCTCTACCTTTTGCAGTTCGAAGTGTGACAGCAAAAGTAGCATGTCTGTCTTTCTCCTGCTCCACAACTGCAAGGACGGAAGATGTGTTCTGAGTGACCTCGGTGCACGAGGTTTTCCATTCCTCATGAAGTCGAGAACCTCCGCCTTCCAACTGAAAAGAGCCTTTTGCGGCTTCTCTATGGCAGGCTCGAATCGCCAACCTCACTGCTCTTGCACTTGGCACCGTTGTGGGGCAAAATAAGGGTTCCTGGAACACAAGCACTGTGAAACCGCGACAGTCGACCTGAGGTTCCATCGCCCGTAGCGTTACTAAGGTGACTAAGGGGCAGATACACTGGACAAAGGGACAATTCGCCTCCCAGGCGGGACAGAACGGGATGGCTTGAGATTTCATCATGCTCCTCAGAACCTTATGCAGTTTAAAACGTACGACTTATTTCTAGAGCTTTCCATTTGGTATTTTCAGGCCATGGTTGACCTCAGGTAACTGAAACGGTGGAGAAGGGGGGAGTACTGTGATCTAGAGGTGATTTAGGGGGTACGGGAGAGCGTGTGTAGGTTACATGCAAATACTACGCCGTTTCGTATAAGAGCGACCAGAGAGTGTCCCTTATCTGTGGGGATCCTGGAACCAATCCCCTGGGATGACCAAGGAACGGCTGCACCCGGAAGTGTCACTGTCATCTCAGTGAGGCTCGGGGGAGGGGTGCACCTGCAGGAGACTCCCCTATCCCCCGTTATAGACTAGTGGGGCGCAGAGGCAAGGTGGAATGTATGGCAGGCCCGGGGGACAGGGCACTGACACCTCTCAGAAACTGAATCGACCTCCGCTTCGAAGGTGCGTTATTTCATTCCCATTTTATAGCCATTAAGAGAAGAGGGTCTGGAACAGCCAGGCCGTTCTTAGGTTTCCCGCAAAATGGCTCGTCTTCGCCAAGTGCTCACCAGTTACCGGGCGGGGTTCTAGCCACTTTACTCTCTCACCTCATTTAACCCTCACGGCAACCCCCAGTACTTCCGTTCCTCCCACTTTATACTTAGGGAAACTGAGACACGGAGCAGTGACGGACCCTCCCAGGTTCAACCAGCGCACCACACACTCCCCTGGCTCATAATTACCCTTCGGGATAAAGAAAACCCCTTCTTCGCAGGGCCCCCGGGCTCTGCCAGGCCCAGAGGCCGGTCCGCCCCACCCTGGCCCTGGCTCTAGGTTTCTATGGGTTCCTGGAGAAGGCACAGCTCCCCCCCGCCCCGGCTTGTGCGGGTCCCGCCCCCCGCTGCCCGCAGCCCAGCACGCTTCCCCTCCGACGTCCTGCCCAGAGACTTACACAGAAGCGGTCAAGATAGCCCCAGGGTTATCAGCGTGGCCCTCCCGCGACGTCCCCCAGAGGCAGTGGCGGGGGGCAGCGCTCCGCCTTCGGTCCCACTTTGGAGACAGGTGCCACCCTGGCTCTGGTGGAAAAGGCCCCCCTTCTCAGCTGAGCTCACAGTCCTGAGGACCCACGCAGGACCCTCCATTGTGTTGTAGAGTTTAAAGTTGACACCTTTTTCCCAGGGAAATTCAGAGGAGGGACCCCCCCTGGCGGGGGGGGGCGGCTGGAAAGGGGGAAGGAAGGTGCCTTTGTAGGGGTGGAAAAGGTCAGAGCTCAGGGTCGGGGCTCGGAGGTCACCGGCCGGCCGTAAGATAAGAAGAGCCAAGTTCAGAGGAAGCAGGGGCTGGACCTGCACAGAGTGGGGGCCGCCTGAGAAAGCAGAGGACGGGGCGAGGCCTCGAGGGCATCCCGCGCCCCACACCCCCTTCCTGGGTGGCCGAGCATCTCCTGGCCTCTAGAAGCTGGGGCTTCTCCAAGGCACCCCCTGGGCTGCCACCAGGACGAAGCGGACACCTCCAGCCCCTCTGCCGGCTGCTGTCTCGCACCTGCCCCTCACACCTGCCTGCTGCTGTCCAACTTTTGCCCACCCTGGACTAGAGAAAGGGAAATGGGAGGAAGCCCCTCATTTTTTGTGACCGTATTTTTCCGACCCCCAAAATCAGGCACCCAGATTTTTACCATTTCCTGATTTGTGAATTAACGGAGTCAGGCAAAAAGTTTTCCAAAAGGCAGGGATAATGCATTGAAGAAATTGATCTTTTTGGGACAAGAAATACTCGGTTCTGCCAAAAAGAAATACTCAGTTCAGTGGGAGGGGAAATGATAGCATCAGCTAAAAGTCCGACCTTCTCGCCTGCTCACCTGTTGCAGTTGGTGGCATCTGGCTTCAGCCTTCCTCGTCGGAAGAGCTGGGGCTGGCTCGAGGCTTGCTCATTCCACTTCGTTTTTTTCTAACATTCCCTAAGTGTTGGGGTGATTCGTTGCAATTATGAGATTTCGTGGTTTCAATAATTACTGTATCTTTTTCGATGCTCCAAAGTCCTAGGGGAAAGTATCAAGAGAACTTAGGTAACAGGAGGTGAAGCTCAACCCACACGTTTTAATGTGTTTGAGATACTCATGTTTTTGCTAAGAAAACCGTTAAATGCGTTCAGCCACATCTGATGTGCAGACAGCTTCTTCTTGTTTGTTCAGGGGCATATACTCTCACGATGCCCCGGCATTAAAATGGTCGTCAAAGAACAGAAAAGACTTCTCCAAAGTTGTTCTGGGCCGCCCCGTTCAGGAATTCTGAGAATGGCTTTACAAAGGTCATCGTCATTCAGAGAATCAGCCCCTCACCCCTGCGACTGTGGGCACCGCATTTTAATCCTGGAGCTGCTCTCGCTCCCCCAGGTGCTCTCAGTTAAGGAAGAGAGCCCCCATCCCGCGCCCCAGGGGAATGGACGACGGGGTCTACCACATGGGACTGCCCTTGGGAGGGGCGTGGAGCGGCGGCAGGAGACAGGGCTGGAGACTGGCCAGAGCCAACCATCTTGCCCACCACGCGAAGGGCTTCGGGCCTTCTTCCGAAGGTTCCGTGTGGCCAGGTGAGGCCCCGAAGCTGGGAATGATGTGCACAGTTTCAGATTGCCGAATGCTCTCTGTGGTGGCAACGCGTAAGGGAGGGGTCCCAGGGGCGGGTGGCCATTAGCCGCAGGCAGGGAGCAGGACGAGAACACATCGCTGTTCGTGGCTCGGGCCAGAGCCGCAGCTGTGGCTGTGAACACGTGGAGAAAGCGTGACATGAGGAGATTTTTAGGCAGGAGAAGCTACAAGGCTGAGTGGCCCCGGGTTCTAAACCGAGGTAGCTGGGGACGGCGAGATCACTGTCATAAAATCTCATCGTCAGGCACCAGAGGGGGATGGAAAAGGAGAGAGAGCTGCATGTAAGCCAAGCCACTCACCGGGAAAAGTGGCCCCGTGCGACTTAACGGCGAGGACGTCCTTTGCCTGACTGAAAATGGTCTTCCAGGAGGAGAGACTGTCTCGGGTGGAGGACACAATGAGAGACATGTAGACAGCGAGTGTAGACTCCTCTGGAAAGAAGTTTGCCGGTCAGCAGGCAGGAGGTGAGGACATTGCAACGGCACCTTCAGGTTACATAATAAAGCAGCAGGTCGAGGACTTGACCTGCGGAAGTTTCCGTAATAGAGAGCAGAACCTCTCCAGATGTCCGGGGCTGGCCTGGGACGCTGCCTGGCATCCTGGCCCACTGTGACAAATCCTTTGGAGGCAGCGAAAGCACCTAGTCAGCAGAAATGCTCAAAGCAAATCAAGAAACACTGACAAGAGAGAATAAAGGAACTGATTTCCAGCTTGGCAAACCTTCACTTTCCAGAAGTTGTTAAAAACGAGCAAGATGAGATGTCAGGAGTAGGAAGGAAAAAAAAAAAAACACATCTATGAGAGAGCTTAGGAACAGACCCATTTATTAGCAAAGTCTCATGTGTTTCTAGCTGGAATGCTGACTTCAGGGTTTCTTTTACTTATTTTTTACTTCCTTTTCTGAAAACGACTCTGTGTGTGTGTGTGTGTGTGTGTGTGTGTGTGTGTGTGTGTGTGTGTGTGTGTGTCTGTTTGACACAATGGAGAAGATAACTTTAAAGATCAGAACCTCTTTCTGGATTTGTTTTAATATTGATGGTCTCTTCTGGTTACAAGCTCAGGCCGAAAAGCCCAACTCCAAGATGATGAATGGGGAAATGCCTAAGACCCCAGACATTTGTAAAACGCACTTGAAAGTAAATCAGATCAGCACGTTTTAAAATTATTGTTTCGCTTAACTGTGTTTTAAATTTAACATACCAAAGATGATCAGTTTATTAACAAGTAAGTTTTCCCCGACACATCAATAGACAGACTTTTTCAGGAAAACTTGACTTTTTCGCTTGTGGCTTCAAAATCTCCACTTTGACATTCTGGGTCCCTCGTCTGCAAAGGGGAGAGGAAGTAGGGAAGCGGAATGACCAGAAGTTAAGTCTGATTTCTCTCCACTCTTCCTCTTTAGTAAAGTGAACCACTTACACGGTTGGAAGAGAAATCAGAGTATTCTCTTCCTCTTCTTGGGCTTTGTTAAAGTCCATGCTCCCTAAAGTGGGCTCACCCCACTGAGGGGCCCCGAGGAAACACTGGCTACCATAAAAGACTTGGTGGAACCACCCAGGCTCTGGCCAAGGGTAGCCCAGTGCTGGGGGTCAAGGCCACATGTAAGTAGGGGCAGAGTGATGGGTGCTTCAGAGGAATTTCAGGCTGAAGCCCTGTGGCGATGCTTTGAGAGGAAAGCATCCCAAATCATACTTATTAGTCCTGCCCGGACAGAACGTGCTCAGGCCCTCTCCTTAGCCAGCCCTGCCCTGGACTCCTCCCCGCAGAGTGCAAAGCGAGGAAAGGGGAGGGGCCAGGAGTCGGGACCAGCTTCAACACAGGCGGAGCGAATTTGGGAAGAATGTCTTCACCTCCTCTTTGTTCAATTTCTCCATCTTAAATGATGGGTTGAATTAGATGACACTTTAAAGGTCCCCTGGCTAGAAGATTCTGATATTTCCTTTGGGGTACAAGGTAGGATGGGCTTTGAGAGGTGGCGGAAAGGCACAGCCACCTTTGCCTGCCAACTCCCCGATATCCTCTTCAGGGAAGATGGCGGTCATGGGCGCTCACCTCTGCAGGACCTCCTTGGTCAGCTTCCAGGAGTGGGGCTTCTAATCGGTGCGCATCTTTGCTTTGGAGTTGGAAACTTTCTTCCCAGAACAGGTAACAGACTGTTGAGGGCTGACTACGCAGAAATAACCACCATGTTTTGAGCACTTACTGTGTGTCAATCACCATGTTGGGCGTTTATCTTACTGCTTATCCTTACAGCAGCCTTTTGAGGGGTGTGTCCCCCATTCTCCAGGTGAACACCTGGGGACTCAGAGTGGTTAGGTGACCTGCAGTCTTAGGAAAGGTTACCTGCGTCTCTCTCTACCTTTCTCCCTAAACAAAGATACATTGTCTAAGGTGGCACTTTTCCAAAGAAATAAAACACAAAGTCACTGATTTTTAGTGAGCGATGCTTGGGTCTGAGCTCCCTGGAAGTCACAGCTGCTGTGACCTCCCCTCTTGGGGAACTTGTGGGGCTGGCTAAAGGTTGGAGACCTGGCCAGATGCCTCTCAGGAGTGCCGAGTCCTCGTTTTCTTGGATTCTAGGATTACAGCCCAGTACATAATTCCAGAAAAGAATTACTCTCTGCTTTATTAAACTTGTCTGCACTTAGGCAAAGTGGACTGTTTATTCTCTGTAGGGTTTTTCTTTAAAGGAGGGGGGAGAGTGAGCATGTGCAGAAATCCATCACCTTGCTTTACAGTTTCCAGGCAACCATGCAGGATTACAACAAGTCACATGATATCACTGCTGCCAGCGAGAAGGGGAAAATGGAAAACTGTGCTATCTTGAGAAAGGGGCTGGGTGTAGGCAAAGGACTTTGGATTCTCCTCCAGAAATATTATCAACAAGTAGTCAAAGACCTGGAGGCTCCAGAGGGCTCCTGGCTTCTCCTAGCCCAGCCTCCTGCTGGATGGGCAACGTACCACCAGATATGAAGTTGGGGCATGGGGAGGAGGAGTGAGATGGAGGGGGAGTCATGGGCCCAAGGTGACCAGGCACCTGCTCTAGAACCCAGGCTCCCTGAGGGGTCATTAGTGAGAAGATCTAACCTGAACTAGGCCTGACTCCTGCGTCCCCCTTTCCCGTCCCTCCCTCTGGCTGCTGCAGCCCTGAGATGATGAGGGAGCAGGGCCCGGATGATTAGGACTGGCTGGGGGACAGCGAAGGGTCGGCGAGGACAGCTGGGGGTGGAGGAAAGAAACCACCCGCGAAGACCAAGTTTCCACTTCCTTTCTTAAAGCCTCCTCTTTCTGATCGTTGGTTATTTTGATTTTGGATGTTTTGATTTTTCGGTCTCCCCTCCCCCAACACGTGGATGAGTGTGTGTTGTGTGTGTGCGCACACACACACACACAACACACACTGTGCTGTTTATACTGTAGACGCTTCTGTGGCAATTCATCTCCTTCTGGATAGACTTTTGTTCCTGTACTAACACCCTCTGGGGCCTAAAGACTCCCTGGAACCACAGGGACAGCTTCGCTTCTGGCTCTCCTGGGTCCCTGAGGGGGGTGGGCATGCCCTTGGCATGGGTCCCACATATCAGCCTTGCCGAAGGCCGAACTGTTAGAGAGGAGCCGCCTGCAGTGGACTGGCTTCCAGTTTGCTCATGCCCAGCAGCTGTCCCAAGGCAAAGATGAGTCATCGGGCCACACTCTCACTGGTCTCCCCGGTTTGCCCTGAGGTGACTGTATTCCATAGCCTGGACTGCTGGCTTTTTGCCAGCCTGGCCGCCTGGGGAGGTGAGCCCAGAAGGGCAGACCATGGACACAGAGAAGCAGGTGTTGGGGAGGGAGATGCCACCCGCCTTGGCACCTAGTCCCTTGTCGCAGCCCCGGAGGCCGGGGGTGGTTGAGCACAGCCCCTGCGGCTTGCCCTATCCCGGCAGACCATGGGGTGGGGGGGAGGGGGGGTGGTGCATGTAGCTTCCTTCTCTTTTCCTATCCTTCCACACTTCTTGCCTGTTTCAAAGTTTTGAACGCCTAATGACAGGTTGGAAGCACCTCTGCCCTGAAAAGGGTTTGTCATCCTGTAAGTTCGAGAAGAAAGCAAATAAAGAAAAAGAGACTAGGTTGAAGAGCCAAAGCCTTCTACAGCTCTGCTGGCGCTGGGCTCTGCCTTCCGTTTCTGGAACAAATTTGGTTTACACCTTTATGTTTTTTTAAGAGGAGAAGTAGTTAATTGTTAGCTCGTCATATGAGGGGTCATTCTATAACAATAGATGAGTAGATAAATAATGTCCTAGGTTCGTGGCATATTTTCTTGTTCCATGCAGTGAGAAGGTTGTGCCTCATAAACATAATTGGGGGAATGAGCAGGAGTTCAAAGGTGACAGTGGGGTGAGGAGTTTTCAATACATTAAAACTGTGGGTGGAGGGGGAAAAAGACATCACATGTCTGTTTAATATGTAACACGGGAGGCTGGGGGATGCTTGCGGGAGAGTGTTGGGTATGCGGTTGTCACGGAGAGGTGGTAGGTGGCTGTGTGCTCAGGCCGGTTCTGATGGCCAGGTTGGGAAGCCAGGGTTAAATCTTCAGAGAATCGAGGCATGCTTTCTAACGAGGGGCTGGCAGATTCACACCCCCATTCACACATCCACAAACTCACACACTGCCCTGTGGTCCTAATTCGCAGGCAGGTACAGTGCCTGCATCATCGGGAGGCACATGACTTTCTGTGTCCCGGCCAGCGTTCGCCCTATGACATTTGGCCTGTGGATCTCAGGGCAATAACTCCTTTTTCAAGATCCTCCAAGCCCAGATTCCCAGGGAAACTTGAATAGAGGTGGAAAAGCGTTTGATGATAGGAAAAAAAAAAAAAATTCTGCTTGCTTGCAGTTCTTGCGACGGCCAGAATGCTACAATAAACTGTTGCTTTTCAGAGCTGGGAGGACCAGGGCCGGCAGCAGGAGGAAGACAGAGCAAAGGGGCCAGAGAACTTTAAAGACTGAATCAGAACTGGGGCGGCGGGGGCCTGGCGGGGGGCGGAGCACGGCCGGGACCGGTTCGCAGGGAGCGGAGCGTGCGGCTGGGGCGGGCCGACCCCGCGCGGGCGGGCGCCCGGCGCTGTCCCTTTAAGCCGGGCGGCGCGGGCCGGCTGAGCGCGGCTGTGATTGGCGCGGCGGGATCACTGACTCCCCGAGCCCGGCCCGGGGGAGTCGGCTGGAGCCCGCTGCGCTTTGATAAGGTCCTGGCAACTCAGTAATAACCCAAGAGTCGGGAAATAAAAATAACCCCTCATAGCAATGGATTTCGGGACCGCCCGGCGTCCGAGGCGCCCGTCTTCCCCGCTGAAAGCCCTGCTGTAAAAGGTGGGGGTGGAGGCGCCGCCCCAGCAGAGCCGCTTCAAAGGAAGCCCCCCTGGGACAGGGGGCGAGGTCGCGCCCAGCGGCGTTGCGGGCGCCAGGGGCGGGAGGGGGTCCAGCCGGCCGAGATCCGGCCGGGAGGGGCGGTGCGACCCTGGCGGCCCCCAGGAGGGGCGGCGGGGCCACGGGGGTCGGCCCGGGGTGCGGCCGGCGCGTACCTCCCTTTCAGGACCGTGCGCTCGGCTCGAGCCTTTGAAGTGCACAGTTAAATCCACAGCGCAGTTTTTGTTGGAAGCGCCCGGAGGACATTTGGTGCGCGGAGTGACTGCTGGAAACAGGACCTGTGTTGAAAGCTGGGCCGGGCGGGGGCCGGTGGGGCCGGGGGCGGCCGCAGCGGGGGCGGAGGCCCGCTCGGATCTTTTGCATAAAAGGGGCGGCGGGGCGCGCCGCTTCCCCCTCCCTCTCCGGTAGATCTCGCACTAATCCGGGATTGTTTCCCCTCACCCCCCTCCCCTGCTGTGCGACTCCCCATGTTCCCCGACGCCGGGACCGGCCCGGGGGGGCCCGGGACTGCCGCCGCGAGCCGACCCGGGGTTCGGGGCCGGGGCCCTGCCCGGGGCACCAGCGAAGTCTCGCCGCGGAGCGCGCGTGCGGATCAATGGTGAGTGCGGAGGCCGCGGCGACTGGGCGGCCCGCGCGCTTTGATGTGCCGGGCGGTCCTTTGAAGTTGGCAGGCCGGCTATTTCGGGGCGCGCTCCGGGCGGCTGCGGAGGAGAGCGGCGGGCCGGGCGCCCAGCGCTCCGGGGGGCTTGCCCTGGCTGCCCTGAGCTCCCCGCGCGCGAGCCCCCTCCCCAGCGGGGTAGCAGGGGCCCCGGAGGAGAGACTTCTGCAAGTGGCGGCTGCGGCGGGGGCGGAGAGGGGGCAGATCCCCCCCGGGGAGCACATCGCTGTCGTTGTTATGGATGTGAGTCGGGTTTGAGTGTGCAAGGCTTTGGAAGGTGGGATGAAAGGTTGGCGGCGCCCCCCGCTTGCCCTCCCCTCCGCCCCCTCCCCCCGCCGCTCCCCCCGCCCCATCCTCCCCTCCCACCTCTCCCCCCCTCCTCTCTTCCCCTCCCAGCCACTGGTCCGCGCTTAGGGCCCCTGAGCGCTGGCCGAGGCTCAGTCTGCGAGCAGGAGCTGCCCGAGCCCAGGGCGTCCGCGTCCTCCGCGTCCCTCCACCCCGCCCGGGCCCCGCGCCCCCCGCCGCCCCGGCCCCCTTTGCGGAGAGGCAGAGACTCCGCGCGTCGCCATTTCTGGACTAGGCTGCTGCTTTCCGTGCTTTTTCTGCGGGCGCCTCTGCGAGCGGCGGCGCGGGGCACCGACCCGCGCCCGGGCTCGGGGCGCCGCGAGCGCCTCCCGCGGCTCCGGCCCCGCGCTCCGCGGCGCCGGACGCGTTCAGTCGGATTCGGGCCGTGGGGGCGGGCCGGGGGGGCTCTGCGGAGATGAGATTCCGGCCTGGGGCTGCCTTCGTCTTCCAGGTAACGGGGCCGCTCCACCTCCCCTCCGCCAGCGTAACGCGGCGCTACCGGCGGCCCCGCCACTGCCGGCTGAGCTAAGCAGCCCCGCGGCCTGAGGCCCGGGGCGGGGGCCGCGCGCACCCATCGCGGACCCGGAGCCCCGGCCCCTCGTTCCGGGTCGCGCCCCCTCCCCCCGGCGCGCCCCTGCCCTCCTTAGTTCGATCCTTCCCGTGCTGGGAAAAGAGCCTTGTTTATTGGTTAGATAAGACTTTTTCTTTCGGAAAAAAAAAAGAGACAGGTTTGATCAGAGTTTGGGATTCTTGGCACAGGCAGTGGTAGCGTGAGACGGTTTCTGATCCGGTTTTGTAGGGTTCACGGCTTCGGGAGGTGGGTTGGGGGGGCGGGGATCACCGGGGCGGCGGATCCGGAGGCTTCCCTGCTCTCTTGCAAAGTTTGAGGATCAAAGTCTGGTGTGAGTGAGTTGATTTCTGGTTCGGGGGAGCGAGGAAGACAGAGGTGTAGACTGAGTCATATTCTTGGCGGGAGGCGGGGGCGCGGGAACGTTTACAGCCGGGAGGGGGGGCGCGTTTTCTAGCTGGGAGTTCGGGAGCCCATTCCGCCCGGTGCTGGGCGGGCTTCTTTCTCCGTCGAAGATCTTCTGAATTTTTAAGGAGTGGGAAGGGGGAGCGCAGAGGGAAGGGGTGGGTGGGGGAATGGGAACCAGATGCCGGGGAAGGGCACGTTTGGAGCTCGAGTTATCTGTGCGCAGAGCGGAGTGGGGAAATTTACCGAAATTGGTTTCACCTGCACACAGCCCTGCGGCTCCGAGTGCGCGTCTTTGGAGTCGATGCTGTCGGGGGGAGGGGAGGACAGCCGGGTAGGCGAGGCCCCCGCTGCCCCGCGTGCACCGCGCCGAGTGGGTTTTGGGAAGGTTGTCTCACACCTCGCGTGCCCCTCCGCCCGCGCCTCCCACCCTCTCAGCTCGCATCTCCCCTTCCCCGCCCCTTCCCCATCAACACCCCCCACCCCGCCCCCCAAGAGTGCGGAGCTCAGATTTCGCCTTTGAAAAAGCTGCGTCTGATACTTTAGATGAGCACCTCGCAGATAGCTGGGTTGCTTGATTTGAATTTGAGGAGTTGAAAAGCCTGTTTACTTTTTTGCTTTGATGTTGGGTAGATCTGGTTTTGATTAGATCAATACCCTTTTCTCTCCCTACCTCCCCCCTTCCTTTTCTTTCCAGAAAGGAGGCTCAGATGAGCCCCTGCTGACTTGAGAGAGAAAGAGAGACCACGCTGATTGCTGAGAGGAACTGGAAGAAGAAGAAAAAAAAAAAAATTCCCAAACTCAGTGAGGAGAACTCGCTCATCATGAGTAGTGCTGTGTTGGTGGTGACTCGCCTGCCAGACCCCAGCAGCAGCTTCCGCGAGGATGCCCCCCGACCCCCGGTCCCTGGTGAAGAAGGGGAGACCCCACCATGCCAGCCTGGGGTGGGAAAGGGCCAGGTCACCAAACCGATGCCTGTCTCCTCCAACGCCAGGCGCAACGAGGATGGGTTGGGGGAGCCTGAGGGGCGGGCATCTCCGGATTCCCCCCTGACCAGATGGACCAAGTCGTTGCACTCCTTGTTGGGAGATCAAGATGGTGCTTATCTCTTCCGGACTTTCCTGGAGAGGGAGAAATGCGTGGACACGTTAGACTTCTGGTTTGCCTGCAATGGATTCAGGCAGATGAACCTGAAGGATACCAAAACTTTGCGCGTAGCCAAAGCAATCTACAAAAGGTACATCGAGAACAACAGCATTGTCTCCAAACAGCTGAAACCTGCCACCAAGACCTACATACGAGATGGCATCAAGAAGCAACAGATTGATTCCATCATGTTTGACCAGGCGCAGACCGAGATCCAGTCGGTGATGGAGGAAAATGCCTACCAGATGTTTTTGACTTCTGATATATACCTCGAATATGTGAGAAGTGGGGGAGAAAACACAGCTTACATGAGTAACGGGGGCCTGGGGAGCCTAAAGGTCGTGTGTGGCTATCTCCCCACCTTGAATGAAGAGGAGGAGTGGACTTGTGCTGACTTCAAGTGCAAACTTTCGCCCACTGTGGTCGGCCTGTCCAGCAAAACCCTGAGGGCGACAGCGAATGTGAGGTCCACGGAAACTGTCGAAAATGGATACAGGTAAGACTGGCCAGGGCCTGGCGGGGTGGGTGGTGGATGATACTGGACTTTGCATATGTTTTGAGTTAAGTAAGGTGGATGGGATGGTTGGTTGGATGTGCTGCAGAGGCTGACAAAGGTCTGTTGAGAGCCAGGACCTCTGGCCGGGAACCCTTTGATCTTGCTTTTTGTTGTTTAAAGGGGGGCGGGGGCGGGGGGGAAGTGATGTACACAAAGCTAAATGCCTGCCGTCTTTCCAGTGCCAAATTCAAACACTGGCAAGCAGTATTTATTAACGTGGGTTCCTTAGTATCCCGGGCCGGTCTTAGAAAGGGTTGAGAGAGAGAGAGAACAGCAGCTTTTGATGCCTCTGAGTCACCCAATGCACTAAGCACCGGTTTTGGAAGGGGTCATTCACCACTAGTCAGTAGAGAGTGGAATTAATGTGGCTAGGGAGGCAGCTGGGTTGTGGCGGAGGCACAGGAAATAATGTGTGTACCCATTGGATGTGGGGGTAAGTGGGATCTTTTGAACTATTATGTGAAGATAAGAGCCAGCAATTGGCTTAACAGCTGAGCTTGTGGGTCTCTTTGTAGAATTAGGTATTTACCCAGCAAGAAACCCTCCTGACTAGGGAGGGCCCTGTGACTTTCCTTAATGAAGGACCCTTAGCTCTGGAGTCTGCTGGTATATTAAGCTAGGTTTTAAATGCTTGCAGCCCGAGGGGCAGACCTCAGTTGATTATTTTGTTGCTCAGTGCTGACAGAGCAGAGGTCCTGGCCGGAGAGGAATGGGGCCCTGGAGTACTTTCTCTTTTTGAAGCTTCAAAGACAAACAGTCCTTTACAGAATGGCCAAGTCTTAAGGATCTTGACCTTTGCAGGCAACTTTAGACCTCCTGTGAGAATGAGTTTTTCTGTTTCCTTTTCTCCCCTTGCTGAATATTCAAAGAGAGAATAAGCCTCTTAATTCTAGGTTGTTGCTTATGGCATATAAGGGAAGGAGGGTGGGCTCTTGATTGCTATCTCAATGGCTTATCTAGCTAGCTGATGTGTATTTTTCCATGTGTTAGGAACCTGGGCTGCTGTGGAGATTGACCTCTCTCTGTAGGGGAGGGCCTCCAGTGTCCCACAGGAGGAGCAGCAGGAGGGGCAGGTTAGCGAGGTCTGAGCCTAGGGCAGTGATTTAGGGGCAACCAAGACAGCCCACTATTCGCGAGTTGGGAAAGACTAGTTTACCAACCACCAGGGGGCGCTCTTATGACCCTGGAAGCCGCTCTCAGACATCTGGTCTACACGTAAGTGCAACCAATTGGCTTTTCCATAGGACCACCTGAAGGAGTTGTTTCAGCATCTTTCAGCTTATGGTTTCAGGTTGTTTTGGAGGAAGATACCGGGTCTGGCCTCTGCAGCTGGGCAGTCACTGGGCACCTGCCGCTACTTCCTCGTTCCATTATATTGACATTTGGATAAACCTTTGCCAGCCTCTGTCCACTGGTCACTGAGACTGCTTAAGGCCTGGGGTAAGGCCGCTTCTCCTGGGGCCTTCTAACAGTGGGGCTTCTGTGTCTCCCCCAGTGTCAGGACCCAGAGTGTCTGTCACCTTTGTAAATAGCACCATGTGTGGTTTTGGATGTCATCAGTAAGAAAGCACTCAGAGGCAGGACCCTGCTGTGACCCCTCCCCTTCGTGGGTGGGCAGTAGAGACCCAGCCTCGGGGTGCCCCTTCCCCTTTCAAAGGCCTCAGCTGGGATAGGAGCAGGATTAAAGTTTGGGGAGGTTACTCTTTGTGAAGCTTTTTGATCCTGGAAGCCAGGACCAAAGATGCTTTGTGCTTCCAGTACTTGCCTTCTTGATGCGTGACCTGTGGGCATTGTTGGTACATAGATGGCTCCTTTCCATGGGCCTCTCGAGTTTCCATACTGTATTCTTGCGTGCTTTCTCCCACTGTTGGATTGATACAAAGTATTTTACCTGGGCATCATGAAGCCCAGATATGTTAGCTGGGCGTTGTCAAAGAGAATTTGAGCCATACCCAAATGTCATTTTTACACGCAAGATACTGAAATGCACAATGGTGTGTTGGGAGGCATCCCAAATTATTCAAAGGCCCAGCTCCCAGCCCCGTCCACCACTTACTACCCCATGTGCCATCTGTAAAATGAGCAGGCACCATCCCTTCTGTTTATGTCAGGTTGCTATTAGGATTGAAATAATAAACATGAAAGCCCTTTGCAGAGGGAATTGTTTTGAACACATGTAAAGCATTGTAATTAGTATAATTTAGTAACGATAACGATCGGGTATGTGAAAAGGGCAACTAGGTTAGGATACCACTTTCAAAGAGTGACTTCTGGGTTCAAGCCCATGTTCACTGTAAAGCTTTAAAGTATTTCCCCCTTCCCACGTGTCAGCTTTCTCTACTTGCTCAACAGTAGACAACTAAACTTTCCAGCTAGTTCTTGGGATGCGTAGGGGTCCTCCCTAACTCTTTAAGCCCCTCTCCCAATACACTCATCAAACACGGTACCTGGTATGGGACGGGCTTAGGCAGTTAGAAAAATGAATGAAGCGGAAAGCCTGGGTGATGCTCGGGGTCTCCCTTCCCCCGCTGCGAGGAGCAGGCTTGGCAGCTGGATGCCCAGAGCACTGGCTAGTCTTCCAAGCCCTGTGTTTACCCCGGGCACTCAAAGGAGCCTCATTTTTCATGACTTGTTTGTGTCCTTACTGATTTGGTGTCAGGTTTAATATAAATAGTTGGAACGGAAGAGCAGGAATTATCCTCAGAGGGAAGGACTCTGGTTTGCAAGTGGTTGAGTGGGAGGCCTGGGCTTTTGATGGTCTCTATAAATAACCCAAAGCAAGAGTGACCTGTTGGTAGAAGCACGTGTGAAAACCCCAGCACACAAACACACACACAGGGCGGTGAGGTGTGTGCGGAGGGGGCCGTGGGCCCAGGAGCTCGGCCCAGCATTTATTTTGGGAAGGAGAAGACAGCGTTGG
The DNA here is from genome assembly GCF_014176215.1 of Rousettus aegyptiacus. Classification (NCBI taxonomy): domain Eukaryota; kingdom Metazoa; phylum Chordata; class Mammalia; order Chiroptera; family Pteropodidae; genus Rousettus; species Rousettus aegyptiacus. The sequence goes on from NW_023416309.1 coordinate 106,055,459, forward strand.
GCGCACAGAGCACCCCCTGTGCCCGCCCCGTTCTGCGCTGGTCCGTCCTCGTGCGTTGCTGCCCAAGGCGGGTCTCATCTGTCTCTCATTGGACCCTCTGCTCTGGCCTCACTTAAAATAAGCCGGGCCCAGATGGCCCTCTGCTGGCTCCAAGTGCCTCCTGTTCTCTGAAAGAACTCGCTGATGAGGCGCGTTTTTGTGCGAAGCCATTGGAATCAAGCTTGGCTTCAATTATCAAAGAAAATGATGCCATAGGAAAGATATGCTGGAAGCAGTAGGCCACAATTAGGGGATGGAGGCTCTGATGAAGGCAGTTTGCTAAGATCCACTTGTAAACGTTCGCCTGTTTTCTCAAGGCCCCGTTGCCCGCTGCTGTCTCCATGTCCCTTGATGGTGCCTGAGAAAATTGCTTGTCGAAGACGAGTGTTGCCTTCCGGGCAGTGACTTTGTGAGTGAATTGTCAGAGGGCTTTTGGAAAGCCTAAACACAACACAGCCTGAGAAACCAATACTTTTTAAGCTGCATTGTTTTGAGAGGGGACCAGAAAGAGGCCCCAAAGGTCAGTTCTGTCGTGCTCCTTTTGGGGCCGCCTTTCCCTGGTGCCTGGGGAGGGGGCAGGGGCCAGGGCATCTCATCGAGAGGATAAGAATAAGCTAGAGGGAAGAGCAGCAAAACATTTCACTCCCCTGAGGGTACCGGAAGCCTCCGCTACCTGACAGCTGAAAGTCCTTTGCATATTGGAGCTGCAGACTTGGTCTGCCCAGTGCAAAATCTGTACCATAGGCCTCCACTCTCCCTAGGAATTTAAAATCCTTCCAGCAACTGGGAGCACAAATCCTGAAGAAATAATCAAAGCATCTGGGTACAATTACTGTAGCATAGTCGAGTTTCTTTCCTTTTTTTTTTCTTTTTTTTTTTTTTTAAGTAATCACAAGAAAACAACTCTAATCCATTTTTTTTTTTTAAATTATGTGGTCATTTTGACAAAGTTTAGGGTTCTTCAGAATTGAGTTTCTGTCTCTCTCCGCCTCCCTGCCTCCTTCCTCCGCCTCATCGTGTTATGGTTGTAGGAAAATCTAAATACTCCACCGCCGTCAGCTGAGCGGAGAGCAGTATATTCCATTTTTAACGACTGGTCACACAGTAGCCCTCTATTTTGGAAGCGAAGGGAAAGGAGTTTATTTTGGGACCCATGCGTTCTAGTAGTGCAAAGCTGTGTGAGCACACACGGGATCTGAGTGAGGTGCCTTTTTGGTGTGGGGGCGGGAGGAATGTCTCCGAGTCATTTTCTCCCTGGAGGCTGAATTATAACCCTCGCGTTTGGGACATTGTTGATGTGTTAATACCACAAAGATAGCAACGCGGAAGGGGTGGAAAGAGTGTTTGAATGCTATTTAAGGCTGTTTTGATCCTGCTCTGTGCCTCTTAGCCTGAAAAAAAAAAAAAAAAACAACTTTTCAGCAAGCCATTTCGAAGGTCCCAGGTCCTTCAGGGACGTTCAGCAAAGTCTTGAGCTTCCGCCCCCTGCCACGGACTCCTCTGTTCAGCACTGGGACACACGGGTGACGAGGACGCAGCTGGTCCTGCCCTCATGGAGCTTACAGCCTCATCCCCCGGGGCAGGCGCTCAGCACGTAAACACACCGTGGCTCTTAACTAAAAGCCACGATCACTGACTGCTGCGGAAGAAAGAGCTCCAGGAGGTGTCTGTTTTTGTTGGCGGAGGTTTGTGTGGAGGGTGAAACTGCGGTCCCCAGCCCCCCTCCCCAGAGTGCAGCGCCCTCATCGGGCCTTTCAGAGGACATGAGGGTGTCGTGCAGATAGCCGTGTTGGAGCCGCATGTGTTTTAGAAGGCTGTCCCCACCGTCCACGGAGGCTGTGACTCCGTGACTTACCCACGGTCACCCAGCTGGCCCAGAGCTAAGACAGCGCCAGCACTCAACCTCTTGATTTCCGTGCTCTATCAAGGGCTTCCAGAACTTACTTGTTTCTGTGTTTCCGAAGATAGGAAGGGGTCCCAAAGAAATGAGCTCATCCATCTTGCTCCGAGCAGTGGCCCCGTCCAAACACCGCAGACAGCTGGGGACTTCGGGCTGTCCCCATGACCTGCCCCCTCCGTCCACTGCTGGGGCCATTACGAAGCACTTTCCTCTTTCCGGCTTGTGAAGCCCACTTCCCCGTGCTCTGCCTTCCGCGGTAATGCCCGACAGAACCATCCTCCCCTTTTCTAATTCCCTTATCAACAAAGACTTTCTACTGAACGGGCCCTCATTCCTTCTGTTCTCCAGAAAAAAACACTGCGTTTCCTTAGCTGTCACCCCCTCCCTCCGCCCCCTAGCCCTGGTAGCTGGGGACCCCAGATTGAGGGCCTGGGGAATGGAAGACCTGACCATCCTCATTTAGTCATCCTTCAAAGACCTGGGGCGGGGGGGTGACAGCTTTACAGATGTGAGAACAGGACCAGGGTGACCAAGTGGCAGTTCAAGTTCACTCGGCCCAAGGTATTTGACAGGTTCAAGTGCGACGTTCCTCGTTTGCGCTTTCTAGCCAGTTCTGCACCCGCTCTGTGTTCCTGTCTTGCTCAGCAGCACAGAATCGCGGTCCCTGCCACCGAGCTCCTGCAGCGGTCCCGACGTGGGTCTCGTGGGGCCGAGTCTCCAGCCTGGTGGCCTCCCGCCCGGTTCCTGCCCCACACCACTCCGTCACCCCCTCGGGTGGTCGTGAGGATGCAGGACGATGATGTGGCGGGCGTTCCCTGAGCACCTGCTGTGTGCCGAGGGGGCAGCCGTGACAGAAGCAAAGACCCCGCCCGTACTAGGTGCGCGTTCAGGGGTAGCCGCTGGTTTTGACCGACTAACGCTTCGGAACGGAGGGGCTCGGCTCAGATGGTTCCTGAGAGTTGCGGCCGTGACCCTGACGGCTCTCGCTTTGTTCCGTCACTTCCAGATGCCAGCGCGAATGCTCCTCAGAGACGGGGACTGGCTCTGCTGCCTTCCTCCAGTGCCCCCCCCCACCGTGGCAGTGACTCCCCGCCCCCCCACCTCCTCCCGCCCAGCCTGGTGGCACAGCCTCTGGAAAGCCCTCGAGGTCCCCGCGCCCCTCCCTAAGCCAACTCGTTCATCCCCAGACTGAGGAGGACTGTTACCCGCGTTTTCCTCCCCTGGTCCTGGGCGGCCTCGCCTCAGATTCCTGCTTTTTCCCATCGCGGTTCACCGCGCTCCCACCTGGCCCAGGAAGCCATCCAGCCAGGCACGTCCTGCCCATCACGAGGTGCACCGGGACGACCTCCTCCCGGTCACTCATCACTCGTCCTGCCTCTTCACTCTGGAACGTTTTCGGACGTGGAGGCGAGTCCCCGTGTTAGGAGACGAGACGGGACGAGAGGGTGAGGCGGGGCCAGGGTCAGCCCCACGCCCACCAGTCCCGGCTCTGCGGTCCAGGCCCGGCCGCTGTGCTGGGGACCACCGGGGGCACACCTGTAAGGTGGGCACTGGGCTCCTCCTCCCTCAGGTGGCTGAGGATTAAAGGAGGTGATGGGCAGGGAGGTGCGCCCCTCCTCGTGGGCCTGCGATGACGCTGTCTGCCTCCCTCGTGCCACCACCCCCGCCCCCGCCCCCAGACCCAGGGTCCAGGGCAGTGCGGGACACGTAGTCAGTGAACAGAAGCTCAGAGAGCACACGCAGAGCGCTTCGACCTTGCATGGGTTCCTCTCAGCCGTCAGCCCCAAGGTCACCTTTCCAGATGGGCTGCAGTGGCCTGATAGAGTAGGTTCCCTTTTCTGAGCCAATCCCTTCTGCAAGTGATTTCTTTGCCATTGGTGTAGACTCGGTGGGCCCAGTGGTGAGAGCCTGGTCTTTGCAAATAGGCGTCCCTCAACTTCAGGCTTTACAGACCTCTTCTACCCCGCCACCCTGCCAACCCCCCCCCCCACCACCCCTTAAGTCCCTCACTGGTGACACAGAGCAGTGTGACCCAGCAGGGGACAGGCGCACTGGTTCTGAGACGAGATCAAGAGGGCAAAATGGGGAGGCCGAGGCCACCGAAGCAGAAGTGGGGAGACACCGGGGGAGGGGCCCGGGCCTGCCTGTGCCCCCGCTGGCCTCAGCAGCCCTGGGAGAAGGGGGCCTGGGTGGGGGAGGCGCGCAGAGGCCCAGCTCAGGATGGGACGGAGGTCCTCCACATCACCTTGAGCTTTTCCGTCCCATCTGTCCAACCCCCTGGGCCCAGGGCGGAGGTGAGAGGACCATGCCAGACTCCCGGCTGTGTGCACCCCAGCACTGTGCGGGCAGCTGTCGTGGGAGCTAAAGATGCCTCGGGGTCCTGAGTCTGTGTTCTTGTGGCACAGGCTTGGACAGGGGGCCGGGAGGTGAGAGATACCCCATCTGCACCAACTTAACTCCCCTCTTTTTATTCCACAGCCTCTCCTCCTGTACCTCCCCCCTAAACATAAAAGCGTGTATTTAGAACTTCGCAGGATCCCCTGGACTGCCTCTGGGGTCCTCTGTGTGGGAGACCCGCCTTTGGGGGCAGAGGAGCGCAGCCCGCTGCCTCCCCGGGGCGAGGTGCTGGCTCCACAGGCCCCTTTGGTGGCCCCTGCTTTCTGCCCGCACGCGCTCCTGGCCCCGGGCAGCAGGCCGGCTTTGGGCAGATTGTGGGATTGAGCACTCAGCCGTCCTGGGGCCACCTGGCCACCTGGGCTCCTGGCGAGAACCCGCGATGCACTGCTGTCCTTGTGTTCCTGCAGGTCCTTCAAGAGGAGCGAGCCTGTCAATCCATACCACGTAGGGTCTGGCTACGTCTTTGCGCCAGCCACCAGTGCCAATGACAGCGAGATATCCAGTGACGCGCTGACCGACGACTCCATGTCCATGACGGACAGCAGCGTGTAAGTATTCCGGTGTCCGCGTCGTTACGTGACTGGCACTGTGACCCACCAGGCCAGCTGCCCAGAGTCCCAGCCATCCTCACTTGGTTTGCAAATCCCGTGTGTGTGTGTGTGTGTGTGTGTGTGTGTGTGTGTGTGTGGACACCTGTGTAATGGGGGGTGGCGGGGGAGGGTGCCAGGGGTGCGGTGCTGCCTGTTGAGGGTGACATGGTCGGCTGGGTAGTGTTGAGCTTAGAGCCTTGAAACAGAAGTTGAATAGTACCGTAACAAGAAAACTAAAGCAAGGGCAAAGTTAAGAGGAAGAGGAATATCTGTGAATTCCTTGAGCTTGACACCCCATCTTCTGGTCCCCATTTTGCCTGCCTTGCCCGTGGGCGGAAGCGCTCGGCTGCTCTTAAAAGCCAGGTGTCCCATCTGCAGAACCAGCAGGTGGGGGACAGGACGGCACCAGAAGGGTTCGTGTTCAGGTGTTCATTGTCTTTGAAGGAAAGGCATCGAAGGTGGTGTCAGAAATCCGGAGCTCTAAAGGGCCACCGCGTGTGATACCCATGGGTGTGTTTGCATGGACATCATCCAATTCAACAAGTGTTGGAATGCCTGCTCTGTGTCGGGGGGAGGGGTGCGGTTCTGTCCTAAGTTGGGGTCGCTTCCAAAGTCGCGTCTGATCTTGCATCTTTTGCAGATCGATGGCAGGGTTTTGAGTTTTGGGTCATTCGCGGTCATACAGGGCGATCGCTGGGTGGAGAACAGTTCACATTCTGTATAAGTTTCCTAGGGTGTGTATGGAGGGTGTGGGCCTGGGCACCCTCCTCTTCTTTCATCCTTTGAGATTCTGATTCAGGAGACCTGTGGGGGGCGGGGCAGACGTAAAACTCCGCAAGGGCTTCTCACCCGATACCACCCTCTAGAAAGGTTCTCTGAAGCCTTTTCCCCAGATATTTTCCAGTCGGCATTTCTGCACTGAAGGAACAGTTTCGAAGGGCAAGCCTGCTGAGCAGTGCGAGTTCTGGCATACGGACTTGAGAGTTTGCTCCTTTTTCTGGACCATCTATTCTTCCAGCTTGTTTGAAATGATCTGGTTTCTGTTGGCCAGTGTCTTGTTGCTTGGCCATGGAACCGGTTGGAAGGAAGAGGGTGAGGCTGCTTGGGGACTCTAGTATTGATTAAAGTCCTGTGGCTTTTACTGCGTTGCCTCAGATTCCCGTTGGTAAAGGGAGGGATATCCTTAAGGTGAAGCGTTGCACTTTAATGAAAGAATAGCATTTTGGCATGAGTAAAAATAAGGTAAGCACACACATCTCTCATCCAACCTGGAGAAAAAAAGCAAAAAAAGCTTCCCTTGAGGCCAGACTCTTTTAGGTATCCATACTTGAAAACAAAACAATACTTTCATGGATAGAACTTGAAGAAAAATTATACTTTGGTGAACATAGAGTTTTTGCTTTGTCTTTATTGAATAGTATTAGACAGGCATACTTTATTTCCTGATCCGAATAGTAAACATCCAGATCTGAATTTCATAACGTCAAGATCTGTTGTAGATTTACCTCATGGAATACAAGGTTATATGAGGCTATCTGCCCCCACCCATGGGCGCCCCCATTTCAAAATGGGTTTTCTTTTTTCTCATCTTTCTGTTTGCTGTCATTTTTTTTTTTTTTTTTTTTTGGTCATTATCTATGTGCTTGCTACTAGTAGCATTATTCCTTCAGTTTTTATGATTTTGTGGATTGCATGGGCATCTTCGCATTATGTGTACAGTAATGGTAAGTTGGATTTGAAGGGAGAGCACTGAGAGAATCTCCTAAGTTAAAGCAGTTTACGTAAGTCTAAGAGGCTTTAGTCTAGAAGGGTTTCGTTTAGAAGGGTTTAGTCTAGAAGGGTTTAGTTTTCTGAGAGGCTCATTTTGGCTTGCTTCCTGGGCCCCAGCCTGCATTTTGGTCCCCATCTTCGAGATGTTATTTTGGGTTCACGATGAGATAACTTGGGTGTGGTCCTCTTACCTGTTTGAGCCTCCCAAGACCAATCGGAAAGGTCAGCGGTCCCTTGTGACTCACAGATGAGGAAGTAAAGGTCGTACTCGAAGGCTCCTCAGGTAAGAGTTGGAACCCAGGTCCAGGCCAGACACAGACCCCTGCCCTTTACCTGGTACTCCCCGCCAGAAGCACAGACATTCCTGACACGAGTTACGTTAGTAGAACTAGTGCATAACGAGACCCCTGAGCCACTTTGAGTTTCTTCTATTTTTACTTAAATCAGTGATCACTCACACTGCTGCTTTTTTAATGGGTTCAGGGAAGAGGGAACGCGTTTTATCTTCTTTCCTGTACCCTCCTCCTTTGCCCCTCTTTCTTCATCCCCTTCCCAAAAGACAAACTTCCTCATCTTCATAGAGGTGCCATTAAAGCTCGCAGCCTTCCCGGCTGTCGCTGAAGCACTGTGGACTTGTGCAGGAGAACCACTGTCAGGGCTCAGAGGAGCTACCTGCGCGAGTCAGCCATTCTGGGTAGCAGGGCTTCGAGTGTGGGCTAGTGGGGTCCCCTCTGATACGGCACCGGCAGGGCAAGTCCCTCATGGAACAGCTTTCTCTTTGGGACACAGCACATTCCCTTAGGTCCCAAATGGCAGAAGCTCAGGTTCCTCCCAGGTGAAGCTACCTTGGCTCGGTGATGAATAAATCAGGGTGCCAGTGCCAAGAGGAGGTACCTGGAGACGGGGGGCTCAGAGTATTGGCTCTCACCTTCCTGACATCAGCATTGGGAGGTGCTGAGCCTTCTCCCAACTGAGTGGGCAGGTAGTCAGGTGTCGCCGTGGCAACTGGACCCCCCTGGGCATGTTTATACCAACTGGAAAGGCAGTTCTCATGGGTGCAGGATCACCCTCTCGGGAGTAGTTTGTCCAGGGCTGTTGGCTTCATACTTCCTGTGGTGGGGACAAGGAGGTCTTCAGAGTAAGAGCTCGTTGGATGGGATGTATGTTCAGGTTAGAGCTTCCTGTGGGTTCAACTGCCAGGCACTGGGGGTCCCCAGGGCCCTCCCTGCTCTCCTGTCCAGCAGACTTGACGTCCCCTAAAAGCCAGGTTGTGCGTGGCACTTTCTGGCCAGCTGGCCCTGGGTGTGTGTGATCTGCCCAGTGTCAGGCGGGTCACCCGGGATCCCAAGGCTGGGATTAGTCTCCTCTTCAGAGCTCTGCCAATTGTGGGCCAGGCGCAGATGAGAGCACCGAGCGCGGCATAGAGTGTGTGGGGGATGAAAAGCCGAACTGAATCGCTTTCAGCCCATTGTTCATCCGGGAAAGCTTAGAGGGATAAGAGGGTAACAGGCCCTTTTGAAATTTCCTTGGCCGAGTGAATAGGAGCGCCCCGTAAAGCATGAAAAGGTCCTGGCTGTTTCTCCTGGTCACAATGGCCAGCTCCGGGGCTGCCAGGGGGGCTGCCAGGGGCTGGGGAGTGGGGCCGGCTGCCCTGCTGGGAGCTGGGGAGGGGACGCGGCTGGGGAGGGGGGAGAGGGGGTCACAGACGGCCTTCAATAGACTCCAGAAGGTTGGAGTTCATTAGATACAAGCCCAGGGAAGCGATCGTCTCATTTGCAACAGCACCAATTAAGTCCCGAGGCCTTAGCGAGAGAGGCCTGGGTGGAAGGAAGCCTGGCTGGGCCAGTCCTGCCCGTGGTTTTTCCAGGGATGTGGGACGCCCAGGCCTGGAGGTGCCGGTGGGCAGGGGCTTTAAAGCAGTCATCGCCTTCCCCCAAAGCCCACTGCTGACTTCTGTTTCCCCACTAAGTAAAAAGCCCTGTTCAAGATGGCTGGGATGTGGGTCTTCTCAGTAGGCCTCCGAGAAGGCTGTTTTACGAGGCTGTTCCTCTGAAGCCTGCCTTCTCAGAAGGAATGGCTTTTTCAAATTTTTTTTTTTCTTTTTTGAAAGTTAGCTGCCAGACTGCTAATGATGTCTTAAGTCCCAGTCTTTGGAGTGTTGGGGACAGAAGCGTTTTGGGGCTGCTCCGGGGGGGGGGGGGGGGCGAAAACCTCAGAAGCAGCAGGTTCTTTGCTGCCCAGGTGCGATGTCCCTTCTAGAGGCGGCCAGGAGCTGCGAAAGCGACACCCACACGGCGTGGATCCGGGTCGCCGCCTTTTCATTTTGTGCAGGAGCCGCCCTTGGGATCCGGACCCCCTTGACTCATAGGCTGCATCTGCTCTGGAGTGGGGGCTGGGGGGCGTCGCAGAACCAGGGCGAGACTGTGCACGCCGGTGGGGGGGGGGGCGGCGCGCAGGTCCCCTTACTTATTTATTTTTATCTCCTTGGATCTCATTTACGGGTTTAGGTCGGACACCAGGGAAAGCATCCGTCCGCGTGAGCTTCAAATAGCCCCTTATCTGACAAACGGGGCTTTTGATGCCGGCGGCGGCCGGAGGCGGCCTTCCGAGGGGCCGCCAGATGGAGACGCGCGCGGGCGGCTGAGCGCACGCGCGCGCAGGTTCAAAGCCTCGGGAGCGCGACGCGCAGGTTAGGCCGGGCACCGCCGAGTCGAAAGGCTGAGCTAATTGGCTCGGCTTAAATGGCAGCTAAGTGGAGTCCACACTTCAAACCCAGCGCGCCCCAGAAACAGCTGGGCCCGGCAGCGGGCTCGTTAGCTAAAATGTTTCTAATGAAAGGAGACTGCGCGGGACCCAGAGTCGGGTGCGCTTCAGCCCGCAGTTCTGAGCAGCCGGGAAGCGGGGCGTGGACGTGCAGAGCCCGGAGAGAAGGAAGAGAGGCCCCTCTTCTGGAACGAGGGGCTGTTTTGGAAGAAGATGCTTGGCAGGGGGAGAATTAAAGCCACATTGCCTCGAAGGCGCCTGCTAAGCCTCTTTGAGCCTCTTCAAGTGGAAGCCTCCCTTTTCCTGTAGTGGGTCCTTCAACTGCCCTGGGTGTAATGGGGTGTGTTGGTTGATGTGGGGTGGGAGGGGGTGGGGGCGGATGTGCTTAAAAATCATTCGTTCCTCTGACCTTTAATTGGCCTGTGACCTGCTTCCCCTGCCCGCCTTCCATACCTACCTCTTTCCTTTCTGCATTATATGGAAAAAGAAAAAGGTTAAAAAAAAAAAAAACCATAGAAGCTCTGATTTCAGTCTGGGAGGAAAGGAGAAAAGTGGGAAGGCTCCTGGAGGACACTCAAGGACAGAGTCTGGGAGGAGATGGACAGGAGTGTCGCATTGGGGCCCATAGGGTGTTTTGACTCCTGCCCCCCAGGGTCGTCCAGAAGAGGCCTGGAACGGTGTCATCCTTTCTTACGGCCGCAGAAGCAACGCTGGTCAGGAGAAGGATGTGATCGTGTCTTGCAGCCCCGGGTAGCAGAACTTGATTAGCCCAACATGAGGCCCAGTCTGTGGGACCCATTTTCGGTGGGAGACGGGGACGGGATGGTCACTGTGGGGAACCGGCTGGCATGCCCCATTGCCAGTGAGTACTGAGTGGTGGGGGAGGACTTTCCAGAATGTTACCCAGAGCTCCCATTTCCCTTTTTTAGAATGTCTGGTGACTCCCTGGGCCTTAGGGAATGGCGCCCCCATGCTCAGACAGGAGGCTTGGCTTCTCCTCTTGAGGCTGGGAGTGTAGGTTGTTGAGTTAAGGACTAAATTCGGATCTGGGGACTGTGTGTGACGCTGGTCATCTGTCAGAGGTGGGGAATTAGGGCTTTGGGGACAGCGAAGCTGGATTATACGGCAGGTGTGTCTGACCCACAGCGGGAAGTCGGTACATGGCGGCCGGCAGCATCCCATTGGAATCGGTCACCTGGCGTGGAATTTGGTTACTGGTCAAGCCATGTTTGCTTGTGAGAGCCCAGTTTTCTGCCATGTCTTATAAGCGATCCCAAGGTGAAAACACTGAGTTTTGGTAAATAAGCCACAGGCGATTCAGTAAATTTCTGGACTGAGAACCTTTATCCTACTTGGCCTTCAAGGGCCCAGTCAAGTCCCAGGCCTGAGCGAGCAGAGGCTCTCTGGGCAACTCTGCCTGGTCTGGTCAGCCGGCTCACGCTCCCACAGCGCCCGCCGGCTCTGCCCCTCTCAGCTGTCCTCTGGGACAGGACTCACAGGTGTAAGTCCTCGCTTTAGATCTTGTTCTCGCTTTTCCCCTATACCCTCAGTATGATCGATTATTCTTTATGTGCCTCTTAACCAAGGCTTGGCTAAGAGGCCATTGATCTATCGATCTGCCGTGGTCCGCACCATCCCCACGGCGGCCCTGTTCTCTGGCCCAGGTCAGCAGACTTCCGGAAGAGGCAGCCACTTGGAATTCTAGGGCCTTGCAGATAAGGAGCCAGAGCAGAGGTCAGCCTCCGGCCGCCCCTGGGTATTTTTAGGCCCCGCTGTTTTTCACCCACTGCTGCTGAGCCAGAGATGTGTTTTCTTCATTTCACTCTACGATGAGCAGAAAGGGAAAGGGAAACAGCCAAACACCTCATTTCAATATTTACAGCCTCCCCAGTATGATTCAGTATGGAACTGTTTGAACCCTGAGGCTTTTGTAAATAAGTGGCCTCCGGTGGTGGGAAAATCGTTCCACCTTGACCACCCCACTGCTTTCAAGAGCAAAATTCTTCTTAAAAACATCATAGCATCTCCGGGTCATGCTTCTAATGAAGACTAACCGGACTGTAGTGTACAGGCTTTTCTTACCTCCACTTGCTTTCCTCCTCCTCTTCTTCTTCTTCTTCTTTTTTTTTTTAATATAATGATGAAGGCCCTGGGGCCCATACTGCCTTCAGGTCTTTGCGAGGACTTCATGACACTGTCCCCCTGCCCGCCCCTGGCTTGCCCTAAAGCCAGTGAGTACTAAGTGGTGGGAGGAGACTTTGACCTTGCCACTCCGGTCCCCCCGCCCCAGACCAGGGGTCCTCTCTCATTTCCTGCAGTGTACTTCATTCATCAGGGTACTTACCACCTCCTGAGGAAATGCAGATCTTTCTTTTATCTTTTGGCTTGTTGTCTGGACCACCCCGTTAGAATATAAGCTTCAAAAGGGCAGTCCTCTGCATTTTTACCCACTTTCTTCACTGCTGTCTTGCCCAGTAGCCTAGAACAAGGTTGGGTCATAGTAGGTATTCACATAGTTGAACGAATTGCGCAGAATGCCACATAGTAGGTAGGGGCTTCCTATTTATGGCCCACATTGGTCCGTCCATATGTCTTTGACATTTCATTGGTTAGGAGTGGTAGGGTTTGGAGCTGAGGGAAAGAAGAAGCCCAAAGGTCGGCCTGTGGTGATTTATAAGAGGGAGAAATTTGGAAATGACGGGAGGTCGACCATTGGAGAATTACGCATACCTTCACTGATGCCCAGCTCAGCCTGCTGCGACTCTGGTGCCTGTTCCTATTTTGCCCTGGTGTGCTCCATAAGGCATACCTGGTTTCCTGATTTGGGGTGGTGTGTCACCATGGCAACGGACTGTTAGGTGGACCAAAGGGGTCTTGGAATCTCCTGCTTGGAGAACCTATAAAATAGGGGAGCCTTCGCTCTGACTCGGCTGGCTGGAGCATGACCCAGTTCTGAGAGAACAGCCTGAGAGATGAGCTCACCAAGCTCTTTCCAAGTCTATGGTCCCGAGTCCAAGAGAGAGCCATGTCCAGACACGGTCGATGGGCAGGGGGTTCAGCCTTGGCGCCTGGGGCGAGTGGCTCACGCCCATGGAGGCGTGTGGCCCTGTCCGCTGGTGGGGTCTCTGCACGTCTTGTAGCATCCCGAGTGCTGGAAGCATCCTCATGAGCCTGTGGGTTCTGTCTTTTCCTTTCCCGTAGAGATGGAATCCCTCCTTATCGTGTGGGGAGTAAGAAACAGCTCCAGAGAGAAATGCATCGCAGCGTGAAGGCCAATGGCCAAGTGTCTCTACCTCATTTCCCAGTGAGTATAGCAGCGCGGGGGTCATCTAGGGGAAGGGGGTGGAAGGGAAGACCAAGCAAGAGGTGCTGTGTGAGTCACTGGGGTGTGACGCTCAGGGGAGCTCACACTGACCTACCTGGACCTTTACGTTTTCTCAATTCACAAAAGAAGATTCTCAGTGAGAAAGAAACCAGTTGCTTCCCGAAACCAGGACAGAATAGGTGATAATCCATGTGGCTCATTGGGTTCCCACTTGAATGGAAGCCCCCCCCCCCGCCCCGAGCTTTTGTCCATTCTGTTAACATCCATATCCAGAGATGCTGGAACCGTGCCTGGCACATACTAGGTGCTTAATAAACACCTGTCAATTGACCGAGTGAACGAGGAGGCTAGAGGAGTCTCTGCCTCCTGAGGGGGGAAAATCACATCCCTGGGACATTCTCCTTGTGCTGACTGTGCAGCTTGGTCTTTTCAGCCATCCGTTTGGCCATTTACTCGGCCATCTCTCCTGCTGGCTTCTGAAGCTCTGGAGGGCAGCCCTTCCAGCTTGTCTGTTTCCAACCCCAGACCTTGGCTTAGTGCCGCTGTGGAATCTGCACCTAGCACGTGCTAAATGAATGACGTGTGTAGAAAACGAGGATCCCATGAGCAGCTTCTTCCCGCAGTTGAGATGAGAGGCCGGCGTGCCGTGGACATTTCTGGGACCGCCCCTTTTGTGTCCACGGCCTGGAGGACAGCCAGCACGTGGCCCCCTGTCTTTGAGAGAGCCTCCCATCTACACTTCAGGAGCTGTGCTTCTGGCAGGACCCAGGCTGCTGCTTAGGGCGGGGAGGAGAAGGCTCAGCTTCGAGCAGCATCCCTGTTTGTGAATCCTTCCTGCATGCTTCCAAGAATCCAATAGGTCCATGGGTTACATTGCATTTAGAAAATTAACACTCCGAATTGCTAATCCCGTGTTGCCTTAGTGCAGATTATTGGTGGGGCATCTTCTCTGACAGCTCTTTACACAGTCTTGGGCAGACTTAACCTTGTCCTAAGTGAGCGTATTAAGATTGCTTTCCTGGGGAAGTACCCCGCCACAAATACAACAGTGTTGACGATATAAACTTTTTTTTTTTCGATGGGGCAGGGATGTATGTGTGTTAATAAAGTTCTATCACCCAAGCTTGTAAATTAGATAATTTCATCCTGGGATGTGCAAATCGACTTTCTGCACAAGGCAGCCCTTTGATGGGGGGCCGCATGGAGCCAGCCTGAGTGAGAGGGGTCATCGCCCACAGAGGGGGCTTTCTGTCCCCTCTGCAGCTAAGTGGCCGCCTCGGCGAGCCCCACTCACCTGCTGGGGGAAACACCGGCCCGTGCGGGTTGGCTTTTTGCTGCCCCCCCACCCCACCCCACCCCACTGAAAAGGCAAAGCCAGAGCGAAATGAGGAAGGAGGCAGAACGGCGGAGGAGGGAGGGGGCGGGCGAGATGACAGGGGAAGGACAGAGAGCCGGGCAGCGGGGGTTCTCTCGCCGCTGCTGTTGGCAGGCGATCTCGCCGCCTTTTCATATTCCGCACTTGATTTGGAGATGTTCCCTTTTCCCTTGATAGATCAGCTTCAGGCAGCCAAACTCAGCAGTGTTCTGCTACTAGCCCGCAGCAGCTTTCTTCATTTTCTGTACAAAGAGACAGAGAGGCGGGGTGGAGGAAAGCAGGCAGATCTAGGCCAGTGTTGAGACAACACCGCCTCAAAGGTGCGCAGTGTGCGGCCAGGAAATAAATTACCGCTTCTTCTGATCCGGCCCTGCGACTCCCTTCTTTTCCCTCCCTTTTCCTCCCCCTAACCCACCTCCCTTCCAATCTTATTTTTTTTTTTTTTTAATTTCCAGCTCCCTTTCTGTTTAGACTCCACTTTTTATTCCTTGAGTTGGTCTCTCTCTCTCTCTCCCCTCCCCACCTCAGAGGCTGCCTTTTTTTTTTTTTTTTTTTTTTATGTTTGACAACAGTCTTTGAAGATTTTCTACTTCAGAGTAGCTACTGATGGGCTGGTTGTACTACAGAGAGAACAAGCGGGGCCTCTCGGAGTGCGACCAACTGCTCCTGCCCAAGGCAAACGCTGGTGGGGACCATGGCGCTCCATGAGGCCGCGGCGCCGGCGCATAAAGCTCGCGGCTGCCGGTCGCGCTCTGCCCGGACCCGGAGCCACCGAGCACGTCGCGGGGCCGGGGAGCTCCGGCGTGGCCGCCGCACGCCCCGGCCGGCCAAACATGCCCTGTCCCTTTCCTGTAGAGAACCCACCGCCTGCCCAAGGAGATGACCCCTGTGGACCCCGCCGCCTTCGCCGCCGAGCTGATCTCCAGGCTGGAGAAGCTGCAGCTGGAGCTGGAGAGTCGCCACAGCCTGGAGGCCCGGCTGCAGCAGATCCGAGAGGTAGCCCTGGCCCTGGCCCTGCCCCGACCCCGCTGCGCCCCGCCGCGCCCCGGGGTCCCTCGGCTCACCCCGCGCCCCCTCTGCCGCCTCCACCGCCAGGATGAAGAGAAGGAGGGCTCTGACCTAGCGCCGGGCTCGCGGGACGCGGCGCCCCCCCAGCACCCCCTCTCCCTCCTGCCCTCCGGCAGCTACGAGGAGGACCCGCAGACGATCCTGGACGACCACCTGTCCAGGGTCCTCAAGACCCCCGGCTGCCAGTCCCCGGGCGTTGGCCGCTACAGCCCCCGCTCCCGCTCCCCGGACCGCCACCACCACCACCAGCACCAGCAGCAGCAGCAGCACCCGCACCCCCTCCTGCCGCCAGGGGGCAGGCTGCCCCCCGCCGCCGCCGCCGCCTCCCTGGCCGGCTGCCCCCTCCTGGGCGCCAAGGGCTTCGTGACCAAGCAGACAACGAAGCACGTCCACCACCACTACATCCACCACCACGCCGTCCCCAAGACCCAGGAGGAGCTCGAGGCGGAGGCCGCGCAGAGGGTGCGCTGCTTCTGCCCCGGCGGCCCCGAGTACTACTGCTACTCGCGGTGCAAAAGCCACCCCCGGGCGCCGGAGCCCGGGCCCGCGGACCAGTTCGGGTAAGTGTGGGCAGACCCAACTGTCGGGCGGGGGCTTCTCTGCAGACCAGCTGGGGGGGTGGGGTCAGAGGTCACAGGCATTCCCCTTCCGGGAGGCAGGGGGGGAGGCCCAGGATGTGTGATGGGGCAGGGGCAGCAGGTGCATGTCACCTCACTCCCTGCCCGTCTGTCCATCCGGCTGGGGGAGCCTCAGAGATGTAACGCCCTGGGCGGGTGTGGTCTCGGGTCCCCACAGGGGCAGCAGAGGCAGTACCCTGCCCAAGCGCACCGGCAGAGGCTCGGAGCCGGGCCTGCCCCTGCCCACCAGGGAAGGAGCCGGGTCCCTGCAGCTGCCGGGGGAGGAAGGAGACAGGTCGCAGGACGTCTGGCAGTGGATGCTGGAGACTGAGCGGCAGAGCAAGCCCAAGCCCCATAGGTAAACACCGCAGCCGCCACTGGGCACCAGGGTTGGGGCAGTCGCCATGAGGCATTGTGGGGATGGCTATTTTTGCAGTCGGCCAGATACTGATGTGACAGGACTGTTTGCTTCTGCCATCTTAATATTAAAGGTTGGCCTGAGCAGACCACAAAAATGCCATGTTTTTGGCAGTGCCTCCTGTTCGTGTTATGGTAGTTATTTTTTTCTCCTTTCTGAAGGCAGAATAGAGAAGTCACATTTTCCAGTTTTTCTAACCCAATTCCTTTCCTTCTGCTTTCTCTCCCCTTATTCCATGTTCAGTGCCCAAAGCACAAAAAAGGCCTACCCCTTGGAATCGAGCCGTGGGTCCCCAGCGGAGCGAGCAGGGCGGCACCACTTGTGGGGGGGCCGTGCCCACCCGTTTACCCAGGACCCCGCGATGCCTCCCCTGACCCCGCCCAACACCCTGGCACAGTTGGAGGAGGCCTGCCGCAGGCTGGCTGAGGTGTCGAAGCCCCCAAAGCAACGGTGAGTGGAAGAGGCATCGGGGTGCAAGGCAGGGGTCGGATATGGAGGTGAACACCTGGCTTGTTGCTAAGGGAAGGGTCTTCTTTTCTGCTGGGTCTGGTTCCTTCCTCAAGGAGGAGGAATTGCTTCTGGCCACATAAGATTCACCTTTCCAACCTCTAGAACTTGTTCCCTTTGGTGTCCTTCATCGTAGAACTGACCAGGACCTGTTTAAGTCATGCTTAAAAGGAGCAGAAGACTTCAGTGATTCCTTACAAATGCCTGGGTCATTTAAGGCTGGTTAGATGAGTGTATAAGAAGCCATGACTGATGAGGAATCCTGGGGCCTTCTACCCTTTGCCAGAGCTGGCTGTTTCCAGTCCTGGGCCCCCAGGAGGCTGAGGGTGGATGTTCCCAAGATGCCTTCCAGGCATCCGAGAGCCGCTGTTAACATGAGGTGTTAGTTAGGTCTCCCATTGGCTGGAAGTCGGGTCTGTGTCTCTGCAGGAGACCCCAGAGAGTAGTTTTCTGTCTACTCCCCATCCGCCCTGGGGATAGCAGGCTTACCTCTGAACCCTTTGTCCCGGCTGTGTCCTCAGGTGCTGCGTGGCCAGTCAGCAGAGGGACAGGAATCCCTCAGCCATGGGTCAGACAGGAGCCACACCCTTCTCCAGCCCAAGCCTGGCTTCAGAAGAGTGAGTGTCTTTGCCTGGCATTGCTCAGTTCCATCCAGTGGTTTCTGTTTCAGCGTGTTCATTCACCCTCCACAGTTGTGATTTTTGAAAACCTTTTTTTAGTGTGTGAAATCACCTTGATTGTAATGTTAGTGAACACAGATGTTGCCGTAAATTAGGATTTCGAACCCCCTGCCTGTACTGAGCCGCACATCGTGACTTGTACACAAGTGTTCCTTCCTGAAGTGATGGCTGGCTCGGGGTTCCTGGGCACCCACTCATCCAAAGCTGAGGCATGAAGTCATTAGCAGGTGGGGGAGAGGGACCCTTAAACCCGGCTGGAAAAGCTGCTCGCACCCAGCTTGCAAGTTAGCAGGTTGGAAACCTCTTTGGGTCACACTGAGTGGGGGAGATGGGGCCTCCACCATTGCAGAGATGGAGAGACAGTGATCTTTGTTCTGCTTGGGGAAAACTGTGTCTCCCCTAATTGTACGTGATTCATTTCGTAAATTTATACTCTTGCAAAGTGGACAGAGAAGCCTGGCTTCTCGTTTAATTACAGGATGGATGGTACATTTAAGAAGAAATCTGCGGAGATCTAGAATGGTCTAAATAATTTTGAAAAAGTTTTTCTTAGTTCGTCTTGAGCAATAAGCAAATGTTTCAAGTCCTGAATAAGCTACCACCCCGGACCCTTTTGTTTTAATTGGTTGACGTTAGCCTCCCAGCTGTTTGGGCCTGTAACTTTTTTTTTTTTTTCCAAGCCACTCTACAGAAAC
This sequence comes from Rousettus aegyptiacus, assembly GCF_014176215.1. Classification (NCBI taxonomy): domain Eukaryota; kingdom Metazoa; phylum Chordata; class Mammalia; order Chiroptera; family Pteropodidae; genus Rousettus; species Rousettus aegyptiacus. Next base: position 106,073,603 of record NW_023416309.1, read on the forward strand.
TCAGAATAGACGGGGAAGTCGGGATGACTGGAGCTTACCCATAACCCAGTGGGCCGTAGTGTCCCACGTCCCTGCCCTCCTTGCCCTCTTGGGAGGTGCCCTGAGTTGGTCCCTACAGCACAGCCTGGTCAGGGCGAGCATCCCTGTGGCTGTCGTGGCTTCTCCTCTCTCGTCTTCGTGGCAAGAGCCCCGTTGGAGCCCGCCTGAAAGAGACTACTCTGATCCCCCCCCCCCATTTGGTGGTAGGGAAACAGGAGCAGTTGGTACAGCCAAGGAAATTGTCCCTTCTCGTGCGCCTCATGCAGGTGACCCTGGGGTTGGCCTGTGTCTCCGCCAGAGTGACTGGCTCACACCCAGGTCGCGTCTGAGCTCACGGCTACGGCCTCGCTTCACCTCTGAAGACAGCGTTTGGAGCGCGTGTGAGTGTCTGCTGCCTTCACGTGCTAAACTTGTTTTCCATCATCTTCTTTTCAGTCACAAAGAGCCAAAGAAACCAGCAGGGGTCCATGCACTCCAGGCCAGCGAGCTGGTCGTCACTTACTTTTTCTGTGGAGAAGAAATCCCGTACAGGAGGATGCTGAAGGCTCAGAGCTTGACCCTGGGCCACTTTAAAGAGCAGCTCAGCAAAAAGGGAAATTACAGGTACGAGCCCTGCAGCTTCTTCCTGCTCCAGAGCTCCTTTGCTCAGAACCCAGAGCCAGAGTCTTCCCTGGCCTGGCCAGACCTGGGAGTGGTCAAGAGGAAGGGGGCTCGGGACGGGCTCAGGGTGGCTGTGGGGGTGGGCTGCCCGGACGCTCCGTCCCTTCTCATTTCCTCTCCCATCACCACTAACGAATAACTTAGCAGCAGCAGCTGAGAGGGGCTCTGGGTGCTGGAAGGGTTTTTTCTACCAGGTGAACAAGACGCTGAGTTTAAAGGGGACATTTTGCTGTCAGAGGAGAGCTGGGCTGGGGCCGTCTGTGGAGCCTCTGCCTGCAAGGGAGGTTGGTGCAGGGTGGGGAGACGGACAGACAGACACACAGATGGGCAGACCAGTAGTTCGGAGACTGCTCTCCTGGCTCGGGTGTCGAGGAGGCCGTCTGAACCAAAGGCTCGGGGCAGGGCAGAGACCACCGCCTGGAATGTAAGCAGCGTTCTCCTCACTTACTCTTCTGCCTGGGGAACTGCCTCGCCCTGTGTCGTGGGTCATGGGAAGGAGGAGCTCTCTTTTGTCCAGAACAAAGAAGCGGGTGGGCACTGGGTGGACAGGGCGGCCACGCTTCCTTCCAGGACCTTGGGAAGGGACCTCGCCTCTGGGCTTCCCTTCCTGGTCTGCACAGTGGAGATGCCCTGCCTCCCAGCGCCCTGGAGAGGGTAAAGAGCCGAGAGCCAGCCCTGGGCCATTTCTCGTTCACTTTCCCCTGACACGGGACAGGTGATGACTCCACCTGGGCTCATCTAGAGTCCTACCTGCCCTTCTCAATGGCCTTCATCCCAAGGGAGCATGTGGGTTCTGCTCCATCTATATGTCGGGTCCGGCATGCAAGCTGGGACAAGGGGGAGGCAAGTGAGGTGCTCAGTAGAAGGAGAGGCACTGTGTGAGCCCAGAAAGTGCCCAGAAAGTGCCTACGCATCCCGCCTCCAGCTGAGGAGGGCAGTGGAGAACTCTCATGGCACTTAGCAGCCTGCCAGGTGGGCACGGGCTCCTGAGCCCCAGACCCGCCCCTCCCCCAGCAGGCCCTGTGTAGTTTTACACCCACCTCCACCGGGAGCCGATTCAGGCAGGGGCCCGGAGTGGTTCCTTTGTCAGGGGAAGGTTTGGGGCTCTGGCTGGGGCCCCGTAGGTGGCCGGCGAGCAGGGCGTGGAGCCAGGCTTGCATCTTTCCCTTTTGCACCTGGGCAGAGACAGTTCTGAAAGTGTATCAAAGGGATTGAGGAACAGGCCCGGCTTCTTTCTCTATCCTGAACAGACACAAGGTGAAACTAATTACACAAGCGTGCCCCTCCGGGGCTCCATTCTGATCTCGGCTTTGACCCAGCGGGGCTCGGAGGGGAACTGCAGGTGACCCACGGGGAGAAGGGCCGAGGCCGCGGAGCAGGGGGGCTGCAGGGGAGGCTCGGAGCGCAGCGCTCCGGCCACATCTGGCTCTGATTTTTTTTTTTTTTTTTTTCCCAAGGCACACTTAATAAGCCTGGCTTTGAAGCCCCGGCCTCCCCTTTAATGCACAACGACTCGCACAAACGGTCCACGCTTAAATTCTTTACTGATTGGATCAGGCTGTGGCCAGGCCCTTCCCAGCCCCTTATCTCTCTGTGCGAGCTCTCCCGGCTGGCTGGAGCGGGGCTCGCGGTCCTCCTGGGTTGTGGGGGCACGGGGTGCCATGCCTCGTGTGTGCCCCGCCCCCACCCGCAGGGGCGGTGCCCTAACAGTTAATGCACACCCCCTCACCCTGCCCCGCCCCCCAGTAAAAAGCCCCATGAGGCCGGGGCCGGGGAGCGGGGGACCTGGGCCGCGTTGAGTAATCTCACTGTGGCAGCGGTTCACAGGGAGAACGGCCCCTCCAGACGTGCCAGATGCGATTGGTGCCAGATGTCAGCAGCAGAGTTTGCCACATAAAGCATGTTGCAGTGGAAAAGCCCGTTTTCTTGGAGAAAGTGAGGGCAGCGAGCCCTTTTGATGTCTCGGGGGCGGGGCTCCGGGAGCGTCCCCTCCCTCTCCGGGAGAGGTTGCAATTATGGAAAAGGTCGTTTGCACCGTTTGCCATGAAAGCCCCACTTGGGCATCGCGAGGCGAGCTGGGGGTCGCCTGTGCCCAGTACCCACTCCCCGCTTTCTCACCGTCTCCCCCAGATAGTCCGAGCCCCCCCTGCATGAAGCGTTTTCGCCGCCGGCCCACCAGACCCATGCTGTTCACCCCGATGCTTCAGCCCAGCCGGGAATGCTAAAAACAAAGAACCTTGACTAAACCCAGCTGTTTCGCTCAACTTAGCCTTATCTCCTATGAAAGTATTTGGCTTGCCTTCATTAAGGAAAAAAACTTAGCTCTAACCAAGGGGAATTAATTTTTTTTTTTTTCAGAGAAAAGATAAAAGCAAAAAAACAACCCATAACCCTGAGACAATTAAATATTTTAGAGAGGCTGTCCGCCTCCCCCCAGGGGACTGTGACCCTCCCTCTGTGAGTGGCCCTTTATTGGTTGAAGGTGACAGCTTGCAGGGGCCAGTTTAATCCGACTGAGGGGTCTTGGTCGCTGGGGACAGGGAGGGAAGAGGACTTCGCTTCGTGTCCTCGGGAGGGGCCTGGGAGCCGGCCGTCGCTTCCGAATGGGTCTCTCCTGAGAGAGACTGGTCATTTGAGTCCATACAATTAAACAGCCTCAGAAGAAAGAAGGCTGGGTGGGATGAAAGAAGCCTTTAATCAGCGGGCATAATAGAAGGGCCCTTAGTGTTTGACCTTGGAGGGGTGGGTGAGAGGGGGAGGGACCCAGGGGAAGAGGGGCTGGTGTTGTCTGCTACCCTGGGAAGCAGGACCGCCTCCCACAGTGGCTGTCCCGTGGCCGTGCCAGAGACCGGCTGGGAGAGCTGGCACTCGGGCACCGCATGGTGGGAGGCACAAGAGGTGTCCGCCTCCAGACCGATGAAACGAGCCGAAGTCTGCCTTCCACAGACTTCCGCGGATTCAGGCGAGGAGTCTGGGGTCTCTTGGAGGGGACCTCCTTCTTGGCGGCTGCTGCAAATGAACTCTGGGCCTGCTTTGCCCTTCCCATTCCCGCCTCCCACCAGCCCCCCAAAAAAGGGACAGAAAGGAGCAGCTCTGGTCTGCAAAGTACGCTTTTCACAATGTGCATGCTCGTTGGTGAGAGCAGCCTCAGAGCTGTTTGCAGGGGGGGGGCCCGCCCAGGCCGCCACTCCCGGGGTGCCCAGCTTACCCCCGAGTGGCCCAGGCCTGCTGGTTTGTGCCCCTCGGCCAGCCCGGGTAGCCGAAGGCCGAAGGCCTTAGTACAGCTCTCAAGATTACCCGTCTTCAGGGCGCACTTAGCGCTTCTTCTAGAGTAGGAAGCGCACTTTGACCGAGACGCTCTCCGGGTTTTTCCGTTCAAGGTATTACTTCAAAAAAGCGAGCGACGAGTTTGCCTGCGGAGCGGTGTTCGAGGAGATCTGGGACGACGAGACGGTGCTCCCCACGTACGAAGGCAGGATCCTGGGGAAGGTGGAGCGGATCGACTGAGCCGCCCCGTCTGGCGTCGGCCGGGCGTGGGGGCCACAGCGGCCCACGGGAATGGTTCTGGACGTTCGTTCGTGACCGCGGCGAAACATTTCGAAGGAAAAAAGAAAGAAAGAAAGAAAAAAAAAAAACCAATGAAGACACAGTCTAGGGATGAACCGGCCACTGGGCCTTTGGGAGGGTGGTGGGGGGAGGTTGGTTTTCATTATTCACGAGCTGGGTACTGAGATAAGAAAAGCCTGAACTATTTATTAAAAACATGACCACTCTTGGCTATCGAAGATGCCGACTGTATTTGAGAGACTGCCATACATAATATATGACTTCCTAGGGATCTGAAATCCATACACTAAGAGGAACTGTGTATAGCTCACCTGAACAGGAATCCTCACTGATATTTATTGAACAGATCGATGACCCCTGTCCCGGGTTTATGGATATGCTGCTTTAAATAGGAAGGGGGAGAGAGGGAGGTTTTCCTCGTTCCCTCCAAACGGAGGAGCGGAACTCGGAGTGCGTTAATGGTGTCTTCATTAAAAGAGGAATTAGGCTCTGCCCTGCGTTTCTCCAAGTGAAGACAGACTTTTATTTTTTTTTTTAAACGGTGCCCTGCCATTGACACACGCAGAAATTGGTGCATTTTTTTTTTTCCTATGCTGCTCTATTTTGTCATAAAGGTCTTGAGGTTTGACTTAGATTACACCATCACCGCCACGTGGAGGGTCATTATTTAGGGGGGTGACCCATTGCAGAGGAAGGCAGAGCCTCATGGGGAGGGGTCCCGGATTCATCCTGTAACTTGTAGCTCCCTACCGGGGCCCGGTGGCTGAGGCCCGCTAGAACCTCGCGGCTCACCTTGTGCTCTTCTTGAAATCGTAGTTCCTCGGAGTTCCCCACCCCCCCTTGATTAGTCTTTGTGCCACAGCCATTCTGCACAGAAGCGAGCCGTGCGGGGAGGCCTGGCCGCACCCCCTCCTCCACACCCCTTCATCCTGACGTCCGGGTTTTCGTGTTAAGTTAATCTGTACATTCCGTTCGCCGTTGTTACCTGTACTATACGTGTGTATATATCGTACGACAAAAGAGTATTAATCCACTATCTCTAGTGCTTGACTTTGAATCAGTACAGTACCTGTACCTGCACGGGGTCCCCCTCCGTGTGTCGCCCTATATTCAGGGCTCCAGCTTTCCCTTGTTTTTTGAAAGGGGTTTATGTATAAATCTATTTTATGCCTTTTTATTACAAGTCTTGTACTCAGTGACTTTTTGCCATGGCATTTTCTCCTACTTATACTGTAAATTATGCATTATAAAGAGTTCATTTAAGGAAAATTACTTGGTACAATAATTATTGTAATTAAGAGATGTAGCCTTTATTAAAATTTTATATTTTTCAAAGCATTGGCCTCGTCTTCGAATCCTGGGGGGCAGGGAGCAGGGCAGAGGCGGCCTTTGTTATGTGAACATCTTTCTTATGTGCTCAGTGTCTCGGCTGCTCGGGCCTATCTCTAACGACCTGATCTGGGCCAGCCCTGGGGTTTTTAAAAACGATTTCTTCACCTGGGTGCGGGCTGAGGGTTTTCTTGTCCTGGACCAGGCTGCAGACAGCACTTCCTCTGATGTCCTACAGCCTCTTCCGGAAGTACCTCAGGTGAAAAGCTTCTCAGAAAATGGTATATAGATGTGGAATGTTCCGTGAGCTCATCGCTGACCAGCCGCCTTCCCAGCGGGGCTGGGTAGAATCGACCGATGGCCTCCTGGAGGGTCTGGGCTGGAAAGGGGGCAGGAGCAAACAGCAGGTGGTCCTGGAAAGGGACAAGGGCAGTTTCTGCAGAGCAGTGGACGGTGTAATACGTGTGGCCGTGGAAGTCGGCGGGCAGTTTGCTTAGCGTCCAAGCACGTTGCCCTACGCTAGAGCACTTGGGGGGGCCAGATCGCATTTCGCATTGGGAGAGGAGGTCTGTGTAAAGGAGTCCTGTGATGAACTGTTCCCAGCAACAAGTTGGACTTGATGTCTCATGTGCTGAGTTTTCAGGAGGTGAGGTCTGAAGCGGATCTGGTTCCTGCTGCAAGTTGGTGTGAGGCCGACAGGTTAGATTAAGGAGAGGCCCTGATTGATTGGGGCCGGGGGCCAGCTTGAACTAGACAGTGTCGAGGCGCCTGGGGCAGCTATGTGGGGGAGTAGTTGAGGCTATGTGGGAGCTGGACACCAGGCTGCAACATTCCTCTCTTGATTTTTGTCCTAATGATGCAGCTTGCTGCGCCCTTCCTCTCCAGGCTAGAATGGGGTCCCGCAGCATGGGTATCCCAAAGCCACATTCAGAAATGTTAGGCCCTAACCCAAGAGAGATGCAGCCTGCTGTGTGTGGTGGGGGCGAGGGGTTATGACTTTAATCTTAGGGACTTTGAGTTGGTTCATCCAATGAGAATAATGAGGAAAAACAGGCTTGGGGCTGAGACTCAGCTGGGTTCAAGCCTCTGAGCCACCACCTTCTGGGGGACCAACCATACGCATCTGTGAGAGGAAGCCAGACTGGCCATCGCCCATGTTTGTACCTCTTCCCAGAGGGTCTGTTTCTCTGTTGCTCTCACTTTAACCACCAGGCGCCCTTCGCCTGGCGTGGGTGGGCTTCTGGGATGTGGGCCCCTGGCGTTGCAGAATCGCCTGTGCCTTCCTCTGAGGAGAGGGCCTACAGTTTTATTAGAGCCTTAAAGAGATCTGTGACTCAAAAAGCTAAAACACAGCTGTGCTGCCAGCCCCTTCCTTCCCTGTCCCCAGCTCTTCCAGAACCCCTCTCCCTCCTCCCGCCCCTGGGTTCTCACCTGGGATCTGGCGAATCATAGTCACCCGCCCCAAACTGACAGATGGGACAAGACTTGTGCGTCTCCGGCCTCTCCGGGTGTTTCTCTGCTCTAGTCTTCATGGCTCCAACCCCTTCTAGGCCCAGCTTCGAGTCGGGCTCACCTCCTTGGTCCTCATCTCCTAGGCACTCTCCGTGTGCGCCGGCCTTATTTCTCTGACGGTTGACCGACTAATCCTCAGTGAGGGGCAGACCGTGGGGCTGAGTCCACTTCAGGTTGTGTCTCCTCGGGGAGCCACAGTTTCCTCATCGATTAAGTGGGGATCATACATGTGCCCACCTTCGAGGGTGACTGTGATGAAGCGAGGTGACCTGGCCCGGCATCTTTGCCAGCATCTTTGCTGGCAGCTCCATCCTCATGACCTGCGTTATCAGCTGCTCCTGTGGAACTATCACCCCCCCTCCGCCCTTGCTGCAATACCTGGACTCTGGCACCCTGCTTCCGCTCCTGCGACAGGACCAAGAAGGTGGTGGGCAAACGGGCTGGCAGGCTGCTCGGTTTGGAAAGGCTTCCAGCTAGAGCCGAATCTTGGCTCGAAGCTTCTTAACGTTGTTCTTCAGTCAGTCTGTGACCTTATGCTCTCCTTGGAAATTCTACGTGGACTCTCGCCTATGTGGACTCTTGACATTTTGTGCAGAGCGGCTGGAAATGGGGGGGTTGGGGAAAGGAGTGCCGATTTACTCTCCTCCCTCCCCAGAACTTGGTGGGACCATAATCACGCTGTCAAAAGGAAGGAAATTGGCAATTTCCCCAAAGAAAATGTTCTATCTATTTGAATTATTAGGTAAGATTTTTTTCTCGTTATTTTGGTAAAGAAAAATGTTTCTTTTTTTTCGCTGTTAGTGAACAATTTCACTGTTAGTAAACAATTTGGAGAATGAAACTCTCCAAATGACACAGGCGTTTCAAAAGTGTGATTTACATCTTAACAATTATTTCACTTTATCCACCTAAAAATCTGATAAGAGAGTGAGCGCTTTCTGGCCTCTGTGACTTGTCCCAGGAAGTAAGTAGTAGTGACTTGGTTTAAACAAATAAACAATTATGCACACACACACACACACACACACACACGCCACCACACACAAAACACACGGCCACACACGAAAAGTTTTTTAAGACATTTTGGTAAATGCTGGCTGTCACCAGAGTTATCCCAGGGAGTAGCCGTTGTCGTCTCTGTGCCTGAACAGGTAGAGTTTGCCCAGAACCTTAGGTCGGGCAGCTTATGAGACATCTGTGTGCCCAGGCGTGTGCGTGTGTGCGTGCGTGCGTGTGCGTGTGTGTGTGTTGGGAGGACTGTGCTTCAGAAAGGATCTGCCACAGAAGGAACAGTGCCCTGAACAGGGGGTTCTTCACCTTGACAATGCCCAGTTCTGAAGACATAATCAGTCTTGAGTTCCAACCACACTGACCTGTTGACCCGTTAGTTCTCAAGTGCTCTGCTGCTCAGGGCCTTCGCATGTGCCGTTCCCTCTGCTGGGCCTCCCCCTGTCCCCCCCACCCCCACACACACACAGCCTAAGTTCATCTTAACTTTCTAAGTCCGTCTCCTTTTCAGCCCTCAGGTCTTGACTTAAATGTCAGAGGTCTTCTCTGACCTTTGGATCCACGTGCGTCCTCACCTGACCCTCCCCATCTCCATCGCCGGACTTCATTCTTTCGCCGTACGTTCCAATCTGGAACTATACAATAATTACTTAATTGCCCACTTATTCATCTATGAGGCAGGGAGTAAATGTGCTTTTATTCACCCTCGCGTGAGGTGCTCAGTATCCGGCGTAGTGGCTGGTATCTACCAGTCATTCGATATGTATGGAATTGAAGCAAAAAAGATAAAAATAAAAATAGTCTATAGGAGTAGGACCTAAGATTAAGGCAACTGCTATCAACACTTCGCAACATCCTTCCAGGTTAAACTACATAAACACACACACACACACACATGCACACACACGACCATACAGTGTACACTATTTCGTAATCTGCATTTTTCACTCAATAACATGTCATCGGCGTATTTGCATATCAATAAATATTTTTTATATTCTACAACATGACAGATGTATGGCTGAACTATCATTTATTTAACGAGTTACTTATGGTTGGGCATTTCTCTAGTTTCCAAAGTCTGCACTTATAGGTCACGTTGTAATGAAATCTTTATAGCTAAACACTCCCTCGGAATGCAAAGTCTTTAATTATTAGAATGAAGGTTTTTCATGTAGGATTTCTGGATCAATGGTCCTTGTTAGGGCTTTTGGCCACATCCTGCAAGACCGTCCGAGGCAGTGGCGTACTTGTCTCTGAATCCCCAGGGCTTTGCACGTGATCGACACCCAAGTTTGTGCCATCGATTTAAATCTCCAGCCTGGATAGTCAAGGCTCCCTTCAGTCTGAGCCAAGATGGCCTTCCTGGTGTTATTTCCACTTACGGGCTGAGCCGAGCAGCCTTGAGCAATGAACTTCCCTCTACCTGGGTCCGCCTCTTCGTAAAATGAGGATGGTCGTTCTTCACAGCACTGATGCAAGTTGCTAAGGTGAGCACCGTTCTTAGAAGAGAATCTGGCCCACGATAAGGGCCCCGTACCTGTCAGGTGCTCTCGCTGCCTCCAGCCTCCACTTTCTGGTCTTCGTGCCGGACTTTGCTCAGCCCTTCTCCCCCCTGGCTGTCACCTGTGCCATGTGAAGCCAAGCTGACCCCATGCTTCTCCCTCCCCTCCCCCAGCCTTCTCTCTCAGGACCCCAGTGGACTCTGTTTTTCTCGAGTGCTGAGCCTATGCTCACCTACGCTATTTTTTTTCTTTTTTCTTTTTCCTCCCCGGAGTTGTAAGCCACATCGAGAGCAAGGCCTGTGACTGAAGCCTTAGGTAAAATTCATCCAGGTACCCTGTGACCAGACCAGATCATCCTCCTTCAACCAACATTCGACTTCGCTCCATCTTTCCAAACTTGGGCTCAAATTATGTTTGGGGAACCCCTGCTACTGAGCCTCCCATGCTGCTTGTGTCAGACATGGTACGTGGAGAGGGTCAGGGCGAAGATCCGATGGTGGCGGGGGTTGAGGGCCGGCTTTCTCTCCTGCCCTCTCCCATGATCGCAACAAGAAAAAGCTGGAAATTAGCTGTGTGCGATGTGTCTTCAGTAGGCTTGCCAGATTCAGCGAATTAAAATCCAGGATGCCCACTTAAGTTTCGATGTCTGGTAAACAGTAATTCTTTAGTATAAGTATGTCCCATGCAATAGTGAGGCCGTATTTACACTAGAAACGTATCTGTTTATCTGAAATGCAAACTCGGTTGGGCATGCGGCATTCCACCTGGCAATGCCAGTTGTGGTGGATGCTGTGGATTGCCCCTTCGGCCATCTTTCCTCTTTATTTGCAGCGTGCCTTCTCGTACTGCGGAGGTGGGAAATCTAAACGCCACATTTTCCAGACCGCTTTGTGTCCAGAGGCAACGTGGGTTCCAGCATTTAGGTTTGCTCACTGGGAGGCAGAGGCATCTTCCTTTGGCTCTAGTCTGTGGACCAGCAAAGTCAGGGTGACACAGGGCTTTATGGCAGCCTTGTGGGCCTCTGTTCCCAGCTCCCTGGGTGCCAAGGGGCATTGAGCTGGGAGAGGTGGCCAGAGCCTAGCCATGGGCTCCTGGACGTGCAGTGGTTGTGGCTGCTTTGTGGAAGCGCAGATGCCCATGGTAGGGCATTCATAAACACGCCCTGGGCAGGCGGAAGTCACCGCCAAGGACTCAATCTATTCCATTTGTTAACTAACGCCTTTAACCAATTTCGAAGCACTTCATAGCCTATATTAATTCAATCTCTGTTAAACTGCTGTCTTCGTTTGGGGCTGCTGTAACGAAGCGCCACAAACTAGATAGTGTAGAACAACTGAAATGAATCATCTCACCATTCTGGTGGCGGGAAGTTCAAAATCTAAGTATCTGCAAGACCTGCTCCCTCTGACACCTGTGGGGGTAGCAGGGCTCTCTGCCTCTTCCAGCTTCTGGTGGCCCCAGATCCCCGAGGCTGGCTCGCGGCCTCATAACTCCGATCTCCACAGGGTGTTCTCTCTGTGTCCTTCTTCTGTACACGTCTGTGACTGTGCCCACAGCCCCCCTTTTCATAAGGGCACCAGTCGTAATGGACGAAGGTCATGGTGACCTCATCCAAACTCAATTACATCCTCAAAGACCTATTTCCAAGTAAGGTCACATCCCAAGGTGCTGGGTATTAGGACTTTACCATAATGTTTTGGGGGACACAATTCCTCCCATAACAAATACCTGAAGTGGTGTTTGTCTCCTGACTGATGAAACTGTGGCACTTGTCATTTTGTCTGTCTCCACACACACACACACACACACACACACACACACACACACACACACGGGCTGTGTTAAATCTTTCAAAGAGAAAAACTTCAAGCATCACCTCAAAGAGAAACTTACTATGACTGCGTGTAAGACCTCTGTACTGCCCCATCCCCAGTAATGACATCCTCCCCACCTTCTCCCTCCACAGATCTGAGCAGACTAAGCCAGCTTCTCCTGGGTGCACTCTATCCTGACTCCTACACACACCTCTGCTTTTCATTTCCTCTCAGCCTGGGGCAATATGGAAAATCCACGTTGTCCCAACTCTGCCTGGCTGAAGGTTTGGTGGGGCCTGAGCCTGTCTCTCCAGGTTCATGGTAAAACAGGATGAAAAGTAGGATGTGGCAACTGTCTCTCCAAAAACTATCTTGGTGACCAGGACATAAAACCCTGAAACAGGTCGTTGAGTGAAATAACGGAATTTCCATCTCCAAAGATTTCCACATGGAGAATATGAAGCCGGTGTACCTCCTGTGGCTTTGACACCTCTTCTGGCCCAGAGGCTGCACCTTGACCAGACGAGCCGGCCAAATCTCTTTCTCGCTAGGATTCTGAGTTTGGCACGCGTTTTCCCAAGGTCACTAGGGGATCTTTTTGGCTTTCAGGAGAGGGTTTCTGTCCTGGCGGGGACCTCCACTGATAAACGGAATCTCAGCTCACCCCCAAGCAGGCAGAGGGTGCCCCGGTATCGATTTCCATGAGGGTAAATTCTTTTTGCGATAATCAATTATATAAATGATTTGCGAATCCGTCAAGTACTTGGCAGGCCGAAGACAGCAAGAAGCAATTAGTCTTCTGATCAACATGGTTTGTCAACATAAAAGCTTTGGGCTGAGGCATCCTCCAGATGACACCCACTTCTTGGCATGCCTGAGATGGCCACAGGCCTTTGTTGTTTATTCATCCTGCCCAAAAAAGCCCGGGGGGTGAGGGAAGGGGGAGGGGCACACACCGAGGGAGGATCACAGCTGCCCTCCATCTGAGCCCTGTTCGCTCAACAGCAGCAGGCTCAGTGGGAACCACGATCTCAGCTTGCAGGCCCAGCCCCTGCCTGGAGAAAGAGACCCCTCCCAACCTCTCTCTAGCAGGCCGGGCTCCTTTAGCCACCTGCTTCCCAGTTGGCCAGAGGCTAATTATCCAGGCTGAGGGGTAGTCAGGTCCCCAGAGTGAGGCAGAGGGAAATAGTGAGAAAATGAATTAAATGGAAGAGTGGATTATGATAGTAAAAGGTTGGCTTATAAAATGTTTGACATGAGCACCTTAGGTTTGTTTGTTTGTTTTTCCTTCTTTATTTTGTATTCTTCCCCTGACCGAAAAGAGTCATGATAAAAAATTCGAAAAACACATAGAATTATACAAAAGACAAAGAAACTCACCTATAATCCTACTATCCAGAGATGCCAACTGATAATATTTTTTTGGTCTATTTCTTTCTAATAGATAGCATACTCTCGCTCATACTCTAAGCATCTCATAATCTTTAGGATAAATCCCTACCTATGTGAAGACTTTCATTGTTTCAAGCAGACTTTGTGGCCATTTCTGCAAACTGCCCCAGATCCGCCTCAATGTCCCAACATGTACCAACTTTTCCAACAAGAGGAAACAGCGCAGCCTCTGCTACCTAGAGGCAGGAGGCGGGCCATGCCGAGGACAGGCTACTAACTCTCCAGGAATTATAAAATACACTTCTGAACTGGGAAGGAAGGGCTTGGAGTTCCCGCCTGCCCTGCCCCTTGGCTACTGGGAGGTACCACTCCTTGATCAAACCTCTTGATTCACCTCCTGCTTGCCTCCTCGCCTCCCAGCTTCGTACAACCCCGGATGAGGCCTCGTTTCTTGTCCTGGTTTATCTATACCATTTTGTCTCCACACACAATGTCCCGACAATCTCTATACACGACATGAGTTCAATCTGTTCCAGCCCAGTGTCTATATTTTTGTCTCTGGAAAAATAGCACCTAGGTTTTCCTTTGGGGGAACACCCCTTGCTATAAAAATGGCACATGGTCCAGCCAATGAACATGTTCTATCACTTCAGCTACCATGATTGGTTCGGGGATGAACATGTGACTTGAGTTGGTCCAATGAGAGTCAGCCCTGGGATTCTGAGAATGAGGTTTCTTAAACAGTAGGACTAAATCCTGGAGCTTCTGGGGGCCATGGCAGGAGAGCGCCCACCTGGGGTTGAAGCCAGAGAGGCGTGGAGGCAGAGAGAAAGATTCTGATGACATCACTTGGATCCTTAGATTCAACCACCCAAAAGCCCAGCCTCGTGAGTCAATAAATCCTGTCATCTCTTAAGTCAGATTGACTCGGGTTTTTGTTATACTCGGCCAAAAGAATTCTGACTAATAATACTGCTCCTGTCCTGGGGGTGGAGAGATCTGTTCTCAAGGCCAGTTTCAATGTCAGAGAGCCCAAGTTCCTGGAGGTTCAGGTTCGCCTAACACACGGTCCAAAATGGAGAGAGGGTCAAGAGGAGAAACTGGCTGCTTTGACAAATGGGATGGAATGATGAAGAGATTCTTCGAGTTATGGAGGATGCCATGTTTGGAAGCTCACAACCAAAGGCTTAGGGTGTATAATGGCCTTTATTTCAAGTGACTCTTGAGACCTGAGCCCAGTTTCACTTTTCTCTGCCGAACGTCCTCATCACCAGCATTACGAGCGCCTACTGAGAGCTACTAGGTGCCAGTGTAGGAGGCTGGGGTGGGCGACACAGAAGGTCCCCACCCAGGAGAAGCACTGGCTGAGACATCATAAATCAGTGTGAGAAGCTGCCTGAGTAAAAGTTTGTCTGGAGGCCAGAAGGGGGCCATCTCTGTTTGGGACCCCAAGAAGAAGGTCACTTCTGGGCTGAGACGGCAGGGGTCCCGGGGATTCATCAGGAGAACAGTGGGAGGGCCATCCCAGGAGAGGGAGCCGCTCTGGCTGAGCCATCTGTGGGAAAGAAGAGGTGAGAGCGGCGGCTGTAAACTGGAGCAGGTGAAGGGCGCCTTGGGCTCTCCCAGGTGGGTGCTGTACCCCAGCTGAGGGTGGGAGTCGACTGTTCTGGGAGAAGCTAACCAGGTGGAGACATGGCAGACGAGGATGGAGAGGCCCAGAACCAGCAGCACCAGCCGAGTACTCAGTCCTCTGCCTCCCCTGCCCCTCCCCTCCCCTCCCCCCTCCCTCCTCCCGGCCCTCCCGCCCGCCTCCCATCCCCCCTTCCCTCTTTCAGTCTCTTCCTCCTCTTTCTCCTCCCTCCTACCCCTTTTCCTTCCTTTTCTGTCCCCCATCCCTGCCTCCTCCTCTTCCTGTCTCCCCCTCTCAGCCAAAGTAGGGGCATAATCTCTAGGACTGGGACAGCCCTGGTCCTTGCTCTTCAGCAGCTACAAGCTCTCACTGGCTTATTTTTGCAAGAGATGCCCCTCCCACAGCCCTGGCCACCCCCCAGCCCCCCAAAAAGGGGGCCCTAGAGGCCAGGATGCCCCCTATCTCCCCTGGAAGGGAGGTCCTGAGATAGAAGAGTCGGGGGCCTGGGGAAGCTGCCAGAGCGTCAGAGAAGTGAGGACCGAGCTGACTCTCTTGTTATGATTTTTCTCCCCCCAGGGACCACGAGCAAAGACTTCTGGGCTCAGAGCCTTTATAGATTCTCACTCCCTTGGCAACCCAGCACCCCTGTCCAACCTGGAGTGTTTAATTACCAAGGAAAAGAATGATTTTTTTTTTTTCCTGAGAATCCATTTAATTATTTGATTGCACAGTAACCAAAGAGTGCGAGAGGCCTGTAGCCAGAAGGGACTTCAAAGCAATACCTTGATGTTGCTGAGTGGGGCATTAATGGGTTCTGAAGGCAGGAGATTGCTAAAGAGAGGGAAAGTATTCAAAGCGCCTCGCCATCCTGCCAGCAATCTCGAAAAATGCATAAACACTGGACTGCTCCTCCGGAGAGGGAAGGCGAGTTCAAAGGGACGGGGAGAGTTTTCATGTAAAGTTTAGAGTTTAAGGCGTGACTGTTGGCTATGGAGCCTGAGCGTTTGAACTCTTGTTTATTAAAAACAGTTTCCCAGCCATTCAGCGGGCTCCCAGAGACAACAGAGAAACGCAGACTTTTTCAGTGCGGAAGATTTAAAGGCTGCATGGATTTCTACCTAGGGTTTTCGCCCCCCACCCCCACCCCCACCTCCTGTGCTTTTGTGCTTTCTTTTCTTTCTTTTTTTTTTTTTTTTTTCTCTTCCTTTTCTTTCCTTCTTTATTTTTGGATCAAGTGTTTTTTTAATCCCACTATCAGAGGAAGATGGCAGCAGAGAGAGGCCTCCATTCTCAGTTCTACCCAGGAGAGCAGGTCGCCCTGCTCCTTCTGCAGGGAGGCTGGGTGCTAAGCTGATAATACCCCCTCCCCAGCTCGCACGGGTGCCCCAGGAGCCAAGGGTGCAAAGCGGGGGGGGGGTGGCCTAGATTCCACCCCCTGCCCCCTCTGCCCCTGGCTGGCCCAACAGGGCTGCCAGAAGTGGGGCTCTCACCGCCCTCTGCTCCTTTTCGTTTCTAGGGGATTGGAGGAGGCCTATCACCAGCATCTGCTCTCGGAAGAAACTCAGAGAAGGCCTTCAGCTCTCCAGGTCTGATTTCCAAGCCCAGGAACACGGGCCTGTATCTTATAGTGATTGTACACTCTTCCTTAAAGAGAGAAAAAGAAAGAAAAAATCACATCTTAAAGCTGATTTAAATAAATTCTCGGAGACCTCTCCAGCCACAGGGCTCTGTGGCTCCCACCTCCAAGGCCTCAGTTTCCCTGATACTGATTGAGCCATCCTTTGGGCTACCAGGTCAGTCTCATCGGCCCCTGGGGCCAGGGGGAAATGAACTTCACCTCATGGGCCATGCTGGCACCCTGAAGGCTAGAGAGAGAGCTTACTGGCAAAGCCGCAACTCACCAGAAACTCCGGTCTCTGGGGACTCTTTCCTTCCAGAAGCACGCGAGCTGTTCCCTCTCTGCCTGCCCCTCGCCCTGGGGTCCCCCACGAGCACATCTGCCTTCTGGGCGCCTGAGCCTCCGGAAGGCCATGGCCGGGCTCTCCGTAAATGACGGCTTCTCAGCTCTTTCTTTGAGGCTGAAATCTCGCCCAACTCTACTCTCCCACGCAGCTTTATTCCAATACGAGGCACAGGATTTCTAAGTAAACATTTTGTTTCGCTTAAGCAGAAGCCCCTATGCTACCAATTATCCTTTTTTTTAAACCTTTACATGGAATGTATCTGGGCCGCGCCCTTCCCCCCCTCAAGTTTCATGGGAAGAGGGGTATTCAGGGCAGTTGCAACTGTCTTTAGGACATAAGAGGAAAAATCATACATTCCAAACCACAACATGCATGTTCACACCCACGTGCACTCTCTTTTCAGTGTGAATTTCGTTTCTTTCTGAGTCAGAGGCAGCCGCCTGCTGGCAAATGTTTACCAACCAGCTCTCTAAAGAACAAGCCTTGATCTGTAGCATTTGCCAATTTCCAGGGTGTAAATGCTCCAGAATTGCAAAGTTTCTGAGATGACCCCCACGGAAGCCGCCTTGCCTTCATGATGGCTCCATGCCAAAAGACTGCTCCTTAGGTAAAAGGTTAAAAAGCCTTTGGCTTTATTAAAACACCCATGGATGTAGAGATAAAAGCCTAAAGGATGTGGGGTTGGGGCAAAGGTTATTAACATTTATTATATACTTTCTTTGTGTCGGACACCATGCAAATGGCATACGGGCAAATGGCTGCGTGTCCATGTCCATATATGCACATATGCATGTATTAGCAATATAGCGTAACACTATCGATTGAACAGGGCACATCTTTATCCTCGTTTGCACCTGGTTCGACCCTCTTCAAATTCTAATTGGGAAACATGGAGTCAGTTTCATAGGATGTGAAGGGTTTTCAAGTCACTGTTGTCTCACATCCCATGTCTCCAATGCTGAGAGATTTGTTCAGGGTGATTTGAAGTTAGAATCATGCACTTTTAGTTACTTGATGGATGGAAATTAAAAACAAAAAACAAAAACAAAACTTCAAGGTAGCGTTTAAAGTCATTTAAAAAAAATCCATTTTATTGAGGTGTCATTTGGCTAGAATAAAATGCTTCCTTTTACCACAATGAAAATATAAAACATTTTCTTCACTCCTGTGACTTCTTTTGAAGTCACTCTGCTACCCCTAGTCAGTAGCAACCACCAGTCTGCTTTCTGTCACTGTGGATGAGTTTAGCCCAGGTTTGTCAACCTGGACACTTTGGACATTCGGGTCAGATAATTTTTTCCTGTAAGAGGCTGATCTCTGCACTGCAGGGTGCCAAGCAGCATCTCAGCCTCTCCTTACTATATGACATATGTCAACTTGTGACAAACCTAAAATGTTTTCAGATATTTCCAAATGTCCCCTGGGGGCAAAACCACCCACAGTTGAGAATTCCAGAATTTCATATAAATGGACCGTACAGTCGATACTCTTTTGTGTTTGACTTCTTTTGTGCAGCTTAGTTTTGGGGGTTCATCCCCGTCGTCGTGTGTCTAAATAGTTTGTTCCTTTTTATTGCTGAGTCTTAGTCCATTGGATGGATGTACCAGGACTTGTTTATCCACTCACCTGTTGATGGACATGTGAGTTGTTTTCACTTTTGGAACGTTAGGAATAAGTCTTATGAACATCCATTTACAGGTCTGGACATATATTTTCACTTCTCCTAAGGAATGAAATGGTTGGGTTATAGATAAGTCTATTTTTAAATTTACAGTTCCAAAGTGATAAGTTTGATCATTTTATATTTCTGCTAACAATGTATGAAAATACATGAGAGCTCAGGTTGTTCCACATTGTCTCTAAATTGGGTCTGATTAGTTTTTTTTTTTTTTTTAACTCCCTGCATTTCTTTGACAAGGAATGACATCCATAACCTTTTCTGTGCTTTACTGGTCATTAATGTATCTTGTTTGATCACATCTTTTACCTCTTTTTAAAACTGGGTAATTTGTTTTCTTCTTATTGAGTTATAAGAGTTTGTATATTCTGGATACAAGTCCTTTGTCGATGTTTATATTTCAAATGTTTTCTAGCAGTCTGTGGCTTTCTTTTTCAATTCTTTAATGATGTCTGCAAACAGTAGATATTTTTATTTTGATGAAGTCCGGTTTATTCATATTTTCTTGTTTGATAGTGCGTTTGTGTCTTTTCTAAAACATCTTTGCTTACACTAAGGTCGATAAGAATTTTTTTCTATTTTTCTTCCAAAACTTTTAATAGTTTTAGCTTTTGAAAAGCTTAGCTTAGTGCTCGATGTGTTTATTTTTGTCTGTGGTATGAAGTAAGATTTAAGGTTCATTTTTTTCTCATACGGATATTCAGTTTTTCCACCACCACTTTTGAAAAGGCTATTCTTTCTTTATTGAATTATTTCGGTACCCTCATTAAAAAATCAACTGACCACATATACGTGGGGCTATTTTTGGACTTCCTAGTCTATTCCATAAATTTATCTTTATGCCAATACCACAATGTCTCATTTATGTCACTTTATATATAAAGTCTTGAAATCAGATAGTGTAACTCTTCCTAATTTATTCTTTTTATATAAAATGTTTTGACTAGTTTATTTATTTATTTTTTTTGTATTTCTACATACATTTTATAATCATCTTGTCAGTTCCTATCAAACAACAACAACAACAACAACAATAAAACCTCTAGGATTTTAACTGAGACTGAGTTGAATTCATAGACAAATTTGGGTAAAACTAACATCTTAACAACACTGAGTCTTCCAACCCGTGAATGTAACATATCTTACCATTTATTTAAGTCTTCTTTAATTCCTCTCAGTAACATTTGGTCATTTTCTGTGTATGTATTTCAGATATATACATTTTAAATTTATTCCTCAGTATTTCAGACTTTTTTTTTGCTATTATAAATTGTATTTTTATATGTTATTTTCCAATTGTTCTTTGGTAGTATATAGATACATCATCGACTTTTAATTTTGACCTCATACCATATGTGCTTGCAGAATTCACTTCTATTAGTTAAAAAAAAAATAGTTTCATATCTTCTATGTGTACAATCATTTTATGCACTGACTAGAACCTGATGTAAAATGTTAAATAAAGGTTATGAGTTCAGATATCCTGTCTCATTTTAAATCTTCAGTGCAAAGTTTCAGTCACTTATCATTTAGTTTGAGGCTAGTGACAGGTTTGTTGTAGATACTCTATATCAAGTTGAAGTTGTTCCCTATTTCTATTTCTTCAGAGTTCTTATCATAAATGCAAGTTTTACTTGGTCAAATACTTTTTCTGTATCTATTGATCTGACCATATGATTTTTCCCCTTTATTGTGTTACTGTGATTTACACTGGTTGATTTTTAAATGTCAAACCATCTTGGTATTCCTAGGATGACTCCAATTTAGTCATGATATATTTTAACTACTGCTGGATTTGAATTACTAATATTTTGTTGAGTAATTTTACATCTATATCCATGAAAAAATACAGGTCTGTAGTTTTCTTTTCTTGCAGTCCTTTGTCTTGTTTTGCTGTCAGGTTATGGCTGCCGTCATAGGATGAGTTGAGAAGTGGTCCCTGTTTTCTGAAAGAATTCATGAAAGATTGGCATATATCTCCCTTAAATGTTTGAATTTACCAGTACAGCCATTGGACCTGGAGTTTTCTTTTGGGGACAATTTTTAATTGCAAATCAACTTCTTTAATAGATTAAGGGTGTTTCCAATTTTCTACTTCTTCTTGGGTCGGTTTTGGTCATTTTTGTTCTTTAAGTAATTTTTTCATTTTATCTACATTGTTAAATTTATCAAAAAAATGTTGTTCATGATATTTTCTTATTATCTTTTCATTATCTTTAGGATTTGTAACAATGTCACTATTTTATTACTGATAATGATAATTTGTCACTCATTATATGTTCTTAATATCATATGCTTAGAAATGCTTCCCCATCTGAGCTCATCATAATTATTTACTAATATTTTTTGTTTTTCTTATTAGATTTCTAAAAATCATAAATTTGTCTGTTTCTTCTCTTTCCTTCGCCTGCCTTTTTTTAAGTGGTCCATTTACCCAATTGGTGTCTACCTCTGGGGCTATACGTCCTTAAAACCTAACGATCTGGCTACCAGCTCCCTTGCCAATTAAACCAAAATCTTCAAAGGACAAGGAAAAGGAAAGATTGCTATCATATAAAAGTAGCCACTGGCAAACCTGAGGCATCATAAGTTACTTCTCTCTCAAGACCTGCCCATCCCAATTTCTGGTTGTGCTACATCTATGAAAAGATCAAGACAGGACGATCTCCACCCCAAGGATGCTGGTCTTCAGAGACGGTAGTCCTGGGAGGTCAGTGATGGCCACGTTCATCAGGCCTCAGACCTGTGACTGGAAGCCGATTTGTCCTCCCTGGCATCTCCCTCTCTCTAGCCCTTTCCAGACACAGCTGAACCACATGACACCAGGCTGCTGGGTTTACCCCAAAGCATAAACTCTAGAGATGGGTAGCAGCGGGAGTGGGAGAAAGAGAAAGAACATGCTTAGAGCGCTATGTGCTAGATTATATATATGTGCAACTTCATTTAACTCCACAGCTGCACCATGCACAAGCACCGTCCAAGGCTGTCGAGATGCTGGGCAACAGAAGTAGAAATGTCCATGTGATTTGGGTCTGGGAAGTCATCAAACAGAAGCACCCCAGTGGAAGGTCTGGGGCAGGAGCAGGAGGTGAGAGCTCCCAAAGAGCAAATGAGGTAGGAAAAGATATAGGGTCCAGGCAGGTCGACCTTGAAGAGACTAGAGCATGCCTGAAGACGAATGGAGAGGACCCAGTTAAGAGAGAGCCATTCGAACTGCAGGAATGAGAAGGGATGATTGACAGCGTCCCAAACTAAGGCTCACAAGAGTCAACTTTTTCTTGACTGCCACGCAACATTTCCAGCCACAGTGGATGAAAAGAGTAAAAAAGTGGAGTAAAATGCTGACCCCCCCCCCATACCCCTCACTTCATTCCCATGACCCAAGTCAAGTACTGTTCTCCTTTCCTGTCCTCCCAACCCCCCTACAGAAGCAGATTCACGATCACTTCAGACAAGCTAAGTCTCTGCTTGCTTTGAAAGAGCATCCCCAAGGATCAGAGTTTGGGAACAGGAGGCCCAGGAGATCTCCACATTGACAAAGAGAAGGATTCCCACTAACAAGTCCAATTTAAGCTGGTTTCCCTCCAGCCGAGGGAGGGATGGGCATGGAGCTGTGGTTCACCGCCTGAGACCCTAACACAGGGCAGGGGCTGTGTGGGGCGAGCTGCCTGCCGGATTTTACCTCCTGCAGCATCTCGCTTTGCTGAGATGCCTCGCAAGGGTCAGAGCAGGGTGTGGGCAGGCGGTCACAGAGATGCTGCTTTTGGAGTCCTCCAGCCGGACCGCCCTGCTCCTAGCCTCGTTCTAGATGGGGCAGCCTGGACTCTCACTCTAGATCTTAGTAGCCCCGGGGCCAGAGAGCTGAGCAGTCTCTTATTAAACCTCAAAGACTTCTTTGTTCTATAGTCGAGGACCGAAAATTCAGGGCAGCGTCTCTTGGCTGGTTGCTTGGAGGTTGCTGGGAGAATCCCTCAGTGAGAGAAAAAGAGGTTTGGACCACGATCACAAGGAGGCTCTGTCCACTTCTTTTTTTTTTTGCTTGCTTTCTTCTTTTTTTCTTTTTAATTTAAATGAAGAAACAGGACTTCAAGCTTGCGTTTAGTGCTCACCACACAACAGCCTTGGGAACTTTAAAACCTACTGAGGCTTGGGCGCCACCCCTAAAGATTCAGACTTGATGGGGGTGAGGTGGGATCCCCCAGGGAATGCTCATGTGCCACTAAGGCTGAGGGCCACCGGCTTATAACTGCGGCGTGTTTTACATGTTTACCTTTAATACTGATTGTGGGCCGGTGGGCACCGGTTTCCACCCTGGCAGAGTGTGGTGGCTATCAGCATCAGTAGGAGCTCAAAAGTCTACGTTCGAAGCCCTTGATAAATGAGTCAGTCCCTGGACCTACTCTGGCCCAGAGCAATTTTTTTTTTTCCTGTAATTAGTACCAGCTAGTGCAAGGCCTGAGGGTGGAGGATGCACATGTAAATAAAGCATCTCCCGGCCTCTGGGCTGTTGATGGTTTTCTCTCTCCACCTAATCACTAACCCTAATTAGAACTTTCGAGGCCTGGTTCCCCCAGCGAGGCTTTCTCTGACCAGCCTAGACCCCGGTTCCTTTTCCACGCTCCTCCCCCCAGGGATTTCTCTGCCTTTCGAATTCAGAAAGCCTATTTCGGAGCTTCCATCCACCAGCCCAACTAGAAACATCATCCTCTTTGGGGCAGGGCTGACCTTGAACTCCTCGGAAACCCACAGGGACGTCTCCGTGATAGGTACTCGGTAAACATTCTTTATTCTGGGAGGCTAGTTCTCCTTGAGTGGATGCTCTTGGAGCTCTCTGAGCCTCAGTTTCCTCATCCGTAAAACAGGAATCATAGTATCATTCGCGTTGAAGAGTTGACGTGATGATTAAATGAAATAAAAGAACACTTTTTCTGGACCAAGGCATGTCTGAAGAGCTTTATTTGTATTAATCCGTTGGGGTTCTCACAGAAAGAACCCTGTGAGACAGGTCCTATTGTTACCTGCGTGTGACAGTGGGGAATCTCTTTCTTCCTTCCTCCTTCTGTCCCCTGGAGGACCTCTGACACAAGTTGCTAAATACTGGGGTTATGAGGGAGACTCTACGAATTCAAGGTCAGACATCCCTGCTCTAGATACGGGGCCTCCCTCCCTCTTTTTCATGGCTCCCTTTCACGTCTCCCTATTTTCTAGGCCTCCGCTTCATTCCTGCCTTTCTGGATTAAGCCCAAGGAATCTTACTTTTCTCTTCCTAGAAGGCTCACCGAGGCAGCTGCAAGGGGTTGCTTAAACCTCCCCCCTCCAGGATGAACATTGCCTCCACCTGGAGACAGAGGCAGCTGCAGTCAGCATTGGGTTTGAAAAGCAGTATCTCCTTTCCACTAAGCATGGAAGGTCCTTGATACAGAGATGACGCCCTATGCACACTACTTTCCTTACTCAGGACCCGGGTGTTCCCCTGGAGGAGGTCCCAATGGTGCCCCCTCCTGCCCACCTTCTCCACCCACCTCTTCCCTTCAGGAATGTGGTTGGAGAAACTGTGATCTGTGGGATGCTGGCTGTGCGGGAGCGACAGGACCCGGAGGGCTCACGCCCGGTGCGCAGGAGACGACCACGCCTAGTGTGCTCGGCGAAGGACAGAGGTGCTCGCCAATGGCACGGGGCACGAATCGGAAATCCAGGAAGGACTTCAGAGAGGGCGGTCACAATCGTAGGAGAAATCAGCAGACAGAAGACTAGACATCTAGGAGCCCGGGCGAACCCTGAGTGTGTGGAAGAGCTGGACCCCTTTAAGAACCTCCAGGAGTTGCTGGCACACGGGACCCTGGGAGAAAAGAGATGCGAGGAGGTGGGAGACCCGGTCAAGACCCCAAGACCCCGTGTGGAGGACCTGGTGCCTCCATCCGTCTGGCTGAGTTTTCACAATGAGTCTTAAAATCCATCGAGGGATGAAATTAGCATAGAGGGCTGCAACCGGCCTTGAAAATACAGAGTGGGAAGTGTAAATGAATGGCGCGTAACAGCGGTAAGTGTCTGCGAGATCTGAGTTTCACGTGTACGGAGGCGTGTAGGTGTAGGGGGCGTTGCCAAGGAACACGCTGGCCGCCGCGGGTCATCTGTGGGTCACGGCCCCGTGGAGGAGGGCCCAGGGAACGCTCTAAGGGCTTCATGGTCCATCTCCCGACTGCTCTGCCTGGGTGCGGGAGAGCCGGGAGGGGCCCGCGGCGCCCCGCACCTGTGGGCTGCTGGCATTTCCTGAGGCTGCTCGTTCTTTGAAGGCTTAACTGCAACGTGCTGTGTAGCAGCTCTTGCTGAGTGCAAAGCATTGGCAAGGGATAGGGGGTGGGCGTGTGGACTCACTGCTTAATTAAAACAGGGAGAGGTTGACATGAGGGACCTTTCGTGGTTTTTGATCTCTCTCTCTCTGCTCGCTTTCTAACTTAAGGGGGGAAGAAAGCTGTTCCCTTCTCTTTCTTCTTCAACCTCTTCCGTCTTTCACGGGCCTGGCAGGTGCCGCTGGGCGTTCCGCCCTCCCCGCGCCCCCTCCCCCTCCATCCCGAAGGTCTGCATTCTGGGTGCAGTTTATAACAGGGTGTTGTTTGTTGGGAGAGTAACCATTCGCCCTGGAAAATGACTTCGGTCTTGACCTTCTAAAGGGTTTTAAAAATATAACCGTTTTTGTTCTCCTACAAACCTACGTGAAAATATTTCATTGCAAGTTTGGACAATGCCTGTGTTAATTGGCAAAAATGGAAGTAACCGAGGTGTTGCGGCAAGCAGGTCCAAGTTTCGCTTCTGGCCCAGTCCTTTATTGGCAGTGGCCTTGGGAAGGGTAAGTTCTCTGAGCCTCTGTCCTTCCCCGTGGAATGGGTTGCCATGGGGATACATGAGCTGAGACAGGCAAAGGGCGCAGCGCGTGCGGCAAAATGGAACGGTGCTCCAGCCGACTGTGGCGTGGTCGGAGACGTCGTGGTCTGTGTCCCTCAAAATCTGCTGTCAATCAGTGGCCATGGGAAGTTGGAGCCAAAAAGTGGGTCGCCCATCCGAGCCCTTTATTTTACTATGTGTGGGGAAACTGAGGTCCAGAGACGTGAAGTGATTTTAAGCTAGCATCATGTGATGAAGAGATCAAATAGAATACACCTGCGCCAGTCTCTATACAGGGCGGCTCTTAAAATATCAGAACGGCGTATTCCGCTCCTGCCCTTCGTCCCCAGAGACGTACTCGTACAAGCATCGGTTGTGTGCGGTCGGCAGACCCTTTTGTGATGGTGGTCTCGTGTAGAGCAGAGCCTGACTGTTCCCCGAGCCTTTTCATTCTGACAGCTCTTATTTCATTCCAGCAGACCAGAGGCAGGCAGGGTTACCGGTGTTGGCACCGTATCTCTTTTTAGAAAGGGAAACTGAGGCTCAGAGGATTAAGCGTCCAGCGCAAGTTCACACAGCTCATGAGTGGTAGTTATGGGGGCCCCAGTGAGGTGCCTCTGACCACAAACTGCTGAAGAGGCAGTTAGGGAAACGGCGGCCACCGTGAACCCCTCAAGTCAAGGACAGCCGTAGCTCAAACTGGGAACCTGCCAGCTGGTGATGGGTATCAAGGTACAGCCAGTCTTCATTTCACGTCGTCAGTAGACAAAGTGCTGTAAAAGGAAACTGGTTTTACTGTAGGCTAACTGCTATAGACCAGAGTTAAATTCCTGCGGCGCCTCATCAATGTTATAATGAAATGAACGTGAATGAAATGACGTTATCCGAGGACGCTCTGCAACCACTGAAAAGCAGCTGTTGGTGATCGAGACCTTCCATAGATCCCAGCAGAAGCCGCCTGGGCAAGCATCCCTGTGAGGCTCCGTCTCCAGCGGAGTGAGACCAGAAAACTCACCTGGCATTTTGTCTCGTCCCTTTAGGTGACAAGGAAGATGCGCTAAGGTAAGCTCATTAGTCGTGCCGGTTTAAGGGAGACAGAGCTAGGCCCTCGGCGATTCCATCGGTCAGCGAGTGTGTGTGTGTGTGTGAACTCATTTCTACGTGGAGCTGCGTTTGCTCCTGTCCGCAGGGCCTGAGGACAAGAGCTGAGGTGCCGGCAGTGTTTCTGGGCCCTTCCCTGCCCTGCCCCCCCACCCCCCTGCTGCCTGCCAAAGACGGGACCAACGTATGGGATCTTCACTGCAGCACAACCTTTCACTCTCTTCGGATATTGGCGGGTTTTCGTTTGTTCGTTTAACTTTTTATTTAGAAATCATCGTAGATCCAGAGGAAATTGTAAAAAAAAAAAAAAAAAAAAACTATGGGGGCTCTGTGTACTCTCCCCCCCAGATGTTTTCAATGACAACGTCTTGCATAATGATAGTTATAGAACAACGTCAAAATCAGGCGCTGACGTTTGTCCAGTCCTTGAAGCTCAGGCGGCTTTCGCCAGCTTCACATGCGCGCATTTGTGCGTAGGCGCGGTTCTGTGCAGTTTTAGCGCGTGTCGATCGGTATGATCACTGCCGTGACTAAGATTCGAGGCTTCTGTCACCCTCCCCCGCAGCCCTCCACTCCTGGCAACTGTTAATCTGTTCTCTGCCTCTGTAATTTAGGTCTCAAGAATGATACATAAACGAAATCAAATAGTATGTAACCTTTAGAGACTGGGGTTTGAACTCTGCGTAATTCCCTTGAACCCCACTCAAGTTGCTGCGCATATCGACAGCCCGTTCCTTTTTCTCACTGAGTGGTCTTCCACGGTATGGGTGTACCTCAGTGTGACCGTTCACCCACTGAAGGGTGTTTGAGTTGTTTCCAGTTTTTGGACCGTTAACAAGTAAATCTTCTCTGAACGTTTGTGTGTAGGCTTTTGGGTGAACATCCATTTCATTTCTCTGGGATGGATGTGTTGGATACTTGTATGTTAACAGCGACGCTTTGAAACCTTAGGGAGCGAATTCTTAAAGCAAGGAGGTCAGACACAGCAGGGTGGGAAAGATATTTCTAAGCACTGGATTCTGTGGGAACGTCTCAGATGACATCATGCGTTGTAGACTTCTCGAAGGTGGTGGGAGGTGCCTAGAATGTTCTAGAACCAGGTCTTGGGAATTGCTGTCATAGACCTTAAAACCTGGGCCCGCTACGCAGGGGACTTCACAAAGAACAGACCACGGACAGCTTCAGGAGAATGGAGTAAGATCCCAAACGCTGTCACCCGGTCCCCTCTCCAGCCTAACCATCCTCAATCATCCGTTTATCAGCTTGACTCCTGCCCTTACCCGAGAAGGCCCCTTGCTGCCCCAAGGCCCCTGGCCGGTGCTCACTGCGTTCCCATGGTCCGCCTCACCCAGAGCCCCACTCCCTCTCCCTGTCCAAATTCTAACCATCTCTGCCCCATCTCTCCCAGCCACTCCTGGTTTCTCCTTGCCTTGATCTTGTACTGGAAATAGTAAGCGGCTTTCAAACATTCTTTTAGTCACAGATCCCTTTGTTCCAAGGAAATCATACCCAGAAAAATACACAAGTAAAACTGAGAAAGGCAGAGCCCTCAGATCAAAGTTAGAGTGGGGGAGGAGGGGGCCCGGAGCCCTCCCCACCGGGGCTCCCTCCCTCAGACGCTCCCCTCCGCCCTCCCTGCCCTCACCTGACCCATTCCCCCCGGGCTCCACAACTCCTGGCCCGGATGGCGAAACCCAACATTTCACATGATACAAATGTCTCGTTCTTGCTCTGAACATGCGGGGTTCTCTAGCACCCCCCCCCCTTCTGTCTCTCTTGCTCACACAGCAATGGTTCTTTTCCCATCGAGCTGTTGTCTCATTCACGATAAGCCCTGTGCCTCTGCCCTCCTGATATAGCAGGTGCAGCCTCTGGGGGTGCGGGGGCCCGGGAGGAGCAGCCCATCTCTCATGCCCCGGGACCTCAGAGGCTGGCGGGCGGGGCTGGAGCCAGGCCGCAGGGGCTCTTACGCCAGGGCTGGCTCTGCCGACAATGGCCGTGCGGCCCTGGGCCAGGCCCCAAACCTATGAGGGCCTCGGTCGGCCTCTGTCGGGCACGAGGCACTTTGCCGAGGCGGCATTTGTGAGCTGTCTACATGCGTCTCGTTTCATATGAACGAACGTGCGTTGGGAGCCTGCTGGGTACAGAGCAGGGTGTGAGTTTGGGGCCCTCATCCCCGACCTTCACGACGACCCGAGGAACGAGGGACGGCCGCTGACCCGTTCCCGACGCGAACACGCGGGCGGCACGGCGACACAGCTCGACCACGGTCACCCTGGACTGAGTGGCGCCTGGGATTTAAGTCCCCTCAGGTTTCGACCCCGAAGCTCACATGTAACCCCTGCCGGTTATTCGGGCTCATTTAATTGGTCGCCGGGTTAATGTGCTAAGAGACAAGGACCCCTTTTTTAACCGCCGGTCACTCCCAGTGAGTCTCGGGCCCCTCCGCCCCTCGGCAGAGAGTGAACACCCCTCGAGGGGCATTCGCAGCAGCTACTACCTAAGGACGCGCGTCCCGCTCAGGGGAGAGACCGGTGCTCATGTCCTTCTCACGACAAGTCAACAGGTGCTTGTTGGTCACGTCAGCTCCCACGCAGTCAGCGCCATCCTCGTCAGCCTGATGAGTATTATTTCTTACAACTGTGGGGAACCCAGCCCGGCTCACAGAGAGCCAGAGGAAAAGAGACCTAAGGGAGGTGACTCAGGAGGGGAGAAATGGGGAGCGGCGATTCAGGGCTCATGCAGGACTCCCGGGGCCGGGGGACAAAGTCAGCATTTGCCTCGTGTGGGTCCCAGCCTCCTGCCGGCTCTGCAGACGGCTGGCTGTGGGTGACAGTGTCAGGGCCATGGGCCTTGCTCGGGGGAAGAGACAGGCCACAAACAAGAGGCGGAGCACGTGTAATTATATAGGGTGTTGGAGATGGTAAAGTGCTCTGGGAAACAGAAGAAGGGGAGCAGAACTGGGGGGAGCAGGGGTACAGTGTGGGTGGTGGGGGGCTTCGTGTGGGCATAAGGTAATAGGTTATCATAATAAAAAAGGGAGGCCGCGCGGAGAAGGTATCATCCAAATAAAACTTGACAGCAGCAAGGGATATCTAGAGGGAGAACATTCTAGAACAAGCCTGGTTATGATGCCTGCCTGGCCCAGCGTGGGCGCCGGGGTGTTTGCGGAAGGAACAAACCTTTAGTCCCCGGATGGTGAAGCCCGGGGTCAGCCGGCGTGGAGGGGGTATGTTTAAAATCCCTGGCAGTGGTCCCCAACGCCCTCCTCCCCGTTGAAAGTGACCTCTGAGCATCAGGAGCTATTTCTGCTACAGCTCAGATTCGCAATTTAACCTCCTCTGTCCCCTTCTCTCCTTCCGGCCGGCGGTACCCTCCCAGACACCCACTCTCATCATTCTTGGGCCCCCCTGTTGCCACCCTCTAATTTGGAGCCCTTATCACACCCTACCTTTTGTGTGGGAACCAAACTAAACATATTTGGGGACTGTTGTGCTTTTTTCATATTATGAGTCAGTCTCTCCAGCTTTCTAATCCATTCTCCCACGTGAATAGTTGGCAAGAAATAGGGACCTGGTTCTCTGCTAAGAGCCACTATTACCTTCAGCTCACAGGGGCAGGCCGGGCCACATGGCCTCCTATGTATGACTCCCAGAGGGTGGGGGCGCTGGGGATGCCCCTCACCCCCACCCTGCAGGCATTGTACCTGGCCTCTCCTTCTCAGGCTTGTGCACCTTTTCTCTCAAGGGGTCACCTGCTGACTTAACGAGAAGGGAAAACCAGCCTCGGACTGAGTTGAGAGAGAGGTGGTCACCCGGGAGCTGGGGGTGACTCCAACTCAAACGTCTGTTGAGCACCTACTATGTGCCAGGCCTTGCCTACATGCTGGGGATTCAAAGACTCAAAAGACAAATGTGCAAACAAATAATTGTCATAAAAATGTTAAAGGTGCTCCGAAAGAAGTTCTTGGCACAGGCATCCAGGAAGGGGACATTGCGTTGGAGACGAGAGGGATGGGGAAGTCTTACGAGGCATTTTTAGTTTGGAGTTAAGAGCAAAGAATTTAGAGACAGATGTGGATTCAAATCTTGGCTCTGCTGCTGACGAGTGGCATGACCTTAAGTTTCAGACTGGCTGAAACTTAGGTTTTTAACCAATAAAATGGGGGTGAATAGGGTTGCTGCGGGGATTAAAAAAGATTGCATACTACCTGGTAGCGATCATGATGATGGAAGGAGATGTCGTTATGTGCCTACTCCCTGCTGCTCAGTGGGGTCCGAGGACCAGCAGCATCTGCCTCACCTGGGAGTTGGGAGAGATGCGGACTCTCAGGCCCACCCCAGACTCACCGAGACAGAACCAGCATTTGAACAAGATCCCCGGGGCTATTTAAAGTTCGATGATCACATTTCCCTACCCGACCTCCCGGGTCTCCGGGAGAGCAGATGAGAATAAATGAGGAGCTGTTTGAAGAGCAGAGGCAGCTCTGCCCAAGAGAGTACCGAGGAGAAGGCATGTGGGGTCCAAGGCCAACACAGAGAAAGGTGACAGCAGGGCAGATGCCCCCGAGGCTGCTGGCAAGGAGACCCCAGCGCCGTTTGTTAAAGGCCAGTGCCTTTGTTGCCTCCTGTTAATCCTGTGAGGGAGGGAGGGACTCTTCCTGGGCTTGTGGCTATGGCGGAAAACGTGACACCTGACGGATGAGATCGAACGCAGTGTATTGTTACACGTCCTCACATCCCAGGGGAAGAGGAGACGGCATGCCATGCAGGGCCACGTGGGGGCTGCGCTTGGGCACAGGGCGAATAACCACACTTCCTCATCCATGGAAATGATAGTGGATCAGGTCCTACTGCCACGTAAGTCAAGTCCTTTTTGAAATTCTTTGACCGTACTGGAATGCAGGATGTTGGTTCTCACCAGGTCCTGGGAGTCTTTACACGACACGGAAGTTCTGTTGCGATGGGGCTTGCGGTGACCACGCGTGACGGGCGCACCTCAGTTGGCTTAAACTGCGTAATGGACTGCACCATTTTCTGATCTTTTCGCACCTCTGTCCTGATGGCGGGTCCCTTCGGTGTGGCTGGAGGCCAGGTTTAACCTTAGGGTACCTAGGAGTCTCAAATATCCTGAGAGTGGTTTAGGGTTTGACCTCTAAAGGTGCAGGCAGCCAGATCATCCAGACCTTAGGTGTTCGTTTTCTCTTCTGTGCACGTTGACAGGTGGCTGGAGTCTGCACTGCCATCCAGTGATTGCTGGAGAGGGCAGCCTGTGCCAGGAAGGCTCATTGTTCCCAGTAAAAGGAGTCTTTCGGTTTTGTGACTACTGTGTGGCTGATGGTCATATCTGAGATGGAGTGTCCCTTATGTGCAAAGTCCCACATCTAGTTCCTAAGGGGGTTTAAAAGCTAGAGATTCCTGCTGCACAATCGCACACGTACACGTAGGAACAACTCAGGACTCTTAGGTGACTGCATGTGGCCGGGTGCAGACCAGGAAGACAGCCCCGATGTACACTTCTTCAACATACTCCTGTCCAAAATGGGGAAAGAGGCCTTGGATAGTTTTCATTCTTTAGTTGCAAGTCAAAGAAACCCATGTGAATTCGCTTAAGCCGGGGCGAGGGCTTCTCTCTCAGGATATTGGGGGGATCTTTTGTAAACCGAAGACAGAACACCATGTGTCTAGTGATCTGTTGCTGTATAACAAGCCACCCCCCAACCTCGTGGCTTCCAACAACACTCATTTATTGCTCCCGCATCTGCAATCGAGACGGGGCCCAATGGGGAAGTCCGATCTGTGGGTCACGCGGTGTCAGCTGGCTTGGTTTCTTGGGGACCGGAGCACCTGCTTTCAGGATGGCGCACTCATATGGTCGGCAGGTTGACGTCACCACCTGGTGGCTCAGCTCCGGTCCTTACCTCTCCCCACGGTCTGTGTCTCATGGCAGGGTACCTGGGTTCCATTGATGAGTGTCTCCTGAAATAGAGCCATGTGGAAGCTGTCTCGCCTTTTCGGACCTAGCCTCAGAAATCACACTGGTCATTTCTGCCACGTTCTAGGCGTAGAGGGAGTCACGAGGCTCGCACCATTTTGAGGGGAAAAGACACAGACTCTCTCTCTCAGTGGAATGGCGAGGCTCTGAAAGAGCATGTGTAGAACAGGAAACATTGTAAACATTCTAAAAAATACAACATACCGCATTCGTCACGCCTCAGAACGAGCCTGGAAATGTGAACGGGAAGGCTCCTTCTCTCTCCAGTCTCTTGCTCCATTTTTCTTGGACATTTATTCCATCTCCTTCTCTCTGTGTAGACTAGTCTTTTCTGTTCTTTAGTCCCCACAGCAGCTCCTTAGCTTATAAGTATTTGTGTTGTTCCAGTTTTTGCTGAGATAAACTCTCTCCTGCTTATAGTTCCCAGGAGAGGGAGTGTAATGGGCCCAATCAGGTCAGGTGTCTCTTCCTGGATCAACCAGCATGTCCAGCGTCATTGTCGTGAGCCAGAAACAAAAGTGTTAAGAGCATCTCTGTGGGAATGGGCAGACATTTTGATGAATGTCTACCACAGGGTCTTATAGCAATGACTCGTGAGCAGGACATAGCACCAGGCTCTCCGGGTAGTGTTGTTGATCTTCCTGGGATGACCGGTGAAGGAGTGATTTGTTTTGGTTGGAGCAGGAATGTAGAGTTTCATGAGCAGAGCTTATGTAATTGTTCTCTGCCCTTGGGAGATCAAACAGGAAGAAATGAGAATAAAAAAAGAAAAAAAGAAAACAACAAAAAAAACCCACAGTCTTTGACTAGAATTTGATGGATCTGGGTGAGACCATCTGGTCTACCATTTCCAACTTCAGTCAGGTGAAATAGTTATATTCTCAGATGTGAAGACTGAAGAATTATAATTAGCTAGTGACTGAGAAGGGGAATAGAAAACAAGCTCTTTTACTTCTTGATATAATTTTCCCCCCTATATGGACAACTCTCTTGGTATCTTGAACAGGCTAACAATATAATGCAAGAATTGATAATGGCTAAGACATACTGTGCTTACTGCAACAGGCTTTCTGAGAACCAGCCTAAGGAGACAGGTGTTACTATTACTACTTCTGATTTACAGATGACAGTTGAAATAGCTTGTCCAAGGTCACAGTCAATGAACAACAACAAAAAAAAACTAACTAAATTTGAACCCAGTCTGGCCTCACAGCCTGTACATTTGACCTTGAAACCGTTGACACATTTCTAACCCTAGGCATTTAGAATGGCTATCCTGTCCACAGTCTGCTGAGAGATCAGACTTGTCATTATTCTGATATCATGTGACCCCTTCCAGTTAGCTGATTGGACCAGAGGAAAACACCTGACTTAAGAACAGACAATTCATTAGCTAGCTGGTAGCCTATGGGAACTGTGGCCCGGAACTTTCCCCGACAGAGATAATGATGACTACATTAGGCCCCTCAGATTCTCTTTCTTTAGAATTTGAACTGGAGATTTAGAAACTGAGAGTCAAGTGGTGATGGGGATAGAATCACAATAATCACGTGCTGCAGAAGATAAGGAGAACTTACCTGGATGCTTAAGTTGTCTTGGGTCCTGGTCTTTTTATTTTCATCACATTCAGTCTCTGGAAAATCTGGGTTTGGGGCTGTTCCAGGGTTCTCGTGGGAATTCTCTTTCTCATTGACTCAAGTTTCTTAAGGTATATCCTTCTTATTTGAGGCACCCCCGAGTGAGCCCGGAACCCTTGCCAGGGGACATCTGGAAGGCAGTTAGGCTTTTGTTGTACAAGTAGAAACTAACTCGATTGTCAGATGAGAACGAGATATTTGATTTGCCTGGTAAAAGGCGAAAAGCTAAACTAGTTGATCCTGCTAGACCTGGCATTCTGTGATCCACTGATGTTGGGTTGTCTGGAAGCAGGATGAATCTCTAGGTATATAAATGATCTCATCTGAGTGAACTTCAGCACTGGATGAATTATAACTAGTTCTATACCATATTGGTCAAGACTATTTAGGTTCTATATGATAGAAAATCAATTCAAACAAACTTAAGCAAAAAAGTAAAAAGAAAGAGAAAGAAAGAAAGAAAGAAAGAAAGATGGAAGGAAAGATGGAAGGAAAGATGGAAGGAAAGATGGAAGGAAAGATGGAAGGAAAGACAGAAAGACAGAAAGAAAGGAAGAAAGGAAGAAAGAAAGAAGAAGAAAAAAATTTACGGGGTCTGGTTCAGGCATGACAGTATCTAAATCAGCGTTGTCTAATAGGACTCTCTGTGACAATAGAATGGTCTTATATCTGTGCTATATAGTATAGTAGCCACTAGCCCTGGCTATTGAATACTTGAAATGTGGCCAGTGTATTTGAGGAACTGAATTTTCAATTTTATTTACTTATAATTAATTTAGATTTCAATAGCTTGATGTGGCTAGTGGCTACCGTATTGGACAGCTATCTCACTCTCTTGGGAGTGCTCTGACTGGCTCTTCTTGGCTCATGGGTCCATGACTGCACGAACCACCCTCATGGAGATTGGAACTCTGCCCAGATCTGGGTCACGTGTCTGACTCTGCAAGCAAGGTTCGCCTCATCTGAACCACATAAGATATAGGTCCCTAGTGGACAGAGGGTGTCTGTATCAGAAGAGGGACAGCAGAACAACTTGGCCGGCAAAAACTGTGCCCGCACAGCCCACCCCAGCGCACCGTATGCTCCGTTCAGAGGAAGAGGGAGTGGAGATGGCAAGAATGAGGGCTCGCTCTGCAAACATTCATCAGGACCCTGGGCGCCAGGCACTGTGTAAGCTGCTAGGAACACACATGCAGGAGTCATGCCCACAGCAAGAAAGAACAACCCTGTTCCTTCCCACTTTGCCAGGGGAAGCCGGCTCCTGAAGATACAGTCCCAAAACAGGGTGAAAAGTGCCCAGATAGAGATGGAGAAGTACACTGTTATCAGGACGACTCATTTTGTCTTAGATTAGCAAAAAAAAAAAACAAAACAAAACAAAAAAAAAAAAACACAAAAAAACCAGCAAGCTCTGATTTCTCATAGTTTGCAAGCTGCTGACATGCCGAGGAGAGACTTCTGTGTATTTCCCCCTCCTGAAGGGAGCATTAAGAAATTGCTTCAGTTCTCTTTTTTTTTTTTTTAAAGATGGTTTAAAAAAACAAACAAAAAAAAATCTGAAAACAAAGTCCAGTCTTGGAGAGGGGCCAGAGTCTGGCTGATGGCTAGGCATGAGTTGTCTAAAAATAGAGTGGGGCTGATTAATGAATGTCTAACACCGAGATCAGACCTGGAGGATGCAACAAGAGAGACAACATGTACTTTTTTGGGACTCTGCGCTCCTTTTAGAGAATTGCTCAAAACCATGTTACCCAAGAGCTTGGCCTGTGTGCCTGCCAGTCCACTGAGCTGGAAAAGAGGTTCTTCTCAGTAACGCCTGGCGGACGGTGGCAGGGGCTGGGGGGCTGGCCTCCAGTCCCCTTGGCCTTCTCTCCCCATCCCCACTCTCTCTGGTCAGTGCCCAGCAGAGCCTGTCCTCATCCCACCAAGCCTTATTGGGGTCAGCGTCGGGGGCGCTCAGTGGCCAGCTCCTTCCATCTCCCAGAAAACATTCCTGGGCTTGGTTAGCCCAGATCTCTGTGGCATGGGCACCCCTAGGCAGTGGGATGTCCGAATAATGGTTCTGTTTAGTGAGGGATGTTTATTAAGTCTTATCCCACTTAATCCTCCCATCAAGCCTGTGAGGTGGGTCCTTAGTAGCTTTAGTTCCACAGGAGAGCTGAGGAACTCAGACGTTGACAGCTTGCCCAAAGTCATGGAGTTCGTAAATGGAGAACCGGGCTTTGAACCCAGCTACTGGGTCCCAGAGTCCACACGATCCACCACTACCCACACTACAGATACCCTGCAGTATTAATATCCCTACTTCACAGGTGGGGACAGGGGCGGGCTGGCTGGTTGAGGGAAATAATTAGGAAGTTGGTTAGGGATCTGGAGCCCCAGGCTTGGTCTGAGTTCCGCCTCCAGTGTGCTCTGTGACGCGGGGCTGCCACCCACCCTTTCTAGGCCTTAGTTTCTTGATCCGTGAAAAGCAGTGTCATCTTTACCCTGCCAAAATTATAGCCATCGCTTTTGAGCTCTCTCCACCCCAGTTCTGGGCCTCGCACTGGTCGCTCTCCACGTTACCCCGCTGAACCCTCCAACAGCACTCCGAGGCAGAGGACACCGGTCACCCACAGGGTTCCACGAGTGACAGACTCAGAATTTGAACCCAACCAAGTCTATTTGGTCCCAGGCCCCTTAGCTTCTTTCTATTTACAATGCGAGGGGAAAACGCTGTCTGCTCGTGGTCCCGTCCCCCAGTGAATGGGGGTCTTTCCGAATGGGGGCAGAGAGGGGAGGGGTGAGGATAGGAGCCAGGGACAGACAGACAGACAGACTGTGGCCCCCAAAGCTGAGGGAGGGAGGGCTGAGGTGACCACAGGGGCCCGCTTCCCTGTCCTCACCTCCTGGTTGGAGTTGGATGGATCCGTTGACCGTGCCCTGTGCTGGGTCTCTGGGCCTCCTGCAGCCACCGTGAGGTTTCTGATTCTCCCCCTTCCCTCCTGGGTGATAGACGTTGTTTTCTGGCCAGTGCCTGCCTACCCGCTTCCCCTCACCCACCACCCTCGGATTTTCTATTTCGTAGCTCCTTCAACTGCAAAGAGAATTCACTTTGTCCCCTGAGGACACTAAAACCTCCAACAAACAGTCTCTAATAATAAATGCCCCCCGCCTCTTTTTTTTTGCGGGGATCAAAAGCTCCCCAGGCGCTTTCAAAGCGAGCCAGGGCGCTTTGGTGATCCTGCACGGCCTGGAATGCTGACCGGCTCAGGAGAAAGGACGCTTGGCTCGGGGTGGTTCCTGGGCTTTTCCCGGAGGCAGCGAGTGCCCTGCCATGCAGAGGGCAACTGGGAACAAAGTGGGGAGAGCCGGAAAGAATTCCAGGCCCCCAGGGCTGAGAGGCAGGCAGAGGGGCCTTGCCTTCCCCTACAGGAGGCGGCTGGGCCCAGCCTGTGGGGCGGCTCTGCCCGGAGGGAGGTGGCAGTCTGGGATGTTGGTGGGCACATCTGGACAGTTCTAGCTGGCTTCCTAGGCCATCCTCGGGATTGGAGGAATTTCTGAAGGCTGAGCGTTACCATGGCCACCGGCCTGTGTTGGGGGCTTCCAAACAAGATGAGTACCCCCTTCCTTCCCAGAGGTCCTCAGCGAGTAAGGAGCGAGGTGGTCAGCCAGCTGCTGCCGGCCCCTGGGCATCCCTCAGGCCTCCCCTGGGCCAGGTGCGGTCTGGCTTTAGCATCCGGCGTAGTACGTCGTGTCCCGTTTTCCCCCAACTGGCTGGGCTCCACTCGGAGGGGCTGCTGTGAGGGGCGCCCCTACCCCGTGTAAAACCACTCCTCGGCCATGATGTGGCGGGTGTGGGCGTGGACTCTGGGGCCAGGCGGCCCTGCGTTTAAATCTTGTGACCGATTGCTCTGTGTGACTCTGGGGCCACGCGGGTTGCGCCTTGAACCCCAGTCACCGGATCAGACGGATGGGCATGTTAAGGTGGCTCGGCTTTACTCAGGTTGTCGCGAGGGCTCGGTGAGATGGCGAGTGCTTCCTTAGCACGCTGCCGGGACTTAAACGGTGTTCAATAGATGTTCGCTAGTCACAGTGATGACAGACGTCATTGAAAGAGCGACTGGATTCCGCCAAGTGTCCGGCATTTTGGTCAGGAAGCAAGGGGGAGACTCTGGCGGCCTCGGTCTTGCACCATCCTCCTCGCTCAGCTTCCCCAGGACCTCAAAAAACAAAGTGTGCCTTTCTCTGGTTAGAGAGTCCGTCGCTCTGCGCCTCCCAGGGGCAGCCAGCCCCTCGGCCCCTCGGCAGGAAGCCCCCTGGTAGATAAGGCCTTGCTGTGACCTTTCACCTTTTGGCCCCCGAGTGAAGGACCATTAACCAAGCTGCCTTCCCCAGTCTTTTGTGGGGTGGGGGGAGGCCTTTGTCCAGCTGTCCCACGGAAAGAAAACGTGTACAGCAATGGCTTCCACCCTCAGACCGCATCTGAGCATCACGCCGCCATCTTTGTTTGCTCAGCCTTATAATTCATAAAGTTCCCTCACGTGTGCAATCTCATTGGGTTTTCAGAGACCACATGTGTCTTATCCAAGGCCAGGACAGGTGGCCCGGTCTCCTAATTTTCTAATTCGTTTCCATCGATTCTACCAGGCTTCCAGGCAAGAGGCAGGAAGGGCTCCACGATGGCCTCCATTTCTGTCCCCACACTCCTTACTAGGCAAGATTTCTAGATAAAGCTAAAGGGGAGATAGTTACTCTTTATGTTTATTGAGGTCATTCTTTTGCCAGACACTTTATATAGGTTATCATATTGGTTCCCATTTAGTCCTCTTGAGAACCCCGTGAGATGGGTGTTCTTACAGTTTGAAGAGGAAGAAATGGATATCAAGAGGTTAAAGAATGTACCCAAGGTCACAGAGCTGCAGAGAGGGGGCAAGGGTGTGTACCTCGATCTGCCCACCATCCGTGTGCCTTGCACTGCGGTGGGCTCTTACATATGCAGCAACCCAGAACAACTTGAGCACAAGCCTGAGACTGCACAAATTTTCCAACAGCAAGGTGGACATGGGGATTTGGGGAGTTGAATATGGGTTTTGGGGGAGCTCAGCCTTTGGAACCAGGCAGACTCAAACCTGGCTCTGCGGCTCCATCACTGTGAGCCTTGAGTCAAGCATCAAACAGCATCCACCCAATGGGAGAAGTGTTCCCTGGCTTGCAGGATTGCTGACCGTGTGTGTGAACTGTGTGCAAGGATAGTAGCCTGATTATTCCTGGGAGACTGGAAGAGAACGCAAAATGAGCAGGGAACCCCTTCGCTTTTTCTTTACTCTCTTCCCTCCATACTTCTCACTCACTGTCAGTTCACTACAGATGGAACAAACTACCCCACGGGTCTTTAGGAGCATGCTCTGCTGTGCTCAGATGGTAGCGAAGGGTTTTGTTCTGCCTCACAGACTCGCCACTGCAGAGAGCTGGGGTCTAAGGGGGTCTAAGAGCCCCTCTGCTGATCACTCACAGCCCTAGAGGCTAGAAAGAGTCTAATGGTGAAAGCACACGAAGGTAGACGAATGCCTTATCACTCCCAGCGTCAGCACAGACGTAATTCAATTCCACAAACACGTAATGGCCACTTATTTTGAGCCAGGGAAGGGACCTGACTGTATCAGTTAGGATTAGGTTCAGCTGCAGGTAAGGAGACCTCCAGGAGGAGCGGCTTAAACAAGATGCCGTTTATTTCCTCTCTCCCATAAAGGCCCAGAGGCCACTGGTCCAGAGTTGGTGTGAGGGCTCTGCTCTGAGAAGCCCTTATGGACCGAGGCTCCTTCCAGCTCACTGACCTCCCTTCCCAATGCCTCCCAGTGGTCTGAGTTGCCAGCTCCAGCCATGGCGCCCATCGGCAGCAGGAAGGCAGGCCAGATGAAGAAGAAATGCAGAGGATGTGCTCTGGCGGTCTCTTCATGACGGCTCCTGCAAGCTCCCACATGGTACTCATGCCCAGGTGGGACCGGCCAAACTTGGTCACATGACCACACTTAGCGGCAAGGGGAAGTCGGGTGTCTATATGCCCAGCTAAAAATTGGGGTCTCTATTATTGTGAAAAAAGGTGCACTGCCGTGTCTCAGTTTTTATTATAGAGTAGGCACTAGATTTTATTCTCTTTGTCTTGACAACTCTGCCATTTGATTCATTCCATCCCCTTTATATAAATGAGAAAACTGGTCGCTAGAGAGATTAAGTAACAAGGTCTGGGTCACTCAGGAAGGGCATCGTAAAGCTAGGCTTCTAGGAGAGGCCCTTCTGACTCTCAAACCTGTGCTGCCTCCTTCTCCAGGCCAGTGCTAGGGGTCGGGGATCCCCCCCAGACAATAGGACACATTCTCTTCCCAGCATTACTTAAGAAACGATGCCATTGTAATTTTGTGGCTTTTCAGAATGAAAGGAGGTAACCGAAGTAGATTGTGTAATAGATGTTGCAATGGTCAAATGTGTTTCCCCAAATTCCTAACACCCGCTACTTCAGAATGTGACCTTACTTGGAACTGGGGTCCTTGCAAGTGTAGCTAGTTAAGTTAGGATGGGTCATACTGAAGTAGAGTGGGCCCCCTATCCCATATGACTGGTATCCGTAAAAGAAGATGGCCATGTGAAGACACAGAGATGGATACAGGGAGCATGCCACATGAGGATGGTGGCAGAGATCAGGGCGATACAGCAGAAGCCAGGGGATGTGGCAGATTGCCAACAAACACCCAGAAGGGGAGAGATGTCGAAGAGATTTCTCCCTCACAGTGCTCGGAAGGAACCGACCATGAAGGTACCTTGATCTTGGATTTCAGGTTTCCAGAGCTGTGAGAATACATTTCTCGTACGTAGGCCGCCCAGTCCTCAGTCATTTGTTAGGACAGTCTTAGCAAACAAATACAGATGCAACGTTTGTCCACTGGTTCATCGTAGAAATTATTTCAGATATCTGTGAAGATGTATCCGATTCTTGGCAAGGAGGCACCTGGATTTCTTTGATAAAGGGACAGGGGCCTTTACTCTGGGTCGTTCCCAGGTTTCGTCCAGGGCCACCAAGTTCAACACAACTTTCATCGAAAACCCTTCTAATGTTCCAGGCACCAAGCTAGATGCACGACCCAAAGAAATCAAACTAGACTCAGAAGAAATCAGGGTACTATACTTAACACAAAGGAAAATCTTGGGCTTGGCACTGGGCCTCTCTATTTTAAGCTCAGACATTCCTGGTTGCTGGCTGCTCTGTGCCTTGGCATTAGGTAGGGTGAAAAGGGCAGGCCCCAGTTAGTGAGCTTCTCTGCCGGATGAGATCAATAAGCCCAGTTCAGAGGCTGGTATGCAAAGACCAAGTCCTTTCCTGGTGGGTGGGTGGTGAGCCAAGTTGTCTCGGCATTTGAGTTGCTTCATCTGTGGCTACTTATCTCACTGGGTTACAGCCAATGTCCCGATGTGCTCAGGACTGGCTGGAGGGTCCTGCCTATGAGTGCGGCCTGCACTCCTGACCCATGTGGCTGATTTCCAGGCAAGTCTGCACACTGCTGTGGCACGTTTTTGCTTCATGTTTCAGATCTGTCCCCTTGCTCCATCTTTATCACATGGCCTGGAGCGTGAGCGTGTGTGCGTGCACGCACGCGCGTGCACCGGGATAACACAGATTAGATTTCCTCTCCTTAAGAACAGCTGGTACTCCGACAACTCGACAACGAAAAAAACAAACACCCCGATTAAAAAACAATGGGCGAAGGACTCGAGCAGATATTTCTCCAAAGAAGATACATGAACAAGAATGTGAAGAGATGCTCAACATCCCTATTCCTGAGGGAAATGCAGATCACAACCATGATGAGATACCACTTCGCACCCATTAGGATGGCTCTTCTAGGGGGAAAAACTCCCAGAAAATAATAACTGTTGTTGAGGATGTAGAGGAATTAGAAACTCCTGGGCATTGTTTGTGGGTGGTTCCTCAAAACATTAAACATAGAATTACCGTTATGACCCAGTAATTCTGTTTCTAAGTATACACCCCAAAGAATTAAGAGCAGAGACTCGCATAGAGATTTATGCCCATGTTTCTAGCAGCGTAAGTCACAAGAGGCGGAAGCTGCAAACAACCCAAATGGATGAGTGGGGTGTGTGCACATGACAGACTATCACTCTGCCTTAAAGGGAATTGAACTGGCACACGCTACGACATTGACAGACCTCGAAGACATTACACTAAGTGACGTAAGTCAGATACGAAAGGACGAAGATTGCATGATTTCGCTTATGTGAGGTCCCTAGAGTAGTCAAATTCATCGAGGACCAGAAGGAGAGCAGTCATTGCAGGGACCGAGGGGAGGGAAGCGGGAGTCAGTGTTTCACGGGCACAGAGTTTGACTTGGGGATCATGAAAATCTTCTGGAAATGGACGGTGGTGATGGCCGCACAGTAATGTGAATGTACTTAATGCCGCTGAACTGTGTACTAAAAGTGGCTGAAATAGTACATGTTATGTTACGTATTTTGCCACGATAAAAAAGAATGGCTAGTAATGACACCTGCTGTTTACCAAATCCTTCATGTATGGTAGTCAGAGCATCTTACACGCATCAGCTCCTTGAGTTGATCGTTGCTACTGGCTTTGTTTTAAGGAGGTGGGAGCGGAGGCTTAGAGAGGCTAGGTCGTTTCCCCAGGACCACGTGGCCCATCATGAGTAGCAGCAGCAAATCCAGAGCCTTCAAACACAGCACACTCTGCCCCCTGCCCGGGGTTCGTCATCCTGCCCCGGACACTGCCTCAGACACAGTAGACACTTGTTTGCTTCCGATCACTGTGGAGCGAGGTACGGACCCCAGCAAGTAACCGGAGCTCACCGGGGTGTGGTTGAATCCACATTGCATAGGATATGTCGGAAGTGTCCGAGTTTAACTTTCAAAAAATTAAAAACGTGACTATGACCAGCGTAGTGAGCATGAATCCAGGCCCAGGACTGGGACAGGGCACAGGTGGCCCCCTAGGAGAGATCCTGCCACCCCAAGTCCCAGCCCCGCATGAATGGAAGGTGTATTTAATCCATGAGCTGGGGAACCAGCAGGATGGTAAAGCCGGGTCACGTGGGTGAGCTCCGAGAGACTAACGGATGTGTCGTCACTGAAAACAAGAACGCTGGAAATGACTTTGCTCGGTTAAATTAAAAACTGGTTACTGTCCTGAAGGGGACTACAACGTCACCTTCGGGGCCTTCTTTTCTGCCAGACAGGAATCCTTGCGCCCCTACTGGACGAACATCCTCGGCTCCTTATCGATCTGCTGTAAGGGGGCATCTAGAGTCTCGGTCTTAATAATAAATAAGAAGAAAAGATGACTGCATACTGAGCGACCCTCTGGTATTACTCAGATCCCTTCTTCGGAGCCCAGTGGTGTCCCCAGCCACTGTCATATCAGTTCGGTATTGCTCGAGGCGGGAAGAACCGCCTCCCCCCAGAGGTCACGCCCTCCCTCCCCCGCCACCCTGGGTGGTCGGGCACAGGGGTTACAAAGCCTGGTTCTCTTGCTTCCATTTGGGACCGCACCGGAGGGCCACTCCAGATCCAGTCCTTTCTGTAGGATGGCTGAGGCCCCGGTGGCGACCACACCGCAGGCCAGCCTCCCCTTTGCCCAAGTCTTCCTTCCTCGCCACTCACCACCTTACAGGTGTATCTCCTGAGAGCATCCTCAGCAAACCTTGTGCCCATGACTGCCTGCCTCAGTGCCACGTCCAAGTCTCACCCGGGATGGGAAGGCTCGTTAAACAATACTCTTCTATGACTTTGGAAGGGCACGAAGTAATCTTTTGGCCTTATTTCCAAGTTCTTGGGTATTTCTCCTTAACAGAAGTTGGTAAAAAATCTGTGGAACGAACAGACAAGAGTGGGTGGAAAAGCTCCCCACACCTGGACAAACATCGCCGGCTCCCAGAATCAGCCTCCAGGCCCCAGAGAGGTGTTGGGAACTCACAAGCAGTTGTCCCCTGGCGAAGGTGAGGAATCTGACTGGTCAGCAGTTGGTGCCTGGGATCAAATGAGATTCTCCACCTTCGGGGAAGAGTGAGAGAAAGCGTGCTGAAATCCTCAGGGGTTTGTTTTCGGTTATATCAAACGGGCCTGATTGGAAAAACGGCCGGGCCTGAGTGCCAAGCCGACAGCCCCCACGCTCGGAGCCCACCACCGTCGCCGAGAGCCAAGTTAAGCTCAGAGCACATCGGGGCATTTCAGCTCCTGCCTCTGCCTTTTCCTTTCTGAGACAAAAAAATAAGGTTCTGGAAGGTGCAACTTAAAATAGACCTTTCATAAAAGATTCATTCCTGAACAAGAATGTCGCGAAAGCATGAACCGTGCAGTGGGCTCCAACGTGAATTCCACTCCAAGTATTTGGTGGTAATTATTTTTAACATTCTCCCACAAAAGGCGCTTTTCAACTCCGGGAGAGCAAGAAGGATCCGTAGGGATCGGAGCCAGGTAATTTCTTCACTGAGGGAAAGAAAGTAGTTTCAGGTTTTAGGTACTGATCTAAGGCATTTTGGAGAATAAGGATGAGTATTTATTAAATAGCTATAGGTTGAAGAGAGAGAAAAAGAAAGGAAAAAAACAAAAAACAAAAAACCAACCAAGAGCCACTGCAGAAAAAAATGCCTGAAAAGCAGAGGCTCCAATAAGACGTAAATCACCTCCAGGAGAAGACTGGGTGCTGACGAGCCATCAGTAAACACCCAGGCATTGCTAAGGGCGTGTGCACCAATGGCGTTAGAACCATCAGATTGTGGAATTACTATG
Organism: Rousettus aegyptiacus; assembly: GCF_014176215.1. Taxonomy (NCBI): domain Eukaryota; kingdom Metazoa; phylum Chordata; class Mammalia; order Chiroptera; family Pteropodidae; genus Rousettus; species Rousettus aegyptiacus. The sequence goes on from NW_023416309.1 coordinate 106,118,109, forward strand.
AGACTAGAACAGGGTGATGGCATTTCTGTCTGCAGAGGTGTCTGCCTTTGAGACCTGGCTTCCATGGGGATCCCCCGTTGGAACAGACAGGCTTGCTTTCCACCGACATCGTGTTCACCAGCGAAGTCAAGTGGGCAGAAGCGACCCTCTCTGGGCAGTCTCTCCACCTCCACCGAGTTTTCTGCTCTTCGGTGTTCTTCCCAGATCATTTTACCAGGCTGATTGGGGACATACCACATGTCAACAGCATGAGTTAAGATTCTGCGCTCATTACAGCCTTCTGCGGAGGGGTCCCTCGGTCTCCTTCCTCACCTCCATGGGGGCTCCTCAGGGTCCATCCCACCTGGTGTCTCGGCCCAGATCGGTTCCCCGTGGCCAGTTTCAGAGCTATATCATTTCTAGGGGCCACAAGTTGCACACAGCCTCGGACCAGAGGAGATACATCAAATCCCTAAATGTCTGATGTGGTTATGGCTCTGACATTCACCATAACCGCTGGGCTTTCTTTCTTATGCTTTGTGGATGATGATAACTGCTGCCCTGGTCCACAGGTGCGCTTTCTAGAAGCTTTGGAGGAAGGTAAAAGAACACTGATAAGTCATTGAGGTTTGGCTCCAGCAATTCTTTTCAAGAAGAGAGAGGCAGTGTCGAGGGCCACCTGGGTGGAGGCAGAGCCCACGCGAGCAAGAGTAGGGATGCACCGAAGGGCGGGCGCTGGCAGCTGGGATGGAGCCGGGGCCGGGGCCGGAGCAGCAGCTCCTCGAGGACAGACTCTGGGCCCAGCGAGGGGATCGTACCACGGTCAGGCTCCGAGGCACAGGGAAGGGACAGAGCCAGATCAGGACAGGAGCCAGGCATGGCGCCCACATCCCTGCAGAAGCCGGGGCTAACCCGGGCTTGCCGTCCGTGGATTTGGGGGATGGCAGGGCAGGAGTCCCCCAGTCCCCCGCTTCATGTCTCCTCTGGGAATCGGGTTCAGGCCGTGGAAATCCTTTTAGCTGGCGGAGCGGCACTCCTGACAGGAGTCTAAACAGAACCCCGAACTCTTGGCTAGGGCGACCACGTCACCCTGGCTGGCCCAGGACTTTCTGGGTTTTAGCCTTCCAGGAACCCTGTCAGTCCTGGGCACACTGGACATGCGCACCCCACCTATCAGGCACCCCCACCCCACTCCCCACTCTCACGGAGGAGCAGTGGGGAAAGACTTGCACAGAGGCGGCTTCCGGGCACCCAAGGTCACCTCCGCAAGGTGAGTGAGGCATTTATAGGAACATCACCCTTCCATCCGCTCACCGCCCCCATTTAAAGGAAGACGACAGATGGCAGAGAAAGGAGAGAAAAAGAAAAATTCCCAATGGTGTTTGGAGGCCAGTGTCCCGTTCCCAGCCTTAAACACACACCCATACAACACCTCGGTCCACTCGGTGCGTGGGTGTCTGTCTGTCTGTCTGCTTGTTTTTTAACACCTGCTGGGCACCGGTGGGAGGTAATAGCAATCCCCATTAGTCCTAAAGCACTCACTGCGCGCCAGTCACTGCTGCAGGTGTCTTTCCGACACGACCCCTGAGGTGAATACAATGATTATCCTCATTTTTCAGCTGGGGACGTGGGACCTCGGAGAGGTTAAGACATTTGCCCTGGTCGCAAGTGGCAGAGCCACAAACGGAGGTGTAAACGAGACGCGGAGGTGGGAGTCTGTGCAGGTGGGAGAGCACGTGGCACGTGGCAGCGTCACAGCGCAGTGTGACTCGCGCGGGGCGGTGTTGGCGTGGGGGGGGCGCAGCAAGTTCGTTTGTTTAACAAATGCTTATCGCTCGGGCTGCCTCCCCTGGCAGGCACCGATCTAAATGCATTCGCAACTGTGAACTCAACTCATCCTCACCGTCACCCTGTAAAGTAGATGCTCGTTGATGCCGTAAACCAGGGGTTCTCAATTACAGGCAATTTTGCTCCCCCCAAGGGACATGTAGCAGAGTCTGGGGACATTTTGGGGTTGTCGCAACTGCAAGGGGAGGGATGTAGTGGCGTCTGGTGGGTAGAGATCAGGGATGATGCTGACTATCCTACTGTGCATAGGACGGCCTCTCTCCCCCCACCCCCCATCAAAGAATATCCAGCCCGCGATGTCAATAGTGCCAGGGCTGAGAAACTGTCATAACTAGGGCCCTGGGAGGCGTCGCCCGAAACTGGTGGTCCCCACGGCCCGCCCCCCATTCCAGAATCAGGCTAGAGCAGTTTGTCCTTGGTTAGCTTCTCGCGGTCTTTCCACCCCAGAGTTTTAGTCGCCCTCTGGCCACGCCCCCCGGCTTTGTTCTGGTTTGTTACGACAGGGAACTGTGTTTTACAGTTACTGCCCTTGAAAGCGCTGTCAACGGCATTCACAGCCATTAGCAGGGTTGGGGGTTGCCAGATCGGTAGGTTCAACCCCGCGGGATGACTAAGGCTCAAATGCCCTCTAGGGTTCATCCAGCTGCTCGGTTGCCCAAGCCTCCGCCAGGCTGTGGAAACGCTGGCCAGAGACGAAACCAGAGTTCAAAAAGGAGTGAGGTCATTCCCGGGGAACACCTCCGAGCTTGTGCTGGCTGGCTCCCTGCTGCAGGCCGGCACCTGCTCTGAGCAGGCCGGAGTGGGGTAACTTGGCAGCCCAGGGACCCCGGGCTCCATCCTTTATCTCATTATGCACTGCTATTCTTAAATCCAGGGGATTTGAACCAGCTGGGGCTGCAGCCGGAACTTAGTCCTTGGAGGCCCGGAAGCTTAGCTGCCTCCTCCTGGGAGGCGTTCCGGAGGTCACGCCATCTCTCTCTGCTGCACGATAGAATTTTCCCAAGACCGGTTGCATAATTTCTAGGGCCCAGCGCAAAACAAAAATGGGGGCCCCTTGTTCAAAAACTATTAAGAACTTCGAGACGGTGACAGCGAGAGCCAGGAGCCACGCACGGGGCCCCAGAGGGTTGCACGGCTCGCGTGCCCACGAAGCCCTGCTCCCACGTCACGTTGCGGCCCATGACCAGGTGATCCTGTGAGCTGGTTTACCTGAAATGGTCCTGGTTTACTGCCCTTACCCCAGAGTAATCAAGAGCTCCCTCCCCCTTTCACACTCGACACTACCCTGCTTTGGACACCAAATTATATGGTCACCTTATGATTACAGAACCACCTTCTAAGTAGTTGTGCTTTCATCCTATTTATGTTACATCGCCACCCGAAGTCTGGCCAGTGGGTAATGTTATTTTTGGGACGAAGTGATAATAGCCCTTTGCATTGACTGTCATGGTACATTAAACACATGTTCTTATGCTAACGTCACTCCATCCTCACATCCAGATCTGTGGAACAGCGGCTTTGGCTTTGCCGTGGCACTAAGTAAGGCTTAGAGGGAGTGACTGGTCTTTTCACAGATGCTTGAGTGGCCGCTCAGTGGCAGATCTAAGGTGAAAGCCGGGTTACTTTGATCTTCAGATAAGGTGACCAATTGTCCCGATTTGCCTGATATCGAGTGTGTTCTTGGGGCACGGGGGCTCTCAGTTTTAAAACTGGAAAGGTCCTGGGCAAACCAGGACCAATTGGTCACCCTAGTCACAATCCATCATACTACGTAGCCCTCATGAATTTTTTAAAAAATGAATAATATTATAGTAAGCATCTTATGACAATCCCTTCTGGGGCTGGACTTCTCTTTAATACTAAGGAGGATTTTTGTCATGACTGGTGGTTGAGTATGGAGACGAGATGCTCAAATCAAGAACAAGTCCTGGATGACATTTTGTTCTGTGTCCCCCTAGACTTTTGTCTATGTCTCTGTGTGTACATGTAATACATTTTTGGAATCCTACTGGCGACATTTTTTTCATTTATAGCAGGGATCAGTACAAACTCTTCCTGTACAGGGCCAAATAGTAAATATATTTCGCTTTGCGCACTATATGGTTTCTGTCGCGGCTCCTCAACGCTGCCATTATCACGTCCGTGTTACGATAAAACTTTATTGACAAAAACAAACGGTAGCCCAGGTTTGTAGCTGGCCGATTCTTGATCTATAGTGCATACATCTTTCCACGCCGACTGTTAAAGGATAATTTTCAAAAGGTAAAATTGCGACAGTCAAGCACGTATAAAGCAGATGTGCCGAAGATTCTGTTCAGCTCATTAACTAATGAGGGAACTCTTGTAAGATGTTACAACATGTTCAAAGGGGAATCTGAAGAACAGACACGTATATCAGCGATCGTAAATGCTGAAAAGAATTTTCTAATAGATGCAAATGTGTTAATACCTTCATGGCAATACTGCATTATATGTGGTTTTAAGCGCTGGCCTTGAGTCAGACAGTTCTGGGCCCCCATCCTGGCCCTGCCCACTGCTGGCTGTGCCACCTTGGACAGGTTACTTCACCTCAATGTGTCCTCATCTCCAAAATGAAGATGACGATAACGGCAACTACGTCATACGCTGTTGTCTGGACTACCTGTGATAACCCGGGTAAAGCCTTTTTTAGCACAACGTCAGACCAAAGGGCCCCTCGGTAAATGTTAGCTCTTGTGAGCCGTCACCAACAGGATGACTGCTGCTACACAGCAGCCCCTTTCCAAAATATACTCCTCAAAGCTGGGAGGGTGAACCACTGACTAACCATTCCCGGCCCGTCTCCATCCCTTGTAGTGAGTGGATCTGTTGATGCCAGATCAAGGATGGAGTCGACTTTACTCTCTGTTCTAGGCAAAGGCATGTGACTCGGGCCTGGCAAATCAGAATATCGTATTCCTCTTGCCACTGGAATAGGCATATGACCTAATCAGAGCCAGTGGTTCCCGATGAATCTTTTGCTGGGACTTTTTGAAAAAGAGACTTATTGGGAGAGAGGCTTGTCAGACTCAAACCTGGGAGGAGGTAGGCTAGAAATTTGCCATTGTGTCTCCACATGAAACTTGAGGATAAAACAAATATGAAGTGGAAACAGAGAGGCTGGGTCTCGGTGACATCTTTTGAACTCCTGGATCAAGCCATACCTGAAGCTAGATACTTCTTAACTTTTTAGTTGCTCTAGCCAATACAGTCCCTCTTTTGCTGAAGTCAGTGTAAATTGGGTTCTCTATTATCTTAACTGAGAGACTGGGATGTTCTGATCTATGGGGCATCGAGACTCTTACAAGACCATGGCCAGGGAAGTCGCATCTTCTATCCGTCTTGTACCTTGGGGACTTCCCTGGTCTTTGTAGAGGAGCTGACTATGACAGGGTCTGTGCAGATTCGGGCACTGATCACCTCCAAGATGATTTAAAGGGAGGGGTGAGCCTAGGAGAATGTCAGAGAACTCTCTCGACCCTGAAGTCCTAGAAGTCTACAAAGCAGCTCAAAGATGGTAATTTCATACCTCCGATAATGCTGCAAAAATCTCATCTGGATATGGGTCAGCTGCCAGCCCAACCTTAAACACTGGCTACGCTTTGGTGTCAAATTGTAATGCTCCACTTTCATCTTCCCCTGCAGTTCCTTCTGTTTTTCATTTCTCCTCCTCTCTTTCTCTGGGCTTTTGATCTGTTCTCTATTGTTATCGTTCAGGCATTTCATGCCCGAACTTTCCAAGTCCTTGTAATCCAACCATAACAACATCTGGGATCCGAGGTCGTGTGTTAATGTCAGCTCCACTTGATGCGTCGGGACCGTGTGCTTTGCCGGATTACTCTACACCTTTGTTCCATGAAGCTGATTTTCCTCCCAGCCTGAGCGCCAGGATTGTCCAAGGAACTTTCCACGGTGGGCAGGATGTAAGAAGAGCTCTAGGAGAATGTGCTTTGGTATCTCGCCTGACCTCTTCACCACTGCTGGTGGTCTACGCACCCCTTTGCCTCTGACGACTGGCCCCTGGGGATCATGGTTCCAGATCTCGTAATGTCCCTTCAAGGCACCCGGGCTGTGGATTAGATGTGTCAGACCTGCCCTGAGCTACTTCTCTGTTGTTCCTTATTGGCCGTTTAGTTGTGGACAAGTCACCTAGCCTCTCTGAATTCCAGTTCCTCTGGAGGATGATTTCGAAGTGTAGGGTTGTCGTTAAGGGTCGTGTTCAACACAATACTTTATATAAACACTTACTATAAAATAGAGTCATCGCCTACTGTTTGTCAGTCGGGACACTTTATCAGGTAGGTTGCTTGTGTCTTGCCATTTAGGCCCAGAGCAACCCTACCGAGGAGATACTGTTTCCCATCTTACAGACGAGAAAACAGAGGCTCGGTAAAGTCAATATCAAAGTTCGCCCTTGCCCGGTCTCTCGTGCTGCTTGGCACAAAGCGGAGACATACAGTTGTCGCTTCCAGCACTAGATGTGACTTCTACATCTCTCCTTTCTCTGCACCGAAGTTGCTGTGGCTTTTTAGACGATGCTGTCACCACCTGGTACTAGGAAATAACAACTGTTCACCGAGTCCCAAGACTACATTTTATACCTGTGACAACTGAAACTCTTCAAGGGACAGAAATCAAATTCTAACTAGACAGAACCATGTGCCTTACTTGGGTAAAGGAAAGATTCAGGGGGTAGATCTGGTTTCCCTCCCAGCCAGCTCTGAGTCCCGGATGGTCCTTCGAACCCTCCCTCTGCATCTCCTGGCCCTCCATGTCTCTGTCTCTACCTCAAGATGCCCCTGAAAGTGCCTGGGCTGTCCCATCTTTCCAGCAAAGCCACAGGGAGGTCTCTCTGGCTCTCTTAGATCACGTGCCCATCTTCAGGACAACCACTATGGCCAGGCCTGGGTCATAAGTCCACCTTGGTGTGGGGAAATAGAGTCATATCCTCCCCATTGACTCAGGCAGAGTGGGGACGCAGGCAGTGACCGTCAAGGGCCTTGCTGGTCAGCTTCATGGTTCAGTGTCCTGAATTCGGTTCCAAACTTTGGTGCTCTTATCCACTTTGGTCTCATCCCAAGCAATACTCTCCCTGATATTACAAGTTTGGGGTGTCTGTCTATGTATGTATGTATGTATGTATCCATCCATCCATATATGTATCTAACTTCGTATCTATCATCTATCTATCTTGTATATATTTTTCTAATATACATGAAAGTAAATATATAACTGTGAAAAAAATATGTACTCGTGTTATCTAAAACAATCTCTTTCCACCAGGAGTTACATCAGACTTAGGGAAGCCCTGAGCTAACCTCGTCCACAGCTGGAGAAACAGGGTCTAGTGCAGCTGAGGAGCCCGCAGGAGGGCAAAGCCAAAGTGGCAGAGACGGGACACGAAGGCTGGTTCCAGCTTTCACCTGTCATTATTTTTTAATTCCCCAAAGAAAGATAATGTCGTGACCCTGACCCCTACCCTCTCCATGTGCTTAGCTTCTCTGTGCCTCCGCCTGTAAAATGGGACACGGTGAAAATGTTTACTTCATAGAATTTTTATTTGTATCAAATGAGTTAATATTTATAAACCACTTAGGGCAGCACCTGGGACATAGTGAGTATTATGTGTGTGCGTGCGCGTGTGTGTCTGTGTATGTGTAGTCATGGTAAATATATGCTCGTAACTCATATTCCAAATCCCCTGGGGGAGGAATTCAAATTGTCCTCCATCACTTATTTGGGAACTTCATTTTCACCCAGAGGTGGAGCTGGAAAAGCCACGGGTTAAACAGTTCGGGTAGATATCACTTTACACAAAATCGACACACGGAAGAATGCCAGAAATGCTCTCTTCGTTTCTGCTTAATCTCCTGAGCTTCTCTGCAGGCCAGACAGTCTGTCAACCTCGTTGCAGCGACCACAACTGGAGATGTTCCGAGAGCTTCATTTCAAGGAGCCACGAGATGAATCTTTTCTCTTAAAAGGGAAAAAAAACAACCTGTCCTTACTTTGTCTGCTGCGTGAGTGTGTCAGCACCATGGCTCACACAAGTGCCGTGTTCAATGCAGGGACATTTCGGATGTGCTACGTGACCAACAATGACAGTGTGCTTTTTCTAGTACATCCTCCTTTCTATTCATAAAGCACCAGAAATTTTATCTTAAGTTCCAACTTAAAGCACAGCAAAATCCCATCCCTAAAGAGGTCTCTTTATGGGGAAGTGATCATCTGCGCAGGAGCTGAGTTCGATTATACTTTGAATTAGCAAATATCTTTCTTCTCCATCTCTCCTTCTCCCTAAATCAATGGTTTTCAAACCTTGGGGTAGCCATTTTGCACCCTAGGGGATATTTGACAATGTCTGGAGAGACGGTTTTGGTTGTGACAATTGAGGGGGTACTACTGGAATCTAGTGGATAGAGGCTAGGGATGCTGCAAACATCTTACGATGCACAGGACAGTCCCCCACAGCAAAGAATGAGCCACCCTAAATGTCAATAGTTCCCAGGTTGAGACATCCTGCCCTAAAGCAATAGCAATAACAAGAACAACAGAACGCTGGCAACTACACGAGTGTAAATGGAATATTTATAATTGCTTTTCGGTTTCTAATGCCCCTCAAGAATTCAGGTGCACCTGGTGATGTGTGTGATGATACACATACTATCTTGGTCTTCCTTGAAGCAGATGCTTACTAGTCTGTCCTGGATTAACTTGATTTGATTTACCTTTAGGCTTGAAAGTAATGAGTACATTGTTTAAGAAATGTTGTTTATAACACATCTTTTTACTAATTAAATCTGGCCTCTTCTCTGGGAGTTTCTCTGGAGGTGAGATTTTGTCCATCTTCTCATGGACACAGAGGACACCTGCCAAGAGAAGAGAGGCTAAAAGCCATCGCCGTGGTGCTGAGCTCCCCAGTTTCAAACTCCTTTGAGTCCAGTGCCAGCCTTAGCAAAAACCCTATGTCCCCTGGACAAATGCTGTTTAAAAATCCGAAGGCAGCTGCTTGGGGCGGGGAAGTCCTAGGTGATAGAGAGGGACCGTAGAACTCCCGCTGGCTTCCTGCCCATTGTGTTTTGATCAGCCCAAGTCCTGGTTCTCCGTCCCTTCTGTGTACAGTGAGATGACAGCCAGAGTTGGACATCCTGTGTGATGAAGTGGTGTTTCCTCACAGGAGGCCACTGTGGAGAGCCTCGCCCCAGCCTCCAGGAGACAGCCAGGTCTTGAACTGCCTGCTAGGGACAAGACTGATGAATCCGACACAGCACCTGGAAGGACTCATCCTAATGAGTCAACTGGCAGTTAGCACTGGGTCCCACTGAGGGATGGAACTGTGTCCTTTATTGTCATGGACAGGCCTGGAGCCAAGGAGGGGAGAAAAGGGGAGAGCAAGGGGTGAAAGAGAGAAGGGGTCCATGTCAGGTGGCTGGCTGGGCACGTAAGGTTGGAATCGTCAACTGGTCGACTACACACAGCCAGTGGGCAGTGAGGCCGGCGGCCTCTGGAGTTTGAATCCCATCCTTGGGAGCTTTACACATCTCCCTAACCCTCTACCTGTCCTCACCAGGCCCCTGACCTGAGTTCCTCTCCTTGACTGGAAGCCTTAACTTGCTGTTTGGACCTTGGACAAGCTCTATTTTTAAGAAGGACGGGACCCAATCACTGACGCGGCTGCTCTCGGTGACTGGAGCCCAGGGCTGCCTGCCTTTGGGGGACAGGGAGCTGGTTCTGCCTCCAGGATGGGGAGGCCTCCGAGGGGTCCTGCCAGCTGTCCCTGACATAGGAAGGCCATGGTCTTGTCTGGGGAGCTGACTGACTTCCCTATGTGAGGTAGAGAAACTAGGAACCCCACCCCCCACAGGTCTGAGGCTAGAGGCCCCCATTCCAGTCACACCACTCCCTTCATTAGGATGCTTCGAAGAGGCTTGAAAAGATTTTTACCCAACTCTAAAGCATCAAAGAAACCATATCTATAATCCCACTAATCAATCGTATACATTATTTACATTTCTCTGATGCTCCTTTCATTTTTCATCTGTAAAAATATATATTTTTTTATGTAGTTGTAATTTGGGAGCCTACATATTTAATTCAGCATTATTTCTTGTATATTTTTCCAAGGTTCTACCTAGTACTCATATTTATTATTTTTGCAACTGCCTAATATACCATTGACTTAATTACACTGAAAGTTAGTTCTCAGTCCCGCTGTAATTTAACATTTCTTTTGCTTTTAGATTCTCGCCATTACAGAGAGGTAATAAACATCTGCGTGTAACCAGCCCCCTTTTTTTCTTATTTTGCATTATTTCCCTTGGGTAAATTCCTGGAGTGGGATTACTAGGTTAAAAGAGATGAACATTTTTATGACTCTTGATATATGTGCCCAAATTATTGTCCAAAAATGGCCGTATCAATTTTCATAGTCATAAGAGATATATGAGTATGTTTTACTAGGGGTAGGGGCAAGATTTAAAATTTTCAAAATAGAGTTTATTAGTTGTTCTTTTTTCTTCCTCCTTCCCGTAATGGGGGATTTTAAACCTATGACAATCCTCTAGCTATATGCTTCAAGTGTGTTTTTCATTTACAAATGCTTTTTAACATATCTAATGCCCTGGTAGGAGGGTTTTTTTTTTTTATAGTCTGTTATTAGAAGACCTAACAAGTAGTTGATTGTGTTTGGTGACGGGTTAGATGTACATGGGGCCAAATGCGGAGAAGACAAGATTTTCAGGTCTCTGGGTAGGATGCCTCGATCACGGTACCTGAACAAGGTTGGGAGTAGAGGAGGGACCACTGGGGTAGAAGTTGGCCACAAGGGGAATTGCGGCTGTGGTTATAGCAAAGAAGAAACACAAGGTGGAATGTGGAATGTGATTTGGAATGTTGCGGGTTCAAATCCCACCTCCACCCCTTAGAAGTTGTACGAACTCTGCAAATTACTTCACATTTCTGATTCTTAGTGTCTTTATCTGAAAAATGGGGTGAAAGTACATACCTCATGGGGTTGTGTCGAGGGTTAGATGAGATAATATGTAAAATGCTCACGTCAGTGCCTCTCATTCAACAGAAAGAGCGCAAAGCATGGCAACTATACCATGCTACTGTTATTAACATATTGCACTAAATAACAGTATGTTTTAATGCTTTTCCGAGATGTGCGGAACAGTGGGAGAGTATGCTTGCTCGTTTTGCTTAAAATTCGGACTCTTATTTGCGTGACTAATCTAAGGCCAAGATAGCTTTTTTTTTTTTTAAAGTGACAGTTTCATTTTCAAGGTCTGAATGAGGTCGCACACTATAGAATTATCTGCCACTTCTGCCCCCCTCTCGGCTGATGGATCACTAGTATCTCTATTATTGGAGACCAGATTACCTCCTGTTAACCTAAAAATAAAAGGCCTTTCAAAGCAAGAGACATTAGCACTTATTCGAGATCAAAGAATAGCTATTCAGATGGCACAGATTAGGGAAGAAGCCCAAACAGTGTTTAATTAGGAGACAAAGGCCATGAGTATTTTTGAGAAAGGAAGGGGAACAATTACATCAATACAAAGAAGGCATTTCTGTTGGTGCAGATAATATACCATTCCTGAAAGGCAAGGCGGCAGCTGATTGGAGTATGGGCGGGTTGGGGGCCGGTGGTCAGACGGCCTGGGGTTCTGATCTTAGCTCCGCCACTCACTGGCCAAGTGATCGTGCACGATTATTTAGCTTCTCCAAGTCTCAGTTTCCTCATCTGTAAAATGACCATATTAAAGTACTTTCTTCACCAGGTTGCTACAGGATTTTAATGGCATATTATATCCGTAGTACTTCTTAGCAGCCAAGCACGTTCGAGCTATTAACGGTATTATTTTCATTTCCATTAAAGAGGTGGTGGAGAAACAGGGGTAAGTTACGCTTTCAAATATGTTTCTAGTCTTTCTGAAATTAATTCACCTTCCCGGTTGCATTCGACTTAAGCTAATACTGAAATCGTTTGGTATTTGTGGAATCCATTTCGAGTGATTGTCAAAAGTCACATCTATGAGTGTTTCTCCAATGACCAGTTTAGGATGCGAATGGATGATGGGGGTTTTCAACTTCCTGCTCTTTAAATTGATATGGACGTAGGGGGCTTAGGACGGCACCCTGGAATGTTCACGTCTCTACTACGTAACACAGATAATTCTCGATATCAAGACTAGATTTCTGTAGCCATTAATTGTCTTGACAAGGACCGCTCAGGTGGGTTTTCCCCAAAAGTCTGCATCTGCCTTGTCACACCTGCCCAATGGCCTCATCAATGGATAGTCAGGTGTCAGGCCAGGAGCCCCTACCTGCACTGGTGAGTGGAGGGAGGATGGAAATCCACTGGAATATCCATTTTAAGAAAAAAACTGTAAGAGATTCAGTCAAAGCTGATATAAATTGTATGATTCCTTACCTGCCACTATATTTCCAATTCTGTTTGTTTCTCCCAAGCTGTCACCCTAGATCCCAGCGAGAGCAGATCTGGTGACCCTAAGCCAGGTAAATTTTCAGAGCAGCGGATGTCTCCTTTGGAACTAAGGTAGAGTCACCATCATCCGTTCTTTCTTTGGATGGGACCGATGCTGGGGGCTTGGAGATTGTGCCAAAGGAAAGACATCAGCCGTATGTGTGTGCAGCTGCCATAATGTTATTAGACATACTCCTAATTAATCCCTTGGAATCTCAGGCATTTTTCCTTCTGTCCTTGGCTCAAACGAAGGTGTCTTAACAACTCCTGGCCTCTGAGTTCCTAAACGAGCCCCGCCCTGCCAGCCAGCCTGCTATAATTTTATCGAAATGGGACCCATTCCCTTTGATCTCCTCTGGTTTTTAAATCCAGCAGTTGTGTGTTCGAACTTCAATGGAAATGGGGTTTCAAGCTTCCTTTTTCATTATCTTTCTCCAAGATAAAAAAGAGCAAAAGGGAAAAAAATGTCCTGAGCTTTGTAGACGAGGCAATACTTTTATAGCCATTTCTTTATCTGATTTTATCAGATCAACAAACTTGTTTAGAAATGTATGTCCACTTGCATCTCCCCATTATAAAGATGGCTTTCCTTAAAAGTAAATAAAAAGACCATACATCTAACACCACCCTCACCTCCCTCACTGCAAACGCTGGAGACCTCCTTCTCTGTCGCTGTTGTGAGTGAGGGAAGGTGTCTGTGTGTTCTCAAGCTTTGGAGGTCTGGAGGTGAGTTCAGAGCATGTGGATCAAGGATGACATTCAACCCTTCCAACAAACTACCCTATTTTTCAAAAAGGAACTCTCTGTTCTTGGCAGTGTGGGGAGAAGAGACTTCTAGATTAGAATAATTAAATATCTGACCCACGACTCCCCAAATGCCTGTGGGTTCTTCGGCTTTGATGTGGGCAGCTTACTGTAGAATGGAAAAGTACAGCTTCTTCTCAAGGCCGTCAGCATCTGGGAGTGAAGAAGGCAGACAGTGAGGAACTCCAGGGTCTCTGGCTAGAAAACAAACAGACAGGACCCTAGCCAGAGTATCTGGGCCGCGGGAAGTTGAGTAAGCATGAGTCTTGCCGGCATAACTCCTTCACTTGGCTGATCCGTGGCTCTCACATTCTAGCCTCTGCCCACCTCCACAGCCCTGTCTTGGCCCCGCCGCCTCTCACTCTGTCCACCCTCATCGGCCATTTCCAATTCCTCCTCCTTGCCCTTCTCTCACCCACCACAAAGCCTTTGCATAGGCCTAGAATGCTTTCGTCTCCTTTTTCTTCACATACGTAACCCCTATTCACCCTTCAGCCTCTGGCACAAGTGTGTATTAGTTAGGATAGGATGAGTTAAGCTGCAGTAACAAAGAGCCTTTGAAAACTCAATGGCTTAACACGGTAAAAGTTTGTTCCTTTCTGCCATTAAAGTCAAATGTGTTTCCATCAGCTCTCCTGGCCGCTCCTCAAAGCAGGATCCTGGGCGCTTCCCATTGTCTGGCTCTGCCGTCTTGGCATTGGGGAGGCGAGAGTGTAGAAGATTGCATGGGAAACGTTTGATGGCCAGGCCTGGAAATGGCTTACTTCATTTCTGCCTTAATTATATTGGTCAAAACCTATTCACTGAGATGCAAGGCAGTCTGGGAAACGTAGTCCTCTTATGTGCCCAGGAGGAAAATAAAAGTCTGATGACCACGTCACATGTACCATTTCCCCAAGGAGGCTTTTTGCTACCTCCCGGCCGGATAGGGCCACATCTCCCAAGTTAAGGCACCTGTTTTACTCTGTTTTTCTCTCCTTTGGAGCACTTGTTACAACTGCAGTTTTACATTAGTTTGTGTGATTATTTGGTTAAAGTCTGTCTCCTTGACGACAGGGTGAGCGCTATGAAGGCTCGGTCCTATCACGTGCTGCCTGGAACACACAGCAGGTGCTCAATTAATAGCTTTTGAATGAAAGAATTAATCCATCAATACAGTTTCAAAGCCTTCAAATGCAGGTGCTTTTGGACGAGACCAGGATGAGAGAGGACAGGAGAGCCCTGGAAAAATGTCTTTCCCTGGTCGCTATGAGGCTTGCTGTACATGAGGGGAAAATGCATCTCGGATGGCAAGGGTGCCGTGTTAGCTGTCATGTTAGTCAATATTCATAATTGCAACCAACAGAACTCACTCTGGAGTGTTCAGACAGAAAAGGAATTTACTAAAGGACATTCACAGAAGCCAGAGAGGTCCAGAGAACTGGCCTCAGGGGCTCTGAAACCTGACAACAATGTCCAGATGACCCAGGGATACCCTGGCCACTCCTCGGGACAATGCCAGGGAGAACCGGGGGCCCCACTGCAGAGACAGCCTCTGCCTCAGGAAGCCAGATGTTTACACGGCCAGGCTTTACTCTATGGATTCTGTGTCATGCCCGCTTCTTGGAGTCACTCCCGAAGCCATGTGCCATGAAGGCGTTTCTCATTGGCTAAGCCCGAGCACGCGGCCACGCCCTTGCTGCTAGGAATTACGAGTGTAAATTTCTGGCTCCCAATTTAGTGAGATGCAGACCAGCAAGGCGGAAATAATCCTGGTAGAGGGTATGTGCTCAAAGGTGGTGGGTAGCTAAAAAAAAAAAAAGGCTAATGTCCACACAGGGAGCTTTACGTCTGTTAGGAGCCTGGAGTGGGGACGTTAGGAAAGGATGAAGGGACTAAACAGAGTGACCTCAAGTGCACTAAGGAAACGCCATGATTTTTTTTTCAAAGTCTGAAGAAAAACATAGGACCACAGAGCTAAAGATAGTGAAAAAATATATTTTAAAAATTAGGCACTAAATAGAAATTGTTTCAACCCTTCACATTATTTTTCACCAGTTTGCTTTGTTGTTGTTGTTGTTGTTGTCGTTGTTGAACTTACTTTCCAAAACCAGACAGCAATAAAAGCCCTGAGGAACAGATGGCGGAATGGGGGGAGGGAGGGCTCAGGATAGTTCCAGCCCACCCCCTGTTATCTTGGCTTGAATCTCGGCAGCTTCTGCCAGAACTCAGGTTTTCTGTCTCCAGCAGGCGTGACAATGGTCTGAACCAGGGCCCTTTGGTCATTGGTGGGGCGCTGGGAGCTGGGAACCCAGCAGCACAAAGCTGCCCCTTCTTCCCGCCTGGCAGGACATACTTTCCAGGAATGCCATGAATGCCGGCTGCTGTCATGCGCGGGCATCTTCCAAAGGACACTCAGTGAGTGGTGGAGGTGGAATACTGATTGCGTTGCACTGACAGAGCCCTGGCATCGCACCAACCTGCGGAAGACGCGAACGTTGTGCAGAGCGGACCCTAAGCTGGTCGGGAGTGAAGGGAAGGAGCCTTAGAAGCCGAGTCTCGAATCTGGCTACAGGCTGTGGTATGGAAGTTTCCCTTCAGGCAAGACCCATGTGTGAGGGAACAGATAGACCGAAATGGGTTACAGCCGTGTGGTGGGGGTGGGGAATGACAAAGACAGACAGCCCAGATGCCCTTAGATCAGCCTCGAAAATCTGCAGGAGACACAGGAAAACCTTACTGTAAGACGGTCACAAATTTCACAGGGACCAAAAAAGGTAAAAATGTTTATTTTTCCTAATACGGCCTATATATAATGCTCTTCGGAGAGACCCCCGGGTGTTTCTTCTTCCTCTTTTCTCCTGTATCGGTCGAGAAAGGCTAGCTTGAGCTGCAGTAACAAATACCCCCCTCGAATCTCAGGGGCTTAAAATAGCAAATATTTCTCTCTCGCACACTCCACACACATCCATCATAGGAGGGCAGGTGTTCTGCTTCTCAGGCGGGTATGGAAGCCACCATCGTGAACATTGCCAGGCACTGTGGCAGAGGGAAAAGAGAGTTCCCACAGATCTCTCCGTGGCAGTCAAATGCTCTGGTACGCAAGTAACGCTTCTTGAAATAATTAGCAAGAATTAGCTACCTAGTTCCTCCCAACAACGAGGGGGCCGGAAAATGCAATGTCAGCTGTGCAAAACCTAAAAACGTAAGGTAAAGGCTACTTACCACGCTTTCTTCTCTTCCTCAGTTTTATACACTCTGCTTTCTCTTTGGGGCCTCATTCCATGGAGGAGGCTCAGGGCCGGGTCCTTTCTGTCTCAGGCGCATCCCTTACCTCTAGTCTTCAGCTTTAATGGAAGAGGACACCTTCGGTTTCTCAGCGTGAAGCATCTTCAGATTAGATATGTCTTTCTTTTGCTATTATTGATGGCCTCTCATGGCATACCTTTGGGAGGTCCTTCTGCTGATACAATCTGTTCTTTTCTATCATTTCATATAAAAAAAATCTCTAGGCAAAGTGGAGCGGGGAAAGGAAAGAGTGAGGGGTAAAGAAGCTCTCATCTCGATGCACATGTAAGGGTTTCTTTTTAGAGTTAGAGATGTGACGCTTATACGTTGTTATCTGGGAGGAGGAATATCGTGGCTGTCCTCCACCAGCTGTACGAGGAGGCGCAAGTTCACACAGATACGCATTCAAGAACCATTCGCCAACAGTTCTCAGAATGTGACCACTGGACCAGCATTAACAGCGCCATCCGGAAACTTGTTAGAGATGCAGATTGTTGGGTTTCATCTCAGATATACGGAATCAAAATCTTCATGGGTGGTGTCCCACGAGGATGACACTCACTAGAGGCTGAGTACCACCGGCATATGCCATCGCTTTCTTTGTGGTTTTGGGCAAGTACCTGATCCTTTCTGGGCCTTGTCTCACCTGAAAAATCAGAGCAGGGACCTCCACAGGGTGGTCAACGGCGTTCTTTGTGTGGAGCATATGACAGAGGGTATCGCCCTTCTTTTCCTCCCCGAGGCAAACTGTTCTTTCCCAAGATGGTCACAGCAGAATCTCCCTCCCCACGTGCAATTCGTATACCGTGACAATCCTCCCACCGAGTGGCGGGGTCCACGTTCTCGCCCTTGAACCTGGGAGTACCTCGATGACTGCCTCAATGCATAGAGTAGGACGTAAGTGATGTCGCGTGACTTCTGAGGTTGGAAAATAAAAATGCCTTGTATTTCCACCTTGGTCTCTTGGGATACCCACTCTCTGGGCTCTCGAGACTCAGCCTCCGTGCTGTGAGGAAGCCCAAACTAGCCCATGTGGAAAGACCACCTAGAGAAGCCATGTGTCAGCTAACAGCTCAGCTGAGGTCCCAGCCGACAGCAGGTGGCAACCATCAGATGGGTGAGTGGGGATTCCTTCAGATGGTTCCAGCCCCTGGTAGTCAAGCCATGCCTGGCCTTCCAGTTTTCCCATGGAGACATCAGACCTTCTGGAATAGAGACAAGCTAGCCTCACTGTGCCATGCTCAGACTGCCGCCTGCAGAATCTGTCAGGATAAGCTCATGGTTGTCTTATGCCAGTATGGTTCCCCCCCACCCACCCCGGAGGGATGAAAGGTGGGGTGGGGGTGGTTATACTGCAAAAGAAAATCAAAATGCTCCCCATACGTTGACCTGGGAGTTCAACCATGCTGGCCGAAAGGGTGACAGTGGAATGGAAATGTGAGTAAAAGGCAAAGCACCCCATGCAGGGGATCAGAGGCAACGGAACTTTGAAGAATAAAGAGTAAGGGGCTGAGATGGAAAGGAAGGTTTAGCTGCTGCGCACCTAGAGATGGTCCCCCTGGAGCCTGCCCACCGGGCTTCCTCCTGACACTTGCAGGACTTGGGACAGGAGTGCAAATGGAGGCCCGCACGCCCCATGTCTAAATAATTAGACATTAAGCGCAATAAATCAAGCCAATAAACTGTTAAGTATGTTCCATCCTCCTATCATTATATATATAAGTTCAGAACGACCTAGAGGACCAGGCTGAGAATCTTGAATTCCAGGGAATTCCTTGCTGGAAGGTGGTGACAAATGACAATCAGACCCCGGCTCATGACCTGCCTTCCTCGTAGTTTCTCTCTCCCTTCCGTCCCGCATAGTCTCAGAGTCCTCATTTGTAACGTGAGGCTCTGAACGTTATCATCTTCTTAGCATGTGATGAGGATTAAAAGTCATAACTGTGCTGACATGTAGTAATTCCTCAATAAATGGGAGCAATAATAATAATGGTATTTTGACATTCAATATTTCAAGCGCTATCATGTGGAAGGAGACTTTGATCTATTTTATATGGCTCCGGGGTATATAATTAACATCAGTGGTTAGAAGTTATAGGCAAGCAGATTTTGGTTCAACCTAGAAAGATCTTTTTATAATAATAAGGCTATAAAAATGAGTTGAAATCCTTTGGGAAGTAGAAACGTGTCAGATGGAAGCTAGATTAGGGAGCCTTAAAAGTTTACTTGTAATTCTGACTGTGTGAAATTATCTTGGGTTCATATTCACATTTTATTTAATTATCTATCTTTATTCAATTATCTATCTGATCTCTGTCTTAGATAATTAGCCTTCAGTGTTAAAAAAAAATGGTGTACCCACAATTTCTACATCACACCATGCATTTAAGTAGAAGCTTGGTAAAACTTCTGTGTAGTCATAATGGTTTAGACTATTCTAAGTTTCTAAAACTCATCTACCTTAGCAAAGAAGGAGACTTTACTAGAAGAATACTGGTAAATAATATGGAATCCAAAGAAAGTTTGAACTCCAAGTGGTGAGAGGGAAGGAAAAGCAGATGAGTCTCAAAGGCCTCATGGAGCTAGGAATGAAAACATCCTTGAGCTACCTCTTATCCGCATCTTCCCGTCTTGCCTCCATTGATCCTTCTCTCCCGTCACTGGCTTCATCCGTGTGGTGGACTATGAGCCTGGCCACCCCAGGCTCCACATCACACAACTTCGGCCACCAGAAAGCCTGGCTGTCTTTCTCAGTCACAGTCCCTCGCTTCTCAGGCGTGGATTGTGATTGGCTCAGCACCTGCTTTTGACCAATCGCATGTGGCCAGGAAGGTGACGGGGTTATGTTATACGAGGTGATTGTTTCTAGGATAGTCATGTAGGGGGAGGAGGAGGGCATGCATGGGTCTGGAGGTGACAGGAAGGGGCAGCAAGACTGGACAGACGTGTGTACTGTGCAACCCGCGGACCTTGGATCTCTCCACTAGGCCTTTGGCTCTGCCAGCCGGGACCAGTGGCATTGTTCCTTGGGTGGACTCTTAGCTGGGAAACTCATTGTTAGGAGTGAAATCTTCTCCTCAATAGGCTTCCTAAACTGAAAGCTGCTTCCGGAGCATTCTGAACCACTTCAACTGCTGCCTTGACAGTTCTGCCTTCTGACAAATGAGCTGGCGTCTGGGGGTCAGGCCGACCCAGTGGACAAAACCGTCCCATCATCCCACTCAGCGGCCAAAAGACTGCGCAACCCGGACATGCGGGTTGAAGGGGTTGTGGCGAAGGCCTCGGGAGGAGACCGGAGGGCGAGAAGTTATGCGAGATGCTGCTTGCTTTCATGAGTCAAGTCCGGGTCTAGGATTCTCCTCACATAGCAGGGCTTTATTCTCCTGGAAAAGCTTAAATCCCAACTGCTTTGCTTTGAGGACAAAATTTTCTGGACAGTCTTAGGAAGGACATCTTGGCGAGGTCAAGCCTCGGATGAGCTTGTCAGGATGTGGGGCTGTGTTCACATACTTGAACCCTGAAATCTAACTGGAAAACGTTTCACAAATACGTGTTTGTATATGTGTGTGCATGTGTATATGTGTCTCACACATATGTGTATATCATTTTTAATAATGATGATCTTTTTAAGATCATGACGTTCTCCACACTCTTCCTTTTCCCTCCTCAGAAGGTTTCCGAAACTTACATTTCGACAGCATCGTGCTTTGCTAATAGGGGGTCACAGAAAACCTGGGGGGCAAACAAGAGACTTGGGCCAGGGAATGGGGAGTGGAGTGTGAGACGGGGGTGGGGGTGTCATTCTGCCGTTTTCCCAGCCAGAGGATGTTTTCACAGTGGGGCATGTCTCAGCGTCTCAGAGCCCAGGGAATCGGGGCTTGCCCTTTGTCTCCGGCTGCCTCTGGCAGGCTCACTGACCATCTGCCTTGGCATCGCAGGGCCTGTGGCTGAAGAGAGAAACAGAACAAAGCCCTCTGCCCACCTATTCTCCAGGGAAGGCTGGAGGAACAAAGGAAGAGGAGCCGAAAGAATGTAGAGGAAACAGAGCCACAGTCAACGGTCTGCGTCGTTTCGTTTCCCTCTTTGCCTGTCTATTTCCGACTCATCCTTAATGTGACCTCGTAGGTAGATAGGTAGCATCTTCCACGTGAAGCTTCCTCTGGGGTAGCCGCCCTCCTCAGTGCTCACAAAACATCGCCGTGTTTACCCCGGCAGGCGGCTCTCTCAGGTTTTGTGGTGCCTGAAATTCATACAAATTTGGGGAGATCTTCTTTAAGGAAAAGAATCTAAATTATGAATATAAAATTAGGTATAAAACTGAATATTTACTTAGAAGAATTAAATAAATCACGGAATTATAAATTTGTAAAAGCTGGCAAAGACTACCAATTTTTAAATTAACTAATTCTGCTACCCACCTCTATAAAGCCTGGTTTTTTTAAATTCCCATCTCCCTACCTCCCTCCCTTTTGAACATCATTAGCTTATTCTCTATATCTACGGTTGGTTTCTGTTTTGATTTTATTTATTTATTTTTTATTCTACATGTGGGTGAAATCACACAGTATTTGTCTTTCTCTGACTTATTTTACTTAGCTTAATACCCTCTAGGTTTATCCACGTTGTCACAAATGGCAAGATTTCATTGTTTCGTATTGCTGAATAATATTCCATTGTGTGTACATACACACATCTTCTCTTTCCATTTATCTATCGATGGACATCTAGGTTGCTTCCATATCTTGGCTATAATCAATAATGCTGCAGTGAGCATATCTTATCAAATTAGTCTTTTTGTTTTCTTCAGATAAATACTTAGAAATGGCATTGCAAGATCGCCTGGCAACTCTGTTTTTAACTTTGGGGCACCTCCAAACTGTTTTCCATAGTGGCTGCATTATTTACATTCCCACCAATAGTGTACGAGGGTTCCCTTTTCTCCATATCTTTGCCAGTACTTGTTATTGGTTGATTTATTGATGATTATAATTTTTTTCCTACAGTTTTGACTGTATGCTCTGTAAACCAAAATTAATTTTAGACTGTACTAAAGAATTAAAAGCATTTATTTGAGCAAAAGGAGCTGTAGCCTGGGAGACACAGATTCAGGTAGCAACTTAAATTTTGTTTTACTGAGACAAAGGGGAGGCTGCCTTTTCTAGCCAAAGTTCCCGCCCAGGTTCCCAATTAGGTCTGTTTTATGTAAATGAGGTCCCTAAATTGTACAGTTCTGATTGGACAGGGCAGGTCTCAGTCCATTGGTAGGAAGCTGAAACCAGATTTTTCCCTGCAGTGATTGGCCCAGACCATCGTGCAGGAAGCCAAGGGTTCAGCCTGAGGTTCTCCCCAGTGTACAGAGTATATGAGGAGTCCTTGTCAGCAAATGGCCACTAGGCTGTTATTATTCATAATATTTGAGCCCTCTGTTGACGATGAGGAGTCTGTCTCAGCAGATAAACTCCTTCTTGGGGTTCACACTAAATGAAACTTTTTTCTTGGAGTCCACGACTCTTTGATTGCCTCTTCGTATAGCGATAATTTTGCAACACCATTTTCTATAGGTAAATTAGAAAGGTAATGAAATCTTTACCATTAGCAGGCTGATTGAAATGCGATGGTTATTTAATGTTGGAACATGGCACATACTTCCTGTTTGTGGTAATGACACAGGTTCGTGCCCTACAAACACAAGATCCAATACATTCTATTTCACACAATTCCCATCAAAAAACAACGCAAATGCATGTGCATTTGTAATTGTATGAGCTATAGCACTGGGTTGATACTGACGTCAAAATAGAGGACTTCCGTTTGAGGACAACCAGAGTCTCCGCTTCAATTTTACACATCTGATAATTGGAAGAATCTTCCACAGGCTGGATGGCCTCTGGCTCCATCTATTTCAAACCTTATTTCTCCACTGTCCACAACTTCTGCGCGTTGTGTGGGGGGGAGGGATCAGCACGGTAGGCGGTTGGCTTCTTCCTGGAGGCCATTCTTCCACTGTCATGGCTAACACTGACTTCGTGAAAGGCAAAGGTGATTTCACACTACATAAACACATGCCACAGAACCCAAACTAAATGTATCCCCGGTTCAGATTCCTGGCCAAGTCAGACTAGAAAGAGGCAGTGGTCTTATAATTACTTTCCAAACATGTTACTTTGTAAATTTTGCAAAATGTTTGGCCACGTGAATATAGTACGAGGGTCCCTTTCATCTAAGCGATGGGCCTAGAAGGTTATCTTTGTACTAAAGCTGCCTTTGACTCCATCGTAGCTTTTCTTTCCAAAAGTACCAGTTTGTCTGACAACTCCACCAGGACAGAGATCGTGCCTTGCCCTTCCATGAGCCAACCAGTGGTGTGCCAGTAAATGTTTAACAATATCGCCAGGAAAAAAAAAAAAAAAAGCTTATATAATAATAGATTGGTTGGCAATAAAGGATGTGTGGCACACAATTTTGCAAATAAAATGTAGATTCCTTGTGGCGTGCACCCCATTTAGCTAATCGATGCTCAGAGAACGCTTTCATTGACTTCTGTCAAACTCGTATCTGTAGCCGACCTACAGTTGCGATGGAAGAAAGCGTGGTTCTGACATGAGAGTTGACTGATATTTTCATTTAGAAACTATTAAGTCGAAAGCGAAACGAAGACGTATCTAGGCATTTCACTCATTTGTCAGTGATGCGAGTGACTGCGTGAAATCGCATAGTGCTTTTTGAATGCTTGAAGAGCATTTCCTGGATTTATTGGGTGTGCGCTAGTCACAGTGTAATTAATGGTTATAGAAATGACACACTGTTAACTTTAACCTGCATTATTAACATCTCCTTCACCACTTCCGTAAGTCTAGATAGTTAAGAAAACAATAAATCAAGCCTCAGTCTGTAGAGTTTTCCAGTTACCGTGGTGTAAATATTCCCACCATGGCTGATTTCAAGGGACCAATGAGAATGTCGCTGAACAGGGAGTTGGGGATGAAGCACAGTGGCCCATCGTTACACACTATTTCCACCTTACATATACTACGGGTAGAAATAACGTCAAGTAAAATGTAGTAAAATGACTAGGAGCGATGCGTTTTGAATTTTTATTACCTTTGTTTTAAAATTAATTTACTTAATTATAAGTTTATATAATTTAATGTTAAATAATGGCTTTGTTTTACAACTGGTTTGTAGAATTCCCGAAATTTTAACAACGGGCACTTGCAAGCTGGTACCGGCCAGCTTTAGCCGGGGTGTTCCCAGCACTTAGCACGAGGCCTGGCCCAGAAGAGCTACTAAACACATGTTTGTCTAATGAATGAAGGCTTTCAGAGTGACTGGTCTCTGACTCTCCAAGAACCTAGGCCAGTCACCCTCTGTCTTTCCATCTAAGGCAAGAGGCTATTAATGCCTACTTCACAGAGGTGCTGGGAGAGTTAATTAAGGTTCACTAAGTGCTTTGAAATCCACGGATGAAAGGCCTGGTGGGGAGAGCTTTATGATTATTCCATGCATCATCTTAAGAAGTGTATGGCGATGATACCCACCTGGTACTTTTCATCTTCAAAGTGTTCTTCAGATATTAGCCAATTAAACGTCACGGTTCCCTGCCCAGTGAGTGGGTGTCCTCTAGAGAGGGAACCTCTTGGCCACCCACGAGTGGGGGTCAGAGCCAGCATCCCAGCTCCTCCAGCTGCCGGCTCCCACTTGGGCTCTGCCTTCACCTTCCCAGCCGTTGGTCCTCTCTCTTCTGCAGTGTGGAGAGAGGCCTGCATAAGCCCATGACTTCGAAACCTCTTTGCTGCTTTCTCAAGTGTGTGTGATGCTACTCGTTGAATGTCATCGGTTCTAAGATGCAATTTTTTTTTTTTTTTCACATTTGAACATCCCTGAAATCTGTGTGCATTCTACAAGTGATGAAAGGTCACAGTTCGGTTGGAAGTGTTTCCTTCTCACTGACACATATAATAATGATGTGACACACAATTGCTGTCACATGCCAACCATTGTTGAAACACGGTATTGCCACTCATTCTAGAACTTATAGCTTTGTGGCTTACTTCCTTCTAATGTTTTTAGAAGAATCTTTTCTCCCCCACTCCCATCACAACAGTAATATATGGTCACTATATTGTGCGGAAAATGCAAATAATTAAAATGAAGGCAACAGTAATCCTAAATCTCATTTTGTGTGTGTATGATATTCACAAAGTAACCATTACAGAGGTGAAACACTTTCAGCTTGAACCTGCTTCATGAACGTTTTTCTCCATCACTTATTTAAATCTAGACAGTCAAGACAGCAATAAAACAAGCCACAGAGTGTGGCATCTGCATTTCTGTGGTGTGAATACTCAGAGATCAACGCCAGCCTCATGTTTCTGCATTTCCTCCCAGTTTTTTCTTCTTTCATTATTGGGAACATCCCTCTCCTCTGATTATAAAGATAACTATGCCTACTATAGAAAGAAAATCAGAAAATTAAACCCCAGTATAATATAAATATAGGTCACCGATAATCCCACTGCCCAGAATGACCAGTATTAAAACTGTAACAACTATTATATTTCTATGTTACATCAGTAACCTATGTTAATTATAAAAAAATAGACAAAAAGAGGGAAAAAATGTACTGTTAACTTTCTGATCAATATTCTTCTATCACATGTTTATATTTGCCTTTATGTCTATCTGGAGGTATCTATATTTATAACCATACACACAAAATTGAAAACATAAAATGTGTATAATTTTCCCTGATTTTTACATTTAACTTGTGTGTTGCCCAGCAGTATTTAGCAGAGTTAATCACATAGGTAGATAGATGATAGATGTTTGATAGATAGATGATAGATTAGATAGATAGATAGAAAGATAGATAGATAGATAGATGATAGATAGGTAGATGTATACTCTACAATCCAGCAGTTCCATTCTTAGGTAAATGCCTGCTTAGTTTGCAAAGGCTGCTGTAACAAAGCTCCACACACTGGGTGGCTTAAAGAACAGAAATTCATTTTCTCAGAGCTCTGGAGGCCAGAAGTCCGGGGTCAAGGTGGGCTGGCTTGGTTCCTTCCGAGGGCCATGAAGGAAGGCTCTGTTCCAAGTTTTCCTTCTTGGTTTATAGATGGCCATCTTCCCCCTGCATCTTCAGTCGTCTGTCCTCTGTAGGGCAGACATGTCTGTATGCAGATTTCCTCCCGTTGTAAAGGCGCCAGTCATACCGCCTTCGGGAGGACCCTACTGACTTCTTTTCAACTTCATTACCTCTGTAAAGGTCCTATCTTCAAAGACGGTCATATCCTGAGGTTCTAGGGGTTAGAAGTTCGACATGTGATTTGGAAGGTGGGGCACAACTGAAATTTCTATGTCCAGCAAAAGATATGGATAAGAATGTTCATAGCAGCCTTATTCATAATAACCTCAAATTGGAAATAACCCAAATATCCATCAGTAGTAGGAAGGATAAAAGAATGTGCTACATTCATGCAATGGGTTACTACACCACAATGTTACCAAACCAAACCAAACCAAACCAAACAAGAAACTAGAGCTACGCACAACTGCATGTGTGAATTTAATAGAAAGAAAACAAACTCAAAATTCCATACTGTTTGATTCCATTTATATGGAGTTAAAGAATAGGCAAAATAAATGCATAGCACTTGAGGTCAGAATAGTGGTTATCTCTCGAGTGGGAAAGGCCAGAAGAGGTAACTCTTTGAACAATCTTCCCCAGAGCTCCCATACATTTGGGAGGATTCTTAGAGCCTTACAATTTGTTTCCAAGTGAAGACTGGCCCTTAGGTAGCAGGAGGCGGTGTGATGTCCAAGGCACATGCAGGTCTTTTAAGATGTCTTATTTTCTAGTTGTTCACCTTCATGCTTGCCCTTTGAGGCAATACAGTCTCAATTCTTGGTTGGTGGGACTTGAGAAACCTTTCCTATGCTCCCAAGAACTTTTATTTGCATAAATGTTCGCTAAGAGGACATGTAGCAGTCACTATATTAGTTTTTGAATCACATAATAATAAATGCTGAAAACATCATCTACTTAAGAGCTACATTAGCCTTTACTCTACAATATACCAAACAATTTCATTGCGTTTTGTTCAATAATTTATTTAATGTATATACATTAAATCAGCACTGATTGATCATGTACCGACTTTGGGGCAGATGATAAACAGCTTGTGGACTGAGCTTTTTATTCTTCTTTCATAGCTAAACAGTTTCTGGAACAGTGCTAGGACCCAAGTAAGAAGAGGAATTGCTTGACATTTGAATGGGGAACATCAGAACCCCCAAATATGTGACTTCAGCTATAATAATAGATAATCCCCAATAACATGCCTTATAAGAATAGCTGCACTGCTAACCTTAGCACCTTACCTTTGAGTAAATAACAACTCTTTCCCTTTTCGCAAATGGAGAGAGAGAGAGAGCTCGGTGGGAGGGGGAAATAGCTGGAGATAATTAGTGATGATACTGGATTAGAAAGAGTGGTTTAGGCATATGGCCACGAAGGCCTCCTAATCGTTCATCCTTAAGTTAGACATTCCTACCCACCTTGACTCTCCAGAGCTTTGGGCCCATCCCGCCAGGGCAGAGGGCCTTGCGCGTGGCAGAGAAGGGATATGAATGCCCCGACACAGCCGCTCTGTGGCCATGGCGAGCCCAGGTGGCTGAGCCGAGCATGCCCAGTTCCTCCTGCCACCAGCCAGCCCCGCTGGTGTGTAGAGCAGGGAGGGGATGCGATGGGATGTGAGACCCGGACGTGGAGCTGACGGAAGCACGAAACTGGGGAGGCGGAGGCTCCGCTAACCGAGGCCCTTAGATCCTCCCGATGCACGAGTCGGGATTCCTGGCCGAGTCTTGTGCGGGTCAGCAACCTTCCCAACCCCATCAACGCCGTCTCCTTCGCTGGATGTGTAGCTTTGTGCCGATCTTTGACATGGCTTCCCAAATCACGTTTTTTTATTTCCAAGGAGGGGTGTGTGTACGTGCACGTGTGTGCGTATGTGCGTGTGTGTCGTGTCCCGTCCACTGCAATGCCAACGTTCCACCGTCTATCTAAAATTTCTGTGGAGTTGTGAGGCCCTTCACATCCTTAGGCCTCTTCACTACAGTTAATTTTTCTCTTCTTCCAGGGCTCTTTCCCATAAACAAAGAGAAGTGGATGGTGGTGCTGGTGCTGGTGGTGGCGGTGGTGGCGGCGGGGCTGGCGGCGGTGGCAGTAATGGTCTTCTTTCTCCATTATCTCCTGGGAGTAACTCACGCAAGATGGGGTAAGCTTCCGCTACTGGGCTCGCTCACTCTCTCCGCCAGGACCTGCACCCCCAGATCTGCTGTACTGCAAGCAGGGCTCAGGCCTGTTACTAAATAATACCGCTCGAACCGGTGAGCTATCTCATCAATAGTGGAAACAAGAAATATGACATCTGCAAATGTCAAGGGTCTAGAGCAGGGGTTGGCAAACTTTTTCAATACAAGGTCAGATAGTAAAGCTTTTCAGCCGTGTGGACCACGTGGTCTCTGTCCTAACTGCTCAATTCTACCGTTGTAGTGGAAACTAGCCATAGAGAATAAGTAGTCAAATGTGTGAGGCTATGTTCCAATAAAACTTTATTTACACTTATTTACACAGAGACGGCTGGCCAGATTTAGCCCATGGGCTGTAGTTTGCTATCCTCAGCTTCGGCACTGAGTGGATCTTCCCTGAGCTCAATTAATTGGAAAATATAACAGACCACGGTGATGAGACTGGGTTCCAGTCCCAGCTCTGCCTCTGACCAACTGTGTTACTTTGGAGAAGTCACTGACCATCTCTAGAACAGTTCAGTTTTCTCTTCTGTAAAATTATTAGGTGAATCCGCATCAGAAGTTGCAAACCAGCACTTCAGGGTTGTGTCTGGCACCCAGATGTGTGTTATTTGGCCTGTGCAGCATCCAAAACATTTCAAATTTGTTTCCAGCATTTTAGATTGGGAGGTTTCATATAAAAACTCAGATTTCTGGCTACTTTTAAAATATCATAAAAATCTGATATCCCCTCATGGCCGCCCTTGCCTAGGCTGACAGCAAGGGTGGCTGCTCTGGCCGGGCACGCACCCCGGGAGCACAGCAGCACCCCGCTGGCCTGCCGCCACCGTGGCCATTACTGCCTGACACCCATTACTGTTTTGCTTTGTGGCCCCTGAAGGAGACCTCTGGTACCTCTGAGCTTAACAATCTAATGTTCGCTAATTAGTCCAGAGCATTATGTCTTTATTGCGCCTTCCCCGAAGTCCTGAGTCTCTGTTTGGAATCTACACAGTGGGGGGTAGGGGTAGGGGTAGGCAGCACTAGCCCGGGCTAAGCAAGTCGATCGGCACATTCCATCCCCTGGTCCCAGACCGGCTCAGGGCTGGGTGTGTGAGCTCCCGCAGCATGCCGGTCACTCTCAGGTTTGGCTGGGATACTGGGACAGAAGCGTACCCTTTCTCTGGGGGCAGGAAGGGGTGAATGTGAGGCCTTTGACTGCTTTGGAATTTTTCTTCCTGTGAAGGAAAGCCACCCGCTTCCCATGATTCCCGTCTCTGTCAGTTTGGGCTGCTATCAGAAATGACCATAGATTGGGTAATTTATAAACAACAGAAATTCATTTCTCACTGTTCTGGAGCCTGGAAGTCCGAGACAAGGGTGATGGCATCGCTGGGTTCAGGTGAGGTTGCAGACTGCCAACTTCTTGTCTTGTCTTCACATAATGGAAAGAAGACCACAGAGCTCTTGGGGGTCGTTATTATAAGAAGACTGATCCCATTCATGAGGACTCCATTCTGATGACCTAATTGCATCCCAAAGGATATAATACCATCGCTTCAGGGTTGGGATATCAGCATATAAATTGGGGCAGGGGGGAGCCCACAAATCTTCAGTCCATTACAACTGCCGACTCTCCCCTTGTCCCTGGGACAGGAAGGTTTGAAGGTACATGCTCTATACTGTCTCCCAGAGTTCTCCAGTGGGATCAAGCTCCTGTTGTCCTTAGTGGCCCCCTGCTCGATACCACACCCCGTAGTAGCAGCCTTCCCTTCTCTGTCTCACTTCCCCATGCTTCTCCTAGGGGTTCCTGGAATCACCTCCCAGATAAACCCTTTGCACTAGAATTCTGGGCTCAGGGTCTGTTTCTCGGGGCAGCCAAACTAAGACAGAAACACATTAGAAAGGGCCGAGAAAACACATTCACAACAAAAGCAACAGAGTCCTAATGGCATTTTGAATGTCTGGATCAAACCGCTCCTGAAGCCCATCCTACTTTTTACTTTTCATCATAAGAACAATAAACTCCCTTGGTATTTAGGCTGGCTTGATATAAGTTTTCTGTCACTTATATCCAGAAGTATTATTTCTGTTATACAGAGATTTATCTACCTTTTTATCTAAATGAATATATATATATATATATACATGTGTGTGCGTGTGTGTGTGTGTATGTATATAGAGCTTAAATTCTAGATTAATCAACTAACTCTTCAGGACCAGCTTCGGAATTGGCAACACCTTTTTCATATAAAATTTTTTTAGGTCACTAAAATGACCTTGGGCTGGTTCAGCTGAGAGGTTACGTCTCTAACAAGTTCCATAGGGGCATCTTGGTGGGCATCAGCATCACTCATCTACTCCCTGTTATAAAGGTGCACACTTTAATCCATCTTCTGGAGAATGACATGCAGGACGTTTACCAAGAGCTGTTACATAGTTTGCTGGTTTGGAGACGGTGCTGTGGAAATTGCGCATGTAGAAAGCTCATAGAGCTTCCTGAGCTGGGAGGGGGCCCATGTAGTGGGGCAGGATGGGAGAAGTTGCTGCCTTGCTCTGAGTTCATAGTGGTGTGGAGAAGCCATGCAGTTCATAGTTCCTCTGCCTCCGATTCCCCTGGCTCAGGGTCTGCCAGGGCAGAGAAGGGTGTCTCCAACTTGAGTTGTGAGGACTTCAGAGAAGCCAGCCCACCTGCCATTTTGAAAAGATGGCGATTGTCCAGAGAGGGGAAGGGATTCACCCATACTCACCCCAACTGTCTGGCAAGACTGCAGCTGGAAACTTGCTTTCTGTTTAAGGTACTGATACAAAGTTTCCTTTTTAAAATAAATGTTTCGATAATTCTAATCATGATAATAAAAATAAATACTTGAGCAAAATTCTCGAGTCTCGGATGTGGCAGAAATTGCAACAGTGATACAATGGTACCCGACGAGTCAGTCTTCCTTGTCTCCTGAGCAGGACGCAGAAGTGTAAGACTTGGCACGGGACAGTGTGGGAACGCATCGCCGCAGGACAGTTTTAGTTGTTTGTTTTCACCTGGTCCAAGGAGGGCCCAACAGAATGCAGGAGAGGTGGTGTGGCTGGGCCAGACTCGGGACTGGAGGTCACGTAAGGTGTGGTCTCTGAGGGAGCCGACTTGTGAGCATCGAGACTGGGAAAGAGTGTTAGCAGATGCTCAGAAAGGTATAGGCAGGTGATGAAAGCATTGTCTGCACGGGCTCATGCATCCCTCGCTTCATGAAGTCCACAACCTGGCTCAGAGCGTCTCGACCTTTCTCAATGCGTGCCCCGACAGCCAAGGTTTTGTCGAACTTGACTTTGTGTCGTCCGTATTATGAACACATTGCCTCCCTCCCCAAGTCTGACATGTAGACCCACCTCCACCTTCATGCTCTTTGAGAATTACTGCCTAAGAATCATTAACAATGAATTCCAACTCTTTCCCTAATCATAGGAACATTCTAGTGGAGTATAAGTGAACAACTGGGAATCCCCCAACCATTTAATTCAATTTCAATTAAAAACATTAAGACTATTTTTAGAAACAGTACTTAAAACCCACAGGTTTATCCACCAAATCATAACACAGCAGAAACCACCAACGTCTTAACTTATTGTCTCTGGGCAGATATTTGAATTTCGTGTTGACGTGTTGCTGATTAGAAAGCGTGAGCTGGTCTTTTTTTTCCCTAAATTTGGGCTTGGCAAATTGCTCGCATGAAACTGTGTGCTGCCGTGGCAAATTCAGCAGCCTCAAGCGCATCTGCTCAGCGCATGTTCTGGGCATTTATTTATTTTCAGTTGCACGATAACCAGTAAACTTACGACACGTCACCCTGATCATATTGTACTTTAGCAGGGTCTTTTTTTTTTTTTTTGCACTTTTTCCAAGTTAGGAGTGCTTCATCTTGCACTTCTGTATCTACAATAAAGAATGCAAGCCGCAGTGAGATATCGGCGGTTTCGATGTGGAAATAGTTTCAAACGGCTGCTCTCTGGAGTCTGCAGATCAGTTTAATGAAAGAGTATTCTGCAATGGCAAAGTGAGTTGGGTAAAGCCCTTCTCTGTGTGCATCAGAAGTTTCATGTTACCGTATAACCAAGGAAGAAATATAAAAATAATTTACACGTCAGGTGCCGAGGCGGGTTTAAGAAGGAATTGTCATTTAGAGTGAGGATAGTTGTTTTTTTTCTGTAAAAGGGTCAGGAAGAAATCTTTTATTTTCATGGGACATATAATCTCTGTTGAGATTATTCAACACCTCCTTATAGCACAAAAGTAGCCACAGATAACATGTAAAAGAACAAGCATAGCTTTTTTGTAATAAAGCTTTATTTTGTGGACCCTGAAATTTGAATTTTCATGTATTTTCACATATCATAGAATATTGATTGCTCTTCTTCTGATTTCTCCCAACCATTACAAAATGCAGAAACCATTCTTAACTCATGATTTGATCTCCCATCTACAATCTCCAATTTAATACTGTTTTCATCAATGAGACAGCCTCATCATGGCTGGTGAAATCTGGGAGGCGGAAGGGGATGTAATTGGAAAGAGGCAGCGTATCTCAAATCCTGGCATGTTCAATTTCTTGACCTGGGTGGTGGTTACATGGGTGTCTTTAATGATTCATTAAACTGTACATTTATGTCTTTTGTTTTTTTGCATGTACATGTGTAATATTTCACAATGAAAACGTTTGAAAGTAAATGACATAAATTAGCATATAGAAAACATTATGGCTCTCACTGGTTAATTAGAAAATGTTATTAGTTAGACTTTATATTATACATTAATACCATTTATTTATTTGATACATTGACATTTCGTGTAAAGATTTTATTAGGAAAAAAAATCCACCTCTAAAAATGCCCGACAATGGCCGTGTCATCTGCATAGTCCAGTAGGATTTTCTGCAGTGGTGGAAATGTTCTGTCTGTGATATGCCCATGTGGCTTACGGCTATTGTATGGGACAGTGCAATTTTAGATTTTTTTACTTCCCCTTCCATTATTTGATATTTGTGCATGGTTGTCAGGGTTCAAATCTCAACTGCACCGTCAGGTAGCTCTGTGACCTTGAGCGACTTACGTGTGCCTTAGTTGATACATTTGTAAAATGTAAACTACCTTTCAGTTTAGTTGAGAGGATGGAATAAGAAAAGCTTATGTGCCTAGTACCGAGCCTGGTCCATACTAAGGACTGAAACCATTATAATTCTCAACAACGTCATCCTCGGAGCAGTCCTATAAGGTTTACAGAAGTGGAAATCAAGCCTCCTGCAGCTAATAAATGGCAGGATTGGACTCACATCCTGGTGTATCCAAGTTCTCACGGGTCACTTTGATTCTCTATAGAAACCGACATGGCAATATAGCATAGAATGGCCAACGGCCACTACAGCCCTCTGAGGGGTAGAATATCATATTCATGTAAAACAGGGTGGGTTCCGAACTCTCTTAGGTGTCCCCCTGCGCTCTTTCCTGTGAAAAGAAAACCCTCCATAAATACTCACTGAGTAAACAAAATTAGAAATGATGATACCAGGCAGTTGCCTGTGACTTCAACTCTGCCTAACAAATCGCCTGTTAGGCAGGCGACCTCCCTGTTGGCTAAAAGTTAAGTTACAAGAAAGGAAAAAAAAAAAAAAAAAAAAAAAAACGAAAGCTTGACTCCAGTTACAAGGAAGCCTTTAAAAATTGACTCTGACAAGCCTGTTTTCCCTTGAACTTTTCCCATGGCTGGCTTTCACAGATAGCAATGACACTCGTCCTGAAAGTCGTCCCAGAGTCTCTACGCTGCATCTGCACGAACTCCCCAGTCATGGGTGGGGTTAAGATCGAGGGATAAAGGTCTCGGGGTTTGAGATGAATGTTTATGGCTCTGTCTGTCCTTGGTGCCTTTGATCTGTTATCCTGAATGGATGGTGCGGCCCGCATTGTTTGTGGGAGTGATTGCCGTTTTTTTATCAGATTCCTCCACACAGAACGTAAGGGTGGAGAGATTACAGGGCGGGTGTGGAATTCGGATGGGTTGGGTTGCTTGTGTGTTGTGGGAATTCATCAAGTCTGAGTTTTGCGGGTGGGGGCTGGATTCTGGGTCTGGGAGGGGGGCAGGTGTGGACCGTTGTGGGAGCCAGAGACTCAATTCTGTGACTCCAGCATGTCAACATTGCTGTCACGTAGCCCTGGCCCCCAGCCATGCGGTGCGCTTGGGCTGGGCATAGTTAGGCCTCTGTTGGGGGCCGGAGGACTAAGGAAGAGATGAAAAAGGCAGAATATCTTTCAACAAAGCATGAAACGCCCTCCGCCCCCCAGCTGCCTTGACAATGAGCTGGCGGGGTCTCGATGGGCAACTGTTGCCTGATTCAGCCCTGGGCTGTGGGCCTTGGCATATGGCATCGCCCCAGCCATGGCGCTGACCCTCCTTGCCCTGGCCACCAGCGTCTGGCTTGCCTGGATCCCCACTGCACAGAGGCCTGTCATGGCAACAGCTGGGGGCTGTGGGGAGACGCAGCCCCAGCCCTGCCTGCCGGGCGGAGATGGATGAGTTGCAGGCGAGGTGCCAGGGGGCCCCTTCTCTCCTCCCTTGGGCTTGCAGAAGAGCCGAGGTCAGTTCCAAGCAGGAATGCCTCGCTGGTGGGGCTGAGCGCTGGGATGGGGAGAACCAGTCAAACTGAGTGTCCCCAGCCAGAAACTCCCCTCCCCCTCCCCATGGGATATTGACTTTTGCTGGAAATGCCTTGAAGGGAGGAATTATCAAAGTGACTCACTCCGACCCCAAGGGAGCCAGGCCCAATGCCTGGACAGATGACCCTTTGCCTCTCTGACCCCTCCTCCCCTGGGTTGTCAGGTGGCCCCTCTGTCCTCTGGCACCTGCATGGTCATCGCTGGGAGGAGCCGAATGGCCATATTTGACTTGCAAACACTGGGCGTATTCGCCTCCCAGATGGGAAGTGAGGGTTGTGAGAAGGAGTTGGGGCTGGTTGGGGGGGGGCGGGGAGCGGGAGGGGTGAGAAGTGGTTAATGTGGGGGCAATGGGTCAGGGTGTAGTGCTACGTCACCCAAGTCAACAGCATGGCTCCCGGGACAGGCCTGAGTCTGCCGCCAAAGCGTCTGCCTTCTGCTCCCCGTCTGTGTATCCCCAGGCTTATGACTGTCAAAGGCACTTACGTTCAGTGCAGAGCAGAGAGAAGACGACTGGGGCCCTTTGCTGGGTCATCCGCCGATGTGGGAACACCAAGGGCCATGTTTGGCACCTAAACCAGAACCTCGAAAGGCTGCACCACTTACTAACAAGTAGAGGAAGGACTATTTCTTGTGGTGGCTCCCAAGGTCACGCTCTGGTGGAAAGCCATGAATTGAACTGCCCTAGACCTAGGCTAGGCTGACGGCGTGGGAGACACCGAGTGTTGTTAGAGACAGGGAAACTTGCCTTTGCTTGGCTGCGGATCTGGACGCGATGGGCTGGGGGCCTTTCCAGATGCTTTTCCATGTTTGGTTCTTGTGTTATTCTGAATATATTTGAAATCACGGCCTGCATTAAAAAAAAAAAAAATAGGCCAACTTCGGATAAGCTGCTCACCTCAAAGTTAGAATCACCTAAAAATTAGGACATCAAAGCGGCCTTGCAACCAGTGAACGGGGTCATGCTGGAGAGAAGGTACCGAGATTCAGCAGCAGTCCTATGACATTGCTGAAATCTCTTTGATAGGGCACCTTAAACGGGAATTCTCAAATGGCTCTTTAAAACAGGCACCCTTTTGTTTGATTAGCCTACTGTAGATAACCTTTATTACGCCTGACCCGAAATTACAGCGATGGCCGATGGCCGGTGGTTCTTTGATGCTGTGGCCGTTTCATTTCCTGTTTATGCTATGATACACGTTGCACCAGGAGATAAAGCACTTCTGAAGGATATTAAGACATAAAAGTCCCTTGGCTATTTGCTGGCACTGTTTTGATGTTTTCTGGCTCCCTGGAAATTAGCATATCCTTTTCAAAGCCTGCCTCTGATGAGAGTAATCCTTTGCCATAATGTATTTGCTAAAAGTCATCGATGATAGTATATTGTGTAAAGAAATGACACATAAAAGGCATGATGCTAGATTATTGATAATGAGGCAACTTGTGTAACAGTTGCTTTTGGCTTTTTTAAAACATATTTTGACACCGTAAATATACTGGGCTTTTATTAATGAGGATTTAATGCTTCTGAGATTTTTCGAGAAACTTGCACAGAGCGATTTTGCAAGGAAAGCACTAGTAGGGGGTAAGTTTAGCATTTTTACTAAGTTATGTTCTATCAAGATATTTTATTGCCTTAGAAATAAGAAATGATCGTAAGCTTTTTGTTTTGGAGTTAATGAGTAGGTACTGCATGGGACCAATTTAGAGGAAGAGTTTTGGCCCACAACATAGAACTTTTTTTTTTTTTTTTTAAAAAGAAAATTAAGTAAGAAAAGAGGATAAAAGAAAAAAACTAGAAAGGAAGGAAGAGAAAGAAGTAATAGAAACGAAGAGAGAAAGACAAAGAAAAATGAGAAAGATTAACAAAGGAAAAGCAGGAAGGAGAGAAACAGAGAAAGAAAAAAGGGAATGAAGAAAGCAAGGAAGGAACGAAGGAAGGAAGGAAGGAAGGAAGGAAGGAAGGAAGGAAGGAAGGAAGGAAGGAAGGAAGGGAGGAAGGGAGGGAGGAACGAAGGAAGGAAGGAAGGAATGAAAAGGAAGGAAGGAGAGAAGAAAAGAAGAAAGGAAAGAAAGGAGAGGAAAGAAAGAAAAGGAAGAATGAAAAATAAAGGAAGAAAGAAAAGATAGAAGGGAAGGAAAGAGGAAAGAAGGAAAAAAACAGGGAAAGTCAGTCCTGTGGGCCCGCACGTGGGTACATTACTCGAGGGAAGGGCTCTGGCAGAACTTAACTCAAGTTCAAAGGACATTTAGGAAAAGCACTTTTAATTATGCTTATCCAGATCAATCAATGGACTTACCCTTAATTTACAGTTAGCTCTTCCGGGAGCTTAAACTTTGATGAGACTCAGCTACCATCTTCTGGGTCCTCCTCATGTCTAGGCGGAACTTTCTCAAACTTAAGACTGTAAGACAATTGGTGAATTTTGACTCTTTCTATTATGATACGATACTAAGAGGTGCTTCACTGTTCTCTCACGATTCCCGAAGAGTATTAAAGAACAACACAGCATAGAGTCCTCTGGCCAAAGAAACGTTCCTCCAACCATTTTTCTCACTTTGACATTACCGTTAATTAACAGTAAGCAAATACTTGAGATCCCCACAGCGGAGATGTTTCTTAGAAATTTGCATATTTTTTTAAAAACGAGTGTTTCTAGTGTTCCGCTTTCTTTTGTCTGTTTCTCCATGCATTTAACACGTGTCAGGGTTTCAGTTTAAGGATCAAAAATCTTTTCTTAATTACGGACATTTCGTTCTTGAACTGTGGTTTAGAATAGTTTTCTCTTGGATGTTTGATTCCAACTTGGCGATTAGAAGCACCAGAGGCAAAAGAGGGGGCTGAGGAAGGGGGTGTGGAGAATGGCACTGGGTGCCGGATCTCCAGCCCCCGAAAGCTTCTGGACACCCTTTTGTTGCATGCCCCCCAACTGGACTCTCGTGTCATTTTCCAACCACCTACAGCATGAGAGGAGCAAAAAAGGCTTGACAGCTCCTCCTCCTCTTCGTCTAGTTCAAACCTAGCGAGAGTTCCTTCTGAGAGGTTGACAGGTCATTGAATGGTCTTAGTCCTTCTTCAAAATAAAAGGGGGGGGGGCTTCCACGGGGACATAGGGTGAAGCTAGAAGCTTACGGAACCTGGCCACTGTGTTTCCTGGATCTTTGTGTAAGACAATCCCGGAGGAGGCAGAGGCAGTAGATTCTGCCCTAAAGATAACAGATATCAGATTCTGAGAGAGGAGCGTCTGAGCAGGAGTGGGAGATGAGGGTTCCGGCTGGGCATTCTGATTTGAGGAAGCTGTTTCCCTTCTCCACATGCCTGCTTCTCTTCCTTCCACACACACAACAAGCTTCGGGGGCTGTTGAAAGAACAGTAATGAGTTCACGACCCATAAAGGACTCGGGGATGCTTGGATGTGAGTACAAAGTGCACCTACGTACCTTCTAGGTAGGCTGATTGAGTGGACGTGCCAATTAATGAACAGGGATGCTTTGAAAATGGAAAACACTATATTATCATAATTGGCAAGCTCCTTCATGTTTCAGCTTCCTCGTCTGCAGAATGGGCATAATGACACAGGTCACTGGGGAGGCGGGAAGATGAATGTTAACTCTGACGTGGTTTGGGCTTTTATGTTCAAGGACGACGTTTATGATGCCAATCGAGATGAATCCTGGGGTTCAGGCTTTTCGTTCATGTCTCCCCTCATTGTGTCGATTAAAGCGAAGATGATATTTTTGCTTAAAAACTGACAACAGAGAAAGAGGAATGCCTTCCCGAAAATTTTCACATTAAAAACAACAACAGCAACACTCAAATTGCATGAGAATGCGTGTGTTATTTCTAGCCTCCGGGGAGAAGGAAATCAAGAATAGGGCCACAGTCCCAGAGTCCATCCCCAAGGAGACTGTTATGCAGGATCAGGGTTCTCCACAAGAGACAAAAACAAACAAACAAAAACAAACCTAAATAGCAGCGTCTTCAATAATAGAGGAGCTTAATTCCATTTTTCTCACACAAAAAGTCTGGAGATTGACCTCTATGTCGGATAAAGTGTTCACTCATTCCACAAATTCTTCCAAGGCTTAGTGAGTCGCCTTCTAGTTCACTGGTCTGCAGTTCATTAGGGACCTTGGGGGTCCCCAAGATCCTTTCAGGAGATCTGTGGGATCGAAAATATTTTCTATATAATACTAAAATGCTAGTTGCCTTTTCACGCTCACTCTCTGAAGCGTGAGTATACAGTGGAATGTTCTAGGTGACATGATGTGTGACAATGTTGTTGCTTTGAAGGCTGATGGGATATGTGCTTGTGCATACTCATATTTTAAATATTTCTGGTTTAATTTCTAATACCGTGACTATCAATAAGTATAACCTACACAAGTAAGTTTTTCGGTGATCTTCAAGAATGTTTAAGAGTGTCAAGAGGATCCCCAAACCAAAAAGTTTGAGGACCACTGCTCTATGGAATGGCCCTTGTCCTCACGAACCAAAAATGTTGCTCTAGTTCCGGCCGTCACATCTGCATTCCAGCCAGCATGAAAAAGAAAAGGGGAGTGTAAGACAATACCCCCTTCCTTAGAGAATGTCCCCAGCACTAGCATATGTCACTCTCTATACTTCATTGACTAGTGCTTAGCCAACTGCAAGGGAGGATGGTCAATGTGTCCTTTAAGCCACATGCCTGGCTTGAAAGGGAAGAGGATCCTATGCCTGAGAATGTGGGTGACAAAAGCTATTTGCAGCCTCCGTCACAGGTGAAAACTGCAAAAACAATATTCTTGCTCTTGAAATGTGGACGTACGGTCTGCAGAGCACAGATGGGTTTCCTCCCACACCAGGCAGGTGGCCCTGAGGACGCTCGTGTACCACAGAGCCCCAAACCCGCACACTTGGTTTTGCACATTTTGCTCTAATTTTTACTCTCCCCCAAAACGGGGCTTGGCCTGTGAGGTGGTCTTGACCGCTGAGCTTCAGGGACCTTGGTGACTTAGTATAGGTCTCTGAGTCTCTCCAGCGAAGGGCTGAGAAGAAGATGTTATTTTCACAATAGAGCTCGGTGAGAAAGAACTGTAAGCAAAAGTAATTTTGTGCGATGAGAAACCCAGAAGGAAAAACAACAACAACAACAACAAAACGGTGAGTTAACTAGCACCTGGGCTGGTTAACAAGTCAGAACAGTGTTAACAAGGCCAAGGCTGAGGGGTTGCCTTGGCCCAGATGGGCCTAATAACGTCACTCACGCTGAGTCTCGAACCCGCACCTCCCATCTTGCCAGTAGTGCTGTTTATGAGACACGCTGGGTAGAGAAGCATGCGAGGTTCAGTTCTACCCGCTTCCATTTTGGAAAATCACCTCCTCTCTGTGCTCTACTGATGGTGGGTCCAAGAACGATCTTTATCTGGACTAGTCCAGGTAACTGGAAAGTCTATTCCGGAAGTTACGTGTGGCCACAGGGACGCCAGCATCAGCCGTCACAAAATTTTGTACTTAGAATTCTCTGTCTCCTAACTGAGCCCGTTCAAAACCTGGAAAGGACCAGTGTGGCCCCTTGGTTTTTCTTTCCTTTTGCTAAGATTATTTCTTGAGATTTTCTTGAAAACTGTCTAAAACGGATATGGTTCTTCTCATTATTTAGCATGGTTCCTGGCCCGTCAGAGGCACACGAAGAGTATTTGTGAAAATGAATGGACGTTTCTTATTTTGCAACTCCACCGTTTTCCTTGACTTTTTTTGTTGTTGGTTTTTTTCTTGTTTTTGTTTGTTTGTTTGTTTGTTTGTTTGTTTGTTTGTTTTTAAACCAAAGATGACTTCCCTTCTCTAAAGATCTTCCCAGTTCTCCTAGGAACAGTCCCCGGGGGCCCCAGAGCAGGACCTGCTTGGCCACACATTCACATCGTACAGCTTTCTTTCCTAGCATTGACAGGCCCTTTGTGGTGATTTTCGAGCCGGTTCTTTGCAAGACCAGAGCCTTTGCATCAATAAAATTTGAGTGTGGTCTGTATCGAGCTTGACATTACAGAAGAAGAACGATAAATGCTTTTAGAGCATCCAAGCTCAAAGTCAGACTTACGGAACAGCGGGTACAGGCAGCAAGAAACAAAACCAAACCAAACAACAACAACAACAAAAAAAGAAAGACAAAAGCGAGTGGTTTCCTTTCAGCTTCTGGAAGGAATGATAATTATACAACCTGCACCTCCCTCGCAACCACATCTGAACAACGCTGGGCATCTCGCTCAGGGCGCAGACATTTCACACCACACCCCAACCCCCCAACCGACCGAAGTCTTCTAACCTGTTTCAAAAGTTTTCTTTCAACCTGGACCATTCAGCTCTGTCTTTCTTCCTCGGCTTTTATCCATGTAACTATGGCAGTGCTCTCTGGAGAAGAGAGGAAATCAATGACTGACCTACCTACGAGCCACGCTCAGTTAGCTTGGCTTGAAAGGGAAGCGTGGATTTCTCTCAGCCTCCCCTTGGCTGATGCTAACACTTCACTCCTCTCCAAAAGAAAACATGCCAGGACTTTGCGGTACGGAGGGGACTCCGCATTCCCCAGTGCCTTGCTCGCTATAGGACACATATTCTCAGGTACAATGTGGGAAATGAGGCCACGTCAACTTTTCTGGATGCCTGAAACCTTCGTAGCCTGATTGGCAAGCGAATCCTAGACTTGCTGGCTGGGCCCAACTAAAGTAACTCAAGGTCTGTGGTGTCTTTAAAGCAAGTGACCCTTCTTAGAAATAGTATCACATAGTGAGAAGCGTATGGGTTTTAAATCCAGATGGCCTGGGTTCAATTTCTAGCACTGTTATTCTCTCACTGTGTGACTTCGGACAAGTAATTTATCTTCGTAAAGACTCAGTTTCCTCATCTGTGAAAAGGGATAATAATAATAATAATCTTTATTTCACAGGTTCTCTGTAATATATGAAGTACTTATTGTAGAGCCTAGCCTAACATGGGCTCAAAGTACAAGCTTGCAGACCCAGGTGGGTTAGGTGAGGTAGATTGGGCTTGGTGTGGGAGGGTGCGTGTATAGACCCGCTGACCTCTCCTCTCCCTAATTCCACTTGCTGAGATGTCAGATTGGGAAGTCACAAATCTTCCTATCACCCTTTTTCCTTCTACACTCACCATTTTAAGTTTGAAAAAAAAAAAATGCAGTAAGACTGTTCTAAAGAGAAATCCTTAAAAGCTCTTCTAAGGCCTCCTTGTCAGGTTAGTGCAAAGCTCTTGATCATCAGTTGAGCTGCCAGAGACAGACTGCTCACAGACCCTCCCATGCAGCCCCCGACCCTTCCCCTGCAGTCAATGCCCTCTATCCCCAAACCACACTTCTACTTCCATGGCCTCTATGAAGTC
This sequence comes from Rousettus aegyptiacus, assembly GCF_014176215.1. Taxonomy (NCBI): domain Eukaryota; kingdom Metazoa; phylum Chordata; class Mammalia; order Chiroptera; family Pteropodidae; genus Rousettus; species Rousettus aegyptiacus. Next base: position 106,159,871 of record NW_023416309.1, read on the forward strand.
ATGCCATTGTTCTAGGACGATAGCTCTCCCATAAAGAGCGTCTGAGTGCCCATTCCTCCAGGGAGCCTGCCTGGATTGACCCCTGCTTTCCTTCATGCACAGTTGGAATTCCCTTTGCCACCCGCCTGCCTCACACTGTCTTGGATCTTTGTTTATATTTTACTCCCTAGAGTTGTCGACGTCAGTGTGTCTCAGACTGAACTCCTGGAGGGCAGGACCTTGGCTCTGTAATTTTCTGGGTTAACCTTTGATGATGGTGATCAGGTGTTGTGGCTTCGAGGGATGCTTTGATTTTGATGAGAGAAAACGAGAAGCCCTCGGAGGATCGGCAGGGGTTTCCACGCCCACGCTCGTTCCCAGGTGGGGTACCTCTCCCCTAAGCTGCCACCGGTTCTGCTATTTCTACTCCATTCTCTCATTTCCTCCAAATCACATACCTTGAAGCCAAGGCTCCCTGATTCACCTGGCCCTCTCGCTTGTTTATCTGTACCTATTTCCTAGAGCAAGTGCCTGTCTCAGATCCATCTTCATTACCATTAATCACCAGTTTCACCGGTCCGGCTCTATAGAGAACCACTCTATCTCTGCATCTCGGGCTGTGAAGTTAAGCCCTCTCTGTTATCCACCCACCTGGACCAAGAGGTTGATTGTCTGGCTAGGGAAGGTGGTTTAAAGGGGCACCAGCCAGGTACGAGACATCACAACACACGGTTTGACACCACCCCTGCCCCGTTGCTTAGGACAGAGATGGTCCAATGCTTGGTCACAGTTCCTGGTCTTAGAAGAGTGGTATACTTCTGGCCCCTTGATTTTGGGCTCTGCCACATGACTTGCTTTGGCCAGTGAAATGTTAGTGGATGTGAAGTAAGCAGAGACTAAAAAATGTGCCTGTGTGGCTGGTCTCGCCCTTTTGTGCCTCTGCTCTTGACATGAGAAGAGTGTCCTCTGGCTAGCTGCTGACCCTTCAGCACGGGCCCCAGAATGGACAACTCCATGAACATACCCGAGCCAACCCGCAAGTGTGAAGCCAAGCCCGGCTGGACCATAGCTTGAAGCAAAGCACTCCTAGCCTGATTCACCCCAGATCAGCCCAACCCCAGCCACCTCCAAGATGGGTGAATAAGAATGAATGATTTTTGTTTTAAGCCATTGAGATTTGGGGTAGTTTGTTATGCAGCATTATTGTGGCAATAGCTAACTGAGGCGAATAGGTTTCGTCTTGTTTGTCAGCTTTATTCAATTAGTAGAGATTGAGGAGAGTGCTCCTCATGGGGCAGGGCAGTGAAGGATTGTGAGATCAATTTGGGCACAATGAGAAAGGATTCCAGAGTTGATTAGTGATGTCTGCCATAGAAAGAGTAGTGCCGCAAGTGCCACATAGCTACTCCCCTGGGTCTAAAGCCTCTCCTCATGACTTCCTTTGGGGCCTCCCGAAGACAGGACAGAAGGCAGGAATGTGACCCATGGAAATGTCCTAATGTATGCAGGTAGGAGTAGAGGACACGTACTCCGGTGTCCGCATAGTCATATCTCAGGCTATAATTAGTAGCAAGGGCACCACTAGCACGTACGGCTTCTTAGAAAAACGTACCTCCTCTGGGCAGAGGCAGCCTCAGGAATGCCGACTCGGTGAGCGGTTGGTCCCCCTGTGGGGGTGGGGGTGGAGGTAGAGGGCGGAAGGGTGTCTCCCCTTCTGGGTAGCTGCGTTCCATACTGGGATGCATGGCCTAACAAGCATGGCCGGGGCTGAATGTCAGCCCCAACTCTTTCCCTTGGCCGTACAGTGCACAGACTGGACCACTGTACGTGGCAGGCTTGCTGGCACAAGCCTGGATGGAAATAAAAGTAAAAGAGGAAACAAGATGTCAGTCCTGCCCAACTTCTTCACTTTGGAGTTTTGAATGAGTCATCTTAGCATGATTTGACCTTGTGTTTCAGGCCCAAAGTGCTTATACTTTCTGGGTAGCTGGAAGAATGGTCTAATTGAAGTGGATAAGCTTCCTACTAGACAAACATATTCCGTTCCAAAGGAGGAAACTTCCACCCCATGGAATCTCTAGTTTGGCAATGGTGGAAAGTGCTAGGCTGAGAACCGACTCCCTAAAATCTTTTGCCCACTCCTGCTTGTCAGGTACCTCGGAAAAGCAAACGGTATAGTGTAAAAGGATCCTCTTCTGGAGGGTAACTGAAAACCCAAATAACGACTGACCCTGGGAATTAGATCGCTCGAGTTTGAAGAGCCAAATAAAAAGGAGTCACATCTGGTTCCATTTTTCTTGTGAAATTATCTCACAATGACCAAGTAAGTCCTTTCCTGAGTATATAAATACAGAAGACACACACATGGTTGTTATCAAACAGTATTGTGCAAAATTAAATTGGCTACTTTATGGTGAAATGGAGAAGAATGGCAGGCATTTCAAACACATGAGTTTCTTTTTGCTGGGTCTGGAAGCAATCACTCATGAAGACAGCTACTTTATCTCCTAGAGTGTGGACCAGCGTAGAAGGAATATCAGGTTGGGTTAAAATCAGTGACATGGTCAAACCTGCAATGAACCTGAGGTTCGCAGAGTCCTGATTGCCTGATTATTTGGGGGCAGGTAGTCGGAGCGAATGGCAGAAATCACCTCCTCCCCAAGCCGGTCTTTAGCACAAGGTCTCTAATGTGCTGACCATATGTGAACTTAAGGCTAAAGGGAATGGACTTCCCGGGCTTTTTCAATTATCTTTTGGTCTCAGAGTCTTGCTGCATTGTCGCTACCTGGCTCCCGTCCCCAGATTTTTCTGGGGAATGTGCAATAGATGGGAAGCAGAAATAAAGGAAAGACCCCGAAGCCTTAGCTGTGGTGAGCCTTGAACTTGCTCCGTATTGAGCCAGAGGAGGGAATGATAAGGGGTAGTGGGATGGAGTGCGGGGGAGGGGACTGATGGTCCCAGCCAGGCATTTCGCTGACACTATCATCATCCAAAGGAACGTGAAGCCTTCCACACACGAAGTTTCCCACAGGACCTGTGTGAGCAAAAGGATGGTGGTGGGAGGTGGAGGAGACGATGAACTGTGAAGCAATAAAAAGTTATGAGGTTGGGAGAGGGAGAGGGTCCGCGAAATCGTTTCCCCTACCACCCTGCCTTGGACTTCCCAGATGTTTTCGTTTTTATAGGCTGGGTCAAAGGGTACGAAGCTTGCGCTTAATTGGGAATCATGAATGGTGTGTAAGGGGGCCAAAAAGGAAGAGCCCTGTGAATTATCCCAGGGATGAGAGCTGCCTCTTTGTCCAAAACGTCCTTCTCCTTAACCTTTCTGTTTCCAATTTTACTATCCTGGTGAGATTTTGGAGTATCCCAAGTCTTCCAACCCAATTCTCAGGCAATCGAAACAGTCCCAGGCTCTAGCTAATCGCCTCTCGGAGCACTGTTCAGTGAAGACTACAGTTGAGAAAGCCAGCAGTCTCTGAGAGTAGGTGCAATCCGGTTTGAATCCAGTTCTCGGGAAGCTACTTCTGGCATGGATACTCTTTGTAACTTTCAAAGAAGGCTGTATCTAACAGGAGAAAGAATTGGGGGCTGGGGAGAGTCTCTTCTTCTGTTTCTTCCCAGAGGATTTAGCTGGCTGCTAAAGAGAGTCCACCCTCGAAATAAAAGGGGGGAAAAAATAGAAATGTGTCATAGGAACTCTGGGGAAATTATAATGTGCCCGCTCCCTTGCAATTGGAAGGTAGGAGACATGGAAAAATTTGATTCATTACAGTTCAGACTTCTCTGAAAAAGTCCTGGTGGGGTGTTTGAAAGAAGAAACCTATTTTACGGGATGGAGTTTTCCATTTCCAGTGGCCAGCAGTAGGTGTGGTAATGGGAACAGCATGGGTTTCTTCAGGTGAGGTGATATAAACTGGAAACCTAATTGTGCCATTCTCTTAGCAGTCTGGTTTGGGGTAGTTTAAAAGTCACCCTCATACGCTCCTGGTGGGACTGCAAATTGGTACAGCCACTATGGAGAACAGTATCGGGGTTCCTCAAAAAAGAATCAATCTACCATATGATCCAGCAATCCCTCTACTGGGTATTTACCCCAAAGACTTGAAAACTCATATCCAAAAAGATATTTGCACACAGATGTTCATAGCAGCATTATTCACCTGGGCCAGGACATGGAAGCAAACAAAGTGTCTTACAATAGATGATTGGCTCAAGAAGCTGTGGTACATATATACAATGGACTATTACTCAGCTATAAGAAGAGATGAAATACTGCTATTTACGACAACATGGATGGACCTTGAGATAATCATGCTAAGTGAAATAAGCCAGAAAGAAAAAGGGGTCAAAAATGTGGAGACAGAAAGAAATCTAACTATGGGAGGTAAACATACAATGTAAATATATATATGCCTTACTGTTCAAATGTACAACTGAAACTGGATTTCATTAACTAATGTCACTATAAAAAAATAAAAAAACAAGAATAATTAAAATCAAATTAAAAAAAAAAGTCAGCGGCTGAAGAACTGGTAGAGAATTATGCAATCAGCTAATGTGACCACAGATAAGCATCGCTCAGCCTCGAAGTCCTAGGCTTCGAATATCACTCCGCAAGTGTCCTTTCTAAAGCCCTGGCCAAGAGCGTGAGTCTGGAACTGGCCCTACTTAGGATCGTTACGTGCGCTCCACTTCCGTATTTTATTTTAGGGATAGTCCTGAGGTTCCTTGCATTTGCTTTTTCCCATCTGAGGAAAAAGAAAAAAAAATGGAAATGATAATGCAGCTCCTGGTTTTCTGAGTGCGAATTCATCAACGCTTTCATGTTTGCTATTTGTCAAGAGCTGGCAGCCTCTTCAGCCCTGAATGCACTATACAGTGATGGGTTAGAACCCATAGGTTCTACATTAAAGAGAAGGAACAAGCAGAAAAGAGAGATGGACTAGAGCGAGGATCTGACAGGAGGCTGTGCCGGGGAGGCATTGGGGGTGGGGATGGAATGTCCAGGAAACTGCCCGGCACCTGGCCCCAACACTGGCCAGACTGATGCCCTTCCTAGCCTCAGCAGCGGCTGCGTCCTTGCTCTTCCTTGCCCCACATGTATCTCTATGAGATGAGTCTCAAGTGCGTTACTACAATACCTCAGTCCAAATGAAGCAGGAAGCTGTGCCTGACAAGCTTCCAAATTGCCCAGGCAAGGCGAAGCTGCTCTAAGGGCTCGAGGAGACAAAGTTTGGAAAAACTTCAGCAAGACAATGGCCAGGTGATCCCACTTCATTTCGTCAGCCTCTTCTTTGCATGAATTCGTGATCACTAACTTGGCGGAATTGCAGGTGTCGAAGAAGAACTTTGATTTTTCCTAAACATTTACAATTCTCTTTTATGTATGCAGTCAGAAAATGGGTAAGGAAATCGAACGTGTAAATCTTTGCGCAAAGGTGTGTGTCAGGGAGACGCCAGACTCCCTTCAGAGGATCGGATTACCACGAAAGGCACCCAGAGAGGAGAAAGGAGAAAGGAGAAAGAATTTCCAAACATCACTCACTGGCCCCTCACACCTGAAGCGGAGGCCTCCGTTGGAAGAGGCGGGGCTTGTCCTGAGAGCCAATGGGATGCCTGGTCTTGCGGGGGGGGGGGGGGGCAAAGATGAAGGACGTTCTTGAAGGTGGGGCAGGCCTCACATTACCTGGTTAAAAAAAAAAAAAAAGGAAAGGTCTATTAGAATGGTGGGGGAGAATTGCCTCTGCTCCAATCTTGAAACTGGAGTCACTGAATATCTATTTCCTTTAGACACATCACCATAACGAAATGAATCTTCTCTGGAATCTCGAGAAGACAGACTCAGCGAAAACAATGACATTGATCAAATCTGTCTTTCTCTCTGCTACTCCTGTAATAATCAAATAGAAAGTATAATGAATATCAATAGAGTATAAAGCGCTGGAACAAATTTAATAAGACTCGTGCAGCAGTTATGTGAAGGAAGTACATACCTTGTATGGAAGAACATAAAGATGACTAAAAAGAGAGACTTCTTTTGTTCTTAGATAAACAGATAATAATATTAAGAAATCCTTTCTCCGTAAGTTATTCTGAAAACTTAGCCCAACATTAATTAATATTCAATGAGAGTTTGGGGTACTTGATTAAAATAATTCTAAAATTCATTAGGAAGAGTGGATAGGTGAGAATAAAATCCTTTAAGAAAATCCTTAAAAAGAAAGAAAACAAGGAGGAACTAGCCCTCCCAGAAAACAAAGCATATTATAAAATTAGTGATTTGAACCATGTCATAGGAAAAGAAAAGACAGTGGAACAGGCTAGAGGTTGCAGAACTATACACATGTAAATCTCAGAATTCAGTATATGCTAAAGGATATTTTCAAATGAGTGAGAAAAAAATAATTTGTTGAACACACTTGGGACAACTGGCTGGTCGGTTGGGGAAAAAAAAATCATCCTCCCAAATAAATTCCAGATGCTTTAAATGTAAAACATAAAATATAAAATACTAGAAGAAAGCTTGGATGAATATTTGTATAATCTTTGGATAGAAACTTCTAGGAATGGCATAAATGCTATAAACAATAAGGAAAAGGATTGGAACGTGTGACAACGTAAAAATTAAAAACTTCTGTACAACAAACATAAAGTGAAAAATAAAACACAAATAGGGAAAATATCGAGAACACGTCAGAGGGTTAATAAGAAGCCAATGACCCACAAAAACTGTACATGCGTATTAGGCATCGTGATTGATAAAATAGTTTCAAACATGGATTGTCAGTCAAAAAACATTTGGGGCAGACTTACACTAAAAAAAAAAAAACACCAACACAACTATTTATCATTTGTCTAAAATTCCAATTTAATTGGGTATCCTGTATTTTTATCTGCTCAAGCTGGTAGCTCTATTTCAGACACGTTATCTCATTTTGGCCCTGCAGTAACTCAGGGAGGTAGAGAAAGAGAAACTGGTTAACTCCTCCAATCTGGAAAAAACGAAAAATAAAATGGAAACGATAACACAGCTCATGCTTTTCTGAGTGTGAATTCATCAACGCGTTCATTTGCTTAGTACAGTGGCAGAAGGGAATTGGATAACGTATGTACGGCACCTGGTGCAGGACCTGTCGTCTAAGGAGTAGTCGATACACGCGCCGATTTTTCTTTCTCTTTCATTTACATCAGGCTCACCTTACAAGTTTGAAAACTGAGGTTCAGAAATGGGAAGTGACTGGCCCAAGGTCACCCAGCGAACAGGACAGGACCGGTTCTTGTGCTCCAGGCCAAACTACCTCATTCCCTACTCACCCCTGCTCACTGTCCACTGCCTCCCTTGGTCCTGAGGTGGCTCTCCTAATTTTTGTTCTTGGGTCTTACTGAGCCTGATCTGCTTTTCTGTATCCCAGGTGTCTGACCTTTGTCCTCTACCCAGCCTATCAATCTGATAACCTAATTGGTGCCAAAACAGTGGTTCTCCACCTTGGATGTCGACTAGAATCACTTGGAGGACACTTAAAAATCTGAATGCTCAGACTACATCAGAACAATTAAATCAGAACTCTGGGGACAAAACCTGGGCAACAGTATTTTTTTTTTAAAGCTTCCCAGGAGAATGCTGGTCCGTCGGGATTGGGAATCACAGTGCTAGAGTACTCTTGGCTGATCTTGACATTGTAAAATGTTTGCCTCTGAGTCGATCTAGTCTAACTCTCTCACTTTATAGATGAGGAAACTGAGGTTCAGAGAGATAAAATGACTTGATGTGAGGGGCCCAGCAGATCAGAGAGGCAAAGTGGAGAGCAGAACCCAGGACTTGTCATTCTTAGTCTGTCGTTTCTTCTATTGTAGTGTGTTCAGATAGTTTTGGTTCTTCTCCAAGCACATACAACCTTTCTTTTCTCAGGCACCTTCAGCCACAGAAAAAGTCTAGGGCTCGGGTCTCGGTTACAGAAGTATTTGACTGTAGCCCTCGGCCCTACCCCACAAGTTTTGTTCCGTGATTTGAATTCTATCCACCCATTTTCTCCCTTCTCAGTTCTCAGCTTGGTCCATGGTCACCATTTTGGATCTTTCCCTCAAGTGGCCAGTGGTGGACATTTCTCCCTTTGCTCTGACGTGTCCCTGCTCCTGAGGCCAGCTCGCGGCTCCCTCAGGCACTGGCCATCCCACGCCAGTGGCCAAAGCTCCCATTCAGTACCCTCTTCAGACTAAAAGCTCTTCGTCCAAACTTACCTGTTCTGTTTACACTCAGGATGATACTAAGTAAGAGGAACTAAGCTGATGAGCTAATTTGCCTTGGATATTAATCAATGTTCATCGTTTAGCCTTAGATAATAAAATCATAAATATAGTAATAAAATAATAATAATAAAACTTTTCTGCTTCCTCTTCACTCACGAGCTGTTTTCCTGCTCAGAAAACCTGTCTGGGGCCTTGTAGTCAGAGACTAGGAAAAACATGTATTTATTTCCATTGACAATAAAATACGTATTTATTTTCACTAAGCAATAAAATGTATCTTTCTTTTAACAACCCTCTGATGGAGACTTGGTACATCCTTCAGTTATAACTACAGGCCGCAAACCATAGTACTATTAGTGATATCTGTTACTTTATTACCTACAAAGCGAATAGGTATTTTTATATCACTCTTATAGTTGTCGCAGATCCCTTTCAGAGCTATTGACGTTCATCACTACTCTGAAATTCTGGTTAAATATTAAGCCTGCCACTCGAGTTTCTGAATGTACTGATAATAGGTACACAGAGTACTCTTGTCTCAATTTAACAATATTTCGATAACTGTTTCTCAATGTCATTGGTTTCCTTTGTGATCTTATGTGTTATACTTTCTGTGTTTAGAAATAGTCAGATCATTTAAAAGTGTTATTCCAAGAAGGACTCCATGGCAGAAAAGCAGTTTGGAACCCCTGCGTCAGCGTCACTGGGTGCCACGCGCACCCAGGGGTGACCCTTTCGAGCCACTTCAGTTCCGTCAGTATCTGCTGCCTGCCTGGGCCCGGTCTGCGTCATTGGCTAAGTTAGGTCAGGGCTGGTGGAAAGTTGGGCCCTTCTACAAAGCTCGCCGTAGGGGATTTGTCATCTTTGGGGCAGCTCCATTTGTTTGAGAGTCCAGCTTTCTTCCACCACCTTCACAGGGAATTACGTATTCAAGACGTACAACCGGCAAGCATGAGTCAAAGCTCCTTTGGAAGGCGAGGAACAGAAATCTATTCACCCCCAGCTCTGAGCACGGCTTGGAGCACGGACCTGGAGTCCTCATGAAAACAGAGCCCAGCGCGGGGCCGCCCGGGGAGTCGGGAGCTGCCCAGCACCCAGGCACTGACTCCCCACATCCCTCAGGAGCTCCCTGCTTGCTGCTGCTGCTGTCCACGCACTGAGCCATTCTCTTTTCTGACCTCTTCCGTTTTCTCCTGAGATCTTCTCTCCCATAACTGCAGCTCTCGCTTGAGCCCTGATACTCCATGGCCTTGCAGCCCGGCTTCTCACAGCTAACTGGCCGTGAGGCTTCTAGGGCACACACGTATCTGGTTCTCCTCTTCTTCTAGGCTCTTGGAAAGATTACACGTCCCTAGCCACTGCAGTCAGGGAGGGTCATGTGACTAGTTCTGACCAATGGGCTGTGAGAGGAAGGAGGTAGGTGTCAATTTCCATTCAAAGCAGCCCATGTGAGACCCTTCCGGGGTTTCTTTTCCTGCTTGGTGAATCCCGAAGCCTCACGTGGCAATGACAGTGAACCTCTGTCATAAGATGGGTGAACCTCTGTCAGCCTGGAGCCTGAGGGAGTCTGTGGAACAAACTCTTGGCCACACCCCACCCTTGACAACTGGCACTGTCATGTCATGCCAGGAATGAGCCCTGAGCAAGAAATAAACTTTTTCTAATCCAATAAGACTTTAGAGTTATTTATTACTATGGCCTGTCTTATCCTTTCCTGACTAATGGACTGTCTTCTACTTAACTATAAATTATTGTGAGAAGAATCTGGGTGGCCTGGCTTGCATCATTCGTCCACCTCTGGTCCAGTAAGATGTAGCTGGGATAGCGACGATCGAAATACCACTTCAGAGAGACGAGTCGGTGGGAGGGCAATATTGCTGTTTTAAGAGGCAGCATCCAGTCTTCGGGGAGGAATTCAGTCATAACTGAGGGAAGGGGAATGCACTGTCTATGGGTTAAAGTAGCCTAGAATCGTTCTGATGATTGTGCTTGCTGTATCACTTACGTCCAGGGTTTCTCAGCAGCGGCCCTATCGACACTTAGAGTACATAATTCTTTGTTGTTGGAGTCCGTTCTGTGCTTTGTGGGATGTTAAACAGTTTCCCTGGCCTTTAACTGACAGATGTCAGTAACACGGCCTCCCTCCCACACCCACCTCCCCCCCCCACCACCCTACGTTACGACAATAAAAAGTGTCTCTATCGCCAGCTTCCCCTGGAGGACAAAATCGCCCCCAGTTGAGAACTACTGCGCTATAATTTCCAGGACAGTCCAATTTAAGAAATTCTATCCCACGGTTTCCCTGTAAACTCTTAGTGGTAAGGCCATTTGTCCCCATTTTTGGTTCTGAAATTAAAGTCGTGTCGTAATGAATTTGTCAGCTTGATGGCGAGTGCCACCAACTCTCCGATCTTCACTATTTTGTTCTCTTTCGCTCTATCGCTTTTCAAAATAACCCTATTTAGGGAAACGAATCACCTTCGCTATCTTTCCGTTTTCCTAGCACCCACTCTAAGCTGACCCGTGAGCAGGATCCATGTGTCTTTCTGAGTCTACACATCGCCCCGTCGGGAACCCCGCAGGTGACCGTGAGCGGGCTGGGCATTCAGTGGTCGTGCTGGCAGGAAACCAATGTCTCATCCTCATTCCACACGCTCTTTTTTTTTTTTTCTCTAAATCGTTTTTCCTTCAGACGAATAATAGCAACCAGGTTTAGTTTCTTCACGAGCCCTCTTGCTTTGAACCTTATCAGAACACGCGCCCCGGTTTTCCTCCATGTCTTTGTCACTGCTTTACTTGGAGGGGGGTCCCCTCTGCTTTGCCTCAAGTGAGAAGGGGTCCCTCGCTATGAGTAAACGTAGTAGGCAACATACAAAAACAGTCACCTGGCAAGCAAGATCCTCAGAGGACCTCCGGTGTGTCGCCAGTTGAAAGCGGCCACTTGCTGACCGGTAATTAGCTTGGTTGAGGTCTGACCTACAAAAAAGCAACTTTGGGGAAGGAGATGTGCGGAACCCTTCTCAGATGTCCTGCCCAAGCCTCTCCTGCGATCTGGCACAGTAGAGCTGAAAAGTGGACTAAAGCAGGAAGTATCGAGCTATGTGCGTGCCGCACGCACGCGCTTGCACGTTCGGGCACAGCTTTGCTCATTTATTTTCGGTATTAAAAAGTCTGCTGACCTCTGGGATTTCCTCCCCTCCACTTCAGAAGCGATGAGTAGGATGCATTCTGACTTCAAATGCAGGGGAGAGCTTTGCAAAGATGGAGGATTAGCGACATGTGGACGGGGGAACCCAAAGAGACCTGAAAGGGAAGGAAATGCCCAAAAGTAGTTTCAGATGTTATTGTGATCCTGGGGCCAATGTTTGGGTGAATAGGCAGCTTTCCTTTATGTGGTTATGAAAGGGGGTCAGGGCCTCTGTGCCCACATCAACTTGGCTTCCTATCTGAATCTTTACTTTTCCTCCTCTTCTCCAGGCGCTGCCAAATAGGAACGAACATTCTCCTGCTTGGAAATGGTCTCTGTTGAGTCTTTTGGACATTCTGTCTGATGCTATGAGTCAGGGAGACCCATCTTCTCAAGCATGTTTCTCTCTCTTCTCTTCTTCAGCACATGATACCACTGGCCCTTGATCTTGTCTTCGAACCTTCCCCAAAAGGGAAGAAAAGCAAGAATTTTTTTTTTTTAGAGAAACTCATTATTAAATTTAATTTTCTTTAAATACATACCTTCTCACCCCCTCTAGGGAGGAAGGGAAACCCCCACCCCTCCATCTGGGGGAATTTCATATATAAAGCCCAAGATGGTAAGAATGGAGTAAAGCCTGTTCCTAGATGCCCCTGCTCTGCCCAGGGGAAACACCACCTGCTCTACATCTGTTGCGTTAGTCCAAGCTCTGTCAGTTGCCAGGGCCAGAACCTAACAGAACACTGTTTCATGTGACAAACCGTAGGACTAGGGGAGCTGGCCCCAGGGTCGACTGAATCAGGAAACCAAAACCTTATCGGGATCTCCTCACCCTCACACTTGGCCTCTTGCTTCTATTTCCTTTCACACGTTGGTCTCATTCTTGCCCACTGCACATGGGCTTCCTCCACACAGCAGGGACATGTCCCCCAGTGGCCTGGATTCCTCGTGCACCAATTTACTAGTCCCAGAGAGAAGTATACCTCTAACCTGCTTAGTCATACAAAAATCCAGGGAAGGACTCTGATTGGTCAGGCTTGTGTCATGAGTCACTCCTGGACCAATCACTGCAGCCTCAGAGATGGGACTCTCTGATTGGCCAGTTCTGGATGACAGGCCCTTCTATAGGCCACCAGAAGTACGTGAGGGAAGGTCGAGGGGAGCAGGTCTCCGAAAGAAGGGAAGAGATGTAACCCAGGTGAAGGAAAAAAGGTTGCTGAGCAAACCTAAACAGCAATGTCCATTAAATTGGTTGTCAGTTCCCCGCTGTATTTCCTAAGACAGCCATGACAAATGACCACAAACCAGGTGGCTTAAAACAGCAGAAGTTTATTCTCCCACAGTTCTGGAGGACCGAAGTCCAAAACGAAGATGTTGGCAGAGGCACATTCCCTTCAGAGGCTCCAGAAGAGATTTCTTCCCTGCCTCTTCCAGCTTCTGGTGACTGTCAGCATTCTTGGGCTTGTGGCTGCCCCCTCCAGCCTCCGCCTCTGTCTTCACACGGCCTTCTCTTTCTGCGTGTCTGGGTCTGCTCCTCCTCTTATTGGGACATGTCATTGGCTTTAGGGCCCACCTGGAGAATCCAGGATGATCTCAAATCAAGACCCTTACTTACATCTGCAAAGACTCCTTTTCTAAATAAGGTCACAGTGACAGTTTCCAGGGATTAGGATGTGGACATATCTTTTGGGGGCCACCATTCAACCTAGTATGAGGTGCCCTCTCAAGTGTCGGGGAAGCATTTGGGCTGGCGTTGCCACGAACACACTGTGAACTTTCCTCCAGATGCCCAAGTCCCATTCTCAAACTTGCGAAGTCCCCAGGTGGGTTCCTGTGAGGCTGGCACACTCAGGGGGAGGCACAGTGGGACCTGGCACAGCTTTGTTTGATGTCAGCTTTCCATGAAGCGTCTTTTCTTGCCTTTTTTTTTTTCTCATTGTCCTGGCCCATTTTCCTCTCTACGAGTATATTGAAGTGGTTTGGATTCTCTCTTGGCTTTCTGTACTAGCTGTGTGACTTCGGGCAAATGACTTAAATTCTCTGAGCCTCAATGGTCTCATCCGTAAAATGAGGATAATAATAGTCCTTCCCTCTTAGTGTGACTCTGAGACTCAAGTAGTAAGTAAATACAAAGTATAGAAAGCACGAAGTAAGCACAGTCCGTACTCCATAAGTCAGCTATTATCGTAAGATATAGGCAGATTGTACTTTCTAATTTCTTTCTTTTTCCTCTAGTTTTCCTGGTTCCTTCTTTCTTTGTCATTTAGGTTTTCTTTTTCCGAGTTCTTAATTTAGTGTAGAGGACAAACTCCGGTGTGCACGTGAACCAGCTGGAAGAGACTTAAAATGCACTTGGTTGGGCCCCATCTTGCAGAAGGATCCCACAGTCCAGGGTGGGTCCTGTCCTCTGATTTTGACAAGTATTCGAGTAGTAGATGCAACTTGACTTTGAGACCCCTAGTCAGGGGAGAGACTGTAGATGAGAAGGTTCTAGGCTTATAGTTTGTTAATCTGCTGTATTGTTGTGGGCAGGTGACTTTACTTCAGTTTTCTCACCTTTAAGATGGGACAACAGTAGCTCCCAGCCAGGGTCAAATGAGAGCATGCTCACCGTATCTAAGATAGCTTACAAAGGAAGGGTCATGATGGTAAGACCCGATATTTCTGAGACTTCAAGAGTTTAGAAACTTCTGCATATGTTACCTCACTTAAATGTTTCAAATAGCTTGTAAGTCGGAGGCTAGTTTTCACTATGCAAACGAGCAAACCGAGGCTCATGGGCTGATTAGGTAGTGCAAACGAGTTACTATTGATAAAGACCGTGGTAAGTGGGTTTTTGCTTTTGTTCAAACTCTTGGCTTTTTTTGCCCCGCAGCAGCTACTTTTGTGCAAAGGTGGTTTTGTGTGTGGAAGTGAGAGTGCTCAGGGTCTTCTCTTCCTCCTTTTCTCTGATACAAAATAGGATGTGTCAAGATCAGCTTCTTGCTGGTGCAAAGGACTTCCTGTCCCTGGCTTATGATTTAGTTCAAGGACTAAAACGTCCCAAAGTGAAAGACTCAAAATCCATAAAGCAAACCCTTGCTGACAAAACTCTATCCAGGGGATCAGAGGGTTTCATCACCTTCCTGTGTCAGCAATCCAGGGAGAAGGAAGCCAACCAGGTCACCAGAAAACTGGGCCACAGAGAGTGACCCTCAGAGCAGGCAGCCGTGTGGCGAAGCAAGTTCAGGGGGAAAGGTCAACTTGCCCATCTCCAGGGAGCAGAGCTGTTTTCTCTTGAGAAGAGAATCCAGCTCCTGCGGCGACCTCTGGTTTGCTCCGCGTGCGTGGCCCTCCCCCACCCCATTTCCCCTGCGCCTGACCCACTGGTTGCCACTGAGGTTAGCAGAGCTGTCCCTTGCCTGTTCCGACTTCTGGGCACAGCTCTCCAGACTCCTGCACTCCTCAGCCGATGTTTGCTTTCCACATGGGGTGCGGGCCTGGCTGCCTGGCAGCTGGGTTCAACCTTGAATTCCTCCCTTGCCCCAGCTCAGAGCAGCTTCATGCCTGCGTGTGAATATTGTGTGAATGTGGCTTATCAATGCATTTATGAATAAAGTGGCTAAAGCTTTTTAAAAACAGCTTTATTGAGACATAATTCGCGTACCATAAATTCGCTCGTTTAAAGTATGCAATTCGATGATGTTTTGCTTATTCACAGTTGTGCAACGATCATCACCCGTTAATTTGAGAACATTTTCATCACCTCGGAAAGAAACCTTGTACCCTTGAGGTATCATCTTCCTGACCCCCAGCCCCCCAGCTTCTGGTAACCACTAACCTATCTGTCCCTGCCGATTGCCCGATCCCGAACAGTTCGTGTAAATGGATCATATGTCTTTCTTATGCAGCTTCTTTGGCTTAGCTTCGTGATGTCGAGGTTCATCCATGTTGTAGCATTATCAGAACTTCATCCCTTCTTGTGGCAGAATAATATTCCATTGTATGGACATGCCACAAATCGTCCAGTTGTCAATTGATGGGCATTTAGCTTGTTTCCACCTTCTTTCTGACCCCTAAATCGTGGTGCTATCAACAAGTCATGTACAAACTTATATGTGGACATATGTTTTCAATTCTCTGATGCACAGGTATCTCTCACTTTACGAAAGTTCCCTAACCGTAGAAAATCCAAAGAGGATTTTCACTTTTACGGGGGGGGAAAAAAAAGACAAAAATTGAAAATAGCGATCCATGGATGCTTTGCGGCGGGCGCCCCGAGCATTGGGAGCGGCCCCATCAAGCTCCTTCCCCACGAACCATACCCAGCATCTCGGCGTCAAGCCCCATAGCTTTGGACTGTGTCTGTAACATCTGCGCTTTATCTCCCTTAGCAAGATGTGTCACAAGATACCAGGACAGCCTTAGAGAGCTCGTGAGGGTGTTCCCCTTAGGATGCGAGTAAGCATTTCCAACGCAGTGAGTGAAATACATGGTGCGTGTGTTCCATTTGGGGTCTGGGAACACTCAGAAAATGTTCCACGTAAATCAATGGCAACTGCTGCTTCCCTTTATGCCATTTCGGCTTACGAGAGTTTCCAGAGGAACGCTCTACTTTAGATAGTGAGAGAAAGCTGTCTGTAACCAGGAGCGGAATTGCTTAATCAGGGTTAATGCAGGAACCTGCCCTCCGTGGGGGAAGGACCTCCCTCTGGGCGCCCTGTCTGCACGGAGATAGCTCACTCGGTCCTTGGGATGGACGGTTGAATTAGTTTGCTTTGGAGGGCTATGTCTCTAAATTTTTAGTACACACACACACACACACACACACACACACACATTTGAGTATAAGGTGGCTAGGTGTGCATTGTGCTGCATTTGGAAGTCGAAGGGAAGTGGAGAGAAAAATAATTAAGCTTTGTCTTACCAACCCAAAATAGCCACTCTTAATAGTTAAAGTGTTTCCGTTTAATATATACATATATATATATATATATATATATATATATATATATATATATATATATATATATAAATGCATAGGTTTTTGTTGTTGTCTTTCCCTCTGTAGGGAAGTAAACTCCTTAGGGGTCTCCTGATTTTCCCTCGGGAAGAATCTAGAGAAGTCATTCCAGAGAGGGGGGAAGGGAAGGCTGGGGGATTAGTTCTGAAGCCATGTTTGCAAAACAAGCCCGTGTGTTTACTCAGCGGTATAATAACTTGGGTAGCTTTGGGGAAGAGCTGCTGGAGGTTAGGGGGACACCAACTTCACACCTTCTGCAAAAGGCGTTCAGGAGGTGCCAGGCCCATATTTCTACTCAACCTAAAACCTCCAGGCCAAAAGCCAGACGCTCTCCTTTCCCTCTGCCCCCCAGGTTGGTGGCACCGCTGTCCTGGCTGAGCGGAGTGCCCATCCCCATGTCCCCAGCTTAGAGGGACCCTCAGCCCTCACTCCAGCCCTCACTCCGGACCTAAAGCAGGCAGCTCACTCTGTGCCCTGTCTTCTTTAGAACTTCACTCAGCTGGGGCTGGCTCGCCGCTCATGAAGCCCTGGTGGCTACTTTGTGTGACCTGACATTAGAAACCAGAAATGGAAGGACCCACAGGCAGAGCTCAAGGACACAGTTTGGTTGTTTTGTTTTGGTTTGGTTTTGCGTTAACTTGTCCCTCCTAACGTGGAAGCTCTGGCCACACAGCCAAGGCTGTGCGGGCAGAATAGGAGAGCTGCCCCCATAAAGCATAATGCACGGAGAGGTCCACTGACGTTCTTGATGACCCGGCGGTGGCTTGGAGCCACGCGATGGTCAAATCCAGGTGGCGGCATCCTGCTGAATTGACTCTGATTCGTGGCGATGCCGCAGAACCAACACCTTTTCCTTTTCTCTTTGCACGAGTTCTCTTAGATGGAACCCATGATCAGCATAAACGGCAAGGGAGTTCCTTAGGGCCTGTGTCCTTGGAGACCGGGATTCTTGCCCTTTTTCTTACCTGATCTCTCACCTCACTCTTTCTTTCCCATATCCATCCCTTCTGTCCATCCCGTATGCATTATAGCTCTCTTCCTGCAGCCTGGCCTCTTTGGAAGGTGCTAGTAACTAAATGGCTGGGCAGAAAGACGTGAAGGCCAGGAGGCCACAGGTCACCCAGGCAAGGAGGTAAGCAAGGAGAGAAATTAGGGAGACTGGGCTTTGATCCCCAGCACCAGACACCTGAGAAGAGAGGGAAGCTCTGGGATGAGACCAGGTTGGGGACCGGCCCAAGCACCTCATCTGAACATAGCCACCCCTCATTACAGAGCCTGGGGAAGCCTCTTCTCCCCCTGGAACCTACTTTCCTTGTGAGGAACCTCAGGATCTTGGGGTTCCCTCATTAGCATGATCAGATGACATGACCAGGGGACAGAACAGGGACACCTCTGAAGTCCTTCTCAGCTCTAATAGTCTGTGATGCAAACAGTGACATGCAAAAGGACCAAAAATCCAAAGAACCGTTTCCGAGATAATAGAATAGAAAAGGCCTTAGGTTAGGAGTCAAAAGTTTTAAGTCTGCTTTCAGCCAATAAGTAATAACGGTCTTAGACAAATCTGTAACTCAGTTAATTTGCCCATAAAAGAGAAATAAAAATACTCATCTATGTACTTCTTGATTTAGTGGCATAAACCAATGATACAGAGGGTGGGGAAATGTGAAGAAAAGAATCCAGGTTATGCAGCCCGGGGCAGGAGCCTGGCAGTGGCGGGGTGTGAGGCGGGGCAGGGGTCGGGTCCGCCCTGGGGACTCACTGGGGCACTGCATCTGCCGGAAGTGTCTGGCAGGACTGTCTCCCGTGGGAGAGGTGGCTGAATGTATTGGCTTTTACAAGGAGCCGTGGGGCTCAGGCAGGGCAGAAGGGAACCTGGCCACCTCCTAACTTTCAGGCAGCAGTCTCAGGAGAGGGCTCAACCCAGTCTGGGGCCCTGGGAAGAATGACCGAGGTGACATATTACTGACATTGTCATCTTCCCAGACCAGGGAAAGGGTGCGCAGAGACAAACTGGCATAATTATTGTAGGTTTGTGACGCTAGGAGTGTCCTAAGAAATAAAAGGGGAAAACTTGGCCACCCATCAGGCTCCTTTAGAAGAACTGTAACACTTGAGAAAGAATCGGGGTGAGGTCACAAGCTGGGAAGCACAAATGGCCACCAGGGCCACCTGGTCTACTAGGGAGGACGCGTGACCACCTGGGCGCCAGGCCAAGGGAGGGGAGGGATCGATACCCCTGGGGTTCCCATGACTCTGCTGGTGCAGGCTCAGCTCACAGACGGCCATTGTTCTCGACACCCCTTTGTTGTCCTTTCCCAGGCGCCAGGCGGGTGGAAAGTGGGGAGGCATGGGTTACCCAGAGATAAAGTCTTTTTATGAGCTTCCTGATTTAGCTGAGAAAGGAATTTGGCCAACTGGCGCAGATGATGAACAGTCTCTCCTCTACCTGGTTCCCTCTGTGAGGGTGAAGCTCTTCCTGGTTTAGACGGGGACAGTGCTAACACCCTCCGCAGGGGCTTGTCCTGGAATGCCCTGGGGACAGAGGGCCCACCCAGGAGGACATCAGCAGGTGAGGGAAGAAAGCTTTTGTTCATCTTTGTGTGGTCAGCTCCGGCATTCCAGCAAACAGGTCCTCAGCAAGATAAGTCCAGCCATCACTTTTGGTGGTGTATAGACCAGAAAGAAGATCATTTCTCAAGACCCTTCTGGAAATTTCTCCCGACTCTTCTAGGGAAAAAGAAGGCGAAGAGGATTAAGAAGAAAAATCCAAGGAAACATCTACATATTTTGCCTAAATTTCGAACACATAGAAGAGGTTTGGAGGGGCGAACCCTTAAAACATCATTAGTCAGACCCAGGGGACTTTAAAAGAGGCAGTACGGAATGGCCATTCTGGGGAATGAAGAGAGAGAGAGAGAGATTGCAATTTTAATTAAAATAAACTTTTAGTATAAGAATACACGTGCTTGGTGAAATAGTCATATAGTACAAAAAAGTATATAGTGATCCTTCGTTCTCCTTCCCAAATGACAATTCCTGTTGCTGATATTTAGTCATCCTTCCTGAGTAACTACACAAGGTTATTTTTCACAGATCTGTGTGACACTAAAGTGTTGGACAGCTGAATGTTATCCGAATAGAGGGAGCCTTCGAAAGATGCCGCTCTGCTTAACTCAAATGTTAAGGGAACTAAGCTTACGTCCCAGTGGCAAGGACGGCGGTGAGGGAGGAGGGTGACAGAGACAAGGAATAAACAAGCACACAGATCCTCAAACTGTGAGAGGCTAGTGCGCGCTATACAGAGAATTAAACTAGAATGTCGTTTGGGGCAGTGACTAGGTGGTCCCTCTCAGCCTCTCTCCGGGGATCTTGCTGCCAAGGTGCGCAAACTGAATCGCCAGTGAATCTCCTCCTTCTCCATCAGCTTTATAGTATCCCTCCGGGCTGGAGAGCCGGCCCGATGCCAGGTGTGCTCACGCCCTCACACGCACAGTCCCACACTGACGTCCACGCATTAAGAGTCCAAGGGGCAGACCGTCCACCCTCTGAGCCGCCCTCTTCCTGGGGTCAGAGCTAAGAGCCCTCATCCGCTCACTGTCACCCTCTCCACAGTCCCCCATCCTATGTGAGGCGTTCATGAGTCCGTGTTGACTCTATGAGTTGTGTGCTGCCAACCAGAGGTCTGGAAGGTGCAGGAGACCAGCCCGAACTTCTGCCCGGAGCCTTCTTTGCGATGTTGTTTTGAATACAACCCTGGTGGGAAGCGCCTTGGTCTTCTTCCATTTCCCTGCAGGATTTGAGGGGAAACCATCTGTCTGAATATCATCTGTTCCTGCTAATAAGGGAACCCAAGATCCTGGATAACCTTCACATCCTTTTACCTCTACCCTGCAGCATACTAACTCTCTGAGTCTCCTTGAGCTGGAACACAACCTCCCTCCAGAAGTGACAGCAATCTCTCTTCCTTCCTGCCTTCCCTTCCTCTCTCCTCCTTTCCTTCCTTCTCTTCATAGTTTGACCACTTACATATATATATATATATATATATATATATATATATATATATATATATACATATATATCATCAATGTATTCTTTATTGTTGCCCATTTCTGCAGTTTATATTAATAAAACCACACGCATGTTGTCATTATGACTTGCGTTTCTCTGTTGGTCATTTTTTACATTTTTGAGATTTATTCTTATGCATGCCCACAGCTGTCGTTCAGTCATTTTCTCTGATCCATGGTGTTTCTTTCTATTAAAACGCCATCCTCTGTTTGTCTCTTCTGCTACCGATGGAGATCGAGGCAGTTTTCCATTTTTTTTTTACTATTGTGAATGAACCGTAATGAACATTCCTGCCCCTGTCTGCTGGTACACGTGTGCCAGTGTCTCTAGGATATAGAAGGAGGAGTGAAATTGCTGGTATGGCACGTTAAGAGCAGATTCAACATCGTTGGATAAGATAGAGCTCTTTTCCATAAGAGATTTCATCTGAAGGAAGCTGTCTGGAGTTCGAGAAGGGGAACACAGGTCTAGGTGGGCTTAAAGGTATCTTCTGCAATCATTACAGAGGATGCTATCAGTTTTGAAAAAGTAATTTCACAATTTTAATAAAGAATCACTATCACATGACGCACGTGGGCATCTATAGAGGGAACCCACTCTGCAGGAAACATTTATTAAGATGTAGTATTTCTTCTATCATAGAGTAAAACACTCCAAATAGATTAAACTGTAATGCACTTAATTGCAGTGCATCAGAGTTAACGTCAAAAACAGGAAGGAGATGGTCCACAGTCTGACTTATCATCGGGGCTGCCCATCGATGAAGCTCAAACTGGGGTCTAGGGCCCAGTTTTCCGATGGAACAGCCTCCACGTTGGATGGGTACTCTGGCTTCCCGGTCAGTGTGAACTTCCTTAAGGGACCATCAGTTCCTCAAAGCCTCACTTCCCCTAAGCAAGCTGTCAAAATCCCACTTGGAACCCAGCAGGCTAAGACCCAGCCGTAGAAGCCACGGTACACCAGGCATCCTGCTCCATCACCTGCCTTCTGGGTTCACCTCCCTCCCTCTTCCCTGCGGTGCAGCCCAGCTCACGGATTCCATGATTTTAATTCATAACAATAAAAACCGAACCTACTGCGATTCTTATTTTTCCTGCGTTTGCTCATAAGAATGGAAATAAGAATGCACGGATTTACACAGGCACACAAAAGACAATTGAAGTCATTGTTTACCCCAAATGAATTTTAAAGACAATGCAGACCAAAGTGAATGTCAATGAGAATGCTTCTGAAGATTCAGATGCGTCATGGGGTGCCCCTTCCTTCGCCTGTGTCAATGAAGTGTACACATGGGAAGGTGGCTACATTCCATACTTCCGTTTTCCGATTAATTGGCATAATGCCAGGAAATTGTGAGAGTCCCACCAGTGTTGATGTATTAGCTTTTTGCAACCCAGTGAGTCAAGGGAGGAAGGATTATTTTCAATTATGCAGGATGAAGAAACTGAGGCCCAGAGAGGTTGACAGAGTCACAATGCCTTGCCACGCCTTTGTTCCTCTTTACACCACACGGGCCGGGTCACCCTGTCACTGATGAAGACGTGTGCACCTTAGGAGTCCATGTGTGATTATGGCAGAGTTCCTCCCTGTCTAGGGGGCTCACTCTTCTTAAAGTCCCTACGGTGACTGGTGCCCCGCAGATTGTGATGGCCATCCTGTATCACTGGGGTCCTGGCCCCAACAGTGTCCTCCAAGGGACCTGTCCTACCTCCGGAGAAACCATTAGCTTCACAGTGGCGATAATGGCACCACAATAGAAATGAATTACAGCTTCCCACCTTGCTCTGATTTTCAGGTCTCTGCTCTGCTGCTGAAGGTAAATATCCTGAGAAAAACCAGTGTCAACTGGCAGCTGTCTTCGGGGGCATGTGTACCTTCAAGATAAGGTGAGTTGCCCCAATCAGTTTATGATACTAATGGTTGGGGAACAAGATATTTGTCCTCAAACACATCACCGTGACCCTCCCAGCATCCTTCTGTGCTGATTAAAATGGAATGTTTGCTTATGAAGCCCCTTAGAACTGTAGCATTTATAGTCGTCCTCCCTACCCCCTACCCTGGGGAAACCTAATTTCCAGACGGTGTGCCTTACCCCAGCAGGCCTCTGTGTGACTTAGACAAATAATGCAAAAATCTCCAAAACCCCTACAAAGCACTCGCTCCTGCTGCACAGGCTCCATTTTATTTTATTTTGTTTTCTTTTCTTTTTTATTCGACTAATAATTTTTTTCTGCCCCCGCCCCCCCCAACACCTTCAGTTGTACACAAAGTAATTCTAAACTGTAAGCTACTCCTGACTTAACTACTTATTAAAAACACTAATATGCTTGGCTGCTTTGATGTGTGCAGAACAACAAAGGGAGAGAGTTACTCTGGGCCACTGTAATCCTTGATTTGTCACTAAGTTATGACACCCAGCAGAGCCGTGTGACAGTGCAAATCAATCATCCATGTGCTCGGCGGGGCCTTCCCTGCCTCCTGCAGAGTCTTTGCAGTTTAATTAGCTTTTTTTTTTTTCACACTACCATAATATATGTCTGCAGCTTGAGGAAGAAAAAGAGATGGAGGAGAGAGTTCGCTGGAAAGTGGGGGCTTTAAAAAAAAAAAGTTCACATGGTGGGGGGAAAAAAAGTCTGGAAGAAGAAACATCAGAGACCTTTGTAGTTTCTGCTTCAGAGGTGTGGGGCCTGAGATACACAGGCCTGGGGTACTCTGCATTGTTAAATGCGAACTTTAAAAACAACTCGAATCCCTTTATGGAGGAGGTATCAGACGGTGTTTAAAGGGCTTTTTCTTCTTTGGGGGAGAGTTTGTGTCTTTTGGGTTTCTTCTCCAGCCCCCACACCCCACCCTCAATTGCTCATGCAGAAATTCTTTGAGCCCAGGCCTCCCCAAGTCCACCAGGATTCAGGAAGCAAGACCTCGACTGTGGCCAAGTTTTGCAAAACGTTGCGCGAATGCTTCTGGTAGAGTGTCGTCCCTGAGAGAAAAGCTGGTTACTCTGTTCATTTTACAGTGATAAATAATGCCAGGCAAAGAATAAAGCCAGGAACGAGGCCGAGGAGGATGGGAGTAACTGACGGGGACGGCAGGGGTGAGAGCAATTCAGGCCGTGGTATCAGACACAGAGTGACACTTTTGTCCTGGCCCAGGAGGGAGGCAGACAGATGAGGTCAAGCTGTGTCTGCCCATATTGGGGCTGTTCTGGAGGCTGTCCGATTCCTCTAGAAAACTTCTCCCAGTGGAGGGGGCGGGAGACAGCAGGTCCGCTTTCCCTGGCTCGATTTAAGATGGGCTGAGGGTTGGACGTTTCCTCCCAGAATTCTCTTTCCTTGCCTGGTTCAGGGGAACAGGGGAGATTGTGGAATGAGGTGCCAAGGGGGTCCCCTTGTCACCACCCAGCATCTCCTATTCAACCGATGGCTTGTATCAGGGAGAGGAGTGTTATATCTGAGGGGACCAGAGCCTTCTGCCCATTTTGAGTGGACTTTAGCAATAGTCTGGTCTCTTTTCTTCTGTTTCTGCCCCTAATACCTCGGTGCACTTGGCAATGTCCAGCGGGGTGCGGCCAGGTGCTGGTGGTGGGGTGGGGGACCTCCCACAGAGGTGCTGGCCCGACCTGCGGGATCTTCTGCCCCACATCAGAAGGTCACGGGATCAGCGTTAAAAAAGAAAGGAGCTCCATAAACTCCGAAAAGACGCAGAAGAGCCCTGATGCAAATCATGGGCCTGGGTTAATCACAGGGTACTGATGGCAACCAATGCGGCGCGTTAACGCAGGATGTCGGCGATGGGGGAACTTGAGGGGGGGGGGGGTGGGGATTCATCGCCGCCGACGCTCCCGCTTGGGTAAACCTAAAACGGATCTCGAGAATAAAGTGTGGTAATTAAAAAATTTAAAACAGGACGCAGATAAAAGCCGCAGAGGCAGGAGGCAGAGGAAACGTGAAGGGGTTGGGGGAGGGGGCTTCCCTCCTCCCTTTGGGGTTTACTGTGCCCCCACTCCCCGTCCTGTCCAGCCTCCACCCTTCCACTCGGCCAGGCTGTGAACGGGTCATCCGAGTGCAAAGGTGGCTTCGAGGAGACCGCACCTCCGGTCCTATATCTGTGTTGGTCGATTAAGTCTCATAACCTCCCCGTGCCTCAGTTTACCATCTGTAAACCTCCCCCTACACAAGCCCGGATGAATGTTCTTGTCTGCAAGGCGGCAACACTCGAGCTGAGCCTCTCGGCAGCCGTGACGAGGGCCGCGGCATTTGGTACAACAAAGTGTCTGTCCAGCGATAAACGCCGCCTTTGATTTCTCCCCTGCGCCGGGGAGGTTTTATTCCAGAAGGGGGCTGTTTATTCTTCCTGGAGAGCGGGGAGGGGGTTACTGGTTATTTATTCCTGTGAAGCAGCGCTCCTCAAACTTCGCGGTGCACCCGAATCCCTGGGGGTCTCGTTAAGATGGCCTTTCCGACTTGGGGTCCCCACCAGCGCCCCGGCGCAGCGGCGAGGCCAGCGCGCGAAGGAGCTCAGTGGTTTTTTTCTCTTTCATGAGTCAAAGGGGTGCCTGGCTGCTTTGGGGATCAGGTGGCCACGGGGCGGGTGGGGTGGGGTGGGCAGGTGTCCTCCCTGACTGCAGGGCGCGCAGGGTCAGCCTCCCCCGGGGTCTGGGGATCAGCTGTCAGAGCGTCCAGTCCTGCGGGCGGGGACGAGGACCTGCGGAGGGTTCTCGGGCCCCCTTGCTCATTTCATCTCCTGCTCAGCCTCAGACAAGGAGCTGTCAGCCTCTCCCTCCTCCCCTCCCCTCCCCCATCCGGCCGGCCTCCCCTCCACAGGCATTTGGCGCATAGAAGCAGCTCAGCCTTCATCAGACACTTCAAAGACTTTCCTGCCCAGGGGCTGGGGTGTCCCTGGAAGCCCTGGGAGCACTGGGGGTCGGCATCAAAGATGGAGTAGAACTGGGGCCGCCGCCCCCCCTTCAGAGAGGCCTTATCTCTTTGGGGGTGATCCCTCTCGCGAAAGACCTCATGATGGCAGAGGGGAGGGAGGTCCCCTTGGAAGGACAGGCCTTGTTCTCCTCCCGCCCTGTCGCCTTGGTCCCTGGAAGACGCCTGTGAGGCGGGGACAGGAGAGGTGGCATCCCGGGGACAGGAGAGGTGACCCCCCGATGGGCTCCCCCAGGCCTGTTTGTGTTTACACCTCGAGTCGGCTGATGGAGGCTTGTGGGTTCACCGAGTGGTTTGCTGTTGACAAGTGTCTTGTGGTTGATGTCGTTTACAGTCCCCAAAGGCAGGGGCCAGGGCCCGGCGCGCAGGGAGGACGCTCGTAAGACAGCAGGGCACCAGGCCTCGACCGCCACTGGGTCTTCGCAGGACAGGCTTGCTGCGAGCAGAGCGTCCAGCATCCTCCGCCCCTTCCCCCAAATATCGCTCCTCCCTACTCACGTGACAATGAAATGCCCCGCCCTCCTCCTTCCAGTTGTGTGTGGGGGACAGTTACCTTGGCTGAGAAGTACAGCTGGACTCTAAGGGGCTGCATGGTGATGGGGACCCCTCCCCAGCCAGCCGCGCAGACCTTCTGTCTGGGGATCACACACCAGAGGAATTCTGGAAGACAACCAGTAGCTGAGCCTGGTCTCGTTTCTGTGGCCATCGGCTGCAGCGGCTCATCCACCGAGGACAGCAGAGCCCAGGCCACCGTGTTTCTGCTCCCTGACTCCTCCATCTCTGCCCCCAACACACACACACACGTACACACTCAGTCACGCACGCTTACACTGTCATTCACATATACTCCCACACTCACATACCTATGTGCAAACACATGCACACACACTCACGCACAGATGCACATGCATTCATTTATGTCACACTCACACACACTCACGTACAGGCACACTTCCTGATACGCTTACACACACTCAGAAACTCACACTTGTGCACACTCACACACACATATGCATGCTCACATATTTACACATTCATTCAAGACATGATTTTTTTTGACACAGTCACGCATTCTCTGTTTTACACACACACACACACACACACACACACACTCCCCCAAACCCCGGGTTTCCACACAGAATCCTCAGAAGAAACACCCACTAGCATTTCAGGGAGTCCTGGCTGCTTCAGCTTCCAGGGAAGGAGGGAGGAGGCGTCGCTGGCCTGGGCACTGCCCTGTGCTCTGGGGAGCAGCGGAGGCAGCTGGGAGATGCGCACCTGCGTTACCTGTCACCGGCGCGGGCAGGAGCAGAAATCCATAGGGAAAGCCACTTAGCTGCTTCGTGACTTAGCGGCTCACGCTGGATGCCAAAAATGTTTTTTTAATCTTTCGTATGATGACATGACACGGGATCTCCTTCTTCCTTAAGGTTGAATAATATTCTGTTGTATGTCACACCACATCTTGTTTATCCGTTCGCATGCTAATGGACGCTTGTTGCTTTCATCTCTTGTCTGCCGTGAATAATGCTGTAATGAACATGAGAATGCAAATCTCTCTTTGAGATCCTGCTTGGAATTCTTTCTGATACACACCCAGAAGTGGGATTGCTGGATCGTGTGGTAATTCCATTTTTAATTTTTTGAGGAATCTTTTCTTTTCTTTTTTTTTTCCTGCAGTAGCCATCCCGGTGGGCGTGAGGTAGTATCTCACTGTGGTTTTGATTCGCGTTTCTCTCATGATGGGTCACGTCAAACGCCTTTTCATGAGCTTGTTGCCCGTTTGTTTTATCTTCTTTCTAGAAGTGCGTGTTCAAGGCCTTTGCCCATTTTTAAATGGAGTTATTCTTTAGTTGTCGAGTTGTAGGAGCTCTTTTTCTATTCCGGATACTAACCCTTTAACACAGTGGTCCCCAACCTTTTGGGCACCAGGGACCGGTGCTCCTGTGAGAATCTAATGCCTGAGGCGGAGCTGAGGCAGTGATGCTGGGCAGAGGCTGCAAACACAGATGAAGCTTTGCTTGCTCACCTCCTGCTGTGTGGCCCAGTTCCTACCAGGCCACAGAACGGTACCGGTCCACAGCCCGAGGGTTGGAGACCCCTGCTTTAACAGATATATGATTTACAAATGTTTTCGCCCATTCCTAAGTTGTTCTTCCACTCTGTTGATTTTTTTGCCTTTGATGCGCAAAAGTTTTTAAGTTTGATATCATCTCCTTTGTCTATTTTTGTTCTGTTGCCTGTGCTTTTGGTGTCAGATCCAAGAAATCATTACCAAATGCGAAGTCATGAAGGTTTTCCTCTGTTTTCTTCTGGAAGTTTTATAGTTTTAGGTCTTACGTTAATCTGTTTGGGTTAGTTTTTGTGTATGGTGTAAGGTAAGGGTCCAACTTCATGGAATTGGTTTTTGTACATGGTATGAAGAAGGATCTAAATTAATTTTGTTCTTTATGTGTGGCCAATTGACCCAGCACTGTTTATCGAGATTATTCTTTCAGCATTGTTCCGTAGCACCACCTTTATAACAAATCAAGTTTGCATATATGTAGGCATCTGTTTCTGTTCCTAGACTATCCATCTAGTTTGTTAATTTGGTCTAATTTATCTAACATCTCACCATTACCACAGTATCTTTATTATAGCAATTAATATCTTCATGTCAGAGCAATTTGTCATTCTTTAAGATTGTATTGGCTATTCATGACTATTTGCATGTCTATAAAATTTTAGGATCATCTCGTCAATACAATACAAAAAAAAACATATCTGTTGAGGTTTTGATTGGGATTGTATCAAATCTAGCAGTCAGTTTTGGGAGAGTTGTCATTTTTATAATATCGACTTTTCAATTTATGAATATAGTGCATTCTTTATATAGTATATCCTCTTTAATTTTCCTCAGTAATCTCTTGTGACTTCCTAATAGGAGCCTTGCATACCTTGACCAATTTTAGTCCTACCTAAATATTTAAGTTATTGTAAGTATAGTTTTTAAAAAGTTTATTTTCTAATTGTTAGATGTTCGTATATAGAAATACAATTCATTCTGTGTGTTGAATTTATATATTCTAATAGTTTTCTAAATTCTCTTATTCATTTCGGTTTATCGATCATTTTTTAAGATGCTCTATGTATACAATTCTCTTATCTGCGAATAATAATCCTTAGTCTGTTATTTTTTTTTCTTGCCTTATTGCACTGGTTAGGTCTTCCAGTTTGGTGTTGAATAGAAGAACTATTGGTACTGGGATCTATGTCCCTTTTTTCTCAGGCGGTGATTTTAAAGTTTCATTATTAAATATAATATTTGCAATAGACTGTAGGGTTTTTTGTTTTGTTTTGATTTTTGTTAATACTTCTTATCAGGTTAAGAAAGTGTTCTTCTATTCCTAGTTAATGAAGACTTTTATTTTTTTAAACCATAAATGGTTGCAATATTTTATCCAATATTTTATCCAATACATATTCTGCGTCTATTGAGGCAATAATAATTTTTTCTTATTGATTCTGCTAGTATCGTCAGTTATGATGATTAACTTTCTAATGTTAAATGAACCTTATACTACTGGAATAAACTCAACTTGGTTTGGATATGTTATCTTTCTTTTATAACTCAGGATTTGGCTTGCCAACCTTGTATTTACAATGTGCATCTTTATTCATTAGATACATGGACATGTAAGAATATGTAATTGGAGTTGTAGATTCCAAAATTTTATGTATATGCATTAAGTCAAATTTGCTATTCATGCGGTTAAAATCTATTATAGCCTTACTGATTATTTGTCTGTTTTATTGTAAATTTCGGAGCTATATTAGAAATCTCCCTCTATTACTATAGACTTACCTATTTTTCTTGTAGTACTGAAAATGTTTGCTTTATGTATTTTGAAGTTATCTTGTTCATTGCATGAAAATTTAGAATTATTATATGATCTGTTTATGAATCGAAACTTTTAGTATTACAAACATTTATGTCTCTAGTAATGTTATTTTTCCTTTAAAATCTACTTCATTTTAGTACAGTTATACAAGCTTTCCTTTGTTTCATGTATGCATGGTCATCTTCTTCCAGAGAGAATTTTCATTTGCTTCTACAAGGTACCTGAGGACGTGAGCGATATGACATCACCTTAATCCAATTTCCATTGAGATTATTCACATTTGTCTTTGCCACCAAGTACATCCTCTGCCATTTTTCTCTTTCTCTCCCAGCTGCCTGTCAACCTCCTAACTTACCTTTCTAGATTATGGCCAGCTTTAATGACCTCCCTAGAAAAAAATAACCGCTGCTCCCCTCATTCTGTTCCTTCACCTCCCACTGCACTCATCACGCTGGATTGTAATTACCAGTTCACATGTCAACTCTCCCCTATAAAGTGAGTAGTCTTTGCAGGCAAGCGCCTTGTCATCTTGACATTTTTCTATTTCCAGTAGCCAGCACATAGTAGGCGCTCAAGAAAGCATGCATTCAATGCTGAATGAAGACAAGGAACTGTCACCATTTTACAGAAAAGGAAATAAAGTTCAGAGAGTTGGGATGGCTTGCTCAAGGTCACCCTGGGTCAGCAGGGCTCAAAGCCAGGTCTTCTGATGCCCAAGGCTGGTGCAGCCCGCAGTTCCCAGAATAAGCAGCACCCTTTGTAGAGGGCCAGCCCCATGAGCTTGCGGACCACCCCAGCTCTTGGTCCAGAGCTCCGCACCGCCTGGACCCACCCTGAGGAGCTCTCCAGGGCCCCTCTCCCCCACTCTCCTCTCTCCAAGGAGGCTGACTCATGTGGATCCCAGCAGAGTGCCTGGACTCTGCTCCTGTTGGAGCTGGCTGCCAACCTACTCTTCGATCGCCATGGCAGAGTTCGCTGAGATCAAAGACATCCATCATCTCCGGAATGGAGAGTTGAGTTTGGCCAAGAACTCCGGGAACAAATGCCTGATGTACCCAAGGTGCTGCCCTCAGAGGGGAGATTCTGCAGCATGAAATGGTCCATTCTTCACAGGACATGTTTCTGCAAAACCTCAGGTCCTGAAAGGGAGCCACTTAAGCAGTCAGAAAGGAGGCTCTCGTGGGGTTTTTCTTTCTTTCTTTTTCTTTTTCTTTTTGCTTTTCTTGTCTTTTTTAACCTTCTGCTTCTGACTTTGCCAGTCTGTGTGTGTCTCTCTCACCCTGGAGCTTTCTTTTCAATACTGGCCATTCGTGGAGTCAGCTCTGCCCTCTCTGCTTGTGACAGGTGGGAGAGAAGAGCCGCCTGCCTCTAATGAGGGGCCTTCCAGGCCCCACTGCCCTCGGTTTTGATGCCTGGGGAGAGGATGTACAGGCAAGGGGCAACTGGATCAGAAAGGCCCCACTGAACAGACATCACAGCCGAGCTCAAAGAGCGCAGGAAGTAGAACAAAGAATAAAAACATTTACAGAAGTGCTACAGTATAAGGGGGAAAAGTACCAGCAACTCTAACAAGGTCAATGGTGAGGGGGAAAAAAAAATTTTTTTTTTTTTGAAAGGAATTGCTGAAGGGAAAAAAAGAGAGAAACCTCAAAAAGGAGCCGAGGACTCGGAGTCGGGCCTGCTGGTTGGCTTCTGGAACATTTTCCTTGATATCTTCCCATGAAGCGCTATTTCTGCAAGACTTCAATACGTTGGAAAAGTTTATGCAACTGCTTAGGAGGAGGGTTAGCAGTTGTGAGTCACCATCATCAGCTCGGTGGGTGTTTGCTTTCAACACGGGCCTCCTGTGGGACCACATGAATGGAGCCTTTCTGGTTCTTTGGCACGTGCTGGGTGGGGTGGGGTGGGGTGGGGGGCGCCTGGCCAACCACCTATTTCAAGAGAGCGTGGGGCGCTGGGCCTCCGTGGCAACTAAGAACAAAGCGAAGGGACCGACGTTGCCTGGCGCTCTGGAAGGTCTTGGTGGCACCGATGCTGTTCTGTGACTTTGTGTAAGTTTCCTGAGCACTCCGAGCCTCAGTTTCTTTACCCGTAAAATGGGTATGGGTGGGATCCCCTTTGCAGGATTCGTCTGAGGAGTGTGACGCCCAGCCAGCATGTCGAAAGGACTCCATGTACAGTGGTTCCTCTTTTTTCTTTTTAAACTTATTTATTGCTGATAAAGGGGACGTTAAGATAAAACGTCTCCAACCTGGGGCTTCTGAGCTAATGGAATGGGCTTTTATACGCCTCTCTCCCAGGAGATTTTTAATGGGACAGGCAGTGTTAGGTCTTAGGTGTGGTGCTAAATTCTTTGTTGTCATTTCGTGGATTATCTGTGGCAAGTATTTTAATCTGGGTTCCTTTTGCAGCCCAGTGAGCTTGAGGGTTGGTTCTCATTGCCCTCCATTGTGCATACGTGATTATTTTTTTAATTAAAAAAATTTTTTAGCAGCAGCCATGTGGTTTATTAAGCCGTGCCTTAGCATGAGCACTGGGGTTTGTCCACTGTGCTTTGGACATATAAAGCCCAAGAGTTCTGCCAGTTCTTTTCGGGTGACGACACCAGGAAATTGCCAGCTAAGTGGGTGTTAAACATAAGCTCATCATCTGTCATCTTCACATGGCCAATGGCCACTGCCAGACACAGTTCCTTCCTCCGGCACTTAATCGTGGATCATGTCATCGGCTTCAGCCACCATATTCTCACTGTGGGTCAGCAAGGAAGGGGACACCCCTGACTTATTCAGGCCTGGGCCCAGGACTTGTGGGATCTGCTCCATTGGAGACTCTGAAGCCAGAAAAGTATCCTACTTCTCGGCCAGTTTCTTATTGGAGGTAACCTAAATGTCCATCAATGGATGCACAAAGATGTGGTATATATAAGCAATGGAATATTACTCAGCCATAAAAAGAGTGGAATCTTGCCATTTGGGACAACGTAGATGGACCTAGAGGGTATTATGCTAAATTACATAAATTAGATGGAAAAAGACAAATACCACATAATTTCACATATATGTGAAAACTAAAAAACAAAATAAACAAACAAACAAAACAGAAACAAACTCCTAGACACAGAAAACAATTTGATGGTGCCCAGGTAGGAGGAGGGTTGGGGGCTGGGTGAAAAAGGTGAAGCGATTGAGAAATAAAAATTGGCGGTTATAAAAACGGTTATAAAAACAGTTGATTGTTATTGTAAATAATGCTACAATGAACATAGGGATGCATAAATCTTTTCAAATTTGTGTCTTAGATTTCTTTGGATAAATACCCAGAAGTAGGATTACCGGGTCTTACGGTAACTCTATTTTTAATTTTTTAAGGAAACGCTGTACCATTTTCCATAGTGGCTGCTCCAATTTACAATCTCACCAACAATGCACACGGGTTCCTTCTATCATTTTGGTTTTTGAAACTTCTTTCCTTTTTGGCACTATAAGCTGCTCCAGGCTCATCTTAAACAATACCTGTCCTGTCCCTAGAAAGAGTCAGTTCTCCAATGAGCCCTGGTTCCTTGAAGTGGAGAATGGTATTGGACCCCAACATCTAGGAGCTGGTATGCTCCTTCATACTGAGGCGTTACTGCTTCTGGTCCCCGTGAAAATAGGATTTTCGTCTGTTCTGTTCACCGGTGAACCCCAAGTACTACGGTACCTGTCACATAATAGGTGATCAACGAGTATTTGTTGAATAAATTAACGATCAGATAATCTTCAGAACCCCTCTGTAAAATTGGCATTATTATTATTATCATTTTATAAATGAAGTGACAAAGTCAGGGAGGCTAAGAAATTTGCTAGAGGTGTGCGGGTAGAGCAGGGATTCCGAATGGCACAGCAAGGATTCAAATCTCGTCTGACTCCAAAACCACTGAGTTCGCATTATCTGCACACTTGCCTGACTGTTCTCTTTACTGACTCTGGTAATCCGAAGATCTTTTTAAAACAATGTAACTCTTCATCTGTTTGTAGTGATGCAGACTAGCAGGATGAAAAGAGTTTGCAGGAGAGGATCAAACAGACCTGGAATTAATTTGGGCTCCATCCTTTAGTAGCTATATGACCTTGGGCAAGTTGACTTATTCTCTTTGTGCCTCGATTTCTTTGACTGTAGCAGGTAGGTAATAATAGTACATGCCTCGCAAAATTGTTGAGAATATGAAAAGCAATACCTGTGATCTAAGGACTCTGCCTTTCCCCCATCTAATGTATTTGACACCCACCATATACCTCATCCAGAAAATAAGCATCGTGATTCTCCTAAGTTCAAAGAAAGTTTCTGTTTCCTCACTATAGGATGCAAGGAAAGAAGACACACTCTTACACAGGAAAAAACCATATTTAAGAGAGCGATGTGTGGCCTAGCTAACTGACTATAAGGGTGACAATGGATCCCAACTCGTTAGCTGCAGACAACTATGGAAAATAAAATTATTTCAACATCTTCATATCTGCATGAGTTCTAGGTACTATGAATAGGCTGAATAAATACGATATCTTCTACATGTATTTCATACTGCTTTTTCAAGTGTTGGTAAATGATGTTATGGTTAATAAAGCGTAATTCATTTAAAAATAGTGTAAAATTGTTGGTTTAGTAGACACTTAATAAATAGTAGCTATTACTATTACTATTATTATTATATTACGTGTCAGGAAAATTAACTCAATCTATTTCTCCAAGTCCTTTGTAGCCCTGGATGCCTGACTCTGGCTCAGCATACAATTTCTACTCAAATAATCAAATTTTAAAAATTCTCTTAATAGTTTAAATAGCATTTTTTAGTAGCATTTTTAAGAATTTTCTATGTGGAAAAGTCATCTTTGATCTCTTTCCCACTTTTCCTCTTATTCAATTTTCTTGTCTTATTTCATTGGCCGGGATCACCTGTATAATGTCAGGTAGATACACAATGCAGTGATAGAGATCATCTCTATATTGTTTCTGACTTTAAAGGGAAGCTTGTAATGTTTCTATATTAGATATGAAATTTTTTGAGGTTATCAGATGAGAAGGTTCCTTTATATTTCCAATTTACTAAAGTGCTTATTGAATGTTTGATTTTGCACATATCTGGGATGATTATGTGATTGTTCCGTTTTAATCTGTTAATGTGTTGAGTCACGTACCTAGATTTTCTGATGTTAATTAGAAACATATGCCTAGGATACTCTCTTGCCAAGTAAAGCTTACTACGTAGTCTTTATTATTATTTTTTAATGTATTGCTGGATTTCATATACTAGTATTCTTTCACTATCCTCAGCAGTTCTTTTATTTTTATTATGATAAAAGTCTTCCTAGAACTTTACTGAAGTATAATTGACATACGATACATTGCACATATTGAAAGCGAACAATTTGACAAGTCTTAGCGTATGCATATACCTGTGAAGTCATCACTATAATCCAGGTAAGAAACATATTCATCGCCTCCAGAAGTCTTCTCATGCTTCTTCATGTTTTATCCTTTTTCCCTCTCTACCCTGCCTCCTGGCTGTCCCCAGGTAATCACTGAGCTCCTTCCTATATATCAGCTTGCATTTCTCCCCTGCTTGCAGCTCTGCCTGACACAGAAAATCATGCTGGGAGGTCAGAGTCACCTGGACTTTTGGGGACAAACAGCTCCTATCTATGTAATAGGGATGATGATACTCTCCCGGAGAGGTGAACAATTAAAAGAAAAAAAATATGGGTGGTGTGCTTAGAACAAACTAGGCCTACAGTAAGTGTATTAGCTTCCAATTGTGGCTGTAACAAATTACTACGTACTTACTGGCTTAAAACCACAGCGATTTGTTATCTTATAGTTCTGGAGCATAGAAGTCCTAAGATTAAGGTATCAGCAGGTTTGGGTTCCTTCTGGAGGCTCCACAGGAAAATCCGTTTTCTTATCTGTACCGGCATCTGGAGGCCACCTGCCGTCCTCGGCTTCTTCCTCCTACTGCTCGGACCTCGCTTCTGTCATCACATCTCTTTCCTTGATTCTGACCCTCCCGTCTCCCTCTTACAGAGACCTGGGGATGGCATCGAGGGCCCACTGAAATAATGATGCAGGACAATTGCCCTATCTCTAAATTCTTAACCACATCCGCAATGGAGTGTGTATTTTAGATTGGTGCAAGGTACAAGCTCAAGAGTGACTCTTTCTCGAAACGTCTCTTGGACAAGAGACAAGGAGATTCACAAAGGCCGCTCGTGGAAAAGCAGTCAGTATGCTACTAAATATGAGGAAATACAGACGTTTGAAGCCAGTGATAAAGCTAACTAACGGCGGATGCTGGATGTCGACATACTCCAAAGTAAGATTTTCTGCAAAATATAACACAGTCATGCCCCCTTGTTCATAGCAGCAGGGTTCACAACAGCTAAAACGTGGAAGCAACCCATATATCCATCATGAATGGGTAAACAAAGCGTGGTACATACATACGACGGAATGCTATTCAGCCTTAAAAAGGAAGGCAATTCCGCCACAAGCTATGGTGTGGATGGAACTTGACGACATTATGCTAAATGAAATGAGGTGCACGCGGTATGATTCTGCTTATCTCTAGACCAGTCAAATTCATAGAGATAGAAAGTAGAACAGCGGTAGCCAGAGGATGAGGGGAAAGGGAACGGGGAGTTATCGATTAATGGGAACAGATTTTTAGTTCTGCAAAACGAAAAGAGTTTTGGAAATGGATAGTGGCGATGGTTGCAGAACACTGTGAATACACTTACTACTGCTGAACTGTACACTGGAAAATAGTTAAGATGACACATGGTATGTGTATTTGACGACAACTTTTAAAAATTAATAAGAAAAAAAAAAGAAAGATCTTGCTGCTCCGGATAATTGAGGCTGAATTAACTCTTAAAGGTGAGGGAAGTGTAACCGAGGCAGGGGGATCAGCCTGTGCCAAGGTGGGGGTGTCAGGCAGGAGCCCCGTTAAGATCTGAGTGGAACGGAGGTGCTGGGGCCCTCTGCAGAGCTGCGGTGTGTCTGGTGGGGAAGCGGGTGGGGGTCAGGCCGGTGGGGTGACTCCTGGGTCCTTTGCCCCGTCCATCTGTGCTGTTCTGGGAACGTGAGTCAGCCCGCGGAGTCAGCCCGCGGTGGGCCGAGGATGTCACAGAAACCCCGCCACTCCTCCCGGAGTCGGTCCTTCCCATTCCCACCCCCAGGATCAAAGCGAGCCTCGCTCTCACAGGAGCCCTTTGCTCATTTCCTCGATTTCCTGGCGACCTACTTTCTCGTCCCAGCTCTTTATTCCTGCTCTCCCAACAACTTCTTCACCCCGGTCCTGCTGTGCTGGAAGGAAAAGACGCTGACCTTCCAGCCCAGATGGCGGCCCTCGGGCCGCCCCTGGCTCCTCACGCTGGTGAGAGCGGGGCCAGGCCTGAGTTCCCTCCATCCTGCGGCTCCGGGGCATCCCCAGGGACCCGTGGGCGCCGGCGCCCCTTTGTTCTTCCAGTCCCCACCAGCAGGGTGTCCCACCAAGCTGGAGGAGCCCCACACCAGGTGTGCCCTCTCTTTTTCCCTTTTGAAGAAAAAGAAAAATGTATCTTTTTTCCTAGTTACAAGCGACGCATTCATGGTGAGTGTAGAAATTTGGATAATACAGAACATCAAAAAATTAAATTAAAAATTACTCACCGCGCCCCACCCAAAGAGAACCATTAGCAGTTCATGTGTCTTCTCTCTCTCAATCCATTTATATTTAAGTTGCATGGGAATGCATTTCATTGTTTACTTACATGCACACACATGCAACTATATAACACACGGTAACAATATAAGCAATAATCAAGATTACATAATATATTTTCCCGTAAGTGGGCTTTTTTTTTTTTTTTTTTTTTTTTTTTGGTATTCTCGTCTTATGAGAGTCGAGTAGAAGTTATCAGGAAGAGAAATTAGAGCGGACCCTCCTGGCCAGGGCGATGAGTCCGTGTAATGGTGCACGGGCTGAAGGAACAGCTCCGAGCACCCAGAATGATCTTTGGGGACTAGAACGTGTCTTACCCGATGGAGTTGGGATGGAAACGAGGGGTTTTTTTTTGTTTTTTTTTTTTTGGCAGAGTGGGAACCATGTTAGGCTATCGACTTTCTTCCTCCCTCACTGAGTGGGATCGAGGCGTGTTTATGGTAGGACATGGCTATTTTGCCTCTTTTAGAGAGAAGTGGGCAGCAACGACCAGGAGTTTTGAAAGTTGCGCGTTCATCATTCGCTCATTCGTACCAAGCATTTATAGAGTATGTATCACTTGCCTATTGCTATGTAATAAACGACCTCGAAATGCAGCAGCCTACACAGTAATAACTGTGTATTATCTGTTTTCACTTTTGTGGGTCGGGAAGTCAGAAGCTGCTTAGCTGTGGGGTGCCAGCTCAGGTTCTCTCATGAGGTTGCAGTCCAGAGGCTGGGGCCACAGTCACGTGATGTCTCGACAGGATCCGCAGGATCTGGTTGCAAGTGGCTCATTCGCTCACCTGCGGGCAGAAGGCCTCAGTTTCCTGCCATGTGGACCTCTCCATAAGTCTGTTCGAGTGTCCTCAAGCCAGGAGGCTGGCGTCCCCTGAACCAAGTGATCTGAGGGAGGGGGGCTGGGCGGGACGAGGAAGCAGTAATACTTTTTATGACCTAAGCTGAATAGTTGCATTTTCTATCATTTCTGCAGTGGGCCAGCCCTAGTCAGGTCGGCTCTGTTCGGTGTGGGAGGGAGCCGCACGAGGCCAGGACAGATATCAAACGAGGTGTCTCATCCTCGGGAATATGACCGTGCCGTGGACGCCGATGCCCACGTTGCGCTGATACTCAAGCCCGGTTTGCAGGTCACCTTAGAGGTGTGGCCAGAGGGGACTGGTCTCAGCCTGGGGACACCCTCGCTCGCTGTGACCCGGCATCGCGGCACCACCAACCAAGGCTGTGCCTGATGGATAGAAACAAGGTTCGGGCTCATGGTCTACACCAGGTCAGTCCTTAATGGAAAATCCGTTTTGTTCCACAGCAAGTCAGTGGCACGGCAGAGGGGCTGGAGGTTGGCCCGCAGCTCGGGCTCCCTGACCACTATCACGTTCCACGATTTACCCTTCCAAAACTATGGCTCGTAACGACTCTGATACTGTCATTGACTGCCTCCCTCACCCTCCTACTAAGGTTCTTTGCTATTCCTTGCCAGCTCGCTCTCTGTCCGAAACGTATTGGGTGGCTGTTTATTTTCAGCAGTAGCTAGAAAAAAACCCTACATCCCACCTGGCCTCTCTCTGCATTCCGTTTCAGTGTGCCAACCCCTGGGCTAATGGCCACCCATTTAATGGTCACATCCCTTCTACCCTGTTCCCCCCCTCATCTTCGACATTTTATCTTTCGGGGTGTAATGGAGTGGGTGGCTACTTTCCTTTCCAGGTCGTCCTTCTCCTCACCAGCGACATGTTTGAAAGGCATTTGAATGTGAAACTAAGCTCTGGCTCCCTCGCCCATTTCCCACGGCACTAGTCCAGACACGGGGACAAGTCTGATTCCCCATCCACGTGACTGCTTCCCGAATGCTGGGACCCGGCGTTTATGCATCTCCTAGGCTTCCCTTCTCTAGGCGAAGCGTCCCTAATGTCTCTAGCCATTCTTCATTTGAATAGTGTCCAGTCTTTCCACCGTCCCGGTTGACGTCCTCCCGATGTGCTTTAGTTTCCCCAGGCCCTTCCTCGAGCGTTCCCTGAAACTGCAGGTGGAGTTCCAGATGCACCTGGCCCGAGCCATGCAGACTTTGCTCCCTTCGATGCAGTCTGACGTTGCCTCTGCCTTATAGCAACCGCCTCACATGGGCGCCTCGTCTTAATTTGCAGGCGACTAAAACTCTATAGCACTGTTTCTCTTAACATGTGTTCTCGTTATACCGTTCTGTACTTGCACGGTGGATTTTTTGGACCCAAGTCCATGCTCGTACCTTTCTATCTCCTCCAAGAGCTCCTTCTCATGCAAGTCAGGCCCTGTCCTAATCTGGTGAAGTTATTCAGAATCCCAAGTTGGTCACCTAGCTGTCCCTCTGGCCTTGGGTCAACAGCCGATTTGATACGCATGCTTTCTAGACCTTAGTCCAAATCATTGATGAAAATGTTGAATAGAATTGGACCAAAGACACAGCCTTCGGCTACTAGAAATCTTTCCTGGGGTCAGAGAACACACATCGCCAAAAGCAACCTGCAGAAGTGTTTGGTTTGGCCTGCATAGTATTTTCTCTTTTTCAACTTTGAATCGGTGGCCGACATTTGGATTTCTAGCTTCTCCGGATAGATTAAAGATATCTCAACACTGGGTCTGCAATCCAACATGACAACCACCAGCTAGTGCGGCCAAAGCAGCGTGCGTACTTGTGTAGACGGCACCTCCACCTGGATGTGCATAGTAACCACAGCCGTTAGGCAAGACGGAGGCTTTCCATTTTACCTCCGTCCCCACCACTCCCTAATGCTAAGCTCTCGGCCCACCGGTATACCTGTCTCACTCCCTAAGGCACCGAGTGAGCAGACCCTACTCCCTATCTATCAGCACCCTTTGAGCAGAACCTGTCAACTAGTTATAAGTCCTCCTAACCGCATCATCTCCCGGTCACATGCGCTCCCCTAGGTTTTATGAGAGATCTTGCCAAATGCTGTGGAAAACAGTTCACGGCACATCCTTGATTTACCAGATTAAGACTGTAGAAGATGAAATTGAGATTAGCTTGGCCTATCTCAGTCTCAGAAACCTATTCTGACTCTTAACCATCACCGTATGCCTTTCTAAGAGCATACCAAGTGTCCTTTAAGACATTGATTTGAGGACTTTTTTAACCTGGTTTAAAAAGTTTAACCTAGAATTGGTAATCAACACACCTAACAAGCATGCAGAAGACACCTTCTCCTTTATGACAGCTAGGAGTATGTTTACCCATCTTCAGTTTTCAGGTACTTCTGTTGTTCTGCATGAAGTCTGGTTTGGCATGACTTTCACAAATCCTCTGTGATCTCTGGAGTAGAACCATCCAGGCCAGGAGATTCAATTCATCTGGACTCAGTAACTGTTCCTAGTAGGACTTCAATTCCTTTTACCAATGTCTGTTCTACTCTGCTCAGTCTGATTGTTCTCTTCCCAGACAGAGAAGCAAGAGGAGATGGCTCATCTCATTCCCCTTTTCCATCCTAAGTACTGTTAGCGTTCAGCTCTAACGGCAGATCTACCCCCTTTCTTGTCTTAACTATCAATTTAAAAAAAAGAAAAGCCCTTTATACTGTTGTAGCAGAGACCGCGAGATGTCCACCAGCGATCTGCGCTTTCCCTGTCACAGTGTGGGTTGTATCTGGCAAGGGCCGCCCTGCCAGCGACTGCACTCCCAGCCTGCTTTGCAGCTAGGCGGGGCCCCAGGAGCAGGTCTGTCCCATGGAACGTGACAGAAGCGAGGAACATCACTTGCGAACTAAAGAGCTTAGGAGGTGAGTGGTCTTCTTCACTTGAACCTGCCGAGAGCAGAGGGCGCCAAGACCTTGGCTGCAGGAGGAGACACAGGCTGCGAAAACCGTGAATCCCAGCATCACCGCGTGGAAGGCCGCGAGCCGATGGGAGCACCTCATTGAACTGTTCCACGAGTGAGGAACGGCCGGTATTACCTCACGCCCCTGAAATGGTGTGCTTCACTGCTTTTACTGGCTGGCCTTGCCCTCGCTAATACAGGCAGCCGATGTGTTTTTCAGAAATCTCAGCTGGCGGACATTATCCATTTCTAGACTACGCCCGTATCTTTGTCCGTGTCTTCTCCTTTTAGGACCTCAGCCCTCTTGGCATCCCTTTCGCAGTTAGTCTTTTCAGGCATTACCCCGTTTTGCTTCCTCATTGGGACCAGTGTCAGAACTCCATTTTTCATAAGCGTCCAGCTCTGCTGCGGGATTGTGTACAGGACTCCAGAATCGCGCACCTGGGCTCTCTCCCCAACATCACCCGGCCTCTAGGAGCCTCTCAGATCGATGAATCACACCAGAGGTTGTACATGAGTTAGGATAGCACCAGATGCTAAATAACCCCCAAGACAAACAATGACTCGAGCAAAATGGATGTTGATTACTTACTTACATAAAGTCGACACAGGCTTGTCGAATTAGGAGCAGGCTTCTCCTCTGATTCAGGGACCCAGGCCCCTTCCATCCTCTCACGGTGCCACCTTCGACACCTGGCTTTCCAGATGTTTTGATGGCCAGGCTTGGCGCTCACTGCTTCTGCACTGCCACAGCCAAAAAAAAAAGAGTCTGGGAAGCGTTGTCGAGCCGTGGGACCGGGGAGAAGAAGGAGTTTGAAGCAGTTGGTCAGTCTTTGCCACAAAGTGTAAGTTTCCTTCTACCTCAGAAGCCTCTTTTGTAGATTTTAGCTCATGTATATATACATATATATGTTCTTCAGTGACTCAGATTATGTATGTTGACCACTCGCTCTATGCTAAAGAGTTTAAGATGAGTGCAGTCTGTCCCCCCTCCTTCCCCCAGGAGCATTCACGGGTTTCTCTGCTTACATGTCTGTCCACCCTTAGGGATCCCTAGGCCGGGCTCTTGAGCGTGCCCTCCTGCCCTGTGCCTGCGCCGGGACTTGGTCATCCTGTAGTCCAAGTGGTTTCGACTTCCGAATCACCACGAACTCTTTCCTCCCAATTACCCTGCTGCGAGGTGCCGCACAAGCCACGAGGGATACGGGAGTAAGCGAGAGGGAATCTGCACTCAGAATAATCCCGTCAGGTGGGCAGGACGTGTGTTTTCACTCTGATTTGGAAGTCGAGCCAAAAGGTCTGCACCTCTAGCCACTGGCGGATGAGAGCTGGGGTGCGGGTCCCCTGACTCAGGTCACGCTTTGCACTGAGGTGACAATGAATGGCACCTGCCCGAGTTTCCTTTTATGCTTCTTGCTCATTTGTGCAAATTAGCTCAAGCCTGCTGGTCTGACATCAGAAAGAAACTAAACTTTAGGAAAGAAAAACTTTAAGAAATGCGGAAACCTAGATCTCGTCCTCGGTCCTGGGTTAGGGTGGTGGGATAGCGCCGCCCCGACTTCTATGCGTGAGGGCGGTGGAGACCAAGTGGTAAATGAGGACTCCCCACCTGGGGCCTCCCCGTGTGGCAATCACACCTCACAGTTTGGCCCTAAAGCTCAGGCTGCTGCCGTCTGGTGAACTCCTCCTCCTAGACATTCATGCTGTGGATTCACTGGCATCCTTCTGAACAAATCCCCAAACATTTGGTTGTCTCTCAAGTTACTGCTTACCTAATACTCTTTGGTTCTGCTTCTAAGTCACAGGGATGCAGAAAGGACACCATCTACTATGGTCCTGGCCACCATGCATCCCCTGCCAGGTTTTCTCTGGGCCGATGACAGTGCCAGCCATGCACACAGGCCTGCACGGGAGCCAGCCATGGGACACGGTCCCAGTCCAGGCCCTTCTCAGGCTGCTCCAGGGCAGAGAGACGCTCTGTGTGTCACCATAAAACAACCCTGGACATGGAGAGATGGAGCCAACAGGTTTTCCAAAGGTGAGGCCTTCTGGACTCACCTGCATAGAATGGATGAAAGTCACCTTGAATGAAAAGTCCAAAGTTCATAGATATCTTTCCTTATTACACCAAACAAATCATGTTTATTATAGAAAGCTCTGAAAGTAAAGGATCTAAAAGTCACTTCTACTCTCATCACTTAGATTTAATTACTCTTAACACGTTGGTCTCTGCTACGGATTGAATTATGTCCCCTGGAAAGGTCCTCTCCCCTGATGTGACTGTATTTGGAGATGGGGCTTTTACAACGTAATTAAGGTTAACTGAAGTCATAAGGGTGACATCCAAATCTGATAGGACCGGTGGCCTTAGAAGAAGTAGAAAGAGAGACCGACCGATGTCTGTCTGTCCGTCCGTCTGTCTCACACGCTCTCTCTCACCCCCTCTCTCTTTTCATATGCATGTCCTGAGGAAAGGCCATGTGAGGACGTAGTGAGGTAGAAGGCAGGCAGACGTCTCCAAGCTGAGGAGAGAGTCCTCCCCAGGAGCCAGGTCAGCCAGCACCTTGACCTCGGACTTCCCAGCCTCCAGAACTGTGAGAAAGTAAATTTTTCTTGTTCTGGACACTCAGCCTTATAATATTTTGTTA
The DNA here is from genome assembly GCF_014176215.1 of Rousettus aegyptiacus. NCBI lineage: Eukaryota > Metazoa > Chordata > Mammalia > Chiroptera > Pteropodidae > Rousettus > Rousettus aegyptiacus. The sequence goes on from NW_023416309.1 coordinate 106,203,360, forward strand.
TGGCAGCCTGACCTGACTCATACAATGTTGATACTATTCTTTCTCTACAGACGTTTATTTTTATTTACCAAAATACAAAACTATATAGATAGATAGATAGATATAGATATAGATATATTTATCTTAATTATAAAGTATGAATTGTGTTCTATGTCACCCTGTCATCAATTATCATTTCACATGTCACGTGTAATGTTTATAACGTGTTTAATCATGATTATTCTTCGGTGCGGCTCTGCTACAGATTATTAAGCAATATTCTAGTTTGTAGACATTTAGGTCATTTCAAAAGCACCGCCCTTATCAACAGTGCTACAAGGAACATACCTAGAGCATGGTCTCTGGAGCCTGAGTGCCTAGGTTCAAATCCTGGCTCTGCAACTCAGGAGCTCTGCGAATCAGCTTCCTCACCTGTAAAATGGGTGTAATAAAAGAACCTTCCCCCTAGGGTTGTTCTGACAGTCAAAGGTGCTAACGCAAGGAAAGCAACTAGAATGGAGACTGGTACATGCTCAGTGAAGAGGGAGCAGATTAAGAGCTGCCTCCAGGCCGAGGACGGTTTTCGTGGCCTCCCAAGAGGCTTCCCATCCAGGTGAGCTGCGCCTCGCCTTCCACAGGGCGGTTGCAGCGAGGTCTCTCCAAGCCGCCGCCTCTCCTGCGTCGTCTTTCGACGGTTATACGTGCAGTTCCCACCCCCGTCTGCGGGAAGCCAATGCTGTGGGAACACACGAGCATTAGAGAACCGTGTGAAGCCAGCTCCCATGCCCTTCCGAGTTTCCAATCAAATATTAGGCTCTTAATATAGAAAAACAGGCTGTCCCCAAAGGGAAGGAAACAGCAAAAACTCATCTGTGGTTAGTGTAGGAAGAAATTTAACTCCGGCTTGTTGAAGAAGCGAGCATGCTTCTTGTCCAAGAGACCCCAGCTGGAGAGGCTGGGCTCCCAGTTAAGCCCTATTTCCCCCTCTGTTATTCATAGCAGTCCCATCCCCGCTGAAAGAAAGAGAGAGGGAAAAAAGAGAGCGGCACCCCCCCCACCCCTCAAAAAGAAAGGAATCCAGATTTCAAAACGCTCAGGCTTATTTCTCTCTCACAAGTCAACTTCAGAAACCTGTCCACCCCTCCATCAAAGAGCGGAGCTGTTTGAAGCCACCCCCTCCCCAAGCCTACCTGCTGATTATTCAGGAAAATATTATATTGACATGACTCTTTAGGCTACAAAGGCTTTGCAGTGTTTGGGTACAACCTTGTGACTCTCTTGAACTCACACATGATTAAAAATTTAGACGGCTAACTTTGAAACAATCAAATGCATTAGAAGCTTCTTAATGAGCCGCTTTCTGAACTAAAGCCCTTGCAAACTTTAGAAAAGTGTTTCTGTGGAAATTCTATTGTCTTTGATCTGGTAGAGTCGCGGCAGGGTGGATTTATTTCAAGTTTATTTTTTGGCACACTGGTCCTCCCGAAATATTGGGAGATATCTTTCTTAGCAAGACGTGGGAGCAAACAATGGTGCTGTCTCTTTCATTTATCTGCAATTTGACAGGAGTGCAGTTTATTAACTTGAAAAGAGGCAGAGACATTATCTGAAGCCCAGAGACTCTAGTGGAGATTGCCTTCCTTTTGTGCCAGTGGGAGCTGGCGACATTTTGAACCTACTCACCATTAAATGCCTTCCCGAGTGTTGGAAAAGGCTTTAAAAAGAAAGCCAAGGCATTTATGATGTAAATTCGTTATTTTGACAGCCTTTGAAATCTGTCATATTCACATCCAATTTAATGCCTTGCAAAAAAAAAAAAGTCCCCTTTCTTTTAAAACACTTTTAAGATTTTCAAAGCCATTTTCATGTAGCAAACTATTGTTATACCGAATATTTCCTGAAAGTATTTTAGCAAAGGAATTTATAGGATTCTGTGTTAAGTCATGTCGCGTTTTAAAACATGACAGTCTTCAAACGAGCTCTGACCAGGATATCTCTTTTTGATAGTTAAGAGCTATTCTTGATTCCCATGTACACAATTAGCCAGCACATATGCACTTACCGCTTTAGGAGATTGCTTGGCATAACAGAACTTGGCCTTATGAGTGGCTACATGTGTCGTTGTATATTTTGGGCAACTGAATGTTCTAGACCATTGAGTACAGAGGTCTCCTATCGGTTACCTGGAACATAGCTAAAACCCCAGAGCGGCGGTTCTCAACCAGGGGCGATTTTGCCTCTCGGAAAATAATTGAACAACATCTGGAGGCATTTCTCGTTGTCACGGCTGGAAGAGACATCTAGAAAACACCGGCAAGGGATACTCCTAGCATCCTAGAAAGCTCAGGCCAGCCTCTCAGAGCAAAGAATGATCCGTTCCAAACCATCGATGGCGACCAGTTTGAGAAACCCTGAGCCGGAGGAGGCTGCGAAGGTCTCCCCCTGCAGGTCTGTATGTGTTAGGCACCCACCCCCACCCCCGCCAACTATGCGCTAGGCTAGTAGTGACCAAACTCACCAAGGATGAGGACACCCTGGACTGTTTTATGACAAGTAGAGATTCTCAGCTCCCACTCCATCCACACTGAGACAGGTTCTCCAGGGAGGGAGGGTGGGAATCTGTACCCTTCGGATGTTCCCCTAAGTAATTTCGGTGCAGGTGTAGTTAGTCTGCAAGTGGGTATCTAGGAACTGCCATGCTAAACCATAGACATCCTTTTATTTTTAGAGAGTCTCTGCTTTGCTCAGAATTTTTAACTTTTATTTTGTGCACATTCGTGAGGAACGTACCTACTGCTTTCCTAACCTCAGGACATATTAAGAATAGGGTGGCCGGCGGCGATGGAAGTTTCGACTACAGCAAAAGAGACAGTGTTCAATAAAAAGGAAAGAGTCGACCTAAAAAAAAATAAAAAATAAAAAGCAGCTACAAATTCTCAAAGCATTGCACTCTGGGGCTAGCATCCTCATTAGGGAGAATTAGATGAACAGACAGTAAACAACTGAGTGAACGAATAAATGATGAAAACATCTGCTCATAGTAATGCTATCCGGGGAATTAAAACAGGGTGCTCAGGAGGGGGCGGGTAGCTGCTTTGGTTTGCCAGGTCAGGAAAGGTAGGTTTCAGCTAAGATCTGAAGGGGAAATACCATTCCAGGCCAACAGTACATCTCATGCAAAGGCCCTGAGGCAGGAATAAGCTCGGGGTGTCCCACGGGAGGGAAATAAGGCCAAAGAGGTTGGGCTCGGTGGCCCAGAGGAAGAACGGTGGGAAGCGAGGTCAGGGTATCAGCAGTGGGCGCTTCGTATGCCATGAGAAGGGTTTGGGTCTTATTCTAAATACAAGAGGAAGCCATGGGAGAGCTGGAAGCAAGTCAGCAGTATGTTCTGATGTTCTGATCAGACCACCTTGCCAGCAGAGAGAGAGTGGATTGCAGGAGGGCAAGAGCGAGAAAAGGGAGATTGGTACAGCAGGCCGACGGCGGCGGAGGAAGTGGAGGAAATGGGTGGATCCCGGGTGGGTTGGCAGAACTTGCCGATGGGTTGGATGTGAGGAAGGAGAAAAAGAGAGGAATTGGGGTAAGTTCCTAGACACTCGGCTTGAGCAAATTCGTTTAGAAGGGGCCACCTACCAAGACGGGGCGAGGGCTCCGTGGGGCCTCGAGGGCTCTGTTTTGTCTTTGTGAAGGCTGAGGTGCTCCTCGGACATCCACGAGGAGATGGCGGTCGACAGTGGACTGCGCCCGGAGTTCCAGAGAGAGGTAACTGCACACTGGCGGATTGGAAAGAAGCCAGGAAGCCAGAAGAAAATGCTGCCAGCAGAAGAGAGTGGTTAGTGACGCCCCGGATGTGGTCACCCGGGAGAAATGGGTGCCGTGCCCGGGCGCTGGGCAGGCTCCCACCAGACAGCCCGTTGTTTACGGGGACAGTGAAGATACTTTGCAACCTGTTAGACTCTGGCTCATCAGAGCAGACATTGGAGCGTAGCAGCAGATTCAGAGTCTCAGAGAACCTATGCTGTGCCTGGCAGTAACTCTCTGCTTCTGAATTGTGGGGGCGTCTAGGAGGTCCTGGGGGAGGGGAGGGCAATTGGGGCACCAGGTAGCAGTCAGAGACCTAGAGGCTGTGGCTGTTTATCAACCTGGTACCCCCGTAGTTCAACATTTTCACCACCAGTGGTGGTACAAACCACCAGACCACGGCCCTGCAGAAGCGATGCTCACACCACCAGCTGTGGATTCTGGTAAGAGTCTGGTCTTGACCACCCGCCTTAGAAGCCCCTGGCGTTTTCCTGCAAATCCAGTTCACTGAGTCCCACCTTAGACCAGGCAAATGAGACTCTGTGTCAATGGAACCCTGGAATCGGCATCTGACACGCTCTTAAGGTGATTCGTGCACCTGAGGAAATTTGAGAACCATTGTGGGAAAAATGCCCCATGGGGCTGAAGGACTTTGAGAATTTGAAGGTGGGTGTACTCCCAGTGTCTGGCTGGGCACCCCCTTCTGTGGGATGAAGATGGGGTGGGGGGTAGGAGACTGGTGTCTGGGTTCATTTTCATCGACTCCGAACCCCATGTTTTTCAGCGCATTTTCCCATCCAAACAAACCTTCTCAGGTTCACTAATCCCTATTACCGAGTGGATTTTAGCTGGATCCTCACTTCTTTATCAGTTTGCAAGACATTTTCATCTGTACAGAGGTCTTCCTGCAGTTCCACTTCAAAGTGGCAAACCCAAGAAGGTTGGAGGAAGAGTTTCAGAGAGTGTTTACAGATGCCTTATCGCTTAAGGGGCAGGGAGGGGCTCAGAGGGATGGGTGTCAGGGAGGGTACACATTTCTCACAAGCAGTTCAGAGCTACCCTAGTCTGCCCAGGCGATCAAACGGTGGCTTAAAAGATCTCTCCCACAAAGAGAGAAATTAAGTTTTCCGGCTTGTCAGTCACCCAGGATCCAGGCTGGTGTTTTCTGATACGTAGAAGCGTCCTTTATGGGGTGCTAATTACATGTGTGAGGGTGCGCAAACATGCACGCACATGCATGCAGGTCGCCTCACGTGTGGGGGTTTATTCTGTGTGTGAGTGGGTGTCCGGGTAATTAAGAGGATGACATACCTTTCCACTGACTGCCCTGGAGAGGAAAATGCTCACTTTAGAAACCGTTCTCTCTTTCTCTCTGAGTTAACTCAGGGTATGGGAATGAGGGTTAGAGAAAAGGGTTTACGAATTCCTTTAATTGCCTGACATCAGGAAGGGACAAACATCTCTTTTCTCGCTGAGGAAGGGTCTGTTCTTCCTTTTGCTTCTTCCTGGAGAAGGGAACATGAATGCTTCTAAGACCCAGAAAGGCCAGTGGGGAGGTCACAGAGAAGAAGCCCCCGGCCATGCTCAGTGTTTGCCTGCCATCACCCCAAGCTCTGAGCAGGGTTCGGGGACAAAGCCTCCACATCTGGTCTTCTCCTTGGCAGAAGTGAGGCCCAGACTACTAGGAAAAAATATATATATATATACACAAACCAGTTTGGAACTCGGCCTAAACGTCTTGGTCCTGGTTCAGAACACAGTGTGCCACACAAACCACCATAACAACGCTGGGGAGAGAGAGGGTGCCCCATGTTTGGCTAAACCGTGGGGTATTTCCTTTGCAGAGAGCAGAGTTAATCACGTTTAAGTATAGGCTTGTTGTGGCGAGGGGAACAGTCATTGCCATCCTCGAGTTTCCCACAGAAAGGCTCGTCCCTCCCTGCGTCAGCCGCGGAGCACTCGGGGTTCCCTCAGATGGCCGGAACCCCGCTGTCCTGCCTCCCAGGACGTCAGGACACGGCCTCGCCCTCGGCAGCATCGTTTCTCGCCTAATGCACGTGGGACTCTGTTTAAGCGTATTACACGTTACGGTGGCTCCGAATCGCAGCTTTTTCTTCTCTTTTCGGTTTCTTCGTTTTCTGGTTGGTGTGTTTTTGGAGGATGAATTGGCCCAGGGTCTCCCGGTTCAGAGGAGTCTTGGGCTGCTAAGTGCCATGGAGAGCTTGGCCCTCGGAAGACCTGCGAGGCCCTAGCACCTCGGGGAGCTTCCTGAGAGGCAGGTTAGGGCCCAACTTAACAGCAAAACGCCTTGGTCAGACAGCAAAGGTTGGGTCCCTGACTCTCTCTCTCTCTATCCGTGACCTGGGGGAAGGTGGTCTGGCCTCACTGTGCCTCAGTTTCCTCCATTCAAAGTGGGAGTAGTAACAGTGCCCACCTCATAGGGTTGCTTGAGGGTGAGGCCAGAGTAAATATACGTGAAGGGCTTAGACGAGCTCCTGGCACGTGGTTAATTTCCATACGACTGTCGGCTATCATTCTGCCTCTTGGGGGGTGCCCGTGTGTGAGGGGTTCAACCATCTTCCAAACTGGCTCACTGTGTAATGCAGGACAGGAATTCATAAAGGCCTCCAGCCCGGAGGCCCAAGTCAGCCTGAATCAGGGACGTCCCACACTGCAGCTGCTGCAGGAAGGGGACACCTTGGGGGACTTGTCTATCCAGAGGGGGCTTTGGGCTGTGGAGGCGCTGCTCCTGGAGCCGACTCTGGGTTGGGCGCCAGAGTGTATGCTGACCCTCGCGATGGCCTCATCATCACATTACCCCCAGGGAGCACGATCCTACCCTGGCAGGCTTCACATGGTCTGTCCATCCTCTGCCTCAGCTGCCTTTGGCCTCGGCAAAGCATCAGCACCACACGGGGGTTCTGTTTATTCTCCCATAAACCCGCGGCTCCAGACTCTTTGCTTCCGGGTGTCAGATGCCCTGGGCTCCTCCTTGAGTCTCCCAGTCCCCATTCGACCCCCGGTGGTCTATCCCTCACCTGCGGCCAGAGCCGTCTGTGTCGCGCATGAATCAGAACACTCTGCTCGCTGCTGGAATCCCGGCAAAAAATACAACCCCGACACCTCTCACAGCCTGCAAAGGGCCTCGGGTGTGGCCTCTCTGGCCCGAGCCCCTTTCTCTCCAGCCACAATCAGCCACTTTCGGGTCCTCCAACTTTCTGGGCTCAGTCTTGCCCCCAGGCCTTGGCCCTGGCGGTACCCTCCACCTGGATTCTGCTTCTCCTAGCTCCTCTGACCCATCAGATCTAGCTCAAACATCACCTCCTCAGAGGAGCCCTCCCAGATCACCTGATCCAAAGGACCCCACCCCTGCCAGATTCCTCTCCCTTCACTCTGTGAATTTACCACATTCTGAAGTGACCTCGCCCAGACCATAAACTCCCTGAAATGACCGGTGCATCTGACACACCTTTTCTCCAATGCGCAGGACGGGACATGGCACATATTGGGATTTATATGTATATACCTTGTTTTATTCGATGGATAGAATGCTGCCCCTGGACTATTTTGTGGGAGTTCTTTGAAGTGCTTTCGACTCAGGATGGAGGGTTTGGGCAGAGTGGCAAATGGCCTCACCGGTGACAGGCCTCAGAGTCTGCACTTACAGGATAGGACGACACCAGCTTATTTAAAAAGGTTCAGGGATGAGCAACATGGCACCTGGCCTGGAGTAAGCCCTCGGGAGATGGGAATTACTCCGGCAGTGCTGGCCAGGGTCGTTACCGTGTGTCGGGGAGGCAGGTCGTCCTAACACATCCCTGCAACTGCTCCTCCTCGAAGGCCAGTCGTCATTCCCTTAGCCTTCCATGTGCTTTCGCAGGGTCGGCGAAAATGCTTTAAGCTAAAACACTCCCCTGGAAGGGTGCCAGAGTCACCCGCTCGCTCACATCCACCTCCGCAGGAGTTGGTCGGTAGGCGGAGAACCGCAGGGCTCCAGGAAAAGTACCCACGAACTTGTTTATAAGTGAGAGAGGACCAAGGCTGGCCGGCTCAAGGACGGACCCCCTTACGAAGGTCAGACACCTTGCCTCCCCAGACATCGAAGTAAGCCCAGCGTCCCCCCCGCAGGTAGATGGTAGGACGGGGCTCGAACCTGCACCTCTGGCCCACGACACAGGTGTCTGCGGCCACAGGGCCTGGGCGGCTTGCGAGTAGCATAAGGAGACCAGCAACAGGGTGAGCGGGGAGATGGAGCGGAGTTCAAGATGAAAGGCACCCACTTTTCGGTCTCGACCTTGGCCCACGGCCTTGCCGCACCTGGCTGGAGAGAGCCCGGAGCCCCAGCTGGGCGACACTGCCCACTCCCAGGGCCTCCGTCTGCCCTGGAAGCCCTGCTCCAGCCCCGCCTCCCAGGAGTCCCTTCTGGGCCACCGAAGCCACCCGCGTGTGTCCCAGACTACGTCCCCGTGTTCTGCTGGGGCTTGGCTTCCCCCCACCCAGGCTGATCACTGTCATCATCTGCCACCTCACTCGGTGCTTGGCAGGATTAAAGAGCTCAGTCTGACAACCACTTTGAACTGTGTGAATGAGAGGGTTCGACGAGGAGAGGTGGGAAAACGCAAAATGATGGCCTGCGGGACAAAGTGCCACTTCTGGGCGCTAGGAGAGAAGTCGCCTCTCTGAACTCACGGCGCCCTTTAATTCGGCAGAGGCCTTTCTGCAATTACGGTGGTTTTCCTCCCCCTCCCCCTGCAGGCACGCAGACCAAACGGCGTGACGTCTCCGTGGCCCCCAAATCACGCGAAATCACTTTGGGTTGCACAAGTCAGGCTGACGAGCCCTTGTTTGTGGCTGGGATGGGCCACCAGGGAATTCCCTGTCCTAGTCACAGCAGCTGCAGGTGAGCAGGACAACAGACCAGTGGTAAGAGGAAGGCAGATCAACGAGAAGACCCCCGAGCCTTTGCTAAAGAGAAAGACAGCTTTGGCCAATCCCAGTGAAGTCCTTTCGAATGGGCTTGAACCAGCCCGAGAGGCACTGCGGGTTTGTCCTGTGGGCTGAAGACACTAATTCCTCAGGAGAGAAGAGCAGGGGCATCACCAGATCTAAAGACTCTTCTTAGAAGGGTTGTTTCCTTATCTGGTCATCTTGATGCGTCAGAAACAGGAGAGCCGAGGAGAGGGAGAGGCTGGCGTCGCCTGCTCGAGTTTTCTTGACAACAGTCGCAGGTTGGCACTCACCAGTCTCTTCCTGAGCTTTGCACCCAAGCTCACCCCGACAGGGGTGAAGGGACCTGGCAGAGCAAGGCGGTGACTTCCGGCCGAGCAGAGGCTGCCGCGGAGCCAGTCGAAAGTGCTTGTTTCCTATTCTAGAAGGTCTGTGATTACTCCCGTCGGCGCCGCTCTCTCTTCAGGAGCCAGAAGTGGTTGGATTACAAACGACAAAGAGTCAGAGCTGGGAGAGAAAAGTTGGGGTGTTTCTCCAGTGGATGAATAAGCCTCCAAAGGAAAACGTTTAAAAGCTTCAAAGCTTGCCAGTGACCCAGATGGGATTCGTATACCTACACCAAACGCCAGAGGCACACGCAGACCCTGCCGCATTACTCGGAACCAGTGCTTCCCGGAATCGCTCCAAAACGCGGTGTTTGGTTCCCTTTTGAAAGGGCCTCTGCTGTCATTAAAACTGCAAGGAAAATTCACGGGGACAGAAAAGCGCTTTCGTTTTTCAAGTTCGAGATTGTAATCTATATGAATAAATAAATAAATATATATATAAACAAATAAATATATATATACACAGACACACACTCTATATATAGAGTGTGTGTGTGTGTGTGTGTGTATATATATATAAACACATATATAAATGTATATACATTTTTTTTCTCTCCACTTCGGGACCATTTGAGAGTAGGTTGCAGACAGCATGACTCTTTGTCCCTTTTAGTGTGCATTACCTTAGAGCAAGGACATTCTCTTTCATAACCACAGCAAATTATCCAATTTAGGAAATTCCCGTTAAGACGATGCTTCGATCTAATCTCTAGCCCACATTCCGACTCCATTGATTATCCCAGTAATGTCCTTTATAGTGATGTTTTCTCTTCTGGTTCATGGTCCGTCTAGAATCCCCGAAAGCGAGGATGGTTCCTGGGTCTTAATTAAACCCCATCGATGTCCGTGCTGTTTTGTGCATGTAGCTCCCTCTCGGGTTCAGAACGAAGTTCAAACAGCGTACAGAAAAAGGCACGAGTATTTAATAAGATAAAATACGAACTTAAACAAACAACCTACCCCCCCCAAAAAAAGGTGCAAATGTTTAATAAGATAAACTACACGGTTAAATTACCAGGTGAAAGAAATGAAGCGAAGGGAACATGGAAGAGGAGAAGAGAACTCAAGCTGGGGGCGGGATCCCTTCACAAGAGACGGACGATGAAGCCTGCCACGCCTGCTGCTGGAGGCGACCCCTGCTTTCGCCTTGAGCTCTCGAGTGGCCAGAGCAAGGAAGGAAACAAGATCAGGTCAACATAGCGGCGGGATGGCTTCTGTCTTCCAAGGCAGCTTGCTTTTCTTTTTTTTATGTTGGCCTCATGAACTGTGTCTACGGTTGGTTCGTAATTGTGGTACGTAATCTCTTCCCAGCTCCTGCAGCTCATGCTTCCCTTAGCTCTGGGGTGAAGGGAGGCGAAGCTAGAGAAGCCTCAGGGAGCGTGGTGAGGAATCGCGACAGAGACCCTCCCCGTGGAGCTGCGATGGCACGCTCGTTCTTCCTTTCGTGGCGCTGTCACCGTTTGTCATTTTATACAAATTCATCGGAATTAAGAGTAGTGCACGTACACTCGTGTGTACATTTGACTATTGCTTCCCTCCTGCCGGAGTGTGTCCTGCTGGAGAAAAGGGACCTCATCTGTTTTGTCCCCCAGCGTTTCTCTAGAGCCTAGAACAATCTCAAGCAACTGGGGAGCGCTCACAAGCTTTCGATGAATCAGCGAGTGTCCCCAGGAACCTGCCTTTCCCCTCTACACACATCCCTCTGTGTGTCACTGTTCCCCGTGAGGGTGACAAATCCTGAAGGAGCCATAACGGTTTCTCTGCTTGAGCGTGGAATCCAAACTCTCAGAGGACAGCTGGGCAGCTGGTGGACACGCGATAGCACTTGCTGACAGATGGGTGTTGAGACAGGCGGAGCGGGGCGGGGCCCCGAGGCCGGCGTGGGCTGGGGAGGTGAGGACACCCGGCCGCCTCCTCCGTGGGCTGCACAAAAGAGCCATCTGGGCCACACCCGGCGGGACAGGGGTGGGGAGGGGCCCGATGGCGCCAGTGCTCCCCGTGAGCCAGTGCTGGGCAGCCCTCTGCCCGGCCCCCACCACTGTCCTCCCCTGCGGAGCTCGGAGCCTCGACAGACGCCACGTGGCATTAGGGCTCCAGCCCTGCCAGATGCTGGGCCCCCAAGGGTGCTCCTCCACCCACGCCACCCTCAGGGGCCACTTGGGGAGCAGCTGGCTTGGCCCTGCTCTCCCTGTCTTACCCTCCTTCTCTGGGCCTCCACCTCCCTTTCCCCACCCCGCACACAAGGCAGGCAAGTTTCTTTGGGATTCAGTCAGAACCTCCAACACATCTTTTATTAATATTAATTCTAAAAAAAAAAAAAAAAAGTTTTTTCGCACTGCTATTTACCATCTGTTTTTTTCCCTTGGCTGAAAATAATTGGAGATGAAACGCCTGCCGCTCGGTCCCCGCACAGTCTCGGAAAGAACAATGGGGACAGACAATGACTGCATTTCCCTCCCCAGCAAACGAGCTGGACTCCGGGGCTGCAGAGGCTGCAGTAAGTCACATCGGTCTCGCGCCCTCGAGATTCCGGTCACCTGCCCGCTCAGGGCCCTGCGCCTCTTGGGACCAGAAGACCTTCTCTGAGGAGTCCTGTGCTTCCTGTCAGCCAAGTCCACCGATTTTCCTCTGTCCGGACGACACCTGGCACATTTGCTTTTCCACTAAAGTTTGCACCATCTGTAAATGTAAATAGCCGAGTCCTGGTTCCATTAGAGGCCCGCGAATGGACTATTTGAAACCAACTGCCGTGAGGCCGTGCGCCCACCAGGATGGGGCTCCCGCTTTGGAGGAGAAGAGCCTGTGCGGTCGCCTCCTTCCCTGTGTGGAGCTGGACCTGCTGGATTCCTAGCTGATGCGCTCGAAGCCTTCCTAGATCCCTTCGGAGTCATGGAATCCTACGTCGCTGTTGAAGGGAACTTACCGAGGGCCACGTAGGAAACAAAACGCCGAAGGCGGAGCAGGCCGGGTCGGGCTCAACTTCCCTGAGGCAGGATGAGAACCTGGAAGCCGATTCATCTCACCCAAGTGAGGGGGGAGGTGTCCTGGGGCCGCGCCTCCCCCAGAAGCAAGCCCAGCAATGGAAGTCCGCCCACCCCGCCCTGGCCCGCATCCGCAGCCCGCATCACTCAGGGGAACTCGCGATCGCCTCACCGATGTGCCGCTGAGCCCTCGTCCGGCCAGCCAACCTCGTTTGGCTCCTCTGTCCTCGTGCTCAGCTGTCAGCACAAAGGGCGTAAAGTTCGCAGCAGGGGGACCTGCCACCTCTCCACGGGCTCGGCACGGAGGTGGCAGCTCCATTCTGTTTCTCACAGGCACTCGCCGACCTTCCCTCCTTCCCACTAGAGTCCTCTGCCCCCTGCCCTGATCTTTGGAGGTACACGTCCGTCTTGTCGGGTCATGAACTTACTCTTCCCCTCCCTGTCCCTCCCTTTCTCCCTGTCCCCGTCTCTCTCCTGGGGAGGACACAGAAGGCAGTTGTCTAGGAGCTAGGAAGCAGGCCCTCACCGGACCTACCCGTGTCCTCCCAGTCCGGCCTGCCGCTGTGTGCCTCTATTCGCCAGCATCCCACGGTGATGCCTCAAAACAAAACAGAGATCAAGCAGCTGGCGCCCACAGTCTGTGCCACGGGTGGTAGCCATCGCATTAGGCGTAGACCGTGCCCTCGGTGGGGAGAAACTGGAGGACTCAGCTGCTCCAGTCCAGGATCCGCTGGCAAACCCCTCCCGATGACACTTCCCTATCCAGAAACCAGCATCCTCCCAGGGAAGCCAGACCCGATGGTCTTTGGGTCCCCCCTGGAAGCCCCCGCCAAGCCCCATCTCCCACCTGGGCCTGGGGAGCCTGAGCTGGGGCCCAAGGAACTCAATCCTCTACTTCTATTTATTCAGTGGTGATGGTCCCCCTGCACTTAAGTCGAGGTTTAATTACGAAAGCCTAATTCCACATTTTCCTCGGCAGGATGATTGCCAGCGCATGCTTCTTTAATCTGCAAGAAACGTCCGTCGCTCAAGTTCGAGATGGGCTGGATTGGTGCTTCCACACTCCGATGCGTTCACCACCCCCCTGAGGAGGACCGTAAGCTTCCTCAGACTTGCATTTTAAGAGCACCTTGCCAGGCCCTCCGGCCATGTTTGTTTTGCGGTCAACGGGGTCAACCTGCTCCACGTTTAACGTGGCTATGAAAACTCTGCAAATCCACGTCAGGGGCGGGAAGGCCTGTGCTTGCTGAGATATGGAATCGAAACACAGCTTGTATCAGTTGAGGTTTGACCTCCCAGGTGAGTGATATCCGATACTTGTCGGTTTCCTTTCTCTCCACCAGGTTCCTGGGGGTTTATCGAAAGGGATACAGGATGTCAGGTCAAAGGATCGGCCTCGAAGCTACTTCGGCCACTAGGTCCCAGCGGGGCAGGACAGTGGGTGAGTTGCCGGACCCCTCCAAGGCTCAATGTCCTCTTTTGAAAAGGCATTTGTTTGAGGGTTTCCTGAGGCCTTAGTCTGCTTGGGTCTCCATCACAGTGGGGCAGCTTAAAAAGAAATTTATTTCCTCACGGGTCTGGGGGCCAAGAATTCAAGCTCAAGGTGACGGCGGGGTTGGTCTCTTCTGAGGCCTCTCTCCTCGGCTTGCCGGTGGTCCCCTTCCCCCTGCGTCCTCACATGGTTTCCCCTTTGTGTCTGCCTGTGTCCTAATCTCCCTCTTCTTATAAGGGCCCTAGTCTTGGTGGATTAGGGCCCCACCCATGTGACTTCATTTTACCTTAATTACCTCTTTAAAGGCCTTGTCTCCAAATACAGCCGCAATCTGAGGTCCTGGGGGTTGGGGCTCCGACATATGAATTCCGGGGGGGGGGGGGATGGGGGCAGGTATGGATTCAGCCCGTAACACCAGAGGTACTGTGGGGAGAGGCGGTTCTGACACGTTGCGCAGGATGCATTGCCGAAGCCAAGTCTGGTGACCGCTCAGTACCTTCCGTCCGTCATCGAAAGTTTCACACTGTGCAGTGTGTCACGAGGGCGCGCCCTCTCTCGCAAAGGGCACCAGAAAGAACATTCGCTGTTGGAAAACAGACTGACTGCCTGAGTTCAGGTCCCAAGTCCGCCACGCGCTAGAGTGATGGACTCAGGCGAGTTACGTGACTTCTCCTCTGGGCTTTCTCTGAAGGCAGGGACCATCACAGGTGGAAAGAGGTAACCAGAGCGTAATAAGTGCACCGACCCTGAGAGCTGTTGCTGGTCCTTCCGGGCGCCGCCCCCCCTCCCCCGGGTGAAAACTGCAGATGGAGAAAACGTCGGGGCTGACGTGGGTTTGCGTGGTTCATTTCTGCACTTGGGTTTTGCAGGCTCTCCCCGGCTTCCTCCAGGCAGAATAGTTCCCATTCCTTTGCCCTCGCTTCACAGGGCCTAGTTTCCATGGCTTTGATCATTTCTGTGGCTCCTGCCTGGACACCCTCCAGCCCCTGCAAGCCCTTTCAGGAGGGGGTGACACAGACTCGACTCAGCAGTCTAATGAGGAGCTGACTAATGCAGGGCCCGAGAGAGGGGAAGGACTTGGGGGCCAGGGCATGTCACGGGCCTTTCATGTGCGCGGAAGCCAGTCAGCTTTGAAGATGGCAAGGCTCTCTGTTGACTACGACCAGATGCTCTGGACCTTCCAGGACGAGCTGCTCAGAGACGGTTCGGATTTCAAATCCCCCATCTGATTGTCCCCATAAACCGGCAAAATGTCCCAGAAGTTCTAACTTTTCTGCTTCCCCCCTGCAGCCCCCAGAAAGCCTCTTACGCATGGACGTGGCACTAAAATGTTCCCCTAGCCTGGCAGGAGACACATGGCATCCTGATGTGGTGAGGTCACACGATGGCAGCCCGAGAGCGGGAGAGCTGATTCCATGTTCCCTTTTGTGAACCCGGAGTTAGGGTTTTGTATTCAGAAAAAAATGATCATGGGGACAATCTTGCTTATTTGTCCTCGGCCTGTGGACGGTGATCACCACTGGGTCTTTTTCTCCGAAACCTGTGTCTGGCCCCAAACCCTAGCTCAGGGTCAAGCACCTAGTAAAATCTCACCTGGTAGTTGGTGACCAATTGGAAGCTGGTCCTGTCTTCATCCTAAACATATGGTCCTGCTTTTAGCCCTAAATATACCACCTTATAATTGTACTATTGAATTTCATCCGGTTTTCGGAGGGCCATGTTTTCAATTTGTCACGGTTGTTTTGAATTTTATTCTTGGCGTTCTGAGTGTGAGCCACCCCACCAAATTTAGTATCATATGAGGATTCGATGCGCACAACCTCCATACTTTTGTTTAAATCATTAGTGAAGACCAGCCTGGCAGTTAATCCCCAGAGAGGCGGCCTTCTTTCAAGTAGATGCCACAGCACCGATTATGCAACAAAGAATGGCTTTTCTCGTTGGCCAGAGAAATATGTGTTCACTGTAGAACATTTACGAAGTGCAGATAAACATAAGAAGGAAATAAAAATAACTCATAATCCCACCATGCCAACGTGAGCGCTGTCGTTTGGTGTGGATCCTTCTTGTTAAATGCGAATATACATTAATCAACATGGATTAAGGGATACACATTACACTGCGATGTGCTTATTTGTGGAGTTGATCATAGAGGATGATCAGAGAGCTCGTTGTTCATACTTGATTACTACACAGAAATTCCCAAATTAAAAACTTTTATATATGTGCACACACACACACATACACACACACACCCCAAACTGTAGTCCACACATAGCAGCTCCATAAGAATGGTCCAAGAAAACAAGGATAGCATTGTTAATTCTTTGGAGAAATGCTTTTCACTATTTTGGCCTCTAGGAGAGTCCCAGTGTGCATAGATATAGTAAAGGTTCTGAGAAGTCCTGCAGCAAAAAAAAAAAAAAAAATCCTATACAATTTTTTCTAACTCAGCATTCCCCAAATTTAATTATCTACATAAGACCCGGGTTCTAAAAGCAGCTATTACTATTCCTCTAAGAAACATTTGTAGCAATGTTGTTATAGAGTAAATCTCAACATCAGGATAAAGAGTAATAATAATTTTTAAAAGCACTTGACTTAAAGTCGAGAGACCAGATCCCTTTTTGTCTTTAATGAGCTTAAGACCTGGGATAAGTTACTTTTGTCTGAGCCTTCCTTGGTTTAGCAAAACAATTGGATTCTCCTTATAATCCCAACTCACCATGTTTTTCTTTTAAAGTGAAGATGGCTTAAAATGAAATCGGTCTGGGATAATGTGTTCTTTACAACATTACTTGGTCATTTCCTCCTGTCTCACAGGAATAGTCATCATATATTTGGCATGCCACACAGGTTAACTCGTTGGATTCTTACGACATCCTCATGGCAGGTCGGAGGACCGAAAAAGTTAAATTCACTTGCCCTGTAGCCACGCGGCTAGGGAGAGCATTAGGATTCATTTGAACCCTAGGACCCCTGCTGTTAGTCACTAAGCTGCACCACCCCTAAGGCCCCCCGAGATGGTGATTAGTTCCAGCAGCTTCCCGGGAAAGATCAGTGGCTGGTCATCGGCTCACAGGGCTCATTCTCTCCGTTTCATGCTTCAGAGGTGAGCAGTCCTTAGCCACTTCCCAACCTTGGGGCTCCCTTGGTCCCCTGGGGTGCCGTGACACTCACAGTTCACCTGACGTCCACCAGTCCCTCAGGCGCCTCCCCACAGCCCCTGCTGGTTCCAGCAGACCTGGACCCCAAGTTCCCTGACTGCCTCTTCCCTTCCCTCAGAGACTTCATCTAATCACCTGGTGGTTTCAGATCTCTGTTCAAGTGAAGGCAAGGGGGCATTCCCGTTCGCCACCCAGTTCCACTGGCTTCCTCTTCCTGTCTTTAACGAGCGCGGGGGAGGGGGTAGGTAGGGGAGGGGTCTCGCGTGTGTGCCTCAGCCTCTCCTGCCTGCCTAGTTTACGTAATAAGAAATAGCTGAGATGTACTGAGTGCTTACTATGTGGCAGGCACTGTTCAGGTGGGTGCTCGTCTCGACAACCCTGCAAGGTATTTTATCTTCAATTGACACATGAGCACCAGGAAACTCAGGTTGAATCATTTGCCTAAAGCCATAGGGCTAGTAAGAGTCAGAGCTCAGGTGCAAAGCCAGACCCAGCCCTTCCTCCGGAGGTGGGCGGGGCTATGTACTTAACTCCTCTAGAATACTGCCTCCCCCACTTCCGGCCGGCCCCCTTCCCCTCTCCCCTTTTCCCACCGACCTTGAACTGAGGGACACGGGGCTCCCCTTCCCCGGCTCCTCCCCAACTCTGCACACACCTGTGCTCTCTCTCCAGCCTCGCCATCCCTTCGCACACTGTCTTGCCTTCCCGGCCTTCTCTCAGTTCATAACACGCCCCCTCCTGCTTCCTCCCAAGAAGCCAGGGCCTGAGGAACCCCCGGAGCCGCCCCAGGTCAGGTGGGTGATGCAACTTGGACAGAGGTGGGGGGGGGCGGAGCCGGCCCTGGTGTCTGGTGCACGTCCTCCTGCTAGAACCAAGGGGGACGTGAACGGTGTGTAACAGAGACACCTGCTGGCGGCTCCGAGCACAAGGTCCCGCGGAAACCCTGGAACCCGCTCCTCCCTGGGAGAGCCAGGTGGTCCCGCCGCCGTTTAGCAGGGTTTGCCGTCAGCTCTTCTCCTTCTCGGCCCAGACGAGGCTGCGCCCAGAGAGGTCCCTGGAGGACTCTCGTCTCTTTCTCTCATCTGATTCCGAGGACAAACGCCAAAGGGATGGGACAATTATTTCAAAGAGGCAGCCACTTTGTGACACTGCTCCCCGTTTGGCCGGGTGGCCAGGAGGGGTGGGGCAGAGCCATTGACAGGCAAATACATGAGGGTGGCTTTTCTTTCTGTCTTGCAAATGGACGGAAAGTCACAGCTCCTGGCAGGTTGAGGAGATGTGGAGTATGTTATTCAGGAGGACCCTCCTCCTTGGCTGGCTGTCTTTCCTTTGAATCAGGGTTTCCTACCCCCTTATCCTAGGCCCAGAGCCATTTGACGCAGAGAAACTAGGCCCACCATCCTGGTTAATTATCGTAATTTTCCAGTTCAGATATCGACTTATAAGGTAGCTGGAGAAAACAGCCACTTCTTAGGAAATCACTCGTCTAAAAGAATATCCTGAGACGTTCTGCCACCCAATGCCCTCCTCACCCTCGTCGTCACAGAGGATGACGTCAGAGCTGGGCAGTGTACACCTGGTTGTGGGGGACAGTTATTCCCAAGATATACCCCCAAATAACTCCAAGATTCTACCCTGCCAGTACACTCCCCCTTGATTCATTCTGCTGAACGAAGGCCTCATCCTCCATTAAGCAAATTAACGCACACTTGTGGATACCCAGACGTGCCTTGCAGTGCTGGGCTTTTAGAAACAGCAAGAAGCTTAAATCTGATCACCGTCTATCTCCAACGGGAGAGGGAGATCCCTAACTTTAAAATAGCATGTCTAGCTTTTCTCGCGAGTTTATTCATATCAGGCAAGTCCAAGGGATTCACTCAGAGTAAAACTCTAAATACACAAAAAGCTAAGGAGTGATTCGGTCAACTGAGAATCACCGGAGTTTCCCCAAGGGAATCAGATGATGACGCCCAATTACTTGGTGCAGATGTGTTCCGAATTAGAAAGGTGACCACGGACAGTGCAAGTGCCGAGGGCTTCTGGGAGGAGGAGGAGGAGGAGGAGAGATGTAAAAGGGTCTTAAAGGTTGAATAGATTTTGACAGGCAGAAACAAGGAGGGGCAGAATGTGAAGTGAGGAGGACATGTAAGGAAATGTTTGGTCCGGATGAAAGGAAACCCTGTGACAATCAGCCCCTCCTCCCACAAAAAAAAAATGTGGATCGTGCCAGTTTGCAACAGGCTTCCGACAGCCAGCGAGGAGTCTGGGCCTCCTCCGGGGGTCACGATGCAGCCATGGAAGATTCTTAAACGGAGGATCCATGAAATCAGAGCAGTGCGTTTGGAAGACCGCAGGCGACGAGAGTCAGGAGCAAGGGTTAAGACACCAGTGGAAGGTTCCACGGTGGCAAAAACAGCCGGGCCACGTGACTGCTCGGTGCACAAACGCAGATGCCCGTGGGCTGAGGGGGTCCCCCGCGACCGGCTGGCACAGAGGGCTGGCTTCTTGCGCTCTTTCTCCCTGTAGCTCTTGGTAGGATGAAGTGTCAAGCACGGGACATTTTTAAAGGAGGTAGGCCTGACCAGGCCCTTCAGGTGCTCAGATGCAAAAGAAGGTTCCCCAGGAGAGGGGGGCGGGGGCAAGGCCAGGGTGGGGTGCGGGCCAGACCAAGGCAGGCCTAGCAAACTAATTTCACGATGTTTCCTAAAAGGCTGAATGCAAACAGAAACAAGCTCACCCAGCCCTGTCCAACAGAAATGTAATTCAAGATGCATATGTAATTCAAGATGCATATGTAATTTTAAGGTTTCCAGTGGTTACATTAAACAAGTAAAAAGAAACAGGTAAAATTAGTGTTATATTTTAATTAGGCTCATATATCCAGAATAGGATCGTTTTAACATATAATCAATGTTTTAAAATTATCAAGGTATTTTACGTTCTGTTGTTGTACTTAGTCTTTGGAACTGGTGTGTGTTTTACATGTAGAGCACTTCTCGGTTTGGACCAGTCACATTTCAAGTGCTCAGGAGCCACGTGTGGCTTGGTGGCTGCGGTGTTAGACGACACCGCTCTAACCTCTAGGTAACTGCTGCTCGCCCCTGGACGATTGTGTTTCCTAGGGGCGTTTAGTGATCTCCGGGGACAGTTTGGGAATTTGCGACTGAAGGTAGAGACCAGGGATGCTGCTAAACCCCCTACAACGCACAAGACAGCCCCTCCCCCCGCCGTGCCCCCCCCCCCCCACAACGAAGAACAACGATCCAGCCCGCCACGCTGATAGAGGCAAGTCGCAGCTCCACGCGGGAGGAGGCGGGTGCCCGGTGCCAGGCTGTCAGCGATGCCGCTGCAGACACTCCCGCTGGAACCCAGGCCTCGCCTCAGACAGGGCAAGCTTCCAGGCGCCGGTGTCAGAGCTTCCTGGTGCTTTGTGATATGACAGGGACTACACCCTGAGCCACTCCGATAAGCCCGATTGTGTTTGTAATGAGTATGGCCGTGCAATCGTCCTCACCCCACCCCGCCCAGACCTCAGCATTGTGGTGGCTATACGATCTGGTCCCCGCTCGGGCCAGCTGTGCAAGTACAGTCACGTGAACGGCAACCCCTGCAGTTGTGCAGTGCACAACCCATGCAACTGTGCGTGGCCGCTCCTCTCCCAGAAGCCAAGCGACCGTGCCTCGTCATCACGGCCGCCTCTTCTGGCTTTCTTTTCGGCCATTCCCACGTTTAGAAGCTACAAAGAACAGCAATCGATGGCTATCCATGTAATAGGTACATGGGAGTCCTCACCAAGAATTAAAAGAGCCACTGAATTTCTGTCCAGGGTTCCTGCCCTTGAGACAGGGATCCTGGTCTTTTTATAAGGACGCCCTTTCCCTCTTTTTCTCCTTCCTCCCCTTTTTACAAATATTTATTGTAGTGCGAGTCATGAGCTCATAAAGGTGTTGGGCTCGGTCTCTGGGCCGATAAGGGCAGAAGGATCACTGCTGACCGCACCACATCCCTGCAGGAAATCGAGAGCGACTGAGAGCAAACTGTTTTCGGCAGAGCCAGCTCAGTTGATATGAACAGGTGATACGGTTTTTTAAAATCCATCGTCAAAAAATAAGGGCAATTCTGAGCTAACGCGAGAGTACGGATAGCACTGTGGTTATGAATACAGCCTCCCTGGATTAGAAGCCAGGCTTCTCTATATGCTGAGTGTGTTACCTTGGGCAGGTTATTTAAGTGCTGAGTGCCTCCGTTTCCCTGTTTGTCAAATGGAGTAATAATAATACTTGCCCCAGAGGGTCGCAATGGGAATTTTAACAAATCAATGTATGTAAAATGCTTAGACTCGTGTTTCCCACAGAGTAAATGTTCAATAAATGTTAGCTTGTAAGGTAAACACATTTTTTTTTTTTTAACTCAGAACTTTGGCATGCTAGTGGACACTGTGGCTCCTGAAAGGTCAAGATTATTTCCTAATCTCCTTTGACCACTGTTTGAGAATGGGCCCCTCTAGACAGCAAAACCGAAAGCAAAGATGGAAGTTCTGTTTCTCCGTGAGGTGTGAGCCCAGGGCAGTGAGGACGAAGGAAGGGAAAGCAGGTGAGGACTCACCTGTGAAACAGCACTTCGGTGGCCACATCCTGCTGGCTACGGCTCTACCATGAGGTTGCCCAGTCGGGCTTCTCCAGCATGACTACAGGGGTAACATGCACGCCAGAGCAGCCTCCCAAAGAGAGAAAGAGGGGGGACTTATCTCCCCAGCTCCCTCCCACGTCCCATCGGTCAAATTTCCTTCCGTGAGTTGCTGGTCCCGGTTGTATCGGTTGTATCGTCTGGCCCCTTGATAGCTACTTCAGATTTCACACCTGGAGGTATGAGTGTCCATCTAAGTCCGGAAGAGAAGTGTCCCAGCAGGGGTGGGACTCCAACCCTGCGGGAGGAAGGGGACGGATGGTCAGGGGTTCAAAGAATGACGGCGAGTACAACCACAGGACCCGCGCGGGGGAATTCTTCTCTTGCTAGATGCCCTGGGAAACGAGCTTAGATCTGCCTGGAACGGCTCAGGGAGCCAGGTTCCCAAATATTTGCCCAGAAGGAACCTATAGTTGGGGGCAGGAAAATGTGGATTTGGGAGATGGTGGGGAGTAGAATGAAAATGGCTACAATATGAAAAAAAAAATGTGATGTGTTTGGGAGGACCCAGTGGGCTTTGGCAAGGCTGGAACGTGATGTCCGATGTGGCAAGGGTAAGGGATCAGTAGGAGGTGGGCAGTCGACAAAAGACAGAATAAACATGAGACCAAGGAGTGGAGAGGCAGTGTCCAGGGCAGGGCAGTTCCCTAGGGCCACCATAACGAAGTACCACGAACTGGTGGCTTAAAACAACAGAAGTCCAAAACCAAGGCGTCCGCAGGGCCATGCTCTATAGAAGGAGACTTCCCTGCCTTGTCCTAACGTCTCATGGTTGAGGCAATCCTTGGTACCCCTTGGCGTGCGTCTGCATCATTCCACAGTCTGCTTCTGTCTGTGCATGGCCTTCTCCCCGTGGGTTCCTGCATCTCTGCTTGTAAGAACACCAGCCATATTGGATCGTGGGAAGGAGCCCGCCCTACTCCAGCAGGACCTCATCTTAACAAATTCCATCTGCAACAACCCTATTCCCAAACAAGGTCAGATCCTAGGTTCTGGGAAAGGTATGAATGAATGTGGAGAGAATGTCTTTCAATCCAGCACACGGGGGGGAAATGCATGAGCAAAGGCCGGGAAGAAGAGGAAGAAAGCCAGGCCAAAGAAAGTGGCCAGAGGGGCCGCAGTGGCTGGGGTGGCTCTCGAGGTCAGGAGCGGGGAAGATAAGGATGGAGGCACAGCAAGGTGGGACCCCAAGACCTTTGAAACAGCCATCGGCTTGTCCTGAGCAAGAGACCGTTTTCATCAGATCTGTGAACTAGAGAGATCTCAGCCCCCCACTGATTTATGGAGTACGGTTTGGAGGGGTCTGAGTTAAACGAGTTAACCTGGGAAGGCTTCAGGATGGAGTTGTGATCTGAACCAGATCTTGACCAGGCAGTGGATTGGCAGGGAGGCTGGGATGGACCGTCCGGGTGGGCCCAGAGGGCTAGAGCCAGGAGGAAGTTGTACGCTGGCTTCGCAAACGCTTCGACTTGGTTCTAATGAAGGCTCCACAGCGGAGGAGGTTGTGCAGGGGGGACTCAGAGGTCCAGGATGCGGGGGCCCCACTGTCTGAGCACAGACCCGCCCCCGGCGGGAAGATGACTCTGCTGGCCTGAGCAGTGAACCAATCGCCTCTGAGGTTGGACTTGCACGTGCTGCACCACGATCCCGTGGCCCCTGACCCCAGACGTGCCTCGGAGGACTGCCCCCTCTCGCGGCGGCTTTCGGAGCCTTCCCTAGAGGTGGTTTTTCTGAGACCAAGCTGCAGAGGAGCCGCCGCTCCCAGGCCCTGGCGGAGTGGCTGAAGTCTCCCGGGGTCAGGAACGCTGGAAAGAATGGCAGCTATGAGAGGGCTCTGCTGACACAACCTAAGATGTGGGTGGCGAGAAGCTGCGGGAGATTTTAGATTAAAAGAGTCTCCGTAGACACTTCTTCAAGGTCAGTGACAGGACAGTCCAGGCACAGCTCATGCCTCCTGCCAAGAATTCCAGAGGCCAGGGCCCACTTCTGGGAGCTGAGGTTGGAGAGTTTCCCATGGAATCGCGCCCCCCTCCCCCGCCAATGAGGGCAAATTCCATGTTTACCCAAATTTTCCTCCTCAAAAGTCCAAAACTGAGGGAGCTCCCAGCTCGGGGTGGTGGAAAACAGGCAGGCGCTGGGACTGGCGGCCACGGATTTGAATTCCATCTCCCGCTCTGTGAGCTGTGTGATCTTAGGCAATGAACCGAACGAACCTCTCCGAGCTCGTTTCTCCGCCTCTAAAAGTAGATGCGAAATGAAACGAGGTACTGGAGTACGCGGTGGATGCTCACTGGCATTTCCCTCTGCAAAAGACGGCTCATGGGACGAGACGGCGTCCATGGACCGAGCTGCCCACGGGGGCCACTCGGCCAGCTCCCGCTCCTCCGAGCATGCATGCGGGCCTTCGACGGTCACGGAGAGCTACCATCTGCCGGTCGCG
Source organism: Rousettus aegyptiacus (assembly GCF_014176215.1). Lineage (NCBI taxonomy): Eukaryota > Metazoa > Chordata > Mammalia > Chiroptera > Pteropodidae > Rousettus > Rousettus aegyptiacus. Next base: position 106,227,239 of record NW_023416309.1, read on the forward strand.
GTCACCGACACTAGGGACTTGGCGATGAGCAAAACAGAGTCCCGAGACCCTTGTCCTCTGGTGCAGGGAGAACAGAAATAAATAACTAAGAAAAAATAAAGCGGTCCGTGGGCAGAAGTGCTGGGGAGAGGAACACATAGGAGGAACTATTGTTGAATTCTATCATCTATCTATCTATCTATCTATCTATCTATCTATCTATTTATTTATTTGCTGCTTACTTATTTACTTACTTATTTATTTATTTAATGGGGTGATATTTTAAACAGGGGCATCAGGGAAGGCCTCAGATCAAATGACCTTTAAAGACCAGAATCAAGCCAGGCAGAACGAACTATGAATGCAAAGGCTCTGGGGAGGCACGGGCAACAGCCAAGGGGTCAGGGCAGCTGAAATGCAGAGGGTCAGGGGTCGGAGGTGAGATCAGAAAGAACCGGGGTTATATGGTGGAAGGTCTTGTCCACCACCGTAAGGCTTTGGGTTTTATTCCTGGTGAGGTGGGAGCCGTCTTATCAACCACATTTTTTCAGAGCTAATAGTAATTGGGCTCTTAATTATGCCGGGCATGGGGCTAAGCACTTTATATACATTTAACTCTTATAAGAACCTCACAGGGTGCATACCTTCACGATTCCCGTTTTACAGGTGAGGAAACTCAGGTGCGGAAAGCCTCAGTCGACTGCCCAGGGCTCAGCACAGAAGTCCCTAACTCTTAATCCTCTTTTCCTCCTAGGTGACTTTTCGCACAGTGCCTCCAACTCTCCAGCTTGTTTCATTGTTATTACATGAAGAAGGTCACGTAAAGACCCATGTGAGGCCCAGATTGAAGTGACGTGTCTACAAACCAACAAATGACAAGGATTGCCAGTAACCTCCAGTGCTTTGGAGAGAGTTAGGAAACAGATTCTCCCTCAGAGCCTCCAGAAGGAATCTGCCCTGCCAATATCTTGTTTTTGGGCTTCTGGCCTCCAGAACTGGACAAAGAATCAATTCCTGTCGTTTTAAGATGCTAAGTTCGCAGTAATTTGTTATGGAAGCTCCTACGAAATTAATACAGGTTTGTGCAGAGTAATGGAATGAGACCTTTCTTAGACTCAGACAACCTGAATTTGAGCCCTAACTCCATACTCCCTAGCCACGTAACCTCTCACAACTCCTTTACTTTCACCCAGGACTCAGTGTCTTCCTCTGTAGGCTCGGTACAATGTCACCTGGCTTCCAGGGGTGTAGCGAGAATAAATGAGATCTGAAACGATGCAGGTACAGCATCCGGCAGAGTTGGCAGAGCTCCTACATCGTAGTGGAGGGGCGGGCGTGGGCAGATGAGATGATGAGCTGGAATCCTCATGTTCAGGAGAGAGCACTCGAGACAGGACGTAGAGGAAGCAACTCCTGAGCATTTTCTTCCAAATGCGCCAAGGTGTTTTTGGCAAAGTGGCTTCTCCTTGACATCACGTCCTGAAGAAGAAGAGTCCAGCTCCTGGGCCAGGCACAAGTAACCATTTTCAGACTGAGTCAAGGAGCCCTGGCACATGGACACTCAAGGTCCTCACACCCTCAGTCCTCACACCCTGCCAGGAGTCTGGGTGTGTTTGGGAGGGAGCCCTGTGCCAGGAGGAGTCTTAGGGCTTCAAAGCCAAAGAAAAAGCAATTAAGTTTCTGGTGGAATTAGTCAGGAAACTGTAAACCTAGGGCATGGCCCCTGTACAGTAGATGCTTTTAACACCATCTCAGAACACACTGAACAGTCTGAGCCCTAGCTCCAAAAAATTGTCACTTAAAAAATAAATTTAGAGTCTAGATGAGGTTACCATAACCTCCTTACCACCCCTGGGTCTTCAGGTTGGGGAGCATGCTAATGATAAACCAAGATATTCCAAGTTCTGGACCCCCGAGCCTAACCCTCCCCCACCCTGGATCTGGCTCCCATGAAGCCCCTCTCAGTGGAGAAACCTGGGATGGGGACTAGAAATGTGCATGGCACAGCACAGGGGAGTAGGCCAGGCAGAAGAGTGACTTGGCCTTCCTCGGTGGGTTGGACTCACAGCAGCCCCCATTGTCATAATTGGTAAAAACCAAGCTTAAGTAACTAAAATGTTGCCTCGTGAGCCATGCACCAGGGATAAACAAGACCATTTCATAATAGTAAATGGATCGATTAATCAAGAGGACATAACAATGCTGAACATTTATGCTCCTAATCACAGAGTTTCAAAATACACAAAGCAAACTCTGATAGAACTGTAAGAAGAAAATTACAAACCGACATACAGGAACATTGTAACCGAAGATGGAAAGTCTGATAATAATCCTCTCTCGGTAACTGATAAGTCATGCAGACAGAAAATCAGCAAAGATGGGTTCATGGACATGACATGTCAAAATTTGTCAAATTATACAATTTATTTATGTATAGCTTATAATGTGCCAATTATACTTTAACAAAGTTTTTTTTTTTAAGGCCCTCCGGGAGGCAGAGGAAAAAGTCTCCACTTGGAAATCTTATTTTCAAGGTTACATCATTTTCCTGGTGCCCAGGCTCATGTGTTCTGCTCCTTAGCTGTTGGCAGAAAGCATCCGACCCAGAACTTGGCATTCTGATTCGGAGAGAGCATCTCAAAGAGCCCACGGTAAAGTGCTAAGAGTCCCAACTAAAATCCCTCTAGAGGAGGGAAAATGAACACGGATACTTTGCAAGGTGCTGCAAAGATTTCACTGGGGGCAGAATAACATAGAGGTCTTGTGTGGGCCAGCCCTGGGCTTCGGGTGTTCCTGGCATCTGGAGTTGCAATGCCCAGTTCTCTAAAGATCTATCTCCATCAGGGTCTTCTGAAGGACTGAGGACCTCCCGAGGAAATCTTCTTGTACACAATCATCATGGATCTGTTCACAGACGCGTTTGGTGCATGTTGGCCAGTGGAAAGAACCCAGGGCATTTGAGAGAGAACCAGCCATGTTGAGAGAAGGAGTTTGTCCAGAAGGTGCCAGATTCAGCCGCAGGACCTGAAGATCTGGGCTGGGCGTTGTTCTGGGCAGAGCAAGGCGGCCCGTTCTTGGCCCTGCTGCACATGTGAGCCCTGGGAGGAAAGCAGTGTTTTGTGTGATCTGAGTCATCCCACTGACAAGGAAGCCTGTGCTCTTAGTGGTATACCATATTGACCCCCAGATCCAACCCACTGCCTGCTTTTTAAAGTTTTATTGGAACACTCCCATTCATTGACGTGTGGTTCACGGCAGCCATACTACCAATGGCTGAGCTGTGCAGTTGTGTGAGTGTGACAAAGACCATAAGACCTAAAAAGCCTGAATTATTTATCATCTGGCCCATTCGAGAAAAGTTTGCCATTCCCTGGCCTTACATGTCAGGCCTTATTAAGGTGGGAATGATCTGTTTAACTGGTAATTTAAGACATTTTATTTAAAAAATAAAAGATACAGATGAATGAACAAAATGTGATATGTACATATTTCATTAGATATACACATATATATATATATAATGTATGTGTACATATATGTATATACCCATATATACATACATGTTTGGTTCACAGCAGCCACGTGTGTGTGTGTGTGTGTGTGTGTGTAATGGAATGTTACTCAGCCTTAACAAGGAATGAAATCCTGACACATGTTGAAACACGGATGAACTGTGAGAGCATTATGTTAACTGAAAAAGCCAGTAGCACAAGGACAAATCCTGTACGCTCCCACTTACGTGAGTCCTTAGAGTGTTCACATTCATGGCAGCAGCAGGTGGGCTGGTGGCCGTCGGGGGCACGGGAAGGGCGAGCTTAACGGGCACAGCGTTTCGGGTCAGGAAGACGAAAGTTTGGAGGTGGATGTGACTGCCCTTACTGCCACTGACCTGTACACTTACAAAGGGTAAGTTTGGTGAATTTTATGCTATGTGGATGTTGGTGCAATTTTCAGAAAGCAAGGAAACAAAGAAACAGGTATGCGATGAAGTAGCACGTAATTTTTCGTGGGCTTTTTTTTCTTTTTTTTAAGATAAAATGTAACACTTCGAAACACGTCCCGACATCGTCCTTCTCCTCCACTGTTAAGGAAGGACATGTGTGTGGTAACCGTCGACGAGCGCTGCCCATCCAGCGCCCGGCGGCGGCCTTTCCGGGTGCTCTGAGGAAGTCATTTCTCGTGGAACAGGTGAGTCCCATGGGATCACAGTGCAAATGAAGGCCATCAAGCCCAGGCAGGCTGTTCAGGAGAGGACGGACGCCCACACACCCCTGGAAGCAGGCTGCCCCGCATGGCCGGTGGGGTCAGCGGGGAGGAGAGGCCAACGCCACGTCTGGCATCTGCCCCAACCACACCAGCGGGGGTCTATTGGGAGAAGCAAACAAGATAAGGAAAGTGGATGTGAAAAGGCTCTTGGTTGAAAGCACACGATGATGATTGGATGTTTCCCTGGCCTCTAAGGGATCACGTCTGTTTTTGCAGGTGCCGCAGTCGTACAAGGATGGACTGAGAGCTCCGCAGGCCTCGGATCAGGCTGGCTCTGAGGTCCTGCTGGCTTTGTGGCATTTGGTAAAGTTTCGTTGATCTGAGCTCATTTCCTGGTATGAAAATGGGTACTAATACCTAGAGGGGTGGCCATAACACATCACTGAAGGGAGGTACCATGGACTCCAGGGCGAGGTCCTCCAGCATTGGCTCCAGCCCTCAAGCCCCATCCAGCCCTGGACACTAGGGAAAAAGTAGATCCCCCCCAAGTTTTCTCCAAAGACTGGCCATTCAGACCTCAAACCGGAGGGGACTGTTTACTGTGAGGGTGGTCTGAGCGAGGTTATCAGACACCTGCTCAGGGCCCCAAAGAGGCCAGCATCTGTGTCAGCCCGCCCCATCCTGTGCCCACAGGCCTGCCGGCGTGTTGAATGAAGCTGTCGCAAGAAACCCACCGTTCAGCCAACTTCTAAGTAACGTGGAGCTGGGTGGCACAGCCCAGGGCAGCACTGATTATTGTGACAAGCTGATCTACTGGCTGAGTCGTGGAGTGACTCCCACTTATTTGTAAGATGGAGCCATCTGTGTGCGAAGGGGAGAAGGAAAAACAGCTAAAAAACCCAGCAGGGAACTGTCGCCTGTAAACAGGACTTCTAAAGGGTGTAAGACTCCATCCTCCTTTCCCACTGCAGGACTGTGCCTGCCACAGCCACTTCAAGGCTCCTTGTCTGGGGGTGGCCCAGAGCTGACCACTCTGAGAGCACAGTCAGCCACATTCTTGTAGGGCTCATGGGACATTGTCCTCGGACAGAATCTAGACCTGGGGGACTTCGCTGTGATCAGATTTCCTTCCTAGTGGATCTGGGGAGAGGGCATGTAGGGGGCACTGGTTAGATGTGAGAGACGAAGAAAGACAGGAAAACACTCGGCTTGATGCTTTCGTGTTAGGAAATGCAATGCGGACACCTTGGTCTTCTTAAGAAAGCTCGCGTTGACCCTCTTAACCAAAACTGAAGCTAAAACCTGGGCATGAAAAACAATAATGTTTCTTTGGAGATTTTTTTAAATTATGTAAAGGGTGAAAGCAAAAGACAGAAATAACGTAGATGGCTCTGGGTTAAGTCTTCTCATCTGATTCTCAATCAAGTCGGCATGTGTATGAAAGGACGTCCACTGTTCCCTTTGCGAATGCAGTTGAATCGTCAAATGACACTTTGTGAAAATATTAAAACCTAGAGGTCATGCCAAACTCAGCTTGAAGGCAAGAAGACATTCTTTCGTCTTCGCACAAGTGCATATTTGGAATTGCAAATGCAAATTCTTTAGAGACGGACTTGCCTTCCCGGTCGGCAAGTACAGAGAAAACATTTGAAAGCAGGTCTCGCTTTAATTTTTGACAAGTGTTAGAAAGACATACTCTTCGCAGCTTGAGAGAGAAGGAGAATGGAAACCAGCATGCAGGTCAGAGTGTGTGGAGGGAGGGCCACGAAAGGGGGGCTGGCTGTGGAGGGAGCCATCTGACTCAGTTGCTGCCTCTGCTGAGGGCTCTCTCTGATATTAAGGAGCGGGTGGCGGGGGGTTACTAGGGGAAGTCCAGTGGCATCACGGCAGCGGTACCTAGGAATTTGGCAAGCCATCTGAACACATCCAGGGAACGAGAAGAAGCAACAGAGTCTTGCACTCCTGGAAACTCATCATATTGACTGATTTATTTATAGTGTTTTGCCAGTTTGGAAAATTCCTCCCAGCCCTGAGCCTTATGGGCCAGCTGAATTCTTGTAGAGCTCTTGGGAGTAGCCCTCAGACAAAATCTAGACCTGAGGGGATTGGCTGTGATCAGATTTCCTTCCTGTTAGAGCTCGAGTGAGGGCACATGCAGGGTGCAATTTGCCCCTTCACCCAGCCTTGCCCTACTCACGCTCTCTCATCCGTCAACACTGAGTTCACATGGCAATAGGAAGACAGGAGGAAAAATCAAGGCGTTAACTGGCTAGGCACCAGGTGCCTGACACTTGACATTGAGTCTTCCCACCAACCCATGTTGTAGGTGAAAATATTCAGGCTGAGGAACCAAGTAACCTGCCCAAGGTTCCCCAATGAGCGAAGGACAGAACTAACATTGAACACAACTCTGACTGGCTCCAAAGCTCATGTTCTTTCTTCTATACTCAGACACCTACATGTACAAGAGAAAATAAGGAGCTGACCAATGACCAGATTAAAGTCACTCAACAGTGCAAGAAATAAGACTAAAACAGGCATGTCCCAGTTAACTAGTTTGGGCCACCGTCACTATGGACAAGTGACCTCTGGCATGCCTCACTTATATTTGATGATTAAGGAGAATCCTAGTGTGTCCAAGAGAGTGAGTTTTGATTCCTCCAGAGCTCCCATTTCCTCTCTTAATCTGTCCTCCAAATTCATCCTCACAGCCTTTAAAACACTGAGATATAATTCATATGCTATAATGTTCACCCATTACAAGTGTACAATTCAGTGGTTTTTATATATTCACAAGACTGGGCAACAGTTATCACTATATAATTCCAGAATATTTCCATCACCCCTCAAAGAAATCCTGGACCTATTAGCAGTCACTTCCTACCCCATCCCCAACCCTCAGCCTTTGGAAATCACTCATCCACTTTCTGTCTCTGTGGATTTGCCTATTCTGGACATTCCCATAAATGGATCGTATCATATGTGGCCTGTTGTATCTTTCACTTCGCATAATGTTTTCAAAGTTCATCTATGTCGTAGCATGTATCAGTTCTCCATTCTTTTTTTATGACTGAAAAATTTTCCCTCGTGCAGTAATTTTTATCCATTCATCATTTTGAATGGGCATGTGGGATGTTTCCGTCTTTTAGCCATAAGGAGTAACCCTGCTATGAACATGCATGTACAAGTTTTTGTGTAGACATTTGTTTTCGATTCTGCAGAGTATATACCTGAAAGTGACATTGCTGAGTCTATATTTAACTTTTTGAGGACTTATCCATTTCCCAAAGTGACTGCACCATTTTACATTCCACCGGCCATGTACAAAAGTTCCAATTTCTCAACATCTTCGCCAACATTTATTATTGTCCATCTTTTTCCATTATAGCTGCCCCGGCAGGTGTGAGGTAGACTCTCATTATGGCTTTCGTTTACATTTTTCTAACGACTGATGGTATTGAGCATCATGTGCTTATGGAACATTTGTACATTGTCTTTGAAGAAATGTTTATTCGAGTCCTTTATCTTTTTGAATTGTGAGAGCTCTGGATACTATACTCGTATTAGATACGTGATTTGCAAATATTTTCACCCAACCCGTGGGTGGTCTTTTCACTTACTAAACAGTGTTCTTCGAAGCATTTAATTTTGATATGGTTCAGTTTATCGATTATTTTTGGTCGCTTATACTTTTGGTGTCATATCTAAAGAAACCATTGCTTAATCCAAGGTCATGAAGATTTGCACCTATGTTTTCTTCTAAAACTTTTAGCTCTTACATTTAGATCTTCCACAATTTCGAGGTAATTACTGTGTATGCTATAAGGTAGTAGTGCAACTTCTTTCTTTTGCATGTAGCTATCTAACTGTCCCAGCATCACTTGTTGAAAAGAGAGTTCTTTCTCCATTGAATTGCCTTGGCAAATTTGTCTAAAAGCAATTGACCATGAGTGTACGGTTTATTTCTGGGCTCTCAATTCTACATCATTGATATACAGGTCTATTCTTATGCCAGGACCACACAATTGTGATCGATGTAGCCTTATAGTAGTAGTACATTTCGGAATTGGAAAGTATGAGTTCTTCAACTTTGTTCTTTTCCAGATTGTTTTGGCTACTCTGGGTCCCTGGGATTCTATCTGAACTTTAGGATCAGCTCGTGAATTTCAGCTGAGATTATGATCCCATAGCCTTTTATCTCTAAAAAGGGGAGGGAAGAAAAGCTGTGGGCAGGTAAGGGAACTTTCTTAGCACACTGGTCATGGGAACAGGATAATGTCTGTCCTCCAGACTAATAATCTTACACAAGCTAATAAAAACTAATATGGCAGTGACTCCACGATGACAGTTGAATGACACAGGATTTCTATCTAAGCCATCCCAATGGGGAAACATTTTACATTTGCATAGCCATTATTCCATGGCCATTTGCAAAGAAATTAACTGATTTCCATCAAATTTAATCTATAACCAAGATTGTCAAAATGCACAATGAGTTTGACTTGCAGGTTAACACACTGTCTTGAAATTAAATGGTGTATCTTTTGTGATTTTTAATGAAAGTCACTGAAATTTGACCAAAGTTATGGAAGTTTGATTGTGTCAAGTTAGATCAATATTAGATAATTAAAGCAACAATACATTATATGTGAATGCTCATTGACGTGGGCCTCAGTTTTCTCATCTTTTAACAGAGATGATTCTTGGGTCTCTGTCAGCGCTGAAGTTCTATGATTTCAGTAATTGGCTGGGTCACAACGAGCAGCCCCTTCATATCTCGAGCCCTTCCTCGGTGTATGAGCCGTCACTTCCGCTGGTGATCCTCATTGAAAGGGACGCCTCAGAGCTAGTCTTGACTGAACACAGTGGTGGAAGGGGATGTGCCCTGTTCAAGTTTATCTTTCCACTTTATGAGATTGTCTCTAAGAGAACAAATGTCTATAAGCAGATCTCACTTTAGCAACTCTCAGACTGTTCTTCTCATACGTCTTTAGGTTAACAATCTCAATTCAGGGGGAAGTTCTTCTTGTAGGATCTCCAATACTGAGCCTTCTCAAGGTTCCACAAGTTCATCTCCAAGTCACCGACCAGCCCGAGGAAACCAGGCCCCTGTGAATCCTTTCCAAGGTCTAGCAGTATTTCATTGTTGACCTCAGAATCAGAACAACACCAAACAAGCATCCTCTGGCCCTGACCCTCCAGAACCTTGCAGTCAATATCAGAGGAAGGAAATGAATTTACGTAGGGTCTCACGTGCCGACTCCAGAGAGTAGCAGTGATTTCTTGGCGCACTGTGTGGAGAAAGATACTGAGGCTAAGTTTCAGACTCTGCAGAAACAAAGGGGAATGATGGAGCATGCACAGGCTGTGGGCCTGGAGGCAGATCCCACGTGTTTGCCATCCTCCTCTACATACAAGAGAAACTATGTGTGTGTCTACCTATCTGTATTTTTACCAATTTGTGAGCTGTAAAGTAACTGCAAAGACTCTCAAGTTGTCTTTATACTGAGCATCATTTCTGGAATGAATATCTTACACACGTACGTGCAATGATTTTTCAGATACAAGTAGATGTGGTCACAAAATGCAAGCTTCTTTCAAAATATTAACTTCAGAGTGGATTTCTTTCATTATATATGTGTTTCGTCCACAAATAAGAAAAGTCCAGCTATTACTCTGTGGGGGTTCTTAAGAACCTCTTGATATTTAAAAGGTGTTCTCATCCTTAGAAATGTGGGAACCATTGCCTTATAGCCTTCCCATGAGCAAAGGCTGAAGGACAAACAAAGGCGTCAGACATAATCGTGTCATGATGATTTGACGTGAACCAAATATACTGAATGAATTCCTTACATTACATCCTGGCATCAATACGCTTTTCTCAACAGCCAGGTAAGCCTATTGTCTTGGAAAGGGAGGTCCTGATGTAGTAAATGAACTCCATACAATTATTATTATTATTATTATTATTATTATTATTATTATTATTCCCTTGGAATGAGGGAATGATCCCATTTCAATCTCTTCCCAGTCTTGACCTCACAGCATGTCAGAATCAAGGGCCCTTTGAAATGTCTAGTTCAGCGGCTCTCAAACAGTGCTGGTAGTAGCAGATTTCTTCTTCCCACAAAATTTTACCCAGCACTACAAAATGTAAACCAGATCAAAGAATAGCCACTTGACGTTGTGGGGAGGATAGGGCGTCCAGATTCCTCGCCGTCGGGCATCCCCGGCATCCACCGTGGCTATGCTTGCAGACTCCCAGGGCTGGGTACCAACAGCATCCAGCCCCTTGCCTCATGGCTGCCTTTCCCGTGTGGGGTAAGGAAACCAAGATCCCCTGCTTTCATCCTCAAACCAAATCTCAGCCAATACTGCCTTGACAGAGCCCAGGCAAGCCGGACGTGCTGTCCCCTTTCCAAACTGGTAACCAAAAAATGGCCACCGCACGGTACATTCACACAGGAATCATCATGAGGACACCAAAGGGTGACCAGCCCAGTCTCAAAGCCACACCACTCTCCTGATCATGAGTCCTTCCAGGCTTTGGATGTGTTTACATCTTAAAAAAATAAAAATAAAACAGATAAACAAAAACACAGGTGCAATACTTAAGCATCTTGTGTCTCATTCATAACTTATATCTTTGGTGTAAAAACTGCCCAGAAAGTCTGCCTCTGTCCCCCACCCCTTCCTCTCTGCTCCCTCCTCTTCCCCTCCTTTGAGCCAGGTTGAGTCAGCCTCGCCTGGGTCCCGCCTCTGTGGTCTCTGGCCCCACTCCATTCCACGCCACCCCCTGGGCAGTTCCTTGGCAGAGATTTGAAACGTTTCTATTTAAATGACATTTGAACAAACGCGAAGGGGTTCAGTGGTACTTCAATCACATTCCCTGGGACCCAGTTGGGAGCCAGGTCCCTGTGGACAGTGCGCATGGAGTTCCCTCTGTTTTCTGATTTGAATTGCTTTGTTCTCCATCCAGGAAGGGGGTCTGAGGGGGATGCATTTGGCCTAAAATGAAACACTTCCCTTTTAAGTCAAAAACTTGAACATGGCTTGAAGGAGAGAGTTTAAGCTCCATAATCCCCGGTCCTGAGCAAAGCAGTAACAAGCCTGCAATTTCCTTTTTGGAGGAGAGAAGTCGGAGAAAGAGCTATTGGGCAGAGCAGGCTGGCGCCCTTCGTGAGCCTGCCTGGAGCAGACAGTTCACATGCTCCTAGGGCCACTGCTCAGCGACCGAGTCCCGCAAAGCAGCTGGGCCTGTTTCCTTTCTGCGTCTGTGCAGATACGCTCTGTGTTTTAATTGTCGGTGGGGGAAAGCCACAGGCCAGGCTTTCTGTGGCTCCCAGCTCTTTTTCCCAGTGTCCATGCCCACGTGGGTCCTGCCCACTCTGCACAGCATCACAGCAGCTGGGTCTGCATCCCAGCCCTGGAACGGGTGGGTCCTGCCTGCAGTCTCTCTTCTCTTCTCGCCCGCCAGCTACCATCCATCAGCTTACGAAGTCATGGGGCGCCGAGGGGGATGTCGGGTCTTTGCACAAATCCCTCAAGCTCCCCAGGTCTGGGGTTCCTTATCTCAGACATACGAAAATTAGACCGGCTCACGCTCCGTTTTAAAAAATGGTTGGACTCATCAAGTAATGGCCCTTAGATAGCAAGTATCTAAGTTAGGTTTTCTCATTTTTTTTTTCTGTTGAAAAAGTAGGGCCTCTGGCTGAGACCCAGTCTCCAGGCACAGAAATGTCTTTCAAATTTGACCTTGACCTATCACTTCAAGCCCTCTCTCTCAGGAAGCCTTGTGGTAGTTATTTAAACTCAGTTGATATCTAATTAATGGGAAAACATAGAGGTGGATGCATGACTAGATGAATAAATGGATAGAAACTCTATCAGACTAATATGTTTTCTATCCTGCCCAGGGTACATCACAATAAAAATCATACCGGAAGATGGTGATAGTGACATAGCAGAGCCAACCCAATGGGTCCCATTTTCCTTAGCCTTAAAAGTCTACCTTAGCTGTAGGTTCGTTTCTTTCAGGACCAGACTTGCCTCTAATTTGTCCATTCTGGAGGAGATGGAGATATTTTACATGATGATTTCAAATCCCTAGAACGTTGAATCTTTTTCCCAAGGAGAAAATTTCGAACTTCCGACTCAGTTTCTCCATGTTAATATTTATGTAGGAAGCTCACAGGGTTAATCAGGGTGCTCGTGGTTACAAGTGCCAGAAACTCAACTCAACCTGGCTCAATCCCAAAGGAAATGTGTTGGTGTCATAAACAAAACCTCCAGAGGTACAGTCAAGCCTCTGGTGTAACTGAAACTGAGTCTGTAAAGACTGTAACTAGTAATCTTTCTCTCTCTTCATTTCTCAGCTTTGCTTTCCTCAGTTTAGGCTTCATTTCTTGGCAGGCTCTGACACATGGAGCCTTAAAAAAATGCTGCACACCAAGTAACTCCAAGCTTACTTGGCCCTTAGAGCAAATGATCACACTGGGCCTCAGTTCCTGTCCCTATGGGCCTCTTCATGGGCCGCTTGGGCTTCCTCACAGTGTGGTGGTCTCATTCTAAGAGTGCGCATCCCAAAAGAATAATGCAGAAGTACCTGACATTGTTATGACTTAACCACAGATGTCACATAGTGTCAGTTCTTACACACTCTATTGGACAGGCAGCCATCAGGCCCATCCAGGTTCAAGGGGACGGGGAGTGGCAAGGGTCTAGAGGAGCATGTGCAGAAGAAGATACTATTGCAACCATCTTTGGAGAACGCGATCTGCCACGGTCTTTACCATGGGCCCCAGATCTACTTCGCAAGGTCCTACGGCTCTTCTGAAGATACACGTGTCCTAGGGGGATGTGGCGGAAAATAGAGCTGCAGCCCAAGGCAAAGTAGATCAGTCACAAGAGTAGCCAGGGGGCATTTTTGTGTCTTCTGTCTCTCCCCCTCTGGATATAGGACCCTCCTTCTTCATTTTATCCACCCTCGGCCACCGCTATCACCCTCGTCTGACCAATCAGAATCATTATTCCATGTTTTCAGTCACAGTGATTGGTTCGGGGATAATCACATGACCCAAGCCAGGCCTATCAGAGTCAGCCATGGGACCTTAGCTAGAACTACAGGGAAAGAGTACATGAGCTTGCCATGTAATAACAAACACCCTGCTCCGAGCTTTTTAATCAGTACATTTAAATCTAGTCCATATTAAAATCAAAGCTCCAATAAACCAGGAGCTTCTGCCAAAATGGAAGTCGGCTCGGGCAATGAGTTCGCCTCAAGGCAATATTGCGTTTAAGACGCTTACCCGACCTGACCCCAGCCTGGATTTCCAGGTTCTGTTCTGTCCTCGATGCAACCTGGGCCCTGGTTTCACTAGATTTCTAACCCGTTGCTCAAATGCATTCACGATTCCGCTCAGACCCTTTTGTCTGTGTAGAATTCCTTCCCTCCCCCACTTCTCTAACACGTCTGTTTATCCTGCATGACTCACCTTAAAAACGTTCTCCCCAAGATGCCTCCTGTGATCCTTCTCTTTTCAGCACCCACCTCCCTCCTCCTTCCCCCTGCACCCACCTGCACATGCATATCCCTCAGGATGTGCCCTGCTCCAAGACACATCGTGCCCCATAGTGGCTGACGTGATGTGGTTACCTAACGAGAAGTCCGGGGGTAGGTGGTTCTGTGGTTGGCACAGCAGTTCAACAGAGCCCTGTAGAATTCTGTCTGACCCTTTCTTCTCTCCGTATTGCGAAACTGAGCATTTGACTTTTCGTCCTTGGTCATGTCCCACTGTAACTGCCTGTGCTCCAAATGCCATGTCTACACACAACCATTCTGAAGTCAGGAAGAAGACTCCAGATCTGTCTCCAGAAGATTTGACCTAGTACTTCTTAGCCCAGATATGGTCACACGCCCACCCCTAAATAATCCCTAGAAGTGGGAATCACGCTTGGCCCAATCATGGTTTATCCCTTTGGGACTAGGAGTGGTCCACCTGTCCTAAGAATGTGGCCACATCAGAAATCTCAGGCCTCCATAAACAAAGGAATAATGGGAAATCACTGTTCTGTAGCCCAACAAGTTTTTCTTCTTCATTTTTATGTTACGATTGCTCATTGTATATATTACTATCTTCCCAGCTGGACTGAGTTTTTCAAGGAGAAGAATGATATTTCAATTTATCCCTGAGTCCATAGCACCACACCTGACACCTGACACCTTGAAGGAACTCAATAAATATTGCTCAAATGAAGACCAAATTCATTTTGGAGTTGCAAGGAAGCAAAATTTGCCACCTCAAAATGTGTCTCTCTCTGGCATGAAAATTATTTTATTTTTAAGGGACAAAAGACTCAGAAAGAACCTTTGACTGCCCCTCCCCCTCCAAACTGTCTGAAAGCATTTAAGATAGAGGGCCTGCTCTGGGAAGAACTATCACTATAGGTAACCACGGTATAATATGAAGTAGGCGTGGCCAACAGGGAGGAACCCAGCAAGGCCCTTTTGATCAAAGTCCCCTCTGTAACCCACTGCCTCAAGAGGGCCCAGCAAACATTTGTTTACTAAACATTAGCTCTTTTCATCTCCCTGTGAATTGCCTTACTTCCCTTTGAAGTCCCAGACCCCTGCCTCCTTCTCCTTAGTCCATATGACATATATACTTCATTTGGCCTTACTGTTTTTGAAATTCTCATGCTTATGTGAATTCCTTGTGTCTTATATCATTTTATTTAACCAGCCATAAGAACCAAGGAGAAGAAGGCATTTCCCCTCTCCCACAGAGTTCTCCCATGCTCCTTTTTTCCCACAAAGCCCTCATGAGGCAAGTCCCTCTTATTTCTTCCTCGCTACTGGGGGGGAGGGGGACGGGTAGGGGGAAGGGATTGGGGAAGGCTCAGAGGCACCTTGGTAACTGCAGTTTTTGTTTTCTCAGAGTTACTCCCTACCCCCGCCTTCTTGTGGAAGAGCCCAATTCCCTGGTTGCTGAGGTGGACACGTTTGGTAGAACGGTCCACTCACAGAACCCCATTTCATGGTAAGGACGGAGACCCAGCGCCACCAGCTGCCTGCCATGCTCACTGTCTGAGAGAAAGAAGCTGCCCCCCGGGGAGGGGCAGAGATGCCAGGCAGAGCGAGAGTTTGAAAGTCCTCGGGCCTCTGATCTGAGCTGCCCAGTATCTCTGGAATCCAGACCCGCTGCACACCCACCAAAATAGAAAGTAACCAAGCCCTGGCACAGCTGGAGAGCAGCGGGGAACGTCTACACATCTGGATGGAGAGGCGAGTTGGTACAGCTGCTCTGGAAAAGTGTGATGGTATCAAACAAAGCAGAGCGTACGAGCCCCCTAACCTGAGCAATTCCACCCTTAGCTGTACGCCCCGAAGACACGCACACCTAGAACATGAAAAAAAATAATAATAATAATATGAAAAAAAAATGGGAACAATCAAATGCCTGTCATCAGGAGATTAGGTTAATGCTACTATATAAATACGGTCACTCAGTGGGTACCAGAGGTGGCCGAACATAGGCAAACTTTATATAAACATCATGAATAAAGCTCATAAACATACTGTATGGCCCATTTATGTAATGTTCAGAAAGTTATAGAGTTTGTCTTTATAAAGTTCTACATACGGTTCAAAAATAGGCAAAACCGACCTAAGGTATTAGAAGTCAGGGTGGTTCTTGCCTCTATGGAGGAGGAAGAAACTGGAAGGAGGGGGCCTCTGGGGTTCTCGGAGTGCTCGTTTCTTGGTTTGAGAGCTGGTTACACGGGCATGCCCACTTCGTGAAATTCGCCAGGCCGTGCCCCAGTTCACTGACGAGCGGCTCTGTGTATGCCGAACTTCAATGAAAATGTACTGCCTAGCTCAGAAGTTACACTGAGTAGGTCGATGTGGATGTAATTCATGTGTCTTTGTCTTCTAGGAACTTTCGAAAACGATTCTCTCGTTGCTGCGTTGACATAACTCACGGTGGCGCGTCGTCCCTGCACGCCCTACAGACCGCGGCGTCCTCGCCCCATGCTGGCCGGCCCGCCGCGTGCGTTCTGCCGTTTACTGGCCAAGCGGGCTCTGCTCTGCACCTGGGCTCACCTGGCATCTCAGATTCGCCCCATCGCAGATGCTCTGGCCAACTCTGTGTTTAGCTGGGAAGTTCCCCCAACAGACAGTGGGGCTGAGCACGAAGGAGCCGATACCATTAACGCATTTCTACCGCTTTAGGTCAGTGGTTAACGTCTCTGAGCCTCAGATTTCTTACCTGTGCCCTGCCTCCTCTCTCTCTCTCTCTCTCTCTCTCTCTCTCTCTCTCACACACACACACACACACACACACACACACACACACGCCAGTTGTAAGGACCGAATAGGATGACATAAAACAACCAGCCCCATGCCCAGCATACTGAGCTTCCTTAGTCAACGTTCTTGTAGAAGAAACTGGAATTACTTTGTTTTTTCTAATTTCGAAAGTCATGAATATTCTATTGCCAAAAAAGAAAGGAAAAAAAAACATTAAAAACACAAGAAAACACCCAGAAGGGGCTAGAAATCAGTCGGCAATAACCACTGAGTCCTAACTTTGCTGTATGTCCCCTCAGTCCTGTGCGGAGGCAGTGAGCATAGATCGCTGTCCACTGCCTCAGGTGGGCAGGAACTCGGCCGTTGTTTTCTCTAGTTCAGCCTTATTTCTGTTATGAGCCCATCTTCCACGACAGGCAGGAACTCAGGCTCAGCAGGTCAGTCCCCCGCCTTTTCCTGGGGTCATGTCCGAGTTCCTGGAGGGTGGTGGTTGGGGGGAGGACAGGGGAGGAGGAAGGGGCACGGGGACCTGGTCCACGGCTCTAGGCATTCGCTGAAGTGGTTAGCTGCCCATTGCCTCTCACGCCCATCCGCAGGCCCTGCGGGTTCAGTGGCTCTACCTGGTGGGTCCCCAGAGCATGGGGGCAAGCCAGGGTGTGCCCCAAAGGACCCATCACAGGAATCTCCCCACACAGTGCCCCCTCTCTGGACTCAAAAGAACCTCAGGAACTGGCCTCAGATCCTCTGGGTTCATGGAACCTCTGAAACATCCTCCACAGCTGCACAGCCCTGGGCAGGCTCAGGCCAGTGACAGGCGAGGCTCAGAATTTTTTCTGGGGAACCCTCCAATGTCTAAATTCTCGGCTTCTCCCCCTCACCCCCTCCCAAACATACCACCGTCCCTCCCCCAAACCCCATTAACCCCAGAGGAACTTTTTCTGGGGTGGGTTTGGGGGAAAGATTATCCATCATGCCTTCTGTCATCTCAGCCCTGAGACCTTTCTGTTTTTTAAGCCCCAAACCCTGGTGACTTTCCTTTTCCATGGCTTCCTTTTTCACATCCCTTCCCTGAGGCAATAAGTTCCAAAGAGCAGAACTTTAATACAGAGGACAGTGAGTGGAGGAGGTTCGGCAAAGGGTAAAAGGAAATGCAAATACAAAAATCTCCCTTGATATTTTAAAGATATTGTCTACACATGCACACACACGTGCATACCAACCAATATGATACAGCCTCGTGACCTAATTTTTCCATTTAGCAATGTATTATGGACTCATCCTGCAGCATTATGGCGTTTTTATTGACTGCCTACGATGCCATTGTGCAGAGGAACCGATTATCTCCAAATTCTTATTACTGTAAATAATATTGCAACGAACACCCCACGGGCACCCCACACTCCGGCTGTGGGTACGCAGGCAAGGGCGAAAACCTCTCCAAACCTGTTTCTTGATTTATGCAGCATTGGCAACGCCTCTCAGAATCATCTAAAGAATTAAGTGAGATAATATATGCAAAGTGCTCAGCAAATACCTGTTCAAGAAAGGATAGTGAAGATGATTATGATGGTGATGACAACCACACGACTTCTTACAAAGCCATGTTTTCTGCACAATAAAAACCTAAAAACAAAACTGCTGGGTTAAATGTTATGCACATTTTCTAAAGTCTTCCGATAAATAATTCGATTTACCCTTTATACTCTCTGCCCGGAGCTCCACCTCTCACTTGCTGTGTGTGTGTGGACTGCAAAGGCCTCACAGCCACACTATTATCAGAATCGCCCTTGGCTCTGGGAGCCACTCACCTGGGAAGTGCGCACAATGCTAGCTCACCCCCAAGGACAGCCACGGACAATGGCCGACTGACACAGGGTACAAGGGCCAGCCCCCTTGCCTCCAGGTGGGATCACTTGCTGAGCCTCTCACGCTCCGTGGGACCGTGGGACCGGGCTGAGACCCAGACTGAGACCAACCTTCAGGTGAGCCACATGTTTGCTGGGCTTCTTGGGTGAGAACCCCTACTAGCGAAATTATCCTAGGCCAGGTGAGAGGTCTTAGGTGCTTTTTGTCTGGTGGATCTTTAACATTACCTGACAACAGAGCCTGGCAGGATAGCGGTGTGGTGGTGGAATGGGGTTCTCAATCCCAGAACACCCCTGTTCCAAATGGTCGTATCTCCCCAAATGCATGTGCACAGGGCAATCTCACCCAGCAAAGCCAGTGGCGTCTCAGAGGCAAAGTAAGGACAGACGGGCCATGCAACGACCAATGACCAGAGCTAAGAGAAGGAGATGCACAACTCTACTGCCCTTCACAGAGAGACGCCAAGGGAGCCGGAAAACAGAACTAGGGGGGACCAAGAGTCGCGAGAGGGCTGGACGGGCTGGAGTGGAGCACAGCGGTGGTTGAGGCAAAGTTCGGAATGGGGCCAGCGTGAAAAACGGACAGTCTGACCCAGGTCACGTGCATCCACTTAACAAGGACGCTCGTTGATAAGCAAACCACCTGATGCTCGCATGGGAGGAAAAATAATAATAAACCACCTGGTGCTGCCTTCGGGTTGATAAGCCAATGTCTTTCATCTTTCTCTTTCTCTCTCTCTCTCTTTCTCTCTCTCTCTCTCTCTCTCTCTCTCTCTCTCTCTCTCTCTCTCTCTCTCTTCTTTTTTTTTCTTGATGACTGAAGTACCCACTCTGTGCAGCCTTCTGCTCAATCCACACTGGCAATAGTGACGAGACTTTGATGTCCCCCTCATTCAACAGAATGTTGTTTAGTTCAAAGTGAAGAACAGAGGCGACTCTTTGCTTTTAAATTATTAGCTCCCTAAGTCTTCTGTAATGATATAGTTTGACTGAAGTGTGCAGTTTATTAACTACATAAAGACGACATTATCAGAGCGGAGGAAGGCCGCTGTGAGTTTTGCCTTTCAGCCTAGCGGCGGGGGTTCTAGATACTTTGATCTCAATCAATGCTAAATGTCTTTGTGAGATAGAGAGAGGGCTGAAATTATCTTTGGCATGGCGGCAGCATCAATTATTCAAGCCCTTTTTCTTATGAATTAAAGTGTTCTTCGACTTCTACCCCACTTGTGGGTTTGGGCGGGGTTTTTTTCCTTTCTTTCTTTTATTGTTGACTTTCTAGTCAGGAAAGGCACTCGGAATAAATCTCGGAGCGTTCGCTAATCATACTCCAGCTGACCTTTGAAAACCCGTAGCCACTCTTCCTCCTCCTCCTCCTCCTCTTTCCTAATTGCTCTCCCACCCTCACTCCCAGTCTTGGTCTTCTCCGAGGTGACCCCAAGGACTATTCAGAGAAAAGGCAGTCATTGTTTCTATTTGGCTTCATGCCAGGATGGTCAGCCGAGGCCAAGGAAGTAGCCCCTTGACGAGAAGTGTTATTCCGAAGTCAGAAGAGACGGAGGCGTCCACAGGCCGTCAGAAACCCTCCCGGCTGACCTCAGCTGCCCATCGTGCCTCCCAGGGAAGAGTGTGACTGCCGAACAATAAATAAGAAGTTCTCCTTCACACGCCCACTTTCCAGGAGGATGATTTTCAAACTGTAGACCGAGACTCGTGAGTGGGTCATCAAACCGATCCAGGGTCACGTCCAGCAGAATAGAATAGAAAAGACAATGAGAACTCATTTGATGTATTAGGCTAACTATTTATTGTTTCTTGAAGCTTTTGTTTCAGACATGAGTGTACTGGGTCACCACACATCATCACCTCCCCCTTGCCCCAAGGGACCCAGAGACAAGAATTTGGGGGCAAGGAGCTTATTTGAGGGGCGATTCCAGAAAATACTGTGAGATAGTAGGGCACATGAGACGGGAAGGGAGGAAAGCCAATGAAATGTGTTTTAATGACTGAGTTATAACCATGGGCCACTCGAGCTCAGTCCCACGGGGACGCCCTGTGGAACACAGCTCAGAGTTGTCCTGCCAACCATGAGGGAGCTGGAACATTGGTCCACAAACACCCAGCCTCCATCAGTCAGGGTCTCACCTGGCATTACCTTCCGGACACTAGAAGGATGCCCCGCACATGGACCCAGTACACCTCCATGGCCAGAGAGGAGGCAGTAGGCTCTGCCATGGATGACCATGACCTAGACAAAGACCATAGCAGTGGGAGTGAGAGAAAATGTACTTTCTAAATTGTAATACTCACAGCAGGTGAAACGGATGCTCACGTATTCTGCTGCGAGTATTTTCCTGAAAGGCAAATGACCAATGGGTATCAAGAGCCTTAACATTTTTCCTTTCAAATGACCAAGCAATCCTACCCCTAGGAGCTTTTTATAAGGAGCACCTATAAAAGTAAAAAATTAGAAATATCCCATATATTTAACGAAATGGGATTAGTTAAATTACGCTATATTCTTATTATTGAATATAATCCCATTTCTTTAAATGATGTTGAATATATTGTCATAGAAAAGTTTTCATGACAAATTAGGTGAAAAAAAGCAGGTGCTAAACTGGGTGAGAGTAGGCAGAAATTCTCTGTACTGTGTTTGAAACTTATCTGTAAACCTAAAACTATTCTCAAACTTAAAAGTTTATCTAAAGTTCTTAAAAAATAGGCATTTACAATACTATCTACTTTACACTTGGCACACACACACACCCCTAGAAGAATACACCTGAAGGTGATCACAGTGTTTATCTCGGTGTGGTGGGATCGGGGAGCTTTTATCATCTATTTTTTACTTATCTATGTTTTTCTATCTTTTCCACAATGAATGTGTATTGATTTTTTTAATAAAAATAATTAAATAAAAATTTATCTTAAATCATCGTATTTATCTTAAGTTTATCTTAAATATTCTTTAAGAGAAGCTTAGTAAAAGGAAAGAAGAAAGACTAGTGGCTAGAGGAAAATAGATAGCGTCAAGGGATGGTTTAACATTTTATTTTAGCCTGTATTCTCTTTATAAAATAACGTATCTATTCTGATTATGTTGAAAATCTGAACATTATAAAAATGTATAAAATGTATAATAGTCAGACATAAACTTGCTTTTCAGAAATCCTCACCAGGTGGCGGACCTTCTGGTTCTCCACTGAGTTTCTGCAGAACCAGTCGACCGTTTCTGGATCTCCTTTTCTGAGTTCACCGTGGTTTTGCTCCTAACCCCAAGCAGAAGGTCTGCCCTTCAGCTGCTTCGCTCAGAGGTGCAGAGAGGCGGAAGTGGCTCGGCAGATTACAGGAGAAGGAGGACACAGCGCGCTGAGGTGTCGCTTACATTCTGGAGTTCCCCGTAAGAGGAGACTGAAGCTACTCTCCGTTCTGCGGAAATCACGTCCTTACACGGCCTTGCCTCCTTCCCATTTCTGCCTACCCCACTCCCTGACTGGGTTCTCCTAGATGCATTTTCATAATGAATCACTTTCGCGTGTATCGTCATCTCAGGGTCTGCTTTTAGGAAACCCTCCTACGACGTTGCTGTTGATGCTTCGATGCATCCATCTCCTTCCATTCTTTGTTCTACATGTGCAACGAATGTTGCATGACTTTAACACGCTGTGTTTTGTGGAATGTTTGCCCCCGATTGTCCCAGAAGCCAATGCTGAGAGAGCTATGACTGGCCACATGACTCATGGCATCCATGGGATTTTTAGAAAATCATCCCTGGGGAGAAACAGGTATTTTCTGGTGTTTCGTGCAGAGAAAAATCTGTCCTGTGGATTGTAGAGAACCACATCCTCAACAACTCCCTGCGATGATCACAGTAACAAATTCCATAAACCGATGGCAAAAAGCCAATGTGGTGCATTTGAGGGTAAGAGCTCTCTGACCCTCCAATAAAGTGCAAGGATTAAATTCAGTGTATGATCAGGGATTGCACAAGAAAATGCCCACAGGGGCAAAGTGGGTAATATAAATGAGGTGCCATATAAGAAAAGTTACTGAATTTTGAATTACTGTCTTTTATCTAACCCTTTCACTAAATTCTTACTTAATTTAAATAATTTGGAGTGATTATTTTGAGTTTTCTGTATTTACAATAATATTATCTGCAAATAATATAATTTTCTCCTCCTTTTCCAGTTCCTGTCTCAACTCTTTGCTGCATTGTTAAGAAACAGAGTAAAATTATAAAGGCGATAGTAAAAATAGTTATAATAAATATAAAACATCATGCAATTGGCACAGGGACAGCAAAAAGATTTAGTAAAATTTTTGAGAAAGTGTTACATATGCAACAAATATAACTTGCGGGAAATATACCCAAATGAACTTCGTATATATTTTTATTGTAGTAGATTATATTGATATTTACTTATTTACATGTCTGTCTTCCTGAGGAGAGACTCAGTTTCTCAAGAGAAGAGACAGTTTCTTATATATCTAGTGTTCAAACGATTTTTATGACACTGATATTTGAATGAATGAATTTATTCCCCGACTAATAAATTTCCCTGCAGATGTATATTCTTGTACATCTGCTCCCCAAGTAGTGGCCTCTCTGTATCACTCTCTCTCTTTCTCTCTGTTTCTGTCTGTCTGTCTGTCTCTCTCTCTCTCATCTGGTGTGACCTTACTTTGTTACATTCCAGACCTGAATCCCATTCCACCAAACACTTGTTCTTATTCTTGACCCTTACTCTCGTATAGTCAAATGCTCACCCAAGTCCTGTTGATTCTACTACCTCCGCATCTCCCAAATCTTTCTGTTTCTCTCCTTCTTCAATGCCATGTTGCTGCGACTTCCTTGGTTTACTACTCCATTTCTTACATTGCTCTAGGGAGAACGTTCAATGTCCTTCCTGAAGTGAAATCTTTTGATGACTTTCCACTGTACTCAAATTAAAATCTCATATTTAGAATGATACTCATAATCTGGCTTACACCTCTAGTTTTATCCCTGGTTGGTTCAACCCTCACACCAGTTTCTAGCCATATGAATGTCTTGCGGCATCCTGAAAATATCAGAATAGCTAAGGATCGAAAGTGCTGATTGGGAGTTACTTAGTTTTTAATTAATAAAGTGGGAAAACATGAACGGTAAATTAACTTCCTTTTTAAATTCCTTTTAAACGTAGAATATGTGGGTAGAAAGGAATAATAAAAAGCTCTTTAGTGGTACACAGTTTAGGAACCACTAAGATACAGAAGAGACATATATGATCATAAATATGTATGAGGGAAAGAAAAATAATATTATTACTCATATGCCCCTCATCACACGCGATGGGTCAGGCGGTTGGAGAGAAAGGTAGAAGAAAAAGTTGTTTAAGGATAAAACGCTTTTTCTACATACGCCATAGGAGCACTAGTACCAGGAAATTTCAACTATGTCTTGAAAAAAAATGAGAAGAGATTAAAGTCATCAAAAAATGTGACTTATGTAGTTGAATCTGTAGAACCAGCCAGCAGGAAAAATGGACCAAAGGTCATATATTTGGGCACATAAGTTAGGAGTGGGGCTGAGGCTTTTCCCCATGAAAACTTGTGACGTAGAGCGGCCACACGACTGACTCACAGCCTCCCTGGGCGCCAGCAGCGGAAACTCACGCTCTCTAACTACGACCAGAGGGTCCACGACGCCCCCACGCAACCCTCCGCTTGCCCCTCGCCCATTCTCACTACGGCTCGGCTCTCCTCTAGATTCTGCTTTTATCCTTTTTCCTCTTGGCCTCTATTCTGTCCTGGGAACCCTCATCTATTCCCAGGCCCTCGCTATGTTCATCCTGTCTGTGAAGATGCCCCACGAAAGCTACATCTCCATTCCTATTGCCTCTCCCAGGGACCCATTTGGCCTCTTCAAACTCAACGTCATGGATCTATCCCCCGCCAGGCCACTTCCTCTTCCTACTTTCCCAGTCCCATCAGAGGGCACGGGGCTCCCCTCTTCAGTTCTGCCCTCCCCTTCCCCCTGACGTCATGTTCCGGGTCTCTTCAGCCCCTCTGACCGCTGTCACCCCAGCATAGTCCCCTTACCTCTCCAGTCCTGAGGAGAGTTCTCAGACTTACTCTTCACTTCTCAGCCCATCCCAGGCCCTGCCCCCCGGCTTTATTTTTTTTTAAGTGTAGCTCTGAACAGCCATCGTCAGGCTCAAAACCCTCCAGGGCTCCTCACTGCCTATCAGATTAAGTCTGTGCCCCTCAGCTCAGCTCTGGGACCAAGCCGCTCAGAACACCGCCTCCTACTATCCCTTTAATAAACTCAACTCCTCGTGGGCCTTGAATGAAGCGCCCTTCTCTCTCCTCTCTCTCCTCTGTCCCTAACCATTGTCCTCCTGGTTCCTCCAGCTGGAGTGCTTTCCTTTTCCTCTCCCTGTCATGTATGTTTTGACCTAAACTCGTCTACGAATCCCCGATGTCAGCAGCGGGGGGATCCTCCCCTCTCTGAAACTCGGTATTCTGCAGGCAATTGATCACATTCCGCTCTGTATCACTTGAATGCATGTTCTAGTGCCCTGGCAACTTGGAAAGCCCTTGAGGGCAGAAGCCATGCAAGCCATTCTTGCGTCCCCTAGCACCAACCACCCGGTAAGTCCTCATAACGGGTGTCAAATGAATCCTTAAATTATTAACATCGCTGAGACTTGCTGAGCCAGGCCGCATCTATTGACAAACCACTCTTTTCCTTAGCTCTGTTACGAAAATCACACACAAAACCCAGCTCATCTGTGCTTTTCCTCTCGAGAGTGCAGACGCATCCCTCATTACAGACCCGTCTGACTGCTCCCTTTTCAGACCCAGATCTCTTGCCCTGAGGGCGTCAAACTGACTCCCCAGGTTAGAATCTTAGTCTCAGGGTTTAGCCGACTTCTTCTGAGGGCTGCCTTCTCTGTCTTCCTGTCCCCAGCTTTCTGCTGCTGGGACCATCCACAGGCCCAGGAGCACAGCCAAAGCTTGACCCCAAGGCAGAGTCCCTTCAGGACCAGCTGAAGAGCAAAAGAAACCCTTCCTTCCCCGAGATCAAAGCCCAGTACGGCCAGATTACCCATGGCCGAATCCCACGCTGCTATGGCAACATGAATTTTAAGCAGACATCGGCAGAACCTGCCTCTTCTATTTCTACAACCCGGGAGCCAGCCTCTCGGAGGTAGGACACCCCATAATGAGGATCCGGGGTGTGCCTAAGGAACCGGAGCCATTTTCTGTGGTCACTTGGTAGCTGACATCCTGAGGCCTGCTATAGGGAGGGAAGGCGGGTCACACTTATGTCCCCAGAGACAGACTGCATTGCTGGAGAAGACATGAGGGCGCCAGTGGCCTCAAGGGCAGAACCCCAACAAGGAATCTAAAAACAGCCCCTCCAGGAACCCAGCCTCTTCTGTATCTTTTGCATCCATGCAAAGATGACTGACGTAGAACCCAATCCTGGGCATGTCGCCGTCACTCAGCGAGAAAACTCGCACATCGAAACAACATACCGTGTATGGTGACTGAGGTCACAGTGAAGATTCCCTCGCTTCCAAACGAACACCCCAAACCCCGGCAAGGCCGGAACGCCCCACAGGAGACAGGCAGGGAGGCACACGCCCCGTGGTCTCTGTGATTGTCCCCACTGTTCCTTCTTCCTGGGTCAAGGGCATGGGAGCCCCAGTACACTCGGCCTCATGCCCTAGCCTCTAGAAACATGCTCTTGACTCCAAATGGTCTCACCGCTGAGGATACATTAGCACAGACAATATAACAAGGTCAACATCCGTTCAGGCTAGGGCGTGAGGGAATGCTTGCCCTCGTACGTTCATGTCGGGAGAAATCTAAATTTATACAGGCTCCTAACAAGGCAATTTGACATCGTGGATTGGTCTTTAAAATATGTACTCCTTTTAACCCAGCTATTCCTCTTTTTGTTATGGTCCTGGAGAGGTACTCATAGATGTACACAGAGAAGAACACATCAGGATGTTCATTATAATATTGTTTGCTTTCATAAAAAAATTGGAAACAATTTAACATTCGCCTACAGGAGAATGATCAAACCATGACACGAACATAATGTATTCATTTCCTAGAGCTGCTGTAACCAAGTGCCACAAACTGGGTGGCTTAAAACAACAGAAATGTATTCTCTGACAGTTTTGGAAGCCAGAAGTCCAAATTCAAGCTGTCGACAGAGCCACGTTCCCTCTGAAAGCTCTAGGGAGGACCCTCCCTTGCCCCTTCAGGCTTCTGGTAGTCCCAGTATCCCGTGGCTTGTAGCAACATCACTTCCATTTCGACCTTCATCTTTACATGGCCGCCTCTGTGGTATGTCTCTGTGAGTCCTCTTCTTACAAGGATTTCAGTCACTGGATTTAAGGCCCATCCTAACCTAGCATAACTAGTATTTCAGTAAAATTACCGTTAGGGGTTTTTTTTAAAGACTAAAAACTTCATACCAATAACTACTATGAAGTCATTGACTTTTCATCCTGTTTCAACAAAAATACTAGAGATTAATAAAAGACGTAAAAGTGAAATAATGAAAAGGCCATCGATATGCAATATTAACCTCAATTTACAAAGTGCTGTGTCTGGACATTTGCTGTACAATCAGATTTTTGTGTTAGTAGGTGATTCGGCTTCAATACCCCAAACCCCAAAACTGAGTGTGGCGCTGCCCTGTGCTCTGCACAAAGATGAGGGTTTAGACATGACTCCTGCCCCTTAGAGGCTCTCGCTGTGGAAAGTTATTGAGATGAGAGTAACGAGCCGTACCAATAAAATTCGATAACCATGACGGAGTGACGGAGGCCCGCACTCTGGTAGTCAGAAGCGTGGCCAAAAATCCCAGGCGTGACATGTCACTATGAAACTTCAAATTCTCTTTGCCTTGAAGGCAACGAAGAATGAGAGAACATGGAGGATTCGTGCAGGGATGGACCGGGCTGGGGACTGGTCTGCAGGGAAAGCAGAGAACTCGGTGACCCAAGTCTTTGGAATGGGGGGCCGTGTCTCCCTGTTGGCTGACGTAGGCTCTGTTCTCGTTTCCGGGGCTGCCAGGAACCAGATTCCAGAAGATCCTTCATGTCAGCTCCTCACAGAGGTAGATGTCCCCTTCTTTCTGCGCCTCCTCATCTCCTGTGGATAATATCTCGCCATGGCCTTTTGCATTTTGTTGAAGGCAAGTGTTCTGAGATTACTTTCACGTGTTTCTGGCTTTCCCTGCTGCATGGCCCTCAGGGGCATCTAAAGCTCTCCATACACTAGCCCGGCACACTCACACGAGCCTTCCTCACCGCTACTCTTCGCTTCATTGCTACCTGGTACATAAAAATAGCGAATATTCCTCAAGCAACCACCAGGTACCAGACACTGATCTGAGCTGTTTACATAAATCATGCCATATTCTTCATAGCCCTGTATGAGGCAGGTATTACCCTGATCCCAGCCTTATGGATGATAGAGCTGAGGTTTGGGGTGCTTACGTAAAACGATTAAAGTCACTCAGCTAGAAAGGGGTAGAACCTGGGTCTGACCTAAGGCCATGTGTTCCAGGCTGTGTGTCACGCTCCACACCTGCTCCTAATACAGTGTATTCTAATCCTTAGTTTAAAAGGATGCTCCCCAGCTAAACTGTGAATCCTAGAGAGAAGGACCTAGTTTTATATTCATGACAGCATGCCAAACGCCTGGCGGGTCCTCCGGAAAACTTGGATGAACGGATGGGTGAATGGAAAGGTTAGTGGGGAACAAAACTTCTTCCTCCACCAACTTAGGTTCAGCGATGGGGGGCCTGCAAATTAACTGACAGAGACAGGTTCGCAGGTGAATTAATCAAGGTTAATTCCCAGATCAACAGAGCAAAGACAAAGTTAATTCGCCTGCATGAGAGTACGTAAAGAAATGGCTCCCCAAACAGCTGGAGTTAAGGGTTTAGATAACGTCTTAATAAGAAAGGGGGTTCGGATGTCGAGGGAAAGCAAATGGTGAGAAGTAAAGAGAAACAAATAGGGGGAGATAAGCAAAAGGTAGGAGAAGTTTTGATAAGGTTTTGTTTATGTAATTTCTCATCCACGTGCAAGCGGTGACTGTGAACCTCCCAGAAAGGGGATTTATGGAGGCTGTATTTTTGAGAGGCTTTGCTTAAGTGAGAGAGAGAAAAAAAAAGTTTAGATAAGGTTATTTTCTGAGGCTGCAGTTTGTTCAGATGTTTTTAGCGTAAAATAAGCTTTAGAACACATGAGTGGATCTGAGTGGATCCCATCAGATGGATGGGTAAATGGACTGACGAAGGTGGATGGTATCAATTCCTTTGTGTGTTTAGGATGGAGAATGAAGAGGCATTTCACAGCGGGGCCAGAGCCAGAGTCAGCCTCATAAGACAGTCACCAAGAGTAAATCTCCCTGCCCCCAAATTAGTCTCACGGCTTGTCGTGGTGCCAGACTTTCTAAGTACTTCCTGGGCCAGAGGTCCCTGTTCAGATGGAATCACAAGAGTGAGGGAAATAGTGTAACAACTTGGTTATAAATATATACATATTCTTTATGATTCAGCTATATAATCATCTAACAGTAAAGATGAAAATAGTAAAATAGTAACGAGGGTAAAACAAAGACTTTTGCAGGAAGAAAAAGCTCAGTTTACTTCTCAAAGCCATCAGTGAAAGAATCACTAAAGGATACGCAGCAGTGCAAAGAAAACCGTACCCAGAAGGAAGAGACGGGATCCTGGGAACAATGATGAGCGGAGTTGGGTAAACACAGTGGAAGCTAAATAAGCATCAACTATAATATCACAATGGTGACAATCATAATGACTCATTTGTTTAAAATTACAATGTAACTAGTAATAACATAGAACAAAGGCTGGCAAACTGTGGCCCCAGAGCTAAATCCGGTCATCTGCCTGTTTTTATATGGCCCTGGTGGAAAGAATGGTTTTCCCTTTTTTTTTTTTTTTATTGTGGTAAAATAAACTTGACACAGAGTTGCCGTTTTAACCTATCAGTGTACAATTCAGTGACATTAATTATATTCACATGGGGTGAGCCAGATAGGGCTATTGTTTTGCCTTCTTTTAAGCATTAGAAATAATCAAGGCAAAATGTCATGAGTCAGTCCGAGGTGACGTGGAGATGGATGTTTGTCATGTTATTCGTTGTATTTTTGGGTATTTTTTTTTAATTCCAAAATTTAAATATATTTAACATAGACATAGACGAAGAAAAGTTAAGTGCATTGATCTTCGATTGGAGTGTTTCTACCAGTTTTAAGTGGTGAAATCACATGCACAGGATGAGGGTAGCGATGCTGTCCCCCCGCCACATGGGGATTGATGTGGGGGTTCACGGAGCGACTGTTTAAGTGGGAGCCTTTACGCTGTGGTTGTCTGAATGCCTAACTCCCGAAGGTCAAGAATCCAGGACGAGACAACTTGGTCAAGGAGGAGACACAGGCCATGAAGAAGCTGGTTAGAAGACGAACTGTGAAAAAGAACTTCTTTCCAAAGGTCCTGAGAAGAAACCAGCCCGGGACCAGCCTGGATCGTACCGTTGGACTTGCTTGTCTGTGGAACCTCGCTGAGCCCAGCACCCTTGTCTAACATGCTGTGCTCACTTCTCCGTAAACATTGTGGGGTCAGGGAGGCAGAGATGGTCTTCAGAAATGTCCTCCTTCGCAAGGACACGTCCTGTGATGTTTTCCAAGGGCACCACAGTCTCACAGCTCACCGCTGAGTTACTGCCGTGTTGGGGTGTGCGTCGCGTGCCCACTGCGGCCCGTGCCACACCCACATCCACAGCGCCCCACGGATGCACCACACAAACCCTGCGTGCATGCACTGAGCAGGGTGCACACGGGTGGCCCTGGGTGCTTGCCTATGTGCGTGGGTGTGCACGCTCACACATACAGGCGTGCTCACGCACCTTTACACACACCGCCAAGCTCCCTCCCCTCCGCAGACATGGCTGATGCTGGCGTGACCAGCGCCTGCCCCCAAACCCGGCTGTCCCTCATATCCTCCTCCCACTCACAGGGGCCTCGAATACCCTTGTTCTGTTTCTCGAGAAGAAAGTGAGCCTGCTCCTCCCGCCACCCCCTGTCATGTGACCATCCACGCATCCCTCCCATCAGCAGAGAGGTTGAAAAGCTTGATTTCTGAAACCATTTATTTGCCCTATATATACACATATCCCTGCTCTGGGCCCTGTGGATGCCCCAGGCCGCCAGCCTCACCAGCTGGACAGAGGAGCTGGCAAATCACGCACACTGAGGAGTGCAAGATAAACGAGGCTTAATCAGTTTTCAGGAGTCAGAGCTTGACAGACGACATTCAAAGGGCGGAATTCTACTGGCTGCACTCTGCACGCCAGAGAAGTTTTGTTGTTGTTGTTGTTGTTGTTGTTGTTGTTGTTGTTGTTTTTCTGCAGGAGTTTTTCTGCAAAGAGTCTCAACCCTCACCCAAAGCCACTAGGAGCAGAAAGCATCGGCCCCTGGTCCCCATCAGGGCGCAGCAGCTAGGAGAACTCTGCTTCGCCAAGGGCAGCGCTGGGAGCGCTGATGCCCGACAAGAGGCTTCTCTCCCATGGGGCCCCCCTCGGCCAGTTTCAGGGGCTCTGGGGCTGGGGACGGGGGGACAACGTGCATAAGGGAGATCTGGTCCTTTCTGCAGCCCCCGACACCACCAATCCAGAGGAAAGTACCTTTCTCTGGGTCCCTCAACACAGGTCTCTGAATCCCTCAGGGGAAATCCTTCCACCTGTTTTGGGGGATCCGTGAGCCTCGGACTCCCTCTTCTGGTGAAGTGAGAGGAGGCGATGGTGCCCAGAGAGGAGGGCTGGGGCTCCGAGGCAGAGAGGTGAGCAGAGGTCCCCTGCCCCCTCACCCTCCCAGCTCACGTTCTCGGCTCTTGGGACCCCCGGAGTACTTGGCCAGTGCAGACTCCTTAAAGATTCTCCTTCTTCTCTTCCCTAGCCAATAAGCAAGGAATAGCACTGTCCCCTCTCAGGCTCAATGATTCCACAGCTTCGAGTGGGCCCCAAGGGTCCCCTCCCCACAGGACAAAGAGATAATCCTAAGGACTCCTGAAGAAATTATTCTGCTTATAGATTTTCAGGAGCAGGAAAGTGACCACATACCTGAAACTATGACAAATGTAACAGGATGTTAAATTAGGGTGTTTCATCTCCATTTCTGTGGTGGTCCCAAAGGCTGAGAATAAAACAGTGGGCACCAAGTCCAAATGAGGTGCTTAGCATGTGGGCGGGACAAGCCTAGGTGCTGGAGAAGGCTCTAGAAAACTTCCGAGGCTCTGCCTCCAGAGAGTCCGACGCGATTGGATTAGGTGCGCCCTGGGTACCGGGATCTTCCAAGGCTCCCCAGAGGAGCCTAATGTCCAAACAAGATGGAGAATCACTATACCCGCTACGACATAGGGAAAATATTGGTCCCCGGACGCCACCTGCCCTGACTGCTTCCTGCCTTTGCGTTTGTACTGTTGCCTTGCCTGAACCTTAACTAATCCCACCTGTGAATCCGGCAGCCTCTGGCCATTGATGCTGGGGATCCACACCAACCTGGTTTCTCTTTAGGACCCTGGGGGCTTAGGAATGGAGCCCCCTAACACCAAGGCACAAGTTCAGGGCGGAGAGCCTCCTTGTTTCCAGACACACTGGCTGCTGGTGGGCGAAGGGTATGGATTACTGTGCCTTTCATCTCGTGTTCGACTAGCTTCGCAAAGAAAGACATCAAATTAATTGGCCTGCTCAACCTTCCAAGAAAGGTCTGGCCTATTTATTTCACTTACTCTCTTGGAGAAAAGTTTCCTCACCCCTGGATGACTAACCCCTTTGTGAGCCCAAAGGAGCGGACTCCGTAGAATCTAAAATGCAACGTTCTTTCAGTATTGAAGGGTTTGTTTTCCTGCCAACGTCAGAAAGTCCGGGTGTGGGCCGTGCACCTGCCCACCGTTCATCACGAGAACGGAGTGGAGAGATGCCTCGGCTGCCCAGCATTTCTGGACTAAGGTGAGTTGTCCAAGGTTAAAGCAAGCGAGAGGCCCTTATCTACTAATTGCATTCTGATGAAGCCGGAGAGGGGGGCGGGGAAGGTAAAGGGGAGGGGCAAAATGAGTGGTTCGTTAGGCAAGCCACTTGGATTGTTTTTTTTTCCTCTGACGACTTTCCATGCAACTTTTAAGAAATATTTTACTCACCATGTAACCCTTCATCTCAGCCCACTGTCGAACCCAAATATGATCCCAGCAGGACCTTTTGGGGCGATGCTTTGGAAACACACGACAGGGGCACGTGCCCAGCAGCAGAGGGTCTAACTATCATTTATGTCAACGTTTCTCAAAGCGGCGCTGGTATTGGACCGGATCGTCTTTCGCTGTGCAGGGGCCGGGGGGACGGGGGGAGGGGAGCGCTGTCCTGTGCACTGCGGGGTGTTTGGCCGCATCCCTGGCCCCCCATCCAGTAGATGCCAGTGGCATTCCCCACCCACTCTTAACAATCGAAGCTGTCTCCAGACACTGCTCAATGTCCCCTGGGGGCAAAGTTGCCCCCTGGTTGAGAACCACTGTTCGAGATGAATTCTGGGAAGCTGCATCCTCAGGGCCTGGCACTGTGCCTGGCACATCCTAGGGGCTTAATAATACAGCCGAGGTGACAGTGTGCGTTCGCGTCTCCCGCTGTCGGGAGCACGCGGAATAACGGCTGCTAGCACGGCCGTGCCAGGTCCCGGCTTCTCACAGGTGCTCCCGGACAATGACCTCGCATACTGCGGGTACAAATGCAGACCGTGGCCACAAGACACAGGACCCCAGTAACTTTGGCTGAGGGACACCCCAGCAGCCTGGCCAAAACTTTCTTGAAACTGTACTGCCTTCTGAGACGCCCCCACCCCACTCCCCCTTCCCCAAGAGTGACGTCAGCGGAGCATCATGGTCCGAAGACCCCGCCCCCTCCTCCTGCGCCTGCTCGTCATCCTGACCCCGTCTTGGCATGTGCTTCTTGGTGGATCTGAATAACACACTTGGCATTCTAGAAGAACGCCTTTCCCCGCCCTGCCTCCCCTTTCTATGTGATGCCACATCCTGGAGCATCCCCCTGGGGAAGTCCGTGGATAAAAGCATCATGCATAAACCAATGTAGGCAGGGAGGGAGTTCTTAGAAATGACTCATAAATAATAGCTCATAAATAACTTAGAAAACCAGACAAACACTGACATCCCAATCATTCCAAGAGACTCTCCCGAGTTAACCTTTTATCACTTTTAAGGCAGCAAGTAAAGTTCTGTTGTCCACGTGCCTTTCTTCTGCCCAAAAGAGGGAAGGTCAGGGGAGGGGAGGCGTCGGCCACTGGGAGCCCAGGCAGACACTCTGCCCCGTAAGTAATCCACCCTACGCTGTGTCGCTGGCCCCTCGAGTATGATCTTAACGCGCTTCGGTTCGAGAGCGTGTCTGGCGGCCCCACCCAGCGGAGTCTGCCAGCATCGCCCGCCTGGTGCAGGGCGCCCGCTCAGCCAGCCTTCCCCTCGGCCTGGCTCTCCCAGGGACAGATGACCTCCTTTTTGATGGCCTGGTCACTCGATTCTCCAGTTCCGGTGTCCTCCGAGTCGATCAGACAGGTCCCACTGTCCACAGGCACATCCATTTTGATCTGGAAAAAGCTTCGGCGCAAGAAGAAAGGGGAGGGGTCCGGGAGGAGCACCAAGTAGGAAGAATCAATTGGCATGCTCGCCCACGGACCTAGGGACAGATACGCACGCATGCGCACACCGACGGACCTAGGGACAGATATGCACGCATGCGCACACCCACGGACGTGTGTACGCATATGCACGCATGCGCTCACCCACGGACCTAGGGACAGATATGCACCCATGCGCACACCCACGGACGTGTGTACGCATAATCACGCATGCGCTCACCCACGGACATGCATACACATATACATGTGTGCACACGAACATATGTACACATATACGTGTGTGCGCAATCCGCAGACATGCACACATATACACGTGTGTGCACACCCACGGACATAGGGACACATATAAACACATGCACAAAGCCACAGACATGTGTGCGCATATACACACGGGTACATGCCACAGACATATGTGTACGCACATGCACGCACCCGCAGACATGTGTGAACACTCACAGCACGGTCCCCTCTAGTTCTTACTTTGTCACTCTCCTGGCTTTCAGCCGCGGCAGCTGCTGGCCCCCATCCCCCAGGGGCTGCACCTTCCCGTGGGACACAGAGGGGCACTTGGGCGAGAGCCTGGCAAAGACCGGCGAGGCTAAACAGCCTCGTCTCAGAAGCCTGCTGAAGGACAGAGCCATGCGGGCCTTGGGAGGGGTCCTGGGCAGCGGCCGGGGCCAGGGGCAGTCGCTGGAGGCCTCTCTGGTGTCGCCGTCGGAGGGCCCTTGGCGGGAGCTGGAGCCACAGGCCTCCCGCTTCTGCTCCGAGCCCGAGCCCGAGGAGCCCTCCAAGGCCATCCTGATGGGCGAGGAGCAGATGGCGATGCTGGGGCGCCTGATGAAGCGGCTGGGCGAGGGGAAGGGCTTCCGGGGCGAGCGGCAGGACGGGGAGAAGGGGCCGGACGGGGACGGGGGCGCGCAGGTCCCGGTGTACACAGCCAGGTGGGGGCTGGGAGCCGTGTGCTGGCCTGGCTGCAGGCAAGGAGACAGAGAGCTCAGAGTGAGTTGACGGCAGATCAGCGGGTACAGAGACTGCCCTCTGCTGACTCGGGCCCCCCTGCCGGTTCCCAGAGCACAGGCCTGGCAGGGCTGCCCCTCGGAGAATTGGCAAGGATGCCCAAAGCCCCCCCGTGACAATGGCACGGCCACACAGAGGCCTCTTGCCCAGGGGCCTGCCTGTGCCATGGTCCCCAGGCTTGGGCACTTGCATCCCAGGGCACAGGCTGACCTTCCTCCAGCCCTAGGATGCTGGGCTGTGGCCAGGCTGAATTTCTAATCGTCCCTCAACTCCAGTCCCCCCCGCCACACACCCTCTCATCCCTTCTCTATCCTTGGCTCCCAAACTAGGGACCGGAGGCATTTACAGTGCTTTTAACAGAGTGCCGGAGGGGGCAGAAGCAGTCCCAGCTCGTGCCTGGCCGACTCTTCCAGGCCCGAGGCCACCAACCTCGACCCGAACCCCTTCCTGTGTCCACCCTGCCCTGGCACCAGCACCTCCCCCAGCCTCCCGAAGGTGGAGCAGGGCGGCCAAGAGGAAAGGCTGAGCGTGGAACGCGGACGTGCTCTGAGAAGGAGGCAAGAAATACGGAGCGAGGAGGTGACTCCTTGGAGAAGAGGAAATGCGCGACCTCCCCGGGCCACCATGGCCCCAGTGCCCTGGAGCTTTGGGGTAGGATGCTGGATCGGACATGTTTTCAGCCAAAAGAGCCTGGGAGAGCTCTGAGCTGACAGAGAAAATTAAATCGGACTTTTCGGGCAGGTTCTCTGCCATCACCCATCCTGCCTTCACAGAGTGCATAGGCACACCGGCCTGCGTTTCTCACGTCCCCTCCTGAAGGCCTCCTGTGGCCACATGCCACACTGAAGCCTGGAGTGAATGGAGCTAGAGGATACGCGAGTCCTGGCAGGGTGGGGGGACCCTCTGGACAGGTGGACCCACACCGCCTCCAAGAGAATTGGCAATGACTTTAGTGAAAACCAAACCCTCGTTTGAGATTATCGCAGCCACCCGGAGGTCCTGCATAGAGGCATCCGCCTGCCCCCAGGGCCTGGGCACTGCCCTGGGGCCAGAGGAGGGCACCTTCGGGCACAGAGGGGAGGCTGCTCGCTTCTGCGAAGGTCCCCGGAGTGTGCCAGCCCCAACCTGGAGAGCAAGGGCCCAACACATCCAAGAATCGCTTTTGAAAGACAAGAAAGGCCAGGAGGCCACAGAGGGCTTCGCCCTGGGGGGCGGGAGTGGGGGTCCCCATCCCCTCTCATCCACCCCCTGAAGGGACTGCATTCGGCAACAGCGGCTCCGAGCCCGTGGTTCTGCTCCACTGCTCAACACCCACAGGCCGACACAGCAGACCAGGGGCCATCGGGTTATTATTCTCACCCTGATGCTCATTATTGTTAACGTGCAGGGAGAATGTAGCAAGCACGAGGGCCTGGGCTGAGTGCTTTCTGTGGACTATGGCATTTACTTCCCAGGGCCACTGGGTGGGGCAGCGAACTATTGTGCAGAGCGTGTTACAGATGAGGACACTAAGGCTGCGAGGAGCCTCGCCCCGGAGACGTGCCGCTGGGCAGGCTTTGAACCCAGCTCGCTCACGCCATTGTTTGTTCACGTTCATGCTGCGTGTCTCAGCGTGGCCTCCAGACCAGCCCATCCGAAGCACACAGGGTGCCCACTACAAAGGCAGATCCCTGCCCCAGACCCAGACCGATCGAAGGAGAGTCTCAGGAGGCCTGCCACTCCAGAAAAGCCTCTTCTGACCTGCACCCGAGGTCACTGTTTTGCGTTGAGCTCGGTGCGTTTCAGTTGCTCTGAGCTATGCTCTCAGCACCTCGCTTCCTCGGGGACCTGTCTCCACTTAGGACACAGTCTGCAAGGAATAATGCTGGGGGGAAGGCTGGGCCCTGATTAAGGTTTGGGAGGTAAGGGTTAGGTGGAAGAGTATGGATGACCCTGTCATTTATTAAGCACCTACTGTGTGCTAGGTGCTCTGCAAATCTAAAATCGCCCCATTTTAGAGGGGTTGGTGACCCTCCCCCGGCTCTCTCAGCCAGTCAGTGAGTGTGGTATGTAGAAGTCTAAGGTGGTTCCCTAGATTCCTGCCCCTGCCCTTCATGTGGGTATAAACCGTAAATGTCACACGATCATCACCCTCATGGGCAGGTTATGTGATAGGAGATTTTAGAAGGGGATTATCCGAGTGAGCCAAACCTCATCGTGTGAACCCTTCGGATCTGAGTCTGGAGGCCAGACACAGAACGAGTCAAAGTGGTCTGAAGCAGGATAGGAATTCAGGGAGAAAGTCTCCACCTTTGGCTTCGAGATGGAGGGGGTCCCGGTGGCAAGGAATTCGGACAGCTTCTAGAAGCTGAGAGCAGCCCTCAGCTAACAGCTCTTTAAAAAAACCTGGGGCTTTCAGTCCTACAGCTAGACATCGAATCCTTCCAAAAATGTGGACGAGCTTGGAAGCAGATTTTTCCCAGCAGCCTCCAGATAAGAACACAGATGGCCAGGACAACGCCCAAGTGCGAGACCCTGAGTAGAGACACAGCCAAGTAGCATTCGGCCGACCCTGAGCTAAGAAATGGTGGTTCGTGCTAATTTGTTATGTGGCAGTAGACAATTAATAGTGACTAAATGAGAATCTGCTCTCAGGTCTATGTCACCCCGAAGTCCTTGCTTTTCCCCCCGCTCCATACTGCCGTCTCATTGCCTGGGGGAGGGGGGCAGTGGATAGGATTTGGGGGCCCGGAGAGTGGGCCGACACCCCAAAACTAGGAAATAGACTTTGTTATGGGATATAGAGATACCGCACAGTGCTCCTCCTCCCACGGATTGACCGACGACATCCTCCCCCTCGGTTCATCAATTTGAATCCCGCTTACTCGGAATTCGTGATAAACTCATTATAACTTACAATTTACAGATAAGAAAACTGAGGCTCGTGAAGATGAGGCAGCTTGACCATGACCATGCAGCTTATGACAGGAC
Organism: Rousettus aegyptiacus; assembly: GCF_014176215.1. Classification (NCBI taxonomy): domain Eukaryota; kingdom Metazoa; phylum Chordata; class Mammalia; order Chiroptera; family Pteropodidae; genus Rousettus; species Rousettus aegyptiacus. The sequence continues at coordinate 106,265,321 of NW_023416309.1, forward strand.
GAGGCCACTCCGCACGTCCCCGCCCACCCAATCCTGTGCCCTCTGCCCCACCCCACTCCTCTCCCAGCGCCTTCTCTTTTCGAGGGTGACAGACAGTACGGGTAAGAAGGGGACCCCCTGTCCAGCTTCACTTACCTGACCTGAGAAGGTCCTTTCTTCTGGGCGGATAGCCATTAGCCCACATGGCCCCGAACACGCTAAGCCGGATGCCTTTTCCACGGCCTCCCGCCATGCCCTCGGCCCCTCCCGCAGAGACCCAGGCCCGTCCAGCCCCTGCCGCGGGCACCCACGGCGTGAAGCGGCAAAGCAGTGGCAGGCGAGGCGCGTGGCGAAGAGATCTGACAGGACGGCGACGCGCTGAAGGAGAGCCCGGTCCGGTTTGGCGTGGCGCTGCTGTTTTATTGAGCAGAGAAGTGGGAGGGGAGCGTGAAATGGAGCAGGGACGTTGGCGACGTGCGGGCGCGGCCACGGGGCTTTGAATGGAAGGCAAAGCAGATGGCGCGGGCAGAGCTGCCGTTCACTTTCCGGCCAGAAACCGGATGAGAATTGGAAGGAGACCTTGAGGCCGCCTGAAGTCCCGCTCCCTGGAGGCAGGCGGGCGAGGAGCAGGCTGCATTCAGGTCCCGCGGACGCACGCAGTGCGCGCCGCCCCCTCCCCGCCCCCTTCCTGCCCCTTCTCACGCCCCCTCCCCCCGCTGCTCCCAGAAGCACAGGAGCAAAGTTGGCCCCGCGGAGAAAAATCCACACAGATGGACGCGTCATCTCTCCCGGTCATCTCATGTGCCACGGCCCAGCAACAAGACCTTCCCGTTTTGAACAGGCCCGTATTCCGAGCGTGGAACTCGGGACCAAAGGACTGACCACACTCCTGCTGGTCAGCCTCCTCGCTGAGGCTGCAGGCGGAGGATTTGACACCAACCCTCTACTCTCCTCCCCTCGAATATGTTCTAGTGGTCCCTGGAGAGCCGGGAGGGCCCCGCTGCAAGACGCTGTAAGATGGTGTGGGTACACCTCAGAAAATCCCCTACACCATAAATAATAATAAATCATTGTGTTGGACAGCGCTAACAGATACGAGACAGTGCAAGCTTACTCTAAGACCCCGAAGGGACTAGAAATGGTGATGGTGATGGTGATAATGATAATGATGATGATGGTGAGGACGATGGTGAGGATGAAGATGATAATGGTTGTGACGACAATATCAGCAGCTAGCATTTATTGAGCACTTACTATATGCCAGGCATCGTCCTAAGTATCCTACTTATATTTCCTTGTCCCTGGCCCTGTTTTCCACTCAACCCTCACCAGAAAAAAAAAAAAAAAAGAAAAAAGAAAAAAAGCAGTCTTTTCTCTAAAAGCCAAGCTTGAAAATGAAATTCTACAAAGGAAACCTTGGTACCTGATAGCGTGACTTATATTCCAGCATATGATATACACACCACCACATGTAGAGAAACTCAGGCTATTTAAAATATGACATTAAGGAATTAAGATGCCACCTAAGTGCACGGCATAACAGAGGACATCATAAGGACTTAATAGATCAATCACATTATCCAAGCAAATGCTCTCTTTGACGCTCTTCGAGACTCGAGCAAGCCCTGCAGGACTACCGTTACCTGAGACGCACAGAAACGCATCTGGCAGCAGCGGCGGCCACCTGCTGGAGTCTAGCGGTGGACTCTCTCACAAAACCTCGAAACTGAGGCGGGACCTGCGGCTCCTTTACTGCTAAACATGAGAATCTTCTGGTGGGTTCCCTCGTAAGCCCAGGCCGGACAATCCTCTCCCATCTCTGTACTCTTCCAGTGTGTCGTTGACCATCGAGCTTTGTGGTCACTCTCTGCACCGCGTTACAGCCGCCTGCCTCCACGTGCCCTCGTCAGCCCCTCGAGGGCAGAGGACGTCTGTCCGTTTTTGTATCTGAACCCACCACAGCTTCTTAAAACAAAACAAGTGTTTAAAACACATCTCGGGAATGCAACTGCCGCCATCCAGGAGGGAAGCCATTGACCATCGTCCCCGTTTTCAGACGGGTGATGTTGAAACACTGACTCGTTCATCCAATAAAGAATGGCGACCTACGTGGCCGACATGCCCGTGTGCCTCTCATTAGACTGTGGGGTCCCCATCCGTCTGACGCGGAGAAGGCTTCCATCCGTCTGTGTGGCACACCCACTCCGCATCTGACCCGAGCACCTGCTAGTCTGGTGGAGAATGAGGGGCACGTGAAGCGGACACGTCTCACACGTGGGGACCGAGATGGCGGGTGGCCGAGTGAAAGATGAGCAAGACGCAGCCTGCGCCCTGAAGGATTCGCGATGTGTCCGACTGTCCTCGCCACCCTTTCGCTGCGCGTGTGTAATCTCAGCTCGGGTGGGGCGACCAGAGGAGATGGCAACTATCCCTGGCTTCATGCTTTTCGAACTTTCTCACAAAAGTGGGACAAATGGCGGGGAGGGCTGAATAAACATCCTCGCCCAGGAGTCTGAGGGCAAAGCCTGAACTTGCCGCAGCCGACCATGAGATGTCTCTGAAGTCTCGAATCGTTATCTTTAAAAATCTAGATGCATTTTGCATTCTACCTAATTCATAATACATTCATGATTATTTTAATGTGAAATTTTCAAAATCACCTAACTTTCCTCCCAATTCCATATCTTCAAGTAAAATCGATTCCCCCGGCTGGGTATCCTTCAGGAATTCATAAATCTGTTTCTAAGAAGTATGGATCTCAGGCCGACCCCTCGTTTCTCAAACCAGGAAGCAGAGAGGTTAAGTGACTTGCTCAAGACCACGAGACTAGGGGCAGAACCAGGGCCAGAGCCCAAGACACCTTCTCCAAATCTAGGGCCCTTTTCATCCATCCATCCATCCATCCATCCATCCATCCATCCATCCGTCCATCCATCCATCCATGTAACATGTTTATGCAGAACCCACGAGGTCTCAGAACATTGGGCTCCAAATGGTGAGTGAGACAGATAAGGTCCCTCTCCTCATGTCCCTCAGTCCACAGCAGTTCGGTCCCTGGAATCTCTGCTCGTAGTGCCCTTTCTGAGTTGGAAGACATTCTCCCAAAGAGAAATGAACAAAGCCCAGCTCCACCGCTCTTCTGTAAACTAGTCTATGACTACAGAAAATGGGGAGAATACCCGATGGAATTATTTTGCTAGCTGCTTACCGTGGCCTAAAATGTCCCGGCCCTGTCCAGTTCTCTAACCTCGTCTTGGACCATTCCCCCCTGGTCCGCCAGGCCCCATTCATGTGGAGCCATTTCCCGCGGCTGGGACCGTGCCCGTGCCATCCCCTGTGCCTGGGAAGTTCTCCCTGCCGCGCCCACACGCTTCATGTGGCGAATTCTTTCTCATCCTCTGCTCATCTGTCGCCACCTCGGAGAGGCCTCCGAGTCCACACACCGCCATCTCCCCTTATCCCAACGCCATGTCCATTTCCTCCCTAACGCATTCTACGGGTTCCATCACCTCTTCATCTGCGTCGTTGGCTCAAGGGATGGATGGCCTCTCTTCTGCCAGGAGACTCCGAAATTTCTCTCACTAAAAACATGGAGTCTACTGCCCCATCCCGCAACTCTAGGCTGGCTCTGTGACCTGCTTTGGCCAACAAAACGAGGTGAGAGAGACCATGCGCCAGCTCAAAGCCCGCACCTCAAAAACCTTATGTGATTCCACTCGCTTGCAATTCCGCCATCACCACGGGATAGTGCCTAGGTGGTCGGAGGGTCAGAGACATGTGAGGCAAAGCAGAATCACGCCGCTCGCCTCAGCCTCGGCCACCACAGGTCAGCCCCCAGGCGCGGGAGCAAGCCCCACCAGATCGACAGAGCCACACAGATGACCCCATACCCACGAGCAATAAACACATCGTCACATGCCGCTCTGGCTCTGTGGGTGGTTGTTATACAGCAGCGGTCTCCTGATATAGCCATCAGTCCTGGGCTATAAGCTCCGTGAGGCAGGGAGCATGTCTATTTTATTCACCAAAGCCTGGCGCATAGTAGGTGCTCAATAAGCATGTTGACCGAGTGAGTCTTCTTGCTGTGCAAGGTCGGTCCCTTGCTCAGCGACCCATTCTACCTCCTTTGCATTCTTACGCAGGTGTGTGAGGTGAGCCTAACTTCGAGTTGCCTGCAGCCCTCCTGAGGCTAGAGTTTGAATTGTCCTGCCCTCCAGCCTGAACCACGGGGCTGGCCTGGCTACAGCTACCAGCTACCAGCTATGGAGGAGGATGGGAGGAGGGAGGGAGGAGGGGAGCACCGACATCCAGCAAACATCGGAGAGTATTCTCGTTGATCCACACTCCTCTTGAAAACTGCGCGCCCCTCCTCCCATGAATGACGACGTCACCCCTTTCGCTTTTCATGCAAAAAAGTCGTTCCTCCAACAGCCATTTCACCTTGACTGCTCTGCAGGCATCGGGCCTGAGCCCTTCACTCCTACTCATTCCTCTGGCATGTAAAAGGGGTTGGGGAGATACACAGGAAGGAGAGAGCCCCCCCAACCCTCAATAACCGTGACTGAGAACAAGCTTGACAGAAACGTCTTAGCAGGGCCCGTATCTATAGGGGACCCAGCAACCAGGCCCTGGGGGGATCCCTGACTGCTTTAGAAGCAGAGTCTACACTGGACGAGATGAAGAGCCTCGCTAAGCTATTTGAAACAAATGTGCCTGGCAGAACTAGGCCTGGGGCTTAGGGAGAGAGGCTTTCTCTATTATTTTCCAAAGCAAATGGCTGAACACCAATCAGCCTGTTCTCTGCGGTTCTTACTACAGAACCCCCTACAGCAGATAAGAGGTCACAGGGCAACTGAGTTGGGTGACCTCCCCGCACCATGGCCGACCCTGCCCCTTGGTTGTGGGGGTGGCCGTGGTATTGGGAAGCCCACCATGGAGGAAGTCAGAGAAATCCGGGAGGAACCTGACTACCCCACTGCTCCACTAATGGGGACGGAATCTTCTAGACTCTGGCCCTGCCCCTGCTCGCCTCTCCCAAGCGCGTGCCCCACCCACCCCCGACTCCCCCAGGAACGGTAGATTTATTTAGGAGGCAGCTCTTTTTTGAGTTGGCTCCTGCGGTCCAGCTTGCTCATGACCTGGGTGATGTCCACCGTGTTGGCTGCTTCCCGAGCCTTGGCTTCTTCCTCCAGCTGCCTCAGGATGACGGGGCTCGGGCTGGAGCGCAGGTGACGCCGCATGAACGGGAGGCCGGAGCTGCGAGGAAGGAAAGGACCGGCCGTTGGCGGGAAGCCACGCTGCCTGCCCGACGACGAGCCCGGAACACCGGGGCGGAGGCGGGAGGCGGGAGGCGGGAATCCGGGCTCGGCCACTCACTGCCCGGTAAATGCCAGGGGCCTCTCAGAGGCATGTCCCACCTCAAGTCTTTTCTCTGTCCTTGGAGCATGAGACCAGAGCGAGCCCCAATGGCCATCGCATTTAGCTTACGCACAAGGAAGACTGCCCTCGTGGTGACGATGACAGACGCACCGTTTACAGCGTTTAGAAATCAATCTGTCATCTTAACTTCCTGTAGGCTCTTCCTGAATCCAGGGGCCAGGAGGGTTTGGGTACCGGAAGCGTTTGTGCCTCAGGAGAGAGTGGGAGCATTCGTTTTCAAAAGCCAAGGTTCCGGGAAGGAGGGGAAGAGCTGGGCTGTCCCCAACGGCGAGGTCCCATGGGCCGAGGAAGGGGGAGGGGCCTGGTGGCACTGTGCACAAGCGCCAGATGAGTTAGAGCCTCTACGGAAGCTAAATATAATGACTGCTGGGACCACACTCTCTCTCCTGGGGCCTCGGGAGCCCAGACAAACCTCCAGGTGCCTGACCAACGCAGGAAACGGTGAGCAGCCCACAGGCCTGGAAGACGAGCGTTTTCGCAGCAATGGTAGACTTAAAACTTAGGACATCCCCAAATTTCCAGACTGCATGGACCCCTAGAACTCTTGTCTCTCCCCCAGGGAGGAAACGGGCTCCCCTACCAGTAAGTCACTCCTGATACTGGGTCTCCCACCCTCCCTGCCGAGGGGGAGGCTTAGAGCTTGCTTTAACTCGTTCTGGAAAAATTAAGGTGTATAAATTGTCTCACACCTGCAGGTCATGGAACAGACTCACACCCACCACCAGGCCCACGCAGCCACAGGCCGGGCGTCACGTGTCACAGAAGCGGTCCCACTCACGGCAGTGGTGACCGCGCCGCCAGACTGCAAGACCCCACGCCGAAGCCAAGCGGTCCACCCGGGGTCGGGCGGCACCGCAGCCCTCAGAGCACCTGGGGCGCCCAAGAGGAGACCCCAGGTGATGCCTCGGGTCTGCCCCAACTCACGAACTTCCTGGGGAGAGAAGCACGAGACGCCCCTTCCCTACCCGCTGGTGGAGTGACTGCGGCCCTCTCTTGTGGCTTAAAGGAGCCGCTTTCAAGTCCCCGAGGACCCTGAACTCCACCCCCCCCCCCAGCAAACCGAGAAGAACAGCGCCACAAAGACCTCCTTCCTCTCCCCGTCAGAACAGAGCCATGATCCTCGTGAACGAAGCCAAGTGGGGGTTTAGTAGACTCCCCTTGGATAAAGGCTCTGGTCCAACCGCCCTTCCATCGAGTTGACTGGAGATGCTGGGAAAGAGCCCGGCCTGGGCCGGGCTGGCCAACGGGGACATTTGCTAACCACGGCGGGGACAGGACCCGCGCAGGGGCTGGGAAACCCTCCGCGAAGCCCCGCGCCTTCGTTCGAGCTGTGCTCTCCGATCCTCGATCCCCGTGGAGGTTTCTTTTTCCCCCAGAAAAAAAAAAAAAAAGAGGTCAAGCCGCCCCTCAGAACACGGCTTCGTCTTCGCGCACGGGCTCTGCCGGGTGGAAGGAGCCGCGTCTCCCCCGGGGAAGGCGGGAACCAGCGAGGCGGCCCACGGACACTGGAAGGCGCCCGCGGCAGTCAGCGAGACCACGCGGGATCTCGCCGTGCGCTCTACCGCCTCGGGGGGTTACAGTCTGCTCTTCTCCGTAAGACATTACGAGGATGTGGCTAAACTAAGTCCCATGCATTGGTTTGGAGGTGACGTGCGGCAATTAAAAAAAAAAAATCGATGAGCAGCAAAACATATACAAAAAAATTAAAAATTAATAAAAATTTTTTTTTAAAAACCATGGAGTTGCTTCCAGTCGTAATGGGTAATAACCAGTCTGAGAAAGACTTTCAGACCAGCAAATGGGAAGCAAAACTTCCTGGCAGTAGTGACTAAGAACCTCTCGCCAGGGTGACTTCAGGGCATTACGAAGCCGATGAGGCAATCACACCCCGAGGAATACTTCCCAGTCCCCAATATTTTCATCAAACAAATAGCTCAGCCATGACCACGGGCCTGCGAGAGCAGAGTCCTCTGTAAACAAGACAGTGGGCCATCAGCCAGCCATTACAGACCATTCCACTTGCCTTCTCTTGCTGGTTTCCTGAGGTTCGATAGCTTTGGCCAGCATCTCCTTATAGATCGGAGATTTTAAATAGCGAGCATAAGAATCCTGGTGGGAACAAGAGAAAAACAGGAATGATGAGAGAGAAAGTGTCTAATCAAACGAACACACTTGCCATTTTCAAGCCCTCCCTTGGCGGTTAGATGGCAAGGTTAAAAGAATTTGTCTCCTCGTGAGAAAGATGTTTTGGTGTGTGCCCAAAGCAATGAATCTCCACTGTGGTCCCGATCAGCAGGATCGATTTCACCCGGCAGCTTGCTAGAAATTCACATTCTCAGGCCCGCCCCAGTCCTACCGAAATAGAAACTCTGGGGTGGTGGTGGGGTAGGGGAATGGGGACAATCTGAGCTTTAACAACCCTCCAGGTGATTCCGCTGCACGCAGGTTAGCGAATCAATGACAATAGCCCCGGACGCCAAAATCCATGCCGGGAGCACCCCAGTGAAGCCGGCACGAGACGAGCGGACACCTGCGGCCAGCCTCTCCCACCCAATCCCTTCTTCCAAGGATGAGGAGCAGCCGTGAGCCTGGGGACCCTGCCTTGAAACTCGCTAACATTCCTGTCTGTCCCGGATTCGAGTATAAAGGCAAGAGAATATCACGATAAGACCCAGGTACAGACTTCTCCCGCGTGGACCTCTCCAGGGACCGCGGGCAGGTTCCAAGCGGTCACTTTATAAATGGTGGCTGCTCCTGAGCACACGCAAAGCTCTGGTCACAACCAGTTCGGGGCAAAGCTCCCAGTGACAAGCAGGGAGTGAGAATGTAATGTTTAAGTGTATTGGAGGGGTGCCCTCCTAAGGACTGAATGGTAGCAGTAAAAGTGTTGAGAACAGGACAGAGTCTGGGAATAGGGGCTGGGGACACAGTGGGTCGTGTCAAATTTACTGTCGTGGGGCATGGCCTGTAGTGACATGCTGGCCAGGAAGCGTAAATATGATTGTGTTACCCATGACTCGGTTTCGTTCTGGCTAGTAGCTGGTCTCCCTGGGTGTCTCCTGAAAAAGTTATATGAAAACCACATTTCTAAATTCTAAAATACATTAAGGAAGACCATTATTAAAGAAATCCTGCTATAAATCTTCTTGTAAGGTGAATGCAGAAAAACACCCACCGATGAATAATAAATGGGAAAAGGAATGGCTAATGTGGCTTGGTGAACATTCGAAATTATTACGTATTTTAAAAGCAAGGTAAAACTATCTCTTTATAATACGACGTACATAAAAAGACTAAATAAATATAATAAGGAAAACTAATTTTAAAAATTCCATTCACACAAACCTATATCGTAGAACAAAGTTTCTAGAAATACTTTGCCATAAAAGGAATAATTGCCATATGAAAAGTTGAAGCTTATAAAGAAAGTCTCGTTGGGCACAGTACCAAACAGGAACCATACCAGACAACTTCTCTAAGGCTAGCCCTAAGGCCCAAATTCTAACTTCTTAAGAAAGTGATTTATTTTCTCTTAGGTTCTCTTTATTTAAAAAAAAAAAAAAAAAAAACAATTTCCTGAAAATTCCTATCACGTTCATTTTATATTAATAATCCAGAAGGCTATCTGACTTCTCACAGGGTTTTTAACATAAGCACACACACTAGACCTTCCATATGTTACATTTTTTCCCCTTTTTAAATTTAATCTTATTATTAGTTTCAAGTATAAAGTACATTGGTGAGATAGTTATACAATGTATAAAATGCTCCCCATAATTGCTCTTTCTCTCCACCCAGCCATTACATAAATGCTAACTGCGCTCCCCATGCCCGTGACCCATCTACTAACTGCTCATTCATACTTCTTTAACGCTTCACCCCACTCTCCCAGCCCCCAGGCCCCCTCCCCTCTGGCCGTCACCCAATTGTCCTCTATATTTGTGAGTCTGCTTTTGATTAGTTTGCTCCTTTTGTTCCTTAGATTCCGCACATAAGTGAAATCCTATGGTATTTATCTTTCTCTGTCTGACTTATTTCACTCAGCATAACCTTTAGGTCCATCCATGTCATTGCAGAGGGGAGGATTTCATTTTTTAATGGCTGAGTAATATTCCATTGCATATATGAACCATAACTTCTTTATTCGGTCATCTGTTGATGGGCATTCAGGTTGCTTCCATATCTTGGCTGTTGTAAATTGTGCTGCCATGAACATAAGGGTACGTAGATCTTTACGAGTTATTGTTCTGGTTCTCTTTGGATAAATACCTATATGCCACTTTTGCTTAGGGCCAGGACCACCAGAATGGCCACGATTCAACAGTAGAGACTAAGAACCTGGGTTAGGACTTGGGGAGACCCAGTTTGAACTTGGGCTCCCCCTCTGGTGAGACCCTGGACAAACCACCGGCCTCTGAGGAGATAATCCCCACCTCGTGGGATGTCTGCTACAAAGTTCCGTGCTTCGCACAGCAATGGGACCGTGTAACCCTCTGTAAATGACAGCTCTTAGAGCAATCGTTTACTGCCCACGAGAACATTACCAATGTCGTTACCGCCCACGAGAACACAGCCAGCCTCCACCGGGGCTCCTCTCCAGCCGGTGAGCTTGGGAGCTCAGTGAGGTCCCAGCCCAGTGGACAGGTGGAAGAGACGTTGACAGGTCTGCACCCCAACACCAGCAAAGCAGTAGCCACTTATCACCTCCCTTTCGCCCTGCGTCTAAAGAACTCTGCAGGTCCCTGGGGAGGGAAAGGCTTCCGGGGCCCCCGGTCCCCGCAGCCCAGGCCCGACTTACCTTCTTCATGAGCATGTAGATGTGGGTTTGTGCCGCATCCAGCACGTAGCGGTGCGGGTGCCTCAGCCCCTTGACCGTGATGTCCATGGTTTTACCATCTATGTTGATCCATCTTCTTGCCCCCGGGGCCAGGAACAGCCTGGGACAGGGAGGGAAAGGCTCGCAAAAGCAGCCAAACCAAGCCAGCAAATGAAAAGTTCACAACCGCTTGGGAGGGAGGGGTCAACATGACTCGAGGCCTCCCGGGATGAGACTGGTCCCTTTTAAGGAGACACTAGAGTTTTAACAGGTTGTCGAGCAAACATTTCTTAGAAGCAAGAAAACAGCCATGCTGGTACTGGGCACGTGACTATTTAGCATCTCTGTCCCCACGTCTAGGACAGAGAGCGGGAAGTGGCTGGGACGGCCCTAGCCATGGGGGTGAAGAATCCGGCCTCCGACTTAACGGCCCTGCCTCCTTAGTTACCGGGATTCAAGGCAAGACACCTCCACGCAGGTGTTTCACGGCCTCGGCTCCCCTCTGCCCAGTTGACATGTGTGTGGAGATGAACCTCGAACGCTGTGTTGGGAGGCAGCCCACTCTCCCGGCACCCAGAGGACTGCTGACCTGTGTATCTTTGTCAACCCCAGTGACAACCCCAACTTGGCCACGCTCCCCGAGTCCTTCGGCTCCCACTGGAACTTCGGGCATGCTCCAATCTTTCCCATCTCAGTTATTGATTATGGTGTTCCTGACACACTCCTAAGCTGTACATTAAAAATTTGGGGATGCAGACTAAGATTACATAACTGGGGATCCTGGGGAGGAAGGGAGCAGATAAAAAGGTATAGGCAGTGAGTTTCCTTTGGAACAGATTTTCGGAATTAGGAGTTGTGCATGGTTTATCGTGTGCAAAGCAGCCAAGCACCTCCGTCCTGGGGAAGGATGGCACGGGACCCACCTGGACTGACAATACCTCCCTGACCCCCACTTCTCCCGGTGTGCAGAGTGCCTCCCTGTGAAAGGAAGTGGGCAAACATTTGAGGAAGTACAGGTGCCTCCACGTATGTGGCCCCAGGTTCTTCGGTGCTGTTAGTACCTCTTTAAATTGAGAAAACTGGGATGGTCAAGTCTGAGCCCGTTTGAAGGAAGGACAGCACAGGTGTGAAGCGGTAAGTGCTCAGAGAGGTGGGCCATCTGGCCTGCCGCCCACAGCTCCGCACCACAGCCCGGGGGCTGCAGACGCCTGGCTCCAGCCCAGCGGTGGCTGGGCTTCGGGAATCACGGCCGAGCGCGTGAGTATGCACTACACGCGCTGGGCCCTCAGAGACAGAGGCTGGCGTCCGCCATCGCCAATGCAGAGAGGCCCAGCAGGGACGTGGCCACAGGAAGGCAGGAGCACCCCCCGGGTGGGGGAGGCAGGCCGGCGGCAGATTTCAGCAGCCGTGGCCTCGCTGCATCTCCCCCCGCCCTGTCCGCCTGCCCATCAGAAGCGGGGCTGGCCCTTCTGGACTGGAACCCTTGGCTCTGGGGTGGTGTGGAGGAAAGCCAGGCCTGCAGAGGGGCAGACTTATTGCTATGCTGAGGAAGTAAGGGCTAAGGAACTGCGCCCACATTTGTCACCCAAGCTGGGCTCGCTGTCTCAGACACTCAGGGAACCCCCAGCCCCTTCACGGGCCTTAATTCTCTAAGATGGTCTGGGGAATAGGTTTTCCCACCTCACCTATTTTCTTTCTCCTCTCTCGCACACGCACACGCACACGCACACGTGCACACCCCCACCTCCCAGGAGCCCTAGGGGGTTTATTCAAAGATGAAGCCCCATAATTCAAGGCAGCTTGCTTTCCTAACTCTTAAGCACATTCTCCTAAGAGCAGGGGAATCCTTGCAAAGCAGCAGTGGGCTATTTATAGCATGGCAGGTGCATCGGCTGACAGCGGACGCTGACATGAGGGACGCGGGACCTCAAAAGCAATGGGGTGGCCAGCCGGGGGCCCCGGGGGAAGCTCTCCCACAATCTGGCTAATCCTCACTTGTAAATCTCCTCCGCTTTCTCCTTGACCTTGGACTGATCTCCATACTTCAGATCTTCACAGGCTTCCCAGAATCCCAGATTCTCCCCTGCAGAGGGAGGAGTGGGGTCCACGCAGACGAAAGCCAGACAGGAAACGAGTCGGGAGAAGAAAAGAGGAAAGAAAAGAAATGGGTCAGCTGGGAGGGATTCGGTTTCCCGGCGTGACGATCATCCGCCTTCTGCAAAACGAGCCACGGCACCGTGTGGGGCTGGGCAGAACACTCCTGGAGGCAAGGAGCCGGGTGTCCCTGCCAGGCCCCGGGAGAGTGCCCTTAACCTAGTGACCGGTCCACACGTGTTCTCTGAAATGCACCAGATGGCCACCCGCCATGGCCGCAGCCACAGGCGTCTAGTGCGAACACTGCTCTTTCCCCAAGGACACACGGCTCAGAGCTCGAGTCAGCCCCCAGCGGCAGTCACGTTCCTTGATGTCCTAGGATTGGCTGCAGCAAATGTGCTTGAACAAGTCTGCAGGTGACTGGGCTTGTAAACAGGTATTGCTACGTGACAGGTCGTCTTCATGAAGGGTCCTGTGTACTCTGCAGGCGTCAGGGGCTGCATGTGACTTCTGCCTGCCCTGTTTGTGTGTGAGACCCCGTCTTTTAAAACCCCTTGAGGGCATGTCCCAGCCGAAGGTCCTCACAGAGAGACTGCTCACACCGCGACGCTGATGCAGACTCTCAGAAAAGGCCTGGCCTCTAGGGGGACAGTCACCCGAGCCAGAGGGACAACGCTCGCCTGGCCAGGGTCCTCCCAATCCTTCCGTTCCTTCCAACTTGAAGTTCTCCGACCAGTTCTCCCCAGCACCCAGAGTGGTGTGAATACCTGGTACGGTCTCCCCAGGTGGCAATTATTCCCTGGGACAATAACGGTGATCACGCCAATGGGACAGCGAAAGCCTGGTGTGCGTGTGTGTGAATGTGTGTGTGTATACCTTGTGCGCGAATGTGTGCGCCTTGTGTGTGTGAATGTATGCACCTGTATGGATGTGTGTGCATGTATGTGTGTGCCTTGTGTGCATGTGTGTGATTGTGTATGTGCATATACAAGCGTATGAGTGTGAATGTGTTTGTGTGTATGTTTGTGCCTCATGTGTGTGAATGTGTGTGCCTTGTGTGTGAATGCATGTGCGTGTGTGTGCCTTGTGTGTGTGCATATGCAAGTGTATGAGTGTGAATGTGTTTGTGTGTGTGCCTCATGTGTGTGAATGTGTGCACCTTGTGTGTGAATGCATGTACATGTGTGAATATGTGCATGTGTGTATGTGTGTGTCTTGTATGTGAATGTGTGTGCATGTATATGTGTGCCTTGTGTGTGAATGTGTGTGCATGTATGTGTGTCCCTGTGTGTGTGAATGTATGTATGTATATATGTGTGCACATGAGTATGAATGTGTGTGTGCCTTTGTGCGTGAATGTGTGCACCTCATGTGTGAATATGCGTGCATACGTGTGCATGTGTGTATGTGCGCCTTGTGTGCATCCGTGTGAACGTGTGCATGTATACGTGCATGCGTGCGTGTGAATCACGGAATGCCAGTGTGTGGAGAAACAGACAAAAGGAGACCCCTCCTCTTCCTTCCCCGCAGTTTTGGAAAGCCCCCGGGTACTTCAGACCGGAAAAGGCTGCCTGATTCTTAGCTACATGACGTCTGTCCCCAAACGCGAGGGTCCTTCCTCTGCAGCTCAAGCTTCAGGTTGTTCTTAGGACGGAGATCGCAGACCTAGATGCTCAAAGGAACTCACATCCGGTGCAGTGCAGATCATCTTGCCCATGGCAAGAAATAATTAATTACTTAAGGTTAAAATTAAATCAGCAATTATTCACAATAGCCAAAAAGTGGCAACAACCCAAACGCCCATCAACGGAGGAACGGATAAACAAAACGAGGGTACTTACACACCACAGAAGGCCATTCAGCCTTAAAAAGGAATGAAATTCTGACACAAGGTACAACATGGATGAACCTTGAAAACGCTATGCTGAGTAAACCATGCCAAACAGAAAAGGGCAAGTATTGTATGATTCCACTTACACAAGGCACCTAGAAATAGTCAAATTCATAGAGACGGAAAGTAGAATGGGGGTTGCCAGGAGCCGGGGGTGGGGGGGTGGGGGGGAGGAGTCAGTGCTTGAAGGAGGTGGAGTTTCAGCTGGGGAAGATGGAAAAGTCCTGTGGGTGGACGGCGGTGATGGCTGCACATCACTGAACCGTGCAGTTAAAAATCGCCAAAATGGTAAACTTTATGTTATGAGAACTTTGCCGCCACACACACAAAAAAATTAAACCAGAACACAAAAATGTGCACTCGAACGTTCACAGCAGCATTATTCCTAATGACCAAAAAGCTGCTGAAACCACCCAAATATCCACCAACTAATGAATGGAGGAACAAAATGTGACCGCTGCACAATTAAATATTCTTCAGTCGTAAAAAGGAATGAAGAAGCATTGTGACATGCTACAACGTGGATGAACCTCGAAGACATTATGACAAACGAAAGAAGACAAAAGACAAGTGTTTTATGATTTTGCTCATATGGAATGTCCAAAATAGGCCAATCCAATAAAATAGGAAGTAGATTAGTGGTTGCCGAGGGCTGGGGGGTAGGAAAGAAGGGGGGAGCAGAAGAAGAATAGGGAAGGACTTCTAATGGGTAAGGGGTTTTCTTTTTGAGGAGGTGAAAACTTTCTGGTGATGGCTGCACAACTTCGTGAATATAGTAAAACCACTGAATTGTACACTTTCAAATGGCATGTGGATTACAGCAAGTGACTTGATGGTCTGTGAGTTATATCTCAATTATTACATGTCTTTAATTAAGTGAGCAAACTGATGATTCATGTGCCCTGTTCATGCCTGAAGCCTCGAGCATATCTTGAGTAGATCACCAATAGTACTATTTTAATAATGCAGGAAAATCTTTTCCCTGAGGTTTTGTTACCAAGAAATGCGTAGGTAGGATAAACTCAGGGTGTGGTTTGCGGCTTCGCCACTCGATGGCACCCTCTTCACTTTTTTTCGCCAGTTACCTCAGGCCTTGCTAAGGGTGCTCCACATTCCCATCCGTCTAGTCTGGGGTTTATTATTACCCTGGCAGTTAGGCTTGATTAGAGAGAAGGATTTTCCAGAATCACATTATAAGGTAACGTGCTGCATCAGGAGGTCAAACAGGCTGATGGAGGTCAAACTCATCCCGTGGGATGAGTTTCAGGAGCAACCCCACAGACCACTGGGTCTTGGGGAGTAAGAGGCTGAGGACTGAGGCTCACATGTGATGCTCCCCAGAGCCGGGGAGCCAGTTAGAAAGTAAGTGAACCCCATAAGAGTAAGTATGTCAACAAAGGCGGTGAAGCCGACGGAGCACGCAGCCCAATGAAACCGGTCCTGATCTGGCCTTTGGTTTGCCCAGATGTTTCTCAGTGCTGTGCATTTAAAAGGCTGAGAGTGCCCATCACCATGACGACACATCGACACATCGGAGATGGGATCCACAGTGTGGCTTCCGCCCATTCCATTAAAACCTGCTCCCTCCTGAGACTGCTACGAGACCGGGAGCGGCGGCTCTCAATCGTGGCCACGTGTTAGAATCCACCGGAGAGCTGTCAAAACTTGGGAAATCCCACCCCAAATAAAATGAAAAGAAACCTTCTTTCTGGATGGGATCCGCCAAGCTCGTTCTACCATATCGCCAGGCGAACCCAACCCGCGGCCAGCGTAGAGAAGCGCTGAGATGGAGAAAATCGGGCTGGGAGACGAAAAGAGAAAACTTGCTTCCCCTCTCCCTTCTGCTCCGTTCCCCGAGGGGCTGCTCTTGGCCACAGGGGACCCGGAGTTCCTGGGCCGGTGACCCGAGGATCAGGGTGAGGGAGCAAACAAAGCTGGCCCGAGTGGAGGGCACCCTTGGAAACATGAATTCACTAACAGGAGCAGGTGAGATTGCCCCCCTCCCCCAACTGTGGGGCCCCTCGGAAAGCCAGTGCTAGACATTACAGGAGTGTTTCTCAAAAAAAAAAAAAAAAAACTTAAAAAAAAACAAACGTTAGCTTTGAAACACTGCGTGTTATGGGTGGTGAACATACAAGGCAAAATACATATGACTTACTGTTGAATCGACACTTACTGGATTTCGTTAGTTGATGTCACCATAATAAATAAAATAATAAAGAAAAGAAAAGAAAAAAAATTTAAAAATTCTTTAAAAGGTAGACCCACCACTGAATTCTTTCTTGAGGAAGTACTGGAAGCTCTGCCGGCCCTTGGGGTCCCGGATCAGCTCGCTGAAGTTGAAGGCCCACCGCTCCACCCGCATCTTGGTCGGCGTTTCCACCCTGCGGGGGTGACAATCCATCAATGCGCCAGACACTCAGCGCGAGGGGGGCCGTGCCAGGCGGTCAGTGAGGGGCTGTAGTGCCCCACTAACCTCCGTTAATCCCACAGCCCAGAGCTCGACCCGACACCCTCCACCCCGGCCCCTCCACTTCTGCACAAACGTACAATCCAAGTAATCACTTGGTAGGAGAGAATGCAGCCCCCCGACGAGTCTGCTGGGCCACACGGCGGGAGCGGGCCGCCCCGAAGGGGAGGGGGTTCCCCACAGCAGAGAGCCCCACACTCCGGCCGCTCCCTTCGCCTTCAGACATGCCTCGTCAGAGGCCTGTGGGGACAGCCAGCCGAGGGTCAGGACGCCACACCGGACCAGGAAAGAATTCCGAGGCAGCGCTGATGACAGGTGCTGCGGCCACTGGCTCCCCCCCCCACCCCCCAATGCCTGTCATCACTGAGAGGCCCCCTTCACCATGGGAACACACGGGCATCTAGAGATTTCTCCTGGACCTGCCTTCAGGACAAGCGCCCCTGGGCCAGGCGCCCCACTTGTCACCTGTGCACCCTCTCCCAGACGTCCTCTAAGATGCAAGTCCCACTTCGCTTCAATGTTTTAAAAGACCTCCTGCCCAAACCTTCTCAGGACCACCCTTTTCCTGGCCAGGTGGCCCAGCCTTCTCCTCCGTGGAGTCGAACTCCACGTATCTTTGTCCACAAGGAGATTTGGGTCACCTCTCTTATCTGTAACTGGGAGACAGGTGCAGACTCCAGAAAACCATCCTAATAACTAGAGCCCTAACGGGGAGGGAAGACCCTCCCCCCCAGAAGGTAGTTCTAGAGTCTTCCACTCTGCAACTGACATAGCAGACAAGTGACCCCAAACTCCAGATGAGTACCCTCCTTAACCTATCAGCTGCCCACAGAGGCAACACGGAGCAGGCGACAGGGCTAACCAGCCCTGCTTACCTGGCCAGGTCAGTGCTACCTGTATGTTCCTCATGCCCTAAGTGTGATGGCCTTGGCATTGACCTAAGCTGCAGGCTTACCAGCCCCTCCTCCCCTCTCTTCCTCCTCTACCTTTCCCTCTGACTTGACATTTACGCCCTTTTCTTCCTTCCTCCGTTAGCTGACACTCCCCCTCTGTGTGACTGCCTTTGCCTGCCTCCAAAGCGCCTGATGTATGCAGAGGCACAGCTAGCCGCAACTCCCGTTCAAAGGCACAAACAGATCTAAGGAGTAAGTGGTAAAACTGCCAAGGCAGCTTTAGGCTCTGACCACCAGGAGCTCAGTTTGACCCTGACTGGATAGATATCCAATATGCAAAGCTGAAAAGATGTTTGTTTCCTTTTCAAAAACAATACATTGTTACGCATAGAGTTACCATTTGACCCAACAGTTCTACCCCTAGGTATACATCCAGGAGAAATGAAAAAAAACACACGTTCCCACAAACATCAGTACACAGATGTTCTCCGCAGCATTATTCGTAATAGCTAAGAACAGAGACAAACCAAATGTCCAGCAACCAATGAATGAATACACAAAATGTGAGGTGTCCATACGATGACGATTATTCAGTCATAAAAAGGGACTGAGTACTAACACACGCTAGAACACGGGTGAACCTTCAGAGCATCATGCTAAGTGGAAAAGCTGGTCACAAAAGGCCACATGTTGTATGATTCCATTTACATGAAATGTCCAGAATAAGCCGGCTCATAGAGACAGAAAATGGTTTAGTGGTCGCCTCGGGCTGGAGGAAGACTGTGTGTGTGTGTGTGTGTGTGTGTGTGTGTGCGCGCGCGCGCGGGGACAGGGGGAGGATGACAGCGAAAGGGTACAAGGCAGGGTCTTACTTGGGTGACGAAAATGTCTTAAAATTGTCTGTGGTGATGCTTACAGAACTCTATGACTATAGTAAAAAAAAAAAAAAAAAAAGCATTGAATCGTACACTTTAAATGGGTGAGTGGTATGGCTTGTGACTTATAACTCAAAAAAACTATTTAAAAAACAAAAAAACAAAACGGTGTCTCGAATACCCACAATTTGGCATTTAAATCCCAGAACTGGGTGTCATCTGTTATCCAGGGATTGCTGGGGAGGCAGCCAGACATGATGGCGTCGTTGGACAAAAACTGCTCGCTGTATTTGACGATCCTGAAAGGCAAACAGAAAACGATTTTCCCAGAAGTTCGACCCCCAAGAGACGGAATCAGCACTCAGGACGACCAGCCTGTCCCCCTTTTCTGACAGACTTATTACACACTTACCCCTGTCTTCTTAGAAACATGCTCTCACAGCGCTCAGATTGGTGGGTATGTGACAAAATCGGTCCCTATTCTACCTAAAACAAAACGCTGCCTCCCGACCTAGTTCCTACGTCATTAGAAACACAGTCTCTTTACACTGTGTCGTGAGTTTTCAAAGCTCAAAGCGGACTCGGTTTGTTCAAACGGGCGCGTGGCGCCATCTCGGAAGCACAAGGGCGCCAGGGACTTGCTGGGGTTCTGCCCTCGTGCCGAGGGCCCCCTGCTTTGTGAGGACAATGACGGTGTCTGGAAACCTGGACCCAGTATTCAAAACCTAATTCCCACTGGTTGAATTAGACCTTCTGAGCCAACATACGTTCTGGCGTCTGGACAGGGCGGAAAAAGCCTGCCACCCCTCCACCCCACAGGTGGAGAATGACATCCACAGTGGACACATGGGCACTGGCCGTGAAGTCTGCCCACAGCCCCGGGAGATTGCCAGGACGGGACCCATTGTCCTCGAAATAGAGCGGAGCCCTGAGTCTGCAGTTCTGTGCAGAGCTCCCACGACCCTCGTGTTCTTTGATCAGACCTTTAGTGGAGCAGCTGAAGGGAAAGAAAAAAAAAGTCCATAGGTCCAAACACTAAAGGCGTCAAGATTATGGTAACGAGGCTCTGAGGCAAACAGAAATTGGGAAGGGGGCCGAAGAAGTATCCAAGAGCCTCTGAGTCTCCTTCGATACTGTCCTTTCTGTTTGGTTTCAGGAAACTGGGTTTGTACAACATCAAAGCAGATGGCTTTGGCTTTATCAAGAACAATGAGTATCGTCACAACCCAGAATGGGTGTCCACTGAGGATACGGGTGTACGCTCATCCGTGGTCAGGAAATCCTTCAAAGACAGAAGCCGTTGGAAAATGTGATTGAGATCAGGGCGCATTTTCTCAGGCAGATGGTATTTTTGCAAACTAGGGATTTGGGAAGCTGTAAAAAGATATTTGAAGATTTTTACAAGAGCCTCACCTCCAACCACATTAAAAGAACTGGACAAGATACATCTTCCATCTCGATCAGTACTAGTCTCGAGTCTTATACAGTCTGGGTAAGTAAGTCTCACTGTGCCTCCCAGGACTAAGCCAAGTCCATTTTCACATACGCAGAAAAATCACAGAGTTATCAAGGTGGTCCAGAAATGAATTCCACATTTCAAAGGGATAACTGCTGACATTTTGGGAGACACTAAACCCTTTTGTGTCTGAGAGACTAAACATTCACTATATCAAATGTAAATTTCCCATTTATCCTGGTTGGATTTTAAATCAAAGATTAATAATGGGACATTTGAACCAGTAAACACAACCCTAATCATTCTGAATGGGTAAGGATAGAAATGCAGGCTATTATGGACCCCCACAGGGTCCAGTCCAGGAGTTGAAAAACTCCTCCCACCTGCCCATCTGCACATTATTGGATTCTAAGAAAGAGGATAGATTTATACAGAAGCTCACCCACCCCTGATTTCGCCTACCAGAGTGAAGAACCAGTAACTAACCCCCAAGAGACCTCTTTGTCCCCCAGAGTTTATTAGGCTCCTAAGTCAGCCCTTGACTTGTCAAATTTGCCTTAAATCAGAAGTTCTCCTCTTGTCTACCTATTGTTCAAACCTCAGCAAGACCAATAAATTGGAGACGTACCCTCCAAGGGACACCGAGGACTTCACCGTGGACCTCATTAAGGCCTGTTGGTAATACATGATCTGGAAAAGACACGATTGTTAGAGGATGTCCAACGTCCCCACCCCGAGTGTCACCAAACACTGACATTTACATGTGGCCTCCAGGACCAGCAGCCATGTACCCATCACAGCACCCGATTCCCTTCCCTGAAGCCAGCCACCTCAGTACCAAGTGGACTCGGGCCCTCAGTGGATGGGTGACCCCAGACTCCAAGTTTAGGAGCCTCCTTAACCCATCACGTGCCAGTCTGGGAAAAGGCACCAAGTGAAAAATAAAACTTCTAAGGAACATTAAACCAAGACACAAGGTCAGATGTTTAGCGTTCCCCTCATTTGCCTCTGACTGACAGAAGCAGATCTAACCTCCATGGCCAACATAGATACGAGGTTTGCCAAAATAATGGGCTACCCTGGACAGATTCTGAACAGCCCTGTAATTGTAGGAGCAGGGGCCAGGGCCGGGGTGCAGATGCTCTACTGCATTTGCTCCCACATCCCTCAGATCTGTGCTTCTGAAGGTGTTTCATATCCTGAGAATCAGCATCAGCCCCATTCAGATCTTAAAGAAGACGCTTTACCATTCTGCACTGTCCGTTAATTTGGAAACAATCGCCTGAACTCTACGCATGGCTTTCATTTCATTACTAAGTGCAGAGCAGAAAGCCAAAGTACACATAATTTCTTAGAGGATTTAAAACCAAACTTCCTTGGAACTGAGAGACTAATTACCTCTTTTCTGACAGCGATGATGGTTTGTTTCTGTAAAACAAGCAAAAGCCATTAAAGCGATGTCATGAAATCATTACAGTTCAAATGCCCATTTGAAAAAGAAAAATGTTCTCCCCATGAGGAAAATTGTCCATCTTGTCTTATTTAAAAGATAGAATTTCCCCCCATCACCACCACCTCCATCCAATTCTACACAACCACAGGAGAATTAGATAAACGAAGCGACTTGGTGAGGGAAGGGGTATGATTTACCACTATAACTTTACCCAGCTCTCCCAAAAGCCACGATGAATTAAAGAACAAGCCTGGGGTTGGTCCCAATCCACCACCATGTCTACAGAACCATCCCTAAATGCAACGAGAGATAAAGATGGGGGAAAGTGGTGTGGAGCTTGAGTATTTCTTTCTTTCCTCACAGGAGAGAGAGATCTGAATGAATGGCGAGATTCATTCCTCAGGCATTCAGGACGATCTGACCAATACCACAAGCTGGGGGCTGGGGGAGGAGGCGGGAAGTGACACACATTTGAAAGACTCGAGACCAGCAGCCACCAAAAGCCGAGTCCCACAGCTGAGCTGCGATGTGGGAGATCGTATCAGGCCCCATGCTCTGCAAGAAGCTGCCTGCCCAGAAGCAAGGTCACGCCAGGACTGGGCAGCAGGATGTCCTGTCTCTGGATTTTTTTTCAGTTATGGCAGAGAAAGGACGGCTCCCAAAGGGACTCCATGTTTGGGCTCTTAGAAGCTTCTGGAAACCATTGAGACCTGTCTCCTACTAAAACCTTCTACACTCCAACACGCTTCCTCGGTATTCCTTTGCTGCTCCTTGCAGCCCTTGGAGGCTGGGCACAGCTGGTGATTCCGGGCTCAGTTTTCCTAGGCTTGGTTGTGTCCGGGGGTTGCTTGGTGCTGACTCTTATACTGTTAGTTAACCATCCTCATTTCTGGCTGTTAAAATCCATGCTACTTTACACCACTGGATCTTCACTTGCAATATGGTCAGAAGTCCAAGGAGGACTCTATTTCCCTTAGCCAGTTAGCAAAACCACCACTGCCTGCGAGACCACTGATGAGGAATGAAGGAGGGTCCAGTCCAGGATGTCACACGCTCCTCTCGCCTACCTAATCCATGCCAGGTTTTATTTTGTTCTATTAGATTGCTTTTATGTAATTGCTTTTCACAGGAAATCCTTCTTCCTGGGTGGGGGAGTGGGGAGAGTTATCTCAGAAAAGTAGATCTCAGGTAGGTCTCTTGATTTGGACTCACACACACCTGACATTCTCCTTCACAGCATTTATCATAATTGTAATTACATATTTGTTTTGCGTGACTTTGTTTAATGTACGTACCACCCACTAGGCATCATTAAGAACAGGCCAGCCTTGTCTACCTTCCCTAGAATAATGTCTTGCACCAAGTAGATGCTTGTGCTCAGAGGCCCCAAAAAATAGAGATGTATTCTAAGCTTAATAGAATATTTGTCCACTTAAAAAGTTGAAGACACTCCCCCAAATGATCCAAATATTTTGGCGACCACACTGACTATTCATTTTCATTCTGTCTCACTCAACACAAGGCACAGTTTTGGAAGACACACATTTCAGGTAGAAAAGTCCCCTGGGGCCACGGCAGATTTGCATGCAAACCTAAGAGAAAAGAAATTCTCTGTCAAGAGTCTGTTGAAGTGGTTTAAAAATAGTATCTACTGATCTCTGCCCTGGGCTCAAAGAAGAAGCTGAACTGTTGCATAATAATAACCACTTAGCAATTAGTGCAAAGGCGTTTACACCTCTTCCCCTCCTTACATAGTTTAAGGGAGAAAGGTTTTATTATTCTGACTTTCAGCTGAGGAAACTCTTGAGGCTCTGAGCAAACATCTCAGCATCTCCTGGTCTGTAATTGGTTGAGCCAAGATTCAAACTGATCTACCCTTTTCAGAGCTGAAGAGGGGATCCATAAGAAACAGAAAAAAAAAAAAAAAAAGCCCACTCATCACCAATTCCCTCCGGAAGCGGAGAATGCTCCAGAATGGAATGACTCTGTCCAGCCATTTCTTGTCAAACTAAAACAAAAAGAGAGGTGGAGCCCCAGTCACAAGATGAAACACAAACACAGGAAACACTCTTTAATTAACACTAGTGATGGTAAAACAAACTCCCAGCTGTAAGATAAATAAGACCTGGGGATCTAACGCACAGCATGGCGACTTTAATTAGCAATGCCGTATTGCGTACTTGAAGGTTGTTAAGAGAGGAGATGGTAAATGTTATCACCACACACAGGAAACTGTAATTATGTGACCGAAGGCGGAGCTAACTAACCTTATTGTCTTAATCATTTTGCAGTATGTACCTGTATCTAATCATCGCCTCTTACACCTTAAACTTACATATATTATACGTCAATGATAGCTCAACAAAGCTGGGAGGCCGGAAACAGTAATTACGGTAAAGATCACAATCGTATTAGGCCTGAGCTGGGCAGTCAGCCTCCTAAACACCCTCCTTAAAAGTGCCCAGGGCTCAAGATAAAACTTCCTATTGGCCACTGTTCTGTGGTCACCCAGCCCCCAAGTCGATGGTCACAGATGAATTGAGCCAGATTCTCCCTCTGCCCTGATATCCCCTGGGCCCCCTGGGGAGCTGGCTTTGTAAGTCACTTAAGTCTGACTTCAGCCTGATATGTTTGTTTCTGGGGCCATTATCTCAGTCCTCAGGATTCAAAAAAAAACATTTTTTTATATTTTAATGCACGTCATTTGCTGTTATTACCCTTTTAGGGCCCTGCATTGGTGGCGTGGTCTGCTGTTGGTTTTCCGATTCCCGGAATTACTGGCTATCTTCCGGGAACCGGACAGCAGCCAGCTCCCTAATAACAGGACGCAGTCGAATCTGAAGTTTTCCCACCTCCACTTTGGACTGTCCATGTGGATTTTAGCGTTTATGTCTAGCCTGAAAAGGAGTTGTCCAAAGGATCAGCTTCCCCTAGATCGACACACAGAGTATCTCTGACCTAGGGAGGGAGTGAGTATCAGGACACTGCAGGAGAGGGTTTTGGACTTCTCTAAAAGATGGAGAGAGAGATTTTGAAGGGGTTGGGGGAGAAAGAGTGTGGACTTTGAGATCAGACCAAGGTCAGCATCTTGGTTGTCACTTATTGGCTACATGACTTCGGATGAGTTATTTCCCATGTCAAAGCCTCTGATTCCTCATCCGTAAAAGCAGATAGAAGAAAAAAGGGACCGAATGAGACAGTAGACAGGTGACGGGTATACGGCAGAGACTGAACAGACAGCGTCTATTGATTTAGGGTTCGGATACTGACACTGAGACCATGCGCGGCTTTAGCCCTACTTACAAAATAAAATTCAGGACACCCATGCAATATTTGAGACACACTTACACTTCTTACAATTTGCTGCTTATCCAAAATTCAAATTTAACGGGGCATCCTATATTTTTACTGGCCAAATCTCATAAACCTATTAATAGTACTGTTACTTAGCCGAAGGCCATAAGAAACATTCGTTTCAAAATAAAGTCATTAAAAAAATACATACGCACACACACGTGTAAGCAATTCAAAGAAAACCGCCTCATAAAATAAGAAATAAACTTTTTCTTTTCGTCCTGGCATTCGTGTACAAATCTCCAGCCTTCTCGACAGCTGGCCCCCCGGGAGGGCATCATCTGAGTGACACCCTTCGTACAGTAAGATTCTGGGTCTAAGGAAGGAATTTTCAAATGTTCTGCATTCTTGGAATTCTAACGCATTATTTATCGCTTGCGGAGTTGCCCAAACACGGACACATCTAGAGCGTGTTTCCATAGCTCTGTGGCCAACTTGTTGGCCCTGGAACCCGGATGCAGGCTGCAGACAATTGTCACAGGGCAGGAGGGTCAGGGCCAGGCCCCGAGAGGCCCCCTAGCCACTGTGGACAGCAGTGCGGGACCCCAGACCCTGGGATCGGGCAGCCAGGCAGGAATCTGTGCAGAACAGAAGTGAGGGTCAGGCCAGCCACGGAGAGAAAGGCAAGATGGGGAGAACCAGGAGGAATTGGGGCACACAGGCACTGAGAACACAGAGCAAGTCAAAGTCAGAAACCAGGAAATCCAGGAACTGACACGGGTGAATGCAAAGCCGAGGAGAGGAGAGACGGGAGGAGGCAACTCGCTGTCCAAGGACGAGGAGGTCAAGGTCGTGATCCTCTGAAGTATCCGTCCTGCCGGGTACTCCCTGATCAGCAGAAGCAAGATGGGCCACGCAACTGGCAAGGCGCAGCGCAAATAAAAATGCCCCTTGTCCAAATAATAATAATAATAATAATAATAATAATAATAATAATAGTATTAAGCATTTTAAGACAGTGACGGCAGAACATTAACCAAATACGGGGCTGGACTAAGTGTGAAGCCATGGACCAGTGAACAAGCCGCCTGCCATGAAGCCGGCCCTGGATGCGGGGCTGAAGGGTGTGGTGGGGGTGGGGGTGCGGGCTGAGGGGCCGAGAACGACGGCGGTATGAGCAACGGCAAAGGGGGGCCGCAGAACCGGAAAGACCGAAGACTGAGCCTGGCTGGGCCAGCTCGGACAAAACCACTCAACTTCTCCGTTTCTGTTTTGCCATACGGAAAATGGAATCGATATCACCTCTTTTTTTTTACCACGCTGCTGTAAGAATTGAGTGTCATCCAGCAAAGCTTCTAGAAGCCACCTCAATGTCAGCGAAACACATCCAGGAGGATACGGAGGAGGCTGGGGCGCCCGTGAGCAGGGGTTCGAACCCCGGCTTCCCCATCTCTGAGCCGTGTGTCTTGGCTGAGCTGCTGACCCTCGGTCTCCTCGACTACAAAGGAGGCGTGCTAATAATACGACCTCACAGGCTGCTGTGAGTCTTCGCTGACCTGTGCCTAGGTGTAAAGCACTTAGCCCCGTGCCCGGCACGCGAGGAGCTGTCAGCAAATGCCAGCGGTCAGCACGTCGTCCCTTCCCAGCCAGCACCAGTCGCCCAGGACCCACGAGGAGAAAGCCGTTTGTGCCCATTTAAGCGAGCGTACAGAGGGAACTGTCGCTTGCTCGCTGGCGGCGGCTCCAGGCCGAGGGCTCCGTGGAACACAGTATTTAATGCCCTGAGGCCATCTTTCTGTCTTTCGCCCAAAGACCAGCGCGCCTGCCCTTGTTAAGTTCTACCATTCTCGGCAGCTGTTTATTGTATTGAGCTAGGCAGGGAAGTTGAGACTCCCTCCCTCCACCTCCACCTGGGGCAGAGGCGTGGGAAGGTGTGAGGACAGAAGCAGAAACCAGACTAGTACAGCCCCCCACGGTGGGCTGGGGGGTCCACAGGGCTCCGTCTGCTGTCTCCCGCGGCATGGTGACAGTGGCGACAACGGTGGCTGCTGTGTGTGGAGAGCCGCGGCACGTCGGACACCACCCTAGACACGTCCCGCGCATGCCGTATTTAACCTTCCAAAGGAGCTGTCGTTGTTCCCACTTTATAGAGGAGGAAAGTGAGGCTTTGAGCGGCTCAAGAGCTCGCCCACGATCACACCGCCAGGGACAGGCGGACCCGGGTGGCATCCGTGCCGCTGTCAAAGCTCTCTTCAGCACCCTGCACTGGCCATTGATGCTGAAAAGCCACGGTAAGCCCACTGGGGTCGGGGGAGCACCAGCCCGGGGCGCACCTGGCCGCCACTCTTACTGCGGGGCCAGATTCTCTGAAATAAAAGGAAGGTGGGGACTTTGCATGCTCGGCACCCCCATGTGCCTCTAGGCATCAAAACTGAGAGAGGACGTGCTCTCCATTGTGGTCCCTGGGCCCTAGCCAGTCCCTCCCGAGGGTGGGCGGCCACAATGACCAGCAGCCATCAGCCTGAGGATGAAGGTCACCCAGGGCCCTAAACACCTGCCAACCTAACAGCCTCCTCTCTGACACTAGATGGTGTTTATTTATTTGGGGTTATTTCCTCCAATTAAGGAAAACAGATATGTTTTCCAGAATTCGCTAGTTCTCAGAAATGGCCTCTCTCTTCAAACCAGCACCACAAGTTCTCCGAGAGGAAACAAAAACCCAAGACCTGTGCACTCCCGAGGCTGCATGGAGACACTGCCCCTTCCAGCCACCCTCTCCTCTCAGAGCAGATACGCCTGAAAAAACCAGGGGCGCTCAGTCGGACTGGGGGTACACTGCAAACAGATAAAACCCAGCACCAACGGCTGGATCCGTCACACACGCTGGGGCCGGCTAAGGGAGGGGACAGGCGGGAGGGCCCCGCGTGCATGAGAATTACGGTTCTTAATTCTTCTTAATACTCCACAGCAGTCAGAGTGCGGACAGGAGAAAGAGAGCTGGTGGAAGAAAGAGAGACAGAGAAGATGGTGGTAAACGAGAGTGGAAAGGACTCCCGTGTCCGACGTCACCGCGGCGGACGCAGCCCTCAGCCTCACACGCCCCGACTCTGAGCTGACGGAGTCGCCAGCACCTGGCAGGAGATGTGTCTGAGAAGCCAGAAGACTCGCTCCCCTCCTAGGCTGACTGTGGCGTGCTGTGAACCTCTCCCCTCCCCACTCCACAGCTGCCAGTTACCCACAAAAAAAAAAAAAAAGGCAGATCTGCCAGCCAGGTTCAGTATTTGCCTTGATGATTCTGTTTCCATGGCAACCAAGCCAACAAGGCCTCAGCAGTTAGCTGTCATCTGACGAGGGGGACATGGAAAAGGCCTCTGAAGGCTGGCAGTGCCACACGTGTAACAAAGGAAGGGTCGCTCTGAGTAGTGGACAAGGGATGCAGCAATGCCCCCCACCCAGGTGACATCCTCTGGGGGGTCCCCACGGCTATCCTGAGATCCAGGTCCCGGAGGGCAGAAGTACACATGGCTCAGAACTGCCTCGCTGCCATCTTTTTCCTGCTCCTGTCTCTCTCCCCATCGATCTCCTTCTTCCTTCTTGCCCAGCACGTCCCTCCTGGCTCCCACTCAGGCCTTAAGGCACCGCCAAGGCTCAGAGGTGACACACTAGGCTAAAGAGGTCGCCTACCCCCTGCTGTCCAGAGACCTTAGACAGAAAGCAGTGATACCGCCTTAGGACTAGTGTAAATGGGGTTTAGGCTGGTTTACTGGGATCAGTGGTTCTCAACCTGGGCAATTCTGTCCCCCAAGGTATATGGGACAATGTCTGGAGACATTTGTGATTGTCAGGACTGGGAGGCGGCCAGGAAAGGCATGATGTTACTGGTATCCAGTTGGTAGAGGCCAGGGATGCTACGGCGTGCAGGAGAGCCCCCCAAAGAATTATCTGGCCCCAAACAATAGTGCCATGGTTGAGAAACCCTAACCTGGATGCATTTCTTTAAATAAGGAACCATCATAGGAAATTGGCCATCCAGCATAAATGGTGGCTTATTTAGGGGAAAGGGTCCTTTTAACACACACACACACACACACACACACACACACACACACACACACACGAGAATCTTTCCAAAGAATCCACCCCACTGAGATGCAAAACAAAGCGTGGCATTCCAGGTCCTGTCATGTGGATTAGTATTTAAACCCATAGTGGATTCGGGGGTTTAAGTGTGGGCCCACGGTCTTCAGGGAGCCAGGGAACTGGCTGAAATGGTAGGCAATGTGTCTATCTGTGCATCTTTGGGCAGAATGAGTTTGTAAATTTCACCGGATTTTCAAAGGAGAAAGTGACTCAAAAAAGTCTGAAAACCAACCATCGAGATCCCATTGGCTCTGGCCTGCATTCCAGATCTCTCCTCTCTCTTCACTAGGACCCCGGCCATGGCTTCCCCACCCTCGATGCTGATACCACAGAGCCCACGGTCCTCCTCTCTCTGGCAGCCTCAAAGGAGCAGTGTCATGGCCCCAATAGACACAAATAGATAACAGACACGTGGACAGCTTCCTAGCCTAGAAACATGGCCTAGGCCCTGCCCAAAGTTGGCAGCAGATACCTACCTGGTTTACCTGAACTTCATTTGGATCGGTCACTCGGTCCAGGCCATAGTCCAGCACGTTGTTCATTCCTGGCTGAATGGAATGAAAATAATGTAAGAACCACAGCTAGGAGAGTCTCCAGTTTCCAGTTAACTCTACGTTATGGTCCAGCTCCCAATTGTGATACTGAGCTGAGAAGGGCTTATGGCCTAGCACACAGGGAGCTGGGAGGATGCGTAGGACCCTCCGGATGAGCCAGTGAGCTTCGCAGGGCTGTTCCACCACCACAGCACCCCAGAAGCTAACACGGTGGGACGAATGCATGCATGCATTGATGAATGAATGGGTGGGTGGGTGGGTGGATGGATGGATGGATGGATGGATGGATGGATGGATGGGTGGGTGGGTGGATGGATGGATGGGTGGGTGGGTGGATGGATGGATGGATGGTTGGATGGATGGATGGTTGGGTGAGTGGATGGGTGGCAGGATGGATGAAACGGATGGGTGGGTGGATGGTGGATGGATAGATGGATGGGTGGATGGGTGGATAACAGATTAATAGGAAAGTGAGTAGGTGGGCAGGCGTATGGATCCATGGATGAATGAATG
Organism: Rousettus aegyptiacus; assembly: GCF_014176215.1. NCBI lineage: Eukaryota > Metazoa > Chordata > Mammalia > Chiroptera > Pteropodidae > Rousettus > Rousettus aegyptiacus. The sequence continues at coordinate 106,295,188 of NW_023416309.1, forward strand.
GATGAACAGATGGACGGATGATAAATAACACTCAAATTCAATAAGAGTTCACTTGAATTAGTACATGGAACTCCTGACTCCTCCTGTGGTCTCCTTCCCCACCCTACAGTGCAGTGATTTGGAGAGTCCAAGGTTTAGCCAGGCACCTCTCGGTTCCAACCCTAGTTCTGCCCCCTCTCAGCTATGAGGAAGGTCTTAGAAACTACTTCTCATCTCTGCACACGCCACCCCTCCTGAGAAATGGAGATGATCCCTCCTACCTGTCAGGTTGTGAGAATTTAACAAGATAGAGTGTGGAGCTCTGTGCAGAGAGTAGTTATTACTGGGCACGTGATTGCATTCGTTCTCAGATCTGCGGGTAAATAAAGGCCTGGCCTGAAGCTGGGTCTCAGTCTTTGTCAGCTCCGTTATTCATCAAGCTGCCACTCCCTAGCCAATTTTGCTTGGTCTCCCCCAATTCCTCGAGGCCAACCACTTGGGCCTTGCACGTCGCGCTGTGCTGGTTTGGTACCAGGCAGCCATCAAGTTGTCGTGTGATTAACCAGGCCGACGACATTGAAACAGAGGCAGGAAGCAAGTGGGGTTTCTCCCCATCAGATTCAGCCTCATCCAAAGGACCAGCCACATTTTCAGCTCAGAGGTACGGCTGCCAAATAGAATACAGGATGCCCAATTCGGTTTGAATTTCAGATAAACAAGAAATATTTTGATATATACTTTTACAAAAAAAAATATAATCCATATGTTTTTTGGTATAAATACACAATACATATCAAAATATTGTGCTGTTTATCTGAAATTCAAATTTAACTGGGCATCCTATTTTTCACGCGCTAAATCTGGTGACTTAGCTCAACAGGCTACCATAGGGACTTACCACTGGGCACACAGCCTGGGCAAGGAAGGGAATAAAAGAAAGAAACAGAAAGCGGGTGGGGAGGAGGACAAGGAAAGGGAGTGGACATCCCCACTCTACTTGTCATATGTGGACCTTAATCAATGAATGTTTATCAGGTACTTGCTATGGCCGACGTTGTGCTCAGCCCTAGGGTGAGCATGGTGAGTGTGCCGGGATACCCCGTGCACGTCTCCAGCAGCTCTCGCGGGGGAGACAGCCACTCGTCCATTAATCACACAAAGGATAAATTACAGTGGGGACAAGAGCTACGAAGGGACAATACAGAAGGCCAAGCCAGCCCTCGGCGGGCTCTAACCCACGTGGGGGCAGGAGGGCGGGGAGTCTGGTCATCAGAATCGGTGCCTGTCCCCACACTGGGTCCCAGGAGTTGCTCCCTCCAAAGAAAGCCCCTCAGCTTAGCTGAAGACAGACGACACACACACACACACACACACACACGCACACACACACACTCACACATACAACTTTCACATCTCACACTCACGTTCTCTTAACCCCAATACGCTCACTCTCACATACATACGCTCACACCGTCTCACACACATATTCAGACTCGCATACTCACATGTACACACCCTCACACTTACACACCCGCAACTCACGCTCTTCACACAGGCATGCACTCGCTGTCACACAGTGACACACGCTCACTCACACGTGTACACCCTCGCATACACGCATGCACACACTGATGCGCGGACGCGCACCCGGCCCATGCCCGTGGCGCCCCCACGACCACCGGCCGGCTGCTCTTCCACGGCACTCACTGCCCCCGCAGCATCAGTGCAGTCAGCCCCCGGAGCCTCGAAGTACTTCCCCGACTCTCCTTTGAACTTGACCCATGCCTTGATATAAACTCAGCGGCCCCAGTGCTCAGCGCTCAACAGTGCACCTGCATCACCCTAATCAGCACAGGACTGCCTTCCGCTGCCCAGACCAGAGCTCTCGGAGCTGTGGCCACCCTCTGGGGCTTGTTATTCTGCCAGTCTGTCCGGGGCCAGCCCCTCCCGGCCTTCCTCAGCGCTACTGAAGGGCCGAGCACATTCCCCTGGCTGCCCAGGCTCCTGCCTCCTCTGGGCATCTCTGTGAGTCCTAGCTATTCCTGTCAAGCCTTCGGATCTCCCAGGGGGATGGATGCCTTTCTTCATCTGCTGGTTTGGGAAACTCCCAGGCTCCATTCATTCACCAGGTAAAGTCTTTGTTCCCCATGGCAGTCACCAGAGTCACAGCTGACACAGTTTTCGGCACACAAGAAGACGATCAAATGGAGATAACCTAGAGTCAGTGCACAGGAAACTAGAGCAGCCGGCATCCCGGCGGTGGGCCGCCTGCAGATAAGGAAGCCCGCAGACGCACGCAGCCCAGGGCCACCCACGGGAAGCCCCCTAGAGACGACACGCCTCCCCTGCAACCCAAGGAACTGCCAATGCCGGGGCGTGACGACGTCCCTTGGGCGTAAGCCAAAAGGGCAACTTGCTAAATTCTTCATGATTCAAGTTAAAAAAAAAAAAAAGGTCCTTTGTCAGCTCTCTAACATTTATCTGCTGTCTGGGGAGGTGACATTCCCAGAATCGGCATTCCAGAGCGGAGCGAGGGGAGGAGCCCCTGTGCTCGTCCTGGTGACACTCCCCCACGTCCCCCCGGTTCCTTCCCGCGCCCCCCGCTCCCCCTCCTCCCCCTTCCATCATCACTCTCTTCCCTAGTGTATCAGGGTAGACCCTTCCGGTGCACGGGACAGAAAACAATAAATACAAGACCAAACCATTCCACAAACAAAATAAAACGGCGGCGAGAGACAGAGATGAGGCTGAAACGGAGGGACGAGTCTAGGTGGAAGGCCTGCAAAAGCTGGCTTCGAGTGGGCTGGAACGTAACTTCCAGGGACAGGTGTGTGCGGACCCCCGCTCCGACACGGGGGCCCGCCTCTCTCGCAGCTGCCCCGACAACCCGTACGACACACGTTCATTTGTGCGACAGTCGTAGTCCTTGTCTGCGCTGAGCTCCTTGAGGGGCGGGCTATGCCTGTCTTGGCACATGATTCAAAAACCCCCATTGCCTGGTAAGCATCTGACCTCCGTGGGTATTCACAAAAAGAGATGTGGATATTTTTTTTTTTATGTTTTTAATTTGGAGCAGAGCCCATGGAGTGTTCCATCCTGTTTTTATAACATTAAACGTCGAACCATTTTCTTAGGTCAATCAATGGCCTTTGAAAAGATCACATTCGTAGCTTCACCATGTTCCGTCACGTGGCTATAACTTAATTTACTTTGCCATTTCGACATGTAACCCACCTCAGCAGGAAACAGAGGGCAGGCGTCGCCCGCTCTGGTGAGTGTCTGCATTCGTGGTCGAAACAAAGGCTGTCTAGCTCGATATTCAGATAAGCGACCACGATGAGAGCACACGCCATTGCCCCTGGACCATGTCCGTCTTATCTCCGTGGTCCATAAGCCAGCAGACCACATCCCCAGAGACAAAGTCACAGATGGTGCAGCAAAGATGCACGAGAGGCCCCAAGGTGGCTTTTCTAAAGGACACGCTTCTCCCGCTGCTCATTTACACAACTGTTGTTTGCATCAGGCCCAGATGCGTACGTAGTTCCATTTGGGTAAAACATGAAAGAGGAACATCATTTTCCCTCATTCCGGGCTGCGGAGTCAGGAGTGGCATTTGGGCTCAGGATGGGATTGAGGGTCTGACTCCTCGGCCACCACCAGCCACATCGGATCTTGGCTTCCGCCCATGACGACATCCCTGAAACATCTGGCATGACGTTCCTTAATTAATCGCTCCTCCCTGCGTCCCCCTCAGCACGTGGGTCTGCTCGCCCTTTGTGACAATCTGGATTCGGAGCTCCTTGAGCTGACAGGGGGGGACCGCATGTGGGTGCACCTTCCACAGCACGTCACACGGACGTGCATTCACAGCCAGCACCGTGCAAGCTACAGAAGCTCTGAGCCTTGATCTCCCCGTCTGAATAATGGGGATAATACTCCCTCCTTCACAGCATCGTCCTCAGGTGAATGGGACCATCTGGGCCAAGAGCTTAACACAGGCACGCAGTAGGCACTCAGTGACCTTTGGCTGTTATTTTATGCCCTGCACCTAACCACTTAGCTGGCACAGAGTCAGGGCCGCATAAAGGTTTCGCAGATTAATGAACAGAGAACGGAACGGGGGAATGAATCGATTTGGTGCCTGCAGGCCGTGTCCCACCGAACAGCAGTGGGTCACAGACAGTCCACACACTGGCTGCTCCACACTCCGCTGAGCCACATGCTTTGTTTGTCTGGCTGGCTTGGCTTTTTTCCCACTGAACTGACAGTTTGTTTGGGTCTCTGGGAGACAGTCTGACAGTCCCTGAGTCCTGGCTTCCTGGGTTTGCTCAATTTCTAGGCTGAGACAAACTTCAAACAGGACGTTCTCTGAACCCCAATGCTTCCAGGCCACCGAGAGGCTGCCAGTGTTTTAAGACAGGCGTGGACAGCAGGATCTAGACACGCCGCAGCCTCGTCTTTCACCACTGGCCCGGTTTTGACTTTGGGGAGCAGCGGTGACGGAGACTGGATGTAACGAGCAGTTTTGTGCGCGAGGAGTTTTACGACAGCTCTGAGGACATCAAAGCCTCATTCTGAACTTGGCTCCCTGAGCTATCAAAGAGGGACCAGGCACCTTTGAACCCTGGCAGCATGCTTGTTAGAACAGCAGTGACTCATGCGATGCTCTGATGGCCAAGGAGTTTACAAAAAGGCCTTAAGTGCACGAGACATCACGTGACATTGTCGGGGGGTGGGGGAGGCCGGGATGTGGGGACTGAGAGGGAAAGGCTGTGCAGTCTGCAGGTTCGGATTCTCGGGCACCCAGTGGCTGTGTGACTCTGGCCAATTAGCAACATCCCTGAACCTCTGCTTCCTTACCATCAAAACAGGACGAATCATGTGACCGCCCGCACAGGACTGCAAAGATGAAACAAGATGGCGAATGCAGAACGATGCTGGGGGCAGTGCCCAGCACTCTGAAAGTCCTCGATTCGGGTCTGCGGTGATGACAGTGACAATGACAGTGGTGGTGACGGAGCGGGGCAGGGTGGGAGGCGGTGGAGGCAGGGTGGGAGGCGGTGGAAGTACTAATCACAGAGCATCTTCCCAAGTGCATGGCTCATTGGCCATTTGCCCTTATCCTCTGCAAGGCCTTCCCTTGGGAACAGGTGACTGAATGCAGGTTAAACAATGCATGATCCCCTTCTCATGCTAAGATCTCCCTCCTGAACTCCCAGTGGAGAAGTGTGCACTTGGCTCTGTTTCTCCAGGACCCTGGCTCTGTCACCCTCTTACACCAGTCCCCAGGCACCTGTGGCTGGCTCACTGATTCTACCGAGAGGTGAACCCTGGAAACAAAGCAAAACCAAACAAGCTTCTTGGGAATCAACCCCAGGGCCTTCACCTCAGCAACAAGGCATCCAAAACCACGCCCCCAAGATGGAACACCTTACAGGGTATTTGTTTTGAGTATAAAAAGAAAATGAACAAAAACGGCCATAATCTGATGGGACCGAAGTTCAAAAATCCAGAAGCCCTGGCACTGTGACTGACCCAGTTTGCTTTCTGGTTCTGAGAATTTGGTTCCCTGGAAAACAAAAAAACTACGGGAGGAAAAGGAAGAACATGCGTTGTGAACTCTTCACTTTGCAGAATCCCTTTCACATCTCCCACCTCCCATGATCCTCCAGCAGCACATGGGTCTGACACAGGAGTAAACTGAGGCAGCATAGTTAACCCCAGTGGGTGACCATTACAGCTTGCTTCTCTGTGCTGGGGGACGAGGCTACATTTCCCAGGGATGAGCTGTGACAAGTTACATGGCGTACTACAGCTTGCCTCTCTGGGCCACTTAAAGCCCCACAGCCAGAGAAGCAACGTGCGAGCTCGAGAAGCAATGAGGCTTAGCACACACTTATTCCTCTCGCCTCCTCCCATCACGCCTCTGAGGACTGAACCCAGAAGAGGAAAAAAAGGGGGGGAGGGGCAGAGACACAAGGATGGCTTTGGCTATGCAGAGTGTCAGCTCCCTGCGGCATTTTATTTTTCTGCTTTGGAGGCTATGTTCTAGTTTTGTTTTCATGCATGCCTTTTCCGAGGTAGGCTGGCAAAAAAAAAAAAAAAAAAAAAAAAGTCCTAACCCTCTTAAAAGACAGACTCATTCAGGTCCCTGGCTGGGGTAATTTTACTTGGCCCTAACACCACCCGGTGGCCCGCAAGCGAAGACCACCCAGGCAGTGCATTTCCTCTTCCAGCCAAGAGGCACGGGATGCTAACTCCACACTGAGCAGCTCCTCCTGGGACTCAGGTCCAGGCCCAGAGGGATGCGAGCCAGCGGAAGGGGTGGTGGGTGGAGGGCGGGGGTGGGGAGGCACAGAAGAGCTGGGTGAAACCGGGAAGGATACTCACAGGGCACCGGTGGACCAGCCAATATGCCTTCTCTTGGCAATCGAGTGCATACCTGTCTGCTTTATTCCTTTCCTTTCCGGTCCTGAAAAGCCAAAAGCCAAAGGTAAGGCCACTAAGACTCTGTTCCTTCCGCTCAGTGACAGACCCCATTCCTGATGACCCAGACCACTCTCCCAACTTGGCCAACGAATCCATGTTTTCCATAATAATGACAAGAGCAAACCCTCATGTGACACTCACGTGCTAGGTACCTTGCTAAATGCTTTCACATGTGTTAACTCATTGAATCCACCCAGCGACCTTTTCTCATTTTGCAGGTCCAGGAAACTGAAGCAAAAAAAGGTGGAACGCCTCGCCTGGCCCAGGGTCACACTGTCAGCAAATGGCAGGAGGGAGACTTGAACCAGAGTCTGACCCCAGACAGAGTCCAGCTCTGCCCGAGCGCGCCGTGCTGGACGCGACCGCGCCCACGGCGAGCCCCAGCATTGAATCAGCACCATCGACTCCACCACCGGAGTGAGCGTGGAGGACACTCCGGGCTGACATTTGGCCACCTGCCTTCTTCATGTCTCCTGCTTTGGTAAACCGCACAATCAGCATCTGGACAAGCAGGCAGCAAGCCGAGCCAGAGCTTGCGATGGGGACAAGGCTGGCCTCGGGGAGTCCTCGCTTCTCCCCGCTGGCTGTTCCGCTCCGTCACTTCGAAGAGCGTGTGCCAAGCCAGGGTCTTTCTGAGCTCCACTCGTCATTGCGAAAGGCTATTTATCTTCCCTCTCATCTCCCGCTTCCCCATTACGGATGGGAAGCGATACTGTGCGTCCTCCTGCGGGCGCTGGGCAACATTATCGGGCCCTGGGCCCCGTCCGGCACCATTGCCACGGCGACCTGCGCTCGCACGCGGTGGTGGTGCTTGTTTTCCAAGGCAACGTGGGATGACGCACACGCCCTCTGCAAGACAGAGTCGGCGGATTTATTTGCCAGCTGATGTATCATGGATGACGTAACATCCAGAGACCCACGGGGGTGGAAGGCGCCGTTCCAGTGGCGTGTTTTGCCAGCCTCCTGGGAAAATTAAATACGAACACTGTCGCTCTGGCTTCCCCCTTGCCAACCTAACTCGATTTTCTACCAGGTTAACTAGTCAGTGTCCTCAGGAGCCCGGGGCACTGTAGGGTTTCCACGATGCTGGACAGCTATGTAAATAGGGTGAATGGTTAATTTACTCCCATGGGCCTTCCTGGCTTTGCTCTTCTCTGATAGATGTTTCTGGAGGAGAATCACGATGAATGGAATCCAAGGGAGCCAGTCAACAAGGAATCATTTTAGTTCGTCTTATTATTATTATTATTATTATTATCATTATTTTAGCAACGGTATCACTCAATCAAGTGTTCATTCATTCATTCATTCATGTGTGTATTTATTTCCTACTATGCTCCAAGCACTGGGAGTCTACTGGTGGACCAAACAGACTGCTATGGATTGAATATCTGTCTCCCCAAATTTTGAATGTTGAAGCCCTCACCCCAATGTGATGGCCACTGGAGATAGGGCTGTTAAGAGGTAATTAGATGAGGTCATAATGATGAGACCTTTACGAGGGGGGGTTAGTGCCCTAACAATAGGAGACAACAGAGAGTTTCTCTCCCTACCTCCCCCCATCCACCTATCCCCTGCCCACTCCACCCCAACCCCCACCACCCTGTGATGCAACAGGAAGGCAGCCATCTGCAACCCAGGAAGCAGGCCCTCGCCAGAGACCCAACCCTGCCGCGACTTCTTTGATCTTGGACTTTCCAGCCTCCGGAACTGTGAGTAAACAAAAGTCTGTGATTTAAGTCACCCTGCCTACAGGACTTTGTTATGGCAGCCCAAGATGACTAATACACAGACTAATGGTCTAAACATTACACAAACCGTTCAAGAAATAAATACAAAACTACAAATTGCGTTATGTGCTATGAGGAAGTGTGTTCAGGAGCCTGTAATGCAGAATCGGGGGTGGCCTCTGCGGTGACTTTCGAATATGTCTATAATTCTCCGACACTCCTTCCATTGAGAGATGGGCCTATGTCCCCTGTCCTTGAAACCAGGTGGCTTTTTGAGACTGTATCTATGAACAGAGTACTCAGAAATGGCACGGTGTGGCTTCTAAGGCTGGTCCACAACAGGCAGGACAGCTGCCATCCTCCTCACTGGAATATTCGCCTTCGAAAACTCCAGCCCAGCGGTCCCCAACATCTTTGGCACCAGGGACCGGTGCTCCTATGAGAATCTAATGCCTGGTGATCTGAGGTGGAGCTGAGGCGGTGATGCTAGCGCTGGGGAGCGGCTGCAGATACAGATGAAGCTTTGCTTGCTTGCCCGCCGCTCATCTCCTGCTGTGCAGCCCAGTCCTTAACAGGCCACAGACTGGTACCGGTCCATGGCCTCGGGGTGTGGGGACCCCTGCTCCAACCACCAGCAAGCAATCTGCCTGCCTTGATGCTACCATTTGGTTATGAAGTCCAAGCCAGACTTCAAGGAAAGGCTCCGAAAAGGTGAGGACAGAAATGTATATGTGCACATATGTAGACAGATGCTAGATAGATGATACATACATACATACATACATACATACATACATACATAGAAAATGGATAGATAGATAGATAGATAAGTAGATAGGAGAAAGCGGGGGTGAGGATTAATGAATTTATTTTAAGAAATCAGCTCATGTGATTGAGGAGATTGGCCAGTCCAAATTCTGCAGGGCAGGCTGGCAGGCTGGAGAGCCAGGTAAGAGCTGACCCTGCAACTCGAGTCCAAAGACAGTCTAATGGCAGAACTGCTTCTGCCTCAGGAAACCTCAGTCCTTATCCTAAGGTCTTCAACTGACTGGATGAGGCCCAGGCGCATTGTATACGGCCAATGTAGCCTTCAGTGCTACCTTAAGTCTGCTGATGTAAATGTTAATCTCATCTAAAACAAACAAACAAACAAACAAACAAAACACCTTCACTATGACATCTAAGCTGGTGTTAGACCAAATATCTGGGTACCATGGCCTAGCCAAGGCCACACATAAAATCAACTACCATAGACCCTCAATCAGAAATCAGAGGCAGCCTTCGAGTCGAGCAACGGAATTAGAGGAGGAAAGTGAGCATCTCGGAAGGGCAGAGCCTTTTGGAAACTGCCCACCCCCAAGCATCTGGAGGAGAATGTGGGCGGCACAGAGCGGGAGGCCAAGGCCTGCGTGGTGGGGCCTGCGGGGGCCGCCCAGAATCACGCTCAGCTGCAAGAGCACCCCGGGAGATCCACGTCCTCTGGATCACTGGGCTCATCCTGCTCAGAGAGGTGGGGGGCGAGGGGAGGGGCGAGAGCGGAACCCAGTGGGAATTCGAACCTGCCGCACCAAACAGAAGCCAGCAATGCTAGCCCAGGCTCCACGCAGAAGCCAGCAATGCCAGCCCAGGCTCCACGCTGTCTCTCGGCAGGGGGCCGGGGCCAAGTCGATTTAAGCTTCCAGCTTCCCCATTTGTAGATGTGAGGGGTGACAACAATCATTCATTTCCCTCTCACTAACAGACACGAAAACAGTACTCAGAACTCACCAAATAGAGCCTGATTAAAAATAAAAAAAAAAAAAAGTGATAAAAGATTTTTAAAAACCACCCCTATGTCGCTTTGTCTCAAATACACCCGGGTCAAAACATGTCGGTGGTGAAAGGGCAGCGCCCGCTCCATCGGGAACGTTCTCCTGTCTGAAGCTAAGCCCCAAGAACGACTTTCCCCTCGCGTGAGGCAATAAAGCCATTCCTGCATTGGAATCTCTGTTTTTCCCGGACGGGCACCCCTGCCTCGCAGCACTCACCTCTTGCGATGGGTCGTTTTATGTCAACTTCCCTGGGCCACGGGGTGCCCAGAGATTTGGTCAGACTTTATTCTGGGTGTTTTTGGATGATGGAGCTTGCAGCTGAAGGCCTGACTAGAACGAAAGGCCAGTCCTCCCACAGATAAGAGCGGACTCCTCCTGCCTGAACGCCTCGGGCGGACACGCCAGTCCTTTCCTGCCTCCAGGCTCGAACTGACCCATCAGCCCTTCCTGAGCATCGAGCCTGCCAGCTTTCAGACTGGACCTTGCAGCGTCAGCCCTTCTGGGTCCTCGGCTCGCCGGACACAGGTCCTCAGGCTTCTTCTCCTCCATAACTGTGGGAGCTGATTCCTTATCATTAATCTCTTCGTGCGTATATGCTATTGGTTCTCTTTTCTCGAGAACGCGACTAAGCCACCAGTCAGGTCCCCGGCTTCATGAGACCGGGGTCTCCACCATCCAGCCCAGCAGGTTCAGGCCTGCCAGGATCGGGACCTGTCAGGGAGAGTGAGGCTGGGCCAGCCGCGCCTCCCCGTTTGGGCGCTCACTGGTATTGGTCCCCAGGTAGTGCTGACAAGGTCTCAGCCACACAGAAGCCACACCGCACAGCCTCGCCCATCCTCCTCTGCAGTTAGGTGCCTGTATAGCCTGCCCCGGCTAATGAAGTGTGAGCAGAAGTGACATGTACCACTCGTGACCCGCACGGCCTCTCACCCCCACTGCTCCAGACACAGGCAAAGCCCGGATGGTGCCGCTCCTTCGGCGTGGGTCCTGCAGTGGGCACGACGCACGTCAGAGCCCCCGCTGACCCACGCTGGGTGCGCAACGCGAGCAAGAAGTGCGCCCTGCAGTTTCACGTCCCCGAGAGGTGGGGGCTGTTTGTTACGATAGCCCAAGCACGTCCTGACTGATACACTCTCCCCAACATTCGCGTCCGGCTCTCACAGACAAGGCAGAGCCCCAGGGCGATGTCGGCGCCAGTCCTGATGTGGACCGCAGGCCCATGAGAGCAGCAGTGGGTGCTTCTAATGTGTAAACCTGATTGCATCCCTCCCCCGCTTAAAAGCGTTCTCGCTCCCCCCAACCATGGCCCTTAGCGCAAAGTGCTCTCACGCACGGACGTGCATCCCCGGCCTCGCTTCTGCCAGTTCCAGGCTTCCTGCTCGCCACTCCTGCCACAAGGGAGCGCGTCAGGTGGGCGCTCTCCTGCCTCCAGGCTCTGGTTCTGTCCGCTGAGAACACCGTTCCTCCCCCGTCGCTCTCCAGCCGCCATCATCATCCCTCACCTGCACACTTCCTGCGCAGCCTACAGGTTCAATGTCGATTCTACCGCTCCTTCTGCAAAGCTCCGCCCTCGGCTCCCCTCTCGCTGTAGCATCACGGTCTGTCAGCTCAGCTGCCTGATCCACTAGACTGTCTGTCATTCCCCGTGCCGAGCCCAGTGTGACACATCAATGACCAATAAGGGTTTGTTTCAACAAAAGAAAGCAAAGAAGGAAGGATGAACGCCACCTTTTACTCACCTGTACTGCTCCTTGGCCTGCATGATGACAAAGTCCCACTTGTAGTTAATTTTTTTATTCAAGAAATTGTAATTTTCCTGGAGGAGGACAAGAAAATGAGAACGTTAAGCTCCATGACATTTGCCATGTGCAGGGGACAGAAAGCCCTAAGTCGGTGAGGGTATGTCCTTGTCTCTGTGGCAACTAGTCCCCAGCCACAGGGCCTCCCACCCCGGCTCTGCAAAGACGCTCATTCAAGGGGTAGCACCAAATTCTCAGAGAGCTTTCAACTCGGCTTGGATTTTATTTTAATAAATGTATCTCAAAACCGATTAGGAAGAGGGGAATCGTACGGGGGAGAATACGGAAACTCAATATTTAACAAGAGAACATCGCAAACCCACGAAGATAAGACCTAATATTGTGTGATACTGGCTATTCTAAAAACATGTTTGCAAAGAATAAAAACACAGCCAAGTTGTGGCCATCTGCCCAGAAATCTAGCCTTTTGAGGGTTAGGGTGTGTCCTTTGAGAAATCTGACTCACTGAGCCTAAAACAAAAGTCTATACTATTGTTTTCCCATCACAAGCTCAAATTCAAATCTGTTCACCACACAATAGGCATTATCATACATATTAAGTCCTATCATTTTAGGACACCAAGGGCTTAAATCGTAGCAGGAGGAACTAAAGCTCAGTGTGGGGAAAATTTAATTCAGGGGGCTGCTTCTAAATATACGAGTGAGTGATGGGTGGATGATAGAGGGGTGGATAGATGGATAGATGGATGGATGATGAGCATACATATGAATACAGCAATGAGGTAACAGGGAAAAAAAAAAAGTTCAAGATTATATTCCACTCAATCATAATAACCTGTGCTTGAAAGCATCTCTGTACCTTTTCATATTCTTCTAAAATTCCTTTCTTCTTGATATTTCGCTTGGCCAGATAAATGGCTGGAGAAGAAAACAATAACATCGTATTTTGAAATCGCATCTGCAGCCTCTCTGTGCGTGAGGCTGCTGTGCTCAGCCTGATGCAGAAAACTCTCCGCAGACCCACCCCCTCCCCCGGGAACATGCCCGACACAGATGTGAACTGACAGGTCGTGATGACAGCAAGACAAATGTCACCAGCGTGCAGGGAGCAAACAAGGAGCATGTTAAGCCCCACCCACGGCATGGGGGAGAGTTTTACCATAGTCTGTATCTTCGGCTGGCCACTGCTGGGTCGGCCAGAAATACGGCGTCTGTAAAAGGAACCAGGAAACCTGGCTTAAACAGTGGGCCGTGACCCCGAGCCCCGAGCCAGGTGGCTTAAGAGATAAAACTTCCTTAGCCTCCCCGCTCCCACTTTTTCTAAAGATCGGATCCATAAGGATACGAAGCCAAGCAACTACCTCTTCAGATAAGATTAACCCCATTAACCCCATATTAGTGCCCAAGACTCACCTGAAAACGGTAGAGGCTGCCGTCGGGCTTGAGAATGAGATTCTTGGGGTCCTGCAGCGGGTAAATGTAGCCGTACTTGACGATGAAGTTGCCCAAGTTCTGTGCCTCTGCAGAGAAGCAGTTGCAACATGGAAGTTAAGAGCAGAGGCCAAAGGTAGCAGCTCAATTCTCGCACCACAAACTCCAGCAGTCCTGACAGCACTTCGTCTAAGAAGTGAAGACAGTGGCTCCTGAACTTGGCTGCGGACAAGCGTCAGCTGGGGGAGCAGCTGTTAAGGAGTATCCCCCAGCCAGATCTCCAGGAAACACAACTCATAGGTCTGGAAGCGAGCTAACAGGTGCCACAGGTGATCCAGTGCAGGTGTTGAGGGGTGATGGGGACATCCTGGAGAAGCTTCTTTGGGCCCTTTGGGTCTAGAGAAGTCCCCAGGAGCAGGGAGAGAATGTCTCCGTTTGGCCAACAGACACTTCCTCACTCCACGGAAAAGGCGGGCCATGTTTATTGTCAGCTTCTCTTCCAAGGTCAGCTCCGCCTGCATCCCAGGTCCAGATCCTCTGGCTCCTCCCCACCTCACTTTAATCCCCACCCCCACTTCAGTTTGCTTGGACACATAGTCTTGTTTCGGAATTTGCATCAGTTAAGAGAAAACTGTCCTGGTTCTTTCTTAGAGGCAGGTGTCACCAAGGAAAGCAGGCGTCTCTCCGTCATCAAGAGAGTCCTCCAGACCTGCCTTGCCCCAGGACCCAACCCACATGCCACCTCATAGCTCAGCCCCCAAGCCTCAGGAAGACTTCTTCAGGTCTCGCTCCCTCCATCACAGACCAGACCCCCATTTTCCATGCCTGTTGTACCGACAGCCTTTTTTTCCAGTGGGAAGTCCGCTCCCCAGATTCTTTCTGCTCCAATCCATCCTTCAAGCTGCCATCGAACATCCTAGTTTAAATGTGATTATCGCACACACCACCATGCTCAAAAATTCCCCATGGCTTCCCGTTGCCTAGCTCCCGGATGCCCTGTGGAATCTGCAGATATGCCTGAGGGGCTCCCGCCCCTCCACCGCCATCTGTACCCAGCTGAAGATGTTTCTACCAATTCCCCCTCGGGACCACTCCACTTCGTTCCATTTCTATGCCACTGCTCTTGCTAGTTCCCCCTCTGAGCTCCCCTGCACAATTCACGAGCATCGTTTCTTTCGGGACCAGATGCGCGTTTGCATCACCCCCTCCGAGAAGTCTTTCTTGACTGACTCCTCCCCATTTATCCGTTATTTTGTACGAAACGAGTTTGTCCCCCAATTATCATGCCATCACTTTGGATTCTGGTTGTTTTACACTTGTCTCTCCAATTAAACTGTCAGGCTAAGCCTCCATTTAGCTTCTACCCTCCAGAGACTCTTTTGGGGCGCTGCACACAGAGTCGTCCTCGGCAGAGGAGTGTCACTAAAGCTCACCCAGATTGGAGATCCAAAGCCGCTGGACGATCCACTGTAGAACATCACTCCCTGCAAAACAGAAGCATCTGGCCGTCATCAGAGCCTCCTAACACATCTGCCATTGCCTGGCTGGCCTTCTCCCTGCCCCCCTGTGATCTCGTCCTTCTTCTGCTCAAAACTTTCAGGGACACCCCCACTCTGTTCACAACGAACCCTGAAGCCCTAATTCAGGGTCATCCACGATCAGACTCCGGCCCTATTTGCAGCTTAACCTCTCCTACACACCTTCAATCTTCACCTGTCTCGTGGGACTTGTCCTCTTACCTTAGATTGCTTCGTGCATGGACTAGCATTCATCGCGTTAGGAAATAAACAGACTAAGCCTTACCCTGAAAAAAAAAAACAGACCCAAGACAAGGTGTCTGTGGGCCTGTAGGTGGAGCTTGGACACATGGGAGTAAATCAGAGCCAGGGACGGGAGGAGACGTGGGGGTGCGCCAAGGGTGGGGTTCTCCTATGCCCTCTTGTTCTTATGCAGAACTCTGAGGAGTCAGAGAACTCTAAACTCAAACCTGGGCTCCCAGGTCATTAGGAAGGTACTGTAGTCAAAGCGGGAGTACGGCACATATTTCAGTAACTCTTGGTAAGATGATTTATAACTTTGGACAATGTGGGCGCCATCCGTACGCTTGGTCCTCTTGCCCTGGGCTCTGCAAGTTTTAGGGACCGGTCTGGGAACAATGCGGAGTGAAGGCCGACGTGAGAAAAGCAGGAGAGGCAGATGGGATCGGGAGAGAACGTGCACCACCCCCCCCCCCCCCGCCAGGCGGTCACATCCACCTCGGGGCCCAGGCGAGCCCACTTCCGCCAAGTCCAGAACTGCCGCGGGACCCCACGGACGCTGCGTGCCTCCCGCTCGACCTGGACTCTCCGGCCCCAGAAGCAGGACATGCTCCTTGTAGGAGGAGGGCAGCTCGTCTCAGAAGAAAGACAAGCTGAGCTGGAGCCACGCACCCCAATTCAGACGCCATCTTGCAAATGCCAATGACCTCGCTTCCCAGCGACTTTCAGCCTGCCGTACGAAGGCCGAGTTGGGTCCCCTGTCTGCGCGGGAACGTGCCCACAAAACACACCGGGAAGGTGGACAGTGCTTGAGTGCCTGTAGCTGGACTGCTTACAAATGAGACGTCCCTCCTTGGAAGTGGCAAAGGGTCATTTCCTCTGGTGCCCTCCAGGGAGGGCCCTGGTGGCCCGCTCACACACTCCCTGGGCTTAAGTACCTGCCCACAGCGTGGCTGAGGATGGGCAACCTGTCACTCTGCCCTTCCCACCCGCGCCCTAAGGCACAATGTCCAGCCATCATCTCTGCCAGAGCCCGTGTGCCAACCATGATCATTTCCACGGGGTTCTTCTTGTCTTTATTAACCCCTGGTTGGCTGTTCAGAAGCAAAATTCATCTAAACTCCTACTTAAAATCCCAGGGAGGTGCGTTTGAGACTTTCCATCTCCCGTCTCATTGATTGCTATGCCGTGGTGTGCAGACCGGGAGAGAGGCCCGGGCAGACAGCAGACTGATTAGTGCTGTCCGCCAAGGAGCCCAGGGTTTTCTCATGCACTTGACCGCTTCCTGAAATAGATCAAACGAGATTACGGGGCCATGTGGGGGCCGCGTGGTCTGTGCCGACAGCACGGCAGGCCCCTACGTCAGCCACCTGCATCCCCAAGAGTCCCGGGTCACCTGCCATCCGAGGAGATGGATGGCAATCACCCAATTTGATTCGATTAGCGTGGGAGCTGCGGCTGCATGACCAGGCTCGTCCCGTGCCCCGTTCCGATGGCAGCTGGAATTCGCCCGCAGGAGGAGCGAGGGAAACCGTGGCAGGCTGGGCAGTCTCGCTCAGACCCAGGAAACCAGGAAGGAAAGCGGCTCACGCGCACTGCCCTGGATGAGAGCGCGGACTCCGGAGTGGCCCGGGCTCAGCCGTGTCTGAGTTTAGGGGCGTGGAGACAAGTTGCTGAACCTTTTTGCATTTCCGTGGCCCCATCTGCAAAGAGGGGATGGCCTTATCCATCCCTAACTCGGCCATGGGTATGAACCGACGCGGTGTGGGAAACCGCTAGCCGTTGCCACCCTTGGAGCGGCCGCTCTGTGCTGACCACGTGCACAGCACCATCTCACGTCGTTCCTGCAATCGTTGTCTTAGATAGCGATCGCTAGTTCTGCTTCTAAAATGAAAAAAATTGAGACTAGGGTTGCGCAGCTAGAAAAAGGCACCCAAATGATCCAGCTCCAAGGAGCCTGATTCAATGGCCGGTGCTCTTTGCACAGTGCTAGACCAGGAATGGCGCACGCATTCGACAAACTTGCATTAAAGCTCCACCCTGCCCCACAGCTATGCTAAACACTGGGGTTACCCAGATGAGCAAGGTGAGACCTCTCCCCTTGAGGGCTTTCGAATCCAGTGGAGAATTCAGGCCAGAATCAATGACAACCAGGAGCGGGCGAGGGGTGGGGGCAGGGTTGCCTTCAGAATCGCCACAGCTGCTCCTTAAACACTGGGTGAGAGCAGAGGTGCCCTCAAAGGTGTGCCCGCTAATCCCTGATCTGTAGGTGCCCGAGCTACTCCAGTTCCTGGCCTTTCTCAAGTCTGGCTCATCGAAGGGTTTCCCTCTCTTGGGCGGGCTACCCTGTCACATCCTGACCAATTCGTCTTTTGCTCCAACTAGCCAGAGCTGGTCTTCTGTTGCTTGCATTTAAGGAAGCCTGAGTGACACATGGTTGGCAGGGCCACTCCTTCCTCCAAGCTGGCAGAAAGGGAACTGGGAGACCGATAGGCAGCTTGCCTCTGTGAAGACTAGGACATCTTGAGTGGAAAATTCATAGTCAGGTCGTGAGAGGGCTCACAAGGAGCTCAGCACAGGAACAAGTCCCCAGCGCATGCTCCGAAAAGCTGTCTGCTTCTGTAGGCAAGATGCCCCAAAACATCCCCTTTACTGCAAACCCAAAGTCGTAAAATAAATGCAATACATTTATCGAAATGGGTTCTTACTTCCAGGTTCAGCCCCTTCTGCCTATATCCTCAAAAGATGCTCTGTAGCCCTTTATCTCACACCCAGAGAAAAAAGACAATGGGACTATCCCCACGAGTAGTTAAGAAGGGTCTGAATATGAATTAAAAGGTAGGGAAAGTTGGAGCAAACAGTACTCCCTTCCTGCTACCTGATTTCATTAAAACAAAACAAACAAGGCAAAAAAACAAAAAGTGACAGTAAAAGTTTTTTAAATGGCCTCCCAGGCTTCACAAAGTGACCCACTGAGTCCTTTACTCCTTCCTTTCTGACCCCTTCCTCAGAAGGAGACTGTGGTCCAGCAATCAGCAATATTTGGGGCTGGAGAGTAAATATTTTAGGTTTTGTGGGCCATGATACGTACGGTCTCTGCACAAATATTTAACTCTGCCATTGGAGTACAAAAGCAGCCAAAGACAATACATAAATGGGGAGGTAGACGTGTTCCGATAAAACTTTATTTACCAATACAGCCTGCGGGCCTGTTTGGCCCATGAGCTGTAGTTTGCCAGCCCCTGCATAGGGCACGTAAATCACAAGATACGTTACCTGTCATGGCATGAGGGATGCTGGTGACCAGGATCTTCTGATTCTGCATTCTGACCCCTGTCTCTGGGTTCTGCATATCCTTCACCAGAGCTTCAATCTGTAAGACAGAAGTGAAAAATCTGGCTGAGCAGAACGATTTCAAAAGCTGAGTAAGGAAGGCTCTTTTCAAGGGACTGAGGGATCAAAAGACTAAAGACGAGCACAAAAAGCTTACACCCTACGTGGCGCTGAGTAACTATAATGCAACCAGAATAACTGTGTGCTTCACAGACTCAAACGCCCTTCCCGAGTGTGAGTGCTCAGAGAAATTCAATCTGTCTCGGAGATTCTTCAGAGGCTTTTAAGAGGAGATGGGACATAAGAAAAACAGAATTTTCTGGACAGAAAATGAGAGGGCAATGTGAGCGAAGGCCTAAGAGGGTGGCAGTGCCCAGGCTGGGAGAGAACGGGGAGATGAAGCTGGAGGGGCAGGTGGAGGCCAGATCACAGCGAGCCTCGAATGCTACTCCCGAGGCACGGATTTCGCTCCCGCAGCTATTTCTGGAGAGTAGCATCATCTGGCCTGCATTTTGGAAGCGTGGTCCATGACAGAGAGAAGACCATTAAGCACGAAGAAGGTTGCCAAGGTGGAGAAAAGCGGAGAAATCCATTCGGAGGTACGGAGATGGTCCAGGCGAGCAATGATGGGCCTTCAGCCTGCCCATGTCCACGCCTCGGTCTGTTCACAGCGGAGCAACCGGAGTGAGTCTTTCAATGAATTATTTTAGAAGGTGTCGCTCCTCTGCTCGAAACCCTGCAAAGGTCATTCTGATCGGAGTCAACAGCAAAGTCCCCTACTGGTCTCCGTGGTTGGGACCCCTTTCTTCCTGAATCTTCTCCCACCACTTTTCCTCTCTGATCCAGCCCCGCTGCTCCTTGATCATGCCAAGCACGTGCCCAGCCTCCTGCCCCAAGGCGGCCTTTGCTCTGGCCAATCCCCGTGCCTGGACCTCTCTTCCCAAGAGAGCTGCGTGACTCACTCCCTCAACTCCTTCATCCTCTAGCGGTCTCAGCCCATCCATCCCACCTGGTGCTGCGACCCTGAACGTCCCGCTTGGCATTCCTGACCCCCTACTCTTTTCCAAGAGCACTCACCTTCTAAGATCCCTAATAATTTACCTGTCTGTTACATTGCTTATCGTGTGTCTCCCTTGCTCCTGGAAAGTACCCTGCTCAAGGATGGGTCGTTCTTCTATTGTTAGTCAATGCTCTACTCTAACTGCCTGGAACGGTGCCTGACGCCCAGGTGGCACTCAACAAACAGCCGAGGCACGAATTAATAAATAAACGAAGGAGGATAAGAAGGCATGGCTTTTAGAGCCCTAGTTCTAATTCTAGTTAACTCGAATGGGACTGTACGTGCAAATGACTGACTGGTTCAGCAAGGATGGCAAAGCTCGTAAACGTATGTGATCAGAGTTGCCAGTTACGAAAACAGAGAAGGCAAAGCCGGGAGCATCTTCCGAAAGCGAAAGCTTCTGTTTTAGAATGTTGACTGGGGAGGGGGCTGCCGAGATAGCCAGTGTCCGGAAGGTGACCGGAAATGACTGTTCCAACTTCAAAGGACACGAGAGTCAGGGGGATGTACTATTGTCGCCAACATCGAAGAGGCAGCCGAAGCCCCGGAGAACTCACGAACCGTCCAAGGAGGGCTGGGCTGCCGGAAGACAGCCACAAGGACGGCCTGGATTGCCTTTTGAGTATTCTTTTTGAAATTTTATCGGTAAAAAATATTTTCCCACTTGAAAAAATTAAATGGAAGTAAAATTAACCGAAGGAGGTTTTAAAACAAACTGGGCGCGCTGGCACAATTTTAAAAAAGACAACCGGAGTGTTTCTCTTGTCAGGGCCGGTAGTGAACATTCTCAAAGGCTCACACCCAGAGGTTTCAAACTTCCTGTTCCCCCAGAAAACCTCTCACCAACGGAGAAACCACACACTCTCCCAGCTCCCCCACATACTTGCAGATGGTCAGTCAGTCATTCGACAACCAGGCAGTCGTGGTCGACTCTGGGAAACCAAAGACAGGACGAGGTGGTCCCTGAGCCCAAGGAGTTCACCGTCTGGTGCAAGGATATTACGGGACGACATGGGAAGTACAATGAGTGTCACGAGAGAAGGACAGTGCCAGGAGGGGCTTGGGATGGCTGGGAAGACGCCTGGGGCGAATCTTAAAAAGATGAGTAGGAACGAGGCAGCAGAAAGGGAAAAGCCTGGAGGGTGAGGCTCCAGGAACAGGAGCAAAGAACAAGAAAGACCTTTCCTGTCCTCCTCCGGCTGGAAGCCTTCTCCCGAGGTCAGGGCAGCTGCGTACAGCTGGACATATCCTCGTGGGGGGCTGCCCCTCAAACCCAACCTGTCCACATTCGAGCCACACCCCAAACTACAACAGCTCACTGGTCCCCCTGCTTCCCCTCGATTTAACTTGGTTACGTCATCATTCTCCCGCGATTTAATAACATTCCCCAACACTGTGCAGCCCTTTACAGCTTACGAAGTCCTTTCACAGTCTGCATGTGTTTGTGGTCCAAAGACCACAGACTTCTTCTACTAAACTGTAGGATTTGCTCTCTGAGACCCCTTGCTCCACCATGAAATGGAAACAATGGTAGATAGCATGTTGCCCAACTAATTGATATGACGTTGTAATCTCTCGGAATCTAATTAATTGTGTGGAAATGCTTTATAAGGACAGATATGTTACACATGTGAAAAGATATATACCTTGTAAGGGGAGATGTGCTGTGGTTACAGTTAGAATCCTCAATATTAGCAGCATTTGTATGATTAGTGCATCTTTGAAACTTTGCATGCAGGGCTGTGTAATGAAAACCCTGCTCTACTAACCAATCAAACATAAATATTTATCGAATGGATACTAAGTGCCCAGCACTGTGGGGGATACAAATAGGTGAAAGATATACTCCCGGTCCTTGGAGAATTGGAAATACAAAATAAAAGTTAAGATAAACACCGGGCATCTGGATGCAGTAAAAGCTCTGTTCGAATCCCAATACGTGATAAGCTGGACAAATGACTAAAGCTCAGTAAGACTCATGTCTCTGTAAAACACAGGTTGCAATAGTACCTACATCATCAGAGGAATGTTGTGAAGATTAAACAAGATTAATCATTTAAAGCACTTGGCACCGTGCGATGCATAAAGTATTTATTAGATGGCAATTATACACTAAAAAATAGAAAAGGCACTGATGGGAATAAAAGCCAGGGGGGAGGGGTGTCTGAGATGATCACAAAACGGGGCGCGCCGAGGGGGAGGAGGATTTTCCTAGACAGTGAGGAAGGGGCTGTACTCCTAGGGAGGGGTGCAGGGAGAAGGCCCCTGGCTTCTGCACGCCGGAAAGTGAAGAGGTTGAAACTGGAACCCTTGTAGTTAGTTCACTGTCGGGGGGAAATGCAAAATGGTACCACTGCTACGGAAAACAGGATGGAGGTTCCTCCAAAACTTCAGTAGGATTAGCATATGATCCAGCAATTCCACCTCTGGGTACTTATTGAAAAGAACTGAAATCAAGATCTCAGAGAGGTATTCAGCATCTTCCCCTGTTTACTGCAGCACCATCCACAACAGCCAAGACGTGGCAACAACCGACATGTCCAGTGACAGGTGAGTAAATGCATCCAATGGAACATCATTCAGCCTTTAGAAAGAAGGAACTTCTGCAACATGCAACGACAAGGCTGAACCTGGAGGATGTTTCGCTAAGTGGCATGAGCCGGTCACGGGAGAACCGCTCGATTCCACTTACGGGAGGTATCTGAGAGGCAAATTCATAGAATCAAAGAGGGCGAGGAGGAAACGGGGAGCTGCTGACCAACAGGCATCGAGTTTCAGTTAAGCAATGGGAACAGGGACTAGAGGTCTGCTCTGCAATACTGCACCTATAGGTAAGATCGTTGGTACACTTGAAAATGTAAGTGAGTAGATTATCATGTGAAGGGTTCTTAGCACAATAAGATTTTTAAAAAATTTTTTTAAAGAGAGACAGAAATGGACTCAGCTGCACCGGAGGTGAAGGGTCATGTAGGGGACCCCGACCTGTTAAAATTCTTGCTGCCACCTCCCTCCCACCCAGCCAGCCTTGCTCCTGAAGCCGAAGGCTCCCTGCTTCCCAAAAAAAGGGAAGGAGTGTGAAAGATGCCCTAAATCCACGCCCAGGGCTGAGATTTCCTCTTTCAATGTGTTGCTAAACCAGCATTTGCAACTGAACCACCACCTAAACCACTGCGATCACCTGCAAGGTCGAGGTCACTCTGGGGCACAGCGCCAGCAGCTCAGCCAGTGAGCAAGACAGACTGCGGCAGGGGGTGCCCAGGGCTCCTCCTGCGAGACGGACTTCAGGCTTCATCCGCACAGGACTGTTCTGGAACAAAAACTATTCATTTCGGCTCCATTCGTAGCCGCAGTCCTTGGCCTTCTGCAGTGTCAAAACTGGGAGGTGTCTCAGGCCGCTGGGTCAGCTGAGGAGCAGCCCTCGGCAGTGAGGGGAGCAAAGAGATGCCTCCCGGGAAGGTGTTGGGGACCAGAGGACCAAGGAGCCACTGGCTGCGGGAGTCGCTCCTTCCAGGATTCTCACGCACCGGGAGCCTGGATTGGCATGCTACTCCAGGAGATGCCTGACTTTCGGACCCAGGCCTCCCCTTCACCACGTGACCTGCCAGATGCAATCCTACATTTGTTCAAGAATAATTTTTAGATGAAACGGCAGTGTTTCATGGGTAGAGAGGGCCTGGATATTGGAGAAGAAACAGAAACCCACCTTACGGGTTAGAAACCTGAGTTTCTCTGATAGAAAGTCAGGGGATTAGATCCCTTTTCTTTGAATTAAAAAAAAAAAAATCTAGTTATAGAGAGTTTGAAAATAACCTTCGGAGGAGAAATAATGAGGGTTATTTTAAAAACGCAACGAGGGGAGTCAGGTTCCTTTCTGTCAGCTGCGTCAGCCTTCCCACGGAGGCAGGGCTGGCGGGAGGAGGGGCTGTCACATGCGCTCAGAGAACACTTTTGGGGGAGTCCAGCCATGGGGATTTCGAGTTTCCTCAGAACTTTCCTCATACACATTCCTCGGAGGGGTCTCCCGGACCGCCTGACGAAGAAACGGCAGGATTCTGGCTGGTGGCAGTGTCTCTGAGAGACTCTGTTAGGAGCTGAGCTGTGTCCTCCCGGCCCCCAGATTCAGAAGATGAAGTCCTAACCCCTAGGACCTCAGATTGTGACAGTCTTTGGAGACGGGTAATTAAGTTAAAATGAGGCCATTAGGGTGGCCCCCTAATCCAATAGGACTGGTGTCCTTTTAAGGGGACACAGACAAGCACAGAGGGGAGGCCACGTGAGGTCACAGGGAGAAAGCAGCCACCCATCTGCCAGCCACAGAGAGAGGCTGCCGACGAAGCCAGCCCGGCCAGCGCCATGGTCTCGGACCTTCCAGCCTCCAGGACTGTGCGCACGTGAACGTCTGCTGTGTGAGCCACCCGGCCTGTGGGACTTCATCACGGCAGCTGAGCAGACCGATGCAGACCGGGGTTCTGGTTGGCCTCCAGCGGAACACCCCTTCGCCCATCGCAGACAGCAGAGGACCGGAATCGCTCCCCAGATTCCGCGGGGAGCGAGGAGCCCTCGCCTCTCTGCCCCAGACTGCTGTCAACTCTCGCCTCCTCCTCCTCCTCGCGTCCCGTGGGCGTCCCTCTGGAGATGAGGGGCAGGACGGCCATCGCCACCCCAAATGTCAGTGCCCATTCCTAACCAGGCTCAGCTGCCTGGCGCCTCCACGGGGCCACGTCGCTTTCCCAGGCAACAAATAAATGTCACGCAACCAGGCCGTGCCGGCCCCCGTCTGACCCTGCGTTGGGGGCGGGGGGTGGGGCTGGGTGTCAGCCCCACATTTTCTCGCTCAGATGCCAGCGAGCTGCAGTGCGACTGCAAGTGTGTCAGGGAACCTCGACATCACAAAGGAGCAGAAGCGACGGCTTCGAAGGCCCCCACGCCCACCCTCCACGCCCACGCCGCTCCTCGCGTGAAGGAGCTGTCACTCACTACGCAAGATCTCCAGGGCTGGAATTTTCCTGTAAGCCAGAGCAGGCTCCCCCGGGGAAGATGATGATAATCAGGACGTTTCTGTACAAAGATGAGGAAAGTGACCCAGAACCAGGGGGTCGTTTCGCCTGACGATGGAAAAGGGGTTCCTGCTAACAGGTCTGACCACACAAAGGCCAGCTGACCTCCCAGCCATCTCGGCCCTATGTCTCGCTGCCCTTCACAAGCACCAAGCGTAGCCAGTACTAATCACCTTTCCCCAAGACCTGCTCTTCCCACGCTGGTCAAAAGCCTGGAGAGCATTCCACACAACCCCAGCCAACCGTGGCCAGCGTCTGTTGATTCTACTTTTGTTTCTGACATTTCTCCTTATCTGCCTACTAAATCCTGCCTCAGTGGGGCGTCTAATCCCACTCCTGGACCATCAGGTTCTGCCCACCTGGCATCTATCTGCATTTTGACTAGCATGTCCACATCCTCCAGTGTGTCCTCCAGCTGGGGCACTACTGACATTTGGGGCCAGATTGCTCTTTGTCGTGGCGGGGGGGCTGTCCCGTGCGCTGTAGGACATCCAGCAGCATCCTGCTTTTACCCACCGGATGCCAACAGCATCCTCCTCCCCAGCTGCGACAACCCCAAATGTCTCCAGAGTTTACCAAATGTTCCCTGGAGCTTTCGTCTTAGCTGTGCATTCAAATCACTTGGGGAGCTTTACCTGAAACACCAATGCTTGGGCTCCGCCCCACTTAATGACTTAATTACCTCTTAAGGAAATCAGAAACTCTCAGGATGGCTACTTGATAGCAATATTTTCCCAAGTGCAGCCAGGGTAGAGAAGCATTCATACCCTCTCATCGGAATCATCCTTCTAACATGTAAACCAGCTCACTTTATTCATCCCTGATTCTAAAACATCAAACAGCTTCCCACTGAACACAGAAAGCATCACACTCCTTAGAAAAACACATGAAGCCCCCAGTTCTGGGCCTTTCCTCACTCCCAGCCTTTCGTCTGTCGACCTCCAGCTCACTCTGAACCAGCTGTCTCAACCCCTGTGAGCGTCCCAAACCACCATGCTATTTCACGCACCCATGTTTTGCATTCGCCTAAAGTGTCGCCCATCTTGTCATCCTCCTGGGGCGGGCGGTGGGGGGGGGGGGGAACCTGCTAATTTCCCTGGCCTCGACTCAGTTGCAAGCCCCGCTCATGGAACCTACCCTGATTTCTCCCATCCCAGGAAGAAGTGACCGCTCCCTACTTTGTGATAGAGAGACAGACAGAGATGATAGTGACAGAGATAGAGGTGTGGATATACAGACTTAACTCCTAGGACAATGTCCGCCACCACCCGAGAACACTTTTCTCCTTACTCAGATGCCTGCCTTTCTCTATGAGACTCTAAGCTCTGGGAAGACAGGAGCCACGTCTTAATCCCCGTCCCCAGCACTTGGCACAGTGCCTAGCACACGAGTCCACAGTTATGTGTGCATACTGAACGGGAGAATTATACCAGCAAAAGACACCATACTCTGC
Source organism: Rousettus aegyptiacus (assembly GCF_014176215.1). Lineage (NCBI taxonomy): Eukaryota > Metazoa > Chordata > Mammalia > Chiroptera > Pteropodidae > Rousettus > Rousettus aegyptiacus. The sequence continues at coordinate 106,321,048 of NW_023416309.1, forward strand.
CCAGCCTCCAAATACTTCTGTGTCTGCACCCCCTTCCCAAGCCAAAGGAGGTGCCGGAAGCCCGCTGGGTGTCACCGTCTAACTCTTCCCCCCGACAAAGCCACGGACAAGTGCGCTGTCCAGCTCTTTCTATCACATCCTAACGAGCCCAGGCATCAGAGATGGGTGGCTGCTCTACTGGTGGGCATCTCTGCCCAGGGGCTGCGTCCACCTGAGATGGAGCACAGGTGTGAGAGCCTCAGCAGCCACAGGAGGAAGAAGGGCCCTTGCACCAGTACCTCTCTCCCTGGCTCTGTGACAAGCCTGTCACTTCCCAGGTGGCTAGAGCTGTAGGGGGCACAGGAGGACCCCAAGCCGACTCTCTTAGTTCAGGGAAAAGAAGACATCCATCTATTCCTCTCACTCACATCTGTGGTCTTTTTAATTTGCAAATCTGCTCCCGTTGCTTGCCTATTCCAAATTCCCCAATGGCTCCCTACGGGATAAAATCAAAGCACCTTTGAAAGGTTCAAAAGGAGCTTCCCAGACAAAATTAAGCTAAAGGAATCTATCATCGCCAAGCCAGTATTACGGAAAATGTTGGAGGGACTTCTTTAAGAAGAAAAAACATGTATCAAAAACTGGAATAAAGAATGGAAATCAAAAACAGACTCACAACTGTAGTGGACAATCTGGGGATGGACAGAGGAGAAGGGGGTTGAGGGGCTGGGGGAATGGGGTGAAGAATTAAAGAGGTACAAATCAGTAGTTGACAGCTGGTCACGGGGATGGGGAGCACGGCAGAGGGAATGCAGTCAGCACTAATATGCTGGCTAGGTGGAGGGCCAGGGGAGGGAGGGAGCATTTGGGGGGATCGTTTTATGAACTATATAGATGTCTAACCAATGTACTGCATGGTTGAAACTAATTTGAATAAATAAATAAATTTCTTTTTAAAAAGGGTTCAAAAGGCCCACGATGGCACCCTGGCCCCCGCTTGCCTTTTCAGCCTCCCACTCCCCTGGGACTTCGAACCCCATGCATACCGTACCCCAACCCCCCAGACTCCCCGCGCGTCTGGGCCTCAGCACGTGCCGTTCGCTAGGCCTGACACAGTCTTCTCTTTCTCTCAGCTTAGAACCCCCATTTGCCCTCAGTTTTCGGCTCCTCGTCTCCCAGGGACATTTAGCTGGGCCTTCCCACAGCCTCCACGCTGCCCTGCATCGTAGAATAGCAAACATAGTATTGTCTTCACAGCATCGTATCAACTTGGCAACAGACGGTGGTCAGTCCTATATTTTTCCTAGTGCCTGTGTGACTGGGACGAGCCACTTAACCTCTCTGAGGTCCAGTTCCTTCTCTGTAAAATGGTGACAATAACTATACTGTCTTACGGTACAAACAGATATTTATAAGGCCTCCACTGGGGACTCAACATAGTTCATAAATATTCGATGAACAATTTCAATGAATATTCATTGAGTGGTTAATGACAGTTCCGCCCTAGTCTGCATTGCTTTGGTCTGGGTCCTTCTTCAGCAGGCTGGACAGCTAGTTCAATAGGTTCACGGTTAAGGTCCCACCTGCATGGGTTCTTGAGACCTGCTCTGCAGGCCTCTATTCCATAGCCTGCTCTAAGGAGCTCTGTGACCTTGACGGAGGACCTCAGTAATGGGGTCCCTCAAGGCAAAGGGCAGGGGCAGTACTGCAGGGCAGAGCCTGGAGGGCAGAGAAGGAAGTCACGCTGCTCAGGGGGGTCGGGAGAACTGGTCTCCACAGAGGAGGGGACATCGAGCTGGGACTAGGAGGAGGAGGAGCGGGCGCTTGGCAAGTGATAAGGAGAGAAAAGGCTTAACCAGTAGAGGACCTGAGGCACGAAAGGGCACAGGACTCCCAGAAAGGTGAGCAGGTTCTCGAGGCCAGAGCCCCACTGAGTGCCTGTGGCTGCTTTGTTTGCTTTCCTTGGAGGGCAGATGTGGAAGGTGGGCAGCAGGTAAAGCCATAGAGAAGGGTTGAAGCAGGAACTTAGGTGTCCAAGATGAGAAATTTGGACTTCATCCTGTGAACATGGGAAGCTGGAGGAAGGTTTCACATCAAGGAAATGAGCATTGATTTGTGAAAGAAAACTGGTGTGCTTTTGAAGGACACTGAGGTAGAAGGAGGAAGGCTGGGTGGGGAGGTGAGGCCAGGGGCAAGGCTGGGGTGGGAGTTAAGGCTGGGGGCAAGGCTGGGGGGGAGGTGAGGCTGGGGGGTGAGGAGGGGGCAAGGCTGGGCAGGAGGTGAGGCTGGGGGCAAGGCTGGGGGGAAGGTGAGGCTGGGGAGTGAGGAGGGGGCAAGGCTGGGCGGGAGGCGAGGCTGGAGGGAGGTGGGGAGGCTGCGGGGGGGGGGGGGTTAGGCTAGGGGAGAGGCTGGAGTGGAGGAGGGAGGCCGGGGTGGAGAGGGAGCTGGGGTAGGGGGTAAGGCTGGGGTGTGGGGGTGAGGATGGAGACCAAGACACCAGTCAGAAGGCCAAGAGAACGAGAGGAAAATCTACTAGACAATAGTCATGTTGAAAAAGAATGAGATTCAGAAAACAAACAGAATGTCTCCAGGTAATTACTCTCTGAGCCTCCAACCCAGAGCTGCCCTGTCTGGGAGAAGAAGGCGGTCCTGGAGAAACCCTGCACGATGACTCCTGGCTTTCAGATAGCGAGCTTAGGTGATTTCTTCTGCTTTCAGGAATTGGCATCTGTAATATAGGGGCTCAGGTCTCTTTCTGAGTGAGACAGCCTTCCACCTCTGTTTTATGGATGATCCTTCCACCCCTACTACCTGGACTGTGAGCACACACTTCTCGAAGTAGGTGGAAAAGGTTTGACCGTCCCAGTGTGCCCAGCGCTATCCAGGTCTCAGCAATGAAAGTCCCAGGCAAATCAGGACAGTGGGTCACTGACTGCAGGGGCTCAGGACAGAGCTCAGCTTGTCACAAAGCATTCGCTTAATTCTGCTCAACAAGATAAGCCCCAAAGAAGGTGGACAGTGCTCTGTGGAAGTGGCTGTGGGTGGAAGGAAGGGTGGACAAGTGACCTGCGACCTAATCCTCTGTCAATCTCTTCCGACGCTGGTTATCTTAAAACTTCAGAACAAAATAAGCCACTTCGTTCTCAAACACAGCATCGCACCTCATGGCATTTTTCTTTCCTGATGACCACAGAACACTCTGAACCTGGCCACTTTGTCTGAGACAGTCTTTGTGACAGAAAAGGTTCTGACTTCTTCTGCCAGCACAGAGAAATCTGAGGTCTGAAGACACACATATCCAAATGAGGGATCTGGGGGTGCTGGAAGTGGGGTGTCCCTTTATCCTACAAATCACACCATTTTCACGGCCTATGTGTACACTCTCACCACACACACACACACACACACACACACTTACTTTAAAATACTGCTGTTTGGGATCGGGAAAATGGTAAAAAATGTTAATGTAACATCTGGATGCCTTACAGCAATATCAGGAGACCGTCTCAAATCTGACAGCCTTGGCTGACAACCTCTGGCGCCCTCCTCTCCCGAGTAACAGGTTGTTTTGAGCCTCCGGACCATCGCCTCTGGCTTGGATTCTCCAGTATAAACAGGTTACGTAGAAACCTAATCATCACAGCCTTTTAAACACACACACACAGCGCTGCAAATAAGTCATCTAACAGCATCCAGCAGCAGCACTAACGGACCACAAGGAATGCCCTCCACTCCTGCCCACACGCGCCGAGCCTCCCAACATCTCAGCGGACACTTCCCAGAGTTGGGTCCCTGCGCACCTCCCAGGGCTCAGGTGACCCGACCACGCTTACCTTCTGGAGAAATGCCATCCTCGGCCTGTACTGCTGGCCTTGGTGTCGGATTGTCATCCTGGATCTTGGGTGAATTCAGAACCAGAACACAAATGGGAAAGAAAAGGGAAAGCCCCCAAGTGAAAGAACCAGCGTGCCCCACACACACCCTGGCGTGCAAGGGGAGACAGAGAGACCCGGGGGCGCGGGGCGGGGGCGGCTGCTGCCTGCGGCGCCCCTTTACTCTCGCTCGGCTCACGCCCCTGGGAAAGCAGCTGGAATCAGCGCCGGCCAATCAGCGAGCCGCGCCGGGGGCTCATTAGCATACGCTGCGCTTGATCCTACCTGCCGCCAGGGGGCGGTGCCTGGCTCTGCCGGGACCCCTCGGAGCCTCAGGTGAGATCCGCGTGTCCGGGACCCGCGAGGGGGAGGAACTGTCGCAGAGAGCGAGCCTTTCAACCTAGCACGGAGTACAGAAGTGAGACAGGGCAGCCTCACTCTTAAGCGCGGTGGGAAACATAGTTCCTCTCCCATGTCTGCCACTAGCCTGCTGGGCAACCTTGCGCAAGTTCCTTAAAGTCTTTAGGTCTCCATTTCCTTATGTGAAAAGTAAAAATAAAAAGTAGGATAATAATAAACAACAGAAGGGTTGCTATATTATTGAATGGGGAAATGCGTAACATAGTGCTTGGCCTGCAACAAATGTTTAGAAATGTTTAGGGGGAAACTCGGAAGCAGCATTGGTGAGACATTTGGTTAATGAAAGAAAGAAAGTGAAGACAAAAGGAAGCAAAGTTGTAGTTCCTGCTGGGCCAGCTGCTTGGTCTAGGCAAGTTACATTTTACATCTCTGGTCCTTAGTGTTTTCCTATCTAGAAAATGAAAGGATGACTCTCCTAGGTAATCAACAGGACCGTTCACCTTTTGTCATACAAAGCACCTTTTCCTGTGTCTACAAGTTGGACGGCTGTCAATTGTAGCAGATAAAATGCATAAGTTGGAAGAGAACAAAGAAGGACTTGCCTCAGGAAAGCAGAGCCAACCAATGTCCCTTTAAAGCAGCGGTTCATCTCTATTTTTGGTGGTACATACCTGCAAGGATCTGATGAACGCTATGGACCCTCTCTCCAGAAACGTGCCCGTGAGTGCACGTGCACACACACACTCATATTTACGCAACACTGACTCAAGTTTGCAAAGATTTTCAAGGGGTTTATGGCTGGTCCTCTTTGGAAATTTCCATAGTATCGGAGAGACCCGCCCCCTCCCCACCCATCTTTAAAGGAGCCTGGACTCTGCAGGGGTCCATCCTTGAGAAGTATGTTCCTGGTGTGAGCTGAGACCCAAGGAAAGTGTTGGAATATCCTGTCTTTTTTTTTCGTGATGCATCTGAGGGCTTCGCGTTATACAGAACACACACTGGGATGTGCCGGAGCAGATGAACCAGGAGCCTCCTTCCAGCTTCCATGTTCCTTAACGCTATAAACTCTAAGCAAGGAGGAGATCGTGGCTTTCCAAAGATCGAGGATGAGAAAACTTAAATTATTCCAGAGCAAAGAGAGGCAAAAATACAAGGGACTTTGTTCTGTAGTAGGATAAGAGGCCTCAGAATGGCAGCCACTCTCCTCCCCACCCTTTCTTCTATCGAGTCCTACCCTCCAAACACTCGTATTTTGTAGGACCCACACTTAGCTCATCGGACCAGAGATGCTGGACGCGTGACCCCACAGCCAGTGGCCAGCCATGTGGATGTGAAGCGGTCCTGATGTGGATCTGAAAAGCTTGGATGAGCTTATAAGAGCAGAAAAGTCAACGTGAGCCAACTAGAGGTAAAGTGGGGACCAGAGGAAGCGCAAGCTGAAGTTGTGAGGAAGCAGAAATGAAAGGTGAGCAGAGGACGCCAATCAGAAAAGAGAAACAAACGAACTGAGCAAGCTGAGAACAGCAAGGAGCCATGAGGTCGACCTGTGCCGAGGGCTCGCCAGGCTCCCCGCCTCTTCACAAATCCCCCCCTCACCTCCTGAGCCTTTGTTTCTTGCAACCAGAGGGCCTAACATGTAATGTGCTGTTAAAAGTTTAGTGACCACATCACATCCTGAAAAAAATCACTGATCTAATTTTACATATTCATTTAAACAACAAACATAGCACATGTCAGGCATTGTGCTAGAGTCAGGAATTCAAAGTGGAATATGACACAGTCCCCATCTCAAGGCGCTCGCAGGCCCATGGGGAGAAGGATACTTGAATAAAAATGTCATAAAGCAGAATCTATATATAATGGCAATCCAGTCAATGCAATACAGGACTTTGTAGCAAGGCACCTTATCCAGTCTGAGTACAAGAGAAGATCAGGGAGACTTCCTGGAGGAGGAGTCTTAAAGGAAGAGAGGGAGTTTACCAGGTGAAAAGGGATAACTACAGGTACATCACAGAGAACAGTTCAAGAACAGGATGGTGACAAGGATTTCATTTGACGCAAGATCTAAGGAGGTTGGGAAGAGAGAGATGGGCAAGAATCAGACGGTGGTAGCAAAACTCGTCCAACGGTCATCTTAAAATTAGAGCATGACATTGCATGTAAACTATACCTCCGAAAAAGGACTGGCCCAGAAAGCAAAAATTATCTTGCAACATGACAGAAGGACATAGTACTACAATGAAATTCTCCCGTGGCTCAGTCACGTAAGTGGAATTCCCGTCACCATTGTCATCACTATAATCATCAGTGTCCTCCTCCTCATCAACAGGAGGCTATGATTCAAGCCCTAAACTGGGGTCGTGCCACCCCGGACACTACACAATGTGATCTACATGAACCTTGTCCCCTGTGGAACAAACCTCATCCAGGTACAAGGAAGTGGTCATTCATACAGCAGCGCCCTTTAAAACCAAGATCAAAGGTCACCTCCTCAGTCAACTGTTCCAATACCACTGGTTAACTCAACAATTTCGTTCAGTCCACTGTGCTGAGTGCTGAGAAGATAGAGCTTGAAAAGACAGCAGGGAATCAATACCCGACCTCTGGTTCCTCCTGATGCCTCCCATTGTTCAGTCCTGAGCGGAAGCCAGAGGGTAATGGAGTCTGGATGATGCAGTCTGTTAGCATCAGCCTCCTGGGGCACAGAGCTGGATAGGAAGACAAAGGATTTGGGGCGAGAGGGACGGTGGAGAGGCAAACCATGCAGAAGCAGCACAATGGATTAAATGTCTTTGATAGCATGGAAGCCCAGAAGGCAGGTCTCAGAGCTGATCCTGTGTCCCCAAGCACTTCAGACAGCTCAGTAACAGCCCTGCACTTGCACAGGTGCCTCCCTGCCTGGGACAGAAATCATGTCGACTACGTCTGACTCCCTGGGGGCACTGCCGTCCTCGGCCACCTGTTTGCATTTTATATAATTCTGTCTTGTCTGAATTTGTGACAAGTGTGTATTACATTTGCAATTCTAAAAAATCATACAGAGGAAAGAAACATCTTAGGAATGCATGCACATTTCTTTCTAGCTGCTTCTAGAGAGGCAATAGCTCATGAAAATGTATTCGGGTAGGGACACCAGAGGGCCCTGTTCTCTACCCAGCGAGCAGACAGGACCAGCTGGACAGACCTCCCCGTGCACCCTATGGTCAGCACCAGTTCAGCAAGCATGGCGGAGCACAGCGCCCTTCTCCCTGAACTTCCGCCTCCACAGAGAAGCTAGTTAGACCGCAGGACGCTGGCCACACCTGGTGGCCCTGTCGGTTTGAACCAGGAAGAGAAAAAAAGAAGAGGTGGAAGTTTTCTGGAAGGTTTCCTGTCTCTTCCTCATCCAGAAAATGTTCAGAAGTGATTTTGGCTCATGCGGGCCACCAACTATATCACAAAGTAAAGTCCTATAAAAACCTCATCCTTATCTTTTTGATGCTTAATTAAATTCTTTGGACGCATCCAGAGATAATACTTTTCACAAAGATTGCCTATGTTTATAGGTAAATAGAATAAAATCTTGCTTTGCTCTGTCCCCACCCACCCCCAGCTCCTTGGGGTACAGTTCTGTCTACCTACAGACCAGTTCAGATTGGAAATGCTGAATGGCATCTGCTTCCTTTGTGTTAAGGGTGTTATTACTTGTCATTATATAAAATTCAGAACTATGGAGTTTTTGAAAATGACATTATGGGAAAAGGCATTTTCACAACTTGAAACAAACAGGCTTTGGTTTTAAGACAGGGCTGGGGTTAAGGGGAAGTGTGAAGGCACAAAATGTATATTCTGGTTCCTGCTCTGCCTCTGACCTGATATGTGATTTTTTTTTTTTAACAGCTTACTGAGGTATAACTGACATACACTCAACTGCACATATTTAAAGTGTATAACTGATAAGTTTTGATGTATGTACACATCTCTGAAACTACACCCATGGTCAAGGCAGAGAGGATAGCCATCTCCCCTCAAAGTTTCCTTGTGTCCTTGTTGATCTCTCCCCCTACCATCCCCAAGTAGCCCACTGATCGACTTTCTGTCACTGTGAATTAGTTGGTGGGGAGGGGGGTGGGTTGACTATGATCACATTACCTAATCTCTGACTTCCCAGTTTCTTACTAGTAATAAGAAAGTATCAGACTTGATGAATTCAAGTCTCCTATTTTAAAATCATGACTTTAGTATTCCAAGTCGAATAAAAAGCTCGATCAGCCCAAAGTCTGACAGAGTGGGATTTAGTGCTCCTGACAAAGTGAGGTCCCTCTGGACTTAGACCAACCACCCACAATGGGATCCCATGGGACAGACATTCAAAAGAGCTGAATGCCACCATCGACATACCCAAACCATTCCTGCCACAGTTGATCATAGAGGGACAAGAAGGACCCCCTTCAAGAAAATACTTGGTGCACTCCACTTGTATAGTCCTACTGAAGTCCCCTTCTCCTGTCAAACATGCCCATCCTGCTAAAGATGTTTAAACTGAATGCATGCCAAATGAGGGAGGGTCCTCTACTGACCTTCAGACGTTGCCCCTGCCTGTGTAAGGTGGCTCAGGCATCACAGTCCTGGGTGCCCAGCTCCACCTCCCGCTTCCAGCAGCCATCACCACCTTTCATGAACAGCCCAGAGGTCAATAGAGAGCAAGTTTCCTTCTTAAGGTTTTCTAAAGCAAGGGATTTTCCAAAGGTCTGCCCTTTCTTCTTTCCCCCTTGGTTTCCCCAGGAATAACAATGTCTGGAAGGATACAGGAAGATGACTGATACAGGAAATGCGAAGAAAATAAAAACATTAACCCCTGCAAGAATTTTTTTTAACATCCATAACTTCCACTTTATTTAGATGTCGCATTTGAAGATTTATTTCACCCATGCTCATTTCTCTTTGCTGCCATGTGTGGATATAACATTACTTTCTCTGTCTTCTCTCCTCTGGATGGATGGATGGATGGATGGATGGATGGATGGATGGATGGAAAGACAGATGTCTGGTTACACCATTTGAACCTTGGAAAAGCCAGTTCTGCCCCTTCCTTTCTCAGTCTTTGGTAGACAGCCCTTCTGGATTCAAAATTCGAGCCACTCTACAGGCACAAAACTTAGTGTTTTGTGAAAAGTACAAAACTTTAGGGAAGGAATGAATGATGAGGAGTGACTGCTAATAAGAATCTTATTCTTGGGTGGATGAAATGTTCTGGAATTTGATAGTGAAGGTGGTTGCACAACCTTGTTAATATACTAAAACCAATGAATTGTACACTACTTAAGGGGAGGGGGAACAGGGGAAGGGAGAGCGCACACACCAGTAGTTCTTTTATTGGGGTCCCCTAGGGCTTCTCAGGCTCACACTTTATTGGTTAATTTAAAACATGAGAGTAGGAATTTAGAGAGCAGGAAGAGAAAACAAACAAGTATCACAATTGGTCAGTCACTGAAATCACCAAGAGCTCTAAAACAAAGGAGCATCAGTGTGGGGGCGGGGGGACCACCTGGCTCTTTATCTAGCCTGTGTATCTGACAAAATGTTTACTGAGATAACTGCCCTCGAAGTTATTGCCAAGGATTCCTTGGCAATCAAAGCTTAAGTCAGGCACTTGCATTACAAAAAAAAAAAAAATTAAGGCTTACACTACAAAAGTATTTCCAGGAGAAAAGATAGAAAATATAATTCTGGGATAATGCAGGAGATGATACTGAAGTATGTGGAAGGCAAAAAGAAAAGAAAAGAAAGGAAAGGTGATAAGAGCCTGCTCAGAGGCATAGAAGTAGGAAATGATAAAAATAGTAATACATACATAACAGGCATTAGTACACCTGTTCCCTTCATGCAGTTCTGACTACGACCCTCTGAGGTAGATATCTATTATTGGCATTCCCACTCAACAAATGAGTAAAGTGAGACTCAGAAAAGATAAACAACGAGCTGAAGTTCACCTGCCTATTAAGCAGCAGAGCCACCCGGATTGGGACCAGGCAGCCTGGCCTCTGATTTCATACCTTACCTCTAGGTCATGCTCGGACATTCTGATTGACTAGGCCTGAGTCAGGCAGTCATTCCACAAGTAAATTGAGAGCTAGCTGTGTTTCCTATGGAAAAACAATAGTGTCGAAATCAGAGATAAAGGAAATTGAATGTTGGACAAGTGAAATCACTTGTGTATTGTAAAATCACCTCAGAAATGCTCTTCCTTTCTCTTGGGTTATTTGCTTGGGACACGTTTTCTACAGATGGTCTCTCATGGGTCGGAGCCTGAACACGTTAAATGGCTTTTGATGTAAAATGTCGCGTAGTTTTTCAACGGGATTGCGCATTTACATTCTGTTTGCCCAGGATGAACTAATTTCATCACACCCTTGTGTTGGATGCCATTGTGTTTTTCAAGGCTAGACAATTCTAATTTTACTAGATTCTGTACTTATATTTGCATAATTTTCCCTTTCTGTCTTGAGAGCGGAAAATCCGAATAAGAGAGTATATAAAAATTGGTTAACACGAACCTCTGAAACAACAGATGAGCCACTTGGGGCCCTCGGGGTGAGGGGAAGGACAGGTGTGCCCACTCATCCCTGCAGTACTGGGGGACAAGAGGACTAGGTCTGTGAGAAAAGAGCAACAGGTACAGCCCCAGCCTGGGGTTCAAGTTGAAAATATACTTCAAATGCAAAACTTTTTATTTTTTTATTTTATTTTAGGGTCTTTTTAGCAATGCTATTGCATGAACGTTTTGGGATGCCCTACTATGTTCCTCTATCTTCATTTCTTAAAAATCTTGATGAGGGCAATTTCCAACTCTCTGCTAGTAGTGCCGCCAGATGGATACAGGTAGAAAAGGACAGGAATGTGTCCCGAAGGCATTTTTCTGCGTTATACCCCGCGACGTCGGGAGCCGCCCCGTTTCTGCCCCGCCGCCGGGTTTTGCTAGGTCTAGGCCATAGAGGTACGGATCCCTCCAATCTCCTAGAGAGGAAACGCAGACTCCCGGAAAGCGGACTTCCGCCGGCGGACCACTTCCGGTTCCGGCCTCATCGCGCCAATCCGTTGAGTGCACAGGCATCGGATGGTTCCTTGGCGGGCTCGTTCGTCTACATGCGCTCCGGGTTCATGGGGGTCGTGTGACGTGGGTGCGGGCCCCAGAAGCCGGGCCAGGACCTGTTCCGCGGACCCGCACGACCTGCAGTTGGAGGGCGGGGTGGAAAGCTTCCCGGAGGGACCACCTTGAAGCTATGGCCCCGGGGTCCCCTTCCCCTGAAGTGATGCCTTCGAATCGACCCCGGGATACCCAGAACTATGAATTTGTTTCCTAATTATAATTATTCGAGGCCAACTGGCTCGTAGAAAATAATAGTAATTTTCAAGCTCCAACTTGAAAATACATTAAATCAGACCCTGTTTTCGTGTATCTGAATTACTTGTCACTCAAAAAAAGGTAACAGAAAAGAATACCTTTGTTTTGAATTGTGGCCAGATATGAGAGAGTTAGGTTAGCCGATGAAGCACTGTGGCCCTGGGAGAAGAATAGGGTAAAGGGATACGCAGAATGCAATTTGGAAGAAAGGACCAGAAGGTACCGCGGTGGAGAGGGTCAGAATGACCTTGTGGAATCACGTTCTCTTACCAAGGAGAAATGGGACTCTCGCGATTTTAGATTACTCACAAAACGCTGGTCTGGATTCTTTCTCTTTCAGGGCAGTCACTTGTCACAGGAGCTGACTGCCTAAACTTTTGAAAATGAAAACAGGCTCTAATTATGTATTTTTAAGTTGGGGTGTCAGTTTTTAAATGAGGATGATGTCTGCCATCGTATCCTACTGTGTGTGATTGTGCAGTGATATGTGTTTTGTGAAATGGATTTATTTAGTCGTCTTTTTGTTGATTAATATTTGTTGATTAAGATTGTCTTGGGGAATATTTCACATAAAAAAGCTTTAACCATGATGTATTCCTGAGGGGAAAATAAAAGATGGACAGATAAATTAGGAATTTGAACTATGGTTTTTTAGCACAGTTAATATCAATGTTAATCCGTTATGAGAAGCCCCGCAGTAATGGAACTCTTCTAACTGATTAGCCTGGTGTTTCTCAAGTATTTTGATTAGAAAAACTTTAGTGACAGCCTATTAATATCTCTGCAATGTGGTTTTCCCCAGAACACATTTTGGGAAATGGTGACATAAATAATTCACCTGGTCTCAGACCTACTCAAATGGCACTCTCACTTCTCAAAAGTCATTTCAGAACTACTTTTTGAAAATCATCTGACTGGATTTCAGTAAAGATAGTTCTCATTTTATAAATGTTGGAGAAAGGCACTCATAATTAATAAAGTACTACAAGCCACATAACATTTGGAAAAGGAAGTGAACCTTCCTTACCCTTCCTCCTACATACTATCATGGGTAGTAGATAATGACTCAAAATTACTGAGCAAAAATTACCAGTATACAATTATAAAACAATGGGAATAATTATTTGGAAGGAATGAATTGTTCCAAGTGGAAATTCTACAAATTCAAGACAACGACAAACCTAGAAAATTTGTTCATGGACTCTACAAGGACTCATTTTAGTAAAATGTAGTTACCATTTTCTTCTATAAATAGAATGTAGCTAAAAAACATTTAAGTGTGTTGTATGCACCGAGTGACATTCACTGAAAACTTACCTTAACATTATAGAATAAAACTTAGTACAAGGATTGTCTTGAACTTCATTCAAGATTGTTTAGTTACTGAAGTAACAATAGAAGCTTTTAATGAGATAGTTTCACATGTTTGGCACAAACCTCTGTCAAGAAGAGCTTTAAGTGACCTATTGATAGGTTACTAAACTTGCACGTTCAAGCAAGACTTGCCTAAGGAGTGTTGGAGTGTCCCTGTGCCAGTATCTGGTCCTTCACTCTATAGGGCCAGAAACCTCATTTCATTAGTTTGCACAGAGGTAAGCAGGCTTCAGAAGATACACTAATGCCACCCAAACTCAAAAGGTACTGCTATATAAAGCTAGAGTGTGAGTTAAATACTCTAGTGGAAAATATAATTATCAATCAGCTGGAAAATTTTATTTAACAGTGTGTTCCTTCTTGAAAAAAGATCTACATGAGAGTCCAGATTCTCATACTACAGTATATTATGTTGGAGACACATAGCATGAAATCAGAACAATGAGAATGATAGCCAAGTTTAACATCAGGTGTTTTCACTCTACAGATGTACCTGTCAAGTTGGCTAGATATTCATTTTCATGAGTAAAAAGCATGCATTTTGGTGCTAAAGGCAAGATGTCATTTTGTCTCTAGTCATCTTTTTCAGAAATGTTCTCCCCAATTCTTTCTCAAGCTAGAGTACAATGCAATTGACTCGGTTTAAACTTCTATTTGCAGCCCCTATCCAGCTGTGCCTCCTGATGCTGCACCCAGGTCACCAAGTTTAGATTTGGGGTCTTCGTAAACAGTGTCTTGAGTCCTTTCTATTGATGACTGATTTCATTCTATATATTTGGTCTCTTTCTAAATTTAAAGTAGAAATGTTAGCCCCATTGTTGGTTCAAAACCTTTGGGAGTTTCCTGGGTGAAATATGAAACTGTCCTCCATACATGGAGGGCAGGGAAGACCAAAGAAAGTGCCAATTGACTCCATGTTGGTAGGTGGCAGGTTTACTAGGTGATAGAACTTACGTACAAGGTTTTCTTGGGAGACCACAAGGCAAGTAGATCTCCACACCCACCACCAGTATCTTAAAAGTTTATGTAGAGGCCCTGACAAGGTTCACTCACATACCATCCACATGGTCTCAACAACACACTGCTCTTTCAAGGCTAAATCGTTGGAAATGGCTTCCACTGTGGGGACAGTGGGCAGAATGTACATTCAAAGGACAGGGGAGGGGGTGTGGAGACTCTGGGTCTAGCTCAAGGATTAACTGGAAGTCACATCCTCTCTGTGATCTCCATGTGCACCCATTTAACACATCCAAGAACCAGGACCTGTATAAGTCTATTTAATCTTTCCTCTGTGATGTTGCACATGGTCTTAAGATTAACTGCACATTATTTGCTAATCAAATATTACTCATCAGTTCCATAAGATAGTCACATTTGTCCATCATTGAGATATAACTATCATTAGCCTTGTAGATTTTAGATATTTTTTCCATTTCTAATTATAAATTCCAAGAGTAACTGGCTTTGTGTATATTTCACATATGCTTCCAACAACCATTTGTCATTTATCTACATTGGTAATCGTTTAGTATACTTGAAAAGTGCCTCTAAACAGGAATCACCAGGAATTGAAGATTGATTGATTGCAGTGTGACCACAGTCAGGCTTTTGACCTGGTCCAAGTCTCAGTTTCTTCTTCAGTGAAATGAAAGGGTTGGCCTGGGTGACCCCTAAGGTACCTTTCAGCTCCTCCACTTCCAGGGAAAATGTCCAGGAACAGCTGAGTCAGAGTGTCAGCAGCAGAGATACAAGGAGAAGACAAGCCTAGAGCAAAGAGCACAAAAGAGACCTGATGCAAACCCTCCCTGCATTTAGCAGCTTTGTGACCTGAGGCAAGTTACTTAACTCCTCTGAGCTTCCATTGTTCTCATTTGTAAAACGAGATAGTAATAGTATTTTATTCACAGAATTGTTGTGAGGATTAATGAGACACTGCATATAAGACTGGCAGAGAACCTGACAATAGTATATGCTTAATGAATGGTGATGGCTGAAATTTAAGAGAAGGAGAGGGAGATAGGGAGGGAGGGAGGAAAGAGGGAAGGGAGGAAGGTCACAGATGGGGCAGTCAGGGAGCTCTGATGAAGACAGCCACCTAGTGCAAAGTCACATTTCTTCAGGAAGCCATCTGTGCGAAGATTAATGAATGTGTTTGTACTATGCAAAATCCTACTTCTTTAAACAAACTTTAATGATTTAATGTACATGTACCATATTTTGTGAAAACATACAGAGAGATCTGTACATGTCGAGTTGATTTTATATTTAAGTAAAAATGCATACATATGACATTGATCATAATGCATTTTACTTGACCCCCCCTCGTCTTCATTCGGAATTCTCAGCTGATGTTTTCCAGGCTCTTTACCCTCACCCCTCACGAGGCATTATGGCGTTCCCCAATTTTATGATCAAGAATGGCTTGAATAGGGAATGGGGATAAGAGGACAGCCAAATATTTGGGCCAAATATAATTGTTCTGCTAATGAATTTGATAAAACAACCAGCAACTATTTTTTAAATAATTTCCTGGTCACAACAGTCCAGAGAGAATTTGTTGTCAATGAGTTTGCAGAATGAAAATGAAGGATCCTAATCAGAAACATGGAAATGCAAGAAGGAATAAATAATACCAGAAAGAATAAACATATGGGTAATTATTAATGAATATTAAATGTCAGCCCAACAATTACCATGTCTTCTAGAATGTAAATATATGCATAGAACTAAAAATGTACAATGACACAAAATGAAGAAAGGGATAAACTATTAGGAAGCTAAAGTTTTCTAAGGTTCTAGCGTTAACTAAAAGAAAATAATGTATAACAACAGAATAAATAACCTACAAGTTTGGGGTACAGAATAGAATAAGAGATAAAATTGTATTCATCCAAAAGAAGGCAAAAAAGAAGGAAAAAAAGGAACATAAAACAGATGAGTCAAATAGAAAACAAATAGTTAGAAAGTAAGAACAAACCCAAGGATATCAAGTAATTACATGTAAATGGACTAAACAATCCAAGTAAAAGACTGAGATTAGATAAAGAAACAAAACCCAATTATATGTAACTTTTGAGAGACAAATATATGGAGTCAGAATGAGTAAAAAAATGAGAAAAGACAGATTTTACAAACTTTAGCAAAAAGAATTCAAGCATATTAAGGCAAGAAGCATTACTAGTAATAAAGAGGGACATATAATGGATCAATACAACAGAACGATTCTGAAATCTATATGTACTCAATGACCTAACTTCAAATGCATAAGAGAAAAATGACTAAAAGAAGAGACAAATCCACAATCATAGTGAAAGACTAACATACCTTCCTCAACAATTTAGACAGCAAGCAGATAAAAGACCAATAAGAATACAGGAGATCTAAAAAACATAGAATACTGTACTCCACAGTGACAGAATTTACATTTTTAAGTGTATATGAAATATATACTAGAATTGGCCGTATAACAATAAAGCATCAGTAAATTTCAAAACATTACGGTCATTCAGAGAATGTTGTTGGCCCACAATGGAATTAAACTAGAAATCAAGAATAAAAAGATTATATTGATGGCCTAGAAATTTAAAAATACATTTATAAATAATCCAGAGATTAAAGAAGAAATCCAAACAGACATTAGAAAATATTTGGAACAGAATGATAATATGGGCATAACTTACAAAAACTCACAGGAAATAGCTAATGCAGAGCAGAGAGGGAAATTTATAATCTTAAAAACATACATATTAGAAAAATGGAAACATTGAAAATCAATGATTAATTCTTCTATCTCAAGACTTATTAAGAGAACCACAAATTAAATTTAAGGAAAATAGGAGGAAGTAAATAATAAAGATTATAAACAGTGAAAAAGGAAATATACAACAGAGAAAATTAACATAATCAAAAGTTGATTCTCTGAAAAGTGCAAATTTACCAACTATTAATTGGTAAATTCCTAAAAATATTAATCAACAAAAAAGAAGAGAAAACACAAATTCCCAATATTAGAAATGAAAAAGATTGTCACTACAGATCTTACAGATGTCAAAAGGATTAATAAGAGAATATTATTTTTTAAAAAAAATTATATCAAAAATTTGACAATTTGGATGAAATGGAAAAATTTCTTGAAAAATGTAACTTTCTAAAACCAACTGAAGAAAAAGAAAAATTGAATTTCTAACATCTAATAAATAAATCGAATCTGTTATTCAAGAACTTCCTGCAAAGAAAACTCCAAGCCAAGATGACTTCACCAGTTAATTCTTGCAAATATTTAAATAATATCAATCTTATACAAACTTTCCCAGAGAATAGAAAAACAGAGTATACTTCCCAACTCTTATGGGGCCAACATAACCTCGATACAAAGTTAGACCAGGATATTATTACAAGAAGGAAAAATTACTGGCCAGTCTCTCATGTTGCGATATAATAGAAAATATTTGGCCTTTGTACAGATTCCTGGCTCATAGCCCTGAACCCTTTGAATCTTAGTGATAAGAATACCTTTTTGCTGATGAGATGTCTGGTGACTGGTCACCCTTAGGGCTGGTCACCAGAAAGACCAGTACAATAAGAGGACTGGAACTTTCTGCCAGCCACCACCTTTACAGGAGGGAGAGGCCTGGAGATAGAGTTCGTCACCAATGCCTGGTGATTTAATCAATCGTGTCTACGTAATGAAACCTCCATTGAAAACCCTAAATGACAGGGTTCAGAGAGCTCCTGGGCTGGTGAAGACATGGAGGTATGTGACTTGCACACACACAGTATGGAAGCTCCACGCCCGTATCTTGCCCTGTGCATTTCTTCTATTTGGCCGTTATCGAATTGTATCTTTTATAATAAACTGGTACTCATGTGTAAAGCACATCCCAGAGTCCTGTGAGTCATTCTAACAAATTATCAAGACTTGGCGGGAGTGGGGTATGTGGAAGCCCCCCATTTACAGCCAGTGGGTCGGAAGAGCTGAAGATCTCGGACTTGACACTGGCATTGGAAGTGGGGGTGGTCTCGTGGGCTGGAGCCCTGAACCCTTTGGAATCTAACGCTGACTCCGGGTACTGAGTGTCAAAACTGAACTGAACTTTCGGACACACGATTTGTGTCAGAGAATTGGAGAATTGGTTGGTGTCAGGAGGAGAAACAAAACAAAACTCATGAATATAGATATAGAATTCTAAATAAAATATTAGCAAATAAAATCAAGCATCCAACTAGGGTTTATTCCAGGAATGCAAGGGTGACTCAATATTCTAAAATCAATCAAGGTGAGTCCATGGCCATGCTACCCTGAATACCTTGAACGTCCCAATCTTGTCTGATCTCAGAAGCTAAGCAAGGTTGGGCCTGGTTAGTATTTGGATGGGAGACCACCTAGGAAGACCAGGTGCTATAGGCAACAAAAAAATAAATAGTAAATAAATTTTTAAAAAAATAAAAAAATTTAAAAAATTAATCAAGATGAGTTCTTAGTAGAAAGACATAAAAAATGAAATCATAAAGCATCTTGATAGACAGATACATAACAATGATGGCCTCAGGGAAAGCGGTTTCAAGAAGTAACATCCGATGTATCTTTCCTTTCCCCTCTCTAAATTCTGTCCATCCAGTTAGAACTAATCTGTAGGAGAAAACTGTAGTCTATTCCAGGCCTGGCCTGAGCCGTAGGCCAGGACCGTTATGTTACAAGGGCGTTGATTACAGGACCTCCTGGCTTTGCGCTTTGATCCTCATCTCCTCCAGGTCTCTTCCTGAAACTTTTATCTGGAAGGCAAACAGAAGGAGGCTGGCAAGTAGGTACGAGTGAACCATTAATTATTGTACCAAACGCTTTGGCCGGTACTAAAGGAACAGATAGGAACCAAGATCCTGGAAGATTAAGTTAACTCACCAAAGGTCTCACTGTTGATAAATGGCAGGGCTGAGATGTGAGCCGAGTCAGTGCGGTCCCTGAATTCACTCTTAATCATTCCGTGTCACTGACTCTGCTTGGACTTAACAAACCATCACACTAGGCGGTAAATTTCGGGTGGATGCAGGGGATGCGTGCTGTGAACACACACAGGGAGGAGAGTCGTTCGGACTGGGTGTGGGCTGGTTCCGGAAGGCTTTTAAAGAAAGCGGTAACGGTTAAACTGGGACTTAAAAGAGGACGTTTTTTAGCCAGCAAAAAAAAAAAAAAAAAAAAAAAAAAAATGAGAGTGTCTAAGTCCGGATGGGCATACGCTGTAGTACGTTTCAGCACAACAAAGATTTATTCCTCATGCAAACGCTAAACGCAAGTGTCTAATGTCCAGGGCATTGCCTCGACGCCATGACTCAACGATCCAGGCTGCTGCCTTCCGTGGCCCCTCGGTCCATCTCCGCACAGAGGGAGAGACAAAAATGAGGAGAATTTGCATGTGCCCTTCAAGGCTTCAGCCTGGAAGCCATACATGTCACTTCTGCCGGTGGCCTGGTTCTACCTAAGAGAGCGCATGGAGTATTTAGTAAGAAGCTATTGCATTCCAGACCCGAGGAGCGAACGTGGGCAAGGGCACGAAGGGATAAAAATGCACGGCACGCGCTGAGAAGAGCAAATACGTCTAGGAGCTGATAAGCCCTGAACGTCATTTCACAGGTGCACAAAAAGTTCGCTCGAGCTGCCACAACAAAATTCCACAGACTGGGTAACTTAAACATACCGTTCTGGAGGCTGGAAAGAGCGAGATGTAGGTGCCAGGAGGTTAGGATTTTTCTGAGGTCCCTATCCTAGGCTCCCAGAGGGGCCGTCCCTTTATGAGTCTTAATCTCCTCTTTATACAAGGACACCAATAAAATCCGCTCAGGGCCCGCCCTAACTGCCTCCTTTTCCCTGAATCACCTCTTTAAAGGCTCTATCTCTGTCATGGACTGAAAGTTGGTGTCCCCCCCAAATTCACACATTGAAGCCCTAACCCCCATTGTGACTGTGTTTGGAGGCGGGGTGCCTCTAGGAAGTAATTAAACTTAAATGAGGTCATAAGGGTGGGGTCTTGATCTGCTAGGATTAGTGCTTATAAGAACAGACTAGTGAGCCTGCCGTCCTCCCCCCTCCCTCACCCCAGGGAATACAGAGGTCATGCGAGGACACAGCAAGATGGCAGCTGCCTGCAAGCCAAGGAGAAAAGCCTCAGAATGAAACATATCTTGCAGGCACCTTGATCTTGGACTTCCCAGCTCCCAGAACTGTGAGAAAATGAATTTCAATCCGGGGTGTTCTGTTAGGGCAGCTCAAACAGACTACGACAATCACCTAATACAGTCACATTCTGAGGTACAGGGGTTAGGGCTTCGACACACGAATCTAGGGGGGTGGGACACCAATTCAGCCCGTAACAACAGACAACTGGACGCTGTTGGAGAGAAGCGTCATAGTTTGCCGTGTTTTATAAGATGGGAACCCAGGGAGCTGGTGATGGGGACAGTCCAGGAAGAAGCAGTGAGCAGGAGAGACAAGGGAGAGCAGAACTGTGCACGTGGATTCTTGCCCTTGGCGACCGGACGTGATTTGGTGAGGGTAGGAGAACATGATTCCAAGGTTTCCAGGGGCCCCCCTACCCCACGCCCCCGCCATGCAAAGAGTGGTATCAGTCTCCAAAATAGGAAACACAAAAGCAGCAGCCTGCGTTGGAAGAGAAAGCCCTCAGCTTGTGCCACGCTGCTAGAACACACACGCAGAAATGTCTAGGGGACAACCAGAACTATAGTGAGTGAGGAAGGGCGTCCAGGATGCGGGGACAGCTTAACCAGAGGGATGGAGGCGAGAAATAGCACACACGTACCAACGTGTCACCGAAGGCCTCTCCTTGCCTGTTAACTCAGTCCTTCCCGCCCTCCTCATAACCCCTTCCTCCGGCCTCATACACCTGCTCCTGGAGCACCCCTCAAATGCAGCTAGCAGCACCTCGACTCTCGCCAGCAAAGTCCAGAGCCATCCAAATGGTAGGCTCCCTCTTAATTCAACTGTCTCGATCTTGCAGTAGCCATTTTCCTGCAGTTCATCTTAATTCTGTGTTCACGAAGTCCTTTTACGTACTGCATGAATGGACCTGTGGTCTGAATGAGACCACTGGTTTCCCCAGGTTCAGCTAAGCTTTCTGAATCGGCCGTGTGACCCTGGGCCAGTCATTTGACCTCTCTCAACTTCGGTACTTTCATCCACTGGGGAAAAAAATGTTAATATCTGCTCCATCTATTAAAAAAGGTGGGGACGTGGTTCCATAGTGTAGCGGTTAGCACGTCTGCTTTACATGCAGAAGGTCCTGAGTTCACGTCCCAGTGGAGTCACAGTCCATGGTCTGTGCCCATCCCACCCTGAACAAGCCCGATGTCTGGTCTCAGAAGCTAAGCAGGGTCGGGCCTAGTTAGTACTTGGATGGGAGACCACCTGGGAAGACCAAGTGCTGTAGGCATAAATAATAATAATAAATAAAATAATAAAAAATAAAGAGGTGGTTGTGAATATTAAATAAAAATATCGAATGTGAAGCAGTTATGTAATCTCTAAGGCAATACTGGAACAGTGACAGCCGGGGTAGAATTAGAGGGACCAGCCAATGAAAATACAAAAAAGAAAAAAAGAAACTCAGCTTGACCACAGATTCTAAAGATCGAGAGACTTAACTGAATGTTTCTTATAGATCTAATTCTTTGATTGTTACAAATGACATAATCTCTGCCCTCCAGGAGCTGGAACAGCCAAGTATATAAACAGATAGAGAGTAACGAATGGCATGGGATGAATTGTGCCCCGTGTAGGTGATACAGTCCGAACTGCACAGGGGCTCGAAGGAAGCAGAGATCATCGGGATGGTCAAGGAACATGGAGGAAGTAGACTTTGAAGGGAGCCCGTGATGTGCCCACACTGGAGAAGAAGAACCGTGCAGGGGACCCTGAATTGTTAAAATTCTTGCTGCCACTTCCCACCCAGCCAGCCTTGCTCCTGAAGCTGAAGGTTCTCTGCTTCCCAAAAAGGGAAGGAGAGTGAACAATGCCTTAAGTCCATGCTGAGGGCTGGGATTTCTGCTTTCAATGTATTGCTAAACCAGCATTTGCAACTGAACTACTATCTAAACCACCACGATCCCCTGCAAGGTCGAGGTCGCTCTGGGGCACAGCGCCAGCAGCTCAGCCAGCGAGCAAGACTGACTGTGACAGGTGGCCCCCAGGGCTCCTTGTGCGAGAGGAACCGCAGGCTTCATCTGCACAGATGGCTTCTTAGCTGGCAGAATGGAGCTGAAACAGAAACTATTCGTTTCAGCTCCATTCAGAGCTGCTGTTTTTGACCTTCCGCAGTGTCGAGGCCTGGCATTGTCTCAGGCCACTGGGTCAGCCAAGGAGCCGGCGGCAAGGGAAACAAAGAGATGCCCTCGGCAGGGTGGGGGGTACTTGGAGGTGGCCAGCTTCTCTGGACATGGCCAGGGGACCAAAGAGCCAGGGCTGAGGGAGTCACTCCTTCCTGCAGCAGCTGGCTCCCCCGTGTTCCCCAGCGCGCAGCATGCATGCGTGTGTGTGCGCACATGAACATGCGCGCGCGCGCACACACACACACACACACACCTGTTATGCTAGTTTCTAATATAGGCCTTAAAACTTCCTCTTTCTCTCACGCATAACTTTTCAGGTCATAAGTAACTTGCACTGACGATACTGTACTTCACTGGGTCAAACAACCATCTTCTCAGTCTGGAGCTGAACAGTGGATGGAGGGGTTTTACCTGCTTTGCTAGTTTGAAACGGAAACTTCTCCGACAAAAATATCAGCAGGTTCATTCCTTTCCCTTTGTGTTCAATATACACAGATTTGTGTATATGTACATATACGCATCTACGGAGAATTTTAAACTAACCTTCAAAGAGCACCAACAAAAACTAGTTTTAAAAACACAATAAAGAGAGGCAGATTTCTTCCCAATGGGGAGGTTCCACTGTGTACAAAGAAAGGATTTGCTGGGAAGACGGCAACAGGCGTGTGCCATGTATATTCTTAGGGAGCTGCTATGGGAGGAAGGTTCCTGTCACCTTGAAATTCCTACGCTGAAACCTACCCCGCAAGGTGATGGCATCAGCAGTGGGGCCTTGGGGATAGGCTTGGGTCATGGCGGAGGTGGCGGGGAGCCCTTGTGAATAGGTTAGTGTCCTCATAAAAGAGACCCCAGAGAGCTTCCTTGTCCCTTCTACCACCTGAGGACACAACCAGAAGTCTGTGACGGGGAAGAAAGCCCTCGCCAGCACCTAACCACGCTCGCACTCCGATCTCGGACTTCCAGACCCCAGAACTGTGAGAAATAAAATAAATGTCTCCTGTTTATAAGCCACCCAGTCTCTGCTATTTTGTCAGAGCCACCCAAACTGACAAAACAGGAGTCTTCCCGTTATGGTGCAGAATAATTTTCCTCTTATTTTTTCCCATGTATATTCACTTAAGTGATTCCTTAAAAGAATTTATAATAAATGCAAGAAAAAAAAAATACAGCTAACTCCAAGGTTCTCAGAGAGGTGATCTGGTCCATCTCCCTGTCTTAAACAGAAACGCTGCCGACGAATAACGGAAACTCTCCCTGGATTCTAAAGCTCTCCAGAAGGGGTGCTGCTGTGGCCTTTCTCTGGCCCCCTCCGCATCTTTGTGTTCTGTGTGCATCCCTCCTGAGCTATGTCCTTTCATCAGACACAGTGAAGACCTCCTGGCCCTTCCCCACACTGTCACCTCCCCCCAATACACCCCCCCCCACACACACACACACTGTTGACTAAACCACAGCATCCTGCCTTCCTGTGGCCACAAAAAATGCTGCAAAAAAGAGGCCATCGTTGGCCTATCTGACCCCACGACAGGCCTAGCTTTTCCCCTCTCAGATTTCATGTGACTGAGGTATGGCATCAAGCGTTTCAAAGAATCCAGACAGTCCCTAACGGTACCGGAAAGCAATGGCTCCAATAATCCATTCACTCGTGCTCACGGTTTCTTCTCCCACTCAGTGGCTGTCACTCCATAAGATCTCGAGGAGTGGAGCGTTCCCATGAATGGAAGAGGGCTCCCTGGGGACAGTACTGGTGATCTAGACCCACCACACCTCTTTCCTCGTAGGGCCTTCGGGTCCCAACTACAGCATGCCATTCAAGTCCCGCGTTAGCTGTGTCCTTGTTTTTGTCACATTCTCAATAACCATTGAGCACCATTCCCAAGTCTTCCAGAACCTCCCTCCAGAAACAGAATTGCCTATTGGCCATCATTCTCTGGCTCCCATAGCAACTGGCACGCAATAGATCCACAGCTAAGTACACGTCCCTCCTCTTCTGCGTCCTGGCCCTCTTCCAGCACCTCGTCTGCCTCAAAAACACCCCTTCGTCCTTCATGACCCAGCTGAACAACCTCCGAATCTTCCAGAATCCTTTTGTGATCGTCCACCCAGGATACAGGGAACGCTTGCACTTCCCCTACCCTCCAGGTGTGTCTTCGCACCTGTGACATGCCACTGGGTTGGTGCATGTGGCCGTCTCCCAGTACCAGACTAGAAGCCACTTCAGGACAGGGACTGTGTCTCAAATGTCTGTTCTCCGGCATCTGACAATGTCTAATACAGTAGGTGCTCAATAAATGTTTGTTATGTGGAAGAATACATAAGTGATACAAGCAATTCTAATCCACCCACGCCTCATTAAGCTCCCTGCTCCTTGTAGTCCTTGCCCAAGCCTGACCCCTTCCCTAAGGTGAAGAGGAAGGTATTTTAGAGGGTTGCAAGAGTTTTTTTTCCGCCTCACCCTCAGGTGGTAAGGGCTGCCAGGACATAGGAGATGCCCCCATGGGTGCCAGAGGCCACAGCGGGCTGCCTCGCCATGCTCTGGGTCCACTGTGTATCATCCGCGAACTCCCCCAGGCAATGCTCCTGGACTGTGGAAGTTCCACCTTTCACGCAACTTAAACAAGACCAGGACCCCTGCCTTGTGGGATGCCAGTCACCCGGACTCACGACAGATATCAGAGGCAGTGGCAGTGTGGCTGGTGGGCCCACCTACCTGGGGTCGCACTGGGCCTGTGACAGAGGCACAACAGGCGCCCAAGGAGAAGGGAGGGTCCCTGACCAGCACCTTTCTCCCTGACCTGTCATTTCCTAGGCAGCTGGGATGTAGTAGACACGGGAGGATCCTGAGTGAAGTCTCCAAGCTCAGGGAAAAGAAGGCACCCCATCCGGCCCTCTTGCTCACATCAGAGTGGCCTTTTGAACTCGAATATGACCACATCACTCACTCGCTCCAAATTCCTGAACAGCCGCTTCTGGGAAAAATCAAACCACCTTTGAAAGGCATAGGAGAACTTCACCATCCACCCTTGCCTGCCTGTCCGGCCTCAAACTCCCCTTGTATAACAGGATCAGCAACAGCGAACAACTTGCTTCAAACACACCAGACTGACACACACCTGCCCCTGCTGCGAGGGTCCTCTCTCGGCCCCTCCTCCACCCAGCATAACCCCCAGCATCCTTCAGTCTCAGCTTCGAGGCGCTCTCCCCCTGCGCCTGCGCACTGCGCACCATACTTTACGTCTCTACCATGGTAGTGAGGCCAGTTTCGCTGCATCACAATCTTCCACTGTTGGTCCTTACTAGCCTCAGTTTCCCCACCTGTAAAATGGGGATAATAATCGAACCTATCTCATGGTGTTGGTAGGACTAACCGATCCTGGAAAGTGACGCGGGGGGTTGGGGGAATGAGCCTGGGAAAGACAGGAGGGTAACACGGTGCATTCTGCGGGCCACGGCAGTTCTAGGCTCCTGGCGCCCCTGGGAGAAACAGTGTGGAACAGTCTCTCCCCCAGAAGGGAGGAAGCTCCGCCCACATTCTGCCCAAGCAATGCTGATTGCTCAGGACCCACAGGCAGCTTGGAAACCTAAACGGAGACTGTTGTTATTATAACACATGCCAGTCGTTTAAGACCACAAGAGATGCCCTCCACTCCTGCCCGCACGCTCTGAGCTTCCCAGCATCTCCTGGGACACTTCCCACAGCTGGGTCCCAGCGAACTTCCCAGGGCCCAGGTGGCCCGACCACACTTACCTGCTGGAGAAATGCCATCCAAACAGGAGAGAAAAAGGAAAGCCCCCAAGTAAAAGAACTAGCGTGTCCGCACAGGCCCTGGCGTCCGAGGTGAGGCGGAGGCACCCGAGGGTGCGGGGCACGGTCGGCGGCTGCCTGCAGAGCCGTTTCTTCTCTCCTGGCTCCCGCCGCTGGGAAGGCAGCTGGAATCCACGCCCAGCCAGAGACCTGCGCTGCGCTTGCGCCCACCTGCCGCCAGGGGGCGTCTGGATCCGCCGGGACCCAGCCGAACCTCAGGTGAGACCCGCGTGTCAGGGACCCGCGAGTGGGCGATATGTCGCAGAGAGCGAGCCTCGGCTCGCACCATTAAAGCCTGGAGAAATGAAAGCAGTCTACTATGGGCTTTGGATCCCTGACTAGCGGCACTAAGCATCAATTTCCTCATCTAACAAGAGAAAAGCAAGCGAGTGAGTGGGAAATGACACCTGTCTGTGAGGTGCTGTGTGGACTGAGTGAATAACCGGGGCAAAGGGCAGTCGAGTGTGGCTGGCGGTGACGAACGCTGCTCACCTGCCAGGTGCGCTGCCTCAGAACGCAGGATTTGCCCCTCGCCGTAGAATCTCTAGGGAGTTATAGAAACTCCATCTGATCAATGAGGAAAATGCACCCTCTTCGTGTGTGTTTTGTTTTGGGGAAGGGGACTGAGGGTATAGCATGGGGGGAGGGGCGTTTTCGGTTTTGAGATTACCGAGCTAATGCACATAAAAGCACTTAGAACTGTGCCTGACACATGGCGAATGTCACGTAAACCATAGTTTCTCTTGAACTCTCAGCAACGACTATATTTGGATGATAAATCACGATCACCCTGATCACGTATCAATTTACTCCCCTAACAATGATCTCATCAAGACTCCTCAGTTCGTCGATGAGGGAGACATCATGGGGTGGCGGGAAAAGAATGTGAGGAGGACTCAGCACACCCGAGTCTGATTCCAGGTCTGTTACTGACCCATCGGGGGACTTCGGGCAAGTTGTATCATCTCCCAGAGCCTCCATCACTGGTCAGAGTTGTTCGGCACTTCCCAAAGTTTGCTCTGCAAGCCGTGCTTCCCAAACTTTAATGCACGCACTAGTCCCCCGGAGGACTTGCTAGGATGCAGATTTTATTCAGTAAGTCTGCGTGAGGCTGAGAATCCGAAGTTCCAACACACTCCCAGGTGGTGCCCATGCTGACCTCAGTCCGAGTAGCAAACGTCTAAAAAGATTCGTTCCACAAACTACAAATCGATAAAACATTTTTTTTTTTTAAATAGAGAGGGATTATAATAAAATGCATTTGGAAATCCATAGGCCTAATACACTTTAAGGGGATTGTTTACTGCAGGGCTTACTAAAACCACTAACATACTTCCAGAGAATGAATGACTCGAGCAACTCAGAAGATTTTCAGAAAGACAGAGGTCTTTATTTTTTAAACCAGTGCAACAGAGGCAAGAAGGCAGCTGGTTTGCTATGCCCATGCTCAGTCCCTCCCCCAGATGAATAGACAACGTCTTCGATTGCTTGGCACACTTAAACCTGCTGCAAGGACAATAGTTTCACCCACAGAACCCCCCACATCCTCACCCCAGCCTCTGGCTCATATTTTGGACCACGTGACTTGACCCCTGGCCAACTGGACTGGGGATACTGGAGTACCTGACCCAGGCTCCCAGTCCATAGACTGGCCGATAACCAGTAACATGGCCAGATACAAAATGATGGACTAGGCCAACCAGATTATCACTCTCGGAAATAGCCACTTGAGCAAGCTAGGAGAGGTGGCCAAATCTGAAGAGAAGCTCGAAGGCGGAGTCAGGCCCCTGATGAGGCAAAGCCATAGGAGAGCTAAAGTAATGAGGAGGACAAACTCTGAACAGGCCATGGAAGCCCGGGGTAGAAATGAGAATGCAAGAGCAGCACAGAGCCAGGCAGAGATGCCCCAGGAGCTCTTCTACGTGAAAGTGAAGGCCCCTGGGGGCTATTGTCGGGTCGCCAAGAGCAAATTGTATCATCTTTAGTTAGTTTTCCCAGGAAGTAATGTTGGAAACGTGGTATAGCAGGGTTCCAGCAAAGCAAGTGAACTTCGCTCCTCCCCTCTGGGAAGCCCAAAGCAAACCTGCAGCCAATTTGTCGCAACAGTAGAATTTTGTTGCCATCATGTCTTAATTCTGTCCAACCTCATCCTGTACCCACCCTGGTCTTGATACCATATTTAATTTGTTTTCTTGGTCTTGATTTTTTATTTACACTTTACCACTCTATATGATGCATTTCCTGTATGCTTCACTGACTCAATTGTAAAAAGAGATATGGTATAAACACATAGATAAATAAATAAATGAGAACTAACAAGTGGATTCATTTCTGAAAGACCATATCCCCAATTTTTCCTCAACCATCAGTGCTGGCATGTCAGGATTCACTCCAAATTGCATCCTGTTAACAATCATAATGATTTGGATGACAACATTGATGATATAATGTTTACATTTTTCAAACAAAGACATAAAATGAAAGAATAGCTCATACATTAAGAAATAGCGCTTGCATCCAAAAGTCCTTGCCAGTCAGAGTCAGCTTAATCCAGCATGGTTTGATCAAGAACTGATCAAATGTCCCCACTGAATCAGCATCTCTGGGCTAAACTGCAATGTTAGGATGTCTAACTATTATCAAAAGTCATTATAGGAATGAGTCATGTGAACCTCTTTGTGAAAAATTCTGATTTGACCCAAAACTGTCCATTCTCTCTCTCTACCACCTACCATGAGAGAAATTCTTTCAAAGTTTAGTACCAAGAAACACTTAGTCTTCCCTAAAAAAAAAAAACCCACAATACATCCTTTTCCCTGATTCCGTTTTCATCTTGACCAGCAGAACACTTCAAATCTGGCAATAGACTTTCTTGGAACAACTGGAATGAACATTTGATTTCTAATTTTTTTTTTTTATCTCATCCATTTTCCCACTTGAGTTCATATACATTGGTTTTATTGTCTGGGTTTTTTTTTTCTTTTCACTTGGTAAGCTAAAACAACTCTTTTGAAACAACTTGGGATATGAATACACTAAATAAATTGTATTCGAATGATGAGTGTGAGATGGCTTGATGAAATGGACAAGAAAAGAAAAAATGAGCAATCTCAACAGACTTCAAGATAAACAATTGTATTTGTCCAAATGACTTTTTGAACCTGGTTTATTTTATGTTAGTTCATGATACCCACTAGAGAAAGAACGGTGTGGTGAAAATAAATTTGAGTTTGATAAATATCTAGCTCCTCTTATAATTGATTAGAGTAGTCTATCTACGTTGACCAGCTCAGTTTGGAAGTAAAGGGTGTCTCATTCAAGCAAGCCCAGAGTTCCTCTCTCCACCCTGCACCTCTACAATTTCCAGGTGAAGTGGATCACAAACAAGTGAGGGCGGGAGGAAGTGGGTAGGAATGTGGATGGATGTCACGACTTCAAGGATATCACCGAGAATCGTCTGACCTAAGTAAGACCCCCTCGTCGCCCGCGGTGTGTCACCCTGTAATAAGACATGTTTCCCTTTCCTCTTAAGGAGTGGAGTTTCTGCAAAGAGCCCGGAGCAGAAATTCCCCAGAAACACCTGCTAGAAATTATCAAAGCTAAACGTAACAATACTGTTCCATCTTCTACACCCCATGAGACAGACACCACAGTGTACTCCTCTTAAACAGGAGTCAGGGGGGCTCTGCTTAATAACATTGACATCTTTGCTTTTACAAGTCTCTTTTCGGCTATAAATATATACACGCATAGTCACTGTTTTAGAAATTTTAGAAATAGAGGAAAGCAAAAATTTTAAAATTTAATAATATCTAACCTGGAAAAAGAAGTTCGAATGAGCTGAAATGGCATGCATGTGGGCGGGGGGAGTCAGCAGGCTTGGATTCTGGTCCCAACTCCGCTCTAACTAGCTGGGGTGACCTTGGGCAAGTGATTTAGTCTAGATGATTTTTTTTTTCTTTCACGTGTGAAAAGGAAAAAGTTTGAGCCAGGCACACCTACTCTCCGAGCACTCCAGGATCCCAGAAGAGTTCAACAGGCGGATGCTGTAGCCAGACTGCTGCGTTTACATCCCAGCGCCGTCGTTCGCGAGTTGTTCGAGCCTTGGTGTCTTTCGTAGCCTGTCCACGTTTCAGCATCCCCATCTATAAATGAAGGTAACGGTAACGTCTCTCCTACGCGGATGGTTTGGTGAATGTTGGCTACCATTATTATCTTCCGCGTGGTCCAGCCTGCCTTTCCAGCCGCATCTCATGTCACGCAGACCTCTTTACCGAGAGCCACATGTCCGATGTTTTCTGCACAGCATCACCATGACCTCGTGTGGCTTTTGGACTCTCAATTCTGATGTCCAAACTGAGAACACTCCCTATGCTCCAACTATGTATGCCTCCTTCGCTGTTTCCTGTCTCGGCAAAGACTACAGCACCTGCCCACGTGCTCATACCACGGACCTGTGAGCCGACCAGATCCAACTTTCTCCCTTACTCCTGATATCTAATCATTCGTTAATTCTCCTTGACTCTGTCTCCTAACTATCTCTTTACTACATCTTCTTCTGCCATCTCCACTGCCACCAGCCAAACCCAAGTTACCAGCACCTCTTGCCTGGGCAACCACGAGGGTGCCTAAAGGGGACCACATTCATTTCTGTCCCACACCCCCTTCCAACTTCCCATTCATTCCTCCCACTGCAGCTGAAGTGATCTTTTTGTTTTAACTCCATTTTTGGACATTTCCTTGTTCTGCTTAGAAGACTTCAGTTGTCTACCACCGTTCTTAGGAAAATGATCATTTGTAATAAGTCCTACAAGGCCCTCAGGCCCATCCCATGTTTCTGTCTCTGTCTGTCTGTCTGTCTGTCTCTCCCCCCGCCCCCACCACACTGGCCCCCTTTCCATTTCTGGAACAGACCAAGCCTCTTTCTGCCTCAGTGCTATCACATGCGGCCAAAACTTTTCTTCACGTACCATTTACCTTTGGGTTCCAACCGAAATATCACTTCCTCAGGCAAAAATCTTCCCTGACTTCCTCTCCAGACTGGTTAGGTTTTTCCGTGATGACTTTTCTTGGTCCACTTCCTTAATTATAATGTTTCCACTTGTAAAAGGAAAAGGTTGGATTTGTGCACCCATGTTCATAGAAGCATTACTCACAGTAGCTCAAAGGTAGAAGCGACTCAAGTGTCCATTGGTGGATGAATGGATGAATAAAATCTGGTATATACATTCGTTCCCCATGGAGAAGCTACACTTATGATCCCCATTTTACAGATGGGGAAACTGAGTCAAAGGGGCTTTAAAAATAACTAGCCCAGGACATGCAGATTGGACAGTAAGTGTCAGAGCTAAGATCACCGCAGGCAGGCTGACTCAAGGGTCCACACTCCAAACTCTGTCCTGGGCTGTGCCAGCCCAAACGGACACCACCACCCAATGACCCTCAGGGGCACTGGCCTCCAAGATCCCCCCAGCCCCTCCTTCTGCTTCCAGCAGACACCTTCCTTCCCGAGGAGCAGATGGGAGAACAGGAGCAGGTCTGTCTCTCCAAAGCTAGGGGCTTTCCAAGGTCCCCACCCTGCTACTTTCTGCCTATGGTTTTCCTGGGAATAGTGACCATGTCTTGAAAGGCACAGGAAGATGAGTGATCCAGGATACACAGAGGAAATGAAAACATGAGCACCTGGTAGGATTTTAACATCCACAAGTTTCACTTTCTTTATTTAGACAGAGAGTTTCAAATTCTATCTCCCTGGCTCTTACTTCTCTTTGTTCCCATGTGAATCTAATACTGCTCCACTCCCCTCACCCCCCACCTCTCTTTCCCCAGTGACATTAGCGACGCCTTTGTCTTGGAAACAGTAATTCTGCCCTTTGGCCTCCCCTCCCTCTTTGGTAGGCAGCCCTCCCAGGTTCAATGCCAAAGCTGCTCTGCAGACACCGACGATTTCTTTTTATGCAAACCCGGAGGACTTCTCTTCCTTAAGGACTGGCGGCATCCTCCTGAAAGATCTTCTGTGACTCGCAGTTGCTTCCCAGATGAAGACCATGCCCCTCGCTCTGCCATTCTCGCCCTGGCATTCCCAGGCCGGCCCTGATCTGAGTTAATTTTCCAGCCACTGCTCCTAACATTCCCTTCTTTAGTCAATTCAGGGGACTTGCTTTTTCCTGGGCACATGTCAAACCTGCTCTGGGCTCTTGCCGTGCCCTCTGCCTGAACCCCCTTCTCCACATGACTGCCAGTTGCTGCAGCCCCCAGCCCCCTTCCGGAATCTCTCCCTAGGCCCTGGTCAGAGCCCCGCTTCCTTCCTCTTCTTTGGCTCTGGTTCTGTGCCTGCTTGTGAGACTTACTGCTCCCAGGGGCAGGCAACAAGTCCCCCCTGCACTGCATGCATCCCCAGGGGTCCAGCCAAGGCCTCAGGCAGCTTCCTCACACCCCTCACCCTGCCCCTGCACTGCCCTGCATGCTTCCCCAACCACCCACCCCCTCCCCATCTTATCCGGGGTGCCCCAGAAGCTCCCTTCCTAAACAAACTGCCCTCCTCTTCCCAGAAGCGTACCCTGAAACTCAGCAGCTCTCTTTGCCTGCTCTGCCTCCTCCTTCCCCTCTGAAGTGCCCATCATTGCTGGAGTTCCCCCGCTCCAGCCCTTCTGGTCATCGGGCCCTGTCTGGTTGTTCATCCTCCCCCCTCCCCCCTCCGCTCAACCCAACTCAGCCTGGACTCCAGGCCAGTCATGTGAAATAAATTCTCCATAGCCTCTTTGGGCCCTCTCAGCCCCCAGACACCCTCGAATCCCGAATCCCGCAGGCACTGGGGACAATTCCATATGCAAGTGAATAAGAAACTTGTAGGAAAGCCAAGTGTGAAATCCCCTCAGTACAATCCCAAGGTTAAGGCTAATTTAGGTCCTCAACCTACACATCCCCTCCTTGAACCCGTCAGCTCCCTCTGCAGCTCTCGCACATATTGGCCCCCTTCTCGAGACCTGATCGGACCTCCGCCCCTCTCATTGTCCCCAGGCAACATGGCATCCGCTCAGCTAATCGGCTCCTGGCCTTGACTCCTGCCTCTCCCCCAACAGCTCATCTTTACTGATTCCTTTCAGAGGGTAGGTGTCCTTTCTCCTGTTCGAGGCCACGACCTCCAGCTGTGTGTGCCCTTGAGTGTGTTTCCTACTATCTCCTTCTTGGCCTTGGTCCATTCTGTTTCTCTGTTTCTCTGTTTCTCTCTCTCTCTCTCTCTCTCTCTCTCTCTCTCTCTCTCTCTTTCTCTCTCCCCTCTTCTCCCTTGGATATGGGCTTTGCCAAGAAGAGGCTGGTGAAGCTAAGTGATATGGGTTAAATTGTGTCCCCAAAATGATATGTCCAAAATACCAGAATGTGACCTTATTTGGCAAGAGCATCTGTAGAGAGGAAATCAGCTTAAACTGAGGTTGGGTGGGCCCTAATCCAATATGACTGGTGTCCTCATAAAAAGGGGAAATTTGGGCAGAGGGAAGATGATGTGAAGACATGTGGGGAGAAGATGGTCACATGAGTCTACAAGCCAACAGCTGCCAGACAGTGCTGGCAGACGCCAGAAGCTAGAAGAGTTTGCCTAGAGAATTCTACAAGAATGCTTCCCTAGAGCTGTCAGAGCGTGGGCCTGCCCACCCCTCGATTTGAGACTCGCAGTCTCCAGAACTGAGACGACTCATTTCTGCTGTTTTAAGTGTCGGTGCTTTGTGACAGCAGCCCTGGGAGACGGATACAGCTCGGGAGGCCGCCCTCGAGCAGGGCTCTGCCACTTCCCCGCTGCGAGGCTGGGGTCCCGGAATGCCAGTTGAATGTGGAGTCTCCCTGGGCCTCTGCAGGAATGCGGAGGACATCCTGGCAATCACCAATTTAAAACTGTGCTTTAAAAGTGACCCCAGAGGTCTGTGACGTGTGTACGTCTGTAAACCTGAGGCACACCAAGGGTGCATCCCACGCACCTTCGAATCCCCAGCTCCGAGCATCCCCAGCTCCGAGGCCGGGGCCTGGTACCCCGCAGGCTTCCTGTGCTGCAGATAGAGTCAGTGAGTTCTGGTCAGTGAAGGCAGCAGGCATCCAGGGAGGGTTCGGGGTTTCCAGGAGTGTCCCCTGACCCTAACATAATTGGTGTACACGTTCACACAGACTAGGCCCTGGAACACACTCGATCCCATTCTACAGTCAAGACAACCGAGTGAAGTTTCGGGGTGGTAGGTTTTGCTGACCATTTCCCAAGGGCGACTCAGAGCTCAGGGACAGGAGCAGGCCGGGACTCGAGAGCCTGTGCTTTCTTGTCCTTTCTTCTGCCTTTCCAGGGAGCCCTCGGAACAGCACGTAAAAGCAGCTCTTTCCATCCAGCCTGGCACCCTGCTTCCGGCTGCAAGGAGATGAGCAGGTCATCAGGAGAACGTGTAAGCAGCTGTGACCACAATGTTCCCGTTTGAAAACTGGAGCCTGGCAAGTGCCCTCCCCCTCCGCTGTCCAGGCCTTTAAAGTGGCCTGAATAATGTATTCCACGTCCACCAGTCCGCCTCGCTCCATGCTGGCACTTCCGAAAGCAGGTCGCCCCTCACGTTCATCTTTATGGCCTGCGGCTCCGCCTCTAGTAGAAGCTCAACAAATGTTCCGTAAATAAACAAACAACAACAACAAAAAACAACACACAATTCTCAAGTCCTCAGGTCAATGCCGGAGCTCAGTGACGTGAAGGAGCCTAACTCAGCAGAGATGTGCCAGCCACCCAGCCCGTCAGGCTCCTTAGCGGCCCCTGCCAGCGACCATCTTAAACAAGGACTCCACAGGTTTTCGAATCCACACCCTCTTCCCTCCCAGGCTCTCGCAGCCAGGACGCCCAGAGCTGCAGGCAGGAGCTGACGAGAGATGATGTTTACCTGCAGTCTGAGTAATTGTGCTTTCGGGGGAAATAGATGCCGGAGGTTCCTCTGAGTGTCTGCATGAGGAATGGAAGGTACTTCTCCCCTGCCCTAAAGGCTATTTTTTTAAAAAAATTTTCATTAGTTTCAAGTATACAATACATTGGTTCAACATGTATATAGTTAGTAAAATTATCTCCCCAATGGCTCCCTTTTTGTCTTGACCCTCCACCTAGCCAATGTATTAATGCTAATTGCATTCCCTATGCCATGCTCCCCATCCCTGTGACCATCCATCTGCTACTAATTTGTTCTTCTTTAACCCTTCACCCCATTCTCCCAGCCCCCCAAACCCTCCTCCCTCCTGTCTGTCACCAGATTGTCTACTATATTTATGAGTCTGTTTTTGATTAGTTTGTTCTTTTTATTCCTTAAATTGGCATTTACTTTTCATGTCCCCAGGATCCACAGTGGGAGCTAAGTACCCCAGATTGGGCAGGAGAGAAGCCTGGAGGATCAAGGAAGCTGAGTGGTTACAGGTCAAATCCTGAGGCACAATCCCGGCCTTGCGTTTCTAGCAGGCTGTGTGGACAAACCAGTCCAGTGAGACTCTTCCTGGGTCTGTCTAAAAAAAATACATTTCTTCAGGCGGTGCTGTTGTCTTGGTCACTCTGTGCTGCAGCAGCTCACGCCTGGAAAAGCTTTACTATATGTACATGTGATAAGTGCCCACAATCAGCTGTTTGAAGGGTTAGGTACTCAGCTAAGGAATGCAGTAGACCTGCAAGCGTTTATCAATGGAGCCAGGACTCCCACAGAACAGCACAAACTGTTCTTGGGAGAGGGGTCAGGGCACAGGTGTTAGAGCCGGGCTGGATTCCAGTGTCCGGGCTGCGTGCCCTAGATACGTTACTCCACTTCTTCCTGGCTCGATTTCCTTAAGTGCACTAATCACAGTACCTGCTACACAGGGCCACTCCCAAAGATTGAATGGGATATGTGTGAAGCACTTAGAACGGTTCCTGGCACTTTGTTGGTGTTAATTGTTGTTATTATTATTATTGACTCTGCTATTAAATAAGATATTATATATACAGTGCTAAGCAATGCCTGGCACTTATCAAGGATTCAGGAATGTTAACTGCTCCTCTTCTTCTTCTTCTTCTTCTTCTTCTTCTTCTTCTTCTTCTTCTTCTTCTTCTTCTTCTTCTTCTTCTTCTTCTTCTTCTTCTTCTTCTTCTTCTTCTCTTCTTCTTCTTCTTCTTCTCCTCCTCCTCCTCCTCCTCCTCCTCCTCCTCCTCCTCCTCCTTCTTATTATTATTATTACTATTATTATTAATTATTATTATCATTTTTATTTTCAAGTTCTAAACTACTTACCTATTCTATGTATAAAATTACCCCAAAACTTAACAGCTTAATATGACGATAAACATTTATTGTCTCATGTAGTTTCCGTGGGTCAGGAATTTGGTAGCAACTTGTAACTGCTCGGTTCTAGCTCAGGATTTCTCAAGAAATTGCAGACGGGCCGATGCCTGGGGCTTGACTGGGATCTGCTACCTAGCCGGCTCACTCACATGGCTGGCGAATCGGTGCAGGCAGGCTCTCGGCAGGAGGCTCCAGCTCCTCCCCACGTGGACCCCTGCACGGGGCTGCGTGAGTGTCTTCACAATATGTCACGGGCTTCTCCTCTGGTGAGTAATCTAGGAGAGTGAGGCGAGAGCCATGTGTCTTTTATTGGGAAACTCTGCCACCATAACTGATGAGGTACACAGGTCAGCCCCATTCATTTTGGGAGGGGCTACGCAAGAGTGAGACACCCGCAGAGACTCCCAAGGGGACCATCACGGAGGCTGGCTACTGGAAGTCCTAAATTGCGAGGCAGAGACTCAGAGCACCGTAGTCAAAATCAGGGGGAGAAAAAAGAAGGTTAAAGTCCCCTGCAATGTTTGGTTTTTTTTCAGCTAGATCTTGAGGGATGTCTTTCACCATTTCATTTTCTTGATATTCCTTACTTCTGTAGTACTTGGATAGGGGAGGGTAGGACTCTATAATCTGAAGGACAAAAAGAGGAAGCAGGGGAAGTGTGAGGAAAAGTTTTACAGAGGTGAGCGGGACTCATTTGAGGAATAGTAAAGCGGGGAGACTGACATTGTAAAGGAAAAAAAGTCTAGAAAGAAGGTGATACAAGAAGCCTGGATCTGCTTGAGGAGAGCCCCCAAAGCCAAGAAAAAACACCTAAACTAGATAGAGTAGAAAGTGAACATTAAAGGCATAAGGCTTTGGCTAAACACATTTCCAAAATTCCCTATAGGCTTGTTGGATGTGGGGGTTTTGAATCTGGGTGACGGGTTTTTGAAGGTGAATAATACTCTCCTCTAAGGGGCGTTCGCTTCGGTGTGAGCCAGCCTGTCCTAGCGAGGTCAAGGCAATACCAGGGAATGCACTTTAATAGCTTCCTTTTATCAGACTAGGAAGCTCCAGTTGATAAGAAAGTTGGAATCCAGCCTCCCAGTGGGAAGGGGAGCCTCCCCAAAGGAAACGCTGGGGTGGGAGATAGTCCGTGTTTACACAGCGTGCCTGTCATGTCTGCCGTGTGGACAAACTGCACCCTCAGCTCAGGTCAAGACAGACCCGCCCGACCTGGAAAAGCCCGTGTCCGATGTCCAGCCAGCCTTGGGAGGAAGCGCCTGCCAGACCCACCCAGCCTTGGGGCTCAGAGTTGCTGGGACACGTTGCTGGCGAGGGCCACTCAGCATACCACTGCCCTGAAGCCGCTCACTGCCGGGCTGGGCAGGGCCGGTGCAGTCAATTAAGTATCATCCTCTTTGTGTCCTGCGCAGAAATGTTGGGCTCTTCCAGTCATTCCAACCAGCATCAGGGACTACCTTATGATGCCTCTAAGACGTGACTTTGGCTCACTCGTGAAGACAATACTAAAACCCAACGTTTGTAGATCAGTGTGGGGTCCCCATGTCCTCCAAATATGACACTGAATAATTTGCAACCCTGGAACATACCGTGCTGCTGAGAGAGGCGGCTTGAGTCAGGCGTTTCTGGAACTGAATGAGCACCACCCCTTGAGTGTGACCTTGACAAGTGCACTCACCGCTCAGAGCTTCAGTTTCTCCATCTGGGAAACGGGGAGACAGCTCACAGATGAGAAGCCCTTGATGATGCCTCGCATTCAGAAAGAGCCCATAGACAATGACCACCACCATGATCTCATTATTATTTCATGCCTCCTAGTCTTCATCTGGATGTTATTTCTCAGCCCAGAACGCCCTCATTCCCCTACTTCCCCTTCTTTTAAAATTCAACTTCAAATACCCACCCACTTGCTTTCAGAGAGG
Organism: Rousettus aegyptiacus; assembly: GCF_014176215.1. Lineage (NCBI taxonomy): Eukaryota > Metazoa > Chordata > Mammalia > Chiroptera > Pteropodidae > Rousettus > Rousettus aegyptiacus. Next base: position 106,359,399 of record NW_023416309.1, read on the forward strand.
ACACACGTCGAGCTCCCAGGCTGGTTGAGATGCTCTGATTCTCCAAGGCCTGGGCAGTTGTCCCTGCCTTCTTCGTGGCCGGCACAAAGCACTTAGCATAGGGATGGCTGGTCGACCAGTTGGCCTCACCCACTGTAAACTCCTTGTAAGCTTATTCTTCTTTGCGCTTTCCCAGCACATAGTGCAGGCACTCCCCGCATGTCCAAACAATGCAATGTTGGGCTTGTTTCATAGGCCATAGGTCAGTCCCGAACCGTATGCTAACAGCCCTAGCAGGCTTGCTACTGGGGAACGACAGGGGTTGGGGCAGAGGGTAGGGATGAGCAGCTTCCTGTCCAGCAGAGCGATCTCCCCTACAGCACAGCAAAACCTGAATTCACATTAGAAGTAATGCTTTCCCCAGGGAAGATATTAGGGGCACAGAAACACTAGTCAGGGGATGGATGGGTTGCAGCCGAGGCCTTTGCTCTGACTTCCAAAACATCCTTAATTTGGCTCCAGCCTGGACCCAGCACCTCCAGGAGTTCCCTAAAACTAGGGAGTGGCTTTCATAATCTCAGAGACTCTGGGAAAAGTTCAAGGTCATCATGTGATTCATAGGGTGGAGTGGATGCTATAAATTATACATGTGCTTTTTTGAAAATCCATAAAAAAACACAGTCTCCTGGGCCTGGCTTCAGCCATCTACCTTAGGGGAGTCACTTCCTGATGGGCAGAGGCTCGCTGGTTCCTTAAACCTTCCAGTGTCAACCCAGGCGCCCAATCAGGTATGCTCTATTCCTCCCTGTCAACTTCGACCCTTCTCACATCTTTACTCTAAAGAGCCTCGCTGCTTTCTAAGTCCTGCAGAGTCTGGCTTTGAGTGACCACGGCCACCTCCAAGCCTCTCTTCCTGGGTGCTGTCGCTCCCCTCTCCCTTCCTCTCCTGGGCACCAGTGTCAGGTGGATGGTCCTAAAACAGTGCACGTGTTGCCCATCCCCCACTCAAAAATATTTCAGGGATTCCTGTTTAGCTATAGAATGAAATGTGACATCATCCCTGGGGATGCAAGCCCTTCCCTCCCTGGCTCCACCATGCCCCTTCGACCTCAGCTGGTTGGTTCTGATCGCCAGCTCCCACGCTGTCCTTGGCACACCCCGGGGGCATGCCCACCTGCCTGGATGTGCTTCCTCGCTCCTCTCCTGCTAACGGATCACTCAAGGCTTTTGTCCACTTCCCGTGGATTGGCCCAGGAAATAGCCACTAGCTCCAAGTAGCTGCTGAGCACTTGAAATATGGCTAATGACACCGAGGACCTTAACTTTGTATTTTATTTCATTTTAATTCATTTACAATTAGAGACACATTCAACTCTGTTATTGGAAAATGTTTAAGTATGTTTGGAATGATTTGGTTTTGCAAATCTACCTTTCAACTGTTAATTTTATGAAATCTGAATACAGACCGAGTATCTTCTATGAAAAACTTAGCACCTGAATTAAGATTCCTACAAATGTAAAATTCACACTAGATTTTGAAGACAATACAAAAACAAGAAAGTAGAAGATCTCTTTATTAATCTTTTATAGTTTGCATGTTGAAATGATATTGAGTAGGTTGGGTTTAATAAACTATATTGTTAAAATCAATTTTACTTTTTTTTTTTTACTTTCCTAATGTGGCTACTAGAAAAATTTTACTTACGAATGTGGTTTGCATTATATTTTTATTAGACAGTCATGCTCCATATTCTAGATTCCTGAAGCAATCATCAGTACAGTTCATTCAAAACTTAACATATGCAACTTTTTTAAAAAAAAGTTTTATCTTTATATAAGAAAATCATTAACTGCTTTTAATCCCCAATGCCTAGCAGCAAATACTATTATTACCTGGCACCTGTTTTGGGCCTGGCACCTTGCCAGGTGCTTTACATGTTACCACACTTAATCCACTCAGCAACCCAGTGAGGTGTGGGCATAATTAGCTCCATCTTTTCGGACAAGGAAAATGAAACTCAGAGAGGTTAGGAGGTTTTACCAGGATATCAAGTATAGATACTTGAGGTAGCAGAGCTGGGATTTGAACCCACTGATGCTCTTTCTTGATAGGGATGGGCACATACGAAGTATCTGCTGTTGATGATGGCTCAAGTTCTAGTTTCTCCACACAGGCAAACTCTATTGTCCTGCTCGCCCCGCTGTGAACAGGCTACTTGATTGATGTCTATTATGTGATGATATGTCCTAATCACCCTGACCGCACACACACCTCCAGTTAGTTTAAGTCACTTAATAACCCATGATGTGGTATTATCCAGCCTTTCCAAGATAGCATAGTGTGTAGTAAGATTCAGGACTCTGGTTCTGACAAATGGGGCCAAAAGTCTCCTCTCTGGTCACTGCATAGGTCCCCACAGTCCCAGGGGGTTGGAAATCTAGTTCACAACCCTCAGAAATGCGGGAAAATGGTTTAGGATAGGCAAATGGCACATACTCATTTAAATTATATACATTTAGTGAGGCTTTACCATACACCATGCTAGACACCGAAGGTACAAGGTAAGTTAGCTGTGCCCTTGCCTCAAAAGGCCCACATTCTGATGCAATAGGTGATGGATGGGACAATTACAGCCTAGTGTGACAAGGGCTGTGATGGTGGGAAGTGAGGATGCCGTAGGACCTTGGAGGCCAGATACCTAAACTAGCCTGGGGAGGGGAAGAGGGGAAGGAAAGAAGGAAGGAAGGAAGGAAGGAAGGAAGGAAGGAAGGAAGGAAGGAAGGAAGGAAGGAAGGAAGGAAGTGGGGAAGGAAGGAAGCAAAGGAAGGAAGGAAGAGATGGGACAGAGGGAGGGTGGGCAGGAAAGGAGAGGGGGGCGGGGAAAGGAGTTGAGCTGGGGAAAGAAGGCATGCGGGATAGGAGCAGAGAGCCTAGCAAACAAAACAAGGAGAACTTTGGGTGTTTTCTACCACTGTTGGCCAAACTAGAAAAATGGCGGGCACTGTTGGGATGGGCACGGAATTCACCGAGAGTAATTTGTCAAAAGAAACATCTCCTTAAGGAAATGCTATTGTTCCGTGAGATTATTATGCTAAAGGATGAAGGGAAGGCTTTTCAGAAATATCTCCTAGGTCCTGGCTATTGATGAAGTGCGCACACTATTATTTGTTCCCTCATTTATGAAGATCTAATCATTAAGAATAGGGCCGTGGAGGGGCAAATCTTTTGTGGACAAAATTGTAGGTATATAATTTGTTTAGATTTTCTAGCAGAACTCATGTGTTTTCCAGGTGAGTCTATTGGGTAAATTATGTCTGTCCCAGGGGGAGTTAAATAGTCCTCAAAATTCTGATTCTTTAATTATTGTAACAAATTAGCTAAGAGTCTGTGACTTGCTCAATTCTCAGAGAGAAAACCCCCTAAGGCAACAGGTGTTAATCTTTTTTTTTTTTATATTAATTTTTTGAGGTTACATTGGGTAATAACATTATATAAACTTGAGATGTATAACAATATAATTTGCAAGCTGTACAGTCTATTGCATGCAGCCACTATGGAGAACAGTACGAAGGCTCCTTAAAAAATGAAGAATAGAACTACCATATGATTAAGCAATTTCTCTTCTGGGTATTCACTCCTAAAATATGAAAACACTAATTCAAACAGATATATGTACTCCTATGTTCCTTGTAGCATTATTTACAATTGCCAAGACATGGAAATAACCTAAGCGAGCACCGATGGATGAATAAAGAAGATGTGTCGTGTGTGTGTGTGTGTGTGTGTGTGTAACACTACTTAGCCATAAAAGGTGAAATATTGCCATTCATGACAACGTAGATGGATCTTGAGGGTATTATGCTAAGTGAAATATGAAAGCTGAGCACCCTTCTGTCCTCCTGAATACAGACACAGGCAGCCCTGCAGAGCTGGGCTGAATGCCGTGGGGGTGACTTCCTTCACTCTCCCTGAGGCCCTGAGCAGGGTGAACAGATACCTGGAGACTGGTCCAAACTCATTATGTGTCTGCTATTCTATAAAGTGCTCATTGACGTCTTGCCCAGGGTGGCCTTGGGAAGGGCAGTGACACCCCAGAGCTTCAGTGGGCTCTTACCAGAGGTGCATAGAAGTCCCCAACCAAGGACTGGCTGTTAAGTGATTTAAATGTAGTGTTTCAGCATTTCCCTATTGGGACTCATTCTAACAGCCCAGGAACACGGGTGTTTTTGAGTCTAGTTTAGACCCTGTGTCTGTAAAAAGGAGTCAGTTTAGATGCTATCTCATTGTATCTTCCTAGCCAGTATGTACTTAGCTCCAGGCAAGAGAAGTCCTCGCTTCAGCCAGTGCTTTAGAGGGTCCTGCTCTGGCCCTCTCCAGGTGCTGTCCCTACTCATGGGACAGCCAAGGGACCTGCCCAGAGTCTGGGCTTCCTGACCCCTCCCCACTGACCCAATGCCAGATACTCAAGATCTCAAAGTTCCTTATTTAATCAGTCCAAGTCTGTTCTTCTGAGCCTGTCTTAAGGGGACTCTGTACCACTAGTGTGCCCACCATCAGGCCTGAGGGCTATCCAGTGGTGGCTGTTGGTGGGGCCATGCACAGAGCTTGGGCATGTGGTCTGAGGCGTCTCCTCATTACCTATGACCTTGATGACATAGGTAGAAGTTCGTCAATTGGACAAGTAAACACTTGACAGAAGGAAGCATGATGCCATTGATTGGAAGCCTCCATTGTCATCTTATATACTTCCCCCAAGTACTCTGAGATTATTATACCCACTTTATAGATTAGAAGACAAAGCTCACGCTCTTAATTTACTGTGCTGTCATGTCCACCTGAAACTCTGCTCTCTGGTTGAGGTGATTCCTTATGCCCACAGTGCTGGTGGGAAATAATAAATCCCACCCATCTTCAGAGTTCGGATTTGGGGGGCCACCCCTTATACGCATATATTTTTCTCATTGTTGCCTTAGACTCTTTTGACCAGAAACACATCCAGTTGCGGGACACATGAGCAGCTGTGAGTGAACTTGAGCATAAAAAGAGAAGAGATACATTTAAATTGTAAACCACAGAAGGAAAGGCTCAGGAAAGATACAGGAGAACAAGCGGGCCATGACATGTTTCTAAAGTTTCAAAGAGCATTTAAGGAAGCCCGGTTGCTCCTTCCTCAAAGAATTTAAAACTAAACCTCTCATTTTGGACAGACACTGTGTGCATTTGTTCTATAAATTAATCGTCACGATGAATCTTTACATATAACTGCTCCCATTTTACAGACATGAAAGGCAAGGCTCAGGAGTGTTAACTGATTTCTCACCAAGTCCCCACCACCATGCTGCTACTGTGCTCCCTCTCTGGAAACAAAATGACTAGCAAACGCTCTGCTACGATTTGCACAGTTTACACATAAAAGTGGATGACCCTACTACTTAAGGGAATTTTTCAGATTATAGTTCTGTGTATTAGCAAAGAAAGGGAATAAAATCACATGTGCAAAATTTACTTGACACTCATAGAGCAGCTTCCCCTTGCTTTTAGTTCCTCCTCTCATCTTCTCACGGATGGGCCTGTCCCAAACTTCCCACAGCCAGGAGAAAGCTAATAACTAAAGCAAGAGAGGGATCTCGGTGACAGTATATCTTCTAGACATCAAATTCTGTGATTCCGACTCAGCAGCTGCTGCTTTTCCCTGAATGTGGCCATGACCCAGTCCTTCTTTTTCCTTAGTAGCTAACACAGCAGTTTGGAGACAGATATATTAATGACATTATTTGCTCTGGTAGCCAGCCTGCCACAGTCTGACAAAGGCCACGTGGACTATGTCTCAATGCCACTGGGTGACTGCTTAATGGTCAACTTGACCAGCTAACACACTCTGGCCTTTATACCGAGGCAAAGACTAGGTCTACAAGCCGTGACATGTGGTGCTAGCTGGCTAGCATGGTTCCTAGAGCGTGCTTCCTGGAAGTGGCAGGTCCGAGCTTGCTAATCCAGTGTTCCAAGAGAAAGAAAATTCCTGCTGGAACAGAGGATTTTAAGACACAGAAATAAACTGAGACTCTGCAGACTTAAACTTCCATGGAGAAAGAGAATTTATGTTAAAGAACTGTTACTCTTTCCGGCAAAGGGCAGCCCACTTACGGGCAGTAAAACATAAAAAGTATCCCTCATCTTTAATAGCTGTAAGGGGACAGAAAGGATAGGGACTGAGCAGGATGTTTTGAATTTCTCAGAAGGAATCTCAGATTTACAGGCAAAGCTTTGTACTTAGTGTTATATAAATAGATTGCCCATAAACGAGGTCGATGAAGTAAGCAAGATATAAGAGTTCCTATGCGTGCTGGTGTGTATCTTTAAGACAGCACAGGCTTCTGACTTTGGATAAACTGAGCAAGGTCACAGCTGGTCCACAGCAGCTCATGGATCTTTCTTGGAGGCTGAGAAATACATAACCAGTAATTAAAGTCATGTTTTCCATTAACAAAAACAACAACAAATCCACCAACAATGCAATTCCACATGTCTAGTTTCATATGAAACTTTCCACATGAGAGGCTTATTCTGGTAAGGGCACTATCAATTTCATTACAGAAAAGTTGCCTTTTCATATCTAACTCACCTTAAGGGGATGTCTCAGGCTTATCCACCACGTCAATATTGCCATGAGCTTCGCTCCGTTTTTCTTATTTCTACATCAGCCACCTGGAACATTTTACAAACCAGAGGCTGAGCTCAAAGTATGGAATATCTAACCAGAATCAGCCTGAGAGGTGGTAAGCTTTGAGATGGCAGTCGGCCTGAAAGGGAATGGAAAAACAGACCAACCAACGAACCAACCAACCAACCAACCAGCAGACCAGCAAAACTATTGGACTCTATGATATCTCATGATTCAGTACAGTTAGCGATTTGTTTCTTAAGTTCGAACGTCATATACGCGGGCATTTGGGACACTAAGACACTTTCAGTATATCAGAAAGAGCACTGGGTTCTGAATCAAAAGAGGGGGCACCTAGCCCTGGCCCTGTGACCCGCCAGGTTGAGTGAGGCTTAGAGCATGTCCCTTAATCTTGTGTTCTCCTCGGCTTCCTCACCTGTGGGGGCCATCCATTGTGAGCAGAGAATGAGGTAAAGTAGGCCAAAGTGCTTCGGGGCGTTAAAAATGTTACACAAGTGTAAGGGCTAGGGAATTCCCTTCATCTTCTCAGAGGGCAAGGAGGGTAGGAAAAGTCTATGCTTGTTTTCTCTGTGAGGGAGGATAAGAATTCACCTATTTTATATTGATCATGAGACAACAGAGTTGTGTAACAAGAACCTGGATGTGTGTCATCATCATTATTAGAAAATTAACACAAGGTTTAACCACCAGGTAATGTGGCTGCTTTTTAAATAAACATATCTCAGTGGGTGTTGTCCTATCCTGAGTAGTGAGTAGTCAGTCACTTGGCAGGCGAAACACTTATTTAAATAATATTTCCCATCATTCAAAAAAAATTTAACTCCTCTTGGAATTGTTCCTAGAGCCTCTGGCACATTCTTTGAATATGTCCGAGGGTGACAAAATTTTTGTCCTTTGAAGATAATATTGATTGTAAATAGCCCAAGTTAATTGACACAAAGGTTGGTAAATGAGCTAAGTACCACTTTTTTTTTTTTTTTAATTGGAAAAAAGCTGTGCCTATAAGGTAGGAAGCCTGTCTTTCTTCAGTCCCAACAGAAGGGTTACTACAAACTTTGGATTTCAGGAACTGGCAGTATTATTGTTGGAAAGGGCTTGTTCCATCCTAAGTTGACCACGTTAGAGGAGAAAAGCCGTTTGGAAATGTATTTCTACATTTTTAGTCACACCTTCATTATTTATCTTGCAAGACTGTTTGGCATTAGATTTTGAGTTTCCAGAGGGAAAAGAGCAACTAATCAACTCTTCGATCATTTTACCGCAGTTACTGAGGGCATCTGGATCCTTCATTTGCATATGGATTAACTAGCTAGTAATATAGATCAGGGTTTATTGGAAATATAGCATCCATCCAGCAGATTCAGTTCTTATCAATAGACCCTATACGCCCTAAAAAGTTTGGATTTTTTTTCAGTTATGAAAAATTCATCCAAAAATGAGAATATCACCAACGCTTCAGGTTACGCTGTAATGATTTTCGTGATATTTTAATTGATAGTTCTGACCTTATTGATTCATAGATATTGCCAGAGTAAATTTGCTTCTGGTGCAAATAATCTGTTAGTGTTATTTTAAAACAAACACAATCACACTTTCATTCATCGACTATTGCACATTGTTGGTACTTCAGTGTTAAATGATGCTGATAACTTTTCTTTTACAGGAAATATTATTTTCCCCGACCTCATTTTTTATTATGACAAAATTCATATAACATCAAATTCATTATTTGATCATTTTAAAGTGGACAATTCAGTGGCATCTAGTACATTCACTATGTTCTGCAACCATTACCACTATCTGGTTTTTAAACATTTTCATCACCCCAAAAGGAAACCCTATACCTATTAAGAAGTCACTCCCCATTCTTGCCTTCCCCCGCCCCTGGCAGCTACTGACCTGTTGTTTTGGTGAATCTGTCTATTCTGGACATTTTATAGAAATGGAACCTTGCAATATGTGGCCTTTTGTGTCTGGCTTCTTTCACTTAGCATAACGTTTTCTGGGTTCATCCATGTTGTAGCATGCGTCAGTACTTCATTTACTTTTATGGCTGAATAATTCCATTGTATGGACAGACCACCTTGTGTCGATTCATCCATTGATGAATATGTGGGTTGCTCTTCCCTTTTGGCTATTCTGAATAGTGCTGCCATGAACATAGGTGTACAATTTTTTTCTTTGAACACCTGCTTCCAATTCTTTTGGGTATATACCTAGGAGTGGAATTGCTGGGTTAATGGCAATTTTATGTTTAATTTTCTGAGGAAACTCCAAACCTCTAACTCATTTTTATGCTTACAATTTCAAGGTGGCTTAATTATCAGACAGTTAGAAGCAGTTGGCCTGCTGCAGCCAAACTCCCAGCTGGGCCCAAAGAGGTCTCTTTTTCAGAAACACTGATTAGAGCAGCTAGGCACAATCTGAGTCAAGCTTGTTCCAACGCAAGGTTACAGCAGGGCTTTGAACAGCTTTCTCTGCTGCTCTACGTGTCACAACATGAACTGGCTGGGCAGGAATACCCTCCTGCCTCCTAGGCATCCTTGGTTCTCCATTATGTTGCACATACTTTTGGAATAAGCAAAAAAAAAAAAAAAAAAAAAAATTAACTACCTAACTTACATACTTCCTTCCTCCCAGTTTTGCAGAAGAATTCAGATGAGAATCTGGAGTCCATGCAGAGATGATGATTGGAGGCCAATGCTCAGCAGCAGTTAGTCAGTCCTTTCTTGGTTGGAGAACAAGGCCTCCCCAACATCAGTTGAGACAACAGAGGTCTTCCATCCAGGACACTTTTCCCAAGCATTTTGCCTGAGGGCACCGACTGCTCAGTGATTCTGACCTTATCAATACAGTTACAGTTACAGAGCTGAACCAATTCCACTGTGCATATCACAGATTTTCTGCCCTATGTGTTTGGCCAGGACAATCAAAGATGGTCCTACTACAGGCATTGTTTACTGCAGCCAATTTATTGAGTCATGAGACTCCCTCAGCCATTAACCCGACCCTGACAGTAAGCTGATCAGCACTGATTCTTCAAAAAATTTAAACCTGTTTCCTGAGCTTCTCAGGGTGCTGACCTCTTACCTCAACTATCTAACACATAGGTAGTTCTGAGTTACAAGAACCCGGGTCAAGGAGTATTTGTGGTTGTACTGCCAAAAAGAGAAACAGGCCAAAATGGCTTTTTCCACTTGAAACTAAATACTAAGAATGAAGAAGTTGGCTTCCGGGGTTCTTGCTGCACAGTCTCTCTGCTAACCCAGCTGTCACTTGTTGCTTGTCTCCTGGCAGCCTTTTCAGGTGTCCTGGCCTGAATCTGCCATCAGGACAGAAAAAAGTCCCTTGGCTGGTCATATCCTCTCTAATCTGGCAGGAAACCTAAAGTTTGCCTGCTCCCGTGCCGTTTGCTTATCTGCTTCCTTGTAGGGAAGAGTCTGCATCACAGCGTCCGGTTTAGGGGGATTTTTCACCATGACCTCACCCTGCTGCAGCTACCATCCACTGATTTCGGCGTGGCAGCTCGGGTGGGAAGCCATATTAATGAAACATTAACGATCCTTCCTAGCACATCTCGGATAAACTTCAACTCCACTTCTTTTTCCTAAATGGGGTGTGGGTGGGGCGTCTTCGCAGGGGTCTGAGACTACCAAAAATAGCTCGGTGGGTGGATTGATGACGTTTGGTTATCGCTTGGGGCTTGGGAAGGCAGGATGTCAAGGAAACCACTTAAAGAAAATGCACCCTAAACCCTCCAGGCTCGCGCCAGCTATTTTTAAAAATAAGTTTCCAGCGAAAGGCTTGGAAATAAGGCGCGCGAACGGTGACAGCAGGCGGCAGGCAGGAAACCTCAGAGAATGAGAGGCTAAGGGGCCCCGTCGGGGACCAGGTTTCGGTCCTCCAGGGTCCGGGAAAATTGCCCTTCTGCCGGTAAGCGGGCGCAGCTACTTAAAGTAAAACAGAAAGTCGGGCGCAGGAGGCGCGCGCCCAGCCCGTGCAGAGATCACGTGACCACACGCCCGCGCGCACGCGAGCTGGAGCGTGATCCGCCGGCGCGGGGGAGCGGCCGCGGCGTGCGTGCGCGCCCCCGGGAGGCAGCGGGCGCGTGCACGTCCCCCGGGCCACCGCCCCTCCCCGGGCCCGCCCTCCTTCCCTCCCTCCCGGGCCTGGCCGGCCCGCCCTGCCCGCCCTGCGAGTCAGTTCACTCGTTCCCTCCCTCCCCCGGCGCGCTCGGGCCGCCACAGCGCTCCCCGCCTTCGAGCCGCGGTGCCGGAGTCGTCTGCCGCCCGAGGAGGAGGTGGAGGGAGCCGGAGGGGCCCGCCGAGGTGGCGGCGGCGGCGGCGGCAAGATGGCGGACTTCCTGCCGTCGCGGTCCGTGCTGTCCGTGTGCTTCCCCGGCTGCGTGCTGACGAGCGGCGAGGCCGAGCAGCAGCGCAAGTCCAAGGAGATCGACAAATGTCTGTCCCGGGAGAAGACCTACGTGAAGCGGCTCGTGAAGATCCTGCTGCTGGGCGCGGGCGAGAGCGGCAAGTCCACCTTTCTGAAGCAGATGCGGATCATCCACGGGCAGGACTTCGACCAGCGCGCGCGCGAGGAGTTTCGCCCCACCATCTACAGCAACGTGATCAAAGGTGCCGGGCGGGGGTCGGAGCCGGGGGACCGACCGAGGGCCGGGGCCGCGGCCGGGGGCGGCGGCCGGCGCGGGGCCGGGCACCGCCCTCGTTCTCTCTGTCCCTGGCAGAGGACCGGGCCCAACGGGCGGGCGGGCGGGAAGGGGGCGCGCCCCGGGTACCAGCGCTGCCTGCCCCGGGGTGCCCTTGTCCCCGGGCACGCTGGGGCGCCCCGCTTTCCTTCTTGACGCCCGGGCGGCGGCAAGGCAGGTCCCCCACTCCCCACCCCGCCGCTCGCCTTGTCCCCTCCGGGAGGGAAGTGAGGCTAGCCAGGTGCCCCGGGGTGCGGGGTGATCTCTCTTATCTCCTCTCCAGACGAGGCAGGAAGACCCGAGAGCCAGCCCCATCCCTACACCCCACCCATCACCCCGGCGCTGCCTGCCCAGCCTTGCCGCCCTGGGTGGGTGACCCGTGTCACATGGGGTCGGTCCGCTCCCATCTCACTGCTTTCTTACGGCCGCCTCCTGAGCAAGAGAGTTCTGGAACCGTCGCAATAAGGAAACTTTTGCCGGAGACAATGGTCAAGGGCGAAGGGTGATAGCCCCTGGTCCCTTTTGGGCAAGAATATGAAACTTGAGGGTGACATGTTTACTGTTCTGGCATCTGGGAAGAATAGACCCATACAGTTAGTCTAAAAAAATTAGCATCGGTGGTTTTTCTCCCCAGTGTCACGGTCGGGCAGGATGTTTGCCTGTAATCACTATGCAACACGTTCCACTCTCGTTTTTTTGCTTAATAACTGGGGGCGGGAGCAAGCGGCCGGGGTGGGGTGGGGTGCAGAGGGTACCGCCACTTGCTATGATTTAACTTGTGCATCGGAAGAAAGAATCTTTGGCCAAAAAGTAATACGGAACCTGTACAGGTAGTCAGTGAATCAGTGTCAGTTTGGGTCATAGACACTGTTGCTATTTGGAAATGTTTAAAAAGTTAAATTTTGTTCTTAAGTGAAAAATACACAAGACTTTTATTTCTGGGCTCTGAATTAGAGAAGATGGTTTTTCTTTTGTCATTGAACAATAATTAGCACTTACCTTTCTTAGTATCAGATATTTTCTACTTTACGAAAAAAACATTTTTGCAAAATTGAGATACCGAGCCTGATACTTCAGGTACATCCAGATTCTCCTTATTTCACCTGGGTAGCAATTATGTAGGAGTTAGCAACAGATTTCAGGTCTTTTCAAGCAGTGTTTTTTTAAATGTGATTTTGTCATTGTTCCAGAACTATCTAAGCATCCCTTTTCGGGTCAATTTTCTCTCCCAGGACTGAGTTAAGGAAAACTGTTAGGGGGTTGGGGGAAGTTTTGAGGGGGAGTAGTGTCAGCAGAAGAGCACTAGGTCAGGAGCTCACAGACCACAGGGAGCTCTCAGCCCTAGTACCTCTGTAGTTAAGTTGTACAAAACAGTTGTATTTATCCTATTTTAATGTTTAGTACAAAACTAATTAAAGTCTCTATCAAGGCCACAGACTCCACCTTGCCAGCCCTTAATTGAAGGTACCTTTGTATCCTGATGCTGAACATAAGGAATTATGTCAGTGAATTGAGTTGATATGTTAACTGATTATGAGCCAGATAAACACCGGGTTCTTAAATGTGTCCTAAGTGTGACCTACTTTGAGCATTGATTATGAGATGAAGTCAGTAGACACCTACTTTTTTGGGGTTGACATGATCAGAAAATTAACAGCAAAAGTTTTTCAGTTATCCAAATGACTTCTTGATAGTTATGTGACTGTTATGGATTAAAGGTGTAACAGTTTAGTGATAGAAATGTTGTTTTCAACTGATCTCTATGAGTTGAAACGTTTTTATATATTTTTCATATTTGGTCCTCCACCCTTTTAGGGAAACCTAAGCCCATCCTGTGACTTACACTTATTTGAAGCTTGGTATGGTACGGGTTTTTTGAGTTTTGAATGTGTTTCAAGACAACTCGGTGTTGGATTAAATAAGCAGGGAGTTCAGAGACCAAATAGAACACAGCAAGAATGTTTGGTTCTCGGCATTTCGTAAATGTCTTTTGAGGGTCTCAGAAAATGTTGGTTGCCGCCATTTTCTTCAGAGCCTGAACATCAGGCTCTGCAGCATAATTTCTCTTCACTAGTTTTGGTTCTCTTGTGAATACCTTCTACTCTGAAGTTATTTTATAAATTTTTACATAACTGAATAATTTAATTTTTTAAGCTCTTCGAGAAGTTACGGGTGTCTGTTTTGATGTTTTCATTTTTGGAGCGGGTGGACTTGGAGTAGTTAAGAAGTTTAGGAGAATAATACTGGAATAGAATCTGTGACACTAATGACTCCTGTCACTTTTTTTTTTTTCTTTTAACGAAGGTATGAGGGTGCTGGTAGATGCTCGAGAGAAGCTTCATATTCCTTGGGGAGATAACTCAAACCAACTCAACGGAGACAAGATGATGTCATTTGACACCCGGTCCACCCTGGCGGCACAGGGAATGGTGGAAACTCGAGTTTTTTTACAATATCTTCCGGCTATAAGAGCATTGTGGGCAGACAGCGGCATACAGAATGCCTATGACCGGCGTCGAGAATTCCAGCTGGTAAGAGATTTCTTTTAAAATCTTTTAGTTTAATGATATTTATTAATATCTGAGTCTAGCACACCCTTGTCACTGACTTCCACAATATAACGTATCTGTGCGGAACTGTAGCCTTAGAAATTAAGATAGCTATGTAGATGAGCTTTTACTAAGGAAGATAAAAATGAGATAAACCCCATAGATTTGAAGCTATTACATATAATTGGTCATTTTCCTTTTTGAAAATAAGATCGTAATTAGTTTCGTAGGTACTTCTAATTTCGTTCTTTTGAAAGTAATTTCCTCCCAATTACAGCAATAATATTCATTCTTTAAAAAATCGACCTTTTACTCTTGGACTAAGAGTTAATAACTGAACTAGGTTCACATGTGCTATTTAGTCTTTAGAGGTACTCATTTTATGATGCAGGTTAACATAGAGAGAGATTAAAGTCCTGAATGTTTGTCATTGTGCTTTTTATATATTTGCATTCTGTTTTTGCATTTTTTTTAAAGGCTTGTAAGCACATTTAACAAAATGTTCCTTCTTAAGCAACAATAAAAAAAACTGCAGTTATTTTTTGGACCTCTGTTTTCACATGGGAAGCACCTAGAATTTATTATATATTTTTTTCTACTTTGTTTTAAATAAGAGTACCCGTAAAACATTGTAGTTTTTACAAATCTTTGAAGGGAGAGCAGAAGAGAAAGGATTCAATCTAGGTTAAAGATCCAAAGATAATTGAAATAAAATTTTTTTTTAAATCAAGTGCTTTTTAATTTAATTGTGAATGCTTTGATTGTATTCTAGGTTTTATTTGCCAAAGACTGGAAAGATCCCAGGAATGATAGCAATCTAGACTGTATGCAATTTGGAGGTAGTTTAGATCTAAGTGTTCCACTGTAGTATGGTCAAAATAAAGTGACAGTTAAAAATGAAACTGCTTAGAAAGTTGTTTGATGATGTCACTGGCATTAAAACGATCCACATTTTGGAGTGTGGCTACAAAATGAGGTACAGCCAGTAGTCTTTGCTGTTACCGTCTGTACTCAGCAGTCTTGGCTATTAAAAGTTCTAGAAAGGTGTTTGATAGCTTTTTCTAAAACTGATACCTGAATCTTTTCTTTCTCTGAATTATGGCTCTCCTGCACATCATACAGCCTAGTACTTGATTATGTGCTGTTTTGTATAGTTTTCTTCTTTGGTGTACGTATCTTGTCAAGTAATTTGTCTCATAATGAAAGGCAGAGACTTTCTCACGTTACTGTTGTAATTGAGTAGCCGGAAGCATGTGTTGAAAATTATGAATTTAACTTAATAAGTGACCGCTATCCAATGCTCAAACTTACGGTTAATTTTTGTCCTTTGGTCAGTATTATGTTATTTTTGGTAGTCTTGCATAAATTCCTCCACACACCCCTTGTCTCCCTTCACCCTCTCTCCTGTTTTTAAGTGCTATTTATTCTCCTTTCTTCTTAGTTCATTTTCTTTCTTAACAAACCATACTTTCCACTATAAGTGTTCTCAGGATGATATCCTTCCAGGTTAGAGAAGAAGCATTCGTCTGTAACAGCGTACAGTACATAAGGGTGAATGAATAAATGACTGTACTCTAAAGTTCTCTGTAGGAAAGTTCCATACGTCCATTCAGTTGAGGGTGGACTTCATGACCTTCAATTTGGACCTTCATGTCTAAGAACCTCATGTCAAGACTGTCTTGTCATTGTGGAGAAAGCATTCCTAAAGTGTTTACTTACCATTAAGAACAAGTAGGGAAGACCACTCAGGATGAGGACTTTGCATTTTCTTGACTTGAGCCAGCTGATGCTGTGGGAGCAAAGCAGGCGTCACGGGCAGGGAGAGACAAGTTCCAGACATACTTTTTCTTGATACAAAGTAGGGACACAAGAAAAGAGGAACAGGGCAAGATCTAATTTTAAACTCTTGGAAAAAAGGGATTTTTTTCCTGTGTGTGTCCGCAGCATTTTTAATGGCACCTGGCACATATTGTAGGTGCTGAATTATTACATCGAATTAATGACTCTCATACTTTCGGATGTAGTGTGGTACTTGGCGTAGTGGTGGACACTGAGAAGGCACTTGGCTCATTTAAAGTTTTTCTCAAAGTCATCTTCAGTTCCTTCTCTGGTCTGCATACAGCAGATTCCCGAGTCCTGTCTTTTCTACCCCAGCAAAGTCTATTGCTTCCATTTTCTCCTTTCCATTATTGTTCTGGTACCTATTGCTTGTAATTCCAGGTGATCTTGGTCAAATTAGTATGGGGTTGCTCAGAAAACTTGCTCATTTTCCATTGCCTGCAGAACATAGTTCAACTTCTTTATGTGAGTCAGGACTAGCTAGCTGACCTTCGTGTGATTCCAACAATATGTTTCATTTGACCACTGCACGAACTGCGAACTGCGTTACCCCTCAATTCCCACAGACCCCGATGTTCCGCTTACAAGGCTGTCTTCACTGAATCCCTCCGTCAGGGTGTGTCTGTTCATTAGGTCCTACCCCTCACTTAGAACAGTGGTAATCAGGTTTTAGTGAGACAGTGTAGCTCATGGACCCCTTGCATCAGATTCACTGGAATGCTTGTTCAATACAAAACAGAACATTCTGAGACTTCACAGGAGGACCTGATTCAGGAATCTGGGATGGGACGCAGTGATCTGAATTTTTAGCCACAGCCATAGGTGGTTTGGGTGAATTTGTACCTCGGCCACAGTGAGGAACAGTGCCCCAGGGCCGAAGCTTGCTGCAGTCATCCTGGCTGGAACGCCTCTGCCTTCTCTGGCACCTGCCCTCCGTGGTGTGCTTGTGTTCTAACCCTCATCTGCTTGCCTGTGTTCGAATTATTTGCAGTCCCCTTTGGGTCTCCCACCAAAGTAGAACCAAAGTAGAAGCCTCTTTGGTGTGTCTTGCTTGTCTTTTTCTCTCTCACTAGCATGGGGCCTGGCACTTATTTTATTTCCTCATTTTTTAAACATTCTGAATTACAAGATTCTTTTAGAAAAGAATATCCCACATTCAGTTCCTTCCAGGAAATATAGATTATTTCTCTATGCTTCTTAATTTTCCGGGAGATGGGACATCCTTGTATTATAGAATCATAATTTTTTTTGTTTTCTTTAACAATGTATATTCTTGACTCTTTGATAGAAAAAGTAAACATCGGGAGAAATGGGAGGAGTTAGATAAAATTAGCCATTTTTGCTTTAATGATTAAACTTAATGCAAATTGAATTAATTATTAAACTTATTAATGCAAATTGAAAAGCAAGAAAATGGAGACAGTTTTTAAGCCTCACTATGGCTTTTTTGTTTCAGATGAGTGACTGCCTTGTAATCAGTCTTTGGGACAAGGGCTAGAGTAGTGATATCACAGCTTAGGTTTTTAGCAGGCCATTCGTTTGTTAGTAATAACTTTGGTGCAAACATGAAAGTTTTTTTTTCCCCAAGTTCTCAAAGGCAAACATTTCCTTTTCTGGTTAGTTTCAGTATGGCTAAGCTAAATAGCTTACTGTGGAAAAAGAAAAATCTAATATATTAAGGTGCCATTCTAGTTTTTATAAACTAGCACACTGAGCATAAAAATCCCAAAAAGTGGTCTCTTAGTACTAGATTAAATGTTTGTAATGCTCCACTTTGGCTGTACATTCACTATATATAGCCTGTCATTATACTAACGAGACACCCTCTCTTTAGACAAACCTCTTATGTGACAATAGGGAATTTGGTTAAGTTAGATGACTAAAGAAATGGGAGTCTAGGGTTGGCTGGGAAATGTTACAACTGGAGCTCTGTAGCAAAACTAACAAAATGACTTGGAATCACTGCCAATTATAGTTATTTGTACAGAAATATAAGCAAAATTTTATAGAACTAGTTATACAGGGCAGGAAAGTATGACACTGGAAGGAACACTCTAGAGCTTCATAGTTTCTATAAACACTTTAACTTTGTCAGCATTAATACAACTTCCTGTAATGACCAGTCTTTCTTTGTAGTCCCTGAAACCAGAACTGTTTGTTATCGTGGTACCTTCAGCTAGACTTAATTTTTCTTAAGTAGTACAGTTTGTACTTGATGATAATTTTCTCTAAGCCTATGTAACTTATTCATTAAGACAGAGTTCCTTCAGTCTGTATAACAAAGTATTTAATCTCATGCATTGGCTGCTAAAAAAGAGCTGAGTGTTAAGTAAAATAAGAACTTTAGGCTGTGGTAAAATACTTATTTATTTGTACTGCAGCATGGGTTTGAAATACTATAGAGTTAGAGGCATTGGTTTATTCTTTAAGCCTAATTTGAATTTGCTTTAAAAAGTGAATCAATTACTGCTTTTAGTTGTGAACTATTATTATGTTTCTGTTGGAGGATTTGGTTCATTTTCTCTATGAATAAAATCAAAACAGGACTTTGATTTCAAGTTGCTAAACACCTGTTGTTTAACTGATTCTAGGGCTGAGGTGAAATATTTCCGTTTATATAACATCAGGATTATATATAACATTTAAGAGATTGTAGAGGTTTTAACATTCAGGTCTCTATAGATAGCATTTCCTATCGGTGAATTTGATCAGATGTAGGAGTGGTTGCATTTATCCAGACCTCGGGAGCCCAGCGCTGTACTACTGTTGACATCAAAAACAGGGAGGCTGTCTTGCCATGTGCATAATACAACTTCCTGAGATCACATGTACACATATACATGCATACACAAGTATATTCCTTGACATGTTGTGTTTTATTGATGCGTTCATGTTTTTATCTTATTTCGGGGTGGGGGAGTAGAAACTGGTATGTGTGGGCTCTAGGTGCTGAAGGGGGATTGTAAAACTGCTGGTTTCTATATATCCTTTTATTGCTAAACAAAGCTAGTGTGATACAGCAATTTATGTTGCTCTGAAAATGTTTATTAAACAACTAAGGGATGAAGCAAGGAAATCATTTTGTTATGAAAACCAGATATTAGTTTCAGAATTCTTTTTTAGAGAGTGGACCTAACACAGGAGAAAGATTCGTGAGCTTGCTTTTAACAAAAGCATAATGGTCAAAGGACTCCCTAGATTGTTATTCCCCATTGACCTTTCACAAATAGGGAGCAACCCAACTAAGTTGAAGTATCTGGTCATTTTAGCTCCAAACCAGTGCCAGTTTCTTCCTCCAGAAAATTAAAGTCCTGATAATTATATAAATTTTTAATACCTTATGTTTTATCAAAATGCCTTTGTACTTTTCAAAGCTCTATCATAGGCGTCATCACATAATCCTTTAAAAATGAGAGAGAAATAGAATATATGTTATTGTCCCCATTTCACAGGTTAAATTCAAATGCAGCTAGGTTCCTTGATGCTTCAGAAAGCAGAGCTAGTAAATGATGACAGGATAGACCCTGGAACCCAGACCAACTCCTGGTCCCCACTAAGCCATTTTGCAAGAACTAAAATATATCCATGGAGCATTTTTTTCCTTTCATTTCCAGCCTCTTTTGACCAACAGCCATACACCGAAATATTACCACTCTCCTTAAAGATCTACCACATTATTATTTTAAATACATGTAAAGTTGTATTCAGAATACATAGTATAGCATTGATATTCACATTCTTTTTATATTCTCAACTTTCGTAATATCCTTGTGCCATTCCCTTTTTATTTAATTAACTTAGATTATAGTTATGATATAAATAATCTTAAAAGACATTTTGTGGTAAACTTACTAACTTAGAGTGGTACAGTTCATCCTAACCACCATTCATCAAGGTAAAGGCTGTTTGAGTCTTCCTTGAAAACCAAATGTACTACTAGTGATCCTCAATTGATGTTCCACCAATGAACATGGTTTTTATTTATTTTTATTTTATTGTGGACATGGTTTTTAATGTACCCTGAAAAATAAAAGTGTAATGACAGCCAGTTACCTGAAAGGAAGCCATATATTGATGTAGGAAAGTGTCATTTGGAAATGGGCACATACCTGGCCTGCAGTTGCTCTCGGTTTGGAGAAGGGGATAGCAGAACATTTTATTCCGTTACTTCTGTGAGCTGCTTTGCAGTGTTTCTCGTGTGATTGTCACAGGTTTCCTACTACTTAGGAGCATTCCAGAGTGCAGTTTGTTGCAAATTTTTGTTCCAGTTAGAAATTACCTACTTTGTTAAGTGTATATATTTCTGGAAATTAACAGTGATTTTTATTTCTTTGTTTGAAAGAACTTCATTTTTTCTAGCTACATAATACAATTCACTTTTGTCTATATGGTGATTTTTTTTTTTTTTTTTTGCAGGATGTCTTTTTTTCAAGAGAATTTGTTTCATCCATATTAGCAGAGCATTATTAGACTAGACTGATATGGATCAAGGAAATAGTTTTGTTTTGAGAACTGACTTCGTTGGTCTTTGCTAAAGTTACCAATCTGCTACAGTGATAGCAGTTGTTTTATATTAATCTTTCAAATTTAATATCTCTTCTGGCAAATCAGATTTAAAAAATTTTCAATCCGTGCAGTTGGTGCACTTTTCGTCCCCAACTACTCTATGATAGATGCAAAAACTTGAGTAGAATTACTCTTCGTCGATTTATTTTGATTTTTGATCTCAGTCACAAGAGCCGTGTGCTTGGTTTTGCTATGTGAAACTTAGTGTCTTCCAAACAAATTAGACATTCAAATTTGTTGATCGACTTTACATATTGTAAAACATATTTACAAATGCTTTTATTATGATCTTAAATTTGATATGGTTTTCTAAAGTAGAACTAAACGGGCAGACAGAATTTGTGTCCTGGCCGTGCCACTCACTGGGTGAACTTGAGCAAATCCCTCGGTGTCTCTGAATTTCTGTTTCTCAGCTATAAGGTGAGGACGATTGGGGGACCTAGTATTGTATGGATTACATGAGATAACATGTGAAGTTTTTGGCACAGTACCTGACACGTATTAATCATATTATTAATTAACATTATTTAGCCATAAGTGCATAAACCATAAGCATAAAATAAGGTACCATAAGCTTTGATTTGATTAACTCTCTAAACTTGATTACTTATATAAAAAATTCTGAATTCTAGATAGCACAGAATGTGATTTACATTCTCATTAGACCATATGTTGCCTCTAATAAAGCATATCCAAGAGATTTGAGATTTCCATATTACGTCGGTTCTTGTTGCATTCTCACGTCACTTTGCTTGATTTTCAGTTTGAGGTGTAGGTGAAATTAGACGAGTCCTTATCTTCCTGCTGGAGGTGTGGTGAGATACCGTTGGCATGTGTGCAGGTGCTCTGCCGCTCCCGCTGAATGTGCTGCTTTTCTTCTCCTCTCCCTCCTCCCCTGTCATGACCTTCCACCTGCACACAGGTATATTCTTTCCTTTTCTGCCATTTCCTGTCCCGTGGTGGGCAGAGGCTTTGCGAGTATTCGGGTTAAAGAGGGTTTCTTTTTCCAGGGTAAAAATTTTTTTATATTTATAAAATGCAGAATGCTTTTTTAAGATTTCATGTTACTTTTTAAGAGATTTTATAACTTTTGACCATTTTGGTTAAAAAAAACCAAGTCTAACAGAATTCTTATTTTTTCTCATGGAGCAAATTAGCAAATTTCACATTTACTCCCCTAAAGAAAAAATATTTTATTGATTTTGGCATTTAAAAACAATGTTAGCCAACAAACAAAACTTTTAAAAATCCCCATCCCCGAAAAATAGTATAACAGTTTCTTTGGGTTCTTTGAACTGGAGCAGCTATGTTTAGCCTGTTAATAGGACATTTCTCTTTTAACTCTTCTAGAAAGATTAAAGAAAAAGAGCTGGAATAATGAATAATTGGGGCAAAAGACTTTCACTTTCCTCTTCAATATTCTGGTTATTTTCCTATTCCCTGGGTAGGCTTTTTTAAAATTGTTTTTCTGTCAAATAGGACAATCTGCCTCAATAGAAGTTGTATAGAGGATTTGTCATCTTATAGCATCATGCATTTTTCATTTCGGTTTCATGGTGTGAAGTGCAGTTGTATCCATTTATTGATAATTTAAAGAAAAGAAAAATTCCTGGGAGCTATTAGCAATGAGCAACTGCACTGGGTTTTCCAAGTTGCTAGGGAGACTCCCAACTCTGCTACACGAGGCCCAGTAAGTGAGAAGATATATGCGATTATACTTTAGACAAATTGATTTTCAAATGTAAGATGGTCTCTAAATTCATTTTTATTGATTTTTAAAAAACTAATACGTAATCGAATGCTGTGTATTCACAAAGCTGCAAATACCGTTTATTACAGTTGAAATGGTAAAAAAAAAAAAAAAAAGTAACATGATTTAGTCTATGGAGTTAAAATGTTACAGTACAAACAATTTGCTATTTTTAACTTATTAACTTGCCACATTTACAATAGAACTCTCTTTATTAGCTACAGCTTCAAAAATGAGAGGGATTAAGTGAGGAGCAGATGTGAAAGGCAAGGAGGCAAGGAGGCCTTGGCTCGCAAATCTCAGGGGCAAATCTCAGGACGTCTCTTATTCTTTCACAGGTCAGGTAATGGTTAACTGGCAGCTTTCTGCAGCCATTCGGTAACATGGTACTGTTAATGAGCCAGGCACTTTTTCTCAGGCTGGGTATTTGCTGGTGAACCAAATGAAAGTAATCTCTGTTCCCCTCTATCTGAGATGCTAGTTGGAGGAATTTATATTAAATAGGCAAATAATCCCACAGGTGATAAATGCTCTGAAGAAAAAGAAAAGGAAGCAATGATAGAACAAGAGGATGGTCTGAGGCAGTGGACATTTAAGACCCTGTGGGTAAGAAAGGCTCAGCCAGGCAAGGAGAGGGAAGAGTTTGATATGAAGGAGGACCGTGTGTGCAGGGCCTGAGGTGGGGAAAGCTTGCTGGAGTGTGGGAATTGGTGGGAAGTGAGGAGAGAAGACGGTAAATATTTGTCGAGAATCTTTGCACTGTTCTGGCTGCTGAGCAGTTCCAGAGTTAGGTGGTAGCCATAGCGACATAGAGAAGACTGGATTCAAGTATTAGGGTATGCTTTAGAGAGAATCACTGGGATTCTAATAGATCGGATATGAGAGGAGGGAGCGAGGCATATGTTAAGTGACTCGGGTTTCTGGTTTTAACAATCAGATGGATGATGGTGCTTTTTAATGTAATGAATAGACTGCAAGAAAAGAATTTGAGAGGTAAGATTACGGCTTTAATGCATATTAAGGCTTTAAGAGATATTAGATTGAGATCTATGTGAGACATACGTGTGGAATCAAGTAGAAGGTCAAAAGCACGAGTCTGAAATCCAGAATGGAGCTTTCAGCTAGAGTAGAGAGTTAAGAGTCATTTGTATTCAGGTGATATTTAAAGTCTCTAGAATGCATGCAGTTACTCAGGAAAGGGATATAAAATGAGATTAGGGCTCAAGGTAGAGTTTTGAGGAACCGTCAACCTTTTGAGAATGTTCAGAGGAGGAGATGCCAGCAGAAATGGCCAGAAAGGTAGGAGAAATTCCAGAACAGTTAATGCTGTGGAAGCTAAGAAAGTGTTTCAATGAAGAAGAACATGGCTAACAGTGCCACATGCCACTGAGAGGTTTTGTAAAGACTACCACGTGCGTTATTTTGGCAAGAGGGAGGTTATTGCTGACGGTGGCACGTGACGTGGTGAGGGAGAAGCCAGGCTGGAGGGCTGGGAGAGGGAAGAGAGGTGAGGAAGTAGAGGAGTTCTGCTTGAAATTAAGCTGACTGTCCTCATTTCCTTTCTGCAGTACTTTCAACCACCTGGCTTAGTAAGTTGGGTTTTTTAAAGCTCAAGAGAGGACATTGTGCTTATCTTAAGCAATTTCTTTGAATCTCACTCTCAGAAGAAGAGTTAATATCATTAATCCATTAGGCCAGGCAAACACAGACTTTCACACTTTGTATTTGATTGTTTTACTTATGACCATTTCTTGTTTAGTGAGGGCAATAGCTTGATTAGTTAAACACATGGCACTCATTCATTCCTTTGTTCCTTCTGCAAACATGTATTGAATACCTGTCCCATACTGTATCTGGGGACCGAAGAACTGCCTGTGTGGCTGTCTTAATGGAGGCTCTCGATCTAGTGGGAACAGAGTCAACCCAACAGTGGTTGCAAATGGTCATGATAAATGCTTCAGTATACTGCATTCATTGCTTTTCCGGCAAGAACACGCAGAATCATTAAGTGTTTACTAACCTGGAAAAGACCGAAGAGAGCATGTAGTCCAGTTAACTTCATTTTGTACATAAAACAGGTCCATGGAAGTTCAGGTTACAGCTTGTTTTGGTGAGAGCCGTGATTCAGACTCAGGGCTGCAGGACTCCGTAGTCCATGTCTGATGTTCACTGTCAGCCATGCTTTCCTGCATTCCTTAGTGACACAGTTAACCAAACAGCGACTTGGAAATAGGAACTGATATAACTATAAATTTTGAGCTTCTCACCTTCGTTAGTATTTAGAAACACTCCCAGGTTGCCTTGCTTTGCCATCTTGACATGATGGCTTAGTGGATGGGGAGGGGAATATAAGCCGGTCGTGGAGCATCTGTGCTAATGAGAGAGGCTGGGATGATGGATTGAACACTAACCTGGAAATAAAGTGATCTGGGTTTTCCTCTCACATGCTATGTAATTCCTTTATTAATGTTGATAGTGTTAATTGATATTGATCATTGTGTAATGTTTGAGTTGTGGGGATTTCAGGATATGTTGTAACACATTATAGAGCAGGACTTTTCATTTGGTGTTCATCACACGACTTCTGGGTATTGTGAAGTGCTCTTCAGGCCCCTCTATTTAGATAGCAGGGGAATTGAAACTGTATTTGGGAAGTATGACCTGGTGTTGGAAAACTATTTTTTTTTTCTTTTTAACAATTGAGTTTGTGTGTGTGTGTTCTGTTTGTTTTTTTGAGGGGGGAGAACCAAATATTTATTACTGAAAGTTTCTAGTTCTGGCAAAGCTAAATATTTCTTTATATACTGTTGATATTGTATATGATTGACCCTTTTCAGAAAAGTATTTTATCTTTGAGGAATTTCTCAAAACTCTAAGCTTTTTAGTGTTAATGTGAAAACTGAAAAGCAGGAAAGTTGGTTTTTGAGGGAATTATTGACTCCAGAATGCAGATTAGTTTGATTTTTAAAGTTTAAATTTTAAAACTTATCCGTTGAAGAAAATCATTTAGTTAGCCACTGTTACCCCGAGACATCTTTGTTGACCTTTTGCTGTCTTTTCCTTCCGGTATTTGAATACAAGATTGGGTGCTGGGGTAAACTTTTCTGTACTTTCTGTACAATTTTATATCCTGTTCATTTAATGTTACAACATTAGCATTTCCTGGAGGAGGTGATTTTTCTCAGAGAACTGGTAAGGCATTCTTCTAGAAATGGATGTGAAAATTTGACTTAAATGGAAAATTCCTGTATTTTTTTTTATTGAACAGAAAGTGGTGATGCTAATTGGTAACATAGAATAAATATGGGATAAATCTTGCCGTGTTGTTATACTTTCGAGTATTATGCTATCATGTCAAAGCTATCCCATCTCTGCAGTAAACTCCTTCCTCACATTTAAAATTTGTTTCATTTTTAAGAAGAGACTTAAAAGAAATGCTGGCCTTCACTCTGAAACCTGTATTATTTTAAAGAAGGGGCTATAATTCTTATAAAGCCTTTTGAGAATAGTTGATACTTTCTTAAGATAACAAAATTGAGTAGCTTGTAATTAGATAACATATACATAAAATACAGATGTATCAAATGGTTATTAGACATATAGCTAAGTTTTTTCTCTAGGATAAAACAATAAAATAAGGCTCTTTTTTGTGACTTCTGTAGTAGAAGAATTACTAAGCTGCATGGCACATTTTTATTATCTGTGAGTTGGAATTTACTGGGACTATAGGAATACTCTTAGAGAAACTAAGATTATTAGCCTTAAATTATTTTAGTGACATCTAATTGAAAAAAAAATGATATAGAAAGGAATTTATTAATTCGTGAGCAATGGCAAGGAAAGGACAGTTTATAAAACAAAGTGATAATTCTTTCCAAAAATCTTATTTATAATTTTTCTCACTAGTTTGTTTTTATAGCTTATATGTTAGAAATAATTGAAATTAATTGTCTACATTCAACAGGTACGGTATTCTGGAAATTCGATTTAGGCTATTATAAATTCAGATTAATCTAAAAAAGTATTTAATTTGAAAAAATGTTTTCAAATATTACAGTGATTTATGTTGTAACTGATTTTGGTCCTTTTGGAAGTTTTAAGTGATGCACTAGCTAATGCCCTCAAGAAATTTGAAACTCTTCATTCAGTTGGAGTCTACATAATTTTGACCTAAATGCAAAACAAAAGAAAATAAGCTTATATTTCTTTGAGTTTTAAGTAAATACTGTCTTGCTCCTGGCGAACCAAACAAAAAGGTACTTCATGCTTTAATGACAAAGACGACAATATTACCCTTATTAAAAATATGTGCTGTGCGTCACATCAATACTTTATAATGCTTTTTCCAGAGAAAAATGAATACAGAAAGTCAAACAAAAAAGTAGGTCATCTCAATGATAAGGAACAATAAAACAGACCCCTCGTGAAGACTAGACGAAGTGAAAATGTTGGAAAGGCAGTAAAAGAAAGAAGTGAAACTGCTCCATGGCAGGCTCTGAGAACAGGGCGGAGAGCGTGATGCCTGCCGTGCGTGTAGGGCTAGCCTCTTTATTGTATTTTATTTTGATATTAAAATTAAGGAGGAGAAAGATATGGAACCCATTACAAAGGTGGTATATTTGAAATAGGATGATGTCAAGATCGTTTCACTTAAGTCATTTTCAAAGCTATGAGCAAACTCTTTAAATATAATTAGGCCTGGTTTTAAGTTTACTGTCTTTAAGAAATTAAGTCTAATGTTATAATAGATTTCAAATGGTGTAAGCAGAGCAATATCATGTTATTTTTTATATTTTCCTGCAAATATAAAGAGACAATAAAGAACAAATAGGGTAGGAAATTAAGTTTTTAAATAATATGAAATATTACCTTCTCTCTTTGCTAGTAGCTATTCCTTACAGTGAAATGAAGAGTCTTGATTCATTAACCAACTTTAACCCTAAACTTTTCCATTTTGTACCTTATTTATATTTGGTATTTGATTCTTGCTGTAAAATTTACATAAGTAAATGCTAGATGGAAAAGCTTATATTACACAAAGTCTGTTAATAAATATTGTCCTGATGGTTCCTTATTTAGATGAGGCTTCCCCAAGGTATTTGCAGGGCTTAAATTACTAGTGTATATAAATGTGAATTATTGATTTAAAACAGTCAGTCATTTTTAAAGGCAAATTAATGTTCCCTGTTGAATAGATTTTTCTGACATATGCTTAATGAAGCCTGCTTAATAATTCAGAAAACATTTTGAACTGGGTTGGCTTGGGAACTCTTAAGACTGATGAACATTAAAGACGTGTTACAGGTATACAAAAACCTTATTATGGCAAAAGATATAGTACAATATGGCAGTCTGACTCACAGGTGTAATAAATGTAAGGAGTAAACAGAGTTTTAGATTTTTTTCCTATCTCTTGATTTTTTTTTTTCCTCTCTTTGAAATAGTCCACATTTGCAAATAGAAGGACTTAATATTCATGGAAAGTATGTAAGCCACTTTAAACCATTGGACTTAGCTATTTTAGAACACAAAGACCTATTTTGTAGTTTACTAGTACTTCTTCAGGAAATGTTTTGCTTTTTATAGCTCTGAACTAGTGGTTGGTTCTCTATATAAGGGAGAAACTGGATATTAACTGAGTTATGCTGTCATTTTCAGAATCACGTGTACACTTAGATTTCAAAATAAAATTTCTTATAGTTCATTTATCTTGATAGTACAGATATTCTCTGAATTCTTATTTTTTTTTTTAACCTGGAATACTACAAGCCCTAGATTTTCTCTGAATTTTAATGTTTTGTACTAGCATACTTACTTTTAAACAAAAATTGTGCTACTAGTCTCATAACAAAAAGAACCTCAACACATAAAAGTGGGATACTTTTAAATTGACTTATTTTATTTCTATTGACTTAATTTTTCACAGTTAACTTTCTGCCATTTACAGACTACTTAATTGGCCAGCAATTAAATTCTAGACATTTTACAAGATTAAACAATGGTAGTTCACTTTAGTAGCAAACTAAAATCTAATACATTGCTTATAGTGTATGCATTTCATTGAATTTTATTTGATGTTTTCATTCCACAGTATAATTTTTACCTGTTTATCAGGTAAAAAGATAGAGTACTTCTTATTAAACACTTTGAATTGCTCTATTTACCAATCATGCAAAGTTTTAAGTGTCATAGAAGCAAATGAACTTTAAGTTTAATTGAGGTTTTAAGTTCCTTGCAGGCATATGCTAAAATATAAGTAGCAGTTCTAATAGTTTTTCTCAGTTGTGCTTTTATAGTAGCTTAGCAGTGTTAAAACTAGAGTACCAGGTTCATTAATTTTTAACCACAAGTCTCAGAGAGTTAGCTTTGAAAGCTGTGGACTATGGTGGACATTTAAAAATAAGCTCTAAGGATGTGGAGCGGAAGGCAGCTAGAACTGTAGTAAAGATATTTGAATTACCAAATCAGTTTTTAAAAAGAGAAAGGGAAAACTCTGTTTATAGATAATTTGTTTATGTTTCATAATTTAAATATGTCAAATGAAGTCTTCGTGTTTTTTTGTAAACTCTAATTGAATGTAAGTGTTGCTTGAAACCTACTTTTGAAATAAGATAAAGTAAATAAGTTTCTAATCTACTTAATATTCTTGGCATTTTTACAAGGCTTAAAAAAAAAAAGTTTTGGTAGAATCAGTACCAAAAGATCAAATTAATATAAAATCCAATTTTTAGTAAGATGAATGTCTAGTTCTGAACCAATTCTAGGGATGGCTACATCAGAATTACTTCTTTTGGATCTTAAGGTTTCGATTTGGTGGATTTATGGTAGGTCTAGGAATCTGGTTTAACAAGCACATTAAGCAGGTCTGAACTGTTAGGATTAAGAACCGTCGATCTAGAATTGGGGTCAAAACAGTTTCTCTGAATGGTCACATAGTATGACATTTTAGACTTCACGTGCCAACAGACAAAATTAAGGATGTGTAGGTATTTATAAAAGATACAAATATTCTCAATTTTATTGATGAAATGCAAAATATAATAATAATGAAATTGTATCCAGTGCTTCGTAATATAAGGTTACTATTAAGAAGAATGGGATTCTTTGGGAGAAGGATAACATTTTGCTTAATTGGGTTCAAAGTTTTAGTGTTCTATCAAAATCAGTTGCAAATGTTCATCCATTAATGCTGATCAGTAATGAAATTTTACACTAATCCTTGGAAATGTCTTTTGATATAGATAGATACTGCCAAGTGAGTGAATGATTTTAATTAAGCATAGTCATTGCTTGGAAGACATTTATAGAATTACGTTAGATTCTTCTTGATGTTCGCCTCTTGGCATGTATGTCATTTGTATTGCAAATTAACCATTTCCAGTTGAAGGTTAGGTGGAAGCTCCTCAATGCGCTGTTAAATGGATTTCGAAATAAGGAAATTTCCTGTGCAGTCGCATCAGTGTCTGAAAGATGCTGAAGGAACTGTAATCTGATTTTGGAAATACCAGTCTGCCACAAATTTGTGTGAGAAGGGAGGCCTCGCTTCTTGTTAACCTGACAGCTAATAAAGTGTATAAACCAGTTTGACATTGCTTATGATTCAAATAATGCTAGTTGTTGAAATTACTTTACCATGGTACAAGTTGTGCTTTAATTTTGGGTTGAATACGTGAGGAAATATAATTAAGTCTTCCCTAAAGTTTATTTCCAAAGCCACTCAGTCGTCTACATTAGTATTTGAAGGTAGTTCTTGTTTGGGGGGGCGGGGAGGGGAATCAATATAATTCATTAATTCAAAAACCTCAGTAAAAATTTACCTCTGCTAAGCCATCAAACTGTGTAATAGGGCACATCAGCATATTCAGCCTCTGTATCTGACATTTACGAAACCGATGATGGTCAAGTTCATGAGAGCCAATTAAATTTATTATTGACACTACTGGATCAGTAACATGCTAAATTCATGTTTCCCACGAAGTATTTGCTATTGAATAATGCAGTGCATAACCATTTGTGAAATCTCTGTAAATTCGCCTCTTCTCTGCTGCACGCATGGTTTTACCACCATTAGTTTTAACGCACCCTAGCATGTTACAATATATGTTGTCCTGGTTTAGTGTTTTCTCAGCTTCTTTGAAATGAGCCTCATTCGTAGTCCCTCTGCACAAACCGCTGATGCAGGCCAATTCTTCAGTCACTTCAAACTTGGCGTCGGTTCCGCGTAAACAGCCGAGCAACAAATGGTAGTCTTTGCTTGACTGACAAGTCTGAACTACTTGGAAGCTTACTTTGGTTGCACTTTCTTTTTTTTCATGTTTTACTTTTGTGAAGAAATTCTGCTTTGAGTAACTATTTCATCTTAAATTCTGTAAGTTGTCTGACCATTGCTTTCCTGTGAGTTGAGATTATTTTGAAGAGTGCTTTAGTCTGGTAATGTAGATGTACATTTTTTTTATTTAGCATAGCTACAATGTCAGTGCTTAATAAACAATGCTATCTAATTTGATATCAAAATTATCCACATTCTGTTGTACCTAAAAAGCATGGCATGTAGAGCCCTCTTTTTCGCTTTTCATTTTAATGAGTGTGCACTAGCAGGAAAAAAAAAAAAAAAAAGTCATGGTATGGCAATACTGGTGGCACTTGACACGTTTTCAAGTTACAACCGAGCCAGCGCGGTTTGTAGTGCAGAGTGGAGAGAGCCGCTGCCGGGGCTGCCGGGGCGTGGAAGAGCCGTAGGCAGTGCACCCGCGGGCATGGCCGTGCTCCCTGACAGTCCCGTGCGTGGGCAGGCATTCGCATTTCCTATCATTTTCAGATGTTACAAAATACTCATTTGATTTTCTTTCTTGTTTTTGTCCAGCCATTTAGAAACAGACCGTACAAAACGGGCAGTGGGCTCGGTTTGGCCTGCGGGTCATGGTCAGAGGACCCTAGCTTTAGACTAGATACACATGGAAGGAACACTCCAGTGGCTCTCCACCAACCTTTCCTTCTGCCACGGTGGTAATTCACTACCATTTGCACTGGCATATACTTTTTCTGTAGTACTGTGAGAGGACCATTTAAAAGCTCCTATTACATAGTGCCAAACTTCTTTTAGAATACGTGTGCCTTTTTAAAAAACAATGTATTTTTTTATCTCTACAGATTTTAGAAGTTTAGATCAGATTTTGAAGTTAAAGATCTCTACTTTGTACCTAAATTGTATAAGTAGAGTTGCCCCCTTTCTACTAACATAAAGCTGCCAGTAGTTGAGTATATTCTAAAAAAGCGGATAGTTTTTTCTTGTGTATTCTTTGGCTGTCCAGCTTAAATTCCACATCCTTTTAAAGCAGTACATTCTCATTCTAGTCCTTAATATATTTTAGCGGTGCAGAAGAGAGCATTGAATAAATCTGTCACCAGTTCAGTAACCAGGCACATAAATCACCAAGTCTCCTTAGAACTACACATTTGTTTAATAGATGATATTTTCTCTTTTTTTCCTCTCAGCTTTTCTGTTACCTTTAAACCCAGATCCTCTGACTTGTTTTGTCTTTGCAAGCAAAGAAAGCATCTTTGTAACACATGATTCTTGTGAATGGGGGCAACACTGAGTCCATTTCTAGTTTAGATGCACCTTTGTGTAGTTGATATAAAATATGTAGTTTATAGAACTAATAAAATTTTTAAATTCTAAGAGACATGAGCTAATTAATTTCAACTGTCATTCTATTCTTGAGTTAACATAAGCTCACCATTGTTAGTTGGTGTTGTCAATAGCAAAGCCTATCTCGTGACTACAACCCAAGTCCACTGGCTGCTATGCCATTGTTTAGGTGGAACTTACATATCCACAGGGTAAAGAAATACTGGAAGATTTTTAGAGTGCCATGCTACTTTATACTTTTCAGGGTTACTACAATAACCTTGAAAGTTATCTCACAATTTTGAACAGAGAAAAAAGAACTAAGGGATGACATAAAATGTGTTAAACTTAAAAAGTGGTAAATGCAAAATGGCTTTTCTTGGGAATCTTATTAAAAATTCTCTTCAGTAACGAAAAACACTGGGAAAAGTTAAAATGGAGTGAGTCTCAAGTTATAACCAACAAAAAGTGTGTCTTAAACACATAATATTTCTTGTCCAATATGTGAAATTATTTTCTTCCGTATTAGCCAAGAAACTAAGCAACACAACAAAAGTGAATTTAAGGTAAATAGACTCAAACGAGTCACAGCAAAGGAGAATGTAAGGTTAATAGACACAAAGATCTAAGGAAGGAAGAACTTCAAATCAGTTGTACAATCTGAAATTGTTGCCTAGGGCAGAACTTCAGTGACCATCCATTGAATCACAGAACTTCCTCATTTTACTACTGATTAAATTGAGGCCTAGAGAAGTTTAAACTAGAATTCATATCTTTCCCTTAATATTAATATTAGCTAGAAGACTTTTGATTGTTTCTGAAACTGTCAGAAAAATATTTGAGTGAAATTTTTCCCTTGTTATACATACTTTTTTCACTAAACACTTGGGGAAGGAGAGGAGGCTACCAGGTGCCAAGGCACTGAACTAGGTATAAAATTTACCTAAGGGCACTAAAGCACAAACAAGGCAACAAATGACCAGACTCTTGGGCTTACTGAGAGAACAGATGTTATGCATTTTCCAAGTCCTTCATGGTGAAATTGCAAATAACACACATTTTATATTTTTTAATTTTGAACTTTTTTGAGATTATAAAAAGATAGTTTTTCCCTTCCAGTAAAACTCTTTAAAGCTGCTGTAAGAAATTTCCCCTAAATTACCTAATTCAGAAGAACATTCATTCTTTTATAGCATATTTATGTTCTTACATGCATGTGTGCATTTGCATGCACTTTTGTGTATGTGTTTAAAATCATCTGTTTCAAAGTAGCTTAATTTGGGGCAACCTGATCTCTCAGCAGTATGAAGCTTTAGTTCAGAATCACTGGTATTAAAATATTGCAGAGCCTCTGTGTCTCCCCTGTTTTTCTTACTAATAGAAGAATCAGTAGCATCTACAATATAAAATGATGAATGAACTTGGGGAGTTCTTTTAAACCAAAACGTATTTTCATAGGAATAGTGCTTTAAAGTATTTATATTCCTTGAATAGATACTGGCTGAGTGGTAAAGAATACAAAATATAGTCGGTTGGCAGTGGGCACCTTATTTAGGACTTCAAATATTAGAGATAGCCCACACGTTGAAATGAGTCAAAGTAAGTTATAATATTTTAGTGTTACACAAAGTTACACAGAGTGCACAAAGGACTTGTAAATAATACTAATGAAACTTCCTTCAGTAGAAGTTGAAATTTAATAACAGGAACATGTGCACATTTCTATAATTATTATCATTTGATTTTGGTAATTACCATTTGGTGTGATTAGGAATTCCCAATAAACAAACAAATGTAGTAATTGAACCCAAAAGATCTAAGATGCCCTCTTAGGGAAGAAGATTAAATCAGGAAGCTTCAGTGAAAAGAATTTTTAAGATTTTTTTTATATTTGTGTACCAAGAGAAGAACAAATAGGGATGATTTTTCTTTTTTCAATTTTCTTTTTTCTTTTTTCCGAAAGTAGAATATAGTCACTCAGAGCCACGAAGTTGCCTTTTCCGTCTTTTAAATAGCTAAAACCAAAAGATACAGAATACATTCTCATCATAAATCCTTGACTTCAGATTTGTTAGGGAATTTAGAACTTTATGGATTTCAGAAAGGAAATATAGTGCATGTAT
Organism: Rousettus aegyptiacus; assembly: GCF_014176215.1. Classification (NCBI taxonomy): domain Eukaryota; kingdom Metazoa; phylum Chordata; class Mammalia; order Chiroptera; family Pteropodidae; genus Rousettus; species Rousettus aegyptiacus. The sequence continues at coordinate 106,393,224 of NW_023416309.1, forward strand.
TGTTTGTTATGTAATATACACAGTTTTTTTTTTGCAGTAAAACATTTGAATAGTTTCACTAAGTAGAAGAAATAAGGACTATAAAGAACCTCACATCAATTCAGGTCAGGCTTTGCTGCCAAATGAGTGTTAGGGCCAAGCCAACAAAAAATCTCGTGGGTACATGGTTGTCGAGGACCTTCACTTTGCAGTCTAATTTAGCATTTACTGGTATAAATATTTCCTATGTAGCAAATGTATCAAAATAATTGTTATCTGATGACTTATAATGTTATTAGTATACCAAAATATTAGATCGTTCTCCTACAAAGGGGGAAAATGAACTTCGAAATCTTGCTATCATAGGTACAACTGAGTAAAATATCTTTTTGCTTGTATCATTTTGTTTATGTTGAATAAAGTCCATAGAATGGGCAAGAGCTCATTAAAGGTTTTATGAATTATACAACTCATAACTTTCTAAAAAGTTTGAATTTTCAAGGTCACTAGAATGAGTATACCAGTTTCCCTATACCCTCGAAACAGTGGGTCAGGAATAAACATTTATTTTCCAAGAGGGAGGAGTGGGGCTTGCTGCTTTAGAGAATATGTTCATCTTAAGGTTACTTTAACTTTCATTTATTTGACAATTAGTTAAGATAAACAGCAGTACTAATCGGAATAGTGTTTTAGTTGAATTTTACTTCTTAAGTACTTTAAATGTATAACTTTATTCGAGTTGTATAAACAATCCTATAAGTAAATATTGACGTTATTTAAAAGTTAGGCTTAGATTCCCTTTGACCTATAAATGTTATCCATCAAAACACAGAATGTTATTTTCTCATTAAAATAGATGATAGAATGCAAAATATTTGTATAGATTTGACCAAATCTCTTTATTAACCTAAAATGAATTCCTTGAAGACTTTTCTTTTCCCTTTTCCTAAAAATTGTTTTTAGATGCTATAAATACTATACTAGAATTCCAGGTCCAGAAAAAAAGCAATGTCATCTACCGTCACTTACTACCCTCTTATCTGTCTGTCTTCTGTTCAAAATTTCCATTTAGGAATGTATTCTCATACAGTTCAGTTGTTTGAAATTGCCTGGAGGTCCAGTAGAAATCTGGGCTCAGAGAGAGTAGGTTGGTCTTCGGAAAAGAAGACCTATTGGAGACGGGAAGCTTGCAGCATTACTCAAAATCTTCCGGAGCAAGATGTATCTCCAGGCATATTTTACATTAAATCTTCTGGCTGATCACTGAAAGATTGTATTATATGGTGTTCTCACCTCCTTTCTAATTTATTCCTATCTCCAAAGATAACTACCATTGGTATAAACTTAGGATAGCAAAATGTAGGCAAAGTAGTCCCACTTAAATTTCGGTTGTAGATGTATGCTTATCTCAAAAGCAGTTTTCACTTTTTAATTACATCTTCCCTTTGGATACATAGTGACGTCAATAGGCATACATGTAATCCTATTAAAATAGATGATCACTTGAGGGTATCACTTATGTAAATAAAGCATTTGTGAAATTAACTAGTCTGTGGTACCTTGTGGTAGAGGCAGACATACGTTTTTAGCGGGGTTACTGTTCAATCGGAAGCTGGTGACTAAGCAAACTGTTTGGATTAAGTATATGAGACAGTTTAATATAAACTTATAACAAAATCTTCCATTTCCACTCCCTAATAACTTTGTTTTCTTCTTGTTTTTAGGGCGAATCTGTGAAATATTTCCTGGATAATTTGGAGAAACTTGGAGAACCAGTAAGTGTTTAAATGGAATGTTTATTGCTATTCAAAAGCAGTAGTTGGTATATTGATGTGAGGAAGTTTAGAAAAAGTACATATCAAGCTATTTGCTTCTTCCTTTTTCCTGGCGGCAGTGTTCTAACTGTTCCTGCTTCGTTTTTCCTCCATCATCCAGTTCTCTGCCGTTTCCTTAAGGAATACCCTGTCCATGGCTTTATGAAAGCACAAAACTGTTCAGAGAAAGAAGTTCGTGTTTGAAAAGGAGATTACACATTACCTGTTCTACTTCATGCTTTCTTTTTTTCTTTTTCTTTTTTTTGGTAAGCAGAAACATGAAGAACACTATTGGTTAATTGATTTAAAACCCTTTAAACAAATGGTATTTTCCAATTCGGGCCCCTTTGTGTTGAGTTCCAGTGTGGGAGGGCTGATTCCGAGGCCTGCTGAAGAGACTCATGACGTAGGGGAGGTCTCCCTCAGACAGTGTGGTTTTCCTGACCCATCACCCCCAGCCAGCAGCTCTCCCCTGCACCGTGGCCGGCCCCGGCGCTCCGGGCCTGCTGCGGGCCGAGCAGCCGCACTGTCTCCTCTCCGTGCCGGACTTGTGCAGGAGCTTCGTTGAAAGGAAGGTTTCTGTTGCTTAGAAAATGTTTGAAAGCCATTGCCCTAGAGTCGTTTGTTACCTGTGAAATTTGGTATAGCTTTGTTCACCTGCTCTTAAAGCACATTTCTTTTATAAATTTTAAATGATTTTTTTTGAGGTTTTAAACTATAACAATAGAACTGAAGGAGAGTGCAAAGTGAAACCCATTGCAAGTAGAAAAGTACTAATGTATCTCGGACATGTGGGAGAGTACCTTCTTTTTGCTCTAGCAGGACAATTTTTGTATTTTTCCTTATTTTCTATTTTGCTAAATTAGATTTGTGTGCTTTTACACCTGTATGTTTTTCTTCTGCCTGTTTCCTAGACTCAGGTGTTCCAGAAATTGGGATCTTCATATCTTATTTGTGTTTACTCAGTCCACATCAGTGGAACTTTTTATTTCATTGTCACTTTTCCATGTGGTCAGACTATAAAAGCCTTTAAAAAGTTAAGTATAGGCCAAATGGAGCGAAGCCTTGTTGGATAAACTAATTTTTAAGGGTTGCTTCATATTTTCCCACCTGGAAACTGCTGACTTGACTTGTTCTTCTTAATTTGCCTTTTTAGATTAGATGGGCCTTCTTTGAGCACACCATTCAAAGTACGTTCCCTCTTCTTGTTTTCAATCAGCCTTTTTTTTAGGCTGCTTTGTTCTTGTTACAGATTGTTTGTTTATACAGTTATTGGTTTTTTACCTACCTCTTTCTATAGGAGCAAGGACCTCATCTTTTGATTGCGAAGAGTTGAGTTCTTAATGCCCAGCGACAGGGCCTGGCACACAGTAGGCAGTCAGCCAAAAGCTTTTGAATGAATAACTCTATGCCAGCTTCAGTCAGTTTATACTAGCTGCTTACAGTCTTTTGTTAGGAAGTTTGAGGCCATATCTGGGATTTAAAAAAAAAAAAAAAAAAGTGCCATGATTAGTGAGTGGTCCTAAAGGAGGGGAGAATAAACCTGGTGTGCTACAGATGGCCACCCATTCTGTGCACGTCAGACAAGTCACAGGATTGCAGTTGCTTCTCCATCTTTGACTGTAGTACCAGGGCCATTGAAACCTCGCTGTGTGCCAAGCTCCATGACCCTCTGGTAGGTGAAACAGCACAGGGGTCAAGGACATGTGTTCTGTAGCCAGACCATCTGGTTCTAATCCCAGTTCTGTCACAGACTGCCTCTATGTGACCCTAGGCATTTCTGAACCTTAGTTTTTTTCCATCCATGTCATAGAGTAAGAGAACTGACCTCATAGGGAGAGGGGGTTGGGCTTAGGCAGTAGACACTTATTTCTCACAGTTGTAGAAGCTGGAAGTCCAAGATCAAGGTGCTAGCATGGTCGATTTCTGGTGAGGACTCTTCCTGGCTTGTAGGCAGTGGCTTTCTCACTGTGTCCTCACTTGGCTTTTGCTCAGCACATGCACATGGGACAGTGAGGACAGGAGGGGAGTGAATTTCTCGTTGCTCTCATAAGGCCACAAATGCTGTCTGATTATGACCCCACCCATATGACCTCATTTAAACTTAGTTACTTCTGCAAAGACTTGTCCCCAGATATGATCACATAAGGGGTGTTAGGGCTTCAGTAAATTTAGGGTGGGGAGGAATGCAGTTCAGTCCACAGCACCCAGCAAGGCTCTCAGAAGAGTGCCTTGCATGTAATAAATGCTCAGTGTTAGCTGTTTTGTTCTTTGATCCCTATATTTAAGGAACTCATTTTAATCAGAGACAAAACTAACATATATAAAACCAGCAGAGGACAATTAATTATACTGATCATGAAGATAATATTAACGCATGGGCTGGAGAGAGATGTTTTGGCTGGAGAGGTTGGAGCTAGCCAGTAAGAGTAAGTGAACCTGAGCTCCCTGAAGGATAGGTTTGATTTAGATATTGCAAGAGGAGATCTGGCCCAAGATGGGAAACAACTGGACGTCTCATTTAGTTTTAGGCAGCATGTCTGTCTGACAAAGGATTCGTGAAGTTCTTGGTTCTTACATAAAAACAGATCTCTAGAAGGCAGGAGCTTGGTATTGGATGCATTGATCATTGCATTTGCACTGTCATGGCAATCAGTGGACAGGTAATGGTATCACAGTGTGAAGCTTTGTGCAGGCCTGTGGTTAGGCTTTATGCTGAGCCTCAACAGTGTACCACAGTCTGCTGGTTCTAGAAGACAGGGAGTAAGGAGGGTCATGAAAGCCAGGTGGCAGTTTGGATCTGATGGAGTAAGGAAGTGCACCGTAAGTTCTGAAGTCATGATGCAGGAGGGTTGGTCTGGGAGTGGTTCAGAGATGGAGCCAGGAGATGTGAGACATTCAAGGCAGAGAAACTAGTGAAGAGATAATTCATGCCTGAGATGAAAAAAAGTGGGGCAGTGGAAATAAGGAGGAAAGGGAAATGTAAGATTCAAAGAAGGAACCACAGGATTTCATATAAGAAAGGAGATGATAGAGAAAAGTCCAAGGTGTGATGGAGGGGCTTAAAAAATGCCGACGTTGTTGTTGAGGCAGGAAGTAGAAAGGGAAGCACACTAGTTGGAGTTAACAGAAGTTGGTAAGGAAGAACATGAGTTTTCTTAATATGTTGTGTTTGTGAAGAGATCGTCGAGTGCAAATGAATGGTGAGCATTTAAAAATGAGACTCGCTCAAGAGACTTGAATGGAAGTTTACCTGGCTGTCGCAGACTCTCGATTTCCCCTCTACAGCGGTGGTGGTGGTGGTGGTGGCGGCGGCAGGTGCAGTGGGAACAGCAAGACTAGTAACACATAACATATTTGTCAGACACGGTCCTTAGGCACTTCATCTATTTAACTCGTTTAGTCCTCATAGCACTCCTGTGGATGTTGTTATATTTTACAAATGAGGAAATCGAGACGGAGAGGTTAAGTGACCTATCCAAGGTCACACCTCTGCTGTGTGGAGCACTGGCTCTAGAATCCACAGTCCTAACCGCCATTACTACCAGACCATTTAGGATTTCATTACATTGTCCTATGTTTTATGCTTCCTATGAATTAGCTTTTAGCTTCCTAACTACATTATTAGCTCCTAATTAAGGTAATGACAAAGAACTTTTTATGGAATTAGAAAAATTATCTTAAAAAAGAGCAACTCAGGGCTGGTGTGTTTCTAAGCAGCTGGCACACCAAAGGCACAGTAAATTGATTCTATCTTTTTAGAAAGCAATCAAGTGTTAAGTGTCCAAGGTCATCAAAATGTTTATAACCTTCGATCTCATAACCTTAGTCCTGGTTATTTAGGCTCAAGAAATAGTCCAAAAGAAAAAAAAAAAGTATTTGCCCAAGAATTTTAATTGTAGCATTTCTATTAAAGCAAAAAATTAGAAACATCCTAAATGACCGCTAGTTAAAGAATGTTTTTGTAAATTATATCACAATCCATTTGCTATATTTCATACTCTTTTAAGTGAAATACAACTGTATCAGCATGTAGAACAGTTCATGATTACATGTTAGGCAAAAGTGGGGGAGGGGGCTAAAAATTGTGTGTGCTGATGATGAGTAAAGGAGGTGGGTACGGGAACAGAAGCTACGAGGAAGCATGGAGATCCCAGCACGTTCGTCAGAGTCCTGGAGTTCTTCAATAAATTGCTGTGGGTTACAGATAACTGAGAACTGCTTACTTTTTTTTATTCTTAACTCCAATGTACCATTTTTAGATGAGTCTCCACATCGTAATGACATTTTAAAATCATATTTCACTATTTGGAAAGGTATAAAATACAGCATTGTGAATAACAGTCAGCATTGTTTTAAAATCTCGCCTTGCTTTTTAAAACTATTTGACCTTGATGATGAGCATTAAAAGCTCTCCTGTTCAGTACTGCCAAAAAACGGTGTCAGATTTATGGGGAAATACTAGCCTGAGCAGAGAGGGAACCCGTTAACGCTGCATAAAGAAGTGTGCTGTTGGGGGGGTGGGGTGGGGCAGGTAGCTCTGATAGCTCCTGAGCCCAGCAGCTGCGGACTGTCTCATCCTGTTCACAGAAAAAGGTTCTTTTGATCTTTGCATAACATACAGCTCTCCCTCAGAGGCAGGTAGGCCAGGTATGGTCACCTTCCTTTCACAGGTAAAGGAGTGACAGAGTAAGTGGCTACTTGTGTCAGTAGATGAGAAAGCTGGAACACAGCTCACTGGAAACAAACCTAGGAAGTGGCCCAGAGTAAATTCAGTTGATTAGTTATAGGAGAGGAAGTGTTATCCACACACAGTAGAGCATCAGCAGTAGCATGGAGTGAGCCCTGTAGTACCCCTGCAGGCGGGCACACAGTAAAGGAATGTTTAGAATGGACTAGAGAGAGAGAGAGAGAGAGGCAGAACCTTGAACTGGGAAGTGATTTTCATGAATTGACATTTCAGACATTGCTTTTTAGGGGGTCAAGGAGCCAGGTGGATATGTGAGCAGTGAGGTCACTTTGGCTGAAACTAAGACTAGGTAATGGCGAGTAAAACTGAAGTGGACACTCAGCAGAAGATAGTTGGCAGATAAGACCTAAACATCAGTAGTACTGCCAAGGTGATGGAAACAGCAGGCGCTGCTCGTTTGCAGTGAATTTTGACCCAGTTTTTATACACTGGCATTTTAATAGATCTTGGCATTTTATAATGAGAACAATAGTATTGGTGCTTTGCTGTTAGCAGGAGTGTTAATAACCCATTTCCCATTCGCCCTGGGGATACTCACCGCCAGGGCTTGTGGCTGCATTTACCCCGAGGTAACTCACGGATCACAGTCCAAACCTTACCCCCAGAGTTTGCCACGAAATATCTTGTTTATAACATTATTTTAGCATTGCTCTTGCTCTAGTATATCGATTGTCTTTGGAAACAAATGACAGCATTCTATTTATAGCATTCTGTTTTTAGTAGTGGTATTTTTATTTACAAAATACAGTAATTCTTGATCGCTGGAAATGTCAGAAGACGTAGCATTCCTGTGCATGATGTTAAGTTAACACTGGCAGCAAGCTGCACTCTTTTTTTCCAAACAGGAAAAGGGTTAAAAAGTTAATTTTGTTTGCATAGCCATTCACTGGATCATTTAGTAGAACATTAACAAGTCTAGTTACTCCGGGATTGCTGAGTATAAAACCATTTTTTTTTCTTTTCCAGGATTATATTCCATCACAACAAGATATTTTGTTTGCCAGAAGGCCCACCAAAGGCATTCATGAGTACGACTTTGAAATTAAAAATGTTCCTTTTAAAATGGTTGATGTAGGTGGTCAAAGATCGGAAAGAAAACGTTGGTTTGAATGCTTCGACAGTGTGACGTCAATACTTTTCCTTGTTTCCTCAAGTGAATTTGACCAGGTGCTTATGGAAGATCGACTGACCAATCGCCTTACAGAATCTCTGAACATTTTTGAAACCATCGTCAATAACCGGGTTTTCAGCAACGTCTCCATAATTCTCTTCTTAAACAAGACAGATTTGCTTGAGGAGAAAGTGCAAATTGTGAGCATCAAAGACTATTTCTTAGAATTTGAAGGGGATCCCCACTGCTTAAGAGACGTCCAAAAATTCCTGGTGGAATGTTTCCGGAACAAACGCCGGGACCAGCAGCAGAAGCCCCTGTACCACCACTTCACCACTGCTATCGACACGGAGAACATCCGCCTCGTTTTCCGCGACGTGAAGGATACTATCCTTCACGACAACCTCAAGCAGCTTATGCTACAGTGATGTACAAAAGACTTGCTGTTTTAATGCCTTTTTTGTCTTTTTGATTGTTTTCTGTTTTGTTTTTTAAAATAGTTTACAACAGGAATTAGAAAACCCTTGGTTCTGTGTTTAACGCCTTGGAAATCTGAGTCCTCCTCTTGCGGACTTTGGTTGTGGCTGCAGCTACTGAATGACATCGGCAGTGCGTGCCGAAGTTCAGGCTTTGATCTGCTTCACTGTGGCTTCCATTAGAGTGGAGTGTAATCTCCTGCCAAACCTCAGATGAGAGGTGTATTTCAGGCTTTAAGTTCTTCCACTTTTCAGACTGAATTCTCCTGTAGTGCCAAGTATAGAAGGTGTCCTTAAATATTTGTAGGTATGAGATTAAGAATATTCAGTTCTTAAACAAGTAACATATCTTTTGTCTGCCCTGCACATAGCAGTGACACTTGTGCCTAGCTTTATGGTGACTTATTTTGAAAGGGCTATTGGAAAAAATTTTGATCCTAGAATTGACATTCTGTAGATTTACACAGATTTAGCCTTCGTGTATTTTTAATTGCTTATATACATCAGTTGTTTTGTTTTTCATTTTCTGTGGTTTCTAAAGGTAATGTTTTTAGTGTTTTAAAGTTTACATAAGGATTTCTGGTTTGATGCTAATAAAAGTTCACAAATGGTACGGGGGAGCAAAAGGCAGACAAGTGCCATATGTAGTGTTTTGATCAAAATTATCAGTGAAATATAATTTGCACTTTTCATATTTAAAGATCATGCGACAGAAGTGCCATGTGTAAAACATTCTGGCCATCGCAGTATCGAAAACTGGCAAGCAGCTTCTTGAGGACAGAATTTTCTGAATAAACATACCCTTTCTAGAAAGTTACATGTTTTACTCTCAGACTTTTAAATCTGTCTCAGATGATTTGGGGCCTTACCGTCGGAGTCAGTGTTGGCCCATCACAAACATCTTTCTTTTGCACTCCTGTCTTATCCCCATAAACTCAGATTGTGGCATTTACGGGATTTTTGTTCATTTGGAGCTTGCCAGTGACAGTATTTCCTTGTCAAAACTATTCAAGATAGTATTATTTCAGATTCCTGATCATTCTTGGTAGTCCCTAAAAGACATAGCATGTACATGTTTGTATCATTGTTTATGACGTTCCAGCTTTATTGATATATATTTGGAATGTTTTAAGGATACTACTAAGAATAAGTAGGTTTTTTTACTTCACACTAAAAGATGATTGCATTTAACCTCCCTCTATCACTTACCAAATGAAAACATGCCCAAGAAGCAGCTTTGTAATTACAGACCCATTCATGGCGAACTCGTCCCCGCGGCTGGCTGGTTTGCTGTCCTGGAGGTACTGCCTTGTAGATGGTGTGTGGTGTTAGGGTTGGATTAGAGAAACAGATGGACAAGACTGGTAGCAGTTTGGAAAGTTTGGCAGCTTTTTTCCTTATCCTGAAAATTGTGATTAGGACCGTACCTGTCACTTTACTGTACAGCTGACTGTGTTCTCAGGTATTTTATTGGCTAGAAATTTCTTGAAAGATGAGTCAATGTAAGTCACCCAGCCTTTCCAAGACAGGGGCTGTTGGTCTGTCTTGCTGTCTAGTGTGAGAGTAGGGCTTTTCAGCAAGCAAGACTGGGACCGACTGTTCTTGCATTTGAAGTTCCACCATGAATCATGTCCCTGGTCACTTCTAGAGTTTTCATGCCCTGGTAATAATGACCTACAGGTCTGTAGCCCAGCATGATAATGCCAGTTCACAGTCGCACAGTTCCACAGCTAGTGGTTCTTTCCAAAAAGAATACTTTGTTCAAATCCAGTTAGAATGATTTCAGTGCTGGTGAATATCTGAATATGTGCACGGTGACATTTAGACTTTTTGGTTGAGTGTAAATTTAGCAGAGTTTTATTGAATGGCCAAAACAATATTTAACTCCAGCGAAAGATGAAGTAAGTTCCCTGTGTAAAGAGCAAACCTAGTCTATTTACATTATATTTAAGATCTGGCAATGTGAACCATAAATACCGCCTGACAGAGCAGAAATCGGCACATTTCCCCACGTTGCCTACCACCAAGAAATGTTGAAACATCAAATAGATATGGTATTATTTTGGGCATTTACGCTTTTCTTTCCTGGTGCATGTGATGTTTCAGAGTCAACATTCTTTTTTAGTGAAATCTAGACTGTATTTTGAGGCAGTAAATTACTTTTATTTAATGACAGGCTTCTTTAGACACTCAGTAGAACTGTAAGATTCAGTCTGAAAGCTTTAGTCTGTACTTTTTATATCCTGTATTTTTAAACCATTTAAAGGAGTCATTATACCTTTATCATGAAAACCAGATTCTTTTGAAATACCACTATATAAAGAGGGAGGTGAAATTTAATGAACAAAATAAAAAGGGTGTTCAGTTTTCACTATGCCAGGTTCCCCATAATCTCTTAAAAAATGGTTTAAATTGAAAGGTTTTTGGTGTGTTAGATTTTCTAAGTCTTCATGGTTATGATTTGAAATAAAATGTTCCTAATTCTCTATTACATTCTGTTTGTAAACCTGAATGTCTTCTCATTTAATTCTTAGGAAATATCACACAAGTGTCTTCATTGACCTTGAAGAAATTTATAGTATACAGAGTTGCCTTATAAATGAAAGAACACCACAAATTTCAGCCTTGATTTTTATAGGGAAATGTTTTGTCAAGTGTTTTCTGAATATCCAAATAATTTAAGGCATACTTCTGCACGCCTTAGAAAACATTATTTTTAATAAACTGAATTATTGCTTTCTGCCAAATATTAGGTTGAAATCTTCATTTCAATCTTATTGTCTGAAAAGGGCACTTGATGGCTAGAGAGCAGTCACAACCCACGAAGGCAAGGTGAAGTGAAAAAGATCATTCGCTTTTGTTTCTTTGAAGTGTCATTGGCATGTGTATTACAGAGTGAAGATCCTCTGGTGAATCCCTCAAGTGAGGTTAGGTTGTTTAGGGAAATCCTTGTTCAGTTGGTGGCAGTGGTTGGTTTAAAGTGGAAGGAAGTAAGATGACTGTAATATCAGAAATGATTAGAAGTATTGATTTAGATTCAACAGAAATCACATGCTCTCTAATTTTTTTCTAAGAAGGAATGAGTAAATCTTACCTTCCAATGTATACCCAAATACTTGTATTTATGCTTTTGATGAAATGTATTTTCAGCCATTAGCACACATATCCGGTTATGCCTTATTTATATGAAGAATAAAGTTACCAAGTTATGTTCTCTTGTGTTCTGAAAGTCAAATCACTATTTGAGAAGCCCTCAAATTGGTGCTTTCATTATATAATGATACATTTAGACAAAACCCCAAACCAAGCTGTTTGAAACAAAATTCTCTCCATTGCAATTTGTAGCAATGTTATTTCTGTATGTGTAATGAGAAGGCTAAATATCAGTGTTAACTCTTAATTTCTGTTTCAATCCTTGAAATCATGCCTGTAAAGCTCCAACAAATATTTGTAACAAACTCCCTAATAAATCTAGAGAAAGTCACTCTGTTACCTTTTCATTTCTTTCAGTTTTATTTGAGGAATCAAGAACAAATTTTTCATGTGTATTCAGTTGGAGATCTGACTTAGTGCTGGGTCACTTTCTCTTTCCCATCATTCCAACAGGTTAAGTTCCATTAGTCACATGATCTGTCCATGTGTTGTGCTGCTTGACTAACAGTACTGATTTTTTTTTTTTTAATGATAGGAAACAGGTCGGCTTTTCGGTCTAGTAAACATGAGGGAGGGAGGGAAGGATTGTATGCGAGTGGGTGTGTATGTGTCTCCATGTTCTAAATAAAGCAAATGAAACAGTATATACCCATTATATTACGGTACGAGGTTAGGGCTAAATAAATTCATACTAGATATTGGAGTATAAGACTAAGCCTGAATATTTTAAACAAGTTGGACTTCATGGCTTCTTCAAGTACCAGCAAGTCGATACTAGCTTTAGGCTGGCACGTTGTTAACCTCATTTGAAGTGCAGTGTGTGTACCGCTAGCATTCTTATGTCTGTACTTGAATGTATAGTTAGCATTTAAATAGGTTCATTCTTGTGTTATCCAGTCCTGACCATCTAATTTCAAATGCCAGAGCTTATATGGATCAAAAAGCATTAATGATAGGCCAGTATTTTTTGGGTTGATATCCAAATCTGCTGTTGAAAATTTCCAGATGGATCAAAGTGTCCCAGGATCCACTATGCATTAAATTTTAATCAGTGAATGTCATGATAGAAATATGCTGCTTGGTATCTGAATTGGGTTTGTATTTTGGAAGCTTGTTATACTATTTCTTGCCATAGGAAGGGGCGCATTTATCCTCAGTCATGCCTTTTTGATGGTACCAGGGGAAAAAGGGAGAGGGCAGGCAGGGATTAACTCTTGGAAGTGTACTGAACAATGCAACAAACTATTCACCCTTTCTTTACCTCTTACTTGAAAGCAGAAGCGCAAAAGGTCTTTAGTGGCTTTTCTATACTATAACGCCATGAGAGCTTATTCACCACGAGAAGCCTTTTCAAAAAGTATATTTCATAACAACCTTATAAATACTGTACTGAACAAAAACATGCTTTGTATCAGCTCTGTATAAAAGTATTTGTGGCTTAGGATTTTTTTTTATACTTACATCTTTTTATAACTTTCCAGGAATTAAAGCACATTATCTGATATTGTAAATTATTTTCTGTCAGTGCTTTAGTTTAGGATTGGCAATAAATTATTTCTAAAGGAAATGGAAAGAACAGTTTGAGTTTATAAAATGAGTTGCTAGTTCATTAAGGCTTTTTACTTTTGTACATATTTTGCAAAAATTTTGCTTATTGCTATTAATATTTGCTTTGTAAAGATTACTGACATTTAATAAACATTTATAAACTATCCAATATTATGATGTTATTTAAACTAATAGTTTGAGAAATGCGAAGTGTAAAACAGAAACTTAGTTTAGAGTTTGAAAGTGAAGTTTAATGACTTAAAGCACGACAAGCCGTTTCGACAGATCTCCAACCATACTTTACCCTATAAACTTTGCCTTACTAATGATGGAGGCGTGCACTTCATCCAAGGAAGTTCCCAGACTCTCAATATGTATTGATTTCTCTGCTCTTCTTGGAACTGCTGAAAGTGTACTGGAATTTTTTGAATTCACGGTTTATCCACCTGCAAGAGTAATGCTACCATGTCTATTGTATTTGAAGTGGTGTTTTCAAAACCAACCAGTGTGTTAACACTCATTTTTTATTTCAATTTTAATTTACAGAAAAATTGTCAAGGTAGTAGAGTCCCCCTATGATCCACACCCAGTTAACATCTTGCATTAGTGTGGTACATAGGTCATAATGAATGAACCGATAGTGATTCTTCAATATTAACTAAAACCCCTATTTATTCGGATGTCCTTACTTTTTCCCTAATGACCCCTTCCTGTCCAGAATCCATCTAGGATGCCGTGTTATATTGACTTGTCATGTGTCCTTTGGTTCCTTTTGGCTGTTGGTTTCTCCAAATTCCCTCGTTTTCAAGGACCTTGGCAGTTTTGAGGAGGAGGAGTACTGGTCAGGTCCTGGTATACCTTATTTTATTGTGCTTCAGAGATGCTGACTTTTTGACAAATTGAAAGCAAGCCCCTCCAATCAGCAAGATTACAGCTCACTTCTCTGTGGTACTCACTTTATTGCAGTGGTCTGGAACTGAACCCACACTGTCTCTGAGTTGTGCCTGTATTTCGTAGATTGTCCCTCTATTGGGATCTTTCTCATGTTTTTCTCATGATTAGACTGGGTTATGTGTGTTTGGGGACCACAGAGATAAAGTACCATTTTCATCAGATCCTATCAGACCACTCATCTCTACCCTTAACTTCAGCTAAATTAGAAGTCGTTGAATAAGTTTTGGCACGTTTATATTTTTAACTGACATTTGTTGAAAGCTGAGCATGTACTTTTCTTCCCCCAAAGCAGAACCAAGGACCTTTTCCCCACAATTGGAATCGCAAAGCAGGTGTGAATAAAATGTTCCGTGTCAATGGCTGTACTTTGAGACTTTGTTCCAGGCCTTTATGGCAAATAAAAATTCTGTTCCAAAGCTTTACCATTAATGTTAAGTTTCACTGTTGGTACTAAGAGAAACTGAGATCGAAAAGTTTGGACTTAGAAATACCTACAGATCAAATATCTAAAAACCTGTAAATTGGAAACAGGTAGTTAAAGGCTTTCTTTTAGAGATTTAAGATCTTTTAAAATTGAATCTAAACTCACTTGAGCATTTGAATCCCCAGAACCAAGAAGTATTAAAAAAAAAAAAAAGTACAGAGTAAGGACTGGATGTCCAGCCTTAGGGAAATAAGGAGCATCAGTTTAACACAGGTGTATGTAACGGCATAACCCTCTCTTAAGTCTGTGTAACAGTAAGGTTCAAACTCTGCCCAATATCACAGGCACATAGAGAGTCAGCCTCTCTTTCCCACCAACATTCCAACTAAACTAGACCACTATTTCCCCCAAACCTCTTTTCTCTGGCTCTTTGCCTCGTCCAAATCCTACTCGCCCCTCAAGCCCCTGCCTGGAGGAAGGTGTCCCACCTGAGGCTAGCAGCTGTTTTCCTCCTTCGAGCATCCATCCCATCTTATTCCTCCCTAAACCATCTTACTTCACGTTGAAGCCACCTATGTTCACGTTTCAGCTCCTCTGCTGAACTGTGATGTGAACGCAACATCCATCACACAGTTCTTAGCTCCCAGAATGCCGGTCCGACACACCTGGCTTCCTGCGAGCAATCAACACAGCATCTGCTGAGGAGACTCACAAGGGAGCTGGGATGGGAGCCCGAGTGAAACCTGGCTGTGGAGGGCGGGGAGGGATTTCTGCCTTGGCAGTGCGGACCTGTGGCCTTGCAGCTGACCGTTAACTAGCTTGAGGAGTGGCCCGATTAGACCGATTATCTGAGAAAGAAGGAGGTTGAGCTAGACAGCTTTCATGGTCTCTACTATATTCAGATTCTTGAAAGCCTTGTAAAATATTGCGATGTGTAACAACAATTATGGCATAATAAGTATAGAATTATAGTCAACGCAGAGTTCCTATGATAAGGTCTTCATTTTTTCCTGAAATAATAGAGACAGGGACTTATTGCATGGATGAAATTATAAGTATATTTGAGGACATAAAGATAACTCAATAGGTTTTTTAAAAATTTCCCCCTAATGGTTATTAATTTTTTTTTTCCTTCATGCTTTTCCTCATGGGGAATTTCCTTATAACAAGCCATAGATTTTCTTTTTTCTTTTCTTTTCTTTTTCTTTTTCTGGGGTGATGTGCGGTGGAGTGTAGGGGTGGGGGTCTGGAAGGGGGGTGTGGGTAGGGAGGGATTGAGGGTGTGGGAGGTGAGGGCGGGTGCGTGCGTTCGTGGAGTTCTGTATGTCTTGATGTTGGTTTCCTGTTCCTTCTTCCTTCTCTTCCTTCCTTCCTTCCTTCCTTCCTTCCTTCCTTCCTTCTCTCTTTCTTTTCTTCTCTCTCTCTCTCTCTCTTTTTTTTTTTTTTGCCATAGATATTCAAGATCGTGTTTGTCTTCCTGGGGTTTGAAAGTTAGGATCTGATAGCCTCAAAAACTCATTGGAGCTTTCAGATTCATGACCATTTGTTGTATGCTCACTGTCTTAGTTGGACATGCTATTACAAGTGCTATAGACCGGGTGGTTTACAAACAAGTTTCTCTCTCACCGTTCTGGAGACCAGAAGGCCGAGATCAGGGTGCAGGTGAACAAGGTTCTAGAAGGGGTCTTCTGGTTTGCAGACTGCCAGCTCCTCTTTGTATCCTCACTCAGCAGGACAGCTAGCTGGCCGCCTCCAATGGCACACATCCATTCATCAGCTCCACCCTTATGACCTCCCAAAGGCCCCACACCCAAAGACCACCACCTTGGGAATAAGGCTTCAATATATGAATTTGCTGGGCGGGGCAGGGTGGGGGTTGGTGAACATTCAGTCCACATTAGTCACCAAAACATTATTAGGATTGACTTGAATCCAACTCGATTTTCTGCCTTTTTTTCTCCAAGAAGAACCTTCTTTTTTTTTTTTTTTTTTTTTTTAGTGATCAGTGCAGGGATAAGAATCCAGAAGTTCCTGAACATCCTCTGTTTGACACCTTTTTGGTATAAAATGTCTCTATATGCTACTCAAAACTAACCTCTAGTCTTACTATGCTACCACAACAACTATAAATAATTTTGATGTTTCCGTTTATTTACTCAGTTTTCCCTATACACATCCATTAACGTGTCCTTAGTGTAAGCCCAGATGATAATTGTTTTATATAGTCGCATATTTCACTTAGCGCCTACCTATATCTTCCTAATTAAACTTCTTGCCCGAACTGGTCATGTGAACTGTTTTTTCAATAGCAACAATGATAATAACACTCACTTTGTTTTCAAATGTCTGAAAATCAGATTACTGCTGAGCCTGATTTTTTTTTTTCCCAGACACCAGTGAGTTTGGTTCTGAAATCCTCTGATATTATAAAGCCAACATCTCAAAGATCTTCCAGATTTCCACAGAATTGAACCACACCTTCCCTGTGGCACCATACAACAGACCAGAAAAATTTTAAACTGACCCTGTATTCTGTGGATCACTGGTATTGCATGAATAAGCCTCAGTTTGGGGAGGATCACTCAAAATCTGATAGTAAATAATTTTACCCATTTAATAAAAATAGTAAAATGATTTTATTCCTGCATTGTAAGATTATGCTTTATTTTAGTTTTACTCTTACATACCTAGATTTGGGGGTCTTTTTTGTTCTTAGTTTAATGTGTCCAGGGATATTCTCTAGCTTATGTCCAAGGACGTCCTCATAATTATTTACAAAACTATCTGCTGGCAGCGCCCAGAAAGGGCACTTGGCTATTCAACCTCAGGCTTTTATTCACTGGCAATTTAGTACTTGTCTTTAGTACAGTCCTCAAGTGACCAAGGTTTTTATAGCAATGTGCAAATAAGGGTTTGAGCTTTTGTTAGAACGTGAAGAGATGCTCAACGTGATTAGGCACCAGGCAAACGCAAATCTAAACCACAGTGTGATACCTCTTCGCACCTAACAGGATGTCTAGAACCAAAAAAAGTGCACAATAATAAGTGTTGGTAAGGGCGTGGAGAAATTGGAACCCTCAACCATTGCTAGTCAGGTTGTAAAGTAGTACCAACCATTTAGAAAACAGGTTGGCAGTTTTTTAAAATGTTAGAGTTACCATCTGATCCAGCCATTTCAGTCCTAGGTGTTTACCCAAGAGAACTGAAATTACATCCACTCAAAGATTAGCACATGAGTGTTCATAGCAGCATTATTTATAATAGACAGAAAGTGGAAACAACCCAGTGTGCAGTAACTGATGTGGCATCTTTATACGATGGAATATTATTTGATAAAATGAATGAAGCTACAACATAGATGAACCTCGAAAACTTTACGCAATTGAAAGAAGCCAGGCAAGGCCTAATCTTTACAATTATGTGATTCCATTTATGTGAAGTGTTCAGAACAGGCAAATCTATAAATAAAGAACATAGGTTAGTAGTGCCTGGGGCTGGTGGTATCTTTTGGGGATGATATTAGTCTCAAATTAGACTGTAGTGATGGTTACATAACTCTACAACTACTCTAAAAGCCACTGAATTGTACTCTTTAAATTGGTGGATTTTATAGTATGTGAAATATATAAGTAATAATGATGCTTTTTTAAAAAAAATAAGAATTTGAGCCTTCAATTACCCCACATGGTTTGTAAAAAGACTGAAAATACATACCAAAATGTTAACTTATTTATTTATTTTTTTTGGAGTGATGGTCATCACGAGATATTTGTCGTCTTTATACTTTTCCATTTTCTAAATTTTCTACAAAGAGCATCTGTTACTTTTTATATTAAGAAAATCTGTCCATGAACACTTAGAAGTAAAAGGACAACCTTGTATTTGACCAGCAAAGTATAAGCCTCTCCATGCTTGCTGCTTCTCCTCGTATCTCAGTCGCCACGCGGGTAAGCTCCAGAAGGCAGAGGTCACTGTCTGTTCCTCTCGGCCCTCCATGCTCGGAGTCTAGGAGCCCGCTAGCTACATGTAAGTGCTCAAAAAGTATTTGTAGGCTGTTGCCGAATTTATTAAATGTCAACTCTATCATCTACGTGCTGGATACTTCTGGTGATAAGAAAATCATCCACATATGGAATTGAATTGAAGATGCTCGCGGTCTAGTGGGGGAGAAAATCTAGACGTGAAAATAATTAAGCCGAGATGCACAGTAATCCAGTAGCACTCAGGAGGACTAGATGAAAAAAAAAAAAAGAGAGAGAAAGACAGTAACTCCATCTAGATGGAATCAGGGACACTTTTGTGAAAGAGAAGACATTCAGGCTGGGCCTTCAAAGGCAGTTTAAATAAACCTGGGAATAAGGAGCAGGAAGGGCTACACACCCGATGGATGGATGGATAGAACAGCATCGAAATGAAAAGCACCTTTAGTTGAGCAGCCTTCTGTAAGGCAGTAGGGGAGGAACCACTCCCCTATCCACACCCCAAGAAGTTCACGGTTCAGTAGTAGAAACAAAAACATGGAAGGCCATGATAAGAGGTAAGGACAACGCAGGGAGTTCCAGGCGAAGGGCACGGCATGTGCCAAGGCACTGAGGCATGGGCCCTGACAAGCGGGAGCAGCAGCAAGAACTCCCTCTGAGAGGCAGTCGGAGAGGTGCGGGCAAAGCAAATGGTACAAGAGTAGTTGTTCGTCATGCCGTTCCTTCAAATTTTGGGTGTATTTGAAATTTTTCGTAATAAAAAGTTAGAAAAAAAAATCAAGAGATCCTGGCCTCATGGGGGTTGGTGTTGTAAGTGTAAAAACGGCTTTAAAGCCTAAAACGGAGGCTATGCAAGCCCACACCGGAAGGCATGCGGGGCTGATTTGTGCCAAATCCATGACATCGAGATGCTTTTATCTCAGCCACTGTCCTCGTGTGGCCTCATCGTGTCAAAGCCCCACAGGGCTGCACCCTCTCGCCAGCCTTTGTGTGATCCATTTCTTTAATGGCCTCTTCGTTCAATAATACAGGAGGTCCAAACTGCCAATTCCAGCATAGGACATAACTCTACCTTTTTTCCACCCAAGCCTTTTCAGCTTTATGACTTATCTAGATGATTACTGTGCTTTTTTATTTTGTAAGTTTCTGTAAGGAATGACTACAGGATGCTTCTGTGATCGACAAACAAGAACACGAGCTTTGAAGTAAGATGGACTGGGATTCAAATCCAGGCTTCTCTACTTACTAAGCTGTATGGCTTTGGACAAGTGACCTGGCCTTCCTGGACGCCGAGGGCCCCTTCTATAACACCAATGCAGTGAAGTTTGTTATTAAACGTCAAAAGCAGAAACTGTCACAGTGCCAGGTATGGGATAGGAATTAGCACGGGTATAAATCATTATTAAATCCATGACTGATGACCAATGACAGTTCAGCTCTACTCTATCTTTACTATAGGGAAACACAAAATAAGTATTTTTTTTAAAAAACTTAGCATTGTACTCAGGCAGATACTCAACATTCCTCAGTGGGCGAAGGGTTTAATATTCATTTTTCAAACCATTTTAATTCAGGCAAGATTGATATAGAAAAATGGGGTCTCGGGTTGCCCAGCACCAACCCCTATCTCGTTTTGGCCCTTAGAGTATGGAAAAGTGGAACATGGTGTGGTCTCTGCCTGAATCTGGTTCAGTAAGGCACCTTCCTGGGACCTGCCCCAGGAGAGAGGGCTGCCTTGTAAATTCTACTTGCCCCAAATGGATTCGCTGGTGTGGCAGGCCACAAAATGAATCAGGAAGGCGTATCACCTCAGAAAGGAATGAAAGATGTAGGCATCCGAATGCAAAGATGCAAAGCAAAAGGATTGGGGAGAAAATATGCTAATTGTGCAAATTCGCCTCTGTTTTGTGCCCTGTGAGCTATGTGGGGTGGTTTGCGTCCATCATGAAGAGTGGAGAATCACCGAGGCTTCCTTCAGGATCGGGAGAGAGGGGATGTGGCCCAGCCAGAATGCCTCCAGGATGCGAGGTAGCTCTGGGGACAGGTTGCTCTGTCTCTCTGTCAGTCTCTGTCTCTGTCTCTCTTTTCTCTCTCCCTGATTCTCTCTTGTCAATCTTTCCACATTTTCCATTTCAGTGCAGTGAACTAGTTTGATTAATCCAATAGCTTGTCCCATGGGAGAATGCACCTTACAGATCTCCGGTCAGCCAGTGGATGGGCCTGTTTCCGTCAGGTGACCTTCTCTGATCCAGGCAGTCATCTGGGAATTGCCCTGTGCACCTACCGGTGACGGCAGTGTGTTCGTGGACGGAAGGTGTGTTTGACGTTACATTTGAGTTCTAGAGGGTGGTCTTGGGACTGTCTTAAATAACAAGGGTCCTGAAAAGCAAGCCAGCATTTCTTTCCATTTTAAGCTGCTTGATTTGCTTCTAAAATAGACTCAGTGTGCTGGGGAAGAGCATTTGGAACTGGTTTCTGATTCCGATTCTAATATCAGTGGACACATTTTAAGACCTTGAACAAGCCATCCCTGTTAGGGTTCCGGTTTGCCCCCCTGTGACATAGCGGGTCACAGGAGATAGACGCGGAAAGGCCCATTCTCAGACCCCCATGCTCTAACCCTGCGACAGTGCTGGGATTTTGAAGGGTGGGTGTTATACGTAACCATGCTGTGACGTGGGCGCTGAGAGAGTAGGGCACTGATTCCGCGACCGGAACCCGAAAGCCTGCGTGGGTGACGTTTTTAGGAATATGTGGTTAGCTGGATGATAGACGAGCAGAGTGGTTAAGGGAATCACCTCTGGAGTCACAGCCATCTCAGCGTGAATTGGCTCTGTCACTGGCCGGTTCTGTGACCTTTGGAAGGTTAAACTGACCTCTCTAAACCCCACTTTCCTCCTTTGGGAAGTAGAGATGCTCACGGTTCTTGCCTTACAGGCTCTTTGAGGAATAAAAGATAATACATGCTAAAACCTGGGGCCCCAGTGAAGGGACCTGGCTGTGAGTTAAGAGCCTCTGATTTAGGGCACGGCTAGTGTATTCATTTCCTGTGGCTGCTGTGAAGAATCACAAAATCTTGGTGGCTTAAAACAACAGAAACCTTTCCAGATGTCTGGAAACAATATTGCTCGGCTGTGCGCCCTCCGGCGGCTCCAGGCGAGGATCTGCTCTCTGCATCTTCCAGCTTCCGGGGCTGCCGTCATTCCCTGGCTTGTGGCCGCGTCACTCGGTCTGCAAGGCCGGTGTCCTCACACCTCTCTGCTCCGTCTTCACATCGCCTTCGCTGCCACGTGCCAACCCTCCGTTAGCCTCCTTCTCATAAAGATACACGTGACTGCATTTAGGGCGCGCTCAGATCATCCAGGGGAATCTCCCCTTCGCAAGACCCTAATTCAATCACACCTGCAAAGACTTTTTCTTTTTTTTTGCCATGTAAGGTGACACCCACAGGTTCTAAAGATTAGGACTCAGATATCGTTCAGGGAGCCACAGAAGGGCTGTCCCAGTTGGCCGTGGTTTTGCGCCTCCACTGTCCATCTGCTCTGGAGATGGGTCCCTAGTCCCCGCTAAACACGTCATCCTTCCCACCCAGCCCGGCTCTCCCTTCGACTTCCTATCTCTAGCCACAGGCACATCATTTTCTCCATAACCCTCCTCAGAACGATCTCTGACCCTTCTAGTTCCTTCCCTTCTCTGACACCGCCTTACCCATGCTTTCTGTTAGTCACCCAACCTCAGAATCACAGTCTCCAAGCAGAAGGGGAACCTCCTCCGACACCTTCGATTCACAGAGACAGAGCTAAGCCATAGAGGGAGGTGGTGACTTGCCCTTGCTACGTGAGAATTTCATGGCAACGCTGGACTAGAGCCCAGGGCCCCGAGACACACCGCTGCCATGGCCACCCTTCCTGGTGACCTTCTTCCTGAGGATGATGCTCCCCGCCATCCCTTAACTCTTTCTCTGCTGCCCGTTCCTCGACCTGGCCGTCATCTCCTCTCCTGAGGACACCGCAGAAGCCTCGCAGGCCCTCTTCATCCAGTCTCCCCTTTGGCCAGTCACCCCGGCATTTGTTTCGCTGCTTTCACTTGGGTCTCCCTGCTGCGGAAATAGCTTCATCATCACGCCCCGACCTGGACGCAAAGTCTGTCCATTCAGCAAGTATTCATGGAGCACGTATCACATGCTCGCTGCTGGGGTTCTGAGGTGAACCAGACCCAGGCCCAGCCTTCGGGCACGGTCTGCTGGGTTTGCTGCCTCGGCTTCACGGCCACACTTATCACACTTCTCACACTTCTCACCACTCCTTCCCTCCTTCCAGCTGCCCCAAGCAGCCCGCCTCCGCCGCTGGACGCCTGCGCTCCTGTGGCTGCAGGTTCAGGGCGTTGTCCCCTGTACGTAGAGCTCCCTGTCCCTCCCTGTCCCCGGTGAAGCACGGAGCCTCACAGCCAGTGGCCGTCGCCACCTGTGAAGCCTGGCCCGCACTCCGTCCCTGTGCCCTGAATTCAGCCCCCTTCCTGGTGCACCTCTTCTGAGCCCCTCTGTCCTGCTTCCCACCCTGGGCCGGTGGCAGGAGCCTCTGGCAGCTGCCTTTGCTGCTCGCTGGGTTCCTTTTCTGCCTCCATCCCCCCTCCACTCCTCCTGTCTCTTTGCGTGTTTGCTGCCACCCAGAAGGTGGGACACATCTGTCTGTCTGGCACCTGTCACCCATTCCTGAGTCCAAAAAAATGGAGTCCTCAGGGGTTCCTGTTTGGTTCCCAGTAGTAAGAGCTCTGGCCTGTGGTTAAACTGGCCGCGTCCTTTCTTTTGACCCTGAGAAAACTGACCGGTTGCCAGAGGGCAGAGATTCCTGACATTTTTACGGGCGTTTTGCCTTTCCGGTGAGTATGGGGTTTCATCGCCTGCTGCTGTGTAAGGGCTACCTGAAAACGTGGTGGCTTAAAACAACACAACGCTGTTTGCTCACTGATCTGCCGGTCCAGCATTTAAACGAGGCACAGCGGGGCGGCCGGTCCCTGGGTGGAGCGTGCGAGACGCCGCCGCCTCCTCCACGCCAGGTGTTTCAGCCGGTTTGGCTCTGAAGTCTGGAGGTGGCTGGACCGGCTCCAGCAGGAACACAGGTCTGGCTGTGCTCCTCAGCTCTCCTTCACCGAGTCTCAGGGCCTCGCCTTCCCACGTGACCCCCCCACGCGGCCTCGCCACGTGACCTCTTCATGTGGCCTCTCGGACAGGATCATCAGACTTGTTACGTGGGAGCTCAGGGCTCCCAGAAGTGCAAAAGCAGAATTTACTTAGCTTTCTTTAAACGTAGGCCTAGAGCTGTTACAGTTTGATCTTCGCCACATTCTATTGTTTTAAGCAGCCTCGATTCTAGGATGAATGCCTTCAACACCACCTCTGTAACACCTGCCCTGTGCGTCTTACCTTTCTAGGCGGAGTCTAATTCTTCGAGGGAGGGAGGATGGTCCCTTCATAATGGCTGGCTCCTGGGATTAACACTTTCATCTTATAAAGAAAGGACTAATCAAACCACAGGTACCACGGGCCATCTGAGTGGGTCTGTCCTGCTGATAACCCCTTTGTTGCCAAGGTTTTCTTTGCGTTGGGCTGGAGGGGAATGCAGCAATTTGGGTCACCTTCTCATTTTACATATGAGAACAGTGAGTCTTGTCTGAGTTTTTAGCTTATACACTTGCTAAAGGCCACATAATAAACTAGCAGATTAGGCTTGAGAGCCCAGGACGCTCATTATTTTATTGAAACTAGAGAAATAAATTTACTATTCAGAAATTCATGTCCTGGCCAACTTCTCAGCACTGTATCTAATCTGCAAAACAAGAGATTCCACAGGCCACCTTCCCCAAGACTATACTGCTTTGCTGAAACATATCTAATTATTTCTCAGACCCTTTGCTTGA
The DNA here is from genome assembly GCF_014176215.1 of Rousettus aegyptiacus. Lineage (NCBI taxonomy): Eukaryota > Metazoa > Chordata > Mammalia > Chiroptera > Pteropodidae > Rousettus > Rousettus aegyptiacus. Next base: position 106,417,329 of record NW_023416309.1, read on the forward strand.
ATCCAAGAATGAGTTAAATGATGGTGGCAGCCATTTGCGAACGCAGCTTACTCAGGACATGATAAAAACCAGCTCCTTGAAGGACAAGATAACCCCCCGCCCCCGTTTCCAAGACAATAATAGTTGGGACCATTTCAGTATTTGAAAATTATGTCCACAAGAAGTTTAGGTGTCGCTGGGTCTCCTTTTGGTTTGGTATTATGTTTGCATGTTTATTTCATCTAACCCATTGCTTCGGCCTTGCTCCCTTGCTGGCTTCGTGATGTCTTCTACGCTCTGTGCAAAGACGACCTCGAGCATTCCTTCCTCCTCTCCCTCTCTTTTCATGTGCTCATGACACTCTCGCCACCAGGAATGCCAGACTCTCCCATTTCTACCTGCCGATACTTGTTAAAGTGCATCCAAATGTCGCCCATACGAAGAGCCTTTCTTTGTCCAGCCCCTCCACGCACCCGTGATCGCCTTCTCCTCTGATCTCGGGACACTTGGAGAACCTTCCACACGGTTCTTGCATTCTGCTTGGTATTGCACTGATTTGTATATTCTACACTGTAAGCTTCCTCAGGGCAGGGCCAATGTTTGGCCGGACTCTGCTCACTGAGTCACCCGACACTGTGCCTTGCATCTGAAGATACTTGCTGTTTGTGTGGAATATGTCTTTGTAAATATAGAATTACCTTTCTTACTTTTCCAGAACTGCGTACCGGTTATATAAGCAACCGTGAGGTCAGCACCACCTCCAAGAATTGGGAAATAGGGAAATGATATTTTCCTTGGAGATGGGGTTGCCAAATTCGGCAAATTAAATGACAGGATTCTCAGTTCATTAGAATTTCAGATAAACAAATAATGTTTTAGTATATGTATGTGCCATTATATATTTCAGATGTGCTTATGTTAAAGAATTATTCATTATTTTATCTGAGATTAAAACATAACTGGGGATCCTTATTATATCTGGCACAACCCTACTTAGAGAGTTAAAGTATAAAACTAACACATATGAATTACACCAAAGAAACAGTCACCTTAAGTCACAATAGGTCCTTCAGCAAGGCTCAATTGTAACTGGAGAATGTAAGAAAAACATATTTGCAAAACACTTGGAACCTTCTCTTGTAATGTGTCTTAAGAATGTGCCAGTAAGAAAGAGATTTGGTCAATAAAAAAAACAAGGAGGGTCAAAGAGACAAACTTTGGCCATTTTCTTTAACGTCGTCCTGGAGCACTGAACTTCCAGGTCTGGCACAGATAGCTCCAGTCTCATCGTGGAGATGGGCTCGCCAGGCCTTTGAGTGGCAGGGGTCACTGTGGTCATCCCACAAATTTCCCATGATTACCAAGAAATGCTTTAGGATTTGGCTTTCCATGCCTCTGGGGAGTGAATGTGCTGATCTAGGAATGTAGGTATTCAGCCCTCTGAGGGTGACAATTAAATGGCATTGAGGGTGTTTTCTACACCATTCTTTCTGTCAACTCGGGTCATACCTGATCCATTCTCGAAGTGCTGGATCACCCCCAGGTGACGCCCAATGTCAGTAAGCTGTGCTTTGTTTCAACTACTGCACTCTGTTTTTCTGGGTCTCTACCACAGCGAATGGCAAAATCTATTTCTCCAGGGTCTAAGTGCAGAATCATAATAAGCATTTACTGAGCGCTTACCATCTTATGTAATCCTTATAACACTTCTCTATCTCAGTTTCAGAGATAAATGGACTTAGAGAGGTTTCATAACTCCTTGTCCCAGAGGTCACTCACCCCAATAAGTGGCATAGCTGGGACTCAAACCCATGGCGTCTATCCATGATTATTGACCACTATCAACATTTTGGCAAACATCTTCTTTACCCATGCTTTTATGTAAATAGGCTCAAGGCATATATATTGTTTTGAAACCTTTTTTAAAAAATTCAGTAAGATCTCGGGGATATCCTTCCATGTATGTGACCTTGACTGCCATGCTATAAAATCATGCACGGGAGAGTGTTAAATGTTAACAAATACCTTGACAATTCAGAAAGCAAGCTCAAGACGACTCCAGATAAGAAATCCAAATATTAAGGAGGAAGAAATATATACCCTTGAAGGAAAATAACGTCATCACACCCTCTTACACACAGGGCTGTCAATAAAAGCCTAATCAGGGTCGAAGCCACTTTAGAGCCACCCACATTAAGTAGGATCTTCTCAAGTTTGTGTTTTATGAGCAGATAGAAGTTATTTGAATTACTATTTGAAAAATTTTACCCAAGTTACCGAGCTGGCTCCTGAATCAACAGAGGTGTGTGTGTAAAAGGAGAGGCTTTAAATAGGAGAAGGTTTGAGAGAAGGGGCTGCAAAGAAGTAAAAGGGAGTAGACCCTAGCAAGTTTTATGTTATTGCCTGCTGTTTCAGACACCAGTTCTTATAAAGACTATAAATTAATTCTCCTGGGTGAAAATGATTACTAATTATGGCTTTCTTTTCACTAGAATGTACATATCTCCAAACCATTCTCCGGGAAGTTCCTGGCCTAGAGTTAAAGCGATGACTCATGTCAACAGGCCGTTTTGTCAGATAGCATTTATTTCCATAATTAGAACTTGTGACCGACATGTCCAGCCACGAGGATATATCACAAGGATTTGTCGTGAGCTCTGGTTTCTAAGCAGAAAATGACCTGTTAAAATGTCAGGGCTTTGCGTTTTTGCCTTTGGGGTTTTGCCATGCTGTTATTACTGTAGTCAGCTTCTTCTGATAATAAATGGGTAGTTGTAAGGGGCTTTTCCTGAATCTTATTTAATCCTCTCAACAACCCTACAAGGTAGAGGTTCTTATTGTCCTATTTTGCAGATGAAGACCCTAAGGCTCGGAGAGGTAAAGTATCTTCTCTGAGATAGGCCACCAAGGGGTTGCTGGTACCTCATTTGAACCCAAGTCCATTGACCATGGATTCTGTTCTCTCTCCCGTGGTGCCCAGGCCTGAGGTTCTAGAATATTATAAATTAGGTCTGTTTAACCCTCATGATCTCTACGGTGTCCTCACCCAACAAAGCAAAGTCATTGGCCCATCTCATTCCCTCAGGGCTCCCTACTGCCTGCTTGGCTAATGCTGCCACTGAGCAGCCCAGAGAGGACAGTGACCCAGAAAGGTAAGGAGAAAAGTTTCAGCAGTGGGGAGTGCTCTGCAGTGTCAAATGCCCAGGCGATACGGCTGACAAATGACAGGCTTTGTTGTGACTTTGTGCATTTGGTACATGCTGTTCCCTCGGCCTGGCCTGTCCTGCACAAGCCAGTCCCTACTTCTCCAAGACTCAGCCACAAATATTGCTTCCCCTCTCCATACCGAAATGGAAATATTATTGTTTAAAATATAACACAGAATCGTTATTAAAAAAATACAAGATAACAAGTTTTTAAACTAGTTTCATATAATGTAAATGTATATATATATTTATAAATATATAAATATATTTATATATACATTTACATATTCAGTTTTAAATATAAAATACACAAATTTGCGTGTAAAAGTGTAGAATGCCAAAGTGGTATCATACTATGTATAGGTTTATAACTCTCATTGTCACTTACTATATAATAGATACATTTTATATCAATAAATATCGGTTTAAATAATTTTTTTTAGAATAAAGTTAAAACATATAAAACTAGTAAGTGCTATTGAAAAAAAATTAAATAGTACTAAAAATATGAAAAAGTAAATAGCACAGAAAGCCCTCCTTCTAGAGAGAAACATTACCATTTTGGTGAACATCTCTTTTATACACACACCCATGCTGTTATATAAATAGGCTCATATTACATATACTGTTTTTGAAAACTTTTTATTTAAAAAATTCAGCAAGATCTTGGAGATATCCTTCTATGTTACTAAATATAGCATGAGATCAATCTTTTAAGTAACTACATAATATGTTATTGTGAGATTATAACCTTATTCGACTGAAATGCTAATGATGAACATTCATTTTCGGGTTTATGGGATTGTAAACGACGCTGTGTTAAACATCCTTACATGTAGCGTATTCGGTCTGGAATAAGAAAGAAATAGATTGATAGATCGAAAGCCCACACATACAATTTTGGAGGTCCTGTATGATCATAATTATGTTGAAAAATGAGCACCACAAAAACATCTACAAGTTCAGCCAACATTCACACAGGTGATTTCTGGGCAGAAGGACCAAGAGTGGTTTTGTTCTTTTGTCTACTTTTATGTCTTTCCAGATTTTTCTATTCTATAAGTCTGTCTTACTATGGTCTTTTGCTACATTGACTCAAGTAGAAATGTATTTTTGCACTGCACAAGAAATAGGGTTTTTTTTTTAACCATTCAAGAGTTACCTCTGTGAATGCTCTTTACTGTTTCCCAGGCACCACACGTGGTTCCGTCACTGGCCATTCGCTGTCATAAGTCTTCGCATGTCCCCCGTCAGAGGACTGTCAGTCCCTCCATCCTGTCCCTAAGTTAGCACCACCTGGATCCCACAGGTGTCCGGTGGGCATTGCTGGCTGACTTGGAGGGTGAATTGGAGGGAGGCAAGGTGCTAACAGTTCATGGTCCTAGGGTAGCCCCCTCGGATGGCGCCTACATCAAACACAGCCTGGACATCTGTGTTGTGAGCAAAGTGGTTTCCAGCTTGTGAGGAAGAAGCCTTGAGGGTCACACAGGGACATATCAGAAGCCTGAGGATCTCCTTCTACCTCCAAGCAGACAGCCACCTGTCCTCAACTCCTAGCAAAGGCCTGGCCGGAGAGAAGCTTTTGCTTCTGGGCAGAAGCCGTCCCCTCCCCCAGAAAGTCTAAAAGGACGCAGAGGCTGTCTTCAGTATTTCCATAGAGGTCACTGACTGAGTGGGCTGTTTTATGTTTGGTTAGTGCTGAGACACTTCCTCTTTCATTTGTGTCTCACTCAAGTCCTCCCTGCCCCCACTTTCTTGGAGACAAAAAGGGGAACGTGAAAGAAAAACTGATAATTTCAGATGTAGCTACAGCACGAGAGACATACTGTCATCCTTCAGCAGTGGCTGGGGAAGTCACTCAGGGGTTCATTGCACCCCCCGGAGGTGATAGAGGTCTCTTGACTTGTCCTTTCTTCCTCCCCTCAAGCTTGCTTTCTTAGCTCCCACCCAAGTAGATCTAAATGCTGCAGGAGATACTTGGGACCCCAAGTCCTAATTTTCTGGAGTGACATTCTTAAAGTAAAAACTAAAGTATGCTTTTGCTCACTTCATTGAGTCTACTGTATTATTTGCAAGGTAAACATAGATATACACATATGTGCATGTATAAAGGCGTGCACGTGTGCGCGCGCGCGCGCACACACACACACAATCCAGATTATGGTAGCTTTTGGAAACTGAAGCACAGAAAACGACTTGCCTGACAAGACATCAAAGTACTGCAAAGGAGGCCATACCACCAAAGGCCTGAGTGACTGCTTAGCAATTTGTAGCACGAATGATGATAAGCATCTATTTGCACCAGAAAGTTGAAGTAAAACTGTAACAGTTTGTTTGTTCCGGGAAACAGTAACTGTAGTCACAAATCATAAATAATAAAAGATAGAAAAATCCTCTTTTAACCTAATGGACTAAAAGATTTCTAGCTTTTCATTTCTGCTAATGGCCTTTCTCCCCTGGCACTACCAGGGCTGGCCCATTAATGGCAAATCAAGCCTGTCTGCAAGCAGGACATGGTCTAAATGATCATTTCTAAGTTGATTGTTAGGAAGGTAGGATGTATTTTCCCTAGAAAACACATTTCCAGGGGAACTGGTTCTCAGGTTCACTTGCATGGCTCAACCCCTGCTGTACCTGGGCTGAGTCTTTGAGGGCGGGTTGTGTGCAGTGCAGGAGGGAGAAAACAAGTCATCTCTTGCTCTCCACTTACAGCCCTGGCTCTGAGTATGATTTAAGTACAAGTTAACTTTCTTTCCTGTCTTCTCAACTCCCTGGCATCCAGGGTCTGTGTCCTAACCCCCTTGATCACAGCACACCCCTCATTCTGCCTTACCCGCTCTGGGCTCTTCTGCTGAGGGACTCTATGACCCCAAATTACCCACCTGACCCACCTGTTCCCACTTCCTGACCAATCAGACTACCACTTCCTCAGCTGATATCAGAAAAGTGCTAGAGAAAAAGCAAACTGAGCAGATTCATACCAGCAGGTAATGACTGAAATTCTCTTAATGTATTATGCTAAAACGAATTGGTTGTGACTCTTGAGAGTCATTATGGGCAGTAAGATATAGGGGATGAAAACAGGGGGGTTGAGGATTCGGAATCTGCACATTCATTAGTGGGACTCTCGGGCTACTAACTGTACCCTCCTCCCGGAACACTGGCAGTGACTTAGAAAATGATCCTTCTTTGGAAAAAACGAGATGGTCACAGGTTTGGACACTGGGTAATCTCCTTTCAGTGAAACAGCTAGCTATCTGGCAGATCACCTCTGAGAACCCCCAGTGGATAAGCCACTTTCATGCATGCAGAACCTTATAATCAAGGATCCCCAGATGTTTGCGGAAAGTTTTAACATGAAAAAAGAAAAACAGAGAAAACAGCAGAACAGAACTCTGAAAAGTAGTATAGTTATTATAGTTATTATCCATAGAGAGATAAGACCTCTAATCCATAAAAGGGGAAAAATACAAAATAAACTATCAGAATAAGAAAGGACTTTTGGCTATTAAAGAATACAGTGTTTGAAAATAAAGATTCAAAAAAAAAAGATAGGAGAGAGTTGATGAAAACATCAGGTTATAAAATGATAGAAAAATATGAAAGAAAAGAAAATTAGAGGAAAGTCCCATATCTAGCAAAAAATAGAGGGAAGAAATTATAAAAAAATAATACAAGAAAATTTCTTAGAATGTAAAGGTGAGAGTCTCAAGATTGATGGACGGGTCCACTGAGTAAGCAACAAAATAAATAGGAAAAAAGGCTCAGATCAGGGCACATCTTTTAAAAATGTATAATCTTTAAAAATGTAGAGTTCTTTAGAACTCTAAGGATAAAGGGAAGACTCTAAGATCCTCCTATAAAAGCAGGTAACATACAAAGGATTAGGAATCAAAATGGCATTATTGGAAGTCAGAAGAAAATGGAACTGTTCACAATTTTGAGGGAAAATGTTTTTCAACCTAAATTTCCATATCAATCCAGGGAAACTCTCAGTTAAGTATGAGGGTAGAATAAAAATATTTTCAGATATGCAAGATTTCAAAATTTTTGTTTCTATGTATCTTTATCCCAAAAGGTTCTGGGGGATGTGCTTCCGCAATCACAAGAGTAAACCAATAAATGAAGACACAGAATTTAAGAAACGGGATCCAACAGAGCGGAGCGCCATTGCAATTCCAGGGCGAGAGCTTGGCAGTAGGCCTAGAGAGGCCCAATTCAGACTGGAACAGGGGGATGAAGAGCTCCAGAACGAAATTCTCCAGGGGAAAAAAAATGCAACCAATGTGCTTGGGCTATGTGGCAAATATTATTGATGAGTGTGTGCGAGAGATGATAAGAGCATCAAAAAAAAAAAAAAGGTCATAAGACACTGGGCAGATGAAACTTTTATCATTTAAAAAAGAAAATAAAGCAAATAACAGAAACGGAATGATTATGAACTCCAGGCAAAAACAGTTCTACAAGAAATTGAGCATGACCATAGTATACTGACTCTGCAGTGAACAATATTTGTAAAATCATCATAATATAAACACCGATTGTAGATTCAATCAAACCTGTGATATGAGTATATTGAGAGGAATGAGAGGTGGAAGTGTGGGGATGTATGAGAGAGTTAAGACCCTGTTGTCTATCAATAGACACTAACTTCAATCAACAGATCAAGAAATCTCATTACATATTATTGTTTAGAAATATACGGATAAACAGTTGAGGAGCTGAAAGCAGAAGCCTCTCAAAAATTGGCCTGTGGGTGGGAACTGTTACTTTTCATTACAACCCTTTTAGTACTAATTGGCTTTTAAAAACATGTACTTGGAATATTTTAATATAGTTAGTAAATAAAACCAAAGAACCAGGAAAATGAATGTTAGATTGGTTATTAATCTAAATGACTCTCTAATTAGTGGAATATCAAGATTAAAAAAAATTCAGAAACTACAGAAAATGGATTGAGGGAGGTTGAAAGGGTACAATTCAAACACGAGTTTATACTGGTATGTTTCAATTGTACCGTGGTTATTTATGAAGTGTCCTGGGTTTTAGAAAACATACACCAAAGTATTTAAGAATAAAGGAACATCATGTCTGTGACTTACTCTCAAGTGGTTTTTGGGGAAAAATACATATGTATGTGTGTATATATACAGAGAGAGAAAGAGCAAATGAGGTAAAATGTTAACAATAGGAAAATCTAGGTGAAGATTATATAGGAATTCTTTATATTATTCTTGCCAGTTTTCTGTAAGCTTGAAATTATTTCAAAATAAACAGTTTTGTCATTTTGATAGGTAAGAAAAAGAATTAGAGTGGTTTTCATTTTATTTTAATTATTAGTACAGTTGAACACTTTTATGTTAACAGATCATTCGAATTATCTGTTTATGCTCTTTGCTCACTTTACATCATGGTGTTTATCTCCTCCCTATTGATTTGTAAAAGCCATTTAAAAATCCTTTATCTGCCATATACATTGCATTTCTTGTTTTCTGTAGCCTTCTCATTTTGTTACAAATTTTTCTTTTTAATCTTGGACAACTGGCATATACACACATTTCTGAAAACCAGACCTGTAGTTATTCTAGAAATTTAGGTATCCTGTTGTTCATTCTGCAATTGTATATTAATAGGCAAAAATAATCTCAGTTACAATCCCGTCCTCGATTTGGCAATGTCGGCCCTTATCTGTCAGCCCTTGTACTTTTTCTCCAAATCACCTATTACCTCTCATCTTGGCATCCTTGGTAATAGAAAATATCTTTTTATTAAAAGAACACACAGCACTATGGTTGCTTTTTACACCTACAGCACCTGGTATTCCTAGGTGGTCTCCCATCCAAGTACTAACCAGGCCCGTCCCTGCTTAGCCTCCGCGATCAGATGGGATTAGGCACGTTCATGGTAGCATGGCCGTAGACTCAGCATTATACTTTTTAAAAAAATAAATATTAAATACTTTGCAACTGTGCAGAAACAGGGTAATCTTATAAGATTATCATCATAAGATTTTTGGCCAATCACAATGTTTTTTGATGCAGAAAACGAATATAAACAGTTGAAATGCAAAATGAAGAATTCTTGATAATACCAATAATTGAATGGAAACCTAATTACCTTTAAGTGCCGGAAGTCTTAGTGAAAGTCTTTACCTTCAATTATCTCATAGTCTAGAAGAGAAGACATTTAAGAACCAGGGTTACACTCACTGCAGATAAGGACAATGAGAGCAGAAATGCAGAAGACAATGAGCCTTGCAGAGGAGGGAGCTTTGTTTTGAGGGGAGCGGAGTTAGGGAAAGCTTCATGGAAGAGGTGATAACTGAGTTAAAGAAGCCTCTCAGGATATCAGAAGGCCATTCAACCAAAAGGCACAAAGTCCAAAGTTACTCATTTGGTCCCTCAAATTCTGAATGATGGGTGCTATTATCTGTTGTAAAAAGCAGGGAATAGATTCATAACAGGTTAAATAACTGATTCAGGTCACATGCTAGCAAGTGGAGTTTCTGAGGTTCAAAAACAGACTGTTCAAAAACAGAGGTTCAAAAACAGATCCTAGTTTATGCGCTACACTGCCTCTCTGGATATGCCAAGATAGGCCTCCAATCAAAATGTACGACATCCACAAAAGTCCACTACTTCTCAGGCATGGTAAGACTGATGCATCAATGTTCTCCATCTGAAATTGTTGAGAACTGGCACAGTATGAACACATTTTATGGAAGAATGGGTTCAGGTAAGGGTGGATATGGATGCTGTGGTCAAAGAATGAATTTTGCGATTTCGAGATCCAGGAGGATGAACAAATGAGAAGCTAAGGCGATCGCTGGCGTTTAAAAGATGAAACATTCGCGAAGTAAAGGTCTCCTAAGGAGAGTCGATAAGGGGTTAGGGGTGAGAAAGTAACAAGTGCTGAGGTCATCAAGAAGGGTGTGTGTGTGTGTGTGTGTGTGTGTGTGTGTGTGTGTGTGTGTTTGCTTCCTGGAGATTGGGAAGGAGAATTAGGATGAAGAAACACAGAATGGTACAATGCCCTGATCTTCGAAAGAAGAGGTTGCTTCTGTGGTAGGACAACGTCTTGGAAATGAAAAACAGGGTTTAGGGGGGATATTCTAGTACAGATCGAGGAAAGCAGTGATGACCAGGGAGGAAAGTTGAGGGTCCCTTAATGTGAGGTCTTGGAAGAGAACCTGTGGGAAAAGGCAGAGGTTTGAGGAAACGGGTTTACAGTGGAATAGGGCTTCCTCGGGTTCCTTTGCAGGAAGTCGCTAGGGCAGATTTAGTGGAGAGCATAGACGAACCTGGGAAAGAACAAGCTGAGTTGGATAGGAAGGAAAGTATGCGGGAGGGCGGGCTTGTTTGGAAGCCTGATGGAGACCCAGGTTCTGGAAAGGAGAGGCGTTGTCCCTCGGGTGGTGATTTGTCCTCGGAAGTACTCAGTGGCAGTAGCCGGCCTGACCACCGACCGTGTCCTAGCGTCTGATGGGCACTGGGAGGCATGACGGGGCTGTACCGGGGTGGGTCAGGGGACCCTCTGCTTTGACACACTCAACTTCCCAGGGCTGAAGTGGAGCTTGGGGAGCAGAGTTCTCTCCTCTCTCGTCTTCCACGTGAGAACCGCGAGGCCCAGAGGGGTTAGGGAGCCTACTCAAGGTCACACATTACTTCAGTCCTGACGTCCACCCGGGGCCTGTTCTACTTCACATCCTCGCTCGGGCAGATGCGTTTTGGCCTTTTCGGCAGCAGTGAGACACCAAGGGACGCATCCCGTCTGTGAAGAGAAACCCTCGGGCGTCATCTGGGCAGGAAACCGCCTCTGCCCCGCCCGCTACTCCGCACGCTGCACCTGCGCGTCGCGGTTGCGGCCGGCGCCTCGCTGCGCGGGGGCCGCGGCAGTCGTTGCGACCAAATAAAGAAGGGAAAGTACAGCGGGTGACTGCACCGGGAGCGTGCGCCGGGGCTGTGCGTCAACCTCCGGCCACGGCTGAGTTATTTTGGACCAGGGTGGTAAATTAGTCACGCAGAGGGCACTTCTCCAACCCACGGCTCACCGAGCACAAACCCGGCGACGCCGGCGCAGCTCCAGGGGAAACGGCTGCCGCCTGACGCGGCCTCCCGCGCGGGGCGCCTCGCTCCAGCTTCCGAGTGGCCCAGCGCGGCCCGAAGGCGGCCCCTGAGAGACTAGTGGAGGCGCCGCCGCGAGGGCCAAGGCGGGAAAGCCGACCGCGGGCGTTGATGCCGCCGGCTCGTCGCCCCCTGGCGACCCGCCTCTGCTCTGGGAGAAGAGAGCAGCGGCCGCCGCTAAGACTCAGACTCTGCTGCTAGGAGACAACCGTCAACTACGGGGCGTGGCAAGGGCGTGGCTGCCTAAAGGGGCGTGGCGGGCGCGCCTCAAAGGGGCGGGGTGTGACGGGGCCGGGCGTAGCGCGAAGGGGCGTGGCAAAGTGCGCGGCGCGATGCGCACGCGCGCAGGGCCCGTCGCGGTAGGCCGGCGGCTGGCGGCGTCGCGCCTGAGGGGGACGCAGGTACCGCGGTGGAAGTGTCAGCGCCGGGCCGGGGCGGCTTGGGCCGAGCTGCCGGGTTGTGGAGGGTGGGAATGGTCGCCGTCGGTGGGGAGGGATGAGGATGTGGGAGGGGCAGCCACGGCGGAAGCAGGAAGTGCGGCGGGGGCGGTGGTGTCTCCCAGGAGCGAGGTCCGGCCTGTGAGGAGGCCCCTCAGGGAGAAAAGACGAAGCGAGAGTTCCCGGGGGAAAATTCTCCTCCTCAGCCCCCAAGCGGGCGGGACCGCGTCGCGCCTATGTGGGTTCAAGCCCAGGGTGCAAGTTGCAAGGTGCAGCCCGCTCTGGCGACCACCAGCTCGTCCTGATTTTGGCGTCTTGAGCCGGTGTTCGCACTGACAGGATCGCAGGCCTCCAGCCCACTGACCTGACCTTATTCTGCCTCTGGCGGCTCCACGCGGCATAGATGTGGGAGGTTTTTTCATGTAAGGCTTTTTTTTTAACACTGCTTTTACAATATTAGGATGAAGGTATCCTGCACAACACCTTCCCGACCAGGCCCAGCCATGCGTGTCCTTGTAAGGTAAAAACTTCAAGGGGAACCTTCCTCCCTAAAGGTAGGAAGAATACAGGAGGGCACATCTTGCTTGCAGTTTTACCCGGAGAAGTCACATTGCAGCCCAGTCGTGGAGCATTGAGGGCGATTCTGTGCTATCAGAGCTTTGACAGTAGAGACCTCAAGTTTAGAACTTTTCCCACATTCTGGACCCCCAGGATTCAGATGTCTAGTCTGAATAGCCATTAGTTTAAAATTTCCCATCAATTAGCATTAAACTGGAAAAATCTAGATAATTAGAAAATGTGATAGGATCTAGACAGAGCCGTCCAATTATTTTCCTTTTTCAACTCAGAAAGCCTCATCGTGGAACAGCTGTTTGATCCATTCAAACAAAAGGATGAAAACTCCACCTAAGAACATGATGTGAATGGAAGAGACCTGTCATTGTGAGTCTGGCTTTTGATTAGTCACCTGATATCTTCCCAGGGTGGCACGACTTTGAGAGGATAAACTTCAGTGGCTGAGACACATTATCAGCCTGAACTGGCAGGCCTTACATTATTTTGTTTTGTTTTGTTTTGGACATCTTCGAGTCCTGTTGGGAAGGATGAGTATTTCTCATGTGGTCTTAAGGAGTCAATTCACAATATTGTTATTATTACCGAAATGACAGTAGGAAATTGGAAATCAGGTTACCATTTGTGCTTACCACAAATTTTTATAATGGGATTAGTGGTGGTAAGAGATGGAGGAATGAATTTCATGATTTTTTTCCCCCCACTTTTCTAGATAATCTTCCCCCAAAATAGATTGGAAATGAGGAAAGCAAACAGTAGTTTGATGTGGCTCCTCTAAGGCATTGGCAATCAATCGTTCTAATATAGGGGGACATTGGAGATGCATGCGGAGGATAGGTAGATCACCAGCATGGATGTGCATTCTATATTGGACCTGTTGTGTTTTCTTGGTAGATGCAAATAGTACGTCACTCAGAACAGACACTAAGAACAGCTCTCATCTCGAAGAACCCAGCGCTTGTGTCCCAGTATAAGAATTTAGATGCTGGGGAACAGCGTTTGATGAACGAAGCCTTGCAGCCCGCCAGTGATCTCTTTGGACCTATTATCTTGCATTCACGGTCAGATTGGATCACCTCTCATCCTGAACCTGCCCAAGACTTTGAAGAGTTTTTCAGTGATCCTTACAGAAGAACACCCTCTCCAGAGAAATGCAGTATTTATATACAGTGCATTGGTATATATTGTAATAGTCTGGATTTGATTGGTTTTGCAATGTTGCCGCTGCCAGAAAGAGTTTGGGCTATTGATGTCATTTAAGGGGGTAGTTTTTATGATCATTTTTGACATTCATTCCAATAGTGGAAGTTTTGTAGATAAACTTCCTTAAAAGAAGAAGACATTTTGTTTCTAATTTATATTCATATCAATGAATGATAAAGATGTTTTGAAAATTTTGAGTTCATTTGTTTCTAATTCCACATTTCTAATTATAGACGTCTAAAGACTGAATGTTTTAATCATCTTAAAACCTGTCTTCGAATTTTTTTTATAGGATCTCTAGGAAACACCAGAATAATCAGTGAAGAATATATTAAATGGCTCAAGGGCTACTGTGAAGCATTTTTCTATGGCTTGAAAGTAAAACTCCTAGAACCGGTTCCTGTCTCTGCAACAAGGTGTTCCTTTAGAGTCAATGATAACACCCAGAACCTACAGATACATGCAGGTGAATTAAACAACTTTACAGTTTGAATTGAGTAAAGGCTATGTATCATTTATACATTTCTTTTTAAAATAGGGCACATCCTGAAGTTCTTAAAAAAGAGGAAACCTGAAGATGCCTTCTGTGTTGTGGGAATAACAATGATTGATCTCTACCCAAGAGACTCCTGGAATTTTGTCTTCGGACAGGCCTCTTTGACAGATGGTATTCCTTTTTGACATTGTTGATGGAAACTACCTCAACTTGAGAATATTTGAAGATGTAGAATGAGAGAAAAAATTTTAACCAATGATAATTTTGATACTTAAAACTACAATATTTCTGGTGTAGCATCATGCCTTAGTGTTGTTGATAGATTCTGATTATCTGGGTTCCTTCCAGGTCGGCCATTCACTACCTACCTTGAAGCTAATAATATCTATTTCACAGAGTCATTTTGAGATAATTTACACAGATGTGCCCATACATATATCCTTGGCACACATACAGGCCTTCAGCACAACAGATGAGAAATGTAGGTAATTCAATAGCAAGGTGAATTAAATTGAGGACATTTGAACTGTAATTAGCATAAATGAAAATCTTGCTACTTGTTTTTCAACTCTATTTTGGTCTTTCCTTCAATAATCTTACTTTCTTGAGTTGTTGCTTGTCTTCTCTTTGTAGGTGTGGGGATATTCAGCTTTGCCAGGTATGGCAATGATTTTTACAGCTCACACTATAAAGGCAAAGTGAAGACGTTGCAGAAAAAATCTTCAAGTGACTATTCCATTTTTGATAACTATTACACTCCTGAAGTGACTAGTGTTTTGCTGCTTCGGTCCTGTAAGGTGAGTTGTTTCAAAATCCTATAGGAGTTTTTTTTTTAAAAGAGATTCTAATTCCCTAAATTGTACATTAGTAGTCCTGAAGGTAATATTATTAATGAGTTTGTATCATTTGTATGCTTTTGGTGGCTGTTGCTTGGCTGGGATTTGAGAACTACACCTCATGGAACAGAGCTTTAGTGTACATTCACTGCATCAACATCACCTGGTATGCTTGTTAACATGCAGGTCAAGCCCTTCCTTCCAGACCTACTGACAGCATCTCTGGGGGAAGGGCCGCAGAATCTGAATGGGAACACAGATGCCCCTGGTCTAGAGCACTGGTTCTCAACCGGCAGCGGTTTTACTTACCTCCCAGGGAACAAGCTAGGAGACATCTCTGGTTGTCACAGTTGGGGGAGGGGATGCAACTGGCATCTACTAGGTAGAGGCCAGGGACGCTGCTGAGCATCCTACAGGGCGCAGGACAGCATCCTTTCCATGAAGAATGATCTATGATCCCACCAAAAGTATAGTGGTGTCGAGGTTGAGAAACCCTGGTCCTGGGGTAATTAAGCAGTTAAGTATAGTGAGGAAGGCAGTAAGACATTTAAGGAAATGAGGGATTAAATATGATTAGATTCCCGTAAATTTGTTCGTTGTAAAGCAAGGAAAAGAAAGGATACGTAACTCATTGTTGATTATGGTGATGCTCTAAAGCCTCAATGTGAATGTCTTGCAGACTTTAACCCACGAGGTTGGACACATATTTGGAGTCCGGCACTGCCAGTGGCTTGCTTGCCTAATGCAAGGCTCCAACCACTTGGAAGAAGCTGACCGTCGCCCCCTAAATCTGTGCCCTATCTGTTTACGCAAGTTGCAGTGTGCTATTGGCTTCAAGATTGTAGAAAGATACAAAGTAAATGGTTGTGTGTGTGGGGGGGGCGGGAGATCAAAAAAACGGGGAAGTGGTTATATAAGTAGCAAACTACGATTTTCTGTTAGGAGTTGTCATTTATCAGAGGAAATTAGTGCAAAGATAAGCAGGAAGCTGTGGTTTCAAAAAAAAAAAAATCATGCAAAGAAATAGCCTCCTTAAAAACTTTGACTTGCTTTATACTTGTAGTTAAATGAAAAATGATGGACAAGGTTTCTGTATTTGCCACTCATTTAGGGCAAGAGCCTGACTTTGCAGAACAGAATAAATAATACATGTGGCAAAGTTGATTTTGAAAAATGACCAAAATATATAGAGGTGATTTATCTTTCCAAACATGGGACAGAGGTATGATATTCATTAGGAGGAAAAGATTATTTTAAGAGGGAAGAGAAGAAAGTATGTATGTAATCTCAGTGTGTGTGTGAATGTACATGTGACCACAAACGTATTGGTATACGTCAGGTAACTTCATGAGTACAGCTGCTCATCCAGGTGACTGCAATACATGTCTACACATATATCTTCACGTAATGTGTTTACTCTCAACTGTGTGTGCTCTTACATATGTGTACATGTTCATATCAAATTAAAAGCACCTTGTGGAACATTTAGCAAGTTGAGAAAAGAAAATTATCCTCTCACCATAAGAAACTGTGAAGATTAGTGTATTTTTCATCTTTTCTGCTCTGTGTACTCGTGACTGTAATTGGTAACCACAGTTTACATACTTTTGGTATTGTTAGGTCCTGGAGGGCCTTATCCCTTACCCAGTCCTGTAGGAGCCACACTCCTCACCTTTTGTGTGGAAATCGGACCTTGCAACGTCTGGGTTGGCAACACTACATGCTCACCCCCTGTTTTACTGGACTTTCCTCCCTTCCTTGCCAATTTACCTGCCCGAGATATTTCCATCGAAAATGCCTGCCTCAAGCCCCATATAAGTTTCAAGTCCCCTCGCATTCAGAGCTGACGCCATCTTTGGCTTAGCCCAGCTGTCACTCTGCTATAGTAAACCTTGCTTAACCCCTTCAGCCTTGTGCTTGCCTCCTTCAGCGAACCTAACAGGTATATGTCTCACTCAGTTTGTCATCACAATTGGATTTTCATGTTCATAAGCATCTTTATCAAATGGAACATCTTCATGGGGTAATATAAGTCACTGACTTAGATAAGATGATTTAGAAGCCAATGCATTGTCTTGCTTAAAACTATTTTTGCTGTGCTTTGTGAAAATATGAATCTGTGTTCTGGTTTCAAGGCGCTGGTGAAGTGGATTGATGATGAATCTGCTGACACACCTGGAGTCACTCCAAAACATAGTCGTGAGGATAATGTCAATTTGCCAAAACCTGTGGAAGCCTTTAAGGAGTGGAGAGAGTGGATAATAAAATGCCTTGCTGTTGTCCAAAAATAAGAACTTCAAATAGGAATAATTAAATAAAGACTTGCACATTATGCCTTCCTTTGGGTGGAGGACTTCACTGGGGTAAACTTTGCTGATTCTGCCCTGTATCAAAGTAACAGAATAGAAGCACCTTTAAAGTACCCAAACTTGTAATGAGGCTCATTTTGAATGTTAAGAAATCTCAACTCCTTTTCTTCTTAGTAGCCTGGTCTGTGGCAGCTAGCACATCATTTCCATCCTTCAAATATGTGTATGTCTCCTAAGAGAGCTAGGATTAGCAGTAACTAGTAAGTAAATAAACATTGTAAACATAGCTGTATATACCTCAAGAAAGAATTTTCAAGGAACCTGATTTCTAGGGGGTAATTTCTGCTTCAGTTTTTAGAGAGAGGTGCCCTTTCTCTGTTAGACCCAGCAAGGTCACCTTCTCCATTCACATCCCTTCTTTTCTGTGAACTTTCTCTGCCCTCTGGCCTGCCTGACATCGTGCCTCTTTGCTTCTTGTCAGCTTCTCCCTGAAAGAAGCCACAGTGTATGTTGATTTTTAGCAGCTTTAAATGTGACCGTCTCTAGAATATTTACAAGTGAAAATAGGAGTGTTACTAACTGTACCAGCCTGTGGTGGTGGTGGTGGTGACGGGGAGGGAGAGTGTACATTGCAATTGTCAGCTGTAACTCATAGTCATTTGTGACTTCTTACAATTTGTTATAATGGTCCTTATGTTTGAGTGTTGCACTTTTCCTGTAGGATTAGAGCAGCCGTTGGGTTTATTTTTACAATAATGTCTCTCACTTTTTTGCAGTAAGTTTTTGCTTGAGTAGGGGAGACAGTGTGATGGGCTTACCTGTCAGTGTGTCAAGAATGCCCATGATTCCCGTCGGGCTGTGAACATCAGCTGCATTTCCATGGTGGGGAACAGGCAGAACACCTCAGATGCAACAAACCACCTCTGCTAGATTACTGAGTGACGTGATCAGAGAGCATTTCCCCCTTTCCCATCTTAACTTTGAGGGTGAGACTTAAAGGTAATTGTTATTTTCAATTACGAAACCTTAATTTAAAAAAAAATAAATAATAAAATAAAATAAAAAGAAACCTTAATTCTTTTCTTATTAGTATGATTTAAACCACATTTTATAACCAAATCAATGGTTTCCTTTACATTCACTCCCTACTTGATTAAATCTGAGTCATTCCGAAAATTAGAAAATGGTGGTTTGCTGTTAAAACCAAATGGAGAGTGAACACTTAGTTGTGTATGACTGAGAACCCAATGACACATAAAAGTTATAGGTTTTATTTCCCCAAATAATATATTTTCTCCAAATAATGTATTTTCGGTTATTTTCAATTTTGTTCAGTTTGTTTTTTTCATATTCCTATAAGGTAAGCACAGTTTAGCCCTGTAGTTCCATGTTACTGCAATTTTCTTTATTGTGCTTTCCAGATGTTTTTTCATTAATTGAAGTTTTGTGGCAACCTGCATCAAGTAAGTGTATTGGTGTCATTTTTTTCAATAGGTTTTGATGATAACATTTTTAGCACTAAAATATTTTTAAATTAAGGTGTGTGCATTTTTTTTCAGACAATGCTGTTGCACACTTTATAATAGATTACAGTATAGTATAGTGTAAACATAGCTTTTACATGCACTGGGAAACCAAAATAATTTGTGTCATTCGATTAATTGAGATATTTCCCTTTATTGCTGTGTCTGGAACAGAACCCTCTGTATCTCTGAGATATACCTGTACTTACGAACATTAACTCAGATTCTGTGAGGTGTGTAAACTGGGGGTTACAATTATTTGGACAAGATGTAATGCTCATTTACATCTGCACTGTGAAATCAGAAGAAAGATCTATTAAAGAAACAAATCATTCCGTCTTGTTAAAAGTTGGACAAACAAGGTTTTGTAACAGGCATTTATTTAGAATTGTCACTTAAGTGTTGTGTATAACTAATTATTAGGTTGTGTGTTCTTTTGGGCAATTTCTTAGGGTTGTTTAAAAATACAATTTGTTTACAGCAAATAAATTTTGTGTCCTATAGGTCTTTGTAGTTTTAAAAATTTATTTCCACTCAGTAACAAATTCTTGCAGATTTGGCTCTGCAAATACTGAATGAACAAGATATTTTTGTAAGTGGAGAATTAATTTTCCACTGACTAAACACTATTCTAGAAATAAGCGAATCTTAAATGCTGTTCACATTGGGGCATTCGGAATTAGTAGAAATACTCAGGTCAAGGGAAGAATTAAGTGTTAACATTTCGGTCCGCAAAGACGTTTAATGGGGAGGGTTAAAAAGAAGGAGGTGGCGGGGATTCTACTTCGGTTCTTGTCCAGCTTGTTCTTAGAAGCGCAGATTCCCCTGACATGAGTACTGTTAAATTTCTAACCCTTTAGGACTGGAGGGCCGGGTTCCCTTTTGGGAGCAAGCTGCTAAAACCCAAGCAGTAGGCGGCGGGACCTCCGGCCCGCCCTGCATGCTGGCCCTTCCCCCGCAGGAAGCCGCATAGGTGTCCAGAGCTAAGCCGGAGCCGAGACCGGGCGCCTGGAATGGCAGCTGAGAACCAGCACCCCAGTGCGCCCTTGCTTCGGTTCGACGTCCCGCCCGCGCCACCAGAGAGCAGGCTTGAGACAGCCTTCCAGGCGCTGGAACCTCGGAGGGGGGAGCACCCGACCTCGCCCACCTGCTGGTGCTCACGTGGCCTGCGCCCCGGGCAAGCGAGGCCTGGAAAATCCGTCTGGCCTTGCAGCAGAGCAGTAAGTGGAATCAGTTCTTGGTAGAGCATTTAAAAAGTGCTTCCTAAAAGCGTGTAAATCTCAGTCATCCTCTGTTCTGATTGATAACCCAGAGTAGCACTGTTTGATACAAATATAAGCCACATATGTTATTTAAACTTTTCTAGTAGTCACATTGGCAAATGTAAAAGGAAGCAGGCGAAATTAATTTCAATCATATTTTATTTAATACATCCAAAATATCATTTCAACATGTAATATAAAAATTATTGAACTATTTTACTTTCTATTTATGTACTAAGCAAATTCTGGCATGTTTACATGTACAGCATACTTCAGTTCCAGCAGGGCCCATTTCAAGTGCTCAGCAGCTACACACAGCTCATGGCTGCTGCACTAGACAGCCCTAGCTCTAGTCGACATGGAAAGATGTACCTATGAAGTTAATAGGAGAGAAAAGCTTTTTAAAAGAAAAGGTCATGCAGGGCTCCTGACAGTACAGCGTGTTGATATTCAAGCCGAAAGGGTTTCAACACTGTGGGGCCTCTGGAGTCAGTATTGGTTTGAGCTTGATACTTGCTGTTCTCTGTGTCAGATTGTTTTTGTAGCCTCTCTTTGCCAAAGGCCTGCTGGCATTTCCTTTAAATGCATTTTAATTTTGGAAAGCAGAACTGTAAAGTGTTAATAATATGGGTATTGCTGAGTCCATTTCACAGAGGAGTAAACAAGCCTGCAGTTGCCAAGTAAGCTGTGTATTTACACCAGTGACAGAAATGGGACCAGATCTCAAGTTTCCCTAATTTCCATTCTGCTTTGTTTTCACTGTGCTACCTGATTTCATAAGAAGTAAAATACCACAAACCTGAACAGTTTTTTTTCAGATTGTTTATAGAAGGGGTTATAAGATTATAAACTTTTTCAACCTATTTCTATTCAAGTGGGGTCCTCTGGGGTTACTCAAAGTTATAGCAATCAGAGTACTTTGCTTTAGCACTGAAAAAAAAAAAAAATTTCAGTATCTAGAGAAGCACTTATTACCAGTTGAGGCAATTTCAAAAAAGGATCATGAAAAAAATGTCTACTTGGTAATAGGTTAACTTAAAATCCGCTCCAGAAATATGTTAAAACTCAGAGCCTTCATTAGCATATCCACCCTCGTGCTCATTTCTTCCCACTGCTTAGTCTCTGAAGGATCTTTTTCTTTCTCACAACTGACTCCCGTAGAGAGGACATCATCACTGGGCCCTTTGAGACCCATCTCTGATGCTGGACCAGTAGGCTCTGAGCACCATGCTTTCGGGAACCGCTACGGCGGTCCAGAAGCTTCACAGCAGCACCAGATGCTCTTGAGTTATAATCATGAATAGATACCAATGTTTTTCTCTTGAAACACTCAGTGTAAAAGGAAGAACCCATTCATTTATTCATTCAACAGTGTTTTGGAGCATCACCTACCATGTGCCAGGCTCTGCTCTAAACCTTGGGAATGTAGCAGGAACAACATACTCCCACCCTGATATACCAGTGGGAGACAGATAATAAATAGTAGATAGGTCCTTTGCTAACAGGGTCAGAGTGAAGGGATCGAAACAAGTGCCATTTTGGATAGGATAGTCAAGAACACTTCCTCAGGGGTGACATTGGAGGGGACCAAAGTGAAGTGTCACAACAACACGTCCACAGGAAGGGACGGGCGTGCCAGGCAGAAGGAAGGACAGATGCCAAGGCCTGAGGCTCGTGATTTCAAAGCGCGACGAGGAGGCCAGCGCAGTGGGAGCAGCGCGCGCAGGGGAGAGTGACAGCGCCAGGCCTTCCGTGAGGAGCCCATCGCTAAGGACTAGGTTTGAACGTGACCGTGTCCGACTTGGGCCTTGAAAGGAGATCGTAAGGCTTCTGCACGGAGGACGAAGGCCAGGGTGCGGGGCGTGGCTGAGTAGCAAGAGTGGGAGCAGCCGAGCAGATAGGAGATTATTACAGTAATCTGGTTCAGAGGATTTTGGTTCGGATCAGGGTGCTGGTAGTTTGGCAAAAGCGGTCAGGTTCTGGATACATTTAGGAAGTAGCGTCCATAAGGATTTGTGGAGGAGCAGGTTTGGAGAGGAGGACCAAGAGTTCTGCCGAGGGCTTCTGAAGTTGGAAATGCCTAGTTGGCAGTCTGCTGTCACGAGGGCCTGTAGAAGTCCAGAGCTTGGTGGAAAAGTCTGGATGTAGAACGAAGGCCGTCAGTGTAGAGAAGGTTCTTAAAGTTTTGGCCAAATTCTAGGGGCATAAGTCGCTAGGATAGTTTGTGTGCGTGTTCATTTCATGAGTTGCTGGAAAGGTACATAAATAATATAACTACATGGCCACAGTTTGTATTTTGTCTCGATAATCTTTGGTGAAAACAACAATCTCTGGTGGGCTCTATTTAACAAACCTTTATAGGTAAAGAGTTCTGGGATATCCATTTTGCTGTGTAATTTCCTCTTAGGAGATCCATAGTCAATGATGTAATTTTGATTTGGATGTGAGAGGGTTTTTTTTTGTTTTTTCACCTGAAAAGAGAAGTTGCAAGTTCCTGTACTTGTCACTTTTCTTGTTCTGCAGGCGGATGGAGTCATTACAGAAACAGACACCAGGGGCCGCTATGCTCCTTACCTATAAGGCAGTGGCCGGCACACCTGCTGGAGCTTGTGGCCCTCGCTTATATTATTAGCCTCTATATCACAAACAAATCTGAAGACAAGGACAGACCGGGTCTCTTTTCTCAAGGCCCTGTATAGTTATGGGAGTGACCTTGTAACATGTAACATGCCTGAATTGTCTTGAAATTGGTCACGGAAAGTAATGTTTATAACCACTTAAAAATTGAAAGGCTATGGCTTCAAATTCTAGATCCCTATTAGAGAGCCCTATATCTGGAAACTTCTAAAAATAAGGACTTGTAGTTTCTTCCTGAGCTTTAGAATGTTCGAGAGGGAGTACTGAAATTTAAATGTAATAAATACCTGTTGCTGACTTCAGGGGTAATCCGGGCCGTGAGAACCATGATTTAGAATCCTTTCTCTATCTCATCATCATGCCTTAAGCTAAAGGAATGGCAAATAGATGCACAAGGGCTACATTATACACCATTGGGGTATACGATGGATAACTTTGTTTGATGTTTTGGAAACATCGTATCAGGGAAGGTTGCATTTGTCTTAAAGAGCACATATTTTAATTCATTTTTGGAACTGGAGGAGATTTATGTTTTGGGAGGGAAACTGTCTGCATTTATACTCAAACATCGTCAGTCATTAGGTTAAAGAAGACTCTTTCATCACAGGAAATGACAACTGGTAGTGAACGTGCTCTCAGCTGTTTGATCTTTCCTGTCTTTGGCACCTGTGACCCAAGAATCACTTTGACCACGATGCTCCTTCTTGCTGCTCAGGACTGTTTAGCTTAGGGTTGTGCCATTCTGGTCCCACAGACACGCAGAGCAGGGGCCAGAGGCTGCAGCGCGCGGGCCAAGCCCAGTCCGTCGCCTCGTTTTCCTTCATTGCCTGCAACCTAGTAATAGTTTTCACAGTTTTACGTGGTTGAGAATAATCATTTCTCATGATGTGTGAAAATTTTATGAAATTCAGATTTCAGTGGCCATAAATCAACATTTATTGAACCAGCCAGGATCATTTCTTTACACCTTGTCTATGGCTGCTTTTTTGCTACGACAGCAGAGTTGAGCCCACGTGGCCTGCAGAGCCTTAAATATTTACTACCTGGACCTTTACAGGAAGTTTTCCCAGTCCTGGCGTGGAGTCTGTGCTCTTACTTAGAGTGTAGAACATTTCTTAGGACTAGTCTATGGCTGAATATAGACAGTCTGAACTGTTTTCATTTATTCCTTTTGATAGGCTTAGCTATTACTCTATGGCTACTGTGATAGCATTTCTTTCATATGTTTTTCATTGGTGAAATGATTAAGTTCAAAAAATAGTTCCTGGAAATGTTTATCTGTCCATAGAAGAGATAAAAAAGTTAAAGACCAAGCAGGAACCAAACTTCCATTTCTCAGTAGTTTCAGAGAAATAAATATGGGTTGAGAGGTCTTCCAGCTGCTAATAACAAACACATATTGTAAAGGAATTTTGAGACCCCGTTTCTGCTTCTAGCTCATGTAGCCTAAACAGTGGTGATCATAGAATGTGACTTCGATGGGGTCAAATAATGAATGCTGATGTGTCCATAAAAAGACCAAGCAGTCTATTTAAATAAAAAAGCTATACATTTATTGCAAATCTAGAAGTACCAGAATGTCCCTAGTACAGAACAACTCAGCAATCCTGTTTCAATGTTCTTGCAAACATTTAAAACCTTGATTATTGACATACTGAAATTGGCATACATTGTTTCCATGCAGTTAACAGAATGGACATAGAGCAAGCAGATCGCTCAGAAATCAGCTATAAATTAAAGTGTATTGAACATTCATAGTAAAAGTTTTGTAAAGTGCTGAAGTCATTAAGTCTGCAAAGCTGCCACAAGCTCAAAGTCCTTCTCAAGCAGTGACAGAGATCTGCTACATCCACCTTGTTTTAGGTGTGTCTTTTTTCGATGCACACTGGCATTTCCTGTCCCACCCTCCCCAAAGGTTTACAGATTGTCCTGTTTCTATGGCTGATGAAATGCTATACAGAATACAGCAGGTGGTGTTGAACTATGCCACTTTCCTTTCAGTGCAGAGAAATATTCAAGCTTTTGTGCCTTTAACCGAACGAGGCTTGCTATATTGTTTCCCCCTGAGTTGTCATAAATTAACAAACGGTAAAGAGGAATAAGGCCAGGCCGGAGCAGTGAGCATTGACCATCATCTGGGGAGTGAGATTCACTATGTAGAAGTAGCCACCTGTGATCCCCACACTTGCCCTCTTTACAGAAAATTGCTAAAATGAGAAATACTATGTATGTAGTGTAACTCCAGACAACAATGACGGTTAACCTGAAATCTCTGGCAACTTAGAGCAGTCGAAGTTTATTTAGGATGTAAATTGTAACTTGTAACTCGTGATGGTGAGATGAAAGTCCTGCTGCCCATGTGAAATGCAGAAATGCTCAACAGTTCAACGAAATATAATTCTGATCAAAGAAGATCTTCAAGTATTCTTAGGGGAGAAATCAAATTATTTTAAAAATGCTAAGGCAATTTTCTCTTCATTATTTTTTCCCCTGTAAGTAGCACATGTTGTCTTTAATCAGATTGAAGAATCATTACAACTTGACCTTGTATGAGAGGAACTGTACAGGAAGTATTTGAGGCAGGCATTTAAGGGTTGCAGAAAGGAGGTAAAAATGCTGCTTATGTCCCAAATTATATATCTTTTATTATACTAATGTTCCAAGAATAACTTAATAATAAATAGTGGTTTAAATTAAAGACATTGCAATCACATCTTTTTGAATATTTAAAAGCAACAGGAAAAACATTTTTGAATGCCTTCTGTATATTCTGTATGAAATGTTCTGGTAATGACTGGCCATAAAAAGGATTTGGAATTTTCACATTCATGAGTTTCAGGTATATATATACATACATATATGTGTGTGTGTGTGCGCGCGTGTGTGTGTATTCATATATGTGTACACAAATTATGTATTTGTATGCATATACATATATGTGGATATATACACTCACACATATATACATATATGTGTATATATATGTAAATTTCCACTTATTAGCACAATGTTTGGTCTTAAAATAGAATTCATTTCCATTGAACACTTGGAAAATCAAGAGGCTATGATTTTATAATGGAAACCTCATATTATTCAAAGGGTTTTGAAAATTTAAACTTACTTCTGAAAATGAGAAATTTCAAAAGTGATTTAAGATTTTTTTTTTGAATGGTCAATTATATTTCAATGACCTGGGCTAGAGTTTGCTTTACAAGGTAGTAGGTTACCACATGTGAGCGCTCTTAAAACCACTTTGCCAGTTCACATAACTGTTTTAAAATTGGAATGCGAACCACAGTCCTTCTATGTATCTTTGAATACAGCCAGATTTACGTATGGAATAGTGGTTTTTTTGGCTTTAAAAAAAAAAAAAAGCAAAAAGAAAACTTAAAAGTAAATAAAAAGATGGTAGCAGTGTTCACATATGCATTCCCTTTAAAATGTCTTTTTCAAAGTGGGTAGAGTAGTTAGCCCCTCTAGACCACTATGTCCCTTGTCCCCCACCTTCCCCCAGCAAACCAGGGAACAGAGTGGCAGATGTTCCACGAAAGCCTGTCATACTGGCTCCAATACCACAGGAACTTTATGCTCATTTTTCCCAAGATCCATTTCAAGAAAGTCTTCCGGTATGTCTTGTAAAGCTCTCTCGCGGTAACTCTCTGTCTTTGCTTCGCCTGCATGATGATGCTGGCACAGTCCCTTTTTACACGGTCTCACAAGCGCGAGGCACACTGTGGCCAAAGACATACCAGCTGCGCAGGAGTAGAAGGCTCTGCTGTATATCTTACTGTGGTCCACCAGAAGCCCTGGGAGAAAGCATGCACATGTTAGCAGCGTGGACACACACCCTTCTCACCCAGGCGCCCCTCAAACTCAGAAGCTTCTCAGTTTCTTTGTCTTCTTTGTCTTATCTCGTTTCTCTAAAGAAAAAAGAGTGTTGAAGCTCGGAATCCTTCCTAGACCGGGGAGAAGAGATAAGTCGGGCGTACAACATACAGCTAGCACCTGAGAAAATGGTCACTAAAATGTCTTCATGGGCTAATCTGTCCTAGGAGAGACTGTAAATCAGGGGACAGTTAGGCGCATGCTTCTTTCCAAGGGTAATATTTTTAAGAGAAGAAAGAGCTCTATTATTTTCACTCAAGTCCATTTCAGGTGTCTTTTCACATGGGGTAAGATTTCTAGTCACAGTAACTTTAGGGCCCTGTTTCAGGTCTAAGATATGAAACACACCCATGCCCTTGCTACAAGGAAATAATCTGTAGTCATCAACTGAGGAAACACAGAGTGCTGCTCTGTGCTCAGTTCTCTAATACCCTTCCTAAGAAGGGAAGGTGACTTACAGAAGTCCCTGAGTTCTGTAGTTCCAAAGTCAGAGGGTAATGACGTCATTAATCCATGGGTCCCTCTCTAGCGCTTACAAGGCCAGATGGTAGCAAAATCCTGGGCAGCTTGGACTGCAGACACAGGTTCTATTCTGACTAGTCACCGATCGATCATATGAGCACCGGCTTACATTCTTTGACTTCTGATTTCCTCATATTTAAATTAAGAGAGCTCTTCGGGTTATCTATAATTCTGCCAGTTCTGTAATCCTATGGAAGTGTGAAAATCAATAAATATTTTTATTGACTCGAAGAGGAAGCTAGCACTATTAATAAGGGAATAGTAAACATTATAGATTATATAATCTCAATTACAACGCCTGCTTGATAATATGATCTCCATTTACATCCTGCAAAGCTATCCCCAGTCTTCCTTAATATTCTTGCCCTAAATGGTGTCATCTTAACTGATATGGTTCAGGTCCGGAAATGCTACAGATGTTCCACGTGTCCAACTCTAAATTTAAAAAGGGGATGTGGAGAGTGTAATAGACAAGATTTTGTGTATTTAAGTTACCTGCAAGGGGCGGTCCAGCCAGGCATGCTATGCTCTGAATGAAGATGTAGACTCCAGCAGCAGAGGACATCTTCTCAATTCCCACAACATCATCTTCCGCAAGCAGTGTAATGTGGGTACCACATACACTTCCAAGCATAACACCGAAAAATATGCTACAGGACATTAGACCCCAGAATTCAGTAGCAAAAGTAAAGGCAAACAGGGACACGGTCAGTAATATAACGCAGATGAGCGCGATGTAGACCTTACGAATGGGCTGTCTGTTGAAGACGATACCAGCTCCAATTCTTCCAAAAACTTCAGCAGTTGCCATTGTAGATAATAAAAAAGCAGCTTGGTCCTCTTCAATGCCCAGACTGACGCCCAAGGGAATGATGTATAAGGAAGGTGCAAAGAATCCCACCGTTGCAAAGAGACCAAATAGTGCATAACAAATGAAGCTTTTCTCTTTCAAGATCGAGAAGTCCAGTAATGGGACTTTCCCATCCTTTTGCTTGGAGCTGGTCCCCAGGACCTGTTGCTGCACGTCGGCCTTCGGCTCCAGTTCCACGTTACCCTGACTAGGCACATTTTTAGGTGAGGCAGGTAGTTCTACTCCTGAGCTAATGGAATCTATCAAGGTCCATGTTTTCTCATCTTCAAGTATATACTGCACTTCTTTTGGATTTTCCTGTCTAGTTATTTTTGGAGACCCAGGTTTTCGGATTATAATTGGTCTTAGCAATGCCCCACAGATGACAATGTTTAACTGTAGCAGGCCCACGATGAGGAGACTGTTCCTCCAGCCAATGTTCTCCTTGATGGCTGTGAATACTTGGATACGAGAGGAGAAGAAGACATTAAACTTAAGATCAGAAATGGACACGAGACCCAGGAGAAAATATTGGGTAGAACTGGGGACTTATTTAGTACTAATTTTTTAAAAAATTTACTCATCAGTGTGAATGCAGTCACCCTATAGTATCCTTTATTCTAGGTTTTGGTGCTTGTGGGAGAAATAAGGAGAAAATGTGCATAATGATGCTTATATACGAAACAAACATTTTCATCCCAGGTCTCCAAAAGACCTCTGGAGGGTTCATTTCTCCAGGTAGAGGCACGAGAAGTGACATCAATTTTGACCTACTTCAAGGTTCGGCAAATGGCAGCCTGCAGGCCAAATCCAATCCACTGCCTGTTTTTGATAATAAAGCTGGACTAGAACAGAACCACATGCATTCACTTAGGTATCTACAGCTGCTTCTGTGCTGAACCACCTTCTGAGCAGTTGCGACAGACATACAGTCCATGAAGCCTAAAATATTTACTAGCTGGCCTTTTAAAAATGGGATTCTCAACCTGAGGGAGAGCATTATACATTCCGTCTTTAGTAGTAATGGGTTAAGTACAAATGACCAAGACTCAAAGGTTCAGTGATTATCCCAGAATGAAATGATCCAGTTCTCCAGGTTCTACTTTGTGGAATGTCCTTAACCACCCGAATCATCGTCCTCCCTGCCAGTCGCTTGGCTTCTAGGCTGCGGACCAGAGGCAGCCTGGAGTGATGACCGGGACACCAGAACGTGGCCTTGTTGGGATGGCCAACGGGATCATAATGCTCCATAGTGAGAAAAGGCTAATGGAGACCCCACAGATCTGAAAGTATCTTCACAATCATCCTAAAAGGTGAAACGATGTTGCATAGAACTTGATTTTACTATATTCTAATTCCTTGAGCACTGACAGTCAGGTATGAGAGACATGGTAACTTGGTTACCCAGAAGATAGGCTTCACGAGACAGCCCCACATTCCTGACAGGTGTGGAGGGGTCCACTTGCTTTTATAGCATACACTTTGCTCACACCTCTTGTCCCCCCCCCCCCGCCCCCATTAATATGGAAAAGCTAGAGTTGCAAAATATTGCAGAGTGCTGTACACTCATCTGGCAATATATTTTTTTTCTCTCTAATATTTCTTGAGTCCTTTTAGGTGCCAGAGATATGCCTAGTTGTAGGGATCCAACTGATCAAGATGCATTTTCTAACCTTTAGGCACTCAGACCACTGATTCTCCCCGTAACATTTGGTTCTGAAAAATTGGAAATCAACAGAAAACTGAAAATGACCCCAAATGCATGCCTGTATTTCACCTAAATTCAACAATTAACATTTCCCCTGTCTCTCTGCTGTATCTTTATGTTTATATGCACCAATACATTTTTCTAAACTGTCAGAAAAACTTCAGATATTATGACATGTAACCCCTAAATATTTCTACTTGTATCTCCTTTGAACAAAGTATAATCCACTGCCACATTCATCGAAAACGGCAGAGTAAGAAGTGAAACCGTCTCCAAGGATATCTGTCTACTTGTTGTGTAACTCACAAATTATCCTTAAGTAAGAGAATTAAACTAGAGATAAAAATTTACTGTGAGATGACTCACACACAGGAGGGCATAATGGCATCGACTTCATGAGCACCATTTAAATGCACATCGAATGTGGCTTTTCTGACAAAGGAGAGAAATGATAGTATGCAAAATCCCAAATCGTCACATTATTTGTTTAGGAATGGCCGTTTCAAGCTTTACACTGAATACGTGCCATGTATCTTCCTATTTGTGTCACCTGAGACTCAGAATAAAATATCTGAATTTCTAACATGGGGGTTAGGGAGGCTGGACTCAAAATATGCTGGAGAAAAGAAGGAAACACCCAGTGTATCCACTGCACACAGCCACAGTCATCCAGTAGCCAACTGTGGGTGAGTTAGTGCAGCAAGACTATGAGTGGCTTCCCCAGTTTCACATTAGTGCGTAGACTGCTATGGTCCACCTACCTGGTGCAAAAGCAAACATAGCAAAACATTCTCCCGTGGAAGCTACTGCAGTGACCATAGAGCGCCGTTTGTCAAAGTACTGAGACAGAATGGTGACCGTTGGGAGAAAACTAAAGCAGTATCCCAAACCTGTGAAAGTCAAAGAGAACAGTGAGAACCACACACTGACCGATATCAGAAAGATGCATGCAGAGATCTGGGAGTTGTGTGTTTATTTTTTAAACGATAAGGCTGGGAGCCCAGGAATTCATTCTGGGAAAAGGTGCTGTAGCAAAGAAAAATGGATTTTGTTGGTGGCCTGTAGAGGCTGCAACCATTGTTTTGGGATGCTAGGAGTGTAAAAACTGTTGTCTGGTTTTTTTCCTGCTTTTTGTGTGTGTGTGCGTTTTTTTTTAAATGTATGTAATTGACAGTGGACAGACTAGAGTTGTATATGGTTTTTATATATAAGACTTCTCTGTGGAAATAAATAAGTTTGATATGTACAGAAATATATGAAAAATTTTAAAGTGTGCAAAGTTAATATACACACAGTCTGTCAGTGATGTATGAATTCCTTTAAAAGGAGAAACAGTTTTCTCAGACCTCTAAGATTAAGTCCAGTACACAGCACACCCTATAGCTCAGGATCCTTGGACCCAGATTTGGGGAATACTGGCTTAAAAATTCAGGTCTTTGTGTAGATGATGCATTTTGGAAGCTAATTATCATGAAAGAAAAGTTTGTTTCCCTCATTGGTATTAAAATCAGATACGAAATTTTGGGCATTGAGAACAGATTCCAATATCCCCTGGAGTCCACACAGCCCACTTTAAAAGCACTGCTTCAGGACACTGTAAATTTTAACTTGTAATTAGTATCTGGAGAATCTTTGAGCCCAGGAGAAACACTTACCGGAGACGATGCCAATTGCGAAGTACATGTGGGAAACCTCACAAGCAAAGGAGGCCACCACCGTTCCGGTGCTCACGAGCAGTCCTCCCGCCATCACCACCAGGCGGTGTCCAAAACAGTTGGTCAGGACAGTGGAGAGCGGAGCTGCATTAAAAGAGCAGAACGTGACATTTTAAGTCCTGGAGGTATAAGTGTTCACAAGACTCGTTCTTTAAAGTCTTGAACGTGGAAAGATGATGGATAATATACAACACATAAGAATTAGCTTTAATAAGATTCCTTCTTGTAAGTCTTGAACACGTACAAGACTTATGTACACTATACGTACACTGGATGATGATATACACTACATAGTACAATTTTATGCAGTGATTACTTAAGTCAGTCAGAAATTACAGTTTACTCTTGAACAACACAGGTTTGAACTTGAACTTGGCAGGTCCACTTATTTGCAAATGTTTTAAAATACAGATACAGTCGGTCCTCCTTATCCTCAGGTTTTGCATCTGGAGATTCAAGCATCCACAGATGGAAAACTGAATTTTCGATTCTTGGTTGGGAGCCCATGGATGTGGAGGGCTGGCTGTGAGCATTGATCTATGCCATTTTATATAAGGGACCTGAACATCCATGGATTTTGTATCTGTTGGTGTCCTGGAACCAATCTCCCATGAATACCAAGGGATGACATTGCAGCTAAGTTTTGGGGGAGTCAAAATGTATACATGGATTTTTGACTGCATTGTTGGGTTGGCACCCTTAACCCCCACATTGTTTAGTGGTCAGCTGTATTTTAGTACTTGTTTAAATATATTCTTCGGGCTCCATAATGAGAAAGCCAAAGTAATTGCATAATTCTGTAAAACTCATATCTATACTTTTAAAAGGTTTTGACTCACCATAGCACCTAGAAAATTAGATATGCATTTAATTTATGTCATTCTGTGATGAGAATGGGCTTTCCTATGATTGTGTAAAAGATTTTTTTCTATACTCACTTCTTTGCATTCCTTTTTAAAATCCCATTCAGGGTCAAATTCTCGTTTTGTGCCATTTGACTTTCAAAAACTGGTATACAATCTAGCGAATTCTCAGTTATGCACACCAAATGGAGCATAGTGATGGGACAGAAAAATCAGTTGGCTGATGAATCACAGTTTGCATAGCTTCTATCTTTCATGTGGCCACATTTTCGTGTTTCTAACCTAAGCATGTTTTCGTAACACCAGGGCCGAGTATGCCAAGTCCTTCTGATGTTAGGAAATGACTACATCCCCCACAGAACTAGGAGATACTGCAGTCCTCAACATCCTAAGAATGTGCATATAGGAGGTGTTTAGTATATACATTTTAAATCAAAGGCAGTCAAAGCGGGCAGATATGCTTTTATTTTCTTTCCTCTTGAGATCCTCAACCCCTGAAAACCATATGATTTGAGGCTAGAAAGAACCCAGAGGTCACAGAGGAAATGCGTTGCATACACAATACGTACCATCCATTCCATAGTTAGGTAAGTTAAAAGAGGCGTATGCTTATATTACGTTTAAGCTGAATGCTGTACTAACCTGTAAATGCTAATATGAACACACATATTGACACTATCCATGAGATCCTGCTATTAGATTCATCAAAACTGTCCATTAAGTCATTAAAGAAGACACCGAAGGACTTGATCACACCAAAGGTGAAGACTTCCACGAAGAAAAAAGACACAGCTACTGCCCAGCCCCATCCTCCGTCAGGCACTTGAGTATAAACATTGGCCCTGGAACAAAGCTGTGGTTTCTTTTTGGTCATTCTTACTCTGAAAGAAAAAGTTAAAAACATTCAGACCAGCACTAGCATGAGGGTTTATGATTTGGATACCTTTAGCAAACATCAGATAAGACTTACTCACATTATTGTGTGCTGTAAAGTTATAGTTCCTAAAGGTGAAAAAGGCGCAGACCTGTGGACTTTCTATGGTGCCCTAAGGAAACCATCATTAGGTAAGGACATTTGTAGCTCGGCCCACGCCTGCTGCCATGCTCTTTCCTCTGCACGCACTAGCAAGATGTCATCCATATAATGGATGATATAGGAATCTTTTCTCTAATGGGCAATACTGCTTGAGGAACAAAATTTTGACATAATGTAGGATGGTTAGCCATTCCCTGAGGAAGAGCTAGCTCTCTATTGGAACCTCCTCATAGGCTCTTTAAAATTAAGTGAAGGGAGGCTAAAGGCAAAATGTTTCTTATCTTCTGGATCAAAAGGTATGATAAAGAAACAGTCTTTCAAATCTATAATGATAAGATTGTTGTAGCCGCCAGCCCCCGAGAGACACACGGACCACCAGAAATCAGTGAGTTATAGGAAACACACTCTTATTCAGCCAGCTGGGTCTGCCAGGGGTACGCAGACCCCAAATTAAGCAGCCCTGAAATGTAGAGGTACAGGGTTTTTAAGCCCTAAACCCCATTCCTCATTCTGTCTGAACACAAAAGTCTATTTTTCTTCTATTTACTAACTGTCAACCACAGGTCGGGTGTGCTAGCACAGGTACAGAAGCAGAAGGCTCATTGTTAGAATGTTATGTTCCTATGGGTGAATAGCCTAAGTTCCCATGGGCATAGCCAAGCAGTAATTTTCTAGCCAGCACAAGATCAAAATTCCAAGGAACCATAGTAGGAGTAGGGAGGCCAGGTCGAGTGACACCCATAATTTCCATAGTTAATTGCCCTTAAATCTTGCAGTAATTGCCATTAGCCTGATCTCTTTTTTATAACAACAGTTGGAGTATTCCCAGGACTGATAGAAGGCTCAGTATGACCTGCCTTAAGCTGTTTATTAACCAGCTGCTGAGCTGAGGACAAGTACTCCTGAGCTAGGGGGCCACTGGTCTACCCAGACGGGATCATCAGACTTCCAAGAAATTTTTCCAGCAGTAACTTTACCAGAGGTAGCAGGAGCTACCAAGGCCTCAGTTACAAATTTTCATATCTGAACCCAGTGTGGTCATTTTTAGCCTGGCCTTGTCTTGGCTGCATTTGGCCTTGCTGATCCTTCCCTAGTCCACCAAGAGCGATATATCCTTGTCTAAACATCATATTGGAAATCTGAGCATTCGGACTAAAAATCATAACCTTTAGTTGCGATAAAACATCTCTGCCCCACAAGTTAACAGGCAAACCAGGAAGAACATAAGGACGGAAAGAGCCTTGCTGACTATCAGGATCTGTCCATTATAATGTTTTTGACCTTTGTAAAGGTCCCTGAGTCTGTCCTATGGCTCGTAGCGCCGTTAAAGCCGCAGCAGTAGGCCACTTAGAAGCCCAGTGCTTATCAGCAATAACCAACACATGAGCTCCAGTATCTAAAAGACCAGAAAGCATTTTTCCCTCTATCAATAAAGTCATCGTAGGTCTCTCTTGTTTTATTTGTTGAACCCAATAAATACCCAAAGACCCACATTCAGATTCTCCTCTTTCTTTAGAGGTCAATACTTTCCCTGTCTTTACATGGGGAACAAGCACTAATTGAGTAATTCTGTCAGTGGACAGTAATTGAACAATGGTTCTTGTTGTTTGAGCCATCACCTTAATCTCTCTATAATCTTCCTCTGTGACTCCTGGCAATACTTGAAATCCTTTCATAGTCATGCTACCTAATATAAGACCTACAGTCCAGGAGGAATAGGACCCCACACCCTTGTAGGGATGGCTTGGGGCCCCATTTCAGGAGTTAATATGTATCTGGTGGTGGGACTGAGGTCCAGTCCTGCGCTTCCTGGCGTAGTGCGGCAGAGTTGTTGAACGGTGGGGATATCTGGTCCCCTGGAGACAGGATCGCAGATTGGAGCCCTCTCTGGGGCAACCGCTCCACATTGGGGGGAAGGACCACTGATGGGTTGGTAGCAAGAGCCCCCATTATTTGACTGGGCCGGACCGGCCCTGGGGTCTGTGTCCCTGCCACAAATTGCCTTGGGCATCATGACACGATTTACATTCATTAGCCCAATGCCTTCCTCACTGACATCTAGGACAAACTCCAGGTGGCCTAGGTTTGCTCACCTTCCTACCCCGAGGGGTGGGATGACCTCCCTGCCCCTCAGCCAAGCTTCTGCTAGGACATTCTCTAGCAAAGTTTCCAACTCCACCACAGTGAAAACAAGTTCCTCCACCCTTTCCTCCTTTACCCCGCAGGCTCTTTAAGTTGCCTAAGGATTGAGTTAATGGAGCAGCTAAGACAGCTCCCTGTACATAAGCTGGCTCAATATCAGCACATATTCTAATAAAGTCAGATAGCGTACCCTCTTCCTATGGGGTCTCAGTGCTGTTTGGCGGGGTTTACTGGCATTCTCATAAGCAAGCTGTTTTACTATTATTCCTCCTGCCTCAGCATCAGACACCATTCTAGACACTATCTGTAAAAGACGGGAAACAAAGTCCTGGTATAACTCATCAGGCCCCTGTCGTACACCACTGAATTCTTCAGACTTGGCCCCCGATGCAGGCAAACTGCGCCAAGCCTTCATAGCACAAATGTTAATTTATCAATGTGCCTATGGCTGAAATATTTGTTGCATCAAATCTACTGTCCCTCTCCACTTAGCATTTCTAGTGTGATAGGAACATTGTTAGCTGTATTACGCCTCACTTGCTGCTCACTGAGATCATACCAGCCACTTTTCCATAACAATCTCCACCCTCCCCAACTCCCCCTCCCACCCCCCATAAACAAGCCTTAGCAACTGTTTTCCAGTCACAGGGAGGCAAAGTTTCATACTGCAATCTTTCATGCAATGCCAAGGTAAAAGTTGCAGCAGGACCATAGGTTGCTCTGGCCTGGAAACCTCTCGTATCTCCTCCTCTTTCCTTGGCTTTCTGGATCCCTTTTTGCACCGGGGAAGACTGCATTCCATTCTCAGATCCTAAGTTAGGTGGTTGGGGTAAACGAGCAGGAGGAGCAAGTGCCCCGGGAGAGTTTAGCTAACACAGCAACTATTCTTACTGCCAAATCCTCCCCTTCCTTTTCGGACTCCTCTTCTTCCAAAGGTTCTGGGTGATGATATCTCCTGGCCCCTCTTTCCAGTTCTTGTTTGTACTCAGGAGGAAGGGGTTCCTTTAAAGTAGGAACGGTGGGCTCCGTCCCTGACCTCTCTAATGCTTTCTACCCCTGTGCTTCTCAACATTGGTGCCATCTCTCCTGGTGGAGAGGTAACAGGGAGGCGACTAGCTGAAGGAGTAGGGTCTAATGTGTCCCTTATTAAGCCCCATAAAGCAAAGGTAGGAATAGGAAAGTTCTTTGGCCCCTCAACCGAAAAGCGGTCACGCAAGCGCACCCGTACCTTCTCCCGAGTCTCTGAATTCACTGTGCCTTCCTCCGGGAACCAAAGACAGGTTTCTTGAACAAAATCTAAACATTGCTGAATCTGATGAGTACGCCGCACACTACATCCCCGAGCAGTAAGCATTTGTACAAAAATATTGGGGTCCTTGGACCCTTGCTGTCCCCTGTTTTACTCCCGACCATACTAGTCAGGTTTTTAACTTTTCTGGTGCACCTTTTGTAAACTCGTAGACCAGCCTCTAAACTCTCCCTCTGCCCCATAGGTACACTTACTTGAGGGAGGCTCCTCACTGACCTGTTTCGCGTCTTCCCGTACGTGGGTCCCTGTCTGGGCGCCACCTGCCGCGTCCAGCAAAGCCCGCTTGATACCTGAGTGGGAACAGTGGGAGATGCTGAAGAGAAAGAGAGAGACCGCGGTGGGATCAGGAGGACCGCTGTCCACCGATGGTGGAGCAATGGCGCAATTTTATTATTGCAAGCTGCTTTTATACAGAGGCACACAATTGCTGGCTAGGATAAGATAATCTCGTGCATGTTAACCTAACCCTCATTCTATTATGACCTTTGGCCATTCTGTCTGCTTGAGGCTGTAGGTACACTGCCCTGTCTTCGAGAAACACCAGATTGTTCCCCGAACAGTTCATACTTCCCCATTCTTATAGTATGTTGAGGCGAGGGAACCCTTGGCTGGCCTCACAGAGCGCAAGGACCTTGTCAGCTTACAATCCACTCTCCACACTGGGCATAGGTTAAGTTAAAATCTGCTCCAGAAATATGTTAAAACGCAGAGCCTTCATTAGCATATCCACCCTCGTGGTCATTTCTTCCCACTGCTTAGTTTCTTTCTCACAACTGACTCCCGTAGAGAGGACATCATCACTGGGCCCTTTGAGACCCATCTCTGATGCTGGACCAGTAGGCTCTGAGCACCATGCTTTTGGGAACCGCTACGGCAGTCCAGAAGCTTCACAGCAGCACCAGATGCTCTTGAGTTATAATCGTGAATAGATACCAATGTTTTTCTCTTGAAACACTCAGTGTAAAAGGAAGAACCCATTCATTTATTCATTCAACAGTGTTTTGGAGCATCACCTACCATGTGCCAGGCTCTGCTCTAAACCTTGGGAATGTAGCAGGAACAACATACTCCCACCCTGATATACCAGTGGGAGACAGATAATAAATAGTAGATAGGTCCTTTGCTAACAGGGTCAGAGTGAAGGGATCGAAACAAGTGCCATTTTGGATAGGATAGTCAAGAACGCTTCCTCAGGGGTGACATTGGAGGGGACCAAAGTGAAGTGTCACAACAACACGTCCACAGGAAGGGACGGGCGTGCCAGGCAGAAGGAAGGACAGATGCCAAGGCCTGAGGCTCGTGATTTCAAAGCGCGACGAGGAGGCCAGCGCAGTGGGAGCAGCGCGCGCAGGGGAGAGTGACAGCGCCAGGCCTTCCGTGAGGAGCCCATCGCTAAGGACTAGGTTTGAACGTGACCGTGTCCGACTTGGGCCTTGAAAGGAGATCGTAAGGCTTCTGCACGGAGGACGAAGGCCAGGGTGCGGGGCGTGGCTGAGTAGCAAGAGTGGGAGCAGCCGAGCAGATAGGAGATTATTACAGTAATCCGGTTCAGAGGATTTTGGTTCGGATCAGGGTGCTGGTAGTTTGGCAAAAGCGGTCAGGTTCTGGATACATTTAGGAAGTAGCGTCCATAAGGATTTGTGGAGGAGCAGGTTTGGAGAGGAGGACCAAGAGTTCTGCCGAGGGCTCCTGAAGTTGGAAATGCCTAGTTGGCAGTCTGCTGTCACGAGGGCCTGTAGAAGTCCAGAGCTTGGTGGAAAAGTCTGGATGTAGAACGAAGGCCGTCAGTGTAGAGAAGGTTCTTAAGGTTTTGGCCAAATTCTAGGGGCATAAGTCGCTAGGATAGTTTGTGTGCGTGTTCATTTCATGAGTTGCTGGAAAGGTACATAAATAATATAACTACATGGCCACAGTTTGTATTTTGTCTCGATAATCTTTGGTGAAAACAACAATCTCTGGTGGGCTCTATTTAACAAACCTTTATAGGTAAAGAGTTCTGGGATATCCATTTTGCTGTGTAATTTCCTCTTAGGAGATCCATAGTCAATGATGTAATTTTGATTTGGATGTGAGAGGGTTTTTTTTTGTTTTTTCACCTGAAAAGAGAAGTTGCAAGTTCCTGTACTTGTCACTTTTCTTGTTCTGCAGGCGGATGGAGTCATTACAGAAACAGACACCAGGGGCCGCTATGCTCCTTACCTATAAGGCAGTGGCCGGCACACCTGCTGGAGCTTGTGGCCCTCGCTTATATTATTAGCCTCTATATCACAAACAAATCTGAAGACAAGGACAGACCGGGTCTCTTTTCTCAAGGCCCTGTATAGTTATGGGAGTGACCTTGTAACATGTAACATGCCTGAATTGTCTTGAAATTGGTCACGGAAAGTAATGTTTATAACCACTTAAAAATTGAAAGGCTATGGCTTCAAATTCTAGATCCCTATTAGAGAGCCCTATATCTGGAAACTTCTAAAAATAAGGACTTGTAGTTTCTTCCTGAGCTTTAGAATGTTCGAGAGGGAGTACTGAAATTTAAATGTAATAAATACCTGTTGCTGACTTCAGGGGTAATCCGGGCCGTGAGAACCATGATTTAGAATCCTTTCTCTATCTCATCATCATGCCTTAAGCTAAAGGAAAGGCAAATAGATGCACAAGGGCTACATTATACACCATTGGAGTATATGATGGATAACTTTGTTTGATGTTTTGGAAACATCGTATCAGGGAAGGTTGCATTTGTCTTAAAGAGCACATATTTTAATTCATTTTTGGAACTGGAGGAGATTTATGTTTTGGGAGGGAAACTGTCTGCATTTATACTCAAACATCGTCAGTCATTAGGTTAAAGAAGACTCTCTTTCGTCACAGGAAATGACAACTGGTAGCGAACGTGCTCTCAGCTGTTTGATCTTTCCTGTCTTTGGCACCTGTGACCCAAGAATCACTTTGACCACGATGCTCCTTCTTGCTACTCAGGACTGTTTAGCTTAGGGTTGTGCCATTCTGGTCCCACAGACACGCAGAGCAGGGGCCAGAGGCTGCAGCGCGCGGGCCACGCCCAGTCCGTCGCCTCGTTTTCCTTCATTGCCTGCAACCTAGTAATAGTTTTCACAGTTTTACGTGGTTGAGAATAATCATTTCTCATGATGTGTGAAAATTTTATGAAATTCAGATTTCAGTGGCCATAAATCAACATTTATTGAACCAGCCAGGATCATTTCTTTACACCTTGTCTATGGCTGCTTTTTTGCTACGACAGCAGAGTTGAGCCCACGTGGCCTGCAGAGCCTTAAATATTTACTACCTGGACCTTTACAGGAAGTTTTCCCAGTCCTGGCGTGGAGTCTGTGCTCTTACTTAGAGTGTAGAACATTTCTTAGGACTAGTCTGTGGCTGAATATAGACAGTCTGAACTGTTTTCATTTATTCCTTTTGATAGGCTTAGCTATTACTCTATGGCTACTGTGACAGCATTTCTTTCATATGTTTTTCATTGGTGAAATGATTAAGTTCAAAAAATAGTTCCTGGAAATGTTTATCTGTCCATAGAAGAGATAAAAAAGTTAAAGACCAAGCAGGAACCAAACTTCCATTTCTCAGTAGTTTCAGAGAAATGAATATGGGTTGAGAGGTCTTCCAGCTGCTAATAACAAACACATATTGTAAAGGAATTTTGAGACCCCGTTTCTGCTTCTAGCTCATGTAGCCTAAACAGTGGTGATCATAGAATGTGACTTCGATGGGGTCAAATAATGAATGCTGATGTGTCCATAAAAAGACCAAGCAGTCTATTTAAATAAAAAAGCTATACATTTATTGCAAATCTAGAAGTACCAGAATGTCCCTAGTACAGAACAACTCAGCAATCCTGTTTCAATGTTCTTGCAAACATTTAAAACCTTGATTATTGACATACTGAAATTGGCATACATTGTTTCCATGCAGTTAACAGAATGGACATAGAGCAAGCAGATCGCTCAGAAATCAGCTATAAATTAAAGTGTATTGAACATTCATAGTAAAAGTTTTGTAAAGTGCTGAA
This sequence comes from Rousettus aegyptiacus, assembly GCF_014176215.1. NCBI lineage: Eukaryota > Metazoa > Chordata > Mammalia > Chiroptera > Pteropodidae > Rousettus > Rousettus aegyptiacus. The sequence goes on from NW_023416309.1 coordinate 106,457,988, forward strand.
GTCATTAAGTCTGCAAAGCTGCCACAAGCTCAAAGTCCTTCTCAAGCAGTGACAGAGATCTGCTACATCCACCTTGTTTTAGGTGTGTCTTTTTTCGATGCACACTGGCATTTCCTGTCCCACCCTCCCCAAAGGTTTACAGATTGTCCTGTTTCTATGGCTGATGAAATGCTATACAGAATACAGCAGGTGGTGTTGAACTATGCCACTTTCCTTTCAGTGCAGAGAAATATTCAAGCTTTGTGTGCCTTTAACCAAACGAGGCTTGCTATATTGTTTCCCCCTGAGTTGTCATAAATTAACAAACGGTAAAGAGGAATAAGGCCGGAGCAGTGAGCATTGACCATCATCTGGGGAGTGAGATTCACTATGTAGAAGTAGCCACCTGTGATCCCCACACTTGCCCTCTTTACAGAAAATTGCTAAAATGAGAAATACTATGTATGTAGTGTAACTCCAGACAACAATGACGGTTAACCTGAAATCTCTGGCAACTTAGAGCAGTCGAAGTTTATTTAGGATGTAAATTGTAACTTGTAACTCGTGATGGTAAAATGAAAGTCCTGCTGCCCATGTGAAATGCAGAAATGCTCAACAGTTCAACGAAATATAATTCTGATCAAAGAAGATCTTCAAGTATTCTTAGGGGAGAAATCAAATTATTTTAAAATGCTAAGGCAATTTTCTCTTCATTATTTTTTCCCCTGTAAGTAGCACATGTTGTCTTTAATCAGACTGAAGAATCATTACAACTTGGCCTTGTATAAGAGGAACTTTACAAGAAGTATTCTTTGAGGCAGGCATTTAAGGGTTGCAGAAAGGAGGTAAAAATGCTGCTTATGTCCAAGATTATATTTTTTTTGATTACACTAATATTCCAAGAATAACTTAATAATAAATAGTGGTTTAAATTAAAGACACTACAATCACATCTTTTTGAATAATTAAAAGCAACAGGAAAAACATTTTTGAATGCCTTCTGTATATTCTGTATGAAATGTTCTGGTAATGACTGGCCATAAAAAGGATTTGGAATCTTCACATTCTTGAGTTTCAAGTTTTATATATATATATATATATATATGTATATATATATATGTAAATTTCCACTTATAGCAAAATGTTTGGTCTTAAAATAGAATTCATTTCCATTGAACACTTGGAAAATCAAGAGGCTATGATTTTATAATGGAAACCTCATATTATTCAAAGGGTTTTGAAAATTTAAACTTACTTCTGAAAATGAGAAATTTCAAAAGTGATTTAAGATTTTTTTTTTGAATGGTCAATTATATTTCAATGACCTGGGCTAGAGTTTGCTTTACAAGGTAGTAGGTTACCACATGTGAGCGCTCTTAAAACCACTTTGCCAGTTCACATAACTGTTTTAAAATTGGAATGCGAACCACAGTCCTTCTATGTATCTTTGAATACAGCCAGATTTACGTATGGAATAGTGGTTTTTTTGGCTTTAAAAAAAAAAGAAAAAGCAAAAGAAAACTTAAAAGTAAATAAAAAGATGGTAGCAGTGTTCACATATGCATTCCCTTTAAAATGTCTTTTTCAAAGTGGGTAGAGTAGTTAGCCCCTCTAGACCACTATGTCCCTTGTCCCCCACCTTCCCCCAGCAAACCAGGGAACAGAGTGGCAGATGTTCCACGAAAGCCTGTCATACTGGCTCCAATACCACAGGAACTTTATGCTCATTTTTCCCAAGATCCATTTCAAGAAAGTCTTCCGGTATGTCTTGTAAAGCTCTCTCACGGTAACTCTCTGCCTTTGCTTCGCCTGCATGATGATGCTGGCACAGTCCCTTTTTACACGGTCTCACAAGCGCGAGGCACAGTGCGGCCAAAGACATACCAGCTGCGCAGGAGTAGAAGGCTCTGCTGTATATCTTACTGTGGTCCACCAGAAGCCCTGGGAGAAAGCATGCACATGTTAGCAGCGTGGACACACACCCTTCTCACCCAGGCGCCCCTCAAACTCAGAAGCTTCTCAGTTTCTTTGTCTTCTTTGTCTTATCTCGTTTCTCTAAAGAAAAAAGAGTGTTGAAGCTCGGAATCCTTCCTAGACCGGGGAGAAGAGATAAGTCGGGCGTACAACATACAGCTAGCACCTGAGAAAATGGTCACTAAAATGTCTTCATGGGCTAATCTGTCCTAGGAGAGACTGTAAATCAGGGGACAGTTAGGTGCATGCTTCTTTCAAAGGGTAATATTTTTAAGAGAAGAAAGAGCTCTATTATTTTCACTCAAGTCCATTTCAGATGTCTTTTCACATGGGGTAAGATTTCTAGTCACAGTAACTTTAGGGCCCTGTTTCAGGTCTAAGATATGAAACACACCCAGGCCCTTGCTACAAGGAAATAATCTGTAATCATCAACTGAGGAAACACAGAGTGCTGCTCTGTGCTCAGTTCTCTAATACCCTTCCTAAGAAGGGAAGGTGACTTACAGAAGTCCCCGAGTTCTGTAGTTCCAAAGTCAGAGGGTAATGACGTCATTAATCCATGGGTCCCTCTCTAGCGCTTACAAGGCCAGATGGTAGCAAAAGCCTGGGCAGCTTGGACTGCAGACACAGGTTCTATTCTGACTAGTCACCGATCGCTCATATGAGCACCGGCTTACATTCTTTGACTTCTGATTTCCTCATATTTAAATTAAGAGAGCTCTTCGGGTTATCTATAATTCTGCCAGTTCTGTAATCCTATGGAAGTGTGAAAATCAATAAATATTTTTATTGACTCGAACAGGAAGCTAGCACTATTAATAAGGGAATAGTAAACATTATAGATTATATAATCTCAATTACAACGCCTGCTTGATAATAGGATCTCCATTTACATCCTGCAAAGCTATCCCCAGTCTTCCTTAATATTCTTGCCCTAAATGGTGTCATCTTAACTGATATGGTTCAGGTCCAGAAATGCTACAGATGTTCCACGTGTCCAACTTTAAATTTAAAAAGGGGATGTGGAGAGTGTAATAGACAAGATTTTGTGTATTTAAGTTACCTGCAAGGGGCGGTCCAGCCAGGCATGCTATGCTCTGAATGAAGATGTAGACTCCAGCAGCAGAGGACATCTTCTCAATTCCCACAACATCATCTTCCGCAAGCAGTGGAATGTGGGTACCACATACACTTCCAAGCATAACACCGAAAAATATGCTACAGGACATTAGACCCCAGAATTCAGTAGCAAAAGTAAAGGCAAACAGGGACACAGTCAGTAATATAACGCAGATGAGCGCGATGTAGACCTTACGAATGGGCTGTCTGTTGAAGACGAAACCAGCTCCAATTCTTCCAAAAACTTCAGCAATTGCCATTGTAGATAATAAAAAAGCAGCTTGGTCCTCTTCAATGCCCAGACTGACGCCCAAGGGAATGATGTATAAGGAAGGTGCAAAGAATCCCAACGTTGCAAAGAGACCAAATAGTGCATAACAAATGAAGCTTTTCTCTTTCAAGATCGAGAAGTCCAGTAATGGGACTTTCCCATCCTTTTGCTTGGAGCTGGTCCCCAGGACCTGTTGCTGCACGTCGGCCTTCGGCTCCAGTTCCACGTTACCCTGACTAGGCACATTTTTAGGTGAGGTAGTTAGTTCTACTCCTGAGTCAATGGAGTCTATCGAGGTTCGTGTTTTCTCATTTTCAAGTATATACTGCACTTCTTTCGGACTTTCCTGTCTAGTTATTTTTGGAGACCCGGGTCCTTTGATTATAATTGGTCTTAGCAATGCCCCACAGATGACGATGTTTAACTGTAGCAGGCCCACGAGGAGGAGACTGTTCCTCCAGCCAATGTTCTCCTTGAGGGCTGTGAATGCTTGGATACGAGAGGAGAAGAAGACATTAAACTTAAGATCAGAAATGGATACGAGACCCAGGAGAAAATATTGGGTAGAACTGGGGACTTATTTAGTACTAATTTTTTAAAAAATTTACTCATCAGTGTGAATGCAGTCACCCTATAGTATCCTTTATTCTAGGTTTTGGTGCTTGTGGGAGAAATAAGGAGAAAATGTACATACTGATGCTTATATACAAAACAAACATTTTCATCCCAGGTCTCCAAAAGACCTCTGGAGGGTTCATTTCTCCAGGTAGAGGCACGAGAAGTGACATCAATTTTGACCTACTTCAAGGTTTGGCAAACGGCAGCCTGCAGGCCAAATCCAATCCACTGCCTGTTTTTGATAATAAAGCTGGACTAGAACAGAACCACATGCATTCACTTAGGTATCTACAGCTGCTTCTGTGCTGAACCACCTTCTGAGCAGTTGCGACAGACATACAGTCCATGAAGCCTAAAATATTTACTAGCTGGCCTTTTAAAAATGGGATTCTCAACCTGAGGGAGAGCATTATACATTCCGTCTTTAGTAGTAATGGGTTAAGTACAAATGACCAAGACTCAAAGGTTCAGTGATTATCCCAGAATGAAATGATCCAGTTCTCCAGGTTCTACTTTGTGGAATGTCCTTAACCACCCGAATCATCGTCCTCCCTGCCAGTCGCTTGGCTTCTAGGCTGCGGACCAGAGGCAGCCTGGAGTGATGACCGGGACACCAGAACGTGGCCATAATGCTCCATAGTGAGAAAAGGCTAATGGAGACCCCACAGATCTGAAAGTATCTTCACAATCATCCTAAAAGGTGAAACGATGTTGCATAGAACTTGATTTTACTATATTCTAATTCCTTGAGCACTGACAGTCAGGTATGAGAGACATGGTAACTTGGTTACCCAGAAGATAGGCTTCACGAGACAGCCCCACATTCCTGACGGGTGTGGAGGGGTCCACTTGCTTTTATAGCATACACTTTGCTCACACCTCTTGTCCCCCCCCCCCCGCCCCCATTAATACGGAAAAGCTAGAGTTGCAAAATATTGCAGAGTGCTGTACACTCATCTGGCAATATTTTTTTTTTCTCTCTAATATTTCTTGAGTCCTTTTAGGTGCCAGAGATATGCCTAGTTGTAGGGATCCAACTGATCAAGATGCATTTTCTAACCTTTAGGCACTCAGACCACTGATTCTCCCCGTAACATTTGGTTCTGAAAAATTGGAAACCAACAGAAAACTGAAAATGACTCCAAATGCATGCCTGTATTTCACCTAAATTCAACAATTAACATTTCCCCTGTCTCTCTGCTCTATCTTTATGTTTATATGCACCAATACATTTTTCTAAACTGTCAGAAAAACTTCAGATATTATGACATGTAACGCCTAAATACTTCTACATGTATCTCCTTTGAACAAAGTATAATCCACTGCCACATTCATCGAAAACGGCAGAGTAAGAAGTGAAACCGTCTCCAAGGATATCTGTCTACTTGTTGTGTAACTCACAAATTATCCTTAAGTTAGAGAATTAAACTAGAGATAAAAATTTACTGTGAGATGACTCACACACAGGAGGGCATAATGGCATCGACTTCATGAGCACAATTGAAATGCACATCGAATGTGGCTTTTCTGACAAAGGAGAGAAATGATAGTATGCAAAATCCCAAATCGTCACATTATTTGTTTAGGAATGGCCGTTTCAAGCTTTACACTGAATACGTGCCATGTATCTTCCTATTTGTGTCACCTGAGACTCAGAATAAAATATCTGAATTTCTAACATGGGGGTTAGGGAGGCTGGACTCAAAATATGCTGGAGAAAAGAAGGAAACACCCAGTGTATCCACTGCACACAGCCACAGTCATCCAGTAGCCGACTGTGGGCGAGTTAGTGCAGCAAGACTATGAGTGGCTTTTCCAGTTTCACATTAGTGCGTAGAGTGCTATGGTCCACCTACCTGGTGCAAAAGCAAACATGGCAAAACATTCTCCCGTGGAAGCTACTGCAGTGACCACAGAGCGCCTTTTGTCAAAGTACTGAGACAAAATGGTGACCGTTGGGAGAAAACTAAAGCAGTATCCCAAACCTGTGAAAGTCAAAGAGAACAGTGAGAACCACACACTGACCGATATCAGAAAGATGCATGCAGAGATCTGGGAGTTGTGTGTTTATTTCTTAAACGATAAGGCTGGGAGCCCAGGAATTCATTCTGGGAAAAGATGCTGTAGCAAAGAAAAATGGGCTTCGTTTGTGGTCTGGAGAGGCTGAACCACTGTTTTGGGATGCTAGGAGTGTAAAAACTGCCGTCTGTTTTTTTCCTGCTTTTTGTATTTTTTTCAAATGTATGTAATTGACAGTGGACAGACTAGAGTTGCATATAGTTTTTATATATAAAACTTCCCTGTGGAAATAAATAAGTTTGATATGTACAGAAATATATGAAAAATTTTAAAGTGTGCAAAGTTAATATACACACAGTCTGTCAGTGATGTATGAATTCCTTTAAAAGGAGAAACAGTTTTCTCAGACCTCTAAGATTAAGTCCAGTACACAGCACACCCTATTGCTCAGGATCCTTGGACCCAGATTTGGGGAATACTGGCTTAAAAATTCAGGTCTTTGTGAAGATGATGCATTTTGGAAGCTAATTATCATGAAAGAAAAGTTTGTTTCCCTCATTGGTATTAAAATCAGATACGAAATTTTGGGCATTGAGAACAGATTCCAATATCCCCTGGAGTCCACACAGCCCACTTTAAAAGCACTGCTTCAGGACACTGTAAATTTTAACTTCTAATTAGTATCTGGAGAATCTTTGAGCCCAGGAGAAACACTTACCGGAGACGATGCCGATTGCGATGTACATGTGAGTAACCTCACGAGCAAAGGAGGCCACCACCGTTCCGGTGCTCACGAGCAGTCCTCCCGCCATCACCACCAGGCGGTGTCCAAAACAGTTGGTCAGGACAGTGGAGAGCGGAGCTGCATTAAAAGAGCAGAACGTGACATTTTAAGTCCTGGAGGTGTAAGTGTTCACAAGACTCGTTCTTTAACGTCGAAAGATGATGGATAATACACAACTCATAAGAATTAGCTTTAATAAGATTCCTTCTTGTAAGTCTTGAACACGTACAAGACTTATGTACACTATACGTACACTGGACGATATATACTACATAGTACAATTTTATGCAGTGATTACTTAAGTCAGTCAGAAATTACAGTTTACTCTTGAACAACACAGGTTTGAACTTGAACTTGGCAGGTCCACTTATTTGCAAATGTTTTAAAATACAGATACAGTCGGTCCTCCTTATCCTCAGGTTTTGCATCTGGAGATTCAAGCATCCACAGATGGAAAACTGAATTTTCGATTCTTGGTTGGGAGCCCATGGATGTGGAGGGCTGGCTGTGAGCATTGATCTATGCCATTTTATATAAGGGACCTGAACATCCATGGATTTTGTATCTGTTGGTGTCCTGGAACCAATCTCCCATGAATACCAAGGGATGACATTGCAGCTAAGTTTTGGGGGAGTCAAAATGAATACATGGATTTTTGACTGCATTGTTGGGTTGGCACCCTTAACCCCCACATTGTTTAGTGGTCAGCTGTATTTTAGTACTTGTTTAAATATATTCTTCGGGCTCCATAATGAGAAAGCCAAAGTAATTGCGTAATTCTGTAAAACTCATATCTATACTTTTAAAAGGTTTTGACTCACCATAGCACCTAGAAAATTAGATATGCATTTAATTTATGTCACTCTGTGATGAGAATGGGCTTTCCTATGATTGTGTAAAAGATTTTTTTCTATACTCACTTCTTTGCATTCCTTTTTAAAATCCCATTCAGGGTCAAATTCTCGTTTTGTGCCATTTGACTTTCAAAAACTGGTATACAATCTAGCGAATTCTCAGTTATGCACACCAAATGGAGCATAGTGATGGGACAGAAAAATCAGTTGGCTGATGAATCACAGTTTGCATGGCTTCTATCTTTCATGTGGCCACATTTTCGTGTTTCCAACCTAAGCATGTTTTCGTAACACCAGGGCCGAGTATGCCAAGTCCTTCTGATGTTAGGAAATGACTACGTCCCCCACAGAACTAGGAGATACTGCAGTCCTCAACATCCTAAGAATGTGCATATAGGAGGTGTTTAGTATATACATTTTAAATCAAAGGCAGTCAAAGCGGGCAGATATGCTTTTATTTTCTTTCCTCTTGAGATCCTCAACCCCTGAAAACCATATGATTTGAGGCTAGAAAGAACCCAGAGGTCACAGAGGAAATGCGTTGCATACACAATGCGTACCATCCATTCCATAGTTAGGCAAGTTAAAAGAGGCGTACGCTTATATTACGTTTAAGCTGAATGCTGTACTAACCTGTAAATGCTAATATGAACACACATATTGACACTATCCATGAGATCCTGCTATTAGATTCATCAAAACTGTCCATTAAGTCATTAAAGAAGACACCGAAGGACTTGATCACACCAAAGGTGAAGACTTCCACGAAGAAAAAAGACACAGCTACTGCCCAGCCCCATCCTCCGTCAGGCACTTGAGTATAAACATTGGCCCTGGAACAAAGCTGTGATTTCTTTTCGGTCATTCTTAATCTGAAAGAAAAAGTTAAAAAAACTCAGACCACCAATATCATGAGGGTTTATGATTCTGATACCTTTAGTGAACATCATGTAAGACATACTTACATTTCTTGGGTTGAGGAATATATAAATTATGCTCAGTCCATATAAAGTCTTTGGATAATGTATTTAGTGTGTGTGTGTGTGTGTGTGTGTGTGTATAAATTGGTATTTGTGTGTATGTGTATATATAGTCATATTGTACATAGAGCCTCCAAAGAATTTGAAATTAAGACACCCAAACTGTGACAGTTAAATGGGGAAATAAAGAAGAAAACATCAGGCATCGGGCCAGATACTTAGACGCAGTATGAAGGACAAAAAATGGCCAACAGACCAAGCATCAGTGAGGACTTTGAACTCGAAGAGAAGCTCGGTCAAGGAAGATGGAAGTGAGCAAAGGAATGCGGATCAGAAATGAAACCTAGAAAAAGGTGGGCTACGAGAGGAACGTCGGCAGCATCCTGCCCCCTTTCAGGGAGCGGACGCTTGAGACGCCCTGTGCCTCTCGTGCCTCTGGCCATCAGATCATCCAGACGCCTCTCCCTGATCCCGTTTTCCACTTAGTCAGCAACATTCTGATTATGATCTGGTGTCCTTTGTGGATGTACCTACGTGGACAGAAGACGACCACAAACCCGACTGTGGGAATTGTCTTCTAGGAGTTTGTTTGGCATGAGTAAGTTCTCAAAGCTGATGACCAGCTGCTGTGTTCGCAGCTGAATTTCCATGCGCACAAGGACTACGAGGAGAAGGCAGTGCCCAAATAAGGCACCACTGACTGTGGGGTCTGGGCAGCCAGTTAACTTAACCACATTACCCCTGACCTCACTAAGCTTTCCATTCAAACTGTGACAAACATCAGAACAAGCAGATCTGTACCATTACACAACCAAGGAAGAGGAAACACCACATTTAACATGGAGGGAGGGTGGTTTAAGTCTTCTGCATTGGGCTCTAGTACGTGAACTGTTGTTTTCAAAGGCTCTGCAGTTACATATGCTTTTGAAACAGTGATGTGTGGTTTTAGTCCAACTGAAAATTAGCACAGTATTATAGGTGCTAATAGTCCATGGTCTTAAGGTCTTAATGGCAATCCACCATGAGTTTAATAGTCTCTACAATTACAGTTGTATACAGGTGAAATTTCAGGTTTTCTGTGTGTTTTGGCCGTTTGAGTTCTATTCAAGTACTAAGGCAGGTTTTATTGATAATAAAGGCAATTGGAAATGAACAGGGCGCAGCCTCATTTATCAAGTAGACTTGCCAATTTCTGGTATCAGGATCTCATATTCTGAATTTATAAGTCTTGAAAAGAAGCAAATCTGACCCAAAGTAATATCATTCATCCTACTGATTATATCAGCACCACAGTAGCCTAGTCCTTTGAAAGAATAATATGTTTATTTTTTACCCTATTGCTGTTAAGTATTTGGTTAAGTAAAAACAGGGACTTAGATGCTTTAAGAAGCTTAAGATCTCAGCAGCAAAGGCCTTTGCTGTTCAATGTGTGTCAACGTGTCATTTGCGAGAGCGAACGGGAAGATGGGAAGGGAGTAAACAGCTCATGATATAAGCTGAGCAGCTACAGAGAAGTCGTTAGTCATGTTACCCAACTCAGAAAGCACCTGACTTAAGATGGGAACCCAGAGCCTTCCAGCAAATGAGGTTTTCACAACACCACTCCACAGATCTTTAGAATTTACTTAGAGATAGGCAGCTGGAGCAGGAGTGACAGAGTTATTAGATTTGAGATTTAGAAAACAAAATACCTACATATAAACATACAAATGTACATACATACAGAGAGACAGACAGACAGAAAGACAGACGGGCCTAACTTGCCCGAGTTGGCTTTAGAACAGTGTTCATCCCCGGGGAGGGAGCCTACAGCCCAAGTCCTCCGCCCTCACCCTTCCACCTCATTCCCCTCCCAGGCCAGCAGTTTGAGCTTTTCCTTGGGAAGCCATGACTCCTTACAAGTCTCAACTGATTCCTCGTGTCCAGTACGATTAATCTTTCTGAAATGCCGCCTTGTCATGACATTGTTTTTTTGTTTGTTTGTCTGTTTGTTTGTTTGTTTTGCTCAGAGCTCTGCAATGGCTTTTCTTTTTCTGAGGGTAAAGTAAAACCAACTGATTGACCTGACTTCCCATGTCCTTCATAAGTGAGCCTCGAGCTGTCTTTGTAGCCTTCTTTCTTCCTGTTCTAAGACTTGCCTTGCCTGCCAAGGCCGAAATGGACTCCTCCTTGCTCTCCGGGCTCAAACTACCTTGCCTGTGGCCATGCCCTTTTCTCCTCCTAGAGGGCTGGATGCCCTCTCTTTAGCGGGCATGTTTAAGGCCAGGGGCCATCAAAATTCATCTTCACTGATGCTTCCTCTGATGGCCCAATCTAAGGAGTTTTCTTCATGTGACAGGTATCATTAAATAATGGGGTACTGACTACTTTTATGCGTCTGTCTGTGGTCAGTTAAATTATAAGCTCATGGAAAACAATATCTGGAGCTTATATTTCTTGCGTGTCCACTGCCCCCTAATACCTCACATGCAGCTTCCCCCCCCCTAGAAAATGCTTATTCCCAGTGCTAGGGCCTATGCCAGGCACTGGGAATACTATGGCGAAAAGACAGAGATGGTTTCTGCTTTCGTGGACTTCAATGTTTGATGATAATGATAAAGAACCTGAGATGGAAATGCATCACATTTAAAACCATTGGGGGGGGGGAGGGGGGAGGTAGATGGGGGTGGAAAAAAAAAACATAAAATAAAACCATTCAGCCCCTCCTTCCAGTGCTTAGCACATTTCTGACGAGCAGGACTAAGGGGCTAAGTCCAAGGCCACACTGACACACTCGTCCTAACCCAAAAGGGCATCCATGGATCTTAAGAGTCTTAACAGAGGGCTCAGGACCAAGCAGAATAATAACATACTAGGGTAAAATTGATGAAAGCCCCACAGGGACAAACTGATTATCCCTCCAGCCTAAAACCACTGCAGGATCAAGACAGAGAATCTTTGTTGGCCTAGGCCTGGATTCTAGTTTTGTATGAGACAAGTTTACATACCCATCATCGGAAGGCTCTGTGGCAGGACAACTTGTCAGCTCCGGTGCTGGGTGCCCATCCCATTTTCTCTGTCTGTTACGATCAGTGGTTTCCACGTGCATAATGGGTGGGATTAGGATCAACCTGGAGCCCTAGAATGGGGTTGGAGTTACAGAATGTTAAAGCGGAAAGGGAATTTGGAGCTCATCTTGTCCATTTCTTCTTTGTAAAATCCTACTTGTTTTGCAAAATGGGGGACCTGAACCCCAGAGAGGTGAAGGGACTTGACAGAACTAATCCAGAGTCAAATTTCCTGCCTCCAGGCCCTGTGGTATCAGCCCCCAGGACAGCAATCTAAAGATCAGGGAGTCTATAGCCATGCCACCCTGAACAAGCCATATGCCTTATCTTGGAAGCTAAGCAGGGTTGGGCCTGGTTAGTACTTGGATGGGAGACCACCTAGGAGGACCAGGTGCTATAGGCCTAAAATATAGGGGATTGGAAGCTGACAAGGTCCTTACACTCTGTGAGGTCAACCAAGGGTTGCCTCACCTAAAAAGTAAAAAATAAAAATAAAAAAAATAAAGACCAGGGAGGGGGTGTTTTATATAGAGGTTGTGAGGAAACAATTATTTTCAAAAACAAAAGCTCTCTTCTGTGTGTAAAGAGGTCTGTGACCCCTTCCACCAGTTATCTGTATGACCTTGCGAAAGTCATCGCACCTCTCTGGGCCTGAGTGCCTCATTAGTCAAATCTGTAGTCACAGATTAGGCTCCATCCATTGGATACCTCTGTATTCAGCACTCAATTTCATTACTCAGTTGAGTCCTCACACCAAAGCCGGTGGCCCAAGGAAACCAGGGAGCTAGGGACAAAGTGAACAAGCGAGATGGGTTCTTGAAAATGGGGGTGCAAAGCAGCTGGACGTCGGAGAGATCCGATCTTTGACAGCTGGATGGAAGATGGCAGCCTTTTCATTGCTCGACTTCTGTTCACTCTCTGAGCCCCTTCTGGGTCTTCGACTACTTCGTGTTTTTTAAAATGTTGCTTTACCTCTGTGCTACTGTACTGAAGCTAGGTCCAAATATAACTGTCATCTGCAGTCTTAGGTTTTTTGGGGACAGAAACCTTCTTATTACTGGGAATACCATAAAGAAAGATGACCTCCCCCCTCCCCAGAACTATTCCTGCTATAAAGTTTATGCCTTTATTATCCTAAAGCATCCTGTGTTCTATTAACTTGAGCTTTGAAGATAAGACCACAGTATAGAATAATAATAGAATAACCTGGTTTCTAAAAATACTGGATGACGACTTCCGCATTTTGCATGTACAATCACACAGGGCAGGAACCTATACGGGGTAGTCAGCTGCTCTTCCCTGACCACGTGTCTAGGAGAGCACTGGGCACGTGGTAGGTGCTCAATAGAAGTTTACTAAACAAAGTGTGAGTCGGGGTGCTCCTAAAGCAAATCACTGCTTTGTCCTTAGAACTCCAAGTTATCAAATGAGGAAGGCCCTGGGTGCAGAATAAATGCTGTCCTGGACTGGTCCCCTAACTTTCTCCCATTCATTCAGTAGGCCACCTGGCTTAATAAACTGTCAGCCTCTAGGAAGCATGGAACTAAGGCTTGCGTTTTGACCTCAGTTCCTTAGAAGTCTCTACAGATTGCAGAATAGGGAAATGTCTGTCGGTTTTGGTTTTACGGTCATGTGAAGTCGTCTGATGAGAAGGGATGTTAGTTGACTATGTGGGGATCTAAGTAGTGAGGCCGGCTGAGACCCCGTGGCCTTGGATGAATCACTTTGCTTGGGAATGGTCAGTATCCGCAACAGGCTAACAAGAGAGTTGAACCAGATTCCGACAGTCTCGGATCCTTCCTACTCTTAAGACTCTATAATTCTGTGATAGCCTTTGACCCTGACTTGCTCTAAGCTATAATATAATCTTTCTCGACCCATGTTGAGTCCTTTGAGGCAAAGCCTTTTTGTCTTTTTGAGGTCCTTGGGCATTATTTGTGAATTTGTTTACCACTCACTGGCTGCACAGTTTTGGGGAGACCACTTAATCCCTAACTCCATTATCTGTGAAAGCAGGGGCTAGACATGACAGTCCGAAGGTTCTTTCAACTATAAAACTATGATTCTGAACCGGGCTTCTTGGCAGCCATCTGGTCTCTAACGTTCTTCCAAAGGGAGGCTAACAAAATATGCTGGGCAGTTGGTTTATCTCCTAAGATTATTTGGTTGTCATAACCTTGAATAAACGAGTATTCCGTCAAGGCTCGTTAAAGCGGCTATACCTGGGAATTTCAATGTGATTACATTTGTTGAGGAAAGATTTGACCTGGGGCACGAAGAATGGATTCAATTATTATAGACCATCGGAGTGTTAGTCCGATGTCAGTTCAAAGTTCCAAATGCAAGCGTTGCCGGAAATGGTGGTGGCTGCTGGTGTAAGCAGAGCCTAGGCAATAAATACATGGCCAAACCTCCATTCTTCGTAAAAGGCGTAGCCTGGATAACAGCTTTTGACAAGTTGTTTCTGGCCCCAGTGTCAAAATGGTTCTGTGTGATGTTCATTTGAATTCTCTAAAAAAAAAAAAAAAAAATCCCAACCCTAACCTGGACGGCTGCCTCCGCAGCTCTGAATCACTGGATACAACGATCCATGATGTCGAAACCTGAGTCCCTAATTGACTGAAGCATTCTCCTCAGGAGTTCCACTGAGAAAGCCCCCTTTCTAGAAACCACAGACGGAAAGCTCAGGTTTGGTTAGCGGTACTCGTTAAGACAGGGGGGGGCTTTTACAATTGGCTGCATTGTTTATTGACATACCCTGACTCTCCACCTTGGTCACCCTTCGCTTAATTATGAGGAGAGGTTTTTCTGTATCCCCGGGGGGCAAGATGTATTGTTGACTCCCCACATGCCTCGGAATGGTGCTTGGGACATGGGGAGATGCAGCACTTGAGAGATTTCAGCAAAAGCACTTCGTATTCTTTTTGCAAACAAGACACTCATCTTACTATGATTTGCAAAACAGTAAAATGACTGAGAAATCTCATTCCCAGGGTAGAAACCATATCTTTGGAGAAAGAGCTGACACAGAGTGTCTAACAGTGCAAACAAAACTAGCTTCCTGGCCGACAAGTTGTAATCGCTCTTCCCCAGTTGGCCCTGAGAGCTTTTTCTAAGACTAACGTCCCCTGTCCGGCGTCTCCCGTGTTGGGTGACATTTTATATGCCACCGCACAACTCTCTCACCTGTCTTCTGGGGTGAGTGGGGATATAGCTTTAAAAAAAGAAAAAAGAAAAAGAAAAACGAGAAGTAAATAACCCATTTCCTCTATAGAATCATCCTCCCTCGCTACAGACAGAACTGCTCGGCAGGCAGCGGGGCGCTTCTCTGTGGTTGGCAGCTCAGGGAACCTCGAAGTTGAGCGGGACCAGGCTTCAGCCGCTGACAGCTCTGCCCCGCAAGGTGTAGGACCTGCGCGCTCTGCCGAGCAACGCCTGCTTTCCCGGGGCGGGGGTGGGGGGGGGCACGTTGGCGCCCCATGTGTGTGTTGGGTTGGGGAGACAAGGAACCCCACTTCCCCTCGCGCTGCTTCAGTGGCCGCCCTGCGTGAGCGCGCGAGCCAGGGGAAGGTACCTCTGACGTTTGGCTGCTTGGGACGCGCAGGCGGAAAATCCACGGCGGGGCTGAGCCCGGTGCCCCGACTCGCCCCACGGTTCGGAGCCCCGTCACCCGGGGCGGGGGACACTCAAACGCCAAGCCTGCCTTTAAGGTACTTTCCGGACCCCACTGTACCAGGGTCAGGATCATTCAACTCTCTCAGCTGCCAAACGGGCGAGAGCGCGGCATCCCGGTGGCCCTGAGCATTCCCAAGTGTCAGAGCACATTTTTCGGAATAACCTCTCCAAAATGTTAACATGTTAAGCGCTGTCCCCCGCCTCCCACCACCCAGCCGGCAAAAAAAAAGAAAAAAAAAAAAGCTAACACAGGTTCAAATAAAAACCCACAGCCCACAATCAAACTTTTAAACATGTAAAATAATAAAACCAACTCACCAAGTTAGAAGGGCAGAGAATAACGCCCAAAAGGCTCCCAATAAGGCGGAGGCTTGGCCTCCCCTCCTTATAAGCCGCTGGGTAACATGAGAAAGCTTTAACTCCTTAGGGCGTGGGCCCGAGCCTACCGCAAGTTGGTTCAGGCGGGTGTCACCGGGCGCCCGCCCGCAGCGCCCCGCCCCGGACCCCCACCTACTCCGGCGCCTGGGGCGCCCTGTCCGCCCCCTCCCCCCGCCCCCCACCCCGGCTGCCTGTGGCCGGGCAGTGCGTGCTGCTGCCCGCGCCCTGGCCCCGAGTCGCTGCTTCTCTCTGATCCTATACCGGCTGCAGCCGGTCTCCGCCGGCCTCGGGGGCGCGCCGCCGCCGACCATGTGCTGCGAGCGCAGCGGAGGAGGGGGCCGGTCTGGAGCGCGCGCGCCGGCCCACGTGGACCCGGTCCGCACTGGGCACGCGCCCGTCCTGAGCCGGGCTGCGGGTCACGGAAGGTAACGGCGTCCTAGTCCTGCGCTGGGCGACTCCCGCCAGCGCCCCCGGGGTCCTGGGCGCGCCGCCGGTGTCCCCCCCCCACCCGCGGGGCTCTGCGCGCCCGGCCCGGCCGGACCCCGGCGCTTTGCTGCACAGAAGGCGGGGAGCACGGGCGTGTTCGAGGGCGTCTGCGCCCTTTCTGCCAGCACTCCACGTCGGGGGCGCGCGGCCACCTGCCTTCTAGCAGCTCCCTTGCACGCCCATTGCCTCCCGCGCCTGGCGGAGTTGAGTGTCGTTGGGTGAGGGGCGCCGGGAATGGTCCCGCGCGGCGCTCGCGGCTGCGGCGGCTGCGCGGGCAGAACAGGTTCCTTCCAGCTCGGATGTGAGGCTCTCGCGGGCCGCCGCGGTCCCCGAGTTCCTCCTCCGGCACCCACTTCCCCTAATTTCGTCAACTCGCACACCCCCACAGTTCTCCTTCCGGGTGGGGCCGTGCGAGAGCCGCAGTGGGCCCCGGGAGCCGGCGGCCCGGCGTCTACGGGTGTCCCGCTTTCCCCCCTTTCCTGCATCAGCAGCATCCGTGTGGAGGGAAAGGGATGTGAGCAGCCGGGCTGAGTCAGCATCCCCGGCCGGGGGCGCGCGCGCACCGTGCTCCCGGGCGGGCGGCGAAGTCCACACAGGTGCTTGGCTGCCGTCCCCGCGGGGAGCCCCCGGTAGCAGAGGGACCCGAACGTTTAGGGAGTACGTGCCCTTCATCCCAAAGACCCCGGCCCCAAGGTCACGGTGCCCTAGGCAGAGGATGCATGGGAAACCTCGGTTAGAAACCGTCCTGGGGACAAAGCAGTGTGTCGGATCCTCGGCTTGTCGGAGCCCACGGGGTGCAGGCTCGGCTTCTTGGTCTCCACCTCAGCGCCCCAGGGCCCTGGGGGACCTGCTCGGAGGCAAAGGCCCCATTCCCCGCATTCGCCTGCGGGCTTCGGCACCGGCCGCTCCGTTCGCCTTTCGTGGAGGAGGTTCGCAGACTGTGGTTCTGATGCCGGACTCCTGAGAGCCTAGTCCGGGGAGTGTGTGCACGGAGGGTCGCCACCAGGAGGAGTGGGCGGTCTGAATTTTGATTACGAAATCCCTCTTTGCCTGCTGCCTGATTTCGCGCACGATTTTGGGATAGTGTCTACTGGGTCAAATGCCGTTCTGTGCTGTTAGCAAGCTCAGGCGTGGGGTGAGCTGGGGGCAGGTGTGCCGGTGTAAAGTGCTCCGTTAGGGTCGGTAACCGTACAGTCAGGGGACACCGATTAGCTTCGCATCCTTGTGGGAGTAACTTCTTGGAGCGTCAACTTCCAAATCCGTGAACTGAGGGACAATGGTGGTACTCCCAGAATCGAAAGGTTTGATTGATGATGTCAGTAAAGTTAAGATTCCAGTGGCCAGCATATGGCAAACCCTCAGTACCTCTTCGTTCTTATTATTTATGGCTCACGAAGTCCAATTGCTGACTCCTACACACCCCCTGGCAAGCCATTCTTTTTCGAGTCATGTTCCGAAGAATCCACAGGTAATGAAACTGATTGTAATCACTAAAATGAAAACCGTTCGTGCTGGAATGGGACTGACTGCGAGTGTAATCTTTGCTATTCAGGACCTTGTAGATCATTGGGACCTGTCGGTGCACTCAGTATGGCAATGTCATATTTTAGTATAGCGCAACACCCACTCTATTCAGTTTTGCTTAGGAACCTAGGGGTGCTGCAGCCCAACATTTTCAGCTGAGTGACTCTAAGCGAGCCCCAAGCGGTCTTGGTACTTCAGTTTCTGGATTTTAAAAATTAGAGAAAGAATGGCCGAAAGCGCTAGGCGTGAATGAATAATTGGGAAAGTCACATCTGAGTATTCGACCAAGTACAACAACTGGCTGTGTGGGGAATAGCACTGGTAATGTGTCAACACTATTATTTTTATTAATATTACTTTCAATAAGTTTTTACATGTTTGCTTTGTTTTCAACACTCTGTTAAGTGCCGTCCCTGTGGCTTGATTTTAACCCATCATCAGACTTAGGCAGCTGACACTCATCCTCCTTTTATAGGTGAAGACATTTGAGAGAGGAACAGAGCACGGGAAGGAACCATCCAAGGTTTCACAACACTTATAGGCACACACTGGCCCACTTTGCAAGTAGAGCTCATCCAAAGATGGTATTTGCCACAAGAGAGTTGGCAGGAAACCCACCTCTCTCCAGCCTTGCCAACCACACACCACTGACTTTTGCCCATGCCTAGTTAGAGGTTGCCTTCACCTTGTTCCCTCAATCCCGGTGAGATCAAGCTTGAAAACCCCTGCTTTTTTCAATCCTCTAGGGAAAGCAAAGAGAGGGAGCGCACTGCATTGCCATGGTAATCAAATCCCCCCCAAACAAAACTAACTCTGTTTAGTTCTAAATCCAAACAAAAGAACCTTTGGAGTCTGGAGTACAGAACCAGAAAAATTAGGAAATTAAGTAAAGGGTTCCTTTCCTCTCTTAACCTCTTCTGTTGCATCTGTCACAACCCAAGTGGCAGCAGAGACCCTTGGCCCTTCACTTACAGTGGGCAAGGCTGTAATGATGGCCTTAAAAAGTCCCTCAGCATCTTCTGGGGAAATAAATTGGCTCTGAGAGCCATCCTCACTGCTCTCTTTTCCAGCCACCTCCCTTAGGGTCATTTGCATGAAAACAGATTCTTTTGTACAAAGTTGGCCTGCCTGTTCTCTGTCAACATTTATAGTCCTTCTTGTCTTCATGTTGGGTTGCTAGGCAGATATGACCCTGGCTTGCAAATAAGCTCACTGCATTTACCAGCCTGTGAGAACTTCAACTTGGGGTAAGTAGATTGAAAGGAACCTTGTCTGGAGCTCAGAGAGGAGCAAGCCTGCTTTTAAAGGCTGGGTCTTCAGAGCTGCTGGTTAATGGGAGGAGCATTTGAGGGCGCTTCTGCGGAAGGCAGAGTTTTGATTTCTCAGAACATCATCTCTTTCCTAAATTTGACTGAGAACCTGCTGGTGTGCAGGCCTCGTGCTCCATTAGTCTTGCACAGTTGGCCTTTTTCCTCTTAACCAGAGCCAGGAATGTTCCAGGGGACCCTGCCCCAGCTGTAAACTTCTCTGGGGGAATGTTGAAATATCACGTCAGGGAAACTGCCTTCTTCAAGTCAATATGTACCATCCCCCAATTCCATCTTGCTAAAGATGAATTTCCAATAAAATTATCTTATGCTTATTAATAATTTGTCAAAATTTATATGTCGTTTTATTATAATTTATTACTCTCTAGTAATTGTAATAGTAACTCAATCCAAAGGGGATTTATTTATTTTTTTTAATGCTTGGAGTAAAGTGAAATATTAAATTTCAATTTGTATACAATATCCATATTTTAGAGAAATAGGATAAGGTAATTAAATACTTTTAACCATAAAAGTCTATTGTACTGAGGTAGAATGGAAACACAGTTTTGAAATCAATGGTATAAAATTTCCAAACTAATGGGAAATGTTCTCATATAATTTCTAAATAAATGATGATGGTTTTCAAATTGCTCTGGTGTTTATATTACACTGGATACACTTAAAAGACTGATTTAATAATTTTATTATGAAAGTAACATTGACAGATATGATCACAATGATATCTTTCGCAGCTAGGGTGATGATAAAACGCCGAAGATCACTTAAAACCGTGTGAGGGTGGCACGGATTGAACGTTTGTGTCCCTGTCCCCGTCCCCAAATTCATCGGTCGAAGGCCTAGCCCCCAATGTGACGGTATTTGGAAATGAGGCCTTCGGGAGGAGTGAGGGTTAGAAAATGTCACGAGCGTGTGGCTCTTATGATGAGATTGGTGCCTTTATAAGAAGAAGAAGAAGAAAGAAATCTCTCAGAGACCACACACTGAGCCAACTGCCTTGGAAGGATACAGCAAAGAGGCAGCCTTCTGCAAGCCAGGAAGAGAACTCTCACTAGAACCTGGCCTTACTGGCACCCAGACTTCAGACTTCCGGCCTCTAGAAATGTGAGAAAATAAGTTTCTGTTGTTTAAGCCACATGATCTATGTATTTTGTTATGGCAGCTGAGCTGACTAATGCAGAGGGTGTTTATTGTAACTCTAAACTCTTGTAGAGGATTTGCAAGCAAAAAACTCTGTAGGCCTCTGAGTATGGTTCGTAGTAATATGAAGACAAGAAAGATATGCTCCCTGCCTTCATGGATAAGTTCTCCCTGGGGAGATAAAACAAACCTGAGTCACCACAGTGGACCGTGCAAGGCCGGGCAGAGGGTATGTAATGGAGTGGTATGACGTAAGATGCTAGAAACACAAGGTCACGTGACGAGGGGCTCTGGAGTCTGACCTTGAATCTCAGTTTTGTCTTCCCTAGCTGTGTCACCTTGGGCACATTAGTTAACTTCTCTTTACCTCAGTCTGCTCTTCCGTGAAAGGGGGAGAGTAATAATCCCTCCCATGTAGGGTTATCGTGAGGGGGCTCTTAGCATTGGGGGGCTGGTTAACCGAGGTAATGTGTGTAGGAGTTTAGCGGCGTAGCTTCATGGTGAGGCTCTGGAACTCTTGCCTGGAAAGTTGAGGAGGATGGAGATCAGTAAAACCTGGAGCCAGCAGGAAAAGGCCTTGCAGGGACTGGCAAGGGGCAGTGCAGATCAACAGCATGAGAGGAAGGCAGGAGGTGAGAGGGAACATGCTAGATTTGGGGACAGGTAAGTCCCCTCTCCACCCATGGCTGTAGGGGACGTGGCATTCTGACTTTTATTATGCCTGGTTACTCTTCCGCATGGTATTGATGCTATCTCACTGGGTGTGTTCCATTCATTCTGGAATAAGTTTTGTTTGATTTCAACATCGATATTTGTTTCCAGCACTTCTCAGTCTTCAGAATTCCTTGCTCCTATAGTTTTGTCATCTTCTCACTACTTAAAAAGAAGAAAAAAATTAAAGAACATCGCCTCGAGGAAGTACCTATAAACTATCCCAAGCCTGTTGTAGAAATCCTAAAAACAAAACAAACGAACATGAGAATTCTCAGAACAAGTGCTTTAAATCGCATTGCTCAGAGGATAAATCCATGTCATATTAAACTTTTTATGACACAGTTGTGGGTCATGAAATCTAACTGGAAATATTGGAGAGTTCTGTGTACGGGACCATTGGGTTTTGCCCCAATTAAATCAGGCTTTCTTTGGATGATTTTTGACGTTGCCCATCCCCCACCCCACCATGTTCTTCAAGGCCCCAGGAATAAAAAACCTGCTCTCCTGCTACGTTTCCTGCCTAAAGGGCGATACCGGCTTTCCCCATCTTGTCTAAACACACGCACAGCCTGTCCTGCTGCTCCCTGGAGCAGGACGCAGCGTGAGGCCTCTTATTTTAACCCTCTGGGAGCAGTGCGTCTCGCATTTCCATACAGCTAGAGAGATGACATGAAGAAGAGCCAGAAGGGTGCTCCGGGACCGTGTCCTAGATAGGAGGCAAGGAGAGACCCTGTCCTACCATGGTTGGTGGAGAGCTGTAGTCTCCTTAGATGAGTCTGAATGTTCAGTGAGGGCACATGGCAGGACGAGGTATAGGAAGCATCCATCCTGCCATCCCACACCCACTGCATCTGCTCATCACAGCCCACTGATGGATGCAGTCATCTCCCAGGCCACAGGACCATACCCCAGAGGATGTGGTCCCTCCCTCCTTTCAAAGTGTCGACTGTCTGGTTCAGAAGATGGGACACGTGTGTGATTCTTACCCGAAGCAGCACTTCAACAAATGCACTTTTGCAAGTGAGAATCTCAGAAAAAGGGGAACTCACCGAGGTCGTCTGAAGTTTGGGAAGTGATGAGAGGAAGCTGGGTGTTCAGGGTGGGGTGGAGCAGGGTTGGGCATAGTTCACGTTAGATGCACTCACTTGGCAAATACTGTTTGCACGCCCTCTGTGCAAGGTATCGGGATTCTTCAGTGCATAAAACAGATAGACATCCTTGCCCTTAAGGAATTTACATCCTAGAGTTGCTGACTTTTCTTGCTGGAGCACCTCGCCCTGTATCATGGACAAATAGTTCTTCTGGGTGTTTCTGATATTAAAATGTATTTTCCACTTTCAATCACATCAGCAAAGGGAGATCTCCCTCACATGCCCTCTATGTCTCAACTTAAGCTCATACTGTTACATCGTACCAAATCAGATTTGCCGGTAGGCAGAGAATAATATTCCAAGGACCATGCCAGCTGTCCCCAGAGTCTGCTCAGGCAGTGAGACCTAGCTCAAGTCTTCCCCAAATGGTACACATAGTCATGGGATTGTGTTGCAAGGAACTATAGCACGGAGCTTTGAAAATGCAAGCCAGAATGACTCTTCACTTTCCCTTTGGCGTTGTTTGTGATCATGGTGTTTGTAGCTTCTGCCTTCTCTGGGTTCGGGATCCAACAGCAGAGCATGCTGACAAACATTCGTGACAAAGACTCAGCCCGGAGTGGCAAGGAGCCTGGATTTTCACCAGTCGCTTTGCTCGAGATTAATTTTAGAATGCTTCGGGCCTACACAGTACATTTTCTAAGTGTTCTCATGTTTGCTGTCGCTTCATCCTGAAAACAGTCGAGGGAGGGAATGACGGCCAACATTTCTGAGCACTTACTGAGAGCAGACGCTTGTGTCATATTGTTTCATTCTCCTGTTATGTTCGAGGTGGAGGAAGTTAACTGTGGCTTTGTTTTTCAGGTGAGTGGGGGAAACTGAGGCACAGAGCAATTCTGTAACTTCTCTTAAGGTCACACAGCTAGTGAATGACCATGCTGAATACTAGACACACCTTCTTCTGGGAGCAGGCCGGACATCCCAAAAGTTAGTTCCCCAAAAGGCAACTTTTCCAAGTAATGGCTTCACTGGGTTGAGCATTCCCGCCCAGTATTTTGGTTTTACCCTTACTTCTGCTTTGCCTTAGTCTGAGGTTGTCAGATTAAAAACTTAGCAGGAATCTGTCCTAGTCACACTTTGGAAAGGGAGAGCAAGCTCTGTCCTGTCTCTTATAAAGTCACTAATCCCTTTGTGAGGGCCCCACCCTCATGATCTCATCCAACCCTAATTACCTCCTGAGGGCCCCATCTCGAATACCATCACTTTGCGTGTTAAGGATTAATTTATGGATATGGGGAGCACGAAACCATTCGGTCTATACCAGAACCCAACATATTTCATCGTAGAGGTGGAACAGATCTGGGCAAAGGATAAAGCCGCAAAAATAGAAAAGATAGTACGTAGCGTTTAAGAGAAAGTTCTGTAGTCTCATGAAAAGGAAACTTTACCTTACGAACCACTGATCAATGTTAATATGACTCAGAGAAAGATAAAATGCCTGCCAAAAAATCAAACCCAGGTCTGATCTTACCTCCAGATCTATAACTCAGTTTACAAGGAAAATAGAAGGCTGGGGGGAACTATTTTAAATGACGCTATAGGGTACAATCAGCCAGATCCAAAATTAAGAAATTTTATGGGAAAAACAACTGACTTTATTGTGAGGACTGAATATATCCTTACAACGGAATATATTCTCACAACGAATATATTGTGAGAAGGTAGGGGGAGGAACTTAAAACGAAAAGAGAAAAGATGCAGGAACCAAATGCAGTGTGTGGTGGACTTTCTTTGGCTCTTGATTAGAACAAGTGAACTGTAAAATAAATATTGATGAGCAATCGAGGACATGTAAACACTGGACTTTTGATGATATTAAAAATTATTGGTATTAAAAGTGTTTAAAGGGGGCTAGTCGTGTAATTATAGTTATACTTTAAAAGAATCCTTATCTTTTATGGAACCATATAGAAATGTTTATGGATGAAATTTCATGATATCTGAGGTTTGCGTCAAAATTAAAATAATCTATTGTACGTGGAGGATGCGGGAAACAGAATTAGGAAAGGAAGTCTACGGCCATGTCACCCTGAACGTGCCCAATCTTGTCTGATTAGTACTTGTCTGGTTAGTACTTGAATGGGAGACCACCTAGGAAGACCGGGTGCTGTAGGCGTTGAAAAAAAAAAAAAGTAGGAAAACAAGACTGGCCACGTGTTGATAATTGTTGAATCTAGGTATTGGGTATACATGAGTTTCTCCACTTTCATGTTTGATAACTTCCATAATAAAATGTTTAATAAATAATAAGTAAATACCGCTTCGTAAAAAGTTCTTAAAAATTTGGCAGGAAATTGACCTTGAACCCTTTCCTTTGGACCACACCCCTCATGAGTTTTCTTTTCAGGCAGAGGATAGAATTTTAGAGAAAGGACGTTATGCAGAGCCCCATCTACTCTCTCTGTTTTTCCGACCTGATTTCAAGGACCAGATATAATTTCTGCAGGGCAACTGGGTTTTTTAGATGCATGGCCTGACGCCACCTGTACTCTCTCAGATTGGCCCCAGCCACATGGCATCCTTCTGTGACAGCCCCAACAGGTGGTTCCAGCGTACAGTCAGGCGAGATGTCATATGCCCCACGTGGATGAGTTTCCTGGCATCCTTGGGTTCACTGAAACGAGATTCCCAACAACAAGGTCTGGCTTGAGGTCTTCAGGCTTAAAAATAAAAAGCCTAGCATTTCAGTTATCTAAGTGGAATTGCCCTACTGGCCTGGATGGAGGCTTTCGATCAACAGTTTCCTTTGCTCTGGTTTATAAGATACACAGGTCCTGGGCATGTGATGTATTATACAATGACTAGTTAACAAACACTGCTGTGTGGTGTATTTAAACGTTTCTAAGAGAGTAGGTCCTAAACGTTCTCATCATGAGGACAGAAACATTTTTTTCCCTCTTTTTTAAAAATTGTATCTACATGAAGGGATGGATGTTAACTAAAATTACTGTGGTCATTGTTTCACAATATATGTAAGTGAGTCATGACGCTGTACCAACTTCGTCTTGCACAGTGCCATGTATCAATTCTAGGTCAGTAAAACCGAAAGAAAAATATATAACAGGAAAAAAAGATTTCCTTTGTATTTATCTTGAGGCCCCCCAGATACACTCCAAGAAAGCCATCTTTCAGAGCTGGGCCAGCCACGAGGACGCTGATTTCGTAGATGTTAATCCCCTCATTAACTGTCCTGGACACTGTGATAAGTGGATTTTCCTCTTCACTTGGATCTGGGTTTTAGGGTGAGGCAAAATTTAAGCAGGAGCTCATTGTCCGGGTCTCGGGAGGGCAGGGAGTGCCATGCCCTTACATCTCGTGCCCAGGGCACTTGGCTTGCCACACCCTAGCACTGCCTCACCTGGACTCACCTGGAATGAGGCAGTGGCTTCCTCACTTCTCAGCTCCCCTTCTTAGTCTCACTTGTTCTCAGCAGAGCGGGTGGGGGGGCGGCTGTCAGGATGAGGTCAGAGCTCCCCGCTCCGGGCTCCCCCCCTTGAATGGCCTCCCCTCCCGCTCAGAAGGCCCGTCTTCCTCCCGGCTCCCTCGAATGCTTGTCCTTGCTCGCACCGCTGCTGTTTCTGCGGCAGCGTATTTCGCTGCCCTTCCCGGTGCCAGCCTTTCGCTCTTGCTGGTTTCTCTGCCGGCCGGCCGGACGTCTCTGACATAACTTTCCATAGCCCCACAGCTTCCTCCCTTCTCTCCTACAGATCTTTCTACAAAGATCACCTTCGCGGTGAGATTGTCCCTGACCTCACTTGGCACCTGCTCACCCCCACACACTCCGGGATCCCCTCCCTGCTTTGATTTTCTCTCCGGCCCGCTCATTTTACCCGTTTCATTTCCTTCCCCTCAAGAAAGTAAGGGCCGTGAGGGCAACAGGTTCTGTGTTTCAGTCCTGCTGTACGCACAGCACCTAGATGGAGACCTGTCACCTAGTGACATTTGCTGGATGCGTGACAATGCGTGGAGGACTCATTTCAGACGACACGTAGGCAGCGGGTGTCCAGGCCCTCTTGGCAGCCTGGCCCAGCAGGCACACCACCAGGTTCTGATCGGCGGGTAAAACAACAGAGCTCAGCACGCAGAGGCCACCCCCCACCCCACAAGCGCCATTTTCCTTTCTGGCCTCAGCTCATCCGAAGCTTTGTCTCTGGAAAACCAACAGAGCTCTCTGCCAGAAAGGTGGCCTGGAACTTCTTGTCATTGCAGCTGTTGTCCAGGCTCGCTAGCGGGGCCGCCGGGCCACAGGGAGGCCCACGGGGAGCTGGGGTCAGGCGACGGGCTTCCGGCTCTGCTGTTCAGACACTGCAAAGCACATCCTCAGGTTGTCTCGTCCCATTCGCTTCTCAGCCCTTCTGGCCAACAGCCTGCCCGCTGGTGATATCGCTTCTTACGAGCGTCATTATCCATGAGCAAGCTCAGCACCTGAGGGAGGGAGTCCTGCTTTAAAATGGGGGTCGTAGAGAAGGACGCCCATCATCGCAAAGCTAATTGGCAGCTGAAGTCCACTGGGCTGCTGCCCGAGCAGCACTGGGGCAGGCCAGTGGTTCATACTGAGCTCAGCAAGGCTCCATCCCAGCCGGTTCTGCTGGGTCGAGCCGATGGGCCTTCCTTGTGGAGTTTGTTGAGTCAGGTGGTCAAGCAAGCACCTTCCGGCCCAGTGGAAAGAGGAGTAAATTTTCTACTTGCCAAGGACTCCCCCTTTCTTCCTTAGCTCCTTGCCTATGTCTACGTTCGTTTTTGAGGGGGGAGGTGATGGGTAAAGAAAAAGATGGAAAGTCACCCCAGATAAGGCACTGAGCTCCAGGTCTCAGCTTGGATTATAACAGTGACGTGCTCGGTCTCTCTGACTCTGTCTTGTTCAAATCTGTGTCATTCTTAGGGCATTCGGGCTCATAGCTCCTGCTTCAGACATGCTTATTGTTAGAGGAATTGTGCTTGGGGCTTGAGTTTTTATAAAGCGATCTCTCCCCTTTTCCCTTCCTTGACAAAAACCAAGCCTGAATTCTGTACTTTCTTAAGGTGGATTTGAGGAGCTACTACTAAGGCTTCTGTTTTCTTGGCACACTCTCGATCAATAAACCCTTCCTTACTCCAAACTCTTTTTGATGTTTGAGTTTTGGCCTCTCAAAGCATCGGATACACAGACTTTGGACCAGTAACAGGATCTTTTAACTACCCCTCAAGTTTTACTGAGGTATAATCAAATAAAAATTGTATATACTTATGGTGTACAACATGATGTTTTAATTATGAAATGATTACCACAAGGAAGCTAATTAACACAGCAATCACATCACATATTACCATTTATATTTTTTGTGGGGAAAACATTTTAGATCTACTCAGCAAGTTTCAAGTAAGCAATACAGTATTATTATTTTTATCATTTTTTTAAGGTAGCACATTATTTTATTTATATTTGTTAGTGAATGTGAAAGGCGTGAGGTGGTAAATGCATTTCTGAAAAGCACTATGATTAGGTTTTATTTAAATTTATAAGCTAGTATATTTCTGCTAAATCCAAAAGTCAGAGCTCAAATATTGAGTATACCTCTCTGATACTATACTCAGAGTGGGTGTAAAGAAGTAAAAAGTCAGTTTCATTCAGTACTAATGAATACTATGCCCCGTACATAAGATGGAGTTAAGTTAAAAGTCTAGCTTTATAACATACAAATTATTTTAGCATACCGGAGCGTATCTGTCCATTCACATTTAACCAACCATGTGTGCAATAGAGAATTATTAACTGTTCTCCATGCTGTACATTAGCTCTCCAGAAGTTATTCATCCTGCATAACAGGTCCCTATTTCCCCAACCCCCTGTCCCCAACAAGCACCATTCTACTCTCTGCTCCTGTGAGTGCTACTTTTTTAGATTCTCACATAAGTGCGATCGTGCAGTATTTGTCTTTCTGTGTCTGGCTTATTTCATTTGGCATAATGTTTTCTAGGTTCATCCAGGTTGTTGCAAATGACAGAATTTCCTTCTTGTTCAGGGCGACTAATATTCCGTTGTTTATATATATTATATACATGGCACGTTTTCTTTCTTTATCCATTCATCGGTGGACACTTAGGTTGTTTTCATATCTTGGTTAGTGTGAGAAATACTGCAGTAAATGTGGGGGTGCAGCTATCTCTGCAAGATAGTGATTTCATTTTTGGATAGATACCCAGAGGCGGGATTCCTGGATCATATGGTCATTATGTTTTTAATATTTTGAGGAACCTCCATATTTTTCATAACGTCAGCTTGGATCTTAATCAAAGTCTGTGGCTTGAAGTCCATTCTTAGAATGTCTGGTTTGCTTTTTCATTGTAGTTAAAAAAAAAATAATCAAGGGGGAAAGGATTAAATGTCCCCCTGGAAGTGTGGGCATGAAGGATAATGTGCCAGTGTACTGGCTAGATTAGCTATTCCCATTCTATGAAATAGAACGTTAGGTATTAATGCTTCTCTTTGGAAATCCTCAAAGGAATGTTTATCATGGAACGCGTAAGCACAACAATCTATGTTCCCACCTTAATTTTAGCTTCTCTTTTAAGTGATTTTTCTCCCCCTGCTGTCTTTCATGTTGGGTCATTCTGAAATGAATTAATGACCAAGAGTGAGTCCACTCTAGTGTTCCAAGCTAAGTCGCTTTAAGAAGAAAAGCTCCTGTGATTGTTGCTTATGGTCAGAAGCCAGCGGAATGAGGCTGGGGATCGACCAGCAGGTCCAGGGTGTTTGCTAGGCACCCCCCTTGTGCAAGAGTTCTTTCTTCTAGAAAGGGAGAAGTCTTTGGAGCCTCAAGATCAACAAATACCAGTTGAATCTAATTGAGTTTGAAATAATAACTCTCCTCTTGGAAGATGGGAAAAATCGGCATTTCTGAACAATTGATTCATGGGCCTCCAGATGAGCATGACTGTTTACTTGGACTTCCTTTTTTTTTTTTTTTTTGTTAAGTATGGATCTGCCCATCTTTCTAAGTTTCTTTGGATCTTCCAGAACTTGTATACCTCTGGCGAGCCCCGTCCGTTGGGGTCAGCCTGGCCTCTGGGCTGCCTTATCAGCTGGGCATTTCTTCCTAATGCAGGGGTCCCAACTAGAAGTGGTATCTGTCATAAAATAGCCCTAGTAGCATCTTCGGTGACAATTTGGTTCTCCTTTAATCTCCTCCAGAGGTGGGATGTTCAGTTGAGGTTTTTATTTTGTCCAGAGTTTCAAATCTTTCTTTCCTCAACTAACCCTATAAATTTAGGGCTTTTAAATGAACTGGGTTGGGGGCGGGGGTCATATGGTTTTATTTTATGATTCCCATTGAAAGCATAACCTTCAATTCCTGTCTTTCGAAACTGAACCAGATTTATTGTTTTTGTGTTAATTATCTCCAGGTAGGTTAGTTTTCTTCTAGGACCAGACTCAGGATATTTTCCCCTTCTAAGCATCTTGGTACACAAAGTGTGATCTAAAGATCAACAGTTTAGGCCTCACCTGGGAGCTCGTTAGAAATATAGATCCCAGGCCACAGCCTTAGGTATTGAACCTGCATCTTGACGGAATCCTCAGATGATTTATGTGTGCATTCCACTGTGAGACGCACCTGGTCGAGCCCGCCTTTAGATTTTCTTATTAAACTTACATTGTCAAGATGTGAAGAGACACATTTCCATGAAAAAAATTTTTAAAGTTTCTTCTAATATATTTATTATGAAACATTTCAAAATTACAGCAAAATTGGAAGAGGTCAGCAGAGAATGCCCATAGAATCTCCACCTGGATTCTACGGTGAACTTATTTTTTTTTTTTTTACATTTCCTTTTTCCCTAAATTAATGTCTGTCAAGAATTTTATATAGAAATGTTAATTTTCACTGTGACTGCCAGAAAGAATCATGTCTTGGTAATCGAGGTCTTACCCTTTCTTCTAGAATCCTCGGGGGGTTTGATAAGGTCACATTAGTTTGGGAATTCTTATGGATCAGGGAAGTGTGGTAGGTGGTGGGGGGGGGGGCACTGGGATCTTGCAGAGTTGGGTGCTGGTCTTTGCCCCGTTCAGACACCCAGCTCAGCATCCTCAGGAATACAGTGAGTGGGTTAGAGAGAGATCATCCCAACGGATTATAGGTCCGTTGCAAATCTTATCATCATCACTCTTTCTCAGGTGGAGAAACTGATGAACCAGTTAAATATTCGAATGAGAAGGAAAACATCTGTTGGCATGGAAAACTCATTATTTCCTAAGCTACTGAGTAAAACACAGCTGCACTGGCAGTTCTCACTCTGTTTTCTTGTCAATTTTTGTTCTTTCAGGAAACCTTACAGAAACATGAAGCCCTCAACCACCTGGAACTCAGAAACCCATTCGGGGCTGTCTGCGGCTTCTAGAACCTCCAGGTGTTTTGCAGATGTGAGGTTTCATCCTACACTCACCAGCTGGAGTCCTGAAAAGATGCAAGGCTTGTGCTTCGGTGCTAACATCCCTGAGCTCGGAGGGGTCACTTTCTAAGTGGCCAAAGGGCAGTTGTTCACACTGACGTCCGATTGCTGTGTGAAGCCAGTCATTGTACAGAGCTGTAGTGGGGAAAGCCACATTGAGGGGTTGCAAGTTTCCTGACTCTCTTGAATTAGGATTCCAGGTCGGGGACCTCATTTCTACAGCTCCCAACGTCCCTATAGGTACCACACCACCAGCACCACCTCCTGTAACATCAGTATCTTCTTGTAAACCCTCACTCTCCAGGGACTCCCTGCACTGCAGAAGGGGACTCTCGGAGACGTCTCCAGTGGTGGGCGGTCCACCACCATCATTGCAGACATTTGGAATTCTCTCCTCTTACCACCATGACCTGGCTTGTGCTAAAGGTGTTGTTGGTGGGAGTGAGTTTCTTGGGATGTTTTTATCCTCTTGTCGATTTTTACTTCGGTGGGGAAACGAGAGGCCAGAAACCAAATTTCGTGATCATTTTGGCAGATGACATGGGGTGGGGTGACCTGGGAGCAAACTGGGCAGCAGCAAAGGACACCGCCAACCTTGATAAGATGGCTGCCGAAGGAATGAGGTGAGTCTTCGGGAGGCCAAGCGAGCTTCTCTCTGTTACCCCACCTCTCTCGGGGGGAAGGGGGCAGTGTAAAGCGTTTGAAGAGCAAACGTTGGGTTTTTGTGGATTGAATTATGTGATTGATTTGGTTTGAAACCAATTCGGCCTCATGGGGGGATCCATCAATCCGTTTTTCTTCCATCCATCTGATAATATCCAGAGTCTGTGTATGTTAGGAAATGGGAATACAGAGGTGGACAGGTCCTTGGTGTCTGGTGGGGGAGACAGGGTAAATGGAAAGTAAGGATTACGGTCTCGTACATGAACCGCATGAGGAATTTTTGGAACTCCCAGGGAGGGTTTGGTGACATTTGAAGAATGACTGACAGGGAGGCACAGAAGGCGAGAGGGCTTACTTGTGGCTGACAGGAGGACTTACCAGTGCATTTAGGCCCGCGGACCCCACAGGGACTGCAGATGGGAGGGGACGTGCAGCTGGATGGGTCGCAATGTTCGCCAAGACCTTTGCTCAGACACCCAGCCCCTCTCCGCTCTCAGCCAGAGAGCAGTCCTCACTCAGCCTTCGGCCCTGTGGGTTTTCTTCTCAGGCTGATGTCGCGTTGTGTAGACGCCTCCACCGGCCCAGTGGGGTCTCTCCGGCCGGCTGGGGAGGACCACGCTGCGGCCTCTCTGCAGAGACTCCGCCACTTGCATCCTGGAGCCAGGAGCTTTGCCCTGAGACAGGGACCCTTGGGGTCTCTGCGTGTGGCTGCATCTTCCAGTCCCTCTTCCACACCTTGCCCAAGGTGAACTTTCGAGAAGCACTCCTCTGCTTCCAGTCCTTCCGAGGCGTTTTGTGAATGAAACACAGCCTCCGAGGGGCCGCCGGGGTGCGCTCGGCCCCTTCGCTTGCCGCTGGCCCCAGGCGTTGCCTTCCTTTTGGGGGCCAGACCAGTTCTTGCTGCTGCGCTTTCTACTGCCTCCGTTTAATTAGTTTCTATCCACCATTTGGGTTCTGATTCCACATGCCGTCCTCAGGAAAGTCAGCTCGGGTGCCCCAGGCATGCTCCGCCGTCAGCCTGGCTGCTCACCACGGTGACCGGTGACCGTTTGATCATCTGCCCACTCACTTCTCCGAATCTCTGTCCACGTGGAGCCTCGGAGCGGGGCGGAGTTTGATAAAAGGGTCTTTGCAAATTTCATTCGGTGAGGATTTTGATGGCATCCTACTCGATGTAGGGTGGTTCTTAAATCCAATGACTAATGTCGTTATAAGAAGAGCAGACGCAGAGAGATGCAGAGGAGAAGGCGTGAAGATGGAGACAGAGATTTTGAGTGGTGGGTCTAGGAGCCAAGAAAGCTAAGGATTGCTGGGATTGCTGGGAAGGAGGTGTGAAACATCATCCCTATGAGCTTCCGGGAGGAACCAATCCTGTAGACATCGAGATTTCAGACTTCTTCCTCCTGAACTGCGAGGATAAGTTTCTATTGTTTTCCGTCCAGTGTGTGGTAATTTTATATGCCAGTCACAGGAAATGCATACGCCTTGATTCTAGCTCAGGGCTTTAGGAAGAGAAGTGCCTTATCTATTCTTCCTTCTTTACATTTCTAACCTGTAGCCCAGTGCTGCTCACATAATAGGCAATTTATAAATATTTGTTCATCAATAAATGGGCTTTAGGAGTTCAGGATGCCCTAAAACGTCACCCCAAATTTTGCACGTAGGAATTTTTTTGGAGTAAGAGTTAATCCATACCATTTATCAGATCTTTCAAAGGGAGTTGTCAAACGCTTAAGAACTTCTGCTTTTAGCGTGGAGTGGGTTAATGGGGAAATAACTGGCCTGTTACTCCACTGACATTTGGGAGGCCTGGACATTCTTCTTATGAGCCGTCCACACCCACATGTTCTCATCCTGATCAGAAGGGGCCTCGGGACCAGATACAAACACAATCTGGTGGGCTTTCCTGTATTTTTTCTCCCATTGAAGAAAACGTTTTCTCCATCTGAGCATTGTGATGGGGGCTAGACAGACAGCCCTGTGGCCTGAGGTCCATGGCCTTTCATTTCATGCTTTGTTGACAGGAAGGTGACTTCCTATAAGGATGAATTCTTTCCTGGCTTCTCCCCCTGCTACTCACAGCCAGGGGAGAGCCATGACTTTTAGACAAACACTCTAACTATTAAACAGGATCTAAGGGTGACTTCAGAAAGTGTCTTTTCTATTGTCTTTTTTTTTATTATTATTATTAGTATATTAGTTTCCTAAGACTGACATAACAAATTACTGGGTGGCTTAAAGCAACACAAATTTATCCTTTCACTGTTCCAAAGGCTAGAAGTCCTAAATCAAGGTGCTGGCAGGGGTGGTTCCTTCTGGAAGCTCTGAGGGAGAATCCGTTCCATTCCTCTCTCCCAGCCTCTGGTGGTGGCAGGCATCCTTAGCCTCCTTCGGTTCGTAGACTCGTCTCCTAGTTCTCTCCCTCTGTTGTTACACGGAATTCTCCCTGTGTGTGGGTGTCTAAAACTTCTCTCTTATAAGGACACCAGTCATTGGATTTAAGACCCATCCTAATCCAATATGACCTCATCTCAACTTGCTTACATCTGCAAAGACCTTATTTCCAGATAAGGTCACATTCATGGGTCCTAGATTGACGTGAAATGACGAGGAAGGGGGGGGCTATTCAGCTCAGCACGATGAGCCGTATTACCTATAATTTAGTCTTCGAAGCAGCAGACACTTAACTGGGCAGCTGGTACTTTACAGACTGCGTTGGGAGCAGAGGTAAGGATGGCCACCAGTGCTTAAAACTATGCTTCGGGCGTGGTGGGTCGTCAAAAAACATTCGCTCATGTGCTTGGCCTCCTGGATCCAACCTTCCGGGTGGGCACGGACACGTTAACCACAGCGCGGGGTCTGGAACGAGGCCGCCCGGGTCTGTCACTTAGCAGCTCAGTGATGCCGGGCTCACATACTAAACTCTGCTGGGCTTCAGTGTGCTGCTTATCTCTGAAATGGGACAATAATGACATACCTCACGGGGTCATTTGAGGAGGACGTGAATTAAGTCATGTAAGGCAGTACGAGAGTCCCTAGCACATAGTAGTGGTGCTTGCTAGGTGGTAGCTCTTTCTGTCCCCGATACCACTGGCTCTGCCGCCTTGCTTTCTCCCATGTCCCCCTACCCTGGCCGGTACATCTTCCCCAGTCTGTGCCCCGACCCCCACCTTTCCCCAAGCTGGGCCGTAGAACTTGGCTGTCCTCTCGGAATCTGCTCGATTCTGCGCGTTCCTAGACTGAGTCCCCAAGGCAACGCTTCCATGTCTCCGATAGTTCCCTTTTTGCTTTCCTGCTGCTACAAACCTTTGGTTTCCTTCTTTTTTTTTTTTTTAACCTGGCCATGGTGGATGCAATTTGCCAATTGTGTGGACCGAACAGACACCAGTCACAACATAATTGTGATGTCATCGCTGTTGCAGAAAAAAAAAAAAAGGAATTCTTAGGAGAAAAAAAAAGCAGAATTTCCAGTGTCTAGATTTTGGTTTCCCTTTTCCGGCTTTCTAGACTCCACTTACATGAAGCTAAAATAGGGGTTGTGGCCTAAACCCCCCGGGCCTTGGGCTCATTTACAATATCTCTGGTCAAAGTGCGTGCACATCATATATTACTTAGGGAAACTGAGGCTCAGAGAGAACTGGTTTAACTCTTGTAGTCATCTCTCTAACATGTGGGGGTGCGTCATGAAGTTCGCAGATTTACCACATTAAAAATTATGGCAAAAGTTGTTTTTTTGGTGTGAAAAAAAAAAGAATGCTACCACAATTAGCAAACGTCTTTAATCAGAGGGCATTGTCGTTTGGGGCTCCCCCAGGGTCAGTGACTGTACTGTGTGCACTGCGAGACGGCTGTCCCCTTGTACTTGTCAGTAGCTTCAGCAACCAACATATTTGGCCCTTGACCTTGTGGGCTGCTGTTTTACCAGGGTCCTGTGCGAATCCGAGCTGGGCAGTGTTGGTGAACATTTGTAAGTTTAGAAATGATTCGATAAGCAGAAGACAACTGGAACTTTGGAATAAATGAAAATGCCAGGGATTTAGTGATCAACTACAAATTAAACTTTTCGAGCAATTAGAAAACTTGCATAACAGTATAAGATAGAGGACCGAACTGCTCTCGTTTTAAGGAAAAGGGCAAATGCATTTTGTTGGGATCTTTCCCAGCTCTTCGAGCAGTCTGAAAAATAATTACATCTTTAAGTCATTTGGAGAATTCAGTTAATAACCTCGATAATGCAACGTTAGTTTGGTTCTTTCTTGTCAGCAGCGTATCCAGGGAAGGCCAAGGCTGGTTTCATCTGTGATGAACAAGCAACATATTTCTTGAAAATTCTCAGGTTCAGAAGTAATTCTCATGAGTCTTCTGGCTGGGTGACTGGATTCAGCCAATGATGTAGGATGTCTGTCTGGGTTTTGAACCCCTGAGCAGTCGCGACCCACAGGTGTCTTGTGGAGAGAGAAAAAGGATGACGAGTGATAGAAAGAAGTCATCCCAGCCAGACCCTGCCCACTCAAGTGAGTTGTCTGCCAGGCTGGACTGACTGTACATCGTAAATCCATTTACATAGGTGAATTGACTTGCAATAAGTTAACTTTGCTCCTTAAATTCTCTCCCTTCCTGCTTCTCCCTTTCTCTGCCAACAATTTAATTCTGAGTCAGGTCAATGCTATTGCTGAGAGTTACAGGCAGTGACTTAGCTAGAAATCAAAGATCAATATTCACCACTGGAAGGTCAGAGGCTCTCAGGCGCTTGAGGCTATATCTAAAAAGGACCTCATCGAGGAATGAATTGAGCTGTCAGTTTAATCGAACAAACACCTGGTTTGATTTCTGTTCTCCACGTAGGCTTTTGCAAAAATTCATTCATCCTGTTACAGGACTTTCTCAGTCATCCTGCTGCCTTTGGGATTTTGTAATAACCTAAATGAATTTGAGAACTAGGCACGCACTCAAAACTGCAGGGGTGTGTAATGAAGTCTTGAGGTCTAGTGGACGCAGCAAAGCTAGGGCAGGAAGAAGTTTCTGAAGGGGATTAGCAAGAGAAAGACCCTTCCCCTACCATGTAATTTCCTTCCAGCTCTATCCTCTTCCCCCTACAGTAATTGAGGACCGTCATCAGGGAGATTTCCTCTTGTCCTATGAACTTCATCATTAACTCTGAGAGGTTTGTTCCTGTCTTCTCCTTGTAAGCACTCAGCATCATGGGACAGGCAGTTTTGCATCTTTGCCCTTGGGTAAGTAGGCCGAATAGACATAACAATCATTAATGTGCCCCATCCCCCAAACTGGGGCAAGGCGAAACCTAAACAAATGGTACCGTGGATTTTAACCTCATGGCTCTGCTTAATAGACGGGGACATGCAGGAACACGATGATCTAGATGGCAGCTAATCTTAGAGAGAAGGAAATGAAATATTAACCAGCGAGGACTTGGTGCCAGCTTACTTCACAACTGCAAGTTCAAAATAGCCTGTCACGGGCTATCATTCGTTCCCCTTCTAAGCCTCCCAGCTACAGTCTTTCATCGGTGAATCTCTGCTAAGGGCAGGTCATGAGACAAACGCGGGGAGACTCCAGCCAGATCTGACCTTCAGGGACTTACAGCCTGGAGGCGAATAAAGACGAGAGGACTAGTATTTAGAGTGCAGAAGGGTGATGTGCTGTCAGAGCAAGAACTCCTGACGTATGTCCAGTTTTTCGTAACCTGAGTCGACATCCTAGGGAATGGAAGTAGCTCACGTTACTTATACACTGGTCGCCGTCAGGAATGAGAAAGGTCCGTGCTGGGCTTCTCACCTTTTCGGTGATAAAGCTCTGAGCAAAAATCACGTTAGTGCTGTGGGACTATAGGAAAAGAGAGGCCATTTCCCCAGAGGGAAGCCAAGAGGTACTCAAGAAAGCTTATCTGCTGGAACCTGAATGCTGAGACCTTAAAGATAAGTAGGAATTAGCCAGATGAAGGGGGAGGAAAGAGTGTTGTAGGCAGAGAGAAAAGCAAGGACCCAGAATCTAAAGATGCCCATTCACTCAACAACTATTCATAGAGGCTCCCCCAGGGACTGCCCTAGGCGCTGGGAATATATCTGTGACCCAAACAACGAAAATCCCTCACTCCTCTGGGGCTAGTTTGCATTCTAGTGCTTGAGTATGGTGGCTGGGGCAGGGAGCGTAAGGCTGGACTGATGGACGAGCAGCTGGCGAAGGGCATTGTGGGTATGCTCAGGTGTTTGGACTTGATCTTGAAGAGCGTAGAGGGCCTCAAGGCCTGAAGTCCTTGACCTGCATTTGAGACGGATTGCTCTAGCTTACTAGGGGTGGCCCATACTGGTGGTTGGGGGTGGGGGGTGGATAGGGGGTGTATTACAGGTACCTCTAGGATGGCTTGGCTCAGGGTTGTGGCAATGGGGAGACGTGTCCGGTCTAGGATGCACTGAGATGACCACGTGCGCATCCCGTTATGTGTGTCCTTCCTTGAGCACCAATGTGCACCTATCTGCACACAGGAGAACGTGACGAGGAATCACACCAAGGATCACACCAAGGGCGGCAGCCGGGAGCCTCTTTGTTTTGTTGAGAAGATGAAGCGTGTGAGTAGATGTGTGGAGGAATGAGCGACCGATCGAACGAGTGAATTAAGCGCGCCAGCTTCGCTACGTGGTGCCACATCTGTCTGCCGTGTAAGGAGGGCCTGCGAGTCGGCTGTGCCGGTCACCCCGCTTCCCCGCCTTCTGGGGGCGGACATGGCCGTCTCCCCATTTCACTTAAGGCAACGTGGAGGCTGAGCTGAGTGGCTTCGTCTAAGTCCGGCATTTTCCTGGTTCTTACCTCCCGCCTCTCCCCCCGTCCCTCTGCCCACGAAGGCCACGGCAAAGGAAGTTTAAAATCCCTTTCCACCTCCGAGCCTGTAAATCATGAATGGAGCAAAGACAGTTCTTCTTCCAGTCGCACAGCCGTGGAGAGAGTTGCCACAGAAGGCCTCACCCTCTATTTTAAAATCCGCAGGAACGAAGGCTGGACTCGCTCGCGCTGGAAACGTTGCGTCTCTCCAGGGCTCTCGTGGTGGCTTTTCCAGCGCTAACTCCCTGGTTCTAATACATGTAATTTATGCAACGGCAAGTTGCTTTGGTTTCTGTCTGGCCGTGTCTTAATTTGAGTTGATTTTCCCGTTAACGGGCTGCTGTAATGTCTGGCTCTGCGTTTCCAGCTTTGCTTCACAATGTATTTTCAGACTTTAATTAGGACCCCTGTTGGTGAACTGGCCTGAGCCTGCCCAGATAGATCTGGAAAAAAAACAAAGGAAGCTTTCCAAAGCGCAAGGCCATTTTATTCCTTATTAATTAGTCCCTGCCAAATGCAGACAGAGGCGGGAGAGAGGAAAAGGTGACGTGCGGGTCAGTCCGCCGGGCCGCGTGGGGGTGTTAATAGGGTTTTTTTGAGGAGTGTGGAGTCAGGGCTGTCCAAAGACTCGGAAACAAAGGAAGTAAGCTTGTTCCTGAGAGTCAAGCTATGAATTCTGTCACGCGGCGGGGGAAGGAATGGAGCGCTAAAGACATCAGCTGAAGCGATTATGTGGAGAGTGGACTAACGTGTTTTTTCCAATCAAACGACACGGGCCTCTCTCTTCCAGTTCCGTTTGTGCGTCCAGTAGATTTCGCTGGAGCAGCCAAGCGCCCCGCTTGGGACCGGAGTTCCAACTCTGAGCCCCGTCCTCACAGAACCTACAGTCTGGGACAGAACTCCGAGCCGCGTCTCGCTGTGGGAATGTGCTGTAGCTATTCCCGAGGTGATGGATGGCCTTAACGTGGCAATCAGGGTTAGCATTCAGGCGAAGGAGTTGTGGCACTGCCCAGGTGTATTAGGCAGCTCGGGCTGCTATCAGAAATAGAAAAGGATGAGTGGCTTAAACCATATATGTTTAGGAGGCTGGGAAGTCCAAGGTCGGGTTGCCAGCATGGTTCATCTGACGGCCTTCTCCCTGGCTAGAAGATGGATGAATTCTCACTGTGTCCTCCTGTGGAGGGTGGAGAGAGAGCTCTGGTCTCCTCCTATGAGGACACTAATCCCATCAGGGGTGTAAGCTTCCGATGGAAAAGGCTGTATAGCTTCCTCCCTGTAGCTCCCTCTGCTGTGATTGCTTGAGTTAAACCTCAGCTCACAGGTTAGGTTGGGAGGTGAGAGGTAAGGGACATGTGTGTCTGTTCGGAGGCAGAAAGATGAGTGAGGGGAGGACTATCCGGTAGCGTCTCAATGTCTCCATAACCAGCTGCTGGAGAGACGAAG
The DNA here is from genome assembly GCF_014176215.1 of Rousettus aegyptiacus. Lineage (NCBI taxonomy): Eukaryota > Metazoa > Chordata > Mammalia > Chiroptera > Pteropodidae > Rousettus > Rousettus aegyptiacus. Next base: position 106,497,399 of record NW_023416309.1, read on the forward strand.
CCTTGGTGCTCACCAAGAGCCCCGCGGAGCAAGCCAGGATCTGTGCAGGCTAGAGCTGTCCCCCAGGCAGGAAGAGCTGTGTCACCACTAGAGTGCAGGGCCCCAGTTACCGAGGAGAGCTAGCCTTCGGGGGTTTTTCTAAAGGAACCAGACCCCAGGGCCATTGATGGCAGTGGGCAGACCTGCCCATGTTCTCATGGAATGCCATTCTGGATGAGGGAGCTGGACAGCACGCAGGGAGGCAAATCCACGAACGAGGTGAGGTTCCAGATGATAAGGACTGGGGACGGAACAGAACCAGGGATGTGGTGGAGAGTGGTCAGGTCACGAAAGGCCTTCCCGTGGAGGTGAAATGAGAGCTGAGATCGGGACGACAAGAAGGGGACAGCCACGTGGGAACTAGGGCAGAGATTTCCAGGCGGAGGGGACATAAGAAGGGCCTGAGCCAGGAACAAGCTTGCGGTGTCGTAGGAGGAGCAATTCTGGACACCGTAGCTGGGGCGAGAGGAGGGGAGAGTGGGGAGAAGGTACCGGATGGGGTCTGATCCCCGTGCGGTGTCACACATAAGAACAAATGACACATGGGCCCCTTCTAGGAAGGTGGCCAGCCCAGGCTGCAACCAGTTCTCCTGGTGCCTCAGCCTGAGGACTCTCTCCATGTTATGCTCTAAGGGGATCTGTTTTTCTGGAATTGTGCAGGGCACTGACAGAGCCCGGTATAAGATTGCTCTGGGGACTCCAGTTGTCCAGGGCCCCACCTGGTTGCCCCTGGGCTGAGATGAACCTCATCTTGGTGAACTTGTGGCCTATTTGGCCCTGTTGTGTGCTTCAGCTTGCAGACTGGGAAGCTCCGATGGAGGGCTTGTGGACCACGATAATGACTTTGGATTTATTTAGATGGCCGTGAGAACCCACGAGAGGGTTTCCAGCTAGGAATTCATGCTAGCCGATAATAGTTTTTAAGATGACTTTGGTTGCTCCATGGAAGATGTGGGGAGAAGGAACCGGGAGTTGGAATCGAAAGCTCGGAGCAGGGCTGCCACACACAGCTGGGTAGATCGTGTACCGCTCAACTGCAGACCACGGTGTGAATGGCCATTTAATGCTCTGCTATTGCTCTCTCGAAATGCTTGGCCAGCCAACCCATACAGAAGTACAAATTCAAACCAGAACGGATCTGGCGCAATAGATGATCCTGACTTAATGTACGTAAAGTGCTTGAAGATGTGCCTGGATTATAGAAATGCCTGGATTATAGAGAAGCATTAGGTTTGAGAGTGGTAAGAATTATTGCAAGGAACATTTCAGAGTGTGAGCGAGGAGGGTCCTTGTGCTTCAGTGTCGAGGGGAGAAGACAGAAGAGGCTGGGTACACGTGAAGGTTTTCTTGGGAGCAAAAGTATGAGCACCGAGGCCGGGATCTGCGGAATTCTACATAGCGGCTGCCCAGCTACCTGCAACATCTAGAGCCCTGGATTTTGCCCCAGGAGTCTGACCCTTCCCTGTGGCCTTGTATGTCTGGCAGGTGGCGACGCGCCGAGAGAAACCTGTGTGTCTGGGAAATTACCCCAGATGCCCGGCGATTGAGAGAAGGAAGGTTGCAAGTGCTTTTTCAGTCCCGGAGGACCGAGAGGGACAGGAAGGAAGTGCCGGCAGGCGTAGGAAGCTGGGGCCGTGAGCCCCAGGGTCCCCGGGGCTGGGAGGGAGGCATGGCCCGGCATGTGTGAACCCAGCCGTGCGTGCTGGAGCACACACCTTCCCTGTCCTCATTCTGTCAGATGGAGACACCACGCAGCCTGCTCCCAAGAGTGTGGCTTTGGCGCCAGGCCAGTGCTTCCTGACAGGCGTTGTCGGGATCTCACAGTGCGATGTCGTTGGTCCCTGATGCTCTCCTTTTTTTTTTTTCTTTTTTTTCCTGTTTGTCACCTTTGGAAAACTGTTGTGAGGGAATTAACCCTTGTTCTGGGAGCGAGGCCCAGGTCTCTTCAGCCAGACTCACTATACTGTACAAAAGCAGAGAGGATGGTGGTGGCGGCTACTGAGTGCGCACGGGGTGGCGCCCACTGTCCCAGGACTTGACGATGAGCCAGTATCGTCTGATGAAAGAGACACATTATTTTGGTTGTGTATTGCTGAGTAACAAACTACCCCCCAGTGTCCCTCTTCCAGTTTGTAGCTTGAAACAACGAGCATTTCATCATGTCTCACGGTTGTGTGGCTGAGGAATTCAGGCAGCTCTTGGTTGGGCAATTCTTTTCCAGGTTGTGTCGACTAAGGTCACTCACGGGATTTAGCCAGCAGAGGGGTGGAGGTCCCAGATGGCCTCACTCCCGTGTCTGACATCTAGGTGGGGGCGGCCTCGGCCGAGGCCATCGGCTGGAGCACCTACAGATGGCCCCTCCAGCAGGGCGGTCTCAGGGCGCTCCGACTTCTGATATGGCGGTTCACAGAGTATTTTAAGGGAGAAGGTGGAAGCCGCCAGACTTGGAAGGCCAGGACCCAGAAACGGGCACGATGTCATCACTTCTACAGTGGTCAAAGCAGTCGCACGGTGAAGGGGAGGGGACTCAGACCCCACCTCTCCATGGGAGGCATGCCAAAGGATCTGTGGCCATCTTTAAGCTGTGCTGAACACAAAGAATTATAGCTCGGTGTTGTAAGGGATGTGCCAAAGGCAATACACATAACAGGGAAGAGGGGCCCTGATTCTGAGTAGGCGTGGAGGGGCACGAGCAGACAGCTCAGAGGGGAGAGTCAGAGGAGATGATTTAGATGGGACGACCTTTGAGCATTTGAGCTGAGTCATGAAGATGGCTTGGACCTGTCAATCAAGAAAGAGAGGGTCGTAGGAGGGAGACCTTCCCAGTGCCAAGGCACAGAGGTGCAGGAGTAGGCAATGTGGCATGTTGGGAGCACAGGTGTGGAGCAGTGGGGAAGCAGATGAGCCCGAGGAAGCAGGCAGAGAGAGGCCGTGTTTTTCAATAAGGAATTTTCGATAAAGATTTGTATTAATATAAAGGACGGGGTGGGGTGGCAGGAAAACCAACCTCTTGCAATCATTTCGACTCTAACTGAGGCCGTTACAATGGGTGGCAGAGAGGGGACCCGTCTGGGAGCCATTTAGGAGACAGAATCAGTAGAACTCGGTGAGCAGTTCTGACAGGAGGTGTAAGGAAGAGAGAGTGGAGGGGATGTAGGGTACAGCCTGGGGACTGTGGCGAACAATACTGCACTGTAAATTCGAGAGTCGCCAAGGGAGGGTAGATCTTAAATCTTCTCATCACAAGAAAAAATTTCGTATGCGAGGTGAAGGATGTTAACTAGACTTCTTTTAATCGTTTCACAATATATACGTATACCAAATCATTGCATTTTATACCTTAAAGTAATGCAATGTTATATGTCGATTCTAAATCAAACTGGGAAAAGTAATAAAAACATTCTTCCACACGGCCATAATCAAGCAAATGAACAATAATTCCCTAATACCGTCTTATATCCAGTCAATATTAAATTTTTCTAATTAGCCCTCAAATGTGTTGTTAGCTCGTTCGAACTGGGATCCAATCGAGTACCGTGTGTTACATTTGGTTACGCCTCTTTAGTGTCTTTTAATGTACAGTATCCCTCTTCCAACCCATTTTTTTTCCCTCGGATATTGACTTTTTGACGAGATCAGATCATTTGTCTTGTAGGCTATCTAGAGACTGGTTTGCGAAATTATTTCCTTGTGGTATCATTTAATTTGTTCTTCCATTAGCTGCATTTCCTGTAATCTGGAAATTAAGTCCAGAGGTCTGATTAGATTTAGGTTAAATGTTTTTGGCAAGAGTCCTTGACGTTATGAACCTCATACTGCATCCCATCAGGAGACCCACGAGGTCAGGTTGCCCCGTTATTAGTGACATTAAGTTTAATCATGTCCCTCGAGGGTAGGAAAATGGCTAGACTCTTTTTATATTTCTCCATGGTGTCTGAAAAAGCACTGGGCATATGGTACTGTGGGATAGATCCAGTCAGCTCTTGCTGTTGGCAGTAGTTACGTTCTATAAAATCACCGTGAACGCTGAATGAGGAAATAGCGAACCTCGGCTTCTAGGGGAAATGCAGGGTTAAGGTTCCTGTGTGTGTCTGTCCACAACCTTTTCCCCAGCTGACCAGTACTGAACCTTGTTTTATGTGTTTCCGTTTAAAGACACCTTGTTAAATATATGTTTTTGATTCATTAACATTGACCTCACAGCCCACAGCACTCGAACTCATTCCTGAATGGAGCTGACCTAACACAGGTATTTTCTGTGTAAGGCTCACCACAACCTTCCGGCCCTTAGGCATGCCGGCCGCACCTCAGCACTATGCCCCTTTAAACAGTGGACTCCCCAGCACAGAGCCCCAAAATGCCAACGGCGTGGCGCTAACAGACTGTGAGCAGGACGCTTGCTCACAGTATGAGAACAGAAGCAGGAAGGTTGTCTCGTTTGACCTCAGCTGGGGCGTGCGCGCTGGGTGACTCAGATTTTTCTCAGATCTGCGTGTGTCCATGTATAACGGCTTAAGAGTCATGAGTATTGATTTTGGGGTTACCAGTAAACTTAGTAGGCGAATTCGAAATATGGACTCTTTGAATAAATCAGAGGGCCAACTGAGTATGTTGTGTGACCTCCGATGAGCCATAAACACCCCTCTGGGCTTCCTTTTCTTGACCTGTTCTGCGACGGGGTGACCTTCGAGCTTTTTCCCAGTGCTGGAATCTCAAGGACGGAGCGGGCATTGGATTTCCCCCCAGTCTGGCTTCCGGCGGCCGGCGAGATGTCCGCCCCTCTCCTTTCCGTGCAGGTTCGTGGATTTCCACGCGGCCGCCTCCACGTGCTCGCCCTCCCGGGCGTCCCTGCTCACCGGGCGGCTCGGCCTTCGCAACGGAGTCACGCACAACTTCGCGGTCACCTCGGTGGGGGGCCTGCCGCTCAACGAGACCACCTTGGCCGAGGTGCTGCGGCAGGCGGGCTACATCACCGGAATGATAGGTAACACCGGCGCCCCACGGCCCGGGGTCCCGTCTCCCACTGCACTGACCGTGCGGGCTGCTTTGTGTGGGTGGGTGTAGCCCCGAAATGCTCCACCTCGTCTTCTCGTGTCTGCTTTGTTGTTGTTGTTGTTTGTTTCTTGTTGTATAAGTTAGGAATGCTTTCAGGTATAAGTAAGTGAAAGGCGCTAACTGTGGAATAAACCACATGTGAGCTGTTTTCCCCCATCGTAACGAGCTTAACGGTGAGCGTTTGCTCTCATTGGCTTGGCTGCCCAGAGAAAGCGTTTTTCTTCTCCACGATCGTTGCTGTGTCCTCCTCGTGAGTTGCCTCGTGGCTGCAACATGGCGGCTTCGGTACCTACTGCTCACCACGATTTGGCTGCAAGGAAGGAAAACGAGGTGGGAGGCCGGCCCCACTTGTTCCCTTTTATCAGGAAAGCGAGTCTTCTCGGCCCCGGAAATGCCCTCGAATCTTATCGGTGGGAGCTGAGGGTCGGGATTATAATGACTGACTTGCACTGAGGCACAGGCCCTGACCCCCCTGCACACAACTGAAGGTCTCGGGGCCGGATGACTGTCGGCTTGGGCGTGGAGCAGACAGCCAGCCGTGTCCGCCACACTGTCCAACGGCTTTCTTCTCTTTTCGGTTTTCCTAAACGCCTCTTCCTTGGTATTTATTTTGTGCCAGGCCCTGGGCTAAGAGTTTAGTTGCGTCAGGATAACCCGGCGCCTCCCAAGTTTGTGATTTCCCACATTGTCCATGTGAGAAAACCGAGTTTCAGACCTTGAAGAGACTTGCACAGTGTTGCCTCACCTGGAGCAGGTGGATGTAGGCAGGTGTGCCTGGCCCAGCCTTGTCCTCATGCTCTGCTTTGCTGCCGGTGTCCCCTCCAGGGGCTGAGACAACTCAGCCACCCAGTAGCATCCTCAGGCTGCCTGAGCTTGTTATTCTGACTCTCTGAGAGCTGGGTCCAGTGGGATTCCTGCCTCTCTCCGCCTCACGTGACGTGGCGGAGGAGGGTGTGCTGACAAACAGGACTGCGACAGTCGTCCAACTGTTTAGATCTTTGTAGCACATTCATTTCTTTGCCCCTTTGCCTTGCGGGTGGTTTCCCGGGGGTCTTTACTTAGAGCAGAAATAGCAGGCCAGAGAGTTCCAGCATCATCAGAGCCCTTGGCACGCCTCGCCAGTTACTCCCCCCGGACCTTAAGCATTCGCGGAGCGAGGAGCAGCAGTGTGTCTGTTTGCCCGTTCGCTGGCTCCGTGGGTGTCTCTGCACTTGAACTGCAGCGGGAGGCGGTTTCGTGTTCAGCCTCTGCAGGCTGCTGACGTTGGCCAGAGAGGAAGACGATGAAACCAGGCGGGACCTGGGTATCTTTGAGACGATGTGGGGCGTGCACCTGTACCCTGGGCCACCCCTTTGCAGGGCCCCAGCCCCGAAAAACAGAGGGAAGGGAGCAGTGGGGTTGCTCTGTGCATGGAAACCTCTTTGCGGGGCTCCCGGTAATGAAATGGCCTGTCTCCCCCTTTCGCTGTACCCTTCTGTGTGGGTACCACGTCATCCTGGCTCTCTCTCTGTCTCCCTGTGGACTCCCTCTGGGTCCCAGAGAGCGAGGGTTGGCTTCAGCCTCCCTTCACTTGTCCTCAGTAAAGGACAATGACGATGGAGAACTGGGTGTATGATTAGCTCCCCAGAGGGGCCGGGAACCCCCATGGGGATTCCTCTGAAAGTGTCTCTCTTGTTTTCCTACAGGCAAATGGCATCTTGGGCATCACAGTTCTTATCATCCCAACTTCCGCGGTAAGAATTTTTTGGGGGAAACAGAAAATAAAGACTTCTGTGTAAAATGACCCCGTTAACATTTAAGCCGTCCTGCTCTGTGGGCATCTCCTTTAATAGGACATCTTTGCTCACAGTGTCACTTGGGTGCGTTTGGGTACCCCAGGATCCCCTAGGTCTCATGGGCCTCTCAGCTGGCATCTTTCCTGTCCCCCTCCTCGATTCCTTTCTGCCCTCAGCCTCGCCATCTTGAGTCCATCGGTGTTCTCCCTGGCCTCGTTCCTCACATCTCAGGGCACATTCTGGTGCTGTGAAGTCTGGAGGATTTTAGAAAAAGCCAACACAACGTATTCAGCTTTCAATTTAACTCTCACCTCCTTCCTTCCCCCACCGCCATCCCCTCGCCCCAAGCCTAGTCCTTCCAGCCTTCTGAATCCTAGCTGAAATGCTGTCTCTTACGAGAAGCATTTTGAGATTGCTGCCCAACCCCACCCCAGCTGGGGGTACTTTGTTCCTCTGATCAGTCTTGTTGGCTTGCTGATTGATTATCCATCTCTTACAGCTTAATCTATATATCTTTCTTTCTTATCAGATAGGAAGTCTTTTAAGGTCCGAATTTATTCTTTTATTCCTTAAAGTATCACGCATATACTAGATTTTCACCAAATACTTCTTAAATGTGTCAGTAATTGCACAGGGGATGGTTAAGTGTGTATTAAGTCTCTCTACTTTCTCCCACTCTGGGTTAACTAATCACAAGATGTTTTGTAAAACTAATCTTACAGCCAGGACCCAGCAAAATGTTTTCTTTGCATACTACGAAAGGATATTAATCAAATCCTCTTTTAATTACGTACGCCACGGCACTGCAGTATTAAATCGTGGAAAATTAAATTTTTGTCCTGGGTGTAAGAATGCAGGCTCATAGGACAGAAGACAGGTGGGGTGCTAACCAGGGGCCTCTCTTCCAGGTTTCGATTACTACTTCGGGATCCCATACAGCCATGATATGGGCTGCACGGATACCCCAGGCTACAACCATCCTCCTTGTCCGGCGTGTCCACAGGGTGAGAGACCAGCAAGGTAATTGGTTATGGGATCCAGAGCAAGGCGAAAACCTTGTGTCCATCAGGAGGAAATGAGAGAGGCCAACAGGGGACAGTTGAGACAGCACAAGAGACGTGCGAAGAAAACTTTTAGCAGATGCGAGGTCGACAAAATTCTTTTATTGGAATTTCCTAGGTTCCTTGGACTGTTTAGCTCCGCTGGGGACAGCCCGGTACTGCCATGGCCTCACGTAGGTGGGGCTTCCCTCCTCTTCTGCCCGCTGGCTCTGCTCCTGGGCCATTCACCTGGCCCAGACACTGGACGTAAGGAGGGCTAGAGAGAGACAGAGAGTGCACAGGGCTCCTTATGAGCTTCACCTCACCCCCCACCCCTACAAATAAGCCTACATTCTGACATTGGAGTGCCATGCAAGCTCCAAACAGGATGTTTTAAAAACATAGTCAATGAAATGGGGAAATGCTCACAATATAATAGTGAGTAAAAACAAAACAAAACAAAACAAAACAGGAAACAAATCATCAATGGTGTGACCTTAACTGTCTCTGTATTATTCATGCCTTTATAGCCCTATCAAGAGAGACTCAAAGGAAATATGTCAAAATGGTTAACAATGGGTCATTCACTCTAGTTACGGGACTAGGGGTTTCCATTTTTTTTTTTCCTTTCTCATTGCATTTTCCACAATTCTTTAATGGGCATGCAATACATTCATTATCAGAAGAAGGTGATAAACTGTGTTCAGGTGATAAAGCAACACAAACCACGTGCTCTGCGGGTTCAGACCGCACTGTGGTTATTTATAAGGGTACAGGTGGTTTAGCTTGGGGAAAACATGTCTCAGCCAGCTCATTAATAACACAACAGTTAATATATTAATGGCCATTTATTGAGAAATTGGTACATCCCAGGCATTCTGTATCCTTCTGCAAATCCACTATGTGAGGCAGGTATTTATCTGGATTTCACAGGTAAGGAAGCATACCTTGTTGTCCAGGTCACCCTGGAGTTGTAAGAGGTAGGGATGGAGACTCAGTCTGGGTGTGTGTGTGCAATTAGTGTGACAGGGACTTATTTTCTCCCAAATCCGTCCCTGGACCATGAGGAACATTTCTCGATCAGAGAGACCTCCTGTTACCTCTGCCTTCATCTCTCTCCGGGACAGAGGGCTTGAGTTTTTATCGAGTTCCTAGAACATTGATCAGTGTAAAAAGCACTAACCAATGTTATTTCATTTAGTCCTCCCAATATCTCTGTAACGAGGGCAATACCGTTCTTCAGATAAGGAAAGTCAAGGTCATGGCCAGAGTCATTTCTCAGCCACGCTGATGAAGCATTCATGGGTCAGATTCATTTCGATCTGTAAGGCCAAGGGCTGAATTTGAATTTTCTGGGAGATAGATAGTATTGGTTCGACCCCCCACTTGTTTTCAATTGCTAGAGTTTCTTCAAATTCTCTAAACATGATTTGAGATTTAAAAATGATCCCCAGCTATCTGTCCTGCTGCCAGATGCCGTGTCCCGTGAAGCAGCACCCCACAGACAGACGTCATCATGTAGGGGAGACAGTGGAAAAAGCCAAGGACGGGATTGCCGATTGGCTCTGGGGACTCTGCTTGAGTAACGTAGTCTGTTTAGACCTCAGTCTCTCTCCCAGCAAGATGGGGGGGAATAATGTTTCCAGCTCACAAAAGTCTCTGTGAACTTTAGAGAATGGCCAGGCTTGCCCAAGGAGCATCTGCGTCTACTCGAAGGGAATGGAAGAAGGTATTATATTGATTTTACTCTCGGAGGAAATGGCCGGCTGGAAAAACCGCTTGACACCAGGCTATTAAATGTTTTGTATTTATGCGCGTTGCTGCCTTAAAGCATCTCGTCCTACCCCGTAACTGCTTAAATGAATCCTCTGCCATCTGTGGTTTCCACACAGGAGCGCAGACAGGGACTGCTACACCGACGTGGCCCTTCCTCTGTATGAAAACCTGAGCATCGTGGAGCAGCCCGTGAACCTGAGCAGCCTTGCCCAGAGGTACGCCGAGAAAGCCACTCAGTTCATCCAGCGTGCCAGGTAAGGGGGCCCCTGGCCCCAGGCGCGCCCCTGCTCCCGCCCACCACGTCCCCTGGCCTGAGCACTCCGCAAAGCCACGGCGGACTCCAACTGTCGAACAAAGATGCCTGCTTGCCTCTCTCCTGTAAAGGAAGCTGGAAAGCAGGCATGTCCCCCCAGTCCCTGGGCTTACCTGTGTTCCTGCTGAGATACGCTCCCCTGTCGGTCTGGCTTGTCCTCTCCCGCGAGGGCAGGGTCTGTCCGCTGTCTTCCGGGCACTCGGGCATTCGTCGAGTTCATTAGTTGGCAGGGTATGTTTGTTTCTTATTGCTTCCGTAACAGACTTGTTACTGACTCACTGGCTAAAACAACGGCAGTTTATTCTCCTGTACACCTGGAGTCTTAGGTGTCAGCAGAGCCGTTTCCTTCCGGAGGCTCTGGGGCAGAGCTGTTCCTTGCCTCTTGCAGCTTCTGGTGGCTGCTGGCCGCCTTGCTTTGTGGCCCCCCCATGTCTCTTATCTCTACTTCTGCCGTCTCTTTGCCTTCTCCTTCTCTGTAGTCAAATCTCCCTCCGTCTTCCTTTCACAAGGACACTCGTGATTACATTTAGGGTCTACCAGGATAGCCCAAGATAATCTCCCGATCTCAAGATCCTTAATTATGCTTCTGCAAAGTCCCTTTGGCCATGTAAGGTAACACAAACTCCAGAGATTAGACCCTGGATATCTTTGGGGGCTATTATTCAGTGTAACCCACAGGGCTTTCAAATTCCAGCATCCACAGAGCCCAGGTAGGCAGCCTTCAAGAGGATAGCGGGCTGCACATAAGGCATTAGGGAATGGTGGGGCCTGTGGTAAACTTGAACGCACATTCCCCATACAAGGTGGGCAGTGGCTACCTGGCTGCAGCTGCCTGCTGCTTTGTTGTGGGAATGAGAGCCAGAATTGTCGGGGCTTCCCACTGTACAAGACGGTAGACCTGGCCCTTGTGCGGAATCTCCTGGTCTTTCAACGTTAGAAACGACTAATTAAAAATAACGAGAGGCAGAACCATAGCACAGGGCATGTCTAACAAGGCGTACGTGTGTGAGGGCTGCCGCCTCGCAACCTCTGTCAGGTCAGGGCAGAGAGTGGACGACTCCCAGACAGCGTGCACACACCTCGGTGCACACACAGAGACCGCGGGGGCGCATGCGCACACCGTGTGCGCGCCCAGGCCGTCACCCGTCCCCGCCACCGCGGGCCCTGGCCCGGCCCTTCGCGGCCGCCCTGGTGCTGCCCTCTCATGACCCCTCGTGTGTCCCTCCCGTCCTTGTCCCATCCATCGCAAGCTCCTCAGGGACAGCGGAATAGTCGCCAGTACGTCCTGTAGTGTTTTCCCCAGGTGTCGCCTTAGTGGGGGAGGGAATATGAGCTGCGCGCCCGTCCGCTTGTGTGGAATCAAAAAGGGGCGATCGCAGCAGCTCCTTGGATGGCGGGAAGCCCCGGACCTCTGCCCAGCCATGTCGGACTTCCCTAGAGAGAAGGGCGGCGGGGAGGGTGGAGGCAGCGTGGTAGCAGGTCCGCCCATGTTTTCTTGATAATAAAACCTGTCTCCAGCCACGCCACCCTGAAGGTGCCTAATCTTGTCTAATCTCGGAAGCTAAGCAGGGTCGGGCCTGGTTAGTGCTTGGATGGGAGACCACCTAGGAAGACCAGGTGCTGTAGGCATTGAAAAAAAACTACATATATATATAAAACCTACTTAAGGCCTAAATCTCCAGAGAAGCCCCATGGAGTTTCGGGGATGGCATCTGACCAGTTCCTTGGGGCTTTCTGAAGCACACTGGCTTCTGTTTGGGCAGCTGGTAGGAAGAGAGGAAAGGCCCTTCTCGGGTGTGGAGGGTTGAGCTGCCCGGAGCTCTGAGATGGTTTCAGGCCCTGTGGCCCGGGACAGGTGAGTGCTTCATGGCTGGTGGTGCTGGGCTCCCCTGCCTTTACGGAGCCTCTAATAGCACGGTGCCCTCAGAGGGTGTGGCGGGGACTGTTTACCGCTCTCTCCGAAGTGAGTGCGGTGCTGTTCAGTGCTGTTCATCCACCACTCCGTTAATCAGTTAAAAGACAAGACAAATCAGCACTCTGTTTATCACGTGAAAAAGGTAAAGAGTTTGCTGATTTGTTAATCAGTTATTGAGTGAAAAGTCACATGCATCCCACTGGCTTTTAATGTAACAGGCATGCTGACTTCTTTGGGATTCGACTTGCCAGTTCATTGGTGATGTTTGGAGTGTCAGCAGAAAAGGCCCCCAGGCCTGTGCTCCTTTCTCCTCCATGACCTCCGACCCCACGCGGCCCCGCCCCCACCTAGACCTGTGTGGCAAAGCTACCAGGGTCCCTAGAGTTTTACTCAGATCTTTGCTTGAATTGAGACCCCTTCACCTACAGGGACACTGAAAGCTAATCCTCGATTTGGGTTTTTGAAGCGGCAGACAGAGTTCTGAATTGGCAAAAACGGAGCGAGCAGATGGCTCCTGGGTCACAGCTAGCCGCCAGGCCTCTGCTCCCTACAGGGTCTGAGACTGTGCACTGAAACCAAATTAGGGGTAAGAGTGTGACAGGGACGAGGGTGCTGGCCACAGGTATGAGCAGCAGCTCAGGATGTTTGCAGCCGGAGAGCACAGTCAGCATTCCGGCGCGTTCGCCATGTAGGACCAGGCCCCACAGGTGCGGGATGAAGGAGGTGCCCCGCCTTCCTGGGCTGGAGCCCAGGGCCCGCGTCAAGCGCTCAGTTCCCTCTGCTGCTCGGCTCGGGCCCTTCCCGTGCTGGGCTCCCCCACGTTGCCCCTCCACGTTTGCCCTCGCCCAGCTCACACCGGAGCCCCACCACCCCGCGCCTGCACCGGGGCTCTGGGTCCAGCTGGAAGGCCACTCGCATTCTTCCTCTTTCGTCTTTCTCCCGCCTGAATGTCCGGATGGAGAACGAGTGAGGAAACGAATGAACCCACGAATGGCGGAGCAGTGGGACCCGAGGCCTCCCCCTACCCGTAGCGTCTCCCCAGTGCCGTTCCGTCTGCCTTGAACGGCCATCGGCACAGCCCACCTGTAGCCCCTCGTTCTTCAGACCCCAGTATCTTGGGGATCTCTCCCTCCCCTCCTTCCCCCAAGCTCAGTTTGCCTCCCCTGACCCAGCTCCTGAATTTCACCCCCTGTCACACCTCACATTTGTAAATAATTATCTGATTGACTTTGTTTAGGTGCATTTTTTTCTCCCTCATGGTCCCATTTGGACGTTAAGTTCCAAGAAGGTGGAAATCGTATCTGTCACGCTCGTCACTCTATCCCTCGTTCCCTCGTTCCTGGGGCCTAGCTGGAGCTCTTAGTAAATGTTCATTGCGTGAATGAATGAATGATGAGCGAGGGACGTGATCTAACCCCAGAGATGTCCCAGCATGTGCTAGCGATGCAAACATGAAGGACACCTGTCCTCGCTTTTGAGTAGCTCAACTTCTTGAGTAAGAAGCAGGTTTTAATGGGGGCGTAGTATCGACACTGATCAGTACCGAAAGGGGGGCAGGGAGGAGGAAGCGATCCAGGACCTGTGGTCAGAGGAGCCGAATCTTAAGATGTAAGTGTTTTTAGGGAAGATACGGGGAGGGCGTTTCAGGAGAGGAACAGCATGAACAAGGCTCAGGAAGGCAGAGGTGAAGAGGTGGGGGGAGCTGGCTCACAGGAATCTCTGGGGCGACAAGGCCAGGCTGGACGGGGCCTGGGCTGGGACCTTCCTCGAATGGCTTAGACTGAGCCCCAGGGGGTTTCTAAACAGGGAACTGGGTTCCAGAAGGCTGTACCACCATGGGCCAGAAGGGGGTGGTGAACTGTGGATGGGGGGCGGGGCAGTGGCTATGGCAGCAGTCCATGCCAGAGGGACCCAGGGTCCCTGCTGCAGGAGGGGCGAGGTGGTTCTGCAGCTGTCCTCCATCCTGCTCTTTGCCTGGGGATGGGGGTGGGGCGCAGACAGGAAGCAGAGTCCACCCAGCTCCCAGCACACCGCCAGTGGAGTCTTCAGGGTTAGAGTAGGTGGCTGGGCACCTGGGTCTCTAATCGACCCTTGATGTAGATGTTCTCGGGCGGTCACGTGCATACTTGGCATTCCCTGTGGTCAACATGAGTCATCCATTCATCTCTTAGGAAGAGCTGAGCCCGGGAATGGATATGATGGCCTGGATGCTGCAGAAAGCAGATTCTAAAAATTAAAAAATTAAAAATATGTTTGCCCTGGACTTCAGAGTGCAGCAGTTAAGAGCGAAGGCTTTGCTCTCCGCCAGATGTCAGCTGGAATCCAGGCTCTGTTGCTCACTCATGTGTAACCCTGGACAAGTCCTTCAGTCTCCTTAAGCCTCTGCAGCTTCTCCTGAGAAAAGGGGACGTGGGGGTTACTATGGGAATGAACTTAGACGACACGCGTACCATTTAACAAGCTCCCAGTCAATGTTAAAGAACAGTTACGGTGATTAATTACAGTTCCTCTCAGGGTTTCATCGGCTAACCAGATGATCTCCACATTTCCTAGGAAGGTTCTGGACAGATGGGCACTCCCTGAGCACACAGGGCGGAAGGTGTTCTGGGGGTTTTCTCTGAGGCAAGAGAGAGACCCTGGACGAGGCAGAGCGCCTTCTGGAGAGTGACCTTTTGGCTTCCTGTTCCAGCACCAGCAGAAGACCTTTCCTGCTCTACGTGGGCCTGGCCCACATGCACGTGCCTTTAACTGGGACCCAGTTATCGGGAGACCCACAGGGCCGCACGCCATACGCTGCAGGCCTCCGGGAGATGGACAGCCTGGTGGCTCAGATCAAAGACAAAGTTGACTGCACAGCCAAGGAAAACACATTCCTCTGGTTTATAGGTAAAGTAGTCAAAACAGCCAGCCTAACAGAGATCTAATGGATAACCCTGCACATGGCCCCTGGAGAACAGAGGCTCGTCAAGTGATCCTCTTTAACGGGGCAGGAGGCTAGCTTTGAACTTGGGGCCCTACTGCTGTTTGTTGGCTTCAAAGCTGAGCACCTGTCCATTGGGGCCTCCAAGGCTGAGCCCCTGGGAAGGTTTGCCCAGAGAGAGCAGGTACCCTGCTGGCCCCTCATGTACCCGTTAGGGCCACTCGAGTATTGCTCTTAATTGTTAACGAATGCCTTCGGCATTGTGAGCCTGTGCAGCCCTCGAGCTGTTCTGAGACTCCCTCTTCACCATCCCCCCAGTCCCAAAGACATCGGTTGCCACCGGTCACCAGGCCACGTCTTTTAGCTGAGTGGAGCTGAACTAGCGAGCCGTTTAGAGGGCCCACACAGGCATGGTGGGGGGCAGGTCCCTGTCTGGACAAGGGCAGTGGGCACGTAGAGACATGGCTTTGTAGCTATGTGCTGCTGTTGGGAAGGTCGATCTCTCTAAACCCCTGTTTCTTCATCTGCAAAATTAAGCTAACAATAGAATCTAGTCCATAGCGTGTCGGAGGACTGTGAGATGATGGATGTATGTGAAGCATTGGGCACGTCTTTGGTGCTTGATAAAATAGTAGCTGGGCCGATGACAGCTGTGATGAAAGTGCTAACCCCACACTAAAGACAAGTTGGTCAGGCAGGAGCCCCCAGACGGGGCGAAGCTGGGGGAGGGAAAGCCCACGTGTCTGAGAGCCCAGCGGAGCCTTCTCCGAAGGGTGGCTCTTCGAGGGTAGAGTCGCGTTTGTTTTCACAAAGTCCCCCTCCTGTCCAGTCCCCTGCCGCGCCCGGGATGTGGGGGGAGAGAGAGGGAGCTAGTGAAAGTGACCACCAGCCTGTTCACCGTTACGCGTTGCTTCTTCTGGTTTCTAGGAGACAACGGCCCGTGGGCTCAGAAATGCGAGCTGGCGGGCAGCGTGGGCCCCTTTGCTGGATCGTGGCAAGTGCGTCAAGGTAAGAGGCCCGGCTGGCGTCCCCCCACTGATGCCGGGCCCGGCCCGGGCCCAGGCCGGGACCGGGGGTTCTGCCTCTGGGCGGATCGTCTCCTAATACAGGCCTTAGGGCATCATCGTGGAACAGGGCCAAGCTGCCTGTTGATGCTTTAAGTTCCTTCTTTAAGAATTTATCCTAAAGAAATAACTAGCCAAGTGCACAATGATGTATGTGAAAGGATGCTCACTGCAGTGTTTTATTGATTGGGATGGAGAGAGTTTGTGTTCCGCCCGGAGCATGCTTCTCTCTCCTTCCTCCTCGGCCTCTCTCTGGGGAACAGCCACCTCCGAACAATCCAGTCCACAAACCTTCCAACCACTGTGCTTTCCTTTGACTTTAATCCTGCTGCCCTCCCTCCTTCTCCTTTCTTTTTTTTAAGAAGTCATCTCTCCATCCATCCAACAGTTAATTCATTCCATCCATTCAGGAACGGTTTAGTGCACACCTACCGAAGGTTTCCATATCCATTTTCTCTAAATCTTACAGTCGCGAAAGGTAGGTTCATCTTCATTTACAGGCGGAGAGAGAGACGGGGGCTTGGAGAGGCTAAGCAACCCGCCCCAAATCACACGGTCTGTGAGGCGCAAGCCAGGCTTGCTACCAAAGTTAACGTTGCTGATCGCCCTGCTGTGCACGGCCCTTCTCTGCTTAAACGCGCTTCAGCTCCGAGCCCAGCGCCCATCTGCTCTGGGAACCTGTCCTCCCAAGGCCCTTAACTTTCTGAGCGAGCAGCCACGTTGGGTACAGTTGGGCAGCATGGACCGAAGCTTGAAAAAGGCGTATGCCTGTTGATGCTTTAAGTTCCTTCTTTAAGAATTTATCCTAAAGAAATAACTAGCCAAGTGCACAATGATGTATGCGAGAGGATGCTCACTGCAGTGTTTTATTGTCGTTGTTGTTTTTAATAGTTTTATATAAACCGAGGGTCTAACAACAGAGGAGTGTTAAAGAGATGATGATACATCCACTTAAGGAAATACTAAGGAACCACTGAAATGCTGGGTATTACTGACCTGGAAACATTTACATTAAATACTTGTCAGTGAATAAAGCTGGTTACAAAGCAACATATAAAGTATAATGTTATCATATAAAAAACAAACATACATATTCTCAGGAGAATGTTGAGAGAGGCAACAAAAGGTAACAAAAGATGAGCAGTAATTACCCCGGGGTAGCAGCAGGAGGGTTTAAGTTGATTTTCCCCACAACGAACTGGTATTATTTGTATCCCTACCAAAATTAAAACAGGTTTTTTTTTTTTTTTTTTTTTTTTTTAAAGTGCTTATATCCAAGGGGCTTGGCAGTAGACTTGGCAAGTTTATCCCCTGGGGCTGGGTTTCCTTGCTGTCTGGCTAGCTCCTGATCTGTGGCCCCCTGCCGTCCAGGTCAAAGGACACAAAGTTCTTTTCATATTAGTCTGGTAGAATATTTCTTGGTCCCTAGAACTGGAACAGTCCTACGTGGGCCTGGCCCACACGTGCGGCCTCCTCGTGGCTGGGGGCCAGGTGGACTCGCTGGTCATTCCTTTTTATTTATCAACTTTAACCTGGTGTCCCTTGGATCGGATCCCTGGACAGCTTTATAAAGAGTGGCCCTGCCGGGACTGTGGCCACGTCCTGCATCAGGAGAGTTGAGTCAGGAGTCAGGGAACTGGGTGCCGCCCCCTTTCTGCTGAACAGTGAGCGGGTACCTCATCTCCCAGGGTTGGGGTTTCTCTCCACGTATCGGTCTCTGCGGTTCTCCCCAGTTCGGGAATGCTAGGGTTCTGGTTCTGGTTCCTGGAGTGCTGGACCAGGAAAAGATGCCAGGACTGGAAATGGGTGCACATACACCTGCAGCGACAGCCTAGCGAAATACCGTGTGGGCCCGGAGTGGTTTCGCGCTCCAGGTCCTCCTCTCTGCGCCTAGGACACCCTCGGGCCAGGCCGCCTTTGTCAGTGTCCAGCTGGAAAGCCTAGAATCGGAACCCTCAAGGGAAAACATCCAGAAGCCCCAGAGACCAAGGGTGAGGGTCTATCAGTAAGTGGCTCCTCTGTGGGGGAGATTGCTGTTCCCCAAAAGGTGACCTCCGACCTTCTGTTTGAGGATCTGCCTTATCTTGCCTCCCTTCTCGCCCTTACGGGCAGCTTCGACATAGTGGAACCAGTTTAAGGACAGGGACTGGGGCCCCTTCTTGGAGGGGACAGCCTTGTCCTGTGAGAAACGTATCGACCGGCTGGGCGACTTGCACCTCTCTTTTCCTTCCATTGGCTGAGCACCTACTATGTGCCAGGAACTGTGCTCAGCGCTGGGGACACACAAAGCGCCTGGCTTTACGGAGCGACAGTCTAGAGCAGTGTTTCTCAGGCTTCAGTGTGCAGACGGTCCCCTGAGGATCCTGCCAAAATGCAGCTCTGGCCCAGCGGGTCTGGGGTGACGATGGAGATGTCGCATTTCCGATCAGCTCCTAGGTGACGCCGACGCGGCTGGTGGCAGGGACCACGCTCGGAGGACCCCCGGTCTCGAATATCTGCCTCTAGACCATATTGATTCTAGCGTCATCCGAGTCTAGGACTTTCAGGTCTCGACCGGCGGTTATCGGGATGTGGTCCCTGCACCAGCAGCATCAGTTACCACCCGAGAACCTATCAACAGTGCGAATTCTGGATAAAAATTAGCAGCGAAAAATTCAGTTCCTGAGCCACACTTCAGAGGTCCAGAAGCCACATGGGGCTGGTGGCTACCATACTGTCCATCATGGTGGACAGTTCTGCTGGACTGTGCTGGGGGCAGACACATCAGCAGGCCATTCTAATACAGGATAAGGACTCCGTGACCGCAGGGAGCACAGGGGCCTCTCGCTCAGCGGGAGGGGAAGCAGGGAGTCTCCCCCAAGCGGGTGGTGTTGAAGGAGACAGCCAAAGCCAGGGATTTGCAGGAGAGAGGGCTCCAGGCCACCTGGGCAGGGACCAGAGAGCGGGAGCTGTGCAGCGGCCAGCGTGTGCGGCTCGTCGGGAGCAGGCGTGAGCAGAGAGGAACGAGGCCGAAGGCAAAGCCGGGGCCGGCCCGAAAGGCCTTTTCTTTCAGGCAAACACTTGTGGCCTTAATTCTAAAGAAAAATGGAATCCTGGCGGGATGTTAAGAGTCAGAGGGACCTCATTCGATTCTGAAAACGGAGGTGACATTTACGTGGCATAAAACCAACCATTTTAACACGTACCGTGGCATTTAGCGCACTCACCGTGTTGTAGGACTATCACCTCCATTGAGGTCCTTTTTCATCACTCCACAGGAACACCCTGTACACTTTGAACACGCTCCCCATTTCCCGCTCCTCCTGGCCCATTGCTCATTTTTTAAAGACCCCTCTAAGGTCCCTGAGGGAGAGGAGCAAGGACTTGCTTCCACCGAGCCCAGGATGATAAATGAGAGAAGCGAGTGACAGAATCTCCAGGAATGTCCCCGCATTCAAAGGGTGCCAGGGTTGGTGAAGACCTCACTGATCTTTATTCCGAGCCAAATAACAAGGGGGGTCACACTGTCCCTCCCTCTCCCCTCCCCCCACCGCTCATCCCCACCATGATTGTTATGACTCACGCCTTGTTCTACCTGCCTTGCTTCTCTGGACCTTGCGGTGGTCAAGGAAAATGGCTAGGCCCTGAGACAGTCCGAATCTTTCTAAATCCATGGGAGGCGGAATGTAGAGGGAGAAAGAGCGAATGGCTTTGGAGGCCCAGGTCGGGCTCGAATCTCGACTCGGCTTGGCCACTGGCCCCCTCGGCCCCCGGCTCCGTTTCGGCCTGCTCCCTCCCCTGAGGTGTGGGGCGGTGGACCCACCTTGCTGTGCTGTTGGGAGGATCAGCGGGGATGTGGCCTGGGCAGCACTCAGCCTTGCACTTGGCCTCCACTAACCCCCCACAAGACTCGGTTTCTTTACTCGCAGCCGAAACAAAGTGGGGCTACCCTACAAAGAGAAGAATTTGATGGGGATCAGAAAATGCCCGGAAAGAGATTTTCCTACCAAAGGACACAGGCGATGTAAAGAACGCACGGTGACTCTCCGTGAGCTCTGGGCCTCCGCCCTGGGGAACTTCGCTCTGAAGCTGGATTTCAGTTATCTCCAGATAACGGTCTTCCAGGGGGCAAGACCTCGCATAGATGTCGGATGTCGCGGCTGCTGCGGCTCGATGTGGTATCTGAGCTGCACAGCCCTTGAATTCAGGGTGGGGCTGGGGCTGGATCCATGTTCTTCTTTGCTCAGGAGATCCTAAAGGCAAATTTTGCCTAGGGGTAAACACTTCCCTTTCCTCGTTCTCTGGACCAGCTTCCTGTCAACTGTTCCACAGCCTTTTTCCTCTTCTCTGCCCAGAATGCTGCCGGGGGCTTCTGGGAAGCCAGGCAGAGCCCCCGTGGAAGGGGTGTGGCCAAGGACTCCGATCAAGAGGGGGCTGGTGGCGGGGGGCCTCTTTCTGGACCACCTGCTCCTCCTCACCCAGCTTCCTCATCAGTGGGATGTCTGCACATCCTGCTGTAAGGGGGCCAGTCTCGAGAGCCGATGAGAGAGAGAAGACAGTGTTTTCGCAACAGAGTAGGACAAACAGTACTCGGAGCCTTGCTTCTTCCTCCCTGCAGCCAGCCTGCTACGTCAGGCCACGCGCTGCCTTCCGCTGTTCCCAGCCCCACAGGTCCCCCTCCTCGTCTTCCCCTTCCTTTCCTGGCCGGGCTGCCTCGCTCAGCTGATGGGATGAGGCAGCGTCTCCTGGAGTCACCTCTTTACCCCGTGCGGGCGTGAGGATGCTCCCCGGGCTCGGCTTGCACCCTGCAGGGGTGAGGTGAAACCGAACTGGGGGGGGGGTTGGACAGGGGACCACACAGAGTGCCCCTGCCATCTCTCAAACGAGCGGGCCACGAGGTGCCTGGCCACTGCCGACCCCAAGCCCACGGGCCCCAGCTCAGGTCTGGCTCAGAGCGACCGTCCCTTCCCCATTCCAGACCCATTTCCTACCCAGGACAGAACCGACACCTTGTTTGTCCCCTGAGTGACTGCTCCTCTGTCTGGAAACTCTTTTTCTTGGTTTATTTGAAGACCAGAACTGTTCCTTCCTCCCCACTGGTGATGAGGAAACATTCTGTTGAATTTGGCATCCTCGGCTTCTAGGAGACCTTGGCTGTTTGTAATTTGATGCTATCAGGTTGTTGCATAACCTTTCCCGCTGGGAAGTGGGCCCTGCATCCCAGACCTTCTGTCCAGTTTGGGGTAAGGGGCGGGGTAGAGAAAGGTCAGAGGTGAGATGGGTGAGGGAACAAGGAACGAGAGATGTTGGCTGTTGGTCCTGGCTTGGGACAGGGCCAGCCGGTAGGGACCCAGTGGAAGTTGAATGGGGTGTCCCTCAGGGCCACCAGACTTGAAATGTTTCTATCATCACATTCGAGACCACCCGGGGCCAGCCAGAGTCCTTGGTCTCAGCAGAGGCCTGGCTGCCCTGTGTTTCTAGAAAACTAGTATGCTTTGGGCATCCTTGGCAAGGGCCCATATTTATATTTAGAAACGAAGCCTGCTGCTTTAGAAGGTTATAGAATGCGTGCTCCTCAGAACAAGCATGTTCTTCCACCCGAGTCACAGATACGGATGCCTTTGTGGGCCAGGCAGGTGATAAAAGCGAACACATGTTCGTTTTCATCAGCGTGGGCAGTGCTGGGGATAGGGTCCTGTCTAATCACATTCAATGCCGGTTAAAAAAACAAAAAAAATCCACGCCGAATCAAACGTCCGAGGGCCGAGTCCAGAGCGTGAGCGGCCACATCGCAACGTCTGCTCTCCGCTGTCTGTGGGTAATTTTTTTTTTTTTCCGTTTGTTCTTCGGTCTTTGTTGTTTTGGATGGCATTTGTTCGGGCACTTCCAGGGCAGGCACTGTGCCAGAGGACCTCGCTCCGAGCTTAGTTTACGTTATCATAATGTAACTTCTCCCACAACCCCGTGAGATAAGTGCCATTATTTTTCCCCTCCATGGCTGAGGAGATGGAGTCGGAGGGAGGGTAAGAACGCTGCCCAAGGCCACGCGATGAGAAGGGGCGGCCCCCGAGCGAGACCTGAGCTCTGCCTCGTTCCAAAGGCTCTTCCTACTCCCTGCTTCCTAACATTTCTCCAGCTCCGGCCCTCACAACACGGGCATCGGAATCGGCTAGAATCAGTTCCACCCTGGACTTCTTCAGTCAGGATTTCTGGGGTTCTCCCGGTGGTTCTGCCGCACTGAGACGTGGGTGAACCTCCTTACGAGCCACGCTGTCGTTCTGACTCAGTGCAGTGTGACTCTTGTGCCCTTTCCGGGACAGACTGCTGTTCCTGAGCGTGGGCTGAGTGAGTCTCCCTCGGCCCGCCCTGTCCCCTCCCCATGCATCGGAGAATGCCACTTCGCTTCCGTAGCCAGGGAAGAGCGAGGAAGCAAATTCATGAATCATGGTTCTGTTTATGTTTTGGTTGCTGAGGCTAAATATTTATTGCTCTAAGTAAGAGGTTCTGCCTTAATTAGAGCCATAACTAACCACAAGTGCGTTGAAATGCATTCTCGTGACCCCCTAAGACATTCTACTCTCAATAGAAAGCTATATCTAACCGATGCTTTTAATGTGCAGGTGCCATTGATCAAAGTCTTGACTTTGATCTGAACTGAAAAGCTTTTGGAATCAAAAAGTACATAGAAGCTTAATCTATGGACTTTTCTATGGTTTTCATTATAACTTACAGGTTCATATTTATGATCTTACGTCTTAGAGGTATAAGGGCGTGGGCAATTAACATCTGCGATTACAAGCATGCAGGCTACATTTACGTTTGAAATGCATCATGTCTGCTTCTCGATCTTGCCCCTGTCCTCTTTCCTGAAATGGCCACTCTTCACCTTAAATCACCAGGAGAACCTTAGAAGGTATCAACGGGTACCCAAGCCCCATGCCAGGCTGATTAAATCACAATTTCCAGGGCAAAGGGGCTTTGGCATGAGTATTTTTTTATGCTCATGCCGAAGCCCCTTTGAGTCTAACATGCATTCGGAGATGGGTGGGAACCACTGTCCTAGAAGCTGTAACACTGGCTGTGCGCTTAAACCTGGGTTCAGATCCGGGCTCTGGCGTTTGCTAGCTGTGTGACCTTGGGCAAATTACTTAGCCTCTCTGAGCTTCCATTTCTTCATCTGAAAAATAGGTCTAGCCCTCAGGGTTGCCATAAGGATTACATGAGGTAAATGCAAAGAAGGACTTAGCATTATGTGTAGGAGTGCTTAACTTGGTGCTTAGGAAGGGCTCAGTAAATAGGTGATAATATTGCTACGGTTTTCGTGGTATCTATAACTGGGAGCGAGTTTCTGTTAAGCCAGAGAGTCCTAGGGGACCAGGGGAAGCTATCCTGGGATTCAGCCTTCGCCGGTGCAAATAAACCACGGCAAACACTGATAGATGTTTCTGCTCATCAGACTCCACAACCCCGGGACCTGTACAGAATGCTGGCTGGAGCAGTTAAGTTTGTCCATCCCCAGCAATGCCACCGAGATATAAGAATTTGGTGGAGTCAGAGGGTGTCCACGCTGGGAGGGATGTGTATTTTTATAATTGGACGCTTAAGACCCATACCCTGGACATTTTTTTAAAATAAATTCTTTCAGAGCATCAGGTCTCTGGCCGTGGCTGGGGTGTATAATTACGTCTCTCTGTTGGAGCCAGAACCCCAGGTGCAGCCAGCACTAGCTGGCCAGCCTTGGTGTCGCAGAGGGGACCAGTCCGCCAGTGGACGCGCTGAGGGGCTTTGCTCAGCCAGCGTTTTCTCTCTCTTCGTTCCTGAATCTTTGCCTGCGGACCGCTCACTCGGTTGACATACACATATTTTATAACTGGCTGAATTCCTTCTAACCCCTCCGGCTGTCAACCCTCTGCTTATAAGGCAAACATATTGAAATGGTTTTCTCTGAAAAAATGACTTTGGGAAGGCAACTGCCCGAGAACGAGCATCACAAAAGGTTGTTTCAAACAAGCAGAACCCCTAGTGGTGGAGACCAGTTAGCAGGTTTATTAATTAGGGGCTAGCGCACCGCTCTGAAAACGCCCCGGAAGCAGAGGTGAACTCTGTGTGCCAATGCTGGTGCCCCTGGCCCGCCGCAGTCCAGGCATGCACCCCTGCCTCCTGGCCGACCCTCAGAACTGTTGGCTCATCTCTTGGAACTGAAGCTGTCACCTTTCCTTGGCATCTGACCTCAAAGGCTAAGCAAGTCTGTCTGAATCTTGTGCACTGTGGACATGCAAATTTGCACCCACCTATCTCCACCCCAAGCTTCCGCACAAATGCCCCTCGGGGGCTGGCATTATGTGCAGAGCCCTAGCACGTGCAATCGGAGATGCTTTCTTCCTCCCTGCCCTTTGGCCTTAGGCTGCGGCCTAAGTCACGCACCCCAGAGCCGTGTGGGAATGGTTTCGTCCTTTCTGCAGTTCCGGATTCTCTGTTCCATGTCACTGGGAGTGGGCTTTGCGTTTTTTAAGGGAGGCGTGGCTCTCGATGGGAAGAACGTATTTGATAACTCCTGGGCCAGGACAAAGAGCTTCCCATTCAGCCTGCACAGCTCCACTCGGTTCCGAGAGCCCCACACCCCCAAATGTGAACGTTCTTACGAGGGGAGTTCTTTCATTTCTTACTTCCACACTTGGGGTCCCCCAGGGCTGGTTATGAGGAAATCCCAGGAGTGCTGAGCATTTCCGGCGTGGGGCCCCAGGTCAGGGGCAGCAAAGGTCCAGTGTGAGTGCAGAGGCCGGGAGCCTTGGACTCGCCGCCGTTGCTTTTGCATCCACGCCGTCCACGCCAGGAAGTTGCATGACCACGGCGTGTGTGAGCCACATACATGTTTGCTTTGGCAGGGCCTTCTACACGCTAAGTTTGTGGAATCCTTGGCTCAGCCGGGAGGAGGGTGGAGTGTGTGTGGGAGTGGTGGGGATGGTCATGGCTAATTCAACGCAACCTGTATTCAGGATGTTTCCATAAAGCATGACCTCATCTCTTCCAGCCCGCTGGTCATCATTATCCTGGTGGTCATTTTTGACTTAGTGGTTTCAAGAAAGAATTCCTTTAGTTACCAAAGTGGAAATTCATAGATTGCACATGGATTGTTCTTACCTCCCCCTGAGAGGCAGGAGGTCAGAGCTATTACTAATGCTTGTCTCCACAACATTAGAACAACTCATTACTTCAAGGAAAAACAAAGCAAAGCAAAGCAAAATACAACAATAAAATCCATGCCAGGTCAGTCGTTGGGCGTTGGGCAGAGCAAATAGCTGGGAAAAAGTCTCTGCTTTTCTCTCTTCTCAAATAATTGTAGTTTTTCATCCTAAACAGGCCATCACATTGTGAGCACTCAAGTTCATGTATTTAACAAATATTTGTTAAGCACCTACGTCTTGGGTGCCAAAGACCAATGAAATCTCATGGTGTGGAAATACGCAATAAGCAAATCGATAAGCCAGCCGATTTGAAGTGCAAAAAGTGTCATGAAGAAAATAAAGTCGCGAGATTGAATGAAGGGTGACTGAGGCCACGGCTTACGTATGTACGTTGAGGCCAGTAAAATAAAAGCACAGAATGAAAGATAGTAACTATTTGAATAAAAATAGATGGTTACTAAAAGAAGTCACTCCTTTGCCATAACTATCAGAAATTCTCAAAGAGTCCTCTTAGAGAGGGACCGTTGTCCCAGAGGCTAGCTCTGAGATCAAGAGAAGACCTGAGTTGTCGGAGAACCAACTGCCTCCTCTCCTTTCTCAGGGGGAAGTTCGGCCAAGCAGACCACCTGGGAAGGAGGCCACCGGGTCCCGGCGGTGGCTTACTGGCCTGGCAGAGTCCCCGTCAATGTCACCAGCACCGCCTTGTTAAGGTATGAGACCTCAACTACTTTTAGATGTTGGGGTTTAGAGCAAGAAAATCACGGAGGCTCTAGTGGTTAGAGACTTGGGGAAGAGAGACCTCGTTCACCAGCTGCCCTTCCTGGGTGTTCCCAGGCAGTGCCAGAGCTCCCATTGCGGCAGCATGGATCAGACTGGGGGCCGTCGCACGTGAACGTTAAAGCGACAGGCGGTGGAGTCTTTTGAAGCCACCCTCTGGGTTAGCGTCTGAGGGGGAGGGGACTCGGCGGGTTTCATGGCCTTCGGTGCCGACTGGTGGCACTGTCTGCTGGAGAGAGAGCAGCCGCAGGGGGCGGGCGGCTGCCCGGTTCCCCTTCTGCCTGGGTCCGAGCTCACGGGAGGGAACAGGTAGGTGGTTCTTCGAGCTGTAATTATTCCACCCATGGGGGAAGGGCAGTTGTCCCAGGGGTGGCCGTGTGAAGCTAGCATTTCACTGGCCATCACAGCACCCCGAGAAAGACATGTCGATGTCTCCTCGCCCTAAAGGGGCGACGGGAAGGAGGTGGCATGACCAGGCGAGTACGGAAAGAATGAATCCTGGGCGAGGACCGTCTTCCTCCTCTGACCATGAAGCCGCGCGATGAGGGAGTCACTGGGTGCTTCCCTTGTTGGAAGCACGCTGTAAATGTGCTATCTGGCCATCGCCCTCGCTCCTTATTGGCGCAGATCCAGGAGGCCACCTCTTCGGCACAGCGCGTGGCCGTGGTGTGTCACCCTAAAAGCAAGGCCACACAGCTGTGTCGCCATGACCCAGACCGGGCTTCGCGCTCACTCGGGCACAGTTCTGCCCTGTATACCCTGACAAGGGGACCCTCAGTAGAAGCCAGTGGCCATTCACATGCTCGGAGGTTTGGGTCTGTTTAAAGACTAATTTACTAGTTCCAAAGGTTCTTCACCATCAGCTGAATGGCCTAGAGAACACGGCCTAGCGAGGCAAGTAGCCCTCACAGACTTCCTCCGGCACCCCCAGACCTGGTGGGGGGAGGGGAGAGACCGGAGCCCAGGGGAATGGAAGGGTAAACAGCTCTGCTGGCCAAAGTAGGGAGTTGGGAGGCACTGCCCCCGGCAGCCCCCCCCCCCCCCCGGGGCCCCAGAACTGCAGGCCAGCCCTGTACATCAGGAGGGGGCAGCAAGCTATCAGGGGGTGCCTGCAGGTGTGACAACAACAGTGCGAGCTGGAGTCTTGTGATGTCCGCCCGGCTGGGCCCAGGGCCAGGGGGGCTGACTCGGCGCTGTTAGGCCAGGTGTTCACGCGCCGGGCTGCACATGCGCAAACAGCTCGGCCTCGCCTGCAGTCACGTCATCGAGGACCCAGCGCTTCTGTGTGAGAACGGCGTTTGCGCCTGCAGTCAGCGACAGCGCCTCGGTAGGACCGCATCATCTCGCTGACCATCTAGGGCCTCGGAAGTGGCCACTAACTTAGGGGACAGCTTGGGGGCTGAAGGAAAGTCGGTCTCGGCACAAGGAAACATTTCCCCTGGGGTTTTTACCGGAGCAATACCAAAACCCCGGATCAGCCCCTTGTAGGGTATTTTCGGGGGTTAAATGAGTCTCGAATTTCACAGGACGGTTTGTGCAGAATTCACGCTCTCGCTGTCTCCCTACATGAATCCGTGTAAAGCACACGGGGGTGGGGAGTGGGGTGGGGGGGACAGGCCACCATGCGTCTGCTGCCCTTCTCCCTGAGTCCCTCCCAGCTCTGCGGAGAATGGCTTAGGATCTATTTTCAAGAAACTGGTGCTAACACTTCACGTCCTTGGGAACCCAGCGTTCCCACCTGGAGTGTTTGTCACCACCCTAAACTTTATTCCTGGGAGGATGTAGAGCTTTTTCCAGATCAGATATAACTAAGTCCCTCAAGCCACCCAGGGGTAAGGCCAGAGTACCGTACCCTATATTCTGGTGGCCCTGAGGAGTTGTGGGCATCAGCGAGTGCATGAGTTGGTGTAAGTACTTGCATGAATACAGAAAAGTGAAAAGGTGTGTGTGTTTGGGGGGTGGGGTACAGGGGAAAAGGGGCCCACACGAATCCCACCGGTTCCCTTTCAGAGATAACCCATGTTCATACTTGGGGGTGAACCCCATTCGATGTAATAAGATCAAAGGAAGGTCTTGCATGTGCCCTGACCCCAAAGCCCAGTGTCGAAATTGCAGAATGGGGGAAATCCGCTTACTCAGCAAATGTTTATTGTGTTCAGCTGGGGGCCAAGCGTTGCCCTAGGGGCCGGGGGTTCGGTAATGAGCAAGCCAGACAGAGGCTCCTCATGCCTAGGAACCCTCTCACCTTCAGGAGCACAGGGCTTGGGCGGCACGTGTGACAGGGTCTGGTGGCAGTTTGAACCTCAGACTCGAAAGCTGGCGTCTCAGCCTCAGCACTGCTGACGTTTGGGGCCTGATCATTCTCCATTGTGGGGTGCCCTGGGCACTGTGGGATGTTTAGTAGCATCTCCGGCCTCAAGTGTGGGCCCTACCCCCAGCTGTGACAACCAGAATGTCTCCAGGCAGCTGCAGGTGTCCCCTGGGGTGAGTAACTCACGCTGGTTGGGAACCAGAGTGTTGTGTGGTTTCTCTGAGCTGTGTGTCAAAAGGGGGAAGGTCTGCTCTGTGAAAAAGCTGGGAGCCCCTGGTTTCCGTTGAGAACAGGAAACCTCCTTTTCAGGTTACTGGGGCAAGTTCGAGGTGACAGGCGTGATGTGAAGGACTTGAAACAATCTCCTTTGAAAAACAGCGGAAGCTGCTGTGTAGCCCGGAGCCCGGAGAACCCCTTGGGCCTGGGGAACGTCCGGTTCTCCTCCCATATTCGAAAGGCGGTCCCGTGGAGGGGGATCCGGCTGGTTCTGGACCTGAGCCACAGAACCCTGTCCTGGAAGTCGGAGCTGCAAGATGTTCATGTCCGTGTCCTGTGGTTTATGTGTCGGCCCTGGGCAGGGTCTAGCCACATAGCCCCTTTGAAGCCCCCCCCACCCCCAACTTCCTATATCTGGGAGTGGGCAGCAGCAGTGGGGAGACAGGGAGGTGGCCTCACTCCCCCCCCCCCCGCCCCCCGCCCTTCCCTCCCTCCCCCAGCCACGCTGGGCTATGTACGGCACGTGCTCACTTTGCTGTTGGGCCCCCCTGATGCTGGGGGCGGGTAACTGCGGCCCTCCATGCTCTGAACCTCCGCAGTGGGGCTTAGGCCAGGATGGGGAGGGTACCCAGCTTTTCCTGGGGAAAACAGAGGGAGCTACAACACCCTAAGAAATTGATAACTAAATGCTAAAAAAGAGCTGCTCCCCACATCCTAGGGACACTCTCCACTCCCCCGTAGTCCAGCGGAAGCTCTGCTCTCCCTTCCGACAGAGGACAGAAAGCTCCCGCTCCCTGGCCACGTCCAGTCCCAGCCGCCCCTCAACCCTTCCCTGGAGCAACCCGCTCTCCCTCGCATTCCCCGTCTTCAGATCACGTCTGCCTTTTCCCCTCAGATGCGGTGTCCTCAGCTGCTAGGAAACCCGCTCTTTTGCCCTAGGGTGCACTGCACCTGGGGACAGCCCAGCATGGCACCTCAGTCCCCATCAGCATGGGTCACGAGGCCCAGGTGGTTCTCCTTGGAGCACGCCGCCTGCCTGCCAGAGCAGGGGCCTCTGGCGTCCTGCTCACCACCACCGGCCTCCGCGCCCACGTTCCTTGACAGCTCCCGGGATAAGAGCGGTGATACACACACACTTCCTCTGAAGCCATAATTAGAAAAGAAAAGTAAGGTATTTTCACGCGGGCAGTGAGACCTGCGAAGGTGTTCCCAGCCCACCCTGGTGGCAGCCTCTCGTGTCATGCAAACAGCCTCTTCTTCCATGAGCAGGTGCCCGGCTGCCCTTCTCCTCCCCAGAAGGCCGGGGAAGTGGAGCTTCCTCCTTCCTCGAGTCAGGGCCGACCTCTCCGCCCGGCCGGGCAGGCGCAGGGCCAGGACCCGGGAGACTTCAGGAGCACGTGAAATTGAAGAAAATGTTTCAATGTATTCTCTTTGTATCTTCATATCCGTGCAGTTGTGAAATGTAATTTTTGAGGAAGGGACCCACAAAAGTCAGAATGTGGCCCAGCCAAAGCCCCCCCGCTTCCCAAGTATCATAATGAACTGCAGAAGCTTGAAAATGTAGGTTTAGGGGTTTGATTTTTTTTTTCTCTCTCTCTTTCTCCAAGGTCTTAAGGCTCCCAGGACCAATTTCTTAGGTGAGGTTTGAGGTTCGGAGGCAACTAGGACAGCTTCGGTAGCCTTCGCAGAACCGATGGTTTCTCCAAGTTCGTGTCTAGGCTGGGGGTCAGCCCTGGGGGCGGAGGGGGGTGGGCTCTGTGACTGTGTGTCTCCCTCAGGGACTTAGCTTTCTCCGCTATGTGAGGAAGTACATTTGCCGACAGCCCGAGCTCGGCAGTCAGTGCTGGAATCGACGAGTCACTGGAGATGGTGATGCTTTTCTCGCGGGCCAGAGGTTTCCTCTGTGCTCTGTGTGGACTCGGCTCCTCTGTGGTTCCCGGTAAACTCTGAGACAATACAGTTCCCAGAACATTAGGCTTGGTGCTGTATAATTAGGACACTAAGCCTCATGATAGAGGGGGGGAAAAAATAAAACGGAAAAAGACAGTGTACCAGGCATTCCGAAATCTAACGCAGATCCTGTTTTTCTGGCTCACTGATTCGACCCATCTGTGACGCACGCAGGCCTCTCTCGGGGGCACAGATGAGAGAAAGCTCAGACACGCAGCCCCAACCACAATGGCCTTTTCACACTGCATTGCCGTCCTCGGCACTGCCCGGCCTGTGGCAGGAACTGTGGACTCTGGACAGGTTTCTGGACTGCGCTGTACTCGGCGAGCGCTGACTCCGCACATCTTGCACCAGCGGGGGATGCCAGCTCCTGGAGCGTGTATCTCAAGAGATAAGCCACCGGCTGCGTGGACTGTGAAGGCTAGAGGCAGACCAGAAACACTCTGTACCACGGTCAAAAAGGGGAGATTCTGCCTGGGGTGGTAGGCAGAGCCCTGGCGGGGAGGAGGCGGCGGGCAGAGGGGGCACCAGGGCCTCTTCCCTGGGGAAGTCCAGCCTCGCGTTGGCCCCATCAGGCGCCATTGTCCCGCCCGCCGGCCCGGCCCTCGGGTCGACAGTTCTGCTGAAAGGGTGGCTCAGCCGCGCTTGCCGCAGAGCTAGTCCCACCACGTGCACGGTGGGCCGGAGGGTCGCCTGCCTTATAGTAGACTTAGGGCTCACGTGACTTAACAAAAAAATCACAGCGACGAAAGTCACCGAAATGCTAACAATGGCTGCCTTTAGGAGAGGGATCATTCGTGTGTCGTTTTCTGCTTTATAGCTCTAGATGTGCTATGTTTTCTTCTTATCATAAACATTCACTCCTTTGTCATGGGGGCGGGGGAAGAGCTAAATTCAAGGGGATGGAGCGTTTCACACACCGTGGCATTCTCGACGAGACTGGATGTTTGCAGCGCAGAGACCCAGGCAAGGAGAGACAAAGTGCACATTCTCTTGCAGACACCTGTCACGCACTGTTCCCTCTCAGCGAGTGGCCTGCTTGGGGGCAGGTCGCACCGCTTAGTTCTTCGGTCCGCAGGGGTGGCCCTGCGAATAGTCACAGCACAAACACCCAGCGAGCACTGCCCGGGTGTCAGCTGCTTCCGTGCGCCTTACTCTGTGAGCGGGACACTGTTCTTACCGTGCCCTGTGCAGCAACCAGAAAACCGAAGCACTCAGGAGCCGGGTCAGTGGCAGCACTGGGACTTGAGCCCAGGTAACACCTGGCTGCTAAACCACCAGGCTCTTCTGCCTCTAGTAGGAGCAGGTGGAGGCAGAAGGCAGGCAAGGTGGGCGGAAGGGGCGGGCCGTACGGGAGGCTGTCGGCGCTGGGTTTGGGCCGCTCCGGCTGGGTCTTGAGCATGGCGTGGCCAGGGAGTCCGGGATGAGCTGGAGCCTCGGCTGTCTTGTCCTTCCTGCTGCAGTGTGCTGGACGTCTTCCCCACTGTGGTCGCCCTGGCTGGAGCCAGCCTGCCCCGAGGCCGACGCTTCGACGGCCTGGATGCCTCCGAGGTGCTCTTTGGTGGGTCGCAGACTGGGCACGAGGTGAGTGGAAATGGTGTGAGCCCCTCCTGGGCTCTCTGCCGCCCGTCGCCCAGAGCCTGGTCATCTTTGTGCACACAGAGCATCCTCGGAAGATGCGCGTAGGTGGCCGCTCCAGGTCCCGTTTAGGAAACCCCGAGGGCCCAGACTGAGGTGCTGCAGCTTTGGGCTTGCACTTCCCTGTGTCCCTTCCTCAGGTGCTCTGACGCATCACCAGGGGATGTCAGGCCCGATGGCCTTTCCCTGTCATTTTTGTGTGTTTTCTTTTTGCCAAAAGGAAGAGGAAGTGGGAGGAGGGAAGGAGGCGGGAAGAACCAGAGCTCCCTTTGTAAGGCCCTGGGAGCACAAGGCTTCTCAGTCAGGGACCCGCACATCAAAGGGTCTATTTATGTCTTTGCCGAGGGTCACATGGAAGTGACTCAAATGCTGCTCAGATGCGCTATGGTGCTTAATGAAGCCATCCTTCCCACGGGGGTGGCCAGGGCAGGCCAGCACACCGGGCCTGAGTGGGCCATCAGTGCTCCTGTGAACACTCCTTAGTTTCTAGGGCTCCCTAGATGATGCCTGGAATGTCCCCAGGAGAAGTACCACTTCTTCCTGGAATATCTGACCTTCTAGAGCTGCAGGCCCTTCCAGGCCGAGCTCTGTTTCTGAGCAGCAGCAAAGCAGGAAGGTGCCTTCCCCCTTCAGGCTGGAAGTTTGCACTATGTGACCCTGGGGGGTTGTCGAGGTGCTTCCGAATGTTTATCACCATGGCTACTAATAGAATGATTGGGGTCACCAGGAAGTGCTTCAAGGACTGTGGTCTCCTTGACGTTGGCGGTGGCCTGTGGAAGCCAGCTCCTTTGCACTAACTTCCGTTCTCAGCGGGGAGGAGCGTTGGCTTTCTCAAGTCTGCAGACTCTCGGAGGCCCCATCCGTGGGGTTTAACAGTTCTTGGTCTAGTGCCCAATGGAGTTGGACCTGGGAATCAGGTAGGAGGACCCAGACAAGCCACAGCACCGTTGGGGGTTTTCATAGTGACATGTGGTGTGTGGTCACGTAGCTGGAGTTGGGCCGATTTTCCGCCTAACAATGCCCCATGGCCCAGATGGAAACAGGCTGCCGCCGATATCTTCACGTGTAAAAGCACGTGGGCGCAGACACCTGTGGGTGTTACCGAAGATGCTTACTATAAGATTATATGGAGTTTGAGGGCAACGTAGGTCGTCGCTGACCCTGAATTTGGCCTCGGTCTTTTCTGGTCAGCCACTAAAGAGACGAGAATAAATCATCTTGAATTTCCTGAAGGAGAGCCAGAAGGTAAACATATGATTGACCATATAGATATATGTAAATACACATGTGTGTATACACAAACATGTATCCACGTGTATACATGTATTTTTTAATAAACACATTTTAATTGTATTCACCCTTTAGACATGTCCCGGGCTGACAAGGCTTCTGACATGAGTTGGGTCAGAAGAAAACCGTGTCAGTTTCAGGAAGCTCAAAGTCACTCCTAGTCATCTCAATACAGCATGCAAATACGTCTCGGCAGTTGGGTTCTTCCCTATTTTGCAAGTGAAGTAACTGAAACTTGAAGAGTTGAAGCAAACTAGAACCATTTACATTTTGGCAGCCATCCCAGGCCCTCTGTTGATTGATTAAAGGCTAATTAGTCCGTTATTGGTTTTCCTGAACAGCGTTCTAACCACTCACTTCACTGACAGCTAGAAACATCACGTCTGTGATGTCCAAGGCCATTCGCGGCTGATGCCATGCTGCAGTTTTGCATCTGCTGAGCTTTCTGCTTCTGATCTTGACGGGGCCTTCTCTAGAGAAAGAGGTCAACCGCAAGGAAGGAGAGGGGAGCCAGGAAGGGGACAGTGACCAGCCTGGCACCAAACGTCCTACTTTGTACTTGCCCGACTCCCACATGGAAGTGGGAGGCTGGAATGTTCCCACTGGTCCAGTCAGATCTCAGTCCCAGGTTGCCACGGCCAACTCGAAAAATCGTCAACAAAGAAAAAGCTCGCTCGATGGCTCTGCCACTGCCCAGCCCAAACCAGTCTGAGGCTGCCGTGGGTCATAAAATGTTTGGCACAGCCCTGGAGGCCATACATTGAGAAGCTGGAGTTTAGTCTCTGGAACGCCCATCGCTTCTGTTAGGGAGGCCCCTAGTGGTGAAAGATGCCATCGGAGTGGCTAGCCGAGGGCTGGCCATTTCTGGAGAAGGCAGGTTGTGCACCCCCCCACCTGATGGGGTGGGAGAGCCTCCTTCTGGGGATGTGGCAGAGTCCCCGGCCTTCAGGGCGTAAGGTAAGGCAATGCTCACGTGCTCAAACACGCAAAACAAAATAAAACCAAGCAAACAGCTAAGCAAGGCAACCAAGAAGGTGCAGCATGTTTTCCGGAAGGTAGTTTTATCTTTGATATTTGGACCAGGCATCCTCTGTAGAGGAAATGTCTTCAGCTGTGATTCATAGGTAAATTTGCCAACCACCTTCCTATGTTGATATAAACAATGTCACTATAATCAATCTGCTCAAAGGAAAAAAAAAAGGCATGTATATATATGAGTTCTCCAAAATCCATCCACGTTTCTGAGAGGGAGCCATCCTCAAATTCGCTTCCTCTTGGACTGTGGAAGTTGCCTCTGGTAACGTCGGGTAAATATCCCAGCCCACACTAAGGCGTTTCTGTTACTGCAACTCAAATACCGTCACTGCTTCGAACCAGCAGACCTTGACTCCTGTCTTCTGGATGTCAGAGTGCATCATAGAACAGAGGACAATAGGTTTTCCAAGTTCTCCCACTTCCTGCCTTCTCCAGAAGGAAACAAAACAGCCTCCTGCGGTGAGAGGCTTGGCTTCCTGCAGGCTTGGAAGAAGTGAGGGTTTTGAGTTACTACTTCTCTTCCTGTTTGGAAGGAGCCTGCCTTCATCACGCTGGCTGGGGAGCTGCAGAGGTTGTCACGAGAGCACCAGAGCTCGGAAGAAGCAGGTGTGGGAGCAGCCCCTCCCTCGGGGGAATCCTCTCGGGGTCAGGAAACTTGGGGGGACAGCTGTTTACAGCTCCAGCAGATGTTTCTCATTTTTTTTTTTTTTTTTTTTTTTTTAGTCCCACGGAAACTTTGAATCACGTAAGCGCCTACCCAGTGATATATATCGGCCGTGATTCATACCAGGGCGGTCTCCAGCTTCCAGCCCAAACCCACCAACCTGGTCACTTGTTTCCCACCAAATCCTGCCCTTGGGAGCCCCAAATGAGGCGTTTCCGTTCTGTAGGGCGAGTCTTTCATTTGTGGCCTGAGGAGGAAGGATTCCCTCGGCCCGAGTGGAGTAGGGTTGAGTCAGGTGAGGACACCATTCGGCGGTTAGGCTGCACCCCGTTCTGGAGAAACTGCACTGAGCTGTCTTCTTGAGGTACCATCTAATGCCATCCTTGCTCAACTAAGAGTTAGGAAATATCGGGGTGCTGAAGAAGCCATTTTCGAAGAGCGCTGAGGAATCTTTGTGAGACATGCAAGTTCCCAGGCCCGGTCTTGAACCCGAGAGGTAGGGCCCAGGCAGGACCGGCCTCCTAGGTGTGTGACCTGTGCAGTTAGTCACCCAGTGGCCCACACTCAGAAGGACCTTTGCTTGGTTTGAAGTGCACGTGCTGTGGCCATCTTGAAATTCTTAATTTTTAGGCACAGTTTCTCTCATTCTCATTTTGCGCCGGACCCTGCAAATTACGTAGCTGGTCCTGAGCCTAGGCGTGTGACCAGAGCTGTAACCCACTCTGATCGACTCACGGCAGCTCCCAGGAGCGGGTGGGTGTGGGCTATAGGCCCGCGTCTGTCGGGGTTCGGGGCAGGGGTGGGGATGGGGGGTGAGGGGTCGGGAGGAGGGGTCACGACAGAGGAATGCTTCCCAGGGGGCCTCTAGCTTGCCTCTCTTAGTCACCCCCGCTGCCACTCTCTCTCTCAGGTGCTGTTTCACCCCAACAGTGGGGCAGCTGGAGAGTACGGAGCCCTGCAGACCGTTCGCCTGGAGCGTTATAAGGCCTTCTTCATCACCGGTGAGTTAGCGAGGTGCGGGCTGCACACCCGGGCGATGTCCCCTGCCCCTCTCCCGCCTGGATGCTCCCCTCCTTCAGGAGGACTCAGCACCCGGGACAGTGCCCCCCTCACCCCCTACGAAGCCTGGGCTTAGCCGACGTTTCCAGCACCCAAAGGCCCAGTGTAGGCCCTCTGCACCCACAACGTGTGGCAAACAGAGTCTTCCTAGTGTTCACCTAAATCTCCAACAAGCTCAGACCTAGTTCAGCACATTGTTTATACAGTTCCTGCTCACTTGAAGAACGTTTCGTTTGTTAAAGAACGAAATTCAACCAAGTACGTTTGAGGATCTAATTGGCTTCGTTAATTTATTCATGAACCATACAGCAACCTACCTCGCAGCCAGAGGGGCACACGGGGTAGGGGTGGGGTGTTTGTCCGAAAATGGAAGGTTTTCGCAGGCAGAAGGGCATGGCAGGGGAGTTATTAGAAAAAGAAGAAAAAGGATTATTTTTAGGGCAGTCGTCTTCATTGGGGGGGGGGGGTGGGGAAGCAATGGCAGGGGTTTTATCCTGCAGATGACCTCACTAGTATTGATCAGGAGCTTCCAGACTGATGGGTTTAAAATTCCGCTCCTGGGAGAGGCCGAAACTGCAGTGAGATTAGTGAGTTTGAATTGGTGACATGACTTAGAGCAAGCGACTCCATTTTGGCCTGTTTTTAAATTTTTTTTTTAATTTTTAATTTTCAACACATTTCATTGTCATGCTTTAGATGCCACTTTGGCAGAACTAGATGGGAGCTTAGAGATATTCGAAAGCGTAATTTACTTGACAATAGACTGTTCCAGAATATAGACTTTAGAGGTCTATTTGGCAAACTGGCAGAAGTCAGCTGCTGGGTTCATCCAGTCTTACACGTATGTTTTTAAATTGTGATGCTGGATCAGGATGGTTCTCAAAATCTTCTGGTAGCTTCTCGCTGCCAACTGAATTCAGACTCCCTCCAGTCCTGGGTCGCTCTATCTTTCTAGTCTTCTCCAAGAGCAAGGGCCCTCTCCCTTGGTTTCCATATTAAAATCCCTCTCAGCTTTTAAGGCCTCAAATCAAATGCCACCTCAATCACAAAAGTCCCTCTGATTTTCCCAGCTGTGTAGGATTTGGAGATCTCTGATATTTATCACATTCTGCCGTATGTCAAATGAACTCAGAAAGAGTCCGGAGGCTTTGCCGGAAATAAATGATAGAGATTTATTTAGGGGGCTTACAGTTTGCAAACACAGCTAGGCAAAAACTCAAAAGTGTTTGAAAGAAGAAAGAAAAGTTGAGTTCTTAGAGCAAAAAGTACGTTCTTGAGAATTATCAGTCCTGCATTCTTAGGCCTAGGATTCATCCACGACCTTGTCAGTCAGATGTCTGTTGGATGTACATGTGAATTCTTGAGGGGGTCATCAGAGGCTTATCTGGAGGTCTGGTATATATGTCCAGATGTATAGCCAGGCGTTGAGGCAGGACCGGAAAGTTCAAAATGTTTAGGTTCCCAGGCAAGTTAGAAAAAGAATAGGATTGTTTCTTCGTGCCTCAGCCTTCATAATGTTAATAATTTTTGCAGCTTGGTTAAAGGGACTCTGTTTCACATAGTCTCTCTCTCTACTCTTTCCTCACACACACGCCAGTCATTTAGGTACATGTTTTATTTCTTCTGGTTTTCAGCTCTTTGAACTCAGAGCTCTGTGAACTCTTTAATCTCTGCCGTCTTGCAGGGCTTGGCACAGTATCTTGCACCTAGTAGGAACCGTGACATTGTTTTTATGAGTGAAAACAAACAAAAAAGCCACCAAAATCTGAGACCCGATGCAGATTCTAATTCGATTCAGTTATTAGAGCTTTCCAAAGAATTATATAATACAGGAAAAAAAAATTTTTTTTTTCCTTATGTGTAAATAAGTGACCCTGAAGAAAATCTGGCATAAAAACAAATTCTGTGAGTTCATAATTTGGGGGATATTAAAAAGGCCACAACAATCTTTGATTCTCCAAACCCTAAAACGCAAACCGGTCAGATAATTGTTATGCTTTCGGATGGAAAGTTCGTAGGTTGCAGTCCTCACGTTACAGTATCTGAGAGGTGTGGTTTCCCCAGGCTGAGTTAATTTCAGAAGTAATACCCCTGCCAGAAAGCCCTCGGCACCACAATATTGGAATCATAAGTGTCACGATGAAGTAACAGGACCGTTTAGAATGATCCCCATTGGACAGGAATTATACACCCCAGGGGACATCTGTCCTCAGGAGTCACTGGACTTCCAGGAGGATAAGGGTGGGGAGGATGAAATCTCAACAGACGGGATGAAAACTGAGTCGGATGAAACAGGGACATGCTCTGATTCTTTCCCCTGCACCCCCTGAAAGTCGGCATCCTAATGACTTAAAACTGGTTTTGGATAAGCTAGATGAAATGGCATCTACTGCACGAGATCAGAGAAAGATGTGTCTCCTTCTATGACAGGATGTGATTTTATGGTCATGAACTAGGAGTGGCCTAAAGAGGCAATCAGTCTGTTTTGGTGTATGGCCTAGAATTAAGGTGGCTTGCTGTTTTTCATTTTCATAAAATTAATTTAAGGTACACTTTACATACAGTGAGAGGCGCAGATCTCAACCATATAATTTGATGAGGTTTTATTAATGTCCATACCTGTGTAAGTGCCTTTTTAATGCTATGAATCATACCAATTTTTAAATATTAAGTCAACTGAATAAAAAATTGGAATTCCCGGATAAATCCCATTTAATCGTGGCTTTTAAAAATACACATTGCTGGATTCGATTTGCTAAGATTTTGTCTATAATTTTCCTTTCTTGTAATGCAAGATCATCTCATCTGCAAATAGAGGTGGTTCTACTTTTTCCTTTTCTGGATGCCTTTTATTTCTTCTTGTCTAATTTCTCTTGCTAGAACCTCTGGTGCAGTGTCGAATAGAGGTGGTGAGAGTGGACGTTCTTATCTTGTTCCTGATCTTAGTGGGGAAGTTTCAATCTTCACCACTAAGTACGATGTTAGCTATGGGGCTGTTTTCTTGGACACCTTTTGCCAGGTTAAGGAAGTTTCTTTCTATTCCTAGTTTGCTGAGTGTTTGTATCATGACAGGGGATTGGATTTCGTTAAGTGTTTTTTCTGCATCTATTAAGATGATCATTTGGGGGTCTATTATTCTATTAATATACATTGTTTTACATTGTTTTTCGTATGTCAAACTAACCTTGCATACTTAGGATAAATCCCACTTGGTCATGGTGTATAATTTTCTTTTACATTCTGCAAGGATCAGTTTGTTAGCCTTTGTTGAGGCTTCATGCAGGTATATTCATAAGAGATGTCGATCTGTGCCTGTCTGGGGTATTTCTGTTATGTCAGCCTATGCCGATTAATATGGCATTTATGGTTTCTCCATGGTTTTTCATGGCTTGATAATGTTTATGTTTATTTTTTATTTATTTTAATTTTTTAATATTTTTTTTTTAGGTGAAGCAACCTTGGATAATGTTTAATTTTAGCACTAAATAATATTCCATTGCGTAGATGTACCGCCGTTTATTGATGCATTCACTCACTGATGGATCTCTTGGTTGCTTCCAGGTTTTCACGGTTATGAATTGTTTTGACAATTACGCTATAAACATCCACATGCACGTCTTTGTGTAAACATGCATTTTAAACCCATTTGGTTAAATACTGAGGAGTATGATTGCTAGACAATATGTGAAGAATATGCTCAGTTTTGTAAGAAACCACCAAAATTGTCTTCCAAAGGGGCTGCACCTTTTTGGATTCCCACTAAGAGTGAGTGGAAGTTCCTGTTGCTCCGCATCCTTGCCAGCATTTGGTGTTATTAGTGTTTTTGATTTTGGCCATTCTCGCAGGTGCGTAGTGGTATCTCGTTGTTTTAATTCGTAACTACCTAATCACATATGACATTAAGCATCCTTTTGTTGCCCTACTTACTAATTGTATAACTACTGTGGTGAGATATCTGCCTAGGTCTTTTGCCTGCTTTTTAGTTGGATTGTTTATATTCTTATTGTTGTTGTTGTTGTTGTTTGGTTTTTTCCAAATGAGTTAGTTCCATTCTAGGCAGTACAGAATTCAGGATGAAACAAAGACCAAAGAATATACTTTGGGTTGGATTTACTCTGACCTCACAGCTAAGTTTGAAATGGCTGAGTGAGAAGAACTAAAGAGATGGACCGCTGCGCGATGATGATGATGATAATGATTTACAAAAGTTTATTCTTAAATGTACAACAGTCTCCAAAACAACACTTCATTAGCTGTAGGTGGCAACGGATGTTAATGGCAAGGAATCCAGATGTTAAAACGGGAATGGAATTAAGGACCACCATTGCCCTAGGAGCAAGGAACTTTTTGCCAGATTTCCTAATTCCATCTGTGACCAGGGGCCCTTCTCTACACCCTTTGCTTTTAGCCACTGAGTTTCTTCTGATTTTCTTTTCGCATCTGCTTGAATGCCTTATCTTCCTTGTCCACCTCCTTGGCCTGTTTATTGGGCTGCTTCCAGGGCTTCTTGCCACCTTTGCAGCCGGACAGGCACCTGCCTCCCTGTCCCCAGACCCTGCCACCAGAATGGTTATTGTTGAGTTTTAAGAGTCCTTCGTATATTTTGAATAACAGTCTTTTATCAGATATGTCTTTTGCAAATATTTTCTTCCAGTTTATGGCTTGTCTTCTCATTCTCTTGATATTGTCTTTACAGGCATTCATCCTGCTTGGAGTTCTCTGAGCTTCCTTTATCTGTGCTTTGGTGTCTGAAATTAATTTGGGGAAAATCTCGGTCATTATTCTTTCATATATTTCCTTTGCTCCTTTCTCTCTTTCTTCTCCTCTGGCATTCCCATTACGCATTTGTTATACTGTTTGTAATTGTCTCACAGTTCTTGGATATTCTATCGTTTTGGGTTTTTTTTTTCGGTCTTCTTTTTTTCTCTT
The DNA here is from genome assembly GCF_014176215.1 of Rousettus aegyptiacus. Classification (NCBI taxonomy): domain Eukaryota; kingdom Metazoa; phylum Chordata; class Mammalia; order Chiroptera; family Pteropodidae; genus Rousettus; species Rousettus aegyptiacus. The sequence continues at coordinate 106,538,329 of NW_023416309.1, forward strand.
TGCTTTTCAATTTTGGAAGCTTCTTCTGAGAGATCCCCAAGCTCAGATTCTTTCCTCAGCCACGGCCGGTCTAATGAGCATTCTTATTCTTATTTCCGTTACAGTATTTTTGATCACTAGCATTTCTTTTTGATTCTTTCTTTGCATTTCCATCTATGAAATGACTGGCCCTGTGGCGTTTTTAAGTCTCAGACGTGTGCACATTGAGCCTCCAGCGATTCGCCCATCACCGTGGAGGTTTCTCTCCCCCAGGCCTGGTCCCCGGAGGCGTCTGCTCCAGTCTGCTGTGATTTCCTCTGCTCGTCTGTATCTTCAGTCTGGGGGCCAGTGGTTTGCCCCTGTGACCCCACCTCTCTGCCAGATCGCGGAAGAGTTGTTGCTTTTTCAGTCTGTTCAGCTTAATTAGAATGGAGCGATGACGTCCGAGCTCCTTTCATGCCGAACGAGAAACTGCGAGTTTCCTATTTAGTAGTTTTCAGAAACTGGACGTTGTGGATGACGCACTGTCGAGATGCTGACTTCTGCTGGCCAAGGAGTGTTGATTTGCTGCTGTCGTCGTTGTTCTCAACGGGCAGTTAATTATGAGCGGTTTCCCTTATAATTGTGGGGTCTTGGTTTGACACTTTGTTAGGACTGGCTCATTCAGATTGGGTCCTTAACCTGAAGTAAGTACTTTAGTTCTGAGACATGCTCTTTACTCCTAGCATGAACCCTTTGAGACTTCAATGGAGAATATGAAGTGTTTATCGGGCCTTCCTAGCTCACCGGAATTCACACTCTAAACTCCATCCTCCCTGCACTGGGCAGCAGGGAAATGCCTGCTGAGCTGTTCGGACGTCTAGCCGTCGCCAGAACCTGTCTCCTCTGCGTGTGCACAGTTCAGGGGTCACCCAAGGATCTGAAGGGGGGTTATTTGTGGATTTTGAGGTTTCCCCTCTCTGGCTCCCTCCTTCTCAGGATTTTGCCCACCAATTTTCATGTTATTGAAGCCCTGATCTTTGTCCTCTATCATCTCGAGCCAAAGAGACCACAGCCATCTCTTTGGGCCCAGCTGCTGTGTGCGGCACAGACTGGGGGTACCTCCCCAGGGGACAAAACTTAAACACAGACCTAGCCCAGTGTGGCTTCCTTCTGTCAAGGATGGAATCCCTTTGAGTTTCTGCCTGCCTTGCTTATTATCTAGCGACTTCCATTTGCTGTTTTTTAAATATGTTGACTAGAATGCGTAATTGTTATCTACACGAGGGTTAGCTCTGTGCAAGACGCCCCACTCTTCCCTTAAATGGAAGTCTTTACTTTTAAGAAGAGGAGTTGATCCCAACCTTCACTTGACTGGTTGCCAAAGTTCATGTCCCTGCTCTTTACTGTCAGTGAAGAGGAGCCAAATTTGACCCTGAACTCTAGGCAAAGGCATAAGCTCTTACTCCCTGCCGAGCAAGCTGAATCTCAGTCGTGGCAGGAAAACCATTGAGCGGGGCTCCCCAAAGTCTCTGGGATCTACCTCCCATTCTTCTCACTTGATACCTCAAATTTGATTTCTGTCCAGCTTTCTGGGCCAGAAAGCAAGCCACATCCTCAGGAAGCGTGGCTTTGGCCCCCGTAGGTCTGCTTTTACTGAATTGCATGTTGGATTCATACTTTCATCTTGGGGTGAAAGGTGTGATAAGAAGCCATCAGCCGGACCATCCTGATCACGCAGCGCTGTCTTTCATAAGAATGTATGAGGAGCCATTGAAAAAAAATTCTCTCACACCTCAGTGCTGGAAAAAGCTCCTCTTCCCCTGAAGAATCGAATTGAAGTTTCTAATTCATTCAAGTTTGGCTGCTGAGAAGCTCAGAGGCAAAGAAGGTCTTCAGGAACTCCTGTGTTTCCAAGAAATAAGGACATTCTTGAATTGCCTTAATTCCTTTTGTTTATTCGATTATATTGTATTCATTTCTGTCGGATACCTTACCCACTTTTTTGTACAGACAAGGCAGACCACAACGGAAAGGTCGTCTGAATCAGTAACCACCGAGGCTGCCTCCATCACTCTACACATTTGTCACTCTCTTCTGGGACTGCCTTAATAGCCGGGTTCTAACTCATACAAGAATCTCAGCTTCAACCCAGAGCGAAATTACTCACCTCGCCTTTCTACCTAATCACCAAATTGAATATACTTGCTATTGGAGAAATCGATTTTCAAAAGAAGATTGAATTTACTCCCAGAAGGCAGAGATGAGAGATATGTGAATGAACATCCTGCTAGCTCAGAGGTCAAGTCCAAGAAGTTCCAGATCATTCTGGACAACAGGAGCGTCCCGGAATGAGCACATAGGTCCTCATGGTAATTTCTGTGACAGGCGGAGCCATCGTTTGAAGAGTCAAGCCCTGGTGTGCTTGAATTCATTTAGACTCAGTCTCAGTTCTCTTTACGAAGCAGGGCCAGCATTGGGTTTGATGGGGTGTTTGTTGTCACCCTCTCTAGGTGGAGCCAAAGCCTGTGACGGGAGCGTGGGTCCTGAGCAGCACCACGAGCCTCCCCTTATTTTCAATCTGGAAGATGATGTTGCAGAAGCTGTGCCTCTGGAACGAGGCGGTGCCGAATACGAGCGCGTACTGCCCAGGGTCAGAGAGGCGCTTGCCAGCGTCCTTCAAGACGTCGCTCATGACAACATCTCCAGAGTGGACTACACTCGAGACCCCTCGGTAACTCCCTGCTGCAACCCCCAGCGAACTGCCTGCCGCTGCCAGACCACCCCCCAGACCCATGTTTCCACAAGTGGAAATGTCAGGCACTGAGACCAGGCAAGTTCACATCCCAAGTGCAGCCTTACCCTCTTTAGTTATATGCGCTTTGAAAATAAGTCTCGGAATCTTGTTTTGCAGCCGCCACCTTTCATCCCCAACTGTCCCTTCTGCCTTCTGGCTTGAGAGGACAGCTGCACTGAGCTGTAATGGGATGCAAAGGGGCTTCAGAGTCAGACCAGGTTCAAGCCCCAGCTTTTGAACTTGGGCTGTTATAGAACCTAACTTGCAAGCCGATTTTGAAGAGTCAGTAAGGCAATACATGAAAATGCCTGGCTTAGGACCTGACACTTGAAGCAGGGACTTAATATGTCTCTGTCTCTCTGTCTCTCTCTCTCTTTAATGTACCTGGTTTCTCTGGTTATTTTAGCAAGGATTCATTCCAGCTGGTATCGAAAGCATGGCTTTTCCACCTTTAATGCACATAAACCTTTTGCAATCTTGTCAAAGTACAGATTCTGACTCAGTAGGTCTGGGATCCTCCACTTCCAGAACACCTCTGGGGCTTGCCTTGAGTAGGAAGGATGTAGACTAGACAAAGTCAGCTGTTTTTTCTGGGTCTCTGGGCAGAAGAGCCCGCAGATAAGCCCACGGCCCTACCCGCCACCCACACCCTTTTAAAGGTGTAGTTTAGAGATTTTAGGAGTTCTTTCTATTTTCTAAAACCATGAAGAAATAAATTTTTAGAGCCTCAAAATTGCATTGCCATGATTTTATTATTAGTGTCCTGAATGGCACTCAAAGGTAATAAATGATTTATTCCAATCACTGCAAAAATACTTTGCCTGGCTAAAATAGTCTCTATATGTATGTATTATACAAGAAAACAATTTGAAGAGATTTCCCTATAAGTACATTTTTACACAGCATACATTTAAAAAGGATGCCCTTTTTAATATAAAATTTCGGTTATAGACCAATATGGTTAGTTAGCATTGACACTATGGCTGTAATATGTTTTAAACGGCAGGATGTGCGTACAGTGCCTCCTGCACCCACCGGCAGCCAGGGCTGAGCAGGGCTTGGTGAGCAGTGAGCTGTGTCCTGTGGCTTAAGCGGGTGGCACCCGGCACTCCTGCCCCCCATTCTGTGCCCACAATCGCACGCCATTCTTCCACCTTCCTTGTTTTCTCCAAAACCACCTGACAGGGGGTGTCCTGATTTCTGAGGTGCGCGTCTCATCATGACTGCTTCGTTTTGCCCTTCTGACTTCCACGGCACAAGATTATCTACCGAAATCAAAACAGAATGGCCTTACTCTTTCCAGGAAGTGCTGTAGGCAGGCTGCAATGTCAACAGACCCGTGCCCACGCGGGGTCGGCACGGGGAGGCTAGCACACACAGCCACAGAAAATTCACGCATCTTATTTATTTAGGTGTAGACAAGTTTGGCAGTTTCAGGAGATGCTGACTATATAAAAAATGTGTATATGTGTATTTTTTTTTTTTTTAAAAAAGGCTCATCTTGTAAACACGGACTGCTACACCACTGTTAAAAAGTCAGTAACTACCCTTGGCTCCAGTCCCCTTACTCCTGCTCAGCAGAGTAAGACTCGTGTCAGAAAACATGCAGACTCAGAAAGGGTGGCTTGTCACTGAAACAGAAGTTGCCTACCCTCCCGTATACCGCATGGCTTTCTAAAGTACAAGAAGTGATCGACTCTCTTTTCCTTCACTGTTCTTGGAGCAAAGAGAAGAGTGATCATACCCAGGTAGGTGTCAGTATATTTTTTAAAAAGGCCACTAGTGATGACCTATGTTAAGGCAAAGCCCCTCATGAGATTATCCAGGCAAGCTCACATTCGTGTCTGCAGGAGAAGGGATTTTAAACAGGCCGAGACTCCAAGACCCTTTCACAGTCCCGGAAGCTTTTAGGGAATGTGGGTAGAGGTGTGAATTCTGGACAAATATGCCTAACAGGCATAGAAGAATACAAAGAGAGGGAGCCGTCTGGCATCTCCGGTTGAATATTCTTTCCGGTAAGGGCATGACTGAGACGGTCCACGCTGAGACAACGTCCCAGCAGCACCCATTCCTCTGACCTGAGTGCAGTGGGACAGCAAAACCTGCCTGCGACTTTGTCAGTATCTCACAGGAGCATGGCCCCCTCTTCGCCGTCTGCCTGCAGGCTCAGGGGCAGGGCCGGGGTCCGATGGCCTCTGTCACGCCTGCCACCGGCTCTGCACACAAGCTGCCCAGGGCCTGCTGGCGTCTAACAACAGTTGCAGGGCGCCTCGTGCGGCGATCAGTACTCTCGCTGGCAGGAAGCTTTCCCGGATGTAAATACAAATCCTGGATGTGATTTAAACCAACCTCCGCTCATTTGGTCCTCAAGAGGGAGACAGGACAAGCGGCTCATACCCAGCTCCCTGGCAGTGCACAGGCGAAGGGGCTGCGACAAGTTTTAGCGCTAGTTTTTAAGCCTCTCTCTCACTCTCTCTCGCTCTCTCTCGCTCTCTCTCGCTCTCTCGCTCTCTCTTTTTTTTTTTTTTTTTTTAACTCCAAACAAATGCTCTATACAGTGTACCTATTATTTAAACAGGTTTTCTTTGGCAAGGGACCACCTGAATGCCAATATCTGAAGTACTCAGATTCTGTAAATATAAGAGGTTATAAGTTCTACTCTGAGTATACTTAAGAATCTAGTAATCTTTTATAGTGGTCACAGGCTTTTACCAAAATTACCGAAATGGAACCCAATGAGTGAGTGCCCTAAACCCTGATGGAGTAGGACGGTCACTTTTATCCTCAACTGCATCTGACTTGCTCTGGTTCCTGGAAAATGCAACTTCGGGTGAGTGAGCACCAACTTTTGGGGGATAGAAAAACTCCCTTTACTGCTAGTTGGGGCATTACAACCCAAAGGCAAAATGACTGTTTTATCGGGAGGCAGCCAGTCGACAGGTGTTTTTAAACCTGTTAGTATTTTTAAGAGTTACTGCTTCCCACTCCTCAAATATAAACTTCACTCGTTGGCAATGTGTTTGGTGATCTGCCTATTAAAAGCCAGAATGTAAATCGAGCCATAACGCATAGAGCCTTTATAAGGGAACTCACAAACATGGCCCTCCAGCCATGCACGAAGGGCCCCACAACAGCTCCCCCACCCTTGTAGCTGACTGTGCTTACTAGATTGCCCTAGGATGTCTGCAAGAAAGAAGCCAGACCTGCGCTCCATCCTTTCGCAAATGGAACGTCAACTGACACAAAGTGGAGATCAGGAGAAAACATTGCACACCAAGAACAGCAAAGCAATTCTCATCCTATGGCTACTTGTCTCTGCTTCCAGGAGGGTCACTCGACTGACTCGCCAAGTCTCAGCCCCAACACTGCTTCTGTCTCCGAATGACTCCAGGTTGCCTGTCCGGGCTGTTCTCTACATGAAGCTCACGTGCAGGGTCTACAACTTGCCCTAAGTGGAAGCTCGAAAAATGAGAAGCTAAGGAGGCCTCGGCAGCCAACCAGGAAAAGAACCTTCCATTCAGTCCGGGATGCTGGAAGAAGCCATGCCTAGCGCCCAGCCGACCCCGGGGGCCCTCGCTGCCAGACAGCGGAAGCGGGTGCTGGGAAACCCAGCCGGAGGTGCCTGGGCGAGCTCTCCACACAGCTGCTGATTAACGCGTGCCCGGAGCTGCTGCGGGGCTGGGGTCTGCCCCACCAGAGCCGGAGGCGGCGAGGGTGCGGCTCCCGCAGGGCCCAGCGGCCCGGCCGTGTTAACCACCTGCAGCCCCAGGATGGCAGCATTCTGCAGACAGGAACCCCATGAGAATAAGAGTTTACACAGGCAAGAGGTCCTGCCTTAGAGCAGCAGAGACAGTGCAAAGGAAGCGAAGGCAGGGGGTCCGGGCTAGAAGGCAGTCAGGCCGCAGGCGCCCCCTGGATTAGTACCCGGTTACGCGGATGCTGTCCGCTTGAGCGCGACACCTCATGGCTGGCCTGTAGGCCCTGCGGCGCACGGCACGGTAAACATCCCTTGGCTTTTCTGAACGTTAGGGAGGATTAGCTGTTACAGACACAGGTAACGGGAAGGCGACTTTGCCTCCTTGCCCTTTAAGCACATGGATGGGGCCGCTGTCTTAGGGGTTCCGAATGCTCACAGGGGGGAACTCATTCTCATCGTCAAGACACACTGGTCCCGTCGCAAACTCGTGTTCGGGAATGACCTCTCCTCGGAGCGCCCCGCCGTCCTCAGAATAACCTGGAAGCCAAGGATGGGGCGTGAGAGGAGCCACCCCGGCTGTTGCGTGCCATGACCCCGGGGGGCAGGACCGAGGAGAGAGGGAGGCCCCCAGGAAAGCGTGGCGGTCACCCCGGCTTTCCTTCTGGAGAAACTGTGCTTCAGGCTGGTCCAGATCCCTCCATTTGTGGTCTCTTGGCCTCTAAGGCGGGTGGGCTGCTCTAACCCACCTTCCACCCAGGTGCCTAGAACTTTCCATGGCTGGGAGGGAGTAAATGGCACAGGGAGGGTGCCCGTCCCCAGGCAACGGGGAAGGGACAGAGGGTGGCTGTCAGGCACGGTCCCCCGCATCCGCTCACCTGGCACCGTGGAGGCAGCGGACGTGCTTGGTCTGGCTACAGTTGCTGCGTAAGACTGAGGTAATGGAGGTCTGAGGTCATTTTCTTTATTCTCTTCTGTTGTTCCTGAGCCAAGCAACCTAATTACAGCAATTAAGGAGAAAGAGAAATGAGACTGTCACGTCTCCAGGACCGCCCCCCCCCAAAGGGAAGAGCAATGGGAAAATCATGCTTGGCCACTTGTTTCCGGCAAAGACCTATCGGCACCCCACTGGGTCAGAGTGAATGAAGTGGCCCCACACTGCCAGGATCAACCACGCCACTTCACAATGACGCTTTCTTTTGTATTTGACAGAGACTGGCCCTTTGCTCTCCCAGCACACTCAGGCAAGGACTCCAGGACAGGCTTGCTGGGGATGCTCCACGGGTGAGCGGGCCATGGCAGCTCATGATGTCCCGTCCACAGCAGGAAGAAGTCATCCTGACTTGGTCACAGAAGTCCAGAGAACTTTTTAATTCGATTCAGTAAATATTTTCGAGTACCCGTTATGTGAGAGGAGGAAGGCCAGGCAGGAAGACATCCTGTTCTGAGTTTTTTTCACCCTGGCCCTTCCCCAGAAGCGCCCAGCATGGCGGGCGCGCCTGCCATGGCGCCCAGCATGAAGCAGGTGCCCGCTGGAGGCCCGCCACCCAAACTGCGGCTCCAGAAGGAAGAGAAGCACGAGCACTGAAGCGTGTCCTTGTTCTTGGCCAAGTGACAATGCTACCCAGTGGGTCTTGAAAGGCTGCACTTTGAAAGCTGATATCTTTACCTGTGGGTCTTGATTAAGACACACTCTCCTCCGTCCTGAGGGTCCAAATTGTAGATGTAAAGGTGTCCATCAGATGATGCAACCAACAGCCTCGGCAACTTCTGGATCCTAAGGGCCAAGTGAAACAAACATGTGCCGTGATTACAACAAACTGGATTACGGGCCAGCTTCACATGACAAGGCCCCACTCGGCCTGGCTGTCACTAGCTTTTCTTCCTGCCATCAGCAAAACAAGATTCTGGGTTTCTGGCTATTTCTTTGTGTTCTGACCTAGTGATCCGACTTGAGAGTTCGTTTTTGTCTTTGAAAATAATTGTGTGGAAGAGACAAAATGACATGTGTACATGCTAATAGTACGCCCACGAAAGCATCGGCTTACCTGCATGGGGTGTCGTCTCTATTTTGTGTGTGTGTCTGCCGTTAACGAGTGACAGAAAGGAAAAACAATGGAAAATTGGCTCACCGTCTTTGCTGACTAATTGTATGAAAATTTAAAAATGTTTAGCTCCTTTAAACTTAGACAAAACATCTGTCGATCCCATAGATGTCTGAACCGAGACACTGGAACTAGGGCCTTTTTACATAATTACGTAAAAACAAGAATTGTATTTAAGACAGTGTCATCGTAACAGGAGGTGAAAAGTCCCCTGGCGGCTCGCAGCTGCCCGCCCAGAGGGCTCTGAGAAGGCCTGTGACCCTCGGGCAGGTGTCGGCAGGGTTTTGATTTCGCTCACCCTTCCTCTTGGCCACCTACTCTTTTCCTTTTCTCTTGGCACGTGTTTGGGGGAGTTTGTGCTTTGGGGAGATAATGTGTTAGCAGCGTTGAGCGTGGGTGGTGCCATACGTACGTCGAGAGGGTGCAGATGTTCCTCAGTCCGGAGAAACTCAAACGCCCGGTGGCAAAGGCCCTGTCCTGATTCATCATGCCTGACACCTGCGTGGGGAGGTAGTTGGAGGCAGCCATGAACACTTTTCCCATGTAGCCGCTCCAGGTCGAAGGCTCTTCTGGTCGGCTGGGGGAGCAAGGCACGGGCGAGGGTGAGACCAAGCTGCAGGCACCGGCATCCGTCCAGCAAGCTATGCGCCCAGACGTTATGAGCGGCACTCACCGCAACAGGAAGAAGCCGTGCCTTAGCATAATGTTCTGCCCACCCAGGACGACTCGGGACATGGCCATCCCGAAAGGGCAGTGAGGGCTTGTTTGTCCTTCAGAAGAGCCATTGCAAAGCTGTTAAGAGGTTCGCAGTGTTACCGCTTTCCTACATTAAAAAAGTTGGATCTGATGACAAGTCTGATATCTAGATGTGTAAAAGGGGCCCGGGGTGGAGAATGAGATGGACTCGATATCCGGACTCTAGAAAATAAGATCGAGCCTGTCCTGCATTCAGGGAGGAACAGACCGACCTCAGAGCGAAGGCCTCCAGGCCAGACTGAGTGGGAAGCGAACCCCCAGGCAAGACGCCTGGGCGGTGTGTGATTACAGCCCTGGGACACCCAGGGACCCAGCCATCCCCGATGGTGGAGATAATTCAAAGGGACCGGCCTGACCCCTGCAGTCCCCAAACCTGTCCTAGGGCCTCCGCCAACCGAAGGGGTGACTGTTGGTGGCAGGCCTGGGCCTGGGCGGGGACGCGCATGCTCCTAAGAACGCCTGCCGAGAGGCTGCTTATCTGTGGGACCAGATCCCGGCGGGGAGCACACGCTGCGGCTCAGGAGCTCTGGGTTTATTTCTCACTCAGTTATCGACCGGCTGGACGGTCTTTGGACGGACCCCGGGGCCTGCACGTTCCCACCCGGAGTGCCAGGCCCTGCTATGGCTCTGGGCTCTGTGCGGCAGGACACTCGCCCATGCTGCTCCCCTGGAGCTCCGTGCTCAGGGCGGGGAGTCAGACAGGCGCAGCGTCCAGGCCCTGCGCTCAGGGTAGAGACATAGACCAGGAAAAGAAGAGAGAAAACACAGCAGTCAATGTAGGTGCCACAGGCGGCAGCCACTCCAGGACCACAGAGGAGGGAGAGGGGATAAAGTTCCGCCACCTCTCAGTTACCATTTTCCTTATTTGGAAAACAAGGATAATCGTGGTCACCTAGCTGTGACAACTAAAGAGGTGACAAAGAACGCAGAGGACCCAGCACAGCGCTTGGCACGTGGCGAATGCTGTTTTATAAGACGGCGTCTCTGCAGCTGGTGTGACTGAGGAGGTTCTGGGGATGGTGGCCTCCGGCCGGGCTCTGCAGGCAGGTCTGACCACAACCCCAGGGTGAGACGGGGTGGGGTGTCGTGGGGGCAGGACGAGGGCGCTTCAGATGCGGACGCAGAGTGGTACCTCCGGGGGTGGCGCCACGCTGGTCTGCGAGAGGCAGGAAGGCGGCAGCAGGCGACAAGGAGCACCGAAGAGAGCCCTGAAGGCCGGGCTGGCGGAGGCGGGGCTGTCCCCGAGGACAGAGGGGAGTAAAGGTGTCTGAGGACAGAGGGTCACATTCAAAGGAGCATTTCAGATCAGCCCATTAAGATGATATGTGATGGACTGAAAAGAAGAGACTAGAAGGAGCGAGGCGAAACAGAAGTGTCGGGAAGTGGACCGGACAAGAGATGCTAAGGACTCGGTTAAGGTCAGTGGCCAGAGAAATGGGACTGAGCAGGCGCATGAGAGCCATGTCACACAGGGTGTGTTAACCCCTCATGGACGGCTGAGGGCACAGCCAAGAATGACTAAGTTTCGTCCCTGGTTACCTGAGATCACTGACAGAAACAGGAGGACCTGCAGAGGGAAGTGAGTTCAAACATCAGTTTCCTGTCTTAAGCACCAGCAGTGACCTCAGACGAAGACGAGACTAGAGCAGCGGTCAGGGGGTCCCTCAGTCACGGGCCTCGGGACTGAAGGGTATTTTAACTTCAGCCGACCTCCGGCCTGCTACAACAGATGGTGGATTCAACCCCCGGAAGAGCTCAGGGCTGAAGTTTTCGAAGCTGTTTAAGAAGTGACAGAAAAGTCTAGAATATAGATGTAATCTTTGCGAAAAACGTGCAGAGCAAGAAGAACTGTAGGGCAAACCATGGGCTTTGGGATACGCATAAATGGATGGACATTCGCTGGGTCCAGGAAGTCGGAGGACCGAGAAGAGAGCAGCCCCTAGTGTTCTAGACACCAACAGGGGACAAGGTTCCCAGAGCAGGGGTGCCACGCCAGCCTGCAGAGGGAAGTCAGAACCAGGGCTGAAGAATCCATGGCACGGTGACCTGTTGCTGTGCCCTTGGACGGAGTCACACAGACACACACTAACACACACATGACAGAGGCCGGCACTGCGTCACACCTATTAGACAGAAAGAGTGTGTTGTTTTTCGGGAAAGTTCTACCACGTTATGAGAAGAATTTCCTTCTGTAACAGAAGATGGGCCTCTCGGTGTAATTGTGAAATGCAGCGTAGGCCTCTGTACTTGGGACGTCTATTCAAGACGTCTCCGTGGGTCCCGTCTGGAGCAGCTCCAGAAGCCTGGCAGGGGCGTGAAATGTGGCACACGTGTGGCCCCGGGTTCGGAGACAGAGGCGGCTTTGAGCAAGACAGGGACGCTCTCTGAACCTGCTCCCTCAGGGAAGTCCTGCTCTACCTGCCTTCCACGAGAACTGTGGGGCCCAAGGCGGGAAGTGTGTGAGAATGCTTTATTCGCTACGAAGTGTTCCCTCGGACGCAAGTGTAGCTACCCCTGACTCTGCCACCTGCTCTCTGGGTGTAGCTGAGCTAATCACTAAAATGTCCTGCTTCGATCTCCTATAACGACACTAAGGAGAAGTGTCAGGAGACACGAGGTGTCTGAAGTCCCTCGAGGAAGGTGTGAGGCATCTGCTATGCTACTGGAAACAGGATCTTGACCTTGGGAGGAGGGCTGAGCAAGGTGACACTGCTGGGCGGGAGGAGACTTCTTCGCTGCTTCACTGCTTTGCAGGATAGATGAGCTCCGGGGGTGGACACACCTGTAGCAGGTACTTAGCGCTGTGAACTAATGCTCACACACGGCGGAACGGTCCCAAGATCCCATGCCCTGGCCCTTGAAACACATGACAGTGGTGAGATAGCAGTGACCGTGTTGTCATACGGCCCAGATGATGGTGGGGAGGGAGATTATCCAGGTGGGTGTGAGCTCAGCGAGCCCGTAAGAGCAGGGCGCTTTCTCGGTCTGCCCGTGGGAAAGGAAGGTGGAAGGGACAGTCAGAAAACTCCGACGCACGGGAAGGAGTCGATGCGACACTGCTGGTGTGAGGCGGCGTGGGAAGGGGTGCGGGTGGCCTCGGAGCTGAGAGCCAGCAAGGAAGTAAGGACCGCAACTGCAAGGATCTGAATTCTTGCCGACAACAGGCTGAGTTTGGCGAACGCAGCCAGCTGACACGGGCATTTCCGCCTTGTGAGATGCCGAGCAGAGAACCCGGCCATCCTGGAACTGAGGGATGCCGCGTGCTTGCTATTTTAAGCCATTAGGTTTGCGGTACTTCATCACAGCAACCATAGGCAACTCTACACACAGCACTGGCCGCAATCAATGCTGTATACTGCCAGCCTTCACCCCGCTCCTGCCCCAGGCGCACTCTGGGCACTGAAGGCGTTCGCCGAGTACTCAGTGGTGGGGCGAAGGCAATGGCTAATACAGTAGTACATTTATAGCTGCATCGGCTAACACTTCCTAGCGTTTACTGTGTGCCAGGCATTACACTAAATGCTTCAGGTCAAGGAATGCATTTAATCCTCACGACAAGCACAAGACGTGTAGATTTTTTCATAGCTAGGTACAGAAAGATTAAATTACCTGCCCCAGGCTTTGTGCTTCCATGCATTACCCCACCAAGGCTTTGCAAACAAACACACGCCGCTTTGGTGAAGAAATAAGGGGTAAAGCCAAGGTTATGGCATGCAAACCAGGAAGAAGTGGCTTCTGCTGGCGGTGGTCACTAGCGTGGAGTGAACAGGGCCTCTAAGTCAGTTACCTGAGAAAGTACAGTTCTGCCTCTTCCGGGGTGCTGCACTTACCTGTTGCTGAGGTGTTCCAGCTTGAAGATGTGCACCGTCTCGGTGTTGCTGGAGGCACAGAGGAACTGTGAGTCCATACTGAAAACTAGTGAGCTGATTGTCACGTACCTAGAATGGAGAGCAACGTAGGGGCTGGTGAGCCAGGAAAAATGAGGGTTATTGCACGATAGCTCAGATATCAGCTTTATGAGAAAACTATATGCATGCTGAAGAGTTTAGGTATTCTAAAAACCCTTCAACATTGTGCCATTCATGTTTAGAAATCTGCGTTGAAAAGATTCGTAAAGGGCCGTGCTCTCAGGCTGAAACAAGTCATCGCTCCTCCCTCTCATCTTAGAAGTTTTCCAGCTGCAAACCCCACAGCCAACAGGATCCCAGGCATCACGCTTTTCTCCCCCATGGAAGGGAACCAAAAATTGCTTTTGGGTTGTGACTCCCTTGCTCTGTCATTTCTCCTTTGCCGGCCACCCACAGACACATCGAGAAGGACTCTCACGGCTTTGCAAATATGCACGTACCACCTTGGCGAAGACTTAGGCGGTACGTCTCGCGGCTGAACTGCCGTGTTGACACGGTGTCTACACTCGCAGGTGTACTAAGCACTAAGCAGGCCTCTAAGTCAGTTACCTGGGAAAGTACAGTTCTGCCCCCTCTGGGGCCCCGGGGGGACGGCATGGGGCCATGCCCCGGCCTCCCCCTACCCGGCTGCCGGCCGCACAGGGCAGAACCTCTGTGGGGACTTTACAGTGCGTTTCACAGTGGGCACAGACCTTTTCATCCCTCTCCGAAACTCGTAGAGCTTCTGCCCTTCAGGTGCAGAGAATACCCGGATGACCGTGCCCTGAAAGAGAAAGCAGGTGGACGTTTCAGACCAGCAATGGCTGCAAGCAGACGTGCCCCTCTGGAGAGGAGCCTGTTTTATCGGTCTCGAACATCTGTCTCTGAAGAGGAAGCACTCGGCGTGGAACGTGGAAGCTTTTTGGTCTGTACATGTGCCACATAAGCAGTTCTCAGAAGGCGTGTTTTTCTTTCCCCTCCCACCCTAGCCCAAGGCTCACACTGCCCTGGCTTCCTAGAAGAGTCAATCTCTGCCTGTCAGAATAGACCTGTTTCTCATGGCATTTGACATTCAACTTGATCACATTCCCTGATTACTTTAGTCAGAAGCGACTGATCTCTCCTGATAGCAAAGCATTTTGGTTATGCTAAGTTAATGGAAGGCAGCCTCTATCTGCATCCATGGTGATGTGCATGCACATTCAACAGGGCCGCACGTCTTCGTGCCAAGTTCCTCGTATGGCGCATAGCACAGGCCTTCGAGCTATTAAATTAATGAATGCATCGATAGATCACGATGTGGGAGGGGAAGCAATTCTCCCTCTGAAATGAATTCTGAGCAGTCCCAGAGACCAGTCGGTCCTCGTGTCACCAGACTCGTTCCATCAGCTCCCTGGTGCCGCGGAGCAGACTCGGGGCAGGAGGCAAGCCCGCGAGGATGTGGGGTACACTCACTTTTTCAGAAGCGCTCGCCAGTTTGGAGCCTGCGGCGTTGAAGGTGATGGCGGCCAGTGTCCCCTCGTGGGCAGCAATAGTGCAGACAGTTTTCTGTTGGTGGAAAGGAAAAATGGATATCGATGCCAGGAAAGAAGGAAGATGGATTTTGCCTCCTACTTCCTCTTCCGAGACACTCTGCCTCACTTGCCAGGCTCCTGCTCTTTCTCCAGCACTTCCGGCAGACTCTTTACATAAAAGCTATACATCGTTTGCTGCTGCATCCAGATTCTGCGTCAAGGGCCACTCCGTTTCTATCCCTTTCCTGCCCTCGGGGAGATGGACAACCAGTTGTGTCCCATGAGGGGTGATGTCGCTGCCATGGGCCCTCCTTGTGTCCTTCTTTAGGGGGCTTCCTGCGGCAATGTTGTCCTGCTCTGTGAAGCTTGGAGAGCAGAGGACAGGAAATGTGAGAGATGCACGTTGTCGCAGGCCGTGACACACTGCAGCATGACACCTTCAACCTGACAACAGGCCAGCAGCTGGCAGGTGGTTTCGGTTTCCACGACGCTGCAGATGTCTGCCTGGGCCTGGCATGCTGCCCCCAGCCACGCTGACTGATGGCATGAGGGCAAACATCACTACCTTCTCCTCCACACCCACCTGCTGTGGCCAGAACACACACCCCCTGTGTTGCTTCCACCTGTGCACCCATCCCACTGTGACAGGGCCTGCTCATCACCTGCCACCGACCACAGAGCCAAGCAGGGGGGCTGGGCCGGCCCACGTCACTGTCAACTTACCAGGGAGTGTCCATCGTAAAGCACAATCTCGCCTGTAGTCAGGCTCCCAGGATAGGCCACGTAGGAATTGGAATGGTTGATAGAGAGGGCACACAGACCTGGCAGGGAACAGACAGCAGGTGAAAAGCCGGCGTCCAGGGAGACAGCGCGCCTGCAAAGGGCACCTGGAAACAGTGCGACTGCAGCGCCACCTACTGGTGATGGGGGAACGGCTTTGCGGGCGCTTACTTCAAGCGACTCTTCTCATCAAAGCACTCCAATAAATTAAACCCATAGGGGAAGACCCCGGATCTGACACTGGCCATGCGCCCTCTACCCCTGCAGCTAAGCAACCAGAATTTGGAATACCGAAGATGTTCTTCTCCACAATTTATCCCAGGGCTCTGAAACCACATCAACTTCTCTTCCGATTGTATTATGCTCCAGGCCTACGAGAGAACTTCCTTGTAGCTGAGAGAAGCCTGCCTACCGAGGAAGGGCAGAACATGCCAGCCCTTCCGCAGGTGGTTGGGTTCAGGCAGTCATTCATTCCAGGCTGGAGACGGGAGACGGTGAGGGAAACGACCTGTTTAGAATCACTCATTTCTGAGCCGAATGCCCTGCCTGGAAGAGGGAGATCAGCATTTCCAGAGATGGAAGCTCTTTTGAGGGCTGCATGTGCCGTTAAGACAGTGTGTCTGCCACTGAAACACACTAGAGGAAGAGGACACTTTGGACTTGAGATGCTTTGACACTATCCTGGACAAGGAAACAGCCAATCGAACCATCCAACAAAATAAGCCATTTTTATTTACAAGGGGGCTCAAAGGGGCGGTCCTAATAGCATTCGAGTAAAGGATTTTCGCAAAAATGGTTTAGATTAATAGAGGTGTACATGACAGAAGTGAATTCAAGGAATTACCGGAACCAAAAGCATTACCAGAAGAACTCTGAGATTAGCCAAGAGAGACATCTTTCTAAATAAAAAAGGTGACTGACGTCTTTGTTACAAGTTAGCCTGTTAAATGGGTTTCTTATGAAAGGGTAAGAAAAACTTTAGATCAGGCCAAAAGGTGCCCTGCCCAATCTGCTAGGAGGAAGAGAAGAGAAAAAACAATCAAACACTGAGAAATGGAACCAAGATTCCTCCTGCTCTGGCTTTGCTGAGGACATGGCCAGGGCTGTGATCTTATCAGCCGCCTGCCTCATAGAACTGTGGGAGCAAAGTGACTAAGCCTAGTACCCTTCTCCGCGTGCTGTGGCACCCTGCAACCCTCTTGCCGAGACAAGGTCACTCTTGGCCCTGGCCTTAGAAGAGACTACTCGCACCTTCCCAGTTTTGCTCTGGGACCCAGTTCCCCATCTTATCTGGGTTCTTTAAGATCCAAATACAATTTCAGGAACGGCCAGGCAGGCAGAGGGCATTCTGGTCTTGTGAAATGGGAGCGGGAAGACAATCAAGGGAGCAGGTTGGCTTGCCTGGGGGGCGCCCTTAGGGGCGCTTAGCAGAGAAGAGGTGATTTATGTGACAACTGTAGGACTGGAGTGGGCAAGTACGGAGGGCTTCTGAGCACATGTTTTTAAAAAGCAGAGTTAATCAAAACCACAATGAGATACCACTTCACACTCACCAGGACGGCTATTACCAGGAAGGCAGATAATTGGAACCCTCTTACTCTGCTGCCAGGACTGTAACATGGGGGCGGTGCTTTGGCAAACAGCCTGGCAGTTCCTCAAAGAGTTAAACACAGAGTTACCACATAACCCAAAAATTCCACTTGTAGGTGTATACCCAAGAGAAATTAAGGCATATAGTCATTAAAAAACTGGTATATAAATGTTCATAGCAAGGTTATTTGTAAAAGCGAAGAACTGGAAATAGCTGAAGGTCTACCAGCAGATGAACGGAGAGAGGAAATGCGGTATATCCTTACAATGCAGCATTCTAGACAACAAGGAGAAGTGAAGTACTGATGTATACTATGACGTGGATGAACTTGAAAATATTATACAAAGTGAAAGAAAGCCATATATTATGTGTTTCTACTAATATGGAATGTCCGGAGTAGATAAATCTATGAAGACAAAGAGATTAGGGTTGCCTAAGGTTGGGGGCCCAGGAGGTGATGGCTAAGAGGTATGGGTCTTTTTTTGGGGGGAATGTGTGTGTTCTAAAGTTGTTCTAAAATTGATTGTGGTGATGGTTATGCAATTCTATGATACACTAAAAGCTGCTGAATTGTGCACTTTAAATGAGTCATATGGCATGTGAATTACATTTCAAAGCTGCTAGAGACAAAAAGGCCATGTTTTAAAAATATCCATTTGGCAGAAACAGACCGAGGACATGGGGTTTTAGACCTGGGTCCACCATGTGCTGTATAACTCTGGCTGATTATTTGTGGCCTTTTCAGGCTTGTTTCCCTTCCGTGAAATGAGGGGTTCTGGTGATTTAGGGTTCTTTCCAGCTTTAACATTCCAAGACACTAAGTGTTCATTTACTTCCTCTATCAGAAATATGGGGGCGGGGGGTCCATCCTTGTGGCAGGGAATGCGAGGAAGGCTTGGACGCGTGCTTCCAGTTGCTCTTCCGGATTTTTTTTAATTGAAGTATAACTGACAAATGACATGTTAGTTTCATGTATACGATGTAATGATTAAATATTTGTATCTATTGCAAACTGATCATCACAATAAGTCTAGTTAACATCCTTCACCATATATAGCTTCACCATATTTAGCTATATTTTTTTCTTGTGATTAGAACTTTTAAGATCTAATCTCTTAGCAACTTTCAAATATGCAATACAGCACTATTAGCTATAGTCATCATGCATTATATGTTATGTTCATGTGAGATTTATTTTATAACTAGAAGTTTGAACCTTTTGATTCTCTCTACCCATTCTGCCCACACCCTGCCCCAACTCCGGCAACTGCTAATCTGTGCTTTGTATCTATGAGCTCGTTTCTTTTTAATTCCACATGTAAATCAGATCATATGGTATTTGTGATATCTGTCCTCTGACTTATTTCGTTTAGCGTAATGCCCTCAAGGTCCATCCATGTAGTCTCAAATGGCAGGATTTCATTCTTCGTATGGCTGCATAATAGCCCTTTGTACACACAGACCACATTTTCTTTATCCATTCATCTGTTGCTGGACATTTAGGGTGTTTCCATGTCTTGACTGTTATAAATAATGCTGCAGTGAACATGGGGGTGCAGCTATGTCTTTGGGAGAGTGATTTTGTTTCCTTAGGATAAATACTCAGAAGTGGGATTGCTGGGTCATAAGGCAGTTCTATTTTTAATTTTTTGAGGCCCCTCCTTGCTGTCTTCCAGAGCGGCTGCACCAGCTCACGTTCCCACCAGCAGCGTGCGCGGGTTCCCTTTAACCCACACCCTCACCTTTCATAACACGCCTGTTATTCTCTTTTTGATAAAGTATTCTAACAGGCATACGGTACCCTTTGGAGTTTTATGTTAAAATGTAAACATCCCAGAAAGGAAGAAGGGCTTCAACTTCTTTAGCTAGATAGAGCTTTCTATAATTCCCAAAGGAGAATGAGATGATCCTGGATTCTAGCAAGAAGGGAACAGGTATACTCTGCTACCTGGGCACTTACTTGACAGCTTCACCTCTGGGCTTGCACTTCTGCCGACCCATGTGAATTTAGCCAAGGGACCCTGCACACGGACCCTCGCAGACTTAATGAAGGTCCCCAGAGATACCTGAGTGCCTTCAATTTCTTAGGGTCCAGTTCTCAGATAAATCCAAATAGCGAGGACTCTATTTCTTGTGAAGCCCCAAGGAAAGCATGTAAAGTTTGCTTCAGGCTTAGACATCATTCTCCGGGTCTCCTGTCTCTGTCACAGGTGGCACACAACACTTTTTTTTTTTTTAGGGAGCCTTTTCTTTGATAAAAATTTTATCATAGAAGAGTGATAGTGTAAAAAATTTGCAGAGCCCAGAAAATATGAATAAAGAGAAAAAAAAGTCACTCACGATTCTAAAAAAACTAGAGGTTTTCCACTATTCTCAACATTTGAGCCTGTTTCCTTCTCGTCTTTTCTCTGTGTAGGAAGTGGGTTTCGATGTGGCTTTTGGACTTTAGACTTGATACACATTTTCATAAATCACTGTCAGCTATCATTTCACTGAAATTGTTTGGCTGTAATTCTTTTGCAGCTGGAAAAGAAGGGCCTGCTATCAGTTCAAGAACCAGTGCAGCATTAGCTAGATTAGAAAGAAGTCCTGGGATCCATCCCAAGTTATTGTCTCTGTGGTATTTATAGTATGACATGTCAAACTTAAAGCAAGTTAATGGTGATCTGTAAAATGCAGTTCCCTCTGGGGTGATTAATGGCTCAGAATATGCTTTCCGATTTTCAAAAACAGAAAGGAAGGAAATCTCTGTACTTGCAAATGCGCTAAGCGACTGCGAAGGAGAGCCATTCCCCCACCTGGACAGCCATTTTCAGAAAGAGCTCCTGTTGGGCCATCAGCCACTCCTTTGTTCTGGGGCACACCCCGCTGTGTGGTGTAGATCACCCCCTTAATACTCCCTGTGAGGTTGTGAGACCGAGAGTCCCCTGAGTCCCGCAGTTGACAGAACCTGTATGGACATTTCCACCCTCTCCTGCCCAAAGCGCAGACTGCTGTGGTAGCCGGAAATTAGCTTGGAGCCCTGCCTGGCATAACTCTTTAGAGGAAACGGCCAGCAATCTTTGACACAACAGGAATGGGCATGACACAAACACAGGCAGAGAGGAAGGAAATTTCCAGCCTCTTTAGATACTGAGTGTGAAGCGACAGGGGCACCCTGGATAGGTCATTTCTCTGCAGTTTGCCAGGGTAAAATGTATACAGAATTTGTGTGCTCCGGCCAGCTGGACAAGTAATTCTGTCTCCCCTCTACACTCGTTAAGGATTTATAAAAGCAAAGAGTTTCCATCTTATATTTTGGTTCAGGAAATAACTTAGAGAATGAGGACAAGTGAAGGAGACCCCTGGCCCCTCGATTTTACATTTGTGGTTTTGACATTCTGAGGCCACTGATGGTTCTTGAGTCAGGACCCTGTCTTGTTACTGTGGTGCCATGGCGGCTGGTGTCAGGCTGCCTCCGGGCTGGTGCTGTGCTAGCAGTAAGTGAGCCCAGCTGGTCACCCGTGTGTACTGAGGTGTGCCTTGGCTCTTGCTCCGTGCCTTCGGTTAGCCCTCCCCGTAGTAACTCTGGGGTAAGAATTATAATCTCCATTTTACAGATGTAGGAATGGAAGCTCAGTGGAAGCTGAGATGATAATGATAAATTTCAGGATTTGAATAAATCTGGGGCTATCTCTCCAAAAAACAGCAAAAGTGTAATCGGACACATCCTAGTCTTTCAGAAGGAAATGCTGAGACTATTCCTGAATCCTGTTTGTTTCTCTGACACAGAGAAAACACCTCCCATTGTTTCTAATTTTTCCTTGAGAAAAAAATAATTATTCCCTTTACAAATAGTAATTCTCTTTCACATAAAGCACAACCAACCCCACTTTGAAATTTTCTGTTCTCCTTGTTGAAAATACAAAAAGTGAGATAACCAAGGAGTTTTCTGACCTAAGAAAAACAGCTGTATTTGCTATAAGGAATAGATGGGGAGAGGCTTTGCCTTTCGCAGGAGAAACAGGCCCTGTTGTGAGGGCAGGCCTGTGGCGGCGTGGCCTGAGGGTGTGGTGGTGGGAGTGGGTGGGACTGTCCCCTGACCAAATCTGTCACGGTCCAGTTCAGGCTCAGCTGTCCGGGCTTCTGCTCAGATCCCGCAGCACCTCCTCGACGCCATCAGGGAACACAGCTTCCTTAAGACTGCCCCTAGCCCCAGTCCTTACGATGGGGTCCCACCCCCACAGAGGCTGCCAGAACCCGTGTCTCACGCTGCGTCACACAGAGCAGGCGGTCTCAGCGAACAGTGCGACTAGGTTTGGGGTTCCCGGCACGCTTGCTGTACCTGCATCTGACAGTGTCTACCGTGGCATCGGGGACACGGTGTGTCGTCAACACTCTTCTAGATTAGCTCGACTTCTCAATCCTAAAACAAAACACTTACCCCCTTAGCTTCTTCATTTACCCTCCTCCATTTTATGAAATATGCTTTAAAGTCATCTTGATGGCTTTGTTCTTTTAAAATGTCATTTTGTTACTGCTGAAATTGTCAAGCACGGAAGTCAGCCGTCCACGTAAGGGAGTTGAAGAGGGGGAAGCGAAGCAGAGGGCGTAGTTACTGCAGGGCAGGCCATGAGCAGGTCACTGTCACAAACGCCACCTTGATTAATTCTCTGGGAGAATTAATAATTAATAATGCCCTGGGAGATGGGCATTATTATCCTATTTTACAGACAAGGAAACTGAGGCTTAAAGAGTCTAGGTGACTTGGGTTGGGCCACACAGATCTTGAAATACAGTGACAAAACATTGGGAAACTAGAGTGAACAGAAGCAGTTATTTAAGGGTACTGAATGAGAACACAATTTATAAACATAAAGCTGAATCGTTAGGTACATAAATCGTTCCACTGTGATGGCCCCCAACCCTGCCAGCCAACAGAGGACCTCTTTCTCGTTTATTTCATCATCTGCTGTTTTGATCTAACAAATCTAAACTGTTCCCATTCTGAAACGAGTCACTTATTCAATAGTGCTCCACCCTGGGAATTTTGTCAAGTCCCATAGTCGAGCCTATCACCCCAGTAGAGATTTCTTTGTAAAGTAACAAAACACATGCTTTTCAGTTCAGCTTGTCTTGGTCCTGGTCATGCAAACACACCAAGTCCAAACCTGTTTCTAATGATTACACCTGCTCTGTTCTGAACAACCACAAAAAATAATTAGGGGTAAACACCTTTCAATAGCAGGTATGTGAAATCTCTGATGCATCTACCTTAAATGCCTTGACACATTTGCTGAGAACGGGTCCCAGATAAAAGGAATTTCTCTCAGGAGGCATCAATTACCACATAGCCTAATGAACTTGAACTCGCAGCCATTACAACATGAGCCTGAGATAAACACCACTAAGACTCATAAAGCACAAACACTACAGCTCATGAAAGGAATCCCTGGACAAGAGGTTTGAGGGGGCCCTCTCTGGTCTGGGAAGCTCACCTGTGGGGTTTGCAGGAATATCCAGGATGGTCTTCAACAGTTTCATGTCTTTAATGTTGTGGATGTAAATGGACTCCTCCAGGCACACCAGCAGCCTCTGCAATCACACACGCCCATCAGTGCGCCAGGCCGGCTCGAAAAGCGGCCGACCAGACCAAAATCACTCCTATTTCCTATGAGTCCTAACTCGATTCGAAGTCTGAAGGAAGAAGAATCTGGATGATCAAGCTGAAGATTACGTTTATGTACCTGCACGTGTGTGTGGCTATGTGTACATACATTGCCATCCATTGCCATCCACCTGCCCAGGAGCAGAAAACACTAGACCTTTAGGAATTGAGATTCTCTTTTTTTTTTTTTTTGTACTTTCCCCTCTCCTTAGAATGGGGATTTCTGAATGCTTCCTGATGAGACACGCTTTACCGTTTAGGATAATCTCGGGCAAGCTTTTGGGTTCCTATTCCCATCAGACAGGCTGCCTCTCAGTGTTCCTAAGTCTTCCTCTTGCTTCCTCTCTGTCACCCAGTCTTGTCTTACTCTCACAGTGGCTGGTCAGCTTTGACTTCGTTCTACTCAACTCTCCTGCAGACCCACCTTTGTGCGCCCTCTCCAGCTGGGTCAAAGGTAATGGAGGAGCCCTTCAGCCCTTGTGTGAACACCTTGTCCCTGTATCCTGTGTCGCCTGCACTCTCCCCCCCCCCCCACTGAGCTCCTCTCCCTGGGGGGTCCTCATGCCCCCCTTCCTCTGCAAACGGGACTTGGCAGGTTTGGAGCCCCTTCCCAATGGCCATGCTCTCCACCGAGCGGAAACAGGCCACGGGGGTCACGTGCTGCGTGGGAAAAGGAACAGGATGCAGAGCTCGGTACAGGTGAGCAGATGCTGAATCTGCTGGGGAGGAATTTTGGTGCAGCGGCGCTTCCCTTGCTCCGAGCAGCTGCCGCCTTGCCCTGCGTACGCCTGACTCAGCTTCCCTTAAGGCCAGTGGTTCTGATTTTGCTGAGCTGTCGGAGCACCCGAGAGGCAAGGGTTTAGATTAGTTTGGCCATTAATAGCTGAGCAGCTTTAGGTACACTGTCCTTCAGAAGGTGGGGGCGGGGAACCTTAAAGTTAATGAGTGTTAGTTATATTGTAAGATGTGGCATCTAAAGGTTAACAGACTCAGACCTTTGAATAACCCTTCCTTGTCCCACTGAAAATATCACAGAGCAAGTGAGAGAGAAGTTATACAAATAAATACCAGAGACACTATTTGAGGGCTGTGATTTGCATAGGATATTTACCTAACCAGTCTTAAAAACACGATCAAGTGCCAAAAAAAGATACTTAATTTTCATATACTGACTTTCTACTTTATGCAAAGATCAAAGATCCGCAGTGAGATTTCACGATCTCCCAACATATCTCAGAGAGGGCACTTGAGCCCAGAATTGTGCTTGAAAGCCTGAAAGTTCAAAATCCTCAAGCTGCCTTTCCCTCCCTTGACAAAAACCGGATTTATTTTCTTCTTTACTTGTGCTCCCCTTTGCTTGACTATCCCCATATTCTACTTCTCAAGCCATTTTCTACCACGCGGCTTTCTACAGGCTTCAGTGCACATGCAATCAAAAGAGTTGATCACCTCAGTGAAACACTCTGCTTCCTTCCCATAGACTTAAAAAAGCGCCTTGTCTCATTTGTTTAAAAAAATGAATTAGTACTTAATAGTTTAGGTACAAAGACAGAAGAAAACATTGTCCTTAATGAATGCAAAGCCATTCACCATCCTGGGAATGTTTACTTGAACAGACAGAGCTGCATGGTCATATAGAGAATCTGTTTGTTTATGTAATGGGCAGTCAGGAAACAGACATTTATGGAGCATTTTTCTAACTCTGCAGTGTCTTCTCTACCACGTCTTATAATAGTGAACAAAATGGATACAGTCCCTGCCCTTGTAGGATTTAAAAACCTAATAATTCGAGGGAAACTCTGCTAATATCTCAGATACTTAACAAGAACTGATATTTCTCAAGAGAATGTACTGTGTATTTGAGATAAGAATAATCCTTCCTTTGACAAAGAAAACACTACGAGAAAAAGCTTCAAGGGTTAGCTGGGTGAAAGACAAGTGGAAGCATGAGACTGAGTCCCTGGCCCTCTGGGAAAGCAAGAGAAGGGGCGGTTTTACTGACCGTTATCAGGTCCGACCCAGGAGGACCACGCTATCTCCTCAGTTGCTTCGTTCTGAGAGGCATGACTGCCAGTCTGTGACAAATGCCACCATCTGGGACCCAAACCTGAGGCGTTCCACAGGCTTAAGGGGCCCCTCCAGCAGCTCAGGGGACAGTTTCAGAGCCAGAATTCTATGCAGCCTGCATCTAGGGGAGAGTTCACCTAGCCGGAGGCCCACGTTCAAGAAAGAACACAAGGCAGAAGGACCCGGGAGGACCCAGCACTAAACGCAGCACATGGAGCAGCCCCAAAATACTAAGCCTGAGTACCAACATCCGCTTTAGATTTGATGCTTGCTTTAGAGACATTTGTCTTGAAAGGCATCCATCTTTTTCTTCGGTTCCGATTAGCAGAAGCCTTGTAATCTGGAGGGACCTACTTACCTGCCGGTTCAGCCTTATGGATAAGATGTTGCTGGAGTAACTGTAATTACAGATCTCCGTGCCCTTCTTAAAGTGGTAGACGTTCATCTGCCGTGGCTTCGTGTGGCTCACCACCACCACCAGGCTGCTGGAGAAGAGGCGCTCCACGATGTAGACGTCCGGGATCTCATCTGGGAAAGCAGCCAAGGTTACGGGGTTCCAGCTTCCCCTGAATGGAGCATGGCTCTGGCCAGTTAGCCAGCCTTCTCTAGGTCCTCCCGACCAGGTGCCCTCCCTCGGCATGCATTCGCAATGCATGGCTATTCCCCCCACGGTGAAGCTCTAATGGTTTCCAGAAGTGATAGCTCCAAAGCCCTTTCCAATATATGAGGCAAGGAAAATGCTAGTGACTAGAACACAAAGCTACATCTCTAGTGCCAGTTGCCTCTCCAGAGCCCCAGGGTGCCAATGTTTGCTCCGGAAAACATCCTTGGTTGGTTCACATGATTTCTATCCACCCTTTCTCCCTGAGAGGCCTCAAAGTGACTACTCTGCCGCGAGCTTCTGCTCTCGGAATTCTTGTTGCTCAGAGTGGGGCTGCCATGGGGGGCAGTAACATAGTTAAGTCTGTGCCCCCCATCTTGCTATGCTTCCTGGCCCTCTCTGGAATCCCTTTCCCATTGAAAACAATCTGAACACCTGTGTTATGACAAGGAGGTGCTTCAGTGTTCAGGGAGAAGGTTAATTCGTAAGCCTGCTGGGCACCCACAGGAGCAGGCCTCGGTGTCTTTCTGAGGACATTCTTTTCACATGTGAGTCCTTCCTGTGCTTGAGCAAGTCCCATAGGGAACAATGCAGGACAGGTACAGAGTCAAGTAGCCATGAAATTGGCATAATGAATATAATGTCTTACAGATAATTTAGGAGCCCAGTGTAAAATTTACCAATCCACTTTCTTTCCAAGAAATCCAAAGATTGTATATTCTTCACTATGAGAAAATAAGAGTCACATTTCTAAGCTGAATTTTTTAAATGTTCACTAGAAGTACTCTAACATCTTTGATAAAGACTGTAAATGGCATAGTATTGCTTTATTAGAGCAAAGAAAATACTTCCATGACTGAATGAATGTTACCAATGGTCTACAGTGTCAATAGGAGGGCCGAAAGAAAAAAATCCCAAGTGATCTCTTGGTATGAAAGTTTAAAAACTGATGACTGTGTATATATGCACGTGAAAGTGTCAACGGTGTGGTTTCGGACAAAGGATTTCTTAATATAGAAAGAAAACATTACTAAGCTATTGCTACAGCTCACTAAGGGCTTCACTATGATTTCTTCAAGCGAGTGGAGACAACGATTTCTATTTAAATATGAAAAATCCTGACTCAACTTTGTTAGTTAAAGGGAAGGAAACACAGAAAGCTCAGAAACACCATTAATTAAAGTCTAGAGAGGGGATTTGGTGTCCCTGAGAGCACACTTGTGCACGCGCGCGTGCTCTCACTCACACACACACACACACACACACACACACTTACTGCTTCCATAGACTTGGTCCAGTTGCTCCACGGAACTCAAAGAAAACAGCTTATAACCGGCTTTGGTTCCAATTGCTAGGGATCTGTGGGAGACAATGACAGCCTGGGAATGACAGAAGATACTGTGTTCCAGCCATATATCTGCCTGAAGACAAACACCCTTTTTCCCTCTACCCTCATAGGGGACAGATAAGCATACAACCTCGGGTGCTTCCATATGTGATAACTTTCTACCTGGTGAGACACACTTTGTCAGGTGGGCAGGTACAGTAAAAGGGATAAGGTCAAAGACCGCTACACACAAAAAATGTGGAATAGTTAGGAGACCTGTAACTTCTGGGACCTATCATCAAGTGAAATGTCAAACCTGCCAGAGACTGTGCCTCCTTCCTAAATGGGCAGAAATAGGAAAAACGGAATGTTTAAGAATATTCATGATAATGCTACCCCCAACACAATTAGGGGTCTCCTGGTTGTTCGAGAAGTACTTTCTCAAGAGGTAAATCATTTTTTATTTCTTGATGATTTTTTTTCTTTGATTAAAAAGGAAATGCATGTTCCTAACAGGCATAGTAGGTCATTAGTAGGTGAAGTTTAATAGATGCTTCCTTTCATCACTTTCCAAGAAAACATCCTGGACACTTCATACCAGCAACTCTTAGCCCTGGATGGACATTAATCTTACTTGGAAAGTTTACCAAAAAAAAAAAAAAAATACTGATGACTGTCTACTCCTGCTCTCAAACCCTTGAGCTTTTTATGTAATTGGATTTTTCTGTTTATCTGGTTTAGTTCAATTACTCTAATGTACAGCCAGGGTTGAGGACTCTGCTTTATACTAGGTTCCAGAAAGTTAGCATCACACCTAACAAACAAAACAAATGCTGAACGCTTATATGGGACAATGTGGGCTAAAAAAAAAAACAAAACCTTGTTTTCTTAATTTTTTACTTTCGACCCATAGACACAGAGCGTGAACCCAGATTTCCATGGCCTGGAGATGAAAGCAAATGAGTCCTTTTTGTTCAACAGCTGGGAATCCCCTTCCCGCTTGCTCGCTCCTGCTTTGCCTCCAAGGCCTGAGTGGCGAGCAAAACCTAACACAGGGCAGGCTGACCCTGAGCACTTCCACCCTGGTAAAATGGGATGTCCGAGCTTAAAGGGACCTTAAAGTGGTCCTAAGTGGACCTAAAAATTAGCCCAACTTCTTCATTTAAAACAAATATCTGAAAAGATGAGATTCGCTCTTCACAGAGAAGCATATACTAAAATAAGCATCTTACTGCTACAAGCCTGGATGGCCACAGCTCTTGTTTCACTAGCCTAAAAAAAAGAAGGTCACATGATTGTCCCTGGGACAATTTTGTTCCCAACATTTGTTCTTCCCTGGGATACAGGGATAGGTGACTACAGTCAACGTTTAATCGTTTAATCGGCAAGGTAGATGCTCCCGTCCCTCTGCTCTCCAGCCTGCCCCCTGGTTCCACTGCTGGGTTAGATATTTGCATACGAGCAGCGGTGGCATCCAGACTTACAGCCTCAACGATGACAAACAGCTTCCGGCAAAGCAAGCCAGCAGCATCTTAAAACTTCAAAATGTATTCTAAAGTGCTTACTATTTTTAAATTTTTTTCCACACCAACTTTTTCACATAGATGCATTTAGTTGTAAACCAAGATTTCTAAAGCTTGCAAGAAAGGATGTTAAATGTTACAACTAGAGTCATAATATTAACCAAAAGATGTGGCAATTTAAAATAATTTTCAAACATAAGCCTTGCTCCTGGAACAGAAGAATTTTATAGATGAGAAAATGGCAGTGTGATCACTATTATGTTTTAAATAACTAATCAATGGCTACAAAAGACTCTGAATCAAGGAATTCAGACTAAAATTTTATTTTATTCATAACGCCTTTCTGTAGGAAAAAAAGTCTCATCACCTTCGTGGGGATAGGGTTTGGGACAAATATGTATCACCAATTTAATGAGAAAACACAACTAGTGTCTAGCACGGTGCCAAGCGTGAACTGTGAGCATAGGAAACTGGTAATGGTTAGTTGTCTTCACTCGCCTTTTCCAGAAATACCGATCTCAAATTCAGACTATGGTTATAGAAAAATACACACTGATACTCCTAAATGTATTGGTAAGGGGCTTGACTTATTTTAAATCCCAGTGTCATACCCTCTGTGGCTCAAAACAACTGACTGTGACAAAAACTTTTATTTATAGGTGAGACAGAGCTGTCCAGCTGAGCCCTCATCCAAGAAAAGAGAACTGACAGCAGGGCTAAGGAAATTAACTCTCCAAACACCCTGCGGTTTTGAAAATAACATTCGTATCCAATTGCTACGAGAACTGGGGCTTAACTAGAATAAAGATTAACATCACTTATAAATAATCTCATGAACAATGCTACAAAGCAGCATTTACAACATTTACTACTGATAAGCAAACTAACTCCCCTCCATAACCTGAGTTCATTTGGGAAGGAAAACACCCAGGCATTTCAACAGCCATACCCTCTTGCAAAATGTTTCTTACAAAACTTCAGAATTTTATCTACACTATCATTTTGTAAAATGTGGGTCTTAACTGTGAGTGGATCCTAAAGACAATTCGGGGAGTAAAAAAGGTTAAAAAAAAAAAAAAGAAGGTATCACACATAATGAAGGTAAACATCATTGTATGAATCACCTTTTAGTAATATTATATGTATATGGTATTGAGTAATGTTGTAATACATATTTCTTATTGTGGGTTGTGGTCAAGGAAAGCTTGAAAGTCACACATCTAACCAAGCTGTCCAGCGACCAGATTACCCGATTACACATCTTTTTTTTTTTTTTTGAACAAAGGCATATTGTTTGCCATAGGGTGTTTTTAAATGGAAACACCAAGGAAACAGAAGTCAGAGTTGCTTATGGTACATGATGGCCTTAGTTATACCACTTAATGTTCAATATCAGCATAGCCAAGTCCCAGGCAGCCAAAGCACAAGTCTGAAGCTGAGTCCAAACAAGGGGCAAAACAAAACTGGTACAGCAGGAAGTGGGAAACCGGGAAGAGGTCATCCCTGCCTGATGCTCACGGTGCACATTCCAAAGAGATTATTCCATAAAGTCTCCAGGGCTGGCTTCTAACAACTCCATGAGAAGAGGGAAGGGAAAAGGTGTTTGCTTCTACAGGACAGAATTCTCCAGATGTCTGAAACACAGTTTAGTAAGTCTCAGCTCTCTGGCCAAAGTCCAAATGTGAACATCAAGGTGAAACATTAAAAACCCACTCTAAAAAGCAACAGGGTGGAGCTGGTACTCCTGGAAGGAGGCAGCCTGGGGCCGGGAAAAGGCTCGTGGGCTGGGAGAAGACGATTCGGTCTCGCTGAGTGGCGATGTGGAAACACAGTGAGAGGAATGGAAAGGTTTCTGACGTCCAGAGTGGGCAGGCCAGATGCCCAGCGCTGGGGCTGGGACAGGGGCTGGCCTGGTCGCAGGGATAGGCTGCCTCTTTGTCTGAGGCCCTGCCCAGATGCCACGTTGAGATGCTCAAGGACAAATGGGAAAGTTTTTCCTGGACTCCCATCTTCCTGGGCCCCAACTACCACGCCTTGGGTCTACTTGCAACCTGCCCCTCCCCTCCCGTCTCCTTTGTTTTGGCCTCTGCCCCTCCTTCCCCAGACCCCCACTTCGGTCATTATCCCCAGTCCCCCCGCATTCCTTAGTTTTCTTGAGCCCCCTTCCCCTGTGTAACTCTCTCCCTGCGCCCTCGGCCAGCCCCTCCTGGCTGTCCGCCCGCAACGTAGGTTGGGGGCGCCCAAACCCCCTGCTGGCGGAGGAGGGGGGATGAGGAAGTGGCTACCAAGACCCCAACCAGTCCAGGACAACCGCCAGCTGTCCCGCCGAGGCCCTGTTGGAGTGTAGGCCCGCGCCTCTCTTGCTACAAGTTGCCGACAGGACAACACCCCCGGTCACGACTTTCTGTCCCCCATCTCCCGTCAAGGCAGGCGCCGCGGCTTACGTGCAGTCCTGGTTGAAAGAGAAACAGCTGAGCGGAGCCTCGACCCCGCCCGGGGAGCCGTCCGCGGCCTCGGCCTCCATGGGGGGCTCGACCGAGGAAGCGCAGCTCCGAGCCGGCGACAGCCACCTCAGCAGCCCGCTGGCGCCGGCTCTGCGGGCCGGGTGGCCAGCCCCCACTCCGCTCTAGCCCCGCCCTGTCCCCGCTTCGCCCCGCCCCTCCATGCCTCGTCCGGACCCCCTCCCGCCAGGCCCGCCGAACTGTACAGCTGAGAGGGCGGAGTCCCCACTTCCGGCCACCATTGGCCGTGATTCCGTGCGCGGCGCAGCTTCAGCCAATGGGCGGCGGCTGTGGGCGGAACCTCCCCGCTGGAAACCCGCCCCCAACTCCGTGACCGCGGCTCGCCATTGGGCGGAGGCGTGTGACGCGCGGGCTGCAGGCCACGTGGTGGTGTTTTCATTGCCAGAGCCGCAGGCGAGCCGGGAGAAAGGAAGAACGAGTGCAGCTGGGGCCAGACCTGCTGGCTCCAGTCCCGCATCTGCATCGCGGCCGCCGCAAAGGGGACTGACGGACGCGCTGGTTCCTACCCCACCCAACCCCTCGTCATGTGTACCTCTTCGTCTATTAAACTTACAGAGGTTAGCAGATGGCGTTAGACGCCAAAGCCCCACCCTTCCGTAGAGTCTTCACGCTGCTTTGAGGAACGTTTCTAAAACGAGGACGCTAAGGCCAGACAGATAAGTTATCTTACCCATTGCACTGCCGTTGAGAATTACTCCATGACAAGCGCTGTGTTAACTATGTATATTATGTCGTTGAATTCTTATAAAACGTTATGAGTAAAGTATAATTATGTCCAATTTAAAGACGCGGCACTGAAGCACGGAACTGCTAGACTTGTCCAGAGTAACACCATAAATGGCAGACTGTGGGCTTCTCAAGATCCATGTACCGAACGACTCAGCTAGACACTTTTGGAAAAAAAACCTGAGCTGTAGCTGAAAAAAAAAAAAAAGAAAGAAAATGTGTATCAGATGGTGTACTTTATAAAAGAGATAAAGTCTTGAATACAACACAATTCAAAACTCACATAATTCGAAGTGACAAAGGGTCGCTTTTCCCAAGCTAACGAAGATAACGTTGCCCTGCAGAATTACCAGTACAGCTTATGAATCGTTAGCTATGCTAGCTTTGCATTTATTTAATTCCTCATGAGTTTTTAATGCATGCTTTTCAAAGTTTGAGAAGAAATGGTATTTTAATGATTGTATTACAGCACTTCAAATTTATCTATTTCATGGCTAAGCGTGCTCTCTCTCTCTCTCTCTCTCTCTCTCTCTCTCTCTATATATATATATATATATATTCGGACCTAGAATGGATGAGAGAAGAGCACTATTTTGCTTAAGCTTTTCTGGTTAGATTTCGTTTTGGTTTTTTGAAATGCAAGCGTAACAGTGTCTTCTCTCAATACTGTTATTCTCTCAACTACTGTAAAAATAGTTCATTGCATAGATCCACACATGTTGATTGTGAGGTGTTGTATTAACCATCGTAAATGAAAAGAGCTGCCGTTCGGATGCTTCACACCATCTTTATAACTTCTCAGATCAAAGGTGCTCCCACTCCCTGCTCCTAGTTTAGGCAAATGTTTCAGTCCTTCCTATTCTATTTAGAAAACCAAGAGTCTGGCATACCAGGTGCCAGGTTTCTGGGAGAATTACACAAAATGCCCAGAAGGTTTCTAAGCAGAAGCTGTTATTCCCAAGAGTTTGGACATTATGGGGTAGAGTTAGGAGCTGGGGTTAGTTTTTTAACAGGACCGTTTCATGATAAAAGTAGATAAACTCAGCCAGGTTGTGCAAAAGGGATTAGAAGAGGTAAAGCCTAGACTTGAAAAGGGTAAAAACAAATGGGCACGCTAACTTTAATCTTCTAAAATTTAACTTGATATGTTAAAAATATCAAGTTAATGGGTAATCAATGTAAAATGATTAATCAGTTAATTTAGATTATTATTTTTTGCATAAGTATTTAAAATCCAGTGTATCTTTTTCACTTACAGCATATCTCAATTCACACTAGTCACATATCGAGTGTTCATTAGGCTGGCAACTGTCTTGGTGCCCAGTGGAGTTTTGAGCGCATAAACCACAGGGTATGGCGACTGGTGAAGTAGGGGGAGTGGCAGGGAAGAAGAGGGAAGAGTTAGAGCTCGTGCCATGGTTATGAAAGGGGCAGCGCACTGTGCTGCTTTCGGAAGATCGACATCTGGGCAGGTATTTAGGAAGATGCATTTAGTTTCAGACATGTCTAAGTAACAGAACTGGATGCTCATTGGAATTAAGGTTCAGACCTAGAGATGCAGAGATGGAAGAAACCTGGTCATCTTCCTGGCCCCACCCTTCCTGTGAATGATCCTCCTTGTTTGCTTCCTGCTGGATTCACAGTCCACCATCCACCACCGTCCATGTGAAAATAACATCTCAGGGCTGCCTCAGCCGGTTTTATTTTTTCCCAAGACAATACAGAAATCTGTATTTTTATATAAACTTATATTTATAGAAATCTCTATTTTATATAAACCTATATTTTTATGTAAAAATTTCAAATGTTGACAACTAATTCTTATTTTAAAAAAATACCTCATGGACCAAACTGAATACATCAGCTGGCTGGATGTGGTTTGTGCAGGGCCAGTTTATGACCTCTGTTAGAGGTGTAAACAGCCTCTTTGAGAGGCTCCACCCTCAAAAGAAAAATTCCCAGATGTCCATTCATATAAAGAGCCAAGGAAAAGGTTATAAATACATTCAGAGGTGATAAGTCCATTTAATGTCAGGCTGATTTTTCTTTGTTTACGTCCTAATGCTAGGTTCTGTGGGAGTGGAAACCCTTGATTTGAATGTTGGGTTTATGGGATCCTAATCCTTCCAAACAGAAATTTCACTGCCAAATAACAGAAGCAAAAGGTTCTAGAGGGGAGGAGGAGAACACAACACTTTACCACGATGGGAACAAGATTTTGGCTTTTTCTCCTTCTTCCAACTGAAATTCCTGTGTCTTTCTTTTCCCAGACAAAATATCCATTATTCCTAGGGAAATAGTCAGCAAAGTCTTGGGAGAATAAAGCTGGGCTCTGGGACTCAAACGTCCTTGGTAATACAAAATCACCGGCTACAGTTCAGCTCATGGGGAGACTTCCTGCTTGTGTAACAATCAGGTTGTCATTTAAAAATGATGATTAGGGCACTCACAGGACATTAACAGGGGAAGCTGGAAATGAGACATCCTGTCTGACGCAACTCTCATGTCACCCAATATAGTTGCCCATAATGTTCAACTGTCTATAATTAGAGTAACTACTAGGTGAGCAAATACCACTCCTGTCCTCTTCTCTTTATAAAACCTATTCTATTTTTATAAAATCAGGTCACAGGAAATAATCTCTTTTTTCTTTCCCAATGTGTTTGAACACTCAGAACCTGTGCTGAGAGAGTCAACCCTTAATGGACAAGCAGGTAGTACCTTGAAAAAAGGGCCCGGGGACAGTAGAGAATAGGTAAGTCTTGGGGGTGGGGGAGGGGGGTGGGTGATGTGTCACAAGGTGAAAAAAGCTCAAGGAGTCAGCCCGATAGTTCTAGAGTCAGAGGGGAGGGGTTGGACTGTGGGGTGATTTCGGGGAAAGGAGATGGTACCCTGAGATTGGCAAACAGGAAGTCCCTAGCCAGAGGTATGGCCGAACAGGCAGGCACATTCTGGCTTTTATGTTTCTAAGCATGGGCACAGTCCATGGGGAGAGCATGGCTGCAGTGAAGACACAGCCCCTGTTATGTGCCTTTGCTCCCCAAATGCAACCATTATTTCTCGTTTTATTGATTTACAAGAAGGGGAGGACAAAGGGCAAAAGCCAACAACCATTCTCACATTCTTTGATTTCTACATTTCCTCTCAAAAGTAAGAAACAGTGATATCTCACTGAAGAGTGAACTGGTGTCTTTGTCTTCATCCTTTCCCTACATCTGCCTTATTTTTGCTTCCAGAATAATTTCTAAAACCCCAAAGCAAATGATAAGTTTTCCACAAATACTTGGCGATCGGCTGATATTCATAAAGACAGTAGCTGTCCATCTCTGCGTTTGCAGACAGACCTTGAGCTAAGGATCTGTTATTCAAGACAACATAGAGAGGTTCAATCATGGAGTTTCTGTTTTCTGCGACATCTTAATTAAGGTCAGCTGAGGTTACAGAGAGGGTTCAGCCAATCGCCCTGACTTAAATTTTATAGTATAATTATAGGTGATAACTGAAAATGGAAAACAAAGTTTTACAGAAAGCTTGAATACATCTTTTCATTTAATGCTCCCTACATCTGTCCCGTTCAGCAGATTTTATCCCCAGCACGCAGCTCCATAAACCAAATTTGAGAGTTGTTGGGTAAGCAGCTACAGCCCGTAGGGCAGTCCGTGATGGATATGTAGTTTGCACTCAGGCCCCTCCACCGGGCTCCCAGTTCACCATTCCGTGCTGCCTCTCAGACTGCAGTGGCTCAAGGCTAGAAATAGAATTGGCGTCTTAACCGGTAGTTCATTCTATACAGGGACAGAGGCAAGGGGCGGAGAGAAAGAGGCAGCATTGTGCCAAGAGGCCGACAGGCCAAGTGCAAGGCAGAGGGCATGGAGTCTTTGCAGCTTTTCAAAGGGGACTAAAGCTTTGCGGTATCACTGGAAGTATTTGAAGACATCTTTTGCTCCCAAGCAAAGGGTTAACCTGCACATATGGGCCAGTTTGGTTAGTAAGTGGTGCCGTGCTGTACGACTCTGGGTTTCTAACTCATCTAGAGAAATGATGTAGGGAGTGGTATTCATTCCTCAGAATCCTTCACCTCTGGGGAGAAAGCGGGTCTAAATACCTTAAAGGGACTGGGGAGAGGGCGAAGAATCCCACAATTCTTGGTGAACAGTGCCATCTAGTGGCCCATGGTCTCTAGTTCCAGGTATTGGGTGGACCTCCGAGGAGAGGCGGGCTTGAGTGAGTTGGAGCTGGTCTGCTGGCCTGGAAGAAGAGCCCCCGAGGCTCTCTGTGTCTTCTCCTAAAACCTCTTTACTGTCTATACGTGGGAAACCCAGAGGCCTCCCTCACTACTTCCTCTGCTGGAGGAGAAGCTGGAGAGGGGGTTTCCATATTCATTCACTTGACAATTTTTTTTTTTATCAAGTGCCTCTTATTCTCTCACCATGGTTCCAGGTCCTGGGAATGCACCACGGGACAAAATAAATAAAAATTCCAGCCTACACGGGCAGAGAGACCATAAACAAGAAAAATAAAATGCAGAGTGTCTGGGACAGCAAGGAATGCTAAGGAGAAAAATACAGCAGTAAAGGGGGTGTTCTGAAATCTTGGGGAGAGCACGGATCTTAGATAGAGCGGGCGGGGCAGGCCTCACTGGAAGGCTTCATTTGAACGAAGACCTGAAGGGAACAGGTTATGCGACCACGTGAGGGGAAAGCGCTCTGAGCAGGAGGAGCACAGGTGCTCATGGAACACTGGAGGGAGAGGAGGGGGAGGGTACATAGGAAAGGAGGTCAGGCTGTAATGCTAGGGGCGGGAGTGACATTGTCACTTATATTTGAACAGAATCACTCCGGCAGCTGTGTTGAAAATCAGTTGAAGGTGTCTTGGAGGATTCACAGTTCTCTTTAGCGTGTTAAAAGCTCAACTTCATATTTACTTAACATCATTTAACAAGTACTTCCCAGGCTTATTTAGAACTTTGTCTTCCAGGATCACCCATAACTCCCGATCAGCAGACCGTTATGTTCCTGACGGTCATAAACAAAGCCAGCATGAGGCCAACAGAAAACAATGTTGTTCCCAAGGCCACACCACAGCTGCAAAATGACTAACGCCGAGTGACTAATTCCTTCTTGCCAATGCCTTCCCTAGACTCGATCCATTCCTTCTACCTCCTAAACAAAGATTTCTGGGCTACCCAATTATTCAACCACTCACTTCGCGACCAGCTCCAACCCTGACTTGATTCTTGTTTCTCATACCCTTCCCACCTTAGAGTCACTTAGCACAAATTCAGCCCCCCCACCACCACCTCTTACTGAGTCACCCCATGCGCCATCAGGCGTCCACATGCCCTTGCTGCAGTAAGTTTAAACTAACGTCGATTGAATGAGCCTGATGATCTTTACTTGCGGGTGTTTTCAGTCCCCATTGCTCCATAGGACTAAGTTTAAGAAAAGCTAGACCAAATGATTACTTCCTACTCTAAAATTCTGTGGGCGCATAGCTGAGACACCGTACCCCGCTGTAAATGTCCTGTGTTCCAATTGAAAAACAGTGTGTGGTGAACCAAAAGGGTGAGGACCGACTGTATTGTCAAACATTTTTAAAGTAGGAAGTGTGTGTTGTTTTCATAGGCCGCCTTTCATCTGTCTGGCCCCTCCTGATGTTAGCATTTTTGGCTAAACATTTGTGCAATGGGCCCTCTTGGCTTGATCAGAGTGCCATACCCTTCCCTCCTACCCTGGGCCTCCCTGAACTTTTTGGCAAGATACGGATGCCCAGAGAAAGGCCAGATTGGTTCTAGGCTAAACAGTGAACACTTCCTCAGCACGCCTGACTTGTGTGAGCGTGTGAGCAACGATGAGCCACAAAATCGGACTTGCAGCTTAGAAAGCTCATGAGGCAGCAGAGGTAGAGGCTATAGAAGAGAGATGGGGAGGTAGCGGCAGAGACCAGGTGGGAGGCTGGCACATCAGTCCAGGTTAGAAATGATGAGACCCGGACACAGATGATACCTGGGGGACGGAGGGAGAAGCTGTAGGACTCAGCGACCTATTAGACGGAGACATGAGGAAAGACAGGTCAGTGTGCCGCGTGTCTGCCAGTGGCTTCTTAGCGGAAATGAGGTAGTGTCATTGGTTACCCAGATTTCACTAGCTCTTGCCTCTACCTTCTGCGGGACATTCAGGTCCCTTCAATGCCTTCTCTGGCAACTGCTGGAAGCCCTGGCATGCAGACACCCGCTTTATTGGAAACGACCAAATGCATGTTTGTCCTCGCCAGTGGAGGGTGATGTCTCATTACCGCTAGGACTACAGTGTCCATTGTGACAACACCAATACTTTTTTCTGCCTTTATCGAAATGATCATTTTTGTTTTCTCCATTCTTAATGTGGGCACTTGACCCCTATGTCCCAGGCACTGGGCAGGTAGGTGGGATTGAGAGAGAGATCCAGAATCATTTGTGAGGAGGTAGTAGCTGAAGCCATGAGAGGAGGTGAGAGGTGATGGAAAATGTGTCACTTGGTGAAGAACTGGAATGAAATGTCCTGGTCGGTGTTTTGAGTATTCCTTTAATTCTAGGAACGCTGTCCCAAAGGATAGCGGCGTGCGTGCTGAGCCTGCTGCAGCGGCTGAAGTCGGCCCCCCATTTCTGATGCGTGAGAACCTCCGTTATAAATGGAAACGCAAACTGGCAAATGCTTGTTGGCGAAAACCAAATGCACCAGTTTGATCTGATTCCTATTATCCGCGTGATCTCCTGTTTTCCTTATTGATGGCAAATATGTGCGAGGAACGAAAAGCCGGCATGTCTTCCAAAAACATGACTGAGAGTTTTCTGATGGGGCCATGATTTATGTAGACTTTCCATTATTTCTCTGAGGTCAGAAATGTCCCTTGGCAGGTTTTTAATTTTTTTTATGGAAGTTTGGTTCCAGCGGCTCTTTAAGAGCCCATAGGAAAAATATCAAGTGGACAAGATCGATCTTAAAGTATTGAAAGTATCTATTTCTTAGGTCCATCCCTCTCTCTGTTTTGTCCCCAGCAATCTGTCCCCACCAGTGGCTGTTTGAGTTATCCTCTGTCTACGGATGATGCCTGTCTGACCTTACTCTCTGGAGTACTGCCAGCTTCTGACTCGCATTCCAGAACTTATCAACACTTGCACCTGCATTCCTGGTGGGTTCTTTCTCCTGAGCTCTTGAAAGAATACTGTTTTAGCAACTCCCAAGGACTGACAGGAGAGTTGTTTTTTTTTAAGAAGAGATTTAGCTTACACCAAGACAGGAATCAGTTATTTTGTCCCATCATTTTACACATTGACTATGTGCATGGCAGACTGTTATTTTCTGTCCTTCTTTTCTTCCAATCCATGAACATAGTATAGATTCTTAGGTCCTCTTGACCTAAGTGTGTAATTTGCCGTGACCACATAGCCCCCAGTTTCTTCCACTTCTGGGGTTCTTATAACATTAGCCTGTGTACTTCCTTCAAAGCAGTTATTATGACCTGAAACTATCTCCTTTGTTTATTGTTTATGTGTTTACTGTCTATTTTCTTCATCTAGAAAGTAAGGTTTATGAGGGCAGGGTCTCGTGTGTCTTCTCCCAGCATCTAAAATAATGCTTGAGCACATAATACCAGCCCATAAAATATTTGCTGTCTGACTTACGGAATCAAACACTTAAAATCGGACAAATATTAGCTTTCCATCAACTCATAAGTGTCATATTTTTTGCCTCTCTTGGAAAATGATGTCCAAATTTAGTATTAATATCAAATGTCAATTAACTGTAGAGTATTAGTGGCTCTTGAGGGGAGGCACTGTTTTACATTTTCTGAATCTCTTTAATGTCTGGCTTAATAGAAAGCAGCTGGATTCTCAAGGCTGCTTCTGCATTCAATCTGTGGTGATATAACACATCATACAGCCTTCAGAAAACCCCACTGTGCACCTGTGAGAGAATAGGAGTGATAAAAAGCAAAAGGCCTCTTAGTATTGTTTTGAAAATAATTTTGTCTGCGCAGATGCCCCAGAGGTTCTTGGGTAGACTCAGGCATCCTTGAAGCACATTCTGAGGACAAACGATGGCTACTAATGGGAAGAGATACTTTTCTTTGCCTTTAAACTTCATCACCTTTAAACACCATGTGTTTCTCTTCAACATCCTTCGCTTAGCTCAATATTAAAATATGTTTGTATTCCTCAAGACTATGTCATTGCCAAAGGTGGCCAAGATGTATAGCAAGTGTTGAGTGATGGAAAAGCAAACCAAAAGTTAGTAATTTGTTTTTGCTGCACTCAGACACATCCACACAAACACAAAAACAATAATTAAAACATGCGCCTTTACTGAGCATGCGTTAAAGGCTCCATATTTTCCAAAGATTATCTCTATTATTTATAACAACACTCCCGGGTAAGTATTATTAGTCTCATATCACAGACAAAGAAATAGAAACTCAGAAAACATGAACAATATATTCAAGGTCACCAAGCTAATAGTGATAGAGTGGTGACTATCACCCTCAAGTCTCTGCTACTCCAAAGACATGCACCTTTTACCACCCGACGCTAGATCACCACAACATGGCAGGGTGGGGGTTGGGAAACTAGACACAAGAGTCCACCGTACAAATTAACCTTGTTGTTTTGGGCAGATAAACCACGGAATCAAAATAATGTAGTTTTTTTGCCTCTCAGTGATAGGTACTAAAAAAAAACCTCAATGCATTTTTTTTTTCTGATTGAAAAGCAATACACCTACAACAAAAGGTCTAAGAAGAGCAAAATATCCATCAATAGAAGATAGGTTAATTGTGGTCAATCTTCAGATGGAATGCCATGTAGTCATTGAAAGAATAAGGCAGCTCCGTGGGTAGTGACACAGGACTCTCTCTGAGATATGTTGTTATACAAAAAAGGAAGCATAAGGCCTATTTCTATTAAAAATGCATGTGTGACTGCACGTGTAACTGGGTTCTCACATGAACTCAGTGGATGGACAAACAGGAGACTGCTTATTTTGCTATACTCACAATTACGTAATTACAGAAGTTATGGAATGGGCAAATCCCCTAAGATTTCGGGTCGTTCCGGAGAGTAGAAAATGTCTCTCTCAAAGCCAATTCAGAACCGCCGAGCTCCTCTTCCCTTCTTTCCCTCTTTTCCCACCTTCTCCTTTTCACTCCATCTCCATCTTCTCCTGAGCGGGAGCTGGGGGATGGGATTAACGGGAGAGCAGAGGGAGTCTTCATCAGTGACACCCTCGTGGTTCGTTCCTTCTTGCCTCGCTCTCTCTCACCCGTTAGGGCGGCTCTCCAGACGTCTCCAGAAGACTGTCTCTCTCATGGGTCTCATTTGCGCTTATTCAGAGACTTCTTATGGGAACTTCTGCACTGCCTGGTTCCTGATTTGGGTAACCTTTTGTGGCTTCCTTCCTCAGCTTCTTCCCCCAGTGCCCACCCACAGCCTCTTCTTTCTGTTACACCGGCAAGTGGCGGGTGGGACCCTCGGAGATGGCTCCAGCCTCGGTGACTCCTACAGCCTTTGTTACTCCTGGAGCTTAGGAATCCTCACCTTGCTGTGGCTGGGGGAGAGACTTCTCCAGTGCTGCCTCTCGCCCCTCTCCCTGCTGCTAAGGAGCAGGGAGAGGCTCTGTGTTCACAACCTTCCCTCCCACATTCCAGGGGACACAGGCCCAACTCCTAAGAGCTTTTCTGCCCTCACCGCTCAGACTCACAGGGTGGAGCCAACAAAGCTACCAACCAGGGCCGGAGATGTAATGTGCAGGAAAAAATGGAAACGCTGGTCCCTTTGTTCAAGGCACTCAAATATAAAGCTTTTTCTTAAAAGTATTTTCTTGCTATAAAATGTAATGGGGGTAAGAGAGATACATGCATTTCAAAATAAACTTACAAATTGCAAAAAATAACATTTTGGGGTCATAATTTTTAGACTCAGGCATCCTTCTATAATGCAATAATTTGTTAATGTGATATCTTGATTGATCATTAGGTTTTTCTGGCTCACTTTTCTGCAAATTCTTGAGGCCATTACATTTTATACTCTTAGTAACTGTATTTTAAATTGATGTAATTGAAAATGTCAGCTGCTCTTGGCAAACGTCAGATTGTATATAAGTTTTCATTTTGAGAAGGATTAATCTGAGGATACAAGTTTTGGTTTCTTGTATGAAACAAATTACAAGAGATCAGTGGAAACAAAAACATCATGCTACAAATTTACATTTAAGCTTAAATTCAGAGTTACACAGAACTGATTAGAATGAAGAGAAAGAACTGTTGATCTAGCTGCTGATTTATCTGTCAATCTGCCAATCAATTGCCCTCTCTCTCCTGGATGTGCATTGTTGATTTCTGGAACGATGGAGAGGCACTGGAAACAGTGGTTTCCAGGTTTCTTCTCATTCCCAGTGGCTTGGAGATTAGAGATAACGGGCTGGGAAGGTGCTTACTTTTTATTTGTATAATCTGCCCACTGTTCAGCATTTTAAACACAAGCATGTATTAGTTGTTCAATTTAAAAACTTGTTAACAGGAAAAGGAACTCTTCGAGAAAGAAATGCAATGTTGCCTCACAATCTCAGTATTCAGCTGCTCATTGGTAATGTCTTGATGGTCACTAATCTTTCTAAAACCATTAAATATATTTTAATATTTATTTTAAATTACACACAGCTATATATAGTTCAGCATCTTCAGTTCAGCTGAAAAATGTTAAGCCTGGAACATTTTCAAATTTGGAGCATTAAATTAGATCAACTCTTGTTTTTTCCTGGGCTGAGTTTTTGGAAAGGTCAGCTGTCATTTTTGTGGTTGTTTTTAAAAAGATGAGCTGTGCTTTCTAACGAATGAAGACGATGCCGAAGGAAGGTTTACTTCCTGCGTTGGACATCCCGTGCATGTGCCCGAGCTGAGGGCTGGGTGGCTTTGACAGCAGGGCCCCAGGGGCCTGCCTGATCTCCGGCTGCCTGATGTCACACATAGTGAGAAGGCTGGCAGCAGGCAGGCAGGGCTGCCTCCGGTCCTGTGATGAAAGATCAGAGCAGGATGTCAGGTGGCGCCTCTCACAGATCCCCATCAAGGTCTCTCAATCAGCTTATCAAACAAAAACCAGAGAACACCGACACTTAAAATCAAAACTCTTGATTTTTTTCCATTTGCTTATGTAATTAAAACATTTAAAATCTTTAAAAATTATAAAGTCAAAGTTGGATTTATTTCTACAATGAAAGGAAAGCATAACATTAAAATTAATTAATACATTTAATGCAATTTTAATACATTAACAGATAAAGGGAGAAGACATAATCTTCTCAGTAGACCTCATAGTGGATTGATAAATTTCAAATTCATTCATGGTAAAAATCATTAGCCAGCTGGGCGTAGAATAGGACTCCTTAACCAAATAGGAAGTATCTACCTAAAACTTCTACCAATAGCATACTCGTTGGAGAAACACAGCGAGAATTTCCTTGGAGTCAGGTCTGTGTGCCATGTGTCTCTACAGAGCAGTTAAATAGGCGACTTAAGTCTTCATCTGTCAATAAAATTTCAAGAAACATAATATTGAGTAAATAAAGGAGGCAGAAGGATGTGCAGAGGGTGAAATATTTCCTCTAAGTCTTGTTTTAGCTTCAGCTCAGACAGTTTGATACACATTCTCTTCATTGCTAAGGTCTAAATATTTTCTAATACATGTGTATATATACATATATAGGTATGTATGTGTGTGTGTGTATATATATATATATTTGAAGGAATATTTAAAATTTATAAACATATCAAGTTTGTTATTATTGATATATTTAAAGTTGATTTCAAATTTTAGAGAACATGGTGGTGTGACATTGATTTGGGGGTTGCTTGATTTTATTTGACTCCTACCTCTCAGCCTAATGCATACATATGTGTATGTGTGTGTGTGTGCACATGTGTGTGGCCTGGTCAATTCTGATAAGCCTTCTATAGTGTTTAAAAATAATGGAAGTCCACTAATTGTTGGGTGCTGAGCTCTCTGCATATAGCCATTAGATCGAATTTTTAAATTAAATTGTTAAAAACTTGGATTTTCTTGGTAATATTTTGGGCTGCTTAATCAAACAAATACTAGGAGATAGTAGGTTAAAAATCACTCACTATGGCCGTGAATTGTCACATTCTATTTAGCAATACCAGGTATTTGTAGCTGGAAGGATTTCAGGATATCTAGTCTGTCACGTTGGAGGTAGTAGAAGTCTCCATTTTTCACTTTCTTAATTGTAAGAGATATTTTTTTGGAATAGATAATATGTGCACAAGTTCAAAATTCAAAAGTACTGAAAGGTATATAGAAAATAAGTCTCGGCCCTTCCTCTGGGCTCTGCCCACCCCGCTTCCCTCCCTGGGGGCAACCACTGTTATCAGTTTCTTACGAACCTTTCCAGAAATTGCCTGCCTGTCCATCTGTCTGTCTGCCTCTCTCCTTTTCTTCTTTTTCAACACAGA
The DNA here is from genome assembly GCF_014176215.1 of Rousettus aegyptiacus. Taxonomy (NCBI): domain Eukaryota; kingdom Metazoa; phylum Chordata; class Mammalia; order Chiroptera; family Pteropodidae; genus Rousettus; species Rousettus aegyptiacus. The sequence continues at coordinate 106,582,325 of NW_023416309.1, forward strand.
TGTTAACACACCACATAGACTATTCTTGGTTCTCTACCTTGTTTTTCATCCTTTAGAGACGTTCAGTGGAAAATCTCACCACATTAGAACATGTAGTGTTGGTTCATCTTTTGAAAGGCTGAATTTTCCATTGTGAGGAAAAAATATATAAACTATATCTTCATATATTATATATCATTATGTATTATATATTATTATATAATACATAATGACATAATATTATATGTCTTTATATGTTATACATATATTATTTAACCACCCCATGTTAATGGATATTCGTAGTGTTTCTAGTGAATGTTCTTGCACTTCTATCATCCTTGAGTGTATCTGAAGAAAGAAATTTCTATGATAGGTCAGAGGGATGAGTATTTTTTTTTTCTGGATGGATAGCCAATTGTCTCAATATAATTTACTACGTAATTCATTTCCCCCTCATCTATTTTAAATGCCATCTTCATCATAAGTGAAATTTCGATATACATGTGAGTCTACTTTGGTACTTCCTGCTCTGAACCCCTGATTTGTATGTGCACACGCATACAAATATATTACGAAGCATGTGCATGCGCCATGCTTCGTAATATATTTGTAGCTGGAGGGGCAGTGCTTCCTCATTAGTTTCTAGACTGTTCACAATTACACATTTTTTTCCCTTCGAGCCTTGGAATTAAGTCATTTGCTTTTGCAAAAACAAAATCAGGCAAAGCATAAAACAAACAAAAATATGAAACTTTGTATATTTTATTAAATTTATGAACTTATTTCAGGGACGTCGACACTGTTGTTTTGAAATGCTGTGCCTTTCCATTTGTTCGAATCTTCTTTTGCATCCTTGAGTGGCGTTTCTAGTTTTCCCACGTGGATCTGGCATGCTTCCTGCTAAGTGTATTTATTCGTATCTATGTCACATTGCTTCATGTATTTTCAGGCCATGTGGTTAGGTATATACAAGTGCAGAATTTTTATATCTTCCCAGGAAATTTCTCCTTTGTCATTATGTAATATCTTTATTTCTAATACTGTTTTGTCTTAGATACTGTTTCACTGCCAATATAAATATGGCTATAGTTTTGGCAAATATTTTTCTAATATCTCTTTTCCCATTTTTGCTTTTAACTTTTCACTGTAATTTTAGGTGTACCTCTTTTTTTTTTCTTTTAAATATTATTGACATATAATGTTATATTAGTTTCAGATGTACAACATAATGATTTGTTATTCGTATGTACTGTGAAATGATCACCACAATCAGTCTAGTTAACATCCAGCACTACACCTAGTTACATTTCTGTGTGTGTAATGAGAACTTTTAAGATCCAATCTCTTAACAACTTTCCAATGTGCAATGTGGTATTATTAACTATATCATCATGCTGTATATCACATCCCCAGCATTTATTATTTTATAATTGGAAGTTTATACGTTTCGATCCCCTTCACTCATTTTGCCCACCCTGCGCCCTCTGCTTCTGACCACTACCAATCTGTTCTCTGTATTGACGAATTTATTGTTTTCTTTTTCTTTCTTTTTCAAGATGCCACATATAAGTAAGATCATACGGTATTTGTGGTATTTGTCTTTCTCTTTCTTATTTAGCATAGTGGCCTCAAGTTTCATCTGTGATGTCACAAATGGCAAGATGTCTTTTCTTTGGCTGAATAATATTCCATTGTATGTGTACGCACACGCATACACGCGCACGTGCACACACACACACACATATTTTCTTTATCCATGGACGCTGAGGTCGCTTCCATGCCTTGGCTATTGTTAATAATGTTGCAATAACAGAAATGTAGGTTTTTTTGAGTTAGCGATTTTGTTTTCTAGGTAAATACCCAGAAGCTGACTTGATGGATCATATGATAGTTCTATATTTAATTTTTGGGGGAACCTCTATACTGTTTTCCACAGTGGCTGCACCAATTTACCCAAGAGATATCATTATCCTGGGACTTTTTAAAAATGTTTATTTCTCAGTTTGAAGGTTCCCAGACAACCCAGCTTATGATATACTTGAAGCCTAAACCCACTCGCAATGCAGGCTGAAAGTTTTAGTTCTTCAGGGGAGAGTGTCTGTCTTACCCATGACTCAGAAGACGTAGAAAAGCACCCTTGTCTTCTTGAGCTGTTGGGTAGTTTCCTACCTGTTTCCTGTGGTGGTAGAACTTCAAAGACCTCGGTTTTATGTGGGGTTGTAGTTTCAACTTCCTGCCTCATGTGGGTCCAAAGCTCCATCTCCTATGTCTACATAGGCAATAAATCTCAGCCTGTCATTTGCCTAGTCTAACAGCCATGTCTCTGCCTCCAGGTGCATCGGCTCACGTTCTTACAAGTCTAGTTTTCAGCCCCCTTTTTGTTTGTGCTTTTTTATTTGCCATGTTTGCCTTGGCCATGTTTTTGGCTCCCGAGGTTTCCCTTTCTTCCTTGAAAGCTTAGTTATGCATTAAAAATATTGTTATATTTAACTTGAATTTTCTGAGCGATGATAACCAGACATTTTCCTCTTTATTACAGACACTATATATTATAGACACTTGACAGTTACTCATCTATCTAGCTGTTCATTCATTCATTCATGTGGTATTACTTAAGCACCTAATATGTGCTGGATACTGGTGATACAAAGACGACTGGAACTTATGAAAACCAGGGGTACCACACACACACACACACACGGCACAAATGATAACTCCGTGAGGTCCTGGGTAGGTTAATTAGCTTGACTGAGGTGATCATTACATCAGATATGCTTGCATCAAAATACTACGTTGTACGTCTTACATCTATACGATTTTTAATTTGTCAGTCATACCTCTCCCCCAATAAAGCTGGGAGGAAAATCCAGTGGAAGGTGGAGTTGACAAGAAAACTTCTGGGATGGGATGGAATTGAAGCCGAGCTGCGAAGATGAAGGGAAGGGAGACTGAGGTGCTAGGCATGGCTATGGGCGAGGCACAGAATGGAAGAGAAACTCTGCCTTCAAAGAAAGCCAGAGACTAGGAAATGGTTCACGACCGTGTAGCAAGTGCTGTGTGCTGCAGGGGGAAGGCACAGGCTACTGGAGGGTACAGAGAGGTCAAGGGGAGAAGTTTGAGCCTGATTGTGAAAGGTGAGTGCAGTTAGCAGGATGCAGCCATAAGGCAAGAGGCCGGCAGTTTTGACTGCTTGCAAGTTAAAACTTCCGTATAAAAATACTAGCAACTGATATTTATCGAGCATTTACAATTCACCAGCTGTAGTTGTTGTTGTTGTTGTTGTTGTTGTTAAGATGCCCTTTATCAGACTGAGGAAGCTCTATCTGGGCCAGTTTTGAAAGCTCACTGCACTTATCCTGAAAGGGTTAATAAAACAGAATGGTGTCCTCCGCAATAAGCAGAAAGCAATCAGAGTCTAGGTGAGGCCTCGGATCCTGGGGACCATCCAAAGTAAGACAGTGTCCCTGTATTTGTCACGAAAATCAATGTGATGATTTCCTGCACAGTGTTAAATTTTATTGTTCAAAGCAGTTATATTTGCTCCCTTCACTTTAAAATAAGTATATTTCCTACCATAATAGCAAAGCACTATCAAACTAGCAGTCTAGTAGAATACCTGAGAATATATAAAGACATCTCAGATGTATCTGTTTTACCTAGGACTCGAAGAACAATCTAAACTTTTTCGATTTGTCGAATTCAAGGGCAGACAGTGGGCTGCCTTTCTGCTCATTAGATGATTTCACCCACCAAATCACCTTGGAAGAATCCTGAAAAGAGCATCAGTTGGTGCGCAGTGCTATTTGTTTAGAATTAAATTAAGTTTAACAGAGATGGAGACCGGGAGACAACGACTGACTTTGCCTCCACAAAGGGCTGAGTGTCGAGTGACCTCTAAAACTAGCTGTTGCCGAAAATTATCTTAGACCTCGGAGTTACTCCAAGTCCCTGGACTGTATCGTAATAATGCAGTGATAGGTTTGCTTTGTAAAAAGAGAGAGGGCGGACTAGGGGGGAGAAGGCATCTGTCGCTTCTAGTGAGTTAAGCCTTCTAAAAATATTCCTCTTTTAGTGACCACTTGTTAGTTTGACCCTTTGTTCTTTTACTCTGGAAATAGAAACTTCTCAAGTCCCCACCTCTCTCCCTGTGTCTGCGAAATCGTGATAATACCTGAACCACAGAGGCAGAGACTTCATTTTGCAGCCACGGCTTTTGGGCACGAGGGGTTGTGGTGGATAAAAGAGGAAACATTCCAATTAATCTCGCAAAGGCTGAAGAAGTATATTTTCTTCATTTAAAATATTGTATTCTTTTCAATGATTCTAAAGAAACATACTTTGAGCTCAGCGATCAAGTTCCACCGTCCGTACCACGTTTAGTGATTCAGTGAGCTGTTGATTGATCACTATGAAAGAAAGCATTCTTTTGGGAACCAGCCAACTTTGCAATCAATTTCACATCAGTCAGACCAATGTCTGGAGTAGGCAGAGAAGACCTCAGGAGATTTTTTAAATGCCTGTGTGATTATGGAGTCTTGAAAGCACAGTCAGGGGACTGTCCTATGAGAATCATTGGGCCGAAGTCAGGAGGCACCAGCTTTTGATTATAAGGAGATTCTTGTTTTTCTTTCTCTTTCCCTCTCTCTTTCTCTTCCTCTCTGCCTTCTCCTGTTCCTCCTCCTCCTTGTTTTTCTTTTTCTTTTAAATAAGCTTTCTCTTTTCTTCTTCAGATTATGAGAATAAATCATGCTCACTCTAGAATAAATCATGCTCACTCTAGAGAGCAGTGACGTGGACGGCTGTGCCCTTGCGCTAGAACCAAACTCGAGTTTGAAATCTGGTTCCATCGCCGACCAGCTGTGTTACCTTGCAGAAGTCACTTACCTGGTACACCTCAGTTACCCGAGTGTTAATGGGTATACTAATGCTAGTTACCTCCCAGAGCTGGTGTGGTGTGGATTTCATAAGACATTTGTTCACACACATATGGGCCAGGTATATAGTGAGAGTTCAAAATACTGTTTCATTAATAATAATAATAATAATAATAATAATAAAACAGGAAAAATATATAACTAAAGCTACCTATAATTCAAAATTTACCTCCAGGTACACTTTTACATTCTCAAGTTTTCCAATGAAGGCTACCAAATTAGTTAATATTTATTTAGCCTGATGCCATGCTATGTAATGAGAGGTATATAGTTAAAGTCGACATTTTCTGACTTCCTTCTGGCTAATAATCTTTCTAGTATTCCTCCATTCATCATTGACTCGTGCAAAGATAATTTTCACACCTTTTAAATGCCAGACACTGTTCTAGGAATTGGAGGCATGATAGTGAACAAAACAAAAAACTTGCTCTCATGAAGCTTACATTTCTGAGAGAGAGAGAGAGAGAGAGAGAGAATAAACAAACTAGTAAACTAAATCTAATATGCAGAAGGTGCTCCATGTGGAGTGAGTGAGAGCATGATGTGTGCTGCTGGAGGTGGGCAGAAAGTTTGAAATAAGACGTCAGAGGGCATTAAGCACAGACCCGAAGGTGGGGCGGCAAGCCCTGAGCCCATCTGGGGAAGGTGGTGTTTCAGGTGGAGGTGGCCTGGACTTGCTTGAGCAACAGCATGGATGTCAGCGTGGCTGGAGGACAGTAGAGGGGCCAAGATCAGAGGCGGGTGACGGCCAGACCATAGGGGCCTGTAGGCCACTGCCGGTCTTGCTCGCCCATTTACAACCTCATCGGCCTGCAATCTCCTTTGACCTCTGAAACGCAAGAGGACTGACACGTGTCCTTCCTTGGCAGAAGCTTGAAGAGCCAGCATGTGCTGTTCTAACATTTCTTTCTCCCTCTCACAATGTTCTAGAAAGATGTCACTTTGAAACTCGAGGTCTGCTGTGAAGACAATATGGAACCACATTTCAGGCCACCTGATGGATATGCAATGTGAGTGAGAAATACACTTTCAGATGGCTGTTTTGTCCAGCCTGTTTCTGAATTGGACTTGTCTTGCAGCTGTATTTGCATAGTACTTTAAATAATATTTTTTAAAGTTAAATTGTTCACATGAAAAAAAAAAAAAAACTAAGTGAGAGGAAGCTCTTGGAATAGCCGAATCCTCCCCTGTCCGCTCCCTGCTCTTCTGCAGCCAGACTCCGGAGGGGCCACCACCTCCTTTGTAGCAATAGCCGTCCCATTTGTCTCCCTGCCAAACTTATCTCCACGCTGATGCCAAAGCAATGTTTCAACATGCAAATTTAATAATGTCTATTCCCTATTTAAAGCCTGTTAGTGGAAAAGTACAAAAATACATAGAGGGTCTGAAAAGATTGAGCATCAAAAATATTGAAAGGAAATTTTTCACAATGTTACGTGATAGTTTCTGGGTGGTAGGATTGTGGATGATTTTAATTTTCTTTTTAGTACTTTTCTATATTAGAAAGGTAGGGGAAAAAAACCCCACATAATCAAAAAAAAAAAAGCCTCTTACTGACTCCCAATTTTTAGTTGTAGCAGATTAAGAAGGCCGAGGACCTTTGACAGTCCCTCCATTGACAGATCAAGTTCAATGCCCTTCTCTTTGGATCTGGGCTGGCTGAAGTCATTTGCTTGGCCAAGAGAATGTGGCAGGAATGACATTCTGGGACTTTAAGCTTAGGTCATAAAAAGCTATGCAGCTTTTACCGGGCTTTCTTGGGACACTCTCTGGGAGCTGTGGGCCATCATGGAGGTAGCCCGGCACCTTGAGGTGTCCATACTCCAAGTGCAGCGGGGTCCAGTCCTTCAGTCTGCCCCACGGCAGCAGACATGTGAGTGAAGCCATCTGAATCCTTTAGACCAGCCCATCTGTCAGCTGAATACCACCCAGTGACCTCAGTCAACACGGCATCATGCAAAAGAGTCACCCGGCTGAGTTCTGACAAAGTTCCTGATCCACAAAATCATGAGATAGAATGATTGTTGCTTTAAGTGTTCAGTTAATTTGTTAGGTGGTGTAGATAGCTGTGTATTAGTTTCCTATTGCTGCTGTAACAAATTTTCACAAACTTAGTGCCTGAAAGGAACACAGGTTTATTATCTGGAGTTCTGGAGGCCTGGAATGGATCCCACAGGCTAAACCCAAGGTGTTAGCAGGGCTGCATTTCCTCTGGAAGCTCCAGGAAGCATTCCCTTTCTTGCTGTTCATACTCTGGAAGCTGTCCACAGTCCCCGACTTGCGGCTCCCTTTTATCTTTCAAGCCAGCAGTGGCTGGTCAAGTCCTTCTCTCATGGTCTCTCTCTGAACCTGGCTCTTCTGCCTCCCTCTTCCACATTTAAGGGCCCTTGCAATTATGTTGGACCCACGCAGATAATCCGGGGGGATCTCCTTATCTTAAGGTCATCTGATCAGCAACCCCCTTCTGCCAAGTAATGTGTCATGCTTCCGGGGGAGTAGGATTGGGCCTTTTGGAGCGGGGACATCACTCTGCTGACTAGAGTCTGTGAGCTCTTACAGTACAGAGGCTGTGAATTACCTGTGACTCTCCAAGGTATAGCAGAAATAGGCACCTAATGACAAGTATCCTGGGATACAGAGCTATGAATAAGATGGGCGTATACTCCAGAGCAGGGGGCAGCAAACTATGGTCCCCCGACTTTTTGTGGTACAGCTCACAAGCTAAGAATGAGTTTTACGATTTCAAGTGGTTTTAAAAAATTCAAAAGAATAATATTTCGTGACATGCGAAAATCACAGGAGCTTCAATTTTAAGTGTCTCTAAACAGAATGTTATTGGAACGAAGCCATGCCCACTCACTTGTGCATCATCAATAGCTGCTTTCTCGTTATATTAGTGGAGCCGAGGACTTGTGACGGAGACCATGCGGCTGCAAAGTCTAGAACAATGACCGCTTAGCCCTTTACAGAAGAAATTGCTGGCCCCCGCTCTAGACGTGCCACGTGCAGTAGAGTTTTCGCGATAGTGGAAATGCCCTCCCTCACACGTGGTGGTCACTAGCCACGTGTGGCACTTGAAGCGAGGCTAGTGACACTGAAGAACTGACTTATGCTTTGTGTGATTATAACTGATTTCGATTTAAAGAGCCACCTGTGACTAGCGACTACTGCATGGGACAGCTCAGCGCTAGGAGGAGAGGTGGCGATTATGAAGATGCTGACGGTGATGTGATGATAGTTTCACCACGTGTCAGGAGCTGTGCTTAGAGAGCAAGGATGATGCTCTTACAATTTTTTGGTTTCCTTCCTTCCTTCCTTCCTTCCTTCCTTCCTTCCTTCCTTCCTTCCTTTCTTTCTTTCTTTCTTTCTTTCTTTCTTTACAGAAGAAAAAATGGAAGCTTAGAGAGATTAAATGACTCGCCTAAGGTCACATAGTTTAGTGAATAGCAAAGGTGGAATCCAGGTAGACTAACTCCAGAGCTGTCACTCTCACATGAGACTCTCCTGCTTCAGTAAAATAAGACATATATATACACACAGAATTATACTATATAACAGAATGCGATGAGTGCTATGGAAGAAGTGAAAACAAGGTCGAGAAATGAAGGAAGAACAACTGACCAGGGAGGGAAGAGACATCTTCATGGGTGCCAAACCACTTAAGCTGGGCTGTGGCATTTGGGCAGGATTTTGACAGATAGCTATGTGCTGGTACGCATGGAGGACGCGATGTCCCAGACAAGGTGTGGTGTTGGGAAGGTGGACGAGGCGTTGATGGATTGAAGAGCAAGCCGGTTCGAAAACCCACGTGAGAACCTCATTAGCCAAGGACCACACAAGTTTTCCTGACAGATGGCTGCACTTCCTCTTTTCTATCAATAGCAGCTATGTAAATGACCATGTCTCCCTTTTTGCTTTGACTGGAAGTGTAGCGTCAAACTCGAGCTTCACTGTAGCAACAGTAGGAAAACATTACAGCTTGAATATTTGTGTTTCAATATTCTCCCTTCTCCCCCGTGCCCCCCCCATCCAAGCTTGACTTCTGCTCTTTTTTGTGTTTTCTCTGATCTTAATTAACATTTATTCTTATTCACATTTTAATGTAATTTTATTATATGCTTATTTATTGCAATGCTCCTTCAGTCCCTTTGTAAATGTGTCTGGGTGTTCGTAACAAAATAGGTTCAAGCTAGGTGGGGATCTAGGGAGGATGCAAGAGGATATGTCCGAAGAGATAAGAGGTCAGTCCGAAAAGATAAGTCGGTGGCAGGCACTGCACAGGGAGGCTCAGGCAGTTGGGCGGCTGTTTCTGCCTGGAAGAAGCATCCGCGAGCCAGCCAGGTGCATTCCCATGCTCTTTCCTCCGCAGCCTTGGCTGGGATCCTGGCAGCTCCCCACTCAGTTGTTGGAAACCTGGCAGTTGACCCTACTTCCATCCCATGCCGCTGCCCCCTTGCTTCCTGGACTGGCTCTGGTGTCCGTTGGTGTCTTCTCCGAGTGTTAATTCCCAAACATCCTCTGTTTCGGTCTTGTTGTTGGCATCAGAGAACACGCTGGCATCCTATAATCTTTCTAAAGCATACCCTGATCAGGCTCTTCTTCTCCTTGAAGGTCTTTAGTTGCTCTCAGGTAAAAGGTCAAGTTCATGAGCTTGGCTCAAAGTCATAGTTCACACCTCAGATCTACCTCTTCTTAGCTATATGACTTTGGGCAAGTTATTAAACTTCTCTGTGCCCCAAGTGCCTCACCTGTAAAATGAGAATAACAATAGTCCCTACTACAGAAGGTGCTGGTGAGGATTAGCTGCATTAACATACGTAAAACATGAGAACGGCTCCTGGCACAAAGCACATGCCGTGAGATGAATTCGTCAAACTCATCTTTTGCCAGTCCCCCTCACGCCGTTTCTGGTTCCCAAATGCCCTCCAGCCCGTTCCCTCTTACCTTTAGGTGTTCCTCCCCACACCAATCCCTTCACCAACCCTTCCTCTTTCTTATGTCAGCTGAGATGCCACCTCCTCTGGGAAGCCATCCCTGACTACTCTTCCCCTCCCTCCCGCATGTGAATTTTTGTGTCTCCCCCAGAGACCAGGGACCATGTGTGCCTCACTCTTGTAGGAATTGTCACAGTTTTTGGTGGAGTAGGTACCCATTAAGTCATTGTTGAATAAATGGATGACTGCCTTGGTCAACCTGCAGTATATTGGAGACAAAAAATGTATGTGTTAGAATGATGCAAATCTGAAATAAGGTGATGTAAAGTTCCAGTCACATAATTTTAAAGCTGGGGTGAATGCTAAACTGTTTACACTATTGCCACTTGGGGGCGCCACTTTAGTAACCAACAATACCTGCAGGCCTTCTTTGGGGTCTTAAATTCCCCGGGGGGTTCAGGACATTGTGCTTTGCATAACAAGATGCTAGCACCTTATGTACCAGACTAGGACTGAAGGATTCATGGGTGGTAGGAAAATGGGGAAGAGCAGGGGAATGCTGAGACAGGAACTTGGACTGTACCAAGGGGATTTGAAGATGAGAAGTTTCTATGAGAACTTTGGGGGTGTGTGAGTTGGGAGCATGACCAGGAGCTAGCTGAAAATCCGGAATGCCAAACTCAGTTCAGAGGGCAGGGGTGTCGTGGAGGCAGGACCAGGGGAAAGGAGAGAGACGTCAGTAGATAAGACCAATTTAGCAACTTGGGATGAGGGAACACTCAGAAAGGGACACCGGATTCCATCGCGGGATCCAACTCTAGGAGCAGACAGGGCTGGGGCGGTATGCCAGGGGTCAGTGCAGAAGGGCCAGCCAAAAGAGCTGCTCAGCAATAACCATCATTAAGACCTATAGATGTTTATTTCAAAGTGGAAAAGGCATATAGCAGGTGTCCCCAACCCCTAGGCCACTGACCGGACCGGTACCAGTCTGTGGCCTGTTAGGACCCAGGCCTCACAGCAGGAGATGAGTGGCCAGCAAGCAAGCGAAGCTTTATCTGTATCTGCAGCTGCTCCCCAGAGCTAGCATCACAGCCTAAGCTCCACGTCAGATCATCTGGCATCAGATTCTCATCGGAGCACCGGTCCCTGGTGCAAAAAAGGTTGGGGACCGCTGGCATGTAGCATTTCTCAGTGTAGGTGTTAATTTTTCTACATTTTTCTTCAAGTTACAGAGGAGAATTTTTTGCGTTGGTCCTCTACACAGAATGAGATAGCTGCTAATGAGAGCCCCTGCTCTGGGCTGCATGGTGTGCATGGACCAGAGTTGGTCAAAGTGTGACTGGTGAGACTGGACTCTCCAAGCACTTGTGACCTGTGACTGGGTCATCATGGGCACAAGTCTCCTGGTCCTCCCTTCCCGGATGACTATGAAGACTATGCATTAACTAACAGGTCATTTCCTAATTATCCCAACAGGAGCCAAGAGACTTTTATACCATTATTTTCCAGGACAGATAATGGACTTAGGTCAGTCAGAGTTCTTATATATAAGCAAAGAAACAAACCCTAGACGACCTAAGTAGAAACAGAATTTATTGACGTATAGTGGGGTAACTCACAGAACTTCTGGGAAGGTGTGAGAACCAGGCTGGGGGAATGTGCCGACTGGGGGTGACCTCAAAAGCATGTCACAGAAGTGGCTGGGTAAGGGCACACCATTCAGGATTTGCCCCATGCGATGTGGGTGGATAAGCAGTCAGTGAAAACGATGCAGCCTTGACATTCTGTATATTTTCCGTGTGTCTTTCAACATAAGTTTCAAATGAGCATTAAGCAGCATGACAGCTTTGTGATTACTTACTCTCTAGTCTCCTGCCGGCTGGTCCTTGCAAATGTGTAGAAACGGCTCCAAGCATATGTCCCCTTTTCTGGCAGATCAGAAGTGTCATCTTGGTTTTCCAGTATCCCACCTGTGCTGTGACTTGCCTTGACTCTTCTTTTCTCACGCCATCTCTTCGTAGCATCTGTCTCCTTCTTGAAACAATTGCTTCTCTTGTCTTTTGTGACCCCTATTCTCTCCTGGTTTGCTGCCTGCTTTGTGAATGTACCTTCTGGGTCCTCTTCATCCCTTTATCCTCTCATTCTTGGCCTTTCTCATACCACCTCCTTTTATCCCTTCTTCTCTCAAAGCCCTCTACTGGGATGGATTTCAATTTATTACCAGAGCATTGTAATTAATCAGTTAATTTCAAAGCCCTTGGCTCTCTTCTAAACTCCCAACCAGCAAGCAACTGGAAAGCCCTCACAGATGTCCCATGGCCCCTCAAATTAAAAATATTCCACACTGAACCTGGTTCCACCCCATCTATCCCCGCTGCTCCACCTCTGTTCTCTGACTAAGTGAACTAGAGTAGCATTAATTCATTGTCCAAGTCCCAGGCATCATCCTTGAGTCCCCTCTCCTTTGTATTCTCCACATCAGTCCCTAGATTCTGTCACTCCTATTCTTTAATATCTCTGAAATCTGTCTGGATCTATTCACCTGCATCAGAACCTTTTGTTCCCCCAGTTTAAGCCATCACCACCCCTCACCTGTATCACTGCAACAAACTCCTAACAAGTGTCCTTGCTCCGGGCTCCCTCACACTGCCTACTTTTGTCCTTGCTCCATTATGGGCAGAATGATGAAGTATCTACTTGGCTGCATCTCTTCCCTGCATGCAACGGAAGCCCAGTGGCTCTACGAAGAAAATTCAAACTTCTAAGGCAGGTTTGACAAACTGTGGCTTGTGGGTCGACGCTGGCCTACCACTTCTTCTTGTACAGCCTGCTAGCTAAGAATAATTCTTACATTTTTAATTGTTGAAAAAAATCAAAAGATTATGATGTGAAAATTATATGGACTTCATCGAAAACATACAAAGAAGTTGTCAAACTCGACAAGAAAACAAACAACTCAGTGAAAAAAATGGGCAAAGGACACCTCACCAAAGAAGATAGAGTAGTGGCAAATAAACATATAAAAAGATGCTCAACATCATATGCTATTAAGGGATTGCAAATTAAAACAGCAATGAGCTACCACGGCACACCTAATAGAATGTCTAAAATCCAAAATACTGACAACACTTAATGCTGGTGAGGATGTGGAGCAATGGGAACAGTCATTCATTGCTGGTGGGAATGCAAAATGGTACAGCCCCTCTGGAAGACAGTTTGGCAGCATCTTACCAAACTAAACATATTCTTGCCACAGGATCCAGCAATTGTGCTGCTTGGTAGTTACCCAAGTGAGCTAAAAACTTCAGTTCACGTGAAAACGTGCATATGAATGTTTATAGAAGCTTTATTCATAATTGCCAAAACTTGAAAGTAACAAAGATGTCCCTCGAGAGGTGAATGGGTTAATAAATGGTGGCACATCCAGACAATGGGCTGTTATTCAGCACTATAGAGAAATGAGCTATCAAGTCATGAAAGGATAGGGAAGAACCTTAAACACATGATGCTAAGTGAAGGAAACCAGTCTGAAAGGCTGTATACCGTGTGATTCCAACTATATGACGTTCTGGAAAAGGCAGCTCTGGAGAGAGTAAAATGATCTGTGGTCGGCAGCAGCTGGCGGAAGAAAGGGAGGGCTAAATGATGGAACAGGGTGGATTTTTAAGCAGTGAAACTATTCTATGTAAAAGTATTCTGTGTGATACCGTAATAGTAAATACTTGTCGTTATACATTTGTCAAAAACCATAGAATGTACAGCACCAAGGGCGACCCCTGACATAAACTATGGACTTTAGTTAATAATAAGGCATCAATATTGGCTCACCAATTGTAACGAATGTACCACACTGATACCAAATACTAATAGGGGAAACTGGATGATGGATAGGGGTAGGGTGGTGCCTTGGAACTCTCTATTTTCTGCTCAATTTTTTTGCAGACTTAAAACTGCTAAAAAAAAAAAAAAGGTCTATGAATCGAAAAGAAAAATTACATCGCTTTCAAATTTCAGTGTTATTAAAGTTTTACTGGGACACATCCACACCTTTCATTTACGTATTGTCTACGGTGGCTTTTATGCTTTAACTGCTGAGTTGAGGAGTTGCCACAGTGACCAGATGCCCAGAGAAGCCTAAAGCATTTGCTACTTGGCCCTTTACAGAAAAGAACGTGCAGACCCCTGGCCTAAGGCACATCCAGCTCTTCTGCATCAGCCCATTGCTCACATCCAGCCTCACGCTGCCGTCTCCCATCTTATCCTTGTTCAGCAATCCCGAACCTTTTTCTCTAAAAACCCGTGCTCTTGCCCATCCGTTTCCTCCGCCGGAAAGGCTGGGCAGGACTCGCTGGTTTCCACTGTGTCCCAGCCCCGCTGTTGGGTGGCCTTCCCTGACCTCCAGGTCTGAATGAGGTGCCCCGTCATTGCTCCTCGACCCCCTCCCTCCTAGTTCAGCCTTTATCTGAAAAGCAGCAGGTTCTTGCTGGTCCCCTGAGACCATGAGCTTTTGAGGGTGGGGCCATGGCTCTTCACCTCTGCATCTCTGGCACCCTGCTCAGAAACATTTAAAAAGGCTTCTGGACCTGGTGTCCATGTGTGGAACAGCTTCATGATCTGCGAGCATGCTGAAACAGGACGATGAATGTCATATATGTGCCCGCTTGTGCATATTTTATGGGGAGAAAGCCCATTATTTTCATGAGCTTCTCAAACGGGACCATAACCAATCGTGTGTGTGTGTGTGTGTGTGTGTGTGTGTGTGTATCCTGGAAGAGGTATAGATATATGGTCATTAAAATGCTGACAGGGATACATTAATGAGATTTGTTGACTTTGTCATTTTGACAGTCAAAGAAGTTTCCTGATCCTAGTGAACATACCTGAAAGGTCTGCATCAGTGACAGATGCATCACTATTTTTCAAAGCCTCAAATTCATGGCCTACTGCTTAGTGTTAGCATTAGTTAGAAATGGTGTAGGCATAGGAAATCGATCCAGAGGAAGACTATTTAGAAGAGATTCATACAAATATCTGAGCTTGACTTGATTCACACTTGTGACGAGTAATTTTATATATCAACTTGCCCCAGTTTTTGGTCAAACACTAGTCCAGATGTTGTTGAGAAGGTATTTTTTAGTTGTAATTAACCTTTAATCGGTAGACTTCGAATAAAGCAGATTACTCACCATACTGTGGGTCGGCCTCACCCAATCAGTTGAGAAAAAAGATTGAGGTTCCCTGATGAAGTAGCTCTGCCTCCAGACTGCATTCAGACTCAAGGGAGCAACAGCAGCTCTTCCCAGGGTTTCTAGCCTGCTGATGTGCCCTGTGGATTTCAACCTTGCCGGTGTCCCCAGTCACACGAGCCAATTCTTTAAAATAATCTCTCTCTCTCTCTCTCTCTCTCTCTCTCTCTCTCTCTCTCTCTCTCTCTCTCTCTCTCTCTCTCTCTCTCTCTCTCTCTCTCTCTCTCGGTTATGTTTCTCTGGAGAATCTAACAGCACTCTCCGTCTCCCTTGTTGAACATTGTGGATTTAAATGTTATTTTGGATGAAGACGAGTTTTGGATGAACATATTTTTACTTGGAAATCTCTTTAGCATTAGATTCAAGATTGCCACTCTTCTGGTTTTGTGGTTCTTATTTTCAATTAATGCTCAAGATAAACGGCCATTCTCAGTTTAGATGAGCATTTGCCAGTGAGGAAATTAGGAAGACTCGGCGTTTGAATGCTTGCTGGAATTGGGTTAGGTGTTAAACCACAGCCCTGGGCGCCACAGGAAACAAATGCTCAGCTCCACTGCACACCACAAATAGGTGAAAAGTTCTCCCTGAAAATCTAAAATATGCGGATACGGCCTTAGCCAGTGGAAACTTTAAGCATAAGAAACTCTAAGAAATGGGCCAGCAAAGTATTCTTTCCTTTTATGTATTGGTTCTTCGTTCCGCCTCTGCTTACTAAATGCAAAGCTGCTGTTTATTTTGTTTTTAAAATTGCTTGCTATTGTTTCACATTGAAACAGCAATTAAGGATTTTTTTTTTTATAGAGAAAATTTTACTTATGACCAAGCCACCCTAGAAACTTAACTTTATTGAGCTTTCCAAGGACACAGGCCAAAGAAAGCCTGACAGACCTTGGAATCAAGGCCAGAAGGCCTCTGGAGAAGGAGAAACCACAGAAAATACAGTGGGACAATGGTCATTTCTGAAATGTAATTTACAAGTCGTTATTCTTGCAGCCGGGCAGGGCAGCGGTATTGAAAGAGCATTCACACCATTTAGAAACCACTGAGGCTGTTTGGTTTTTCAGAGCAGCTGTCTCCGTGAACTCTCCTCAGGCTCAACTACCTACTGCCCAATTCTCTTTTGGTCTTTGAAAGTTCCAGCCTATGAGGATTTGGCAGCTAGAACAAGGTTGAGCACGACTGACACAGGAAATGGCCCGTGGCTGGACTGGTGCCTGAATGCAGCTGAATGGGGACACATACTCCCAGGCCTTAGCAAGGAAGCAGCTGTCACTCGAAGCACTCAGTTCAATGTCACCAGCTTGCTTGTTCCCTCATTCTAAGTGTCTCGACTGTCTTAGGTAACATTAGTGGTGGGACACAGTACAACTCAGTTTTAACCATGTAGTTTTGGGTAGTTCTTTAGGAAGGGGGAGGAGAAGTGAGAAGCAAACTAACATTTATTTATTGTATCCTACATTATGATGGGCACTTTATTGATGCCTGTGCTGCAAAGGAGAGTGATCGAAACCACTGCCTGTGTGGACTTGGCCACGTCGCTTAACTCCTCCATGCCTCATTTCCCTTCTGTGACAATAACAGTAATAATAATACCTATGCCACAAAGGTATTATGAAGATTAAATTAATTATTATGTGCAAAGCACTTAGAACAGTGCCAGGCACATAGTGCGTGCTATGTACGTGTTTGCCATTATTATCTTTACTAGTTAATTTTAACACAGCCCTGCTTATCTTTTTATGATTGAAGAAACTGAGGCTCATGGAGATTAAGTCAATTACCGGAGATGGCAGAGCCTGAAACCAGACTCAGATTTATGAGACTGCCCTGTTTTCTTCTCAGTACAGGATCAGGCCTGCTCAATGCTATCGAATTCCCTTTGCGGCTTGCCAGTTCAGGGTTCAGTTTATTAGCTCTTCTTTGTACTGACAAGGGTGAAATCCTATATGACTGAGGCTCTGTCTTTAATCCCCCCATCCTGGCCTTTTGTCAAGATATCACCCATCCCTGGCAAAAGGTCAATGGTCAGCAAGTGCGGGGGAGGGGTCCCCAGAGGAGAAACTTCCCGCCAGTCCGCCGCTGTAGGCATAATGATTTTTCTGATGTTGCCTATGCTTTCTCTATCAAAAACCAAGGGATAACCGTAATCAAATAAAATGTTCTGACCAGCAGGACCCTTATTATAGCCTGTTGGATTTAGGGGAGCAGTTGGCTTCCTCCTAAGGGCAGGGCTGCCCAACAGAAGTATAACACCAGCCATATGTGTAGTTAAAAATTTCTAATAGCTAAAAAAAAAGTAAAAAAGGTGATATTAATCTTAATATTTAACCTAATATGTGCAAAATATTTCAAAATGGAATCGAAACAAAAATGATCGATGAGGTAGTTTACGTGTTTTTTTTTTTGTATTGTTTTAGATCCATTGTGTTTACAGACAGCCCTTGAGCCATATACCATGCGAGTACAACAGGTACCAGTCAGACACAAGGATACGTGTCCTCCAAGGGCCTTCGGTAATCATTAGCGACTTTATATGTCTAAAACCGTCCCCTGCTCCCCCGTTCTTGGTCCACGAGCAAATACTCTGATGGAAAAAAATGGCCGAAGGAGTAAAGTCGCTCCTCCTTCCCAATCAACCTTGATCAGTGCAGGTTTTTTTTTTTTTTTTTGGCAGTTAAGCTTTCTCTTGCGGTCACAGGGCGTTTGTGTCAATCTGCACGCTTTGTACGTCTCATCAAGCGGGGTCAGGCGTGATGATGGAGGGCATTTCAGATTCTAGAAGGACTCGGGCCTCTCTTGGACCCCGACAAAGTCCTTTCCCGTGTCTTATGCCCATGGGGACAGTGTGGCCTCCACTGACGACAGCACCCCCGGAGGGGAGAGCAGCCAGATCTGCCAAGCGGACACTTGGCAGGGCTCAGATTTCCTGGACCGGATGGCTGGGCCGAGTCCGGAGGCCGGCACTGCGCTGGCTGGGCACAGGATGCGCGGTCGGGCGTGCGCATCCTGGGCATCCGCCCGCGCTCGCCCCGCGGCGCAGCTGCCGCGGACTCCACCGGGCCTGGAAACTGCAGGAATCCCCGCCGGGGCCCCACGTCCTCCCCCAAGAGGGACCACGGGGCGGAGTCGCCCACCTGTCATCTGAGACGCCCCACGTGGGCAGGCTAGGGTGGGGGGCGGAGGCTGAAGGGAGAAAAGGCAGAGGCGGCGAGGGAGGCTGGAGTGAGAGTGGAGAGGACAGAGGAGGGGAGGAGGAGGGGGGAGAAAAGGGAGCTCTCGAAAGCCGCGCGGAGAGGGAGCGAAGAGCAGAAGGAAGAATAAAGAGAGACATCCAGAGAGGAACAGGTAAGGAGCGACAGGTGAACAGAGCAGGGAAGCGCCGTGCTAGAGAGACTGCGGAAAGAAGATGCGGGAGTGAGGAAAGGGCTGCGGATAAGAGAGGAGATAAGACAGAAAGGAGAACTGGAGAAAGATTCGAGGATGTAGAGGGGTAGGGGTCCTTCAGGGAGGGGCGGGAGAGAAACTGGGCCGTCGGGCCTTTAAGGTTGCCACGGCGACGGCTCTGGCCAGAGCGAGGCGCATTGACGTCAGCAGCCGAGCGCTGATTGGCTGCGGGCGGGTCGTTTCCGGTGGAGCCGCCGCTGAGCCGCTATCGCAGAGTGGAGCTGGGCTGCGAAGGAAGTGCAGGGAGAGCCCAGCAAGCCGCAGACTCGCACTCGCATTCCAGCGCTCGCCGCTGCCAGCTCCCAGGTAAGCGAGGTCGACGACGGGCCCGGTGGGGCGAGCGTCGCCTCCCTGCCGCCCGTTTGCGGGCGCTGGACCGATCCAAGATGGCGTCACGGGGAGCGACCTGCAGGGGGACGGCCGCACCCCCTGCCCCTCCCCGGCTTCGGCGGGCGCCTCCCCGCAGGCCTCAGGTCCCGGGCCGCGCCCCCGACCCCGATTCTGCACCCCCGAGGCCCTCAGGCCGTCGTGACGTCCGCTCCGGTGCGGGGCTTCCCGGCCGCCCCGCCCCCCACCCGCGGGCTCCCCCCACTGCGCGTTGCTCAGGCCCCCGGCCCTCCGCGGCCTTGAGCGGCCCTCCGCGGCCGTCGGGCTCCCGCCGCCTCCGCCCCCGCACGCCGCCGCAGCCCCCGCCGCCTCGCTCGCCTTCATTTCCTGAAGGACAACGGCTCGATTTTACCGGAACCGACCGTGGTTTCCTCCGCCGTTTCTAGCTGATCTTGAGACTTGGTAGTTTATGTTTTTCTCTCTACTGTCTTCTCGTCATCTCCAGCGATCGCTTTTCCTTCATCCTAGGATTACCCCTCCGCCCCTGCCCCCTCCCCATGATTTTAGCCTGACTCCTAAATTTCCTTTTGTTCTATTTTACCTCCCTCCCTTTCCCGATTTTTTTTCCCCCTGAGGCCCCCTCGCCACCACTGTGGCCTTCCGACTAGAGTAGGATGAAGGATCTGCTTCTCTTCTTCAGTTTATGGCGGTAACTGTGGCATAAGTGAAGTGAAGGGCACTCTCCTGCCCTTCCTCGAAAATCCGCGATACCTGTTAACCCCTCCAGCCCAGTGCAGGTGTGATGCCACACGACTCTACTACTTGACTGAGATTCCCAAAGGGGTCTTTTCAGCAGAGAAAAGAAAGCTATGCTTCCTCCAGATGACCCCAAGGAAGTGTTCCTGCTTGGTCTTCTTGGGTACAGTCTGAATCAGCGAGTTTCTCAGAAATGTTTTAAAATATTTCCTTGCATCTAATCTTTTTGCAACTGAATTTTAGCACAACTAAATTTCCAAAAGAGTAGAGACAATGCAGTGAAAATTTTAAAGTATTAAGTAATTTTGAGGAAGAGAAGCTAAATTACTGGGCTCTTAAGACTATGAGTACAACGTCAATCTAGGTATTATTAGGTTAAAAGTATTAAGACCATTATATTTGTATATTCAGCGGTCCACATGGTGACTGCATTATCTTGGGGCATTTTATTCATATGCTACCTTGTTACTAGTGTCTTCTTCTGGTCTTTTTAATACATTTCTTTGTTTCAAATAAAACAGTTTCATCTCTTAGACCCAATTCTGCCTACCAGCCAAAGGGCTGATCTTTGATTTCTCTGGTCAGTTAAATACATCTATTGATATTCCTGAATGTCTCCAGGTTTTGAAGCATAAAAGATATGACTTATCATTGGTTTTAGTGGCCTCACTATTATTTGAAATGCAGAAAATTCTGCTGAAGGAGATTATCAGTTCTTGTAGTTGACCTGGAAATGTGGCTGGTGTAAATCCATTCTCGTAAATGACTTCTTTAGTGTTTATTCTGAAGTATCAGCATCGTTCTTTTCTGTGTCCACTAACGTATGTTGTCAGGTAGCTGCGCATTTCTCATGGTCTATTAATTAATCTGCTCTTTACTGACCCCTTTGAAAGCTGTCAAAACATGAGTGACAGGGTAGCACTTTAGCTCTTTATTCCAATATTTCTTTGTGCTTTTACATTTATAGTTTCATTTCAGTGGTTTTGTATGTGTGGTATTTAGAGAAGGCCCATTAGTATTGATTTCATTTGCAGAGTGGAGAGGACTTGCTTTTATCTTCAAATCTTAATTGTTTAGTAACTAGGAATAAGAAGGAAAACAGTTTGACTGTTTTTAAATTATCAAGCTTTCAATTCCAAGGTAAGGTTAGTTGCCCATTATTATCTGTTTTACTTCACATCAAGGTAATTTGAAACCTCTAAAATTCAGTAAATACAGTTTATCTTTTGAATCTTGGAAGTTTAAAACTTAAAGTATTTTAATATTGTCCTGTCCAGATGAAGAAAACATTTGGACATATTCCTGTCCAAATTTTTTAGTTTACTTGGTAAATTTTTTTTTTTTTATTAAGGATTTTCCCTTTTATCAGTGGGTAAGTGTATTATAATTTAGGTTTGGAATCTAGTAAGAGTCTGGAATAAAAGGTTTTAAAAACTCATCGGGCGTTCCTGTTGTGCTTTAAATTTTTTTGATTACGCTAGTAGTTGGCTTATCAGATCCTTTGCTCCAGTGGTTTGCCAAGTGACATTAGGACAGTCCCCTGGGGTCAGAGTTACCTATAGGTAATGTCAGCTGTTCCTCATTGTGCTTATTTGCTTTCACTTAGAGCCTACTTCTGTGCCCTCGTAATTCTCTGTCCTGTTTACCATTTACACACTTCCCACGTCATCATGATTTCTTTTGCAGGGGGAGGACTGAATGAAATTCCCTTAAGGGCCCAACTCCCCAGCAGCCCGCCTCTGCAGGGGATAGTGGCTCATGCTTCCTCCTGGAGAGGTTCTTGCCTCTCGCTGTTGCTGCCTGCAGAGCCTAGATCCTGTAGCAGGAACTGAATGAAACACTTCTTTGGAAGAATGTTCTTTATCTACATATCTTATTCCCTAGTCCCCACCTCCCTTAAAAAAAAAAAAAAAAGTACTTAGGGAGGAAGAAAAATCCTTGCGAATCAGTCCCGATGAATTTGTTAAGACAAAAGCCAAATTGGCATTTGCCCTTTGTAAATAGTTGACATAAGTGTGTGTGTGTGTGTGCGCGTGTGCGTGCGTGCGTGTGTGTGTGTGTGTGTGTGTGTGTGTGTGTTTCCTCGCAGAGAACCATGGCGTCTGGCAGCACCGCCGCCAGTGAAGAGGAGCGCAGCCTCCGGGAATGTGAGCTGTACGTGCAGAAGCACAACATTCAGGCCCTGCTGAAGGACTCTATTGTGCAGTTGTGCACTGCTCGGCCGGAGAGACCCATGGCGTTCCTCAGGGAATACTTCGAGAGGCTGGAGAAGGTAAAAAGAAGTGTGGGGAGCGGATGAGATGCCCCCGACAATTAATTGTTAAATGTTAAGGCTGTGGGATGTTACTAATTTGTGTCTTTTGAAAGAAGAGGAATTCCGACCAAATTAGTCCAAACTAGAATTTCAAAAAAGAAATGCAGTTAAGGCATCTGTAGTAATTTTTAACTTTGTAATCAGTAGAGTTTATCAGGAAACAAACCTGTATGCTGAGTTTACTTGGCTAACAGAGTTTCTAAACTTGAAACTGTTTTAATTAATACATAAAACCGGCTAAATAAAATAACTGACTAGATACAATTGATCAGAAGGAGGGTAGCATTTGTGTGAAATCAGAAATTCTGTAGTATCTGAAAGCAGTTAATGCTTTTCTTCAACAGAGCAAGTAAACTTTAAGTCTTGTCCCACTTTTTAAAACCAAGGTAATGGAACAATTGACTGTCAGCTAATGACTGATGGATGTATCAGACATTCTGAGTTAGTGAGGTCCACTTTATTATAGAGTATGTCTCAGATGAATTGACCGCAGAGCAGAGATCAGGCCTGATAGCCATCAAAATTGTACTTTATTAACAGTTTTGGACAGAACTTTGTTTTCTCTTAAAAAAAGTTAATCTTGTTTTTATTCTTGTTGTATGTCAGTGTGACCTAAGCTTATGGTATATGTTTTTCTAAGCAAAATAATAATTTTGCATCAGGGACAATGCTGTAATTTTTTCAAGTAATGAATGGGAAGGTCTGGATTGCTAAATGTTTTGAGTAGTTTGATTTACTTTTGTAAATCAGCAAAATAAATGCTCAGGTTTTCTTATGTTGAAGTTTTGATGTGGTTCATAATGATCGAACCAATTAAGAGGCATTTCTTAGGTATATGATTAACTATATAATGGAAATATTTGTAATACAGGCTGTTGGTTTGAACAATTTCTTAATCAGCATAATTTATTAGTAAAACAATCTGTATACTAAGATTTTAAAAAATGGGTGGCTCAGGTAGGTTCTGTTTTCTTGAAAAGCTGTTTGTTAAAATGGGGGCCTAGTACCATGAGTAGAATAATTAAAAATAACAGTGACAACAGACAACCAGTAGTCCCCCTGAATGTAGACTTGCCATCTTAGAATTGTAGCAGAAAGTCTCTTTTTTCTCTTTTTTAAGCAATTTCCAAACAGTGAAATACTTTAGAGCCAGGCTGCCATGGGCGTTTTTGTTTTGAGATAAAGTGCGTTCCTGGAGATTGGGTTCTGAAATGGGTCACTGTAAGGTGATCCCTCTTCTCTTTGGACATCAATAGAAACCATCAAACGAGGGGATGAAGTCGGTGAGCCATGAAGTGTGTGTCTTTTTATAGGGAGTGTTGAACGTGTGGTGCTAGTTTCACAGCCTGTACTCACACAGCACTGTGTAAACAGGATCCCGGGGTGTGGGGGTGGGGCGGGGTGGGGGCGGGACAAGAAATCATTATTAAAGTGGGTTCTTTGCAGACAGGATTTTTAGATGTAGTGTGTGTTGGCTTCTTTTAATAAAAGTCACAGCTTAACAAACTTTTCTTAGAATCTAAGTGCCTTCGTTCACTTGCATACGTTTCTTTAGCCAGGGTTGAATGTCGATATCTGGACTTTCAAGTAACTCGATTTTTAACTATCAACAGGTTCCTGTTCTGTATATTAGGCGTTAGGTTTACATGCCTGAAAACGCAGTCATGTTCTTGTCGTCTCTTTCCTTTTGTTAACCAGGGGCCATGTTTCTGGTGTCCTCAATTACTCAGTGCACCAAAAACTCCACAGTTGGTCCATTGGAAGCTGTGTTTTAAAATTCAGACAGTCGTCTGGAATTTGAATCCTCTTTTATGCATATATTTATTAGAACCCTGCCTGTCTGATAGATGAGAGGAATTTTAATAGCTATAACCATTGAGTGTCTCCTGTGTGCCCGGTACTATGTGAAGCACTTTACGTACATAGATGCATATGTGCATACTCATTATTTCAAATTTCAAATGTGTAAGGTAGGTGATTATTACCATTTTGCAGAGGTACCAGAGGTAATACAACTGAGAAATTAAGTAGCTTCTCTGTGGCCATTACAGTATAATAGGTTTTGTTGCAGTGGCTTATAACCCTCGCATTTTGCTGGCTTACTACAAAAGACCTTCCTTATTTCCCAGTCATATGTAGCTCTTCTAGGCTCCGCCCACCTTCTTTCTTGACTCCACAGTGTTTTATTCTGGGGCTGAGTGGAAGGAGCAGCCACTATATGAAGCGCGCTGCTCTCAAGATAGAGAGAGGACAGAAGCTCAAGGGGACAGAGCCAGAGCATACAAGTAGACATGGCGTGGCATGTCCACTTACCTTCCATGGCCAAAGCAAGTCATATGGCCAAGCCCCAAGTCAGTGGGATGAGACGTTTACTTCCCCTACAGGGAAGGATGGGATGGCAAGGGCAGAGAGGGAACAAATAAAAAGTGGTAAGAACAGAATCTGAAGTTCAAATGTTAGAACATAATGTTATTAACCAGTAATTAGTCTTGGAGGGGTTTGTTTGTTTGTTTGTTTGTTTTGCGGTGGGAGCGTTTAATATATGAGCAAAGTGAAGAGGGAAGAGACCAACAGAATGACAACAGCAAGAAAAAGGGTGTAAGAATGTATCATAATACATATTAGGAATTGATCTGAGTAATGGTTGAGTCATCAGGATTAGGTTATGTCTGATTACTGTTAAAGGTGAGAATCCATGAAACATTGTTAAAATTAAAATGCTTTGGGTACTTAAGAATTATCTGAAATATTCCATTAGAATGCATTTCCAAATGAGATATTATTTGTGAAATTTTTAATGAATTTTTTTGTGAAGTCACAGCGAATTTGGGGCCAGAATTTGTATTTTCAATTAGACTCTTAAACTTGAAACTTTGAGAAGACTTGAGTTTTATGGTTGTGTTAATATGGAATGGGAAAACCATACCGGTTATTGCAGTTATCAGAATGAAAATGAAGTGAGTTTTCTAAAAAATGTATTTTTAAAAAATTGGTACTTGTTCGCACATAGTTCAAAATTCTTCAGGTACAAAGGAGTGTAACATAGAAAGTCTCCATTCCACTCTGTTGTCATCCTTGAATGCAGCCAATGTTCCCGAGGTCATATGTGGGCATTTACAGACAGATTCATATATAAGAGAGCTTTCTGTTCTTTCCCAG
The DNA here is from genome assembly GCF_014176215.1 of Rousettus aegyptiacus. Taxonomy (NCBI): domain Eukaryota; kingdom Metazoa; phylum Chordata; class Mammalia; order Chiroptera; family Pteropodidae; genus Rousettus; species Rousettus aegyptiacus. The sequence continues at coordinate 106,607,418 of NW_023416309.1, forward strand.
CACATGCTTGGCATTCCATTTTATGGCTGTACTATGATTTTTTTAATCACTCCATTAATGACCATTTTAGTTGTTTCCCAAGTTATATTGTTGAAAGCAATGATACAGTGAATAACTTTGTATATGAATAAGTTTCTAGCAGTAGAATTACTGGATCATTTGGTTAAGAAGTAAATGCATGTGTAATCAAATATACAAAAATATTAAAGCTATCTATGTTATATACTTTTCCTATTTTCTTGAAAATGAGAAAATCCAGAGAAATAAGAAAAAGCAAACCTCTTCCTCCAAAAAAGAAAAAAATAAAATTCAGGCATGATTCTACTAATAGAAATTAGCACTGGTAATACCTTGACAGTGATCATTCTGGACTTTGCTGCATATATGTAGTTCTTTTATTTGTCCTGTTGCCAAAAGCAGGGCTTAGGACTATGCAGGAGGAAAAAAAACGTAGACATTTCCTTAATTTCATCTAAACTTTTTCTGAAATAACCAGTGTTAATTTTGAATTTCAAAGATGATTTAGAAAAATAATGAAGAATGAGTCAGATGAGAAATTAGTGGATAACACATTCTTGTTTTTTCATTTATACTTTGCATCAGGCATAATAACTCATTCTTTACTGCAGACCTAAGAGGAATTTCTTTTTTAAGTCCCTAGATTTGAAAAATAAGAATGTTACTTAGTTCATCTGAGTTTTTGTATGAATTAGTTTAACAAGAAGTTTTTAAAATTAAACTTTTTTTTGTTTTTTTAAGTGTAAACACTGATAATACTTCTAGCTCTAATGGGAGAAGTATTGTTACATCTGATCTTATTTACTTTCTTGGTTCTTGTCACATCACTTCATGAAATGAATTCCATGGGCTCAGCACCGTCTCCTATTGGTTTTTATATCTCCTTTGCCTAATGTAGACTTGACATGTAGATCAAGAGAACGCTTGTCGAATTAATGAAGTAACCCAGTAATCTAGATGTTCATAGATCACTTTGCTGTGCCTGAGTGGTTATTCCCAGATAGCATTCTTTTAGGGCTTAGGGGATTCATGCTATCTACAGCAGCATACAAAAACCCTCATTCTCCAAGATTTTGTTTTGCAGTTTATATTGCCATTGTATATATTATAAATCATTGTTGTCAATATTCTATTTTAATGAGTATGTTTTTTTATTTGCATGTTTTGTGTACTTGTACTAATGGCTTTTGCTTATTACTAAGTATAGCATCTCATCATCTGAGAGACAGTATAGTCCTTTCAGAGTATTTCTTTTCAAATTATTCCATTTTTTTCCATTCGGAATTGGCTTTTTCCCTTAACTTTCATGTTGGTAACAGAAGAGATTTGAAGTGATTGAGATGGATGGACTATCATTGAATTATGAGAATATCATGTTTACATTCTGAAAGTTCTCATTTTATAAACCTATACTTCTCCCCACCCCACCCCCCAGGAGGAGGCAAAACAGATTCAGAATCTGCAGAAAGTGAGCACCCGTGGAGATTCGAGGGAGGATGAAATCTCTCCTCCTCCTCCCAACCCAGTGGTTAAAGGCCGGAGGCGGCGGGGTGCTATCAGCGCTGAGGTCTACACGGAGGAAGATGCTGCATCGTATGTTAGGAAGGTAGTTTTGACATCTAAACATTGGGGCAATGTGTTTCGGGATCCACGTGGTAGTCCTAGTGTCTTTCGATGCATGCATGCATGGTTTTGAGTAGTAAAACACAAACGGGTTGGATTATACTCCATCCTGTGTAGTTTTTTGGTGCCGGGGAACAGGTTTCTATAACAACATGCCATCAGAGGGAATAACAAATAGTATAAAACAGTGGGCATTTGGGGACTTTTCTTTTCCATGTTGTTTTGCAGTAGAAGCAGGTAGTACTTCTTTTTCCTTTGAATCACGGTGTCAAGTTTTTTGACATCCAGTAATTCACGTTGTGGCTTTTAACCTCTTATCCTATAAGTTAATTCATCCTAATCAGCTCTTCGTTAGAACCCTCCTGTCATTTCAAGCTCTGCTTTAGCCTGAAGGGGGAAGAGAATTGTTCTGGCAGGAGGCTTGTGAAACTAATAGTACATGATCGCAGTTCAAAAAATAGCTAATTGTCATAAAATGTCTCATTTTGCCTCAGAAGGATGACTTTGGACAAGGTATTTTTGGTTTGTTTCTTGAGTTGTTGATTGGTAACCAAAACCAGCCTTTAAATACAAATCTAGTTATAGGAAAGGGGATTAATTAGTCAATATTTGTTGAGTACTTGGTGGTCAAAGGTAGTACAAGTGTGATTTGCTGAAAATATTTAACTCAAAGCAGTTTTGTTTAAATACCATAATGTGGCTTGCCATTTCATTGAAATGAAGGTTGCAAGCATGAAATGTCTTTGGTTTATGGAGTCATCATTTGACCTTCTATTCTTTTCTAGGTTATACCAAAAGATTATAAAACGATGGCAGCTTTGGCCAAGGCCATTGAAAAGAATGTGCTCTTTTCACATCTCGATGATAATGAGAGAAGGTAGGTACAGATTCTTTGACTATTTTCCAGGACTACTGTGGTCCCAAACTCGTCTCATCGTTGTTGTGCATTTTAAGGCTCATTGTTCACCTCATGACAATAGGGGCTGAAAATGTGGGAGCTTTCATTTTAAGGTTAATGTTTGAAATCCATAGAAGAGGCACATGAAACATAACATGAGGCCTTTTGTCTCTTGCAGTGATATTTTTGATGCCATGTTTCCAGTTTCCTTCATTGCTGGAGAGACTGTTATTCAGCAAGGTAAGGGCTGCTACTTTTATGGCATGCAGTGTTATTCTGGGAGAGGAGATGAAAGTGAACTTTGTTTTCCTCTTTCAGCCTACCATTTTCCTTCTTTTATACTACCGAATTTTCCTATTTCTTTTTTTAAATTAATGGTGTCTGAGCTAAAAGGCACATTTTTCCTAAGGGACTAAGATTTCCCTAGCATCTGGCAACAATTTCGTTTATAGTAACTGTTAAAGGAAATTTCTGCATTTTTATTTTGAATGTTGTATGGAATTTCAGAAATGTATGTATCTCATATAGCCTTTCTGCTGATTATTAACCACTTATAAAATAAAGTAGGAAATAAGCAAAACACTTGCTTATGTGTTTATGAGATATTATGCCTTGTAGCAATTCTTACCTACATACACTAGCATGAGCAACCTCTGCCCCTTTTTGCCTTGGGTCTTTATAATCCATGTTTTCCCATTTGTTAACAATCTGATATTTTGTTACTTAGTATTTGGGTTGTTTCTTATTACAGATGATAGGTAGTTAATAGTTTTGTACAGCTATATGGCTCTTTTTTAGTTTTTAGAGGTATTCTTCATAAGATAACTAAAAATTTAATCAGTTTTTATGACTTTCAAAATATATTGCTGGACTTTTTTTTTTTCTGAAAGATTGTGTTAATTTATAAGACACTTTTCTCTCTTAGTGCCATTATGAAATAAATATTATTTTACATTAATTTGATAGTTTTAATTTGTGTTTTTTTTAATTGGTAAAATGCTTCTGGTTTACTCTTCTTTAGGTGATGAAGGGGACAACTTCTATGTGATTGATCAAGGAGAGATGGATGTAAGATTTAATAACAGCAAAAAATGTTGACAATCTTAAAAGTCAATGTATTGATATTTATTGCTTCTAAGAGTTTCTGAAGGGCTATTACAGCCCTTGTATGCCAATACAATACCTTTTGCCAAATATTTTAATGACACAATGAAACTTCTTAAGGTAATTTCTGCTAGACACACAGTTCAGAACTTTTGCTGGAGTGGTGGTTATGGCGTGCCTGCATGCTGTGGAGTAAGACGAATGTGAGGGAGAGTCTAGACCCAGTCGTTAGCTATGAGAGTTGGTGTAAGTTTCTTGATTCTGCATTTTTGTTTTTTTGTTTTTTTTTTGCAAATGATAAAATGAGGATACTAACAGCATTGCTGTCATAGGATTATTAGAAAATTCAGAGTTTTATGCAAGTGAAATGCTTCTTAGCACAGCTCTCAGCACAGTACTCTCTGAATGTAGATGGTTATTATTTATGCTAAGTTCACCTTTTTGCCCTGATCATCCCGATAGAGTACTTTTTTCTTATTAGATAATTAAACTAGGTAAATTACAGAAACTCATTTTCAGAAGTCACCTATTTTGCTCTGCTATGCACGGAAAACATATTTTATTTCAAAACAAAGTTCAGGATTCTGACTCCTGAAAAAGGTTTGCAGGTTTTTAATACTTAAGTGTTTGTGTATGTAGAAAAAACAATTTTTCATCAATTGCATTTTAGGTCTATGTCAACAATGAATGGGCAACCAGTGTTGGGGAAGGAGGAAGCTTTGGAGAACTTGCTTTGATTTATGGAACACCCAGAGCGGCCACTGTCAAAGCTAAGACAAATGTGAAATTATGGGGTATTGACCGTGACAGCTACAGGAGAATCCTTATGGTAAGACACTATGGTTTTGGAGTGTGATTTAGAATTCCCATCTACATAGTGTTTAAATTGAGAAATTGAATAAATTCTGCAGTCTAAAATGAGAATGTTCTTTTTAATGATTGAATGCTTGTGCATTAGCCCAGTTTAGGATTATTATACCATTTGAGACAGTGATCTTTTAGAATGAAAGTTTGGCCAGAGATAACAAGTGTACATATGGAATGGCCAGTTCCTGTTTGGAACTCACTCCATTGGCTGATAGGCACGTCTTCACTCACCTAATCTTTATACTTCACAGAGAGTCTGCCAGGTGCAGCTTCTGGGGGCGTGAAGTTATTTAAGGCCATTAAGAAGTGATCAGCTTCCCTAAATTGAAAGTGGGTTATCAGTAATGCAGATGTCATGTCCATGTCACTAAAGGAGTAAACAAAGTAATAAAATCATTGGAACATTCTGCTGATATAGTCAGAGTTTTTGAGGACTTCATGGCCGATTTATAGAGTAGCTTTGGATGTTTAAGTTCCAGCTAATGGCATTCGTCATCTTGAATGGTTTTTGAAATTTGTGCACTGCCTATCTGGCTGTTTGACACTATGCAGTTGGATGTACTTTGAAAATTTCGGTGTTTGGGGGAATGGATATATATTTGTAAGTATGTGACTATATAAATTGCCAAAGTAGTTTACTGTGTAAGGGATGTTTATTATAGGGGACTGTGTGTTTCTTTCCCCCTCGTTCCCCCAGATATATTTAATAGACTTTGCAGGTAACTTGGTTAAGTTTGGGGCTGTGGCGCTGTTTTGAGGGGTGGGTGGGCTGTAAGTGGTAGCAGTTTTATTTCCCTACTTCTGTGGAGGATTGGAGTTGTGGGGAAGGACCCTGGGCTGGAAACATAGTCAAGGAAGGACCCTGGGCTGGAAAGATATTACTTGGTTGGTTTTTTGGAGAACTGATCGTTTGCTTTGTTGGTATTTCACTGAGGGGTGGTATGTGGCATTACCTTTGGACAGAAGGCCTCACCATCTTCAACATGAAGAAAAGTAATCGTGTATCAAGAGGCAGCAGCAAGCTGTGACTTCACTCTCTATTTAATTTACTTGAAACTTAATATTTATTATTCCATAGCAGTTTGTGATAATTACACATTTTTAACATAAGACGTTTGTTTCTTTTATTTACAGGGAAGCACTCTGAGAAAGCGGAAGATGTATGAAGAGTTTCTTAGTAAAGTGTCTATTTTAGGTGAGTTTTGGAAGATTGCATGGAGAATCATTTAAGTGTTAAATAACAGTTAAGCAAAATGTTTTGTATTTCATAAAAAGTTATCAATTCTGCGGGGAGTGGAGAGTTAGAGTTCAACGAAGAAATAACATTAAAGTGTGTTTAATTTTCTGGTACATCACAGACCTCTTAATTAGAAATGATTGGACCTGGGAAAAGCTTTCTGGAATTATGTACTACTCATGTCTCCTGGAGAGAGGGAAAGGCTAAAAGTGTCCTCCTAACTGTGGACATTCACTGGTATTGCTTGTGTGACTTCTTTCTCTGTTGCTTCATCAATGGAGTTTACTGGTTAAGGAAAGCAGATATTTTCAAGAATGCATTTCCTCTGTAGAAATGCATTCTAGGTGTCATTTACTGGCTTTCTCTGAAAAAATTCTAAAAGATTTTTTTGCAATTTTGGTGATATTTTTGTATTGTTACAACCAGTTCTTCATTGAGAAGGGAAATGGTGACTTTATCAGGTAAAATGCCTTCTGCCATTGTTTTAGTACAGTGAATTGATTTTTTTCTCTCTTATTTGTCCTTTCTCTAAATAGTTAAATAGTTAAATTTGCTTAGTGTCTTGGGTGTTAGTTTGGCCTTTGGGAACAAAAGTTATTTTCTAGTTCTTGTTGGTTTCGTTAATCAGCTGAGGATTTAAATAGATAAATCACTTCTGTGGACCTCTGGAATAATATGGATGGTGACACTTACTACTTTGGCTTCTGTAATTACACATTTGATATGTGTTGATGGCAGTCTTTAGGAATGCTTAATGATTGTATTTTTTTATTCCTTTACCATCGGATGCTTGGTATAAATTAACCCGGCCACTGGGCTGCTGAAATAAGGATCTGAGGTTATCTGCAGGTCCTAGGACCTTGCTGAGACTAGAGGTGATTGAAGACAGGTGCCATTTTTGATCTGAGACACTACTAGAGTGTCGACTGGGTGTGGCTATTAGGTTGATTCTTTTTATACTTCTGTTTTGAAATTTTTAGCAATAGCAAGTAAGAGAAATGCTTTTGATTCTTGTTTTTCAGAATCTCTGGACAAGTGGGAACGTCTCACGGTAGCCGATGCGTTAGAACCAGTTCAGTTTGAAGATGGGCAGAAGATCGTGGTGCAGGGAGAACCAGGGGATGAGTTCTTCATTATTTTAGAGGTAAAGAACTCTGCAGTTGCTGTTTTATGAAGCTGTACACGGCATGAGAGAAAATGGGTTAGAGCTGATTTACGCCTTTAGATTTAAAGACTGACATTTCATTTAAAAATTACCTTTTACGTTGAAGTGCTATTTGAGTTTGAGTCAGAATTCTGGAAAAGTTATTTATAAAGTAATAGACTCTGACTTACCCAGTTAACCCTCCTCATGTAAGCCAAAGGAGCCATTTAGCGTAACAACCTATGATGATTCTGCACCATCTCTGTTGAAATTATGTGGTTGGCAATTTGGCAACTAAGGATCAAAGGCAGGTATTTAAATCCTAAAAGTCACTGTGTTTTACATATTCACAGTCCATGGAAATGTGTAGCAGGTACTCTTTGACTGCCAAGTAAATGCATAATGGATTTTCTATGAATGCGGCTCAGTAGATGCTAATGGCTTTTATTTAACCCTGGGGTCGATGGACTGTAATGGGCCACGTGGGCAGTAATTACACTAAGATTCTGTTGTCTTAGTGTAAAAGCAGCGTAGACACTATATAAATGAATCAGCGTGTTGGTATAAAATCTGCCTGTAAAAACAGCTTCTGAGCTTGGGTTTGCTGTTCCCCCTCTCCCCCCCTCATGTTGCACTTTGCTGACTGGAGCCTAAACCCGTCAGGTCCCTGAGCTTTGATGAGAAGGGCTTCCTCCTCCCCTAGCAGGGGTTGCTGGGTAAATTGCATAGTATATTTAAAATGCCACCCTGGATTTTAAAGTTTGTGTTTTGCTTTTGGTGATTTTATTGTAGGGGTCAGCTGCTGTGCTACAGCGTAGGTCAGAAAATGAAGAGTTTGTTGAAGTGGGAAGATTGGGGCCTTCTGATTATTTTGGTATGTAGCTTTCCTCACAGTCAATACATAGCTTAAGTCACCTTTCAGTGTAATATATCATCTTTCATAATTTGTCATTTCTTCTGAATGTTACATGTTAATTGCAAACTGTTTTGCCTCAGTAGTGTGAGCTTTTGACCTCTACTCAGTTAATGATTAAGTTATCATCTCATCTGTCAGCTTTTTTAAGTACAGATGTGGTGTGGCCTGCACTAACTAGGTCATAAAGAGAGATTCGTATCCGTTTTCTCTCTTTCTGAGAAGTGCGCCTGTACGACAGTTTCCCCTGGAAGTGAGCGCCCGCTCACCCATCTCGTTCTCCTCCCCCAGGTGAAATAGCACTGCTGATGAACCGTCCCCGTGCCGCCACGGTGGTTGCTCGTGGCCCTTTGAAGTGCGTTAAGCTGGACCGACCTAGATTTGAACGTGTTCTCGGCCCGTGCTCAGATATCCTCAAACGAAACATCCAGCAGTACAACAGTTTCGTGTCGCTGTCTGTCTGAGATCTGCCTCCTGTGCCTCCCTCCTCTCCTCTCCCCCGTCCATGCTTCCCCCTTGCAGACAGCTTTCTTTTCCCTATTTGCAGCGCCACGTGGCCACTGGCATCGCAGCTTCTCGTCTGTTTATATTACAAGTTGCTTTTATTGCACTGTTTTTAATTTGGAGCATTAACCGAATGCTCATACACAGTTAAATAAATAGAAAAGAGTTCTACAGAGACGTTGCTGTTACTGCTTCTCTTTGTGCAGTGTTAGTATTCAACCTGGGCAGTACGTGCCATGCTTCTTGGTGAGGGCAGACCCCTGCACCAAAGGAATTACCATAGAGTACTGATGTCACAGTGCAAGATTTTTTTTTTTAAGTGACATAATTTTCTGGTTATAAGCATATTTTAGACTGTGGCCATATATGTATTTCTTTATGGAATAAATGATTTCTCATTAAACTCTAAGGATTAGGAAAAATGGATATGGAAAAATCTTAGATATCTGCCTTTATTTAAACTAGATTAAGGGCAGAAAAATGCCCATTTTTGCTAATTATCAGATAGATCTGTTTTTTTTTTTTTTTTTTTAAATCAGAATTTTCGTTTGTCAAGCTGTTTGCCTGGTATTGTTTACCATTTCCTCTGATTTTGAAATATGTATAGGTGCAGCTATCTATACCTGCCTTTTGAGTTCGAAACTAAATCATAGGCTGCAGATGTTGGGTTATGATTTAACTATATCTGCCTCAGCTCACAAGTTCTGATTAGATCTTTATCCAACTAGTGCCAAATATTGACCATCAGATGCTGAATTGAAAATAAGAATTTGAGGTCTGCACCCTCATTTCTTAACTTAAAGCTTTTGGTTAATGTACCTCTTTCAGTTGACTCTAGGAAAATCTCCTGCGCTCATCCACTGAACGCTGATTCCAGGAGGTTGGATTAGCTGGGAGCAGATAGAGTAGTTGGAACAAACGAAACACCCAGGACGAAGGTGATGTCGCAAAAGAGAGGACTGCCAGGTGGACAGAGTTCGGCGTAGGGAACTTTTCGCCACTAAGTTAGTTCACTGGGGCACGAGATTTGGGAAGAAGTATTTTTTTACTTTGGCTTGACCTTTCCCCCTCCTTTTTACATCAGCGAGAATTTATGGTGCGTTGGGTGGGTTGTGTCATTTCAAATTGGTTTAAAAGACCATCCTGCTGAAAAGTTCTGCTTTCCTATTTAGCATTTATTTCTTTAGCAGACTTTTTTTTTTTAATAAACTTGTGTTTTGAGTCTTAACTGTATTTCAGTATTTTCCAGCGTTGTCACCCTTCTGTCACATTATTCCATGTGCACCAGTGACACCTAGCAGTTTATTTTTATTGTTATTTTTTAAAACAAAGTCTCACAGTTCCATAATGTAGGCACTTTTATTTTCATTGTGATTTATATATATTGTAGGGTTATATTTGGGAGTGACTGCAAGCATTTTTCCATCTGTATACAACTGATTATTAATCCCTTCTCCTACCCTTTCACAGGTCATTTAAATTGGTCATGGTAGATTTTTTCCATAGGTTTGAACAGTTTGTAGGTTTGTTACTAAGTTTGGGGTATAAATCTGGGAAAGAGGTTTTATTTACATTTTAGCGTGGGTGAGAAAGCAACCTTATTACAAATTTTTTTATTTTCCAAAATATATTAAATGAGGGTTTTTTGATCTATACTTTATGTTTAGCTACCTTTTTTATATTTAAAAAATTAAAAATAAAATTTATGTTCTTATTAGTGTAAAGCTCGATTTGATCTTTGTTTAAATGCCAAAACTGTACTTCAGTGAATTATTTAGAATGCCATAAATTTGCAGTTTTATGTATGTATATGATCATGTTCATGTATACTTAGATACATAACGATGCTTTCTAAATGAGTTTTGCTCTTAAATCATTTGGCTTGCTGTTTACTCCCTTTTGTAGTTTCTAATCTAAGAAATTTTAAGTCTGAATTTAAAAATTACCACATTTAAAGCTTTATCTTTGTGCATTCTGAGTATATGTGAGAAATCATGATTGGCATAATTTGTCTTAGTTAATCGGGGCTTTAGAAGTCGTCATTTCTGGGCTTGGTAAGTGATTTTCTGAGGTCTGCTCTAGAAAGTATAGATGGCCAAAGGACCATTTTGTATTGTTTCCTGGTTACTAGTGTGATTATACTGTGTGTGCTAATATATTCTATTCTTTTTGTTATAGATTGTCTTAATGGTAGGTCAAGTAATAAAAAAAAGATTAAATAATTTAAATTCTTAAATGAATCAGTTTTTCTTCCCTTTCTCTTCTCCTTCTCTTCTCCCCGTCTGCCCCGGAATCTCCTAATCTGGTGGGCAAGAATGAAAATTGAAAGTGAATTATGGGATTAGTGTTTTAAAAAGAGTGTGTGTTTTCAATGGCTTCCAAGTCAGTTTGTCAAAGAATGGGTCTGCAAACCTTGCTTACAGGGTAATTGAGATACAGCAGATCTGTTTACCAAGTTACGGAAGGAAAAGATTAAATCAAAAGCTGAATGTTTCTTTTTTATTGAAGGCAGACTGGTTCTCTGGCTTCCCCAGACTTAATGGAGAAACATTATTTCTGGATCAGCATACTGCATTTTAAATTTAATATATTCACATATTCAGGTATGCTTATTTATTTTGCATGTACGAAGTTATTTCTGAGGTCTGGTCCTCAGATTCCTGGGAAGTGAGCTGATTGAGTTGGACTCATGAGTATATTGGTATTAATTTCTTTATATCCAGTGACGTTCTCAGAGATATGTTGTGTTATAAAACATTCTTTAAGTTTTACTGCTTTGTAACACATGGACCTTGTCCAGATTTAGTCATTCCTCTCCTCAACTCACTGAGTAGGAACCTTTAGAATTAAAACAGGAATGTCAGTAAAGAAAGATTTTCCTAAGTTGATTGTACTGGTTATAGTTAAATCCTTCCTCTAAAACATCAGTTCATGTAGAATTGCTTTTTGTTTGTTAATGACTTAAGTGTTGACATTTCAGAATCGAAGTAGCGTGATGTCAGTTTTCTTAATACTGTCACCTCCAATCATGAATTAAGAGCCGAACCCCTTTTGTATTTTCGTGAGGTCCTGACAGTGTATGTCTAGATGAGTAAAACACCCGTGAGAAGCAATGCCTAGGTCACCATTTAATACATTCCCCCAGGGTAGCTGTTGTAATAGCTATCAGTAAAGGCTGTAGATGGGAGAATTTAAAAGGGAAGCCTTAATTCTCTCTCTTCTTACCCTATGGAACTTCTTAGAAATCAGTATTGTGTACATATAAAGTTAGAATTTGTTTATTGGCATAAGTTCAGAGCTATGGCTTCATCCGGACGTGACTGTATTCTGTTATGACTCTAACAAAACCACTGATGAGTATAATATTTTCATTTTGTGAAAGTTCTGCCAATTTAGCTTAAGGAACGTTGTGATTTTAAAAGTCACCACTAGATAGATGAATAGCTTTTTGATCATCTTTGTTAACTTCAAAATAAGTTGCAGTCGATTCTCATTGTTCACAGAGACTGTACTTAGGAATTTCGTGAAGTTGCCTACCTGCTGAAATCTGTGCGTAACCCCAGAGTCAATACTCAAGCCCCTTCACAGTCATTCCCAGACACGAGTGGAACGGTGAAGAGTTGGAATTTCCTGAATTCCGCCTTATTCGAGGTCAAATAAGGCGACACTCTGCCTTTTGTTTTGCCTCTCATACTGTAATCGTGGTCTACTTGGTGCCACTTTTTTGCATTTTTGTGTGTTCTCGGCGATTTCACTGTTTAAAATGGCCTCCGAGTGTAGTGCTGAGGTGCCGGCCAGTGTTCCTAAGGGCAGGAGGGCTGTGGTGTGCCTTTTGGGGAGAATAAGTGTATTAAATCAGCTTTCAGGAATGAGTTACAGTTGTTGACCACGAGTTCAGTGTTAATGAATCATCAATGTATATTAAACAAGGTGTCTGTAACACACCTTAACACATTAAGACAGGGTTATGTATTGGTCGACAGAATGTAACCAGAGGCTCATAGGAACCTAAACCTTGTATTTCCTCTAGGAGCAGATTCAATATTGATTTAGTATCTGTGATGACTTTATAGACCGTAAAACTACCAAGAATGAGAAGATTCTTTTTCACAGTCTTCAAACTCAGATGTCCTTACTTTCGGGAAGACTCCAGTGGGTTCCTTCAAACCCTTTTCCCCACCAACCCCATGCCGTAGGAGTCACTTTCATTCTTTGTTTGCTGGTAGTAACAGGAACGGTTCTTACATGGGGACAGGAGACTGTGTCATAGGAAGTTGGACAGTGGCCCAAAGTAAACATGTTAGGAGACCTCGAACATTCTAAGAATAATCTTTTCTGCTATTTTTGACAAATGATAGTCTCGCCTTTGTTACTGGTGAAGAAATAATGGAATGCTTACGGTAAGTGAATCATTAGGTATCAGGTACTCCACGTGGTCAAACTCAGTTCTGTTCCTCAGTTTCTGAAGTACACCAGCATTTGTATCGTAGGCCACTCACAAACCAGTCCGTTGTCACAGAGAAGGCTCAGTTCGAGATGGTGCCACAGCTTGTGCCCCTGAGGCTCTGGCTTGGAAGTCCCAGACCACTGCACTATTCTTCGAACATCCTTGCCTGAATGTCTGTCTGTCTTTGTGTACTTACCTGGTCCCTACGACAAAGGAAAATACTGGCTCAAAGTAGGAGAAACGGTCCATGAAATGGGAGGCGCCGAGCTGCAGCAGTCACCTTGGTGACGAGCCTGCGACGGAGTTGCCTCTAAGAGTTGATTTTTTTTTTTTTTAAAGCAGACAAAGTTAACTTCCAAGGTACTGTTGGGCACCTGTATTACAATGGAAGGAACGCTTTGGAATAGGTTGCAATCACTGAGCTGTTTGATTTTTGTTAATCTCAGTGTACCCAGGAGGTAGGGGAATCTGTCTGCCTTTCGGGGAGGACCGGACACCTGTGTGTGGCTCCTCACACGCGGTGAGTGTGTGAACCTGGGGGTGGTGGTCACAGACACGGTTCAGGGGAAGTGCAGCTGTGACGTGGGTACCAGGGTGTGTCAGAAGTACCCTCGTTTATTTGTCCCGTTGGGGCTGTCTTCGGACACATTGCAGAAGTCTTGGGTGACATCTCTAGTTCCTGACCTCGTACCCTCTTTAGTGACTTCTTTCTATCCCCGTCACACTTAGTATATGAGCCTCCGGTCTTTATCAGAAAAGTCTGATAATCGGGATTTTTTCCTTGTTGACTGACGAATCGCTCTGTAGTATGAATACTTTCCTGTCATTTGTGTTTTCAATCATGAATTATGGGATGAGAAACAGAGCCTCCCATTAAGGAGTTTCAGGGGTCAGCAAGCCAGCAGGGAGAAGGCTGAGGAGACGGACCTGCTCTGCACCCACTTTGGAGGGAGGCTCGGAAAGTCAACTTGACGTCCCTTTTGGGCAAACAACTGAGGGGCAGGGGGCCAGGCCTCTCCAGATGGTTCCCTGCTCCTTTTGGGGGCAGGTGGGAGGCAGCTGCTGGCTCTCGTGGGGAAGGACTGTGGTCAGCCTGAGTCCAGGCTCACATCCCTGCTGGGCTGGTTTCTGTCCCCCATCCCACCTTCAAGGTCACCCTTGTTTTCATTGAAATCTCTCCTCTTGACACCAGGTGCTAATTTTGACATACTTGATGTTGTTTCAATTGATATTTAAATACTCAGATTGAAACATCCCTTTTCTGATACTCTCAGAAAATCCTTATGTTATTATCTCTTGAAATGACTTTTTTTAGAAATGACTTCAGGACTGGTCAGTAGTGATTCTTGTCTTCAGATTGGGCCACAGGGACTGGAATATCAGAAAGTGTGAAGTCTACTTTGACCCACTGGAGAGGTACCAGTGTTAGATTTTCTGGTGCGATATGCCAGATGTTTTATCTCGATTGGGAATTATCCTCGTAGATGAAATAAGGCTCTGGAGGCCAGTTAGGTGTCCACTTGATGTCCTTTTATTTGTAACAGGTAATTCTCTCTGGAAACAAGGCTTTCCAAGCCTTTCAAGCCTGACCTGTATGGCGACTTCCCAGGGGGCTCAGGAGATGGTCTGTGGCCTGGATGAAGCCGTGCTTTCTGGGCAAGAGGGAGCCAAGGCCGTCCACTGGAGAAGCAGCGCACAGAGGAAGAGAGTCAGGCGGGTCTCACTTCTGCCCTTCCAGAGTCATCCCAGCACCTTGCCTGCCTCCTGGGCTCGTGACCTCGGACCTCCAGCATTCACAGGGGCACGTGAGGAGGCAGTGGTCCACAATCAAGGGTCCACTGCTGGCTCCAGGCGTAGTTTGTGAAATTTGACCCGTCCCGCCCCCTAGCTCGTCAGGTTAGCCTGGCCAGAGTCCGGGGCTGACTGTTCTGCAGGGCCATTGGCTACTACACTCTGCTCTCCATGGGCCTCTATGCACCCCGCCACAGTCTGCAGGATGATCTGGAGTCTCCGATCCAGGGCAAGGAGGTGGGGCTCTGTGAGGACAGGGGCCAGCGGGTCCTCTAGCAGTGACTCCCGCATTATGTCACTGAGTCTGTAGTCCGGCTGGGCCAGCAGCTGCAGGTGCAGAAGTGTTTTCTTCTTTATCCTGGAAGGAAAATTTTACAGGGACCAAATAAGAAAAGGTGAAGAAAATAGCTTGACCTGAACTTTACCCACAAGGAGCTGTTTTAGCTCATGTTCTGAGGTCTTCTCCTTTAGTCTTAAGCACATTCTCATGGAAACCAGGTAAAAAGGGAATGAATAAAAGATGACCCAATATTTTGCAGTCCTTTTACAATTGCCTTTTGGTCAAAGACCTGCTGAGCTGTTTATACTGTAACAATTGTAATGCCACACAGTGATCCTGAACAGTATACATCTGACGTTGCTAAGGGAATCAAATCACGATTGACAATGATATCTCTTCAAGAAGAGAGAAAGCTAGAAGTTTTTCAGTAGGTGAAACGATGACGTTTGCTCTCAAAAGCCCTAGGAACTGTTGGCGTCCAAGTTGTTTCTTGTCAACTTTATAATACTTTTCTGTGTCAGATTTTCAAATTACAGGGATGAAATTGGGGCGGGACCAATCTTGACTTTAGGATTTTGATTACTTTTTACGCAGAAATCTGACTCAGATGTGTCAGCGGCCTAATTTTCTAACTTCTGTCCTAAACAACTACTTCCTAGAGGAGAGGAAGGGAGGCAAGAAAGGGAAGCAGGTTTAAATCAACCTAAGAGGTGGCTAAAAGAATTCAGACCCTGTTTTGAGTTTTCCAGCTGAAAGGGAACGAGGTGGCTTTGCTGGGTGTGAAACACGTATTTCTAACTGGCTCCGGATATGGCCCCTGAGCAGCCGGACGAGACATGAGCCTGGCCGAGACACCAGAGTGGGACGGAGTGGGGTGGAAATGCTCAAGATTAACGGTGGCCAGGCAGAGTTCTCAGTACTTCCTTGCAATCAGATATGGGCTTCTGGGACTTTCATCAGGATTTCATGTAGACGGTCACCAAGCAGTAATATTTTTGAGCTTAGACGAGAGCCGGGTGAAGCAGAAGCGTGATGAGTCATATCAAACACAGGCTCTGCAAAAGCGGCCGATTATGATCTGAGTGGGCCGAAGATGAAGCGATCGAAAGATTTAAAAAAAAAAAAAAAAAAAAGCTCCTAATTCATCCCATGCTGAGAGACGAAAGCATCTTGAGTTGCTGGGGGAAAATTCTGTTGTTGGTAATTCCCGTCATCGTACCCACCCAGGTCTCACTCAGTGAAAACTGACCGAGGCCTTCAGAGCTCGCGTGCGAGGAGGCTGCAGCCTCACAGCTGTGACCTGACCCGTGAGCCAAAAGCTTACCTGCAGCACTGGGAGAGCGGCGACAGGATGGAGAGCTCGTCGTGGGAGTGCCGTCCAAACCTGGGAGGGGAAACGGGCTTTCGCGGACGCTGCCTCCCGCCGTTTTTTCCTCTCGTCTTATCTGTTTGTTTATTTATTAAGGACCTTGGCCTTCTTTTGAAGGACAGCTTAGGGTAAAATGCCAGGGATCATGGCAGCTGCCTCTCCGGCCCCTCTTCCTCAACCAGGTCACTAAAGCCTGGGTCCGGAGGCATGGAAACCAAGCGGTCATTCGTGCGTGTATTCACCAACTGCAGAGGGTCAGACCCGGGTCGTGAGCCACGCGCTCTGCCTCCAGGAGTGAACCCGTGAGTACAGAAACACGGGACACGACTTCGCCAGTGCTCTCAGGGAGAATTAGTGTCCCTCGGCAAAGGCTGAGAGAGAAAAACCACGTAGGGCAAGGAGACGGAGTGCGACCGCACGCCCCTCACCCTCGGGCTGCTGGTTTCCCCCCGGGGTACGGCCGGGCTGGGGTGCGCTGGGACACTCACCCTCTGGCGTTGTCAAGGTGAATAAGGAACCCATCATCACCAAATTTGGTGAACATCTCATAATGGTGACGGTCCATATTTCCTGTAGAGGAGGGAAGACCTTGAGGCCCACAGGCCAGGTGGCAGGTGCTCCCGACCTCTGCGTTTCCTCTTAGTTCAGACACGATTCTGAACCCAGGGCCACAAGCTGTTGTCTCCCCGGGGTTGTTAGGGAAGCTGGTTATTAGCGAAGGAGAAGGAAGCCAGACAAGCAGTCTCTACTATGGACCGCTTTCAAATCTAAGGCTTTCACCACGCCCCCGGCCGCCGGCCTGGGTGCTGGCCTGCACCCTGGCCTGCGCCCTCGCTCCCAGTCGCGGTCCGTTAGGGTGAGCAGACACAGGTTCGCTTCCCAAACGGTGGGGGAGGGAGCTGGGGCGGGCGCTGTAGGACTTGGGACCTCAGCATGTGTTGGCCACTTCATAACTATCTCCTTAGCCTTCCCGGGTCACCAAGGGACTTGAAGGTGGGTGACTAGTCCCTTCCCGAGGCCTTCCCCTTGCTCCCCATTTATCGTGTACTTTTCCCCTTTCCTCTCTGATTCCCCCTTACTCGGTCAAGGGAACCAAGAACTTCAAACCTGAGGCCCGCTCAGGCCTGGGGCAGGGTCATCTGCCTGCCCGCTGAGCGGTGTCCCCTCCCAGGAGGGGCGCATGTTGACTTCTGCCCTCTGGGACCACCGCTGCTCTCTGAGGTTGTGGGCAATGCGGAGTCATTCGGTCCTCATGGCCTAGGCTACAACTGCTGGCCAAGGTCATGGAGAGTCCCAGCCCAGCGGCCCAGCCCCACCCACCAGGGTCCCTGAGCGTGGGGACCCACCGATGAGGAAATCGAAGATGGCCATGTCGATGACGTTGAGCAGCCGGGTGCTGCTGCTGTATGGGTAGATCTGCTTCACGGTGTCGCAGTAAAGTGGGTTGACCTCCCACCTGTGGGGAAGAGGTCGTGGGGCTGGAGGAGCCAAGATGGCAAGGCATTGGGGGCCCTTCTCGTGCCTGGCCCCCACCCCCCAAAAATCCCTTCCTTCCTAGTTTTGCCCGGGGCTGGTGGCAGCCCCTTGGCATGCAGGTGGTGGCTGGGTACATTCAGGACCCTGGGAAAAGGAAGCCGTAGATTCCACGTGCCAAGAAGGTTCTGGCTCCTTTCACTGCACGCTTCCCGAGCATCTGCTCTGCTGATGGCTGGCAGGTCACATGCCAGGGGGGAGACGATGGGCCAGCAGGGGGAAGGCGGGACCTGTGGCCCTCACCCGCTTCCTCTGCAGCAACTCACTGGCCTCTTGGGCTCTGCAGTTCTGAGCCATTCCTACTCGCCCTGCAAGCCACGCTCAGTCCTTTCTCTCTCACACATCCCCCTCTGCCTGGAATGTCCCCGTGTCCCTTTTCATCAGGTGGCTCTGCTCTTAACCGTCACAAGTCCTTCAGGATCTGAGATGTCCTCCGGAAATTTTCCCGGGTTATTTCTCTTCCTACCACGACTGGCATGGCTGGACTGTGAACCTACTCAGTCAACTACCGTGAACCGAGTACCTACTATGCGCCAGGGACTGTGCTGAGCCCTGGGGATGCGACGATGGGGCCCTTGGCTGCACGGGCTCACTCGGGAACCAGGTGGCCCTCCTGCGTGCTCCTCGTGTGCCTCTCTGTATCACAGCAGGTGGGGCACTGTTTTCATAACCTGGCTACTTCTCGGACTGCACAGCTAGAACACTGGACAGTCTTGGGGCTGGGAGGGGGCGGGGAGCTGTGTCTTTCATTTCTGTATCCCTTAGTACTTAGTGTTGGGTACATCGTAGGCTCTTTATAACTGAATAAATGAACTAAACGGAGAGAACAGACAGGCCAACTGGTCCCAGGATTAACGGGAGATGAGGCAAAGGAAGGTTGAAGCAGCTTTTGGGGTCCAAAAGCCAGGCCAGCCACAAGTCCTGAGTACGGAGCTATGGCCAGTCTCGGGCTGGACCGTGGACCGTGGCCATGGCGTTGTGCCCAGGATCCAACTCACTCTTCTCTTCCTGCCAGCGAGTAGGAGCGGATCCAGGGGTTGGGCACGGAGAGCCTGGGGGCCAGGTTGAGGGACGGCAGGAAGGCGGAGAGGGAGCCCTCCAGCAGGTGAGGGTTGCCGCAGACGGCGTACTCGGTCTTGCACATGTAGGGGCACTTGGCAAAGAAGCACACGTTGCTGGCTGGAGGAAGAAGGAAGAGACAGGAGGAATGAAGAAAGGGCTTTAGGGGCAGACCGACTTCCTGCTCCCAATAAATCCACTAGGAAGGAAGAGAAACCCTATACTCAGCATGGGGAAAGGCAGAAGAAAACATGGCCTTTTCCGGATGGAGGGGCTCATGGATGCGATTCAACTGAGCATCCTGACTCTAATTTCCAAATGTCTCAGAACAGAGAAAGGGTGGGACCCAGCCTCAGCGTATCCTAACTGCACGATTAGAGTGTTCTTTGTTTGAATGGGTGACATGGGATCCCAGGGAGGCTGGCATTGTAGGTACAAGTGCCCGCCCAGGCTAGTTAGCGTTTTGTGTGTGCGACCTTCTCCCATCCCCAATTCATCTTGTGTGACGTTCAGGTAGACCAGGCGGGAGTGTCTGATGGCAGCGTACACCCATCCTAGTAATGAATGGTGCCGCTGGCAGGGGTACAGGCCACTGCTGACCGCAACAGTGGCCACGCTGGTCTACCCCGCTCTTGGAGCCAGAACATTGCTTTGTCCAGTACTCTACCTGGAGAGACAAAGAAGACGCTCTGCAGGATTTCATTCTTGGTGACCTCTAGGATTTCCTTGGTGACATTGATTAGCCTCCCTGCTGTTGGCGGCACCCGTCGGAAGTCTAGAATCCTGAAACAGAGGGAGCCCCGTTTACATCTGAGGGAGCGGGGGGTCTGGGACTTAGATGGTCGCCCGTTAGAGATGGATGGGCATCCCTGACCATACCCAGCTGTGGGGGGCTCTGCAGTGCTGGGATGGCAGCGTCCAGGGCAAACCCGCATTGAAAGGGGTGGCAAAGGAACCCTATTCCACCAAGCCTCCTGGGCAAACCTTCCGCCCTCCGAGCTGTGCTCTAGGTCAGAGCTTCTCATACTTAAACGTGCATATGAGTCACCTGGGACCTTGTTCAAAAGCAGGTCTGAGTCGGTGGGCCCAGGTGAGGCGAGATTCTGCATTTCTGGAAAGCTCCTGGGTGGCGTCCAGGCTGCCACACCTCGAGTGGCCATGACTGGGCAAACAGCGGGGAGCTCGCCAGTTTAGGAATGAGCTTTCACCTTTTATATCAGAACCTTGGATAAGTGGGAGTGGGCACAGTCTCCCCAGAGTCAGATCTGGGAACCTAGAGCAAAGGGCCATGTCATGCCCAAGGTGGCAGTGTGAGTAGCCTGGCAGGGTGAGTTTTCTTTCTGAGTTATTCTTTTCATTACCTTAAAAGCCTTCGTGTGTTTCAGTCCATGGGGTTGGGGTGGGACATGTGGGGTTCGAAGGCATCGCTGAGGTTGGTGGAGAAAAAGAGCCAAAAGGGAGACTGTCGCCATTCCGGGGAGCGCCCACCCGAGGCGCTGGCCGGCGCCCCCTCTCGGGACTCGTTGGCCCTTGCAGTCAGCGCCGCCTCTGGGGCCGGTCCCTACCTGTCCAGGTGGAAAGCTGCGATCTCAGCGTTGTGTCTCTGAAAGTCGATGAAATAGAAGAAGTCCGGGGGTGTCTCTTCGTCTCGCTGCTGTCTGGAGAGAAGGGAGGAATCATTTCCTGGATTCAGCCTTGGGCTGGGAGCCTGAGCAGACAGCCGATGGGCATGGCGGGGAGCGGCACGGAGAACAGCTTTTATGCTCCGAATGGACGCACAGTCGATGGAACCAAGGACGGCCGCGGCTCCCTTGGCTAGGAGAAGACTTGCCCAGTAAGAGGAGCCACGCTTCTTGCAAGACACTGTCTTACAGGCACCCCCCTGCCCCAACACCAAGTCTCCTTCTTAGGAAGCTGTGGTGACAGTGGCTAATTCTTTTAAAACAACAACAACAACAACAACAAAAGCAGTAGTTGAGAGGGAAGAAATACGGATCTTCTATAGATATAAACCGAAGGGAGGGGACAGGCTAGCAGAACAAAGTAGTGAAGAACCAGACGCCAAAGACCGAACGAGGTGGGTACAAGGCAGGACTTAACAAAGGAAACGTCCCTGAAGGCGAGGTTTGAAGGACAGACACGTTCTGGGTCTGAGGGTGACAGGGAGGAGTAACCGAACTGTCCCCCCAGAGGAACCTCCGCCGGGTCACAACAGCAGGCCAGCCAGAGGGGCTGAGGGAGGCCGCGTAGAGGATATCGGTTTGCATGCATTTAAACATCTGGAACGGAGCCGCGGACAGCGGACAGCTTCAGCCGGCCGGAGCGCGCTGGGCGGGCCAGCTGTGTGCGCTCGGGCAGGGGCCTTCCAGCCACCACGGGCATCTAATAAACAGGGAGGAGTGATAATCTTCGAATAACTGTATCATCTGCCTCGTGGGACTGCACAATGGCCGCAAAAGCACTTGAAGCGTAAACAAACGTAATGCTGCGGAATGCTGTAAGGAAACAGCGCCAGCCACGGCAACGGTCCCGTGCACTTTGCCAGAAGACACAGACGAGGCCCGGAACCCAGAGCAAGGGGCTGCCCAAGGCGGGGCCTCTGTTTTAGAAGGCGTGGCCAGATGTAAGGGGCAGCCCAGTCCTGCCCCGCCCCCTCCATCCCCCCCCAACTCCCCCGCCATCAGCCCCGAGGCGAATGTCTTGGCCAGCAAGGGCTGTCCATGTCTCCTAATCGCCTTTTAATTTCTGCATTCCGGCCACAGAACATCTGATCTCTCCGATGAAGCCCTTTAGAATTTCCTAAATCACCCTCGCCTCATTTTTGTATGGCGTGTGACAGCCAAGTGATTTTAAATTTGAAAGTCGTTTTAACTTTTTACATCGGTGCTTCTCAAAGCGCTTTCTCACGGCGTATATTGTATACATGACGTGTGAAAGACAGCGTTTAATTGTAGTCATGATTGATATTATCCAAAGATAAATTTCTACTTTCCCTTATAATAAGGGGCAAGTTTACTTTAAGTTACCTATAGAAAAAAAATGCGTGTTTTTTCAAGAAGTGCATTTTAAAATGATGCCATGTTTCACCTTGAACGAAATTTTATAAAAATGAAGATTAAACTTTGTGTTCCGGCACCAGAATAGAGAGAGCGAATGGCTTTCGTGGCCTAGTGCTGGAAACGTTCTTGTCATATCAGGAAGCAGACTGGCTGGTTTGTTCAGTCTTTGCACTTTGTAACCGACAAAGCAGAGGGAGCGGTTTTCAAAGCTGGGCCTTCGTGCGCTTTCCTGCAAACACAGCAGCCAGCGTGAGGGGTGTTTCCTCTCCAAAGTGAAAACGGAGCTCGTTGGCTCTACATTAGCTTCCAGTTTGTAACAGTTAGAGACATCCTCATAGGCTCAGAGGACGCCATCGATGGATCGGGTGACGTGTGGTGAGTTTGCAGATCCTCCTGATCCTGATGCTTCCCTTTAACGTCTCGCGTTTCTCCATTGGAGCCCTTCCTTCCCCTCTTCACCCAGTGCTTTCTCACGAGTACACGTTGAAGGTGCACGACTAACCAGAGCAATGATTTACAACTCTATCACGGCACGGGTTCGATGGCGGCCCTCGCGTTCGGCTGTTTGAATCCTGGCTCCGCGGCCTGCGGCTGGGAGGCCGGGGCGAGCTGGCCTCCCCACGCCTCGGCGCTGCCATCTGCCAAGTGGACATTTTAACAGTACCTGGCTCGCAACGTTACTGACGATTCAAAGACGCGGGCACGTCAAGTGTGTCGCACAGACGCCAGCAAAGACCTGATAAGGACCGACTCTTACTATTTTCGTTATTACCAAGAACAGTTAAACCTTCGGGCAGACTGCCCCAAAGAGAGTCTACCAATGATCGGCTTGAACGTTTTAGACCGGTTTTACTAATTTGGGGTTAAAACTCCTCCAGGGCTGCCGCAGCTGGCGTAAAGGTGAAGAAGGCGATCACTTACCTCATGGGTTTGAACATGGCCTTCCCGAAGTCCGAGAACCTGAGAACCAGCTTGAGGTGGACCCCACTGGGTTTCACGACTGTGAGGGGGAGAAGGGCGAGTTAACCACGCTTCTGGGGCGAGGCTCAGGGCCGAGACCCTCTGCTTATTCCATAAACCCAGCCGATGTCCTCTCTTTTTCTCTCGCTCACTGAGATTCGCTTTTCAAAGCCTGCAGCGTGCGGTTCCATCATGCAGGGCCATGGAGAGTGCATCCAAGAGCTCAAGACCTCTTTTCTGCTGGTATGCGACAAAGGCCAACAGAACAGGTTTCCCCAGATACGCACTCACCGAAAACCCCAACGAACGCTCCCCTAAGAACTGGCCTCTTCCTCTCTGCATTTCGGCGGCACCCTTAACGGTTCTGATTCTGCCGTCCGTTATCTTGCATTATTAGACTAGTTTGTCTGTCTCTCTCCCTATTTAAGACTGTACACTTGGGCTGGGACAGGGCTGGGTGAGCAAGGCACCTACGATGCCCTCACGTGACCGTGGCAGTGAGTGCGGCCTCCAGACGTGTTGCGTCCTGGGCACCTCACTGGCCACCTTGTCCCTGCCCTGCTGTGAGAGCCCTGTGAGGCGAGGGACAACATCTCACTCACCTCTCCATTGTATAAAATGGCAAATGGCACCTGCTAAAGGAAAGGGAAGCTGCGGGCCCTACAAACCTGTCTTTCAACCCTCTAACACGTCACGTCACACTTAGACATTTCTGACGTGTATTCGGTATATTGAGGTAAATGGATGAGGCTACTCATGGCCGGTGGTGACTGGCCTGGGGACTTCGGTGTCCAGGCCTGACCTGGCCATGCTGAGGGCTGTGCAGTGCCCAGGCCGAACTGTATCCAGTTCATGGCACCTTGGGAGGGGACTGTGCTGTATCTCACGCCTATCAATCATGGACCCCAGTGGCTCTTCACTTTGGCTGCACTAGAATTGTCGGGAGCATTTTATCAATGCTCATGTCGGGGCCTCATCCTAGGCAATCGAGTCAAACCCCCCTGCGGCGGAGGTCAGGCCTCGGCATGTTTTAAAGGTCCCAGCCGACTCTAACGTGTTGCTGATTGGAGTACATTTTCAGATTTAAGAAACAGTTGTACAGTTGTCCCGTAGAATTGCTCCTTAAATCTGGAAATGTACCCCGATCACTTGAGGATTCTGTTAAAATCCAGACTCTGATTCAGAAGATCAGGGGGCGGGGGAAGGGAACTGAGCGTCTGCGCTTCTCACAAGCACCTTGATGATGCGATGATACTGGTCCCACATAAGAGCCCCTCAGAGGGCCTTCTCTGTGTGCGTGTGTGTGTGGGCGGGCAGGGAGACGTGCTGTGTTCTCAGAGATTCGGCAGAGAGAGTCACGCCCCTTGGACTCCCAACCAGGACCCCCATGGAGTGGGCCGGTGGGCCCTTTGCATTGCCGCCGGGTCCTGGGGTTCACAAAGCTGTGACCAGAGGAGTGCTGGCCAGAGGCGGGGCCCGGTCACTTACTCTGGGTACAGTCGCACGCCCCAAGCAAGGCCTTCTCGTCCTGGCTGTAATCTGCAGAGGGGGAGAAGGGCTCGGTTGTACTTCCGGGAGGGCCAACCCCACGGGGGCCTGTAACAGGCTCAGACACCCCAGGGGAGGCGGCGAGGCAGCCGGGCGGGGCCCTTGCCGTTGATTAGGGGACTTCCCGGAGCTGCAGCTGGCCGTGGGCCCCCACCCGGCCCCATCCCAGCAGCGCTGGGTGGGGAAACCAGTGCCGGCTTTGTCCCTGCTGTGTCCTGTGGACTGTCACAGTGCTTGACAGACAGCACAGGCCTGCAGGCCGCAGGCCTGCGTTTGGATCCCAGCCCTGTGGCCTCGCCAGGCGGCCCGGCCTCTCCGCGTCTCAGTTTTCCCGTCGGTAAAATGGCAACGATTACGTCCATGTCATAAGATCACTATATGAGAGTTGCCAGGGTGAAGAGAAGCACTGGCTAGGTGATAGCCCTCAGGGGGACGGAACCCCTCCTTACGCCTCCTTTAATGGGCTGTGATCACGGTACGGTTGTTAAGATCTTTCTCAAAGGGAAAAGGTCAAGGTCTATGGTTTCTTCCCGGTTTTTCTCCTATCGGGCGTCAGAGTCAACCCGCACGAGAGTCTGCCCTGGAGCCCCACCAGAGCTGGTTCACCCAGCCTGCCGGGGAGCCGGCGAGTCCGCCCCGCCTGCTCCCGGGAGCCTCACCGGCGCTGATGGTGGGAAAGCGCCTCATGTCGTGGAGCAGCTGGCTGACGACGGGACTGGACCGGGGGTACAGCCCGTGACGGTTGATGCCCAGGTGGAACTGGACCCAGCTGGCCTCGAGTCGGAGCTGCAGCGGGGCGTCCAGGGCAGTGAGGTTCAGCTGCTCTCTGTATATCTTGTGTCGTCTGAAAGAGATTTTTTTTTTTTTTTTAATTGGAGAAACAAGAATGCAAAGACCTGCCGCAACGCCTTGTCCGGACTCCACATCCATGACTTCATTCTCTCAGCAAGAGCACCGCACATCCGATATGTACCAGGCTTAGTGCCGCGCTGAGCGTACAGACCCTGAGGGGCAAAGCAGCCCCACGGCCCTTCCTTGCCCTCAGAGAGCTTACGGTCTAGTGAGTGAAACGGGCAAAGAGTTAACACACCACACGCAACACGCGAATCCCTAACAAACCACAACGGATCCCGCGAAGGAGAAGGACGGATGGTCAAGAGTAAAATTAGGGACCTCATGTAATCTGGAATTTCAGGGGGTGATCCCGAGCTGCTTCATGCACTTTCCCATTAAAAAGTCTGTATCTTATATTTCCCAATATTTCCTGACCTAAGGAGTCAAATCCATGACAATGTGAATTTTATTCCTCTACTCCTCAGCCCTATACTGCCTTCATCTGTAGAGAACACTCACGTAACATGCAAAAGATGACTTAAACAATATTGGTTTTTTGTTATTTCAGAAATCGGCGAGGGCGTTTCTCCCTAAAAAGGTAATTAGGTGTACAGACAGCGAGCTACTCTTGACTAGTTAAAAAAAAAATTGTTTCTAATTATATATATATATATATATTTTTTTTTTGAACAATGTGGCGGAAAATGAAGCAGAGAAATATTGACAAACCAAGAGTCATCTGTGAGACACTTGTCTCTACTTTCTCTACCTGTACAAGTAACTCCCAAATTGGAAAGGAAAGTCTCATGGAAACAAAGAAGGAGTCCATCATAATCTTTTACATTCATGACGGTCATTTCCCTAATTGCTTACGAACCTGAGAAGTACGATCTCACTTACATGTGGAATCTAGATTCGTCAAACTCACAGAAGCAGAGAGCGGAATGGTGGTTGCCTGGCGTGGGGGGTTGGGGGTTGGGGTGTCGGTGGGAGGGTAGAGGGTCTCCTCATGCAAGATGCGTGTGTTCTAGAGATCTTACACACAGCAATGCGACTGTAGGCTCGCAATCTGCTGGAAGGGTGACCGATCTTAAGCGTTCTCACCACACGCACACACACGCAAACGGTAACTGGTGATGGATATGTTAGTTAGCGCGATCGCGGTGGTGATTTCACAGAGTAGATGCATATCAGAATATGAAGAAGTTGTGCGCCCTACCTATGTGAAGCTTTTTGTCAATTATACTTCAGTAAAGCAGGAAAGACAACAACAAAATAGTGGCCAGTCTGTGTTCTGTGCCCTGTGCTGGTAAAGCAAATGCAGATGTGACCTGGGACAATGCAACGTGATGTTAAGACACCCCCCCTTCCCCCCAAGCACACGGCAGACCCACAGAGACGAGGCAAAGCAAGGGAACACTATTATTTTAAGACTGGTCTCGAGCAGCAGAGAGGAAGACGGCTGGAGCATCCTTCCCAAGGGAGCAAGGCCTCTGCAGCCTTCCGGCTTGGGGTGCGGGACGCTATGAGCTACTGAAGTAGTTATTTAAAGTGACACATCTTCAACTGCTTCCAACCGAGTGCTTTACGAAAATCAAGAGAAAGGGCAAATGGTCGACCAGGTCTATAGGCCTTCTGCCAACTTTTTTTTTTTTTTTAACTTTATTAACATTTATTTCTATTTGAGAAAAATAGGTCAGGCTCTAGTTCCCAAGGCTACTTTGAGGCTATAGCTATGTGACTGCAGAACTCTCTTGGGAGTCTGGTGGAAAGATTGCAAACTCCTGAGCTAAGTCAGTCATCCCGCAGCACAGAATAAAGTTAGAAGAGAAACAATGATTCTGGTCGATCTGGGTCTGAGGAGAGGGGCTGGGGAGGGGTGGAGTTTTCTTAAGTGGAGCTGATAGCTGATGGATTCCAGCTAGGACAGCAGTAGGTGATATAGCGTCCAAATAAACAAACGAACGAATGTGGTAAATTGGGTGTCTACCTGTACTGTTAGGTGGGGCTTTCTGGTTTGCAGTTCTGTCCTCGCCAGAGCCGGTGTCCCAACCAGGGTAGAGGGTGGGGAGGGGGAAGGGTCTCATGTATCATTCCCACCTTTCTCTCCTGATAGGCCACACGCTTGCACTGGTTTGGGGAGGGGGTATCAGCTCGCACTCTACGCAGCCCACACACACCATGGGGGTACGAAACCTGGTCATCTCATCTGATCCGTGGGTTCCAATAGGGACTCTGAAATTTGTTCCCTATGTCCCACGATTACTAGGGACTTTTTTTTTTTCATAAATGAACAAAACCATTTCCCTAATTCCATTTTATATGTGAATCAACATGATAGTTGCCCTTCTCAATTATCTACATTATCACTCAGTACCTAATTAAACCCTTGTTTCATTTCCAGACTAAATTAGTTATTGCTTAGTCTGTTCGTTTTCTAGATAACCCTAGTATTGTTCTTAGGATGCTTCTAAGTCTTCTGTCCACTGCGAAAGCAGTCTTCACCTAGAGAACTCCTGCAATGAGGATACGTTTTCAAAAACACAGTTGTCTGGGTAACTAGAAACAGCCAGCTTTGCATGCTAGAGCAAAACCCCTTGGAACATGCCATGAGCCGGGGAAAGACATCTGTGTCATACTGTTACACTAGACACTGCCGTTGGCATGCCTTGTCACGTCCGCAAGATCCGGCATCATCCAAGAGACCTAGGAATCCGCTGTAGCTTGCCTGTGGTCCCTCCACATGCAAACTAAGCACTAACTAAATTATCTTCGAGGCATTAGAGAGAAACCCTGTTTTCCATCTTCGAATGTTCAGGCAGGTCTGGCCTTGGGCCCTAGGAGTGGCGTCTGCTGGCACAGGGAGGGTGTGGGAGCCTGGAGCTGGGCACCTCAGCCACCCCTGGTGAGCTGAGAGCATGTGAGGGGGACAACCCATGTCCCAGTCCCTTCTGGGATCCCGAGGGCAGAGCCGCGGGGGGTCCAGTGTTAATTAGCCAGGTGCCACCAGCAACTCAGGGGGTTCAGGGAAGATCTGGAAGGTTCTCAAAGGCTTGGGCAGGCCCCTGACCCCATGGCTTCCTGCCCAAAAAACCTCCTCAGGGCCTAATCTTTCTTGTCCAGGGGAAGTAGAAGAAATAGGACCGACCCCCTCCCCCGGCTTCAAGGCACAGTTGCCTCCTTTATATTTACAGGTTCCCTGGGGGTTCGGGTCAGGCCCTTTGGGAATAACGTGGACCCCGGACCATGCAAGTACACACACAAGGACAGTCTCTGCTGGCCGCTAAGTGGAGAAGCCAGACAGCATCAGAAGATGGAAGTGGAGGCCTCTGGTTTTCTCCAGAGGAAAACCAGGAGCGAGCCGTTCATTCCTGAGGTTACCCAGCTGCGAAGCACGAACACCCCGACTGCGTCCCCCTCGGAATCATTTCTAAATCCTACAGTTCCGCCTCCACAACCTCGGAAATGTTCCCTTTCTTCCTACTGCCTGTGCCAACTGACCCCTCCCCCCACCGCCCCCTGCCCCCTCTGACCTGGAGACGGGAGTAGCCTCTAAACCCATACTCATAACCCAGTCTTTTCCCTTCTTCACTCCAGGCCAAACTAACTGTGAAGCACAGCTCCAAGCATCTCTCCTGAAGAATCCTCCAGGCTCCTAGCCCCAGCACCCCCACCATGGTGTCCTCCTCTCTTAGCCTTTCCCCGCCGCCCATCACCCTGCTGCCTAAGCTCTGTGAGCGATGCTCCCAGACTCCCGCCTCCTGCTGTTTCTTCCCGCGGGTTGCCTCCTTCCACGGGATCACCTGCTGGAATCCTCCCCACGCGTATTCGTACGACTCCCATCTCTATTGCTCTTGCCAAATGCTGAGTAATGGGGATTTAGACACAGGTCTCGTTCCTTCCCACAGACTGAGGATGCGGCCGTGTGTTGTCCATTTCTGCATCCCTTACGAAACCCAACATAGCCCCTGGCACACAGAAGGCACTCGCTTCATCCCTGGAAGAACTTGGAAGCGCTCAATGAGCACCGACGTGTGCTAAGGCTTGAGTATAGTTTTGCTATCGATGGCCTACAGGCTATTTCAGGGGTTTGATGGTTTATAATTCAAGACGAATCTGGTCTTTCTCAGATTATTTCACTCCAAGTAGTCTACAAAGAAAACTTTCTACCTATAAGGGGATTCCAGGGGAGTCAGGCAAGACATACCAGAGTCAGAGAGGGTGTGGACTGGATGTCTCCCTGTGAGTCTGAAGGTCACTGGATCACTCAGAACCAACACTGGGCATAGGTCTAAGGGGTAGCTCTCTGCATTTTTAGTGGAATTGGGCCAAACTAGCTTTCAATTAATTTGATGCAAAATCATTTTGAAAGTCCTAGAGCAAGCACATTTCTTGGGATGGAGAGTTTCAAATGTATATTCTCCAGAAGAAAATGAAAACTTGCAATGTCCTCAGACACAGAAATGAATGGGCGGTGCAGAAGATGTTTTTTCTGGTCTTTCGAATTTTAAGGAACTCTCTTGGTTTTTCTCTTACATCTTTGGCTGCATAGTCACCATCACCTCTTCAGCCTTCCTGGATCCACCATGATATGCCAGAATTCCTCAAGGCTGTCTTTCTCCCTCTAGCCTGGCTTCTGATGTGATTGCATCCTCACCCACAGCTCCAATGATCACCTGTATCCAGGGGACTCACTAATTTATATCTCCAGCCTTCTGAGCTGTAGACCCATATATGCAGCTGCTTTTATTTCTATAAAGGACAAGAGAATACACATTTTAGCCTTTGTAGGTCTTAGGTCCTCTGTCCCGCTGAAGGCTCAAGGGGAGATTCCATTCCTTGTTTCTTCCAGCATTTGGTGGCTGCAGGTGTTCCTAGGCTTTCGGCTGTATCACTCTGATCTCTGCCTCTGTGGTCACAGGGTGTCCTTTTCTTCTGTCTGATCCTCCCTTTTATAAGGACATTTGTGGCAGCATTTAAGTCCCACCTGGATGATCCAGGACTATTTCCTCATCTCAAGTTCCTTCACTGGATCACACCTGCAACGACCCTTTTTCCAAATGTCACATTCACAGCTCCAGAGATTTGATATGCATGTCTCCTGGGGGCCACTTTTATACCTCATCCGAAGAATAAACCCTTAGACAGGGATGGCTCTTCCTGAGAGTGAGGGCAGTGTGTTAGCTAATAGCAAGAAAGCATACAGACGTTGGAGGACAGGTGCAGAGCTGGGAAGGGAACCAGCGGTATTGCTATCTGCCATTATCCATCTGGCCGGGCCAGCCAGAATCCCAGATGTCACTCTGGGAATTTCTCTCTCCCTCCCCACAATGTCTCCTCTGTCACCAAATCACGTAGCCGTTAACCTCCTAAGTAGCTCTTGAATCTGTCCACCTCTCCCAGCTCTGCCGCCGTCTTCCTAGTCTGAGCTGCCTGGACTTTTTCAATAGCCTCCTAAGTGGATATTCCTATTCTAACCCTCTTTCATCATTTCTGTTAACTGCAACCAAAATAATTAGTTTTCAAAATGCAAATCTAATCCTGTCAGCCCAGGTACATCAGCTGTCTCTATTGTTCAAGCACCTTCTTTAACACCCTTACAAGCCCTGTACTGGCTAAGGGATACCTACCAGCCCCAGGTGGCTATTTAAATTCAGATCATTCGGTAACCACACGTGACCAGTGGACATCACAGTGCACATCGCGGAACATGTCCATTATCGTGGGAAGTTCCACTGGGCTGTGTTGATCTCCACCCATGCCCTCCACTCCGGCCAGAGGTGAGGACTCGCCCTGCCGCAGGGGTCCGGAGGGCCATTTCCTCCATCCGGGGCACTCTCCCACCCCCTCGTTGCCTTCTTAAGTCCTTCTCCCCTGTCCAGCAGCTCAAGCCCCACTTCCTCGGGGCGCTGCCCTGGCCCTCGGACAGTGCCGGGTCTCTGTGTTCCATCTGCGATCCACTGCACCACGTGACACCGAATTCCACATTTGCTTGCGTCTATCCACCCCAAGCACGGCAAACGTAAAGACTTGTTCTGTTTGACCCTGGGTCTTTGGCATGTGCTGTGTAACAGGCGCTTACTGAATATTTGCGGAATGAATGTGCTTCTTACCTCACCCAGAGAAGATGCGCAGCTCTGCAGGAGCTGCCCTCAGCATTCTTCTGGAATAGCGGTTAACAGGAATCTCAAGCTTACTCAAGAGAAGCTGATTTGCATGCTCTTTGGACGCATGTTGGCTATAATGTTAAAATCTCCAGAAATCCCAGCTGCCATCCTTCCTTTTTTTCTAACTGTGTCACTTCTTAAGTTTCCCAGTTCTCCTGAGTCACGATGGCCTGAACTGATCTTCGGAAATAATTTCCATCCTTTCCGATGAAATAACCGGTCTTCCATTGGCAGCCGGACACAGGTTCCCTTCCAAAAGCAATGAGGCCAAGCCCCCTCAAGCCTAGGTATTTAATTGTGTGTCGCAGAATTTATACTTGGCTACGTTCGCTGATTATGAAGCTGTTATGAGAAATGACACTCTCTCTGTTTTAAAAGCTCACACTGAGGTCCCCTGGGGAGGAATTTGGGGGATAGTCCACTAATTATTTTCTAATTGCTTGAACTCCTGCTCATTCTCTGGAGCCATTCATTCCTGAGCAATTCGAGGAGGTACGCTCCAGGGTTAGCGGTGTGATCGGGCTTCCTGCTGCTCGTCACCTGGCTTAGGAGGGGTCTTGGGTGGAGACTCATGGAACCCTCGCCATCCGCACTCAGGAGGGAGGTGAGAATGGGTCTATCACACGCTTGAGCAAAACTCTCTCTGCTGGAAACTCACTTCATGGCCACTGTGTCATACATAGCATCAAAAGAAAAACAGAGCAACCACAAAACATTCCAGATTCACGTGTTTTCTTTGCTATGTTTCCTGAGGGTGAGGACCCGCCTTGGATTTCTTTTGCACCCTCCTCAGTATCTGGTGAGGTTCTATGCATACAGCAAACGCTCCATAAATCACCGACTCTGAGATGTCTGGGCAAGTTTCCTGCTGCAAAGTCTCTGTCAGACTCTGAAACACGATGGTCAGAACTTGGGGGAACGAAATCCTTTGAACAAGGGAATTGCGCTAGAATTCTCTCTCTGGTAGAATGGAACTCGTATGTTTGGTCTTACTCAGCTCGTGAATTTCCCAAAGCACTTTGTTATAAAGAAAACTTTAAAAAGCATTATAGTGAACTTCTGTGAGACGTGGCTTTTGAATTGAATCTGTGCATTTGTTTGATCTATATGTCTGTTTCGATATTCTTTTTCAATATTTCTTTTTTCCCCCCATATTCTTTCTTGACATTAGTCTTAGGAAGAACACTTCTCAGAGTCACTTTTATCACAGTGGTGATGAGTACGGAAAAATCTTCCTTCGTAGTGTCCTGTTTCTCCTGTGACCAGAAAGGATCCTGGTGCTCATACAACTTGGTGGACCATTTTTAAGAAAAAGAGTACACAATTATGAATGCAAAAACTAAACATGAGAGTGATTATTAAGAATGAGAAAAGATGTCAACAAATTACTATTGCCTTAAAGATTTAGCTCCTTTTCTTCTGAGATTTCATACTTACTTCAAGAAATATCTCTTGATGGCAACCCGCTCCTGTCCCCCGCCCAGCTAACTTCCTTCCCCACCCTCTACCCCCTGCACCCACAGGGGAAGTGAGGGACCCTGCACTGAAGCTTTATCAGCTTCATGGTAAACTCAACTCGGACAGGAATTGTGCAATTCACAATCTAGAAATACCTACTGAGTACCGAGCGCATCACTTTTAGGCACATTATTTTGGGGAAGTCAGGGACTTCACCTAATGAACCTTCTTGATTCTCCTAGCTGGTACCCAAGAATATCAGAACAATAGCACTGAGTGGATGTGACGCAGGCCGGCGAGGACGTACGTGGGCTTTTGGAAATGTTTTTTGTTTTTTTTCTGTTCACCATTCGAATGGACTTTATCTCTGAGACCAAGCATTGAGTTCCTGCTGTTTGCACGTGTTCCCTGCGGAACTATGTGGAATGACCAGCTCTCCCCCATCGGAATCCTGTGGCTCACCGCGAGCAGGCAGCAGAAGACACCGAGGGACTCCTCCCCACCGCTCTGCCCCACAGGCTCGACGAGCGCGACCCCCACGTTATCTTCTTCTGTTTACGTGCCTCCTCATCTGCTTATCTCTGTGCCCTTGAGCCCCTCCCCCCCCAAAAAAAAAGTCCCTGGCAGCTGTAGGGCAATATGAGTGAGCCAGATCTGCGGCGATCTGGCAGACCCTCAAAGTGAGGTCCCCAATTGCCCATTTCCTCATGTCACTTCCCATGATAGAAGTTGCACACGCGCTCTCCGGTCTGTCTTTCAGCCCTGAAGGAACAGGTGTTTTGGTTAGCTCAGGGACCGAAGCTCGATGTTCAGGGGCAGGTGACAGGTGCCAACGCAGCCGTATCTATAAGTCAGAGTCGCTCTTAGTGGTGAGTATGCGAATCCAGGGAGGGGGGAGGCTGGGGGAGACGGGTCCCTCATCCCGAGTCCTGGCTCTGCCACTCACAGCCGCGTGACCCGGGGCCAGTCGTCTGACCGCTCTGTGCCTCATTCCATCTGACAAGTAGGGATCATAAATGTACCTTATGGGATTTTGGTGAAGATTGAATAAGTTGAAAAGTTGTTTAGGTGAGTTATCATCACTGTGATTTCCGGGATTCCATCTATCTAGGATCTCTGTGCCTCGTGTGGGTGCGGAAGGAGGACTGTGAAGAATTATTTGTACCTGCTGTTTAGCAGAGTGGTTCCCAGTTACCTGAGTTCTGCTTACTAGGGTGACAGCAAGAGTTCTTGTTTTTGTTCTGTAGGATGGCCCCTACAGGCTGAGCGAGGGCCGGAGATATTCACATCCTCAACCTGCATCAGTGAACGTTTTCTTATATGACCAAGGGGACTTTCAGGCATGAGTAAGTGAGGGGTCTGGAGATGGGGTGATGATTCTGGATGATCTGGGTGGGCCCTGAACGTAATCACACCTGTCGGCCCCATTTTACAGATGAGACCGGCACAGTTAGGACAACGTCTTGAGCTAGCCGCAGGTCACCTGGTCTGTGAGAGGCAGCCACACAGCAGTGATCTGAATCTGGCTGACCGGCTCCCGCAGGCAACCTCTTCATCTCCACTCTACACGCCTCTCCCATCACGGTCCATTTACCTCCCTCTGGCCTCTCATGCTGCAGCTCCGAGCTGAGGTTCCACTCTGACTTCCCAGGCTCCACCCCGCCCCCCACTCCCGCTCC
Organism: Rousettus aegyptiacus; assembly: GCF_014176215.1. NCBI lineage: Eukaryota > Metazoa > Chordata > Mammalia > Chiroptera > Pteropodidae > Rousettus > Rousettus aegyptiacus. The sequence continues at coordinate 106,641,910 of NW_023416309.1, forward strand.
GGGGAGAGGGATCGATAAGCCCATAAATGTGACTGGAGTCTCAACCCAGGTACGGAGAGCATCACCGTAGCCATCTTCCAGACACCTGGGGGGAAGGTATCACAGAAGATGTTAACTACGTGTGGTTGGGGACTTGGGGTTAAAGCGACTTTTGATTTGCCACAGAAATCTGAGATAAAATGAGGAATTCTGGGTCCTCGTGACTCCAAATGTTTTTCTTTTTTCCATAGTTTTATCAAAGTGGTTAGACTTGCTCATTTTGCAGGCTTTGCTGATTTCGGATGACCTCAAAGAATGAGCTAGATAGATGTCTGTGGTATCTGCGAGGAGGGACATTCCAGGAGCTGGGACGATGACCTCAGTGAGAAATCTACTTATCGTCAAAACGACTTGCAGATCAATCGCTGACGACGTGAGCAGACTGGGTGCCCTGCAGAAGGTGGCGCGTGTGGCCATGGTCTAAGGGATTCCCAGAGTCGAGGCAGGGAACTAGCCGATACCGTCTAGCTGGGCCAAGCTATTCCCAGAGTATAGTCCTGGGCATCGAGCCAAACACCAAGATGACGAGCAAACATCACCGGTCGCACAGAGCTGCAAACTGCATCTCCTCTGGGACAGTCAGTTCTATCATGGCAGTAAAGGCTCTGAGAAGTCCTGCAGCCGGGCCTCCTGTTCAGGGAACATTTTGTCAACCTTCCTTCACATCGCACCTGTCAACACCCGCTGGATTCTGTGTTGCGCGCAACACGTTTTGGGAAACGTTAACTATTAATACTGGACCCAGGAGCCCCTCAACCTAATCGCCTCACAGGAGTGGACCAGAGGTTCTCAACGAGAGGTCAATGTCACCCCCTTGGGGGTCACCATGTTTAGTTAGGGACATTTCTGCATCATGGTCGGAGGGACGAGTGCTAAGAGATGCTGCTAAACATCCTACAGCGCCTGGCACGACGGAAAAGGATCTGGTCCCAAACGTCAGCAGCGCCGAGGCGGAGATGCCCTGGGCTGCGGCCGTAGCAGCGGGAGCCAGTGCGGCGCCTCCTCCTCTGAGGGGGGCCTGCGATCGGCTGCAGTGGAGTCTGGACTCCGTGCAAGTGAGTATTTTCCACAGGTAGCGTGAAAGCCGTCCTCGGGGCCTCCTCCACTCCTCTCTACCTTCGGCACAGCAAAAACTGTTAAACGCTATTTAACTATTTAAAAAAAGCAAACGTGAGCCACCCTCATTCGGCTCTCAGACCAACCTAACGAGTATGTGGATAAAATACAAACACACGTGTTACTCGCAAAACATGCAATACCGATCCATTTCAATGTCATAATTTTGGTTCTTTTCATCCTCCCACTGTGCAGTCCTGACATAAACAAACTGATCTGTTTCACACACTTGTGCGCGCACACACACACACACACACACACACACACACACGGTTAGCAAATGACACTGACATTGGACGGATACGTGTTCTCTCGCTCCTCTACCATTTTCCTAAGCACAGAAAACAAAAAATGTGATCTAAAGGCAGCATTCAGAGCAGACTAAGAAAAAGGAGGAGCTTAGAACCCCCCCCCCGCCCTCCCCTGCTGGCTCTTCCAATAATCAAGGGCTTACCGAACGTATTTATTTTTAAAAGTGTTGGAACTTTGCCTTACTGCCTGTCACAAAGGCACGGATGGGACTTTGAAGGAGAGACGGACCCAAGTGTCGGGGTTGCCATAGAAGGTCAGGCTGGGGACACAATATTTTCACAGTTTGAAGGCAAATTTCCTGGTGGTTCACCCACAGATTAAATTCCTTCGAGTCCTTGGCCCTGGAGTTACTACTGATTTGCATGGTATTATTTTTCCATCTGGTTTACAAACTGAATGATTGCCGATCTTGGCCCGTTTTCCTCTTCAGCCTGAGCAGTCACCCATGTGGTAGGATAATTTATTGAGATATTAATGTGATCTTGGTGCTTGCGGAATTTTACACACCCCTGTTTTAAGAAGGGGCTGGGCGTTTGCGTTTCTTCATCTCAGGAGGGTGTTCATGATCCAAGAACAAGCAGATGTTTAGACGGGTTACCCCTCTCCCTTTCTAGCTTTATTTATTTATTTTTTATTTCTGGAAAGCCTAAACTCAGTAAAGGAACGTGCTAGACAGGGGATTGGCAGAGAGTGGGAAATGCGTACAGGAGCACACACTTTGGGGGAAGCATGCAGATTTTCCGAGATTTGGAAAGGAAAGTTGGTTTGGGGTCGTGTGTCTGTCCCGTTTCCTGGAGGTGAGCCGAGATGGTGGGAAGTGGCCGTGTGCTGTGCCTAGGAAGGTACATTTTAGGCACCAGAAACCCACCTTGGCCAATAATCCTGAGCTCAAGCTTGGTACAGAAACAACAGTTGTCACCTGCTTGCATGAGACCAGGTGATGGACTAGGCAGTGGTCCCCCATCTTTCTGGCACCGGGGACTGGTGCTCCTATGAGAATCTAATGCCTGATGATCTGAGGCAGAGCTAGCGCTGGGGAGCGGCTGCAAATGCAGTTGAAGTATCACTCGCTCACCAGCCGCTCACCTCCTGCTGTGTGGCCTGGTTGGGGACCCCTGGACTATAGAGTCCTCCTCCAATGTTCTGCTACCTGAGACCTGGAGGATACTCCCTTGACACTCAGGAGCTTGGAGAAGGGAGCTCCAGTGATGACTAACGTTGAATCTCCAGCCGGCCTAACAGAAAAGGGGCTAAGTCCCATTCGAGTTAACTTTAGAAATCGACGTTACGTTTCCTTCACACCTCAGTTTGTGGAGTGAAATCACTTCCTGCTAGAATAACATTTAATCCTGAAATCTCAGTGGCTTAAGACAACCGAGGTTTCTTTCTTACTCATGCTACCTGTCTAATGAAGGTCAACAGGGGCTCTGCTGAGTGACTCGGGGGCTCGTCTTAATGGACACACCAAGGTCCCAGCGAGTGGCCTTCACAGTCGTCAAGGAAAGAAAAAGAAGGAACTGGTTAAGCACCGGCTCTTAAATGCTTTGGCCAGGAAGCGATGGCGGTTACTTCAGTTCATGTGCCACTGACCGGAACGAGTCACGTGGCCCCACCCAGGGGCTGGGACGCGAAGGGGAACACATGGATTTCGGTGTCTCCGCCACAGCCTCCTGGTCCTTATTTAATGTAGAATAATCTGTCTTTTTATTTAATGCTACTAACAACTTGCATTTGTGTAGAGCTTATTACAAATGTATTTTTGGGGTTCTCGCCATGGATGATCTGATTCTAGTCCCTTCGAGCCCTGTGACTAGATCGTCCTTCCAATCCAGATGAAATCGAGGCCCACAAAGTGCAAGTGACAACCTGCTACATGGAAAGGAGGAACCAGCAGCCAGGGTTTCCGATCCGAGCCTTTTCTGCTCTGCCCCACAGGCTGCAGACGCCTTACCACCGGCTTAGTGAGCCTGAGGCTGAAAGAAATGAGCCTCGGGCATCCCAGGGCCTGTGTGGATTGACAGCCTAGCCTCCAAAAGCCCAGGGCGATGGTAGGACAGGAGCACCGAGCCTGCTTACGTGTTTGCTGTTGAGAAAGCAATGACTGTATCAAGGTTTTAGTGATATTTTGCCAAATGGGCTGGTTTCCCCAAAGACTCATTTCCCTTCTGGTTGAAATACAATCGCTTCCTCCTCTTGGAACTGGTTTTCTGCGATGTCTCAATAGACCACTTGTTTTGACTCCAAGCTAACTGGGTCCCCAACGCCATCCTGACCTCACAGAGTCACCGCTCTGGCTCAGCAGTTGAGTAAGAGCCAGCCAGAGAATGACGTGGGGCTTCTGAGCTGGCGTGGACCCGGGCGAGAGGGGGCGTGCTGGGCACCGTCCCCGGTATGGGAACCACGTCTTCGGGGGCCAAATTCAGATTCGAGAGGAGCCAGTGACACAGAGCGGGTCTGAATGACAATAAGGACAGCAGCTCCCCCTTCCGCAGCACTGACACAGGGCCAGGCCCTGTCTTACACAGGTCGCGGTTTTAACTCAGAGTCGCCACAGAAGCTCCTGATAAGGTCAGCGTTATTGCCCCCCCTCCGCTTTAGAGATAATGGGAAGCACGTCAGGACAGCACGAGGGGCTCCTGTGAGACCCCACCGCCAGCAAGCGGCAGCTCTGCGATTAAACCTAAGTTGGAGATCGGAACGCGGGTGAGAGCTTTCGCCAATAATGATTTCCCCGATGATGACAGCAAACATTCGGACTGTAAAAGAGGAAGAAAGCAGGGCCGTGGTGCATAAGGATGGATGAGTTGGGCTGCGTTTAAAGCTTTTAACGCTTACTGCCAACTTGCCACCCCCTGCCCCGCCCGCCCCAAGACGGACCGCGACAATCTTTACTTGCACAGCAGAGAGCCGAGAGCAGTTCTGCCACATTTACCTCCGGACTTGCGTGCAAGAGGCGACACCCCCAAAACACCGCCCTTCCAGCCTCCCGTGCTCAAATCTCATCTCGGATTTGTTTCCGCCTTTGAAATCCCGTTTGGTCTGAGCCTGTTCCCTCCCCTGAAGGTGGGGACCATCACGGTACCTCTTACGGGGTTGTGCGAAGTGGGCTTTGGAGGGAAAGGCCTCCAAGAGCAGAGATCAGCCGATTTACCTGATTTCATAAATGCTTTGTGAAAAGAAAGAAAAGAAAAGAAAAGAAAGAAAAAGAAAAGAAAAGAAGAGAAAAGGAGTCATTCCTGGAATCTGCAAGATTTCTGTCATTCCAAGTCAGGAATCAGGGAGCATTAGCTGACCAGTTTTCACTCAGAAGAGTGTGTGAGTGTTGGGGTGCGTGTGTGTAACCTCTGAAACAAGACAGACTAACTGCAGACGGACCCGGTCCGTGCCTCCCCGCCCCGGGCCCCGTCTGCGAGCACTGGGTAGGTATCTGACATCCAAGCGACTGTGGAGAGATCAGTGAATGTCCTTTCTCTCTCTGCAAACACCAGATGAGGCTAAGACAGCCAGGGCAGCGGCTGGGCTGGAAGCACTGGTACTTCTCCCTGGCGACGGGAGCCCACAAAAGCTGTTTCTTCATTATCCTCAACCTGAGCATCAAACATCGATAGGTGAGGCTGGATGTTGATGGCATCGAATAACCTATCGGTTATAAGAACAACCAGCTAGTGCTCTTTCATCTACGGGTGACTCGGTGCTGCCTGAATTAGGCAGCCTGCTCGGCATGTCACACGCACACCCTTGCTCTGCCCTCCCGACACCCCTTGGGGTCGGTATTACAGCCCACTTTACACACCGGGAGACTGAGGCTGAAAGGAATGAGCCTCGGGCATCCCAGGGCCTGTGGGGATGGACCCAGGACTGTCGGGGACGAAGCCTCTCACGCGTTCCCTTGCTCGTTCCTCTACCGAACACTTCTTCAGCACCTGCTCTGCGCCAGGCGTTACACGGCCAAAGCAGCAAACACAGCTCCACCCCTGCACCTGTTTCCCGCGGCTGCTGTAACAAACAGCCACACCCGTGGTGGCTTGACAGAAATCCGTCTCACAGTTCTGCAGTCCCAGAGCTTGAAATCGAGGTGTCAGGAAGGCTGTGCTCCTTGGGGGGGGGGGGGGACTCCAGGACGGAATCCATTCTTCGTTTCTTCCAGTTTCTGGTGGCCGTGGCTGTTCCTTGGTTTGCGACCGCATTGCTCTGGCCACTGCCTTCCTGGCCATGTTGTCCTTTCCTCGTATCGTCTGTGTCTAAACTCGCCCTGCTTTTCTCGAATAAGGACCTCTGTCAGAGGACTTAGGGCCATAAATCCAGGATGATTTCCTTCTCTCAAGATTCTTAATTATATCTACAAAGACCTTTTTTTTTTTTTTCTTCTCCCTTTAAATAAGACAATGATGGCAGATTCTGGGGATTAACATGTGGACAGAGCCATTCAATTCAATACAATCCTTAAACAGCGTACAGTCTAGTGAGGTTATATGCCGAGCAGATAAACGAGGAGGGGTTGAGCTGTGTGACGACCCCGATGAAGACAAAGCAGGTGTCGGTACAAGAGGGTCTGACACCTCTTTAGGTTGCTGGGACAGAAAAGACCTCTCTGAGACCCAAAGGACAAGAAGGGACCAGCTGGCCACCTCCAACGGGGTCTGACAGTCCCTGCCCACTCACTTGTTAATTTAGACTTAGAGAAAATTGAATTTGTGGATGAGTTGGGCACAGCATCCCCCGCCAGGAGAGTGAAGCAGCAGCATTTTTTTTTTTTTTGTATGCAGATAAGATGGTTTTAACATCACAAATTACAAGTGGCCTGAACAGACCACTCCCTCTGTCACTGCCAGAAAGAAGGGCTGCTGAGCAATTGCTCTGCATCCAGGCCCATGGTTTTTGGCTGACATCCCCTACTTCTGAATGGATTTACAGCCAATAGCAGAGCAGAGTGCCACCTCATTCAGTTACCTGGGATGGACATTCTGCAATGACTTCAACCCAGAGGGGCCACTGGTAAGTTACACTGCTCAAATTAGGCACCTGATGCTTGCTTTACTCATAGGTTTTAATACCTACGGTGGCAATTCTTTTATACTCTATTTTAATATTTTTTCCAGCCAAACATTTTGCGGCCACACGCCACGGCATATGGCTGTGACTTATTGATTGGCCTTGGGCTCGCCCGTCACAGCAGATCCAAGAGGACTGTCTGAGGAGAACCAGCCTGCCCACAGACCTTTGGCTTCCTTGCGGACAGAGGGCAATCAATGGTTTTGAGTTCACTCACCTCTCCCGCCTGACTCCCCGACCTTCACAAAGAGCCTTTTGTTCCTCCCTCCAAGCTCAGCTAATTGCCAAGTCCATGTCTCCCAGCTGAATGACAGCTCTGACAAGGTGCTGCCTGGAGTTTTATTCTCAATGCACTGCCACTCAGCGTGAATCAGGAGCTCTGCTCGGAAGGCCAGGCTGGTGGAGGACTGCCCACAGGGTGTGCCCACCGCCCATTCCTCTGGAACCTCGATGCTTTGAGTCCTCTCCTTAGGGAAGACAGGCCGGCAGGCAGGACTGGGCAGTGCGGGGCCTGTGTGCACTGATTTTATGGGCTTGCTCTAAGACGCAGTACTGGCTTATGCTGAGGAATGCACTAAGAGCCATCAGTGGGGAACTCTTCCAAGTGCAGCATGCTGGTCCTCACACAGCAGGGTCCTCAGAGGTGTGGGAGGAGAGTGGGGGAGGAGCGTGTGGAAGTGCCGGGGTTACTGGGCGCTGGATGGTTTTTACCCTACAGGTGTTGACGGGTGGCTCCCCCGAGCAGGGCTGACTCTCAGCGGAGCGGGTTTTCACACAAGTGTTCTGAGTTCTTCACTCTAGGTTCCATCCACCTCCTGTGGCCTTATTCTCCCTTTGACCTACTTACTACTGCTGTGCAGCTCCTAAAGGGTTCTCTGCCAAGGGGTCCAGGTGACTGACGCCAAAAAGCCTGCGGCATGAAACCCATCCTTGATGGCATATTTGATTTTCTGATGGCAAGTTTGACTACTATCTCGTTTTTCTCACTGTTATGATGACGTAAGGATTACGACTACACGAAACGCAGAGCACCAACTTTTCCCTGTGCTGCGTTGACACCATTGATTTGTACTGAGGGAGTTTCATTTGTTTCGATAGCGCTGTCTGAGAGGTCTGGCCTCTGAGGGTCTCTGTCCCAGGTGGCACTTGTGGATCCTGCTGAGCGTTTTCACCAGGGGTCTTGGATAGAGTCCAGCCTGGGACGAGGCCAGGGGATGCTGCTTTCTATAAAATGTGGTCTGACTGGATGTCTTTCCACGGGGATATATAGGCCAACCTCTTATTGGCTGTAAAGACCAATCCTTTTCGGTAATAAACTAATTAATGACTGTTTCCAAGAGCTTCAGGGAGTAGAAAGAACTCTGCATATTTGCGGTGTTAATAACATTAACTGTCATCACAGATGCCCTATAGATAAGTGGATGGATAAGGGTCCTTGGAAAATCACTTATAAAATATAGGCTCTTCATACCCCGGATAAGGAAAAGCAAATCTTCATTCTTGTTCCAAATATCATGTTGGTTAACATGAAAGGCAGCATTTAAAAATTTACGGAAGAAACTTTAAACCCCTCGAGAGATGGTGTTGTGTTCTCGACCCATTCCACGAGGGCATCTGTGGCCTTGGGGAGGATTCGGACTATTATAGGAGGAATTTAGAGAGAGATAAAGAGCCATTTTTCACCTTTTGACCTATAAAAATGGTCATTAGAAGAAGGGGGCGCTTAAATTCCATCCATAAACAGATAGATTAAAAAGAATGAGTGAGGAGCTAAACACGTGGCCCCAGGAGGGGATTGAGGCCATCCTGTCTGGGAGGTAGGGAAGCTGAGGGGCCTTGATGAGGGAGCCCAGGGGGACTCTTGAAGCTGGAAGGAGCATCTGGGAGGAGGGAGACAATTTCAGAGTTGGCTTTCAGGGAGTGAGATCGAGCCAGGCCTAACCCAACAGATTATTCACTGCTCTTCCAGCTGAGTTAGCCTCTATATTAGTCTGCTCAGGCTGCTGTAACAAAATACCACAGCCAGATGGCTTAAACAACAGAAACATACTTCTCCCAGTCCTGGAGGCCACAAGTACAAGATCAAGGTGTCGGCAGGTTTGGAGCCTCTCTCCTGGGCTCACAGATGGCTGCTTTCTCACTCTGCCCAGCCACGGCACACACATCCCTGACGTCTCTCTCTCTTCTTATAAAGACACCGCCATATTGGATATGGGCCCCACCCTTATGACCTCATTTAACCTTAATTACCTCTCTTAATTACCTCAAGGCCCTATCTCCAAATATAGTCACATTCTAAGGTGTACTGTGGGTTAGAACTTCAATGTATGAATTTTGTGGGGACACAATTCGGTCCATAACAGCTTCACTAGATCTGTGACGGGTCATATTGGATTTCTTTCTCATTGACATATAGGAGGAGCCACGGCCACTGAGAGCCACCTGCCCGCCGCCAGACAGATCATCAACATGAGGGACTTTCCTTGAGGCTGGGCTCGGGAGAACAGTACCAAGTGGCCAGGACACCTGAATCTCCCTAGGTTTTAAAGGGATTTGTTAAGCGGCGAAAGTAAACAGTACACAGGGCCCCAAAGAGGTTTTCTTGTGCTCAAGCGGCCAAAAGCATTGATAAAGCCCCGGGATGGACAGCAGGGGCCAAAGGGTGAAGGAGGCTTGGGTTTTAAGCACATCAGTCACAGAGAAAGGGAGAAAAGAAGTTTACTCTTTCCTTATATTCCAGATTAGTGGGGTTTTTTCCCTAGAACTTTCTTTTTAAAGAAATTTTACACAGAATCCCCCATATATAAAATAGATAAAATTTGGAATTGATTGCTATAAATCTGATTTATATGGTCAAATACGTAAACTTATTTTAAAAAGCTAATCGATAAGAACAAGAAGGATAATGAATTCCAGCCTTCCGAGTTAGGGTAATGGAAGACAGGATTAGTTTCTGCATATTATTCAGAAAAATATGGTAGCAGAGTATAAACATCCTGAGAGACATACGTAAGTCGTTGGAAGGGAAAACGGTTTTTAACCGCTCACCTTGCAATCTCAGGATGCTCCCCAATTAAACAAAGACAGGAAGAGAAGCCACCTGTCCACACAAATTACTGGGGGCAGGCTCGGAGTGCTGCATTGTGCATCACACAACTGTGTGCTTTTTCTCATATTACATCAAAATGACCTTAAGGGGAATTTTTTTTTTTCAAGATGAAAATTTAATCAATCACTTGCAGAACTCACAAAGAGCCTTCCAGAACCTTAGCAATCCATGAAGCATATTTGCAAAATGTCCCATACTTTCACTGTGACAGACTTTGAAGAAGAAACCCCGGTTGAAGATGAGTAAAGCTTGGAAAAGGGAGGTTCAGAAGGCTTCAGGGACCACAGACTTGCCCTCTTAATTTTAAAAGGAGAAACACAGTTTTGAAGAAGGTAGTGCTTTCCTCAGGATGAAAATACAGGTATCTTGGCTCCAAGGGAAATCTTATTTTCCGGAGAAAGAGACGTGAGAAGAGAAATAAGCTGGGTCCAAATCAATTTCTTCTTTAGGCTCCCATTAAGAGAACAGGTTGATTTAAGAGAAAGCCCAAATAAACCAAGATTCCTATTTTCTTAGGAGGATTTTAACGGTTGGTGTAACAAAATCTGCGCATGGTAGGAATGTGTTATGAATGAATTTGTTTTTTAAAAGGCTTATGTAAACGCCAATGACTCCGCCTCCCTGGTGTCAGTGATTGGTTGAGGAGTGGCCACCCACCTCAAAGCTGGGCCAATCACAGCCCTCTATGCCTGGCTGTGTTCCCAGACCTGGCCAATCAGTGTTTCTGCCCAGGACCTTTCTTTTTTGGAAATTGGAGAAGGCCTTTTTAACTGCAGTGGTCCCAGGGCTGTTGGGATTTAAAACCGCAGGAGGGGGTTAAGACAGGCAGATGAACTGAGGAGAGGAAGAGCAGAGACAGCTGCCCTTACTGAGTTTCATTTTCTTGAGTCTCTACATTTCCTTTTCCTGCTTGCGTTAGTTTGGATTTCTGTCGCTCGAAAACAAAGGATCCTGATGAATGTGGGCAATACTTTGCAAAAATAATGAACTATTTCCTAGGAAAATAAACATGCACAGAATTCAAACTTTAAGGAGTGATAGCCCTCATCACTTGAACTCAGTGGGGTTCAATGAGCCCAGTTAAAAAAACCCTGCAATGAAATGATAGATAATAAGAGGCTTGATTTGATTATGGAATCGCAGTTGGTCAGTCTGGTTTTCTCTAGTACTTCTGAATTTTCAGAGGAGCACAGAATGTACAAATAAGCAGCTACTGGTTGGGCATAATTCTTAATTCAGAGCAAAAAACAGGCACTGAGCTGTGAATGCAGACAGATACACCTTTTCTATAGCCACAGAAGACAATGAGTCAGAAATATAAAAATCCCAGGTGAATCGATGAAACTGAGACCCTGCGGGTCACCTGAACCGGCCAGGAGAGACCACGTGTCCCTCCACGTAGAATCCGTTTTCATTAGCATCACCAACAATATTCACTCACGACCTACACAGCTGGACCCAGGTTTGAGAGCTGAAGGCATGTTTGCTGTGGAAGCTGCATTTGATTTCCCAGGCTGAACAGCTCCGACGTTCTTCTCAGCAGCCCTCTTTTCTAACTTATCAACTTCTACCAAGTTTCCTAAAATCCCATCTCTTCCCAGGCCACCTTGTTCTTTTTAATAGTCCAGCTTCTTGGTCTATGTGCTCCTGTGCCAACGCTCCTTTAGTTTCTCTTTGACTCTCCATATTTTGCTGAATTTTATTGCAGGTTCTTGGCTTCTTAGGGCCCATAGTCCTCCACTATTTTCTATTTCCTGTGGCTTTCCAAATTTATCTGGTTTGTTACTAGCGAATCCAATAAAATAGGCCCTTAACTTTGCCTCTCGCTCAGGCCAAATTATGTTGGCTGTCTCCAGTGCTCGGCCTCCAAGGTCGGGCTCCAGGCATTGAAAGTCTCCAAGGCGCTCTAACTCAGTTCTGTCCTGATTTCACATTTCAACCCTGGGACAACCTGCCAAGTGACAGACCACATAAAGAACCAAGCTCTCCTCCCTCCTCCACCCCGCCCCCCACATTATGGTTTCCATTAGGCTTATATGTGTGCGCCTGCCTATAATGACAGGTACATAGATGCTCTCATGCCCAGTACCGTCTGCTCCACTAATGCTGCAGCTCTTTAGGATGGGAACCCCGCTTGGCTTTCGGCCGTCTGCCAGCCTACTTCAGCAGAATCCACAGACTCTCAGCGGCCTCCAGCTTAATGAATAATCACAAGAAAGACACAGGTCGACACCTGCCTGCGGGTCGAGCAGGGATTCCTTTGGCTAAGTCAGGATCTCTGTGTTTCCCATTTTTCTTCAATGCAAGATGTCTTGGCTGCTCTATCTGAGAAAGCACAGGAAACTGAAGAAATTCCCTCTTTTTGGCAAATGACACTTTCTCGACTTCCTTTGAGGGAATTTTTTTTTTTTTTGAGATCGATTTTATTTGGGCTACTATAATAAGGAGAACACCCCCACTCCAAATTTCAGAATGTCTCCAGAGGGCGGGTTAGCCTGAGACTTTTATAGGGAGGAGCAGATAAGTTACAGGTGTGGTGATTTTATAGTTGGGATCATTTTTTTGTCCAAGGCTTTTTTTCATAGGAGATAATGGGCCATTGACCAACAGCCCCCAAGTCCTGATGTCGTCTGTTCCCAATTACTTGTTTCACAGATATTTACTCTGGCTCTCCCCTATGGGAAACCACGGAACAGATGTGTTAGTGTGACCATGTGCACGCTGGGGGATTTTGATGCCAGGAGCAAGTGGCTAGTCCTTCTTACATGAGGCCTCAGACAGCTGCCAGGAAGCTGGGCAGTGCAGTCATAAAAGGTAACATGGTATTATATGGAGAGGGTACGTCTCACCAGCGAGGGACCAGCGTGGGTGGAGGTAGTTGGAAAAGCCTTTCCAGAAGAGGAAAAGCGAGGACCCATGGACATCAAAGGAGGCGGCACGGGGTAGCTGCTGCTTGGAGCATGGATTCTGGAGCCAGACCCTCTGGGTACAAAGCTTGCCTGTGGTTTGCTTGCTGCCCGACTTCAGAAGGCAAGTTATATAACCTCCCTGTCTCCAGTTTCCTCTATAAAGTGAAGTAAACAGCAGTCTGTATTTGTTTTTGATTGCCGTGTAACAAATTACCACAAACCTAGTGGCTTAAAACAACACCCATTTATTAGCTCGCGGAGCCATAGGTCAGAAGTCCAGCCCAGCGTGCCCACTGTGCAGGGCTGAAGGCCGAAGTGAAGCTGTTGGCTAGGTCAAGTTCTTGTCCGGAGGCCCTGGGGAAAAAAACTGGCTCCCAGGCTCATTCTCGTTGTTGACAGGATTCATTTCCTTGTGGCTGTAGGACCGAGAGCCTTGTTTCCTTGCTGGTTGCCAGGTGGGGGCCAATCTTAGCTCCTAAAAGTCACTCACCTCCCTTGCCACGTGGCCCCCTCCATCTTCAAGTCAGCAAACCCTTATGGTACTTTGAATCTTTAACTTTCTTTTCTTCAATCAGCTGGAGAAAACACTCTGCTTTTAAAGGGCTCGTGTAACTAGGTCAAGCACACCTGGACAATCTCCCTATCCCAAGGTCAACTGCCCTTGATGGCGGCACCTACGTCAGTGTTTGGTTGAATACTCGGGAGAAGGTGTGTACACGCCAGAGCTGGGATCTCAAGGGCCATCCGGGAATCCTGTCTACCACGGGCACCTGCTTCTAGAGAAGTCGTGAAGCCTCGGTTAGCAACTTTAGGTAAAGTACTTGGGACATATACTGCAGGTTTTGGGAGATCTGCATACAAAGAATTAACCAGTTCAGTTCCCGGCATTGATGAGAACTTGGTCGGGCTAAAGGAAAGTGTCAGGTTGAAAAACATCCTCCAATTCTCGGCTGAGAGGTTTCATTTTGATGTTTTTGGAAACAGGAAGTGCCTGTCCTCCTTGGATGTACAACATCAACAAACTCCCTGATTTTTCTGTGGTGCTGGCCATGAGGACAGGGCTTTGGAATGAGGGTAAGGGGGCCTGATAGCTCTCTTGGACGCCATCTGCTCAGAGCTTCTGATTTGCAGAAAAGTGGAGAGATTTCCTCCAGTTACGAGTCTAAGGATGCAGAAACCACCCCAAATAATAGCTTTTCCCAAACCAGCCGAGCAAAGCTTTGCTTGGGAGAAATGAGAAATGAAAGTCAGGATTTGCACACCCTCTGCTAACCACACAGGTCGTGGTGGAAGTCCCTCTCAAACCCCAGAAGGCCATTTCCTTTCTTAGCCTGGCATTACTGGCGGGAGAATCAGACAAGGGGCCTGGTGACTCCGGAGAAAGGCAAATGGCCACCACCCATGAGTAAGAGCCTGGGCTTTCATCCGCTCTGTGGGTTGAACTGCCTGCTCCCTATAAATTTATGTTCCAAACAGTCTGGGGCCAGTATGAGATAAGCAGAAAAGAGATTTAAAAAGTGGGAGTGAGGGGAGGATAGAGGATGAGGATAGGGTATGAGAATAAAGAGATTGTATTTACATTCCACAGATGCCGTGGTAGAAAGAAGGTTTTCTTTCAAAAACTCCTAGACTAGGTATTTCTCATTTCCAGCTGAGTTCTTTTTCCTGTCTCCTGGCTCTTCCTCTCTCTCTCCTCTTACATCTGTCTCGGCTTCTAGATCTTCTCAAAGCTTCCCCCAGAAAAACGTGGGCCAATTAATTCCCCTTGAACAACTGTCATTTTTGAAAAGCTGCCCGGTCTCTTCACTGTGATTTTCAAAGAGAGACTCAGGGCTGGACTCAAGGAGGTAGGAGGAGAGGGAAAGACTGGCCCTTCCGATGGTGGGAAAAACGCACGTGCTCACAGGCTTCTGAGGGATGCTGGATCCACGACTGCAGGAAAATATAACCTTCCTGATACCTGGGGAAGATGTCACGAAAGAAAAGCAGAGAGTAGAAAACTCCCATTTGTGTTGTAGCCGCTGGAGTTTCTCCAGTGGGGAGGTCTGACCTGGTTTGACCTTGCTCGTCAAGACCAGGGGGATGCCTAGGAAGCAACCAAAGATATGTGGGTAAACAGCCAGGCCAAGCTGGCCAGTTTCGACATGTCGAAGGACAGACGTTGTCTGGCTTGGGCGGCTTGTGGGCAGGAAGAAATAATCCGACTTGGTCTCTAAGATGCAAGGATGGTGACGACATGAACAGTATTTACCTGTGCTCCCTGGAAGCCCCGCCTCCCAGCATGACTTCGAAAGGAAAAGGCTTCGTCTGGCCTGTCGGTTTCTGGCCTGAAACAGTGAAGAAAGACTACATTTCCCTCGCTCCCTGTGTTCTGTCCTCTTCACTATTCGAGACAAGCGCCGGACGTTCCCTCCTGCCTGCTGAAGCCTGGTGCCGGCTCGCTCGCTGGCGTCCGTGGCTGACCACCTGACAGAAACACTGTCCCTGATTCCATTTTTAACCTGGATTTTGCCACATATAGTTACATTTTGAGGAGGAAACGGGGAGAACAGAGGAAGGGAGGGAAGAGCAGCAGTTGAGGAGGTTTGCGGAAAGCCTGAGTGTCAGACAGCACGTGACAGAACACCCTAAACACGACACATCTTGTGCCTTTTAACTAAACGTTGGCATCTAATGCACAGCTATTGATTGAGACCCTGAGACATTCAGAACAGCGTATCAGCTCCATCTTCCACGGTGTGAACTCAAAACGGCACGTCAGGGCCTTACCTATCCCTTGTTGGTACTGAGCTCAAGTTATAGAAAGATAATTTCCAGCCTCATGCCATTACTTGTTAGTGGGATGGTAAAAATAAATCACTCACTCAGACTAATGGTCTCTTCTGGGCAAGTGGTGAATAATGCTGATTTGGCTTATTTTATTACCTGCACCTCTCCTGGTCTGGCAGATGGTTTGCTGATAATGATTGTTTTGGATAGCAGTTAATGTCAGGCAATTATTGGCATGATCTCAACCACATATGTCTATAAATCCTTGGTTTTTAAATGTTGCCTGGGTTGTGGCTACAAACAAGGAGGGTTTGTTTGTGCAAGAGATAAACAATTAGCGAGGCCATTCGCTGCGTCTTCCTTTGCTGTCCATTCTAATTATTTGTCTGCGCCGAGATCTGGAGCCTTCACTGGCCGGGCACGTGGCAGCCGGCGTGCGGGCGTCATCGATGCTTCTGCACGTCCTCCTGTTTGTCAGGGGACTCTCTCCCTTAAGGTAATCAGTGACTCTCTCTCACAATAGAGGGCTGAGCATGATCCAGATTCGCACTGGTTAGAGTCCTCCATATTCCCTTTGTTACCCCGATATTCATAACAACGTGAATGCATGCCAATATCGCACTGACGTTTACAATATAGTTTGGGCGCAGGAAGGGCGTTCTTTGTCTCTGAGGTCCCGTTTCAGCTGGACCCTCCTGCAGCTGGCCTTAGCGACCCACGAATCTCACTTGTGATCTCAAGTATTAGAAGGAAGTGATGACTAAATATCACAACTATCACAGTCAACCAAGCACAGAAAACTGCTCCCTTCCCTCAATATAGTAAGGTCACCAATCCCCACTGATTTTCCGTTAAAATGACCAAGATCTTTTCTGGCCAGTAAACGTGTCTTTGTGACACACAGTGGTGTAGAAACCAAGCTTAAAATCGATGTTAGCACAGACTGGTGAGAAAGATTTTTGCTCTTCTGCCCAAATATTCTCCTGGAGGATCCTTCGGAAAACCAAAGCAACGTAGGGAAGTTTAAGGCCACAGCAACGTGACGAAGTGAATGCCGATGTGCATTTACAAAAGCGAGTGACCAAGCCCACTGTCTCTCATTCTTACACCTGCAATGGACGTGTAGACAATTTTCTAAGAGCAAAATCTCTTAGTTCGCTGATCCAGATTCCCATGTTATTGATGAGATAAAGGTAATATTAAAAATGACAGTGTCAGGGAAGAAACTGCACGCCGCCTTTTTATGGCACACAATTAGCGATGGAATTGAGGACTGCTCTCTTTCTAATGCAAAGTCATCAGCCACCGAGTTGCAATTGAAATTCACCACAGTGATTTCAGCCAATAACTCTCAACTTCTCTTTTTTCTTTCGGCAGGTTTCTCCCTCTCTTTGGTCTCAGCGCTCCAGAGTCATGAGCAAGCAGTTAAATTAGGCTAGCACTGAGTTTCTGCAGGGAAATGATGGTTTCCCCATCCTCCCAGGAGATTATAAAACCACCCCCATGACACCTCATTTTGCAATCTCTTGTATTCAGAAAACTGAACTCTGGTTGAGAGTGATATTTAGACAAGTCTGCATTTCAAAACAGAGTCCTAACTCATCTGATAGCTTTCCACCATTAGCTGTGGATCTCAGTCCTGACGGGTCCATCTTCGCCAACACCCCAGGCCCTTTTATGAAACCATCCTTCTCAATTTTATCCTAAATATGTTTGGTGTTTTTTTTCTCTCTCTCTCTACATTTTGCTTAGGGTTTAAAAAACTCCCAGGGAGATTTGTATCTCCTCTGTGAAAGCATCAAGCCTCAGATTGAAGTCAACCAAATCGGCAGGATAATAATAACGCTGCCTTAAGGTTAACACTCACCAGAGAGGGACAAGGTACGTTTTAAATAGGGCAGAGTGGCGAGCTGGGAACTGACAGTTTACTTTCCGCCCCAGCTGACCTCCCCTGATCTCTGAGCGGCAGAGGAATAAGGCAAGGGAAAAGACCTGGGTTTTCAGGGAGAAGCCTTGCTTTCGGGAATGCTCCGACGTCTGCCTCAAGGGCAGAGAGGTACGTGCTGAATTCGAAGCGGCTCTGGAACTGCTGTTTGAAAACCTCATTCCGGAAAACCGAAGTCCAGCAGCGGCTTTCCACATCAGGACACGCAGAGAGAGGGCGGAAATGGCCCAGGGGACAGAAGTTGGGCTACGGAGCGAACTAGAAGCAGCTTGGGAGGGGGAGGGGCGGGGAGCATTTCTTAGCTGAGCTGTTTCACAGAAACTTTTTCTTGCACTGAGATCTACCCCGGCTGAACTCTGAGGTCCGGGACAGCTGGTGGGGTCTGGGTGGGGCCCACGCTCGGACCCCAGAGTCAGGGCTTGATCGCGGGGCGAAGCCGCCGCAGCGCAGGGCGGGGGCCCCGGGGGCGCGCTCTCCCGCCCGGCGGGCGCGGTCCTCACCTGTTCCAGCGGGCCACCTTCCTCCGGTAATACCGCAGCGCCTCCTGGCTGGCCAGGAGCGAGTCCTCGGGCCCGAGGAGAGGCGGCTCCTCCGGGACGTTGTACAGCGGGTGCGCGAAGAGGGCCTGCAGTTTGGAGCCGGGGCCACTGCGGCCGCCGCGGTGCTGCTCAGTCCCCGGCCGGACTCGGGAAAAGTTGTGCGCGGCCCCGCGCGGGTCCGAGGCGGCTGCGGCGGGGTCCGGGGCCCGCGAGGGGGCGCGGCGGGCGCACGGGCAGCCCCGCGGGCGCTCCCGGGGCCGCAGCTGGCGCCGGACCTGGGGCCAGAGGTGGAAGTAGAGGTCGGCGGAGAGCAGCGCGCCCAGCAGCAGCAGGGTCAGCAGGCGGTCCCGGCGCAGTCCGGGCATGGCCCCGCCGGGCGCGCGGGCGGCTCCGGAGGTCCCGGCGGACGCTAGACGCAGGGCGCCGCCCGCAGCCCCGCGGGCCGGCCGGGGCGGATCCGGCCGCAACGCTCACCGCGCGGGGTAGCTCCGGTTCCGAGGCGCGTCGCTCTTGAACTTGGAAACTGGGCGCAGGGAGCGCGGGGGCTCGCGGCGCTGGCGGCCGTCCCTTCCCCGCGCGGAGCGGGGACCAGGGGACGGTGTCTCCGGGGCCCGCGTTTCTCGCACCTTCTCTCCTCGCGCCCGCCCGCCCGCCCGGGAGCCCGCGGCAGGTGAAGGGCCGGGGACGCGGGGCTCAGGTGTGGCTGTCCCCGCGCGCGGACAGGCGGCAGGAGCGCAGGACGCGGGCGGCTGCGCCGGGCTCTGGGAGGCGCGAGGCGGCCGCGCAGCCTGGGGCGTCTCTCCGGAGGATGCTGTCGCTGGGCCGCTGCCGCGACCGTCCCCGCGGCTCCTTCTGCGGGCGGCCGGGGACACGGGTGGCCCCGGCTCCTCCCGGCGAGCTGGTCTGCGCGCCTGACTCCGAGAGGCAGAGGTAGCGCCGGCCTCCCCCGCCTGGGCGGGCGCCCGCGCCCCCGCCCCCGCTCCGCTGGCACCTGCCTCCGGCGCGGCGAGCCAGCCGACTGCGATCCCCGCGCCGGCTCGGCCCTTCCACCTTGTCACCCAACCACTTCTCGCGCCCATCCCCCCTCGTCTCACGCCTCCCACTTTCCCTGCTCAGAGTTCAGTCCAGACACTTTGGGGGACAGAGGGGTGTGCATGTGCGTGTGTGTGCGCGCGCGTGTGTGTAACCTTTTCATTTCTGCTTTTCAGAGAAAAGACAGCTAGCTAGCTCCCTGAAAGCCTTTCTCCTGTAGATTGACCAGATGTGTGTGCGTGTGCGTGTGCATGTGTGTGTGTGTGTGCATGCGCGCGCACTTTCTTTCTTCGTGTCTTCCCACAGAGAACATGCTAGATCCATAACGACTACGTGTCACGTGCCTGGCACTTAATAGGCGCTCGGGAAACAGTGAATGAAAAAGTTTGACCTTTAAAAAATAAGGCACCGGTTTTACCTAGAATCTTGGCGATTTCCTGTTTGCGTGGAGTTTGATTCCAACTGTGCCGAGCTTTCACAAAGAGGAGGTTTTTCTTGCACTCAAGGAGGGAGAGGCTCCCTGGTGACCCCATACTGAACTTTTGCTTTTAGCTTAGTGTGAAAGTAGTCCGCCCAAATGAATCACTAGAGGACACACGTTAGGCTTTCTCCTGATGTCCTGTGAGGTAATTTATACTTCCCACCTCGTTTTTCCTTTTGCGGAAGAGGGAGGGAGAAGCACAGGGAGCCCCAGCCCTGAACTCCTGGCTCCTCTGTTTAATGACCTGGTATGACAGATAGTACAGGGCAAGTCTGACTGGGAGGCGCCCTTCCTCCTGAACCTTCAGGAAAATGCATCTTTGCTGGAGCTGCCTGTCCAGCCAGCAAAGCTTCCCATGGATGCAACTCCCACTCCTTAACCACCTCCTTCCCTTGCTGGAGTCAAGAACCCTGACGTGTACTTTGACTTGTGGGGGCGGACCACACAGGGTTCTTCCTGCCAGCGGCTCGGCTCCGTGGGAGATTGTCCCCGCCCTCATCACCCCCTGTGTCACCCCCCTGATCTGTGAGCAAAGACAATCGTAGAACCTATGCCATAGGGTTATTAATTGAGTTAAAGTGTGTAACTTGCTTAGAACAGCCCCCAGCACAGGGAGAAATATGTGATTGCTAGAAATAGGATCATTGTTTGGTTCCCGTAGTACACTGGGGTAGGTTACGGTTTGTTCATGAGTGGTACAAAAATAGAGAAGTATGGAAAAGACAGGTACCAGAGAGGGACTATTTTTAGGAGAGCATCGTGGTCCAAGTCAGAAAACCCAGGATGATACTATCGCCAGCTGCTCCACTCGGCTGGGTGTGGTGGTGGCCAGTTTTAGGGTTTCTTGAACCACCTCCTTCTTCTTACCTGGAATGAAATTTTGACTGGTTTCCAATGTCTGAGAAACTTTGCACATGAGAAACTTCGGACACGTCACGGCCAGTGGATGAAGAAGTCAGCCATCGGACAGTGCTACATCTGCAATAACTATGTGGCAAACCGGTTTGCACTTTTCCGGGCTGGCAAAGGACATGGGCACGAAGCCATCACAAGTCTTGTGACTTCAGTTCTCCCCCATTCCTGGGGTCATGCTCACCGAGTAGACTCTTTTGTCCGGCCTCGATTCAGGGATAGTATTCCTAACTTGAGTGGAGATTATCTGAATATGTTTTCCTGCCCTATAAAGGTCAAGGGCGAAACTGTGTGCGGAAGTCAGGCACAAGGTTGGTGTGGGAGAGGCAGCATTGGCCAGTTAGATGCCACTATCATTAAGGTTTGTCTAAATCTCTCCTTTTCCATCCCAGAAATGAGCCTTTCCTTTCTGCTTCTGCTCTGACTGTCTACTTCTTGGTCCACGGCTTCCCCGCTAGCCTCATCTACAACCCCTCACCCTATACCCATGTGATCCCCGACTGCTGTGTCCTAGGCCTCATCATTCTGTTTCAAGCCTCTCTTGCAGACCCGTACCCTCTTTCCATCTCTGTTGCCCCTGAATGTACCCAGGGCCTCATCATTTCTTTCTTACACGCTTGCAAATAGGCTCCCAACTGGTTTCTGTGCTCCCAGGACGGCCCCATTTCGGTGCCCACCCTGTGTTTCAATATCATCAAAGCTTTTGCCGGAGTTCGCTTTGTGGCGTGCAGATACGACCATGATGTTCTCAGGGTTGACATTTGTCCTCATTAAGCTGGACGCCCTTTAAGCCGTGTGCTCTAAGTGCCGTGTGCTCTCATTCACTCCCATAGCTCTTTGCATGTACTTCTATTACGGCATTGCCCGTGTCGTGTCTAGTTTCCTGGATGTGTTGTGGGTTGATTTATGTCCCTCTAACATTTTTTTGTGGGAATCCTAACTGTTAGTGCTGCAGAATGGGATCTTATTCGAAAATAGGGTATTTGCAGTTGTGGTTAGTTAAGATAGGGTCATACTAGAATAGAGAGGGCCCTCAGTCAAATATGACTGGTGTCCTTACGAAAAGGGGGCATGTAGATACAAACACTTGCACGCAGGGAGAACTCCATGTGAAGACGAAGGCAGAAACCAGGGTAATGCTTCTATGAGCCAAGGAACCCCAAGATTGCCAGCAAACCACCAGAAGCTAGGTAAGAGACATGTGACGGATTGTCTCTCATGACTCTCAGAAGAGACAGCCCTACCGACACCTCCATCCTACACTTCTTCTGGCCTTGAGAACTGTGAGACAGTACATTTCTGTTGTTTAAGCCGGTGGTCCCCAACCTTTTTGGCACCAGGAACCAGCGCTCCTGTGAGAATCTAATGCCAGATGACCTGAGGTGGAGCTGAGGCGGCGATGCTAGTACTGGGGAGCGGCTGCAAGTGCAGAAGAAGCTTCCAGATGAAGCTTCGCTTGCCCGCCTGCTAACCTCCTGCTGTGCGGCCTGGTTCTAATAGATCATGGACCAGTACTGGTCTGCGGCCCAGGAGTTGGGGACTCCTGGTTTAAGCCATGTAGTTTGTGGTACTTTGTTACAGCAGCCCTAGCAATCTAATACAGAACACATGTCATCCTTCCTCGCTGGAGCATGACCTCTTAAGCACAGAGGGAAAGTGTTGCTTATCTACGGACACGGAGTTCTGAGGACAGGGACTGTCGCTTGGGAGAATGTGCACGAAATTTTAGCTGAGTCAATGAAGGGAAATCATTGAGGGCAGACATCTAAGGCCGCCTCTGTAGCCACAACCTCTTAACGCAGGGCTTTGTACACAGTAGGTTAACTACTGCATACGGTAAAATAACATAGTTTTGGATCCGGTAGGAAACACAGAAAAAATATAAAACGTGGCTCCTGCCTTCCAGCATCTTTTCTGTACCTATAGGCCAATTAAGGAAAAGTGCCAGGCGGTGCACTGAGCAGATTAGGGGGTCTGCGCCACTGTATGCTTTCAGAAAAGCAAATGCAAAGGGCACTTGTGTTCCCTCTAAGTCTAGCTAAATATCAAGCTTTCTACTTCCAGGAATTAAATCATAAAAACAACAGAGTCAACATTTAAATACAAGAGTTCCTCAATCTGTGAAGGTTATACTCTATTTTTATCTTGCATATGTTCACATATTGCTTAAAACAAGACGAATTGTTTCTCGTTTGTGTGGTTGGATTTTCACACTGGACTGTAACTCCACGAGAATAAGTCCAACATATTTTCTCCTTCCTTCTTCTGCTTTCGCAGGACCTCATAATAGCAAGGCGTAGAGCTGAGGATGACCAAATTCCTGTAGAATAAATGGTGTTTGCGTAGGTGGGCGTCTGTGTGCTCATGTATGGGAGGAATGGTTTTAAAAGAGTATTTAAAATATAAATCTAGCCCCAGATCAATGTTAATTAATTTATATTTAGTTCGAGTATCTACGTCTTAGAAATCTTAATGGACTTATGGAAAGAATGATAGGGAAGGGCCACGTTGTAAAGTAACCGTGTTAACTGCAGGCATCCACGTCCCTCAGGGCTTTTATCACTGTATGGATGTATGTCAGGGCGACGCGATGTCACCTGCTAGCTGCCTCAGCAGTCGGTGATGGAGGAGAGACATCCAAGTGCTGTAAATGGCAGCTCCAGAACAGCGAGATTGCGAAACCTGCTATGGATTTGGTGTTGTACCCGGTCTCTCCTCTTAGCCTGTGCTAGGAAGTTCAGAATTTCTGTTCATGAGCAGAGATTTCTCAAAGAGCAGCCGGTGGATCCGAATTACTGGGAGTGTTCGTAAAAAATACAAATACTGGGGTCACACCCTATGCCTAGTGAATCAGAATCTTTGGAAGTGGAACCAGGAATGTGTAGTTTCAATAAGCTTGTTTTTTATAAGCTTATGAGATTCTGCACCCCCCGAAGTCCAACTACGATACACACGGAAGTTTGGGAATCACTGGTTGAAAGGACAGTGAGTGCTAAAGAAAACAGAGTCACGGATTTGATTACAAATTGTAATTGTAGCTAAGGTGCATTATCTAGTTCTGTCTAACGTGTGTCCTAAGGTCATAACGATGCTAGAGAGAGAATGTGTTTGGCCCAGCATAATCCATCACTTAGTGGGGAAAATCAGTCAATCAAGCAAACAACCAATCAACAAACAGACAAACCAACAGACAACCCCATGCCTGTTCTTTACAAATGGTGGACGTGTCGTGTGATCTTGGTGTAAAAATCCATGGCTGTCCTTGTTAGTAAATTTCCCTTAGGAAACTGAAGGATAGTCTCTGGGCCTCAGTTTCTTCATATGCAATAGGAATCCCAGAAACGAATGATCTCTCAGGTCCCTTTCAGTTCTAAAAAAAGTGATAATTTTGTAATTTTTAAAATTGTATTAGCACGTAATAATCAAGCTCTTTTTACACAACTTTATTTCCAGCGTAACCCAGATAACAGATTATGTAGGAAGAGTCAGAGCACCGAACTGGGAGTCAGGAAGCGCAGACTTGGGTTTTGGCTCAGTCGTCAACTAGCTCAGTGACATGGGGACACATTGTTTAACATCTCTGGGCTTCATTGTCTTCACACGTAAAATGAGTACTTTAAGTTAGATGATTTCCAAGTTCCTGTCCAGAATTAATTTCCTTCGAAAATCAAGAGATTCATCGCCATCAATGAAGGCTGGGAATACTTATATATCATGTGCGTGTGCCCGTTTGTGTAGTAGTATGAGACTATTTAGATAAACTTCAAAACTGGCAAAATAATTGTTGACATTATTTATGGATAAATATGTGTAGTAAAATTATAAAAAAAACACACATGAGAATGAAGAACACCGAATTCAGCATATTGGTTGGATATAAGATTGGAGTAAGACTAATGGGGCTGTTGAAGATTATACATGAGGCTTCAATAGCATCTGTAATGAATTAGTTCTTGGGAAAAAAGATCTGGGGGATATGTTACAAAATGTTAAAATTCGACAAAGGTGGGTGGTAAGTATATGGGAGTTGGTCATGCTATTGTCTATACTGTACTGTATACTTACAATGTTTCATTAAAAACTTGACTTGATTTACCTTGTGGCCTTATAGCTTGCGTTATTCTATCTTCTTAAGAGGCAGTTGGACTAAAGTGTTGAGCTTTGAATTAAGGTTAAGCAGGTTAGTAAAAGTCAACAGTTAAGAAATGTGCACCATTTCTTTTAAAAGGAGATACGTGACAGAGGGCCGAGAACATGTGTAAGAATAATCAACTTAAATTAGCTATATTTATATTTTGAATTGGAAGAAGCCCATAAAGGCTGCTCTAAGATCATGTAATTCTTCTAAGCAGCGCCCTTACACGTGTTACGTGAGCTGTATATAAACAGATGTGTTTCCTCTGTTTCAGTTTGTGCTACCTTAAGCACGTGTCTTTTTATGAAGGTGGGAAGCTGGGATTTTAGGGGTCTTTAGAAGTCACGTCTTAAAGTATTTTAACTGTTGTCTGGCAACTCCATTATATGAATTCACTGCTAGTGGATAAGACAGGCATTAAACAAATATTCCATGAATATTTGGGACTGGCTCAAAGTTCAGTCTTGGAACATCAACACAACTAAAATAAATAGAAATGACTCCCCAAAGCTTTGAAAGTTAAGGTGGGTCTTGACTCAATAACTTTTGAGGGGGCGGAGAAGTGAGAAGTACATTTGTGAGGTATATGATGACTCCATACCTTCTAAACACCATGAAGACATCTTTCTCTCTTCACAAAGTCCGTGCTTTACGGTCGCACCTTTTCCCTTCCTTCTACTCCATCTCCCACCCCCACGCCTCCACCCCACATGCTTGTTCTTCTATTTTCATTCCGCCCCTCCCCAACCCCTTCAGATGTAGGGCGGTCTGTCCTGCTGGCTGCCCTTCCCCTCTCCATTTCCTATATAGTTCTGCCCAACAGAGGTCTATTAGTCTAGGTTATTAAAGAATCCTCCCTTCCTTAAAGGAGGAGTTCACGTATTTGTAATACAATACTATAATATTTTAGCCCTGTCAGACAAAGAATTACAAACTTATCACTTGTAGCAACTACAAAGATCTGAACCCTCTTCATGCTGTTTCTGTCTTTAACTTGGAAGCAAGGATGAAAGGTGTCAAAGATGATAAATCATTTTGGAAACGCGAGGCTGTATAGCCCATCTCTGTGTTGTACTGCTTGTATCCTCTTCTCTCTGGGTTAGACTAGGTCCCACATTTCACACTCCGACTGCGTTCAGCCGATAGGTAAAGGCAAATGAACCCTTATGGTCTTCACACTCTCCCTCAGTGCTTCCCAAGAAGTGCAGTGACCATAATTTATGAAATAACAATCTGAACTTGGAGTCCAACTCATGGTTTTATGCATGCTCTTGCAAATAGGGAGAGCTTGAAAAAAAAAATCATGATTCTCCTATCCCTGAAAATACAGGAACTATCGCTGCCATGACCAGGCACAGACGTCAAGTCCTTACATGCTTTTGGTGTTCTAGATACAGCCTCAGAGAGAGGAGTCAGTAGTCGGGACTAGGGCCCGTGGTTACAGGTCTCGATCGGCTGTTTCCAAAGCTGATGGCTCAGCTATGCTACAGGCCACAGCTCTGGGCAGCAGCAGTCAGAGAGGGCTCAGAGCTCCTTATTTTCATGATGCAGGTATATTTAAGTATGGAAAGGACAAACAAACACTTTCTCTTTGTATAATATTTGGATACTATACAAGATTTTAGAGTAGACAGTGGAAGTCTCCATTCCTTCTCCCTGTCCATCTCATTTCCTTCCCCAGAGGTAATCAACGCTGGTTTGATACGACACCTTTTAATACATCGCATACTCATAGTTTTCCCTCTACCCTAGCAGCAATTCAAGAAATGCAAATGAAAACAATTAACAAGGGATAATTTCTTTCTTATCATTTTTCCCCCACTGCTACAAATGAATAAAAAGATCCAGAATTGGTGAGGGCTTAGGAAGGAATTTTAAATTAGAGCAACTGTTCTGAAAGTTAATTTGGTAATGTAAATGCATTTAGACTTTATATCCATCGGGGTCAATCAGGAGACTGAAAACGCAACAGTTATCCGAACAAGACAAATTTAATCAAAAAGAATTGCTAACTAGTAAAAATGGTAGGACACATCTAAAGTATTCAGAAATAGCATGTACAGAAAAGGATCTATGACATATAGGATGAGGAAACGTGGGCAATGACGGAATTAGGGACGAGGGCTCCCCCATCCCCAACCCGAGATTAAGACTCATCCCTTTGAAGACTGCGTGTCCCTCACTGGAAAACCCCGCCCTTGGCGGTGAAGAAACTTTACACATAGCAGATCACGTTGATCTGTAAATGTGCCCATGGCAAGAGGCGATAGATGCCCAAGGCCACGGCCAGAGCTACAATGAAAACATCTAAAAACTACGGGGTGAAGTGCGGTTGGAGCCGGTCCATCAGGACTCCTGGACTCCCACGCCGCGTAAATAATGGAGCGTGGGACCCATGAGGGAGGCGCCTTCTTCGTACTCCTGACTCGCAGAGTCCCTCCAGCGCCCTCTATTGACAAAGTCTGTGGTGCCCGCTGGCAGAGGATTCTTGTTTACAGGGTCCGGGTCCCGTTTTCCAAAGCAGGGGAAAGATGGGTGAGTTTGGAACTGAGACAATTAATTGATAACTGGCACAGACTTTGACTTCAGAATCCCATTTTTAAAAAAATCTAAGGAGATAATTAAATGCGTATATAAGATTTAGCTAATGAAGGGTTCTGGCGGTATAGAAAAAAAAAAAAACCGGAAACAAGCTCAGCATTCAAAAACAAAGAACTGCTTTAGCAAAATAGTGGTTATCTGTAAGGCGAAGCCATATTTATTAATTACCATGGTAAGACATTTATGTTATTAGCTGAAAAAGGTGTCTTAATAGCTTTTATGTTATGACTCATTAAAATACATTTATGCATATATTTCTGTGGATGCATAGAAAAAATCTTTGAATGGTTGGGTGTCTTATTCATCAACTCCTTGGTATTATATCTGGCTCATAGTTGTTTAATTAATCTTTACTAAACAAACGTATTGTATTAGCTTCTGAGGATTGCTGTCACAAATTGCCGCACGCTTGGTAGCTTAAAACAACAGAAATTTATTCTTTCACGAACCTGAACACCAGAAATCTGAGCTTAGGGGCCACATTCCCTCTGCAGGGTCTAGGGGGGGAAATCCATCTTTTTGCCTCTTCCAGTTTCCGGTGGCTCCAGGCTTTCCTTGGCTTGCGGAGGCATCACTCCAAACTCTGCCTGCCTCCGTATTTGCATGGCCTTCCTCTCTGTCTGTGGGTTTTTCTTCTCCTTCTAAGAACTCTCGTCATTGGGTTTAGGGTGCAATAGATAATCCAGGATGATTTCATTTTGAGTTCCTTAACGCAATTACATTAGATTTATTTTGAGGGAATGGGCGAGCCCCTTTCAGCCCACTACATGTATGAATAAATATATAGCAACATTTTACAGGGGATTCCTTGTGTGGTAGGAGTTACAGGTGATCTGAATTTTGTTTTTATTTCCTTTGCTTTTTTTTTTTTTGCTTCCCAGTATGTTTGTGATTTTTATGCAAAGATATTTATATTACTTTTGAAATAAAAAGAAAGTAAAAAAGTACTTGACATATGAAAAATGGACTACATTAAGAAGTGCTAATTTAGTCATTTTAAAGTATAGTTGAACCCTTTAGTTCACAAAACCTCCAGATAACTGTACCTATTTAGACAAGGAAACAGGAGAAAATAAAACTCAGGAGGAGGGAACAGTTCATTACACGAGATCTATGTTCATTTACATTCTAGGGCCAACCTAGAGTCCCCGGGAGAAAGCTGGTAACCGAAAACCCACAATTAGCCTTCCAGGCATCTGATTTGAGCCAACTTGTAGCCTTCCTTTCTAGGGCAGTGGACCAAGTGTGGAATCGGCCTGCATTGTTGTATTTCAGGGCGGACCTCTTGCTCCTTCCTTTTCTTCTCGTCCTCATGGTCCTCATCAATGAATTCCTAGGAAGATGTTGTTCCACTAAAATAGAAAGCTCTGTGAGATCAAAGATCTCAGGATGAAAGGCAGTTTGAAATGCTGGCATCTTCTTTTATTTAGAGAGGCAATCTTTCCAAGAGGAAAGAAAGGAAAACATGGGAGTTAGCGCATAATCACCTTTTTATTTCTCTTAAAACTGTAGATGTTTTGTTTCCAGTCTCTTTTGAGGACTAATCTTTTTCATTGTTGTTGTTCTAAAACTTGAAATTTAAAGCTAGCCTAAAACATGGGTGAGTATCAAGTGCTGTACTCAAGATTCTGTCTTCTGGGTAGGTGATATATATATTTTTTTAATTAGACTTATTAAAAAATCATAACCACCTATTAATCAAAAGAAAAAGAGAACATTCATTATGACCTTTAAAAATCATTACTGATTTCAGATTGATACTTTTTAACAGTGATGTTAACATGTTTAGATGTCAGTTAAAATGTTGTGAATGGATAATAATGAATGAATAAATAGAAACGTAAAAACATACCATACTTTTTAAACTAGTACAGGAGCTGGCAAATTTTTTCCAAGGGCCAGACAGTAAATACATTAGACTTTGTAGACCAGATGGTCTCTGTTGCAGTGACTTGACTCTGCCATTGTATGGAAAGCAGCCACAGATAACACATAAACAGCATGGCTGTGTTCCAATAAAACTTTATTTACAAAACAGGTAGTGGGCCAGATTAAGTCTATAGGTGGTAGTTTGCTGACCCCTGAAAGAAAACACCTGAAAGTTGCAATAGTATACCAAAAATATTGGCTCTCTAGCATTGGGGAAAGCAGATTTTTATCTGCTTTGTTGTTTTTCTCATAAGAAGGAAATGGCAGCATAGTTGCAGCTATATGTGCTTTTCTTGGAAGATTAATTTGGGCTCAATCATTGACGTAAAAGGAAGTAAGAGAAAATGAACCTCTGTCTTTGTGAAAGAAATGGTTAGATTGTCAGAAGCTAGAATCTTTTCAATTAATTCTACCGGCCGTTGTGTTCTGGGAACAGATTTGGTGTTTGCTTTATAAGTTCATCTTATTATTCAGAGCTATTTCCATATGGAGTTAAGTGTTGAATGATTGTGGTTTATGCCATAATATAGCTGAATCTGGAAAATAATCAGTAATGCCATACACAAAGGGGCTTGAATGAAATCCTTTAGTCATGATTTATTCATTCTTGTTTACTTTTCCTATATAATATTTGATTGTAAGATAAAATTTGAGAAGAAAGCAAGACAATAGAAACGGATGATATTTTGGAGGGAGTGTCGATGAAATATCTTTATATTCTGGCTTAACAGAAATAAAAATAAAAGAGGACAGAACTCATTAATTGGGAAGTAAATTGCTTTGAGTAAGAATACTTGTATTTGGTAGTTTTAGTTGAGGGAGCGCTAACCTTCTACCCCTTTACTTTAATGTTTATTAAATGGTTATTTAACCAAATCAAATACTGTGTGTTAACTCACGTGAACTGTTTATGTCCTCTGTATCATTTGAGTTGTCTGGGGAGCAGATGCGGAAATGGAGTCAGCAGTGAAAGTGATTTGCTGGGCCGAGGGGGCCTTCTGTCTACAGTGCAGATCTGGCCATCTCTACCCTCCCAGTGGACAGCCCTGGAACAAAGAGCACCCGTTAGAGGAGTCCTATGGGGGTGGAAATTTTGTACCAAGCTTTGCTCAGTCCTTGGCAGGGAGGGCTGTGCTAAGCAGAGGTGATCTTGGCTACCATGGCTTTACTCAGTTAATGGCCTTATAAGCTGAGGTGGACCATGATGGAGCTAAAAGCTGGAGGATGTCAACCAATGACCCCGTGAGTGAGTCCTTTCTTGAAGGGGGATCTGAGTGGCACAGTTCTAAGTCTAACACATTCTTTCGCTTTTCTGACTCTTCCTTTCAAGTCTCAAAAGCTCTGTCTTTTGTACTGAGGTTCCCCAGAAATCTCTGCTTAGTTCTCTTCCCCATTCTGTAGACTCTTTCTGAAAGACTCTTTCTGAAGGCTCTAATGTAGCCTCTTATTGTCATCTACGGTAGGGATTACCTAAAAGTTGATAATAACTTGACGTGTCAGTTAAGATTACATTTGGGGGCATAGAACATAAAACCTAAATAACAATGGTTTAAATATAAAAGGAACTGTGATGTTCTCGGTCCAGAGCTAATACGGTGGCTCCACGTTAACCAGAAACCCAGGATCCTTTTATTATTCTACTCTAAAATCCTAGTGTATGGCTTTCATATTCATGGTCACTTCACGGCTAAAACAGCTGTTGGAGCTCCAGCTATCACCTCCTTGATCTTAGCAGGAGAAAAGTGGCGGAGTGGAAGAGCAGACAGAGCCTACTCCCATTTGAGTCATCCAAGTTTAAGTGGTTTTCCTAGAAATCCCACACAACATTCCTATTTACATCTCTGGTCACAGCATAGCCATGTAGCCACACCTAGGTGCAAAGGAAGCTGGGAAATGTAGATTTTTAAATAAACATTTAACCTTTGCAGGAGAGAAAGTATGCAAGAAGAGGACTGGCATGGCTGTTAAGTATCTCTATCCACAGAACCTTTTACATTTCCAGATCTGTTTCCAAAGTGTATCTCTCTTCTGAGTTTTGGAGACGTATTTCTCTGTCTACCAGACATTTCTACCTGCGTGTCTCAAAGGCTGCTCAGTTTAAACATGTGCTAAACTGAACTCCGTCATCTAGACCCACAATAATGATTGTATTTCTTTCTATACAATTCACTATTTCACCAGCTACTTGGCCAACCAAAATCTCTCATTTCGTACACTTCTTTTTCTCTCACTTTCCACAGTCAATCTGTTTTAGAGTCTGGCGAATGTTTTCCTAATTATTTTTCAAATGCGGCCTTTCTTCCCCATTGCCACTGCCAGAATCATGGTTTAGGATCTCATTATTTTCTGGCTAGAGGATTTTTACATCGCTTTATTCACCTCGGTCTTGCACCTTCTGATCCATTCTTCATGCTGCTGCTGAAGCTACTTTCACAAACTGTAAATCCGATGACGTGGTTCCACAACCTGAACTCTTACACGATGCGCATCATAAAGGTGAAACTCTAGAAAGGCGTCTCTCATAATCCGGTGACTGCTCTCATTTTGGCTTTATCTTTGACCACTTCCTGTTGCTTCTCATCCATGCTGTTTTATACCTGCATGCCACTGTGAAACATCCAGTACACACAGACAGAGATAAGCCTCCTCACGTTTTAAATTTTAACTTCTCTCCTACTTGTCTGTACAATGCCCCACACCTGGAAGCTCTAGCAAGGTTGGAACTCATATCCTAACAAAGTCTGTAGGAATTCTTCATCTTTATGAAGCTGATTTTAGGGAAAAAATGATGAGTTTAGATCTGCGCATGTTGCATCCAGCCGACGATACGAAATCTGAGTGGAAACATCTAGAACTTGGGGAGTCTCAGAGTGGAAAAGACACCTGGAGATAAGGATTCTGATGAGGTCAGCAGAGACCTCACGATATATTCCTTGAGAATGGGTGGATGAGATAGAAAGAGTTTTGGAAGAATCCTTCCATGTATTTGGCTGCACAGAATAGAAACAGAGCCAATAGTTGCTTCCTGAAATCTAGACCCGTCATTAGTCAAGCATATGTGCAGTGGCAGCATTGGCTTGGCAGTTAACTGATGTCAAGGGACAACATCAGCTTCTATGTTCTTGACCTTCCCTCATGGTGGCAAGATGATGCAGCTCAATGCTTCGTGATCTTACGTGAACACTTTCCGACAAAGAAGGGGAGGGCAGGAAGAAATGTGTTTTTCCTTACATGCCTCTTTTATAGGAAGTAAAATATTTCCCTGAACCCCTTGGAGGTCTTCGCTTATTACTGATCTGAAATGGGCCACATGTCCATCTCTGTCCCAATCACCACCAAATGAGAACAGTTTGCCATAACTGGGTTGAGCATCTTTTTCTCTTCGTGAGATAGATAGTGTGAATGGCAGCCATCAGTGCTTGCCACAGAGTTCATCAAGACCCAGGACTGAATCATTGCACATGAAGCTCGTACAGGGAAAAGATGGATAAGTAAGCTGGCGGTGTTGGGCAGTAGGACCCTTAACATAAAAAAGAGGGGTAAGAAAGTGATCGACAGTGTCAATCGTAGCAGAGAAGTCAAGAAACATGAGAACTGAATACAGACTGAAGAATGTGACGATGAAGAAATTGTGGAACTTGAAGAGGAATTCTTTCAGTTGAATGGCTGAGTTGGAAGCAGAAGGTCGTGGCACCATGGAGCAACCCAACCATGTGGAAATACAGGTAGAACATGTATAATGGTGTTTTCAGATTTGCAATACTCAATGGAAGGCAGATAAGACTGGAAGGCAGCTGGAGATGGACAACAAATGAAGTGGAAAGCAGAGAGGTCCTTCGCAGCGGAGGGTGCTGAGCTGAGCAAACAGGGAGGTATGGGTAATTTTAAAGGTAGGTGGGAAGGAGTCAGTGGAGAAAAAGAAATAGAAAGGATGCAAAAGGAAAAGAGGAAAGTGAGTTTCCCAGGTGCTAGGGAGGAAAGATGTGAAAAGTTCCCTTTTTAGAGAAAGAGAATGTGAAAAATCGGAGGCTGGGGGAGAGGGGAGAAAAAAGTCGAAGATATTTAGAGATGATAACAAAAGAAACACAACAGCTCAAAATGGATCTGTGAGAAGCAGGAGGTCTGGTCATCTCTAGAATTTACTGAAGAATAAAAGCAGAGAGTAAATAATGGGAAGGAATAGATTGGAAGTGATGGATTAAAGAGAGAGGAAAAGAGCTGGACTATTTAGAATTGGGAAAATTTAACAAGTTTAGACCAGAAACTTAAAAAAAAATCTCCTGGGAAATTAAAGCTGATGACCAAAGGGAAGGGAAGCCAGAAACCCATAAATTTCCCTGAGAAGGGAAAATGTTCAGATGTAGAGAAATTTAACATGGAAAATCTATTTTTTTTTTTTTGGCTGTTCTCAACCTGCTGCTGTTTGTGAACTAACAAATGATATTTCTCAAACCCTGGACATTTCAATTTCCTTAGCCGCAAGAAGTCACATTAGTGTTATACTATTTATAAAGTCAGGCTTTGTTTGCTCAATCTTACTCAGGATGAGAAAACTGAAAATAAGTCTCCTAGGATAGAACTTGAGTCAGTTAATTCAAGGGCACATATAGGGGACACATCATCTGTACAAGACATTAGGTTTTAAGATGACCTAAAACACAACACCCCCCCCCAACCTAACTTAATTGGCAAAAGTTGAAAAACAGACGTAAGAATCAGACAGATGGCGATAAAAAAAATCACTACCTTTCTTACTCATAAAGCACTGTATTGAAGGACATGAACAAATATGGCCAATAAGCCTGTTTACACTCTCCTGGATCAAATCTGCTGCCTTCCCTCAAACTGGGGGCCTTCTTTGCTGGAACGATCTTGCCCAATAAACTTTCCGGGTGGCCAAGAAGAAATGAGAGTTCAGTGAGAATATAGTTAATGATAGTCAGCTGTTTCTTCAGGGAGACTGGAGGGTGCTGAGCTGAGCAAACTTTAATCCTTTGCCAAACTCATGAACCAGATAAGTCATCTTTTCTCTCCCTGGGGTGGAGTCACTGATGGTGAAGAAAGTCCTAAGTCTAACTCAAATGACTACCCTTCCCATGGACTGCGTATTAAGTACTCCTCCCCAAACAAGGCACATTGTATGAAGTACGGGGGATGTAAAGATAAATAAGAGATGTCCCAGGGTTCAAAGACCTTACAATCTAGCATAAGAGGGAGGATATAGCCTAACACATGGGCAGAGTTACAGAGATGCAAGAATGTGTGTAGGGCAGGTGGTACTCCGTGCAGGGGAAGGAAACGGAAGAAATTGAAGTTGAAAGGGGCAAGAAGGTAGAGACTTTCGCAAGCTTTATTAAGGAACTTGGTCTGTATTAGACAGGAAATAAGAAGCCATGGACATTTTCTGAGCAGAGGAGTGAACAATTGCATTTTAGGAAGAGGCGTGTCGGACGGGCTTGCATGAAGGGGAGGCTCAGAGTGAGAGGCAGTATTAGGGCAGTATTTGGGGTAAATGTCTAAGGAAGAAACCATAGTGAAGGACTGAATATAGGGTGTCAAGAACATGGGGTTAGTTAAAGGATCTTGCAAGACACAGGAGGGGTGAATGGGGAGAAGACAATGGATTTGGTTTTGGATATGTTGGGTTTCATAAGTTGGAACGATCTGTGCTTTTCTAGCAGGGGTTAGAAATAAACAAAGAAACACATACAGATGAAACAAATAAACGAGCACTTGCTATGTGGTGATCCCTGTTTTAGGTGCTGGAGACGCAGCAATAAAGATGCCAGATCTGGTCCTGGCCCTCAGAAGCTTATGGTTGATCCAAACTCTTCCCATCCGTGGGTGGCAGGCTCTGAACCCTCATTTAAACGGTTTCCCTGATATTTAGGGGAACCGCCAAACGAATGGGCTCGGGAACCAGTCTCCTTCCTGCAGCTGCCGCAGTGCATCTGTTGGGCTTGCATTCTCCGACTCCAGCTCCCACGTGTGTGTCTGTCGTATTCCCACTGTCTGAAAAGCCTGTGCTCCTGAAAGCATCAAGGTCACACGCAGAGGTGCAACTCTGCGCGGCGCTTTGTGTGTGGTTTGTGTCCCACGTGGTTTCCTGCACTCGCAAAGCAAAGCACCCCTTCTTCCGTCTCCCAGGACAGCTCTCCCGGTTTCTGCCTCTGGCGTCTTCCCCTCCAGGTGGAGCTCCAGGGGGTCCAGCGGGGTGGGCGGGCAGGGCCCAGACTTTGTTTCACTTCCCTTCACGCTTCCGCTTCCTTCCTTACTTCTTTTGGTTCGGTCCTCAGATTTTCTCTTTAAAACACCTGCTACAAATGGAATAAACACCCGTGTATATGAAAAGAGACAAATTGTGCGTGCGTGTGTGTGCGTGCGTGTGTGTGTGTGGGGGGGGGTTTATCCTAGCAGCAGGCAGATCAAAATACTTTCCTACTCAAGCGATTGCAACAGATCGTAATGAATGCTGTGTGTCGGGAGGTAACAAGCTCTACAAGGGCAGATGATAATGGATAGGGGCGCAGAAGGCCAAGAGTCCCAAGCTTTCTGGGTTCACAAATTCCTTTGTGTCTTAGAAATTCATTCGCAGCACCCCAAGCCGAAAGAAAGAAATACCTAAGAGTTCTGTGTTTATGGCCGGGTCCAGAACACCTAACAATTTAGTAGCTGTTTTTGTTTGTTTGTTTGTTTTAAGAATACATATAAATAGAAAACATTTACATTTTGTTCTTAAAAATGATGGCTTTGCTAAGACATCTGTGCCCATTGGGCACCGCACAACTTCTCAAACCTCAGAACGAGATTGGACACCGTCACCCTTGCAGCCTTTTTCCACACTGGTTTTCATGTGTTGGCACTTGCCTTTTTTTTTTTTTAATCACATCAAATACCCCCGAATTCAAATCTGATGTCATCTAAAGGAATGTAGTGATCTAATGCTGAAACTGCAAAATGCCTCGAACTCGGAATTCTCACAGGGTCCAAAAGATGTCAACTATCACTGAATTTCCCTGGAAATTATTCGCATTTTAGAGCACTTATCACTATCTGGTTTTATCTTAATATATATATACACACACACATATCTATATGTACTATAAACAACACACACTATATCCATATGTAGATCAGTGTATATATGAATACACACACAGACACAGTTGTCTTCCCGCTGCTGCGGAGGATGAAAAAGGTTGTTTAGTGGGCGGGAGTCTGGCTGAGGCTGCGAGTCCCGGATGTAGCAGAACCGATGGGCATGGTTTTAGATTTCCTCCAGTAGTATCTGGCAGTCTGGCAGCAGGAACAGAGAGATCGGAGGGTTGGCTTTATGCAGGAACTGGCAAAAGAAATGTGGCAGAAAATCAAGGGGTTTGAAGGTGTGAAGATTAGGAAGTTTGGTGTCTTCACCTCAGCATGAGATTTACACTGCGCTCTGGGCGGATGCTGTTGGCAGGGAGGCCATCTGTGGCTCTTGATCCGTGATTGGCACAGTTCCGTGGCGATGCGCTGTGATGCAGGCGTCCGCTGCTGAACTTGAACCCCGGCTATGCCCCTTCAGACCGGAAGCTCCTTTCACTCTTGCATATGGATTTTTCCTACCCTCTGGGTTCTGTGTGGGACTGGAGATCCTGTCCTTGTTGGTTGACTGTTAAACCTCCCAGACTGGTCCTTTCTCTCATCGGTCTCTTCCCTCCATCCAATGGTTTTCA
The DNA here is from genome assembly GCF_014176215.1 of Rousettus aegyptiacus. Classification (NCBI taxonomy): domain Eukaryota; kingdom Metazoa; phylum Chordata; class Mammalia; order Chiroptera; family Pteropodidae; genus Rousettus; species Rousettus aegyptiacus. Next base: position 106,678,505 of record NW_023416309.1, read on the forward strand.
TTTCCTTATCTCTATATGTTTCCTTTCTGGGAAAGAAACTAGGATGAACTTTATCTTCAAGTTCATCCATGGACATTTTTATCTTGGTGCTCTATCTTTATTTTTTGAGAATGCGTCTTTGCCCTCTGATTAATAAATTCTTGTTTTATGATATGTTATCTTCTCATCTTTCTCCAAGGATGTTGTTTAACATTTAAAAATATCTTGCATTCTCTGTTTTCTTTCCTTTCTCTTTCCCTCACTCCCTCCCTTCTTTCCTCTCTCTCTTTTTTTTCTCCTCCCCCTTTCTTCTTTACCGCCTCCCTCCCATCTATAAAACAGGTTATTATAAGATTTGAATGTTCTAATGCATGTAAAATGCTCAGATCAATGTCTGATGCTGAGCATTCGATAAATGTTAGTTGTCATCACGATTTCATTATCTTCTCAGGAGGCTTTTGGGAAGGGTAGCATGTAAATGTGAATATCCTGTAACTACCTTTCTGTGTGGTCTTCCCAGTTCTCATTACTACTGGTGTATTATCCGGATTATAATTTCCATGAAGGCAAAACTCAGCTTCCTCTTATCCTTTGCTGCTTCTACCGCGCTTGGCACAACACAAGGCACACAATCCGTGCTCAGGACATATTCGTGAGTTAAATCAACAAAAAAAACAAACCAATTTGCTCACAATACTCCTTGTCAGAAGCAAGATAGCACTTAAGAACATAGGCTTTTCAACCCAACCTCTTGGACTTGAATTAGTGCCGAGTCATTCCGGTCATATAACCTTGGACACTTTCTTAATTTCCCCAATTCTCAATTTCCTCACTTATAAAGTGAGAATAAATAGTGCCTCCCTCATAGGGTTAATATGAGGACCCAAAGAAATAAACTGTATGAAGCATTTAGCATAATGCCTGGCACACGTAACTGCTCAATAAATATTAGCTACTGTTATTGTCATTATTGTAATTGTTTATTTTCTGCATACCAGTCACTGGGATAGATGTAAGCATTGGGTGCCTACAGTGTGCTGTGTACTATTCTTTATAACTTTTAGTAGTTAACAATGTGCTTTTTATAGTCAGGTGGCCTGGATTGATTTCAAGTCTCAGTTGAATAACTTTGAACAAGTTACTTAATCCTTTTGAGTTTCCCTATCAATGTTTGCAGAATAAGGTAATAATGAAACATACCTAAAAGCTGTTAGCACGGAGTTAGCCCACAGTGAGTACATGCTTAGTAAATATTAGCTCTAATGATGATGATTATGATGGTGACGACGATGATGATGATGATGATGATGACAATGATAAATATGACCATGATAATGATGATGGTGACAAGAATGATGGTGATGACGATGACAGTGACAATGTTGGTGATGATGCCATTTGTCAAGGATGACTAGATGGACCTGAGAAGCAGTACGATGTAGAGATTATGTGCTGTGGTTATGGAGGTAACTATTCTGCCTTTCTGACTGTGTGACCTTGGACAAGCTGATTAATCTAATTAAATTTCAACATTCTCGTCTATAAAAACAGTAACCATTTTCACAGGGCTGTTGGGAAGTGCAAATAGGACACTATATATCAGTAATTCTGGGTGCATATTATTTATATTTTAACATCTCTGAAATCAGGGATGCATTTTGCAATTACTGACAAATAAGTGGAACGTAAATTGGATATTTGTGAAGTAAGTATTCCTTGCTGGAGAAATGATCAGAGTCCTTTTTTTCCTCACAAAACATGGATGTTCATGGAATCTAATAAAGATAATCATAAGGAGATAAAGCTGTGTTATTGACTTATTTATTTTTCCTGAAATACACGTAAGAGGATTTTTTTTTTTTAAATCCCATTCCAAGCAACACAATTGACAGCAGGAGAAATTGTGAATTTCCACAGACCAGATGAAAGAAATTTCAGAGCAAGGAGAAGCTGTCATGATTCACTGTCACAAGATTAAGAAAGCGGCAACATCAAGACCTGCAGAACAGGTGTCGGCCTTAAAAGAAAAATCTCAGAGCAGAATGTCTTCAGCGGGAAGGATGCTTTTGTGCGGAAAAAAGCATTGACGTTGATGACTCTGATTTGAAAAATGATTTAGAACATTCAGACTGAACGTTTCATTTCTCTTACATTTTCTTTTCCATGAGGACACCTAAGTGATGTAGGATAAACTATCAGTAAATATACCTAAAGCAGCTTTTCAGCCGGTGGACAAAAAAATCAGTGATAAGAAAGCATCCTATCATAATTTCATTGGCAGCATTTTATTTACTTTAAAGAGGTACAAAAAATAAAGGTATGTCCTTCAGTTGTTGGCATGTCAGCCTAGATAAAAAATAGTAATACATGTAACACTCTTGGCTCTTCCTTCTTCCCTTCCTTCCTTTCTCTCTCTTTCTCTCTCTCTCTCTCTCTCTCTCTCTCTCTCTCTCTCTCTCTCTTTCTCTTTCTCTTTTTCTTTCTGTCTCATTTTGCCTCTATAAGGTTTACAAGAATTTAGGAAAATATACACCTGTGGTAGCTGGCCTTCCAGAGGCTTCCAGTGATTCCTGCCCCCTGGTTTTCACGCCCTCGTGCAGTGCCCTTCCACAGGGAATAGGGCTGACTGGTGTGGCTGACAAGACATCGCCGGAATGGTGGAACAGGCGCCTGAGGCGAACTCATTCGACATGTGCTGCATCCATCTTACCTTCCACCAACTACTACGCCATGGGGACACTCCGGCAGTCCTAAGCAGGGGGTACGTAGATGAGAAACTGAGTCATCTCACCAACAGCCAGAGTGGCTGTAAATGTTTATGTAAATAAGATCTTGATGTTTTTCTATAACTTATTCTCTAAAACGATAATGTCTTGTGCATCTCCTTCTATGTCACCATAGACAATCCAGCATTGGGAATGCATGCCAAGTGCTCCTTTGTATGTGTCTGCCATATTTTGCTTACCTAATCCTCCATTTGTGGACTTTTAAGTGATTTTTAGTTTTTCTCTATTGGAAAGCATGGAGCAATGAACATTCCCAGGACCGTGACTGCTGGTATGCTCACTGACTTTTTCTTCTCTGTTGACATTTCGACACACGTTGCCAAACCACCCTCTAGAAACGTTGCCCACTCATGTTTCATTCTTACCTGGGGAAGTCGATCTCGCTTTACTTTTGGATTTCTTCTATCACTTCACACCTTAGTGGGTTATATTTTTTCCCCCGAAGACTTGGCATTCTTGTATGTCATTTTTCTATAATTTGTTCAAAAAGGTAAAACTTTAATCCGATTGGAGCACACAGGCTTTTGGATTTCCATTTCTATTAGAAATAAAGTGACTGATCTTTTCTTCCAGGCAGGAGTTAGGTAGTCGAGGCAGGGTTTATTTTTATAAATGTTTGTTTATTTATTATTCTTATTTATACAAGTTACGCACGACTCATTCTTGTGAGAAATGCAAAAACAAAACCAAAAAACAAAGTGCATAGATAAATAAAAAGCCCATGTGCTTCTTCAACCACCTCTCGCCAGAGGTAACCTGGGTTTATCACTTTGGTGAGCATCTTCCCTTTCATTTTCTTTTGCATTTACATATGTAACATGTGCATATGGAAACAGGTATATTTGTTGAGTGTTTGTTTTAATAGAAATGTGGTAGTGCATATATATTCTGCAGAATCCTTTGTCCACCCAATAATATGAGGTGAAGGCTTCTCTATGCCGATTTCTCTCTCTGCAGCTAGATTTACCTCATTCCTTTTAACAGGCATATGATATCTCATACCACAGATGGACCATACTTTATTTAACCATTTCCAATTGATGGACATTGAGGCGGTTCTACTATTTGAAAAGATGATGCAGTCAGCAACTTTGTATATCTGCTTCCTCTGGGAACTCTTTCTCCAGGAGAGAGAATAGGACCAGAAATGCTAGGTTAAAGGAGAAGCACCTCTGAAATATAGTTTCATTTAGATTGGTATTTCTCACACTTTTCCCCACCATGATCACCCCCACTAAGAAAAAAATTAAGTTAAACTTAAATTATTAAATTAAGTCAATTATTTAAATTAATTAAAACTAAGTTAAATTTCTCCCTATGATAAAAGTTACATACCAAAGAATAAGATTTTTGGGGGGGGTAGAATTAAGCATTGTAGTATCTAAGATATTTTCACCTTCAAGAACGATTTTTGTTTTTTGCCCCCATGGAGGATGCATGATTTAGACATACGCAAGTCGAAGACTTTTTTGTTGACTAACCCTATTGAAAAGACACAACCCTCTTTCGTGATGGTTGTAAGATGCCAGTTCTAAGTCTTGCAGCCCTTGAACGATTTAGTGCTTGTGGCTCGTCTGGAACTCTCAAAAAACATGTCCTGAATTGACCTGAATGTTGATAACACAATGTCCAAGGACATCCTTATGTTTGCCAGAAAGCAGGGCAGACAGACACTGCTAATTTGTTCTCCTTCCTCATACATTAATTACTGTTGTCAAGAATCACTAGAATATTGCTAGATAACTCACAGAGAAAAAAAACGTGGAGAAGAAATAATTGGGCTGGAGGCTGTCACTCATGGGAGCTCGCTCACGCATTCCTTTTGTAGTGGCTTTCTTTATATGTTTAAGGAAAATGGAATCTGGCCCATGAGGCTCATCCTTTGAAATATGTTTTGTGACAAGTAGGAGGGCAGGAAAATCAGGCCGTTACTGGGGTTATGGGAGAAAAGCCTTGAGAACTCTGAATGACATGGGGCCCCTGTGATGTTGGACACTGCAGAATGAAAGCCATGACATTTAGAAACAATTACTTCTAGCTCTGTCGTAGGAACCCAGCAATCATATTGATGTGGGAAAAAAAAGGGAGACTCTAAACAATTACAGACACAGGACAGAAGTCGCCGAGCAGGGAGGCAGACTTAGTGCTGCTGTCTCCGCATTTCTGAAAAGCTGTGGTCTGAGCTTTCTGTCCTGTACCGGCTGTGTTGTCTTGGGCAAATCACTTGGTGACTCTGGTCACCAGCCGAGCTGGAGGAGCCGGAAGCCAAAAGGTTTTGCTCAAATCACTTGGGTGGAGAGATCTAATGTCAAAACATTTAGAACCACAGCTAAGAGCTAATAAAATGCTAATGTAGAAACGAAGAGACTTCCTGGAGTTCTGAGTAACATATTAAGTGTGTGTGAATGTTTTCATTTCCATGGTTATGGTTTCACTTTAATGGGGGTTAGAAAAAAAAACAGAACTAGCTCATCAAACTACTGATTTCATAGATATTATTTATTGCTGAGGATGTGGCTTAAAAAAAAAACCCCAAATTCATTGTAAATTGTTTTAAGTAAAAATAATACATGTGGGTTGAATACGGAAGTGGTTTTTTTTTAAAAAAAGAGCAAAGATGTTTCTGGAATGAATAAAGTTTGAGAAAGGGTGATTTATGCCATTCCTTCCTGGAACTGGCTACAGCGCCCACCACTTAGTGTGGTCCTATCAGAAGTGGTTAACACCTTTCACGGCGTCTTGGGCAGCCAAAAAGAAAGAACACGGAAGGATTCACCACGATTCTTTCCGCACCTCTCTTAGGTATCCAAAACGCTTCCTCTTAGAGATAACGGAAAGCTAACATTTCTCGTGGGCTCACTGCCTCACGCGCTATTCCAAAGGTTTTATGTACCTTATTGCCTCGCACCCTTACAACGACCTTGGGAAGTCAGTTCCATTATTATTGTCACCGTCCCCATTCTACAGATCGGGAAACTGAGACCCAGAGAGCACTTGGCGTAAGACTCCAGAGAGAGAAGACAAGAGCGCTGAGTGTGAACTCAGGCAACTGACCTCCGGGGCTGTACCCTCCTCCACGCTCAGCATCTGACTTTACACAGCTCCTGCCACGAGGAGTCCTTCCAGCTGGAGCAGATGGAGACCTCGTGTTTTTTTTTTTTTTTTTTTTGAGAAGTTTTAGGTTTAAAACAAAATTGAGGGGAAAGTACAGAAATTCCCCAAATACCCTGTCCCACCCATGCACAGCCTCACTAGAGGGGTGCATTTGTTACCAACTGATACACCTACATGGACACATCATCGTCACCCCAAATCCATAGCTCACTTCAGGGTTCACTCTGGATGTTGTACATGCTGCAGGTTTGGACAAATATATCGTGACATATACCCACCATTATACCAAAAAGGTATTGCGACATAAACCCATCATTATATAATACTCTTGTCACACAGAGCATTTTTCCTGCCCTAAAAATCCCCTGGGCCCTGCCTTGGTGTGGGGCCCGAGATCTAGCATTTCCCATCAGCCCCCAGTTCATGTTGCTCCTCTGGATTCTTGGGTCGCACCTTGACCAGAAAGACCAGGCGCCTTCTGTGACTGCAGGAGGCCCCTCTCTTGCCTTTTCTTCACGTGCGCTGTCAAGGTGTCCATTGAGCTCGTGAAGTTGGATACAAACAAACTCATGGCAGTGAAGCTGGATATTTGGCAATGGGAGAGAAGCAGAGTCAGCACACGTGTGTCTGCTGATTTCTCCCTCCTTTCATTTGTTGGCTAAAAGGGGAGCATCTCCAGCTCCTCTCCAAGAGACTAGCGAACGATGGCGTTGAGGCCACAGGGCGCAGAGGCGTAGTCGGCCCTCCCTTCCCAGGAAAACAGGGTTCCTAATATATTTGGAGACAGTTCAGGGTTAGTCTTGGGCTTTGGGCCGCAAACTGGTTTTTCACTTTATGTAACACTTTGGCCCTTCCCCTAAAAAGAAGTGTTTCGAAATTATTTGACGTCCTTGCTCTGGGATGTCTATAAAGAGACGGATTGTCCTTTTATTTGAGCTGACTTGGCAGAGAAGCACGGTCTGTCCGTTCTGCTCTCCAGAAATCTCTCCGACTTCTGGCCTGTAACCTCTTCCTTTCAATCTTTTCTCAAGATTCCCTTTGAGACAGGAGCCCGCCAGTAATGCTCTCCTGGTTTGCATTCAATTGCATAAATTGCCATAGGTGTGAATCTCATCTCAGAAGTTTAAGGGTACAAGAAAAACAACTTATGTTTTTGAAACTCAGTCTAACAGCTATTTCAAGCCCCATTTTACCAAGGTGGTAAAAATGTAATTTCAGTGAATTTGGGGTTTCTTCCTGCTCTAGGATTATATTCAAATCTAGATGTCCTATGAGTTTATCTACCCTTTAATGTAATCTGTTTAAAAAGGCATTGAATGGGACATCTGTCACCCAGTTTGGTCCGAGCATGTCACCATAGAGACTTCCTTGTTCATGTTTGTATGGTTCCTACACAGTCTTCCTCTAATTCAAGATGTTTTCCAAGAAATATTTTGTCTAAGCTGAGAGTTCTTTTCAGGCTCCTAATATCCTAGGCTTTTAAAAAGATTAAAGCCAAGAAAATATTATTTTTTCTTCTTTGCTTCCTTGTGTGCACCATTCCCTGAACCGTAAAACAGCTTTGCTGTTAAAAATGGAAGAAGGCCCCAAAAAGGGACAACATAGGTAAATATTTAAAATATATCACCTTGCTACAAAATCTATTCCCCCAGATGAATTCCCGGATGCGATTTGTGAAGATCTGTGTGTGTTTAGACTCTTTGCACACTGTACACATTTTAACGATCTTATCATTCTCTTAAAAACTATTCTTCTTACTTATTCTTTGTTATTCAGGTTCACACATTCTCTGCCAAAGAAGTATGGAGTCAGGAAAGGAGGGAGGTTCAGATCTGGAGAAGGAAGGAGGGGAGCGGAGCATACCTGAGAACTTTGCTGGGTCGTGGTTTTGAAAATGTGCCTGGGACTGACGGTCCATCCTACGTAAGCGTGTAGCAAGATGAGATAAACTAATGGCACATAGTTCGATTATTGAGATAATACTGGTCGCAAGTTTATTTTACCGTGTCCTGTAAGGTGATGGTTGAGACATTGGCTTTGGAGTGAGAAAGCCTACATTTAATTCCTGGCTCTGGCACGTTCTATATTGTTGACCTTGGGCAAATGACTCAATCTCGCCAATTCTTCAAATGGAGATAACAAGAGTATATGGTAGGATTGTTTAAATGTTTGAAGGAGATATCACAACGCACGCTAAGAGTTTAGTACAATGAATGCTTGGCCTTTGGCAAGCACAGAATAAATGTTAACTTATAATAATAATTGCAAAATGGGGGTGGTTTTCTGAAAATTTCCTCCTTTTCATTATCTTCAAAGAGGTTCTTTGTTTGGGCCTTTTTATGGAGATGGAAAAAAAAAAAAAACCCAAGAGGGACGAAGATTTTTATTTAACTATGCTTAAGGCCTGAGAACAGGCAAAGCCTCTGATGTAGAGTCACCATCATTTCCTTCACTGCAGAAATTATGACTCTAATATACTGTATTCTGAGCATGTTGATTTAGCAAACCTAAGACCCTGGTTTTAATATATAAGACTCATGGCATGGCCGGTTGTAAAATATTCCCGAATGCTCGTTTTGGGAAGATGTTAGTCTGTACCTGTCCAATCACAACTGGATTTGCATCCAAAAAGCAAGACACATGGTGTGGAGTTGGCGAGGAAAAGGATATTTTCACCCTAAACACATGGCTCATTTATATTAATTGAGGCTGGATGTTCACAAGTTGGCAAAGCTGTAGACAGGTTTTCACGAGCCCGTGAGCAGCGGCTGGTAAAATTCACAGGGCTCCGAACGGAGTCTTATCACTGGAGGGTTCAACAGTGAGAAGGAAAGGTGGTCTGCCGTCACCAGCGTGATGGCTGGGCCTCGGCTCACGTTTTCTGAGATCCTTTTATCCAGGGAACAAATCTTAAGAATGACAAACATCTACCAGCCTCCGAGTTCCAGTTCCGATTGGTCGCTGTCATGTCACCCAGCTGACCCTCCTGGAGGTCCCCAGGGAGCCCCTCTTCCCATCCGCAGACTCTCCTTCACCTCATACACATTCCCCTCATCCTTCCTTCCACCTTTGCCCTGCGGTTTTATTTGTAACAACGACAACGACAACAACAACAACAACAACAACAACAACAACAACACCACCACACTGGAAATAACCTAGATATGCATCAAACAATGAATAGACAAATTATGATATATCCATTCAGTGGGATCCTCCAGCAATAAAAAGAAACAAGCTACTAGCACATGCGACAACATGCCGTCTCTTAAAAACATTAGGATGCCTGAAAGAAGGTAAAGAGTACATGATTCTATCTGCATGAAATTCTGTAGCAGAAAAAACTAAACTCATCTATAGCTCCAGAAAGCAGTTTAGTGTTTGCCTGGGGTTGGGGGTGGAGATGGAGAAACTTTCTGGAGTGAAGAGAATGTTGTATCCCTTGTTTGTGGTGGTGGTGGTTGCAAGACTCACTAAAAAATGTATATTAAAATGTGTGTTTTATTATAGGGAATTACACCTAAATGAAATCGATTTAAAAAGAAAAAAATCAATAATAAAAATATTAAGAAATACACTTCGAAATAAACCATGGGATGAAAGAAGCTATAGGAATATAGCAGTAGGAATCATTTAAAGGAAAAAAATGACCCACCGCTCTTAGGGAATTGTGGAGTAAATCTTAATGAAAAATAAGGTTGTTTCAGAATTGTCACTATTACTGTTAAAGTTGAGCAAAATTTAGAGTGATTTATATATATATATATATATATATATATATATAGAGAGAGAGAGAGAGAGAGAGAGAGAGAGAGAGAGCGCGCGCGCAAGCTGAGGAAAGGTGCTAATAAAGTTGCAAATACCATATGTAAACCTTAATCCAGAATGGAAAACCTATATTAACTCTGCTTTGCTTTCGGCTCTATATGCCTCCCCGTGAGATTACAGCTCTGTCAGGACGGACACACACAGAGCCTCACTCTTTACGTTTCCCTCACCTTTTTGGAGAGAAGAAGGCTAAATGCAGGGTAGCAAAGGACTCTCTGCAAACATCCACCAAAATTATGGGACACCCTTAAAGTTCGCCTGTCCTTAAATTTATGATTGTAAAGAACATGCAGCAGCAGGAAGAATGCTTATGATACAATGTTACAATAAAAAAAAAGTGTGTTACAAGATTAGATAGATGCCTTCCAAACAACCTCGGATGAAACAGATGCATAAGAAAAAGGATGGGGAAAATGTACTAAATTTCTAACTTTTGGTAGTACTAGGGTGATAGCTCTTTGTTCCTCTCTTTTTTTACAAAAATAAAGAAAATTCACATATGTTGATTCTCTTCAAAGGCAAGGCCCACTTCCTCCAATTCAGAGACAGCTGTGTGTGAGGCAAGGTGAAAGGTCGAGTGTGTTGACTTTTTTGCAGGCTGAGAGGGCTTAAATTCACCTCTCGCTTTTTAATCTTTAAGTGCACCATCAAATACTTAATGCAGGAGTGGATAGTAGGCACCCTCTCCGGCCTTGAGGCTAAGAGGTGAGCCAAAAGCTCTGGTCCCCAGATTCCTCTCTGATGGACCTGTCACAGCCGAGGGACTTCAGGGCCATGGCTGGGAACAGCGTTCTAGCTGTGACTAGCAAAATGGGAAGACAAATGAATCCTAAGGGAGCAGAGGAGCACTGAATGAATGAGATTGTCTCATTAGATAACTCCTTGACAAGAACCAAGAAGGAGATCAACGAGACCCTGAGAATTCGGGCTGCCATGAGCTCTGACATATCTGGTCCTCATTGGCTCAGAGGAGAGAGCACGGGCTTCAGAGTCAAATAAACCTGCGAGAAGAGCCATTTGACCGTGGCCAAGTTACCGACCTTCACTGCCCCTCGGTTTCCTCATTGAAAAAGAGGAATAGTAGCATCTTATTGGTGTTATTTAGACTTCTTTTGTTGCAAATATGAGAACCTCTCTCAAGCCAACTTCAGCAAAATACTGAAGAATTTAAGGCTGCTGGAATGTCTCCTATAACTTACGAGGGAAAGGAACCAGGAGCAGGAAAGCTGTCAGAAACCCAGGAACAATGATTTCGTCTCTTCTACTTTTGCCAATTTCTTTTTTCTTTTACCCCGCCCTCCGCCCCTCCACGCTGGCTTCAGCTACTTACGGGGGAGGGTGGGTGGGGTAGGAAGGAGATCTGTATAAACTTGGCTGCGAAAGTCATCATTTAAAAATACTTCTTTGGGGGACTTTCCATATTGGTGACACAGGGCTTTTGCAAAATTGGGTCTCGCATTGGCAGAAGTGCCACAGACCGCACAGCTCTCTGCTGCGTGTGCGTGTGCTAGCGGCTGCGGAGAGCCTGGCTCCAGTGCACAGACAAGCCGCACCATGTTCTCCAGCACATCCTGGTGAGCTGTCGGCCTAGGAAGTGATTTGTCAACTTCTTCTGCACGCTGCTTTCTCCAGCTACAGGCTTGTTCCGATGGCTTATGAAATTTCAGCAGCTGGCGGAGAGTGGGGGGTGTGGATGAGAAAGCCTACTATTGTTGTCGGTTTGTTTTTATTTTAACTTGCACAGCGGGGGGTGGGGGGAGGGGAAATGCTTGTGATACCTACTAATGTTTTGTGAATTTATCTACCTCTTTGTTTATGTGCATGATTACAAGAAAGTGACCAACCCTCCCCCGCCCCCGCTGAGAGAACAAGAGGGAGGAGGAGAGAGAGGAGAGAGAGAGAGAGAGAGAGAGAGAGAGAGAGAGAGAGAGAGAGAGAGAGAGAGAGACCAAAGCCAGAAATAGATCACCAGGTTTTGTTTTCCCTCTTACCTCCACTGATGCGTTCTATCCTGTGAGTTGGAACAGGAGTCAGTGGAATGCAAACGTTGCACTTTTAACTGGAAAGAGGAAGGTTGTTATATCACTTCACCATTAAAGTTTACGGCTTCGGTCAAAAGAGAGGCTGGTCTTTTCCAAGTTCTTAGTACAGACACTCTGATTAGACCGGCTTAGGCAAGCTGCCCATTTCTAGACCAATTAATTATCTGTGACTGCAGGTGTGTGTGTGTGTGTGAGGTCACAGCATACAAAGTGGCTTTCAGCGGTCCACAGCTCTGGCTAAGAGGCGCAATGGCAGGGCCATGGGATGCTGGACCTGCAGTCTGAGAAGCACTCACCACTTGTGCGAAGACTAGATCTATGTTAAAACCCCAGCATTGTGTGTGTGTGAGACTGAAAACAACAGACATTTGTTTACCTTCCAGAAACATGATCGTGTTTCCTGACAGCTCAGAATGAGTTACGCATTCCGGTGACTCTTGGCTCTGCTGAGATGTCTACACCAGGGGTAGAGTAAAATGGCAAGTGCGTCTAAGAGCCCGAAGAATCTGTTTTCTGAAGAAAGCAATTAGCTGTCATGAGCATCTTTCAATTTCTATCTATTTTTTTATTTTTTATTTTGTTTTATTTTTATTAAGTTTATTGGGGGTAACATCGGTTAATACAATCATATAATTTTCAGGTGTACATTGTCATTTGACATCTGTATATTCTATTGTGTGTCCACCACCCAAAGTCCAGTTTCCTTCATCTACCATATATTTGATTCCCTTTATCCACTTTGCCATCTCCCTACCCCCTTATATTTGACCCCCTTTAACCCGTCTACCTCCCCCCTCCTTCCCCACCTCACTAGGACTGTGTACTTGTTTCTCTTTCTGCTTGGCTTCTCTCTTTCTCCAAAATTTTGTTCAAATGTCACTGCTTTTGGGTCATTCCATCCAGAACACTGTGATGGTTTTTTGGATGTGTCAATTTAGCTAGGCTACAGTCTCCACTTCTGCAATCAAACCCTACTATAGGCTCTTTCTGTGAAAGTAGTTTGAAAATGCAATTAAAGCTCATAATCAGTTGGTTTAAAGACAGGGAGGTAATTTTAAATTATCTGGGTGTGCCTGCTTCAATCATCTGACAGTGCTTAAAGGCAGAGGGGAGGTTCCATTAAAAGAGCCCCAAAGAAACCCAAAACACTACTTTGAAAGGACACATATATTCATATGTTCACTGCAGCATGATTTACAATAGCCAAGATATGGAGGCAACCGCGGTGTCAATCAATGGATACAAAAGAGGTGATACATATATACAGTGGAATATTACTCAGCCACAAAAAAGAATGAAATTTTGCCATCTGCAACAACATGGGTGGACCTAGAGGGTATTGGGCAGAGTGGAGTAAATCAGACAGAGAAAAACAAATGCCATGTGATTTCACTTATATGTGGAATCTAAAGAAGAAAATAGATGAACAAACAAAACGGAAACAAACTCATAGATACAGAGAGCATTTCGATGGTCGCCAGACGGGAGGGGAGGCTGTGCGAAAAATGTGAGGGGATAAAGAAGTACAAATCGACAGTTACAAAACAGCCATGGAATGTAAATTACAACGTAGGGAATATAGTCAATAATATTGTAATAACTATGTATGGTGTCAGACGGGCATTGGATTTCTCGGGGTGATCGCCACATAAGTTATATAAATGTCTAATCACTATGTCGCACACCTGAAACTAGAGTGATATTGTATGTCAACTGTAATTGAAAAACTAAAAAATTATTTAAGAAAAGCAAGAAAAAAAAAAAAGAAAAGAAAAGAAAAAAAGGAATCTCTGCCGTGGACAGCAGCTTCAACCCATACCCAGAGTGCCAGCCTGCCTTTCTTGCCTGGCTGCCCTGTGGACTTGGCCTCGCCTTGCCTGTCCCCAATATCCTGTAAGCCAACTCCTGGCAAAGAATCGTCTAATTTAGCCCTGCTACTCATCCTGCTTCTTTCTCTGGGTGGCCCTGACTACCCCGGCCCCTCCCTCCCCCTACCCATTACTCTGTGTCTCAAAACCCCGTTTATTTCCTGGATGGCATTGAGTCCTATCTAAAATCTGAAAATATGTTGTATAAAGATATTAATAAAGCCTTACTAACTATACCACATTTGGAATTATTCTTATTCCCCAAGTGAAAAACACGATTCTTTGTGTAATTAATTTCTAAGCCGGTAGGCTAAGAGGATAGTAAACTGTGTTTAAATTATCCAGTAAATATCAATGACTCATTGCTGGTAAAACAAAATACTCACCGTTCCATGTCATTGTTGTTATTATTTCAATAGCCAATCTATTGGTTGAGGGTATTAGAAATCCTATGAACCATCGTGGCCATTATTATGCTATTATTTTAACTTTTACAATTATTAACAATTTAAAATATGTATATGTCATGTAAAATATATTTTTTAAATAAATAAACAAATAATAATTTTTAATAGCGGCATTGGTTAATGAAATCCAATAAGTTTCAGCTGTACACTTTAACAGTAAGGCAATATGTATATATATATGTGTGTGTGTGTGTGTGTGTGTGCGTATTTACACTGCATGTTCACCTCCCATAGAATGTAAAAATATCATCTAAACTTTTATTATTTGCTGGTGCTAAGCCAGGAAAATGTACCTAAAAAAATCAATGCCTTTGGAATGAAGTTTGATATAGTAAAATGCCGTGAAGGAGACCAAGCAGTGGTTAGGATATAACAAAACAGTGATTTAAAAGATTGCTCGCTGCAAAACATCAGAGCTAATGTAGAGAAATGACTAAAGAGAGCACCTGACAGTGGGTACAGCTTAGGTTCACAACAGTTCTGTGATAGGACAAAATAATGGGGCAAATGGAAAGACTGATGATTACATGTCTGCAAGAACAAAATTGCTTGTGGCTTTGTGTGTTCAGAGAACACGCCCTCCACACTTTCTCTGTGTTGCTGCAGGGTAATTGGTCCTAAAATATATGATTCTAAGAAACGCGTTCCTTACATGAAATGGGACTACCTCTAGCTGGCAAGGGCCCCCTGAGGTGGGAAGGAAGAGAGGCAGGAAAGCCAATGAAGCTAGTAAAAAGGTGAGCGGTCTAGCTTGGCAGGAGCATGGAAGAAGGAGAACGGAGGCTGGAAAAGGATTTTAGAAGCATCGAAGGAGGGGCGCCAATTCCTGGGCAGAGCATTGCCGCTTAGTTTCGTAGGCAGTGGGAGAACCATTGGAAGCTTTTTTGAGCAAGGCGGTGATGCCATGCCCGAGACTGCAGATGCTCAGCCAAGTTGAATATTCAGCGAATGGCTCATCAGAACCATCCCGTAGGAAGTTATCAGCACCTCTACAGGGCAGATGTAGCCAGGTCCTGAGGTCCGACAGAGAGGTGCTCATGAAATTCCCCTTCTGCCACGGTAAAGTACGTCGTTCCCACACCCCTCCCGTACCTGCTTCTACAGAACCAGCAGAGACCAGCACTGGCTCTCAATTACTGGAATCTCTGAATTCTGAGAAACTGGGAAAAGCTGCTCTGAAATACATTTGTTCTGGATAAATGATGACTCATTTTTTTTTTTTCTAATAAGGGTTTGTTGTTGGCAGAATCACACAGCTGTTACCTAAATCAAAGATCAGTTTTTTAGATTATTTTTTTTTTTTTTACCAGTAGCAGAGGAGTAATGGCTTCTGGAAAACATTGGTGCTATAATTAGAAAGCGAAGATTTCTTTGCCCCAATGGAGTGTAATTACTTGTGGGTACCAGAGGAAAGTTTCAGGATCATCATCAAAATTCAGTGAAGATTGTTTGCAGCAAAAGTTTTCTATTTTTTTCTAAAGTAGCTAGGAGACTATCAAAGATCCGTGTTTATTAGCATTTTACAGGCTGAAATAGAATCAAGAAAAACTCCCAGATCTGTGTGGACTTGTTAATACAAATGATTCCAATGAATTAAATTTGGCCAATTCAAAGGAATTCCATTTCGTGAAGAAGGGAGGGGATGTCAGAGCTAGGGGCCTCTTCAGGCAAGTCCATAAACAGTCATAATTCTAGGACAACATTCGCCACCTTGAGTTTAAGGTCCGCATTGGGAAAACAAAACAAAACAAAACAAAACCCACTATTACGGGTGCCTCGGGCTTGCTCTGATTTGCGATTCATGATCACGTGCTGCGGATGTAGGCGCGGTACGATTCCATACATCCTCAGAGAGTGCCCGGTGACGTTCGATGGTCAGTCCCGCCTTCCGCGTCTCGACGTGTCCCTCCGCCGTGTCCTCGCCCCTGCACCCTGCTGCATCCTTAACTCTCAGGTCCTTCTGTCGTCCTCCCCCCGTCACACTCAGGTCCCCACCTCGCTCTGTTCGTCTGGTCCCTAGAGCTTCCCGGTCTCATCCCCAGCCTGATTTCATCAGTTTCTCATCTTCGTCCTCATCAAATTCCTCTCTTCCACCTTTTGGTCTTCCCAAAACAGATCCCTCCCTGGAGCTAAGCCTAACCCATCGAAGGACACTCTTTCTTCTCTCTCTTTGCTTTTCCAAACTCCTTGTCCTTGGCAGGCCACTCTCTCTGGCCAGGAACGTTGGTCTTCCTTATAGCTCTGTCCTACACTGTCTTTTCTCCCTCTATATACTCTTTCCCAGGCGACTTCATCCTTTTCTTTTAGTTATCATCTATTTTTTGCTGACTTGTAGTTCACATGCTCATCTTCTGATTTCCAGATCCATGGAGCCAACCAACGATCGCTTCGTTCATCAACTTATGAACTGAAAAATTAGACTGCAGATAGATGAGTACAAAGACCTTTACGCAGACAATTTCAATTTGTTGCTGTAAAGGAAACTTTTCCTTTAAGCCTCAGGAACTACCTACCGGAAGATGGAAGGAGAGGCATTCAAAGATTAGCGGACGGCCACATTAAAAGCAAAGAGGACAAGGACCCGGACACCCACTTGGGGGAGACCACTGTGCCAGAGAGCGGTGGTGAGGCGTCCTCTTGAATCCGGCGGCGAGGAGGAAAAGACTTTGGTTAGGAAAAACATGCCCCTTTGCAATTATCTTTACCCATAAGGATTTGTGACTTATTTCTTTCTCTCAAATCAAGACCAGACTAGGCCCGAATGCCAGCGAGTCCATAAGAGCGGTGACCTACCAATTAGTAGGACAGTGGAAATAAGGACAGACCCATCCGGCCTGAAGAAACAGCAGTTAAGGGTCAATTCTGCCTTGTCATTGTCTTCCCTTCAGCATTTCCTTTGGTTTGAGGTGCAAGGTCAGCATCTAGGGGCCCAAGAGGCAAACAGCGAAGGACTCAGAAGAAGAGATTATGTTTTGGGGTGAACATCATCTCGGTTGACCAAATATTTAACTGTGTATTTTAAGCTCTGGACGGGGTAGTTAGTGGTGAGAGTGGGAGGTGGATAAATGAACACAGGGCATTTCTTCCACTCACCCCCACTTTTGTTTTGAAATGTTACTAGATGGATTTCGTGTCGACCTCCCTTCACTCCAGAGCAAACTGCTTTATTTCTTATTCCATCCACACAACGGTACTGATCTGTTACTCAGCTTCCGAAGGTGTGGTGTTTGCCACTTCGGGGCTTGTGGGGGAAGGTGAGAAATAAAGAGAGACTGGCCAGCTCAGGCGGGAAGGAGATACAGGTGGTATGATTTTGATAAACATTAAAACAAACAAACAAACAGACAGACAAACAGCCGGCAGATCTCCCTCAAAGCTGTGGCTCTTTGCTTCCCGGATGTTAAAGTCTCCACCTTAAAAGGAAACCCAGAGAAGTAAGACGAGAGAATGGATCCAGGTGCGAGGCAAGCCAGCTGGCTGATGGCACATGCAGGGAAGCACCTGTCGGTGCTTCTCTCCTCCGGCTTCTGGAAGGTCGACCTCTGTCCACGTGCCGTGCTGCCTCTGGAATACCCGAGCACCTTTCTGTGCAGTCGCTCCCAGACCATGCGGGCATTTCTAGAATCTGGAGATCCCAGACTGCCTTGAAAAGGATGAATTTCAGACCCAGAGAGGGCCCAGAGGAAGATGCAACATCGCAAGCAACCTTCCCATCTCGCGTAAGGGAAAACAGACGGGGAAAGCGACTTGCCTAAGGTGACGTGGCTCCTAGACACACACCTGGGGCTAGAAGTCAGGCTTCTCTTTTCTCTTTCCCAAACCTGGCACCACTATCCTGTCTTTCCAGGTCTAGGACCACATTCTGGGGCCCTCTGCTTCCAGAGCGATACTCCCAGAATGTTTTAGTGCACATTTTCCATTCGAGGATCTTTCTTGTGAAGGTGAGGGGGGTGGGTCCTCAGTAAACATTGATTGTTGATTACCCTCTGCAGACCAGTTATGGGGTGGGGGTGGGGAGGTGTTCTAAAAAAGAGGGAAAGCCAAGAGATAGAGGCACCTGAATCTCTCCCTCTCAATTCTACTGAGTAAGAGGCCATTAAGATTAAGAATCTTCTAGTCAGAAATGTTCATAGGGACGATGGAGCTATCTCTTATTACACCTTAGTTAAAATCGCTCTCATCTGGCAGCCAATTCCACACCTAGCTACAGGCTGCAGCAATCCTGGAATGGAAATTTTGATTGAGAGAAAAGAAAATTTGCAGTTGGAAGGCAAGGCTGGCGGGGGGCGGGGTCTGGGAGGAGCTTGGACGGAAGTCCGAACAATGTAACAAACAGCAACAGAAACAATGACAACCACCATACATGGTTGCCATATTGTTTTATCATATCACAGCCCACACGTAGAGGGCTGAGAAATGATGCCAGCTGATGTCTTTGCACCCCTGTGCCCTTCGCTTATGAGCAGCCCCCCCAACTCTGCCCTTGCCACTCTCTTCCCCATTTTTCCGCCTACCTCCTTCTCAGCGCTCACAGGTTGGTCGCCCAAAATGTCATGGCCTCCAGTCTTTCTGGTGTTGGTGTTAGAGTCCCCCGCCTTGTAGCTTGCTGTGCTGCAAGAGTCATAACACCTCATCACGAGATTGTATTTCCCTCCGTCCCCAACGAGACAGGAAGCTCCGTGAAAACTGGGGACTCGTCTATCTGTACACTCTGTGTCTCTGGCCCTGATGCCTGGGAAAGAGCAGGACTTCGATCAAGAGTGATAAATGGAGCAATGAGTCGTTTCGTCCCTCTTGACCAAGAGGAAGAAGAGGGGTGGGGCGAAGACGGGAAGATGGGACGGCACCGAAGGCCCACGCTCTAACCCTATCTAAGGTTCGCCACTGTCCCCCCTTTCTCCCCCGGCATCTAATCTTAACGAATCAGGTCTCTGCTGAACATCCCCTTCCCTCTCCCATTATATTTCCTTCTAGTTTAAGTGAGTTTGGGGGACGGGGGCTGGAAAAAGTCAACCATAGTCAACTGGGTCATTTGGTTCTTTTTTCCCGGGACAAGTCAGGGTTAGGCGGGCACCGCAGCCCAGAGAAGGCGGGTGAAAGGGGATGTCGAGGATGTTAAAACTCGCCACCAAGACTCCCCTTTCAGGACCATTCCTGCATTCCTACAGGTGTCCCCAGGGTTCTCTGCGGCTCGCAGCTGAGCCCCTCCGCTCTCCTAAAGAGAGTTTCCCTTCTCAAGGGCACATGCCCCCGCCTCCTCCTGGCAGCCTACATCCAGTCGATGCAGGAGCGCAACGGCTCAGCCTTCTCGCAGGGCCGTCTCCACTTCGGAGGTCCCCGTGCGATGCCCCGAGGCCTCACGGCAACTGTGGCACAGCTCGCCTCCCCTCCTCCCTACCCCGCTTCTCTCCCTCCTCACCCGCAACCTTCCCCCACACAAACCAGCATCTTAGTGTCTGTTTCTCAGGGAAACTATCCTAGGACAGGTAGTTCACACTCCATATGTCCAGACGCCCACCTATACACATAGCTCGGTGACAATTATTCATATGACGAATACATTTAAGAATCTTAATGCAACTCATGTTCCCTCCAGGCCAACCTGCCCAGGGGTCGGAATGGGTTTCCGTGAATTGCAGTCATAAACGACCTTGACCTTGGATGTGCCTCACTCACTGTCGAAGGGCGAAGAACTCCCTCCTATGTCCCCGCCCCTCGTCCCCGGGTGTCTGCAGAGCGTCCTTGTACGTGCTCATAGACACATCTTCGTGCCTTGCCTGGCCTCTGCCACGTCGTTGGCTTCTGCTCTAGGCCCCTCGATGTTGTTTCGTACCCGCCGAGCTGCAGGAGGGCCTTGGCCACAGCATCGTCACCAGAGGGGCCTGTGATCGCAGCTGCCGACGTCTCCATGAAGGGCACTGTCTGTCTTCGGCCTGCCCAGAGTTGCTAGTGCTTCTTCCTGCTTCCAATAAAGCGTTGGGTTCCAGGGGCTCAGGCTGTCAGTGCTGTGACCGCAGGTGTGGCCAGTTGGCCGGTGCCTCTGGGGTCTGAAGTGGCTCGTGTGTTCTACCCAACAGGGGATCTGCTGTCGCTTCCGATTTTGTGCTACCACACCTTGGTGCCAGGCCAATGCCGTCTTGGCTGCCACGATCTCCTAGTATTTCCATCATTTTGCTTATGGCCCCTTTCTTCCTGGGACTCAGGCCTCGGTCCACGAGGGGTCGGTCTGAGGGACATCCCCACGCAATGCCAAAAATGGCCTCTTGTCTCCCAACGATTGAGGAGGCTTTTTTTACTTGATCGACCTTATGTGATTAAATAAATAGGCCCAGCAGGTTCTTTGGGGTGCCTACTCATACCCATATCCTCGGGGAAATGCAGCATAATTTCAAGGCAAGATCCTTCTGACATTGCATACAATGGTAGTTTGCTTTCTGGAAACCTCTAGAAGAGTTTTCAGCTCTTTTGTATGCAGAAGGAGGTCAGAATGATCCAGATTCTTCAATATGTGCAAAAACTCAGGGAAACGACATTAAAATTTCTTACTGTGGTAAAACACATATAACCTAAAATTGACCATATCAACCATTTTCGAGTGTACAGTTTAGTAGTATTAAATGCATTTACATTGTCTCCATAACTCTCTTCATCGTGTAAAACTGAAACTCTGTGCCCACGAAACTAACTCCCAATCTCGTCCTCCCCACTGCCCCCGGCCACTGCGGTTTGGTTTTTGTCTTTCTAATTTTTACTGCTCTGTTACCTCACATAAGTGAAACCGTATGGTATTTATCATTTCCTGACTGGCCTTTTTTCACGTAGCATGATTTCCTCGAGGTTCATCCATATTGGAGCATGTGTCAGATTTTCCTTCCTTTTTAGGGCTAGGTAATATTTCATTGTATTTATATACTGCATTTTCTCATTGATTCATTTACCAATGGATGCTTGGGTTGGTTCTTTATGGTAGCTATGGTGAATAACATTGCCATAAACGCAGGTGTACAAATACCTCTTTATGAGCCTGCTTTCAGTCTTTTGGATACATACCCAGAAGTAGAATTACTACATTATATGGTCATTCCATCTTTATTTGTTTGAGAAACTGCCATACTGTTTTTCACAGTGACCACACCACTTTACATCCCCACCAAAAATTCACAAAGATCGAACTTTCTCTACATCCTTGCCAACACTTACTACTTTCTGTTTGTTTGTTTGTTTGTTTGTTTTAACTAGTTGCCATCCTAATGGGTATGAGATGGAGAGCAACTGCATTTTAAAGCAACTGTCTTCTCATGGTGATTTTTTTTTACTCATGTCAATATGAATAAGGCTATTTCTCCAATCCTCCTGTTCGTGTCTGACTATAATGCTATTGTCATGTGAAGAATAGACAGGCAGATCCAAGAAGTAAGACACCATCGGGTGCCTAAGCCATAAGAAGATGGCAAAGAACCGAGCAGAGTGCTCCCACAGGGGCAAGGGAAGGTCAGGGCACGTGGAGGCAAGGCCCGGCTGAGCTGGCGAAGGCCTCATGGCAGACCCGTCAAATTATATCTCTTAAACCAAGATCCTTATTCAGAGCCTGCACCTCAGAGACATTTTGGCAGTCCAAGGTGTATCATTATGGAACACTGGGCATGATAATAGTAATTTAAATGAAGTTAAAAGAGCCGTCTAAGAACCGGTACTCACGTTTTAACTTCTCTCGAGGAGTCTCTATGGGATAAAGGAAATTCACTGAGGGACTCGTGGGCCGGATGATCTTTTGAAGGTGAATGTTACCAGCCCAGGTGAGTGAGGGTTAGGAACATGCAGCATAGCTCATGGTTTTAAAAGGTTCTCACGTCTTCTTCCAAGTCATTTCATTACAGAACAATGTTTCAGCAGCATTCGGGTCTACCCTGTGACTCAGTCATGTTCTGTTAGAGCTTTTCATCAAATGTTACCTTGTCCCTACCAGTGTGGACATTGACAAGTAGCTACATGGCTTCCTGTTAGAAACTGTTTCAAAAAGACTGACTTGAGGAATCCTGGGTAGACAAAGGAACTTTTTTCCCCTGCACCTGTCCCTAGCTGTGCTCTGCCACAACCTTTCACATGCTCTGTGCCCAGCAGGGCGACAGTAAGATAGCTTCTTGGGTGAAAAAGAAGAGGAAAGCGTTATTTTTCTCTCTGCACTTCATAACACCTAACAGAGGAAATGCATAGCATAGGTGTGGGAGTTTGGCTGACTTGTTGTAAAAAATAAACACGGTTTCCTGTTTGCCTCTTATTTCCATTCCTGAGTGGTGAGGAGTTGCTGGGACTTCCTGCCAGGACTAGCGTTTAATGTAGGCAAAGAAGGTGTCATTTGGGGACCAAAAAATATCAATACCTGAAACCTTCCAAAAATTTCACTCATTGGTATCATTCCTTAATGTTATACTATTTTAACTTGAGCTACATCATTGTGTTGCTTGGAGTGTTGAAAGAGTGCCACATTGAAGTATAATTTCTCATGTATCCGATTAGCTAGAAGCAATTACAAGTCCAGAGAATACTTAGTTGTCCATCTGTCCATCCACCATCCATCCATCCTCCCAGGGACTCTTTACTCACAACCGATTTTATGCAATCTAATATTGATCTTATATGGTGTTCTGACTTGTAATAACTCCATGTGTATATTAGCATTTTCAGTAAAACTGCAATCTCCTAAGTAGAGAGAGAATATCTAATACTTAAAAAAAAAAAAAATTTCATGAGAGTATAGAAAAAAGGCCAGGTACCCAACGATGAGCAATACGTTCCTATTAAAACAGAACGAGACTCGAGCAATGATTTGCCTAGCCAGGCAGGGGGAGGCCTACAAGCAAAGTCCCCCCAGCCCCACCCCGCCACCCCCTTTTCCCTGCAAGCTGCTGCAACGTGGCCATTTTCAGACCATGATTTACACGGTGGGCAGAACTGCCCCAGTTACACAAATCACACAGGGCTGCCTAAAGAAAACGCCGGCCAATTGCAAGGGAGTCTGCTGACGCTCATTTTTAGTTCTCGGAGCTTTCGAACATCCCGCTCGCCCTGAGTCACGGGCACGTTCACCTTTGAGCCACCTCGCACTCTCGTTAGCATCTTCTTTAGTCCCTGGTGACAGCTGTCCCATTAGTGCCAAATCACACTTGGTCTTCCAAAGCCTGGCTGCCATGCTTTTTCCCCATTCATCCATTTCTTTGCCAGACGTTTAATGAGTACTCGCTGAGTACCAGGCATTGGGCTGGGCAACGGGGGGCGGAATGCAGCGGTGAATAATGTATAATTACTGCTCTTTAGGAAAGCGGAGTCCTCAAGGCAGGCAGCAGGCAAGCCGTTGTGATAAACATTATAACGGCGGAGCAGAAGAGAGGGCACTAATTCTGCCCGTGAGTTGCGGGGAGACTTCACAGAGAAGGTGACTTTCCAGCTGATTCCTGAAGGGGTTCGGTCCCCAGGAATTAAGGAGAGAAAGGACAGTTGTGGCTGAGGGCGCATCATGTGCAAAGCTACAGAGATGGGTCATAATCCAGGGTATCCAATGGCGAAGAGGCGTTTGGTGTGAGTGGAGGTGGCTGGCTGGATGCAAGGGGGTGGAGTTTGAAGAAGGTAGGTGGGGGGAAGCAGGGGACGAGGCCGGGACAGATGAAGCAGTGCCCTGTGTGACAGGCTAAGGATGTGAGCTCTTATTGCGTAGAGGCAATGGGGAGCCATTCAAGGAGCGGGGAGACATAATGGCATTTGTGTTTCAGAAATATCTTTCTGACAGAGAGAATGGTTATGGGGCCGCCGTAAACGTAGAGAAGAGATGATGAGGGCTAAAGCTAGGACAGTGTCGAGGGATAGAGATGAAGGACGATTAGAAGGGAGGAGCCATAGGCGGGTGACACACCACACACACACACACACACACACACACACACAGTCAAACATGTATACACATAGAAGGAAGGAAGGAGAGAGAGATGTTAAGATTGAGCCCAGTGAGATGGGGCATGTGGGAGGGAACAGAGATGTTGGAGGGAATATGACGTTTGGAATACGACACCTTGAACTCAGAGACACCCAGGCCGGTCTAGAACTCAGAGGAAGAGGGATGCAGATACATAGAGATGGTGTTGTTTCAGGGCTAGAGAACTTCTCTGCGCTTAACTCACAGATCAACCGCTCTAGGGTAAAATGGGGACCTTTATCTTCTTGAGCATTAGACAGGCTTGGGTTCAAGTTCGGTCGCTTCTGTAGGTTGAACAGGAGCTACCAGCCCGCTCGCACATCCGAAAAACGGAGGACCGTCTCGTGCGGATGCGCCGCCGTCAGTCTCCAGGGCCGTGGCGATGTGCAGACATGGGAGACACTCGGTAACCAGTAATCAGCACGGTGCCAGCTTCCAAAAAGAGTATTTTAAGTGCTCAAGTAGGCTCTGTGCAGGTTTAGTTATCCCTAAGATTTTCAATGAAAACAACAGAGGTCATTCTGGGAGAAGCGGCCATCCGGGTGCAGAATTCCCTTTTCTTACCGAGGGCCCGTCTCCTCACCTGCACTACTCCTGGGGGAGGCCTGCAGGTTCTGGAGGCTGGGCCTCCAGACTTAATTTTTTCTGGCATTCCAGAAAAAATTTTTAGAAAAAACCCCAAAGCCTACTGTCCACACAGCAGCCCTCAATGATTACGGCAATCGCTCAATTACAAGGTTATTCATAAGTGCAGATTATAGGGTTACTTAGCCGAAGGTTCTGTGACTAGACCAGATAAAACTGAATTAAAAAAACAAAACAAAACAAAACAAAACATGCAAACGTTGGACATTTTCTGAGCATATGGCAGCATTTAGTTCCAGTCAGCAAGAAATAGGAACAAAACAAAACAAAACTAAGTTGTTTTTTTTTTTTTCTTTGCTGTTTTGTTTTGTTTCTTGGATGGGGATAATCTGAGACCCAGGTGTGCGTGTAAAGAGCAAGCCTTGTTTGCAAGCACCTGAACGTTCACAGAATGATAGAAGTGCAGGCTACCTGCGCCTCTGACCTGAGCCCCGCCCAGCAGCTCATCACTCGATCTGTGTGTTGGAACTTGCACTCGGTTTTGCATAGAGACGGTCGTGTGTACCTCTCTAAGCCAGTTTGGGCAAACGATCCTGTTCCAGCGAATGATACCGCCGTCTACCCGGTTGCTCAAGCCAGAAACCGAGAAGCTATTTTGGGAACGTTTTGCTCCCACACCTGTGATGTCCCCTCAAACGTCGAGAGCTGCCGGTGGACCCCAAACTGTGTCTTTGGTGCATCCCCATTTCTCCATGGCGTTGGGCCAGGCCATTGTGTCTCTTGCCTGGACCGTGAGGGTCATTGGTCCCCGAACTAGAGTTCCCTCTCTGATGTTCCGACGGTCTCTCCGCGTGGCAGCTAGGGGCATCTTTTTAACATGGGTACGGTGGCATGGCTCCGCCGTGGGTTTGGATGTCTGCTGTGGCTCCTGCTGGGCTCCCCCTCCCCTGAGCACCAGGGGTTGGTGCCTTCTCCCTCACCTGGTGCCGCTCTTTCCCCCGCACTGTCTCCCACTCCAGCCACAAGGACCCCCCTTGCGGGGTCTTGAAAGCATTCCTCTAGTCTTGGAAAAGGAAAGAGAAGGGCAGTGACAGCTGCCATTTTGTACTTGTGATGTGCCAGACACTTTCTAAGCATGACCTCGGCGTGAGCTCCCCCGTCTCACAGGAGAAAGACGGAGGGACCCAGCTGTCAGGAGCTCAGCGAGCTGGAGAGAGAGCGGAGCTGTCGGGTGTCAAAGTCGCTGATTCAGGTAAGAGGCCAGAAGGGAAGAGGTTGAGCCTTTACCCTCTCACGGCGATTGTGTGGGCAAGGGGGTGACGAGGAGAGGTTGGCAGTGGAAAAGTACTGGGAACTGAGTCAGGGTGGGGAAAAGCGTCTCCAAGCTCTGCCCTCCTCTCCCGCCCTATCAGGGGCCTTGCCAGAGGCTCCTGAAGAAGCTCACCTTCCCCAAGACCTCGGACAAGGACACCCAGGAATGAGGACACCTGGGCTGGGAACACACCTATGAGCAAAGACACAGCCGGAGGGAGGGGCCTGAGGCCTTGACTGCCACCCCCTTCAGAGCCTGCAGCGTGTGGCTGTCACCGGGCCTGGTGTGGAGAAGGCAGCTTTCCAAGGAAAGTCTTGGAATTGCATGTAGTCAGGCTCGATAAAGGACGCATAGGCTTTTCGCCGGGAGCCAGACTCCTCACCACCCACAGGCACCTTGCCTGAGGACCCTCGGTCGTAAGTGGCAGTGCTGGGACCAGCTTTGAGCTCCTCACTGTGTCCAGGAGCCTTCAAGCTGCTCCCTCCACGACCCTCGACCTCTCCCCTGTGGCACGACACTCACACACTGGAAGTCCCGGCCTCTCTCCCTACAGGCTTCTGGCCACGGAAGCTGCCTGTCCCACTCAGCTGCCGGGAGTGTCCTCACATTGACAAATTAGCTCTAGAAGGCAGCAGCTAAAACCGACAGACGTTATCTACAAGCGGCGGCAAAGGAATCCATTAGCGTTTGCCATCTATGCATCGGTTATTTTACTGAGAGCAAAGAAGAGAGCAAAGAATGAGTAAAGTGCAGGGCGGGGTGGGGTAAGAATGTGGTTCGGACGGGGATGGGTTATAAATCACTGCTCACTGGGGCTGCCGTGCCCCCCAGGCAAGCCAGGAAGAGCACGGCGGGGCTGCAGAGGGCACCCAGTCCAATGCCCGCACGAGGGAGCGATGTTCGAAGAGCAGATCTCCCACCTATTGGGAGCAACAGTACCCAGGTACTGAGCCCTTACTGTGTCGGTAGGCGGCGGCACTTATAATCTCGCGAGACTTCAGTGTATTATTCATCCGTAGCAATAGCGGGTTATTCTAATGGAACGACAGTGTGGATTAAATGAGCTAAGTAAGTCCACACAAGCTTTTAACAGTGCCTGGAACTCAGGGTATGCTGGCCGATGCAGTCATTACTACGTCTCACCTAGGTGTCCTGCCTGGCGCACACCCTGTAGTGGAAGGAAAGCTTTGTCCACGCAGGTCTTGCTCTGTGTAGTAATGGGTTCCAGCAAAGATGTATGTCAATCAGGTTGACTGTCAATTGTGCATCACGTTGAGAGCTCTTCCTCGTAGTGCCTGGGCACACGGTCTAAGTGGCGGAAAGCTTTGTGTGTCTCCAGCTTCCACTGTCTTGCACTGTAATTGTCCAGAGCTTTATGGCTATTTGGATCTGGGTAGAAGGCTACACTTTGTTTAAAAGAAAACACCCCCAGGAGGGGTAGCGTGGGTGGATGCCCGCAATGGCACCTGTATGGAGCCTGCCCTTCTGCATGAAACCCTTGCCTGACAACAGAACAGGTGGGAAGGAGCGGCACATGGTTCGAATAGGAGAGAAAGACAGAAGCTTATACACAAACCATCACATCACGCACAAGATACGCAGGCTGCTTTCTTAATCCAGTTGGCAGGTCAGCCCACAGGCAGGTCGAGTAGTGGCGGGGACGGCTTTGGGCATCCGTCTGCCACAGGTCCCGCTGGGAATAGAACTGGATACGGTCTGGACTCCCTTTCCTGGTAGATGGACATAGTCATGGACTCCAGACTTTAGAAAAAAACTTGAAAACTGGAGATAAGTGAAGCAGAGTCCCTTCGCTAGAAACTGTAAAGGGGAATTTGGTTTAAGGCAGAGAAGTGAGCTTTTTCTTTAAAAGGCCAGAGAATACAGGTTTTTGGCTTTGTGGGCTGTAGAGTCTGTGTTGCGACCGATCGTCTCTGCCGTTGTAGCACAAAAGCAGCCACGACAATATGTAAACAAACCGGCATGTCTGTGCTCCAGTAAAACTTTATTTGCACAAACAGGAGGGCCAGATTTGGCCTGAGAGCCATAGTTTGAGGATTCCTGGCTTAAGAGAAATGGGAACCACTGAATATAAAATTCTGTCTGTGTCATCATAAACAATATCAGCGAGATTCAAAGCAAGTAGGCGATTGAATGCATCAGCTTCGCAGCCAAGGGAGCTGTTTACCCCATACTGAAGGGAGATGTGAGCCAGGCTGTGGCATCTGTGGCAGATCGTATAGGCCAGAAATAAACATGATGGTGTCGGAAGAAAAGCAAGCCCTCTGTGAATCTGTGAACAAGTTTAAGGAAGGAAAATGAAGGAATAGGTTTTGTTTTTGTTTTGGAGGGTTGTTTAGTATATTTAAAAGTTAGAAGCAAGGGAAGGAGAGACCACCTGCCTGGGGCCAGTGCTGTCATCCAAACACATGCTATGGCTTTGGTCACCACGGTCACACGAGAGGAGACCCGGAAGTGGACAGGATCACCCTCTGAGAAATGTTGTTGGGCGGTGGTGTCAAGAAACAACCCAACCGAAACTATGAAAAAGGGATCTAGGATCAACAATCAATAAGAGCGAGAGACTGAAAAGCAATCTGAAAGTTCTCAGAGGCAAACACTAGTCGTCTCTGAATGGCGTGATTTCGATCATTGTTATACCATTTATACCATTGAATAGTTTTTATTATAAGCATATATTACTTGTATAATCAGAGGAAAATGAAAGCTGTTTAAGGTGGAGGAGGCTTCTTAGAGAAGCATTCTTAGGCTTGATGCTTAGAAATTATAAGAAGACAGGTTTTCACGCAGTATAAAAAAAAATTTCTCACTGTAATGGTCTGACCTGCAAACCAGTGAGTGTCCACGGCGGCAGGTATTAAGTACTTCCCTATCAGCCATTGTCCTACTTTCCTGTCCTGATGATAGAACTTGCTTCCCAGTATTACCCAATGTTTGCCTTCCCAGCTTCCCTTGGGGTTATGACGTGGGCAAACCACATTATCCTAGGAGAATTCCTGGGAAATCTGTTGAGTGGTTCTTGAGAGAGGTCCTCTCTTTCTGAATGTGTGTGTGCGTGTGCGCGCGTGCACGTGCGCCGATATAGCTTGAGGAACAACTTCAGACTGCTCTCCATGCCTCTCATTCATCAGGTGGAATCCCATTTACTTTTCTCAGTGTTGTGTGTGTGTGCGTGGCCCAGGGAGGCAGGTCGAAGGGCCATCTCCTCCATGTGTTTCTGAGAGTCTGCACCGTAGATTGAGAGGGTCAGGGCGCCGAGTTCTACTTGTGACTGCGCTACTCACGGTGGGACCTGGCCTCTCCGTCCACCTCTGTGGTGCATTACTACTGATCAAGGTCTTTTCCAGCCTGACAAGGGTCGGGTGTATGTGACCCTGGCATGCCGAGAACGCCGCGGGTCGAAGGCCATCCCTCCTGGAGGCAGGAGTCGGGATGCGTCCCTGCGTGATGGAGGTCCTCGCGTGTGATTCCAGTCTCGTTTCCATCAGGAACTGGGGCGCAGAGGAGCCCCATTTGCTTTCCGCTGAGAGAGGCGCTGACACGGGGCGATGGGTGGATTTCCTAAGCTGGGGCGTTTTCCGCACAGCGCCCGCCCCGCCCGCACACGGATCTGCGTGTCTCCACCCAACGCGCCTCTGCTGGGCGCCCTCGGGGTCTGGCCCCACCACGTCCTGACGACTTAGCCGCTTTGACGCTTGCTCCCAACCGGCTGTCCGGCGCCTGACCGGCTCGCCTTCACCTGCTTCCTCTCTGCTGGCCTAGCCTCCTTGGATTGGCAGCAGAGTTTCAAATTACACCTGTTCATCAGTTTCTGCGTGAGAGCTGGGCACCTCTTCTTGCTCTGCAGATGGGAGGGAGAGTGACGTCCAGCCTAGATCCTTGGCCACAGGGCCCGCCCCAGGCATGCCTGGCTCCCCCTTGCATGCAGGGAAGGCTCCGCAAGTGCTGTCTCTCGTCTCTATATTGATTCTTTTCCACCCCGCAGAGGCAGGGATATGGTTGGCAAGATGGATTCTGGCTGCTGGTGGCCGAGTGTGGCCGCCTTTCTGGCCAAGACACCTGGGAGGCGGGGGTGTGCCGAAGAGCGGGCGGCTGGACACACCGCAGGAACCTCATCCCAATTAGGGTGTCAGGCCATTTCCTGCCTCCCACACAGCAGGAAGCAGAGATGTGTGTTGTTTTATTTCTTCCAGCGTGGACCGTGAGGACACCAGATGGGCACCGTGATAACAGCTCTGAAGGCAGGCGGGGACAGAGGAGCTGACGAAAATCGGAGGCCACGAGGGACTCTAGAGAGCAAACATCCTGCTTTCACCAGGTGGAGAAACCGAGACCCAGCAAGGTGGGAGAGCTTTCCCGAGGTCTCTGTCACCTTCGCTTGCATCAAACTTAAAGTTCGCATAGGTAGCTTAACGGTGATGATTCTGTTCCAAGGAAGGTGGTTCCCAGAGTGCACCTTGAGTAGAGGAAGATCGACGTCAGTGAACTTAGATGGGGCCAGACCGGCCCAGCGTCTCTGGCCGGGGCCGGAGCTGACCGAGAGCAGAGCTGAGTCTGCAGTGACAGGCGGGAGGGGCCTCCGCCACTCGGCCTGTTCGAGTGTTGCTTTTTTCCCCGGCTCGCCACGTTGCCTCCCTTTGAGAGGCTCATCATCGCCATCGTCACTGAAGTCTGCATCGGCCTCCTTCCTGCCGGCATCACCCCCGTCCTCTGCCTTCACCCTGGTCACCTTCCAGGATTCTGACTTCGGCTTCCAACGAAGTGTCGCTCCTACCAGGGTCCTTTCCGGCCCCCTAGTCAGAGTTAGACCTTCCTCTTCTGAGCTTCTAAACCATTTTCCTGCAGGGCCTGTGTCCCTCACTTGACTTACTGCTAGTGTCTGTCTACTAGCTAGACCCTAAGGTCCTTGAAAACAAGGCCTGTGTTTTGTCTCTCTACACGGATTACATGTTGAGTAGTAAGTGCTCAACAGAAGTTTGTCACATGAACAAATAATTGTTTTGAAGGCCATTTCTGGATTTTAAGACAATAGGGAGAAATGGTTAGATTACCACCCACATTTCCAAAAGCATCTTCCACACAGAGGGGATGTTTAGGGGATGAAGACCACGCAGCAGCGATTCAGAACGAGGAGGAGGGACAGAGGTGCCCGGGGGGAAGGACCATTCAGACCATCAGAAAACTGTCCAGTTCTGAGGAATTTTTTCTTTTTCTTTTTTCCATTTTAGGGAGCCCCGTCGATGTTCACAATGCATCACGACCCGTGTTCGGGGCTTCGTTTCTCCCCCCGCACTGGTCTCACGTGGAGGTGACGGGGGCGGCACAGGAACAGCCGGGGACAGAAACCACTTACCTGCTCCTGCTCCTTGGGCCTTTGCCACCGACGGCACCTCGTTTGCTCAGCTTGTCCCCGCGTGAGGCGGAGTCTCACCTCTCAGTCTGCAAAGAATCAGGGGGAAGCGTATCCTCGGAAGACTTACATCGTGTATGAGGAAGGCCTTTCCTTACGGAGGAGACGGCTCCCAGCTTCCTCTCTCAGCCTTGGGGGTGCTCAGACTCGAGGCTGATGATAGGTACAGAGGTCCCAGGGGGATCGGCGGTCTCCAACCTGCTCCAAGACGATGAGGAGAGAAGGGCCACATTGTTAGGTCCCGTGCACGGTGCTTGCTGCCTCCCCAGCTGGACCACGGTCCACTTCTCTGCGTTTGACCCCACCGCATAACGAGGAAGAGGCTCGTGCAGCTGAGAAGGAAGCAGACCCTCAGCCAGGAATGAAAGCTCAAAAAGAACGAAAGAGCCAAGGACAAAAGCTCTCGTTAGGAGATAACTCGAACCCCTACGACATTCCCATTTGCTGTTCTAGAAGCCGAGAATGTGACAAGCATGATGGGCGGTTCTCTTTGCCAGGCGCAGTTTCGGTAACTAGCTTTGCTAAGGCCACATGAGTTGAGTTGATTCTCACTCTGTGGGGTTAACTGAGTAGAGAAGGTCGTTAGGGGCGCCAACGTGGTCACCGAATTAGGTTAATTAAAGAATAAATTATGTAACCCTCTCATTTTTCTGCATTCGTGCGGGATTATTCTTCTACCTTCGTACAGAGGTCAGCAAACGCTCTCTGTAGAGGGCCAGATGGTCGGCATTTTAGGCTTTCCAGGCCACGCAGCCTCTGCCGCAGCCACACACCGCGCGGCCGCAGCACCAAGGTAGCCGCAGGCAGCACGTGAGCGTGTAGAGGCGGCCGTGTCCCAGCGCGACTTCGTTTATGGGTGGCGTAAAAGTTCAAGCAATGCTCACGTGTCACAAAATATGATCCTTTCGATTTCCTTGTCAACCATTTAAAAATGGGGAACCATTCCTAGTTTGCGAGCCTTCCGAGAACAGGTGGCAGGACGAACCTGGGCTCCCGAGCCATGGTTCGCGGACCCCTACATCACTGATGGCTCAGTACGGACCCCACTGCAAGCAGACAAGTGCTGGTTCCCAGGACAGAAATGAGCATTCTGAGGTTTGCTCAGCAGTTTCAGAATCTATGTGCACACTAGACATCTGGCCCGTGACCAAGCCTTAAATAAGCCAAGCCCAGGCTGGCTGTCCTAATTCAGTGATAAAATCCAGGGTTCCAAGGAACTTTGCTGTCATCCGGTCCATATTCTAGATCTTAGGTGTGACCGCAATTGAACCAATGTAGGGATACAAGGCTCTCTTCTATTAAAATGAAGAGGAAGGGAGGGAGGAAGGAAGGAAGGAAGGAAGGAAGGAAGGAAGGAAGGAAGGAAGAGAGGAAGGGAGGGAGGAAGGAAGGAAGGAAGGAAGGAAGGAAGGAAGGAAGGAAGGAAGGAAGGAAGGAAGAGAGGAAGGGAGGAAGGAAAGGAGGGAGGGAGGGAGGGAGAGAGGGAGGGAAGGAAGGACCAAACTCCTAGAGTAAATAAAGCCATCATTGTCTCTTAATCACTCACTTTCGTGCTGGACACCTTTCAGGGGTGTGATGTAGTCCTGTCTTAGCGTAATCTAACTTCCCGATGTTGTCGGACAGTTATTTATTCTACATATACGCACTGCAGGGATAAACAAGGGGAAGACTCTATCTCCAGGTTTTCTTTGACATTTTTCTCTCCTGGCCGTGACCTTGGGCAGCTTCATTTACTTTCCCCCAGATTTTAGGAGCCAATGCAGAGAGCCCGGGTATGGAACCCGGGAGGTGTTTGCTTCTCGGGGTGAAGCATTGCTCTTTTAACAGAATTTAAAAATAGAGGATGAAGTAAGCTTCACATAGCGGTTTCCTCAGGATGTCGGAGTAGGAATTAAAAAAAAAAAAAAAAAAACCTCAGCACGGTTCTTTCTGGAGTCTGCCGAAACACTTAATTTTTGAGACCATAGTGAAATTCTGATGTTTAAAAATTGTTCATGGTGGGGGTGGGGTGGCAGTTGGACTAGCACAGCCTCGCACATGTCTTGCACACAGCGGACTCTCAATGCATGTCCATAAACCGAGTGAAAGGGGCCGAGGGTCTTGGAGAGGACTTTGCAAAGGATCTTTGGTTCCCTTCCAGTTGAACTGCCTCTCGGGTTGCATTTCAGGCCTTTGTGGGAGCGTGTGATATTCTGGGGGAAAAAAATTCCCCTTTAGATTCCAGGCAAAGCAAACCCAGTCTGAATTTTACAACACCCGATGGCACACGGCTCTCCGTCTCAAACAGCTGCCATTGGCTCAGTGTTATCCTACAGACGGATCCAGCTTCCCCGAGCTTTGCGAAGCCTCCTCAGTCGGGTAAGTGTTTACTTTCTGCTGCATTTGCAATCCTCCAGCAGGGAATAGTCAGAAGGTGGGCGGGACCAGCCCTCACCTGGGGTGTGAAGGGCGCGTGCCCCTGGGTATGGGAGGACCTGGGGGCGGGACAGGGTGGAGGAAGATTGAAGCTGCCACTTCCTGTTGCCCTTTTCCTTGTGAAATAATGATGGTGTTTTGTCATTTTTCAGTTCCTATCCTTGGTAATAATTTTTTTTTAATTTAATTAATTTATTTATTTTATTATTTTATTTTTTTTTAGTGGTGATGGGGGGATTGCAGCGGGGGGAGCAGAAGGGAAGTGGAAAGAGACTGCTCTCTGCAATAGATTAAACCCTGGAGAGAGATACACATAGTCACAGAAGACTGAGAAAGTTTTAAAAATGATAAACTTGAAACCTAAAACTGAGCTCCATGCCTTTAAGTCCCGAAAGCACATCTCCCCTGGTACAGAAAGGGCATCTTTGCATCTTGGCATCGGATTCGGAGGTCTTGACGGCAGAGATTGGGTTCTACTGATCTTTGAAGCCCTAGCACCTGGCATGAAGCTCGATATATAGTAGGTGCTTAATACATGCAGGTGACAGAGTAAACATTGAGTGAGCAATCAGAAAACGTGCCCAGCACTAGCACTTTCTTGGTTATGTGGACAGTTTAATCTTTTTCTCAATCTTATCCCAGCTCTTCCCTACCCAGGGGTGGGCTGTCTACTAAAATAGCAGCAGCCCAGACCTGGGACAGTGCCTTGGAGAGGTGTGAAATGTGCTGAATTTCAATTCCTCTGCTGGAAGTAGATGGAAATAATGCTTTTTTCGCTGCTCCTGTCTCCCTGGCTCGTCGTGTCTTCTTCAGCAGTTTCTCTTCAAGGGGACTTTAGCTTTCGGACCATTGGGAAACTCTCGGGCCTTGGCCCCCCAGCAGCTCTCATCCCTGGTGATATGCTGGAAACTCCTGGATGGGAGGGGCTTTAAAAAACTCCAGCGCAAGGGCAAACCCCAGGCCAAACGCACCTGAGTTTTGGCAGATGGGACCTGCACGAGCCCTCAGGGTGACTCAACTGTGTGCAGCCCCGGCGAAGAACCGCTGGGCGAGGGTTTGAGTCCATCTGTGCTGAAGCAATAGTGGCTCCTCCGATTGCAAATTAGCCGTCAAACCCGGAGGCTTTTAAGGGCGGAAATATTTAATCCTGTGGATTCCAGTATTTGATCGGAGTCAGCACTTTTGATTTTTGACAGTGGCTTCCACAAGGCAAGAAAACTCTGAGTCTTAGTATCAAAAAAGTCATTTACTTGGATTAAAGCTTTATTGCTTTTTGCCAACGTTTTAATGAGGTGGGGATTGGGGGGAGTATCCGTGTTAGAGCAACATCTGCATTATTATTTTCTGAATCTTCAGCTCCTCGCATGGGACCTGCCATGCAGCAGATGCTCAGGAATGCTAAAATAATTAGAGCAGCTGCTGCTTGCTAGATACTGACTGTGGTTGTCACCATCTCATTTAATCTTCAAAGCAACCAGGTCCTATCCGTATCTTCACTTTACAGGGTGGGGTAGGCAGAATACTAAGATGGCCCCAAGCTCCTGCCCCCTCTTATGCATGCCCTACAAAATCTCTTCCACATGACTGTGGCCAAGACCTATGAAAATGATGGGAAATTACTCACGATTATGCTACCTTATGACAAAGATAAAGAAATTTCACAGATGTAATTAAGATCCCTAATCAGTTGACTTTTTAAAAAAATTTGGTATAGGTTTTCATTTTTATTTTGAAATTAAAACTTTTTTTTCAATTGCAGTTGACAGTTCATACTATATTAGTTTTAGTACAGTGTATAGCACAGTGGTTAGACATTGATATAATTTATGAAGTAATCCCCCGGATAAGCCTAGTACTCACCTGGCACCATACATAGTTATTGCAATGTTATCAACTATATTCCTTATGCTGTATTTCACGTCCTCATGACTATGTTGTAACTACCAACTTGTACTTCTTAAATTAATGAAAAAAGAGCTTATCTTGGGTAGACCTGACCTAATTAGGCAAGCCCTTTAAAAGAGGATCGAGAGGTTAGAGACGCAAGTCCTGCTGGCCTTACAGAAGCCAGCCACCGACATGTCAGTTCCAAAGCTGCAAGTAAGCGGATTCCGCCGACGACCCTGGGCCTCAGATAAGACCCTTGGCAGAGGACCCAGCTGAGGTGCGCCCGGACTCCTAATCTATAGTGAAGAACCAAGGTGACTCCATTTTGAAGTAGGCCTCCGTTTTACCAGTTCCCGGAAATACCACAAGAGCCACAGGAACGTCGATCCCTCCCGACACCAGATGTGGTCAACCTGTTAGAATAGCCCTGGAATTCCCCTTCTGTTGTTTACTAGTTAGACCTCCCCTGTGGCTACTTACCCACCAATGTCTGTAAAGGTCAAATTTAACTTACCAATCCCGCAACGCCAAGACAAGTCGCCCCAGCCTGTAGTTTTACCCCTTAAATATGTCCGTAAAATCAAGGAGGGGGCTCTTCTCTTGCACACTGCTGGGGCGGTGTGTGGAGCTGGGTCCGAACTCGAGTTCGTCAATAAAGTCCCGTACGTGCTTGCATCGGTGGTCGGTGGTCGTTTCCTTCGCGGCTCCTGGGGTTCCGAATTGGGCCATGACAATGGAAACTGTGAGTTAAGAAGCGGGTGTTGTTTTAAGCTGCTACGTTTGGGGTAATCGGTTACATGGCAATAGAAAACTAATATACCAGTGAAGAAATGACGGTGCAGAGAAGTCGAAGGACTTGGCCAGGGCCCCACGTCAGAAACTGGCGGGGCTGTGAGTAGAGCCCTGACGTCTGGACCCCATGCTGCTTGACCATGACACTGCTGTCGGTTGTAAAATGAGGCTTGTGTGCACTGGCTCACTGGTGCTCTGTGAGCTGCACCCTGGGACAAACCGAGGTTGACTCCGAAGCCTGCTGCTTTGTAAAATGAAGTGGATTGGGGGCAGGAGGCGTCGGCATAGCTCACGCGTGGCTTTTACACACACGGAGTGGGGCATCAGAGCCAGAGGTGTGGAAAAGGCGTCTTTTCAGATCCACACACCGAGCTGTGGCCCCAAGTTGACACATAGATAAGTCATGCCCAGGAGAAGGCTGAGGAGGCTTTTACTCACGACCAAGAGCATAAAGGACAATTTACTGAACATCAAAGAAACCTTGAAAAAAAAAAGAGACATGGCCTTGGTCACATGGAGACACCCATCTCCTTTGCTCCCACTGAGAGGATGTCGGCCTATGTTTCTGATCAGATCCAAAATTTACACCATCATAATTATTAGAGTTGCCCTTCCTTACAGAAGAGCTAATCCAGCTTTGCCACTGTGTGTGTGAAAGTCTGTGGCTGGGGAAGGGGTGTCTTGGAAAGTTTTTTGTTTTCTGGCACTCAGCTGGAATGTGCCTTCCTCTCTTTCGTTACCTCCCTGCCCTCTTCCTGCCTGGAATGTGGATGTGATGCACGGAGGTGAGCAGCCGACTTGTGAACATGAGGAGAAGGAGAAGCAGAAAGCTACATGAATGGCATGGGTCTCTGACGTCATCATGGAGCCACCTGCCAGCCCTGCGCGGCCTTCCCCTGGACATCTTGCCATGTGGGGAAAATACACTCCTCTTTCTCACGATGGAACATTTTTCTTTTTACCCCTTCAGTCTGATGTAAAAATCTACATCATAAAGCATAGCCCCTAAGTATTGGAAAATACTTGGCAAACTGTCCAATGTTAACATGTGGAAGGAATAATTCGATATCCTTATTAGAATGTTAGAATCCCTTTCTAGAGTTGTCATCAGTGCGAGGGGAAGGACAGGCATGCCTCCCTGCAGCATTGACTCGTGAGAAGGGTGGACGATGGTGTGGAATGGGGAAGAAGAGAGCCAAAATAGATTTTAATCAAAGTAGCAGATCATCCTTTGGGCTCGATGTGTTTAATTTTGTCCGAGACAGAGAAGACCCCAAAAGGAGTTGTTCTCTGTCTTTGAGCACCTCTTACCTGAGAGTGCTTGAGATCGAAACAATACATACAGGTTTGGGGGAGGATGAGCCAGCATATGCGCCAGAGAGGCAGTCTCCTGCATCAAGAGACACAGGTTCTGGAACAAGAAAGAAACAAACTCACCTTTTTTTTTTTTTTCTTTCTGGTGCAGTCACAGCTGAATCCTTGAATTCAGCTCAAGGGCACCTGGACGAACCAGAGCTCGTTCAGAGAAGAGTGATAAGGATGGGACTGAAAAGCAGGTGGGAATAATTAGACTGAAGAAGAATGAACCGAATGAGGACACGACAATTATTTTCAAATATCTGGAGAGCTGCCATGTAGAGGGATGGGACTCAGTGGACCCAACCCTAACCTCTAGACCTGGAGCCCATGGTGGGACTTTCTGGGTGAGGGACAGGTTTAGATTTGGGTTTGGATTTGGATTTGGGTTTACGCACAGTGCTAACAGCCACAGCCACAGCCACAGCCACCAAAGACTGAGTGGCCCACCTCCATAGATGGCCCCATCACCGGTGGCATTTAAGCATGGCTTGGACTGCCATTTGCAGGGGTGTTGTACAGGGACCTCAGCTTACATTTACATGTTGGTTCCTTCGCTCAGTGACTTCATTGATGAATTAGTGTTATTTAACGCCTACTACGTGTCAGGCTCTGAGTGGTCACACTATGGCCTTTAAGTTCTCTCCCAACTTTATGATCCGTTAATGCTCTGAGAGTAATGAGCGCCATTTTGCAAAAGAGAAAACCAAGGCACCGAGATCTGGGACAAGATGCACAAAGCCAGCCAGCATCTGAGTGGTGGACCCCTCATTCTTCCTGAGCCTTTGCTCTGTCTACTCTCTTTTCTGTTTCAATCATTTGTTCTTTTCAGAAAAAAAAAAAAAAAGAAGCCGTGCTCTGCTCAACCACCGAGCTGTGGTGGGCATGTTTAGGCAGGATGGGCAGTTACTCAACATAGGTCCCTTGTGTTGATGTGTTCTCCTGACTCTGACAAATTGGAACAAGCTCTCCCTTTGATCTGCAATCTTCCAAATCTCCCCCAGATACCCGCCGAGCAGAGGCGGGTTACAGGCAAGGGCTGCGGTTCAGATCTCATGCAACACATGGCTTTTCTAATTGGGGAGTGGTTGCGGGTTCTTCAGACACAGTCACCCTGCTATTCTCTGCACTGAGATTCCAAAAATTGCTGTGGAAACCACACATTTCCAAGCAAGCCCGTTTAAGCATTTCTCAATCTCTCTCTCTCTCTCTCTCTCTCTCTCACACACACACACACACACACACACACACACACACACTCACCACTCCATTGCCCACCTTCACATCTTACATGTATGGATATTTCCTTCCAGGATCCCTTGCCCAGCAGAACCTCCATGGCTTAGGAGTGCCTCCTCAGGCAATAAAAGCCAGCTTCACGTGTGCAGCCGGAGATCCCACAAGTAAGCAGGGCCATCAAGTTCAGGCCTTCTTTAGCTTCGCCATGCGCCAGGCTTACGAGATGTAGTAAGAGCAAATTGGCAGCTGTGCAGGACTGTCTGACGCTGGTAAAAGCATCTGTTGGAAACTTGCTTTGTAATTTCCTGAGCCTTTCAGGGTCAGAAGTGGGTAGAAACCCCCAAAATGGAAGGAAATCCTAATCACTTTCAAGTGGGAGGAAAATAAGAAACAGATGGGCATGCTTGGGTGCAGTCTGTGGATTCCGAACGGCAGGCTCCCAGGAGAAACGATCCCACGATGTCCGAGGCCCTGCTGTCTCAGGGAGCAAGCGCTGACATTCTCCCGAGGTCACTGATGTGGCCCAGACTGAGTGGGTGGGAGCGGTGTTCAAGTTCACCCTCCCCCAACACGGCTCTCTAAGGCCGGAGGGGAGCTGGAGAATGCAATGGGAACCCTGAATGC
Organism: Rousettus aegyptiacus; assembly: GCF_014176215.1. Taxonomy (NCBI): domain Eukaryota; kingdom Metazoa; phylum Chordata; class Mammalia; order Chiroptera; family Pteropodidae; genus Rousettus; species Rousettus aegyptiacus. Next base: position 106,718,194 of record NW_023416309.1, read on the forward strand.
ATTCGCTGCGTTCTTCCATCATCTTTATCGGTTTTATTCACCGAGGTATTTTCGGCACCCGGAACAGTGCCTGACACAGAGTGGGCGCTCGACGAATATTCCTTGAATGGAAGAATGTTTCCATTTTTGTATCCTAGGTACTCCCTAAGGTTCTTGACACGTTGCTGACTTTGTATGAATGGTCGCTGCAGGAAACTAAGGTAAAAAAGCAAAGAGGGCTTTGATCTCTAAACAGAACTGGAAAGGAGTATAACTTGGGAAGGCTGGAGGAGTGGGGAAAAACCAATACAGGTGTGTGGAGGTGTCTGGGAGAGCAAACTGGTCATGTGCAGACCCTCAGAAAGTGTCCCTGCTGGGGAGCAGAAGTAACCAGCAGCTTCTCCCACGTGCTTTTGAAGGGGATAGCTCGTTCTGAAGTTTGTCTGCTGTGAGGACTTCACACTGGCTTTGCTTCACGGCCGAGGCCTTTATCCTGAGACAAAAGATCTCCCTGCTCTCCCCTGCGTTCATTACACCTCTGCCCTCGTCTTTCCTTACCCTGTCATTCTCCTTAATTCTTAGTTTCAGTTCTGGGGAGTAAAATGGGGCTTTGCAAAAGCCCCATTTTCCAAGTTCTGTCTGATCTGGCTTATGTCGTCATAGCTTTCATTGGCCCGAATGAAAGCAAGAAGACTTTTAGTTTAAGCCTTCCACTATTAGAGATCCGAGGTTACATGATATATTTTATGCTCATAACTGATGTGGCTGGAGAATGAGTATTGGATTCATAGCAGCGGCAGAACAGAAAATGTGATGTATTTTATGCACGTCGATAAAGGAATGACCTACTCTTGTTCTACAGAGAATGGAAATTAGAAGTGAAACACCCTTCGTATTCCAAAATAGGGTCTCGAACATTTTGTAATTTTTATTTAAATTGTTAGGAGGCGTGGAGCTGTTAGTTAATCTATCTTCCAATATGCTGTTTAATATAGCACTGAATAAATGATGCAAGTCATCAATGGATGAGTGATTAACTAATAGCTCTGCTAGTAATTGATTTATTTTTCTTCAATAAAGTTCCATAAACCGATGGGGGGAAAAAAGAATTTTCAGCAATTAGAACTGTGATTTTTCAAAAAGTGATTGGAGTCTGCATAACTAACAACTCTTTCTGATTCTGTATGAATAGGCCTCTAGAGGTAATAAGGAGAATTTCTGCAACCCCTTTGACAAGTGCAATTTGTCACTCTGTTTAACACTTGGAGTAAGTGATAGCTTTATGTTAATGGTCAGAAAAGGTTGGAACTTACAGTTAGTGAATGAGGCTTAAAGGTAACTTTTCACCTTAAAAATACCCCCCTTGCTTTTTCTTTCTCTATCAGCAAGGCACACTTAGCAGAAACATCCTATAAACGTCTCTGCAAAAGGTTTGATTTTCTTTACCTAGAGAAAGAGTCAGAAATGCAAAGATGTCTTGCTCTACTCTATCCCTTCCCTAACCCTCCAGGCACAAACAATACAGGCTACTCCATAGATTTAACTCAGGGTTGGTAAATGAGAGCTGTGGGAGCCACAGGCAAAGGCAAGTCATTCCTTGAGTAATAACTAGGTTAGGCAGGAGAGGAGGGACAGAGAGAGGGGGAAAGGAGGAAGAATTTACAACAGGAGACATGCTTCCAGCCAGCTCAGCCACCACGCTGTGTATCAGCTGAGTGGCCACTGCTCCGCTGTTCCGAAGACATTTACTATTGCCCCTAAGTGATTTGTTCCCCATACTCGAAGAGATACCTCATTGGCTAGTGGCTGTTCCCTCCCTTAATAAGTTGTGCCTGGGTCCCAGGGGTGCTTTGCTGGACTTAGAGACTGAGCCCAACATGGAACAGCCCAACTCTGCAGACGTAAAGGCAATGAATGGGGAAAGGGGTTGTGGGTCCTTGGTCAGAACCGAGCCATCCCCCAGAGAAGGCGTACTCTACTGCTCCTTCTAAGAATCGGATTCTCTCATGGAGAAGGTGAGGCTGCCTTGCTGGGACCCAGGACGCAGTATATGGCTGTTGAGCTCATTGGCATGCATGGATTTTAGTTTCATTAGAAGCAGTCTTCTTTAGCCCAACACCAGATAATACCTAAATACAGAAATCAGGGCTTTTGAACCAGAAGCTTAGTCATAAATAGCAGTCTTCAGAACTGCTATTTACAACCTTAATTTCCCCCTACTACTCATATCCTATAATATTAGCTCTGCCCTTGCCCCAGGAGGCTACAGCTCCACTTCATGAAGCTGAAAAAAAAAATGCCAGCAAAGGCACCAGGACTGAGTCCGCAGCCCCGGGCCACCCTGACCTTTGGCGTCTTTTCTCAGTTCTGTTTTGCTGAAAGAAAGGCCTTCCCGGTACACTTGTCATCGCTTGTCTCCTTTGTTTTGTTCTCAGTGATCTGCGCGCCTTCCCTGTTCTGCAGCCTCCGGCCATGGGACAAGGCCTGGCCGTCAGGCAGAGCCTCACGCTTCTCGCTTTCCTTCTTGCTCTCACGGGGAACCCTCGATGTAAAAATTCCACTGTCATGGGTGATGTTCTGAGTGATTCCACAACCCCAAATGAGCGGCCCAGCGAGTGGTCAGAAGAGGAAGGAGGTGAACCGAAACTCTCAACTTCGTGAAAAAGTATTGAAATCTAGGAAGAAAATAAGTTGATGTTTGCATGTAATAGTAACGAGAGAAGGGTGGGACTATCTCTGAAGCAGGAAGGCCATTGAAGAACAGGTGTTCAACACGTGATGCTTCCAGCGGTGAACCTAAAAATCAAACACACGCGCACACACACACACACGTTAGAAAGAAAATGGTTCTTATAGGGGTGAAACGCAGGAGGTCGGGAAGCATCTAAGAGCTAGTGTTTCATTTTTCTGGAGTAGGATTAATATACTGCATGTCAACTGTGTTTTCTGTTCTTCTCCCTCTCCCCCCCGCCCACCCCATTTCTCATCACGTCAATTATTTGTTTACACTTTGCGGGGAGTATTACACAGAGTTCGGCGACTCTCAAACATCCAAGTCATCCCAGCTGGTGAGACCCGCGAGGTCCTTCCTGATGTGACCTTGCTCACTCCTCCATCCTCTCTTTTACCCTTCACCCCACCACCGTTTCACCAGCAGAACCGCCCTGGTGCCCTAGACATGCTGCGGCTCTCTGGCTTCTGTGACTTGTCTGGAATGTCACACTTTCTCTCCTTCTCTCCTCTGCATGCCCCTCCTCCTGGGGAGCTCCGACTGTCACTTTCTCTGTGATGTTGTCAGTGACTCCCTCATTTCTCACCCTTAGATGTAGACCTGCCCTCCCTCTGCTCCCATCACCTTTAAAAGATCTCCATTCTAGTAATGACCAATTGTGCAATAAGTCGTCTGTTTTCATGCCTATATCCACTATCAGATTTTGTTTCTATGAGGTCATAGACTCTTTCTTGTTCACCAGTGTATCCTTAGTATGTAGCATTGTATCTAGCTCAATCGTATTGGATGGATGGATATAGATGAATAAATGGATAGAAAAATGTCCACTTCTATAAGGATAAGGAAGAAAGGAACAAAAGACGGTAGATGCAAAATATTAACTACGTGAAAAGGAGAGTTGGAGTTGGGGGGGGCATGTTGAATCAACCCCAGATCCACAGTGATGATGACCAGGGTCAGTCATGAGCAGAGTCAAGGGGTTGCTTCTGTACCCATGAAGGCTGCATCTGGGATTCGTCGAGAGTAGCCTGCTACAGCGAAGGTTCAGTGAGCAGGACATGATTTTGCTCCGGTGTTTTGTGGTCAGCCCATCTGCAGCAGCACTAACTAGGAATATCTTTGGTGGGTTTAATTTTTTCCCCCTGAAAGCCAAAGAAATTTAATCTGAAAACCAGCATCCTACAGGTGATAATTAGAAAAGAACAGGTTAAGAATTTAGAAATAACAGTGTCCCTACTGGGAACGTTAGGTTAACACCAGTTACTGAGCTATCCTCGCCAATAAGTTGGACAGAACCCTGAAAATTTCTCCACGTGTGCAAATTAAAAAAGTGTATCACTTTCATGAGTTTAAACCTGGGTTCTGAAGCCTCTATGATTCTCTTGCTCTTCTTGAAAGATCCAACTTAAGCAGATTGTATGCTGGACAGTTACGAGTAGCTGGGTAGGCATTTTTAAAATTTATTTTTAATTAATTATTTATTATTATTATTATTATTATTATTTTAGAAAATCAAAATTCTTAAGCCTAGAAGAACATCTGCTTTGTATCTGATCGCTAGGTAACTCCAACTTTCCTAGCAAGTCGTAACATTTGAACTGACAACCCTAAGGTATATTTTGGCACTTAAGAAAGTCTACATTCAATAAGTGTTAAGATGCATGTCTCTGGAGCCTCATTCAAGGGCGTTAGAGGGCTTCACTCACTTTGGGATGCTTGTTTACACAGGTGTAGCTAAGCATTACCATCTACCAGACCCAGGCAGATGTGCTAATGAGTGTGGACCCACAGGGCTCACTTAAGCCTTGCTTAATAGGACAATCAAGTGACTGCTGGAGACCTGGGGGATGACCGCCACCAGAGCACATTCTGGCACATAAAAATTATACTCAGAAAATGTTGAAGAGAAGAGAATACTTTTTTAAAGGGCCCCAAGTCACGTCACCAGTGGAGAACTGACCAGATTTCCACCTGTTTGAAATTAAATGTGTTTATTATCTTTGCGTCTCGCTCCCCAGCTCAGTATGATCAGTTAAAAAAAAAAATCTGCTTAACTGAAAGCATATTTTTATAAGTTTAACTGGCTGTTTGCTTTCACAATAAAGCCGTGACATTTCTTCTCTCTCTAGGACTCTGATGTGTGCTTTATCGGAACTATAGGATGCTGCCTGTGGGTTCTCATCATTCAACACTCACTTTTTATCCCATGCTATATCCCAGACTCTGTGCTAGGTTTGGGGGCAAAGTGGGACCAAGATAGTCAGTAAGTAAATATGTAAGTGAAGCAATTGTAGTTTGCGAAACGTGCTAGAAGGGGAATAAGCGTGGGAGATAGATAGCGAGTGAGTAACCGTCTAGGGCCACCTTTGGGGTTGCGTGGTCGGAAAAGACTCTCCGGGCAAAAGAATTAGGAGCTGAGACCTGGAGGATGAGAACAGGCCATTCGAATAGGAACTGGGCGATGAGCGTCCTAGGCCAAAGGAACGGCAATTGCAAGGGCTTCGAGACGGCCGAGGGCTCGTAATGTTTGGGGAAGAGGAAACGAGCCAGTGTGGACGGAGAGGAGAAGCGGCATGAGAGGAAGCTGGAGAACGGCCAGCGTCGGATCGGGCAGGGCCTCGTGGGAAATGTTCAGCACGTTCGACTTTATTCCAGAAGCAACGCGAAGCCAGGAGAAAACGCTATGCTCGGGTTTGCATTTTATGAGGATTAGGCCGGCTGATCGATGGAAAGCAGACTGGAGAGGGGGAAGGGTGAGGCAGGAGGCTGCGTGGGAGGCGGTCGCATCCATCCGGGTGACAGGTGAGGCACTGGAACAGCACCATCGCAGGCGGAGAGAGGACGGTGGGGTCGAGGGGTTCGGGAGGTAGACGCGGTGAGACTTGCTGAGGCATTGGCTGACGGGGTTGAGGGAAAGGAAGACACAGGACACCTGTTGGCATTTTAACCTGAGCAACACGATGGATGATGGTGCTGCTTACGGAGACGGAGGACCTCCCAGGGGAGGAGTGGCTCGTCCGTGGGAAGGTGGGGAATGACAGTCCATTTTAAACTTGTTCACTGGGGACACTCGCTACGAAGTTCTGTGCAGAAATGCAGACGTCTCTTGGCGACAAGTCTCTTGAAAAGTCCGACTCTTAATTTATTGTTATAACATTAGAAGTAATGATAGAAACATTTGGAAGGACATGAGATGGAGCTCGAGCGAAGCTGGGAATTAGAGATGACTCAAGGCTTGGCAGTAAATCTAGTGAATGACATAACATATGGAAAGATGTAACCGTGGATTTTCTCCTTTGCAATGTCTCGTCTGACCAGACTTTATTCCTGCATTGGAATAAAAATGCTCGATGAGGTATGGGTGCAGGGAGTCTGCTCGTGCTGGGAGGCATGGCCGAAATGTCCAGAAAGGAGGACGAGAATTATGACGCAGAGACAGAGGAAAGTACCTGGGACTTGCGAGGAATGCCTGCGGGCATGATACAATCTACTTGCTTAATATTTTCCCTGGTTCCAGTGAGTGAAACTCATTTTTTTTTAAAAAAAACCATGCCACACATGACATTTTCTCCATAAATCAAGTATGAGGAAAGTGAACCGAGGCACCTCTGAGCCTGTCTTCAGCCAAGCCTCTGCCTTCCTATTGATCTCCGGCAGATTCCGTTTGTTTTTCCGCCAGCCTGCCACTGCCGAGCACACGCCGTCCCTCTCTTTGCTTTGCTTATCTCTTTTTCTGTTTGATGTTCTTAAAGGGTCCAGAAGCGTAATACGTGGGCGGTGGGCGAGCAGCAGGCAGCGCGAAATGCTTCATCGCGGGTCGCCGACTTGGAAGGCTGGGTCGCCGCAGTGGGTTCTGGTCTGCGTGCCTGGCAGGGGAGAGTCTTCTGCTCCGGGTAGAACCAGCGGACGCTTCGCAGGGAGAGAGGCCTCGGCTGAGTCCTTAGCTTTGCCATTGTGGCTTCATGTCATCGAACCCAGTGGTTTCACCGGTAAAATGTGAGTGATGACATGTATGTAAATCGAAAGGCTGTGGTGGCGATTCAGTGACGCGACGTACGTGAAGTCGTTCGCGTGATAATTCACGCTGCCACCTGCAGATAGCCCATCACATGGTTGTCCTCGCGAACGTAATGTTTGTCAGTTTGACAGGAAACAAACGTTACATCACTCTGTAAAGGCCGTTGACAAACATTATGGCCACAGGGGAAGGGGTGCTGGGGGCCGGGGTGCAGTTCTTCTGTCACAGTCTGGCAAAGGTTGCTGACTGCGAGCTCCCGATGTGTTAACTTTAACTCATCTTTTTTGTTTGTTTGTTTTTTGAATTAAATGAAAAATTTAAATCGAAACAATTAAATTAGAAAATGGGCACCTTTCCTATGCAGGGTGGATTACAAGCGTCTCTTGAAAAAGACAGATTGGGTGGCAGGGGGCCCCCACCATTCCAGATGGCGGCCATAAGCTGTGACGTAGATGCAGGCCCCAGTCTCGAGGTGGCATTCTGAATCCACGGCAACGTGGAAACCAGGCTTTGTGAAGAGAGAACGTGTTTTCTAGAATTCCTAGAGATTTCCTTTAACATCTAAAGAGCCTGGCTAGATCAAATAGGATCGAAGCTAGGGTAGAGAGCAGACAAAAGAAATGACTTATGGGAGATTTCCCCCAGATGGGAAGAGGAAGTAGAAAGTGTTGCCATAGGAGATGAGAGGAAGATTCTGAGAGGATAAAACAAGGATGCTCACCACAGCCTGGTCGCGGGGAAGAACTGACTCTCCCCTCAGGCTTCCCTTTCCGCCACCTCACCAGGCTTAAGGGAAGTTGGGGCGGGGGGTGACGAGGCGTTAGAAACCCTCACAGAAAGCCCAGAAGGCCTGAGGGAGAGCCAGCACATTTTGGCTCACCAACTCCCACCCCCGGCTTCACCACTGTGCCTACCATGGTTTGAAACAGCCAAGGGAGAGGGTTCCTCATGGCCTGGAGTTCCCCTCCGCCCGGGGGACAGGATGCCAAGGTGTCGAGAGCAGCGGTGTACTGGCAGAGCCTGTGGTCAGGGCAAGGAAGCAAGAGGCCACAAAGCACAGGGACCTGGTGATTTAGGGGACCACGGGGACCTTAGGTTTCGGCAACGGATGCCAGCAGGATGCCCATGAGGGACAGTGAGATCAGCCACACCTAAGCAAACGCCAGCCTAGGACATTTAGGGACAAGACCAGTCCATAGCTAAGGACTCCAAGGACCTCTTCCACAAAGATGCCTTGCTTCTCTCTGCACCCAGATTCCATGACGGGAAGGGGGGAGTGGGTGGAGGGAACCCTTGAGAGAGGGAAGAAACCACCTTTGAGTTGAATGGGTATTTACCCAAGCGAGGCTGAGTTAATCTCAAAGTGAAATGTTTCAACCAGGAACAGAGTAAGTTGCCCTTAATTGGCACTTTTTATTTTTCTCTGCCAGCAGGAGGAATGGGAGCTCCAGAGAGACAGAGCGGTGGGAGACAACACTGAGCTTCCTTTTCTCAACAGCTCTGAATGTCCTCTGTAAATGTCGACGCCTTCTCCTCGACTTACTCAGAAGACTCACTCTTTACACTGGGCCTTTGCCTTTGAGTCACTGAATCAAATGAGAGGCGATGAATGTGTTTCTCTGAATACAGTTATTATTTTTACTCATTATTTTTAGTATAATAACATTAAAAGAAATTAATGCAGGAAAATATCCCTATCCTCTCTACCCTATATCAAAGATGGTGTTTTGTTTTGTTTTGTTTTGTTTAAGTGGTTTCTTTATCCATATTGTTAAAATACTGGCTGACGGTTTGGTCAAAACCTCGGCCTAAGAAAGGTTGAGCTGCTGAAACCCAGAGCTTGTCCCTGGTAACATAAAGGAAGAGAGAGATGAGCTGATTACCTGACATTGTCATAGGGCATCAAGCTTTTGCTTAGTGGAGAGACCTTCCAATTAGTGAAATGGGACATTCTTAGGAAGGCAGGATTTCACTCTATTTTCTATTTCCTAACCTTTGCCCTTAGGCAAAATCCCTGGATTCTTGGGGATGTCTCTCCATTCTTTGTCTGGCATTCTAGACGCTGTCTGGAGCTGCAGACTTCTTTGGAATGTTGACATGATGATGATTCTGGAAGAACGTTGCAGATCGGAATCGTTAGGCCTTTTTATCTGGAGTCTTGAAGAAGGGGTTTTTGCTTTGCTTCCCTCTGCTTGTTGATTTTTTTCCCCCTTCTCCTGTTTGCGTTGTAATGGACGTGGCATTTTAAGGAAGTGTTTTACTTGGACTGAGGAACAAGCAGTGAGGCAAGAGACATTCCCCGGCTCACATATATGTATAGCTCTGATTCGAAGGCATACGTTGTTCTCAACAACTGCTTGTCCGTGCGCTTCCATTTATCATCAGATCTGCCTGCATCCAGGAGTAGGCGGATGCCTTGTTCAACAAGACTGTCTGCAAGGGTTAATCTAGTCATGAGCGGATGGGCTGAGATTACGGATTGATGTTATGGATTGATATTGTGGATTGGGAAACACACTGGAATGAAGCAAAGCAGCTGGTATTTCGAGATGCCATTTGGTCGTCTCTCCGGTTATTCCCATGGGCGTTCCCTCAGCAGTCCCCAGTTTGCACGTTCTGCCATTAGAGCCTTGGATGATGTCGGCCTTGGGGCCACGCGAGAAGTATCCAACACTGAGGATCACCTTCCTGTGGGTTTCTCAGCTGTGAAGAAAGGAACACGGCTTAGATGATCCCTGGAGAATAAAAGAGAGGAAACACTGAATAAAATCTAGACCCGAAATCTACGGACAATGGGAGAAATAAATAAGCCATTTAATTAAGACTTTATACTCGTTTCTTACTGAAAACTAGGCTTATTTGTTCCCGAGGCCTGTAATATTAGCTGTATTGGCATTCCAGATGTTAAATCACACTGACTGAATCAAAGGGGAAAAATCAGATCATGAGAAACTAGCTTGGCAGTATTTCTAATTTCTATCATGATTTCTCCTTTGAGCCATGACTAATTTTGAATCATTTTCAGTTTCCAAATATACAGGAGTATTTTTGGCTATTATTTTGCGGGGCTGAGGGTTGTGGAATTGAGTTCTCATTGTATTGTAGTGTGGTCAGTGTTTTGTCAATTCTTTGATATTTATTGAGACATTCTTTATGGTCTGGTATGTGCTCAATTTCTGGAAATACCCCTCAAAACTTGAAAAGAATGCAGATTATCTAAGAGTTGAAATAAAATTCTAAATATGTGGATTTTATAAAGTGTCTTAGTTATGCTGTTCAAATATCCAACATCATTATTACATTTTTGATCACTTAATGAATTAGTTTCTAATAGATGAATATTAAAATCACACTTTAAGAAACTTGTTTTCATAATTCTATTGACTTTTCCTTTACATGGAATTACTGCTTTTATAGGTCAGTCAAACATTGACAATATCATATGGTTCTACTCGATATTTTGGGATGATGTTGCTAATATTTATTGTTTCTGGTTTCTCACGTTTTTCCATTGTGTATTATGTTATAAACTTCCTTGTCCCTAAATAATACTTTTTGCTTTAAAATCTATTCTCTTTGACATATGGTTATAACATCTTCATTTTAATCAGTATTTTTCTCGTATAATCCACATATCTTCATTCTGATTAATATCTATTTGTACTAATGTCTAACATATCATTTTTTCTATTTATCGTACTTTTTTTGGCCTATCTCCCTTTATTCCTGACTTCCTTTAGGTAACTAAATTTTCTTTAATCTGTTCATTCCCTCCTTATACTCTTTTGGAAGTTATATATTCTATTTCTATGATAGTCCTACCAAGACACTCCATTCTGATGACTTTTTTTCCCCAGGTAAACTCACCTGAGCTCCAGGACATGTTCTAGTTAGAAATATCCCATACGTGGAACCCGCTGGTTTCTCCAGAGATCAGGATGCTGTTTATTTGGTCACTTGGCAGCCCAAACACAGACACAGTTGGTAGAAAGGAACATAAATATCCCTGAGCATAGTGGAGAACTAAGAGAGACATTTGGTTAATTTAAAACAACCAGCTCTCAAACTTGTACACTCTTTTGCTTTACTTAGATAGTGGTTCTCAAACTAGTGTGCCTCAGAGCACTAGGAAGGCTTGTTAAATATAGATAATTGGGCCCACCCCACTCTGATTCTGGGATGTGACTGAGAATCTGCATTTCTAAGAACTTCCTAGGTGATGTTAATACTATTACCTTCGATTAAATCAAAGGGATGTTCTACACCAAGTGCCCGACACTCACCCCTTACGTAAATACAATTAAACAATCGATTCACTGGGTGAGCCAATAAAGACTAGAGGTGGACCCCCTGGGGGCTTTCAGTATTTGGATTTTTTTTGCTTAATAATTCAGCCCAAGTCCCGAGGTTAATTATATTTAAATATATTGTTTTCTAATGATTACTGAGCAGTGAGGAACATCTTTGGTGATGTAATTGAATAAATCTAGCCCCATGAATTTGCCAACGGTCAGCTGTTTTTGACTCACAAAAATGAAAATATCATGGTGCTCAATCTAGTATTTCACACCACCATGTTATTTTTTTTAATTTTTTTTGTTTTTTTTTTTTTTGCTTTTCTATGTTGCTTCTTTCCTTGTCCTATTTCTCTCGTACATGTTTTCCGCCATGAATCTCTCTCTCCCTCTCTCTCCCTTCACTGGCTCCTGTCTGGTCTCTCTTTCTCTGTCTCTAAAACTATAAGAGAGAAAGACTGCGACACAGAGAATGACGTGAGTGGTCCTCGAGCCCTTACGGTGTAGAGCTTAAGAGTGCGGCTCTGCTGTTGGATGGCGCTAACACTTTCCGTCTGAATGACTCTTGGGAAGTTACTTAACTTTTGTGTGCCTTGGCTTCTTCATCTTCCACATAAAGATCATAAGGGTCATCCCCTGCCTCATGGGGTGGTTGTGAAGGTTAAATAAGCTAACACATCTAAAGGACGTAGAAAAACCTAAGTCGGATGTTCAGTAAATATTAGCGAACGTTCCTGGACCGAAAGTCTCAATTTCTTTAGTTCAAAAGAATATGTGGAAAGATGCTCATCATATATTATTGAGTGAAAAAAGGTCACAGAACAACAAATGCAATATAATTTCATTTTGTAAAAATAGTATCTATATTTACACATAGAAAGGAGATACTTAGAATTTCCTGGGTTATGGGTTATTCGTATCTCCTTTGTACTTCCTAATTTTTCTAAAATGAACACATATTACTTCTGTGTAATAAACTATTTCAAAAACACATTGAATAGACCTATTTATATGGTTGCTCTATGCAGAATTCAAGTGGGTGAGTTATAACATAGTGACTGTGCATATATGTGAGAAGATTACAATTTAAGTTGGTCGTTTTGATAGGGTTCAGGTCATTGGCTGACAGCAAAGTCAGGCAGGTAATCTCAGAGGGATTTAGAAATTGCAAACTGAGACATAAAACCTGTAGCAATTAGCCATGATGTAAGGAACTGAAAGGTCGTGCGGGTTGGGGCCCGAGACTGTCATCACGGGGTGCCAAGCAAGTGGACGAGTGAGCAGCAGAGCTGGCTCGTAGAATGAGGGCACTGAGGCTGATACACAGCAGAGACAAGATGACACAGAGACCCAGAGAGAGGGGTTGGGAGAGAAGCTTCCCGAGTTCCTGCTGACACTCCAGCTGTCATTTCCAGTCCCCTCCTGGGGGTGGGGTTGTGTTTAACAGATTGCAAACAATATCTGGGTAACTTTAGAACCCACTTTCCCATTTTGTAAGCTAGTCAGAGTGAGTTTCCGTTTCTTGCAAACAAGGGCCCTGGGAATTTGCACTGGCTGCTTCCCATGGACGCTCAGAACCCATTATTGTCAGCCACTTCTTAAATGTACTTGATTGTTTATATTGAAGGTTTCTGTTTTGTCTTACAGCAGCAGAGTGGGCGAGAACAGTCTGAGAGTGTTAGCTGTAAGGTCGACTTTGGCTTCCTGTAGTTACCAATAACTATTGGCCCTGATCCATCAAAAATAATTACAGAATCATAAAGCACTAGAGATAGAAGAAACCTTCCCATCTAGAGTCTCAGTCATTCGGAGAGAAGCAAAGCAAAGTTAAGAGGTGCCCCTCTGATGCAGGGTGCGTGGCTCCAAGCAGTAGAATAATAGCTGAGGCAGGCCTGGGGCACATCATATCACTGCATCTTTAACTGTTTGCATCAGACTATTAAACAGGAAATCTCCACCAAGAAACTTAAGCCTATCGCACCAGGAAGTGGTGACTCCCTCTGAGTGAGACTGAGTGATATTTGAGACCATGTAAAACCCTGAGGTTTGAAAATTTTCTTTTTTTCCCCCTTTTTCTTTTTTCTTTCTTTCTTTCTTTCTTTCTTTCTTTCTTTCTTTCTTTCTTTCTTTCTTTCTTTCTTTCTTTCTTTCTTTCTTTCTTCTTCCTTTTTTTCTCTCTCTTCTCTTTCTTTCTTTTTTTACTTTTTTTTTCTTTTCTTTTTTTAATATGGAGGAGGAAGATTTCAGTTAATGATAGAACAAGAATTTTGGTCTCTTGATTCCAAATCCGCCATTGCTGCTATGGAGGCCACCCTTGTGGCCCGCCACAGTGTACACTTGTGCCTTGAGACCATGGTTATCTTGAATCACATCTTGTGATGCTCCTTTCTCTCCCAAAGATACTCCATCATTGGAGAGACCCCAAACTGGAGCTTCATCAGACTGCATCCTTCCTCGGGTGGCAGGGAGGGAGGGGTGGAAGGATGCTGGAAAAACAACCGCTTCTCCACAGGACACTGGAAGCTATAAGAGACTAAAGAAGGACCCCCGGGAAGAGGTTGAAGGGGCAGGGGCAGGTGCCGCTCTACTAGAGGGGTAGTTGGGAGATGGATCTACATGGGCTCATGAATTCACTGCAAGGCGGCGCACTCCGCCTAGGGGCTGGTGCTATGTGCAGAAGTTGGTGATCATTTGGTTTCCATATCGCAATACGGAAATGAATTCCAACTTAAACATAAGGTATTAAGGTTAGACGCAATCCAACTTCGTTTAATTCACTGACTCAGAAATTATAATTATGTAGATGAGAAAAGACTGATGTTTGTTTTCATACTCTTTATTTATAAAAACATAGAGAATGTATGAGAGAGAGAGAGACTTAAACATTTTCTACTTAAAAATACATATTTGTATAAGATGATCAATATGGCCATTAAATATTATTACTCCTTATTCATGAAGACAAGTTTCCAAATCATTACTACTTGAAAACAGCTATTAGCTTTAATTGAAATTACTTCACATATGTATAGAAAGAAACCATAGCAAACTTCTTGAAAGAGTAATAATTCATAGACTTCAGTGGATGCTTAGATGATCTCATTCATTCATCTAGTCATTCAGCAATATATCGAGTGCCAACTTTGCACCGGGCACTGCGCCATCCAGTCCAAAGTAAGGAAGTTTCGTTATGTAATGGGACAAGTGACAGAACCACTTTTCTCGAATTCCTACAGTAAAAGTCGTTTTATGGTTTTACTAATTTAAGGGAGCTTAAGTGCAAACACATAAAGACAGAGACATGGATGAGTTGACATTTCCCATCACAATAGACAAAACGTTCCTTCATTGTTAAAGTCTAATAGACTTGAACCAAAAATTAATCGCTTACAATGTTTCTTAATAAACACTATTGATAAATATGGAAGGAAGATAAGGAGCCACAAATGTGTCTATTTTATTTAGAAAAAGGCTTATTGGGGGGACAAATTTTGTGGTGCATTCTTTAATTTAGTGATAATATCCAAACGATTCTATTCATTAAAGCACATATAATCTGTAACGTGGCCTTCAAGACGAAACAGAGTTCAAATGAAATAATGGCGGTTTACCGGAGGGTAGGGGAGAGCAGGAAGGTAGACGGGGTAAAGGGGGTCAAATATGTGGTGACAGAAAGAAATCTAACTATGGGAGGTGAACATACAGGGTGAATATATACATGCCTTGCTGTTAAAATGTATGGCTTAAATTTATTGGACTTCATTAACCAATGTCAGCATAAAAAAAATTAACTAATTAATAAAAAAAAAATAATGGCGGTTTTGCTCAGATCTTCCAAAGACATAAAGAATGTCCTTGATAAAACTATGACGTCATCTACATAATTATAACTTCTGAGTCAGTGAATTAAATGAAGAAGTAAATGATTTGAGGGAAGAATAAAAGCATCCAGGGACTTCGGTGAATACCTTAATGCTGGGAAGGTTTGAGAAGATTTGGAAGTATTGCAGGTGGCTATGGAGGGATCAGGAGACATTTTCTTTGGGTTGATCTTATCTAGAAGGGAAAAAGGAAACACGTTTAATGGGTGTCTGCTTTGGTATCATGTGACACACACTCACACACAAAGAGGCACACACTTACACACACATAGATATCGATGAGTTAGAGGTTCAGAGAGTTACTTGTGTAAGATCACACACAAGAGGAAGAATGAGGATTTGTGTGGAAGTCTATCAAATTCCAGAGCCCATCAGTTTTTCTGTTCTATATTGATGTCCAGAGACTAAATCCACTGAAAACTTTAAAAATTGAGTTGTATTTTGATATATTCCTTCCACTTTTTGGGTGTGTGACCTTGAACAAATTTTTTTTAAGGTCTCTGGTGTTCATCTGACCATTTATGAAATGGGGATTTCAGCAACCTCACTGCCTATCTTAAGAAGTTGCTGAAAATTCAATGAAATTATCAAGTCAAAGTACTCATCAAACTGTACAAAGTAAGGTACAGAATAGAATTGTAAAAGCACTAGACAAAAATATGGACCCATTTTGTGTGTGTGTGTGTGTGTGTGTGTTTTAATGATTGTGAAAGGAAACCAAAGGAAATTACCTAAATTAAGTCAATGATTTAAGCAAGATTGTAAAGAATGACAAAAATATATTTTTTAGATTACAACTTAAGGAAAATACAAATTAAAAACTTTGTTTAGAACAGTGGAGTATTGATACTTGTTTAAGCTGAGTGTGGGGAACAAGGGATTCTTATTACTTTTGTGTGTTTGAAAACTCCCATCATAACAAAAACATAAAAAAAATACTTCCTTGTTTGACTATGAAATGTTAGACGGGGTGGTGGTTAAGAACAAAGATTCGGCAGCTAGAAGAGAATGCCTAGGTTCAAATTGTGTCTCTGCCATTTCATAGCTGTGTGACCTCGAGCAAGTTATTTGACCTCTCTGTGCTTGATGACCTCATCTATAAAATAAGGATAATCACAGTACCTATATCAAAGGCTTGTGAGGAGAATTAAATAAGTTGATATCTGATAAGCACTTAATAAATTATGGATAAGTTTTTATGTGATAAATAAAATAAAAAACCTTTGAGTTTTGAATAGCCACTATTATTGCCAAGGATCATGAGGCTCAGAGAGGTCAAGGAACTTACTCGAGCATCACGTAGTAAGTAGCTGCACCTGAGTTTGATGCTGGGTCTGTCTGACTCCAAAAGCTTGGCTCTAGGTGCTGTGCTGGCTCCCACGGGGGACCCACTGTGGGGAGGTCTTGTGAGGATGCTGCATGTGCTCAGGATTTAAGGCTGTCTTAGAGATCGAGAGGGTTGCTGGGGGGTGGGGGGTTAGTGTATTTGCAGGAGGCCCAAGGAATAAGTCCTTCACAGAGACCAAGAAACTTACTTCAAGTGCAGTAGGAGACACTGTCCTGGGACCCCTAGACCTTTCTGAAAAGTCTTTGAAATACTTCGTCAGACTCTTATTGGGCCTTTGCTTTACCCAATGTGATCAAGGGGTCAAGAACTTCAGTAAGAATCCTAAGACAGAGTCATTGTACGCCCCTTCCTCTGCGTAGATCACATGAAAGCTACCACATACGAGATATTTCCTATGGTCTAGGCCTCGCCCTAAGTGTTTTTTTTTTTTTTTTTTTTTTTTTACACGCATCAGTGCATTCGGAGCACAGATATTAATCTGGATTCTCTGAGAGGACTCACACACCCTCTCGAAGCTTGAATCCTCCAGCAGAGATCCTGCCATTATTTTGCACTATCTTTCGCCAGTAGAATTGCCACCGAAGGGATTTGATTAGCTCTAGAGTGAAATAAAAAGTAGATGGATCATGTAGCCAACCTCAGTCATAGATAAAGGGGAGAACATAACAGCTTTACTGTCATCTCGTCTGGTGTAATACTCTTATTCTGTCTGCATCAGGAGGCTCTGAGCCCATTTTAGACGTATGAAAAAGTGCCAATCTCACACGATGTCAGAAGGAAAAACGAACATCGAAGTGGATTAAAACTCACCCGTATTCCTTAAGGAAGAATTAAGAAAAGATTAGCTACTTTGACACAGAGAGAAATAACTCATCCATAAAAGCATTCATTGGTAGCACATATATTATCCAAGAACCTTTCAGGCCTTTTCTGAGGTTCAAAGCTAAATAATCAAATGCCGCACTATGACATTGTGATGAAAGCAGTGAGATTCTGCCCATGTCCAGATTTGGATTTTACTGACCCTCTTGAATCTGGTGGCCAGTCCCCTGTGATCACGGTGTAAAAACACTAGCATCAGCACTAAAATTAACATCGGGACACCTCCTTCACGATGAATATTCTTGGGGCATTTGACCCCTTCAACAAGTCTGTGTGGGATACTATAGTTTGTCCCACGTCTGGATTGAAGTGGAAGACACCGAAGAACAGAGATATTGTATATAAGGCTCGTGCGCCACGGCATAACTGATTAGCGGCAGGTCCAGGATGTGAGCCCAGGTCTTCACCTAAACAAAGGGAAGCCTTTCATTCTACCCATTGTTTTTGACCAAAAAATGTAACGGATGTGTGGTAGGAAAGACTGATCGTTTTCGTCCGTCTGGGCTGCCATAACAGCATACCGCGGACTGAGTGGCTTACGAACGACCAACGATTTCTCACAGTTCTGGAGTCTGGGAACCCAGACGAAGGTGCTGGCAGGTTCGGTGTCTGGCCAGGGCTGCTTTCCTGGCCCTCTTTCCCCTGTGCCCTTGCATGGCAGAGGGCGGGAGGGAGCTCTGTGGGGTCCCTTTCGTTAGGACACTAATCCCATTCATGAGTTTCCCCCCCTTAACGACCTAGTCACCTCCTAAATGCTCCACCTCCAAACACCATTGCATTGTCAGGATTTAAAGTATGAATTTTGGGGGAACACGAACATTTTGTCTACAGCCTCGATGTTCATCAAAACAGATATAGCACAATACAGAAAACATGAGTTTACAAGTGAATGCCAAAAAGGTAATTATCTCATGAAATTATTTTAAAAACAGCAACCCTAGGCCCTTAGGAAATAATATCCATGCCATACTTTTCTACCAGCCCGTTAATATTTTTCTCACACAGATATTTGCAAAGCCGCTCAGTGGAATGGCTTTAATTCTTTAAGAAGAGATTTTCCAGGTTTTTTTTTTTTTTTTGGGGGGGGTGCACTCTGAAACATTACCGAGTTGTAACATCTGAGAATTCTTGGGTAGTCAAATATAAGAGGGGCCGTTGATTTACCCAGTCCATTAAGGTGACATTGTAGGAAGAAGGTAATAAGAATCTTTCACACAAAATGATATTTCTTGAGATTTATGTAAAAATACTGAATATGAATGGCAATGGGGAAGACAGTCAATTAGCAGAAGGACTCATTTTTCACCTAATCATCAATTAACGTTACTTGGAGGGAGGCCAGCACGGCATCCCCTGACCTTCCTTCGTCATTCAGCATCTCTCTGAGAGGGATTCCGACTTCCTGAAGCAGCAGCAGCTGCGGGCTGGGTCCCCGCATTCCGCACAGCGGTATGTCGCCATCAGCACTGGTGGTAGCGAGGAGGGCAAGCAGCGAGCGGTCATCCACAGCTACGCCGTGTTCTGTGCGGGGCTGTCCTCCCTTCCGAGAATAGTAGGTGACCACAAGACTATTCTAGAGAGAACCCTAGAGGGAGAGACGAAGCCGTGTTCCCAGAGAGGATGGGGCACCTTTGCGTTGTGGACACGGGACCCTTCCCAGAACCCCACACTCCTAAGTGGGCTTCTGGGAGCCCAAAGCGGGAAGGACTCTGCCCACCCCGGCCCTTGCCGCCGGCGGAGACGGTGCGCTTCGCGGCCCATCCCACACTGCCTTCTGGGGTTTTCTTCTCTGGGTACTAATGACTAGGTGGCCCAGAGGCAGAACAGCCGTCTCTGCTCTCACCGGTGATCTTGCGGTTCATTTCTCCCACCTTACCCACTCATTCTGCCCCCTCAACATACTCTCGGAATCACTGTGTTTTTCTCCTCGCGTTTGGGCTGATTACATATTTGTTGGTCTTGTCTCCCACGCTCCCTCTTTGAAGGGTGGGGATGGGACTCTTCTCCACTATCCATTATCTAGAGTGTCTACTTACAGGCCTTCATGCCCCCAGGGGCTGCCGTAATGCTTGTTTACCAACCGCCCAACTTCTCCAAACGCCCTCTCTTTGATTCTAGGAGCCGGTGTGACCAAAGTGAGGAAACCTTTGATGGAGTCTGCTCAAGGCCATCCGGGTCAATGCCACTCCTATAATAAGTTCCTCCTCTGATTGAAGAATGGAACTAGGCTCTTTAAATAAATAAGACCGTCTGTTCCTTCCAGAGGAGGCGTCAGTACAGAGGCTTCAGCCTCGCTGTTAACCCACTCTGGTGGTCCGTTAGTTGTGAAATGTGTCGTCAGGAATTTGCTACTACTAATAAAATCCGAATGGGGATGACTTATTTTTTTAAAAGTACATTTGAGTGAATTTAGAGTTACTTTTGTAATAACCCTTCAGAATTTTGGTAGCATTATTTATGAGTGTGAAACGTTGCAGTTTTCAACTGATTTTTTTTTCTTCTGATGCACGTGTTACTCACACACCTCCATGGGCCCATATAAGGAGGGGTTGTTTCACTTCAGTTGAAAAATAGTCAGGATGGGTGTTGGTTTATACGTCAACTGGCTTGCCAGCCTTGACTCCGTGACTTTTTCACCAATGCGAGGGAGCTTCTCTGAATGCAAGTCGTTCATGATGATGTCATTACAGGTACTGTCTATGTGAGGGAGGGATTTTGAGTAAAGCAGATTACCTTTCATAATGTGGGTGGGCCTCATCTAATCAGTTGAAGGCCAGAAAGGCTGACCTCCCTGGAGTAAGGGAGAAGTCTGCCCGCAGACCACTTTTGGACTTCATGTATTAAAATCGGCTCTTCCTGGTTCGCCAGCAGATTGCCTTTGGACTTGAACTGCAACTCCAGCCTGCCATTCTCCCTCATCAGATTCTGGATTTGTCAAACCTCCACAAGTACATGAGCCAATTCCTTAAAACCAATCACTCTCTCTCTTTATGTGTGTGTGTGCGCGCGCGCGCTTCCTCTGAAGAACCCTGACTAATGGTGGAGAATTAGATATGCTATGCGAATCTCCCTTTGTACTTCAAGGCCACATAGCTGCTCAGCGGCAGAGACAGTATTTAAGTCCAAGTCTGTCTGACTTCAAATCCATATCCTGCTCATCAAATTACACATCTTAGGGCCCAAGGAAGGGCTTTTGAATCACTAAAGCTTGAATCACAGACTTTTTGTTGGTGAGAACATTCTAATGGAACCTAATAAGGGACCTACCGGAGAGTCAAGTAACCGGGCTCACTGCCTCACTGGGCTGAGCTGCACAAAACGCAGCTGGCCTTCAAGGCTGAGGAAACACAGCCTCGTGTCCTTGCCAGCTCAAGCTGCTTGGTTGGAATCAAGGTGACTCGATCCTCCTGAGTTGTTCAATTTCAGTGGAAGGAGAGGTGATGTTTCTTTCCACCCCAGGTGCCTGGAAGCTCAGCTGGGGAGTCCATTATCCCATCAACAGCCCGCCCAAGAGATGGTCTGCTTTTTTCATTTCTTCTCAGTATTTCCAGGCAGCAGCCTCCCCCTTTATTCCTGCCCCCTCAGTCTAAACACAGGGCGTGGGAAACACAGGGAGGAAGGAAGCAAATTCAGGGTCCACGACATGGGAGAAGGAATGCTGGACTGAGAGCTGACAGAGCTCTTTCTTATTAATCTTCCCCATTTAGGTCCAGGAAGCAGAAGATGAGAGAGAAGGAGGTAAATTCCTCATGATTCTTTTCTCCTTTTGGCAGCTTGAGGGGCAGGACTGCAGAACCAGGGAAGGTTTTTCCAGTGTCTTTGGGCAGCAGAGTGAGTCCCCAGGGTCACATGCCTAAGCTCTCTCCTTTTTGAAATTAGGGCCAGCTGCTTAACAGGCAGCAGCTAAGGAATGTGGGGTGCCAGCTGGCACATGGGGAGCGTAGAAGCCCTCCCCACTAATGGGCTTTGTGCCCCTTTGGGCACTGGAAAAAAAGGGAGGAAGAGAAGAAGAATTGTGTGTGTGTGTTTTTTTTTTCTGTAATGGTTTTAGTTCAAAAGAATTTATGATGTAATCATAAATAGATGAGAAGGATCTTTTAAATAGTCAGGATACCAAAAGTTATACATCTCACAGAGTATGAAACCTATTAAACCCTTCCAGTGTAGTCATCTCGACTATATGTTTATTGTAAATCTCAGCTGGAGTGCGTCTCTTCTACAACTGCATCTTTGCTTTCGGAAGCCTTTGTGTAAAAGCCCAGAATTCATCACAGGGAAAGCAAGTTAAGATTAATCATATCTAGCATGTCAGTAACTGTAAGTGATCTAAATATCATAATTTAAAAAATAACTGGATTACAAAGCAAAACCCAGTGATGATAAGCTGAGACAAGAGACATGTTTAAAACAAAGTGACTTACAGAGGTCGAATGTAAAGAATGGGAAAAGCCATGCCAAGAGAATATATATGAGAATATATGTGAAAAATTAACATTCATCTTAATGTTAAAGTTAAAGCCAAGGCAAAGAACATTAATGAGACAAAGAAGGATACTTTACAATGGTAAAGAGAACCATATTTATGATCTAAGGAATATATCCCATGGCCCCCAGGAACTGAAAGATAATCTTTCTTTTTGTTTTAATTTTTTATCCAGTACTTTGGCGAAAAAAAAAAAAAGAATTTGAAAGACTTAAAAATTGAGTGACTTCAAATTTAAAGAATTCCACATTTCCAGTTTCTTTTGCAAAAGCAGAAAATCTGGCAGTACTGGCCCTGACTTTTTATGTAGCATCAATCGCCTAAGCAGGGATTGGCAAGCTATGTCCTGTGGGCCAAACCCAGCCTGTCACCTAAAAAAATCTACACCAAAGAAATGTATGCCAAGACACATTAACAATCAGACTCCAAAAAACTAAAGACAGAAAAAATCTTGAAAGCAGCGAGAAAGACATAACACCTTAACTATAATTTCTTACTGGAAACCACAGAGGCCAGGAAAAAAGGGGGGGCATAATAATTTTCATTATTATGGAAAAAAAGGGCTGTAAACCCACAATTCTACATCCAGTGAAAATATCCTCAAGAATGAATGGAAAAGCAAGACATATTTGGATGAAGGAAAATTAAGAGGCTTTGTCATCAGCAGACCTTCCCTGAAGAGACTGGCAGAATAATTAAAAAAACCAAACCAAACAAAACAAAAAAACATGACTCAAAAATAGGTAAAAATTAATGTAACAAAAATCTGGTACTTTGGAAAGATCAATTAAATTGACAAATCTCTATCAAGACTTACAGAGAAAAATAGAGTGATTTAAAAACCACCAATTACCAATACCAGAAATTAAACAGGAGACATCAGATTCTGCTGATGTCAAAAGGATATTACAAGATAATATTACAAACAATTTTACATGTATAAATTTGATGACTCATTTGAAATGGGTCAATTCATTACAATTCATTAGACGAACTCCTCAAGAGGCACAAACTACCAAAAATATAGAATAGATAACTTGAATAGCCCTATAACTATTAAAGAAACTGAATTTGTAATTTTAAAACTCCCTTAAAAGGAATCTTTATTTCTAGATTATTTTGCTGGTGATTAGTATCCAACATCTAAAGAAGAATCCACACCTATTCTATATAATCTCTTCCAGAGAAACACAAGAGGAAATACTTTAGATTTCAAAAAAACTGAGACGATTCGTTAGTTTTCATTTCATTAAACCATGATAACAAAACTTGACTAAGACATCAGAAGCAAGGGAAATTATAGGCCAATCTCTCTGCAAACAGATGTGAAAAATTTAAACAACATATTAGCAAATAAAATCCAGTGATGCGTAAGGATAACGTACCATGCACATTTGCATCCAGGGATGCAAATCTGCCTTCACATTTGGTAACCGAATACTGGAATTTACCATGCGAACAGAATAAAGAATAAAAAACATATGGTCATCCGAGCTAAAGCAGAGTAAAAATTTGAAAAAATTTAATACCTAATTCGTGAGGCGAACTCTTCACAAACGAGAAAACAGAAGAAACGAATCTGATAAAGTTCATAAAGAGTTTATAGCAGGCATCCTACTTAATGGCAAATGATTGAAAGTTTTCCCTTGAGATCAGGAATGAGACAAGGGTGCTTGCTATTACCACTTCCATTCAATACTCTCTTCAAGATCAGTGTAATAAAGCAATAAAAACCTCATGGAAGTTGGAAAAAAATAAATAAAACCATTATTATTTGAAGAAGTCATCTATTCGTATGATTTATAGGGATACGTAGAAAATTCAAAATAATCTACAAGTAAATTATTTTAATTAATAAGTAAATTTAGCAAGGTTGTTTGATTTAAGGTCAGTTTTGAAAATAACATTTTTAAAATAACATATTTTATGTTAGCATCGGACAAAGCATGGGAACGTTTCCAATTAAGATTTCAATATTTTTACATAGAAAACTACAAAAATACTATTGTTTTAGTTTCCTACGTCTCCCATAACAAATTGCCAAAAATAAGTTATGCTTCTTAAGAAACAAAATCTAGTCTCTTACATACAAATTTTCTCAACCTGGGTTCCATGAAAACATTAATCCTTACAAAAAATGATTCCGAGTGACTGTTTTCTCAATTCTCCCACGGGTAGTACAGAACAGAATTCAGACCACTCTAGTTGCAAAAGAAAGGAGTTAATTCATTATGTACAACAGGTGCCTCAGGGCTTTGGGCTTAATTCTCTGCAGGACCTGGTTGAAAGGGCTGTGAGATTAGAATCCCTTCTAGAAGTGTGATGAGGGGAGAAGTGAGGTTGGATATCTCGCCCAGTCCCCAGGCTTCCCTATGACCCTTTCAGCATGAAAGCAGTTTATTTCCAGATCCTAAAGAGTGAGTTTTCAACATTCAAGAGGTAATTGAATGATAAAACGTAATTGTGTCCTTAGAGCTTCTTGTTCACTTCTTTCCCAGTATAGACTCTTGGAAGCCTTGGCTGTACTTGGATTTCCTTCTCTCCATCTCATAGCACTCACTTCTGCCACTGGATAATGTTGTCTACTTAGGAATCATGGTGCCTCCAGAGTCTGCGAAGGCTAAGCTAAGCTGAGTGCGAATGGCTTACCTGTGTTATGGAGCAGAAAGATGCCAACTACCGATTGCCTGTGTCTGGACATTTCTGGATTCACAAGGACTGTATTTCCTTCTCTTTCACCTTACACTTCTTTAGTCCTACTGCTTAGGTCAGTAAAGGCACATGTAACTGGGGAGCATATTAGATTAGTGTGTCCTTGAAACTCTGAGAGGTGTCTGTGATACGTGTGGCTGGTTGTACAAGACTCGCACCATCAGGTCTTATGTAGGCTGGCTCCTTGAAGACCGGCGCAGCACAGGGGACCGGGAGGAGGGAGGCAGATGACTGGACATGCAGAAGGCGGGAGTTTCCTTGCTCCAGATCCCTCCTTCGGCACAATGGTCTGCCGGCTTGTGTGGGAGAGAATGTCCTAAACCTTCATCGTCTAAGAAAGAAGAGAAGGCTTCATCCCCATGGAGGGCTGGGCTGCGTCCACGCCGAAGCATCCCACACATGGTCGTCACTGTGATGCAGACAGGGATGCTCATCTGCGACCCTGTGCTACCAGCTCCTGCACTTACATTCTGTTATCTGAGGATCCTAACTCACTTCTAAGAGGCTTCTGTACCTGCAATACCCTGAACATTAAAAATACAGTAGCGGGTTGACTGTGATTCATTCCAATGACAATCCTTTTAATTTGATGGCCAAGATACATGTGTGTGGAACAAAGATAATGGTTTCAAAGATAGCCTTATGTCAATGTTATCTGTGCATGGAAGGAAGACTGTGGCTTGTTCCTGGCAGTCGTAGGAGGCATGAATCAAGAATGGATTTTCATCTTATCTTTGTCTATATCATTTAATAAATACTTATTGAGTGCACTTGCCAGGTTCTTGGGAATACAAAGATAAAACATGAGCCCTGCCCTCAAGGAACATTCGGTGTAGCCAGGAAGACAAATCGTTGAAATGTCATGCGCTAGGGTTTATGAAAGAAACACAGACAGAAACTATGACGTCTGCTCTAGATCAGGGAAAACTTTATAGTTTCTCTGCATGTGGAGATGTTTGAGCTGAGTCTCATAAGGTGAGCGGAGGGAACAGGACGTGCGAAGGGACGATTAGAAAGACCAAGAGGTGTTTAGGGAGCTCGAGCAACTAGCTAAGGCCAGGCGATACCAATGTCTGAGGCAGGCGGCGCGAGAGAGGAGGGATACTACACGTGCATGTGTGGTTCGGGGTGGTGGAAAGAAGTGAGAAAGGGGAGCAGGTGTCACAGCTGGCAAGATTCGCAGCAGGTCCTTAAAAACCAGACTATAGAATTTGAGCTTTGTCCAGTGCAGCAGTCTTACGCATGGAAATGATACAGTGAGAATCGCTATTCAGAAGGATCCCTCGAGAAGCAATATGGAGAATCTGTTACAAGAAGGAAGCGTGCGAGCTAAGACCCTGGGGCGATGAAGTGAATCAAACTCACTGTATTTGGAGAACGGTTGAATCTAAGAAACATTCATGAAGTCAAGGAAAGAATCTTAGGTTAATGCCCAGATTGCAGGCATGGGTTACTGGCTGTATCATGAGAATATTAACCAAGCTGGGAAATCCAGGAGGAGGAGCTGGGCTAGCATGAGCAGAGCAGCAAGGTAGGAAAGTTCACAGCGTGGGCCATAGTAGAAGGTGAAAGCTCTTCCCCATGGAGCTTGTGGTCTTCTTACTTAAGGGCTGCTTCTTCGGCTCCTTTATCCACTCTCTCTGGTTTTGGTTTGTCCCATTCAGAAGTTACATCTTGCCTGTTTTATAGATACTCCTTAGTTCTAATTGTTTCTGATGCTGAACCCCGGCAGGAAAGAGATGCTTATTTTCTCTGCAGATGGACAGTCAATAAACTGTTAGAAGTCCCTGTGTGGAGAAACGCATGACATCACTTCTCAATTAGCCTCCCTAAAGTCGTAAAGCAAACGTGTCAGTTTCCCAGAATAGTAAATAAATGAACACACACACACACACACACACACACGCACACACAACTAGGCTTTGGAATTATCCATCTGTGCATCCATTTCAACAAGTATTTGCTGAGTACCTATAAGAGCCATTTCTGTAAATACTTGGAAAACATTTTTATAACATAATTGTGGGGGAGATAATAAAAAAGTAAACAAATAAAGAAATATACTTTCAAAAAACGATAAGAGCTTTAGGAATAAGTTAGGGCAGCATGACAGAGAAATGACAGGTGTGTTTTAGATAGGTGATAACTGATGAGAAGTAGTCACCTATGTAAAGATTTGGGAAAAGAGTGAGCATGTATGCCCAGGAAGCTGGTATGTCCAAAGAACTGGACCATGGAGAGAGAGAGAGAGAGAGAGAGAGAGAGAGAAACTAGAGGAAAAGAAGTCAGAGCTGGGCAAGATCCTGGAGAACCTTGTATGTCTGACGTAGGCCTTGGAAGACCCGTTCTAGTTACTGGTCAGAGAATGGGCCCAAGGTGACAAGGGTGGCGTTAGGGAGAGAGACCAGGTAGGGGACAATTGGAAAGATTAGACAGCTCTTGTCGAGTGTTTCTATTTAGAGAAATACAAAGCGAAGCCATCAACTGGGAGAGAGCTATGAGTACACTTGGTATCAAGGAAAGCCATGCTATTTCGAACTATAATTGCTAATTAGAATAATGAAAGTGAAATACAACCTCCATCCAACACGCTCCATAATCTTTATCCTTCTCTACAGCCCTGGGAAGTACAAAGTGAAGACTGGGAAGCATCCTTCCCAACGTCACCCTCCCAGTGGGGGGCATCTCCAGACCTGGAGCCCGGGCCTCTGACTGTCCAAACTGAGCCCCTACAGGCCGCATCTCACTGGCCAGTGAGTTTATACGTTGGGCTTCTAGGCAGTAGTTAGGATTTTTTTTTTGTTGTTAATTTCCAAGTTTATTAACTGCAGCATCTCTTTCAACAGCACATTTCTATTTTCTGAGGAAAGAGAAGGCAGATGCTGTCCTGGGACATGTGTTTCTTTTCCATTATTAATTTAATCCCACGCAGGGCACAAACTCAAGGATACTTAACTCTGAAACCTGGTAAGCGATCTACAACAGAGGCACATGAGTGTAGACGGGGAGATGTATGTGAACATGACATACGATAACACGACTCTGTTTCGGAATCAGCAGGACTCTGACGGGCGTGAGTGCCGGGAAGTAATGGTATCTGTACCTCAAATGAGAAACCAAGGCCTCACCGTGAGGATGGCCTAAGTCCATACGGAAGGAATGCAAGGTGATGGGCTTTCTTATGCTACTTCTGATTAGAACGCCCTCCCCCTGCTCCCTTCCAGCAGAAGGGTGTCCCAGCCTGAGAGGTGAGACTAGACGCAGACCATGTATTTACTTTTAGACTGGTCGATTACGTCAGTCTGTGCTTCAGGAATAGTTGGTTGCGAAAGAAGCCTTAACCAGCCAACACCTAAAGGCATTGAGATCACACTCGTCCAACCCGCCCACAACACCCTTCTGTGATAGAATGATTCAAGAAATGTTGAAATTATGTTTTTTCTTTTTCTCTTCAGGGTTTTTAACATGTGACTTTACCCAGATGTTGTTTTTTAAGAAGAGAAGATGGACAGAAAACTCACTATGTGACCTTGCTCAACCCCACTGAGCTTCTGCTTTTTCTCAGTTTTAATTGAGGGATAATGTTAACACCCTCTCGAAGAATCTTTGACAGGATTTAATGAGAAAATCTGCATTAAGTCACTTAGTATAGCACCTAGAACATAACGAAAATGTGACCGATGGCAAACTATTACGGAGGTTTCTTTTTAAAACAAATCGTTCAATTAGTTGTGATTCTTTGATCCTCTATCCTTCACCCTTTTCAAAGCATCCCATTAGCTCCATTTCATTTCCAAACCTTGCTACCTCTCCTTAAGGGCACTCGAGTACGAAACGCAGTTAAGAGACAACCAGGATCCCATATTCTAATAATAAGCTGATCAAACTGCATTGGTGTGATGAGGGGGAAGCAGGGGACATGCAACGAGCCTGGGGGTCTTGGCACTGGATCTGTCCACAGGTTGCTGCAGCCAGTATGACAGCCAAGACCTTCCAGGTGACTCGCTGAGGCACCACACCCTCAAGCGGGGAGGCTAAGGGGAAGGAGCCGGAAGAAAACATCTCACCGTCTCTTCCCCGGAAGAAGAGCATCAGGCATGTTCCACAGGCAGCAAGCGCTGGTGAAAGCCACACCTGCTTCCTGCACGCTTGGAGTCGCTGGAGAAGCTGCCCTTGAGCTTCAGAGATGGTGATCCCCGGAACGGCTATGCCATACACTGGAAGAACAGCTGTCGTTGGGCGATCGATGACAGAGGGACTCCACAGCTTCCCAGGGAAGTTCAGGGATCTGCAGTCGTCACAGCATGCGACCCCCCCGGGAGAGTAAGCGACAATAACACAGTGTGAGGTGAATGCGCATCATGGCCTGGAAGAGTGACATTCTCCCACTGGCCTTTTACAGGTATTTAGGATATATCTCAATGCCACCTTTTAACACCCCTTTTGTAGTGTTTCTCTTTTGGCCCATGTCCACGACTATGGATTCTTGGAGGCTGTCGGAGAATGGAATGATCTGGTTCTCTGAAAGGTACTAAATTGGGGACCAGCTTCATGTAGAGACTGGAGCTGTAGAGATAGCTCAGGGAGTGACTATGCTTTTTATGTCCTGCAGTGGGGGAGAAGAAGATGAATAGTACAGACTGCTTTCTATCGAGAGCTTACTGTCTGTTAGGTATTGCACAAAGTGTTTTGGATGCATTATCTTGTTTCAACCTCGTGAGAAATTAAAGATGAGGCTAAGATTACTTTTATTTTGTGGATGTGGATAGCAAAATTGCAAGAGGTTAAACAACTTCTCATGGTCACCCTGCTAGTATATAGTAGACTTGGGTCTTGAATAAGCCCCTCTGATCTTAGGGGTTGTATTCCTACCACTAAGCTAAAAAAAATTGTGACTTTTTAACCTAAGAGGAATATTGGACCAAACATGTTTCTCCAAAGAACAGCACCTACGTCTTTGATAAATGGCCTTGACTCTGAGCTTCCAAAGGACAGAGTCTGCGTCTTAAGAGAATTTCATATCCTTACCCCTGGGTATTGGCCCACCGTTGTAGAAACTTTAGCTATGGTGCAAAGCTGCCCACTCTTGGGGACAAATAAGAAGGATGAAAGGTATATTCCTGGGAGAGAGTTAGGACTTTGATCATTATCGATAAAAAAATTACTGCTCCAGGGTTATGGCTTTGCTTTAGAGAAAGAAGGAGAACTGAGCGGTTTTTAGGAATATCCCGATAGTCAAGTTGTCTTTCGATTTTAATTTCGAAGGACTGAGGCGGCTGAGGACACTTCCAAAGGACTGGGAACAGGAATTCCCCACCGATGCTGATGATAGAACAGCTGGAGGGGGCCCTGGGTGGCCTTGGGTGGCCTTGGGTGATGCCTGCATGCTTTGGAAGGGCTGGGATGGGCCTGTCAGAAGTAGGAGAGGGTACTATTTAATCCGCTCTCTGCTCCATCGTCTCAGGCGTGGGAAACAGCCATCAAACTCAGCTTCTGTCAGCCATTAGAACGTCCTGGGAGACCACAGAAATCCCACTAACTGTAGGAAAACAAATTCCGTGAACTCAGGAATTCCTCAGCATAGCAGGTGGGCATCACTGCCTGCAAGACAACCCCTACGTTGCAAAGAGATGATAATTTTACTCAGCATTTTTCAAACGGTGTGCCAGGGAATCTCGACGCAGTGATGCTGAAGGAAGCCCCTCTGGGAAAAGGTCATGTCCATTCAAGTAAGTTAGAAAACTAGGTCGTTCCGTAGAATTAAACTGTTTATTTTGTACAAGATTTCTTAGGGCTTTTCATCCTGAATTGTGCATCTTGAAGAGGGAGACTGCGAGTATATTTTGAAAGTCAGGTTCTAATGGAAAAGGTAGGCGATGCTTCTCCTTCTGGGTTTCACCTGTAATACAGCATCACTGGCGCGTTGCTTAAAACTGCAGAAAGGCAAACACGGATTTGTGTACCTACGTGAACGTGCGTTCTCTGGAAAGGAACCAGACGCATGCCATGTGTCCAGGGAAAGGATTCGTGGTGGTGGGAGAGCTTTCGGGGTGGAGATTTAGAAAAGTCGGCGCCCCTGATGGAGAGTCAAGCGTCCATGATTCTGAATCGCTGGGTCACGTTCCCAGAGTCACTCAACGTAGCTGGTTCTGTTTCCTATATACAAAATAGAAATTGAAAGAGTAAAGGCATCTCGAACTTTTCTTACAAAATATTACAGGGATTAAACAAGTCCATGCTGGTAGGATGTTTCGAGCGCGTGGTTGAGTACACGGCTTAATGACAGGGCCTAATAACCACCTATAGGATCAACCCCGGGGGTACCGAGTAGGTACAGACAGTCTGTTCCACCAGGACTGTGGGTGGCTGACATCCTGGGGTCAGGGTGAGTCACACGCCCTGTTTGCACAAACACACCGGCAGGTACCCATGCTGCACCCTTGGGCTATAGTGGCTTACTTCCCACAGACAACCCTGAAGACTTGGAAAAAAGGAAACCTAGAACAATGAGCAGGTGGCCTATTTTCTGTTGCAGACAGAAACCAGAAAAGCGGTCCGCCAGCCTTCAGGCACAGTGGCGTCCTGCTTTTCTGCTAGCCCAGGGGTGTGCCTGTTCATTGGGGGCTTTATGGGACTGCCCCAATGGATATTTGCTCAGAGCACCCTAAGTCCTACTGAACAAATGGGGCTCCCAAGAAAGGACCCATCGAAAACGTGGTTTTTGTGATTGCAAGCTAGTGTACGTGGGGCATGTAGGCAGTATCTTTGTCCAAATTTTATGCTTTTTCTTTCGCATTGCTGAGTCATTGCGAAAATCTAAGTTTAAAAGCCTTGGAGGCGCGGCCTGCAGCAGGGAAGCCTCTTTTGCGTAGAGCACGAGCGCCACCTTGAGTCGTACATGAGTACTGCAGACCCTACAGGGCTGCCGAGCGCTTCTGAGATGGCGTGAAGGGCTCTGATTCCCCTTTGCAACAAAGGCAAGCAGAACAGGAAAGCCTGGATTACGTCTAAGACATCCTGAATAATTATTATTATTATTATTATTATTATTATTATTATTATTGTTATTATTATTATTGTTGTTGTTATTATTGTTGTTGTTATTATTATTATTATTATTATCATTATTATTATTTTTAGCAAAAGGTAGTGTATCAGTCAGGGTTCTCCAGAGAAACAAAACCAACAGGACTTGAATGCGTACCAGTAAGAGATTTATTTTAAGGAGCAGGCTCCTGCGGTTCTTGGAGGCTGGCAAGTTCACAGTGCTGAGGGAATGAACGCTGGCAGCTCACAAAGTCAGGCAGGGGTCGGTGTCACCTACACGATGCAAAATGTCTCCAGTCCCAGAAAACCTCCGCTTTTTCTCGGAAGGCCTTGAACTGATTGGATGAGGCACACCATCCAAACAGGGGGTTGCGTCCCCTCAATTTCCTATGTCGAAGTCCAAACACCGCCCCCCCCCCCCCCCCCCCCCGTACATCAGAATGTGGCTGTATTCAGAGAAAAGGCCTTTAAAGAGGTGATAAAGTTAAAATGAGGTCGGTAGGGCGGGTCGTAGTTTAACACGACTGTTTTCCTTGTAAAACAGACAGACCCAGGAGA
This sequence comes from Rousettus aegyptiacus, assembly GCF_014176215.1. Lineage (NCBI taxonomy): Eukaryota > Metazoa > Chordata > Mammalia > Chiroptera > Pteropodidae > Rousettus > Rousettus aegyptiacus. Next base: position 106,750,128 of record NW_023416309.1, read on the forward strand.
AAGACCACGTGGAGACAGAGAAGAAGACAGCTAACTACAAGGCAAGGAGCCAGGCCTCAGAGAAACTATCCCTGCCTGTACCTTGCTCTTGGATTTCTAACCTCCAGACATGCAAGCAAATAAATTTCCCTTAAGCCACCCAGCCATTGGTCCTTTGCTATGGCGGCCCCAGCACACTAATTAACTGGATGTTTCAGTAGTTCCTAAACCTTAACTGTTCGTTATTCACTATCATGCGTGTAGAATCGCTGTATAGCTGATGAGAATTTTAATGATTTGACGTTTAAAATTCTTTTAGGTTTCCATGGTTATGATGTTCAATGTCATGTCATAGGTTTGAGTTTGCCTGTCTCGCAGACAAAGGCTTATTCTTACTCAGGCTGTAGCCTTTAAAGTTTTTTGAACTGTCCGTAATAACAAATGTGTTTCTATTATTACTAAGACACACACATCCACAGGTGTAACGAAAACGGAAGTTTCCTGAAACAGTGTTTCTCTCTATTAAAGGCCGACCGGGATGGCAGTTTGAGAGAGTATGCTTATGGCTACCATGCTATAAGTTGAGTTGAGGTCATCATGCACCAGGGCTTGGTTTAGATCTGTGTGGCTCACAGGCCTTCTCTTTTGTGTCAGTTACTGAGATGTTACTGTCTTAGTCTGTTCAGACTGCTACAACAGAGTGCCACAGATTGCGGGGAGGGGTGCGGGGCTGGGTGCAAAAGGTGAAGGGATGAAGAAGTACGAATTAGTAGTTACCACCTGGTCACAGGGTTTTGGAGTACAGCAGGGGAAGCAGAGTCGATATTATTATAACAGCTGCGTGTAGAGCCAGGTGGGTGCTAGAGTGATTGGGGCGATCGCTTCATAAATTACATACATGTCTAACCCTTGTACTATACACCTGAAACTAATGTAAAATAAGAATAAAAAAATAAACTGTAAGGTAAACACACACACACACACACACACACACACACACACACACACATTTATTTCTTACAGTTCTGGAGATTAGAAATATCCAAGACCAATGGGTCAGATGATTCAGCGTCTGGTGAGGACCCTCCTCCAAGCCCATAGATGGATGTCCTTTTGCTGCGTCCAAACATGACCCAAGGGGCGAGGGAGCTCTCTGGGGTGTCTCATATAAGAGCGCTCATCCCACTCACTCATGAGGGCTCCGCCCTCACGACCCAGTCACCTCCCAAAAGCCCCACTCCTGATACATCACGGTAGGCGTCAGGATTTAACAAATGAATTTGGGGGGCGGGAGGGGGGGAACGGCACAGCATTCAATCTATAACAAGTATGGAATAAACCATTTGATTTTATTCAAATGCAAAGGATAAATATAACGAGTGCCACTGTTCACATTTCCTTGATAGGTTTTAAAGAAAGAATAACACTTAAGAAAGACGCGGTGTCTTTTCCTGCTGTAGTCATTAGCGTTACCCTGTTCAGGCCTGAGCAGGGGACTCAAACCGACCATCAGAGATGCAGGGAATAAACATACTTGTCCTCCTCCTCTTGTTCTGAACCTGAGGATTCCACACACCTGGGGCCTTGAATCCCTCATCAACCCAATTCGTGACTTTTCTATATTTGTCAGACTTTGCTATTTTTAAGCCTGTTCATAACTCACCTTTAATATTGTCTTTTTTTTTTTCAGGTGAACTGTACCCCCCCTTCTCCCATCCCTCCGCAACTCCCCTCCCCCCTCTTTGACTGTTTAGCAGGGGACAGGTATAGGTAGGGTCCCAGCTTAAAAAGACAGGCAGCTGAAGAAGAAACATGGCAGGCAAAGGGAAACCTTCTGTTTGGAAAAAAACCCAAGACACACCTTAATTATCAATCGGTAAATGAATCTTATATTGATACGTGGCCAGTGGCTTAGTCTGTCTCTTCTGCTAACAGAACTAAAAACTCTGGTAAAACATAGGCAGAGAAAGATAAGCTAGATGAATTATGGAGCGTCTCATGCCTCCGCATAGCACCAGGAAACCCTAAAATGTCCCCATGCTCACCTGATTTTGGAAAGTGTGTTGAATCAGCATTTTTTGCAGAAAGAACTTTCATCATCTTTCCTTTTATACTTGAGCAGTAAATGTGAGCAGAAGTCATGGCAATCAACATATTGTCACTGGCTGTATTAACCTCAAAATAAAAGAAGAAAAGAATGAACAATCTGTTAAAAAAAAAAAAAAAAGTTCCGTGCTTATGAATGATCGCCTGTAAAGCGTTGAGATTCGTGTGCCCTGTAGAGGGCGACATTTCCCCTCGGTAAAATGTTTTTAATATTTCAAACACATCAATAAGCCGAAGCAGCTACATCTAAGGAGGGCAGAAATTAAGAAAACCTTCTGGGTTCAGTAATGATTCCAGACATCCACCGGAAAGGAGAAATCCTGGGTAGTACTCTTGTTTTTTGCTAGAATTTATTCCTTTAGCTTTCTCGGACTAGAGTTGAGGGTCGAACATCAAGAAAGAATGAGGCAGAATGAAGCCAGGTGGGGGTGGGGCGGGTGAAACAAGACGGAGGAGAGGATTTTCATTTCGGACTAAGTGTGATGCCATCCTATTCCTCGACCAGAGTTCTCTTCCCTCTGTGGGACGCCTGCCCCGCACTCAATGAATGCCGAGGAAGGTTTAGATGTTAAGTCTGAAGGAAAAATACCTTCTTGAAAGGGAACTCTGGTGATTCCAGCCAGTGCTTAGAGCCCAGGAAGTGAGATTACGCCTTCTGGGACTCTTAGAGAGTCAAAACTTCGGCGGGGAATGAAGTGGCAAACTTCCTTGGGAAAATCCTGCTCAGCATTGTGACTCGGGATTTGAATCCTGAAGAGGAAAGCAAACGGTGCCTTGGACCACTACGGATGACTCAGGCCTATCTCCTGGAGGGTTTTCTCTTCCCCTTCATCATCAGCTAGAGGAAGAAAAGCAGCAGCCAGGATAGCAAGGGCATTGTCAGACAAATGGCACATCTACTTTTTAGAATATTTGCTGTTGCACGAGTCCCTGGAGTCGGGTGGGGACTCCATCAGACTGGCAGGGAGTTCTTTGGACAAGTCCTGAAGTATCTTCAATACAAGACTTCCTGAACGACATTTTTCTTCATAGGAAGTCCAAGACAATGTCTTTGAATTTCATCTCGGCCTTACTTTCTCCCCCTTGAATTTCTTATTTTGTCACGTGGCATGGTAGAAGCAACCTGCTCCTTTGGTTGGCGTGGGCAGAAGTGACCACAGGCATCTCTTTGACTGCATCTAGATTTTGCCATGGCAGAGTGGAAAAGGATTGGGAAAATCAGGTCCTACACTTCTGCATGAAAATATTGTTCATGAAACCAAATGTGCAACTCGTCTCCGACCTTTACTGAAATGAGCACTTCTGGTCAGATAACTATCCCATGTAGGTGACACTTTAGACTGAGCTTCTGGTGGGAAGAGATCTCCGCTCCCAACAGCATGAGATGAGTCTCCACAGGAGTTATTGATGGCTTTTCGTGCAACTGTGTTGAAGAAACTGAGAAGGAGGAGAGTAGCTTTTTAGGGCATGTTGCTTAAAGTAGCAAAATAAAGGGAACCAAATCCTTGCAGAGGAATTCTCTGTGGGAGAGGAAGGTCAAGTGGAAGGGGAAATGCGGCCAGTCTGTGATGTACTATTCTTGAGAAACAAAGCAAATTGCATTTCCCGCAGGAGATTTACTTAACCCTCAACAAGTTTCAGCCAGAGAAACCCATTTGTGAATCCCCAGACAATAAATATGGTACACACTTCACCCTCTCCCTCCTTCAAACCAGGCAACAAAACGTCCCATGATAGAAACAGGGAAATAAAAAGTAGTTACGTTCAGTATGGGGAACATACAAAGAGGTTCCTTATGAACTTAAAATTCTAGAAAGGCTTCTAGAAAGGCCTCAAAAAGGAGAATGTGATGGATTTCTTTTTTTTACTGTTCTTCAGTGCTATGAAATCTTAAGGCTGCAGGGGACTTTACAAGCCACCCCTTACATTCTTATTTATTTCATACATTCTTATTTCGCAGAGAAGAAATAGAGATCCAATCCTTTTTGGAAGAGTGACCTATAGAGCAAGAATTCTATGAGGTTTAGCGGAGACCGAATATTCCTATGCTCACATTAGAATCCAGCCCTTTGGAGATCACTTGGTTCTGAAGATTCACGTCCTAAACGGTTTATGGGGAAGCTGATTTTGTTATTGTTGTCATCGTAACTACAAGCTGTGCTGTCATTTCTTGGAACTCAGATAGTCATTATGGGCAACGCTTAGTAAATGAGGTAGATGGGGCCTTAGCAACACAAGGGCCTATTGGATCGTCCTCTCCTCTCTGTTATCAAGTCATAGAGCTGTTTTCCCGGTCACATAGCAACTGTGCATTGGCCTCTGTTGAAGCCCCATTTCTCCTGATTCTGGGGAATCAACATCGACAACAGCAAAAACCTCACAGACCTGCTTGTTCATGAGCGAAGATTCATGTGACGTGTTCCTTAGGCTGGTTCTTTAAGATCCTGTTGGATGTAAATATTCCTTGGCCGATGAAATTTGAGAATTTTGATGTCAAGAAAATTAATTTGTTGAAAAATGTTCCTTTACTTCCAGATTTCTCAGGTCCTTCCTTAGTTTGTGAATCTCCTAGAAGGCAGATATAACACAGAGCATTCCGCCAACTTTTCTGGGTTCGGGCGCCCTTTTGGCCAAGTGTATCGAGGGACTGGTGTCCCAGAGACCATCCTTTGGGCAAAGCCGTATTACTTCAATCTGTACCTTAAGACTAAGTTCTCCTGGCAGCTATCTATTCCAGAAAAAAACAAAAAACCAAAAAACCCCCCGACAATCCAAGGTGTTCATATAAAATTTGTCAAGCAGTAAATAGATGTAGTTTAAGGACCCATCTTATCACAGATCAGGAACATATTTAAGGCAACATATGAATATGTCTTCTTATCATGCTCCTTTTTAAAAACATCTATACTGGTGTGTTTCATAGAGCATAACCAATTCAGACTGCTATTTCCTTGTTCTTTTTGAAATACTTGCGTTTTTCTCAAAAAGTCTTAGTCACCTTTGGAAAGGGCCTGTTCCATCTTAGACGAGGCCACCAGATGGTGATGTTTCAGCTGTCTGCAAGACTCTGCTTTTCGGCATCAGCTGCCGGTATCACAACGGCGAGGCCAGCCTAATTCAGGTTCTGGATGTGCTCGCGGGTGGCTTCTGTCCTGCCAAAGGCCGCCAGTTCCAGGAAGGAATGAAGACTGTGGAAGAAGCATCCTGCTCTCCTTCATCCTTTCATCAAAAGGGGGCACGGACCAGCGGGAGTTCACGGGGCCCTCAAGCGTTGGATCAAAGCTGCTCACGACACAAGGTTGGGATTGGGGCCCTGCATACGGTGTCTCAGGATGCAGTCTTGGGTTTGCCAACTTGAGATTTGGGTCTTCGGTGAAGCTTAAGTCCCCGGTGGCCATGGGGATGTCTCCCTCCCGGGTAAACCTGCCTTCTTTCTCCTCTGTTCCACCCTGCGAAGCCTGGAATGGGTGATTTCATCTAGATCTTTTCAAGCTCCAAAAAAGAACTATGTTATTTTGGGGGACTCCTTAACCCAGGTTCATTTTCCTTTGGCTCTTCTTTCTGCCCAGATATTGGCTTAGGTTAAGATGTGGGTTTGAGGTGGTCGCTCAATCTTCTGCCTTTTGGGCTCAGAACACAGGCACAATTGGGGTCCTGGTGGCTGATACGTAGAAAGGCTTCCACAGAGGGGTTAGGGCCCAATGCTTATGGTGATAAACAACGAGATTTGTCTAGAATGGCTCCTTTGCATGTGTCCTCGGTCAACCTTCGGTCATAGTAAATAGGTTGGAAATTTCAGATCCTGGATCTCTCTCTCTCTCTCTCTCTCTCTCTCTCTCTCTCTCTCTCTCTCTCCCCTCTATTTATCGGAGTCACAAATGTAGCTTGGTAGTCCAGACAACCAAACCGAACCAAACCAAACCAAACCAAACCAAACCAAACCAAACCAAACCAAAACAAATCAAAAACAAAAACAAATGGCTTATCCATCTGATGACATTGGCAGCTGAGAACATTTCTGAAAAAGTCCCAATTTGGTTCCTCTTTCCAGAGGAATAAATATGCATTGAACTTTTGAAACTGTCTCATCATTTAATATCATTTAATATGAATGCATTTCACTCTGTCAGCTCCCAAAAGACCCGGATTAAATTCTGGGGAGAAAGACATTTCCTGTCCAGCTTCCCTGGTGGCAGAGACTTGGTACCACGCTGAAGGCAAGCAAGGAATCTGCCATGTTGTTTTCCACATTTGACCAGAAGATGGCGCAATCTGAAAACCTATGTCCGTGTCTCCCGCGACACAAGGGGTTTCTGTTTTCCACACTGAGGTCAAAGGTCCGAAGCAGAACTGGAAGAAGACCAAATATTGTTACAAGACCATAATTCATATCCTGAAGTGTCCTTGGGTGTATTTCTTTGGGAGGGCTTGGGGGAAAAAAAAAAACAACAAGCAAAAAGAAAAAAAATCTCTTGAGTACATTCTGGGAATTTTAGAGACAGTTTCCCATGTTCTTTTAGAGAAAGGTACAAAGCACTTTTATGTTGTTGTAAATAACAAGCCGGGGTAAGGATTGGGAGAAGGATTTCTCATTCCTTTTCTAGAAGGAAACAGCTTCATGATTCCAGTTCCCTGACCTTTTTTGCTACCCCGAAGGAATAAAAACTTCCTGACTTCCTGACTTCTACAATCGGACCATTTGACAATTCTTATCCTCATGGAATTTAAGAACTGGAAAGGACTTTTGAGAACATTTGGTCCAAGCTCTCCCCAGCGCAGACCGTCTGTGTGCAAAGTTCACTTGGGCCGGGAGCACGTTCACCCACCTTTCCATTCATGCTCAGACCTACACGTGAGGTGGCAGTTTTAGCTGGGTGGCCACGTGACTGCTACTCCTAATGCTGCTTGTTGAGTCTTGCGTTTATTCACAATCCACTCATTCAGCGGATGTTTATTTATTTAATAGGGAATCCCCCCAGGCTTCGCACAGCAGGCACCGATCAAAACTTACCTTCCTGAACCCTACAACCAGCCCCCGAGACAGGCTCTGTCCTCATCTCCCATTATGGGTAAGGAAGCTGACACTCGGGAAGAGTAAGTGACGTATCCAAGGAAATAGAGCTAATGAGAGGCGGGGCTTGCGGCAGGGGGCTTGCTCAACCACGCCCGCCCCACCCACAGGTCATACCCTGACCTACGACGTTTTCGTATCTCTCAGAGCGCATGTGGATGGCCTCTCAGGCATCCTGTCCTCTCATTCTGCCACTTGAGCAGTTTCATCTGAACCCTGATAGACACGTCTGCCTTGCAAGGCACCTGCGTGGATCTTGTGCTCTTCAGCTCCTTGGTCCAATGGCTGCTCCTTCTTCCTTGTGATAACCCTTCAAATATTTGAATGCGATGAGCATGTCTTGACACTCATTCTATTATTATTATTATTATTATTTTCCGGCTAAACAGACTCAGTTTTCTAACTGTTTCCTAAAAGACATGGCTGGTGACCTCTCAGTATTCAGCTCCTCGATCTGTCAATGCCTCTCTTTAAACACCATGCCCAAGATGGTGGGACCGGGCTAGGGAACAGTGGCTGTGATTACGTTCCTTGCTCTGTGTAGAGAGGTCTATCCAGAGACCACCCAACCAGCTACAATTTGACCCTGTGCAAACCACTTAATCCCCTTAGGATTCCGTTTCCTTCTTTGTAGGTCTCTTTGTCCCCATTGTAACCTTCTGAGACTTGCTATTCCTCGTTTGTTGGACATCTGCCTCTCACATCGAACTCTGCTCCGCGAGGCTGTTCTCTTCACCCTAGAGCCCTGCTCACTTCCTGGTACCGGACAGCTGTCGAATTGGTAAAACAATGGAATCTACCACATGGGAATAATTATACCCTCTCCTCCTCCTTTACAGGATTGCAGTGCAAGGCGAATGAGAAAAACTGCGTGAAAGTACTCTGTCACGCTGAAAAGAACGCGGACCCACAGACCCCACTGTATCTGCTTTTTAAGAAGTCATACTGTTGCTTCGCCTGGGAATGCAAAACTCCCAGACCTTTTATTCATGAATTTATACGGTTGCTCATTCATTCTTCATTGATTAAGAGCCTCCTATGTGCTCAGATAATGTACTTTAAAGTACCATTTATAAACTCAGCAAGTTCTCCTCTGCTCGAGTTGTACGATTTTCCTCGTTCCTGATGCTGGCACTTATCCTGTTGCTCCATCTCCTTCATCACGTACATGCGTACGGTCCAAACCTGTTACGTTTACCACAGTGTGCAATGAATTCATTGGGTTGCCACTTGCACTGGGTAGACGCATAAAAGGCACGTGCTTGTTTTGTGCTCGCTGGGAAAATCGTACAGGTAGAATGCACGGGAGGCCTGTTTCCAATATAGGACTCAACGTTACAAGCCTCGTGCCAGCCCAAACGGACATGTTTTAATCTGTTTCTACGATGGATGAAGAAAATCAAAAGCGCGGCTCGAAGGGATGTAATTATGCCAGGGAAAATTTTTATCATGATCGAAAGTAATCGATTCTATAGTAGTTTGTCCATTCTGGGCTGAAGGGAGTCTAAAAAGTAAGGACCTTGAGAGAAAGTGATATTTATGATGATGATATATTTTTCTTTTTTATTAGAAGTCTTTAAAAGTAGGTGAAATTCCTTTTTAATTTCTAATGTTTCGCACAGATGTTATCCATGGAACTTCATCTAGTTAGATTCTCCACAAAAGACTTGTCTTATTTTCTGCCCTTCTAGGGTACTTATAATATACAATCAGGAAACCAGTTTACCTTTGTTTAATCCACTGCTTTCCAATCTTGACTTTAGGATCCTTTGTTCTCAGGACACCTGTTTATCACCTTGAGAAGTGCAGGCGTGGAATGACTTTAGCAGCCGTGGGGTTCTGCTCTGCTCAAACTCTCGTGGTCTGAGCTCCTGGTTCCCCAGAAATGGGTTCGTTGCCAAGAACATCAGATGCCTTCCTCCCAGTAGACCTGGGTCTCTCAACAGTGGTAGTAATGCTGTTTGGAGCGGGAGAATTCTTTGGTGTAAGATGGTGTTCTGTTTAGTGGTGTCACTGGTCTCTACGTGCTTGATGCTGACGCACTGCCCTTCCCCAAAAATATTTCCAGACATTGTCACACGTTCACCAGGAGACAGAGTCTCTCCTGGTTGGGAACCACGTCATTAGACCAGAAACAGATTGCTGAAACACGCATTATGGTGCGTTCAGCTGGTCATTTGCTTCTAGAACAACACGGGGGTTTGGCATCTGCTTTTTGTTTGTCCCCTTAAACTGCCACAATAATAAAAAAAAAAAACACCCCATCTCATAGCAACGTAAGAACCTGTGTTACTAAGATATTTTTCCTTGTGCTTTTGGCGTCACATCTAAGAAACCGTTGCTTAATTCAAAGTTGCCAAGGTTTACATCTATGTTCCTTTTAAAGAGTTTTATAGCTTTCACCCTTCCATTCAGGTTTTTGATTCATTTTGAATTAATGTTTGTATGTGGTGTGAGGAAGGGATCTAATTTCATTCTTGTGCATGTGACTATCCTAGAATGTTCTCTCGCCTTGTGCTTTTGTGTTGGGAGAAAGCCTACCAACGTCTTGGCACTTAGCCGATTTCTAAATCAGGACACTGACCACTTTAATTCCAGTTGCAAGAATGTGAGGCTGGAGCTGCGATTCGGACACCAACTGGCAAGGGACAGAATCTCATTCTAACAAACCCCAAGGGACTCTTAAATCATCATGATGGCTTTTCTCTGCACAATTCCGAGGCTTCGGATTATGTGCCAAGGAAAGGCATTATCGTCCAGGATGGGGGCATCTTTTAGGCAGATGGAGATTTTGGCAGATGGAGATTTTGGCCGGAATGGCACTTGGCTGGCAAGGGTCTTGCAGCAATGAGTCCTGGCAGCGAAGATGGATAATGTGTGACAGGATCCGCTCATGGCCCGATTTCGGGGAGGACAGCGGCTTTCCTCTGAGGACTGTCTCTTTTTCTTCCTGTATGCCATGTGCTCTTAAAACTATGAGACATACCAGACCCAGAAAAATGCTAAAAATGTCACCTTTTCCACAAAGGGGACTCAGAAATTAAAATGAGTGACACGGAGTGTTTTTATTTCCATTCAGCAGTGGATCAACTGGATTTGTTTATTTGTTTGTTTTTGCCCTTAATAAAAAGTCAGACTTCAAGATTTCATGGAGGTCCCTTCATTTTTAGAACCATCTCTCCACTCTTAGATTTGATCAGTATTAAGTGGCCAAAGATTTAATTAGGATCAATATTTGTGACAAGCTCCTTTTCTCTCTCCCAACCCCAAGTTGCCACTGGAAAGCAGTTCTGACTCTGACTTTGCAGTTCAGGCCAAAAGGTCCCACACAGACAAATCCTTTGAATAGATTAAGGGGTTATTTGTTGCTCTGAGTTGCTGTGTTTCGTATAAAACAAGCGTGAATTGTCCTGACCCATGTGGAGAGTCAGGAATGGAATGTCATGTCACCCCTTAGGGTGACAAGAGTTGGGTTTCCTTGTAATGAAGATTGCCCGTCTGTGACCAAATGCCAGTCTGCAAGATGTAACCTTCCTAGAGAAGGGACTGCTTGTTCCTTTGGCATGAATAAAGCCCATGCTCTGTCTGTGTGGCATCGGGTGCCAATTTCCAGCAGCAGTGAGGGGACTCGGGCAGGACAGTATCCAAGACACCAGGCCAGTGTTGCGTGCCCAGTCTGTGAGCAGAATGGCTTTAAACACGGGGAGGATCCGAGTACAATGGAATGAGGGGCCAGGGATCCCCCCCCTCCCCACGTAAAGCAAAACAAGCCCCTGTCACTCTGTGAACTTGACCCTTTGGTGCAGAACCTTTTTTCCACTCTATCCTGTTCATTTATTTGTTTATTGCAAGTAGTTGAAGGACAATAAACATCTCAGTGGAATTTATTCTGATTATGGTCTTGAATTCCTGGTAGAAAACACAGAATTACAGCTTCAGCAAACCCCTGCTGGGAATAAGTATTCACTATCTTTATTCAAGGTACCATAAGACACCAGGTCCTGGCATGCAAACATGAACACAGGAGGTCGCCCCCGACATTCGATGCCTAAAGCGGCAGGAAAAACAGTTCTGTTCTTCTCCGACTGAGTATAAACACAACGACAATGGGGACTCAAATGTACGCTCACCGCCTCCCACCCCCAACATGTGAAATGGCTAAGGAAACAAACACATTCTGAGCATGGAGCGTATTATCTTAGAAATAGGATACTCATGGATAATGTAAACACAGAGCCGAACTGTAGCAGAATGACGAAGCAAATCTTCGCTGCACTTACCAGCCTTCTCCCCAGGGATGCTTGCAGAAGGAAGCCTGAGATTTATTCTTTGCTGATCATATTAGATCTTTAACCCTGACTGCTATTAATTTTTAACACACCAATCAGAAGTGGTCAAGTGATCTTCATCTAAGTGGTTTTTATTTTTTTTTTAATGCTTTAGAATTTTATACTCTTGGCTAGAATTCACTGCTCTAAAGCCACATAGGGCTCGGTTTAATATTTATAATTTGTCCACCTTATTACATACAGCTTAAAATGCTTTCCTCCTTTTTTTCCTTTGCTCTATTTTCTTCGGTTTAACCCAAATTGATTCATTAAATTAAATCAAAGCAAATTCAAAGCACCTGGCAATGAAAAAAATGTATTCAGAGCAGTTGGCAAGCAGTAATGTCTACGACAGTGATGGTATGTCAGTGATAATGACATTTCTATGGCAAAAGCTTTAAGTGTCCATGAGCTGCCACAAACCGGTCTTCAGATTTGAGGCGGTAATGACGACCGTGATGCTTCCATGGACATTTACTGAGTGTTTACTAGGAGCCAAAAGCGTGCTAATAATAGGCTTTGTTTCTGTCGTTATCTCACTTAATTGCTTTGGTTCAGGAATAAGGCAGGTACTCCTCTTGGCCATATAGTATCACACAGGAGGGGACCGAGGCCAGACAGCTTGGGGACCTGATCTAAACTGCCCAGGTTGTAAATGACTGGGCCAAGCAGTCGATGCCGGGGCCTGACCTCAACCACCAACTCCTTACGTGTTTACCAGACCCTATAGTTTATAAAAACGCCTCCTTCTCTTACTATGCGCTTCCAAAGGATGATGTTTGGCATTTTGTAAGCAAATATTGGTGCACAGGCACCACGTAAGTATTTACTATTCAAATCATCCCAGAAAGGCAATCGTTCCAATGCGCCAGGCTTCGTCTGTGAAGGACGGTGGATAACGACACGACCCCACGCCGGGTCCCCCTGCAGCGGCGTGTCGACGCGCCAAGGTCCGTGCCAGCACACATGGTCGGAAATCAAAGCCGGACCTCAACCAGAGCCCCCGAAAACAACACGTGCGCATGGACAACGTTTGGCGCATCCTCACGGCAGCTGCATCCGAGGGAGCGAGCGAGCGGCGCGGCGAGGCGGGGCGAAGCTGCAGCCCCGCACCGGGAAGTTAGTCTGGCAGGGTAGAGAGGACACTGGGACCCGTCTCAGGGCTGTCATCCCTCTGGGGGCACGAATGTGAGCCCGTGAGGATGACGCCTCCACAGCCCTGCAGGGGAAGACTTACCAGCCACCGCCACAGACCTCCATCGCCCCGCCAATGTGGCCGTGGGGTGACTGCAATTCCCAGTATTAGGACAAAATACCTTGAATACACAGACATATATCTTTATCGTTTTTGTCCTTTTTCTTTCTCTTCCTCCCTCCCTTCCCTTTATTTTCTTACAAGGCATAGTGCAAACAATCCCAGACTTTGGAGCCAGCCAGCTCTCTCTTCATCTCAAGCTCCGACACTTACAAGCTATTTACTTTCCTCCTTTGAGCCTCAATTTTCTTATTTTCAAAACATGGAATTAATCAACCACCTCTCTAAGCCGATCAGAGAATAAAACAAGACAGGGCCTAGTGTAGTAATTGTGCTGCTTCTGCTTTTCCTAGAAAAGCTCTTACTGACGAGAAATCTAAAGTAAATAGCAAACCTATGTCTTGCAAATGAGGACCATTTAGTTAAACACTCACTGAGTGTCAGACTCTGGAGTTACAGAGGACCTGGCAGCCAAATGAGAGGGACACAGAGGCACCGAGTAGCTAGATTGTCTCCCCAGCGAGTCAAGTGCACGGGAGCCCAGAGGATAGGGCCGAACCCCACCTGAGGGGTCAGGGATGCCTCCTTCAGTGTGACTCATGGAGGATGGATTAGAGCAGGCAGGAGAAAGGGAAGAGAATGAGGATCAGAGAGAAGAGGCGGCCCGGTGAAGGGGAACGGCATGAACAAACCCTCAGAGCTGTGAGACGGCGCGTTGTGTGCCGGGAACTCTGGCGGCTGAAGACTGAATATTATTGTCACATCCCCACATCACCATAAAGAAGCTACCCCCATAGCAAAATAATGCCAAAAGGTGATCATACAGTGCAAACAAACTGTAGGCAGCACTCAAAGCTATAGGAAATCAACAACTGATACCAAACATCACATCTACCTAAAATGTCCAGGCTAGGAGAAATATCTTAAATGCTAAATTCTAAGTTCAACATAGGGATCCTGGCAACCAGATTCAAAGAAAACGGACTCACTTGGCAGTTGTTGGGCAGTTTCTTGAACCAGGCCCCACATGATAAGTAAGTCATTTCATGTGTTATTTGTGCTTAATATATTTTTTTAAAGACTCGAATCAGATATTGAGCAATGCTAAGCATGCTTTGAAGCAAGAGGAAAGCCAACAGCTTCTGACTTTTTTTCTGTCACTTCTCCCTCACGCCAGGGCAAGTATGTTACAATCCAAGATGCATCGCAGTCGACTGAGTAACGTGAGAGTGAGGGAAATAGAGTAGCATTAGGGACAAGGGCATCGACGATGGTCCTGCGATGAAGGGCAAACGGAGAGGAGCAAGCGAATGAATAAGGGAGCCTCCCGTGCAGGATGCTTTACAGTTTACAAACATCGTTTATGTTTTTTTTTCTCAAAGAGTTAAAAGGAGATAGGGTAGAAAAGCGAGCGAGGAAAAGGTCAAAGCAGACAGAAACCCAGTGAAACATCTAGTGCTTCGTCCATCTCAAATTTAAAAATACTTAAATATGTGGTCATTGGAACAATCGGAATCTGAATAAGAATAAAAAGCAAGCAAAAATGCTTTTCTTATATGCTGTGTTGTTATAAATAACAGTAAAAGGCTAATTTTGTGTTATTTCTATAAACATTTCTGTAAACAGAAGGTTTTTAAATTTGCGAATGGAAGGTTTTAAGGATGGTGTATTTCTCTCTCATTGTGTGGCCCATAGACCACTGACCTAATTTATCCCCATGATAAATTTGAGGGAGAACCAAAATTTTAGCCATACTCTCTGCCATCTTCTTTCTTCTCATAAACCAAAGTTGACCAAAAAAAAAAAAAAAAAAAATTGGCAACATACGTGTTATCATTTTTGCTGCATACTGATTCCGGGCTTGGACACATTCTGTGGTGAAACCTTGGCTGGTCATTCTATTTTATCTTTCTGCATCCCCAGACTTGACTTAAATCAGTCACACCAAGAAAAACATCACAAATCAAAGTAACGAAGGACAGCTATTCCACGGATGTAGGCTTATTGCTGGTCAGGTCATGCCTGCCGGGAAAGCCATGTTTTCATACCTTGACTACTATTAAATTCATAAAACTAGGGGACACCCCTTTAGGTCCTCAGGGCGGTGACTTTTATATGTGTTCTGTTGCAAGCAGTGCTAACCACATTCTTCTTCTGATGACTGAGTATTCATTCCATTGTCTTCTGCTATGGTATTGGACCAATGCTAGATTCCAAGAAGAATTTAAAGTCAACCTTCAAATTCCATGCCAAAGGAAGAAACATTTAATTCTAAGGCTGTTTCTGGAAATAAAGCTTCCTTTTGGCAATCTTGATTTATCTCGGGGTTTCTGACAGTCACAACCGGAGTAAAAAGGACATCAAAATAGTGTCATTAAATTTAAGAACAAGTGATTACATTAAAGGCTTATGTTATATCTAGAATTTTTTTAAAAGGAAGGCAGATGAGTAACATCTATCACTGCCTTTCCACAGCAAGAATGTTAAAATATTGAGAGCTTTTAAAAAAAATAAAACTAACCCCCGTTTTCAACTTTGAGCATGAAACTTAAGCACATGCATTATTGATTTATTTTTTAGAAGACTGCGTGTATCCGTACCCCAGAGCTTCTTTCTTTCGTAGGTGGAAATTTCTTCTCCCGAGTAGTTGTTGAGTGTAGCGTGGCTCATGATGGTATCCTGGCTGCAAAGGGTACCGAGCATCCCTATAAAATCATCCTAAAAAAAATGTGCCGCCTGTCAGATGTGTACTAGACTTATTACTTTATGTAACTTTGTAAGTTACATAAAAGTCTAATCTCTATGCTGAAACTAATATAATAATGTATGTCAACTGTAATTTAAAATTTTTTTTTTTTAATGTACCGACCAACACAGTAGTTCCTCGTCCCTTGTTTCAGAGTCACTCAGGTTGGAGAGAAAGCCAGAGCCCGGGCCTCCACCTGGCAAGTTATCCGATTCACAGATAAGATCCTGATGTTAAAAGTTTGCTGTGCTGATCTCAGAAACAAGCACCTCAACAATATGCTTGGAAAAATCACGAAAGTCAAAATGCTCTTTGGTCTGTAAAAAAAAAAAAAAAAAAATTCAAGTGAAAGTGCAACAAAATGCAGAAACATGGATAATCCCACTCTAAGCCACTCGTCTTTGAGTGTATTTGGGTCAGGGTCACGGAGCCTGCGGGCTGGCACTGGGTCATTTGAACGAAAAGGTTCCGGGCTTTGCAAGCAAGTCAACATCAAGCCATGGCTCAACGTGAAGCCCTTAGAGGCAGAGACTAACCACCAGGAAACTGGCCCGTGCTCGCGAGAAGGTGGCCTGGCCAAACGAGCAGCCAGAACCACAGCTTCTGCTGCCACCGTGGGACACGCCATCTAATACTCGGGCGTCACTCCCCCGGAATGGTCCTGTATTCTTTCCGGGAGCTTACGTAACTCAAGCTTCTGCGGGCGATGAGTTTTATTCTGCATCATTCCTTCATTTAAAGTGAAGATTTGTTTTTTTGGACGTGCAGAGTGGACCCCGAGGCAGTACAAACACAAGGATGACGGAAGAGGGAGCACTAGGAACTTCAAAATTACAGAAACCATGGTTTTTCCTTTGCATAATAGGGCTTTGTCTGTTTTTTAAAACCAGCTCTTTCTACAGCTGCCTGTAGGACCAGATGTTCTCTGGCTGCGCGGTTTGGGCAGAGAAAGCCCTCGGAGGCCCCAAGCTCACGTTGTTTCCAGAACGCCCTTTCCATGCTGTTTACATAATAATCCCTTATTCTCACCACTGCAGAACTTGGAAGTCTGTGTCATCCTCTAAGGGTCGGAAAAAATGGACATGAGCAAGCTAGAAAGGGAATGGAAATAAGGTAAAGAGCAGGTAAACCCAAAATATGAAAGGAAATGACCTGGGAAGAAGTTGGAAAACAAAGTAGAGGGAATGTTTATGCTTCGTGAAGATAATGGGCCAAGACGTTTTTAAAAACACACAAACACAGACCCCATTCAAACCCTAACTATTTGTGTATTTTGTTTCCGTTATGCAAAACATTAGGTTTAATGGGCTTCCCCCCACGCCCATCAAAACAACTTATTTTCATCTTACAGATGCAAACAAAAAAGGGAGAATAGGACCATAATGGATCCAGATCTTAGCTCTCTATCTCTACTGCTATGTCGAGCCACGTGAAGTTGCCAATGTTCATCTGCTTTTTATCTATAGAAATGGCAATTTCATATGGTCCAATGTCACATCCTCGCCAATGAGACGACAAGTTTGGGTAGAGAGTGTGCGGAGTGGTCACATATGCCACAACCTGATCTTAAGCAGTTTGCTTGTTGCCATGATTAACTTCTTTCTGGTAAGCATCGTAATGAAGGTGTGGTCTGGGCCTCTGGGCCAGATCTGGCTTGTTTTTGTATGGTCTACGAGCTAAGAGTGGTTTTTATATTTATAAAGAGTTGTAGGAAAAAAAAAGAAAGAATATGCAACCGAGACCACATGTGGCCTGCAAAGCCTAAAATAGATATGGTCTAATCCCCTAAAGTCTGTGACCAGAAGAGTCCCCAAGAGGTCCCAGTACCCACATTGCTTTTTCTTCTCTCGTTTTGTCTTAGTTTTTGCTCTCATCATGATAACCACAAGCTAGGATCTGCGGAGAACTAACCACGCGTCAGGCACCATTCTAAAAAACTTACGTGTTAATGCATTTAATTCGAACAGAACACTGTA
Organism: Rousettus aegyptiacus; assembly: GCF_014176215.1. NCBI lineage: Eukaryota > Metazoa > Chordata > Mammalia > Chiroptera > Pteropodidae > Rousettus > Rousettus aegyptiacus. The sequence continues at coordinate 106,767,589 of NW_023416309.1, forward strand.
AGTAGGTATCATTTTTACCCCCTTTTACACAACTGGGAAGAGCTGGAACTGGGGTTCGAACCCAGGGACCTGACTTTGTTGTATGATGTAATATGATTTCCTTCTGGTGCGATTTCAGATTTTTGTCACCCATCATTCTGACAAACTACATACTAGTGGGAACTGAGAAAGGGAGAGAAATTAGTTCTCTAAGCAAATGAAATATTTTTATTGATTTGAATTTCAATTGCTATGCTGAAGTATTATCCTGAATGTTTGATTCAGCAGCTGAACAAATATTTATTAGGTGGTAATTGTGTCTTAGGTATTTGGGGAGCTTTAGGTTGTCCTAATCCTTTATTGGATAAAAAGCAAAGAGAAAACGTAAAGCGAAACACGAGAAATCAAGAGCCCAGCAGAGTAATTATCTTAGGTAAGCTGTGACTCCCAGAGTGGGGTTGGTTGTCTTCTCATTAGACAGTCTAGTAATTAATGGTTTGTTTAATACATTTAGGTAGTATTAATTCATATTTAGTTTACTTCTGTGTATGGTTTCCAAAAAGAATGAAAGACTAAGCACAACACTCATTCAAAGAAGTACTGGAGGAAATCGGAATGAATTGAACATGGATAGTCAGGAGACCTCTTAACAGACCTTGTGCTGGAGCCATCGCCAGCCTTGGACTTAGCCATTGTGAGACTTAGATGGAAGGAGAGGCTGAGCTATATTTGGAGCATAATCAAAATGTTATATTTTCTTCTAATATTTTTATTTTGTGTGTGTGTGTGTGTGTGTGTGTGTGTGTGTGTGTGTGTGTGGCTTTGCAATAAATCTGGGGTCTTTATTTCTGAAAAATGTGAAGTCGAGGCCTATATGTACTTTCCCAACAATTTTTGAAATGGAACTCTTCTAGACAATTTTTCTATTTATTAACCATTCTATCTCTCCCTACCCCCATCCCAATAAAATACAGACTTTACCTGAAAAGCCTATTACTACTTGGATGTGTTTTTATTATATTTAGGCTGCTTTAGTGTCACTGAAGGTTTTAAGTCTGTAGCTTGATATTTTAATCAGTTCGGAAGAATTCTCTGCTTGTTTTTCTTCAAGCACTGCTTCTGCCCCCATTCAGTTTCATCTTATTTTCTGGGAATTTTAATTATATGTGTATGTTAAACCATTTGAGTACCTCACATGTATCTCTTGTGCTTTGTTTCATATTTCCCTTTTTTTTTTTTCCCCCTTTTGTGCTTTAGTCTGGCTATTTTCTGACAACTTGTCTATGAGTTCTCTAATTCTGTTTTCTGCTGTTTCTAATCTGTTAAGACCATGTAATGAGTCATTAATTTTGGATATTATATCTCAATAAAATAGTCATTTGACCTTAGTAATAGATCCCAATTCTCTGCACAATTCTCTGTCTTGCTGATCTATTCTTCATTTTCTTTAACAATTCAAGATGGACATTAAGGTCCTTGTTTGCTCTCTTCAGTATCTAAATCTCCTGAGATTCCAGTTCTCTTGTCGGCTCTGTCTCTTGGTTTACAGTCAAATGATTCTATTTCTGTCATTGACTGGATGATAAATTATAGGGATTCTGGAAGATGCTTTCCTTCAGAGAGGGTTAAATTTTCTTTTGGCAGCAGATAGAGAACCAGCAGTTCACTTTGATCATAACTTTGTAAAGGCTTGTCTACTTAAGCCTTGCCTTTCTGGTTTTCAGCAGCAAGCTCCAAGGTGTTTCCAGAGACCTCTACTTGGCAGGTTTTTTAAGGATAGGTAGCTGCTGGCATCTATCAGCACGTTAGTCCCCCTCTGGTGCTTTCTTGAAGTTTCAGCTTATCCACAGGCATTTTCCACATACACCAACTATTTCAGGTGTATCTGTGTGCTGAATTAGGGGCTCACACTTTGTGGTTCTCTTCTCTCCAGGATTAATTCCCAGCACTACCGAAGCTATGAACTCTGAGCTGTGTCTCTTAAATTCAGTATGACTATTACTTTCTGCTTAGGCTCTGTTTCCAGAATTGGAAAGTATTGGAAATCTCCTGAAGAAGAGAAGCTCGGTAAATATGGAGCTTGCCTAGTGTGTGTTCCTTCTTTGAAGGGTCATATCCTGTCCAGTTTTTGTATGCTTTGGTTATTGGCTACTGCCCTCAAGTTTTATAATTATTATTATTATCAGAAGGGTTACTCTGACATAAAACTATTTTGTCATGACTGGAGCTGGCACATGCTTATACAGATTTAAGTTGTACATTGCATTCAGAAGAGTAAGACAGGACTTTAAAATTTGACATGATAAATTATTTAGTGACTCAAATAAATAAGGGAAATCGCAACATTTTGTGTTGGAATAAGCTTCAGATTCCAGAGGTGATGCCATTTTTGAATGTGTACGAAAGGCTGGAAGGCACATGACTTGTGGACTTCTGGTTTCTTTGGCAAGAAGGAGCATGGTGGGGCAGCAAACTGTCCCTAGTGTAGGGACTCTGTATTTGTAAGACATGATGTTGACACATAAAAGCTGCCTTCAAATCTGACGGCATTACACTTTTGCAATCCTCATCCTGTTGGAATGTATTTCCAGCCAGCACTTGCCAAGAAGCTTGGGTCAGATTCTCAGGAGACGGAGACATTTGATGCCACCCAGGTGGCTGGAAGTGGAAAGCAAATAGTTCTCTATTTGTGCAGGGTCACTGAAGAGTAAACTTCTAGAAGCATTCTGGAATTGGAAGTCCATAACATTTTAAAAATCAGACTGAAAGAAGGTACGCTTTGAAAAATTAGCTTGGCAAATGAAAGGGGAACATACAGAAAGGTGTTCTTTTGTGTAAATTCCAGAAATGTAATGCATAGCTGGGGAAAGAACAGTGTTTTATGGATGACCTTAAACGACATCTTAATGGCAGTTTGAGAGCTATTTGTTGTTTTTGTTAAACCGTTCTCGGTTTTGAAAACTCGGCGAATTTGTTTCACGTACTTTCTGGGAAAGTTGGAGACATTCACAAAGTTCTAAAGAAAGTCACAAACAAAGCTTTTTTTTGTTGGTGTAAATAACAGGATGGAGTAGGAAGCTTTTTTTTTTTTTTTTTTTTCCTTTTTCAATTCTTTCTTCGCTAGGTAAGAATAGCTACTGGCAAAAGAGGCAGGAAGTAAAATAAGGCTCTAAGCCCTGAGACTTTCTGCACTGATGTTGTATGTAGGTGTAATTGACTTTCTAAGACTTAACATTAAGGTTAAATAGTTCTTCCCAGCATGAACCAAAAGTGAGTGCCCAGTGTCATTAATTAAAATCCTGTCGTGTTTAGAAGTTGTAACATATAGGGAGTATCTTTTACTCTAACCCAGATAGTATTCATATTCTGCATCCATATCTTGGGATAGGGAGCTTGAGTTAAAATAAAACATTCAATATGCTGTTTCTGCATTTTGGAAACCCACCCTCTCAGCTTATCGTCTTCAGAACTCTTTCTCTGCTCTAGGAATCCCCTTGGCTTTGCTCGACATGGTGTCAGCAAAGAGAATCTTAGTGCCATGCTTATTCCTTCTCCAAATTAATTCCCATCTCTTCATTCATATACTTACATTTGTTTGTCGCCAGGGAGCAAAGAGTTACTCGCTCATGGCCTACAGTATGTGCTGTTGAGATAGATGGAAGCAAGATTTTGTGAAGAAACAAAAGTAGGAAGCCAGGCAAATAGTCCGACCTGGTCATTGATCCCAAAGAACAAGGATGAGAAGGGAAAGGCAGTAATGAGATTAAAAAAAAAATGTTCAAAGTTGAAAGTGGAAGGCAGAACTTTGAGGAATTCTCTGGGCTGTAATAACACTTTATAGATTTTATAAATTGCCAGGAGCCTTGAATACAGGCAGGAAGCTCTTAAGGGCTCTTGTTTGGCTCAAGGGGGAAGGTTAGAACGTGATGACAAGGTCAGTTCATGTCCAATTTTTACTGCTGGTTTATTGTAGAGACAGGATTTGCTGGGGAATATATTTTTTCCTTCATGGGAATATCAGGCAATTTCTTGAGCCTCGGGTTACAGTCTAATGATTTCAAACTGTTTTTGCTCAGACATCAAATGATTTTAGTTTGCCATCCTTGAAACTTACAGTTTACTGTTTACATCACAGTGGGATTGCGCTTTTCAAAATATATGCCTTAGAAGAAAACATAGGAAAGAAACTCAAGGACCTTGGACTTAAAGAGGATTTTATAAATTTGACCTCAAAGGCAAGGAAAGTAAAGACAAAAATAAATGAATGGGACTACATCAAACTAAAAAGCTTCACCTCAGCAAAAGAAATCATCAACAAGGTAAAGAGACAATCATCTGAATGGGAAAATATATTTGCAAGCAACGCCTCTGATAAGGGCCTAATATCCAAAATATACAAAGAATTCATACAACTCAATAACAACAAAAAAACAAATGATCTAATCAAAAAATGGGCAGAGGACCAGAACAGACACTTCTACCTAGAGGACATACAGATGGCCAACAAATATATGAAAAGATGCTCAACATCGCTAGCTATTAGGGAAAGGCAAATCAAAACCACAATGGGATACCATCTCAAACCTGTTAGAATGGCTATAATCAATAGGACAAGTAATAACAAATGCTGGAGAGGATGTGGAGAAAAAGGACCCCTCATACACTGCTGGTGGGACTGCGAATTGGTACAGCCACTATGGAAAACAGTATGGAGGTTCCTCAAAAAAACCTAAGAATTGATCTACCTACCATATGATCCAGCAATCCTTCTACTGGGTATTTACCCCAGTAGATATCCTTCTACTGGGTACTTGAAAACTCATATCCGAAAATATATTTGCACACCAATGTTCATAGCAGAATTTGTCACAGTGGCCAGAACATGGAAGCAACTGAAGTGTCCTTCGACAGATGACTGGCTAAAGAAGCTGTGGTGTATATATACAATGGAATATTACTCAGCCATAAGAAGGGATGAAATACAGCCATTTATGACAACATAGGTGGACCTCGAGATAATCATGCTAAGTGAAATAAGCCAGACAGAAAAAGTTGAAAATTACATGTTATCACTTATATGTGGGATATAAACCTAAAAGCAACAAATGAACAGGACAAATAAACAGAGACTCATGGTCATGGACAATAGACTAGTGGTTACCAGAAGGTGAGGGAAGGGCAGAGGTAGACGGGGTAAAGAGGATCAAGCATGTGGTGACGGAAAGAAGTCTAACTATGGGAGGTGAACACACAGTGTAAACATACAGATGCCTTACTGTTAAAGTGTACTGCTGAAACTTCCTGGATTTCGTTAACCAATGTCACCATAAAAACAATAATAATAATAAATCTTAAAAAAACAAACAAACCAAAAAACATTTGCTGGCAAGCCGCTTCAGAGCTCAAACTCATAAGGACTCTCCATCCCAGGATGAGTACCAAAGTGCTTACGACGCCTGCCGCGCCTCACGCAGTTTCCCTGCCCTTACCTGCTGCGTCTCTTTCCACCACTCCCTGGATTTCAGCCTCGTCGGCTGGCTTTCTGCTGCTTGCACTTGGCAGGCATGCTTCTGTGACAGCACCCTTCCTCCGTTCTTGTTCCTTCTACTTGGAAGGTTCTTCCATGTGGTTAACTTGCTCGCCTTCGAGCCTTGGCCCAGATCACGCTTGCGGGGTCCACTCTCACCGCTGCGTGTGAGAGAGCACTTGACTCTTTATCTGTCCTTCATTCCCGATGCCCCTCACTCTGCTTTTCTTTCCTCCCCTTCATTCGTATCACCGTCGAAGCTGTCCTTTAGTGATTAGGCTTATTGTTAATTGACTGTCAATTTTTAATGGACGAAATGATTCAAAAATGGCAGCAACAAGTATCGTTTGTTCCATTGGACGCAATACTTTCAGGCAATGGGATAACTTCTTTGGAAGTTTATATCTTTTTTAATATTTACAAGAGGGTTCTCGGGGGTCTGAATTATATTACACAACAGATGAACAAGAAAGGTGGTTTCTTAGTGGCAAGAATCCACTTCTAGTGAAAAACAGAAACTTACCATGGGCACTTAGAGATAATACTATGATAATTGCTTTTAAAAGTTGTGAGGTCAGCATAGTCCATCCTCTGCAGTCATATAGGGCAATAGTGTGCTTGTCTGAACAGCAGGGCTCTGGGACCAACCTGCCTGCGTTGGAGGCCTGGCTCTGTTTTTATAAACCGTGTGTAACGGATGCTGGTGGTACCTGCCTTAAGCTCCTCTGCGCTGGTGCATCTCATGCCACCGTGAGCTTCGTTGGCTACTGGCTCACAGCTACTCTCTTCTCTTGGGAATTGCCTTCGGCCAAATGGGAACCACCTCGCCACCTCCCGGACAGCCAAGTTCACTGACTCTCTCACGTGGGAGACAACAGACCGGCACACTGGCCTCAAACGGCACCAGGTCTGGGGAGCGATTCCACCACCAGAACTCACGAAAGAGGACGAAGCCGTTCTCCAGCTTAGGGCACAACTTGCTCAGTTTCCTCCCCTTCTCTATCCTTCTTACCTCGTTTCCTGTCAAGAGCTGAGCTAAGCTACTCCATGACGTTGCTGTTTCGACATTCGTTTTGCCTGGCCAAGCCGCAAGTGGGGGCCTTAAATTGACACTCGTCCTCTTATGCAAGCGCAGGCCCTAGACCAGCGGTCCACAACGTTTTTGGCATCAGGGACCAGTGCTCCTATGAGAATCGGATGCCTGATGACCTGAGGTGGAGCTGAGGTGGTGATGCTAGCGCTGGGGAGCGGCTGCAAATACAGGCGAAGCTTTGCTCCTTTGCCTGCTGCTCACTTCCTGCTGTGCGGCCTGGTTCCTAACAGGCCACAGACTGGTACTAGTTTGCAGCCTGGGGGTTGGGGACCCCTGCCCTAGATAATACCCACACAGTCACAAGCAAATGTAAGTTCTGACGTGACTTCTCCAACAGCCTCCCCTGCATCTCAGGGTCTTCCCTTGGTGTGCCCCTTAGATAAGACCGCTTTTGGGACATTACAACACCCTGCCCTCTTGGGTTAAATTCACCAGTCTGGCCTTAGACCAGGAACCCCAAGGCACTCCGCCCACTGACCGTAATAAAGGCATGAGCCCCAGGCTCCGTCACTCTCTTGGCACTCTGCCTTGACCTCCCGATGTGGCGCCTCGAGGCACACCCTGTACCTCCAGGACTTGCAAAGGATAAACTTCTCCATCTCAGTTTCTCTTGTCTGTGACCAAGATGCAGCTCACCATCTGGCACCCTGTGTCCCACTTAACAAACGTTAATTTAACAAAGTCCTAACAGCTGGTGTCATGAACGGGATGGCAGAGTTATGCTTGCAGCTGACCCGGGTGAACGCTTTTTTTGTTGGCTGCGCATGGCTGACCGACTGGATCGCCCAGGTGGGGAGTTCGAGCTGGGAGAAGGCCCTCTGCTCGCTGGCGTTCTCTGCCCTGATCTGGGCTGCAGCCAAATGCTGTCTCAGTCTCTCATCCCAAAGTGCCAAACTCTGAAAGAAACCACCAGAGTTTTTGTGAACCTCAGAGCATCGCTTGGCTGAGCTGTTTTGGGGTGCCCAGGCAGTGTCTCTGCCTGGTAATGTCCCACAGAGGGCGAGTCCCCCGGCAGGCATTACGCGTCAGGTGTATTTCCAGACTCTAAGCACTGACCCAGCTGCTGATGTTATGGGAACTGGTTAAAAATTTCTCAGGGTCCCATCTGGGATGTTAGTTAATGGCCGGGACATGTGAGTGACAGCCCTGTCCAAGTGTAAACTGCTGGGTAAGAGCGCCAGGCGGTGGCCTCGGGGGAGAGGAGGAGGACTCCCCTTCCCCAAACACTGTGGCACTGGGATTCCAAGTCCCAGCCAGTATGACAGGGGCACCCTCACTGGGGAAGTCACGGCTCTTCACGAAGGTCACTGCGGCCCCCACTGCTGTCACACCCTGTCCTCTGAGATATGTCGGTCATACCCCTGCCACGTGGTGGCATTTGATCTAATGGCCTGGTATGAAAAGCCCGAGTACCAAGTGTTGGTGCCGCCTAAAACATCTGAGGAAGTTAGTAAGCGCCTTTTGTTAGCTTTGTTGATGAGAGTTAACTCAGTATGACTCATATACCTGTATGTATAATTTGCCACCAATTAGGCTTATCATTTCTATGTTCTCTACTAAAAAAAAAAAATAATAAGTATCTTGACTTACTCCTACTTGTATCTGGTCCTTCCTTCTCTTCCCCCTTGCCGGCATCCTGAGCTAAGTTCTGCAAACTTATCAATAAGCTAGTTAAGGTAAGGGGTATTCCTGATGATTTAAACAAAAATAAAGCATGCTAAGTTACTGGTTTATTCTTACTGCTTGCAAGATTTTGCTTCCTCCAGCACTATTTTTCTCTTCTAGTCCAATTCTTTTTCCAGGAATGTTTCAAGGAAGCGTTTGGCAAATTTTGAGATGTCTGAGATGCTTGAGAATCTTTATTTTGGCATCACATTTTAAAGGATGGATTCGCCAGTATAAGATTCTACCTTCCGAGTTCTTTCCGTTCAATGCAATGAAAACGTCACCGCAATCTTATTTTGCGTCCGGTGTTCCTATCGGAAAGAACCCGAACCATCTTATTTCGTGGTCGCTCTGCTCTTGCTCTCATCATGCTTTAAATTTTTCTTTTTGTCTTTGATGCTCCGGAATTTCGCGGCAATGTGTGTAAATGCGAGTTCCTTTTCCACATCTCTCTTGTTCAGTACTTTATGCATTTTGATTGTGAATCTTCTATCTTCTTTGATTCTAGAAAATTTCAGTATACTTCAAATATTTTCCCTCCCCCCCCCCCATTTATTTTTTCCTTCTCATGGGAGACCCTGCTATAAATCTCTTCCGTTTTAGTTTATTTATTTTTATAGGTTTTTTCTTTCCTGGGGCTTAGTGGGGGAGTTCCTTGACTCGACTGGCCTCTTTTCACCTGAATCCACTCTGGAGGTCTGGACACTGGAAGTCCGAGGTTGGGGTGCCATATGACTGGGCTCTGGGGACAATCCTCTTCCTGGCTTTTAAGAAAGCCTCCTTTTCTCTGTGCGCTCACACGGCCTTTCCTTGGTGCCTGCTTATCTTTTAAAAATCACACTATATCAACTCTGTTAACTGCTCCGAACAGTGGTATACATCTGCCCAGTGTCGTTATTTTGAAATATGACATATTTTGTAGCGTGCTGGTTTTATTCTTAAAGAACACAGCTTCATTTGTCCTTGAGATTACTGTGGGTTTGTAACAGTAAAACGATATCGTCGTCAGCAGGAATAATGCTTATCTTTGTATTCGCCAGGGCGGAGTTCATGCTTTACAAATTGCAACATCTGTGAGACATCTGTGAATCCCAGGAAACATGAAGGATTTGATATTAAACCGTATACAAGTGTGGCTCTGTCACTTAGCCTTTTGATCATAGGGAAAACTTGTTGAGTTGTGCCTCAGTTTGCTCATTGTTAAAGGAGAAATATTTACTCTTGCTTACTGAGCAACGTTGGTAATCAATATATGGATGCTCTTTAAAAGCATAAAACATTTTACGTATCATTTGACAGAAGTAGCGATCATATTCCCTGTGTCAAGAGAAATAAAAGACAGTATTCTAGCTGCGTTTAATCCCTTCACCCTTTAAAAGATTTTTGTCCCTCTCCAAGTTCAAACACAGAGGCTACACTACCCCTTGTTAATGTTTTGGTTTAATGAGCTAAGTTCTGGGAAGCAAGCCCATAGCCTATTACATCCTACTGCATTATTTTAGCTTTCTCAGTATTCCTTCAAAGTTTTAGAAGTGAAGCAAAATATATTTTTAGATAGGAAATTTAAATGGAATATCTTTATAAAACAAAACTGTTTCTTCACTAGCGTTGAGCTCACAGAATCTTGGCTCTCAGCAACTTCTGAAGAACGAGCATGGGAATGTGAGAAGAGAGGCAGCAGATGGCCACCGTAGATCAAACACACACTGTGGATGTTCCAGACATTTCACATCCACATTTTAAAAATTGTGGTAAAATACCCACAACATAAACTTTGCCATCTTCACCATTTTTAAGCATATGGCTCGGTAAGATTAAGCTCATCGCATTGTTGGGCGATCGTCACCACCATCCAGCCACACAACTGTTTCCGTCTTGCAAAACGAAAACTCGGCACCCACTAAACACTAGCTCCCCACCCCACCTCTTCCCTCACGAAGTCGAGGGCATCTGGGATCCCAGGCTACCTGAGACTGGCTTCTTTCTAGCTTTGTGATTGTGAGTAAATCCCACCAGGCCATCCAGCCCTGGTTTCCTCTCATATCCTGCTCACCTGCCAGGTTGCTATGCTACTCAAATACGGAGGTCAGCAGGGGCTCTTGTGAATGCTAATATTCCGTATACAGAGTGTCCTAGAAGCAGGAAGCCTTACCTAGCTATGCGCAGCGTCTGAAACGGACTAAAAGAAGGGTCTGTCTAATACAATTTAAACTTCACCATCAAAGAGGTCACACAGCTTGCTAAGTGTCTGGTCTATACCTGCTGGTACAGAGATTTCAGACACTGACTGAATGACTGATTGTTTTTTTTTTTCAGAATAGTAAACCAATGTTTGGAGAAGATTAGTAACTTTATCATACAAGATCATAAAACTAATAATTAGTGCAGCCAGCTCAGCCTAACATGAAGCCCATGTCTCCCCACCAACATTCTCCTGAGAACTTACCGAACGTACCTAGAAGCCAAGTCTTTCTCTTCGATTTCCTCACAATTTTGTCAAGAAGACAAATTATAGCTACTTAGTGCAAACCAAGGAAGAGAACAGAACAACATACCATCAAATGTTTCACTGCCTAGAGTTTTAAAAAAATAACAGTCCCCAAATAACAATGACCCCAAATGGAGTCATTTGCTCCCAAGACAGCAAAACCAAGGCTTAATTGCATTTTTAACCTCTCCCAGGAGTGTGACCTTTAAACACTCCATGTGACATTTCCTGATGAGCACTAGTGAGGTAATCCACAACAAAACCCCTTCCTATCCCCTCCCCCCTAAAAAAAGGTAACCCGGCCTGAAACTAACCTTTCTTTTCCTCTGCTAATGACTTCCTCATTAGCCCTCTTTCTGCCTGTAAGACCCTTCTGTTTGTACAGCATCTTGGACCACCTCTCCATTTGGGAGATGGGATGTGGCCCCATTCCTGAATCATTCAATAAAGCCCATTAGATCTTCAAATTTACTTCGTTGGATTTTTGCTTTTTAACACTCGTACCCACAACAGTGCCATCCGTGAGAATTTTAGGAAGAAAAATACATTCTGAGCCAGACAGAGCCGACACAGCCTTTTGACAGGTAGTTAGACATTCGAGCTTGACTTCGAAGAAAATGGGTGGGGAAAAGAAAAATATAATCTAGCTAAGGAGAATCCGAAGAACATAAGAACTGATAGTAAGAGTAAGAAATGTTTTCTTTGAGTCTACAACAGAGGTAAAGTGGAATATAAGATTCTTATGCTAATGAAGTTTTTATCCAGGTTAGGAACAAAAAAATAGGTCTTCAAGAAACCATTCAGAATCCTCTTACATCACTAAATTGATTTCTGTATGGACAAATGAATTCCATTACTTAGTTGTACCATGCTGAAAGAAGGGCAATTTTGGTCCTAAAACATCTTTCAAAACATAACTAATATAATAACTTACAGTCTCGAAATCCTCCCTAAAATAGGCGCCACATTTCCTCTTTCTGACCTCCATTCTTGGGCCATAGCCACTTGGGAGATGTTTTTTGAGCTTTAAATAAAGGAGGACTTTCACAATGTCTCTGATCACTGAACACTAAGAAGCCCAAAGAGGTTTGTTCTGCAGAAGAAAGAGGCGGTCAGCCCTTGAATATCATCTGGGGGCAAGGACCTGAGAGATGAGAGTGGGACCGGGTAAACTGTGATAGTGGTGGTGACAATACGAGTGAATAACTGAGCCTATATTAGATCTTCTTAATCGGTTTTTTGCATTCCTTCTTTTACTTGGATGTTTTCACAGTGCCCGTCAATCCAGAGAGTTCTGACTCTGTCGTCTGCTCAAACAAGTGTCTTCTCCAACAGCGTTTAATATTCATCACATTCATTTGAGACACCCCCAGGACCTTCGTTGGGTTATATTTGGGTTGCACAAGTTTAAAGGTGTCAATGAATGAGGGTTATGACTGAAAAAATCCCTCACTGCCTCATTTGGAAGACCATTTAACTGTCAAGGGTAGGTGGGTGGCAGTATGTACGGAGGATGCTATACCAGAAATATTGATCATATACGTTTTAAAACAAAGAGCAACAACAACTGATAAATGCTTTTTCTGAGGAATGCACCAATGGCCTTGGTCACATGACCTGAGGACACCAGTAAAGACCTAATTGTGTTACTTCCTTCAGCACCTTTTAATTTCATTCTCACATTCCCTGACTGTATGACACAATAGGCCGAATTTCCTCCTTCTCAAAACAAAAGCTTTCTTCAAGTTAATTTTAAAGTGAAATGAGATGATTGTTTTGTCCAACTGCCCTACTTAATCAAAATGACATAAATTTGGATTTGCAAACTTTCAAATAGCCAAACTGGCTGGAGATGTAGATTTACTTATCATTTTTATGCAGCACTGAGGAGCAAAATATGAACAGCCCATCCAGACTTCTGATGTTTCTAGCCAGTGTGAATTAGAGATTTTTTTGACAGCTGCAGGAGGGTCAACAACTTAATAAGAAACATCACAAATATTTAATCCATCCAGGATGACCCAAGCACTGAACTCCCACATCAACAGAGAGATGAACAAAATGTTTTCTGATTCAAGCAACATGAATCGAAGCAGATGCTAGCCTCTTCCTTTCAAAGCAGAAATTCAGGTCTCAGCGCCAAGGTGAGGCTACTCTTGGTTGTGTATCAGTTTGGTCAGGTTTTGGAGCTTAAGTAGTTCCTTTATTTCTTGCAAGGTGGAGACAATATTTAACCATAACTTCTAAATCTAATAGGACAGCCATAGAATCTTGTGCTTTCCATATTCTCCTCCTCCTAAGCAAGCACCTAATCATACTCTAAATCTCCAATGTAACTGGATTAAAATTTTAACAGAGAACATTCATTGTAGATCAAGTGAATGGTAGGTATTTTCCATTCAACAAAGCATCAGGTGGTATTAGCTTGAAGATATAGAAGAGAAAAACTAACTGAATAAGAAAGAATAAAGAAATGAGAAAATTAATAAACTGTGATCTTTTTCTTAGAATAATTGAAGTAAATATATTTTATGGGAGCCAGTAGATAACTTATTAAGTGAAAACTAAAGATAAATCTTTAAAAAAATCATATCTGGTATTATAATTATTTTACTTATCTGCTCCAAATACTTTGGTGATTTTTTTTAAATCCTAGGCTGTTAGTTCTCAAAAATATTTGCACAAGTAAAAAAAAATTACTTTCGAATTTATTTTTTAGAGTTTAGGTTGAGAATTATAAAATCGTATTTAATAAGACAGCATATAATAACATCCATGCTCTCGTTTGATATACTATGGTCAGTCAGGGCAGAGTGATGGTAGAAAGAGAAAAGTCTGCTAGAACTATGAGCTCCTCCTTTGCTCCTACGACTCACTGGACACGCATTATTTCTAGCATCTATTATATTTTATTGGAGTCATCCAACTTGCTTCCATCTCTACCATTCAGCTGAGGTTTTCATGGCACGTCTTATTCATCTTTGCATCCCCAGAATTTAGCATGTTAGTGGCCCAAGAAAGAGGAATTAAATCAATGAAGTAAATGTTCGAAACAATAAAGAAGTAGAGATAATGGTGTATGTGCATAGAAGCGTAGATAGAAAGAGCCAAGATTTTTACAGGATAAGAAACTCATAAAAATTCCTTGACATGTTATAGACTCTTAAAATCGTGTTGTGATTTTGCAAAAATCATCATAGTTAATATTTCTATACTATATGAAGACTAAGACTATACTTTGTATGATGTGGTTTATCACTCCTAGATTTGTTCAGAACCTTTGAAATTTAAGGCTTTGTGTTAATTCTGTCTTTCTGGACCTCCATTTTTTTTTTTATTTGGATACTGCAATAAAATCATTAAATATATAATTAAACTATTAAAATTAATAAATATTTTCAAGTACCTGTAATTATTTGGTAAAGTAATTAAAAATTAAGTAGATATTTTAAATAACTAAATACTAATAGAGAAGTTTATTTTCTGATAATGATATTTGACCTTATTTATCTCCATTTTAATACTACTTAACTTTGAACTCACTAATAAAGGTCATATAAATCTCTGCCAGGTAAAATTTGGCATTTAAGGAATTAAATAAAGGACCTCAACAGCAAATCCTGCTGAGAACAAAAAAGCGTGTGGATTTCTTGATTGATTGAAATTTATTTTTTGGAATGCTATATAATTGTAAACAACAGATCCGTTTCATTAAACAAATTCAAAAGAAAGGAACTAGTCAATAATTTTCACTTTATTTTATAGTTATTCAAGAGTTGCTAGAAAGGTTCATATGTTTATTATAAATGATGAAAGAAAAATATTTGACTCATGATTTCACAAACTCAGAAAATAATTGGCAGATGGCTAAAGATTATGTGTATATGTATGGGTGTGCATGGGTGTGTAATTTTTGTCTCCTCTATATCGACACCCGAGCTGGGGGTACATTCTTTCTTGTAGCATTAGGATGTTTCTATTTCATATTCTATATTCAAATTCCTCCTATGTTACTTAGATCCAGCCAAAGACAAATAATTGCAAATAAACACCATTACAAAGACCTTTATTCCCTAGATTCAGGATGTGTCTGTGAGTTACACCATGCCATGTCTAGAGTTCTTTCTCATGATTATATTAAAGACCTAAAATATCTGTTATCCTAATTGTGCAGGCAATGTGTATAAATGGAACACATATAATCTTAGTTAATTATACATTATTTTAAAGTACATCTCCTTTGGGGGATATTTGATTCATTTAATTGGCCTTCATTAGCAGTGTTTTTTTGGGGGGCAGCATGCTGTTGAAGGGGGGGAATAAATTAGTTGACAAAGAAGGAAATTCCTCTTTAACTTTTCTTTGCTTTTTCTTTTCTCTGTTCATATTTTTTTCTCACTACATGAATTAGTAAAGATTATATACATACATACATACATTTATATGTATATATATATACACACACACACGTAATATATAGATGTACCTTTTGCAAACCAAATGTCAACCTTCACTCAATATTCTTTGTTTTTTATGGCTCGTCTTCTTCTAGATTATTTTAGAATGTAAAATTTATTAAGAAAGAGACATTTTGCTATTGCTCACTCATTGGCTGCCTCTTCTCACATATTCCCTTCTTTCCTTAATGCCTCTTAAAATGTTCTCAATTAATATCATGCAGCATCTCAAGTACAACTGAAGATGCAGTGAGCAGCCCTTGACCTCTGAGCTCTCTGAATCTGGAACCAAGAAAACAAATGGAATCCTCAGATTCAGTTCTAAACATCAGAATGAGGAATTTATGGGCCCTCTCTTGGGTCACAGGCTCACTGCTCCTGACTCATTACTGTGGAGAGAGGGGTGAAGTGTATGACATGCTCATCTTGCTAGGATACAATCGACTTCCAAGGTTGCCACAGGGCAGATGGAATTCCTTGGAGAAAAAAAGGCGTGGTTAAAGGTTAAAGGGGACAGAGACGCTGAGAAGAGAAAAATTACAGCTATCTGCTATTATTCGTATTTGTCTCACTTAAGTTTTGAATATTATGGTACCAAAACTCTCTTCGCCATTGTAGAGAAAGAAAGACTAAAACTTTGCAACCTAAAACACAAATTGACAATATGCTTTGGGGGAGGAACCCAGAAACTTTTGAACCGTTTTGAATACTTAACTAAATAATGACACTTGATATTTTAGTATAAAATCTTGATGAAGCTAACACAATGCTTAGATCATATCCATGTGGGCACAGAGCATGTGTTAAGGTAAAAAAAATACTCACAATTTACCTCTAGCAGCTCTACTCTCAGAAATCAATTCCCCATTGATCGGGATCCACAGTCATGTCCTCAGGAATACCTATTAAAATTAATAAGAAAAACTATTAAAACGATCCATTGTCTAATTACACAGTAGTACAGATGACATTTATTATGCACTCAGACTGCTTTCATTCCAACCTATTTTTTCAATATCGTAATTGACATACTAACCAGTCACTGTATTTGATCAAAACACTAAGTCTGATATAAAGGATTTTTTTTTTTTTTGGGTACAAACAGCTCTCAAATCCTATGCATTGCCAGAGTGGTCAGTAAATTCCACACTCTTGGGTCTTTCTAGCTCATTTCTCTCTGATCCATACATCGCCATCGATACTACATTTAAATCTGTGCTTTTGTATTACTTCGGTCCTTGAAGCATGAAGGGTTCCAGTTACGGGGAATTCCCTGGGAATTTGGACTTCTGGAGCAGGAGGCAGAGAGAGTGGGCCATTGGGGATGCCAGAGCCAAAGAAACAGACAGGTAAAGACTGGTGATATGCCAGGTTCACATGCCCAGGTCAGGAAGTGATGTAGCTAAGCTGCTTTTCGGGGAAATCAAGGCTGGAACATTCCAGATACCCCAAACGGCCCTCGATAAATCAGACCTGACTTAGCTAAAAAGAAAGAGAATCAGGCCAGAGGAGAGAAGAATTAATGACAAAGCTTAATAACCTCAAACGGGAAGAATTCATCACTCACATAAACCTGATACTGTGCAGGACAGATGCGGCTTCATTTAATTAAGTACCAAATGAGATGGAAAGCTTGTGGGAAGACATATCGGGACTGGTGTATTAGCAATGCAATTTCAGTCCTAATACCTCCCTCCACCTCAGTCTTGTTTTATGCTCTCTGGTCACTAATATTCCCCAGCCACGTTGCATGAAAACACTGCTGGTCAAAATGGAGGATCTTGTGTGAGGTCAGCCTTTCCAAAACGTCATCTGTTACTTGGCCTTGGGCCTCTGGTACTGCAGTGTCTGCCCCTGCTAAGTGTGGAGCTCTTATCATTCCCACTTTTTCTTATAGTCCCCTCTGATTCACATCTTGGGTAAGTTTCTTTTTATCAATGTGTTCTTGGTAGCTTTCACTTTGTTTTTCAGAAAGTCTTCAGTTTCCGGTCCACCAATGGTCTCTCTCTCTTTTTTTCCTCATACTCATTATGCTTGGTTTCTCATCTTTTTCATAATCTCCAAGGATTTGGAATGAGAGAGAAGGATGTACTTATTACCTTGAAACAGAAGTCTTCCATTTCAGATCAAGATGGCAAATAAGGAAACCAAGCATCAGCCTCCTTCCAGTCTCCCTCCCCACTTGTACAAGACTCACCCATCTCCTAGTATATTTGAGAGAGAATGGGCATGTTGCTCTACACAAAGACTTTACTGAAGAGTTGGGGGTAATCAAGGAAAGTATTGTGAGGCTCTACTATCCTCCTATATGAGCAGAGCCTTGCGTGAGCATGGAAAGAGTTCAAGTCACCATAGGAGGGGGTGGTGAAATCCAGATTCACTTTGTGCTAAAGCCTCAAGAAGAAGCAAAAGGATAAAATGCATTTTATTTTATTTTTTAAAAAGTTAATTTATCTAAGTGCCCAAGTGATTTGTTTTTCTTCTAGCACATATTAAAGATAAATAGGTTCGGATCTGAGTCTATTTTTTTCTGACTTATAAAAGGCAGAGAATAAGTCACACTCCGTTCTAAATGACATGGCTACTGAGTTTCCCAGTTCGTGAGTTCAAAGCGAACAGCACTGTTAAGATTTTCTTTTGTGGGTCTCTGCTATTCATCCACAGTTTGTGAAATTTCAGGTACCCTTCTTGGTCTTGAATATGTTCACTTGGCAAATTACACCCATTGTAGAATATCCCTTGTTGAAGGAAGTGTTCAGTGTTTGGCTCAAAAATGTACAGACACTGGAAATTTGGACTTGGGAAGAGGAGAGGGAAAAGTCCCAGAGGAAAGCTTAAATAGAAAGTAGGGATGTAATAAAATATTTGGTGATTGTGGAGAGCATTGATCCTGTTATCACTGTTATTAAAGAGGGACTTGGGACTGAAATAAAGGAGTAATAACATACAGGAAGTTATTTGAAATCTTTGGGATGATTCTAAAGCAATCAGCAAAGTAGTTTTCAAAGACAGAGCAGATACAACCACTGTTCACTGAGGTCCTTTGGTCATTATATTGGGAACTGTCAATTAACCTAAGGACTCAATCACTAATATGATTTCATTATGCTTCTCTCCATCATATATGTATATATACATATATATATGTGTGTGTATATGTGTGTGTGTGCGTGCATGTGTGTGTGCATGTGTGTGTGTGTGTGTGTGTGTGTGTATACATAACTAGTAAATTTTCTAAGGTTTGGCTAGCTTATGGTTAGCAAAACTTTTTTTTTGTCTGAGATATTTTCTTTGGGTATGAAAGAAATATGTCATATGGAATTCAAATATTTAAAACACTTAAATTCAAGACAGATAATAATTGATGAGCATCAAGGAGAATATGGATAGCCTAAGAGTGATAAAAATAAATTTAAACAACAAAAAACCACAACAAAGAATAGCACAAGGAAATCTTGTGATTAATCTGATTTTTTCTGTGTATCATTGAGTGATCTTTCTCCTCTCATATTTTCACAGCTACCAAACTTCCAGATCCACTTTTCGTGACTTTCTTTTAAGGAGTTCCTTCCATGATGAGTCAGTCTTTTCCATTCCCTGAATGGCTCAAAGCAACCCCTTTTTCTAATCTTCGTGAAACCTTTCTTAAATTTATTACAACTCTTTCGAATTCTAAATTGCACACTTGCTAAAGAATTTGACTGCCCGCCATGGAAGCCAAATGGACCAGTCTATCCTCTTGGCACATCCAATAGGATGCTCCAGCTGGAGTCCTTGAACTCCGGGGAAGCGAAGTGAAGATGAAGGTACAGTGAGGACAGTCCTCATGGGGGCAGTGCTGGGAGTCTGGCTGCAGTGACAACGTCGAGAATTCAGTGGCTGTGGCCATTGCTGTTGGTACCAACGATCTTGCAGTTGGTACCAAAGATTTTGCAGAGCTTGTACTGTGACACTGAACCAGAATGTCCCTGAAGTACCATTTTGTATTTTTCTACTGCCTACCTTCTTCCGGTTCCTGACCACTTTCTAAGACTAGGTTTTTAACTTTTCCAGCATTTCTGTGAGTTCCCCAATATCTTTAGACTAAAGCTTTTTACAGCTGCCCAATTTGACTTCTATTATTTCAACAAAGACTGTTACATTTCTACAAAACAGTTAGTTATTCGAGGTTTTGGCTTGTGAGTGGGATCTTCTAGAGTTTCTGGTGGTGACACAAAGTTGTGTTTCTACTTATCCATGGGTCGTCACAGAGGTGAATTACCTTATTTCTACAGAAAGACGACACAGAGAAAGGATCAAATGTGTCCGCGTACTTTGCTCTCCAGTTTCTCCTGTGAACTACACTATATTGGTTAAAGGGCATTCAAGAGGGCAGAGGGGTACGTGTTCAGTTCCAACCAGGAACTCCAGAATTAAACACTCCTGTGTCTTTTTCTTCCCAATGAGTACATTTTCACATCATACGCTGTTATAAGGTCTTCACTCTAGGGTGAGAACTATGTTTTGCCTTGTTCAGTGTGTCTCTACTGAATACGCTTTTTTTTTTTTTAATGGTGTATGCCTGTCACTACCCACCCACAGCTCCTGCTGCTTACATAGCTATGATTTATATAAATGATTCTGTCCCTTGTTTCCAAGTGTCCCAAAGCTAACTGAAAACCAATGTCATGCTAGTGCAGGGGGATCAGTGGTCATAGGACAGGGGAAAGCAGATGTGTAGACTATTGTCGGGCTCTTAGGGTTCTCCTTAGCATCTCTGCACTTTGGAGCTATGGCAATGATTTGGGCAAAGATAATGCTCCAGACACATTGAGCGTGTAAGTTTTCCTGCTTTTGCTGCCTGAGCTGTGTGTGAGCTAAAGAAGGCATTCAAAGTTCTAGCAGGCTCTCCAGGGTCCCTTAGCTTTCGCATGTTGGTCAGGTTATCATGGCATTCATATGTTCGGAGATGGTCGTGAACCTGCAGTGAGTCTATTTTCTCGTTCGTTCTATGGCTTGCTGACTTATAGGATTTCTCCATTAAATTTCTAGTTGCCCTGAATTGAGTTCCCTGTTTCCAGCAGTAGAATTGTGGGTCTTCGCTTCCAGCTCTAACCTGAGTTCACCATTTCCTTTCACGGGTCAGGCTGCTGGTTCTGCTGCCTTAGTGTGTGTGGGAGAAGGAGTCGGGACATGTCTGGGAGAGGATGTTACATAGGCATCACTGTTCTGCCAGAGACAGGGGCACTTTTTCAGGAGGGAAATCTTCAGAATTTGTTATCTTCTTTTGGTCATTTTTCAGTACCTTGAAAGGGTTGTTTTCAACAATTTTGTCCAGTTTTATAGCTGTTTTCTACGATGGAGAAGTATCCGATTAGCCTGTGTTGCTTTACTAGAAGTAGTCTTACCATTGTTCTGTGAAAGAAGTTAAATGTATTTTTATGTGAGTTCAAGTCTCAGAAACCAGTGTTTGTGTCTTTTACAGAAAAAATAAAGTTTTTCTTAATAGAATGTCACCTTTATGGAGTTATTTCCCCACCTACTCACAAGGACTATTTTTTATTTCCCCTTTGTTTTGTGGAATGTTCCAGACCGATCTCTCTCTCTCTCCCAGAGGTTTTTTGCAGCTACAGCATTTTCAAGTATTCATTGGTGGTGAAATCTGGCTGGCCAGATAAGATCAATTCCTTTGAGATATAGCTGTGGCCGTTTTTAATGATGAACATTTATTCAGTTCTTTTTAAAAACCATTTGCAGAGATAGAATATCATTTTACACGTGCCGAAATTTTTACCCCTTCCTTTCCTCCTCTCACGTGTTTTCATGGTATTATTGTTGTTTTAGTTTTTTTGTTCCTTTACCATTGTCCAAATAGTCTGGTGGCAATTTTTTTTTATTGTAAACTATCTCAACTCCATTAATCAATATCAGATGATATGAATGATAAAAAATAACAAACAAGAAAACTATATTCAATAATTCAATCATTCTTAAAAAAAAAATCCTTGTACATATGAGCTAAAGACACAGTCATTATTAGGGGCACCTAAAATCTATTGAATAACTCAAAATTATCCTTTCTGTATCTGGTACTTAACTTAGAAAGAACAAATTTCTCAACCTGTGTTTCTCGATCTTTTAAAATCCCAGTTCCCTTTTCGTTCATTAGAACACACCTCGACTTATATTTTAATTCACAAATATAATTAGATGTTTTGAGAAAAAAAAATTGGGTTACCTTGATACTTGGTGGCATCAAGTCCTAGACACAACATGGTACATTGGGAAGGGCAGGGAATGACACTTGCTCAAGTGACCTGTGACCTTACTACTAACCCTACAGTTAGTGACCTATTATTGCAACCAAAAGGTAAGGGAACAATAACAGAATAAGACCTTATGAAATCCTTGTCCAGGAGCTTTTGGAGTATGCAATTAAGCAGCATGGTTTAATAAAAATAAAAACAAAAGCGATATTATTTTTGAAGCCCTGGTCATCGCAAGTCATTTGCATGGTGGTTTTGAATTGATTTATTTGTACTAATTTGCTCTTTATCACTAGTCTTAAGGATTCAGTAGCTTGACAGACCTTCCCTGATTCCTCTTATTCAAACTTCTCAAACATTCATCCTTCTAGAGCCCTGGCAAGTTTTTATTACTGCACAAAATGGCAGCAGGCCAGCTCACTCCCTACTCACTTCTCTAGCTCAAGGTCTGTTGGCATCAACTCTCAGTTCCCAGAGCTCATTTCCTCCTTCTCTGTGTCCTTTGCCAACATCTGCTTTCTGCCCCGCTGGGATTTCTTAAGGAAGCCAGGCTCTTCACCTTTCCAAACCACAGAACATAGTTACTTCATAACTTCCCATTTTGTCCAGGAGATAAGCAGATACAGCATCTCAGAAATCTGTATTTACAAAGAAAGAGCCATCTCCCTGTTTCTGTTGTTAAGCATCTCTGCTATTCAAAATCCCTCTTCTGAGAAAACAAAGGAGGGTCCATCTATCACGGAGCCCAGAGTTTACAACAAGCACAAACTGGATGTGTCATTGCTTAGACAGCTGAAGTGAAATGCCCAGCAGCTGTGGTTCACATTTTGCAACAAGTCCAATAAAATATATCGAATGGCCACAAACCATGGCTGTGTTCATTACATAAAAAGTGGTCAAATGACCTTATGTGTAGGGCTCTGGGAACATTTTTGGTCTGCCCTTACCCCATAACCCCTCTTTCAATATTTTAGGCAGTTGAAGTAATTATCTTATAGTTCATTGGTCTTGGTCTCTTCCAAATTGGAATGGGAACTAGATTAGTCAGTTTCATGACTCCCTACCATTTCCCCTGCATTTCATTTTTTCTCTTGATGGCTTGCCATATTCTTATTCATTTTTTATGACTTAAGTTTAAGGAAACCTACATTTGAAGTTTTCTTTGCTTCAAACTTTACCCACCCTACCACGAACAGCCAAGAGTCAAGTACCCTTACTCTGCTCCCACTTTGGTTCTATGTAATTGTCTGCAATGCATTGATCATGTTCTATTTTCATTTTAGGTAAACTGAAATGATCAGGGGGTTTTGGAACCAGACAGATGGAGTTCAAATTCCAGCTCTGCCAACTGTGTGATGATAGGTGAGTTACGCAAACTCCACGACTTAGCCTCACCTGTCAAGTGGTAATGATCATCCTTTTAAGATGGTAAACTAAATGATTGGCATAGAGGATGCTTAATTAATATGAGTCTTCTTCCCTCCCCTTCCCGATGGCATTTTACTTCTTTTAACATTCCTGTAACAGTGTCAGTGTTCGGCACATAAAGGGTTCAAAAGTATATAGTTACTGAGGTAATGAATAAGAACTCCTTATGAGGTAGATTATACGTCATATATTTTTTTATCTTAAAAAAAAAAAAGTAAATCATCATTTTAAGTTTGATCTATTTTCCTAGGCATTGATTTTGGATTTTCCTTTTGTAGTTCAACTTTCTGGATTTCTTTGGATACTCAAAGCTCCCATATTGTAACTAGAAAAATTAGTCACTAATTAGTCACTTGTCAATGACCACGGCCCTTCGTTCAAACAATGTCCGGGTTATTTTCAGCTACCTGTTTTATTTTAAGGTAAGAACGGTTGGTCTCAAGGAATATTTCCCTTGCGCTTGTAGTAATTCTCCACTTCTTGGAGTAGTCATCTGGCATTTATTGAGCATCTACTATGTATTGGGAACTGGGACTACAAAGACAAATAAGACATGGCTTTTCCCCTCTGAAGAAGAGCAATCTATAACACCACAGTCTCTCTCTTTGGCATAAGATTATTTAGAGCTGTTTTTGTTTTGTTTTGCTTTGTTTTTGTTTTCTAAGAAACAGCAGACACAAGGTGAGCTCTGAAAACCAAGTAGAAGTTACCTTTTTTGGAAGGAAAATTTACATTTTATAAGGAACATTTGTAAGGGTGCAGATTTTTAAGTGGAGATTTATAATCTCCATTTGTAAGGGTGTCTCCCTCCCAGTACCAGAAAGAGGAAGATGACTAAAACTTTAGAAACTTTTATCAGTGGAGAAGTCAAGGACTTAAATCTGCATAACAACCATATCCTTGTTTACTGTGCGTTTTCCAGAAAGCCATCCATAACTGGCCTCCTCCTACCTGCGACATCTTTTCTTGGATTTGAAGAGAGGAATAAAAACACAAAATTTAAATTACCAGAAAAAAAAGTAAGAACATTCTGGAATTAATAAAAAGAATGCTAACCCTCCCCCCATTCAAGATGTTGCTAAGGATCTGTATTATGAGATCATAACAATTTAGCCTCTATCTTCAATCCTTTCACAGCTGTGGAAGTTCTCATTGTGTGAAGAAGACAATGGATGTCTCTTGAGACATTTGGCTCTCACCATTGTAAAGATATTCCAAATCTTCCCTGTTCCCTTTGGCATCTCTTGTTCAACATAATGTATTACCTGGCTTCTCTGGGATCTTGGAAGACTGTGCAATTTTTTTTTTTTTTTAATTATGGGAACAAATCTGTCATAGGCCTAGAGAGGAGAGGGAGCAAGTATGAGGGCAGAAAAAGAAATCAAAAGCATAGAAACTGGAACAAGAGGGAATCTGGGATGGGGAGACAGAAGCCATGTTTCCTTGACATTCTATATCTGGTTGAAAAAATCAAAATGGCGGTTCCTTAGCCAGGAGTACTGTTGCTCCCGGATGCCAATCAATTTATTTTAATTGAACATTTTCCCTGAATATAATTTTGTCTCTACAAAAGGCAAAACAAGAGAAGTTAAAAGAATAATAGAATATAAGTGAGATGAGTATTAAAAGAAGGATGGACAGAGTAAGGCTAACCCTAAGAAGCGACACGAACGATTTTTTGCATGGCAGTGTGTTTCCTGTCTTCTGTGGCCTGTAAATGTTAACTGGCTGTGAAATACTGGGGGGAAAATCTGCAGAGTTAATCGCGCTTTTAGTTCCAGGCTTTCCCATTGGCCTCCGAAATGTCCACATCTGCCATCTGGTCATCAGCATTTCAAAGTTCATCATCCTCTGTGCAGCACCTGATTTGTGATAACGTATTTCCTTTACGGACGAAGGGGACCACAAGTTTTGCTTTTGGGGATATTGATTTTAAGCCGTTTGTTAAGAAACAAAAGATGCAGAGAGAACATTTGATCTTTCCCCACCTTTCTTGTCCAAGATGTTCAAATAGAAAAGCCTGCTTCTGGAGGGGAGTCAGGATGTGTACCTTAGCCTCATTTGTATTAAATATAGTACATTGGAAAGCTTCAGGCAGGGGGGCCTGTTAGCTAGATACCCGTCTCATTGTTTATGAGTTGCCTGCCGTGTGTGTGTGTGTGTGTGTGTGTGTGTGTGTGTGTGTGTGTTCACTCTTCCTCAATTACCCGTAAATCGCCCATTCTCACTTCTGAAATCTAATACCCTATTCACTCCTTTTCTCCTTTGTCCAAAATGACATGCATACCTAATGTTACCTTGCTATCTTTAGAATTTTAGTACAGGTATTAAACTTTGATTGTCTCCTGTTAATCTGTGTTCATTTGACCATTAGCCCAGCCAGAAGAACTTAGACGGCGGGAGAAAAGGTATTCCTTTTTTTTTTTAAGCCCTCACACAGATATATCAGTTGAAGCCCAAACCAGGCTTCAGTGACACATGAAACCACGTGACAAGCTGGGCAGGCTTTCCTTTGTGAAAGAGCAGGTGCAGATCTCAAGCTCCGGTTTGGTGCAGCTGTCAGTGCCGCCTTGCCAAAGACCCAGTTGTCTGCGATATCAAAGCCGGTTCAACCCATGGGCTGAGCAAAAAGTCACCTGGCTGCTAAAACCATGTCTGCCCCGTGGAGAGCCCTCCCACTGACCTGAAAAAGAGCTTCAAAACATACACAAAAACAAAACAAAAAAAAACAACTGAAACCCAAAAAACAAGCCTGACCTAGTTTGTATTATTTCTTTGGGTTATAATGCAAAATCCTCCATTAAAATGAGTCCGTCTGGTGTATTATTTATTCACAGACACCTCTGCTGCCCTTGGGAAATGAGGGGCTATGAACAAGCAGCGCGTGGTCCCGGAGTGCGGAGGGCATCTTGGAGTCCCTGGGCGCTGCTGATAACAGCGGGTCAGTGTTTGGGTGTTTTTGTTGCCTCTGTCGCTTTTGGTTTGTCATGGTAACCGTGGGAGGCAGGTACTGATCTCTCCATTTTACAGACAGGAAAGGAGGCCTGCGCAGATAGTAAATCTGAGATCCAGGATTGAATGCAGGCCGTGCTCTAAATCACTGCGCCGCACGGCAGCCTGGGCCCGGGAAGGCAGTTGGGAGGTGCGGTGCCCTCCAGAACAGTTTTTGGGGTGTTAAGAATTTTCTGAGGCTGGAGGGGTCAGGAGTCCAAAAGGGAAGAAAGGATATACAAAGAAGTGGTAGGAAAGGTCAGAGAATCATCCCCACAGCTCACAAAATCTCACCTAACTGTATTTTATGCAGTTATGGTAGCCCCGCACGGTATTTTGAGAAGGTTTTTTTTTTTTTTTTTTTTCCTTGGAAATGTGCTTGTCACCAGTTTTTACTTCCTTAATCGTAGTGTGGTATCTCCTTCCTTTGCATTTTGGTAGCACATCGATTAAAGCAGCAAACTCACCCTTATGTTAGGAATTATTTTCTATGAGAAGGCACTGAACTTGTAAATAGGACACTGATGAGTCAAGAAAAAGACACACGAAACACATGAAAGAGGAAACATATTTCGAAACTACACATACGAGGTTTATTTTATATTTTCCACCAAGTTGATTATTTTTGACCTGTTACATTTTATCGGCTTTCGGAGATGGCGTGACCAATATCCGTAAGAGATCTGTTGCAATACGAGCATCTTTAGTTTTGACTTAAAAATACGATGAAAATAAGACTCTGTTGGTTTATAGAAATAAAAAAAAAATGTATATAATAAATTCCTAATAGCAAGTGTTTAGTTGTCCAGACTATGTCTATATTATTGATAGTGTTACCAGTGACTATGTTATCAAATATATTGATATCAGAGATTATGACCAATGAGTTTGAATATTTTCAGCCATAAGAGAATACACAAAAATCTCTTTCAATAAGTGTGATGCTTTTTGACGCAGTCACCTAAATGCTAACTCACATATCAGCTTTCCAAAGTATCAGACTTGCAGAAGAGCCAGGATATGGATTTTTGAGTCTAGGTTAGAAAAAAATTGTTTTACGTTTTTGATGAAAAAAATTAAAATTTGTATATCATATTCAGAAACTGAAACAATCTTATAAAATTGTTCATTCATCATTATACAGAAAAATAAAATCAGGGTGACCAGCAAAGATACAGATGAGGTGACTGGCAGGTAGGTGGGCTTAGTTAAGTGCCTGTCTATGTGGTCACTGCATGTGCCCAGCACTCACTCCTCCTCTCTACTGCATGAAAAAACAAGTCAGCGATTATAATATAGTTTCTAAAATTATACATTGATGCTATAAAAATAAATGTCTTAAAAATCAACCACAGGCTTGAATGGAAACACAGCGTGTTTGGGGCTTCAAGGCTCTTCCTGAGGGAGCAGCTTCCACTTCACTGAGGGGTCAAGTTCATCATCGAAATTCTCCAGCTCCTGCTCCTTGGAGAGCTCCAGGAAAACCTGTAATGAAGGGAAAAAATTAGGAGTGGGGTGTCACACTGCATCCTGTCGTTCCAAGTGAGTGCAAAGAGTATGCACTTACTGCATACTTACACTCCATGGATGATATCAAAATCACTAAAACTGACCCACCTGCTCCAGGGTGGACTGCGATAGGCTGTACTCCTCCAGGTCGAAGCTCTGTTTAACTGCACAAGGATGGACACGCATTAGGAGTTTCTATATTTTATATCTGAGTGGTTTTAGAAGTCGGCATAGAGTACAGACGACATTTCTTAAAAACTTAAATAAAAAGGTTACGATAATAATCGTTCGTGGTTTGAGTACAGCATTCAGTTAAAAGAACACTGATGCATTTACGTAAGTTTGGAGAAAAAGGAGCTGGTGTTACACTCGCGTGTTGCACAGGTTTTGAGACCTCTTTTTAAAGGAGGAAATGGTGCTGAGACAGCTTCTTTCTCTGCAGGTGAGCCAGTGTTTTTGCACATTCAGCACAGGATTTTGAAAAGGGTCCCATCAGAAGATTGTACAGAAAGATGTCTTTGGTTTTCCAGAGAGCGGAAAATCCTCACGGGCCTCTTCTCATCAATGCAGCTTGACTTAAATCAAGTTGAAAATACTTTTTCCTGACCAAGTGTCCTGAGCAGGGTAGTTAGAGCCTCGATAAGAGCCCAGCACACTAGAAACACGCCACCAAAAGCACCAGGCCAATCGATAATGGCCGCAGTGCCCATCAGGGGAGTGCTGCGAATGACCTTGTGGCCCAGAGCGCTGGGTGGGGTCCCTCTCAGAGAACAGAAAGAAGAGGCATCACTGGGACCACAGATGTTATCAACAGGAGTAAGACGAGTCTTTTAGAAGCAGGAGACTCGCAGCTCTTCCTCCGGGAAGGTGACAAGCAAGCGGAGATATCACTGAGCAGTGACAATGAAAAAGAGGACAGGGAGGGAGGTCGGGCTAGCACCGCGCAGGGGAGAATTAGTGGGTGCGGATGGCAAGGGAAGCGCTGTGCGGTCCGATCGCAGATGAAGTGCGGTCAGCCTTCAGGTGCGCGCAGCACAAGAAGATCGTGTGAAGGATGAGGCAAGAGGTCAGTTTCTTAATACAACTCCTCAGCCAAGAAAACAATCTGCAAGTCCACAGAAAACTTAACTCTAAATATGTAAACGTCAGTATTCCAAAGGAAAGTATTCTCCTTAAATGCATCTGTAACTGGGTCTGTACCAATATATATGTAAAAATATATATTGACTGACTTAGCTTGTACCAATATATATACACACACATAAAAAAAACCCCACAAAGCGAAAGTAAAAATCACTCCGATTTCTGCCCTCCCTCACACACAGAACCCCTCCACTTCCTTGATATTGTGCTCCAAAAATTCAAATTGAGATTTTAACTTTTAAATTTAATACATCATGTCACATTCCTTTTTGTCATGCGGATGGATTATTGTAAGATCTGAAATGGTCTGTTTTCAGGATCTTATTTTGAAGTTTCTCTCTCTTACCAGTCTCTAATTTGAAGAAAGCTTGGGCTAAAGGTTGTACATCTTCCACCGGCAACTTATAGACCATCAGAGACGAGTACCTGAGAGGAGAGGAGAGAGAGAGGCTGATGCCACCTGTGGCAGATGCAAACTGACTACAGACACATCTCTGGTCTTTATTTCTGTAAGTAAAAGTCAGTTTGGTGTAGGTGAAATGCTTAGGGTGAATCCTAGTAATAAAAAAAACCAGGCAGTTCACAAAGAGAACAAGAAGGGAGAGCAAGACTCAATTAGCATCCCTGGATGGAGATGATCAGGAACAGCATAAATAAAATTTCCAGCTTTGCTGAAGTCACCTTCTGCCTTATTTTCTAAGCTAAACACTTATTCCTTGGCTGGCACTGACACTGCGTAGTTTCTGGAAGTTTCCCAACTCAGGTAGGATCTAAGTCTGTTCTCCAGAGTATTCAAACCTCTCTTGCCTTCCCCACTGCTACTCAAATTGCTTTCCTAAAATAGGATCATATGACAGAGTTTCTGATTAGGGAACTAGAAATCTCCAGGAATTCAGCAACAACAATTTTTAAAATACTTTGTTTCTCAGATGTTTGTCTTTTTGATATTTGAAAATCAGGAAGATTTAGATTTTGTGTCATAAGATACTATTTCATATATTTATGGGGCAATCGTTATCATCTATTTGGCTTATTCCCTGTACCTTTATGATATATTTCTCTTCAGTCTTGGGCTGTACATTGAGTTATACTTGCTTTTATGTTTTACTTCACTCTAGAAATATATTTTCAGATCTTACCACGATGACACATTTCTCCTTACTATTTTCTCTCCTAATTCCTAAATCATCTGTCTTCTGCAGTAAATTTTAGGTGTTAAAAATGACTCTAAATTTAAACTTTAATTATTTTTTTAGTGTATTACTTTCATGAGGATTATTTCATTACCAGCATCTATATAAAGCTGGAAATATTAATAGATTTGAAATAATCAGCCTTACCTGCTATTTCTGCCTCTTGTTAGCTGTCATGTGATCTAAACTTTCTACTAATTTCCTATTCATAAATATAATAATTCCACTTATTAAGGTACTGCAAAGGTCAGAATCCCACAATCTCATTTTTCACTGGGATACCAGTGTCTCCTTTGGAAAGTCTTGGTGAGGATTAAATAAAATAACACAAGACCAAGATAGTACCTGGCTCATAGTAGGAACACAACACGTGCTACACCAGCTTTCACATGGGCTTTTCTCTCGTTTACTTTCTGCAGGAACCACCAAATCATTTATTTCTTTTAGGTTTCTTTTTGGGCTAAATGTGGACTCGAATGACTACAATTCAACGCAGCTGACATTTGACACCAGATCAAAACCAGCCACCACCTTTACCTTTCCTGCCGAGAAGCCTGGGGGAAAAGCCTCAGAATTTCGCTGTGGAGGGGTTCCACTTGTGTGGGGGTTTTCACCTTCATCTCCAGCAGGTAAACCTTGCCAAATTTGCTCTTCAGGTGCTGGATGGAGCCGATACATCTGGAGGGGAGAGGAGAATGAGGCCATAACAGAAAGAGAAAAAGAACGCAAATTGCAACAAGAATGTAAATTGCAACAAGAAGGTAAATTGCAACGTCTGCGACTCCTGATTCACTGCTAGCGTTGTCTCACTGTGAGACCCAGCTGCAGCTCTCCACAGCTCTCTGCCCACAAACTCTCACAGCCACACACCCAGGGTGAAGTGTGGACTTGGACGAACTCCCACCTCAGCCTTCCGCACACCATGATGGCCACACGGTCACACACGGCCTCGGCCTCTGCCATGTAATGGGTGGTCAGGAGGGCGCCTCTCCCCGTGTTTTTAAAGGTGGCCCGGATCGCCTGCCTAAATTGTCAAGAGAATATTTACAATTAAGGAAGACTTCTGTTTAATCAGAAATGGATAGAGAAAAGAATTTTTAATGGGTATGAATGTGAATACTTAGCAAAAAGAGATTAAGCAAGTTAGGGCTCTTAAATTGGCAGGTGGCATGAGGAAGGGCAAGCCAGGTGGGAGCTGTTACACTGGAGGCTGGCGTTAAAGGAGGGGTGTGAACGGGACGCAGTATTTATTATGAGGCTGCGGCAAAAGAGAAATGCCGGCAAGAGACTGTTTACGTAAAGGCTTTGCAGAGAGGAACAGAACGACATGGAATCTAAGGATGGAGTTGTCACAACCGGGTAAAGAGGACATAAACGCACGGTGAACATACATGGCAACATCCCGAACCCTCAGTCTGCCCCGGCCTTTGCAACCCAATGAGAATCCCCATTCCATGAGGCGACACTATGAGATGATTGTGTCGTCACATAGAACAGAATGCGATGATTGTGCCATGCTATGGGATCAATGTGTAGTGTCGCAGAGATGCGCCGTAGCTACCTAAAAGATCGATCGAGCAATTACAGTATCAGGGAAAGATCTTCTTTTTTGCAAAGTATTGATTTTACTAATGATATTAAGAGTTTTTTTTTTTTTTTTTTGTCCCTGCATTAAGAAACAGTTTAAGGGACAATTTTTACAGGAGTTAAACAATCTACAGATTTTTTTCTTTTAGGTGAGGCAACCCTTGGTTGACCTCACAGATTGCAAGGACCTAGTCAGCTTACAATCCCTTACTGTTTTATTTTTTACACCTACAGCACCTGGTCTTCCTAGGTGATCTCCCATCTAGGTACTAACCAGGCCCGACCCTGCTTAGCTTCCACTTCCAAGATCAGAAGTTGTCTATGTCCATGGCCATAGTCAACTCACAGATTTCTTGCAAAGCATCCATGCGGCTCCTGACCAGCTAGCATTCCTCACCACATCCGCTGCTGGCCCTCGGGGTCCATCCCGGTGGACGGCTCGTCCAGCAGCACCACCGGCGGGTTGCCCAGGATGCTCAGCGCGAAGCACAGCTGCAACCAGAGGAACAGCGCGTCGGGCACCCACCTGCGCGGGGCGCGCAGCAAGCCCGGGCCGCGGCCCTACCTTTCTCTTGATTCCCTCCGACAAGGCCTTCGCCGGACGCTGCTGCTGGTCCTGCAGCGCGAGCGCCGCCAGCAACCTGCAGGGGACAGCGGGCCGGTCAGGCTTCCTGCCAGCGAGGAGAGCCGGCGGGAGCACGCGGGCCGCGCGGGGCCGGGACGGGGAGCGCGGCTCGGAGACGGGCTTCTGGAAACAGACGCCAGGCCGTCCGAAACCTGGCGTGGTTCCATCACCCCCGAAGATGGTTTCCCCTTTTAATAGAATATAAGCACCCGTCATGATCTCCAAATAGCTGTTCTGTGCTAGCTAATACCTAAAGTTGAGTATTGAGACATTTTACCAACGAATAGTGACTTTTTTCTTTCCATGTTTAGTATGAGAAAAAAATAGTAACACTTTGAAACCAGGGGGAACAGTTTCTAATGGCTGATCCACCCAGCGTGCTCTGTTCAGCATTTAGAGTCCGGTGCTCAGGTCCCCAGGAAGGCTGTCACTCCCGGGTGTCTCTGGCACGCTCAGGTAGCGAGCAGGTGTGTCCCCCGTGTACCGTGTGATGGCGACAGCGGCGTCCGCTTTCCTCAGGCCTTTCACTGCGGCGAACACCTCCAGGTGTTCCCTCACGGTCAGGTTGGGCCACAGCGCGTTCTCCTGAGGACAGTACCCCAGGAACCTGAGGGGGTCCCCCTCGCTGCTTCCTTTTAGAAGCACCTGCCAAGAAAAGTTCACTCTCAGACTCTACCACCCGCATTGCTTTTCTGTGTTTCCATGACATCTCACTCCTTATAAATGCAGAAAAACGAGAGAAATTCTAGGATCTCATTGAGTGTAATTATCTGCAGCCATTTGCTTTGGAGGGAGATTGTCAGGGAGTAAATATATGGAGAGAAATGCACGTACAACCTAATCTCAGCTGAAGATCATCCATCTCACAAATGTGCTGTCTCTCCTTCAAGGCTGAGAGTTTATATCCCATGTTTTCATCACACTCAGAAAGAAGTACATTAATTTAATTACTCGCTATTCAGCTTCACTCACTGATGAGAGGTTTTTCGGGAACTGCCTAGGCAACGAGTACAGAGCGGCCTGTGATGGATGCGGTGGGCAACGGCGTAGCCAGCGCCCGGGTGTCCCGGATTTTTCCGGCCCCTTGAGCAAATCAGGCAGCAAACGAGCAGAGAAATGAGTAAACAGAATGCGGACGGATGGTAATGGAAACGTTCAGGAGGCCGGGGTGGAAAATAACAGGGAAGGGATTTCCGGTAGGGTGGTCAGAGAGAGCCTGTCTGCTGAGGGGACATTACAGCGGAACAGCAAGAAGGCACCTGCCCTGGCAAAGAAAACAAAATGGGTCAGAGTTAAGCCCCGTGGAGGGGTGTCCTTAGACCAAAGGCAAAGGCGGGCAGCCAGGGGAGCCGAGGGGGGACGGGATCTGGAGTAGAGAGTCCAAGGGGAGAGGAGAAAGCTGTGTCAGAAGGGACACAGAGATCAGCAGCTGACCAGCACGGGAGGTCTCATCCCAGCCACCATGCGGTGAGAGGCGTCGAAAGCATTTAAGCAGGACAGTGACATTGTTTATAAAGACCACAGTCGCAGATCTGATTAAAGCTGATTTCATGACACCCAAATAGTCGGCTTTATAATTAAGATACTACTTACCTTTTAATATATTTCATTACAGCATAGGAGAGAAAGAGCAATTAAGGGGATCATTTTATAAATTATATAAATGTCTAACCAATGTACTATATGCTTGAAACTAATAAGAAATTTCAAAAAATATTTCATTCTGATATATCAATGAACGGCTACCTCTTTTTCCCCCCTGCTTGATAATGAGAGATACGACATTGATTTTGGGTCCACGTCGTGACTGAAGGTGGTCTCAGCTGATGGAAGGAGCCCTGTTAGGGTTGGCTGAGCCACCGACATCGCCAAGAACACCTGTTCTCATGTCAGCCTCAGAGGGACAGAGAACACGTTTTCTCCTTCCTCTGTGGTGGGACATCCATCAACCACCAACCCTTTCCCTTGGTGAAGTGCCACAGATTTTCCACTGGCTTAGATTCCACGTTTTCCCCTTTCCCTGAACACATTTTCCAAAAGAGTTCTGAAGGTTTTCTATCTTCTGCCACAGAAGGTGGGGGAAAAAAAAGTTTTCTTTGTGCCTCCTCTTGTCCCCCTGTCCCCCTTTCCTGTTTGCCTGGCCTCCTTCTACGGCTGAGTTCCCTGCACAATCAGTCGACTGCCCATCTCTGTTGCTCAACCTCGAGACTTTTCTTGAAAACATTCCCCCAAGATAACGTATTTGTACCCAAATATGCGTTCTAGTACCTACGTACTTTTAAAGGACAACGAATATGATTGCTTAATAGGTTTTTTTTTTTTAAACATTTGCATTCAAGATTGAAGCATTTCATACTGGGAGGATAGTGCTCATTGAAAGAGCAAATCCACTGTTTTATGGCACTATTAATAGAATTTGTATGGACTCTGATATTTTCTTTTGATCAAATACTGGACATTCTCGATAGATAGATGCCTTTGAAGGCATGAATAGTGATCCCCTTTCTGTGATTCACTTTTGTGTGTATTTAACGTGATAGTTTGTGATGTATTTTTCTGCCACATGAATCATGTCAATCATCTAGCGATTAAATGAGACTTTGTTGTTTTTGGAGTTTTAGCATCTTGTAAACTTTATTTTGAGCACTACTAGATTACATATTTTCCTCATAATTCACCTACCTGTCCAGCCGTTGGTTTTGTGTCTCCACTTATCACCTTAATGGATGTACTTTTACCAGCTCCATTGTGTCCTAATAATCCTAAAACCTCACCTGAAAGAAACAAAAAAAAGGTTACATTCGATACCAATTGATTTTAATAGTAAAATTAAGAATAAAACAGTCTGAAATCCTGCTATGTGACAAGTGGTGTGCTATGTGCTTTGTATATAGTATCTCATTTAGTTGTCTACCCTCCGCAGAGGTAATTATCATATTTTCTTACATATTTGGGGATGGAAGCTCTTAGGGATGAGGTTTATTGCCCAAAGTCACACTGACGGGAAGTGACAAAGCCACTCTTGGAAGCTCTTAGGTATGTCGTCTATCTCTGGTGATCCTAAGCACTGTGAGACGTCACAAAATAAGGTCATCTAACATCTGCTGATCAAGCCTTCAGAATGTGCTGGCACACCCCATTCATTCTCTTGTGAAAAACAATGAACATTAGGAAACAATCATGTTCATTAAGTAGAAATGTCATGGTCTCAGTGGTTAATTTTAATAGAGCGCTTATGGCTCCCATGTAGGTGTGACTAACACTTATCCATGGGCATGAGTTGATTAATTTCATTTAGAAATGAGCCGTGTAAAAGCAGCAGTCATTGTCACCCTGTTGATGAGTCTGTGTGGGAACCAAGAGTCGGTGTACAGAATGGTTCTCGTCAAGAACCATAAAGCTCTGTGGAGGTCCCTGAGCCAAAAATGGAAGGGCCACTGTGTCTGTCAAACCTTTCCTAACGCAGAAAGAGACATTTCTTGTGGCTGTTTTCTTCTTCCTCTTGGAAAAGCAGTGTTTCCTCTTCCCTATATACTCCTTGCGTAAACAGTTGGCAATGACGACTGGTTTCTGTAAATGACAAGGAAATCATGTCAGACCTTAATTTTCTCCATTAACCTTGAAAAAGCTCTCTCCTCCCCCTTGGTTGGCTTCTTGCTACACAAGCCAGGCATCAAAGAAGACCTTCTACTAGGTGACCCTTTCATTGGCCGTTCTCCCATCCTAGCATCTCTCAGAACAGAAACATGGAGACTCAGAGAAGTACCGAGTCACCCTCAAAGGACACAACGACACGCTGAAGACTGGACTTTTCCACAAATCTCATATAGTTACTTTCTCCAAGAAGCAGTGAATTGGTGTCACTTTGCTCAGTTTCTAAAATTTACAAGTTTTTTCTTGGCTTTTGCAATTTCAACTGCACTCCACTTTTTTTTTTTTATTCTGAAAAAGATAAAGTGAGCTAACATAACTTTTAATATGCTAACCTAGTGTAAAAATGATGACTACCTACTACGAGTAGTGATCCTCATTTATATGAATTGGAGAAACTCAAGATCATTTGAGAATGAGACTTGTAGATTGGACCACTTTAACGGATAAACATTTGCGTTGTTTCATGAAATAACTACTTTGTAGATTTTTTTTTACCTCATCAAAGTTTGTGGAATTCAAGGCATTTTCTGTTCTCACTCTTTCCATCTGAACATCTTCATCCTCCCCTTCTGGCTCTTCTGCGTTTTTACACACATCGTTGCTCCTTGGAGAAATTCTGTAGTCAAAACCATCCATTAGTAATTGATTTTGGGTTTTCATCCTTGTATCAAGAATACTGCATTCTTTAAATCATATACTTGAGTAGGTTGTGTAATTAATAAACCATCATAATCTCTTTTCAGTTCAGTGAACCTTCCTTCCTTCATAACTTCTGTCAATGGTACTACTTGACCATTGTTTCTGACACATCTTTCATTCTACTCATCTGTAGAAACATTATTTTTTTTTTTTAAAAACAATCAATAGGTAATTTAGTATCTATTATCTGACAAAGAATTTTAATATTACAGCTTAATGAAATAATTTTTCATTGACATCAACATGTTGGCATTATTATATTTTCACAGGGTCAAAATATTTGAAGCCAGATGCTCCTCGCTAAATAGGTGAAATGCCTGACCTTCTATTAAGCTTGGCCATTTCTTTGGACTATGTGTCAGATTCACTCTTTCTCCTGTGTTCTAACTCTGTCCCTCATACCCAGAATATAGCTCATTCTACTCTCTTTTTCTTCAACCTAATATCCCATTTTGATCTTAGAAAATTTCTTAAAGGTCTTCTTTCATCTTGGAAGTCTCCCACCCAACTATCTGTAAAAGCTAAAGATAAAATTTATGTGGTAGGAACACAGAGAGAATAAGATGCTTATGGATGTATCTATGAATGGTGCAAAAAAAAAAAAAGCCTCAGCTTTTAAGTTCCATTCATAACTGAACAAGCCTATGATCCACAAGTTGAGCTTCTCATCACCACAGCAAAAGAGCATAGTTATTGCTATCTTTGGCCGAATGATCATTCTGTTCTTACTTTCTTGAGGGGCAGCATTCCTTCGACTGCCAATCTATCCAAATTAATTGTTATTTAAATTGAACTAGCTGCACCTAACTTTCTCCAGTGTTCCGCTGCACACAGTGTCAGATAGAGCTCTTCATATTTAATGTCTCAAGTATGTTTCCTCCGCTATTTATAATCTCCTTTGGTTTAGGTACCTCGATCTCTATTACTTGTATTGGCACATGGTTCCCACCCCAGCTTATCCTAGCACTTGGCACTTGTGTGTTAATGGATTAATTTACATATGAGAAAATATTTAAAAATATTTGTCACTGAAATGAAAGAATTCAATCTGATTTCTCCCAACCTAAAGACGGGATCCTTTCTCATCGATTTCTTTCCAAACTTCCATTCCAGACATCGAAGAATAAAAACGAAGATGATAAAATGAAGGAAAGGCTAGGAATAAAGAGAAACATGCACAATTAGAGGAAAAAGAGATCATTGCACATCAGAGGTGAATTAGGAATAATTCTGCAGAGAAGCATTTGGCAAAATTTTTAAAATGTCCAATCATCTATTTGTCAAATGGTGAAACTATCAAATTCACGTTCAATCTTGTTTACATAAACACTGGAGTATAATTATGTGACACCTTCGCTTCATCGTTTTTAAGATTTGGGAAGCATATTATCTGGTTATTTGATCTTTATGAAAAAGTTGTTCCATATTTTACAAATATTTCATCTGTATGGGCTCCAGATACCTATATATTCACCTCAATAAACAGTTTTACTGTGTTCACAGGAGTTAAAATGGTTTAGTTTAGTGAAATACATGACAATTTTTAAAGAAGAGTGTGTTCTTACGATTAGGGATATCAGAAAGACCTCTGCACCTGCAGAAAACATAAGCTGCAAAAAAAGAAAGACAATGGTTAAGTAGGAAATTGTTTGTTTCATGAATTTTATCCACATAAATGTGAACTGGCCTATTGAGCAGCCCTACTGGCACCAAGACTGCCGCCTGAGTGTCCATTCCAAAATGTGTCGTGAGGAGTTGCCTTCCTTCCTCTGTAGGTCTGTAAGCCACTGTGCCTCTATTTGAAGCAATAGGATTTAACCATTATTTTTGGAGAGAAAATCTTTGGGGATCTGTGCTAGCCTCCCCAGACAGCGAGGGAGAGGCAGGATTTACCCTTCTCACACCTTCCTGTGCCCACTCTTCCTTTCACAAGACCCCTTTATCTCCTTTCCCCTCCCTATGGATACCTCTTCACTCACATACTGTACCTTCCTTCTTTGCTTAGAAGTATAGATATCAGTCAGCTTGAAAAAAATAAAAAGGATTTTATTCACATGGAGAGCTTCTCTAGAATCCTAAAATCCTAAAGATTAGGGACATTTCACTTGCTCCCTTCTAAAGCTGTGCAAAGCCCAGGAAGAGTGTAAAGGCTGCTCTGTTTCTCACCACGCATTATCCTTCCTCCCTACCCATGAATCAGTGCCAACTCTTCCATTACAGTTCAGCCGGACTATATCATCCTATCTGGGAGAAATTCAGATGGAATCCCTGAAGTGGAAATCTTCAAATGTCATGCATATTTAACATGTTGTAGAGTCCCAACCCTAAGCAAAGCTTTCACAATCGGTCATCCATTCCAGGACGCTGGGAAAGATGGCGGCATTACTTACACGAAAAGGTAAGAGAATACAGCCAAGTAATGTGGTGTGTGGTATTAAAAAGGTGACCACATACAGCGAACCATATTCATAGTTATCCACCAGAAGCATGGCCAAGGAGAAGAAGGTGATCTAAAGAAAATGCAAATATGCATGTTAACTGCCCTGAGCATCAATAGATATTCCAAATTGAGATGGCTATTCTTTGGCAATATGCCTAATCTTTGCTCCAGCCTCAAAAACCAAGCTGAAATCAGCATATCTCTACTGACACTTTCTCTCAGCAACTTAGCCAAATTCCTGTGGCCTGGAATATCACAAATGAGACATCACTGGATAAACCAAAGATCTAATATATTATTTTAATTAGAATTTTAATTAATAGAATTTTAATTTAATTTTATTTAAAATTCTATTTCAATTACTAGAATATTTTAATTATAGAAAGGGAAAAAAGTGGTTTATATTGTTTTAGAGGTAAAATTCAGATCAGTAGATAAGCAATAAAAGTAAAAATTGAAGTTAATAGCTAATAACAATGACAAGAGACTTTCGTTAACTATATCGATGGAGAACTATAAGCATTTAATAACCTAGGGTGGCTTAGAAGAAGTACTAAAATACAAAATTCAGGGATAAGAGAGTTATAGGGATACCCGATGATCTCAGACTTCTTCGAAACCACTGCAGTGCCTTCCTAAAAGCTTTTTGTTGTTGTTGTTGTTTGTTTTTTGTTTTTGTTTTTTACTTCTAATAGCTCTGTGTTACAAACCATCGCTGTTATGGCTTTCGGAATATCCATCCTGACAGTGTATCTCTGATCATATTTCTTTTCGGTACTATAAGCTGCCACGGCTTCTCATGATCTATAGAATAAATTCTTGAGCACATCATTTAAGGTCTGTTATGATTCTGACCACTTTTTTCACTATGACTAGGGCCATGCTCAGGCTGCACCATATCCATGTCAGATTATTACCAATTCCTAGGACTTTCTCCCTTTTGGGTTTCTGTTCATCCATTATTTTCTATTTGTATCATCATTCTTCTCTAGCTGTTGAAATCTTATATTCTTTCATGTTTTACTTCCTAAAGAAAACTTCTGCTCTTGTTTTCATGAATGAATCTCTCCCTTCTCTGGTTTTCATAGACCTCTTTATTCCTCAGTTGTATAATAGACTTTTAAAGATAGATGATGGCTTGATAATCTTTGCCTTATCACTGTTTTAATAAGTGGCTGTTTCTCATCTGTTTACCCTGTAAGGCTTCTTTCAGTATTGAGATTCTTTTTTCTCCATTATGAGTCTTAGTTTGTGACGCTTTGCTGGAAGCCAAGTAATGTTTGTTGAATTAATAACTTTCTTTTTGGCATCCTGAAATGACAGGAAGTGGAATAGACACTTGTAGATTTTTTCCCCTTCCTAATTTAGATAAAATAAGTATTGCTTTATGGAATTAATTCTTAGTACAGAGTTGGAGAAGTAGTTTCTAGTTGTAACTATGCTAGTAAGAGTGTTTGTAATCTTGTATAACTTCATTTTTTTTTTCAGCAAAAGAAAATAACAGATGGTTTTCAGGCTTCCTTCTAGTGAATATTTTATGGCTCTAGAGGAAATTTGGCTACTTTTAAAGAAAGACAAAGGTAGAAATAGGAAGAGAAAAAGATGCGTATTTTGAAAAGGATCCGTACGTAAAGCAAACTTAAAATATTTTAGACTGTAATATTAATTTATCATCCCACCAAGGGCAAATTTCAAAGCATGTTGCTCAGACTTGTATATTACATATGTAAAATAAATGTTCAAAAGAAATATACTTACGATAAAAAAGCAAAACGACCAAATGCCACTGTTTTTTCTCCCCTTGCGAAAAATGAATGAAATTATATATGTAAAGAAGATGAGTGACGCAGCATAACCAATAGCACATGGGATCTGAAACTAACAGGAATATCACGTTTAGTTAAAGATGAATGCCATCTAGGAAAACATTTAGGATCCAAAATGTCGTCACAGCACAGGGTTGTATGGTTATTCAATTTGTGACAATGTGATGATCAGTGAAAACAGTTTGCATCTTCAAATTTTCTAATTAAATCGTACGATGATGTTTGTTCTATGAATACTGTCACTTACCTGCAGAATCTGAATTATACTTCTCAATAGAGAATTTTGGATGCTTAAAATGTAGTCCATTAAGTACATAAAAAGGAATATCAACCAGTACATTGGGACATCCACCAGCGCCTGTCCAAACCAGTAAGCAGAAGGGAAGAGCCCCGAAATTCGTAGCTGGGACCAAGCTTTGTTCTGATTAAGAGAGAGCAAAAATACAAACGGTATTTCAATGTAAGGTTTAAGAAAATGTGGACCATGTAAGAAACTATTCAAATGAAACCTTCATTTGTAATAATTCTGCATCATGTCATGTCAACACCTGTTATCTGACCAACAGATATGGGTAAATCCAAATATAAATGATTGGTTTGCTGCTTTAATTAACAGCACTGATGTCCATCACACATCTGATAGAAACATGTGAAAGGAACCCTCAGAATAATCAAGGCATCAGCACCGTGGTAAACAAAACAGTGATTAATGATTTACAGGTGTGGGGTGGAATGGTTTGTCTGTCTAAGCACCTAACTTTTCATCAGAGTGATTCTGCTTTGACTATGTATGAACTGCTCTCTCTCTTCTCTCTCTCTCTCTCTCCTCGCCTCCCTCCTTCCATTCCCCACTATTTCCTAGATTGCATTTGTGTGTGTGTAAATAATAGCTTTATCCTTTTAATTTAAATAAATGACATGTTAGTTTTGCCATAGAAAACATTCAAATATTTATTACCCATCCAAATATTTGTGTATATGCATGTAAATATAAATATATTCATAAATATAAATGTATTTTGTATTCCTTGTTGTTCTCTGAATAAACTCTTAAATTGCATATTTTTAACTACTTATCAAGTGATGTGGTTTTAGGCACAAATTATATTTTAAACCTTTCTAATAATTTTGAATGTGTTTTTCTTTTGAAATATTTACATTCATTTGTTGATGGTCACTGATTAGCTAAATGATGCTTTTGTTTGAGATATAAATTGACCTAAGAATTCATATCAAATAAGGATTTGGTGACCTATGGGATTTGTGATAGGATAACTGATGCATAGTGCTGACATTTATGGAGACAGAAAATATGGAAGAAGGAAAACATTTAAGAATATCATAAATTCAGTTTTGGAAGCATGAAGTTTGAGAATCTGTGACACTTCCAATGGACAAGCTGAGAGAGAAGTTTGGATCAGCATTGGAGGTGCAATTACAAATTAGAGATCTGAACTAGAATTGAATCTGTGAGTGACCAGTAGGTAGAGGAGAGCTGAGGATTTTTGAAATTTAGAGATGACAGAGGAATAAGAAATTCCAAAGGAGACAAAGGGACAGTGGCCAGTGCTTCGAGAAACTTGGTGAAATCGTGGTATCACACAGACTAAAGCAAGAAAGTGTTCATGTTTTCTATGGGAGGAGTTTTAAGCTTAGACTGTGTTACTGCTAGAATGACTGACAGTTATATCAGGCCAGTAAATTGTATTTCCCAGGATTCTTGGAGGTTCTACACTAGAAAGGGAACATTACACGGATAATACTCTCTTCGCTTGGGCGACAGAATTACTTTGCAGAGGAAGTGATACAGGCGAAGATGGTACTGATTAAACAGAAATGCTTACACCAGGTTTCACAGGGTTTGTGTAATAAAGTTATAAAAATGGAGCCATTACAGGATATTCTATTGAAATTTGTTAAGTAACGCTAATGTGAGTTGGTCTGCCTTGATTATCATGTAAATTCGCCACCTTATGATTACTACTCAAAATTCATCTCCACTTCAGAACTACTGAATCAGAATCTTCATT
Organism: Rousettus aegyptiacus; assembly: GCF_014176215.1. NCBI lineage: Eukaryota > Metazoa > Chordata > Mammalia > Chiroptera > Pteropodidae > Rousettus > Rousettus aegyptiacus. The sequence goes on from NW_023416309.1 coordinate 106,810,168, forward strand.
TTAACAAAATGCTCCAATAATTTGTGGACACATTAAAAGAGTCGTTTGGATTAATGAAAGAGTGTGAATGAAAATTTATAGATTGTCAGTTAAACATTGGGATTTTCTTTTTATTTCTCCAAAGTTCTCACATATTCAAAATACCATTTCCTTTTATTTCAACAATCTCTTTTTAATCAACATTTTTGAAATGTAATTTTTAAACAATAAAAAGTACCCATATTAAGTATATGGTTGTGTGAGGTTTGATTAATGCATATATTCCTGTATTACCATCATAATCAAGGTGCAGACCATTTTTTTCACCTCCCAAAATTTCCCATGCTCTTTCGCAATCAATAGCCTTTGTTGCTGGTTATAAGAAAACACAGGTCCGCTTTCTGCCACGATGTAGTTTTACCTTTCTGAGAATTTCATATAAATGAAATCATTCAGTATTTACTCTTTTGTATCTCATCCATGTTGATGCATTTTTTAGTTGTCCCTTCTTTTGTATTGCTGAGTAGTAGTCCATTGCATGTCTCTACCAGAATCGATCAGTTCACAGTTTGATGAATATTTGGGTTGTTTCAGATTGTTGGCTACTATGCGTAAAGCTACTAAGAACATAAATGTACAAGTCTACTTGTGGAAAGATATTTTCTTTTCTCTTGGGTAAATACGTAGGAGAGGAATTGCTGAGCCATGCAATAAGTGTATTTTTTAATTTTATAAGACAAGGCCAAATTGTTTTTGCAAAGCGATTGTACGAGTTACATCCCCACTAGCAATGCATGAGAGTTCCAGTTTCTCCACATCCTCACTGACTCCTGACATTGTCAGTCATTTTAATATTGTTCTTTGTATTTGGTATGTAAAGGTATCTCACTGGGGTTATTCTCTGGATTACTCATGCTATTAGCCATATTTTCATGGAAGTATTTTCCATTTACATATCTTCTGTGGTAAAGTATCTCTCAAATATTTTGCCCACCTTTAAAATTAGGCTATTTTCTATTACTAAGATGTAAGAATTTTTTATGTTCTTGATATATGTTTTTTTTTGTTAAATATACATATATTGTGAATATTTTTCTCTAAGCCCACAGCTTTTAATTTTCTCATTGATGTTTTACAAAGAGCAAAAGGTTTCAACTTTGATGAAGTTCAAAATATCATTTTCTTTTATGGTTTATGCTTCTGTCTCACCTGGGAAATACTCGCCTACCACGAGATCCGATTCACTTCAAAATAATTTTGTGTATGGTGTGAGGTGAGTACTGAGAACATTTTTTTCATAACAATATCAAGTTTCCATATAATTTTCTGAGAGGATTAACCCCATTTGAATTCCTTGGGTAGTTTTATTGAAAATAAATCGATGATATGTGTTTAGGTTAATTTCTGAAATGTCTATTCCGTTACATATATTTATATGATTATCCTTAATTAATACAATACATTCTTAGTTACTATAACTTTGTAATGAACCTCGAAGTCAGAAGCAGAAATCTTCCAACTTTGTTTTTCTTTTTCAGTTATTTTGTCTATTTTAAGTTATTTACATATCCAGGTGAATTGTAGAATTATTCTCTATCATCTACCTGTAATTTATATTTCTATTTATACTTCTTTTTATTTTTACAGCTTAGGATTTATGTCTGAACTGGCTGCTCAATTAAACATACATAAATAGCCTCTTTAAAAACCCTGTAATTATATTACCTTCAGCATGTAATCATTTGAAGTAATACAATGTGCAGTTACTTGTTGTTACCTTATAATCATCGATGCTGCTCATAGCAATGTAAGGAGCACAGCTGGACGCCAGAATCAACCAGAACATGACAGGCAACAGCAGTTTGAATGGATTATTTTGTTCCTTTTGAAAAAGCAAAGAATACAATGAGCCCAACGAATGAACGCAAAGTTCATTTTCTGAAATACACTTAAGAAAGCATAAAACAGATTACATATAATCCCGCCTGAGGTCTCTTTTGAGATTTTCAAGCTCCTTCATTATCCATTCGGTTTTGAAGCTTGACTTTTAGCTCGAAACTCATGTTTATGGATAAGGAACGTGATTCAAAGGAGGTAAATGAATTTATAATATTATCGAGTTGAAAAGTAAAGAGTAAGATTTTTTTTCATTTTCTTTATGATTCTAAAATTTGTTCTGATGCTAAATAAGAAATAAGGATAATTCACAGCTGAAACATTCAATTTCTTAACTGATCTTTATAGTCACTTCGAATGTAATAGTTTGACACAGAAACTATATGAGATATTTTATGGGCATAGTGATAATAAATTATCTTTTTAGGTATACCATGAGACCAGATAAATATTGATTGAGGATTCAAAAGCAGAGGTGAGTTACTAGAAAGAGAAGTAAAACCTCCAAGGAAAACCTTTGCCCTTAATTATACATATTGTTGCTCCTTTTTATAGCCATTTTTAAGGATAGAAGATTCACAAACTCTCTCGAATGCAGTCCCCATGTTACTTTCATGCTTTGCACATTGTGGTTTGATAAAGCACATTACTGAAAAATGAAAGTTCGAACCAGAGCCTGACTGTCTTCAGTCTGCTCATTAGAGAAACACTTGCTAAACACAGAAAGACGTGATGTAAGTTTATAGTAGTAATCTTTCCAGAACGCCTTGTGTACTGGTGGGTTCAGTACTCAGTGGCAAATCCATTGAATTTGGGTAGGACAGAAACAAGGTCTGAAATTACAGAAAACTCCCACTTGAGCAATGAGAAGGTAAATTCGAAGGGAGTATACAATGAGTAGCTGGAGATGTTAGTTAAAGTTGAGATGTCGGGCACGTGAGTGTAAGGTCAGCTGCGCTGGTTGGTGTCATCAGACCCCCCCTAGCAAAATAGGATGATTTTACAGATGAAAGTCTAAGGCAACTTACTCTATTATTGTATCCTTCCTCAGAAACCAGAAAATCCAAAAAGCTTTTACAGTCTTCTAGGAGGTTAATTAAATAAACCATAGTGTGTGTGTGTGTGTGTGTGTACACATATATATATTCTAAAATTAATTAATACTTGATGGATGACTAAAGCTTTTTGCTTTAATGATTAAGTTTCTTAAACACTCCACTGAAAGGGATTTTTATTTCCCCCGCACATGGTGAGGTGTATTGTGAGAGGTTACCCTAGATCTTACTGGAACCTATGAAAATAACGATGGCTACATGGTCCATTTTATATACACATGGGTAGATGTTTATTGGAAATATGTAGAATCATAAAATATTATGGTTGAGTGGGATATAGATGATTTCCAGGCCTCTGACATTCATTTATATATTTAACAAATAAGTTATTAAGTGCTTATGATGTTCCAGTCCCTAGCCTATGTAGAGGGTATTATGTAGTGTTAAAGATTCATGGTCCCTATGCTTAAAGAACTAAGAGGAAGAAATATATTTAGGAAATAATCAAAAAGGAAAAATTACAAACTCGGATAGGTAGTCTGGTTTCCAAACTTAAAGGGCCATAGATAATCCAATCATCTGGGCCTTTTTTCAGAAATATGTTGTTTTTGTTTTGTTTTGTTTTGTTTTGTTTTGTTTGCCTCGTGTCTAAAAAAGTTGGTTTAGTAGGTCTACAGTAGGCCCTAGGAATTAATATTTTTTGACAAGGAACTGGAGTAATTCTAATTTAATTCTATCCTGAACTTTGCCCTACATATTTTTCTTTTGTAGCGTTTATAAAAGTAATAATAAGGCTTTTCTCTCTCCCCCCGCCCCCGTTCTTTCCTTCATCATTTTGTGATTTTTGTGCTAGTTACAGTTCTGTATGATTTCACTTCTGTTTCCTCATATTCTCTTTGAAAACATATTTTGTTAGTTTTATTTCACCTTAAAAAAAATTGAAGCTCTGAAAAGTATATTGTTTTCTCAAAGCAAGAGAGCTACGATGAACCCAAATGCTAATTTATCACATTGTGGTTTACTCAATAAAAATAAAAGTCCAGCTCTTAAAAGGGTGATCTGGGAGATTCCTGATGGAAGAGAATTCATAAAAGTATAGACTTACCTCCAAAAACGTACTCCTGTCAGTTTGGATATGTGCTGATGGTTTAACCATTCCAAGTAACCCATTGCTAACGATATCCATGAGAACGGGGAAGCAATTCAGTCTTTTGGTATTGCATGCTAATGAAAAGTTGTAACTCTAAAACATAAAAAGCAAGGTTATAAATTCTCAGAGAGCTTCATTTTTTTTCTAAAGAGGTCAAAATTCAATGTTTTACTTAAAAAGTCATGTTTTATAAATCATGTTAAATAATTAAAACAAACACTATGTAAGTAAACCAAAATACGTGCTGATTGGCTGTATCTGATTTTCAGGACACAAGTTGTTTGGCTTAAGGCTGGAATCAAGTAGTATGATTATTGTTTAAGAACAAATAAGAAGTTTCAGAATATATGTATTAGAAAACCCTTGAGAGGAAACATGAATTCTTGGGACTTAAATATGTACTTGGATTGTATGAGGATTGTATAGTATTTTTATTTTGCTGATACATACAGTGTGTGTTAGTAGATAGTGATTGACATATGAATTATATATCATACTAATGACTATAATTCAGTAATTAATAAATGAAAGCAGTATATATTTTTCATTTTGTTTCCTAAATTGGAAACCTAAGTATATTGATGGCATATTAGCTATTGATACCTTTAGGAAAAAATTACTAAATAGAGACCAGCATACCTTTTCATGACCAGATACAATGATGGCTCCATTATATGATGGATCATCTAGGCCATTTCTAGTTCCTGATATATCCACTTCCAAAGCTATGTTTTGATGCTCCATGGAATGTATAAAGTCATCAATGCTTGCTCCTAAATTATAGTTAAGTGTATTATTATGTGTCACAAAACTCAGAAAATCAACGTCAAGTTGTGCAGCAAAATTAAAATTAACATCCCTACGGATACTTACTGTAATATGGACTGTGAGGATATTTTCTCACATGATAGCATGCATGCCATTGTGAATGAAAAATCTACTTACTTCTCATGGAATTTACTTTCTAATATGTTTATTTGCTTATGATTACTGCCATATGGTGCATTTGGAATAGATTTTTTCCCCTAGAATTTTTTGATGAGTGATCATACCAATAGGGTTTTAATGACACAGATAATCTCTAATTAACTACCAAATTTGCTAAATCTCACTTCACTACTGCGAGATTATTGACTGATCTTCAAAATGTTTCATGATACAAAAAGACAACCTGTTAAATGGCTATGTGAAGAGCTCTATGGACTTTCTCCTCAGAAAAACAACCATAACTAGTAAATAATTACTAAAAACCCAACAAGTTAAAATCTTTTGATTGTCTTGGGGGCATATAGAAAATGAAAAAAATAACGTGCATTTATTTAAGAAAATATACTAAATTTGTGTAAGAACACTTGAGAAACTGTGGAAAATACCTATACTTTCCCGCTCCCCCCTTCCTTTATTAGCATAACAGCATACCAAAAATCATTAAATTATACGCTTTAAACGAATAAATCATATGGCTTGTGAATTATATCTCAAGCTATTAAAAATGTTTTGGGGTACAAACTCTTCCATTTTGCAAACTGCCACCAGATAATTTATTCTCGTTGGCAAATACTATTCTAATTCCTGCTCTGTTTTGGGCTTGTATTCATCATCCCCAAGCCTCGTAAATTGTATTGAGCACATGCTGAAGAAGTCAAAAGCTCGTTTTTCTTTCTCATGTTCATGTTTTCTAAGTAATGCTCTAAATAGTAAATGTACCTGGAAATGAGGTATGGACCACGTCATTACCTGTTTTATTGATGATTAATAATTGAGTGAGAGGATCACATGGCTGCTGTCCAGGAGCAAGGAAGTATAATTGAGGAGAAAGTTCCCATGTGTAACTGTTTTGATATATTTTCAAGATGATATACTCCAAAAGCACAGGGGAAAATCCAATGCCTAGAATCAATAGCCTGAACAGAAGAAAATTGCCAATGTGAAGGCATAGTCATTTCCTAACCTTTTAAAACCATCTGAGCAGGTTATAATGTACTAAGATCAAGAAATTATGAAGATTAAACATATAGCTCTCAAACTCATTCCTTGAGTATTTTGTCTGACCTCTAAATTAGAGATGATAAAAGTCCACATTTAGCCTTCTGTCCGTTTCTCCTGTTGCTCTCTGTCCGTTAGCCATTCCACACAATTTCAGGGGATATGCATCTTTTAACTCTGTGCCCAGATTCTGCCTCTCTTCTGAGGTTCCAATGTGATGCTCCCCTTTTCTGCTGGTTAATTCATCAACACTTTATACTCAATTATTTTTTATGTCCGATCCTCTTCATATAGTTCCTACTTCTCTTAGTGACTGCATGATAGTCTCCAGGCTTAATTTTTCAATTATTTTTTACTCTCCATTCTCCATTTCAAATAAGTTACAATATGTTACTTCAACGGCTTTCTCCATTCTTGATTTCTCACTTCATGATATTACACCTTGTCGTAATGCATGCTAATCTTGTTACAGATTCTCAATGAGTTCTCATTACCTATTTATTTAGCAAGTACTTATTGAGATCCTATTATGTGCCAAGCATCCTATGTCTTTGATGCTTAATTGGCGTACTCACAGACAAGGTGTTGATTGACAGCCAAAGTATTATGGACACCAGGGTTGCTCCTGTGAGGTGATATGAGTCCTAGGAGCAGGGATAGTGCCCATTATGCAGACAGAAAGTATGGAGAGTGAGCTACCATCACTTAAGAGGCCTAAAGGGAAGTCATGACATCTAGTAAGAGCAGGTAGGATTTAATAGAGAGTCAGGACTTCCGGAAAAGAGTTGGTAGCGTAACTACATAGAATCTAAAATAAGGCATTGGTGTATGGACACTTGTAAAAAAGGCCTACATCCCAATGTTTCTGTCACTTACCATAAGAGAAACACTGAAAGAGAGGGAATGTTAGAGGAAAACTTACATGACTAACTTTTCCCCTGAAATTGGCTCTGAAATGATATAAATTCCACTTGCTAGTCTACTAATAGGAACTACGAGGACCATGAGCTAGACTGAGACTTATACTTCATCTAGTTGTGCAGATGCAGAAATTTATTTTTATTTTTTGTTTGGCTTTTCGTTTTTAGACCTTATATATAGATTTTTAAAAAATACGTCGACTGAACAAAATCTATGGCATTCTGATACTTACAGTGATAAAAGGGCTTTTCTTTCATGCTTTAACTTTAACAAGCGAACCCTTGCAATTGCGCAGATTTGCTGTCTCCACAGAGCCATGCCGCCTAGTGTGTCTGTCGTCTCATTGAGTGAAGAGAGAATTTGTTCCATCTCAACAAGGCTTTCTGTGTCTCCAGCTCTTTCTGCTTGTACTTCTCCCAAAGTGGCAGTATCTGCAAAACACAGAGTAAACAGTTTATAAGATGCCACTTCAGACGTACTTTATTGAGCTTACTATAGGAGTTTGTTTTACCAAGGATGTCCCAGATAGTCTTCTGCACAACTTGTAGGTATTATGTAGTATTCTTGGATGTTGCCAGGAACAAGAAAAATAGATGAAAGATTCATTTCTTGTACAAAAGGACTAGAAAGAAGGCCATAGATACTTTGGATACAGACAATATGTTGAAGAGGCTACAATAAACATGCAAGATGATCACAGCATCTAGATGTGACTTAGAAACTTAATAAAGGAAACAGTTATCTTAAGTGTTCACCTAGAGAAACAAGCTACAAACTGACATGCCACAAACTGGAGGTTAACTGTAAATTGCTGCTACTGGAGGGATTTCAAATCTATCCACACTGTTTGAGGGAGCACTCATTTGTATAATCTCTGCAATGTCTAGATATCCAGGATGCTGCTTATTGTATGATGCTAAAATAAGCCTGATATCAAGCCACAAAGATCACACACTCATAAACGCACATACTCAACCATGGACACAAAACCACACCATTTCGGTTGTGAGTAAAGATGTAAGCATCTTAAACAAGATAGTGGCCAACAGTATATTAAAAGAATAATTCATGTATTTCTGCTTCAGTTAGTTGCAAGAGACTGTCGCCCTTCTTACCAAGAGAATAAATAACAGCTATTTTCCATCCGTTGGATAGATTAGGGCGCCAAAAAGGCTATAGAAAGAGTAACAGAGATTCAAAGTATATGGAATAAAAACTTACCTAACTTATGGGAGGAAAAGACAAAGTTAGACACAACTAGAATTACAGTTGGGAGATTTTACTATCCCTTACTTGGAATTGATAGGAAAAACAAGTCAGTAAAACTTTAGAATATTTGAACAACGCTATCACGTAACTTGACCAAATTGATATTTATACAACTCTTCACACAATTGAAGTTCTTTAAATATATATTCTACATGTATATACTTCTGCAAACATACACATGTATATCATTTATATGTATGTATGTAGAACTGTTTTTAAGCGGACAAGAAATATTCACCAAAATAGACAAAATGTTGTTTCAACGAGTTTCAATGAATTGAAAAGATTTTAAGTCATAGGTTATGCTTTATGACTACACTAAAAGTTTTAATGTCAGTAACAATAACATTTAGAAAATCCACTAGTATTTTTACACTGACCAGCACATTTGTAAATCATTGAGTATGACAATGTCTCATCAAATAGGGCATATCATTAATGATGTAAAAATTATTTAAAATAACCAAATAGAAATTTTAGATTTGGAAAGTACAACAACTGGGGAAAAAATCACTGAAAAATAAAAGCTCGACATATTTCATCTGGTAGAAGAGATGATTAGCAAATAGGAAAAAAGATAAATTGAGATTATTAAGTCTAAGGAACAGAAAGAAAAAAAGAATGAAAAAAAATTGAGTCAGAAAAATGTGAGACACTACCAAGCATACTAACATATACTACCACATACAATAATAAGAGTTCCAGAAGGATTGTGTCGAGGAAAGGAACAGAAAGCATAGTTGAAGAAATAATGTCTAAAATCTTTCCCAAATTTGATGAAAAACTCTAATCTTTACATATAGGGAGCTCAACAAACTCCAAGCAGGATAAACATAAAGAGGTCCACACCTGAAGACATCATAGTCAAACTCTCAAAGCCAAAGACAGAGAGAGAGAATCTTGAAAGTAGCAGGAGAAAAATAACTCATCATACGAAGAAATCTTCAATAAGATTTGGGGCTGACTTCTCATCAGAAACCGTGGAGACCAGCAGGCAATGAGATGACGTATTAGAAGTGCTTGAAGAGAGAGATTTAGAATAAGTGTTTTGTCTAAAACTGCTCTTGGAAAACGGGGTAAGATGAGGGCTGTGAGCCTTGGATAGAAGAAAATGGGCCACCTTTAATATCAAAGCAATATTGGCGGTAGAGGTAAGAACTGTGACAGGAATGTATTTCACCTTTATAGATGCTTGTCTGAATCATGGACCCCCACATCATGTAATCATGTCTTTGGAATGGTGTCTTCTTGAAGTATCTACTACACTACGGGTTGCAAATACTTTACATGATAATTTTTATGTATTTTATTTACCTGGTTCATCAATAGATGATTTTCCTTCCAGTTTCAGGAACACCTCATTCAAAGTTGTCATAGAAACACCATAATTCTCAATGCCGAGGCCAGGACAGTGATCAAGATCCTCATAAAGTTCTAAAGAACATGGATACAGTAGTGAATCAAAACAACAAAAATCACAAGTGAACCAAGGACAACTTTTGAAACTAGAAAGAGCAAATACATGAATTATATTTGCAATATGTCAGACACTTTAAAAACTAACATTACATGATAAGTAACTTTCTTTAACTATATGATTTTTTATTGTATATTGCGTTACAGCCCATATACTAACTTCTTTTGATCAAATGTTAACTCGTATTTATACAAAGATCTTATTTTAGTTTTTTTCTGACTTTTACATTTTAATTAATGGTAGAACTTCATATTTTTTCAACTCTAAGCCTAATTAATTGCGAAGTCTTTTCCGTCTTTTCCAGAGAACATGTACAAATGGGAGCCTTCTGTGCTTTCACCAACGAAAGGAATAGAACTAATTTTTTGAGAATTAGATGGAATGTGAAGAACCTTCTTCAGTTCAGAAAATATCTGTCAAAGGAAGTATATAGAATATAAATCATTTCAAATGTTCTGCTTTTGACTATGGAAGAAAAAATTCACAAGATCTCATAGTCAGAGAATGAGGAATTGATTCTGAATTTTCTTGGAACTGTAGGAAATTGTGAATTGGGTCCATTCATTCTTTAGTTCATGCACAGTAACATTTTTTCATCAGTCATTGTTCTCAAAACAAAGAGCGATGACCCTGCCTATATAGGTTTGAATTATAATTGTTAATCAAGTGGAATTGAATAAAAACCTAATTTTAAATCCTAGCATGATTATAGAAGTCCTGAGGCTTTACTCAGTTTCTCCCTGAGTAAAAGGATAAGTTCAAAGCTTTCTGTCTTGATTATAGTACTGTAGACAGAAAAGTAGAGAAAATATTAAATGCTAATGAGTATTTTATGTCATTCTTCTGTTTCTCTAAAATTATACGAATCTATTCTAAATTATAACTATTATTGAAATACATTAATTAGGGTTCGATTAACACTTTGCCTGCTGGTTCTCAGGAATATTCGTGCTATCACCATAAAATATATATTCGAATGACTTTGTGGGGTAATTTATGCGTCTTTGTTACCCACACAGAAGGTGAGGTTAATGGTTTTAACCACTCTGTGCAGATTCTCTGAGTGATAAATACAACTAGTAAAGTTTTTTTAATTAAAGTTTTTTTAATTAAACTATTTGGGGACAATTTTAAATTTGAATGCAGTTGTAAAAAATAACACAGAGGGATCTATACCTTTTACTCAGTTTCCCCAATGATAACATCTTCAGAAGTCACAGTACAATATCATAACCAGACACTGATATTAATACAATCAAGATAGAGACTATTTGCATCACCATGACAATCACCCTTTATAGCCACACCCATCTCTCTCTTGACCCATCCTCACCTAACCCATGGCAACTATTAATGTTCTCTACGTTTATAATTTTGTTATTTCAAGAATGCTACATGAATTGACTCATACAGAGGGTAACATTTTGGAATTGGCTTTTCCCACTGAGCCTAGTTCTCTGCACACTCAGCCAGGTTGTTGTATATATTAGTGTGTGTGTGTGTATATATATATACACACACATGCATACCATATGGCAGTAGCCTCTTGCTTTTTATTGTCTAATTGCACTGCACGTTACAGGTGTACCACACTATATTTAATCATTCACTCATTAATGGGCATCTGGGTTGCTTTAGTTTTTGTCTATTCCACATAAAGCTGCTGTGAACATTTATGTACAGGTTTTTGTGTGAACATGTTTTTATATACCTAGGATAAATGCCCCGTAGTGCAATTACTTGGTTGCATAGTAGCTACAGGTTTATTGTTGTAAAGAAATTGCAAACTTTTCCAGAGCAGCTTTGCTAGTTTATATTCCCACTAGCAATGCATGAGTAATAAATTTTCTCCACCTCCTAACCAGAATTTGATATTATCATTATTTAAAAAATATTTTAGCCATTCTGATAAGTATTTAGTCATGATGTCTCATAGTAGTTTTAATTTGCATTTCTCTAATGGCACATTTAAAAACATCAATGTAGAAAAACAAAAATCTATTAATGAAGTCAACTTTTATGTGTTAGCCTGAAAAATCCAAAATTGTCACAAAAGTCTTGTCAAGAGAAGAACCAGCCATATCATGAGATTGTTTAATATGATGGTTAAGCCAGAGATTTTAAACCATTTGTATTCATGCATGGTTATGAATACTAGAATATTCTGCTACGCACTACAAAGGGAATAAAGGACTGAAAAAGATCCTTAAAATACCCAGGTATTATAATGTAATAATTAGAATATTATATTTTCTATCGTAGATAAAATAATCCAGTTATGCTATTCTTTGCATCATATTTCAAATACCTAAATACATTGTAGGCTCTCAATAAACATTAGTTATCATAATTATCATTAACATTATTTTTATGAATATTATTTATGTATTTTATTTCATGGTGTTCACATACATTACCTGGAAATCTATTTGTTCTTTCTAAGGGCAATGTATAGACAAGTTTTCCTTCACTTTCTGCTGATAATTTGGCATCAGGAACATGCTGTTTAACAAGTGATGTTATTTTTTCTTGAACACACATGTCATTCAATTGCAAACTGGGGTTTAAAAAATAATATATGTTATTTGACATCGTCTTCAATAGAATGAAGAACATTACCAGTCTCTATGGGACAGAGAAAAATCAATTAAAATCTAAAGCAAGAAATAAGCAATCCAAACATGTAATAGGAGGACAAAAAAATCAGATCGTAGAAATGTGATGGGGGAAAGCAAAGAATGAGCTCAACAGACTTACAGGTCAGGTTATTTAGGGATGATGCCTCGAAAAGGTCAATATTGACTCAGGGAAAATAGCTACAGAGTGGAGGTACCAGGGGCACAAAGTCAGGACTATATAAGATGGAAAATGTTGAAGATTGATCTTCGAAGGGAGTTTAAGTTGGCTAAATAGGATGGATGTATTGAGCAAGAACAAGGGACTTTTGATAGGAATAGACACAGGCACAAACAGATTCAGTTATTCGGTTTAGTCATGCAATGAAAATTCATTAAGTTCTTAGTAAGTGACAAAAATTATCCTAAGTGCTGAGGGTTCAATGAAATAGAACAGCATTGTCCTGCTCTTAGGGAGCTTAATGTCTAATGGGAGAGACAGAAAGAAAACAAGTAAACAAACAGACATGTGCAATAATCACCAATACTAGTACGCGCCATGAAGGAAACGGGGTTATAGATAGAAACGAATTGTGATAACTGTGAGTTTGGGTTGGCGGCATCACTAATTGTTGCTTTCTGTGCAGTGCCAACACCAGAACTTTGGCTAAGAACAAAGTATCATCAAGAAAATAAGTCTACCCATTTAAAAACATCAATGTAGAAAAACAAAAATCTATTAATGAAAGTTATAAAGTATACAGTAGATAAAATACTGGCAATCACTTGACTTTGAAACTTGATTTTGCTATTTGAAATGTGTTATTTAAACTATCTGAACAATTTCCTCATTCATAAAATGAAATAATGGTTGATAACATCTAGGGTTATTCTAAGGAGTACTAATGATGTTTGTACTTAGCAAGCCCTTAAAAAACAGTAGCCATTTCATTTGACCAAATGCTTGAGTCGAAATTCTATTTACTCATAAGATTTTATGAACATACAAGAATATATGCCATTTTTAGAAGCAATGAAATCAATTGAGGGAATAAACCAAAAAAAAAAAAAAGTCATCATCATTCCCTATTGTTCTCCAAAATAAAAATAATTCGAGAAAAATTTCTTGGCCACTTACAAGAATTTGTGCTGGGCACTAGAGATAACTATGTGAGCAGTACAAGCTTAGAGCTTGGAAGAGGGGTGCCGGCAAACTTTTTCTGTAAATGACTAGATAGTAAGTATTTTAGGCTTTGTGGGCTAGTCAATTTCTGTTGCAACAACTGCTCTTGTAATATGGCCAACACCTAAACAAATGGGAGTGACTCTGCTCCAATCAAACTTTATTTACACAATCGGTAAGTGAGCTAGATTTGGGTAATAAGCTATAGTTTGCTGACGCTGATTTAGAAGGAGAAATAAGGCAATTACGCAAATTATTGTCCAGGAGACCCATGAATTGCTCAGGAATCCTGACTAACATTTTCTATTTTGAGAACATGTTATGTTGCCAGGCAATGTGCTGGTCACCATCTCATTTATTGTTTCTATAACCTTTCCTTGCAATTAAGAATTATTACTCCCACCTTATAAGTGAGGAAACTCAGTTTCACAGAGTTACTTTAACTTCCCAGAAGAGATTAAAACAAAGTATCTCAAGAAATACGAAAATATTAGGACAATATATGGAGATGTAAGATTGATAAGGCTACATGAAGTAGCATTCAAATAACTCCTTAGGACTTGAAGAGGTCAAAATAGGCTCAAGAAAATTGCCAGTCTCAGAAAATGTCGGCCACGACAGGGTATGTGCAAGGAACAAGGAACAATGAATATTTCATTTTAACTAGAGGGTATTGAATTGAGTTACAGCAAATGACACGGGAGTCACGATAGGCCGTCCACACCAACATTATTTCACTACGTAGTTTGGACTCTGGTGGGTAAAAAGGAACTATTGTTTTTTGTTTATTTGTTTGTTTGTTTTCTCTTGTTGTCGTATGTTTTCTCTTTCTTTCTAAAGTGTAGATGGTATAAGTCAGAGCCGTGCTTTGGGCCAACTGATCGATTCATGTATAAATTAGAGAGTAATTTAAAATATGAATTTGGATACTAGACTTTGAAGTTAAAGATGTCCAGACTAAATTCCTGGCTCTGCCACTTTTACTAATCTAGGGAGCCTGTAATTTGATCTGTAGAATAGAAGTAACAACCATTCCTACCTTGAAAAAGAAAAGATTTAAATAAAATAATGTTAAGTGTCTTGTCTCTGCTGAATCACTCGATTAATAACACCTAGAACATGCTACTATTCAAAATAATGATAAAAATAAAATGAAGGGGACAGAAAAGAGAGAGAGAACAAGAAAGAAGAGAAGGATTTTGGAAGAGGATAAGCAAGGGATCCACTTAAGAAATTATGTTAACAGCGGGTGAGAGATCATGAAGGTGTAAATATGACATGTCAGTTGAGAAATTTCCCTTAATACATACTTTCCTTAACACAACGAGTCATGCGTATATTTTCTATCACATTTATCTAAACTTTTTCATTAAGGCATCTTATATTCTCATTCTCTATGTATATACAAACATCTGTGTATAATAATACAGGGCTTTCTTGTGTGTTGTAATGTGTCGCTTCATGCTTAACTCTAGCCCATGTCTCGTTCTCCCAAACTCCTCAGGTGGCTATACCTTAAGTGATATCCGATCCCCCATTTCTTCTTTAGAAACAGAGAAGAGCCTGCACACTTCAGCTTCCCCTTGGAGAGGAACACTTTCCTGTCTGAAAGGGGAGAAGCAAAGAAGAAGTTGCCCATTCTTTCCCAAGAAAAGACAGGTAATTGTATATATGATCTAACTCTAATTCAGGAGTGTTTGCATTTTCAAATATAGAGTTTAATGAAGACTCATAGCAATAGGCACATTTTAATCTTATTTACATACTTGAGGTGATTGTTATACCATTCAACCAGTCCGGGAGGTTTTATGTGACTATATCTTCTAATATAGAGAATCCTCACATTATACATTTTAAGGGACCGAACATCAAAATTGTTTGGATATTTCAAGTTGATTTACCTCAGTTTTGAATAAAAAGATCAGTGCCTTAGAATAGAGATGTTTACTTCGAAATAAGTGAGTTTTCCTGGCAGATCATGCCCTTGTGTAATCAAATGATACAAAATTCTAGGAGAAACATGGAAATGTCTGGGAGTTACACTCATTGGGCCAAGTTCATATCATCACCAGCTGTTCAGATTGCTAGATGCAGCTGGATGATCAGATTACACAATAAAGATGCTCAGAATGTCATCCATATTTCTCATAAAGTCTTTATCATGATACTTAAAAGAAGCTAGCAATCACCAGCCAGGAGGTCAGCCTCATCCATGAACTGGGTACTGAACAGGATCACATGGTCTGTTTTCCTCTCCTTCAGGAAGTTCCACACTTGGTGCCTTGAAAAAGGATCCAATCCAGCAGTTGGTTCATCCAGTAGGAAAATCTGCAGAGGAAGGATGCATGTAAACGAGTTTTCCAATAAGGTATAGTTCTTCCAGAAAACACGTAAAAACCATATTATTTATATTTAAAAGGGTATTGTGGTTAAGAATTTTGTTCTTATATTTAATGTCCCATCATGAATATTTTATCACAGGTGACCTCTGCAAATCACAGGTTTGAATTACTACCGAAAGTTTTATTTTTAAAAATTTCAGTCCCTGGATTTAGGCCGACTTACCTGAGGATCGCCTAAAACAGCAATCGCAAAGGTGAGCTTTCTCTTCTGTCCACCACTTAAGTTTTGAGCAAGGATGTCCCGAATATTTTTCATTTCCAATTCCAGCAAAACTCTTTGTATCTAACCAAATGACAACATTTATATCGCAAGCTTAGATTTCTTCCTTCGTTTCTAGTTTTTAAATTTATAAATACAAAGCTGTAAAGTGTAATGGTTAAAAGCACGGAACCAGATTAACAAGATTTGAATACCACCTCACATTAACTAGCTGCATAATCTTGGTCAAGTTACTTGTTCTTTTGAACTTCAGTTTCCACACATTTAAAATGAGAATAGCAATAGTACCTACCTTATAGGATTGCTGTGAGGAATAAATGAAATATTAAATTTAAAGTTAAGGGTACCGTTTGGCACATTGTAAATTAGACACAAATGTTAGCTATTATCTAAATTTAATTTTTGTGTTCAGCTTGTATATAATATTTGCACAGAGATAATTTAATGAAAGCAAAAAGACTCAGTTCGAATAGAGTTAACAATCTCATTTTGACCAATACATTAGTTCTAACATATTTATGTACCTCTTTATCCACTTCATGTGGCTGAATCCCTTTTATTTTAGCAAATAGCCTGAGATTTTCTCTCACTGTGAGGAAGTCAAATTGTACGTTGGATTGTGGGCAAAATCCAGTGAGCGTGCTGATATTTTTTAGGTCAGCCATTTCTGAAAGTTCATTATTATACATGGTGACTGAACCTGTAAACAATGATTAAAAGTTAATATCAGGATAATGCTTAATTTAAGATTTTTCTAAATGAAAAATTTTAGGTATATGACTGTATCTTTAAGGTTAAAGTTGTGTGGTCTATGGGGCGGGAGCAAGGTCCATGCTGAAGCCTTTTCCATTTAGATGTAGTCTATTTATCCACCCTCGCATTGAGGCTCAGCTACATAACCGATGGAATCTTAACAAATATGATATCAGCGGAGACTGTGAAGCACCTCCACACTGGGATTTGCTATCTCTTTGTTTCTGGGATCATAGATACCAGTGGGTGAAGAATCTCAGACTAGCAACCTGGAAGATGCAAGTCCATGTACGAAGAGAGGAGCCATGATCCTAACCGAAGCCCCATATATGTTAGCGAGGATATGCTACTTTAGCCCCAGCTACTTTAGTCCAGACAGAAAAACTGCCAATCAAGCCACAGAATCATGAGAAATAATAAAACATTTTTATTTTAAACCATTGCTTTGGGGATGCTTGTCGTGTGGCAAAAGCTGACAGATATAGTTAAAATGCCAAATGGTAACTAATGACTATTAAAAAATTGTCCTGAAGTATTCAAATCTCATATATACCAATTAAATATTGCGTATCTCCATAGTACAATACTGTAAATTAACTTCCGTTTTACCCTAGAAATCTCTGTGATTAATGATCAGAAGGACTTTTCATTAACAGCTGATTTATTTGTCAACCTGACTTGGAAAAAAGCTCTTACCTTTTGTGGGAACAGATAATCCACTAAGAATGTTTAAGAGTGTTGATTTTCCAGCTCCACTGTGACCAAGTACTGCAGTGATTTGGCCTTCATATATGTCAAATACAAGATCTAGGAAGAAAAACGGAAAATAAAGAAGGAAGGAAAAGGGTGGGGAGTTAGGAAAACAATTAAAACTACAAATTTATTATGGAGCTAATAATTTGTCTTTTTATTTGTCTTTTTATGTGAATATACTGGCTTATAAAATTAAAAATAAAAAAATAAAATACCCTTTTATAAATTTATATGTTGATCATGTTTTGAAATTTTGAAAATTACTTGTTTTAAAGGCAGCAAACAAATCTTATACTCCTAGATTCATTGACATTGCCTGATGCATGGAAGGTGGATGTTCATATTTTTTGACTGGAAGGATAGATTACTAGTTCAGTAAATTGTAGATAAAAATCTTTTGAAGTATGTGACCTTTTCACACAAAAGAAAAATATACATTATCTACAACAGCTTTGGAATTTCACAAGAAAAAAATAGAATAACCTTAGGCTATCTCAGAATTACCCAAATATATATATGAATCTAAAACGTACTTAATTTTTTCTAACTTTTATGCAATAGAAGTAATGCGTCGGAAGGGAAATTTTACCATGTGACTCAAATAACTCTTTCAAATCTGAAATACCACTAGTAACTGCTTACCAGGAGCAAAAAAAAAAAAAAAAATTAAAATCAGGAAATCAATCATAACTAAATGTTCCTTTTTTTTTTTTTTTTCTTTTTACCTTTCAAAGCTTCTATTTTATCAGGCTTTCCTTTATATTCTTTTGTAACATTTCTGATTCTGAAAAAAAAAGAAAAAGACTTCAAGATATGACGATTTTCTTCAGTGTGTGATTCTAGGTTTGGTTGACAGGATTGGATGACTCTTCTCTTCAGGGTATAGGGAGATCTGTCATTTCACTTTCAAGCAGTTAGGCTTGTGTGAGAGAATCAGCCAGAACAGCAGTTCCCAACCTTTCTGGTACCAGGGACCAGTTCTCCAATGAGAACCTAATGCCTGATGATCTGAGTCGGAGCTGAGGCGGTGATACCAGCACTGGGGAGCGGCTGCAAACAAACACAGACAAAGCTTCATTCCCTCCTGGCTGCTTACCTTCTGCCGTGTGGCCCAGTTCTTAACAGGCCATTGACCAGTACTGGTCCACAGCCTGGGGGTAGGGGACCCCTGATAGAATACTTATTCCCAGCCTTCACTGCACATGAGCCTCACCTGTAATTTTAAATTTTTACCTGTGCTTGGAACCCATCACCAGATCTTCTAATTCCAAAGACTGAGATATGGTCTGACATTAGTACGGAGGACAAGAGTCATCTCTAAATTGCAAAGCCAAGGAAGCCAGACCAAGAGGTAATGCAGGCATTCAGTAATGAAAGGCTCATTGTGATCTGCTGGCTCAGGCTGGAGATATCTCTGGTCACCCTGAGTTAAGTTCTCCTGAGGTTGGTCAATAAGTACAAGGGTGGAGTAAGGGAGAGAGGCAAAGAGCATAGTGTGAGAGCTTGAGTTTTACAGCCCTACCTAACTGAGCTCAATCCACCTATGATATTTAGTAGTTCTGTTACCTTAAGCAATGTACTTATTCCAGGTAGATTTCAGCTCTTGTAACCTGAAAATTTGGAGTGCTTTAGGGTTGTGTTGAAAGATGAGTAAATAACTTTATCTTGCATGCATAGTGCTTGCTTGGTTCATGGTAAGTATTCAGTAAGCATAAAATGATATTGGTTAGATTATGATAATGAAAAGGAATGGAATCAACATGTGCTGGGTGCTGTTATAGAGTTAGAATCCTAGACACTCCATTTTATTCTCTCAGGTAAATATATAATTCATAAGCTGGATCACAGAGGACTGATGTGCTGGTCATTGATGGATGAGTAATATTTGAGGAAATTTGAGGACTTTCTTCGTGTGTGTGTGTGTGTGTGTGTGTGTATTTATTTAATTTGGAAATAAATATATATATTTTGGAAATTATTATATATATTAAATATATGCATATATATTAAATATCTATAATTTGGAAATAAATAAATAAATGTGTGTGTGTGTGTGTATATATATTTAATTTATTTCCAAATTAAATATATATATATATATATATATATATTTGGAAATAAAAGTTACCAGCACCAAACACAGTACGTGTTTGGTTGTCAGACCGACTGAAGATACGCGTGACTCTAAAAGTCACTTCTCCCTCAGTGCCCTTTGTGTCTGTTTCTAGGTCTTTTTTCCTCATCCCCACTTCCGACCTCTTTGAAAAGGCGAAAAGTAGAAAGGAGAAGTTTTTAAAATTGAGAGAAAAATATAGGTAGTATAATAAATGAAGTAGCGGCAAAGGGTAAAAATATGAGTCCAGACAAAGAAATGAGTGAGGCTGAGGCTAAGGATGGATAAGAGAAACAACAGATAAAAGATTGAGAATTTAGGGGAGGGTTTTGTTGAATTATCATTGTGGGTACCATCTAGGTTTGTATTTCATGTAAACGTCAACCGTATAAGACAGCAAGGGGTAAAAGATCTTTTCTTTCAACTTGAAGTGGAAAGGGATGAACGTAGCATGGGTGAGGTTAGTGGCAGCAATGCAGAGGGCACAAAAGAGGACATCGCTTGTGTCAGGTGTAACCACCAGCTTCTGAGCCTTTGGCCTGTTCTCCCTTTGCATCCTTGCTACCTGATGGCTTCTTTCCCATGGAATTCTGGAGATACTGGCTCGAAGGAGTCATTCAATGAAGGATTGGTATCCGTTTCATCTTCAAAGGCCACCTGATCAGCCTTACGTCGTCGTGACCAAAATGAGGTCTTCAGGAAAAACAAGGGTGGATTTCGATGTCCGTATTCATCTACATGGCCAGGAGACAAACACTGGGTCAATCACCATTTAAGGGGGATGGTCACCTTAATGCAGCCTAGCCACGCAAAATTTTTGTCAATAAACCTGAACGTGTGGTTGACACACACACAACGCACATGTGATGATATGTGTGGCTTCATGAGTGAAAAATATATCCTAAGGTGTTTCTATTATAATAATTTTTCCCATAGGGAGAAATGACACTGTGATTTTTCAAAAATTCGGAATTATCTTAAATAAATGTTAAGACTCTTTTCAACCTCTGGAAAGCCAGATATTGCAATAACAGTATGACATACTCTGGGTGTGCTGAATTCTACCTAGAAGTCCAGATGTCATTACACTGGCAAAGGAAAAAGAAATTGAGAAGTGACTATACGATATATTAAGCACGTATTCCAAGAGAAAATAGAATAGGGTTCCACAAAAATAACTGACATACTGTAAGAAATGGAGAGAATAAGGCAAAAGAATTTATTCAAACTTAACAATGGAAATTTTTTAAACAGCTATTTTGTATTTATGCTTTATCCCATTCCCTAATAATAACTTCCTTCCGAAGCAAATTTATGATCTGCTTTAAGAACATATTATCTATGAACCTCTTTCTGGAAACTAATCTCTACAACGTATTTGCACTTAATTATTATTTCTGTTTTCCTATGCATTAGGAGACATTATGAAATGGGAGAATTATATTTCTCTAACATTCTGTAGCTGGGCTCCACTGTAAGACTGAAGAAACACAAACAAAAGAACAAAGGAAACAAAAGAGAAACAGATTCATAGATACATAGAACAAACTGATAGCTGCCTGAAGGAAAGGAAGTGCAGGGCTGTTGTTGCAAATGGCAGAATTTCTTTTTTTTTTAAGGCCAAGTAATATTCCATTGTGTGTGTGTATACACACACATATACATATATATACATACACACACACACCACATGTTATTTATCTATTCACCTATTGATGGACACTTAGGTTATTTCCATATCTTGGCTACTGTGAACGATGCTGCAATAAACATGGGAGTACAGATATTTCTTTGAGATTGTGATTTTATTACCTTTGGATATACATGTAGGAGTGGAATTGCTGGATTATATGATATAATAAAGGCCTGTGGCACTCTGTTTTGAATTGGAAATACAGATGTGAAAGACACAGACCTCGCCTTCAATTATAAAAGGAGAGAGAAATAAATGAACCAGCATTTTGGCCTTAAGTATTTACTGAGTCCATGGTATGCACCAGACACCAAGCTGGTTGCTTGGGGTACATCTGTGAACAAAACAGATCCTTGCTTTTGTGGAACTCATATTCTTTTAAGTTGCAAGGTAATAAAAATAAAAATTGATGGCTTATTGATTTTCCTGTTTTGAAACTATGGGGAGATTTTTGAAAACGTAGATGCCCTGGTCTCATCACTGATTAAATGAATCAGAATTTCTTGGAGTTGAGCTGGGCTTGATATTTCTTTAAAACTGTCCAGGTGGTTCTGATGTTCAGCCAGCGCTCAGAACCACTGAGCTAAATAGTCAGGCAAAGCAGCTATAAGTTTCCCTGCATGGTAAGTACCAAGCCTGACACACTTAGGAACTAGCTTGCTAAGCGTCTCTTCAAAAAGAAACAAGCCAGACATTTAGAGTGGAGGGACGTTCAACCAAAGGCTAGGGATTCTATAAACGAAATTCAGGCTTTAGTTCTGACCAAATAGCATGAAATAAAGAACAAGTTTGGTCAGAGGCAACGACCCTGTTCATTTCCTTCCTGTTGATGCACAAAGTAGCTCTTACCATATAAACAACACGTGTTAGGAGATCAGTTTTAGGAAACAAAATTATTAAAATGATGTTTGATTTTAATCAAATCACTACTCACTTGGCAAAATTTTTTCAAAATAAATCATCAATGCCAGATAGAGGAAAATATCAAAAGCCAACATAAAATTCGTTGCTATTATTTCACTTGAGTTGTTCGATGAATTGGGAAACACATTAGAATTCAAATCATAGTCCACATGTAAAAGCTGAAAATTAAAAAAGTAATTAAAGGAAGTTAGTTTTAAGATAAATTTTAAACCGTTAGGTTTAGCATAAAAATAAAATAGCTCGCTACCTTTTGCCTCATACCAGGAATATTCTACTCTACAATGCATGAGCATATGACCAAATATAATGCGATTTAGTAATTGCCATGAGTAAAAATATGTTCCAAATGAAATTGGGGCAATAGGAGGAGGTAGGAAATTATGTGAAAAAGTGACATTTGACCTCAGTCTTAGATAAATTTTTACCAAACAGAATACAGGAAAAAGGTGTGGTGTTCCTTGAAAATGGCTGCAACAGAGAGAATTTATGCTCTTGGAAAAATCACCCGTGTATGTAAGGAGAACCATTGGCAAAAGTAGGCTGGTTTATAATGTTCAAGTTAATGAGCACTAAATAATGGATATGTAGTGATCAGCATTACCACTTAATTGGATGGCAAAGTGAGTTCAAGGTGAAAATCACGTCAAGAGAAATGACATTTCATGAACAGAAATGTAATTTACTAATTAACCGTGCTGTTTTCAAGGTGTTTTTAATTTTTTTCTTGTACTTCATGGTTTTTATAATTATGCATGCTATTCAATTACTAAGCCAAAATATGAAATGGAATAGTTATTTAGAATTAGGTTTGTAATATCAAGTCCATTTTCAATTAGTAGCCAAAGAAAACCCTTTGTCTCTAAAGAATTATATATTGACTTTCCATTTCTTTTTTTTTTCACTCACCACATGGCTTATTTTGCTGAGCTAAATACTTCCAAAGCTTTTAAAGGTTCGTCTCTGCAATCTCACAATAGTCTTCACTGGGGTTTTTAACCTTGCAATGCTGAGCATAGAAATGACTACAGATAGTTAAATTCCAGACTGAAAAAATGTTTAAGAAATGTCATTAATAAACATCAGCTTGCTTCTGACCTGGGCCATTCCGAGCATGAAGGCGAAGGGGCTGAGGAGACTTAAAGTCCACTCCAAAGGTGCAGGAAGATGCCTGTACAACGCCGTGAAGCCCAGACTCCCCCAAAAGACGGTGAGAAGGAACACGACCAGGCCAGTGAGGAAAGACTTCTTTATCAAGACGCTCATTAGGAAAGCCAAAGCTATCTAAGAAGAGAGAAGATCCAGTTGGTTTATCTTTCTCTAAAATTACTATTTGCATAATGAAATAAGAAATCCGATATACAAAATTAATTACATCATTCTTCTGTGTATAAAATACAAAATGACATTTTGCAAATTGTACTACAAATTGGTATTACAAGGCATGACAGATCAAATGGTACCATTCTACAGACTCATGCAAACAGAGCAGAGAAGAGGGATATATCACACAATAACCTATTTGGAAACCAACGCTCGAACCCTAGGGTAAGAGTTAGACAGAAAAATATTAATTCCCCAACTCACCAAAGACAATCCGTAGAGAAGAAAGAGGATGAAGACCACCATGAAGCCAGTCAGAACAACAAACTGGACAGATTTTACAACAAGTGCCAAGAAAAAGGCTGTAATGAAGATGAAGCCAGCATAGAGCAAACCCCAAGAGAGCCTAATATGGAAAAAAATGTTATTTTAGTATTTCATGTTCAATTGGAATGAACCTACAGATGATTCTAACATCATTCTTCTTTTATTCGTTCATTCATTCATTCATTCATTCACTCATTCAAGAGCTATTTATTGAGCGTTTAAGATATATAAATACTAGGTAAATGTTCTGGAAATAATTCCTAAGAAATTAAGAATATTCTTTTTCCTAAAATTAATTCCAGAAATATATACACACACACACATAGACATGCACACACACATGCATGTTATTATGAAAAAAGGAAAAATAGGCTTCCAGTCTGATAGATTTTGGTTCTACGTTTTCTCTGCTCCATTCCTACTTTGGGACCTCTGATATACTCTGTAACCCCTTTAAGCTCTTTCGTTGTTCTGGACATTTGAAATAAATACCACAGAGATGGTTCAGAGGCCAGCCATGTCTTTGTAGGACCTTGTCTCAATACGTGGTGACCCCTCAGTGACTCTCAGACCCTTTCTCCTCTCTGGGAATGAGGAGATTCACACATTTCCTTGGATATAAAAAATTCTTCCTTGTGTGTAATTCTCACTTCTTTCTTTTTCCAAAAGCTGTTTTGTCTTTCTTGGGATGTGTACACCAAATAGTCTACATCTTGACCTACAATGCTATTTATTTTCTGTTAAGATAGGACAGTCACCCGTAGACTCAGTGTCCATATCTCATTACTCCTGCTTTGCAATCACCCTGCAGACCCAAACCTGATAACTGTTCTTCAATCGGAGAAGTATAATAACGCTCAGCCTTAGCCTGGCAAGCATTACACCAACCTCAATTTAGTCTATTCATGGGGAAAATCATTAGGTTTGAATCATGACGCTTTGAAGAATTCTTTTCCTGAATTCTTGCATTTAGTTCTCCTACACTTCACTCACCAGAACGCTGAATTCTGAAGGCCCATCATTGTCATCAAGCCCTTCATCCTTTTCCTCTCTCTCGTAACATTAATAGATGCGTAGTAAATGAATGGGGAAAAGGAAATAATGCAGAAGAAAACGAAGAAATCAGTAATTAACCCTTCTTGACTAATGAAGGGATGTATCTTCATAGTTTTTCCAGTAGCTGACATTAATTCCTCCATCACTGAGTGATTTGTTGTGATCTGAAGAAACATATTAATACATAAATTTTTATCTTAATGGATGGCAGGCTCTGATTTCTTTCGGACATCTCTTTCTCCATGAACACACAATGGGCCTGTCTGGATCTGATGCTAACCTAACTTTTCACTTCTGTATTCTGCAATGGTCCCACGCGGAGCCTCCACTCCAGGCATTCTGAGCTACGCACAGTTCTGAAAATTTTCAGTGTGTTTTATCCACCTCCGTGCCTAACATCGCCTGGCGATTCACTTGAAATGTCTTCATAACCACATATATTCGGCAAAACTCTCATCTCACACTTCAGTTTTAAACATTATTTCTATTAGGAATCCTTCCATGGCATTCTAAGCTGATAAGCTTTTTGTTCATTTATCAATAATGACCTCTGCAATCTCCAGTGACTTCTCTTCTCATAATTTTCTTATTATATTCCTGGCTTCCTGACAAGGTTTTCTCCTCTATTTATGTCTACATTCCCCGTGGCACATTGAAACTTAAGTAAAATTTGTTGTAAAGACACCAGTGAGTAAAAAACACTATCTATTTATATTTTCTTTGACAAAACTTTCAATGCCTCCTTCATAATTAATCTGCATTGCCCCTTGGTTCGCTTTGGACATTTCGTACTCACTTCTATAATAGCAGCATTGATGGCAGCTTGAAGAGCCACAAAACCTTTCTTCCAGAATTCTGTAACATCGCAGTAAACATCATCTTCATTTATTTTATAACAGTGAGCTTTAAGGGGGGGAAAAAAAACATCATAACTATCATTATGGAATATTTCAGTCCTGATTATAGGTAACAGTGGATGTTATAATGGCTCCAAATTCCAACTGTTCTCATTTTGACTCAGAGCCTGTGAAAACATAAATTATAGTAATAATTTTCAAAGTGGAATGGGTAGAGCACTCTTGGGAATGTGCTGCATAAAATTATAATACACATTCTACACTTTCTCACATTATTGTCTGTGCTTCTTTGCCCATTAAGAATTTTGTTGAGCTTTTCTCTGATTTTGTATTGTGAAAACAGTATCTTTTCTGCAGTTTTCAAATTTAGCAGTGTCTAATATGGGTTGAGAAAGTACGCTGAAACTTTGTCTAACATTGTACATAACACAGACTTAACAAGTGAATGTAAGTTGATGAGATAATTTAGTATGTTCAAGTCACATCAATCAGAACATCTCTTAAAGAAAAAAATATACTTATAAAAAAGAGACCTACCAATCTATTGAGTATTAAACTGCATTAGAGAGATATTACCTAATACGACAAGTTAAAATTGAGTATAGGAATTAAATGCATGTTCCATTAATATTTTAAATATTTTAAACATCATTTTGAAATACTTTAGATATATAAATGATGTAATAAACACATATATGCATATGATCAAATTATAAAAATAAATACACCATTACAAACACAGCTGAAATCTCCTGTATACCGTTTGTGGATCTTCTGTTTCTCCTAGTCCAAGTTTATATACATGACTTTAAATTTTTACTACATATCCCAAAACTACATATATAATTTTAAAAAATAATAAGGTTTGTTTAAATGTGATAGCTCATCACATTCATAATTCTGTAGTTTGCTTGTTTTGTTCTATATTATGATTCTGAAAATTCTATAAATGGCCCTTTTTTCTTCTTATGATTCTATAGAATCCCTTTCCAGTATTGTGATTCAATATATTTATCTATTCTCCTGCTGATGGCAATTTTGGGTAGTTTCCTTTTTTTTTTTTTTTTTTTACTATTACAACAAAAAAAAGCTGCTTTTATGAAAATTCTTACCTATGTTTTCTTGTGAATATGTGTATTAAGTTAGAATAGTCTACTATACACTGCAGTAACACATAAGCCCCAGATCTCAATGACAGTAAAAGTCCATTTCTCAGTTCAGGTTACAAGTTCCACATAGGCCTTTGGAAGTAGGGGTGGAGGGTCCTCTATTCCACATCAAACTAAGGGTCTCAAGATGATGGCATTTCTTCCACCTGGTAGCTGTACTACCTGTTGGGCATGACTACCTAGTTTGCAGAAGTAGGTAAGAAAAAGTTGTAGAGAACTCACATCTGCTCTTCAAAGTCTTGGGTCTAGGTGTCTGATTATAGCTACCACTTAATGACTCTATACCCTCAGGAAGGAGAAGAAAACGGGCTACAAGTGTTTAACACAGGCATGAGACTTTCACCAATAAGATTCCCATGATGCTGGGTTATAGGTTGCATACATCTTCGCTTTAAAAATAAAATTTCTCAAGTTTTGTAAAATTTAAAACAGTTCGTAATGTTGACTTCTCTTCGCTCATCAGTGTTTTTTTGTACTGTCTATTCACCGTCTGGTAAATGCGATATCACATGTGATTTCAAAATGCATTTCCCTGATTGCTAATGCAGGTAAGCATCTCTCCATGTGTTTATTCTTGATTTGTGTTCCTCCTTTTATGAAATTCCTATTGATTTCTCTTCATGACTCTCTCATTTCTCTGCCCTTCTCTTATGTATTTGAAGTAAATCTTCATGTAATCTGGAGATTAACTTTTTGCTAGTTTTATTTGTTATTAATATATCATCAAAATTTTACCTTTATTTTTCACTATCTCTATGATGCCTTTTGATAAAGAAAATCCGTTAATTTTGATCTACTTGAATTTACCAATCTTTTCTTTTACAGTTTACATATTTTATGTTTTGTTTAATAAATTTTCTTCTATTCTACAGTTATAAAGATACTCTCCTATATTGACTTCTAAAAGGTTTATAGGCTTGTTGTTCTCATTTCATTCTTTACTTGGATTGGTTGTTTCATGTGAGATAATTTAATTTTCCCAACACTGATCTACGTGTCTTCTCTGTCAATGTTAGTTTTCATGTTTGTGTAAGTTTCCCAAGTTTCTCTCTTATGCTTCATTGATCGGTCTGTCACTATGGCAACAGCGTACTATCTTAATTACTTACAACTTCATTCTTTTTCAAGAACTTCTTAGCTATTCTGTGTCTCTTTTAAAGACATATTTTAAAGTGAATGTGTCAATTTATATGAAATGATCTATTATGATTTTGATTGGAAGTAAAATAGGTTCCTAAAGAAATCTGGGCCAATTCATATCTGCAGTAGGCAGAATTCTAAAAATAACTTCTGCTAACTCTTACCCATGCAGCATACCCTCTCCTTTGTGTATGTACAAACGCATATGTATATACACATATGTATACATGTAAATATAAGTATATATGTGTATGTGTGTGTTAATATACCAAAGTCAATGCACACTTTTAAATTGTGTCGACTGGCCTGTTGACATTTCCGTCACAGATAGGGATTTAAAAATATGCCGTACTAACATTTATTCCCATATATGGCTCATGACAACATTGATATAGAAAGTAGTAGAATGATATAGCTGGAAAGCTACCTGTATGGTCCCTGTGTTCCTTCATTGTTGGAATTCTGCGTCCCAGCGAGAATTTCAAATGATAAGAGAACGTATTAGTGAAGATGACTCTTACTATTTCTCCAGGATAATTTGCTGTTAATTCTTTAATACTTTCTTCATCAGACAGTCCCACGACTTCTCTGTCTGCCGTCACAAGAAGAGAATATTATCGTTAGTAAATTACTAGGAGACTAACTTTAGGTTTCATGTTCAGTTGCTTTTACTAGCATTCTTTACGGAAATAAAATGAAATCAAATGTTAATTTGGAGTACGTCAGACACAGTAAAGGTTGGGGAGAGACATTTCTAAAGTTGTATCCAGATAGTGTACAATCTGAAGTCATACATTAAAATTAGTTTTTTCCTTTTCTTTTTTTTTTAAATTAGTTATTTTCAAATGTTATAATTATTAAACCAATTTCAATTACATATAACATCATAGCATACGAATTAAACTATTCACAGAAGAATTAGCATTACAACAAATCTAAAATGGTAGGAAAATATATACATTTAAATCACAATTAGGTACTAGTTTATTGTAGGTGGAAATAACTATAGAACTTCATTTTCCTTTAACAGCTCTCACAATACCGTTAATATACTGGAAAAAAAAGAGTGAAAGTGAAAAAATATGTTAAGTGACTATGTTGATATCACTGAAATCATCCTCTCCCTTTTTTCTAATACTGTGTTTAGTGCTAAACAAATGTTTTATAACAGTTGAAAACATGGGAGGGAATATAAGGAAAGTTCTAGATTGGGGGGGGGGAATGTTGAAGACAAAGTGGAGGGAGCAGGTGGCGTGTATTTTGATAGTTTTACCTTTTTTCACCCCTGGACTCTATTCTTTAAATATGTATTATTATGAGCAAGTCACTTAACCTCTGTTACTTAATTTCCATATTTATAAAATAAACATAACAGTATCAATTACTAGTAGTATGGAATATTAATATAGAGCACAGACAAATATAATACAGAATAATATTATTATTCAGAGCCACAGGTTCCCCTTACAATAATACTCTTGGTAGGAAATTGTGGTGTTTAAAATTAATACCAAGTACCTTTTAAGTCATGTTTTCATGGTCTTTTTTATCCTTTCAAATTGTGCGATTTAATGGTTTTCAATATATTCACAAAGTTGAGTAAGCTCTAAGCTGCTTTTAAATGATATTTCAGCTCACATTTACGAGGCAGTCACGATGTATTTTACTTATATTTGTAAAAAAATCATTGTTTTTATTTGCCTGCCGCTCAGTTCTCCTTCTAATAAAAACCCTAAAATTCATTTGAGACACTGTCCTTCTTCCATTCACACAGCATGTGGTATGGATGTGGTTCACTGGGCAACCTGGGAACCCAACCAATGGCAATGGCAATACTTTATCTCCCTATCCAAAGAGATTAGTTCTTGATAGATACAGACTAAGAATAATCTAAGGTAGACTATTTGTTCCAATGAATATAATCTCCGAAATTATTTTGAACTGTTGGGAAAGATCTGTATTCTTTCACCAGAGTTATTCATGTAGGAGGGCTTAAAACTGGAGATTTCGAAGACTAACTTTGCTTCTGTTGGGGGAGAGCCAATCTGTGAATGGAGCCAACACAATGTCACTATAGACCCAAGAAGCAGAGATGTGTTTCTTCCTCTATGACTGATATTCCTCTTTCTATCCATCTGTGTGCTGAGATTGTTTTTCTTTAAGCTAGACACAGATGTCCCTGGTCCTTAAGACAAGATGAATTGGGATTCTCTCACTTGCAACTGAAATATTCATAAAAAAGATAGTAGTATCTTATTTTGATACTATGCCTTCCAAGTGGTAATCCCTTGCTTGGCAAGAAATACATTCACAGTTTTGACTTAGATATTGAGTATTGGTCTCTTACTCCCAACAAAGGAAAAACATATTTACAGTTCCCATGATCTAGAAATTTTGACAATTGACATGGTTTCTCAACTGAAATGCAAATTAAATGTGCACATCTGCAGTCAAATGAACCAAATATTAACATTAGAAATTCCTATTAAGTTGTTAGGAAACTCACCTTTCATAAAGGAGGTTGAGGCAACTTTATCCATTATCTGTTGGGTTGTATTGGTGAAAGGTGTGTATGCAATAGTAAATGTAGAGTCACTAAATGAATCTACCCGTCCCAGGTCCATGGTAGGAAGTGAAGAATAATCATTAACTTCATGAATTTTAGGATATAGGTACAAAAAAAGTAGTAGGAGTAGTGAGCTCAACCATTCCTACATAATCCAAGAGAAAGAATAAAAGAAATAATGATTTAAAATTAGTCATCCACAATCCTTTGGCCATACAGTTTGTCTCATTCACTTTTCTAATTTTGATATATCCCATAGTATGAACCATTTAGAATATATACAGTACAAAATTCAGCAATCTGTGGCATTCCAATGAGCTATTAATAAAAATTCAAATTTATTCATCCACAGCACCAATCTAAAGCATGCACTGATCATAAAAACATAAGAGGCAATAGTGGCAAGCTGTTATAAATTACTATCAGCTGGTATTACTATGGTTACCTACCCTTGCTGCACAGGCACACCTTGTGTAATTGTGCTTCACAGTTGGTGCATTTTTTTATGAATCAAAGGCAAGACCCTCCACCAGCAAAAAGATTATGATTTGCTTTACTTTATCACAGAGGTCTAGAACTGAACCCATAAGACCTCTGAGTATGGCTATATTTGATTCTGCTAAAAGCCTATGTTACAAGAGAATTTCAAGGCATTGCTCACTTAGTAGTAACATATTTGTTACATGCCAAGATTCTGGTGTTGTAAACTCGACAGAATACAGGTTACCTGAGAAACACTGTCTGGCTAGTTATCAATACCAGTCACTTGGAAACTTTCTATAAGAAGTTTTCTAAATACATGACTGTAGAAAAAAATTATCAAGGTATATGGTAAAATTTTAGTGTGTTAAAAATGCTACTTAGCTATAGCTATCTGATTTTAAAAGTTTAACCAAGACTTTTGTTACATGGTAAGATTATAGGAGCTAATACTAATTTTCTTCTTACCACCAACCACGTTTCCTAATTTTCTTCTATTTTTGAAAAGAATGATTTACTTTTAAAAAAGAGAAAGAGATTCAAAAGAGAAAATACCAGTTATCTATTTCTGTGGGTTGATTTGTTTATCATATCTTCGGAATACCAGTACCTTAACCCAAGTCTCTACGCATGGGAGCACCAGTAAAAAGGGTGATCATAGACTTTTCAAACATTTCTCAAGTTCTCTATTGCTGACCCCCTTCCATACTTTTGGGCCTCAAATTATAGGCCTGTGTTAACTGCAAGGTCTTCAGACATATTCGTGGTTCAAGGAACAGCTTCTTCTAATTTCTCCTGTTGTACAAAGGTGTTTCATTTCTTTGGAGGGGAGATAAATAAAGCGAGGCTCGTTCCAAGGAGTATACAATTTTCTTGTCATAAATACAAAGTGACGTAGATATTGAATCATACCATTAAGGACTCTCTTTTCATTCTCCATTTTTTAAGAAAGTTCTTGCATAATAAGGCCCAAGTTTGTTGACACGTACTTATCTCCCTCTTATTCATTTCGCCCTGCTTAATAAGAGAAAAAGGGAGAAGATAAAGTAAATGAGAATGAATATCCTGTAAACACAAAAGCAAGTCATCTGATAAACCCAGTGTTCCAATTTAGTTCTTAGCATCCAAGGGTAGCCTTCTATTACTCCTCCGCTTCCTTTTTACCCCGCTCTTTACTTCATCATTGTTCTGTTGCTGTTGTTGTTGTTTTTATACACTGTGTTACTTATCAGTTTTATTGACTCTCCGCTCCAAATTCTCTTTACAGCCTGCTCAAACTAAATGATCTTCTCCAATGTAGATGCCTGGACAGGGCAGGTTTCCCCGTGTGTGTTTCTCTAGCTTGACCCAGGGAGCAGTGATGCATCTGAACTTGTTTCCTTCAGCTCTCCTATTGCAAAGACGGTGCACTCTGGTCTTTGTGCCCATAGGTAGCTTGCCATTCAGGCTTCTCTGCCATGTGGTGGACTAAAAGCACATCTTGTCTAACCATACTTTATTCAACACCTTATCTCCCCATTTAGTACTCATAACAATGATGGGGGCAAAGCAAGAAACTGGAGTGATGCCTCAATGTCCCTCAGGCCATACAACTTGCCCGCTGCTCAGAATATCTTCTCCTACGTGCAAAAGTGTTCAACTCCACACGAAGACCTGCTGTTGCATTTGGAGAGGGGTTGAAGCAATAGCCAACTACTACTGGGGGGCGGGAATCTGTAAATCCTCCCACCCTCATCTCTAATCCCGTCCCAGGAACACAGACTATTGCTCAGGGATGCACAAACAGCCATCTTCCCTGAGAGAGAGAAAAGAAGCACCTTCTCTGGACATGACCCTTGTACCACATAAAAAGCAACAGCCATCTACCACTGAGGGCTGGGTGGGAAAGCTTCCTATCCCCATGCCTAAGCAAAGATGGGTTGTTGCTGAGGTTTGCTGTGAGGACCCAGCATTGACACGAAGAGAGATGTGCTATCGCCTAAGGACGAGTGAGGAAGCTCTCACATATACAAGGCCTCCGAGCAGACACAAAGGTGACATATATGTTAGGCCACAGAACAAGCCTTAGTGAAGTTAGGACTGAAATCATATTAAGCGTCTTTTCTGATCACAATGGTATGAAACTTGAAATCAGCAACAAGAGGGAACCTGGAAATTTTACAAATATTTGGAAACTAAACAACAACACACTTCTGAACAACCAGTGAGTCAAAGGAGGACTCAAAAGGGAAATGAAAAGGTACCCTGAAACAAATGAAAATGG
Source organism: Rousettus aegyptiacus (assembly GCF_014176215.1). Taxonomy (NCBI): domain Eukaryota; kingdom Metazoa; phylum Chordata; class Mammalia; order Chiroptera; family Pteropodidae; genus Rousettus; species Rousettus aegyptiacus. The sequence continues at coordinate 106,843,735 of NW_023416309.1, forward strand.
AAACACGACACACCCAAATCTATGGGATGTGACAAGGCAGTTCTAAAAGGGAAGTTTATAGTGATAAATGCATGTTTTAAGAAAAAAAAAATCTCAAATAAATAACCTGATTTCACACCTCAGGAACTAGAAAAGAACAAAATAAGACCACACTTAGCAGAAGAAAGGAAATAAAGATTAGCGCTGAAATAAATGAACTAGAGACAAGAAAGACAATAGAAAAGATTGTGGAAACTAAGAGCTTTTTTTTTGAAAAGATAAAATTGACAAACTTTTAGCTAGTCTGAGAAAAAAAGAGAAAAGACACAAATACTTAAAATCAGAAATGAGAGAAAAGACATTACCAGAAATACATAGATCATAAGGGACTACTGTGACTAGCCATATACTAACGAATTGGATAATATGGAAGAAATGTATAACTTTCTAAAACCATACAACGTACCAAGACTGAATCATGAAGAAATAGAAAACATAAACAAACCAATAATGAGTAAGGAGATTGAATCAATGATTAAAAACTTCCCAAAAAAGAAAAGCCCCAGACCAGATGGCTTCACTGGTGACTTCTACCAAACATTTACAGAAGAATTAATGCCAATTCTTTTCAAATTCTTCCAAAAAAGTCAAGGGGAAAGAATGCTCTCAGACTTTCTTATGAGGCTAGCATTACCCTTATGCCAAAACCAGATAATGATACTATAAAAAGAGGAAACTTTAGGCCAATATCCTTAATGCATATAGATGCAAAAATTCTCAACAAAATACTAGTTAACTGAATTTATACAGAAAGGATCAGACACCATAACCAAAAAGGATTTGCTCCTGAGATGCAAAGACGGTCAATAAATGCCATACACTACATAAATAGAATGAAAGATAAAAACCATATGGTTATCTCAATAGGTGTAGAAAAAGCATTTGACAAAACACAATATCCTTTCATGATAAAAAAAAAACCCTCAAAAAATTAGGTATAGAAGAAATATACATCAACACAAAAAGGCTATGTATGACAAGTGCACAGCTACCATTATACTCAATGGTGAAGGGTTGAAAGCTTTTCCTCTAAGATTAAGAACAAGACAAGAATGTCCACTCTCATCACTCTTATTCAAGACAGTGGCCCCAATTCTTCACCTCTACTTGCGTCCACACCCATGGTCTGGTAACTTTGTAGTCTCTTCCACAAAGTCAGACTGTAACTTTGACCAACAGAAGGAGGAGGGGGTGACAATGTTCCATTTCTGAGCCTAGACCTTATAAGGCTTAGAGTGTACCTGCTTGCTCCTGTGGCTCTGCCATTGCTATGAGACCATACCTGGGCTCACCTCTAAGGAATGAAAGCCACATGAAACAGGGCTGAGTTATCCCAGTCATCCCCGTTTAGAGTTGTCTACATCAGCCGAGCCCCAAAGATGTGAGCAAGCCTATCCAGGATCAGCAGAACCTCTTAAAATTAAGCACACCAGGCATCTCAGATATAACTGCTTGCTGTTGTATATTATTTATTGTTTTTTCTTGCCATGAAATGTAAACACAGCAATAGACCACAGATATATTACTTAGGGCTGCCTATTGAGCTTCTATAATATTAAAGTTTCTCTGGTTTTAGCAACTTTTTATTTTTGACTTCTAACTTGAACATGTTGTGGTCAAAGGAACTACTACTTGTAAGACATTACTTCTTTGATATTCCTTGAGACTTCCTTGGTGGTGCAGCATGTTTTAATATTTAGAAATATTCCACGTGTGCTTGAAATAGATGTATATCACCTTTTAGGTTGTTTTATAAATATCCATTTACTCCTTTAACTTTTGTTCTTCAAATCTTCAGCATCCTTCTTATATTTATGAGATTAATCATTTCATGACAGAATTCTATTAAATTTTCCATTCTGATAACACGTTTGCCAATTTCTCATTCTATCTCTGTTAGTTTTTAGTTTGTACATTTAAGGGTTCAAGTTAGTTGCATAAAACATTGCTTTCTGCTCCAGTTTTGATGGTAGGTTGCTTCTGTTTCTGATAAAAGCACAGAGACATGAGGTTTCTATAGCTTAAAATTTGCCTAATGTAGTTTTATCCATACCTTTCTTTTAACCTTTTGCTAAATTTTTAAATGTTTGCTTAACATATAGAAAACTCATGGTTGCTATATTTTTAGGAACCCAAACTGATACATGCTATATTTTTAAGAGGTTAATTTAATCATGCATAAATTCTCATTTTGGAGGCCCTTTCATTGTGTTTTATTCTCATATTAAACTTGCTTTTCATTTGCTTCTAATTATGTCACTTCTATTGAACTTTATCAAGATTTCCCTTCCCCCATGTTTTCCTTCCTGTCCCCAAAATATAAAAGATATTTATATTCCTTTAACAGTTACTCTTAATTTTGGATTTTCTTAGAGAATTATCTTCTTTTTTTTTAATGAAACTTATCATTTATTATCCCTATCCTCTTCATAAAACAAAGACCTTCTAGATACTTTACCTCTGCTGAATTCCAATCCTGAACATTCTGGTAATGTTATTATACAGAAATTTGCCTCAGTCTTTAATTTAAAGTACACAAAAATCAGATTTATTTTACCATGTATTCAGTTAATTAGATTCGCCAATATAATATACAGGTTCCTGTGGGGAGGCTGTCGCATACTTGAGCTTGTGTTTGAGATCGAGGGTAGAAATTCCACCCAAACTGGGTGCTAGATTAAGAACCCAGGACCCTCTGACTTGTGTGTAGGCTAGTTCATTGTGAAAACATCCCATGGCCTCTACCTACAATTGTCTGCAGAGAACAGCATTAGTCTCTAATAGATATTGTACCAGGAGTACAGCAGTGGACCACACTCCCCTTCCTGGTAGAAGCAGCAAGTCACAGTTACAGCATATTCAACCTTGAGCAAAGAGCATATGTATGAGAGTGTGTGTGTGTGTGTGTGTGTGTGTGTGTGTGTGTGTCTGTGAGTGTACGTGTACGTGTGTGTGTGTGCATGTTGGGGAGCGGTGGTGGTGAGGAGGAGGTAGGGGAATTTATATACACCCCCTTTTTTTTTGCAGCAAGGACCCCAAATACGTCCCAGAAGGGGATGCCTCAGTGCGTAATAATAATGTCACATCTTTCTACAGTACCTAATCAACCAATATTATACAATACGATTTGCAGAGCCTCTCCTGAAAATGGTGGTTCTTGAGTACTCTCGAAGGTCTTCACTGCAGGAGGAAACACTACGTAAGCTGACCTGTAGAAAGTAGAGAGATTCTGGAACGGTCACCACTTTTCTGGGAAGCATGCCAGCGGTATGACTTGGAAGGATAGGTCAGGACTTCGTGAGCACAGAGCAGCATCTCCACCCTGAATTTGGCTCTTAAATCCTGAATTTGGAGCAAGTGGTCTCCAACTATGTGTATCTCATGTCGGCCAGGGATAGAAACTACATGGTTGCCATGAGCTCCTCCATCATGATAATGAGTAGATATGCACCGCCCCAACTTCTCCACCCCCACCTGCCTCTGAAACCCTCATTTATTCATAGAACAAGATGATGCTCAGGGGTGGGCTATTTCCTAGAGACAAAGCTCAGGTAGGATGTGCAGGGGCCAGGTCCAGCGGGTGGCATAGTAGTCCAGACAGCTTCGGACAGATTGCCAGAGGAAGAACCTACACATGCTGCTTAATGAGGCTGAGAGACGAGTCTGGGTAGCAGAGAACTGCATGGGGGGGGGGGGGGTGGGTAGAAAGCCCGTGGAGTGACACTTGGAGGGAGGAAGTAATTCCAATCATTAAAAGCATGAGGTCAGACTGTCCGGTGAGAAAGGGCTGAGCATCCCTGTAGATGGTTCTTGGTGCCGAGAATTCAGGGTGTTCACTTTCAAGGGAACTGTGCAGGGCTGTACAGGGGGGTAAAGCAGACCAAGAGAGTGACCTCCTCACTGTGGAATCAGCCACTGCCCCACGTGGCATGAAAACTTCTGTCTGGCTCCAACCCCTCAGATTTTCCACTGTAAGTTAGTATCAGCTACTTTATTTTCCCCTAATTCCGTGTAGGTTCTGTCATTTATCAAAGGTCTAACAAGCACATGAATTCCTTTTTATACACATCATAGATAGTTTCAAAGTTTAATGACTCTGGTTTTCCTCCTGTCATAAGCTGTTAAATTCAGAACAAAACGCTTACACTATAGGAACATGAAAATTCTGTTTACTGCAAATAACATGTATTTTGAAAGAATATCATGATAAGGAAAAGCTACATATTTCACATTCTGATTCAATACATGGTGTACACAGAGTAAAAAGTTTGGGAGATCATCTTACATTTCTAAAATTCTTAGAGCCTGAGAGTGAGAAACAGGAACAATAAAAATACTTCTGTTAATGCTTTTTGGTAAATAGTCTCAAAGTTAGGAAAACAGTTCATCAGAATGTCCCCGAATTATTGCGCAATCAAAATAAAGAATTTCAAAACAATCCAGGTTTACCATATAATAGTTGCATAATTTTTTAAAAAACTTATATTTTAACTCAGTGCTTTCATCTTTATAATATTAAATATCAGAAATCCAAATACATCAAAATTGCCCAGTAATTTTCAAAATAATTTCTCCACAGAGATATCGGCACTCAATTCCTAAAGACCTATTTATAATTTTGTGATAGAAAAAAAAAAGGAAAAGGAAAACCCCCAAAACAAAACAGAAAACTACAATGAACTTACTTTTGAGAAATCTGAAGCAGACAATCTAGAAACACATTTAATCCACTGGTCTCCTTATTTAGAAGAAAATGATTCACATTTTTTTCCTGGTTTTTGCCGCATCTCTAGAATCTGCTTTAACTGTTTGATGTCTGTGAAAAGTTCCTGTGGAGTTCGCTCGCAGAAGAGGTTATGATCTCAATTCTATTGGCCCTGCCAAATATCATGTTCACGTGATTACTCTTGGACTTCTCTTTTTCTTCTCATTGACGTACAGCCAATTCAGGCAGAGCGGTGGCATTTATACTTGGTTGCATGGACGTATCTTATTGTAAAGAGGAATCGTAGAGAGGAAATCTAATATTCGTTAGCTTTTCTCTATTATGTCCAAGATAATTGTAGCTAATATCAAAATTTTAAGCACTGTCTTTAAACCATGGGAAAGGAAAGAGTTTTATCAGAGAAAACCTGCTTTCTGCACAGAGCACTACATTGGCTGGCTGATATCATCGCCTGATTGATATCATTTGGGTAATCAGGATTTTCAACCCTCTGTATCTCATTTTCAGTCAGTTCAGAATATTTTATAACCTCCTTTGAGACTTACTCTTTGACCCATGAATTATTTAGAAATATGTTGTTTCATTTCCAAGTGTCTGGAGATTTTCCTGTTATCTTTTGTTTATTGTTTTCTAGTTTAATTCTGTTATGGTCTGAAAATTTATTTTGTATGCCAGATTTGTTAGGATTTGTCTTATGACCCAGGATATGATCTGTCTTGGTGAATATTCCATATGCACTTGAAAAGAGATGGATTCTGCTGTTGAATGAGGGGCGTAGTATATAAACATCTATAAACATCTATTAGATCTAGTTGGTTGATGGTCTTGGTTAGTTTTTCTATATTTTTGTTGGTTTTCTATTAGTTCTGTTGATTATTAAGAAAAGAGTATTGAAGATTTTAACAAAGATTAGAAACTTTTCTCTTTCAGATCTAACAGATTTTTGCCTCGTGTAACTGGAAGCTGTGCTGTTAGGTACACACACATTTAGGATTGTGATGTCTTCTTGGTGAACTGGACTTTTTATCATTATGTAATATCCATCTTTATCCCTGGTAACTTTCTGTGCTCTGAAATTACTTTGGTGTTAATATAGCCATTTCCACTTTCTTTTGATCAGCCGACCAAATGACTCCTCTATCATTTCAATATTCTTTGCCATGATTAATTTTTTAGTGAGCACATTAATCAGAACATGCTACAATTCATTTGCTTTGATTTTTTGTTGACCCACACGCGGATGATTTATAGATGATTGAGCCACTCAGTTCTGAGGACTATGCTCTTTTGCAAACATTTACAGACCCACGAACTTCAAATGAAAGCTTTCTGAATGCTTCTGACTTAATATAGGTTGGACTAGATTATGTCAGATCAATGTTTCTATTCTAATAATTATGAAAAAGACAGGTAAATGTCTTATTAGAAACCATGCAAGCCAATAGCCAATGGAGCCACATCATTATGGTACAGAAAGAAATTAGTTCACTTAGGTTGATAAACAAATAAAACCATCTACCAAAAATTAAGACAAAATAAACACTTTTCAGAGAAACAAAAACAGCTGAGAGAATTCGGTAAAAAACAACAACAAACTGTTAAGAATACGTAATGTCAACCCTGGAGTAGCCAGTAAAAATAAATAAAATACCTACATGAACAAATAAACAGGTTAACATGCCAATAAATAGCATAAAATGGTATGCTCAAAATATAAAATGTTACTTTTAATCCAACCATTTCAATAATTAACACTAAATTACACTAAATACAAATAAACACTCCAACTATAAGAGATTTCCAGACTTAATTTTAAAAGTGTAACATAAATATATCCTGTCAACAGAACGAGAAAGCCCACTTTAAATCCAAAGACTGAAAGGTGAAAACTCAAACAAAAAAGACGGGAAAAGATGCAGCACGGAAACACTGGTTGCTGGAAGGCTGCGGCAGCCACATTAATATGGTACAAACTAGACTTCAGGATAAGAACTATTGCTAGGGATAAAGAGGAATTTCCTAATGCTAGAGTGGCTAGTTTATTAAAAGACATGAACCACCTAAGTTGATACAGAACTGAGAGCAGAGCTTGAAAATTCATGAATAAAAAAACAGTACTGAAAAGGCCAGATGGCTAGTCCACAGTTATAGCTAGAGATATCGACATGTTTATTCCAGTAATTGATAAAATCGCTAGATAAAAAGTCAGTAGGTGTGTAGGAGATTTGAACAACACAATCAAGCTACTTGAAATAATTGGCCCCTATTGAACACTCCAAGCAAACAAACAAATTAGATTTTTTTTTTTTTACAAATGTACATGGAATATTTACCAAGATAGATCAATGTTAAATCATAAAACAAATCTCAATAAATTTAAAGAATATATTTTAAAAATATACTTTGACCAAAAGGGAATTAAGTTGAAATTAAGAATAGCAATATAGCCAGCAAATGCCCAAATAATTGAAAATTAAACAACATTCTTCTAATAATTCTTATTTCAAAAAACATATTTAAAGAAAAAAATAAAATATTTTGATAAAAAGGAAATGCAACATATTAAATTTTTGTGGGAAGCAGTTCAAACAGTACTTATAGGACAATTTGTGGTTTTATGTGCTAGTATAAGAAAAAAAGTCTAAAATTAATGATCTAAGCACTTACCTTAAGAAACTAGAAAAATAAGAGCAAATTAAACAAAAAGTAAATAGATGAAAGAAAAGAAAATCAAAATAAAGATAAAGGCTAGAATAAAAAATTTAAAAAATAACATAAATTCAATGAAACTAGAAGCTGGTTCTTAGAAAGACTGATAATATTGATAATCGTTAGCTAAACTGATCATGAGAAGGAAAAAAAGACACAAATTGCTAATGATAGAAATGAAAGATTTTTGGCTAAAGATATATCAGGTAATTAGAAATAATAAATCATATGTAGCAATGCTGATATCGGGCTAACTATAAATTAAAAAAAATAAACATAATAAAGAATTTATAATAATTATATCTATTCACACACACACACAAAAGAAACAGTGACAAATTTTAAAAAGCAAAAATTACAAAGAGTCTACCGCCATGCCACCCTGAACAAGCCCGATCCCATCTGATCTCAGAAGCTAAGCAGGGGTGGGCATGGTTAGTACTTGGATGGGAGACCATCTAGGAAGATCAGGTGCTGTAGGAGTAATAAATGAATGAATGAATGAATGAATGAATGAATGAATAAATAAGAGATTGTAAGATGACAAGGTCCTTGCAATCTGTGAGGTCGACCCAGGGTTGCCTCACCTAAAAATAAAAAATTACGAAGAGACACAAGAGACAAAAATAAGAGCTTAAGAGTGGGTTATTTTAACACACCACCTTCAGTACAAGATAGAGGAACCGGAAAAAACATAGTGACCCTATATACGGAAGATCTAAACGACATAAAAGGTACTATATATAGATATAGATACTAAAATTACAGTGTCTTATATATATATTTTTATGGATCTATTTTAAAAAGCATTATTAACAAAGTACTATATATATAACTCAGTGTGCATTTATATTTGGCGTATATGCAAGTGTTCTTGCAACTTATCTGTAAATCTGAATTTATGTCAATATATCATTGTCAATAAATAACTTTACACCCTGATAATAGAGAACACACCTTCTTCTCTAGTGCACGTGAACCATTCAGAAATATTGATCCTATATGGGGTAAGAAAATGACCACTAAGTTCTATATAAAATATGAATATTATAAACAATATTCTTAGAAAACAGTGCAATAAAACTAGGAATCAGCAAAATTTTAAAAGGCATCCTGCTTTGAAATTGAATAACTTATTAAACATCTTTTGAGTGGAAAGGGAAATAAAAATTGAAGTTAGAGGTTACACGAAATATAATTATAAAACACTGCGTATCAGAATCGGTGAAATGTATTTAAATAGGTGATTACAGTAAATTCATGGCCTTAAGTACCGTTGGCTCACAAGCTTGAGATCCTCCCAGGTGAAATCAAACACCGACCCTGAACACAGAGGGCAAGGATAGGAGAGGCAGACTCCTTCAGGTAGGTAAGTGGTGGTTTTAAGAAGCGAAGGAACTTACCAGATCTGTCCCAGGCACCATAAGCACAGTGGACCTCTGCATTCACCTCCAGAATCTTAAAAGTTCATGTTCAGACTGTACCAGGATTCAGTCAAATACACCATCCAGATGTTCTCAACAACACATTGCTCTTCCAAGGCTACATCCTTGAAAATGGGAACAGGAAGTGGAACTTATAATCCAAGGACAGGGGAGTGGGGAGAGGCCTTGATTGCCCAGAACAGCCAGATGGGAGAGATGGTAGGTAGGGCAAGGCGTGTGGCAATGGACACACCACTCTCTCCACGTGTTCACGTGTCCAGCAACCCGGAACCTCTCCTAAACCATCCTTCTGTGTTTTCGCGAAGGCTTCATCACAAAGTCATGGCTGACTAAATCATTTACCATTGGCAACTGATCCGACCTCCAGGCCTCCCCTCTTGGAGGTGAGGGGGTGGGACTGAAATCACACGGTTGGTTCTCATGGCAACCGGTCCCCAACCTGAGGCGAAGGTCCAAGAGTCACTTTATTAACATGACAAAAGAAACCTTTACACTTTTCATCGCTGAGGGATTTCAAGGGTTTTAGAGTTCTGTGTCAGAAATAGGCATGAAGACCAAATATATATTTCTTATTATAAATCACAATATCACAAACAGAAACACAAATTGTGTCCCACAGGAATAGCTTCAGTGTATAGCCGACTATCATATCTTTTGTTGATTCTATCAACGAATCCCATACAGATATGGTTTTCTGAGCAATCCTGAAAACTGAAAGTGTAAGTGTTCCCAAAAGGTCTTAATTACATAAGAAAATAGATTTTCCATTCTGAATTACCAAAACGAGTTATTTTAGAAGTGTGCCAGGGGCATGGCTTACATGGATCAGGACTCGTAGGTGCAAAACCAGCAACTCCATCGTGGCCAGCATCAATTGGCTCTTAGGTCCTGGCATTTGAGAGGCGTGACCTCCTCCCTTGACCGCTCGCCATGTTGGTCAGAACAATCCAAACGGTTGTACTAGAATATTGCATGGAGGTGAAGAGTCGGTGTACCCTGCCCGAAGGCTTCATTTTATTTATGAAGCAGGATGACACTCAGGGCCGGGCTAGTTCCCAGAGACAAAGCTCAGGTGGGATGTGCAGGGACCAGTTCCAGCGGGCAGCATAGTAGCCCAGACAGTATTGCCAGAGGAAGAACCTACACATGCTGCTTAATGAGGCTGAGAGATGAGTCTGGGTAGCAGTGGACTGTGCGGAGGGGTTAGAAAGCCCATGGAGTGACAGTTGGAGGGAGGAAGATAATTCCAATCATTAAAAGCCTGAGGTTCATGTAACACGGGAGCTCCATGCCAGGAACCTACATCAGGGCTTTGGATATTCCGAAAAAACCACCAGGAGGACCAGACGAGTGAGACGCACCGTTTATTACTCATGATGCAGGAGAGTTCTGTGGGTGGCCGCTGGGGCTGCCTAAGCTGCTGCTGGCCAGGAGCAAGCAAAGCTCAAGCACACAAGCAGGGCGAGGGGTTATCTCGTTGGGGCAGCAGCCTCCTTCTCAGGCGGATTTGGGCAAGACGTGTCGCTTGGTTACAGGAGCAGGTAATGTCCTCAGGGGTAGGCACTGCCTTCCTCGGCTGCTGGCCGGGCCGCCATCAGTCTTCTGAGTACGTGGATGGCTCTGTTCTGCGCTAAGCCCATAGTCAGAGTTTCCCGGAGCCGCTTGCTCTGCTTCTAGCCACGTGAACACTTAAAGGGATCGCACAGGAGGGTGAGCTAGCCAAGAAGGCACTTCCTATCTATGGAATTAATATAGAAAAGAAGCACGAGAATGACACAAGAAGACTAAAGATCCGAGCAGGTTGTGTTCAGAGCCTGCCACAGGCTGCTAGATGTGGGACCTGGATGTGGCCGCCCACCATGTAGTAGTCCGGGTCAAGTCAATCTTGACCTTAAGTGAACCTGAAGATTGTCTTTGTGCATCTCAGATAACATACCCTGGGAATCCTATTCCCAGACCCCTCATGGCACATCCTGTACCCACCAGTGTGAAAGTGTCCCTCCATTTCATTTTGATCCCATCCCAGAGAGTCCCCGCTTGGCTTTCACCCACCCCCTTCGTCCACCACCAGGGATTCCGTGGAACCCTCCTTACGTTTCCTCCTTTGATTCTAATGTATAGAATAAGCCGCGAAACTGCCATTCTTAGGAGCATGTTCTCAATCCAGTGAGATTGTTGCTTCCTGGCAATTGTCATCAGTTTGGCTCAAATAAACTCATTAAAATTCTTTAGTGGTTTGAATGTTCTTCACATCAACACCACTATTTACCCATACCATGAAAGGAAAACAGGGAAACGAAGACTTTAAACTGTACCTTACACAAGTTAAAAATAAACCCAACCATTCATTCCATTCTTTATTCCCTAGTCAGTAATTTTTCACAGAAACTAAGAAGCAGATATAAACCCAATTCTCAAACACTCAGGGGCTCATTCTCTGACTGTGAGAGAAAACCGTGCTCTGCCTATGGAGCGTTTTTCCTTCTCTAGTAAATTTTTGGTTTTTCTTTAATTCTGGCTTGCTCTTGAATTCTTTTCTGCACAGCGCCAAGGACCCTTCCTCTCTCAGTGTAGGACTTGAGACCCCACTGGGAGGGGGGATTCACCCCCTCCTGCATCAGAATCAGTCACAGCCAAATGTAGCTCGGAGAACTGAGTCTGACTCTAGCTCCCTGAGATTTTCCATTGTGAGTCAGTCTTGCAGTATAACCAAGTTCATTAACCTACCCCTCACGCTTGCTTTTTTTTTTTTCATTTCCAGATTTGTGTATGCACTATAGCTCGTATCCAAATAAAAAATTAACAACATAGGGTTGTCATCGTGAAGCTTGTAGTTTGCTTCTAACCATAAAGGTCCTGATTTTTCTCCTGTCATGTTGATACTAATGTCAGAAGAAAACTCTTACTATTTAACGTGAGTGTGAAAGACTGTTTGCTACGACAATTTGAATAGCAGAGGATGTGGATTTGAAATAATACCCATGTAAGGAAAAGTCCATGTTACTCAATCTGATTGAAAACATTATATCCAAAGAGTAAAAGAAAAACATCTTACATTTAAAAATTTAAGGCTGACAGCGAGACAGAGAGACAGGAAAAACATTTTTTTTTAAATGCTATTGGTAAAAAAGGATCAAAGTTAGAGAAAATATATCCCAAATGCCTGTAAATTGTTATGCAACAGAATCATCAGTATGCTCATTTATCCAGATTTATCTATCTCTCTATATACATTGTCAACTCAGGCTTTCAAATGCATTCACAGGTTCCCTTAAGTTCCTTGAGATCAATCCATTAGCAAATTTCTAGCTTATTTACACACTAATTTTTTTGGTTTCAACATGATAAAATAGTCGCAAAAACATTTTTAGTTATTAACCCAGTCCTTTTTTTTCCACCTGTGGAATATAAATCAGCAGCTATTTCTAAACATTCAATTAATTATTATAAAAATAATTTCTCCAGACATTTGGTATTTGGTATATGGGAATCTTATTTGTGATCGCATAATACAAACAAAACAGAAAGAAAAAAAAAAGATGAACTTACTTTTGGGAAAATTATCTAAAATCTCAGTTTATTCCTAGGTTTCATTATTTCCAGGAAAACAGTTCACATTTCTTCCTGGCCTCTACAGTGCGTGTATAGACATAGATGTGAACAAAACCAACACTATCTATCTCTGGGCCCAGTATTTCCTTTTAGGTTCATGCCGTGACCTTTGACCAACTTCACTGCCCTTCGCACGCATATCAGAGCTTTCTAGTTGATGATTATCTGTGTTCCTTAAAATGTAGCCATGAATATTTTTGTCAGCAACAGCCAGAACGGCATGACAACTGAGGTAAGTATCAGACTAGGAATAGTATCGATTATAAGCATCTATCACAAGACCGCCAGGGAGTATGGCCCCTGGAGCTACTTCATTCTTCTGTCCCTTTGTCTTGTCAATCATTAGTGCCTGAGTTATACTATTTTAACAAGTATTGTAACAGGAGTCTGGTGGCGGAGAATAAGTTGTGCAAAACAGCTGGGCCCTCTGTCCACTCTGGCCCAATCTTCCTGTAATAAGTTCTGTTGCACCCTGTGGAGTCGCCTCCTTCATCTTTCAGTCTGAAGACACCTTCTCGTTATGGTGGCCATCACCCCTTTGCTCTGCCATCAGATACGTCTTCATTAAGGATTGAGCTGTTTCTTCATTTAGAAAATTCTCATTAAGACTGCTTTCTAGAGGGGGATGGTGATTGCAGTTCTCTTGGCTGGAGAACACTAAATTCACGTGATCACTCTTAGATAAATTGCTTTTGGATTGACCTCCAGCCAATCATTGTGACAGAGAAGGGCCCCCTGGACTTGGTTGGCTGGCTGTATCATATTATAAAGGGGTATCTTACAGAGGGAATTTAATGTTCTCTTCTGTGTCTCAGAAGAAAGTGGTTGGTTTCAAAATATAAAACATTATCTTTTAACAGTAAGAAAGTAAAAAGCTTAGTCAGAGAAAAGCCTTTTTTTTCTCTACTCACAAGTTCTGGACCTTTGGATTGACATGTTGATTCAGGTAATCTCATCAGGGTTTGAACATTTTAAAAAGCAAATTCTGGACTCTTCTCTGCTTCTCATATCACATCTCTCATCTTGACTTTTTAAAAAAAACTCTCAGGAAACAGCAGTACCTCACCTCCTTTCACTTGCTCAAGATAAAAGAAATCTTGACTAGACTTCCCTCACTCCTCCAGCACCCCCTTCACACGCAACTTTGCCTCGAGCAGCTGGTTTAAAGACATGTAATTATTATAAAGCACTGGGGGTGATTTAGACAGTCGGCGTCATTTTTGGTTGTCACACTCAGGTGCAGGTTGCTACTGGCATCTAGTGGGTAGAGGGCAGGAATGCCGCTGAAAATTCTATAATCCACAGGACAGCCTTTCCTCCCCCACCAACCCCCCAATAAGGGATTATCCAGTGAAAAGTGTCCATAGTGCCAGTGTTGAGAAACATATTTAGTATAAGAATGAAGCCAGTATCATTAAAATTATTTATTTATAATCACCGTAATGCTTTTGTTCATTTTCCCCTAGAATTATTGTTATTTTTTTTCATCAAATACTGCAAGCATTCAATGAATACGCACTTTGTATGTCTAAATTAGGTCATCCTTCCCTAGTTTTTTACAATATGAGGAAGGCTAGACTCATCTGAAAAGTATCTTGGGTGTCTTGGGTTGGATTGTGCCCAGTGAGGGGTTTTGAAGAGACATTAAAATAGTTCCAAAACTTACAATGAGAGTTACATTTCCAGATAGCAGTTTTAGCCCAAGGTTTTAATTCTCTTACATTGAAATGGCCATGGATATAACTCAATAAGTATCAAAACGAGGAAAACATTTATATTAGCAAGAGCAACAGAAAGTTATGATTGTTTGGTTAAATATTTAGAGGACAGTGTGGTGGAGACAAATTGAGGTTGATGGACACATCGACTTGTTACAGAGTCAACACAGATAAATAAGTCGGAAGATACGGGAAGGCTCACTCTTGCAGAATCCTGATCCAGGAAAGGACTGGGGATAGGCAGCTTGGGATAGTTCAAAGGTCTTTGGTAACTACATCAGTGCCCTGTATTTACTTCAGGTTTTTGTCACATAGCTTTCTTGGCAGATCTACTACATTAGGCAATGTAATGTTAACTATCTGTTGTAACCACCCCATACCACAATCCCAGTAATCTCAGTAGCTCAAGGTCGCAAAGTGTTTTGCAGTGGTTTAGTTTCTGGTTTTATTTTGGAGTATGTGTGGGTGTGTGTTTTATGTCTCAGCCCTACAAAGGCCAGGTGGCTCTTCTAGGCAGCTCACCTCCAAATGGCGACTCAGGGACTCAAGTAGTTTCCATTGTGGGGTCTGCCATCTCAGAGTCCCTTATTTCCTGACTCATAAATGAGAAAAAGAAGTCACACTAAAATCTAGCAGGAGTTTTAGGCAATGGCCCAAGAGTTGCATACATTATTTCTGCCCGAATTCTATAACCCTGGTGACTCCCTGAGATCCCACCCCACCCAATTTACATCCTTCCCAAGGCTGGCAGGTGGTGGCAGTTCTTGGGGTGCCTTGGGCCTTTTGCTGACCTGCTCCAGGTCTGGTACTGGTGATGGTCTGTCTTGGTTCACAGCAGGGCCTCTCCCACATGCCTCCAGGTCCAATACAGGCAGCAATTAAAAATGGACTGCTCTACATCTCCTATCAAGTAGCCCTAGGCCGGTCACAGTCAGTGGTTGATCTTGGCCTACACAGGAGCCCCTCCCAAGAGACCTCAGAACCAACATACCTGGTGGCTGGCTTCAGACCACAATAGAACACCACCTGAATAGCCCCACAAGCATTACACCAAAAGGGTAGCCTTGGGAAGCATCAGAACCCACTGGGGCAAATCTCATTCTGTTGGGTCAGCCCCCACCTAGCAGCTCATAGGCTTCGGCCATGGTGAATCCTCACATACAGTAAGCCTGAGGGTCAATTCCACCCCTGATGTGCCAACAGCAATCAAGGCTCAACTACAATAGGTGGGCACATACAACCCACACAAGGGACACACTTGGAGCATCTGGTTTAGGTGATGAGGGAGGCTACAGCACTGGGTCCCACAGTACACATAGTATATATGGCCACCTTGGCAAGACTGGGAGATGTAGTAGATCTACCTAATACACAAAATGAACACAGAAAAGCAGCCAAAATAAGAAAACAAAGAAATATGTCTCAAATGAAATAGGAGAAAACTCCATGTAAAGAACTAAACAAAATGGAGGCAAACAATCTATAGATGCAGAGTTCAAAACATTGGTTAAAAGGATGCTTAAGAATCTTAGTGAGAACTTCAACAAAGAGATAATAAGCATAAAAAAGGACATAGAAACCATAAAAAAAGAACCAGCCAAAAAATGAAGAATACAATAACTGAAATAAAGAATACACTAGAAAGAATCAAGAGCACATTAGATAAAGCAGAGGATCGAATCTGTGACTTGGAAGACAAGGCAGCAGAAAACACCCGATGGAACAGTGAAAAATAAAAAAGGATAGTTTGAGGGACCTCTGGGAAAACATCGAAATCTTGTTTGGGACTCTCTGCGCTTCCTGGACTTGTATGTCTATTTCCTTTGCCAGATTAGGGAAGTTTTCAGTCATGATTTCTTCTAATAGGTTCTCAATTCTTTGTTCTCCCTCTTCTCTTTCTGGTATCCTTTTGATACTTTTTATAGAAAACCCTAAAGATTCCACCAAAAACCTGTTAAAACTGATTGATGAATTCAGTTAAGTAGCAGGATACAACATTAATATTCTGAAATGAATTGCATTTTTATAAACTAATAATGAATTATCAGAAAGGGAAATTAAGAAAACAATCCCATTTACAATTGCATAAAAAAAAAAAACCCTAGGAATAAATTAACCCAAAGCGGTAAAAGACTTGTGTTCGAAAAATGATAAGACATTGAAGAAAGAAATTGAAGGAGATCAAATAAATGGAAACGCATACCATGGTCATGGATATGAAGAATTAATGATGTTAAAATGTCCATATTACTCAAAGCAATCTATAGATTCAATGCAATCCATATTAAAATACCAATGGCATTATTCATAGAACTGGAAGAAAATAATCCTAAAATTATATGGAACCATGAAAGACTCTGAATATCTACAGCAGTCTTAAGAAAGAGAAACAAAGTTGGAGGTATCATGCTACCTGATATCAAACTATATTATAGAGCTATAGTAATCAAGACAGATGGGTACTGGCATAAAAACAGACATGTATATCAATGGAAAAGAATAGAGAGCCCAGAAATAAACCCACACCCATATGGTCAATTGATCTAGGACAAAAAAAGGCAAGAATATACAATAGCATAAAGACAGTCTCTTCCATAAATGGTGTTGGGAAAATTGGACAGCTACATGAAAAAAAAAAAAAAATGAAACTAGACCACTTTCTTATACCATTTACAAAAACAAACTCAAAATAGATTAAAGACTTAAATGTATGACCCCAAACCATAAAATACCTAGAAGAAAACAAAGGCAATAAACTCTCTGACATTGTTCTTGGTAATATATATATATTTTTTCTGATATCTCTCTTCAGGCAAGGGAAACAAAAGAAAAAAAATACACAAACGGGACTACATCAAACTAAAAAGGTTTTGCACAGCAAAGGAAACCATCGACAAAAGGAAAAGACAGCTTACTGAATGGGAGAAGATACTCACCAATGATATATCTGATAAGGGGTTAATACTCCAAATTTATAAAGAACTCGCGCAACTTAACACCAAAAAAATTAATAATCCAATTAAAAAATGGGCAGAGGACCTGAATGGACATTTCTCCAAAGACATACAGATGGCCAATAGACATATAAAAAGATGTTCAACATCACTAATCATCAGAGGAATGCAAATTTAAACCACAATGAGATATCACCTCACACCCGTCAGAATGGCTATAATCAGTAAATCAACAAACAAGTTTTGGTGAGGATGTGGGGAAAAGGGAACCCTTGTGTACTGTTAATGGGATTGCAAATTGATGCAGCCACTATAAAAAACAGTATGCAGTTTTCTCAAAAAATTAAAACCAAAACTACTTTATGACCTAGCAATTCCACTTCTGGTTGCTTATCTGAAGAAATCCAAAACACTAAGTCAGGAAGATATGTGCACCCTTATATTCATTGCAGCATTATTTAGGATAGCCAAGATATGGAAGCAACCTAAGTGCCATCAATAGACAAGCGGATAAAGAAAAAGTGGTACATATATACAATGGAATATTACTTGGCCATAAAAAAGGGAATGAAAACTTACCATTTGTGACAACATGGATGGACCTGGAGGGTATTATGCTAAGTGAAATAAGTCAAACAGAGAAAGACAAATACCACATGATTTCACTTATATGTGGAATCTAAAGAACAAAATAAATGAATAAAAAAAATATAAACAGACAAGAAGATACAAAAAACAAACTGATGGTTGCCAGATGAGTGGAGCATTGGAGGGCCGGGTGAAAAAGGTAAAGGGATTAATAAGTATAAATTAGTAGTTACAAAATAGTTACGGGGATGTAAAGTATAGCATAGGAAATACAGTCAACAATATTGTAATAACTGTATGTATTAAGTCAGGTGAGTACTAGAGTAATGCAGGGATCACTTCTTAAATACGTGTCTAATCACAATGCCGTATACCTAAAACTAATATAAAATAATACTGAATGTCAACTGTAATTGAAAAATTAAAAAAGAACAAGGGGAATAAGAGGTTCAAATTTTCAGTTATAAATTGTCACGGGGATGTGATGTACAGCGTAGGGAAGATAGCAATAATATTATAATAGCGCTGTACGATGACAGATCGTTACTAGACTTACCATGGTGATTACTTTTTTAGGTACATAAATGTTGAATATCTATGGTGTACAACTGAAACTAATATAATATTATATGTTAGCTATATTTTAATTTAAAAAATTTTATAGACAAAAATAATTATATTGTGATGACTTCGAGTTGCTGTGTTTCTGACACCAATTGCATTTAAAATATAACAACCTTGAATTATAACAAAACATAAGATTTGGAACACTTGTCAAAATTATATGGGAGATATTTATATTAAAAAATTTACAACTTGGTCATTTAAACTTACTACAACAATTAGGCTATGTTTAAGGCTACTTACCATAATAACTAGCTTTGTTTAGGCTGCGAAACAGTTTTTAGCTTCAAATCCTTAAGTCATTCTAGTTGATACCATAACAATTAGAAGTTGATTATATAGTGTCTATTGTGTTCTTTAGTTTCTCTTCTCAAAAGGTAACAGAAACTTGAAGAAATGTTCTTTATATCTTCATTGCAACCTCAATCCAGTGTTCAATACTGCTTGATGATAACTTAAAGTAGATGATAGCTTAAAGGAGATGACTGTTTAAAGATAACTTAAATCAGACAGACTCCTTGGTTTGTATTCTGGGTCCGTGACCTGTAACTTTGGGAAAGTCATCTTTTCTAAACACCACTTTATTTATATGCCTATATTAGATTTTGATTGCTGCATTACCAAATCACCATAAACTTAGTGACTTATGCAGCAATGAAAGAAGACAATCGAAACTCATCTAAATATGAGTGTACAAGTAGATTATGTTGATTTTAAAGTGTTTATGGTGGCATCAGTTAGATAAATCATAACGTGAGAAATTAAGATGACGTTTTAGTGCTTTGCCTAAAGATAGATCCTGACATCATAAGAAAACAGAAAACCAGAAATATGCTTCAAAATTGTAAGCAAGATATATATTTTTTTCAAATTGATTATTCAAATTCTTACTGCAATTGATTATTTTAAGAGGTTCCAAACTTCCTTTATAATCAGAACAGTCAAAATATGGACTCTACAATCTAAAAATCTGAAAAATGACAAAAAAGGAAAATCGGTAAATTACGAAAAAGTTAAAAAAAGTGAATTACAAAAAGCAAATTCTATGCCGCTATGTAATCAATTAACTCTCTTCCCCCTCCCAAATCAGCATTGCCTTAATTTGTATTTCTATCACAAAAAAAAATTATGCAATATTTTGAAGTTCAGAGAAAGTTTGCTGTATCATCCTCAAAAAACATAAACAATTCTATAATAAATGCATTTTTTTCTTTTACTACTATGTGAAACATGGGGTTTGGTTGCTGGTACACGGTTTGGCTTCCTCGTTGTTCTCCCTGACTTTATTCCTTAGTCTCACTACAAGTCATATTATTGAGAAAAATGATGATATGAGTTTCAAAAGTACCTCGTACATATCTGAGATAAGGTGTATCCTTGCTATAAAATATTATCTTAAAAAGAGTCACAAGCTTAAAGAGGAACACAGGCTATTAGGGGCTTCAGGGCTCTTCCTGCGGGAGCAGCTTCCACTTTACTGAGTGGTGAAGTTCATCATCAAAATCTTCCAGCTCCTGCTCCTTGGAGAGCTCCAGGAAAACCTATAATGGAGAAAAAAATTAAGAGAGGGGGTGTCACACCACTTCCTATAGTTCCAAGTGGGTGCAAAGACTATGCACTTATTACACATTTATATTCCATAGATGACATACAAATCTTTACACCGACCCACCTGCTCTAGGGTTGACTGTGAGAGGCTGTACTCCTCCAGGTCGAAGTTCTGTTTAACTGCACAAGGATGAATGTGTATTAGGAATTCATATATTTTTTTATTCAGAGACTTTCACCAGTCATGTATAAAAAGTACATGCAACTAGATCTTAAATATAAAAGATAAGATAATAAATATTCTTGGAGTAAATATGAGAATGCAAATTCACTATCTAGTCCCCTAATAGAATAGAAATATTCTCCCATTAGAGTTTGGGCAGAGGTATCATAAGAGCGTTTGTGTAGGATAAGCTAAGGGACAGCTCCGTCTGCACTGGAAAACTACCACGTGCCCAGGACATCTGTCCCCACTCTTCCCTACCCTACTCTCCGCTCCAGAGACTGACTGAAGAGGCTCCTTCTGTGGGTCCCACCAGTGGCAGCTCAGGTGAAGGGACAGAAGAAAAGGGAAGCCAAGGCCTTTATTCCTTCACACCCTCTGTAACGCCAGCTGTGTCTCTTGATTGAAAGCCACGGTTTCTCTCAAGGTGGCAAATTCTACATGACTGCACACCCTGGTTCTAGTCACTGTTTTCTCTCTTAGTTCCTTCAGACCTAAGAATGATAATGCTTCTGCTAGGTTAGCCTCGGGTAACTGCAATGTTCCTTGCACCTTTACAAACAGTCCCTTTATAAACAAACCTTCCTTGAATTATCCCGTTTTGAGTTTACAATCTGTTACCGATCCGGATTGTGACTGAGATCCCAAGTGTGCAGACACGTAGAGGAAGAAATCATGAGTGAAGAGGTAAGACTGGAAAGCCACGTTATCTGATGCCGTGGTGGGGCTGGCCTGCAGTTTGGGGACATGGGGATGGGTCCTTGACTCATGTTTGGAAATATGTCAAGAAAAAACACTGTGGATGGGTGACAGTCCTACACTTTCAACGTTTAGAGAAAACCACAGACCATAGAGTGAAGGTGACCAACTGAACCATAGAGTGAAGGTGACCAACCGAACCAGAAAGTGAAAAGAAAACCTATCTGGGGCACCCTTAAGTTCATCTAGAGGGGAAGAACCTCTTTAAGGAGTAGGATGCCTGGGGCTTCTAATGACAGATGACAGGCAAAAAGTACAGATCAAGAAGAGAGGGAAGATGTTCAGCTTTTTATCAGATTTCGTACACTGATGTGATAGGCAACAGCTTAGTCCACGATAGATCGATGCAGTATGCAAAAACCAAAATCTTAGATCAGAATCTAAGAGCCTAGGAAAAGAGTTATGGCTCAGCCCAGCTCAACAGAGAGGAACTTCCTTGTCAGCGTCTAGCGCTATCAGAAAGTACACAGGCGCAAGACCGAATCTAGGCCCAGATGCCAATGGTCTCTTCCCTCCAGAGCCTCATTCAATCGGGGCCAGTTTTCTCAGCCTTGGCACTAATGACATTTTGTTCCAATCATTTTTTGTGGCGGGAAGAGGCTGACCTGTGCATTCATTGTAGGATGTTTAGCACCATCCCCGGCCTCGACCTATTAGATATCAATTGCACCCCCAATTCCACCCCTAGTCGTGGTAACCAGAAATACACGCGGATATTGCCAAATCACCCCTCGTTGAGAAATAATGGATTAATAATTAGTCTTAATAATTTATTTGTGGTATAATACCACAATTTTATGTTCATGTGCTTGCTATAGTGGTTTTATGCAAGATCTGAATGTCGCTCTTACCCATCTCTAATTTGAAGAAAGCCTGCGATAAAGGTCGCACATCCTCCACAGGCAACTTATAGACCATCAGGGAGGAGTACCTGCGAGGAAAAGGGTGAGGCTGAGCTCCAGGTGTCAAAAGCACAACCACTGAGGGGTACGCGCCTAAAATGGAGTGAGGATGTCAACAGCTGTTCACGTGTACACATCTGCACGGAAGGCCGTGGTGTGAGTGCTCCTCAGGCAACGAGAAGTCAATTTACTGCAGCAGAAACATTAGAAGGCTTAAGAGAAGGCTCCATCTTACTTTGGGGAGGAATGGGTGCTAAAGGAGGGAAGCCTGTAGCGTCTGGGCCTCACGAAGAGAAAAAGTGGGATTTCTTATCCTTCTTTCTCATTAGGACAAGAACAGGCTCTAACTAAAAAGAGCTAGGTTCCCCTCCTGGCTCCACCACTAGTTACTCAGCATCCTCTAACCACCCTGAGCCTCAGGTGCTGTTACTGATAATAACAGAAATGTTGCGGGACATCATTCACTGAGCGTTGACTGATGCCTGGCACTGGGCATGGGCGTTATACAGGTGATCCTGTTCACTAAGGATGATTTTACCCTTCAGAGAGGACCACTGAGATGGACTAGGTATGTGTCCGTGTTGGTTAGTACCTGGCACGTCACAGAGCCCCGAATGCTAATTCCCTTACAAGAATCAGCTTCCGAATCGGCATCCCTTGGATTTGGGTCTTTCTCTAGTAATTAAAGCATTCACAATTGCGGTAAAGTTAAAAAAGAGAAGATAAAGCTTTTACTTTTCATCACCATAATAGAAACGCAAAACAAAGATGGAGACGAAACAGACCACCACCTCTGTTTACCTTTCCTGCCGAGCAGCCTGGGGGAAAAGCCTCAGAATTTCGCTGTGGAGGGGCTCCACCTGGCTAAGGGTCTTCACCTTCATCTCCAGCAGGTAATCTTTGCCGAATTTGCTTTTCAGGTGTTGGATGGAACCGACACACCTGGAGGGAGACAATGAGGTCAATCAGGAAAAGGGAGAGAGAATGCTACTTACTTCTGGTGATTTTTTGGGTGGGGCCAGGTAGAGCCTGAGCAGCCAGCTGATAACCATGCGCAGGGAAATGTGGTTTGAACAGGCCATACCTGAGGGTCAAGTGCGGGCACCCACCTCAGCCTCCCGGACACCATGATGGCCACGCGGTCACACACGGCCTCGGCCTCTGCCATGTAATGGGTGGTCAGGAGGGCGCCCCTCTCCGTGTTTCTAAAGGTGGCCCGGATCGCCTGCCTAAAGTCAGTTCAAGGGAGATGTTTGCTGGTGGGAATGCTCGGGACAGTGTGAAAAAAAAAGTTTTTTAAACTTCTTTCGATTGGCACATATGAAACAATTAGTATCTTCAGATTAGACAAAGAAAGGATTTCCGAGGGACAATGGGCATGGAAATTACCAAACAATTGATTAGGGTCTATAATTCATAGCATGGTTCGGGCTGAATGTAGAGAATGATATTGGGTAAAAGGTTGTTTAGAAAAAGGCTGAATTTCAAGAATATTTCTGAGATGGCAATAGGAAGAAAGATAGAAAATGAGAACTTTTAAAAAAACGAGATAATAATGACAAATACCCTAAAATACACAATGTCAGATTTCAGGATATTCCTAAAATAATTAAAGACTACATCTTGGGTGTGACATTTTTTCTTCCACAAGAATTACATATCAGGTTGCAGAAAGCTTCAGAACTTCAAAACTACAGGTTGATACGATCGCATATAAAAACGGGTTGTATGACTACCCCGCCGAGCTACCGCGACGATGAAATTCTTAGAGTATTAGATTGTTAGAGTCTTCTCAGCTGTGATACACTATCGGGTTTTCTCCCTTAATACTGCTTTTCCTGATAATGTCCATGTCTCTCACTTTATAAGTCAAACGGTTCTGAAGGTTGGTGGTTACAGGATTAACGAGTTCATTCACTTCGGGTCGCTCATGCTACGCCCTCACCACATCCGCTGCTGGCCCTCGGGGTCCATCCCGGTGGACGGCTCGTCCAGCAGCACCACCGGCGGGTTGCCCAGGATGCTCAGCGCGAAGCACAGCTGCAACCAGAGGAACAGCGCGTCGGGCACCCACCTGCGCGGGGCGCGCAGCAAGCCCGGGCCCCGCCCTACCTTTCTCTTGACTCCCTCCGACAAGGCCTTCGCCGGACGCTGCTGCTGGTCCTGCAGCGCGAGCGCCGCCAGCAACCTGCAGGGGACAGCGGGCCGGTCAGGCTTCCTGCCAGCGAGGAGAGCCGGCGGGAGCACGCGGGCCGCGCGGGGCCGGGACGGGGAGCGCGGCTCGGAGACGGGCTTCTGGAAACAGACGCCAGGCCGTCCGAAACCTGGCGTGGTTCCATCACCCCCGAAGATGGTTTTCCCTTTTAATAGAATATAAGCACCTGTCACGATCTCCAAATAGCTGTTCTGTGCTAGCTTATACCTAACGTTGAGTATTGAGACATTTTACCAACGAATAGTGACTTTTTTTCTTTCCATATTTAGTATGAGAAAAAATTAGTAACACTTTGAAATCAGGGGAAACAGTTTCTAATGGCTGATCCGCCCAGCGTGCTCTGGTCAGCATTTAGAGTGTCTGGTGCTCAGGTCCCCAGGAAGGCTGTCACTCCCGGGCGTCTCTGGCACGCTCAGGTAGCGAGCAGGTGTGTCCCCCGTGTACCGTGTGATGGCGACAGCGGCGTCCGCTCTCCTCAGGCCTTTCACGGCGGCAAACACCTCCAGGTGTTCCCTCACGGTCAGGTTGGGCCACAGCGCGTTCTCCTGAGGACAGTACCCCAGGAACTCCGGGGGGTCCCCCTCGCTGCTCCCCTTCAAAGCCACCTACACAAGAAGTTCATTCTCACATATGATTGTGTGTGCATATGTATATAAGTATGTATTTCAAAGATGTCCTTTTCAAGTCTTCATTCGATAAAAGGCATAGTATAGACAACATACAGCCCTTTTCAGCACCTCATGACTATTTCTGGAACTAGGGGGAAAAATTTTATTAAACCTCTTCATTCAATGCATAAATCACATTGATTAAGGGTCATCTATGTATTTTTAAAATTGTTATCAATATTCATTGTAAAACATTTGATCAAGGCAGCATTTAATGACCTCTCTCTCTCTTTTCTTTCTTTCTTTTGTATTAAATAACCATATTTCTGTGTGTGTTACGGACCTGCCCTGAGGTTGGTTTTGTGTCTCCGGTTATCATCTGAATCGTTGTACTTTTACCAGCTCCATTGTGTCCCAACAGACCAAACACTTCACCTGAAAGACAAAGCTCTGCTCAGAATTACAGCTGCAAACAATTACAGGAACAATAAAAACAAATACCATCTGAGGACTCGCCTTGTGTCAAGCTGTATGTCGAACGCACTATGTACATTATTTCACTTATTTCTCACACACACACACAACCCGAGTGTTATTACTGCCTTCATTTAACAGTGAGGAAACTAAGGCATGAAGAGGTCATGCCGCCAGCAAGGGGCTGAGCTGGAATTGAAACATTTTGATTCCAAAGCCCATTGCATTTAACGGACGCTTTCACAAAAATGTGCCGTTTGTTAGAAATGAAGCATGAGCCACTGTGCCCCGACAAATTCCCTTCCGTGTAGCATTCCCTGTTGTGAAATTAAATTTACTACTTAAAAAGCTATAGTATCCTTTAACATAAAGACTGCTTCCTTTCTCGTGGCTTCTGTTTGTTTTAATAGGACAGACATAACTGTCTTCCTATGCAAAGAAAAAACCTTGTTTTGACTAAGGCTTTAAAGCAGGATGAATCAGCGACAGCCAGCTGATAAGTTGGCTGCCTTTTGTGTTTATCAATGTGGGGGGGGGGGCAGATTTGGATAGTATTGTTCCCTTCAAAAGACCTCATCTTCAGAGGTCAAGATCTCTCTGCTAACAGAACTACTGTTTCCAACCTTTTTTAACACAGAAAGAGACATTTCTTGTGGCCACTTTTTTCTTCTTCTTGGCAAAGCAGTTTTTCTTTTTTCCTGCATATTCCTTCCGCAGACAATTGGCAATGATAACTGGTTTCTGGAAAGTGAAATGAATAGCAACAGGGCTTGAGTCCCACCCTGTAATGAGTGAGTGCTCCATACTCCCTCCGACCAAATCTTCACCTATACAAAATCATGAATCGATTCAGTTTTTCTCCTAGAAACTACCATTTCAAAGTGAACTCTCTCGGTCTATATTTCTGCAGCAAAAGAACATTTGCATTAATCATATGATTTGTGCTTGCCCTTCCTTAGAAAATAGGAATTTAGACATTCATTAAACCAAGAGATCTATTAAGACACACACACACACACACACACACACACACACACACACACACCCCTCAGATGAACTCTCTCCTCCAAATTGCTTTCCTCAGTTTATAAAACTCACACAGCATTTCTCAGGTTTTGTCATGGTTAGCTTTACTTACCAAAACTATGACTCTGAAAAATAAATTAACGAGTGTGTGTGTTCCCTTATCTTTGTTGAAATTGCATATTTACTAAAGTTGAGTAATGAGCTGTATGTGTAAGGGTGGAAGAACCTCAAAGTGTTTGTTTTTTTTTCTTCAAAAATGAAGATTAGAAGTATTGCTTGACAAAAACAAAAAAACAAAAAAACAAAACAAACGTTTTTAGCAGTGCTACCTCATCAGAGGCTGGGGCGGCCACAGCATTCGCTGCTCTCACGCGTTCCATCTGGACGTCTTCATCCTCCCCTTCCGGTTCCTCTGGGTTTGGGAGGACTTTACTGCTTCTTGGTGAAATTCTAAAATCCAACCAGGTTTCCAGTTGAAAAACTGGTAGCAGAAATAATGACCTCTATACTGCTATCAATTACTCGAATGGATTGAGTAACCGTGAGTATAATATAACCTCCATTTTCCTGCGCTACACTCTCTGCCTTGCCAGACAGCCATTTTCATCAATGAGTCACATGACACCCCTCATACGTCATCCTTGCTTTTTGCCTAACGTTCATTCTTGTTGGTTGTGACTTCTTTTGGAAATAAGAAAATGGTACACACACTCTGGCAAAAAAAAAAAAACTTGGGGGCAAGGTTTCATGAGAAAGGAATCTAGGAACTGTAATTTTGACGCAGATGTTTTGGAATTCTGAAGGCTTCGTGAGAAGAATGGACCGAAACATTTGGAATCAGAGGTGTGTCCCGGAAAAGCCAAGGCGATATTATCACCAGTTCCTGAACACTGTCCCTCCTGGGGAACGTGGGTCAGGATCACTCTCTCCTGACTGCTACCAATCTCATTCTTGCCTTCATCGTCCCCCTGCCCCACCGACTACTCCTGACTCCTCATGCCAAACCAAACTGCTGATTTGCTAAAACGTGGCTATCATCCATCACTTCCAGTGTCACTCGGTGACCTGTTAACCTGAGCTTAGCTGTAGGCTCAGATTTGAGCTTGATTCGTGTTTTCTAAGTTAGGCCAGGTTTTCGAAACACACCTGTCTGTTTCCCATTGTGTAATTTGCAAGATCCTTCCCATGGTTCCCTATTCCAAGACCCTCCAATATCTAATTTCATTTTAATTTTCCATTAGCCTCCAACATGAGCCTTCAAGTTCCTTCCAGCTGCCTTCTTGAACCTATTGGAAGGTAGCAGCATTTATTCCAACTGTTGTCATTTTGCTCAGACTACTGTTCCTTCCTAGATGGTCTATGCTTATCGAATTGCTTCTCTACACTTACCCATTATTTTTAAGATACTACTTCTTTGTAGATAATTTTCTTCTCTTATGTCAGTGGCATGGCCTGCCTCAATTTTTCAGTGTCTTATGTTTGCTAATGTGGTTTCTCTCACTAGATTGCAATATTATTAAAGTACCTAGAATTATAATTTTGTATACTATACAGCCCTTTAAGAAAAATCCTGTACAGTACTATTTAATGTAAGTATATTAAAATATGTTTAAATAATGAATATCAAAATAAAATATCAAAATCTATTTGAGTTCTCTCAACCTGAACACAGGATCCTTTCTCATTGATTTCTTCCTGAAGTTTGTTTCCAGACATCGTAGAACAAAAACGAAAACGAAAAATTGAAGGTAAGGCTAGGCGGAGAAAAAGACAATCGACATTAGCATGACCATGAAAACAACCTTCATGTTGCGACTGTTTTAGGGAGTTTGATCACATATAGAGATAGATTTGATATCATTTTTAAAAGATTAAAAGACAAAGACAATGTATTCAATCCTCTATGAAACTCTCAGAGTGAACACCATTCCTTTTCAGAGAAACCATGACAGAAATAATAGCAGTATGTTGATACTAGTGCTATTCACACCATCAACAGTGTGGGCTTCACACTCAGTGTCAGATGATCATTATAAAGATAGTGGTTCAGAGTTTAAAACCTCTGTTGGCGTGTGTGTGTGTGTGTGTGTGTGTGTGTGTGTGTGTATGTTTTCAGATACCTACAGAGCCAAATTTTTAAGTACCAAAATTAAAATTTTAATTTAATGCAAAGCATACACATGTGTCCCCTTAAGCATGAACATTTAAATGGAAATGTCTTCTTACTATTAGCAGTGCCAGATATAAAATATAATGCTCTGAAGATCCTACATAATCCATGGAGTCAGGAGAAATCTGTAAAATGAAGAAAAAGTATGTTTAGATGAACCTTCCTCTGTGCATCTCACCTCACGTAAGATAAATTAACGCCCATTAAATGACCTTGCCAGCCTTCTACGTAATTCTCACTTATGCATCGGGTAAAGGTCAATTTCTGACTGTGCAGTGAGTCTTCCTTGCTTCTGGTGTCACTTGGTACCATTAACCTGTGCTTAGCTATAGGTCCAGATGCTTTTACATTTAACACTGAGTGAGCAGCATTCACCTTCCGAGGAGAATCCTCGGTGGTGCTGGCAGACCCGTTGTTGAAGCCGTGGGCGAGACTCGTCTTCAGACAACCCTCTCCC
Source organism: Rousettus aegyptiacus (assembly GCF_014176215.1). Classification (NCBI taxonomy): domain Eukaryota; kingdom Metazoa; phylum Chordata; class Mammalia; order Chiroptera; family Pteropodidae; genus Rousettus; species Rousettus aegyptiacus. The sequence goes on from NW_023416309.1 coordinate 106,872,532, forward strand.
CTAACTTCACATTCCTCTCTCTCTGCATCTGCGCTCCGTCCCTCTCTTCTGCCCCGAGAGCCCAACAACCATCACATCGCTCTGTCCATTGCTACGCTCTCTTGAGAAAAACTGTGAAAATCCCTCATGCCGAAGACAAAGCCCTTCACCTGGATGGAGTTTGCACGCATACACCTGAGTGCACGGTCCCCATAAGATTTACAGTACATTCTGAAACATCCCCAACTCTTTAGTGAATAAAGAGTGCAGAGCCAATTTTGTTTCTTAAGCTGTATTTCCCAAGACTATTTTTTTCTGAGCAACTTTAAACTGATGTAGAATCTCAAACCATCACAGCCATTTAAACCTGAAAAAAGAATTTTATTTTATTTTATTTTATTTTATTTTATTTTATTTTATTTTATTTTATTTTTTTTGCATTACTGGATGATTTGGCAGTATCCTGATATCATTTCAAATGACCTTGTTCTCCTAAGTGCTTTGGTCATTTCCAAAAACTGTACCAGATCCAAAAGCAACTTTAGGGGGTCCTGATCTTTGCTCTATCTGCCACCACATTTTATTTTTTTCAGTTTTCTTACTCTAGTATTCTTGCTCCATAATTTGGAGTTGGTGAACCTCCAACCCACCAATCCTATCACTTTTCACAGTCCATTAACCCCCTCGATTCCTTCACTTCTTCCTTCCCTGGCTTGGAATCCATGGTTCATTGTTACAATTCCTCTTTATACAGAACTGCTGCTCCCTTATCTTTTTCTTTGTCAGACTCATCTTGAAACATTAACTGTGGTTGAACCCAACCTTCCGCTTGCCCTGGACTGCATCTGAGAAGTTGACTGTGATAACAGAAACACTCGACCTAGACTTCATGGGAAAAACAAGAAAGGGGGTCCTTTAGCATTGGCTGGCAATTCTGCTGCCTTTCTCTCTTAAACGGTATTTTCTATCTTTTCCTCTCTCCTCAAAATCCCAACACCTCTCTTCACCTCACTCTCGCTTCATAACTTCACTGCTATCCCTAAAAAACTAGAATCTGTCAAAAGAGAGTCATTGCATCTTTTTCCCATCAAGCCGCTCAACTCTCTGCCTCTGTATTCACATAATCTGGCCACGGTCTTGACAAATAGATGGAATGTTCCTATTCTGAGAACGTTAAACCTCTGCTTGTGCACAGCATGCTATTTTTTCTCAGCTCTTCCCAGACGTGGCGTCATAGGTACTCCATCTCTCTTTTCATCAGAAATTTCTCCCATATCGTCATAGCATCTCCTGTCTTAAACAACAATCTGCTCTCCCCACTTACCTACTAGTCCATCTCTCTGGTACTCTCTTGAGCTAAACTCCTAGAAATATATGTTCATACCCACTGCACTACTTCTCCAGCTCACATTCTCTACTATGTTCACTCTCACCAGGTATTTGTGTTCAACTTTTCAGTGAAATCTGTCTTATTAATATCACCGACGACTTCCATGCAGTCAAATCCAATAGTGTCTTCTCAGTTGTCACCTTTCTAGACTTCTCATTTTGACAGTTGAATCACTCCCTTTTTGAAACATTATTGCCACCTGGCAAACATCCTTATATGTTGATATTTTAAGTGTCTGAAGAGAGTTTCTAAGAAGATATTCCGGTACACAACAGTCCCCTAGTTTTTCTCCAGCCTCACAGGCTACTTTCCAAACTGATTTGCTGACTCTTCCTCTTCCCAATATTTAAATTTTGGAGTTCAAGGCCGTTTTTTCATTCTAACTATGTTTACTATGTAGGTTATATTATTTAATTCCATGGCTTTAAATATGACTCACATGCTGATGAATCTCAAATATTTAGCGTTAGTCCCAAACTTGATATAACCATTCATACTGAATTTCAGATTCATACACCTAACTGGCTACTTAATATTTCCTATTACATGTCTGTGAGGATGCTTAAACGTAACATGTCCAAAATTAACAAAAAAAGAGCATCTCATCAACTTCCCAGTAGGGTCATTTATTCTCAGGAGGGAGGGTTATCATGAGAACTCTAAAATTCTACTATAATGGAGCTGACTTTAACCTTCACAAACCAAGGCAAGACTTCCTACCAAACAAGAAAAATGATTTTTGCCTAGGCAAGTGAATTAGCTTTAAGAAAACAGAGATCTCAAACTCTGTATAGCTAAGGACTCTACGCTTTTACAATATTCAAAGCTGTCTCCAGTGGCAACACATTTCATGACCCTAGGACAGGAATGAAATTACTTACCTCAGAAAAAATGAATAGAGAGCCGATCAGTGTGAATGGAGGTATTAATATGGTGCAGGGAAGTAGCCCTACAAATTCATATTCATTTATATCAGTAGCAACTATCGAGAAGATGGTGATCTGAAATGAAACACAATATCATTTCACTGAAGTGTAACAAGCTGAATTTTTGGATGTTTTTCAAGAGAGTGGGAATGTGTCTCGTAAATGTTCTTATTTTAATTTCCATCTCACTCCCCCAAGCCAGTGCTGCCATTATATATTTTTTTCTCTGCAATTGGAGTGTCACAATTCTTTATTAGATGGAATATGGAAATTTTAAGACACAACAGCATTTCTCAAATTCAGTGTACATACAAATCAGTGAGAATTCCCACTAAATTCACATTCTGACAATGGCAGTGAAGTTGGGACATGTCAAACAGACTTGAGGAATCTCGAGTCTAAAGGACATGCAAATAGATTGAATGTGAGGAGAAACAAAGAGAGAGGAATCAAAGGTAAGTCTAGGTTTCGGGTATGAGGAATTATCTGGGTAGATTACACTGTAGGTATGTGATACATTGAGAGACAAAGAAGAATAGGATTGAGGAAAGGATTATATTTTAGATATGTGATCATCAAGGTGTTTTTGAAATATTCAAGTAAAATTATAAGTGGATCATTGAAAGTAGATGTCTCTAATTCATGAAATAGTTAGACCTGGAGATATGTCTGAGCTTATAGTTTATAATGGTATACACCTATATAAGCAATATATTTTATCTACGTCTATGATTATTATAGAGTGATTAGAATTTTCTAGAGAGTAATATTAATTTACCATCTGCTTGATATAAAGATTAAAATATATCTTCTTAGAATTATTTAAAGTGGTTCAAAAGTGAAATAATACACACTATATTGATACTTACAATTAAGAAAAAAAACGACCAAATACCACTATTTTTTCTCCCATTGCGAAAAATGAATGAAATCACGTATGTCAAGAAAATAAGAGATGAAACATATCCAATACTACACAGGATCTGAAAATAGAATATTAAGGTTGAGTAAGGTAAATGTATCTAGGAAAGTAAATAAACCTCGACTTTCCAAACTGTGCTATAGCAAAAGTAATCTGAAGTTCTTTGGTTTAAGATGAATAATATTACAGCATTCATCACAATAATCAAATAAAACCATCTCATGATTTTTGCACTGACCTGAATTAACAGGTTTTGTATTATAAACATAATTTCATCTGGGTTAAAAATGTAATCCATTATTTGCATGAGAAGAAGGATGAAGAAGTACAGTGGACTGTCTACCAGAGCCTGCCCGAACCAGTAAGCCGAAGGATAGAGGCCTGAAATCCGCAGCTGGGAGTAAGTTTTTTTCTGATTAAAACAAACAAACAAACAAACAAACAACAAACAAACAAACAAGAGTTATCAAAAGGTTGTGATAGCTGAAGCTGAGAAATTACAAATATGTAGTCACAAAAATGTTCATGTTTCTCTATGTCCCTTTTATACATTATACTGATATGGTAAATGGGTTTCACTTGCCGCACGCCTGCTTCAGGGGTATTAATAATGCTGTAAACCATATGACAACTTCATCATCTGAAGGGAAAATACATCAACATAATAACTAGCTTGCATTCCACCAGAGTGACCAGGCAGGGTCTCAATGAGAAGATACCTATTCCTTTCTTTCCAAAGCTATTCTTCCTTTAGATACCATGAAGACCTGCAAGATGTACAAAGATTCCAAAGATGCAGGTTTACGATTTCCTGTAAGATCGATAAATTCCATGCTGAAGGTAAATAGTGCATTTATAATTGGCATTTAATTCAGAGTCTAAGACATAATCATCTAATTTGTCAGTTTCATTAAGAATTCTTTAGGTTGGCATATGAAGACTTCCATTAAAATGTTACACTTCCTGTCTTGAAGTAAGCCATGCTTTTCATTATTATGTATGGAAACTCGTATGTAATTACGAATTTAATTGTGTGGCCCACTACTGGCCATATTGTTGCAGTGAGCATCTTAACACAAGGTCTTAAAGTATAACTTGGACTTGTCTAACAGTAAAGCACAAAAGCAATTACAATTTTAAATCTAAAACTGAGTGTACATAAAGAGATCAATTAAGGGCAAAGTTGGAATGCAGATAAATATTCTGGAGAGGAAGGAAGGAAGCATCTGGAAGGAAGCAGGAGAGGGAAAGATAGTGAAGACAGACACATTAGAGAGCTGACATTTCCTATTCATTCATTTGCTCAGTGTATATTTACTGTGCATATACCACGTGCCTGGCTTTGTGTTGGTCCTGGAGCTCTTAGGGAGTTTAGTGTGCAGAGGGAAAGGAGACAAAGGTGATATGCAAATAAATTAATAATTAAATTATTATAATTATTAAAATTAAAAAGGAAGTAAAATTAAAAGTGTTAAGAAGGTTAAGGGTCATATGTGAACCGTTAGTAAAGAGATGAATTGTAGTTGGGGCATCAGGTCAGTATGGGGGTTCATTTGCAAAAGAGTGAGTTAGGGTCTAAGCAAAGAGTTATCCAGGTGACGAGTTGGGAGCACTGCAGGCAGAGAGAACAGCAGGAGAGAAGTGAGGACAGCTGATGTTCTGGGGAAACTGGAAAGAAGCCATTGTGGCTGGACGCGGTTATCAAGATGATGGTGGCATTGGATCGGAGTGGAGAGAAACACCTGGGTCCAGATCATGCGTGGCTTTTCAGGCTATGGCGAGTGTCTCATGCTTGCTCCTTAGTTTATGGGGAAGCACTGAAGGGATTTAGGCAGGTAATTAAGATGGTCAGATTTGTGTTTTTAAGATCTTGCTCTGTCACACTGTGTGGGAAACAGATAAGACAAATGAGGACCCAGAGTGAGTAGTTAGGGAGGCTGGTGTGCTCATCCAGAAAAGAGACGACAGTGGCTCTGCCCAGAGGAAGTGCTGTGGTGAGTTGTTTAGGGCTTCTACCTGATTCAATTTGCCACCACGCAGGAAGTGGAAACCATCATTGAGAGATGGGATGTCAGTGGGTGTCCAGAAATAAAACTGTACATGATATACCAGAGAAAATCGCCATTTCCTATTAGGTGATATCATCTAAGCTGTCCTTCCTGAAGTCTCACATTTGTTTGAGAAAAATGGCATTCTCTTTCTATTTGCCAAACTTTTATTAAAATGCTTGATCGTTCATTGTTTCAGGCACATAAGTTAGGTGCACCACTTACATATGACTTTATGGTCATCAGAGGGGGAAGGGCTCTCTGTGTATTAAGAACACGTCAAGAGTTTGCTAACTTTTCTTACTTTATAGTCACCGATGCTGCTCATCGCAATGTAAGGAGTAAAACAAGCTGCCACAGGTATCCAGAAGAAGGCATTACTCATGTACCCATACTCATCAGAGGTGTGCTCCTGAAATCACGTAGAAAAGCATGAGTTGATTGGGTATACTGTTCATTTGTCCTTTCTTAACTAAATCACTCAAATAAATCAGCCTGACCCCCCGAAGTACTTCCCCAGGTTCTATTTGCAACATCTTATCCACATTCGTTTTTAATCATGAGTTGCAATGACTTGGACACCTTGAACATGCATCCTGATTTACTTTTGAAGAAGCAAACACCACCAGCTTGTACAAATTGGCTAAGGTCCCACAGATAATAACTTGTGAGGTAAGCACAAAACTTCTGCTCTCTGACTTTTTGATGATAACATTTATGTGGACATTTTAATAGACAATAGAATCTGTGGACTGTTGTTGGAGGAGCTATTTTGCTACTCTCGAAATTGGTGCCAAATCAGTTCAGTTCAACATTTATGAAGAATTATTTTTCTGGCTCAACATAATACGAAAGTAACAAATTAAAATGCTTTCATGGACCTGGTAGATAGAAATTAATGAGTAGGTGGATGTTCAGAAATAAAAGTGATGGGACTTGGAGAAAAGTGCTCAGCATACAGTCCATTTGAAAGCAATGAATTTTAAAGACTTTAAAATCCTATACAGGTTAAAGAGCATCCTAGGTTTTACTAGAAGCTTTGATTTGATCTATGACCAGTTAGTTGCCTTACTATACTGCAAGTCATCTGAGGAGAGGAATCATGTGTTTTGAGATTTCTCCTTACTTCTCTTTTCTCTTATCCCTCCTAAAATTTAGTGCTTCTCTGAGCTGTTACAGCACATAAAATGGCCTGAATAAAGATGCATATGTGGAGAGGAGGTCCTGGAACGGGGACCACATCACCCATTTAATATCTTTAGCTATGGGCACTTTTACCGATTTTCCAGATTTGAAAGACTGCTGGGATGGAAAATTCACAATTCGTCGCAACAGCCAGCCCCCTTACTCACAACTTGATTCATAGGACAACATATTACATCCACATTAGATGACACCCACCCACCCACAGTCTGAGTTGTGTGGTGCTCAGAGAGGGACCCACGGAGAGACCCTTGATATCAACTAGGTAGTTTGGTCAGGTGGGGGCGTGAGGAGTGGCTGGTTGGGAAGACTTCAGGACAGTTTGAGGGATGGTTAAAGTCACTGAGTGGGGTCAGAAGCTGCAGAGAGCTCTAAGGTTTAGGATCAGGAGACTGGGCTTGCAGACTTGTAAGAAAATGTCACGAGCTTGGTGGGGAAATCAGCAGGGGTGATTCCAAGAGAATTTATTTACACAAGAATTCAAGGTCGGTCGGGCTGGTGGGTAGCAAATGTTTTGCAGTTAATGCATCATTTTAAAGAAAAGAATTTAGGTTGGGTCACTTGCTCATTTTTGGAAGCACTCTATTCTAGGTTATCCAGATAACTGACTAGTCTCTTCGAATATAATAGCTAATGAAACAGATCGGCGCCTCTATGTGCTACAGTTTTCTCAGCTTCAAAATGATATTCCTACTGCTACTAACCACCATCACCACCATCATCACCACCATCATCACCACCATCATCACCAATATCATCATCATCACTATCATCATCACCATCATCATCACCACCATCACCATCATCACTATCACCACCACCATCTCAGAGTCTTGTTAAGAAATTTAAACAGGATAATACATGTAAATCACATGGTAATGTTCTAAATATTTGGGGCCTCTCATAAACAGAGAGACAGTTTTTATCTGTACTTTTTTAGTGGTTTGGTTAAACAGGGCCTACAGAAGTCAAGAAGTTTAGGAGACCACATAATCTGGCCTTTAAAACTGGCTGTTTTAACAAGGTCCCATAACTTAGGGGCACAGGGGGTGACAAATCTAAAACCAAAAGTCACCATTGCATTTTCCTAATGAATTATATGTTCTGCTTTTCCATTCACCCTAAGTCATCCAGTTAAGCTTATAATATTATGTAACCATTGCTAAATATTGTGCGTATGTATATATATGTGCATATAAATATATGTAGTGTATATATTTATATGTATATAAAACAAATTTATTCAAGAATAAATTTATAAAAATTAGCATGTTTCAGCATTTCAAGCATTTTCTTGAAAACTTATGGCTCAGGATAAGTGAGATAATATTATACTTACTTCAAAATATGTGCTTCTGTCAGTCTGAATGTGTTCTGAAGAATTCAAAATTCCAAGTAGCCCATTGCTAATGATATCCATGAGGACAGGAAAGCAATTCAGCCTTTTGGTATTACATGCTATTGAAAACCTGTGATCCTAAAATAAAATCAATATGCATTCTGAGTCCTTGGAAAGCCCATACAAAATTGAATGCAAGAATATGGTAGAAAATCATTCACATTATCAACAATACAATAAAGCTAAAGCACTGAATGTGATTAATATTACCATCATTAATATTATTTTATTAAGTCTTAATATACTGCAAGAAATCTAGTATTTTAATCATTACTGACCATAGCATCAGCCATGTTGCTGATTACGCCTAAACTCTGGCAAAACAAAATAGCTCACATGATTTTTAGCAGCAACACTATAAAACTCCATAATGCAACCTCACTTCAACCTGGCAGTAGCTTTTGTCTCAAAATGTGATACATTCATTTTATAACTGAAGAACGTATGGATACTCAGAAGGCAGGAGGCAAGTATCTGTTGCAACAAAAAAAATAGTTTTTCAAAATACTGAACTCTCAATAGCAATGTTGCATGGAAAAATCTATTTTAAAATGACATTTTATATTATAATAACTATGTATAGTGCCAGGCGGGTACTAGACTAATCGAGGGGATCACTTTGTAAATTACATAGATGTCTAACCACTATGCTGTACACCTGAAACTAATATAAAATAATATTGAATATCAACTCTAATTGAAAAATAAAAATGAAAAATTAAATAAATAAAATGACATTTTAAAATAATTTCACAATATATCTAAGTTAATTATGCTGTACATCTTAAACTTATATAGTGCTGGGAATTATATCTTCATAAAACTGGGAAACACAGTAAAAATGATTATATACATATAAAATATATATTAAGTACATATTAAGAACATAATTATTTCTCCTCCAAATAAAAACAATATTATCCAAATTATTATCTATATTAGCTAAAATGTGGGCGAGCTTTGAGCATGCATTTTTACAATCGGAAATAAAATAAGTGAATTGTGTCTAACCTATTTACTTAAGGCAATGTTTATTAATATTAAGGGTGCCATTTTTATGAATTATTTGTCTGTGTATACAAGAAACTAACCTAACTAAGACACATCAAGGACTAGCTCAATAAAAGGTAATTTCTGATTTTATTTTTCACTTAGAAATTATTTCTGAAAATGAACACTGGCAAGCTGCAAATGGTCAAGCTTTGTGACACTTAACTACTGATTTATACATTTAACGTTATCTTCTCATCTTTTTCCATTCGTTTACTACAGAGATCTCTATCCAAGCTCCTACAGGCTCTATGCAGATAATATAAATGAATGAAGCAGTGTGGAGATACAGCAAACTGAAAAGTCTGGGTATAAACAGGCAACTATTCTCCTGTCCTAACTGCAGACTGCCGGAATTGGCATATAAAGGAATTTTTCAAGAGAAGCCAGAAATTTAAATTTTTAAGTGACATATACCAATCTTTGATATTGCCAAAGAAGGCAGTCCTCTTCAAATTTTAATGAGCATGCTGCTCCTCTGCAGATGCTCTTGTTAAAGTGTGGATCCTAACTCAGAGGGTCTGGTATGAGGCCTGAGTTTCTGCATTTCTAACAAGCTCCTAGATGATCCAATGTTACTGATTCACGAAACACACTTTGCAGGAAATTAAGGCTTTTTTAAAAAAACATCAGATAACTGAGCATAGATATTTCTCTAAAGATTTGACCCTCTGTGTAAAGTTTAGCAGGTAGAACTTGAGCTTTTTTCCCCATGAAAACCACACAAAAATTTACTATAAAAAAGAGTTAAATATTTCTTTTTAATAACCAGAGCTGAAGTTCACAATAGGTATTAATCAGATTTATATTTGGAGGATTCATCAAAATGTCATTTGAGCTGATACCTTTTCGAGAATAAGATTTAAATTAATGATTGGAATGGAACACAATGGCTAATAAGATTTAAATTCATTATTGATTATAGCTGTACGTACAATGTAATAAGGAACAAAATCAAACAGTATTTTCTCATATGTCGTTATATGGAGGCTATGGGCAAATAATTACAATCCAGCTTCTCTAAAAGTGAGAACTATTCTATCTGTTTGTGTCAAATTGGCCTTTTATGTTGGTTAATATGTATTATTCAAATCTCACGTTGATACTCCACCTTTGGTGAGCTGTAGCAATTGGAGCCCAACGTACCTTGTCATCGCCTGACACCGTGATGGCACCATTGTATGATGGCTCGTCTGGGCCATGTCTAGTTCCAAAAGCATCCACTTCCAAAGCGATGTTCTGTCGCCTCAGTGAATGTATAAAGTTTTCAATGCTTGACCCTACCGCAAAAGTAAAGATCAAAAAAAGCAAAAATGAAGTAAAACAAAGGTCGAGTAATATTTTTAAAAATTCAATAATGTCACTCAAAACATACCGCAACAAAGGACTGTCTAAGGACCTCCTTAAAAAGGCAGAATTGATGCTGTGATGCTAAAATCCATTCTGATACCAAGAATATGACAAGTTTACTTTACCTAGAGGCTAGGCATTTACTCTTCACTTCTGTTAGTATAAAAATACTGTTTAAAATGAACATTATAATCCTTGTAGATATTATTCTTCTATTTTTTTAGAAGTCTGGAATAGATATTTTTTCTGGAGCCCAAGAATGTATAATACTTAAAAAATGTTATGGAAGGCCTCAGAGGTCAGTCCGTGATTTGCCTTCCTAAAGTGCCTTTTATTACTTTGTTCAATAATCTTTAGGTTTTAAATATACTTGTAAAATGTGTTTCTAAAACAAACTCTTCTGTATTTTTCATTTATAAATTAATTTCCTGTTTGGATTCATACATGCTTTCTAAAACATACAGAATTTATTTTTCCCTCATGGTTTGTGCTGCCTGGGGAATCTTGCAACAAGATCTACGTTTAAAAGCTGGATTTTGGCCCCAAGTTCACCTGTTTTATTGATGACCAGTAAGTGGGTCAGAGGAGCTTGAGGTGGTTGTCCTGGTGAGCGGAAATACATATTAGGAGACAGTCCCCAAGAATAACTCTTTTGATATAGCTCGTAAAATAGATGTTCCAAAAGCTGAGGGAAAAAGCTAATGCCCAGAAGCAATAATCTGCATATAAAAAAATACAAGATAAGAAAATTCATGTATAGCAACATTTGTAGGTCTTTGTAGGTCTTTACATTATAATAGAAATAAATTATAAACACTCACCAAATATATGAACCATGCTTTTTCTCCCCTTTTCTTCTTTCTAAAATGAGATAGTTCCTAGGGATCTATCCTTGGTCTTTCTGTCTTCCTAAATAATCCTTCTCCTCATTACATTTCATTCGAGCTTATGAAATCTGCTGTTCATGTTTTAGATCTCTCTCTCCAATGTCCATTCCTTTGCTCTGTCTCAGTCTTGCGTTTCTTCCTTTATTGGGACCACTACAAGCTGGCATATCACCAACACCCAGACTTACCACACTATGAAACTTTTCCCTCTCCTGTTCCCAGTTTCCATAACTTACAACATTTTCTCATTTACTTGGGCTCTGAAGCTCAATCATTTTATACTCATTTCTCTCTCATATGTTCCTTTTCCAAATGGTTAAAAATTTCTATCATAGTATCATTCTTACTTGCCTCCGTATCTTCTTCTCTTTTCTCTCTTCCAAGTTTGGACTTTAATTATCTCCTTCCTGACCTCTTTCAAAAATGTCATAAATGCCTGTTTTCCTTGTCTCCAATGTCTATTCTTTACAGACCATTTACACTGTTGCCCTATTAAGTTTCTTGTCATTCTGTTCTAATTATATCAATCACCTGTTCAAAACGAGCAAAAAAAACCTTAATAGTTTCTTACTACTCATAAAGACCAAACTCTCTAGCTCTATGTAATATATTATCAAAATTATTTTTACTTTTTTGGTACACCCTATATTGCAACTAACTCAAATTAATGACAGTCCTTCAGACTCCCCATGTACATCCATGCTCAGAACTTCTCCCTGTCTGAATTCCCATCCCTCTTTCTTTTCTTAGCTAAATGCTCTGTTTTCTTACACCAAATTCAAATTCATCCTTGTGTGAATTTCTTTTGTTTGATGTCCCTATTTGCACATAACCCCTCTCGTACTGAATGCTGTAGTAGACGATGTCATCTAATGCTGTACCATGCCTTTTCAGTGTACTTCTAATCACCCTCGACAGCTGAATCGCACGTCTGATTTATTTTGATGAGCGTTACAGACATTTACAAGAGTGTTCTGCAGAGGTGCTCACCCCTCAGTTTTGAATGAATGAGTCTCCGAAGAGGAGGGTGGGGCTTATGCAGGCAGGCATTACTCAGGAAGAGCCTGAAGCTATAGAGGACTATATGGTGTGAACCACATGGTAGGTTCCAGAGAGTGACCTGTTGTGGCCTTGGCTAAGATACGGTCCAGCATGGAGGCAAGTCTTTGGGGTGGGACCTAAGTGCTAAATTTCATGTTCCTAAAAAACTACCATATAACCCTTTGGCAAGAGAAGATTCTGTACAAAATTAAAAGAAAAACCTCATACTTTATTTGGTTCAATTATATCCCCACCTATGCAATTAAAATTTGGCTTCCATGTTAAATAAAAGAACCATATCCAGTTGCTGGAATTTAGTTATCTGAGGGTTCTTTTTTTTCTTCTTTTATTGAATTTATTTTGAATGGCCTGATCAAACATATCTGAAACACTCAGATACTCACATGGTCATCAGAGTTTTTTTTTCGTTCTTTAACTTCAGGAAGCGAACTCTCGCGATCGCACAGGCCTGCTGCCTCCAAAGAACCATGCCTCTGACAGCGTTCTTTGCTTCATGACAGGAAGACAAAAGTTGTTCCAGCTCAACAAGGCTTCCTGGATCTTTTGTCCTATCACGTTGTAACTGTCCCCAAATTCCGCTATCTATAAAACATAAGATCGGTAATTTATGAAGTGCCATTTTAGGTGTGCGTTATTTGGATTTTTCTATAATCATCTTTTTACCAAATGGTATCAGGGTACACGGTCTTGGACAAAGATACAAATAATCAAATTCATGGCTTTACGTGAGCAAATAAGAAATAGAAATAAAGCAAAAAGAATTATATACTATAAGAAGAAAAACATGATATAATAAAAGAAAATCTTGTATTTTCTGAAAGAAAAAAAGTTCTGTGTCTGCAGCTTCAAAACACTTAATTCATTCCAGAGAAATCGATAAAAAGAAAGCCATATTGAACCTAGAAAAATCTATTCATCGTAAGAGATTAACTTAGTACTTCTGACCAGGTGAAAGTTAATACATAGAGCTACCTCCACTTTCCTCTCTAGGAATATGAAATTGGTAGAGACAATACTTTTTAATATAGCCATGGCTGAAAACAAGGCAAAAGTAACTTCTTTTGGAAGAAGAGCCCAGAAAAACTGATCAGCTCTAGACTTTCAGAGGGTTAGGTGTATATTAAAAGTTAAGTGTAACCACTATGGAAAAGGTATCAAGTGTATAACTTCAAAAGTGGATGACAAAGATAAACACACACACACACACACACACACTTGATCAATCAAGAAAAAAAAAAGAAAATTAAAAAGCACAGTGAAGAGTAAACATATAGTAAACCAGAAACAAGGAAATAGAGTAATTAGAAAAGGCAGAAGAACACTTTCCAAGGAATGACAGCTAGACTAACAGAAAATCTTTCAACACCAAAGATGGAATCCTAAAAACATTGGAATAATATCCCCAAAATACTACAAGAAAAGTAACTGTCAATCTATAATTTTAACTTTCTTTTCTCTATAGCTCTCATATTCAAGGAATAGCATATTACATATTTGTTGTCTGCTCCATGAGGACCTAGCCTTATATTCTGCTGTACTCTACATGCTTAGTAAAACAAGAAACTCAAGATGGGAGACCAGCATGGAGAGAAATAAATAACATAAATGCATTTATTTTATAAATAAAATATCACACAGAAAGATAAAATCCATTTTTTTTTACCTGACTCATCCATAGCTGATTTTCCTTCTAATTTCAAGAACACCTCATTCAAAGTTGTCATAGAAACACCATAATTCTCAATGCCCTGGTTAGAACATCTATCAAGATCCCTGTAAAGGTCTAAAAGTAGACATAAAAATCCATCAAAAGAATATGATCTGTAATGAGAGTGACAATAACTATATTTTTCAGAAGTAGAAAACATTTGTGATAAATCAAATACATATGTCAGAAACAAAGTTATGATACAGACATTCCCCTATTTATAAAACAATCTATACAGTGGGTTAGTTTCAATGACTTGTTGAGTATAAAATTTTAAAGATTTATTTTTTTTTCATTCTTAGAAAAAGATGTATGTGAGGAATTTTAAAATAAATTACTGTTTTATTTAACGTGTTTTTAAATTTTTAATTAGATTATAAGGAGTGTTATGCATGAACTGAATGTTTCTGTCAGCCCAGAATTTATATTTTGAAATCTACCCTTCTTCATGCCATGGTAATAGGAGGCAGGGTCCCTAAGAGATCATTAGGATGAGATGAGGTCAGAAGGGTAGAGCCTTGGTAAATGGAATTAATGCTTTTCTGAGTAAGAAGAAAGCTTGTTTTCTCTCCCTGTTCCCTGCCATGTGAGGAGAGAAGTCAGCAGTCTACAACCTTGAAGATACCTCTCACCGGAACCCAACTGTGCTGGCACCTGACCTGGGATGTCCCAGCCTCCAGAACTCTGAGAAAGAAATGCGTTTGTAAGCCGCCCACTCTATACTGTCTGTTATAGCAGCCTGAACTAAGACGAGAAATGTTTAATTTTAAACCCCCATTATATTTAAGAAATACTTCCCAGAAAGTAGAGATTTACATTTTTATGTTAGGGATAACTGTTAGGCAATGTAATAATGAATGCAAAAGCACTAATGTTACTGTAACATCATTGTAAGTCATCTGTGTCTCTACATTCTGTTACCTGGAAATTTGTTTGTCCTTCCCAAAGGCAAAGTATATACAAGCTTTTCTTCACTCTGTGCTGTTAATTTGGCATCAGGGATGTGCTGTTTGACAAGTGATGTTACATTGTCTGGATTGCACATTTCATTCAGATGCAAACTAATGTTAAAAAAAAGTAAGTTAAAGTTATTTTTCTCCAACATCATCTCCACAAACAATTGCACTATGTACTTGTCACTTCTTAATATTTATAAGACAAAGCATGTATAATAGAATGGAAGAAGCAAGACATAAAAATACTAATATCGCCCAAACCGTACAATCTATACAACATGGCAGAGGAACTAGTGTGACTCAAGGATTGTTATTTGGAGAAAAGATCTTGGCTTGAGTGAGGTGGGAGGCGGTGCCCAGTTTAGTTTGCAACTCAACTTGGAATTCTCTGTTTGCGATAAAGCATGAGTTCTGCAAAAACTACCATTCAAACATGGTAAAGACAAAAAAGGAGGTAATTTGCTGCAGATATGACGAACATGGTCCTAGTGTCCCACTGATTCATACCGGTTTTCTCCTCTCAAAGAATTTTAAAACACAGAATAAAACGAAATATGTATGAGAGAGCATGAGGCCTTGCACTGATTAAACTCCCAATATATGTTAGCTAATTTAATCTTTTTTTTGAGGGGTGCAAAATTTATTCAAGTCAAAGCCTTCTCATAAAACAGATAAAGTTCTTTGTCAAATTTAGAAACCCCATTATTAGTTACATACATTGAAATTTAATGAAGCTACAGAATGAGGGCATTGTAATTATTTTTGATGACACAAACCTAAAAATCAATTTTAGAAAACACTCTTCTGTGTTTACAAGACCCTATGTTAAGCAGTCTCCGGGATATCAAATAGGAAGAATACGGAAGCTTCCCTAAAGGAGCTTGTAGTAGAATATAATTAATATAATATAATTAATATAATATAATATACATATTCTAGAATAAATGAGGGAGAAGGAAGTTGAGTTAAATCAATTAAGTACTTTGCACATTGTCAGTTACTCATTTGTTCAATATTTTTAGTCTTAAATGCCAAGTAGGTATGATTACTGCTATTTTATAATTGAAGTTACTGAGGATCAAGGAAGTTAATTAAGTTGCCTAAGGCAACAATTCAAAATAGTGCTTTTGAGGTTCTAGAAGAATGGATGCTTTTAAAGGAGAAAACATTCCGAAAAGAGCCTTCAAGAATGAATGAGGTTTAAACACAGTTAAAATGGGGTGAGGAGGACATGTCAAACACATGTGCCAGCTCGAGCAGAGACGAGACGCTGAGTGAGCTGTGGGACATACCTAGAGGACAGGGAGTGATTCCTTTTAGTTGGAAGGTATTGGATTGATTGGTCAGGATGTGCCAAGCAATCGTGATGGAATGGTAGATTTGATCAGGTTAAACACTTGACATAAATAATGGGACATTCATTTAACTGCTGGAGGTGAAGCGATTTGAATTATTTTCTTAAGTAATATTAATATCTTAGTGGGAAACGTAGGGAGAGATTCATATTACACCTGTAATCTTGCTCCGAAGATTCTATCATTTATAAATGATGTGAGTGGGCAGATTATTAAAACACTCTGACAGGTCAAAAGAGGATAATAATACAATCTTCTTAGAGTTATTTGGAACATTAAATATGTTTATATGAATATTCCATATCTTAGCAAGTACCTAAAACATAGCCAATACTTACTAAGTGACAGACATTACTTAATAATGATAATAACTATTATCTGGAAAAGAAGGAGACAGAAAAGAATGGAAGAGAAAATGAATTCAGGGAGAACAGGAAAGAGGCTATTGAAATTGCCAAGGTAAGCCAAAATAAGCATCCGGAATATGATAAGGAAAAGGGCTGGTTTATCAGTAAATTTCACAATGAATGGGGAAGATATTTTTCAAAAATTTTATTTAAACTTAACCATCCTTATATCATTAATGTGTAGGAACCCACATATCCTTCGTTCTAGCTAAGTTGTGGCATAGTTCTAATACAGCTCTCTTGAAATGAAGTGACCTGTTGTGTTGCCTACTTTAACATGGCAACGCCGATGTCACCTGCCCTCAACATTTCCAACATGTTCTACGTGTTCTAATGTGTCTCCAAAAATAAGGGTTAAACCTTAAATGGTAGCCAATCCCCCATTTCTTCTTCAGGAATAGAGAAGAGCCTGCACACTTCAGCTTCCCGTTAGATATAAACACCTTCCGATCTAAGTAGAAAAAAGCCAAAAAACAAATTGTATTAGTTATTTTTTTCACTGTTTATAAAAAAACGAACTTGTTAATAAATGATATCTTTTAGAACCACGGCCCACTAAAACAGATGCTATCGATTTTTGATCGTATATAAGCCACTGTCTTTGTCATCTAATAACTAAAATGATTTTATCCAGTGATAAAACAATATGTTAGTTTAGTCTCTAGTATATTTAGAAAAAATTTTCGACATTGAAAGGATCTGTTTCAAGACAAATGACATTCACATTGAATACAACAGTTCGTCTTTGAGAATACGCTATATATTTACAACCAATGAGCTGCATTGCAAGAGGATCAGAATATTTCCATGAGACAATGTACTGAGGGATGCTGGCACTCAAATGGGTGAAAGATTCTTTTGTCTCGGCTCGTGGCAGTCACACACAAGGCAGCTGTGCTGAAGGCATCTACCCATATTCTACACGTGTCCCTGTTTTCTCACTAAGATACATCGACAAAACAAAACAAAAAACTAAGAATCACCAGCCAGAATGTCAGCCTCATCCATGAACTGGGTGCTGAAGAGAATGACTCTGTCTAACTTCCTCTCTTTCAGGAGGTTCCACACACGGTGCCTTGAAAGAGGGTCTGATCCAGCCGTCGGTTCGTCCAGTAGCAAGATCTGCACAGTAGGAAAGCACATAAATTCATTTCCCCTTTACAGGTAAGAGCCTTTTAAAAAGCAATATACTTGTAGAAGTACCTGGAGACATATCCTAGCACTTAATTTTTCATTAATGAGTCTCTTTACATTTATCACTTGCAAATTAACTCTGATCAAATGCAATAACTTCACAGTCCTCAATCTGATATTACCAGTAATTTTAGTTCCACTTACCTGAGGATCTCCTAAAATGGCAATCCCGAAAGTTAGTTTCCTTTTTTGTCCACCGCTTAAATTTTGGGCAAGGATGTCTTGAATACTTTCCATCTCCAAGTCCCGTAAAACTCTTTGCACCTAACCAAATAAAGGAGAGTTAGTCCAAAACCCAGAATGTTTGTTTTAAAAACACTCATTTTGCTTTTCATGACAGAGGGCCTTTTTGCCCTTTGATGATGAATCTATAGAAATAACACAAATGCATGTAGAAATTCCTAGGTAAATAGTGTCATTTTCAGGGCCGTGTGACCTCTAACGTGTTCATCTACCTCTTGCTTCGCTTCATGTGGCTGAATCCCTTTTATTTTAGCAAACAGCCAGAGGTTTTCTCTCACAGTGAGGAAGCCAAATTGCACATTGGATTGTGGGCAAACTCCGGTGAGCTTGCTGACAGTTTCCAAGTCAGCCGCTTCCGATGGTGAGTGATTATAGATGGTGACTGAACCTGAAAGTAGAGGGTAGAGAGTTAGCATCAGGATAATGTCCCACGCTTCATTTAAGATATTTAAAATGAAAAACAATGTGTGTTTATCACTAGAGTCTGTTAAAGATATTGTATCTATAAGGGGTACACTATTGACTGCTTCAAAATTTAATGTTCCCAATACACCAGATCGAGCTGGAATGCTAATTGAAAAGCGTAAAGCTACTTGTCATGTAAACCCCGAAGGTTTTTCTAAATAAATAGAACATGAATCTACAAAGGAATAGCTTGAAAAAACTTCTAAAACTTCTAAATACCCAAGTGTGACTAGTCATTAATGAAACTAAAAACTGTTGAAATTAACGAAACCAGTTGACTAATGAAATGCACAGTTAAGTCATTTGCCCATGATCTTGTCGCGGGATGATTGTCTTCTCACCAGATGTTGGGACCGACAGCCCACTGAGCATGTTCAACAAGGTTGTTTTCCCAGCTCCACTATGACCGAGGAGGGCGGTGATCTGGCCTTCGTAAATGTCAAATACCAATCCTAGTGTTATTTCAAAAAAAAAAATAAATAATCACACTCAGAGCCTCTACATAGTGACTTCACAGTCTCTGAAATTTCTGTAAGTTCTTATAGCATGGGTATATTTGGCTAGCAGTATTCAAAATAAAATCCATCCCAAAATTCTTTTCTTTGAAACTATATCTTCTATAATACATGTTTTAGAGATGTGACATTACCATATTATTATGTGATTAACAATATTTTGGATCAAAGCGGTTTTGTCATGAAAGATAGGCTCACTACAATAAAGATAGCTTTAGGATTGATGAGTTGGAAACAAACTATCATGATGCTTTCATACATCTTTCAAACCTGTAAGGTATCAGTGGTGTATCTGACTTTCTAAAATTGTTATGTGGTTTTTCATTTACTTGGAAGGAAACATAATGTGTTCAGATAAAGGAGAGTCATGATACCTGGAATCTCCACTCTTAATCTCTACCGAGACAGTGTAACAGTGAGACATAGTCACTAAATCAAACAGCCGTGTAAATATGATGTCATAGTACCTTTTAAAGCTTCTACTCTTTCATTCTTTCCTTTTTTATATTCCTTTTTAAGATTTTTTATTCTGAAAAAAAAAAAAGAGAAGAAAATGTGTTTTGAGGCGATTGCGGAGGTGGACAGAAGACTGATGGATCGAGTCCCCAAGGCTGTGGGGGAGTCTGGGGGTCTCGTCCCTTGCACAGGCCCAGCTGACCTGCAGAAGCGTCCCCGATCGCAGGCTGGGCAGGCTGCTCCATGGCGTATGGAAACGGAATGCTGCAAGGGCTGTGACAAGTGACCGAATAAGAGGAAAGCGGGGGATGATATCAACGGTGGAAACACCATGGTGGGAATATTGGGATGGCGGAAAAGAAGAGGGGCAGCAACATCCTGCAGAAAGACGGGGACTCTGGAGTGAGACCGCTCCGGCTCCAGTCCCAGGCGTAACACTCACTCGCTAGCTCTCTTAGAAGTTCTACGGACTCGAAACTCATGGATTCCAGTTCTTTAGCAGTAAAGCATAAATGCTGACAACGTGAGAAAACACAATCCATTAAGAAAGGGTGTAGCTTTTCACATGTGTAGTCGCTGGGATATCGGTGCGCACAAAGAGGCGCTGAAGACAATCTTTGTCACGTCTATGTTTTGCCCGATAGGTCTCTGGTCTCTGACCTGTTTTCCACTGGCAGCTCCGTGTAATTTCGTGATTACCTGATGGCTTCTTTCCCCTGGAATTCTGGAGGCACTGGTTCAAAAGCGTCATTAGATGGAGAATCTAAATCGATTTCGTTCTCAAGGGCCACGTGGTCAGCCTTTCGGTGTTGAAACCAAAAAGAGGATTTCAGGAAGAAGCAGGGAGAATGTCGACGACCATATTCGGCTACATGAACAAGAGGCAAGATTCAATATGGGGTCAGTCACCACTTCAAGGGTTACAGTCACCACAGCAATAGCCTTCGTCATCTAGTTCTGATATAAGCACTAACAATGCAACTTTCCTCGATCTCTTATGAGTGTCTCTTTTTAAAAAGAAACGATCGAAAGTGTTACTGTAGAATAATATCTTAGAAAGCTATTCTATAAACAGAGCAGAATACCATTAGGCTTAATGTAGAAGTTTAGGGGGGGGGGGGAAGCTTGCTAATTTATATTCAATAGATTGTAGATACTTGACAGAAATGCAACGAATGAAATTGTATTGAGTCATAATCATGGTACTACTTACTGGGGAAAATTTTGTCAAAATATAGTGTCAAAACCAAATAGAGAAGAGTATCAAAAACCAGCATGAAAAGAATAGCTATGATCAGGTTCGGGTTGTTTGAAGAATCCAAATGGCTGTTAGCATTCACATCATAGTCCAAATGTAGCAGCTGGAAAAAAAGGTACATGCACTGAATTTTAAAAGGATAGACAGAGCATCAAGAATTATTATTGTCTTAATTCTGCTAGACACTGGGATTAAAAAGATAAACATAATTCCTATCTTTACAGACCTCTAGTCTATTGGAAGATAGAACTAATGAAACCATCTAACTACAAAGCGATCTGGGAAGTGAATGCAGGCAGGTATTAAAGGCTTAGAGACCCACAGGCAGCAGCTGGCAAGTTCTCTAAGCAGGAGTAAAAACTTAAGGAGGTGATATTTGAGCTGGGCTGCCATCGGGATTGCACCTGACTTAGGATGGGGAAGAAGGAGGGCCATGAAGACAGGGGATAGGATTTGAAAGTAAAACCGTGGAGAGGTGAACACTTCAGTAGTTGGACAGAAGACAGCAGACTAATTACTGTACTAAGATACAGTGAGTTTTTATATGTAACTTAACTTTTCATTCTTTCATTCAGCATCTATAGTTATGACGTTGCAATTAGAATGAAATTTACCCGAGGGGAGGTTCAGTTTCATTACAATTGGCCAAACGAAAAATGAAAATGTACTTCTGTGGAATACCTGGTTTTCGAATATTTGTGATACTGTTAAGGATCATGTTTCCTGAGCATTAAATTAGATAAATCTGCACTGGGACAGCCCATCAAAAGTAAAAGCTACCACATCAGTAATGGAGTATCAGCTAGAGGTTAGCGACTCAAAAAACTATGCTGAGAAAGAAAAAAAAAAACATATATCTTATATCTCTTTAGTATGTATCTTTACAAAGGAGGATGGGAATTTTAATGTTCAGCATGTGTAGTATGAATTATTCAGAGAAAATCTGTTTTAAATGTTTTGTTTTAAAAAAAATGAAATAATTATATTAACTCTTACCTGAGCCATTCCAGCGGTGAAAGCAAAAGGGCTCAGAAGGCATAAAGTCCATTCCAAAAAGGCGGGAAGATGTCTGTACAGCGCAGTGAATCCCAGACTTCCCCAGAAGACAGTGAGGAGATAGACCACCAAGCCAGAAAGGAAAGGTTTCTTTACCAGCACGCTCATCAGGAAAGCTAAAGTGATCTGAGAGAAAAGAAAAGCTCCTCTGAGAATCATCAGTAGCATAATAAAAAGAATATCACAATACAAAGCACATTTCGTCCATTTCCCCCACCCTGCCCCTAGATACTGCGTCATGCAATTTCTCAAGTACTACAAACGGAACAGAGCAGAACAGGTGTGATCAGAATCAGTGATAAAAGATTGGTAGGTTTTTCTGAGAGAGAGAGAGAGAGAGAGAGAGAGAGAGAGAGAGAGAGAGAGAGAGAGAGAGAGAGAGAGACATCACCAACTCACCAAAGACATGCCATAGAGGAGAAAGAGGGTGAACACCACCGCGAAGCCAGTTAGGACGACAACATGGGTAGACTTTACAATAAGAGCCATCAGAGTAGCCATAATAAAGATGAAGCCAGTGTACATCAAACCCCAGGAGAGCCTGGCGTAGAAACGAAACAGCCGTTTCAGAGTGCTGTTACTTTATCACTCATTTATTTATTCGGCAAGTGAATTGTGAAGCTTCTCATATATCAAGAGTAAAAAGAATACCAGTTAACAAATCAGAAAACTTCTCTGCCTCTGAAGTTCGTAGTCTACAGGCGAAGCTAGGCAAGAAACAAGTAAAGAGGTAAAAATGGTAGCTAATTGCAAAATAAGAGAAAGAAGCTGGGTGATAGTTGGGAGAGGTCTTGGGGAGTGACATTTTTGAGGATTTGTCAGTTCCAGACTTCTCCTTTCAGTTAAGTAATTGAATGAATACCATGGGCAAAAAATAGATTATGAAGCAGGGATCAGCAAATTTTTTCTTTGAAGATCCAGATAGTAAATATTTTAGGCTTTTCAGACCCTTGGTCTGTCCCGATGACTCAACACTGCCTTTGTAACACAAAAGCACTCATAGATAATGTGCAAATGATGGGTATGGCTGGGTTCCAATAACGATTTGTTGACAGCAAAATTTGAATTTTACATAAATTTTTTTGTGTTATAAAATATTATTGTTCTTTTGATTTTTTCCAAGCATTTAAAAATGTACAAGCCATTTCTAGTTTACAGATTGTAAAAAACAAATGATTGCCAACCTCTGATATAGACAATTAGATATAGATTAGATATAGAGATATATACATAGACCTAGGACATAGTTGCAGATATATAGATGGATATGAAGATATGTTAATCCTTGCTATCAATGCAAAAGAAAGAGGAAGACAGTTTCTTATAGGGAAAAGACAATAAACTATCCAATCAAACAGATGTAGGTTTGAGTTTTCTCTACTACACTGTAGCTATATGATCCTGAAAGGCAGTTACTTAATCTCTTTAAACTTCCTTACCCTTTACTGAAAAATTACAACAGAATTAAATAAAATCTTGTATAAAGTAGGTTTACTATGGTAACTACTCCATAATAGGTCTGTAATGAACAGTTAGTTTTAGTCAAAGTAGAAAATGCCATCATATTTCGAAAAGTCTTGCCTAATTGTGATGATTCCCTTTATACAACTATTTCTTATCATCTGAAATTGTTCATCTGTCTACATTCTATAAACCTCTCTTTAATTTCTATAAAACTCTCCTTAATTTCATTTATAGGCCACACAACCAGAATGTCACAGCCTTTTCTTATTGGGGAAAAGTTCTGACTTTTTTTTTTAAGCATTTCCTTATTGGATTTGTTTGATTTCTCTCTCTCTCTCTCTCTCTCTCTCTCTCTCTCTCTCTCTCTCTCTCTCTCTCTCTCTCTCTCTCTCTCTCTCTCTCTCTCTTTCTCTCTCTTTTCTAATCATATTGGTTATTTTTCTCTGACTCAAAGATTTCCATGATTTTAAAAATTATAGTGACCAAAATTTCCTTCCATATTGAATTATGCAATTTTCATATAAAAAGAGGCACCAGAAAAAATCTCCCATTCTAGACCAAACCAGCACTTCATTTTCTCTACTTTTGCATTCAGTTTATTGAACATTTATGGAGGAAAAATAAGTAAATTTGGTGTAAATTGGCAGCATTAAAAATGCATGGTCTCCCTACTCGACGTTATCTAAAGTTCTCTTATAGACTATGTGACATATGTCTAGAACTATTCTATATATTCTACAAATCTTGTTTAACATGAGACTACCACAGTATGTAAAAAGCAAATTTAAACTACTGCTTCTTTGCTCTAGAACGTACGCTTTTACTGCTGTGTGTCTCAAAAACATCTTTTGGCTAAACTCATTTAAAAAAAAAAATTGTTGCTAACTGGAATTCAATCCTTGATTTTCTCAATTGCGTGTCTCAGATTGTGCTACGCCCCCTACCGAGTGCTACCTCATACCGAGTGTGTAACTTTTCTTAAGCACCATGCACGTTACTTAAGTGCATTTTCCGCTTTCATCCTTAAGCCAATAAGAAATAGACATTTACTATCAATGTTTTACAGAAAACAAAACTGAGGTTTAAAGAAATTAAGTACCTAGTTCCAAGTGATACTGCTCAGGCGAAGTGGCCCATAGCTTCCTGCCTCCTGGCCTGTGTTGTTACCACTTTGCTACTCATACTCCCCTAAAGAAAGCTCAGTGCTTAAGGAACATATGGGGTTTCCCTTTCTTCAGTGTCTTAAAAGTAATAATTCATTCACCATGAAGTCACAATCAACCATCTGTTCTAATAAAATACCTGAAACATATTTCATCGAACATTAGGAACCTCAAATTTATACATATACACACACACACGTGTGTGTGTGTGTAGTCACCCATATGTGGTAATTAGTGACTGGCAATCATCATTTGTATTGGTTAGTGATCTGAGTTTCAGCACTCTATAGAATTAGTCTTTCTTTAATTCGATGAAGTATGGAAAGTTTCATTTACCAAGCCTGTGAGTCCATCTACCTCAATCATTTATAATGCAGACTTTATGATAGGATACTTTACAGATCTAGGGGGTCCAGCCAACTAGCTTTGTTGATGTATGCTACATGACGGATGGCGGCCATGTGATTTACCAGAATGCTGACTCTCGAAGTCCCATCATTGTCATCAACGACTTCATGCACTGCCTTTCTTGTGTAACATTAACAGATACATAGTATATGAGTGTAGAAAAAGAAATAATGCAGAAGAAAATGAAAAAATCAGTCGTAACGCCTTCTTGGGCAATGAAAGGCAAAATCTTCATATTTATGCCAGTGACCGACATGAGCTCTTCCATCACCGAATGGTTTGTTGTGATCTAAAGAAAGAGATCGATGAACGAATTACTATTAAGCTAGTTATAACCTCACGTGTTTTTTCTCAGTTGTAAGAAATCATGTGCATTCCACATTTAGACATAGTCGCCTGTCGTGACCTGTCCCCTCGTAGTTCCTGGCACACTCCAGTTTTTGTCTTGGCCCCTTCGAACATCCCTGCTTACCAACTTCACTGGACAAAATTCTACTCAACCTCGAAGTCTCAGCTGAAGTGTCACTTAGGTTAGTAGGTCTTCTCCGATACTTCTCATCAGTGTACGTTCTGCTTCATTGTTTGCCTAGCATGCCATTTACAATTCCACGATGGAACCTAAACTCTTGTTATGACTGTATATCCATCGCTCTCCCCCCACTGTCCAGGATCCCTGGAGAAAAGAACCTGTGTCCTACCTATTTCTGGATCCCCAATGCTTTAGTGTAATGGGTTAAATACAATCATGCGCCACAAAGCAATGTTTTGGTCAATGCCAGACTGCGTACGCGACAGTAGTCCCACAAGTTTATAATGGAACGGAAAAAATCTTATTGCCTAGTGACATCATAGCCATCATAATACTGTAGTGCATACATGGCTCCTGACTGCATAGCAGTTGTTCAGTGCATCGTGCCAAGTAAATTAAGTGAATAACTTAATTAAATGTACTGCAGGACAATTCATTATATAATCATCCATCAAAATTTAATTTATGATGAAATTTAATACTCACTTCTATGATAGCGGCATTGATGGCAGCTTGAAAAGCTATAAATCCTTTCTCCCAGAACATTGAACCTTCACATGTGACTTTCTCATCCACTGTTTGACAATGAGCTTTTAGGAAGAGAAGAACATAAACAATTATGATGAATGGAACGATCCCAGTTAGAGGAAACATGAAAATTTCAAATGTCCCAAAATGCACTCCAAGTCCACAGTAATATAGTGTATGGTAAGGCTTTTCAGGTGAGGTTTGCAGAGCACACACCGATAATTTTTCATTCAATCTTACTATTCTCTCCATTAGCCAAGATAATTTTGTTGAGCTTTGCTCTTCTGTTGCTTGAAAAAAAAAAGCACGAATTTTTTTTTAATGTTTTGGAATTGTTGAGCAAGAGCCTTTCCTGAGGTTTTATTTAGGAGCGATGCAGGAATCCAGTCAATCACGCATTGCATAACGAAGGTTGAGTCAACATCGGGACAGAGGTAATGGAGCTGAAAAATTCCCATTGCCTAGGGACACGTAGCCATCACAACACTGTAGTGCAATGCATTTCTCAAATGCTTGTGCCGATGCTGGTGTAAATAATCCTACTGTACTGCCAGCCATATAAAAGTCCAGCATATACAGTTATGGACAATACACAATACGTGATCATGATAATAACAACCATATTACTAGTTTATGTGTTTACTGTACAGTTTATCATTATTTTAGAGTGTGCTCTTTCCACTCATATTAAAAAGTTTTTGCTGTGAGGCAGTATTTCATGTTACTCTGGCAGCAGCCTCATGCATCTCGTGCTTACACATCTCTTGATTGCATCATTTTCTCTTGTGCTTGATTTGATCTTGTGTCATTTTGTCCAGTAACATGCTGTACAGGTGTGTCGCCTAGGAGCGATGGCCTCTACCATGTAGCCTGGGTGTGCAGTAGGCTAGACCTTGCTCGTGTGTGTACGTGCAGTCTCTGATGTTCGCACGACAGAATCGCTGAGTAATCTATTTCTCAGAACACTTCCCTGTCAGTAAGTGGGGCATGACTGTACCAGCAAATATAATTTCTTAATAACACAATGTATTCAAGAGCATAGGCTTTATCTAATAGGAAGGGATCTCATTACGCGTAGAAATTAAAGCATGTACCTTGTGCATGCTTCTGCTCTCACCTATGCTCCATTGTGGCTGATGACTTAATAGCGAAAATAGTTTTTTTTTCTCATAGAGAAGTTACCTGAGTGATCTCTGTGTTCCTTCATCTTGGGGATTCTACCGCCCCAGAAGAACTTCAAATGATAAGAGAAGTTATCATTAAAGATGACTCTCACTGCATCCATAGAATAGTTTAAATCCAATTTATTCATGCTCTTTTCATCAGGCCACCCCGTGATTGTTCTTCCTGTCACGTGCAAGAACGGAATAGTTACCTAAGATTTCTACATGGACCACAGACGGCATAACACATTCGATGATGTTAAAGCTATTTTATGTGAAAGCGGCTTCTTCACTAAAAGGCAGTGCTTGTCGTAGATAAGAGATTCGCGCTTGGGGATTCTAACCCTCTAGATAAAATCAGAAGTGTCACACGGCAGTCACTTTTATCACGACTAGATTGTGCCTTTCCAAATAAACTGTTTAATCAATAATTTAAAGCACGATGAATCTGGGATAATAACAATATCAATGCGCACATTTAAACTCATTTACACACAAACCCGTCTTAAAGTTGAAATACACTACTATTATAAATAGATACTATAATTATGTTTCCATTTGACAACAGTGTCAGTGTGGCCGAAATCCAAAGACAGCAGAAAACTGTTAAATTTGGGGAATGTTTTCTCAAGAGACTTTGTTTATTCTAAACTATGAATGACTCTTACTGACCAAACCCGGGCCATTTAACACACAGTCTGGATTCTGGTGAATGCACACTCCTGGTACAATTCAGCATGTTCCATTGTGCTCTGTGTTTCCTGCCATCTGGCAGCTGGATCCAGGGGTTGGATCAGATTCCAGTCCTTCTGGCAAGACTACAGGTGGTGCTGTATTCTTTCTTTGGGTGTCATAATTTCTGATTGTCTCACTTTTCGAGATATTAGCAGCCATTGACACTCAGTGCCTAGATCCATTAATTTACTAGGAGTTTTAAAATGGTGATGTTCTATTTCCATTATTTGTTTCTCATTTATTATTAGGAAATATTTGTAAAGAGTACGTTTCATCCCTTGTTTAGTGAGTTATTCAATAGTACAGTTTATAGAGGATAAATGCTGGTATTTCCCCCGCTACTTACAAATTTTCACAGAAACTGATTTCCTATCATCCTCCAAAGCCAAGCTTTTTTCCCTTCTACTATCATTATGAAAGCATGGATTTGCTTATACATAGGATGAGTTTTAAATCATGCACTTAATATTCGTGTTGAAATTCCACATACGCCAACTTGGACCAGTGACAGTCTTTTTACGTTGACTGCGGAGTGCTTCTGACACAAACGACTCATTCACAGTGGCTCCCTAGCTATCTGGAATGACCAGACACCTCACCCTGTCGATTTCCTGTCCCAGATCCCCAGATCTCTTTTCTTCCCAGGCTGAGAGTCCTGTGTTTCAAGGACACGGAGGGGTGAGAGAATTAGACTATTCCGTAATTACTTATTTAGTATATCCCGCTTTACATATATAACAACTGGAGAATAGCATTCTAATATTACACCACCAATCCAATTACTAAAAATGGCTTCGATTGTTCTCAAACTGGTCCTCTCTGCTTTGCAGTGGCTACTGGTCTCTTCTTAGGGGGCTCATTCTCTTCTCAGGCCCATCGGCTACCCTATTGCTTCCCTTTATCTTTTCACTATCCAGGAGAGAGACACCACGCGAGCCTGTGGTTATTAGGGCTTCTTTCCTACTCACTTGTATTTTGGGGTTCAAGGAAACACCTTATCACCTATTCTGTTGTAAATATTCCCCATGGTTTCCCAGTTTTGCTGTCTAATTTCTCTCTCAATTTTTAAGTATTCGAAGAGATTAAAAAACCATACTGCCACCATTGTCCAATCTCCTTAGAATCTTCTCATGAACATATATTTGAATAATCTTGGGCTACCTCATTTGAATATGGACTATAAAGAGGCTAAGCCTTTCAACATAAAATTTCCTCAACAGGAGACTAGTAAAAACAGTAAGAAAATCTCTTTGATATTCGAAAGGAATATGCATGAATGTTATTAATTAAATCTAGAAATTTAAATGCAACACAGTTTATTAAGGAAATTCCAAAATGAATTTGTGTATTTTGCAAATAAGGAAATCACTATGAACCTCCAGAGAACATACCTTTCATGAATGGGGCTGAAGCCACTTTGTTCATTATCTCCTGGGTTGTTTTGGATTCAGGTGCAAAGGTAACAACATAATTAGAATCGTTAAAATTATCAACACGTCCCAGATCCACGGCAGGCATTTGAGGAAAGTCATTATCTTGATGTACATTGGAGGAAAATAGGTATGTAAATAATACTAGAAGAAATGAGAAAAACCATTCCTACACAGCAATGAGAAAAAAAATGAAGCAAATTAATAGCTGTTTTTCTATAGATGAATCATCCATAAACGATTTAAAGCATAATTCTCTCATGTAGCTTAGATTCCATGTCCCCTGTCTCTAGTTTTTAAATGTCCGATTTTCTTTCGTCTGCACATTTAATCTGCACATTTTGAAAAGTGCACATCATCCATCAAGACAGAGTTGTAGCATCAATTCCAATTGTAATTGAGAATCTAAATTTATCATACTTTAATGCAAGTGTTTAAAGGCTGGGCTGCTTCATGAATGGCCCAATGATTTACAGTTATGTTGAAACCTAAGTGAGAATTATAAAGAAGTGTTAGGTGGAATGAAATAGAGAACCAGTTTCCAACAACAGGAGCAAGGCCATATTTTTATCTTCTGCTGCCTGGATGTGAAAGGATATAGTCCCCAAATGTTGCTCGTAAAAAAAAATTTAAGTCTTTGCCACCGTGACAGAATTCTGGAATTGGAAATGCAATAGAACACATGCGAAGTCCAGTGATAAGAACATAATTTCTTATTTAGTTTTAACTCTAAATACATGGCCTTTAAAATAGGTATATATACTATTTACCATATGGGCTTATTATAGCTATGTGTGGTGGTCTATCTAGTTAGATAAATTAACAGATATAATGCTTATGTAAAAAAAGAATTAAAAGGATGGTAGCAAAACATCTATATAGAGTAGACTCCAACTTTTATATTTATATTTATATAATCCTTACTTCATGCAGGGATTTTTATAGACCTATTCCTGCCAATCCAAGCATTCGGTACTAATCTGTTGAAAGCGTGTGTGTGCGCGCGCACACACACACACACACAAATGTTTATAAGATTGACACACACACAAAATGTTCATTAGATTGTTAATATATTGACCCTTGAATTATGAGTATTTTATAAGTGATTTTAACTCATTATATTTTTCTGAATTTATTGAATTTTCTACACAAAGTTCACCTAATCATTCTCATGATCAGAAGAAAGTAAGTACTCTCTTAACAAAAGCAAAATATTCAAAATACATTTTCTTTTCCTCTTTGTTTATATGTCTATTATTTCTCTCAAACTGACATTGTCTGTATCTGTATAACAATTGTGTGGAAGTACTACAGTTAGTCTTTTGAATTTTTTTTTTAACTCTGATTTACTTTCTTTTCTTTTCTCTTCTTTTTTTAACACCTACAGCACCTGGTCTTCCTAGGTGGTCTCCCATCCAAATACTAACCAAGCCCGACCCTGCTTAGTTTCCAAGATCAGGCGAGATCGGGGTTGTTCAGGGTGGCATGGCCATAGACTGGCTTACTTTCTGAATAAATTCTAGCTTAAATTCTACCTTTTTAAAAGACTTTGATCGTGAACTTAACAAGTTTCAAATGAGTTTAGATGTTAAGAATTGTTATCTCTGCAGTACAAAGATGTGGCTTTATTTTTCAGGAAATTTCTGTACATGAATTCTTTTAGAAATGCTGCCAGTATGACATATAATAATGATATATTTTAAAGGAATCTTATTTTAAATAATAGGAAAGTCCCAAATATGAAAAAAATATCTAGCCTGTTAGTTAGAATATATGTGAAACCATTAAATAATAAAGATAACATGTGTGAGCTGCCTGAGAAAACATTTCTTCCTTTTCTAAATATGAGGACACATAGAGTCAGAACCGTACCAACGAGGTCTCTCTCTTCATCCTCCACTTTCTAAGAAAATTCTTGCAAAGGAGGGCCCATGTTTGCTGACCCACGGTTATGTGCCGCTTGCTCATTCTGACCTGTTTAAGACGAGGAAGTAAAGTAAGGAAATGCAAAGTTTTGAAATAGAAAACGTTGCACAATGAAACCAAAAAGAAACATCATAACAGCTGTTTCCAATTGCATGCATAACAGAGAAGTGAGCCTAAAAGCTAAAAAAAAAAAAAAAAAAAAAAAAAAGGAAAAGAAAAAAAAAACATATGAAGGAATATTCAAGCTCAGTACTGAAAGAAATAAAAATTTCTTAAATTGTTAGGTATAATTTATATTTATCCCTCTGCAGACTGAAAAAAATTGGAGAGTTTAATAGAGTCAAGTGTTGTTATCCCCACGACTTGGCACTGTTCAATTTTCTAACTGGGATCAAGGAAATTTAAATACTGCTGGTGTGAGTATAGACTTACACAGCCGTTTTAATGATTCATTACTAATTCATTACTATGTCATCAATTAGTTCTGCTCCTGGGTATGCATGCCAAGGAAATTTTCACATGAGTCCACAAGGGGACTTGTACAGAAAAATACTCTTCATAATGTGAATTATTGTGGCACCACGTTGTAAAACAAATTTTATTAAATAGAGTCCATAGAGCACTGCATTGGGTTCAGAAGCAATGGATTGATATCCACTCATTGATATGAAGATATCTTAAAAACAGTGCCCTTTTTTAAAAAAAAATTAAGAAAAGGTTGAGTCATATCACAATATCATTTATATTAACACTACATGCAACGTAATTTTTCAAGAATAACCAGGTACTAAAGGATCACTATCAAGTACAATGAAAAGGTTATTTGTGGCAGTGGAAAATGGGAATGGAAGTTGAGTATGAAACGAGAGTTGTAAATTTAAAGAAATAAATAACAACAACAACTAAAAAGGCAGGACCTTTGTTTGAACCGATCATTTTGTGTGCCATGAAATTAAAAGTATGATTAACTTGATCATTATCAACCCTTTATAAGTGAAGTACAAAAATATTCCTAGCCGACCATTAAAAAAACAAACAGTAAGCCCATAGCAACAAAACCCTAACAGGTAGATAGAAAATCTCATGAAATGCCAGAGAATTCCATATTGTTCATTATGGCTGGAACAAAGAGAGATTGGAATAGTTTGAATATAGGATACTGGAGAGAAGATAACATTCCCATTTAATCATGATCTCTTATGTGTCAGGTAGTTCTAAGTATTTTACAAGAATTGGTTTAATCACAATCGACTTTGGGATTATTATTCTCCTCCTTTTACAGATGAAGAAAATGAGGCACAGAGAAGAAAAGTGACTCTCTAAACACAGATAAGCATGGCACAACCTAGATGGTCAAGTCCTGGAGCCCTCGCTGCCTGCCAGGGTGCCACGCTATTGTAGGAATTCATCTAGAGAGTGTATAGATCGCTTCTCCCTTCAGGTCAAGATCAGAGATTTTGTTCTTGGGAGTCCTTGAACTAGAAATGCATTATAGGCAACGTAGGCATAGTTATTTGCAGGCACCCATGTTGCTCCAAATTTTCAAAGAAAATTCAATAGAACGCAATGATCCATTCCCTCCTTTTTTGTGGGTTCAACCTTGGTCAACCACAGAAGCGCTTCCTTCCTTGCAGGAAGGAAGAACTAGTCTTTGGGCTTACACACAGATCCACCCATTAGTTTCCAATGGGCCACATCATCAGTAACTCTTTTTAGAGTTGTTTGCAGAGAGCATTCTAATTCTAGTCTAGAACCTATATAACAAAAATTCAGGACATGTCTAATAGCCATTAACTGATTGCTTCAAACCTAATCAATGTAATTATTTATATGGTCATCTTAGTGCAGCTCAAGGATTACTCGTATTATCTCCCAGAATGAGCTACATAATTGCATTGCAAGAGTCTCATCTCATTATTTTCCCATCATGCAGAACAACAGAAAGACTGAGACTTATAGAGTATGAACGACCATGACTTATCTTAGTTGATAAAGAAAACATAAGACCTAATCTTAGTTAATAAAACCCAGCCTTCTAAGAGGGGAAATTGGGTCCAAGGGTAGTGGCTGGAGCTGGTGCTTAGAGCACAGGCTAGTTGGCCAATTCAGTCTGGGGTTTCGGGGTAGTGTTATCTTCCTTTGGTGCCATATTGAACAAAGATGGAAATCATAGGGTTGCTACTGTCTCTTTCCTTATTTTACCAGTGAGGTTGCTGCTGCCCATTAGGTTCAAGGCCTAAAATTCTGATCCTACCCACCTGGCCAGAGCAAAGTTGTGAATATGCTGCCCTCTGCTGGTATGCGGGAGGCACTCTAATGGGAAGATCACCTTCTCAAGGCAGGGTAGACGGGGACCTGCCAGAGATCAAGTCTAATCATTGTTTATTTCAGGGGAACACTTTGCTGCTGCTACCTGAGTTTGAAAGGCAAGGAGAGTTGAAGAGAACATGGTTAGCAAAATTAACAGCAGCCCCATTTTAATCCTGGAATTTATGAATATATTACATTTCATGGCAAAAGAGAATTAAGACAGCAGATAGGAGTAAGGCTGATTCAAAATCAACTGATTTTAAACTAAGATGGTAATCCCAGATCATCTAGGTGGACCCAATATAATCATAAGCGTCCTTAAAAATGGAAGAGAGGGATTGGAGAGTCAAGATGGCAGACTAGGTAAAAGTGGAGTTTGCCTCCTCTCAGGTCTGCATTGAAATGATAACCAAATTATGAAATAATCAACGTGGAGACTCTCCTGAAGCTCCGTTGATCATAATACGTGTCTGATAATATAAAGGAACTACATCGAAGCCAGGCAAAGTCGTAAACGGGGTTGTACCTGCACCTTGAGATGCAGAGCTTCCCCTGCCCCCCGAAAGAGAGAGAGGTTCTAGTTCCATATGGGGGCTCCCTGGCCCAGGATCACAGCCCAAAGAAGAAGAGTTCCCAAAAAAAGCTGACTGTAAAAATCGGAGGGGATTCTGGCTGTCCGGGAGAAATGAAAGCAGACTGAAATCCAAGACTCCCCTTTAAAGGGCCCACGCACAGACTCTCTCACCTGTGGACACACACTTGGGGCGTGGGTGGTGGGATGGAGGCTCAGGCAAGATTCATATGGGGAAAGACGGCATCGCCCAGCGCCAGATCGAGGGCTGGACCGTCAGCCGCCATTGTGCCTTGGTCAGAGGGCCCTCCTACGGGGCAGTCTACAGACCAGCTCCAGCTTGCCACTGCAGATCTCTCTCCCTGCATGGCCAATTCAGAAGCTGCACTGGCCTGGGGAGATGGCCCGCCCTACCCGGCCCGCCCTACATCTTTCCAGAGCCAGGCATCTTGCACAGGCAACAGACCTCGGGCTAGCACAGTGAGTGCATTTCAGGGAAACCAGCTGTGGGCAGACCACTGCTGCCTGAATGCGCTGCAATATCACTTGGGGAGATCGCAGGGGTTTGTGGGTCCATCCCAGATGGCAGTAGGTCTCAGAGTGATATGTGACTTTTGTGTGAGCCCACAGTCCCAGAGCTGGAAGCAAATCTGGTGTTGTATAGGCTTGATGGCCACGTGCCTCACTGAGATGCTACCCCACCTAACCCATAAATTACCTGTGGCGAGCCTGCTCCTAGGCAACCCAGTCCCATCCTGTGCTTTCCTTGGGACACAAATTCAACAGTAAACAACAACACTCAGTTTGTGTGGCCCATGCAAAGCCCATGCATCTGGGAGAAGCTGTGAGTGGCGGGCCCACAAGCTTCAGTTGTGGAGTCTTATGGGCAATTGACAGGCAGCCAGAGGCCTTAAGGAGCACTGGACCTTCCGCTAAACCACCCCAGGCCCTGGTACTGGGGGTAACTAGACCGCGGTCTACAGCATTGTCTCTTCCATTTACCTATAGATCCAGCATAGGGAGCAACCACCTGAGAATAGCTTTGTAGCTTTCACCAGGTAGCCCTAAGCAATCAAAGGCAATGGCTGACCTTATCCTACTGGAGAGCCCTTCCCAAGGGGCCACAAAACCAATGTACCTGGAGTCTGGCATTAGATCACAACAGAGCAACTCCTTTCTGGTCCATAAGTGGTATACACAAAGGGCAGTCTCAACAAGTACACAAGCCTGCGAGGGCAAATCCTACTCAGTGGGATCAGCCCCCTGCACAGTAACTTCTACCTTGTGGGAGCAGCCAATTCCCACAATTAGTGAGCCTAAGCGTTAATCCTATCCACTGATGTACTAGCACCAATAAAGGTTTAGCTACAATAGCAGATCACACACAACCTACACAAAGATCACATCCTGAGCCCCTGGCAAAGGTGATCAGGAAGAGTATGCCACTGGGACACACGAGACACCTTCCACGTAAGGCCATCTGGCTTGGGCTGAGAAACAAAACAAATCTTCCTAACACATCGAAATGAACAAAGAGAGGCTAATAAAGTGAGAAAACAAAGCATGCCACAAATGAAACAGCAGGAGAAAGCTCCAGAAAATAAGCTAAACAAAATGGAGACAAGCAAATGGAGGCAAGACAGAATTTAAAATAACGATTATAAGGATGCTCAATGAACTTAGGGGGAGAATGGATGAGCTCAATGAGACCTCAACAGAAAGGTAGCAAGCATAAAAAAGAACATAGAAACCCTTAAAAAGACCCAGACAAAAATGAAGAATACAGTAACTGAAATGAAGAATACACTAGAAGGATTCAACAGTAGATTGGATGAAGAAGACGATTAAATCACTGAACTGGAAGACAAAACAGCAGAAAACACCCAATTAGAACAGCAAAAAGAAAAAAGAATTTGAAAAAATAAGGATAATTTAAGAGACTTCTGGGACACCATGAAACAAATTAATATCTGCATCATAGGAGTACCAGAAGGAGAAGAGAGAGAGCAAGGGATTGAGAATCTATTTGAAGAAATAATGACAGCAAACTTTCCTAACCTGGTAAAGGAATTAGACATACAAATAGGAAGCACAAAGAGTCCCAAAGAAGAGGAGTTCAAACAGATCCACACCAAGGCGCAACATAAGTAAAATGCCAAAGGCCAAAGACAAAGAGAAAATCTTAAGAGCAGCAAGAGAAATGCAGCTACTTACTTATAAGGGTACCCTCACAAGAATGTCTGCTGATTTTTCAACAGAAACTTGACAGGTCAGAAGAGACTGGCGAGAAATATTCGAAGTTGGAAAAAACAAGAATCTACAGCCACAAATACTCTACCCGGCAAGGCTTTCAATTAAAATAGAAGGTGAGAAAAAGAGCTTCCCAATGAATTCAATGAGGTAGCAGGATACAAAATTAATATTTGGAAGTCAGTTGCATTTTTACACACCAATGACGAACTTTCAGAAAGAGAAATTAAGATCATAATTGTGTTTACAATTGCATTGAGAATAATAAAACACTTACGATTCAAATTAACCAAGGAGGTAAAAGACCTGCTCTCAGAAAATTGTCATTGAAAAGAAGAAATTGAAGAAGATACAAATAAATGAAAGCATACACAGTGTTCATGGGTAGGAAGAATCAACATCATTAAAGTGGCCATACTACCCAAAGCAATCTGTAGATTCAATGCAATCCCTCTCAAAATACCAATGGCATTTTTCAGAGAGCTAGAACAAATAATCCTAAAATTTATATGAAACCATAAAAGATCCTGAATAGCCACGGCAATCTTGAGAAGGAAGAATAAAATTGGAGGTATCACACTACCTGATATTAAACTATACTACAAGGCTGCAGTAATCAAAACAGCATGGTACTTGCATAAAAACAGATACATTACTCAATAGAACAGAATAGAGGGCGCAGAAATAAATCCACACCTAGATGCTCATTTAATATATGACAAAGAGGAGTAATGATAGTCTCTTCAATAAATAGTGTTGGGAAAACTGGACAGGTACATGTGAAAAATGAAACTGGACCCCTGTCTTACACTGTACACAAGAATGGACTCAAAATAGATTAAAGACTTCAATGAAAGACCTGAAACAATAAAACTTCTAGAAGAAAACAGGAAGTAATCTCCGATATTGCTACTAGAAATTTCTTTTTAGATATACCTCCTCGGGCAAGGGAAACAAAAGAAAAAATAAACATACTAAAAAGTCTTTGCACTGAAAAGATTTTGCACAGCAAAGGAAGCCATTAGTAAAACAAAAAGACAATCTACTGAATGGGAGAAGATATTTGGTTATGATACATCTGAGAAAAGGTTAATATCTAAAGTATATAAGGAACTCATACAACTCAACGACAAAAAAAAAAAAAAAAACGACACAATTAAAAAATGGGCAGAAGACCTGAATAGATATTTCTCCAAAGAGGAAATACAGATGGCCAATAGACATATGAAAAGATGCTTGAGGTCACTAATCGTCAGAGAAATGCAAATTAAAAAAACAATGAGATATCACTTCACATCCGTCAAAATGGCTATCATCAATAAGCCAAAGAACGGAAAGTACTGGCGAGGATATGGAGGGAAGGGAACCCTCAAACGCTGTTGGTGGGATTGCAAATTGGTACAGCTACTCTGGAAAACGGTCTGGAGGTTCTTCAAAAAATTAAAAGTGGATCTACCTTTTGACCCAGCAATTGCACTCTGGGTATTTATCCAAATAAAACCAAAACAATAATTCGTAAAGATCTATGCACACCTATGTTCATGGCAGCACAATTTACAATGGCCAAGATATGGAAGCAACCTGAATGCCCATCAACAGGCAATTGGATAAAAAAAAAAAATCATTGTTCATATATACCATGGACTATTACCCAGCAATTAAAAAAATTGAAATCCTATCATTTGCAATGACATGGATGGACCTAGAGGTTATTATGCTGAATGAAATAAGTCAGGCAGAGAAAGATAAGTGCCATATGATTTCACTTATGTGCAGAATCTAAGGGCGGTGGGGAACAAACTAATCGAAAACAGACTCACAAATATAGAGGACAATCTGGTGATGGCCAGAGATGGGGTGGTGCCCCATGGGAGAATAGGGTGATGACTTAAAGAAGTACAAATTAGTAGTTGATAGATAGTCATGGGGATGGGGAGCTTGGCATAGGGAACGCAGTCAGTGGTAATGTAATAGCTATGTGGAGAGCCAGAGGGAAGATAGAGTAATCGGGGGGATTGTTTCATAAATTATCTTAATGTCTAAGCAATGTACTGTATTCTTGAAACTAATAATAAAATAACATGCAAAAAAAAGTGAGGGGAAAAAAAGGGTCCTTTGGACCTGATGGTTAAAAAAATAAAGGACAGGAAGAGGGAGGCAGAATAGGTGGTCGGAGTGATGGGAAGTCGTAAGGACTCAACCCATTGCTGGCTTTGAAGATGCAGGGGGAAGGGCATGAGCCAAGGAGTAGGGGAGCCCCTAGAAGCTGTGAAGGCAAGAAAATAGATCCTCTCCTACCTCCTCCAGGAAGGAACGCAGCCCTGCCAACACCTGGAGTCCCGTGAGACCCACATCGCACCTCTCAAACTGTAAGACGGCAAGTCTGTTTCATTTTAAGCCATTAAGTGTGTGGTCATTTGTTACAGCAGCAACAGAAAACTAATACGGGAGCATGAAAGGAGTCTGATACCAGCGTGAGGACTGGGAACAAGACAGAAGGACATTCGGATGTCGTCTATGGCAAGGGCTTTAGGATGGAAATAGTCGCTGGAGGTTCCTTCTGTCATATGCTCATTTATGGGACATGGGAGGGCACGCGTTTATGTTGAAGGAATGAACAAAAGGATTCAGAAGCTTTGTAGATGAGCTGCTGATAATAATGCATCAGAGAAAGCTGTGACAGTGCAGAGAACCGAACTGAAACCAACTGCGACATTTCAGATGAGGAAATCAATGCTGTGGTCAACCACGGCGTCTGAAGGGGTTAACTCTGCTGCCTGAGTGTGCCTACTCTTTTTTTTCGGTGGATTAATGAATATGCTGGAAATTACTTATGAATGAAGACTAGTTAACATGATCCAATTGTCATAATTGTGACTTTGTTTCTAACTGTTAAGACTGATCTCCCCCCCTGTACATCCTGATGCAAATAGGAGAAAAATACTATTCACCA
This sequence comes from Rousettus aegyptiacus, assembly GCF_014176215.1. NCBI lineage: Eukaryota > Metazoa > Chordata > Mammalia > Chiroptera > Pteropodidae > Rousettus > Rousettus aegyptiacus. The sequence continues at coordinate 106,911,794 of NW_023416309.1, forward strand.
TAGTAGTACAAAACATTTAATTAGCTTAAATTGCTCTGAATAGGAAATCTAGAAATAATAACTTGGCTATAAAAATCTAGTCACTTCCCATCAGATAGAATTCCTAGTATTCAGAGAATAAATACATATAAAATAAATTAGATAAAAATTCTTATATATTTAGTTTGATGAAAATGGTCAATAAAAATATTGCCCCAAGTTTTCTTGGTTAAAACAATTCAAAACTCAGAAAATTGTGTCCTTCCCTCCCCACAATGCTTACAAATCCTTTGGCAGTAAAATTGAAAAAGAACAACAAAGAATAAGTAATTCTAATAACTTGGCAAATAGCTCATACTTACAAAAAGGTAACATAAAGTTATATACCTTTTAATTTGTCCAATAGTCTATCAGATAATATATGCTATTTGTCAAAATATACTTAGTCATCTTAGTCATGGGGTAAAAAAAAAAAAAAAAAAAAAATCTTAGTTCTCCAACTGATTATTTAGCTATACAATACAAAACACTCAGATGATTTCAAAAACCAAAACGACTCATTAATAACTTACTGCATTTAACAGTTTCTGTCCAAACATTTGGCATTTCTGTTTGAAGTTGTACTTTAGATTCCCAAATGCAAAACAAGCACAATTTTAGAGGTTAACTTACTCTCAGGAAAGCTGGAATAAGAATCTAGAAACAGTTCATCCACAGGTCTCTGCCCGTCCTGGAGAAGAATTCACGTTCGTTTTGGGTCACTACTACATCATGCTTTTAATTTCTTGTTTATTGTGAATAGTCCCATTTTAGACTGATTTCCGAAAAGGATTATGGTCTTAATTCAGCTGGGCTGCCAAAAACTCTGTGCTCACATCACATGGTGGCTTCTTTACAGTTTTCTGTTCCTTTGTCTCCCCGCCAATTCCTCAGCAGGGAGTGTGTAGTTGCAGATGGCTGGCTGGACATATCAAAACATTAGGAACTATCAAACCAAAAAGAATTTAGTCTTTCTCAATTAGCTTTTTCATGAAAGACCCTAATAGGAGAGTTAATCCCCAAAAACAATTTTGAAAAGAAAGATAAGTAAAGAGACAGTTCAGAGAAGAACAGAACAGAGAGACATGGTAGGGGGAGAAGGGGAGATTTAAAAAACAAAACAAAACAAAACAAAAGATAGCTGGAAGTATACCAATGAGGTCTGAAAGTAACTCAAAACCTTTCACTGAAATTTAGTTCTTAAAACCTCCATCTGGAAATATGGCAATGAAACACTGTGTTTTTTCAGGGTGACAAAACGAACTCTGAATTTCATCTGCATCTCAGTTGTATAGCATGCCCAGTAACCGCGGCATCTTTTTTGGGGTGCAAAATAGGTGTATCTTTAGCAATTTAATAACAAATCATGTCTACTCCCAAGCCCTACAGGCTTGTTATTTCTGCACCAACTCGCAGAAAACACATAAGTCTCTTTGTAGGTAACCACTGGGTTTTTGTATGTCCTCTTTTCCATATTGTTAAGAAACATTTTTGAATAGGTAAGAGCTGCCATTCTTTTGTGAGCACTTTACGTAAGTCAAAGACAAGGCAGCTCCAAAACTTCTTGCAATCATGATGTTTGTCTTTAGCTTGCAGTCAGTAAGACTAAGCTCCTCTGCATTATAATTACTTCCTGAACATGCAACTGGAGGGGAAACAATGTGCTCTGCATGCAATTCTTATATCAAACAGACTCATCTGTGTCCCATTGTCTACGTGAATCACGTGAAAGCTTCCTTACCTATTTCCCATTCCCTCAATATTCATTCAATCACGTTTCCTCTTTTGTTAATTATACGAGTCCACAAATTGCTCAGCAAACCAAATAGAAACAGATTGAACTCGTTAATGCATGAGATGGTCAAACCTAAAAAACAACAAAAAAGAAAGACTCCTGATTGTTTCTGTATATTTGCTGTTTTCTGTAGAACACACGAAACCATCACATTTCCTAATATCGCCAGCGCTTTGTTCACAGGGAATATGTTAGGAAATTTTTTTTCAGTCACTTTTTCCCCCCAGAACTTTGTATCCATGATAGAGCTCATGTGTTCTGACCCTACATTGGTTTCCAGACCCCGTTCTGTTCCTTCGAAATGTTGGCCTCGCTCTTCACGTGTACAGCCCCGTAAACTCAGCCCCACCAGCGCAAAGCAAGCCCATGCTCATTAATCTTCTGTGTCAGCATTTTCTTAAACAAGTCATATGTCTTTGCTCTTCTAGATAAAGTTTAGTACCAGCTTGCCATTTAAAAAGAAACAAGTCTTTTGGGGGTTTCACAAGTGGAATGGCACTGATTTTACAGTGTAATGTACTTCCTTAGCATCACACTCACTGTGTGCAGGTCACACTCAAGCATTGCCACACTTATATAACAATCTCACCAAGTAGGCTCCATTGTAATCGCCCCCATTTTACAGATGAGAAAAGTGAGACCCAGGAAGTTTAAATAACGTGCCCAAATTCACACAGCTGGTGAGTAGCGGAACCTGGGTTAACACCGTGACCGCCGTCATCAATCTGTGAGCTCGAATAAATGCTCTGCTGCTTCCCTGTGTGTCTGTTCATTCGATGGTTCTCACTTTACATGCACACGTTTACAATTCTCCTTGCCTTAGCTTTACACATTTTGCAGCAATATCCTCCAGTGCCAGAAGCCATGTAGGTTTCATGTGATGGGCTTTGCATCAGGCTAGAACATTTCTCTTGGATTCCTTGCTGGCCACTGCCCCGAGTACTTGGCACCATGGGGCTGTGAAGCCTTTGACACTGTGCATGCAAACACAGAACCACCTGATTTGTAAAGAGAAGAATGCAGTGGCCAAGAAGCCCGGTAGAGAGGGAAGCTGAGAACGTCTGCTCAGAACCCGGAGATTTTTCTGTTCTTGCTTCTCATCCTTTCTCAGACCCAGCTGCACTGCCCGCATTTAGGTTTTATCAGATACTTCCCCCCAATTTTTCTTTGTTTCTTAAAAATATAACAAACAAATTCTACTTGATTCTGTTTTATGGTTTTGTTATTTTGGGAGTGGGGTGGGGGGGGAGACTTGAAAGATCCTTTGTGTGATATGTACATTTTTATTTGTAGTTGCATTTCTCAGGTATATTTTGGACTACCTCCTGCTTATACAGGACGTTGCTTGACATAGTATAATTTTCTTTTTCTTTTCACCTAGTCTGCAAATCTTTTACTTTCCATGACGGAATGTCTCTAGGATAACCAATCCACTTTGTCCAGTCATCTGATTTTATACTTTCTAAATTAAGTTTTCCTGTGGTTTTTCATTTCTCCATTTCCACACTGATCATGTTTTTTCTGTTCTTTTTTTTTTTCTTCTTCTTTTTTTTAAAGTTCCCATTATCCTTTTCTCCTTTTCTCATCTGGAAAGTTAGAACTTTCTGGTATTTCATTTTCCTGGTGATTACCCTTAAATATTGACAAATATATTTGAATGTATGTTACTCCGGCAATGTAAAAAAAAACCAAACAAACTATATTTCTATCTATTTTCTCTCTATGATGTGCTATGTATGTGTCTTGATCCCAGCCCTTATAAGTTAAGTGCTTCAGCATATTTGGCCCTGAAACCTTAGCTCTACTCCTTACTAGCTTTGCTAGTAAGCATAAGAGACCTATCTTGGAAGCCTCAGTTTCCTCACCTATAAGATACAGAGTCTCCAACAGGGTCATTCAGGATTTACAAATTTAGAATTTGGGAGCAGTGTAGGGATTAAAGAAAAAAATACACGTATAGTATTTAGCACAGTACCAAGCAATGAGTGAGCGCTCAATAAATACTAGAGATTACACTCCGTCATCTTGGTCAAACTGGAAATTATGTATTTAATTACCAATCTAATTGATAAAAAAATTGATAAGAAATACTACCACCTTGATTACTTAACATATATTTCTTTGATTACTTGTAATGTCAAGCATATTTTAATAAAATTGGTAAGTTATCCGACTAATAAATCTGTCCATTTTTTCCACCTATATTTCTGTTACTCTTTTATTCCAGGTTTTTTTGTTTTTGTTTTTGACCCTGATCGAAAATGTCTTAAATCATTCACTTTAAAAATAATGTTACTTCCTTCTCACTTCTAGTGCTGCTGAGAAGAATGCTGATATAACTTTGATTCTCATTAATTTGAGGTATTTTTTTTTTCGCTAGGATATTTTAGGATTTTTTCTTTAACCAGAAGTACATGAAATTTCATGACAATCTACTTTGGCGTAGCTTTTGTTTTTGTTTTTTCTTTGTCCTGCATGGCACTTTGTGGTCACTTGCAATAAAAAAAAACTTGTTTTTTTTTTTTAAGTTCTGAGAAATTTTCAGCTAATACTTTAGTCGAATACTGCCTTCCTTCTAATCTTTCTATTTTTTCCCTGGAAGTTTATCAGGTAATTGAAATCTATTGTCCTTGTCTTACCTTTCACCTATGTACCATCTCGACACTGGAAAACAATCCATTTTCACACCATGTACAATCTTTCCAACATATAACTTTTGTAATGTCACTCTCATTGCTGCCCCCACAGTATCCTGGTTTCTCTGTAGAAACACAGATGTTTTATCACCTGGCCCTTGCTTCTCTCTCCAGGTTTCCTTTGCCTTAACCCTTCCTCCAACTCCAGTCATACTTAGATATGATTAAATGAATGCACCACGCTCTCATTTACCTCTTTCTGCTCTCCTAGAATGAACCCCTCCTCTCAACTGGCCTTCATGTGATGAAAACATCTGTCTGCCTAATCCTTACTTGTCCTGCAGGGCCCAGGTCTGACCTCTCGTCTCTAATGACCTCCCTGGCTTTCCTTCCTTGTGGTTTAGATGTGGCTTCCTGGGTCTCCAATAGCACACCATTGTTATTGCTAGCACCTCACCATATTTTATAGTATGCACCTCACCATATTTTGAACTAATTATCATCTCTTTCCCACCATAGATTGTAAACTACTAAGAACATACTACAGAAACTTGATCTCTGTACACTCCATGGAGTCTGGGATATGAAAGTTGCTCAAAATATATATTTTGAATTTTAAATGTATAATGTTGACTGTGAGGGAGAGAAAACAAAACAAAACAAAACAAAAACAAAAGTCAGAAAAAAATCACTCATTTTTTTCTAGAAGCCTGGTTATGACATAAAAGTCATGGTTGGGTGGTAGCCATAATGAGTTGTTTTGGTCAAGGGTAGGTTTTTTTAAAAAATATTTTTTGGAAGAGGAAGGAAAATAAAAATAACAAAAATACAAGAGAAATTAAATAACAGATGGAATATTGCTTTTTGTTGTTGTTGTTGTTCAGGGGAATAAGAAAGGATTGGACCAGAACCAATATGGAAAGAAAGCCTTAAAATAGAGAAGCGAGAGTTTCTTTGTCACAAAAAAAAAAAGAGATGAAAGTGAGAACTGAGAGAATTTTGAAATGTGACAACATGAAGTAAAGATGTCACCCCCAAGAGTTAAGATATTTTTCTGTGAAGTGGGAAGTGAATTCTAAGGCCAGACCAACAGTCCTGCTTGGCCGCTGAGGAGAGTGTTAGGCGTCTGGAAATAGGGGCAGGAGAATGAAAGGTGTTTGTTTACCTCAGGCAGGTCAGGGATGCTCCAGTCTCACTGAAAGCTCTGCTGAGGCAGGTGGTTCTCCTTAAAACAAAGGGAAAATCTGTGACATTCGTCTCTGATGATATCGTATTTTCAAAAGCCATTTATTGCTGACTGAAATCATTGGCGAATCAACAAAAGTATCAATGGCTACCAAAAGTGATAAATGCTGAATCGCTTACAGACTCAAATATGCTTAAAATGAGCAAGAAAGAAAAAACATAGTTGTCGAATGGGTTGAGTTACTCAAACTAGCATCAGCGTGAGTGGTGGGCACAATGACAAAAATCGCAATTTAAAAAGTTGACATATGTATTGCCAAATTTTGTGACTTTACATTCTTTCTTACAAAAGGCAATTTGCCTAATGCATAATGAAATATGGCTTAATAGTGTTACTAATATTCATCAGTTTTAAATTTATAAAGTAATGTCATTGGGTCTACACAGATTTCTCCTTTTTCCTTACTTTATATATAAGCCTAACTGTTAAGTTTAGAGCTCCTTGAACATCATCATCAATTATAAGGACATCATTACAAGCTAGGGGTGGATTTACAGATGCAGTGCACAGCCCACTGGGCTTGAAAGAACTAAGCAATACTGCCATTGAATCATCACCATATTTTTGGTTACTAATCTTTTGTTTTTCAGATATTTGATTGAATCTATATCTCTTAGATTTTACATGAGCTTTTTTCTTCATAGAAATTATTTGCTATTATATAAGCTCAGATGCTCAGCCTTTTTGTAAACTATCCAGTAAGAGCTTCAAACAAAAGTGTATCCTCCCACCTAGAAGTCTTATTTACAATATACAATCATTACTCTTCTACACTACTCCACAAGTATTTTTTGCAAGTTTTCTGATTCACTTTGTGTAAAACTTAAAAAGCTGAACAAGATGTTGGGCTAGTTACCTTTCAATTGATCATCTGCACCAAAATAGCACACGGTGACTAAGGAGTGATCTACCATATGATCCAGCAATCCCTCTACTGGGGATTTACCCCCAGAGACTTGAAAACCCATATCCGAAAAGATATTTACACACCGATGTTCACAGCAACATTATTCACAGTGGCCAGGACATGGAAGCAACTGAAGTGTCTTACAATAAATGATTGGCTAAAGAAGCTGTGGTACATATATACAATGGAATATTACTCAGCCAGAAGAAGAGTTGAAATACTGCCATTTGCAACAACATGGATGGACTTTGAGATAATCACACTAAGTGAAATAAGCCAGACAGAAAAAGTTGAAAATCACATGATATCACTTACATGTGGGATATAAACTTAAAAGCAACAAATGAACAGGACAAACAAACAGAGACTCACGGACATGAACTATAGACTAGTGGTTACCGGAGTGTAGGGGATGGAGGGAGGGGAGTGGTAGACAGGGTAAAGAGGGGACAAATATGTGGTGGCAGAAAGAAATCTAACTATAGGAGGGGAACACGCAGTGTAAATATATACGTGTCTTATCGTTAAAGTGTACCACTGAAACTTACTGGATTTCGTTAACCAATTTCACCATAAAAAAAAAAAAATTTTTTTTAAATAGCACACAGAATGATTTTAAAAGACAATCACAAGATTTCTACCAATTGTTGGACGGTGCTGATCTGAATGCTCCCTCCAAAAAGTGGCTGAATAAAATATAACAAAAATAGAGATCAAATTTAAAAAAATATATAAACATCCAAATGCCAGAAATGAAGCAGGGACACAAGGCTAAAACGATTGCTAGTTTAAGCCTGTGAATTTTTGAGTGTTTTGGCAAAGGCTGATTGGTGAACCAGCTAAAATATAATTCACATACAAGGATAAAATAGTCACATCTTTAAACAAAATACGGGTTTCTCTTTCACAGATAACTCTGAAAGAATTACTAATAAATATCTTTGGGAAGAAGGAAGTTGAACCCAAAAGGCAGTACTTGGATGTTAGAAATTAATAAATGTATTGGTAAACTAAATAAATATTGACCATGTAAAGTATGATGACAATGACTGATTTGTGTATTAAGCACGATGTGGGAACTAAAATATCAAACAGCAATTATATGGGAGAAGAAAGAGGTGTGATCAGAGCTCAGTTTCCTAGAAATCTTGGAGTTCAGAATGAGGAAAGAAATACTGATGAACTTTAAAAGTTCACTCTCCAATATGGTGCCCACTAGCTGATTTCTAATGGGTTAAGTTTGAATTTGTTAGAAATTGACACAATTCAAAATCCAGTTCCTTCACCTCTGGCACGTGGAGGGCTTAGCAATCATCTTTCTCTTCCCAACAAGAAAAAGTGGAGTGAACTAAAAATCGATGACATACTTGGAACCACTGGAGACTGAGGTTTCAGGGCAAACCACAGTCCTGAGATCTGGAATAATGAGCTTACAAAGGCATCGAGAGACCTACTGTTTTTGGAATTCAGACAATGGCCTGTGTTTATCCAGGTTCCCACTCATATATGGCTTTCTTACATATAAGAGCTGGTGTTATTCCCAGATGTGGAATATGCGTTCCCCAAAATTAAAATAAATTAAGCAAAAGTTGGGCTTCTTGGTTGGTCCTAAGGAAGGATAGTGAAACCAGGTTATTTTTGGTGGCTTGCAGAATATTCCAGGTGGCTCCTATCCAGGTTATCCCTAAGAATTCTACCATTAGGGCAGGTCTTTGGACCTCTGCTGGACATATTAACCAGGTTTGGTTGGTTATATGAGTCACCGCTGCACTCAAATCAGTCCAAGTCTGCTCTTCAGTTTCCAATATCATCACATCATCAATATGATGTATTACACTGGAGACCTGCATCAAGTCCAAACCACTTCTGACCAAATTAGGATAGCAAGCTGGTGAGTTTCGACAACCCTGTGACAGTCCACTAAATGTATACCAGGATTCTTCCCATGTGAAAATGAACTACAGCTGGCTTCCTTTTCAAGACAATAGAGAAGAGAGTGTTTGAAAAAAAAAAAAAAAACAGTAACTGAGCATAGGTCTTTTTCAGCATACTGTATTTTTTTTTTTTGGTATGGTTGAAACCATGTCCAGAACTGCTGAGGCTATGGGTGGTACCCCTTTATTTAAGTTTCATGGGTATACCATTAGTCTCCATGAGCTTTAAGCCTCTTTTATGAATCACATAGGGTTACTATTCAGATAATTCATTGGCACCAGTACGCAATGCTTCAGCTTTTAACATGTCGATAATTAAAGTGCTAATCTCTTTTTCATACCAAGTACAGTAAGTCCTCAATATAGTAGGTTGTTGATAGGTCCTGAGACTTTAAATGGAAGGTCTATAAAGAAACCAGTTTTACCATAGGCTAATTGATATACACGAGAGTGAAGTTTCTATGGCATCTCATCAATGTTATAATGACATTGAACAAAACTACATATTAATTGAGGGCCTGCTATGTTATATACTGTTTTACATTTTCTGCATGGGTTTGGGCGGTTCTATTGGTTCCTATTTTGCATGTCAAATTAGGACTGGCCAAAGAGCAGACTTTCGCGCCTTCTGTTTATAGTATTAGGTAGGGGAAGCAATCTCTAGTCAGACATAAGATCCATTCCAGTAGCACATTCAGGTAAAGGAGATCTGACCAATTTATGTAAAGTTTTTTCAAAAATCCCAATTTTCATCTAATCTTTCTCCCTAATCCCATCAACTTTTGAATCTCTGTATCCTCCCAATCTAAATTTAGCTACCATTAAGGCTTCATCAGCAGGATTCACATGGATAACCAGATAAAGAGATATGTAGGGTGAGGTCCAGAAAGGTCTCAAACACAAGAGTCTTTGCACCTGTGGAGTTAGGGTGCACCCCTACCTCCAGCACATGAACATGTTCACCAACCCAGAAGCTCTCTGAACCCAGTACTTTTGAGATTTTATGGACACCATCGGGTAGGCATGATGAGATATTAACTCAACGTTTAACTCCTCTCTCCTCGCTGGAGAATGGGAAGTGAGGCTAAGAGTATTAGGTTTCAAATCCTGGCTTGGTCATCCTGGTGACTAGCCCTGGTCCAGGAGCCATCAGAGGCATCTCATTAGAGCAAAAGATATTCCTATCACCTAACAAATTCCAAGAGAGTTAGGAATCTGTATCAGATGCTCCTATTGGTCAGGAAATGACAAGGGTTTTAGGAGCTGAGTGTCAGGAATCAGGGACAAAAACGAAATAGTAGGAGGAACCGGGAGCAGAGACATGTGTATTTCTTTTACACAAGTGACTACAGAGAACCACGACCACAGCCAAAATCAGCTTACCTGGAACAGAGGCCACTAGAGCCACTAGCTGATAGTAACAAACACTTCAGTGGTAATTTTGATAAATTGCTGGGGGCTGAATGTGGACTAGGTGACAGTGAGCCGCTCCTGGGGTCACTGGTGTTAAGGGGACCAGAAGCAGGCGGGGTAAGTGGAGGAAGGTGCTGAAGGGCACACCTACTGACAGAGTTCTAGAACCAAGACAGAGGATGAGGGAGGAACTATTCTGACTTCTCTCTTCTTCCACCCTTGCATTTCTGGTGGCTACTTCCTATTGGGTTGCTCAGTCCCAACAGGAAGCCAGCCATCAGTGCTCCACAGAGGTCAGCCTTGTCCAGAGAGGGATTAGGAAAATAGAGAACAGACCTAGCACAAGATCCATCCACAATAGAGTTGGAGTAGTAAACTTTTTCCTTTTTAAAAAATCCTTTCTTTTGTATCCATTTTGACCTCTTGTTTTTTGTATCCATTCATCTGCTCTCAGGACATAATCCTAATAAAAACCCAAACTAATGGCTTCAAAAACAATCGTATTATGATAGCTTTAGGAAACTATGCCCAGTTTAATTAATATTTTAAAACATTCACACCATATCTGATATTAGTTATTCAGTAGTCTGCAAACATTTCTATAATGTTTAAGAAAATTTATAATTTATAAAGAATGTAAGCAAAGAATTCATATATTGTTAGGTGAAATGGTTATATGTGTTTTGATGTTATACACTGAACAAAACAAGAGGATTTGTTGCTTGAGTTTTAGAAGTAATTTAAATAAATTCAACTCTCACTATGAGTTCACTTTTATAGGACACTAAAGACTCCTAAATAAATAATAAACTATAGATCACTTATCATAGATTTTGAAATGCTCCAGATGTAATTATAATGTATGTAAAATATACAGATAAAATATTTAATTGTATTAAAACCTTATAAAGTAGGTTTATAAGGTTTTAATACAATTAAAAGATTAAAGCACAAAAATAAATGAATAGAGAATACAAATAATTAATAGTAAATGAAATGCAAACATATGAAGCTTCAATCTCACTATAAGTTTAAAAGTAAATTAAAACAATTTCAATATTCTATCAGCAAATATGCACATATACCTAATTAGGAAATTATATGTATGATAATGATTCCAACTCTATGAAGAATGCACTAAAGAAAGATGAAAATAGTTAAATATTTTTGGTATGGAGAAATTGTAGTCATTCTCTTATTCAATTTCTGTATTTTTCCCCATTATATAAATTTCCTTCAGTGAGCATAACAATTTTTTTAAAGTTATAGAACATATCACCAAAAAAGCAACAGGAATACTGCTTGGTTTTCAAAATTTTTTCTGGTGATAATCAAAATGAAATATCTATTGTTTAAGAAAAAAAATATGTAAAGCTGACAAAAGACGTGTGTGAGTGGTGTGTGTGTGTGTGTGTACCCACATGTGCGTACACTTATATAAGATAAAAACTACTTTTAAATAACTGTAAATGATGATGAGGGATCAGCACCCCCTGTCAATCCTAAGAACTTAATTTAACATATTCAAAATATAAAAAATCCGAAAAAATGCTGCTATGACTCCCACTGTTTTCAAAAGGTATATTTGAACCGCTTTCCCAATGCATGTGCTTGTTCATTTGTGAGCCAAGGGTCTCCTAACCCTGGATTCAAGACGATTTCTGAAAAGCTTTCAGAGGAAGACTCTTGGGTTGCACTTGGGAGTTAAAGCAATCTTATGAGCCTGATGTATCACAAACTAGCGTCAGCCATCGCAAAGCTTCTGGCTGTGGAAGACATCCCTCACATACTTCACTAAGAGAATTTTTTAGTAAATGTCGTATTTTAAGAGTCATGCTGCAAAAAAGTTCCAAGTTTGTAGTTTTATTTCCTCAACACCCAATGCCTACCTCTTCAATAACTTCATTAATACTCTGTAGTGCTTTTATCACTGATGTTCTATCACCCTTAAATTTGAGGGGAAGAAGTCTACGGCCATGCCACCCTGAACAAGCCTGACCCCGTCTGATCTCAGAAGCTAAGCAGGGTCAGGCCTGGTTAGGACTTGGATGGGAGACCACCCAGGAAGACCAGTTGCTGTAGGTGTAAAAAATAAAAAATAAGGGATTGTAAGCTGACAAGGTCCTTGCAATCAGTGAAGTCAACCAAGAGTTGCCTCGCATCAATAAATAAATAAATAAAAATAAAAATAAATAAATTTGAGGGGAAGAATAATTTAAAATTTATTCATTTATTGACTAAAATATACAAAATATATCTAATATTGATGTTAACAGTTTTTAAAATTATACATAATGCACATTATCACATATAATGCACGCTTATATGATATCAGCGAGAAATGATTAGGCCTGAGGTGTTATGGGTCATCTGAATGAGAAAGGAGTTTCCACTTCATGGTTGTATTAACCTCTTCATCAAAATCTCCTGCCTCCTGCTCCTTAGAAAGCTCTACGAATACCTAGACAAGAGACAGAAAAGAAGGAAAAAAATGATCAAGTTGTTGTCTTCCAAATAAACAGGAAAAACACTTGTCACTGTCATGTAAACTTTACAGAGATGACACAAAACCGTGAAAGGTGACTCACCTTTTCCAACGTACACTGAGAGAGGCTGTATTCTTCCAGGTTAAAGCTATGTTTTACTGAGAGGAAAAAAAAAAAGGACTGGTAGTAGATGCTTATGATTTACTACCAAGAATTTTTTTAAAGTCATACGAGATAAAAATGCAAATCGTTAATATAAATCGCATACAAAGCTGAATAAACCCTTGCTAGAAGAATGAAATAATGAAAAGTCAGTGAGTTAAATACATATCGAATTGATCTCGGTTTTAGAACTTTGTCATATTACATTTTGACAATATGTGTTTCATTACTTAGTCTATGTGTGTTGGGGAGATACATAAGTTCCTGAGGAACTAACTGTATAACTGACTGATACATTCTTGCACGTGAGGAAGACTTCCATCCCACTCCATTCCCTTTAAAAGGACTTCCGTGTGACTGTGCTTCAGCCAGTCCGCGTGCCGTCCCAGCTCTCTGGCAGGCTTCCCCACCAGGAGTCCACATGAGAGTGGCCACCAGCTTTACATATTCATGTGTTTGCAGTTCACTAGTTACACACGGAGAATCATCTAAGTGTGGGAGCCACCCTGAGGTGCCAGGGAGCTGGAAAGAAACAGCAAATCCCAAAACTCCTGCCTTTGGGCAGTTTGCATTCTAGTGGGAAAAATATGGGCATCAAATAAGCAAGCACTTAACTATACACCAAAGTAAATGACAATAGCTACTACCGAGAGAAAGAAAACTGGGTAAGGAAAACAGGATGTGCTGGGTGCTCTTTTACAGGAGGTAATCACGGAGCAGAAACCTGAAAGCGGTGAGGAAGCAGCTTGGATATTCAGGAAGTAGAATTCTGGGAAGAAGGATTAGCAAGTGCAAAGTCCTGAGGCAGGACTATGCATGTCTGATAGCGTTTAGGACGAGCTTGGAAGTCAGGGTGTCGAGAGCGGAAGGAGAAGCCAGAGATTTATATGATCTCGAGCATCATGAGCCACGTGCCATTCTAGGCTCTTTCTTTACAAATGAGCCCATTGAACCCTCCTAACAACCCTGCGAAGTGGGCACTGATGTCATCCCTTGTTTTAGAGATGGGCCATCTAGACGTGCGGGGATCGAGTAATTGACGTTGTCCAATGCCTCCTCTCTGGTAAGCGGCAGTGCAGGGATGGGAACCAGAGGGCCTGGTGCTGCCGTCTGAGCTCTTGGCCACCATGCTGTGTTCAGAAATTCCACCATGACGGTCTGCTGCTGGGAATGACCCAGTTAAAAGTGGAAAAATGATGCTGAAAAGCGGAAGCAGGCAATTTCAAGTGGCAAGAAGAGTTAGGCACAAATATGGGGAACGGCCTTAGGGGAAGACACAGATAATTCGCGCGTCATTAACAGGAAGCGGAACACACAGCACAGACACAGGGAGGTTTCCTGCTGCCTTTATTTTATCACTGGAATAAACAAAAACAAGGGCATCAGCTGAGGGAGAAAAGCAGGAAGGAGATGGATAGTAAGAAGAGGAATGACGTGATAATTGAGGGCGCTCGGTGTGAACAGACTGTGCCAATGTAAGCAAGGCAGACGAGACGAAAGGCTTAATGTCACAAATGCAGTCAACCCAGTCGAGCACAATGGTGTGTCTTCTGTAGCTTCCAGCTGCTTTGGAGACTAACCTGCTTCCCAAGGGTTGGATTAACCAAAATTGGGATTAAATCCCACCATTATCTACCATTAGAATTCTTAAAATCATATCCTACAGGGCCTACCTTTAAACAGTTATCACATGATTATCTCCCATTAAATTATGACCTAAGTCTGAATTAATCCTTTCAAAGTTTTATTTAAAAATGATCATTCTTACCTGCTTCTAGTTTGTGAAAGGCCTGAGACAGAGGGTGAACATCCGCCATGGGCAGTTTATAGGTCAAGAAGGAAAAATTCCTGGGAATGGGAAAATGTAATATTTGACCACGAGTTTCAAGGGGAAAAAATGACAATCAAAAGAAATATTGGTATTATCAACAATTTTTTGAAATAAAAGTAATGCAAGTTAATATATGGCTTACATATGGAAAAAATAAAATAATTTATCAATGGACAATTCTTAAAATGGCTTTGGCAGCTGGCTGTTAGAAATAGTTCTCTAAGAAATGATCCAGCATAATTAAATTTATGCTTGGTTTATGTAAACCTTTTTCTTGTTGAACTCATATATTCTGAATTAATCCCTTTGATTAGTTCCAATAAGGTTGAGACTAATTTTAATTCAATATTCATCTCTGTCACCAGAAAGCTAAGGAACAAGAGATATGAGTTTGGGAGAGAAGGATATAGTAGTAGAGGAATTCAAAATGCTTTAACTAAAAACTTCTCTGACCTCTTGAGGAGAGAAGAGCCAAGACTGATTTCTGGCATCTTGTTTCCACGTGCCACTTCTGGCTGTATGACCTCATGTCCCATTCTCAGTCCCTTCCCAAACGGAAGTTTGATGCTCCCAGGTGGCCCCGAAGCTGCCCAGCCCTGCAGGACTGGCCCTCTTTGGTCCAGCCCCCAACCCAGTCTTATCATTCATGATCTCCCCACCTATATCAAAACTGTTTCTCGGATTTGTGATGCCAAAGGTCTAGGAATAGGACTGAGTTATATGCCCTGGTATATCCTTTAGGTGATGCCATTATATTTATACTGTGCTAAAATGGAAACAGCAGTTTTATGTTCTGCTTCTTTGGGTTACTTATCCACCCAAGGAATTTCAAATTCAGTTTCTGCTCAACCTCTATGCCGTTCTGCCATTAACATAGATATATACACAGACACACACATACATATATGTACACACACACACACCTTTCTAGTCTCCGTTTTGAAGCATGAAAACTTCATTAAAGGAAGACTCTAATGATCTCAGCTGCTATTTGGTTTCTATGTGGGGGATCTACCCTAAATAGTCATATCTTTTAAATTATTAATATTTACATCTTTTAAATATTTACGGGGAGGCCCGGGGAGGGTACCATGGGCTTGACTACAGTCTCATGTGGGTTCGAGTTATCATAAATTCCTTCCCCGTAACTTTCCCAAGTCCCCCCCCACCCAGAACTGGGGTCAGCCTTGGATGGCTGAGGATACCCACATAGGGTCCCCAGGCTTCCCTGGGAGACACAGCTTCCTGTGTAGCTCCCAAATCACATAATCTGGAAGATTCGACAAGTCAATTTTTAAGATCCCTAACTTTTATTACGAAGTCAAATCACCCCAACGTTCTCATAGTGCAGAAAAGGAACCCCTGAGCGGGTAAAGCCAATAGGTTTCTCCATGATCAAAAGGTCCTTTCACCTTTCCTGCTGTGCGGCCTGTGGGAAAAGTTTCAGAATCTCAGAGTGCACCAAATTCACTTGAGAAGTTTCCTTCACTTTTAATTCTAGATTATAATCCTTGCCAAGTTTGTTTTTCAGGTGCTGGATGGAGCCAATGTATCTGTGGGCAAGAAGGAAGAACTCCAGTTGAGATGGTCATCGTGTCCTTTTCATGGGGAATCTCAGGTCGAGGGTCAAGGACAGGCTCTGGTAAGATACCCACCTCAGTCGTCCAGACACCATGATGGCGATGCGGTCACAAATGGCCTCGGCCTCAGCCAGGTAATGAGTCGTCAGGAGGGCCCCCTTCTCTGTGTTTTTAATGGCTGTCTGGATCATCTGCCTGAAGTGAGCCCAAAATCAGCATCATTGAAAAAAGAAAGAAAGAAAAAAAAGCATAAGAAAAAAGGAGATGGAGGGGAAATTTTATAGACAAAATACAGTTGGTAAATCATATTTAGATCTCAATTCAAAAACAAAACAAGGAATGTAACTATTAACTAGCTTTTTGATAACATAAAGGAAAATTTTTAATATGTTTAGGTGGGCTAATGGTATTCTGGTTATTTAAAAACACCTTCTATATCTTTTGTAGAAACCGATTGAAATATTTACAAATAAAACACATGCTGCTTAGTATTTGCTTCAAAATAATTAGAGAGTGGAGAAAGGAAGAGGGTGGAGGTACAGATGAAGAAAGATTGAACTTATATGGATAACTGTTGAAACCAGGTGATGGGTATAATGGGTTCATAAATGATTTCTTTACATTTGTATAAGAGTTCCAAGACAAAGTTCTTTTTAAAAGTTGGAATAATGTCAGACGGTAACAAATATGAAACCAGATTGGAGGATTTTATAAGTCCAAATGGAAAGTCCCAGATATGAAAGTAAAAAGAATTAAAAAACTAAGAATAGCTGGATAAAAAAAAATTGACAGTTAGGTAAAAGGGGGAAGAAAGAAAATGGGGAAATTGTGTCGGTAATGTCTAAGGAAACAGAGACATCTCAATAATTAAAGACAAAATAAAACACATTCCACACTGTAAGACCTAAAACAAAATACTTAGAAGTTTTTTGTTTTGCTTTTTAAAATTACAAATACCACATGCGTATGATGCACCATTAGAGAATCTATTTGTTAAATATTTGTTTTCCTAACACTATGGATTATCTCCACTAAGTTGGGAACCAATGCATTTGACTTCTAAGGTCAGTTTTAAAACGCAACTTTTACATCCAGTTCATACTTCTGGCTCTAAGAGTTATAATTCTCACCACATCTGCTGCTGTCCTGCTGGATCCATGCTCGTAGACGGTTCATCCAGAAGGAGGATAGATGAATTTCCCAGGATGCTCAGCATAAAACACAACTGCAATGCAGAGAAACAGCCCGATTTGCTGTCACCACCGTGTCCACCCTCAGAATAATGTCACACCCCTGCATACCTTCTTAGTGGCTCCTGCCGTTAATTTCTGCACTGGAACATTCAGTTGTTCATGCAGTTTGAAAGAATCCACCAATCTGATGGAAAACAAGATAAGAAGAGCAGGTTGAGAGAGGATTTGGGGAAAATCTCCTCGCACAGAAGAGTAACAACATCGAAGGGAAGCTTGGTGCTACTGTTCTCAAAACTCTTAACGCCAGTGACCAAAGGAAGGAACACTTTATTTTGCAACCTGAAAGATTTTTCATCTCATAAAACATTTTTAAAAATAACTAGAATTCTGAATTTGGAACTGAAATGGATGATTATTCATTCGCTTGTCAATTATTTTATGCAATTATTTTTTTAAAGATCTCTCCATCAGGGAGGCAAGAAACAGCTCTTGTCCCCCTTCCCTGCTCCATCCGAAAAGGTGGAGACATCACTTCTCCTGTCTATTCTTTACTAGTGAAGTCATCATCAGCGTACAGCCTCCCTGCCTTTGGACACAAAGGAATCACATGACCTCTCTGTACCCTGAAATGGCGACCGTGGCGTCCGCTCTCCTCAGGCCTTTCACAGCTGCGAATACCTCCAGGTGTTCCCTCACCGTCAGGTCGGGCCACAGCACGTTCTCCTGAGGACAGTACCCCAGGAACTTGACCACGTCGTCTCCCTGATTATCCGAAACTGAACGACGTCCTTTCAGTTCCACCTGAGAAAGTAACCTGGTTTAGAAACGCGTGTGGTCTTTTCTCCCATCATGCAATTATTCAAGAAACTGGCGTATAACTAATAAATGGCTACATTTTTTGAGCATCGGGAAATAGTATAAAAGATCACTTCATATAGTTCTTATTAAAAACTATTTAAACTACTAAAAGTATAGTCTGACAAAGATATAACCTATGTTTATCATGAAATTTCTATTTTAGGAATGGGAGCTGTTTCTCCATTTTTCCCTACCTCTCCAGCTGTTGGCTTCGTGATTCCAGCTATCATTCTAATAGCTGAACTCTTACCAGCGCCATTGGGTCCTAGCAATCCCAGTATTTCACCTGAAGGAGAATCACCGTCAATATCGGAAGTGAAATATTGATTAACATAAACCTGTTCCTTCAATAACCTTCTTCAGTAACTCCTCAGTACCATTTAAAATTATAACATATATGCAATCTATGTCACCAAAACATGTTCTTTAACTCCTGTGATTATGTAAAATGTCGGTGAAAAGCTTATGGATTTGACGTCAGTATGTCTGTCTAATTTCCAGATTACTTTTTTAAGGAAACATGAGCCCAGATTGTTTTCTGTAGTAGATAATTGGTGAGAACAGAAATAAGTGATTCCCAAACTTGGGAAGTCAGGGACGTTTTTCTCCATCCCAAATTCCACCACCTGTGTCTAAGCCACTATCATCTTTCCTCTGAACTGTTATAAAAGCCTCTAAACTCGTCCACGACCCAAATTTATGAACAAATAATAGCCAGTGTGTATATTTTTCAAAATATGAATTCAATGGTGATGAATTGCTGGCTAAAACCCCTCCCATAGCATTCCAACAACTTGGTACAAAATCTAAACTCTTTGCCGCATTTCACAAAGCTGCAACCCAACCTGGCCCTGCTGGCTTCTCTGACTCTTCCCCCGCCCTCCTCCCCGCTCCCCTCTCCCCCTCCCCCACACTGCTTCCTCTCTGCCTGTGGTGGGTGCTCTTTCCTCTTCATGCTCACTTAGCTGGCTCCCTCTGTCACCAGGGTCATGGCTTAACTGTTGATGTTCAAGGACAGCCTTCCCTAACCCCAAGTGAACATAGCCCCAAGTCACATACTTCATTTCACGTATTTCAATGTTCCACATAAGACTTGCCTAAGTGACCTCTAATAATTTTTTCGATAAGTTATTTTTGTTTATTGACCCCTCTTAGGATATGAAATCCATGGGGAGGGGAACTTGCTTATTTCTTTCATAATTATTTTTTCAGAGCCTAAAATGGTCCTTGGAACACTCAACCAATATTTGTAGGATGAACAGATGCTTCAGCAGGTACAATAGTGCCTGTAACACAGATGTTCAGTGGCTGTTTCTGAAATTAATGGTGAATAAAAAGTTGGTTCTTCCTAACCTTTTTTAACACAGAAGGAGATATTTCTTGCTGCTATCTTCTTCTTCCTCTTTGAGAAGCAATGTTTCTTCTGGCCTGCATATTCTTTGCGCAGACAGCTAGCAATTACGATGGGTTTCTGGAATAGATGACAACATGATTTTCCTTTGAAACTTCAGAGACTTTATAGTCCCACTTTCTCCCTGCTGGAATCTTTGCTGCCCTATGTCATAAACCAAAGCACATTTTGAGTTGAGGGTAATCCTATTGCTTGCTTCAAATGTCACATGCGTTCACTGCTGCTTCCTGCTTCTAAATGGAGCGAGAAAAAACAGTGTAATTTCATGGATGCCGGTTCATTGCCTTCCTAGAAGTGTCTAATCTCATGGCAATGTCACAATGCATAAGTCAAATAAAAGAATAACCCTTAACATCTTAACCTCTGTTTAGGATTTTACGACGTACCTCACATACATTTCTAAACTCAGGAAACTTTGGGTTTTGAAACTATAGCTCTACTTATCCAAGGCCATTTTTGTCAAAAGGAAAATAGAATCATTATGTTTTTCCTTCTTCGACTTTTCAGGACACTCCGAAAGAAGTGCCTGCATATTTAAGAATTACGAAACCGCGCCCAACTCCAAACGTTCTAAACGAAGACCAGCACGTCGACCTCTATTCTCGATGCGTTCTGAACAGTTCCGTTAACGTGCACTCTGCCGCTTGGTTCTCTACCTCCTCCACATTGGAAGTGGTCAGGGTGGTGGCCACTCTTATCCTTTCTGCGTGGACATCTTCGTCTTCGTCAACAGGTTCTTCCGGATTTGGCCGAGCCTCTCTGCTTGGAGGGGGAATTCTGTGGAGAAAATGAAATGAATGGTGTGTGATTTCCCTCTTTGTCGAAGACGGACAGAAAAAATCAGCCTTCCTGCGATTTTACCATCGTCCTTTTTCTTTCACTAAACTGGCGGTGAGGACCGCCCTGTGAGTGCTGCTTGTGCTTTTGCCCAGAATTCCCACTGCGGTAGCCAGACTCCCTTTCTCAGTGTCATAGTCATTCTTTCAGTTAGCATCTTTGACCATTTCGAATCTGCTGGCAAGTACTGCTGCTGCTTTAAAAAGCATGCCGCCTACACTTTCTCTGTTGACAGTGAGAAATTACTGTCTAATTACTCCCAGCGTTTGCTTTGGTATCTTTTGCTGCTGGCTGCCCTCGTGAGGCACTGTGCTGCTCCGCCCGTTTTAGCCCATCCGTTCTAGGACGGGTAATCATCTTGGATGGGGGCGTGGCGTATCTGAGTACTCCTGAAAATCTTTGAGGGACTGAAAGCTTTCCTTAGCTGGTTAATGTCAGAGCTCTGCCTGGGAGTCCTATGTCCTGGCCCTAAGCCCACAATCGTCATGAAAGTCAGCATGCTGTTTACACTGTAGAGATAAATCTGTGTTAACAGGTCGATAGTGCAGCCGCTCTCTAGGAAAATTAAAATACAATATTAAGTATGAAATTAAGCTTTATCCCAACCTGAAAACAGGATCCTTTTGCATGATTTTCTGCCCACACTTCACTTCCATGCATCTTAGGACAAAAATGAATAGCAAAGCCTGAAAGTAAGGCTAGGAGCAAAGGAAAACAGGAGTTATATTTAGGCATAAGTTCACAGGTATTTAAACATTTGAATTAAATTGGTGACCTTTTGTCTTCAGGTGAGATAGATATGGATCATTCTTATAAATCAGGGAAGAAATCCACCGAGACAGTGAAATCAGCTTCTTTCCATCTTCTCACGACTCACATCCAGTCTGCTGGAAAATTCTATCTGTTCTACCTTCAGAATTATCTGGAACCCAGTTACCTCTCACCCCTGCCTGTGCTACCCCACCCAGGCCAGGTAATTTCTCATTATAATATTGCGACACTTTGCTACCTGGTCTCCCTCTTCTCTCCTTGCTCCAAACGTCTATTTTTAACACAGTTAGTAGAGCTATTCTTTCAAAACTAAGTCCTACCATATTACTTCGCTGAAAACCCTCCAATGACTCCTCAGTTACTCAGAGCAAAAGTCTTTATAGTGACCGAGAACACTCTGCGTCACCCCTGCTCCTTCTGCGACATTCTCATACCATTCTCCTCTTTGGTCACTCTGCCACAACCAGACTGGCCTCCTGGCTGACGCTACAACAAGCCAGGATTTACACCATCCAGTCATGCATATAAATATTAACTCTGGGATTTAGAATTGCGTATGAATGAACTTGTTTATTCTAAGACTATATTAAAAACACTTTTCAAGTTGGCACACTTCAGACAAGACCGAATAGTTATTATAGTAAATGATAGCTATCTACAAAAATAGGTGGTGAGTTAGAAAAACCTTCTTACTATTAGGCATACTAGAAAGTCAACTGCATTCAGGTCATAATTTGGGTCTTGATATTTAGCTTGGTGCGCGAAGTCTCTCTACAAAGGCAAAAAAAAAAAAAAAAAGAAGTCTAAATAAAAATTCATCGGCTTTAAGATTTGCATTTAAATAATATGGAATTACATGTTGAATATGTCCCTGAAGTTTGATTCCACTTTGTGCACTGGTGACAAGCAATTCTCTGCAGAGAAGAGAGGGGACCCCCCTACTCAACTCTAAATGTCTCTCTTTGAGCAGGTAACATATGTCTGTCTCTTCCAATCTTTTTTTTTTTTTTTTTTAAATAATTCAGTTTAATGTTTGATGAAAGTTTACTGAAAGAATAATAGAGAGTGGTGTCTGCATCATGAAAAATTCTAGGGATCAACAGCATTTGTCTTTAAGAGCCATAGCAGGGATCCTTCCTACCACAATGACTAGTCCTGCTGTGTTATTCTATCTTCATCAATCAATACATTCAGAGAGTAACTCATTCCTCCCAAACAATGTGTGACAGATCTAGGTTAATGTAGTTCACTTTGCAAGACTGCTTATATTTTAGGAGTGAAATGTTTTTAATTAAGCAAAAGGATACATTTTCAATTGAGAATTCCAGGCATTGCTCTGCCAACGGAAACAAACGTGTTTTTGCAGATGGAAGGCTTTCCCAGGTTCCCAAGAACACAAACAACTCGGGAAGCCCTCTACTTTCTTTAAAGCCTCTTCGTTCAACGGATGCAGGCGCCCAACAGTATGTTCCTGACTGAGCTCTTCTGCTCATCTGACTTTTTCTTTCCATTTGAATCATATTCCGGTTAGTTATGCCTTCTGGTCTTTTTTTCTTTTTTGCTTTGATGCCTTTGCTTCTCCCTACAAGCACGCTCATCTCCCGTGCCACGCTCCCACTAATTAATTCTTACTCATTCTTCTGGACTGTGTTTAAATATTGCTTTCCTCAGAAGAATTCTCTGCCATGAGCTGTGCTTGGAACTCTGCCCCTCACTTTTGCCACCTTTGAGCCCTCCCTGCACTGACTTGTCTGAGGCTGGTCTTTGCCTCCACTAAGCTCTGTGAAAGGAGCTCTGTGAAAGGATTTTAGTGCAGGCAAAGACCAGCCTCAGACAAGTCAGTGCAGGTGTCTTGTCCATCCGGTGCCCCTGATGACTAGCACGGTACCTAACACAGAACAGTGTTTACTATATATTTTTGAACAAATGAATGATTAAATGAATGAACAGAATTGTACATAAGTGTATTCTTCACAATGAATAATAAATATCCATTAAACTAGACGACATTTTTCAATCTGACATTAGTTTAGAACTGCATTTAACAATGCTTACGTTTTACGAAATGCATATGGCAAAGCTTTTTTTAACAGAGTTATTGAGGTTAAATTTTCATGTCATAAAATTCACCCATTTTAAGTGTACAATTCAAGGATTTTTAGTAAATTGACAGAGCTGTGAGTACATCACCACAATGCAACTTATCACCGCACACCGATACCTCATATGCATTTGCTGTTACTCCCCATTCCAACTCCAGTCCCAGAAAACCTATAGCCTAATTTCTGTCTTTATAAATTTAGGCAAAGCATTTTATTTATTTATTTTTTAATTAAAAAGTTTTTTTTTTAATTTTTAGGTGAGGCAACCCTTGGTTGACTTCACAGATTGCAAGGACCTTATCAGCTTACAATCCCTTATTTTTTATTTTTTACGCCTACAGCACCTGGTCTTCCTAGGTGGTTTCCCATCCAAGTACTAACCAGGCCCAACCCTGCTTAGCTTCCAAGATCAGATGGGATCGGGCTTGTTCAGGGTGGCATGGCTGTAGACTAGGCAAAGGATTTTAATAGGCTGTATATTCAAAATTAATGAAGCAGTTGATAATATTTCTTACCTCTACCAAGAAAACTAGAAATCCATTCAAGGTAAATGGGGGAAATAACACCATGCCAGATATCAAGATGGGTAAGTTTAAACGTCTTACAATGATTTCCAAGAGGTTGGCTGAGATCTACAAGGCAAGGTGAAATATATTACATGTACATATACTCAGTCCATTGATATTTGAGAAAATATTTAAGACGTAGGTGTTCTTATGATATAAATCCGAATTTTCCTACCTGCAAACATACCCCTTTCTGAGAGAAAAGAGAAAGGATGAGCTTTGTTAATAAGAATATATGACCTTTAACTCCCACAGAGAAAATTCTTTGAAAAATCTGGAGATTAAGGTGAAAGCTAAAGTGACCAGATTTCCTGAGGATGCTTTAAGTGCAACCTAACACAATAGGATAAAGAGAAAAATTACCTTTTTATAGCTAAGGTAACAATATCGTTAATGTATAAAAACCTATATATGTTGAAAAGTTATATGGTCAATTATAAAAAAAAATCCATGTTGCCTCTCACCTAGACAAGCTTTTCTGTTGTCCCCGCTCCATTATTTCCCTATTCCAAACAAATAACTTTTCTGAGATTGTGCATTTTGACTGTAATGCATTCATTTCTTTTAGATTACTGCTAAATGTTGGGGGAGGAAATAAAGATAAATTTTTATTGTTCTAAGGATCACTTTTTCAGTCAACAAGTATAGATCGAGCATTTTTATTAAAGCTTGCTTGGTCTTATTAATGTGTTAATTACAATAAAACTAGGAAAAATCATACTAAATTCGGCGAATATTACACAAATGCCAGGTATTAAGAACTTAGCATGCATTGTTTAATCCTCACAACAACTCTATCATATAGTTATTCTTATTATCCTTCCTTTTATAAATGGAAATCTAGAGTCCAGAGACATTAAATAACATCTTCACCACACAGTTAGTGAGTGATAAAGCTGGAATTCAAAACTCTATGTGGGTGTGATCGCCAAGTCTTTATGTCAGAAAGCTACACTGTTTTGAGGAGTTGTTATGTAAGGGAATGTGACTACTACCTGAATTTACAGTTTGGGGGGAATATGTAATCCACATATAAAAAAACGATTGGGAATAGAACCAAATAACTTATAATCAAGTATTCAGTAAGAACAATAAACATTTTAGATGGCAAATCCAAAAGATTTTTCTCATTTTACAACAACCAATGCAATCCCTTTGCAAAGGTATTGCACAGTTGCCCATGTTTACATATTTCTCTTCTCTTAATTTCCATGACATCACACTTTTTTATTTTTTCTCTCATCTCATCTCATCTTTGCTAACTGAACAAAAATGTTCCCATGGAAAGTATGAATGGAAGGACTTTGGATACACCAGGCCTTGGAAGACTCACAGCTAGTCTCCCAAGTGAGGCAACTCTGTAGTTCTTTCTATAACATCTGTGCTTGAACTGAGTTGTGCTGATGGCGGGTAAGAGGGATAGCAATAGAAGCTACCTGCTTCATACTGAGAAAAACAATCTAGAGAAGCTAAATCAGAGTACTGTACACTGAGAAGGGGTAAGTTAACAGTTAGCTGCTGACCTGAAGAGTGTAAGACTAATTTCTTGCAGTCAGTGGGTGATGTCACATGTATTTTCTTAGCAGATGGACTCTGGTTGGGTTCCTCTTGTGGTTTCAGGAATCCCACTCCAAGAATTGGGAGCCGTGTTTGCAAGACAGACATTCAACCACCATTTGAGGATATCTGCTTAAAGGCACATCCGTGCTGGGATTAGGCACCCTGGGTGTCTAGAGTCTTGGTAAACATTTCCATCCAAGTTTTCAGTAATCTTGGACTTTCAATAATCATTCATTCTTATTTACTAATACGTTCTCTGCCATAGGAGTAAAAATATCTTTGATGTCTAAAATTATTAGCATCTGTGGTTAAAAGACATCTTCTGAAAGACTATAGAAATGGATTGTGGTGTTAAGTATTATAAAGCCAATTTTTGTT
Source organism: Rousettus aegyptiacus (assembly GCF_014176215.1). Lineage (NCBI taxonomy): Eukaryota > Metazoa > Chordata > Mammalia > Chiroptera > Pteropodidae > Rousettus > Rousettus aegyptiacus. The sequence continues at coordinate 106,937,478 of NW_023416309.1, forward strand.
CTAGTGTGGCCAGGCAGCCCTGTATTCTGAAGGATCCATAAGCTCGATAGTAGCATTTTGAACTTCAGGTTATCTGTTGGGTACCCCATACACTCTCGTTAAAGGGTTCTACATAAATTCCATAGGAACATTATCAAATCAGTAACGAGCTACAGACCCTCTCCTTTTTATGGAATAATTTTAAGGAATTACTTTTTCCATTGCTTAAGTCAAAAGTGACTGTATTTAATGTTACACTGAAAGTTTAAAAAAGAACTCTGTTTTATTTAAATATACTTACAAAAAAGAAGCAAAATGACCAAAGGCCGCTATTTTTTCTCTTCTTGCGAAAAATAAATGATATTACATATGTCAAAAAGACAAGAGAAGCTGCATAACCAATCGAAATTACAACCTGAAAATATAAATAATATTAAAGTCAAAAATGAAATATTAACTGACAGAAATATTAAATTATAAATAACTTTAAAATATTTTATTGTACATGCACTTTGCATGTTTTTTGAGTTATGACAAAATAACAGTGAAAATATCTTGATTGGTTATACATCAAATGTTAAAATTTACCATGAATTACTTTCTAAGATATTGTCTATGTAATACGTTACTTACCAAAGCAAGCACAATTCGACTTGTGATATAAATGTGCGTCATGTTTTCTATGCAGAAAATTAAATACATTAAAAAGAGAACAAGAATGAAGAGGTTAATATCCACCAGTGCCTGTCCACACCAGTAGGCAGAAGGGTACAGGCCTGAAATCCATAGCTGGGATTTAGCTCTCTTCTGATGAAAAAACACAGGATATACACAGATTCGATTAAAATCCAAATCCAAAACAAACAAGTTGAAAGATATTTTGAACATAAATCTAATCTAAGCTAGTGCTTTTAAAATCTACTAATTTTAATTACACACAACACACTGTTCAGGAACCTGAGTTCAAGAGAGCCACTTCCATAAAGGTGACCACTTTGAACATGAGCATTGTTTTATTTGGCAGGTTTGATTCACAACGCCCCTTTAACTCATGCATCATACAAAGAAACGCAGATCTCATAATAGCCAAGGAATCTCCTTCAAAAGACATATTATTTTGCGACCTGAAGGATAATATATTCTCTATTCTCCAAATATGCACTGGGAGAATTATTGGCTCAGAATGGTGAAGGATGACTCATCTAAATCTCATTTAACCGTCTGCTTTGGATAATGCACACAACCAAATACAAACATAACAACAACAACAACAACAAAACTGTATCCCCCAAAGTAGAAAGGGGATTCAAGTCTTAGATCTGGTCTTCGATTTCAATGTCAATGATTTCTTCCTTGTAGTTAAATAATGAGTTGCGAGCTTTATAATATCCCTCTTGGAAGGTTTTTATTAATGTGAATCCCTGTAAAATTACTATACTTTTCTTGTAATTTTGAAGTGAAAGTTGTGTTTTTAGAAGTAAGTTTTCTGACTTGACAGAAATAATACTAAATTAAACATACATTTAAATGTTTTTCTCACAGGAAAATATTTTAAACATATAGCATTTAACATACAATTATGGAACTAGCTAAAGTTTCTCTCTTTTTTTGCCCCCCTTTCCTTACTTTGTAATCGCTGACACTGCTCATGGCGATGTAGGGAGAAATGCTGCACAGAGTGAACAGTAAAAACAAGGAGGCTTCCGGCAGCCCTGTCCAGAAAAACACATAATTCTGCAAACATAAAAGATACTTTAAACTAGTGAATTAAAACAAAATTAAATAAATACAGAAAACCATAAAGAAATGTGCTTTTTGAAATATCGAAGAATCAAAATAAAAGTGTACATAAATAGTTCATCAACATCTATGCATGGAGATGGGAGAGGGGAAATGATTTCTGATCATGAGGCTTCAACTCCTAGTGGAAAAAAAGAGAAAAAACTCAGGACCCACTTCAGGGCATATATGAAAAAGAAGTGGAAGCAGTGAGTCTCAAAGAGGTATCTGCCCACACATGTCTATAGCAGTGCTGTTCACAATACCCAAGAGGTGGAAGCAACCCAGGTGTCCACGGACAAATAAATGGATAAACGAAATGTAGTAGACACATGCACGAACTATTATTCAGCCTTTGAAAGGAATAGAATATTGGCACATGCTACAACATGGATGAACTCTGAGGACAACTGTCCACTTTGAGGACAGTTACAAAAATACAAATGCTATATGATTGCCCTTATATGAGGTATTAAAAGTAGTCCAATTTTGTAAAAACAGAAGGAAAATAGTGATTGCCGGGGTCTAGGGAAGGAAGTAATGAAGAGTTCTTATTTAACTGGTGTAGAGTTTTAAATTCTACAAGATGAAAAAGTTCTGGAGACCTGTTTTCACAACAATGTGACTATACTTGACATTACTGAACTATATACTTAAAAGTGGTTAAGACAGTAAATTTTATATTTTGTGTTTTTTACCACAACACAAAAATCATAAATCAGGAATTACAACCCTAGAGAAACAGATCATTCAAGCCTGAACGGCATGCCTTTCTCAGCACACCTCGTGTGCACACGTGAAGACTTTGGCAGCTGGGTGGATGTGCTCTAAAGCACGGGGCTAAGAAGACAAGTCGATGCCACTAAGCCCATCCTCCAGGAGATGAACTTTACACCACCCCCAGTTGGTGTCTGCCTGAGGCTCAGCTCAACCTCAGGTAGGGCACAGAACTGCCTCCTGTGCAGTAGCCTGTCTCAAAACAATTCCACGATTCTTAAACTTTGCCTAAGGCTTTGGAGGCTATAGCTATAAAGTTTTCACCAGGTGGAGAAACGCGTACTGTCCTTGTAAAGATGGCTGAGAGAAGAATGTGTGTGCCTCTGGGGGTGCTAAGAGTAGCCACAGGGCCTTGGTTTGCTTCGGTCTTGAACAAACAGGTGATGGCAGGAGGACACTAAAGGACCAAGGCGGGGCAACATCTATCTCTTTCTACTACCAGCTGGCTCCACTTTCTCGAGAGTTCCCTTTAGACACCTTTACTCTTGAACCATCCCTGTTCTGACGGTCAGTGGTGGCTTCGACCCTTAAAAGCATATGACCTCTCGGGTATGGTCCATACATCTGCCCTCGTGTGTACCCCCAGCACCACTAACGCAGTGCGGCCGAAACTGAACTGGATGCCCCTGTCACAAAAGAGGCTTCCCTTTTCAAAGGCTCCATTTCTAGTCCTGTTCTGTTTATTGCTCTTCCAACCTCCTGGTTTGAAAGAGTTGGAGTCAGCTGTAAGATCCTTCTTGGATAGCAATTAGGCTCTAACCAGAAAACCATAACCACTTTCAGTACCTAAAACAGAGTAAAATTAATCATGCAGTGGTTACAGGGGTGGAAAGAGCGGAGACGGCGACAAGGATGATGAAGTGAGAAGCCACTGTCACATCTGGGTCAGAGGGAGAAAGGAAGGAAGCGATGTGACTAGGGCTCAGACGCAGGATCCTTCTGCTCTCCTGGATCCTGCCACTGCTTCCAGTTTTCTAACTCTGCACTAGAGCCAGCTGACAAAGAATCCTGAAAATGCGGCCTGTGCGTATCAGACACACTTGTAATGCGGAGCAACTATGGGTAGTGAAGGAATTCATCAGAAAGCATATAGCTCAAGAACTGGCAAATTCTCTTTTGTATCAGTCTACTACCTATTTAGTCAAGGAAGGGTCTGCCAACAAATTATATTAGATTTATAAGATAAGACCATAAAGCAGGGTTACAAGTGCTCCTGATTTCCAATTCAGTGTACATACACACACACACACACACACACACACACACACACACACACACACACAAGCACACACACTGTCACTCTCTCTAACACACTCCTGCAATCAAATATGTATCAGAAGATTCCCTGGGAGGCTACCATATAATATAGAAAAGTATTCCCCTATGAGAAATTTCTGATCATACTGAGGAATAATCTGGTTAAAATGTTAGGCAAAAATTATTTTTTTAGGATTAACAATCAATTACAAATATTTAAAGGCTAAAATGGGAAAACACAGGTTGGTTGTCAAATTCCTAATTATTCGGAATGAGTAAATACAGTACTTACAAAAGGATATGAGCCCCTTTCAGTTCGAATATATTGTGTATGATTAAACATTCGAAGTAACCCATTGCTGATGATATTCATAAGAATAGGAAAACAGTGCAGTCTCTTGGTATTGCATACGACTGAAAATCTATAATCCTGCAAACAAAACAAAGATAAATAAAACAATGTTAATTCTAAACCATTAAAGAAGAAAAGGGTTTTATATGCAAGATCCTAATGGTGCCATATTCTAGTTGTGTGACCATCTTCAAGTTAACTGACCTCTGAGCTTCAGCGTCCTCACCCGTATAAGGGTATAATAAATGGGTCGTTATACAATTTAAATTAGCTAATGTATGTTAGGCCCTAGCATAGCAGATAGCACAGTAGCAATGTAAAATGTATTAGTATTACTAATTTTAGATAAGGAAATTTCAGTTGATGGGATTCAAAACATGGCCCTAATATAAAGCTGTTAGTTTATAGTGAGCAAGCAAAGGAACAGTGATTTTCTAGATAGGAGAGAAGCGTGGGATTCATAAAATATTCATAGTTATATTGCCAGTGAAGCATTTTCACACTTTCCAAGACGATGTTTATGTTCTTCATGTTTATGAAAATATTCATGTATTCATCAAGAGGCTCAATAATGTTTAAATATTACCAATAGTTTATATAATAAATATCTTAGATATGTAACAAGTAAAACAACTACTAAGCAATGTAGTTTCTCACAGTTGGCATGAAGAGATTACTTAGTTTAGGTAGAACTGAATTCAATTATATATCTTCAAAGGTTTTTGTTTTTTATTTCCCTTCTGGCAAGAAATGAAGAGACAACTTCATTTAATTTTGTTTCCTGTTTTTCGTTGGAATTTAAGTATGATTCAGAGTTTACTTGTGATTAGGATGTATTTTCAAAGTCTTGTTCCTGGAAGGATCTTTATTGCTTGTGTTCTTTATTCAAATTGAAACATGTTAAGACAGTAGGCTGAGAACACTTTTCTCGGAGACGTCATGTGGCTATTACAGTATTTAATATATTTTCTCAATATATAAGATTGTTTGGATAGTTAAGCATTGAATGGAATCCCTTAAATTAATCATTATATTGGTTGGTAACTATAAATTCTAATATTTTATTAAGTCTGACTAATACAATTATATTTAGCTACTTTCAAATGTAAAAATTGTCTAATTCAAAGGTTAAGATAGAAAATATTTTATAAAACTTATTCAAACTTCATAGATTATTTAATAATGACCCAAAATGTTTTCGAGTGAAGTTGCTGTATACTAACTGGTTGACTTTTTACAGTTTTAAAACAGCTAAAATGTAGACCTTTATTAATTTTTTCATAAAAGCAAAAACAAGAAGCAAGAGACAAACAAACATACCTTCTGTTCACCAGAAACTATGATAGCTCCATTGTATGACAGGTCATCAGTGGTATTTCTGTTTTTGAAGTTATCTACTTCCAAAAGTATATTTTGATGCTTCAGCGACTGTATAAAATCTTCAATATTTGACTCTAGAATGAAATCAACAGAGGCCATCTAAAGCAAAACCATATCATTAAAAAAAAAAAGTAAACCATATACACAATTTAAAGGTAATATTTATAGGACGTAAAGGAATGTCATTTTGGGCATCACAATAACACTGCCCATGAAAGAGAACCTACTCGATCATCTTCTATTTATTGAATCTTACTCTGTGATGAGTTAGCTTTATAATTAGGTTTAATGCAAGTTACCATGTAACCATTCAGACTATATAATTCTATTTTATGACTCTTTGTTAAAAAAAAAATACATTTGAACTTAATCATTTGTGGCAATACAATAATAATATGAGAAGCACTCCAAATTGGCTAGCCTAAAATGGCCAATAATAACACTTTTCTCCCTTATTTTTCAAATAACAGAAAAGTCAATAGATGTAGGTGTGTGCATAACATGCGAGTGTATTTTACATCTATTTTATATTTTTACATATATATTACATGCATGTATACTACATAAATTTTTTCTTAGGAAGTGGGAAAGTGCCACTATCAGACAAAGGTTTTTGATATGTGCCTGAAGAAGAAAGCAGATGAGATTGTTTGACAAAGAAATAAGAGCTGAGATAAACCCCCAGCCTAGCACACATGGGCACAAACGACCATTAAGGTAAAACCAGTTTCCAGGATCTTTACTTGAGAGTAGACGAAGTCAAGGCGGGTAGATAGGTTCTGCAGCCACGGCTTGCCCGCCAACTGGTTAACCACACCTGGAACAAAGAGGCCATGGGCCCTTCTCCATGGTCCACACAGAGCAGGTGAATGCTGTAGTGTCCCCAGGATACAAGTCCCTAAATTCACTTTCCAAGAGACATTATTTGGGCAAAAGAGCATTGCAAGACCTCTAGTAACTCCAGACAATCAAAAAGATGGGATGTAATGGAAAAAGGAAAAAGAAGAATTCTAGGTTTTTCTCATTTGCACTTTGAAGTGTGAGTCCAAACTAGAAACAGAGAGGGTTCTGGCATCAGAAGAACAAGAAGAAGCCCCAGATGAATTAGGAATCCCACTTCAGCTGGGCAAACAGGGATCCTCCAATTTAAAGATGAACGTCTTAGCAACGATCATCCTATTTTGAGACAAAAGGAACAAGATGGCATAGAAGCTCTAAAAATAAATCACAGAATAACTAACGGCTGAGCATAGAGAAGAAAAAATAAGCAAGTAACACAAGTGTACGGTTCTCAGAGTAACTAGAGAGGTATACACCTACATAAGACAACAGGCAGAAAGGTAAAGAAGCAATTCTAGACCTTGGAAATCAAATATACAATTAGCAGCACTTTCGGGTTTAATGAATAAGATTTACTTTCTGACACCCAAATGGAAAACAATAAGAAAAATGAGAAACAGAAATGAAAAGACCACCTTGGTTTAAAGAGGAGACACCAAAACCCTGAGCCACAAATGTCTGAAAATCAGAGGGAGCGGCAGAACTCTTCAAGAGATGACTTCTACTCGGAATATTTTTGTAACATCGCAGGCAGAAACATTAAAAAAAAAAGCTTCTCCTTCAAAGTTCAATAAGCAGTAGGTGTAAGCAGTTAGACTAAACCAATTGCTCATCTTTTAGGAGAACAAGAGCACAGGCACCAAAATGTCTTAGGAAATCTTCCTAGGTCCTGCTGGAGGTCTATATGTCAATCACTGTGGATAATATTTAGGGTATAGGTTAGGCTGTTGTAACAGAGATCTCAAAATTGAGTGGTTCAACCAATACAGAAGTTTGTTTCTCTATCACATACTAACTCAGGGCCATCAGGTAGATAGGCAGCTCTACTTGATCAGGTTATGTCATGACCCAGACCCTTCTATCTTGTCCCACAATCCCCATAATCTCTAAAATCAGAGCAAATATGCACAGTTCCTCAGAAATTGATATCTGTACATGAAGTCTAAATACACGTTTTCTTCTATTATGATTTGTTCTCCCCCTGCCCACACCCCCCATAAAAATAACTTATTTCTGGGTTTAAATTTTCTTTTTCTGTTCACCTGTATTATTGATGATCAACAGGCTGGTAAGAGGGTCTTGGGGAAGTTGTCCCGGAGAAAGGAAATACAATTCAGGTTTAAATTCCCAATCATTCCGTTGAACTAACACAGCATCATATATTGTTTCCACAATCAAAGGGAACAGTGAAATTCCAAATACCAATAGCCTACCAATAATAAAAAAAAAGCACCATGTGAGTCTACAGCAATTTTATTTATTCAGTCAGACATTTCACAAGTATCTGTGGAGTACCAACTCTAATGGTAAGTGCTAAAGTTTTGAAAGTCATCCCTTAGCATACCATACAGTACTAAAAGGCATTGCTAGACAAACACCAGGGTAACAGTGACAACTGAACAGACATGTGTTTAGTCCTAAGCACAGGCATTCGTCCTGACCATAAAATCCAGTGTTGCATTTATCCATCACCTGGCAGGAAGTTCGGGTATTAAATTCCAGTTTAAATTATCTTCTGGTTTAACCCTTTCTTAAAATTCCCTTTCTAACAAAAACACAATGCCCTGATACTCACAGGGTCCGAAGCGCTTTCTTTTCACGTTTTAACTTTAAGAAACGGAGCCGTGCTATTGCACAGACCTGCATTCTCCAGAGTTCCCAGTCACTCACAGCCTTCTGCATTTCAGGGAAAAAAGAGCAAGCTGGCTCCATTTCATGTGGGCTTTCTGTGTCTCTTCTCATCTCTGCTTGTTCGAAATCTGTACACACACACACATGCATCATTAATGCTGTCCTTGAGTCATCACAGTTTTCTCTTTTTAGTAATATTAAAAATTTCTAGAATGTTTGTGGTTACAAAGCAAATGCTATAAGCAAAAATTATGTTTATCATATCCACATTCAATAAACTCAGTGATAAAATATACTGAATGTATACCAAAAGAAGAATTTAGTAAAGGGTGATCTTATTATGTCCAGTCCTTGAAAAGGCATAGAAAGTCTCATATGTAACAGTATCTCAGGGATTTCAAGAAATCTTCTCCATAAGAATAGCCAGTCACTGATGCCTAATGTCTACTACTGATGTAAATTAGAACAACAGGTAAAAGACTACTGACTCTGAAACCACCAGACCTATACCTGATTGCCAAATACATGACTTACAAATGGCATAATTTGAGGCAAATTACTTAACTGCTCTTAGGTCTGATTTTACCATATGTAAAATGATGCCAGTGACACTTGTAGAATGGTCTTTGTAAGAAGGCAGTGCAGTATATACACACATTGATTAGGGTGTCTGTCATAAATGCTCCATAAATGACAGTTTTTACTATTATCACCCACTAAAAGACACGGGAGATGAGTCTAAGCATTTCTTCTATTTAGACCTTAGTGGGATTTTGTATTGAGCAAGTTAAGAGTTCACGACCTTGACTGAGATCCTTTCACATCCTCAAATTATCCAAGAAGGAGTATCTGAGAATAGGAGAAAGCTACTAAAATAGGAAGCGAATAGTTTCCAAAGAGAAATGCGATATATTCCAAAAAGGGATCTATGCTCAGACCAGTAATGATGTTAGCAAGCCATGACAACCCGTTCCAAATAGCAAAGTGAAATGTGGAATTAGTCATCTTCTTTAGTGTGAATGATATGCAAGACATTATAAATACTTAATCAACACATGGTACTTTGGAAAATGGCTTTACATGACTATACAAATGGATTTACCTTGTTCCACAGTTGATTTTCCTTCCACTTTCATGAACACGTCATTCAGAGTTGACATGGAAATGTCATAACTCACCACACCCTGGCCAAAACTCTTATCAAGATCACTGAAAAGGTCTAAGGCGACAGACAGGAATAGATACAATTAAAATATCACATTGATAACTTAACCTAGAAAAAGATCATTTAAAAGATGATGCAGAATAGTTTTCAGAAAATTTATGTCTGCAATATCAGAGTAAGTAAAAGCAAACTTTCGCTGGAATGTTCTCCCTCCCCGAAATAAATATGTCGGACCTCTTCCTCTGTCCTCAAATCATCTGCAGTCTATCATCTATTCTCAGCTCATGAAATTCCTATAGGCTTCTTGAGAAAATAAGAGCAATCAGAAAGAGCACCATCATCTTACTTCCACACCACAAGTCGACATGTACTTCTACCCATATTCTGGGTCTTCCTTCTATATAGGTGGAAGACTTGTAGCAGCTTTTACCGAAGGTTGCCTCTTTGACATGTGTTCTGAATTTTATCCCCTTTGGGCATCTTGAGAACTTTCCAAAGTAATCTATTCTCTCTCCCTAGCTCTGTCCTTCCCACTCCCTGCCCTCTCTCTCTCCAACTCAGACATTCAAGGCTGCTAACTACTCCCTCCTACTAGAAACATTATCTTCCTTGAGTTAATAAGAACATATTCTCCTATGTTTCCTTCATCAGGGCTCTTGATTTCTACCGCCTCTGACTCCTCCTCTACTTTCTCCAGAGGGCTCAGTACTAGATCGCTTTGTGTTTCCATACACTCTAATCCCATGCCTTTGCATTAAATCCATCTATATGCTAAGAATTCTCAAATTCGATTCTCGCTTTGTTCTCTGATTTCCAAAATCTTAAACCATCTATATCCTTCTTGGCTACTTGACAACTCCACTTAGAAGTTTAAAAGTATCTCAAAGTAAATATTTCCAAAATAGGACATTAATTCCTTCTCTATTCTACCCAACTGTCCTTCCCATCATTTCGCAGTAAATGACGCCACCTTCTAGACAGTGATTCAAGTCAAAATTCTAGAAGTTCCCTTTGCTTGTTCACTTTTCCTCATGCTCCACAGACTGGCCATCTGCCGGATTCTTTAGCTTCATCTCCAAATATGATTCAGATCCACCCACTTTCATTCCTCTTTCAACTGGTACTATGGTTGCTCAATGACCATCATCTTTCATCTATACAACTGAAATGATCAGATGGTTGGTCTCCCAGGGTGCACTATTCTTCCTCTATAGCCAGAGTGGCCTTTTATATCCAGAGAATGAAAACATAAGTCACATCACATAAATTCCCCATTTAATGACTTTCAGTGGTTTCTCAATACATTTAAAAAAAAAAAAATTCAAAGACCACCCCCGCAGCCTCTAAAGCTCTACATGAGTGAGTCTTGACCTTCCCTACAACCTTACCTCATCCCCACTCTCTTCCCTCACTCACTGAACTCCAGACACTCTCTTTTCCCCTCTGCTTGGAATGCTTTGAGCATTTTCTTCTTATGGCATTCTGACTCTTTTCACATAAACCTCAACCTGACATCAGTCATCTCTCTAATCCATAATGTTCTGTTTATTATTTCATTACAGAACTAACACCATTTGGATTACTGCATACATCTACTTCTCCCACCCAGTGCAATGCAGGTTCTATATGGGTAGGAACTCATAAGTCTTATTTAATTCTCTATCCCTAGAACCTTGAGCAGTGCTTTATATATAATAGATCCAATAAACATTTATGTTATATCTCTTCCACAGTGGATGCTTGGATGAGGATGCCAGCTCCTTTGAGAAGCCTCTCACATGCCACTTTCTATACTAGGTGGGGTGTTGGGCCAGCAAAATTACTGCGAGGAACCAGATGAGTACTGAGGTTGTAACAGTACCGTGTTTCCCCATGGCCCACACGCAGGGGAGGTGGGAGTCCTCTTACTTCCTACAAGGACATAAATATGTCATTGGACTTGCAGAGACCTGGATAAGGAAGCTGCCATGCATTCACATATCAACACCAGGGACTTTGGGTATGTGAGATATTTTTATGATGGTATCAACAATATAACTTACTATTCCCCTTTTCCTACAAAAAAGAAGGTGAGCTAATTGCATCTCATTGGACATTAGTCCAAGAACAGAACAACATAGTATAGCCCACCTTCCAGGCTACTGTGAACACAGAGAAAGCTGCCGTATTTGCAGGTGAGACTAAATTTAAGTCCTGAGCGTTTGCCTAATCATCATCAAAGTCATCCAAAAGAGTCTGTTTAAATCAGGCTTATAGGGAGTTAAAGTTTAATAAACTAAATGCTTAAATGGAAAGGAAGCTGTTAAAAACAGAAAAGACTGCGAGACACATTTCCCCACAGCACCCACTCCACAGAACAGTCGTGAGGACTAAATGAGCTGACATACATGGAACTATGGGACGAATGCATGACTCACAGAAAGCACTGTACAAAGAGTTAGTGACTATTGGGATCACCCATCAAATGAAGCCTAGGCTGGTACTGCTACCGGGCAGACTGGACTCAAAGTGAACTCTTTTAGAAGAAATAAACTACATTTTTCTCTGTGAAATAAATACATATCCAATTAAAGTGCACAAGGGGACCTGTGGCAGACGCCTTGATGCTTCACCCCCATCTCTTCTGCACTCACCCATGCCCAGCAAATCTGCTTATTAAGAATACCTGCCTGAAGGTATTTTTTTTCCTGGGCTCTGAAGTATGCCAAACTCATGTTGTGCAAAAGGCAGATGGGTCAGAAAATTAATGCTCCCGGAAGCATCTCTTAACCACTGATGGATAGGGAGTGGCCAATAAACACCCCAGGTTTCTCATCCCTCTGGTGATATAACTCTGAGCCCCCTTACTGAGTCACTTATTTCTCCCAGTGGTATCACACCTCAGTTGCTTGTTGCAATAACCTGCTTGATCATGCAAACTTCTCTGGCTTCCTTCCTTTCCCTTCCCTTCCCTTGCTCATGACCCCATTCCCTGCTGGTGCTTGTAGGCATCAATTACCCATGAATTGCACTAAAATCCTCATCTCAAGTCCTCCTTCTTAGGGAACCCAACCTAAAACAAAGTCCAAGTCTATTAAACAATGAAAGTAATAATAATAATGTGAATACTTGTTCCCAAATTTCATTCCATTGTAATCATAATTAAGTTACCTGGAAATTTATCTGTCCTTTCCACAGGCACAGTATACACAAGCTTTTCTTTGCTTTCTGTTTTTAATATAGCATCAGGGATGTGATGATTAATAAAGGACGTTATTTTTTCTGGATCACATATTTCATTTCTGTACAAACTAATGTTTAAAAGAAAAGACAATTCATTTGTGTTTTGCCAGTGCAATCACAAAAGAAGAGCTTTTATTGAATACCGAGCCTTTGAGTACTATTTTACTTGGCTTTTGGGAACAAACAAAATGAGTAAATAATTCTAATACTAACAATGCCATTGGTTTGAAAAATCTTCTGACCTATACAGAGAAGGTGTATAAACTCAAAACAACTACCAAATATATAAACAAATACAAAATGGAATTGAAACTATATGTCAAGCAGGAAGATAAACAGAGGGAGGTGAGATTATTTGGCAGACGAACCTCGTTAGGGAAAATAATTACTACACCAGACCATGCAGGTATCAGAAATTAGTGACTAATAGGGAAATTTGGCCAACATGCATGTTTTGTTTGGCCAGAGTCTTTGTTTTTGTCCTAATTCTTTTTGCCTGAACACACTTTCTTGTTAGACACAGTCCTTTTGACTCTCTGCTACGAGATTTGCTCCCACTTTTGATACCAGCTTCTGAAATTATTTGATTTTGTGCCTTTTGGGAAAATGAAAATACAGAATTGCATTGGTCAGTTGAGGAAACTGGAGGGTGGCAAAATGGTGCAGGTTTAGGTTGCACAGCGCAGCAACCTGGAAAGTGGTCCATGAAATAGCCCTGCTGTGATCTGTCCGCCTGGGCTTATAATTTCGAAATTTTGCTTATCACAATGATGTTGAAATATAGGAAAAGCATTCGGGAAGCACTAATCAACACAGCATGGCAGGGATGAGCATAAGGCCAATTGTCTTTCACATTAGTCTACCTTTTTGATATACCAGCATTGAAAATATAGATATAATATATATATCTAATCTATCTCCGAAGCCTTTACCTTAAGTGATATCCAAGACCCCATTTTCTCTTCAGAAAGTCAGAAGAGCCTGCACACCTCAATCTCCCGTTGGACATGATCACTTTTCTATCTGAGTAAAAAGAAGCAAGAGAGAAAGGATGATAGGAGTCATTTCTTCCCTCTCTAGAAGATAAAGATGAGCAAAAGCTCAGATTTCCAAAGGGGAAGTGTTCTGTGGGGTATTACTATAATTAATGTCCATTTAAAAATCTGAAATACCACACTGAACACACCCAATCTCGTCTGAAATACACATTAAAATTGCTGCATTTAAAATAAACTTATGAATTCCAGTTCATTTTAGTGTCCACCAATATTACAAAAAAACAAAAACAAAAACAACAAAAGCTACCTGGGTGCATTTTCTACTCTGGATGCTAAGGAATGAGTGGATATTTTTCAAATAAATATATGTTAAAGAAGATTTGGATGTTTAAATTAATCAAAAGCTGATCTGGAAAAAAAAATCACATTTTTTCATTAGTGGTTAAAATCTAGCAAATAAACAGTCGGCAAGGAATTCTGCAGTGACACTAGACTTGTGTCATCCTCCAGACTGCTATGTAATATAGGCACACCAAGGCATTGCGAACAGGGCTCTTGCCCTGGGAATAAATATTTCCCAAATTCTTTATTGTAATACTGAGAGAACACCAACAATTACCAGCCAGGATGTCAGCCTCATCCATGAAGTTGGTACTCAAGAGAGTCACACGGTCTGCTTTGCGTTCCTTGAGGAAACTCCATACTCGATGTCTTGAAAATGGATCCAACCCAGCAGTTGGTTCATCCAGCAGCAAAACCTACACAGGATGACGACATATAAGATATGTCTCTCTCCCATGTTAACTGTTTCCAGAGGATAGTATGGATAACAGTAAAAACCAAAAAAAAAAGGATAACCGTCCTTCCATTTATGTCCAATAGACTTACCTTCAAAGTCACACAGAGAAGGTTCTCTCTTTATACATTACAGTGAAAGCTCTGCTACGTTTAGTGGTGAAAGGGCTTGACTTTTCACTGATATTCAGTCCGCATTCCTCCCCACGCATAATCACACTTACTTGAGGATCTCCTAAGATGGCAATCCCAAGCGTCAGCTTTCTTTTCTGTCCTTCACTTAAATGTTTAGCAAGGTTATCCTGAATGTTTTGTATGTCCAACTCCAATAAAATCCTTTGTACCTATACGAGAAATACACAAAGCTTAAAATCCAAGATGATTCATATCGTGCAACTTTAACTGTTTATTACAACAGTCGATATTTTTATAGGACTTCAATGTCTAAATTTTATTCATAACAGGACAGATAAGCCACGAAGAGGGATTCTGTGATCATGATTTAACTTGGCAAATAGTTGGCAGTCTAGTTCATCTAAACATGAATTTACCTCTTGTTCCACCTCCTGTGGCAGAATCCCTTTGATTTTAGCAAACAGCCTGAGGTTTTCCTTCACAGTGAGCATGTCAAATTGAATATTGAATTGAGGACAAACACCAGTAATCTTTCTGATTTCCTCCAAGTCTTGCATTTCAGAGAGATTTTTATTGTAGATGGTAACTGATCCTGAGAACGGAAGTGAAAAATAACTTAAAATTGGCAAGATAATACATTTTATTAATGCTTGGAGATCTTATTCAGGAAAATACTGTCATATAATATAGAAACAACTAAAATGATGACTGTAATTTATTAACAACTAATAATTCTTTCTACATGTTCAGAGTAGTGTATATTTCCCCTGGAATATTGCATAGCAATGGAATAAACATAATAATTTTCATAAATATTTAGGAAATGTAAAATATATTTTAAATCAATCATACAGTTCTGGAAAATAACTTTAGATAAGCAAACATTATTTTCTTTTAAGCAGTCAAATATAAACCTTAAAAAGAGAAAGGGTACCCTGTGACCTCATTCTATTATCAGACATCTTGCCTGTGAGACATTTTTTTTTGCTCACCTTCTGTTGGAACAGACAACCCATTAAGGATGTTTAGCAACAAAGATTTGCCAGCTCCACTATGACCCAGAATTGCTGTAATTTGACCTTCATATATGTCAAGTAGCAAACCTGTTTTTAGAATAAAATATTAACACTATTACTAAGAGGGCATTAGACATAGCTGGTTCAAAAAATAGAACAAGAAAATTTGTCTTAGTTGTATATTCTGAAGTATTTTGATATTTTAAAATATATAACATTCAATTTTTTTTTAGGTTGCTAAAATAGCATGCTTTCTGCAGAATATTTGAGAAACAAATACGATCACTTGGAAAATAAAATTAAGCATAATTCTAAATATTAACGTAATATACCTACTTGTTTGCTATATGCATGTACATATAAGAATATGTAAATGTATTTACAAACTTTGATCATACTCTCTTCTGTTCCAGCTTATCTCTTCAAATATTAAACAATAAATGTTTTCCATGGCATTGTCTTCTAAAATATATTCACCAAAAATTTCTATTTCTCCCATGCCCATTTTTCTATTCTTTTGTTATAAATTTTTTACATTTACATGTCAGTAGAAAAATCATTCAGTCAAGAATCCATATTTTGTTTGTTTGTTTGTCCTAACACCAAGCGAAAAATCAAACTTTATTATGGAAAGTTATTGGACAGAGTAAAGTAAAATTCTTAAAAATTTTATTTGTAAAAATAATTTATATACCTCCTAAAAATCATTATTAATAAAAGCAAGCTGTCCTCTATTATATGTAGCCACTAATTTTGATGCTTAAATATTTGCTATAGGAAACTATATTTGCTAGAATATTTAGTATCAGATATGTTCACTCATTCAAACTATAAACTATGCTTGTCATGGGATACTGACTTGTGGAATTTAATTCATTGTCAACGGTATTACTCACCTTGCTTTAGTTAATCGCACCAGTAAATGTGAACTATGAGAATTTCATGGCTAGAATGAAAATTTTACTAACTTTAAATCTAGATGTTCTTTCCTCATAGTGCAAATAAAATATTCCTTACAGCAAACTCATCTTCAAAAAAAAACTTAAGTTATATTTTCCACTGTATAATCCCATTTTTGTAGATTAACAGATCCATGAAACATCCAGAGGATTTTACATCCAGTTCTTAATCACAGTAAATTCACAGATGGTAGAGGTAGAGTGTACATTTTTTTTCTTTTCTTGTTTTGCTTATCTCTATTTTCTAATTTTTTACATTGAATTTTCACCATTTTTTGAACTAAAAAAAATCATTAAACAATGAAATGTTTTTACCTTTCAATGCTTCCACTTTTCCAGACTTTTCTTTATATTCTTTTTTAACATTTCTAATTCTAAAAAGACAAAAGAGGCGCTCTCTTAACCAACACAGAAATAAAAATGGTATAGATCATGAACAACTCTACAGAGATGCAGTGAACCAATTTATGTGAATTAGGGACAGCATAACCAGTCTACTAAGAAAGACAAAGACATGATTAATCATTTCCCTGGAGACAGAAAATAAAAGTCTCTCTAGAAACTTATGGTTAAATTACTAGCGTTTTGCTTAGAAAAGTAGAGTACTCTGTACTCATGTTCACTTTCTTCCTCTAGTCTTAGAACATTTGATCTTCAAGATCAGCTCATTTGTCTGCGTTCTGTAACTGTCATCTCCCAAAGCCTCTAAGTCTCGTTGATTAATCAGACTGTCACCTTCATTTTCCTCTGACAGTATCTATTTAACCACTAACTCTGCTTTAGATATGATTAAATTTCTCTTACTTCCCTAATCTTAAAAAAAAAAATTCTTAAAAGTATAAACTTGACATCCTCCTTCCTCACTTCCCACTTCCTCCTCAGTCAATCGCCCCCTGGCTTCTGAATCACTGCTCTAGTGAACCTCTTCATACTGAAATCATTAGTGACCTTCTAAATGCCAAATGCAACAAATATTTTCCATTCTTACTTATTGGGTATGGGTCTCTATTGATGACTTTTGCCTTGTTAAAAGTGGCTGCTTTCAAGGTGACATATTATTTTATTGGTTTTCTTCCTATTTTTCTAAATGTTCTTTCTTTGTTTCCTTATTAGGTCCTCTTCTTTCATCAGACATACCATCTTGGGTTCCACAGCGTTCTCTATGTATATGGATCTTCTCACTCTAGACTCTGTCAATGGGTTCTCTTGTTGGTTCTCATGGTTTCAACACCAACCCAACGTAGAATCCATTCTTGTCCCTGAGCTTTAGGCTCACACATCTAAAGATTTGCCGAATTTCTTCATCCGAGTCTCTCTCTCTCTCTCTCTCTCTCTCTCTCTCACACACACACACACACACACACACACACACACACACACTCTAAACTAGTGGTTGTCATACTTGCATGCACATTAGAATCCCAAAGGGAACTGAAGGACAAAGCAGGAACCAGGCTTATAGAGATTAGAGATGTCATGGCTACATAAGATCATAGACAATGCATCTTCAAGTTCAAGAGGAAACAGAGTTTAGTCACCCTCTTTTCTGAGCATGAATGAGAATAAAGGTAAGGCCATATATTCAACCAGGATGCTGGCAGTGGGTGGGGTTAAACCAAAGAGTCTGCAAATTCAAAAGAGCTTAAAAGGCACTGAATCTGACAGGGTATTTCATTTCCTCCTTTCTTTCTGTAGTAGGACACCTGCTGAAGTGGAGTTTTAATGTTTTATTTTAATAAATAGACTTCCATTTAGGAGTAGCTGATTGTTTTTTGTTTGTTTGCTTTTTAAATCAAAAAATTAAATTACAGCTGACATTCAATATTATATTAGTTTCAGGTGTACAGCATAATGGTTAGACATTTACATAATTCATGAAGTAATCCCCCTGGTAAGTCTAGTACTCTCTGACACCATACATAGTTATTATAATATTATTGACTATATTCCTTTACATTCACTTGACTATTCCGTAACTGCCAATTTGTACTGCTTAACACCTTCACCTTTTTCAGCCAGCCCTCCCAACCCCTTCCAACCTGGCAGCCATCAGTTGGTTGTTTTGGGATTTTGGAGATGAAGACAGTCATTTACATTTGGGGCAAACATCCTGCCTACGTTCTGGGAATGTTCAATGAATGTTCTAAAGCTGTATGAAGGTACAACTGTGTATACAAATGCCCCCAGAGAAGAAGGATAATTGGGTGGGAAAGGTGGTTATGGAAAAGAAGAAGCTAGTTGTGAAAAAATATATGTATTTTCACAGAGCCAAGAACTTGCTTCTGGTTAGAATTCTGCAAGATTTCCCCATACTTCCAGATACATATAATTTATGAGCTGCTAGGTAAAAGGAAGAGTTCATTAGTATATAAAGCAGAGACTGCCTGGAAAAAAGGGAATTACTATTTTTAGTACCTTTGATAAACCACATAAAATCAAAATCACATGCTGGGATTGCTTGGAATAGATTTGACACTTATCTAGTGGTGGCGAAGAGCAAACTTGTTTCTGAGAAAGGGTTGCTGTGAAGAAAAAAGAGATAAAACACGTGCATTGGGTACGGCATCTAATGCTGCATGGCAAAGGGGCAAGCTGAGGCTGCCATGCAGCCCCAGAACCCGTTTCGACAGTAACTGAGTATGCAGACCTCGTCACCGAAGAGCTGTAATGCTGGGCGCCTAAGCCAACTTTGCTACTTTGACATGGATCTGGGGTAACATGTCCATAATGAAGCCAAAGCTTTAAGGAATAAGCCTCAGATCAGATGACTTTCCTACACCTCCCCTACTCTAGTGAAGAATCCAGACTAAGAGACAGGATGCCCAGAGTCAACACTGCACAGACCGGTCAGGGTTGGGCGGGGAGGGGACACGGTTGCATGGGTGAGGACATTTCACTTTTCTGTCCTGCATAGCAGAAGAACAAAGAACATTTTTCAGCCTGTAGCGAACCCTATCTTAGAAGACTGGATATGACAATTATTACATTTGAACAGTAACATAATTTTATTTTTTGTGTTCTCAACTGGGAAAGTGGGACTGATGACATTAGAATTGAGTTTTGGGGAATTATCTCTCACTTGGCTTTGCTCTTTTGGGCAGATGTTTTCTATGGAGCTGAGGATGGGGTGGGGCTATGGCCCCCTAGAAACCTGAACAGAAAATAGGGTCAGAATTAGAAGGAAGAAGCTGAGGCATGAGTGTGTACTCTCTGCTTTTTGTTTTAGAGAGAAGTATTTCCCGTCCTAGCTAGAGTTTCACTTTATTCACCTTCCTTTGTCTTCTGATGTCTCTGTAATAGCCAGAGGTTAAGAGAACAGACTCTGGAGCCGTCTTCTCAGTTACGAGTGTGTGGCATTGGGCAAGAGCCTTAACCTTTCAGTACTTCACTGTCCTCATGTGTTAAACGGGCAAAATAAAAGTACCTGCCTCACACACTTTTCCTGAGAATTAAATGTGTGCTTGGCACATGGTAACCATTATATGAATATCTGTTAAATAAATAAAAGGTCAATATTTAAAACTCTCTAATTCTTTAACTTTAGTGCATATTAGAAAAATCTAGAGGGCTCTTTAAAATCCGCAGATACTGGGTGCAAGCCCACATCTCCTGAGTTAGAGGCACTGGAGGTGGGGTCTGAGAGAACAGACATTTTAAGAGCTCCTTATAACAGTCTGTAACAAATAACCCTCAAAGTAGATATCACTCTTGTTTCCTAGAGGGCACTGAGACTCAGAGACCCTTCCTTATTTCTCCAAGACTACACATTAAATGAGAGGGAAGTGTGGTATGGAGATCTAAGAATTTGATCCCAAATTTCTTACTTCTTCCTTCACACCACGTAAGCCAAATGGAAGTATGGAGGAAGACACTTAGAGAAAGAATAAAGCAAATACGAAAGGGAGGTGGAAGACAAGGGACAGAGACAAGGTGGAGGGTGGAGTGACAACAGTATATGGAGCTAGGCAAAGAGAATCCTCCTTTCGGCTTAGTTAGGAGTAGCAGTTAGGAGGTGCTGGCGCTGGCGGCAGGAGAGTTCAGAGTGATGTTCACAAAAACGCACTTCTTCCTCCATGTTTTGCCTCAGGCTCATCCTGCTGCTATAGTTGATAATTCATTAGCCTTGTTCCCATACATTAGTATAAGCGTGACTACCTGATGGCCTCTTTTCCTTGGAATTCTGGAGCTATTGGTTCAAAAGAATCATCAGAGGGATGCGTGGGGTCTATTTCTTTCTCAGTGGTCTTATCATGAGTCCTTCGGTGTTGGAAACAAGATAACGAGTCCAGGAAAAATAATGGAGAATAACGGCGCTCATTTCCATCTAAGCAATCAAGGGGCAATAAAATATTGGATCAGTAATATTAAAATAATGATCAAAGAATCCATGTTCAGAATAGTGCAGAATGTCTTGGACTTATAAGTATCATAGAGAAATTCTTCCTTATCTTCCTATTACTAAGAAGAAAACTTGATAATTAAGTACAGAATGAAAATCCAAAGGAAATAGCATATTATCAAGAAAGTTAACAGAACTTTCAACAAAGTATAAATCAAAGGTTCAAATAAAATGCAATCTAAAGGTATTTAAAAGAATGAATGAAACCAAATATTTGTGGAAAAAAACAAATATTTGTGGAAAATATGGCATAAAATTAATTATAAACATATTTGTAAAACTCATCAATACATCTGACCACAGCAATATAATTGAACATAATACTGAAATCTATATGGTACATGAATTAAGAATACACAGAGAAATTATATTTGTTCAGGATGAATACATAATCATTTTCCAGATTTAAAAAAATGAAGTAGTATTTATTATTAAGTGCCTTCAGATATAAACCAGAAGTAATAGAAAGACAAGACTACATAGAAACATATAAGACATTCTAAAAGACAGTTGAAGTATAAGGAACATTAAAAATAAGAAAATAAATAAAGAATACGACTGTGTAAGGAAAAAAGCATTCTGATTCTAGTGTATGTGAAGGAATTCTAGGCTTATGTGAAATTTTTGGCTGTTTGCAAGATAAAGGAAATCTTACTGGGCAATATACTTCTGTAAATATGAACAATATATAAAGAACTTTCAGATAATGCTGAAAATATTCTAATTTTCATTTTGGTATTTTCTGAAATGGTCTTCTCAGAATCGGGGTATGAGGAAAACACTGGTTATTTCACACCTGAGGTCCTCTCTAGCTGTGTTTAGTATACAACCTGCCTTACATCCTTGTGAGAAGAACAAATATTTACTAGAAAGTATTTCTACTGCATGATGGCCCTACACTGTGCAAGCCGAAACCATCTTAAGAACTAATTTATTTTAGTTGGTTATGACACAAATCCTAAATATCATTCTTTGAAAACACTTTCAGGGACCCTTGGGAAAAAGTAACATTATTTAATACTATATAATTATAATATGTATTAAATGATCATTATTGTATATTTATAATGTGTATTATTATATTAAAATCAAAATCATTGTTTTTACTTAAAACTTTTTTAAACCATTAAAACTATGAGATAGAAATAAAGAACTCATTCAGCCTATGATGGGAAGTAGTTGTTATTCTTACTTTCTTAAAATATATTTATATAACCTTAAGAAAAAAGCTTCAACGTAATCTATATCTACAGATCAGAGAAAAACCCACTATTACTTACAGGGTAAGATTTTGTCAAAGTATAATGCCAATACCAAGTAGAAAAAAGCATCAAAGGCCAATACGAAAAAAGTTGCTATCATTACATATGAGTCTCCTGAAGGGTCAGGAAAAGTTACGCCATGCATATTATAGTCCAGGTGGATAATCTACGATTCAAACAAAAATAATAAATATTTAAATTAAATAAGTAAAAACGATTCAATGTAGCAGCAAAAAATTATTTTAGTAAGTGGCTTTTTCAAAAAGACCTTAAAATGAAGTTATTAATAAAATCACTTCTGTTTTACAGCAATCAAAGGAATATTAGAAGAAACTATTGATTTAAAAAATAGAAATATTCAGAGGGAGGAAAAGAGGCAAAAAATATAATGTTTTAAGAATAGGAATATAAATTATAATTCATTTGCTTGTTTTCATAAAGTCATTGTAATATCGCAAAATATCTACACTGTGCATCAAAGAATTGTAAACTTGAAACCTATGTAATTTTATTAACCAATGTCACCCTAATAAATTTAATGAAAAAAAAAAGAAATACAAATTTTAGAACATAAAAAATTTCTTGAAGGATCTTACTGGTATACTGATGAGAACTTACCTCTTTTTCTAGTTATTACTGCAAATAAAGATTTGTATTTATAATTTTGTCAGGTAATAATAGCTACTGTGTTATAAGCACTGTTCTAAGTGCCTTTTTTATATTATACCATTTAATCTTCATCATAATCCCATGAGGTAGGTCTTTTTTCTTTTATTTGCATTTTACATATGATGAAACTGAGGCACAGAGAAGTTGCATAGATTAACCAGATGCAGTAAAAAAATCACATAGTGAGGAGTGACAAAGCAGAAATTAGAATACAGAAAGTCCAGCTCCAAAGCTCCATTCCTTACCCTAGACAATAGATAACTTCTCAATTCATGTTAAAATGTTACTTCATGACAAAGTTGAGTTTATTCTAAAAATGCAAAGCTGAGTCAACATTTGAAAATCAATCAAATTAATTCAACATAAAACAGATTAAAAGAGAAAAAGCATTTAATAAAATTGGATACTCACTTATAATTAAAAAAAAAAGTCTCCTCTCAAACTAAGATATCTTCCTCAATCTGATGAATTAGATGTACAAAAACCAAAACCACGAATCATGCGTAATTGTGAAATGTTGAAAGCTTTTTCTTTGCCTACATTTCTATTCAACATTGTACTAGAGGTCCCAATCTGTGCGGTTAGGCAATGAATGAATGAATGAATGAATGGATGGATGGATGGATGGATGGCATAAGGATTGCAAAAGGAAAAAACAAATCATCATTTGGAGACATGATTATATATAAGGAAAGCCCAAGATAAAACCCTGAAAAATACTAGATTTAATAACAGAATATAGCAAGAATACTGGATACAATATCAATGTACCAAAATCAGTTACATCGTTCTGCATTAACAACACACATTTAGAAATAAGAATTTAAACAGAGATGCTATTTATGAGGCACCAAAGAACTTGGGAATAAATCAAACAAAAATGTGCAAGACTCTATACTGAAATTAAAACAATTATGAAGGAAAAATTAATAGGAAGATATATTCATGATAAAAAAGTGTCGATTTTCTCCAAATTGATTGAAAAATTCAACTGCATTAAAATCTCAATAGCTTTGCATACACATACTGTGTATAACTTGATAAGTTAATTCTAAAATTTATATCATCACGAAGAACCTAGAATAGAAAAAGACTCTCTTGGAAAAGCAAATGAAGTGGTTGAATTGTCACTACTAGATATTACGACATATTATGAAGCAAAAAATTAAGACAACGTGACAGTGCAAAGATAGACATATGGGCCAAGACATGATTGCTTTAGTTGTGACAAAGGAAACATGGCAATTCATTTGGGAAAAGGATGTCTTTTCAATAAGTGGAGCTGAAGCAACTGGATATTCGTGCAGAAAAATTAATATCGCCTCTACTTATAGATACACAAAGTCCTTTTGAAAAAGAGTCTGTAGCTAAATGTAAAAGAAGAATCAATCAAGCTTCTAGAATAAAAAGGTAGAATATCTCTGTAATCTTAGGATAAGCAATGATTTCTTAAACAGACACAAAAAGTATTCTATATTAAAGAAAAACTTGACAAATTGGACTTTATCAAAATTAAGAACTTCTGTTCACAGAGTAAGAGAGTAAATATGTCAACAACGAATAACTGAAAAATGTCTCATATTCAGCATGTATAAAAAATTCCTACCGAGCAATAAGGAAAAGGTAGAAAACACAGTAGAAAATGGGCAAAAGAGCTGGATTGGAGATTTTTGAAAAAGCAAATTCAAAAAGACATCAGTGATCAGGTAAATAAGAGTTAATGCCATGACAATACATCATTACATATCTATCAGAATGGCTAAAATTTCAAAGACTGAAAATACTAAATGTTGGTGAAGATTTGGAACAGTTGGAATTTTGGAACACTGTAGGTACAAAAGTGAACTTATGCAACCACTTTTCACTCAAAAAAAATTGAGATTTCAAAAAGAGGTTTACACAACACTTTTAAATAAACAAATAGAATGCTTAGTTATGTGAAGTGAAAAGAAAGACAAATATTTGTATATAGAAATAAAACTAATAGAAAATACTTCAAAGTGAAAACATATCTGAGATGTAAAAATTTGAAAGACTTTCTTACTCAAGTTTCTTTGGGAGATGACCATTTTTTCTACAATGTAATAGCAACATTTTAAAATTTGGCTTTAGAGTAGAATGGTTTAGGACAAAAGCTGTTCATTTGAAAGAGTCATGAAGTATCAAATGCTTTTGAAAGTTCAATAATAAACCCATTAACTCTTCTCTCACCTGGGCCATTCCAGCAGTGAAGGCAAATGGGCTGCAGATACTCAAAATCCACTCCACAGATGTAGGAAGTTGCCTATAAAATGCAGTGAGTCCTACGCCCCCCCAAAAGAGAATGAGGAGAAACACAACCAAATTGATGAGGACAATTTTCTTGAACAACACGCTCATCAGGAATGCTAAAGCTATCTGAAAGAGAGAGAAGACAGCGGCTGTTATTTAGATTTAGTTTACTGAGAATCATTGGTAGCACAATACAACAAGGATCTTTATATATCATAACGTCTTCATTAGTGAGTCAGCGATGAAAATATTAAGGTGTAATTGTACTCAGTCCTTCTCTCAACTCCTTTATAAACAGGATCCTTATTTGCCCTATTCAAATGCTAAGCTTTTGTTGCTAAGCAAAGGGTGGGGAAAGCTGGAAGAAGAGCTGAGGAAAACAGACTTGGAAAAATCGGAAGACATTAAATTAATATGTTAAAAGTGCATTGACATACCCTCTGCAGAAAACACCCTGGAAAGTGGGAGAAATCAGAGGCTCTTGTTCAGAGAAGGGAGAAAGGGTGAGAAGTCAGGACAAGGTGGACTATTAAAGGGAGAGGAGTTGCTACCATGTGACAGGGGACCTCTGGGGGACAAAAGATGGGTCCACCCCTCAAGTGCATCCTCATTAATCATCTACAAAAGTCTTAGAAAATTTAGAGCCAAAATATATTTTCATTTCTGAGGCATCATTTCATTAAATCGGTTCTTCATGCAAAAGAAAAGTCCATTTTTACTTATGTTACATCATTTTATCACATTCATAGAGACACTCAACACACACACGCACGCACGCACGCACAAAATGGACATGAAAGGAGTGACGAATAGCCTGCCGTGACATTACTTTTTTCTACAGATAGCTAAGGCCTAAAGCAGAGAAAGTGGTAATAAATGCATGAACTTACCAAGGACAAGCCATATAAGAAAAAGAGTGTAAATATAACCATGAAGCCTGTCATGACTATAATTTGGGTAGATACGATGATAATTGCAATGATTATGGAAATAATGAAGATGAAGCCAGCATAGATTAAACCCCAGGAGAGCCTAAATAAAGACAAAAATTTATTGCAATTATTTTAACTATATTATGAATATTTAAAACATACAAAAATATCTGAAGAATAATGCAATGATTGCCCTTGTATCTGCCACCTCGATTAATTACTAAAATATTATTAATATTACATTGGCGTGATGCCTACTTGCTAGGTGTCAGCTCTCTATTCACACATTGTATAAATAGTATAAAGATTGTATAAATAATATTATATGTATTCCTCTGCAACTCATGATTATCAATCAACATATACGATAGTATACACAGTTGTATATTTCATTATAGAATACAAACCAGATACTTGTTTCCTTTTCTTATTTTTTATTAATGCATTATTTCTAAGAACATTTTTCTATTTGTTGATTTTGGGAAAATGGACATCATTTTATCACATTCATAGAGACATTTCTCAAAGGTAAATTTGCCGAACTTAAGGGAGTAGGCATTTTGTACCCTCAGCTTGATTGTATATTGCAAAAGTATTCTGATTGTAGACTTGGAAAGGAAACTTAACAGCTACTAATCAAGCAAGTAACCACAGAAGCATTGTGGGGAAGATGATAATCTGACCATTCTTGAGGCTCTCAGCCAGCACCTCCACTCTCCCTAGTAGTAGAATATTAAAATTTCTTAACTCTACTAAGCTCATTCCATTTTTGCTATTCCTATTCATGATTCCTTAACTGACATAAATTATGGTGTGCCCTTAAGAGTTCATACTGTTTTGCTTTATATGTTCTGGTGTTCACATTTTTACAAGGTAGCTATTAATAAAAAACAGTATCTACCCTGAGATCTAACAAGCCTAAAGGGGGTTTTAGTCCAAGCTTCTCATTTCACAGATGAGTGAACTACAGTCCCTATTATTAGTTCATGGGCCTATTTGAGGTGGACAAAGTAAAACAGTTTAAAAAGATAAGATGAAGCAGCAAGTCTTCGCTCTTTCCTCTACATAAAATTGTCTTATTAAGAATTCACTTTCTATTACTCGATCATTTAAAAAATGAAATATTACCATTTGTAATGACATGGATGGATATAGAGGGCATTATGCTAAGTGAAATAAGTCAGACAAAGACAAATACCATGTGATTTCACTTATATGCTGGAATCTAAAGAACAAAATAAACTAACAAACAAAAGAGGAAGAGACTCGTAGATACAGAGAACAAACTGGTGACTGCCAGATGGGCAGGCATTGGGCTACTGGGGGAAAAAAGTAAAGGGATTAAGAAGCACAAATTGGCAGTTACAAAATGGTCACAGGGTTGTGAAGTACAGCATAAGGAATATAGTCACTAATATTGTAATAACCACGTATAGTGCCAGGTGGGTAATAAACTAATCAGGGGGGTCGCTTCATACATTATATAAATGTCTAACCACTATACTGTATACCTGGAACTAATATAAAATAATATTGAATGTAAAAAGAAAAAGAATTAAACCACCAAAAAAAAAAAAAAAGCAAAAGTAGTAAAACAGAGATCTTGCATCAATATGTCCCAGTACAACACATTTACTGCTTATTTGACTTCTTTCTAAATTTCATGTCATTACAATGATTCAGCCTGTGTTAGAAACATCAGCATTTTTTTAAAAAGCCTACCACATTCTGCAGAATCTATTTCCTAAGAACAGATGGGAACTACAAAGGTAGGAATTGAAAAACCAGAGAGTAGGGGAATTACAAATACAGGAAATTAAAACATTATCTAAAAAAGGGAACTCATTGCAGAGAGTTGGGCATAGAGATAAGAGAGATGTTACTAAATCCAAGAAAACTTTCAGGATATATATAAAACAATTCAGACATTACACTTAAAGAATAAACAGTGATTACATTTATTCTCATAAATAAAAAAAAGATTTTCATAAAATTTATTTGCAATAGATGTCCTGTACTTAATAAATGCTTCAGAATCTCTTTTCTTCTTCATTTTAAGGATATATATATATATATATATATATATATATATTCATTTTGCTAAGTTTTAGTTAATCCATACTAAGAAGGTTTTACCCTGAGAATGAATGCGTATCTAAATATCCAGTGCCTTTCTGATTTTCATCTAGAGTTGACTTCAGTATGTTAGGTGACTGCACAGACAGTGTTCCACAAGACATGCCCTGGACTGAAAGTTCTTTTTACACAGGGCCCCTCTCTCTCTCCTCTTAATAGACTCCATTTATTCCTGTGTACTTCCCTAAGTTCCACTACAAAAACATTCTTTTCCTCCTTTCTTTTTTAAAGACACAGTTTCTTCTTTTTCTTTTTCACAATTTATATATATTAAAATTAAAACTCTATTAATAAGACATACTTCATAGAAAATTTATAATTTCCTAGACAATAATTTTACTTCTGGGAACATGTGGCTTGTTTCTCATCCATTCCAAATAGTTCCACATTTGTAAATAATATTTTCTTGACATGGGGGTTATACAGAGAAATATCTCCCATTAGGTTTCTTTTTGGGTAAAATAGATTATTCTTCCTTTGCTTTTCTAGATAGCATGGATTGTGTACCTGATTATATTGCAGAAGTCTCTAGTTTGGCCTCTCTGAAGCTTGAGCTTGTATGATTTGCATTTTCATCTGCTAATATTACCTATTTGTTATTTTGGTAGGTTTTTGCTTCTCAGTTATTTGTTTTTATTATAATACAAATACATGCACATAAACATACATATACATACATATATATACACACACATACATATACACACACATACATAAATATGCACACACATATATATTTCAAAATTTCAAAGTCACTTTAAATTATTTGTGGAATGGGCCAAGATATGTGTGTTGTATGTGCTGGAACCATTATACAGATTATCTCTTTTAAATACCAACATATGGCATTTAGTTACTCCAAAAAATATATCTCTAGTGACTAAACCTCTGAACACAAGCTAGCCAATAAAGGACTCTACTTTCTTCAACACAAGGAACTCTGAAGAAATCAGATGATAACTTTGGGCAGACCAAGCCAGAGAGTTGCAATCGGGGTGCTTGGTTTGGGTCCCAGCTCTGGTACTCAGCATCCATTTGACATCAAGTAACTCTTATATTCTCTTCGATCTTAATGGTAGTTTCATCACAGCGTTAGCTGAACATACTCATGACACAGAAAAAGTGCTCAGCAAATTATAATCACTACTGCACATGGCAAAATTTGACAAAGACTAAATCAAAAAGAGCAAAAGGAAAAGTAACCAATATATCAAGTTGAAATGATGATGTTCTGCACCTAACACTTTTTCGCTGCCTCAACACTTCTCTGATTCATTTGTACCACTTGGATCAATCGGTCACTCACCAGAATGCTGAATCTTGTAGACCCATCATTTTCATCAAATCCTTACTCTTTTTTCTCTCTTTTGTAACATCGAGTGATGCAAAATATATAAATGAAGAGAAGTAAAGCAAGCAGTAGAAAATAAACATCTCATTTTGAAGGATGTCTTTAGAAATAAAAGGTAACGTCTTCATGTTTGTAGCAGTGACTGACATCAATTTTTCCATCACAGAGTGATTTGTCATGATCTAAAAAAGTGTTTAAACAAACAAAATCATTATTTAAAGTTGAGAAACTGGTGAAATCAATAAGCTATAGGGATTGTGCCAAGGGCAATTTCCTGGTTTTAAAAACTGTCCTATGGTAATGTAAGCTATTACCATCAGGAGAACCTGGGTGAAGGGAACAGAGACCACCCTGGACATTGTTTTTGCAACTTCTTGTCATTCTGTAACTACCGGAAAATTTAAAGTTAAAAAAAAAAAAACAGCAGTGTATTCCTTTGCCTAAATCCAGTCTCAGCATCTGTATACCTGCTTCATTATATAAACATGTGAAAACCTGAGTATATGTCACCTTTCATCAAAATCTTGGTGCTTCTAGAATTAGTTTACATTATTTATTAGAACTTTTCTTACTTGTATAATAGCAGCATTAATTGCAGTTTGTAAAGTCACAAATCCTGTATTCCAGTATTTGGCCAGTGAACACGAAAAGTCATTGTCTGTATTCCAGCAATGAGCTGTAAGCACAAAGAAAAGTGGAACCAACGTTATGGGATGAAGGCAGTTGGAGAATAAGAAACAAGAATCCAAGAGAAAACAATCTAGAGGAGGCTCCCATAGTCAGAACCTTTAACCACTTGCAAATAAAAGTTCTTAATAAGGCAACTTCACTCACAGAGACCACAGGATGTACAGAGAGGCTTGGAAGAGAAAAAGATGAAAGTTCGAACTGTATTGGACTCCTCGCTGTGCCTCAAAATGCCAAATGTACTCCAACGCTAGAATATTTTCTGTGCTCAGATGCTCTCCCTCTCGATGCACTCCTGGCTCACTCTTTCTCTCATCTTGCACTCTTCTCAAAAATATAAACTCATCACAGAGGTCTTTCCTGGGCACCATAAATAAAAATGTCTAAAATAACTCTTTCAGTCTCTATCTTCTATCTGTTTTGTTTTTCTTTGTTGCTTTCTCATTACCTGGCAGGATGCATTGTTGTCCCCCATTTTCTGTCCTTGGCTATAATAATTTGTGCAAGCAGCCTCTGCATTTTGTTCACTTCAATCTTAGGGGCCAAGAACAGGGCAGCCCATGTACTAGACCCTCAGTGAATCCATGCAATCAATCCTGCTCACTAAGGGGCCCTCAAATCTGTTCACCTTTGTGCTCAGCTGCCTCCACACTAGTCGAAGCCATCATCAGCTCACTAGGACATTTCATTGCATTCTCCCTGGCTCCTCTGTAATCCATTCTCAGGGCTATATCTAGAGAGCTACCTCAGGCTTGGAAATCTAGTCAGGCCTCTGCCCTGAGGCAATGCGATGGCTCCCCATTGCCCTGGGTTTAAAGGACGTCATGGGATCCAGCCCTTGAGTAAGTCCAGCCTCATTATCCCATCGTATTCCTTTGCTTATTCTCTATGCAGCTACCCTGATCTTCCATGCATAACAAGAGATGGCTTTTTTCACCTCAGTGCCTTCACACTTGTCCTTCTTCTATCAGAAACACAATGCCTCTAGAACCTCACATGTGCTATTTCTTCTGTTAGTTTAAGCATCACTTCCCCAGATAGGACTTCTCTAATCCCAAGCATATTAGGACCCCATGTCTAAGTCCCTTCAAAGACCTGCCCTTACCATTAACTGCTCAGTGTATGTCTTTCCTGCTAGCCTGGAATCACACCTGAGGCTGGGACCTATTGGTCTCGATCGCCTTCAGCATCCTTCACAGCATACACCTGTGAGCTCACTGTATCTATGTTGAATGACTCTGTGATCTTTTGTGTATCGTCCTCTAGTGAGATAATACACGACTTTTGAAAAAATTTAGCAATAAAATGTGCCTTTGAATTTTCTCATGTAACATTGAAACCATCTGTCTCCGTTGAACATCCCAACCTGTTCCTTATATTAAAAACATAAAAAATGCCATACTGATATTTTATATGGGAAGTCACCTGAGAAATGTTCTTCCTTCAAAAATGGAATGATATGTCCTTGAAAAAATTTTAACTTATAAGAAAAAGCGTCATTAAAGATGATTCCCACTGCAGTTAGGACATGGTCTAAAATTATTTCATCCATAGATTGTTGATTTGGTGCCCCAATAACTTCTTTTCCTGTGAATTACAAAAAAAAAAAAAGACATAGAAGAGTGTTAAGAAGTTTCACTGCAACAGAATGTGATATCCAACTGTATCATCAAGTATTTTTTGTTAGAATTAAATAAAACCTTTTTCCACTTAAATAAAACAATTCAAAATGCAAGGGAAAAGTTTTCATTTTAATGTTTTAGATTCCAGAATCAGGAGACATGTATGAAAATTAAGTGTTCTCTTTAATTTAAAATTTTTTTCTAATTCACACTTTTGTTTGTTTGTTTATTTATTTATATTTAATTAAGTTTATTGGGGTAACATTGGTTAATACAATTATATAATTTTCAAAACTATCATTTGACATCTGTATATTCTATTGTGAGTTTACCAAAGTCCAGTTTCCTTCAGCTACCATATATATGACCCCCTTTACCCACTTCACCCTCTCCCTAACCCTATATTTGAACTTTTTTACCACGTCTACCTCCCCCTTCCTCTGCCACCCCAACTAGTAACCATTAGTCTATAGTACTCTGGTAACCACTAGCCTATTGTCCATGTCCATGAGTCTCTGTTTGTTTGTTCTGCTCATTTGTTGCTTTTAGGTTAATATTCCACATATAAGTGATGTCATGTGATTTTCAACTTTTTCTGTCTGGCTTATTTCACTTAGTATGATTATTTCAAGGTCCATCCATGTTGTAGCAAATGGCAGTATTTTATCTCTTCTTGTGTCTGAGTATATTCCATTGTATATATGTACCACAGCTTCTTTAGCCAATCATCTATCGTAGGACACTTTGGTGGCTTCCATGTCCTGGTCACTGTGAATAATGCTGCTATGAACATTGGTGTACAAGTATCTTTTTATATATGGGTTTTCAAGTCTTTAGGGTAAATATCTAGATGAGGGATTGCTGGATCGTATGATAGATCAATTCTTAGTTTTTTGAGAAATCTCCACACTGTTTTCCATAATGGCTGTACCAATTCGTAGTCCTACCAGCAATGTATGAGGGTTCCTTTTTCTCTGCATCCTCTCCAGCAGTTGTTATTTGTTTACTTGTCCTGTTGATTATGGTTATTCTAACAAGTGTGAGATGGTATCTCATTGTGGTTTTGATTTGAATTTCCCTAACAGCTAGTGACATTGAGCATCTTTTCATATATTTGTTGGTCATTTGTATATTTTCTAGGGAGAAGTGTCTGTTCAGGTCCTCTGCCCATTTTTTGATTGGATCACTTGTTTTCTTTTATGTTAATAATGACAAGTCTTAGGGCAATTCTTCTACATAAAAAAATTATGCTAGGATAAGGATGTATAAGATAAGTGGTATGCATAAGAAATCAGAGTTACTGAAGCAAAGGCAACTCATGTGATCTGTGCTTTATGCAGGAACCAAG
This sequence comes from Rousettus aegyptiacus, assembly GCF_014176215.1. Taxonomy (NCBI): domain Eukaryota; kingdom Metazoa; phylum Chordata; class Mammalia; order Chiroptera; family Pteropodidae; genus Rousettus; species Rousettus aegyptiacus. Next base: position 106,970,660 of record NW_023416309.1, read on the forward strand.
AACACAAAGTGACTCTCTATCTAACAGACAGCAGTTTCACCTGTTAGAAATTAAAGATGAAAAAGCTGATAGGCAGATTGCACCCAACTCACTCATGAGTGAAATACACATTCTGGTTATCTCAGTTATATAGTGACCTCATTTAGACTGAACGGAGGCCTTTAAAGATGTTTATAAATGACGTCAAACACAGATTATCTTCAGTTTGTCCATCCTTACTCTTCATAGGTTTGAAATATTGTTTAACAACAATGACCAAATATCTTCTTTTTGGATTTTTTTCATGAATTATAACTCTTAATCATTGTATTTCCATATTAAAAACACCTATTTTTCCTAGACACTATTATGCAAATCTGGAATTAAAAATCTATTGTTTTAGTTAAATTCCAGTGGAAATGTAGGCCTCCCTAAATTGGATCCCCTCAAGCTGAAAGGGTTTTAAAGGGTAATGGTTGTTAGAGAAAGAAAAAACTAACCAAATTTATATGCTACTTTGATACCTAGATAATTAGCATAATGAATCATTGTAACTTCAAATTAAACATGTCTTACAAAAATATAAAACAAGATAAATATCTTTTTTTGTCAGTAGTACACTTACCTTTCAAAAAAGGAGCAAATGCCGTTTTATTCATTATCTGCTCAGTTATATTAGAGATCGGTGTATATACAACAACCATAGAGCTATTAAATTTATCTACTCTTCCCAAATCCTGAGGTGGCATTTCAGGAAACTGGCTATTTTCTCTAAAATGGGAAAATAAGCCCATGTACAGGCCTAGAAGTACTGGAAACCCCCACTCCTACAACATAGAGGAGACAAAAAAAGAACAAATTTAGACTGTATTTCTTTAAAGATCTCAGTCAACACCAAAGAACTAAAGACAAACTCAAATTTTGCTGTATGGTTGGCTTCTTTCTGCTCTCCATTCTTCCAAATAAAGGGGACCCAATGAAAGATCCATACCAGGACAGCTCCCACCTATATCCCTTTCCAATATTAGTTCATTAAAGAGTGAACTGCTGCAGGGGCCATCATATAAACTAACAGGATGACTAACAGGATGACGACTTCTGTATGCATGGCATCTGGCTGACTAAAGTCTGCGAGACACAGATTATCCCAGGTAGAGTGCATGGTGGCAAATAGCAATAGTCTTGTCGGTCGTCATCTCCTCGTATCGGAAGTGAAAGAAAATGAAAAGGAGCTGAGTGGTACAGACTGTCTAGTGTTTCGCCGATATCAGTAATCTCTTCCTGCTTGGCACGATGCTAGACGGTATTTCCAGTGGGACCAAGGAATCGAGTTCTGGCCAATGGAATGTGAGAAAAGATATATGCCATTTCCAGGCCTGGCTCATGGAACCTTCCACAACCTTCTATATTCTGTCTAGGTCCCTCTGCTTCTTGATTTTCTTACTGGGGGGTAGAAGATTCAGTTAAGGTCTCCACGGCCTAGCAAGATGGCAGAATCCCTAGGTGAAGAAATCTGGGTCCCTGAATGACTGTGTGGAGAAGATTCCTTCACCTACTCAACCCACTTCACTTTCGCTGCTTAAATAAGTCTAATCTTATTTAGACTGTGAAAATATTAAAAAATAAACTTCTGCTTTGTTAAGCCACTGAGATTTGGGGCTGTTACCTGTAGACAGCCCATCTACCTAATTCAAACTGACAATCAGTAGTCTTACTTGGTCATAATTCTTGGAAATCATCTCTTGTAGATGATTTGTGGACTTGAAAATAAGTTCTTAAAATTAAAATCCCTTGATTTCTGCTAGGCACTGTTTTTATTGTTTCTTGACTCTATGTGTATTACATGTAAATTATAGCAACTTAACAGTTATTGTAATTTACCATGTAATTAAGTTTTCACTTAATCTCATTTTTTAAAAAATTAGTAAATACTTTTAGTCTTTCCAATTCTATGTTATTTTCCAGGACTGCTGTAAGTCTCTCAAGTCCACAAGTACAACTAGAGACAATCTCAAAGTCAATAAATCCCATTTGTTACTTAAAATATAAGAAAAGAGAATCATTAGGCAATGAAAGACCAGAATAATGCTAATTGCAGAAAGAGCAAACTTGCAAACATACCAGTGAGCTCTGTCTTTTCATCCTCCATTTCTTAAGAAGATTTTTGCACAAAAGTGCTTGAGTTTGTTGACAAACATTTTTCTGTTTCCTGTGCATTTAGCCTGTTTATTAAATGAACAAGAAGAAATTAAACATGGTGGAGCATAAACCAGAAAAAAAAGGTATAATAAAAACCTCAATCATATTTTGGGGGAAAATATTTCCTACCTTTAAGAACTGCAGGAAAAAAGATGGATTTAAAATGTTATTTCAATAACTTATGATTATAAAATCTTACCTCGAATATACTCACTGTAAGCTATTTTGTGGGGAATGGTGAGGAGGTGAAGTGACTATTAGCACAATTTTATAATAATATAGAGTGTGACAATGGAAAAAGTATTATTCGATTTCAGAACCTATAAGATACTTCACATTTTTAACCTTTTACAACAGATTAAAACTATATAAGCAGAGTAAATAAATTTTATCTCATCTGCTTAATAATTTTTTTAATTAAATAGAAGTCCCAGAATATACATTAACTTAATATCAAAACTTAACCTCATTACTTAACTTCATCTGAATAACTATATCCATTACATGTAATCCCAAATGAGATATTTTCTTGTGGTATTTACCTTCCAAAGTGACTTGAACAACTTTTATGAGAAGAGTTAGGCCCTGGGATAAGAATCCAGACTCAAACTTTGAAATTCGATTTTGATATACAGCAAGAATAAAACAATTTATCTCAATTTTCTGAATTCAGAAGTCCCTAAATAACCAAGAAAACAATTCTGCAAGTAAGTAGAAAGAAAGAAAGAAAGAAAGAAAGAAAGAAAGAAAGAAAGAAAGAAAGAAAGAAAGAAAGAAAGAAAGAAAATTAGTCACATGGAAAAGTAATTTTGCCCAAATGTTTGCAAATAAACAAACAGAGACAATTTTTTTTTTAGTTTAAAAAAATCTCAAATATAAATTCTGTCAGATTTGCTTATCGAATTATTCAGACAATTCTCCCTCAACTAGTATAGAAGCAAAATTTACCATTTTCCTATATTTTACTATAGTATCTACACAATAAATTTGGGAAAATAATAGAAAAGCTTTTGTCATTAGATCTTCAGTATAAAACACATAAGTATTTAGAAACATTTGAAAAACAGATTGATTTTTAGCAGTGTCCACCCACATATTTGGCATAGCACAACAAAACAGAGCTGTACTTACTTGTCAGGAAGAACAGAAAAAGTATCCTGGAAACAGTTTCAAAGCACAGTTCTCTTTTTGTCTAAGGCAATGATTAAAATTTCTTTATTACCACTTATTCATTTATTCTTTAAATGGACATCTACTTCCGACAGTTCTTAACCAGGCGGGTTTCTGAAAAGGGTGTGGTCAGACCAAGCTGCACATGATGAACTTGTTTTGTTTTCTGTCTTTTCCTTCCTAAGCCAATTATTCTGCAGGGAAATGCCTGTTCTGTGGTTGGTTGGGACTAAAACAAATCCTGTATCAGTGCACTTGGCCTTTCAACTCCAGGGATAAAGGGGACAATGGTAAAAAAAGGAAAATGGAGCTAGCCCTTGAGACATGATAAGACCTACATGGGAAAAAGAACAATAAATGAGTAAAAACAGTAATTAAGCAAAGTAGTTTCATTTCTATGAAGTCTTTAGCTATTTTTTTTTCACTACTAATGCCTAAACACAACTGTCAATGATATGCTTGACTAATTTAGACAAAATGGGCAGAATGTGCTGGAGCTGAACATTTTTTGCCTAATAAGGTTAAGCAACCCATTGTCTGCCTTGAAGAAACACCTAAGTTGGACAAACGAAGGATAATACACAAATTCTTTTCTCCTTTCCTGTTCAGAGTGGATAGAGGAGTTCACAAGGCAACTGAACAAAATAAAAGTAAGTAGATTACTAAGGTCTAACAAAACATATAAAAAGATCCAGGTCAATTTTTATCCATGACAACTAGGAAAAAAATCCCCGAAATTTATTCAGTTGCTATTGCATAGTTTATCTCTCTCTCTGTAAAGGGTTGCAAACTTCTCATGACCTGCCAAAGTAAATGTCAAAACAGGAAACCAAAGTCCACAAATTGGGAAATCTCAAATATTTGACATGGCTCCCGATCCACAGATGTTAATAATCATAAAGCTGAGAGATGTTCTGGAGAAGGGGAGGTAATTTTTTTGTAATTTAACATAATATTATGTATATACACTTCTCTTTATTAGTAATATAGATTGCTAATTGGTAAATAGTTCTATATTTAAAAATAGCCAACAGTGAAATATTACATGTCTTTTATATTTAAAATATGGCAAAAACAAAGGTAGCAAGAAGTTCTAAAAGTTTCGTGATGGGGGAAAGATAGAAGGTCATAAACACTGTTAACATTTTGTAACAGTAATAGTCATGGTCCAAAAAAAATTCTAAGTTTCTTTTATATCACTTGAAATATATTTCAGGTAATTTCATTGTTGTTTTATTATTTTAGACCCAATATACTCTCTTTTAGGAATCATTTTCCCACTCTGCCTTTCTTATTTACAATTGCATTAAAATTCACGACTATGATATCAATAATTATTTAGATTAAATATCTTACTAGGTTCACTTTTTATCTTTTTTGTATATTCTTTATGTTCATCTTTCTTGGCTTCTTCACTCTCATTTATTTTTATTTGGTGGACCATTTTCCTTATTTAGATGTGAAGAACTACCCTTAACCATGACCTAATTTGATAAGAAAGTACCGAACCTCCAGGCAGAAGCGCATTGAAATGGTGGGTAAACTATCTCTAAAATAGAAGTTCAGATATATAGCCAAACTTTAATGAGGAGGCAGATGAAGATAATAAGAATCAACGGAAGAAACAAAGAGAAAGGAAGGCACATCTGCAGGTGTTAAAACAGAAAATTAAAGCCAGAACTGTGAGTAGTATGTCAGGAATCCAGCAGTCCCAAAGGTGTTTTCATACGCCTGTGACCTGGACCTGGTGCTTGACAGGTTATAAGGCTGGGCTTCCTATCTCTGCAATAAATCCAGAAGCTTCGCAGGACTGTTCAGTGGTAGAGACTAGAAAAACTTCATCTACTACCCCACAGAAAAATAAGGATATATACTACCTTTGCCCAATCTCTGGTGTAAAAAATATATATCCTCCATAGAAAATGAAAACCTCAAGTATATACAGCACGTGTCAGACACAGGACACAGGAAGGAGCAGGATCTGCATTTATTCTCCCTGCAGAGCAACGTGATTAAGTACAATAGCACAGCAATTAAATGTACGTGCTCTGGAGCCAAACTGAGGTTCGAATTCAGGCTCTGCCACGGCTGAGTGACCTTGCAAAGCTATTTAACTTTGCCCCCAGTTTTTCCATCCATGAAGATGGAGAAAATAACAGTTCACACACACACACACACACACACACACACACACACACACACACGAATGGTTATCTGGAGGATTAAATTCATTGATATAAATAAAGTTCATAGAACAATGTCTGGAAATTTGTAAAAACTCAAAAATATTATTTGTTGTTGCTGATACTCCTACTTCTCCTCCTCCTCTTCCTATTACTATTATTATTCTTGAGCCCCACAGACAAGACACAAATAAATCTATAGAAATATGTCAGGGATACAGGGCATAAAGCAATAGAGTTAAATATACATGGACATATCCCTCCTAACAGCTAAGCTCATAATCAAAAGTCTACCATGGAAAGGAATCAGTAGATCAAAATAGCCATTTCAAGAACTAAATGATAATAAAAATTATGAGACTATAAAACACATAAATAAAATATTTAAAAAAGTAATATGCTAGTAAAAACAGGAGACTAATAGAAAAACAACTCATTAAAATTTATAGGCATTTACAGGGATTAATAAAAATTAAGTTTTAAAAACTTAATGGATAAGTTTTATAGCAGATTAGACACAGCCAAGAAGAAAATTAATAAACTGAAATGCATCTGCAGAAATCATATAAAATTTAGTACAGAGAGAGAACAAGATGGAAAAATATTTGAGAAGTTAAAAGACATTAAAGATAAAATGAGGGTGTTTGGCAAATAGGCATTTTTTCCATGAGAAAAATAAAGGGAATAAATAAGAAGAATGTTCCAAAATAAAATGTATAAGAATTTTCCAGAACTGAAGACATGAGCCCTCAGATTAGAAAAGCAAACAAAAATCCATTAGTTAACTATTTTACAGTAAGCTTTCAAAATATGAGAGAGGAAGAGGGGAGAGAGGAGAAAAGAGACAAAAATATTTTTAAAAACAATAAAATAGAAAAGACCTATTATCAACTAAGGATCAACAGTTAGCCAAAAAATGTCATAAAATAGAATAATGTCCTCAAAGAGGTGAGAGAAAATGAACTGTTAACCTCAAATTCTATATCCAGCTAAACGTACCTGAAATAATCTTCAGAGAGAATTTACTTCTTATAAAGCCAGGCTTAAAGAATGCTAAAGAATGCACTTCGTAGTAAAAAAATAATTATTTAAAAGTAAATTGAACTCAGACAGAAAAATTTGCACGTCAGAGGATTTGGTGAATAGGTTGCCAAAACTAAATATTCATTGACTGCAAGCAATAATTTTGTAGGAGAGGAAATAAAACTTCCCATCAACTAAGCATTTTTGAGTCTGTGCTGATAGAATCTTAGGGGTTTCTATGGTTTTAGAGGGCTTAAATTGCTAGTTAAAAACAGAGACAGAGTTGGTAAGAGAGTACATGTGAATCATGTCATTGTTTTCCTCAGTTTGTTGTAGGGGCCCAACATTACCTGAATTACTTTCTTTTTCATCAACCAGCCTCTAGAAATTCTCCCTTTTCACTTGAAAAAGCAGCCCTTCTCAACCACAGACTTAAAGATAATGCAGGCTGGTGGGGGAGGCATTTGATAGAATATGCTCTTGAGAAAGGGAGAGGATGAGAATAATTGATGGGATCAGGTGCACAGGTGTGGACATCGATCTCATAAAGGAATGCGGTGCATTCTTGCTAATAGGAAGAGGGTACAGGTATAGGGAAACTTGGTTGGTTGCTGAGGTTGTGAAAGCTTCAGAAGACATTCTCATCTAATCGCTTCCATGTTCACAGTTAAATGGGAAGCAAGGTCTTCTGATGGGAGTGACGGTAAAGAGATATTAGACTCTGAGAAGCAAGAAGATGTGATTAAGTCATTTAGTTAGTTACCCAATTCAGTGAAAGAATGAATAGGTTAGGGGAAGTGTAGTGAAGTTGGAAGACAGAACTTAGGCTCCCCTTGAAGGCAATAATCATTCATTTAAAGTGAGACTCGTCATTTTGCTCACGTGTATCTTCTATCGATGTTTATCTCCTTAGGAGTTTAGATTAGGGGTTTGCCAGGCAATTATGATGAAGGGTGAGAGGGTAAAGCATTAATGGTGTCTATAACGGAGTCACTGCTGGCTGAGGACTGCTAAGTGGAGATGGTAGAAGCCTCTTCCTTCTTGCCAACTTCATTTGGTCCACTGGCTCCCAAATTATGCTTTCAAGCACATGACAGAGAGCTAGCGCACTGTGTCCAGGAAGGCAGGGAACTTTGAGCTTGGCGTCTTAGATTAAATCAAGGCTTTATTGAAGTAAAACAAAATATGTGGCCATGATATGTTTCAAATACGTATAATCTTCAAGCAATTCACAGAGTTCCTTGGGTGAATGGAGTTTGTTCTTGATACTCAATTTCTGAGTCCAATTTATTTAGCAGTTCATTTACTGCAATGATCTCATCACTTATTTCATTTAACCTAGTTCTCAAGGTAGGTTCTTGGCCACAGGTGCCCTGTTTTTGTCTTTTTTGTTTTTGACATTACCAATCTTTGCATTAATATGAGAGCGTAATTGTTCCTGATGTGGGCAAATCTCTCGTGTCAGTCCAGGAGCAAAAGCCAATGTTATCTTTTTAAAAATTGCTTTTCTTTTTCTTTTCTTCCTATTTTTTGGGGGTGAGGGGTAAGCTAACCCTCCTCCTTGCCTTTCTCTCCCTTTCTCTCTGTAAAATGAGTAAATACAAGGTTCTTCAGAATAAAGGCCTTCTTCATCTAAATTGCTACCACAGCCAAGGGATGGCTTTAGCTAAGAATTCAAAGTCCTTCCTCATACTTTTTTTCCAGCTGCACCATCCTCAAGCTGGCTGCGAGGGGGAACAGAGAGAACAGTATGGCAGCGCCTGGTAGAACGAGCATTCGGCTGAGCATTTCCTCCATCGGCCTAACCCGCTGCACCTGCTCAGTGACAGAACAGGCCTTGCCTTAGCTTGAGCGTGCTTTCAGGCCTGTCCGACGAGAGGGCAAACATCATCGGTGCTTTCAGATTCCACTGCCCCTTCCACCAATCACACCGCTCACAGATTGGAGCGATAGCTGGCTCCCGGCGTCTTCCTTCAGTAAATAATTGTTTGGGATGCAAAAAAATTAGTGGGGGTTACAGTAAGAGTCTGAGACTTCTCTTAGTTCTACCTCTGACATCTTTTTGTTTGTCTGTTTCAGTAAATACTACGGGCATTACAGAAATGGCACTTCACTGGTCATCACTGCTAGCAGTTTTGAATTCCTTTTTTTTCTCTTGGGAAATTTCTGCTCCAGAGGAGCCACCTGTCATAAAGTCAGGGAATGGGAAGGAATGTACAGACGAAATTCCTCAGTGACATTTCTGCTGGAAGCTTAGACACACACAGAGCCTTTGACCCAGGCATTCTCGGGATGTATTCCAAGTGAATAATTGCCAGAGGCCTACATGTGACATTCTTAGCTGCAGCGCCGCTTACAACAGGGAAATTCAGACACGACCTGTGTATCTTTCAATTGATTTTCAAATGAAATTTTTTAGTACATTCAAACATTGATATAATGCGTAGACACTACGAAAATAATATAAATTAATAATAGAAGAAAGGTGTAATATCATATTATGTTGCTAAATAAGACAATTATAAAACAGTAAATATAACATTATCCTATGTGTATATATGATAGAAAACTGTGTTATTTATGCAAGAAAAATCTTCTACATTTTATACCTGTATAAACTGTATAATTTTTTTTTTTTACGGAGGATATGTATTATGTCAGAACTGTTGAAAATTATATTTTCAAAAATTAAACAGCCCGAACTTGCCATTTTAACCATTTTAAGTGTACAATTCAGCGACATTCATGACATTCACAACATTATACAACCGTCATCACTATCGAGTTCCAAACCCTTCCCCTCCCCCTAAACAGGAAATGTGTAAGCAGTAAGCATTAACTTCCCCATTTACTCCTTCCCCTTGACCCTGGTGATCTCTAGCCCACTCTCTGTCTCCATGAATTTGCCTAGTCTAGATATTTCAAATGAGATCATATTAATACAATATGTTTGCCTAGTTTATTTCAAGCAAATTTTATATTTTACCATAACTGAAAAAAATCGAATGGATTGAGACATTGAGAATTTCTGGGCAATAAATGCCCATTCATTTTATTTGCAGCCACCAGTATTTTCTATGTAACCCAGAGCAATCCTGCTAGATCTCAGGCACATGCTTCTGTATCATCCACCCCATCGGGATTTGGGGCTGTTCTATTTCACACACTGCGTGTTGCAAAGATCTGTAAGTCAGCAACTGCACATGACCTCAGCCTCCACCAGACCTGTCATTTCCCAGCTGCTTGTGACTGCTCTCAAACTGGCTTCCATGGCAGCTGGTTCTCCTGACACTACCAGAACAAGCCACATTTTGCATAGATGTTGCTGCTTCCCTGACCTCCTCATCTCCTGAGTGTCCCATGGTCACTTTTGGGCTAATTTTTGTCCAGCTTTATTGACATGTAATTGACATTAAATGCCGTGCAAGTTTGAGGTATATGACTCTCACTTGATACACTTACATGTTGCAAAATGATTACCACCATGTCCTGAGCTAACCCCACCATCATGTCACATAATTATTTTTGTGGTGAGAACATTTAAGATTTACTCTTTAGAAACATTCAAGAATGTAATACAATATTATTAATTATAATCACCATGCTGTACATTAGATCCCTAGGATTTATTCACCTTATGACTGGAATTTCATGCCCTCTGACCGACATCTCTCCATTTCCCCTGCTCGCCTGGCCTTGTAAAACCACCATCCTACTCTTGGTCTTCATGAATTTGGCTTTTTCATGTTCCATATATAAGTGATATCATACAGCATGTCTTTTGCTAACTTATTTCATTTAGCATAATGCCCTCGAGGCCCATCATTGTGTCACAAATGGCAAGATTTCCTTCTTTCTCATGGCTGTATATGTATATAGTCTATATCTTTACCCATTCATCTGCCAAAGGACACAGGTTGTTTTCACATCTTAGCTACTATACATAAAACTAAAACGAATATTGGAGTACAGATACCTTTTCAATATCCTGCTTTCACTTCTTTGAGATATATACCCAGTAGCGGGGTTGCTGGATCATATGGTAATTCTATATGTGTTTTTTTTTTGAGGACCCTCCATACTGTTTTCAATATGTACCAATTTGCATTCCTACAATGCTGCACAAGAGTTCCCCTTTCTCCATACCCTCACTGACACTTATCACCTCTTATCTGTTTGCTGACATAGGCTGACTTTTTAGTGATTCCTGAATGATGTTAAATTAGTGTAAATTCTAGTCCTCACCACATGAGTATAGCTCAGACTCCTTCCAAGTCCAGTGTCCGAGACAGCTTCTTCAGGTAGCGGACACTGCATATCATGTCCATGGTCCTAGCCTGGGCTGCCTGAGTTAGAAGCTGGCTTTATGCAGCATTCATGGTTTGAAGTCCTCATTTCTCACTGACTTTAGATCCCTTCTCTGATCCACATGTAGGCACATGAATCTCAGTCTCAGTCTTTGGGATTTAGATCCAAGATCGGTATCATGCTGGGTCACAACACAATGCAAGTTGAAACTACTCTGGTGGTATTGAAGTGATTTTGTTATATTTTATCCAGAACTTCATGCATTTGCAGTAAGAGGAGGATCTGTGTTAAAAGACATGAGCTCCATGGGTTATACATGGCTTTTATTGACTTTGACGAGCATGGTGTTTACCAGCTTCACGGCTGCTTCATAGGAAACTGCCCTCCTGAGGGATGAAGGCCCAGGTTGTTGTTAATGTAAGGCTGACCATAATTTTTATCATGGAAACAAGACCATATGCATACTCAGCCTATAAAAAGCTCAGTTGAAAGAGAGAGAGAGCCAATTGCAAGCTTTGGCTTTCGGAAAAACTAAACTGGGAAATACAAAGGATGCAAAAATATGCAGAGAGAGAGGCAATGAGGCAGAGGGACAATGCAGGTCCTGGTGTATGTTAAAGCCAGAAGTAAATGAAAGCTTTACGTAGCAGAAGGAGTAGGCTGAGAAAAGATGCACGAAACAGTGGGTGCTGTAGGCAGTTAACTCGGGGAAGAAGTAAGATGATAATGATGAGCACAGCAGAGCAAGAAGCTGAGGCTGTTGCTGGTGGAGCACTCCACTGAACTTCCACAATCCCTGGTTAGGAAGATTCCTGTGGCTCTCTTGAATCCACATGGACCTGCAAGCTGTCTCTTTCAGTCCTGTCTTTATTCTTGGATATGCCCAGGATTACAACAAGCCCCTCATTACCTGGGTTAGCTCTGGTGAGCCTATTTCTAGCAAACAGAGAAACTCAAAGAACACAGAAATTACTACCAGGAATAGTGATTTAGAAATAAGAAATCACCAAGATTGTGGAGATTTTGCAATCAGTTAAGACATCATGGCTGGAAAGCATTGGGAATATTCTGCCTTCTCCAAGCCCGTGTTTCTTTGGTAGTCATACCATGTGGCTAAAGATGAGGCTAGGGCGACAACTGCAAAGCAACAATTTTAAGGGTGTAAAGAATGAAAGAGAGCAGAGTTTTACAATTTTAATTTATAGAAGTAGGAAATCTACAAAGTTAAAGTCCAAAATGTCTTAGTCAAGGCAGCTAAAAAATCTGTCAGAGGAAGTTCTCTTATCGGATGGCCGACAGTGTCCACTGCCAAATAGTTACATCAGAAGAAACCAAAGAACTTGCTGCATCTTTTTTGATCAAGACAAATCCCTGTTTGACAGGAATGAAAACATCTGTGGGAAGTGGAAGGCATTAGTTTTTCCTGAACTCCTCTTTTTGACCAATTGAGATAATCTATCACAAATATAAAGCAAACCCTAAAACTATCACTTTCTTCACTGGCTGAACTATGAGGACCTGGAAGAAATGACTTATAAAAAAACAAACAAACAAAGTCCTTGAGATCACAATAGGGATGTGAAATAATCTCAAATGATAGATGTTCAGTAATCAAAGCTTAGAGGATATGCTCTAATCACGTGTCACAATATGGGCACCATTGACATTGTGAGCAGGATAATTCTTTGTTGCAGAGGGCCGTGCTGTGGACTGTAGAATGTTTAACAGTATCCCTAGCTTCTACCCACTAGATGCCAGTAACAACTTCAAATTGAGATGACCAAAAACATCTCCAGATAATGTCAAATGTCCCTAGGAAGTGGGACTGATTGTCCCCAGGTGAGAACCACTAAACTAATGCAACCAGACAGGTGTGGTTTATCCATGGATAGAAATGTCTCATATACAAAATCATAAATATATTTCTTTATTGGTTATATTTATGCAATCAATACATAATGGAGTTTCCTTTTAAAGAAAATCAGAACATTGCAGATAAAACTGAAGTTCCCTTTGATTGTCTATCTTCCTTCCTAGGGTTACTTCTCTTTTCAACTCTATTATACATATTTACACATACATACATATACATATATACACATACGTACATATACATACATACACGACAGAGGCAATATATTTACTGGACCAGACAGAAATTAATACATGATGTTATCTCATCCTAGCCTGCTCTTGAAATCAAGGAGTGGAAATTTCCTTTCACTTTCCTTGAAGAAGAGTTATTTTTCATTACTGCCATTGTTGTATATCGAGTGGGAACGATGGTCCAATTTGTGTCTCGTTGCAGAATGTTACATTTGCTGAGAAGGCCAGTATTTCATAACACAGTAGCTGGAAACTGTTGTCTCCATCCACGTGGAGGAAAGAGTAAGTGGATCTTCAGTGTATATGTAATAACTGGATCATGTTAGGCAAAAATAGTATTGGTATGACATATATAGGAAAGAGGACATGACACAGAAACGTGAGTGTCATGGGGTGGGATATACGAGATACATCGACCATGATGTCCGCCATCACAAAAGCCCCTTCTGAGAGTAAATATTCTCCCCATGCCCCTTAGAGAAGCAAAATTCACAGGCTAGGCTGTTCGTTTGGTAGGAAAGATTGTATCTTTCATTCTCTAATGTACGATTAATCGCACCTTAACCCAACTACATCATTTCATTGCCTGGGATGGTGGCCATTTAGGTGTCTTCGAATGGAAAGCTCTGAGCAAAGTGATATGTACTGAGGTGGCTTATGTTAAGGAATGTAAACTAGAACAGGTTGAACGAAGGTGGCAGTTAGCGGCAGTGGCTGAAGTGGAAAGAATGCACAGAGATAGGCCACAATGCCAGTGGAAACATGAAGAAGGCGACTTTCACAGGAGGAAAATCTATGAGTAAGCATACGGCTGAAGGAAGAGCAAGTGCCTGCCAGAGAAGAGAGAGGAGAAGTTTGTCATGGTAGGAAAAGCAGCAGAGCACAGAAGTGCATCAAGACTACAAGAGACCCAAATAGGGCCACCAGGGTAGCAATACAAGGGATTCTGTTGCTATTTCCTAGAATTACACGGCTGCAGATCATGCTTCAAGAGGAGATAATGGCTGCGTAAACCCTAAAGCTATCTTTCTTCTTAGATTTCTTGTGTCTTTTCTAACTATGTGTCCTTCCTCTAAAGACTCCATACTTGAGCTAGCCTGACTTTACTGTCTATTCCTTGTAGTCAAAAAACAAAACAAACAAACAAAAAAACACCTAACAGATGCCATGTAGTTAGTAGATGGGCAATTTGCGGTTATCTATTGGCTGATAAAACATAATTAATGTGCATCAGAGACCAGGGACATAATTATCCAGGCAACAGGAGTTGATTCAACTGCAACTGTCAAGGGTCGTGGGCCCTCCGCTAGGTGTGAAGACAGGAAACAAGACTTGTTCAAGGACACCAGGTTCTAAAGCCCCTAATGTCCAGTTTCAATCATAGCAGTTCTTTCTGTTTTACCTACTTTTCTGAGGTAGACCAGCCCCCAGACTTTTGCCTCTGTCCTTACCTAAGGATATAGGAAAGACAACAATCTCACTATCTGTTTTTTGAGCCAGGATGGAGTGCTGAACATATAAATGTTGCTAAGGTGATCGGAAATCAAAGAATCCAAATCCTGAATAATGAAGCGCTAATTATAATTTTTTTTTTAGCCTTAAGTTTGGGTTCTCTGTAGATTTTCTCCCTCTCCCTAATATCCTCCCACCCCACTTCTGCCTGCACCTGCATTAATTAATCTGCATTAACGTGGAATTGTAAATGTAAGCTATTTTATTTTCATTTCTGTTCATTGATGGTCTTATATAAATTTGTCCAGCATTTCAAGGGCTACTAAGGATAACATCAAGTTAAGTTCTTTAAGTCTTCAGGGCATGCTCTATTCATGAGAAAACAGATAATGTATCTGAAATGATATTTGGCTTCACTTCATATGAAATATATGTCAAGTTTTTACTCACATTTTTAAAGTATTTTTCCAAGTAAAGAGAATTTTCCTCTTGTAAAAACTACCCATGAAAATAGCTGTTTGCAGGAATCGGAGTGAGGAGCCAAGTCCTACCTTTAAGTCAATGTCAAGGTAGAGGTAAAAGAACTGACAAGAACCAAGAGGGAGCCAGAGTCAAGGAGAAGCATGAGATTATAGTTCCCGTGGGGGTTTTCAGAAGCTCAGGGCGGTCACTGCCATTTCTACAGGGCAGAGAACAAAGCTCCATAACTTTCACGGTTGACAGCTGAACTTCTCACCTTAAAACTATAATAAAGAAGACTTGAGAAGTTCAACGCAGCTTTATTTATGAGATAAACTTGCACATGACCAAAATGTCAGATAATAGTAAAGAGTTTAAGTAGAACCCATGATCGTACACCAAGGACATGCGATGTAGCCACTACATAACACAAAAGTGTTAAAATGGCACGGGAAGTGTTCATGATGCGAGGTGAAAAAACACAGAAAGTTACTATGCTCACTGAAGTCAACTTTGAAAAAGCACATTGAATTCAGTCAGGTAGGCCAAAATAACATTTACTGTGGTGTTTTATTACAGATTCTATTATCTTCATCCATAAAATGCTACATGTCCACGAATTTATTTTATAATTAGAATATCTAACGTATGTTATATAATACTGCATAATTTTATTTATTAACTTATTAGATCTTCCTATAGTCAATGTCACATTAAATGGGTACTTTAATAAATAATACATAAAATAGCTGATATAATTAGAGTCTAGGTAAAAAAAACCTACTATCTTTCATTTGTAAAATGTGCTCAACCTTCAGCCTTACTGATAAAAATAAAAAACTAGTCTAACATTATGTAATTTTTAAATTACTATTAAGCACATTAATATTAATTAAAATATATTAGTGATTAATATAATGTTTATGTTAATTTTGTCTACAACTTTACCATTAAAAATTTTTTTAAAAATATTTAAAACTTTAATCATTATTGAATGTTTAAACTACTGAATGTTTTAGTTTGTTAACTGCGGTAATATGGAATATTCTTCTAGAATTATGGAAATTAACGCAGTAAGACCTAAAATCTAAAGTTAGGAGGTTTGGGATTTTAAGGCTCTTCCTGTGGGAGGAGTTTCCATTTAACTGTTGTATCAACGTCATCATCAAAATTTCCCATCTCCTGCTCTTTAGAGAGTTCTAAGAATACCTATGTAGGAAAAAAATAAATAAGGAAACAAAAATGTCAGAGTGTTTGTCTGAAAGATGGATGCACAGAGAAATGCACACAAAGGTTACCTGGACGGTGCTCCCTGGTTTAAAGAAAACTAACCTGTTCCAAGGTAGCCTGAGAGAGGCTGTATTCTTCCAGGCCGAAGGTCTGTTTCACTGCATTTAAAGGGATTGACATTAGTGGCTTACATATTTTTCACCAAAAGTGTTTTCAAGGCATCAACATAAACAGCAACCTCAAATCCATGTCTAAACTTACCTGCCTCTAATTTGAAAAAGGCCCGAGATAGAGGGTGAACATCTTCCACAGGTAATTTATATGCCATCATGGAGGAATACCTGGGAGGAGGGAAGAGTTTTATCAGTATATTTCAGTGTTATTATATCGGGGAGAAATTGACAGTCAAAATAACAAAAGAATTTTTCAAAGTTTTTTAAAATAAAAAGGCAAGTTTGACTTGATAGAACATGAATCCGAGCCAAACAACCCTGCTGAACTCTTTCCTATTAAAAAAAGTTCTTTCTTGGCCACCAGCTCTGCCCTCCCAAAAAATGTTCATCCGCAACCTCCATGTTGCACAATCAATGAACGCTATTTCATCCTTCCTTCTTCTTAGACTTCTCGAAAGCATTAAACAAAATTGTACACATCCCTCTTAGAAGTTCTCTCCCTCCCTCCCCCACCCTCTCCCTCTCAGCTTCTGAGATAACCACTTTTACAACTTTCCTTCTGACTCTCTAGACCTGCTCTGATTAATATATTTGCTACTAGTTACATGTGGCTATTTAAATTAATTAAAATAAAATTTCAAAATCAATTTCTGATTTTGGAGGGCTCAGTAGCCACCTGTGGGCACTGTACTGGACAGCACGGATATAAACATTTCCGTCGCAATATTCTATTGGACAGTGGTGTTCTTTACGCACTTCGGTATTTGTCATCACGGCGGTTGCTATGGTGCTGGTAATTCCCCCCAATCTGAATACTAAGAGTTCCTGGGGTTTGGCCTAGACCCTCTCCCCTTCCCATCTCCCTTGTGACCTCACCCCTTCTCCTAGCTTTATGGTGTCCCATGTGGTAAAACTGAGCCGCTTGGTCTCTCAGTGACCCTTCATGCGTCCTCTGAGCAGCTGGCCTACATGTCCCTGGATATCCCTCTACACATCAACTATATGAGCTTTCCTTTCTTCTTTTGTATGTATAAAGTTCATTCTTGACTTAAATTCTTTATATATTATTTTTTCTAAAAAGTGTGGCTCATCCCCCTTCTTCAGTTGAACAAACCCTGCTTAGTCTTAAAGTCCTTAATGTCATTTCCTCATTTTATTCGTCTCTTCATTTGCTTAATATTCTTGCCCCTAAAAGGCTGCAAGCACCATAACAACTTTGTCCAGTTATGGACTACTCTATATATAGTCTCTGGCACACAGTAAGTGCTCAATATATATTATTTTAAAAAATAATTAGAAGTAGTATATAAGAAAACCCTATATATCATTCAATTAAATTTAACCTCATTCTGCTAGTCACATGGGTTGGGTTATCCTTGCTTGTAATTCAGATGACCATACACAAATCTGAAAGAACTATAGAGAGGAGGATAAATGATTTATATTCAATTAATTTAGGATGGAGTCAATCCTTCTCAAGTATGTACATCTGGGTTATTGAGCACTTGATGCAATTTTATATTTGGTAAAATGCTATAGGTTGATGCATAATTTTATTGTCTATTAAAAAAACATTAAATTCATGGTTAAGTTTGCACTTTGTTCCTAACCTCTAAGCTATTCCACCACTTAAACACATGCATACATAAACACACACACGCACGCACGCACGCACGCACACACACACTCTCCATCCACCTTTTCTGAGGTATGAAACACTCACTAAAAATAACTTTTCAGCTGCTGCCTTTTTCCTACACATACAAAATCTTGTTTTGTAGTATGCCAGCTCAGCCTTTTTCTTCCTGTCCAGACTAGTACAAGACTAAATAATGTGTGTGTACTGGAAAATCTTTGTACTTGTCACGCAAGCAAAAAATGTCCTTTACCTTTCCTGCCGAGCAGCCTGTGGGAAAAGCTTCAGAATCTCTGTGTGGAGAGGCTCCGTCTGAGTGGGTTCCTTTATTTTTATTTCTAGTAAATAATCTTTACCAAACTTGCTTTTCAGGTGTTGAATGGAACCGATACACCTAGTCCAGAGAAGAGAAAGAAGAGTTGAAAGAAAAAATACTTGTCTCTTAATTTCTTCCTCAATTACAACAAATGCAGAGGAAAGTGTTTAATCATAAATCCAGGAGCCGAACAGCACTAGCTGTTTACAGTGAACTGAAATTCTCTCTACGAGAACTTGGGGGTCAACTGCAGGTGCTAGACAGGCACCCACCTCAGCCTCCCGGACACCATGATGGCCACGCGGTCACACACGGCCTCGGCCTCCGCCATGTAATGGGTGGTCAGGAGGGCGCCTCTCCCCGTGTTTTTAACAATGGTCTGAATTGCCTGCCTAAAGATAAAGGAAAGGATTGTTTGCATTTAGAAAGTAATTTGGAAAAATAGGTCAGTGGGGATAAATGTGAAGCTTAAATAGAAAATTTTATATTAGGTTACATAAGAAAAAAATTTTTTGCTCTAGAGAGAAAGAATAAAAATTGTTGCATTATGCAATTACATCAGTACATGAACTGGCTTCATAAAATCAAAAGTAGAAGATTGGTAAATAGTGAGTAAAATAATATTTGTTTAAAAAAAAAGTTGAGGTATAGAGAAACACTACACTGTAGGATTTTTAATAACTGAAAATAAAATAGAAGAAGAGAGGCAGGGAGAAGACAAAGAAAATCCAATCGAATACATTCAAGAGTCCATTTGATTCTTAACATGCCTATTTTTCTCCTTGAAGAATTTTGAAAACTAGATTGAATTTCACAGAATTAAATTATAGAGGATGTGAGCCTCAAAGATGAACTGAGCAAACGTCAAAAAACAATTAACTGTAGACTCAATTAACTATTGACCCTGATACATCTTACAACTCTATTCACCACATCTGCTGCTGGCCCTCGGGGTCCATCCCGGTGGACGGCTCGTCCAGCAGCACCACCGGCGGGTTGCCCAGGATGCTCAGCGCGAAGCACAGCTGCAACCAGAGGAACAGCGCGTCGGGCACCCACCTGCGCGGGGCGCGCAGCAAGCCCGGGCCGCGGCCCTACCTTTCTCTTGACTCCCTCCGACAAGGCCTTCGCTGGACGCTGCTGCTGGTCCTGCAGCGCGAGCGCCGCCAGCAACCTGACAAAAAAAAAAACCACTGTGATTATACACGAAGCACGTGTCCCTCCTGAAAACAACACAGAAAAGCCTGGCACTATCGATCTAAAAGTAGTACACTTAAGGACCACTAACATTGTCACAAACACTAAATCTTATGATTTGGTTCTTATTCAGATTTTCAATCATTTTATTGGCATGATAATTTAAAGACACTGTTTATGACCTCCTTTCTATCGTTAATAAGGAAATAATATATTTGTCCCTCCCTCCGGCTACACAGCGAGAGTGAGGCTTCTCTCTGTACCTTGAAATACTAAGAGCAGCTTCGTCTTTGCCCAACCCCTTCACTGCCGCATACAACTCCAGATGGTCTTTCACTGTAAGACTGGGCCACAGTGAGTTCTCCTGGGGACAGTACCCCAAAAACGTGGGAATGTCAGCTTCCTGTTTCCCCAGTGACGCTGTGCAGCCTTGTAAAACCACCTGCAGGGAACAACAAATGTCAGATCCACATCCAGCTTTTGATCCACATCTAGCTTTTCCTCCTTCTTCTTCTAAAGGAGATAATGATGTCCATTAAGCTGCAATGTTTTCTGAGCATGCAAGGGATATTTATAACTCCTTTCATCAATTTATTCATTTTTTTTTAAAAAAATCATTTACTGATAGGAATAATTTAAGGATGCTATTGATACTCAAAATGAAATTTCCCCTGGCGATGAGCTTGGTTCCTTCACATGTCACATACCACTCCAGCAGTGGGCTTCGAGTCTCCAGTTATCATTTTAATAGAAGTGCTTTTACCAGCTCCATTATGTCCCAGCAACCCCAAAACTTCCCCTGGAAGAAAGACCCACCATCAATATCTGCACTTTAAAAATTGACTAACCTAAAATCATTTAGCTCAGTAACAATTTGAACCAAAATAACACTACCTTTTCAAACAGTACTTTAGTAATTTTCTATATTGCAATGTTAATGGAAAGTCTTTAGATTTACAGTAGAATAATTTGGTCTTCCTGATCCAAGATCACATTTCCTGTCATTTGAATTGGGACAGGATATTAAAGTAGAAGAGGTTTTTCTGCTGACATGTCAAGTGTTTTTATAATTACATGTTAACCAAAATAAATGAGAAATCTCAAAGGATAAAAAATGATCCCCTTCAGAGTCCCGAACCTACAGAATATGAAACATTCTAATAACAGGAACATTATCCAAACCTTTGTTAACACAGAAGGAAACATTCCTAAGGGCTATTTTCTTCTTTCTTTTCGAAAAGCAACTTTTCTTTTTCCCGTTATATTCCTTGTGTAAACAGCTGGCCATTATGACTGGTTTCTGGAAAACATGGCAAAGCATGATTTTCCTGTTAGATTTCTCATATTTTGTGCACTCACATTTTACCCAAAAGCATGGCCGTGAATAAAGACTACTTTATCAACTGATTCCTATTATAAAAGTGATTCCTAATCAAGTACATTCCCTCCACAATATGCTGACTGAGAATCTACCTTACCCTTTGCACTAATTTCACGCCTAGTTCATTTCTTACTGATTGTCATACAGCGTAAATCCACTTGCTCTTTCTTATATTGCGACTCTTGCAAAGGGTGTGGGATTTTGTTAAATTTGATTAACAGAACTTCTTAAATTGCACTGACAAATGAAGATCTAAGATTAAGAACCATGAAAAACTGAAGAAGAGAAAATGGAAATAGTGAAGGCAGGATAAACACTCCAAAAGATAATGATTGGAATATGACCTATAAGTGGAAGTATCACAGAAACAAAAGTAAATTTTCAACCTAAGAACTAACAGTTCATCAACACAACAGGACAAGTGAACTATCTCACTATTTTGCTAAGGGTCTAGTCACTTGTTTTCACCTCCCCTGAGTTTGCAGAAGTGAGTGCGTTTGCTGTTTTCTCTCTTTCAGTTTGAACATCGTCATCTTCTTCTTCAGGCTCTTCTGGATTTGGATGATTTTCCCTACTTCTTGGAGAGATTCTACAGAGAAAATAAAATAATATAAAAATGCAATTCTAGCTGTACAACTATCGAAGGAATGTAAGCCTTGATCATTAAATTATTATAGTTTGCTTTAAAAGAATATAAATGATTCATTTACTACCTGCAAGATTCCCCTGGACAATAATAATCCTTCCAGTAGCCAAGTCCCTTGAGATTCTTTATGGCTATTTCTTCTCTTAAAACTTCTGCCCCCTCTGTCAGCTAGGCCTCTAACGTCTCTCAAATATAGACTTATCAGTCTTTTCGGTATGTTTCCCTCCAGATCACCATCCTATTTTGTCATAAATGATCACTGTCATTGGCTTCTCTGGCCTTTTCAAAACATTTCACACACTTACACCGAACACTAGTTCTTCTATTCAGAGACTTATACTTGCCATAAGCAGGAGAGAAACAAGCTTTGGTGCTTACTCACCGCTCAGAGATACACAGGACAAAAGCTCAACTTGCCAAAAATTAGTAAGACCCAGGACTTAGAAATTATGTATATCTGCATTTAATCTAAACCTGTTCTTCCCTCCCCCTCCCGCCCCAGAATAATGCTATTCAGTGGGCCTAGTCAACAGCTGGATAGTAAATCCATCCTAATAAATGGATGTTAAATATACTGCCATAAACATTAAATATTTAAATTATATTTATATGTTAATATTATTCTAACCTGAAAACTGGATCTTTCCTCATTGTTTCTTTTCCATACTTCATTTCCAGACACCTTATAATGAAAAGGAAAACGGCACTCTGAAGGTATGGCTAGAGGCAAAGAGAGATAATTAGAGTTAGCATCATCATGGGACTCAAATGATGTGCAATGTTTTCCTTTTGTCATAAAAGAATTGACCATTTTTAAAATAAATTTGACGAAAATCTTATAAAGTACTTCTCATACGGAGAAATATATCCAAACCAACCTGAACACTGAAACAAACATAAAAATCTGGATTAAAAAAATTTTAAATGCTTTTTTAAAGCAGAGAAGAGTTGACAAAACACTAAGGACTTTAAGTCACATCTAAGAGACTGTAAGAGGGAGGCTTAGCACCAAAGCAACTTTTAAATTTCAATTTTCATGGCATATCCAGGAGAAGACAGAAGAAAGTATATAAATACAGCGTTTTCTCAAAGCAAGGACTAGAATAGACAATCTTTTCCCTAATAAAGTCTGGCCCTCCGAGAGTTACATCCTTAGTGAAGAGTGAACACCCAGGAGATTTCTGAGATAGCTGCGTTGGGTGCCAACCATGGGGAGTAAAGATGCAAAGAGAAGACAGCCTTGCACAGATTGGTAGTCCAGTTCACATCACCTGAATGATCCTTAGAACTCTGAGTGTAGAACAAGGTTTAAATTAGTGTCAGAATAGTAGTCTCCCTAAGAACGGGACAGAAGCAAACACAATGGAATGGATATCCCAGAAACAGACCCTGCATATATGGACATCTTATAAATGGACAGCGGTAGCTTCGAATATCAATGGGAAAAGCACAAACTTTTCAAAAAATAGTGTTTGGACAACTGGGTACTCTTAAAGACTGAAGTGAAATAGGACTCTTACCTCACAACACATAAAAACAATCAATTTTAGATAATTAGGAGACATAAATATGAAAAGAGAATATAAAGGTTTTAGAATACAATATAAAAAATTTTTCATGACCTCTCAGAGAAGGAAAGATTTCTTAAACATTACGAAATATGAAATAAATTTATTAATTAGTAAAAATTTGTTTAAAACTTTTTATTATTATTATTGTGTGCAGCCATTGATAAAATTCAAGATTCGTTCTTGATAAATACTAAAAGCAAAAAAATAGAAGACTAAAATATCTAGTAAACTAGAAAAACAATTAATATAATGCTAGTGGTTAAGCACTTAAGAACATTGTCAGTAAAATCATAACCGATAGAAGGATGTCTGCTAGTTAAGAGTATTAGCTGATATTTTTTCAGAGATTCAAACTAATGTTATGAGGTAAGAATATATAATATAGTACATATTTTCAATATATATATATAATTATTTCTAGATAGTGTTGTTTAACTAGATGAAAGGTAAGTATCTGAAAAAAGATTGGAAATAAGAAAATTCAGTAAGACAAACTAACATACACAAAAATATTATATTCCATCAAGAACTAATTAGAATATATAGTGAAAAAAAATTTTAACAGCTAATGTAGACAGGAAAAACTTAGCTGCCAATGTGTAAAAGTGAAATAAAATAAAAATATAAAAGTTTTAATGTATATATAATTAGTCTTAAATACAAATATTTAAAAATCATTATTTTGAACTCAGAAATTCTGCTCTAATAAATTGGACATTTAAAATTATGTCTGCGAAACTCCACATACCACTTTCTGGCACTTGACTACTCAATTCTAATTTTCACTAGAAAAATGAATATGAAAGCAGAAAAATTTTTTAAAAATGAAAATGATGAGAGGTTACTTATGATTTCAGATTAAGCAAAATATACAAAGCTACAGTGATTAAAATAATGTAGTCCTGGCACTGATATAAACAAATGAATAAATGGAGTGAAAGAGAATACCAAGAGGACTATATCCAAATATGCATACAAATTTAATACTGATAAAGATGCTTTTTCATTTCGGAAAGCATAACACGGAGTATTCAGAAATGGCATTGAGATAACCAAATACCCCTTTTGGGAAAATATGAAAGTAAAATTGTTAGTCACTTTTTTATAGCAAAACATAAAAAAGTCCAGAGAATTAAACATTTATTTTTAAATGTATATATTTTTAAAAAGAGCAAGACATTAGGAAACAGGAAGGGGTGAGCCATACTCAGGAAAGTAATCCAGTCAACAGACATTACCTCCATCACCAGATGTTAGATTTAGCAAAGAATTTTTTTAAAGCTATTGTATATTCACTGAATTAAAGAAAACCATGTTTAAAAACTTAAAGTAAAATATGACTCATCAAAGATAGATTTTCCATAACTGATCTGAAAAACAGAGAAAAAAATATGAAAGATAAATGAACCAAGCCTTAAAGAACCATGGAATATCAAACATGCCAAAGTACATGTAATAGGAGTCTCAGAAAGATATGACAGAAAGGGCAGAAAAAATTATTTAAAAAATAATGGCCAAAAACTTTCAAAATGTGATGAAAAACTATCTACACATTCCAGAAGTTCAACAAACCTAAAGTAGGATAACCACAAAAAGATCCACACCTAGACAATTACAGTCAAACTATTGAAAACCAAAGAGAAAATCTTGAAAGCATTAAGAGAAAAAGAACTCATCACTTAGAAAGGAGCATCAGTATAATTAATGGATGACTTCTTTTCAGAAACAATGCAAGCCAGATGAGAGTGGAATTACATATTCAGAGAGCTTTCAAAGAGCTGGGAAAAAATCTGTAAGAATTCTACATCCAATAAAACTATCCTTCAATGTTATAGATAAAATAAAAACATGCCCCAATTGTACTGCTCCTGACTGATTTAAAGTGGTCATCATTACATTGTGTGTGTGTGTGTGTGTGTGCGCGCGTATGACAGAGAGAGAGAGAAGAATAAATACATCAGGTTCCAAACTTGTATCCACAAATAGAATAAAGAGCCCAGAAATAAAACCTCATATATATGGTCAAATAATCTTCAATGAGGATACCGAGACCATGCAATTGGGAAAGGACAATCTCTTCAATGAATGGAGTTAGGCAAACTGGAGATCCACGTGCGAAAGAATGAAGTTGGACCCTTATTTTACACAATGTATAAAAATTAACTCACATTAGGGTTCTAAATATAAGGTCAAAAAGTATAAAACTCCTAGGGAAAAAACAGGGGAAAAGCTTCATGACATTTGACTTGGCAATGATTTCTTGAATAAGACATCAAAAGCATAATCAACGAAAGCAAAAATAAACAAATAAGACTATATTAATCTTAAAAACTTTTGTGAATCAAAGGACACATCAACAGAGTAAAAAGGCATGAAAAATAAATAAAATAAATAAATGAAAAACTTAGAAAATTTAAAAATTAAAAAATAAACTAAAAATAAAATAAAGTAAAATAAAATAAAGGTAACCTATACAATGGAAGAAATATTTGCAAATCATATATCCAATAAGGGGGTAATAACCAGAAAATACAAAGAACTCCTCAACTAAACAACAAAAAATCAAATAACTTAATTTAAAAATGACTTGAATGCACAATTTTCAAAAAATGATATACGAATGGCCAACAAACATATAAAAAGATGTTCATTACTAATTGTCAGAGAAATGTAAATCAAAACCATAATGAGATACCACTTCACACTCATTCGTATGCTATTATCCGAAAAATTGGAAAATAACAAGTGTTAGCAAGGATGTGTAGAAATTGGAACCCTTGCGCACTGTCGGCAGAAATGTAAAATGGTGCAACCACTATGAAAAACAGTATGAAGACTCCTCAAAAAATAAAAAATAGAACTACCTACAATATGATTCAGCAATCCTATATTTGAGTACGTGTCCAAAAGAACTGGAAGCAGGGTCTTGAAAAGATATTTGCACACCCACATTTATTTAGTAAAACTATTCACAATAGCCAAGAGGTGTAAGTAACCCAAATGTCCACAAACAGATGGATATATAAAATGTACATACAATGGAATATAATTCAGCCTTAAAAAGGAAGGAAATCCGGTCACATGTTTCAACATGGGTGAACTTTGAAGACATTATGTTAAGTAAAAGAAGCAAGTCACAAAAAGACAACACTATGTAATTCCACTTATATGTGTACTGAAGTAGTCAGGTTCATGGAAACAGAGTAGAACAGTGTTACACGGGGCACGGGGGAGGGAGAGAAGGAGAGTGGCTGTTTAATAGGTAGAGAGCTTCAGATTTTCATGATAAATTCTGGAGATGTTTCACCAAAAAAATGTGAATATATTTAAGGCTACTGAACTATACACTTAAAAAATGGTTATCATGGCAAATTTTATGTCATTTTAAATCACATTTTAAAAAGCTGAAAGGAAAACTTACATTTGAAAAAATACAAGCAGTTGCTTTTATGACCACATGTAACTGACTAAAAACAGGTAAGGAACAACGAAGCATGTACTGAAGGAAGTCGTGCGCACCACTTCTGGCCTGGCCTCTAACCTCCCATGCAGTGTTCTAACCTCGTCCCCGTCAGAGGCAACTGGAGGTTAAGAGTTTCAGATGATATCACTACAAAATGGAGGAGGGCCACGTAATCCACATTGGACTTTATAAGAGTGAAGAATTAATCTCTATCATCTTTAGGCTTGGAAGTTTCAGGGTTTGTTTGTAACATTAGGCAGAGTTGCACATTTTGAATATTTGACTATATGACCCAATTGTATAACTTTACTATTTATTAACATTCACTTCGAAATGACTGTATATGGACCATCTCCACATACACTGACAAAACAGGAAGAATATACATTCATTATACAAAGACCCACGTAAAAATGTATATAACTTTATAAATTTATAAACTTACAAAAAAGTTAGGAAATTTTCTCCCTTGATAAACTACTCTCCTGCCATTAAGAGAAAACAAAAGGCCTGTAATGCATGTGCTTCCCTTTTCTGCCTCAGTTACCACAATGCATAGAAGTATATTTTACTTCGGTTCCTTTTCCCAGTATAAAATTTCACTTAATTTTTCCCCTTTTGTCTTCATTATTCAAATTAGCTTATTTTTTAATCTCTACTGAAATGATTTTTAGTCACACAGCATCTGTGGTATTTCTTATAAAGCACTTCAAATTGTCTTTGGATACATATATCAACAATCTATATCAATTAATCCATATCAACAACAGCAATTAAGACTTTAGAATTTCTGGTATATATTTTACTGTCGACTACATAGAAAAATATCCTTAAGATTTTACTGCCATTATATTTGAATGTACAAAGTAGTAAGAGCAGATATTTTTAGGATACTTAAATTTCCCATTCTTTGAATAAGATCAAGTATATCACATGGTTATGAATGTTATGCAATGTATATAGTCGAGAAGAAAATTTTTCTTACTATTAATAATGATAAGAACATGGTTTTTTGAGTACTGATTATTTCATCATCCGGACTTTCGAGGCTTCTTGAATACATTAAGGACAGCTGTTGAAGAAAAACAAGGGTTACATAAAGTTTCTCTGCTTTACGAATATAAAACTTATACATTAAATATGCCTCCATTGTACTTGATGCTCCATGGGCCACTGGGGAATATTGTATGACTTGGGACAAGACTTGTTCTCTGATACTAAAATCTGCTGATGAGCCGACATCCTTCCTTGGTTATAATTTCCGATGCGTTCTGTTTTCTAATTCTATGTAGTGGGGATCTACAAGTGTCTTTTCAGTGGGAGAGACAAAATGCAGAACTGTGACATGGGTGATATCGTCGGCAGTCCCTTAGGATTCTCAGTAGTGCTTGGTTTCTCCCAGAAGTTCTTAGTAACATCATGCTTTCCTTCCCTTACCAATTTGCACACCCTAAAAGCAACTCATGGACACTTAGTGGTATGAAATCAAAAAGCACAATATGTCACATCTCCCGTAATTTAGGAAAAACTATATTTAAGAATAAGAATTTCAGATTGTCACCAAGACTGAAATGGGAATCTTCCACGTCATGGTAAGACTGAGTCTCTTCCCGCCTCATTGCTAGATGGATTTATCTGCTTCCCTATGAGTATGAATACTGGTCTCAGTGAATTTGACAACTTTCAATTTTATACAGTTTTCAAATCTTATTTTCAGAGCTTATAAACATTAAATAATTTCTAAGTTTTACGAAATGAATCTGTTCCAACACTAGATAAAGAGTTTTTAATGGGATACATAGTCAAGGCTCATTAGGTAATATTGCTTACCTGTACCACAAATATGATAAATCCAATTAAAGTATAAAAAGGCATTAAAATCATGCATAAAATCAAGCTGGAGTCTCCAGAAAAAGTTAACAGCAGGATGATGACTGCCATAATTGAGATCTAGAATAAAAAAATCCAGAGGTATTATAATTTTCTGTCATATTTAATATTTTATGATATTTTCTATGAATAATCTGTTTTCCTAGGAGACATTCCTATTTTCAATTTCCACCTCATATACCACAATATTGTTAGGCTTTACTCTTTAGAAGCATCAAACTATCATTACAAATGAAACACAGGATTACAATGAAGTCTGACATAAATACGTAAAAGATTTTCCACTACCTGTAACAATAAAAGAAGGATTCAAAACTGGGGCTGTCTGACTCTAGAGCCCACACATTCAACCACTATTACTTTTACAAGAAGATATTGCATAAGTCAACCGTCCATACATCAAGTCAAGGCATAATGTATTAGGTACCAAAAACCTCCACATATGAAACACATAAAATAAAATAAAAAAACCATAAAAAATATTTTCTGAAGGAAAATAACAATATAAATGAAAATAATCTGAGGGTTCATCAGCTTATTTTATAACCTTTATCAGAATCTCCTCGAATATTTACTGGCCATAGCACTTATATTAAAGATATTGCTTGAATTAGTCCATTTATTTTGTCTTACCCATCAGAAAAATAAAAGAAATCCTTTCATTAACTCTTCCTTTTGGCAAGCAACAATAGCAACAATATTTTAAGGAATAGTGAAACACTTCTTGTTTCCACTTCCCCATTCTATATTTACTCTTCCATCTGCTAGCAACTAGTCTATATTCACTGCTTTATGACACTGCAGTGTTAAAAGTCAGCTGTGGACTCCTACATGTAGAAATATGGAAGAATAGATACCCTAGCGGACCCACCCCATACAATTAAATAGGGAAGTTAACAGAAGTCCTTTAAATGCAGGGCTAGTCTCAGAAAAAAAGTGAAGGAATTCTTCAAGGGCATATACAAAGCTTGAAACCTGACTTGGACCATTAGACTACTGGTCGGTCCATTACTTGGTCCAGTAAACACTAAATCTGGGCAGCATGGGAATAAATGCCTACTCCAGCGCAGGGGTAAGGAGGCTAGGACTGAGGCCCTCCTTAAAGCCCTTCCCTGCAAATACCTCCAGGGAAACCTGACAAAACCCTCTTTATGCATGTTTCTTACAAATCCCATATTAAGGCACGGTACTTTAAAAATGGCTTATGCAATCCCAGTTAATTCTATCCTGTCATTTCTTATGAAAGTCACTGAAAACTCTTTGGGATGAAAACATCTCCAATTTAGGATCTTGGAAGTTCCATACCTAACGGTCAACCAAATATGAGCTACCAATAAGAAATATATATCAAATGTACAAGGTAAAAAACCACAGTAAGTGTGAATCAGGCGTGGGAAAAAATAGCAAAGTAAAACTACTGAAGACTTTAGATATTAGATTGTCAAATAACAAATGTGAATATTATTTTCAATTAAATGTATAAAGAAATCAAATGTGGAGTGAAAAACACAAGCAAGTAACAAAAGACTAAGAGGAACAACTGGGCATATTTTAAATAGAACCAGATATAGTTTTGGAAAATAAAACTGAACTTTCAAATATCAGTCAAAGACTAAAGATAAGTTAGACACGGCTTAAGCTTAATAAAAAAAAACAAGTGAATTGGGGAAAAAGTCTGAAACATTTCTCAGAATGCGGCAAGGACAAGGACATGAAAAATTTTAACAAAATGTTGAGAGATGGAGAACAGACTTCATTAACAAAATGAAATTATTTTAATATCTGAAATGGTCAGAAAGCTATGGTATCTGGTCTAGATGTCAAAAAGGCATGGGGAAGGAAATACAATAGAGAATTTGGCCTAAAGTAATAAAATCATTTATTATTTAAACTTTTCCATGCTTATTTGCTTGATTATGTTATTAGTCAGTATGGCCACCTACCACTTTTTTTTTTTTTTTAATTAAGAGAAGTATTCAGGAAGAAAATCTCACTGAGTTGAAAGGCTTGGGTTCAAATCTGATTCTTAGCTTTGCCCACTCTGTAAAACGAGGGACTGTCCAAAATGGCCTAGTCTTTCAGCTCCAACACACCAAGATATCTACAGGTATTTTGTTTCTTTACAAAGAAACAAAGGTGGAAAAGAGAAACCATAAAGAACATATGGAAAATAGGAGAAAGAAAATGAACAAAAAAACACCTGAAACCATGAATATGGCCCAATAATGGAAGTACAAAAGAGGTAACTCCGTTCTAAGTATTAGTACTTAATTTTGCATTTTTAAAAACAAACTTTAAGAAATTTAACATAAAAGTGTATATATGTCGATACTTACAATAAAAAAACTAAGAGACCAGAAGCCATTATTTTTTTTCCACTTGCGAGAGATGAATGAAATAAGGTATGTGAGGAATATAAGAGACCCTGCACAACCAATTATAGAAACCACCTGCAAAAAAGATTAATAGCAAGATTAGAGATGGCAGGTCATGTGTGGGTCGGGTTGCGGGGGGTGGGGGGGTGGGAAGGAGGGGCAAAGAGAGAACCAGATTACAAAGCTGTCTAAAGCAATCTTCTTGCATATCCCTTTTGTTAATGATGAAATGTTAATGAAAATGAATTTTTGTTTTGATTCTACTATTTTATTTAACCTGGGGGGTGGGCAGAATATCACTTACCAGAGCAAATATGATTTCCAGTGAAAGTCTGAGTTCAAAAAAAATGAAGCAGTAAATTAAATATATAGAAAGAAGAATCAAGCTGTATAACGGGATGTCCACCAGAGCCTGTCCACACCAGTATGCTGAAGGACAGAGGCCTGAAATCCACAGCTGAGACTGAGCTTTTAGCTGACAAAGAAATAGGAGGGACACAGGAAGGGTTAAAATCTTTCATAGAAAAAGAATCCAGATCTTTGTGTGTGTGAAAATGTTAATTTTTAATA
This sequence comes from Rousettus aegyptiacus, assembly GCF_014176215.1. Taxonomy (NCBI): domain Eukaryota; kingdom Metazoa; phylum Chordata; class Mammalia; order Chiroptera; family Pteropodidae; genus Rousettus; species Rousettus aegyptiacus. Next base: position 107,001,987 of record NW_023416309.1, read on the forward strand.
AATTTTAGAAATAGTATGTTGTTAGGCAGCTTTTTTTTTTTGTCTGTTATTTTATACGACGACTCTGAGCTTCAGTGTGTTTCCAGCCCACGTTTAAGGACGCAGGCCTCAGGGAAACTAAGACACTCATACTGTCCCAGCGTCATTGACTAAGCATGTGACACCCCATGTGGGACCGCACAGCTATTGCGACAGGAAAGTCCGGCCTGTCTGTAACGCTGTGTACCCTTTAGCATAGATAAATAAAAAGGACCATATCATAAATTTTCAAAGCCCAATTTATAAAAGCTTAGGTAAAAGTTTGCAAATACACTCCACGTTATACTTAAAAACACAAATTCTCTTTGGAATTATGAAATAACCACATGTAGTCAAAAAGGAGGTTTTCATTTCTGAGGTCGTTTTGTATGAGGCAATTTTATTGTGTTAAGTAGTGACCTTGCTGACCTCTTTGACGTCATGATTAAGCATTTGCTAGATTCTTATAATGAGATTAAATGACATGATTTATGTGGAAACACAGTTTCCTTGAGGGGCAATCTTGTCTATGTAAAACAATGAAACTGTAATTACTAAAGTCAGATAAAATCATTCATTCATTCCCCCCCCACCCCCTGCCTCTATCTCTCCCCTTTCATTCCCAATTTCCTTCACCCTCTCCCTGTCCATCTCCTTTCCCCCCCTTACTTTATAATCGCTGATGCTGCTCATGCCGATGTAAGGAGAAATGCAGTTTGCAAAGAGCAACATAAGTAAGGGTACGCCCAGAAAACCGTGTTTCAGTAACAGGTCATCCTGGAAGTCCAAAACACATCTGTAAGCTATTGAAATTGCTGTAAATCGTACAATCATACATATTTATAAGGTTTTGTTTTGTTCTGTGTTTTAGGGAGGGAGGTAGGAAATGGTGAAAAACTCAGAAAGGAAGCATACACCTGATTTAAGAAGCAAAGAGAGAAGCAAATATGTTTCGTTACCCTGAATAGCAGGGGCCATTCCCTGGAACTGTGCATCAAAAAGAAATTTGCAATCTGAATTTTATATGCACATATTTAGAGGGCATGAGCAGTTTCTCTTTCATATTTGCATCTAGTAATTGTTAACTGATGACAGCTACACTCTTTGGAACTACACTTAAGTCTCTAAAGCACTGAGCTAAATAAGCTGAGATTTGTTCCAGTTCCCTATTTCTAAGCAGATGAACTATATATAAGAGCCTCTAAAACTCTAACAGCAATTGTCTTGAAGCCGTTCTTATGTTTGTGTTCCTACACACAAGATATAATTAGAAGAGAGCCAATCTTCCCTGTATAATTTCTTGACGTCTAGAAATGTTTAAATTAAACAATCTTTAAGGCATGGAGGGGTCTTACTATAAATCTAAGTTGTTTTCCAGACCAAGTAATTTATTACTGTTATAACAAGAGACTAAAAACACAATAGACTAAAAACTAAACTTGGCATTAATCTTATTGTGAAATCTTCCAGTAAAATTTTATTCTCTACAACTATTATGCATGTACTTGCAAACATCTATCAAATTTTTCTAATTTTTCCTTTTTTAATCTACCATAATCAAACACACTTATTAGCAGTTATTTGAAGGCCGAGAAATGGTTATTAAAATTGTGTATGATCAAAAATTGCACTGCAATCCACAAGACGTAAAACGTATAAAAGCCAAGACCCAAAAAGGCAATGTATAATTTAAAATGATAGAGAAAAACACTGTAGAACTATTAAATAATCATAACTTTAGGGCTAGACCATACATTCCCAGAAGTATTACCACCTTCCACACTTGCTTTGATCACTGTATGCGACATACTCAGCAAATTCCTCCAGGGAAATGTGACATAAAATTAAAGATTTGGGTTTAAGGTTTCTCTGGTGTTCGACGTTTCCAAACAAATTCATTCAACCACTGATTTCAGCAAATGTGTATTGGGTACCCAGCAAATGTGAACTATTCTAGACAGTGAACCAAACAAAGTCAAAATTATAATTCTTCAACAGCCCTTTGGTTTTTCTCTATTATTTACAATTTTTCAGTGTCCTTTTCCTTTTGGATCTTGGCTCTTAATATCCTATGCCTTGAGGAGCTAGGTGTAATTTTTGATCAGACAAGACTTCAGAGGGGTGAGGCCAATGAGAGAATACAACTCTATCGTCCATCAAGTAGCAATAAATGTAATCAAAAAATATATCAGCATAAAGAATAGAAGATAATAGGTTACATTAATTTACTAAGGTAAAAAATTTTATTATACATTGAAATTTTTTCCATTAAAAATTTTAATCTAAAACATTTATTGAGACTAAACATAAAATTAAAAATTCTAGATCTTTCAGAATAGTAATAGCAAACATGTATTGAATGCTTACTCTCCCCCTTACAAGAATGTAAACTCCAAAGATGAGATTCTGGTCTGTTCTGTTTATGCTCTTTCCCCAGCACCTAGAAGTACCAGGACATGGCAGACACTCAAGAAGTATGCGTAGAATGAATGAAAAAAGTATGCCAGGCTCTGTTCTAGGCACTTAGTAAACTCACCTAATCCTTGTAATAATCACGCAAAGTAGATACTACTATATTTCTTATTTTACAAATGAGGACAGTGAGGCAAAGAGTGGCTAAGAAACTTGCTAATAAAGAGCAGAAGCAGGATTCAAACTCAGGTGGTAGGCTCTAGAGTCCTTGCTTTTTATCCCTCTGCTATATTGCCTCTTAGATAAGCCAATGTGACACTTACCACAGGAAATGTGCTTCTCTCTGTTTTAATAAGTTCTGTATAGTTAAAAATTCCAAGAAGGGCATTGCTAACAATTCCCATAAGAACAGGAAAACAATTCATTCTCTTGGTATTACATGCAACTGAAAATCTGTAATCCTTCAAAAAAAAAAAAAAAAAAAAAGCACACAGATATAAGTTCTAAATTTTTAGAGTAAATGTATTTTTGTATATTTTACATATTACCAGGGTGGGATTAGGGTGAGAAGGAGACTATTAAGTTTTCTTTGACACTCTGTCTTTTTGAATTGCTATAAGAATGCATTACTTTTGTAGTTAAAGTGACTTATTCTGTTAATGAAATAGACTAACATTCACTAACATGGAAAAATGTCAAAAATTTAGATTTTATGTGACAAAGAAAGTTGCAGGACTCTTCTAATACTATTCTAATTTAGGAAATATGTGTTATTTTCTAACTAATAAATATATTTTATTATTATTCATTCTACATATAATAAGTCTGTGTTTTCATAAAGGAAAAGAATGTAGAATATTTTAACCAAACTGTTAACATAAATATCATATGGAAAAAAATGAATGAAATTATAGAGAAAATTTTATTGTCTTTATTATAAACCCTAGTAATGTTTGAATTTATTAAATATGCATTGCTTTTTTTTTAGCTTTATTAAGGTATAAATGATAAATAAAATTGTAAGCTATTTAAAGTACATCATGAAGACTTGATACACATACATACACACTGCAAAAGGATTCCTCCCATCTAATCAATTAACACATTCATCATCTCATGTGTGTGTGTGTGTGTGTGTGTGTATACACAAATATATGAGAACATTTTTGTTCTGATCTCTAGCAAATTTTAATTATATAAGTGTTATCAACTATAGTCAACATATTTTATATTAGATCCTCTGACCTTATTCATCTTATAGCTGAAAGTTTGTATGCTTTTACCAACTTCTCCCTATTCTCCCCATCCCCCAGGCCCTGGCAATCACTTTTCTACTCTGTTTCTACGAGTTTGACTTTTTTTTTTTTTTTTTTTTTTTTTTTTAAGATTCCTCATATAAATGGTACCATGCAGAATTAGTCTTCTCTGTCTGGTTTAGTTCACTTAGCATAATGCCCTCAAAGTTCAACCAGTTGTCACAAAACATGCACTGCTTTTAAAATAAATGAATTCACTAACAAAAAAATGATGCCCTTAATTACTGAGGATGGAAATGTGTCCTTTAAAGGATTAAATTTTCATGCCAAAAAGGGCCAAGGCGGCATTCTGAGTTATGCTGATACAGAATAGTTGAGCTGTTTTCCTTATTTCTAAAGTATTAAAATGTGGCAAAAACCCACTCATGATAAAACAGTACGTGGAGGCAAACATACCTTCTGGTCACCAGACACTATGATGGCTCCATTGTAGGATGGATCATCTGAGCCATTTCTATTTCTAAAGTCATCTATTTCCAAAACTATATTCTGACGCTTCAGTGACTGTATTAGGTCTTCAATATCTGAATCTAATGTAGTCAGTGAAGGAAGGCAGTGTCAAGGCAAAAAAAAAAAAATCGACATCAAAGCTTTAAAATAAGCACGATTTCCTCTCACATTAAGGAATACCCAGAACAACATGGTAAAGACCTTCACTCTGTAAGAATATAATGAAATTCATTCTGAACCTGAGATATAGAAACTGTTAATTTACCTTGTAAATCTTATAAAGTAAAAAGAGTTAATTCCTGAGAGTTAGATCTGCAATTGTTCTCGCTTTGGCAGCACTTATACTAAAATTAGATTTGCAACTGTCATAGATATAACACATTTTATAAGTGACTTTTATAAACATTGCAGAGCCCTATAACATTTGTAATTACAAAGAGTACATACAAAACACATACCTAATGACCCAGGCCTGTTCTAGTAATACACATCAGTTCTGCTCATTAAGTAACCTGCTAAATTTCACCAACCTTGCAATGATGTTTATAGAGCTTGTGATCCCTTCAAAACATCTTTATGAAATCAAATATACTTGATATTTTCCATTATGTCCATTATTTTTCTTGATTTGAAAATAAGGAGAGCTGGACACACACCATTTTTACCCATTTCCCCTCAAGCTGTTTTTAATATAGGCCTTTTTGTATCTCAGGTTTGTGCTTTCTAAAGGTCTTTGATGATAAAAATTAAGACTAAATGTCAAGCCTATTTCTCACCTGTATTATTGATGACCAATAGACTGGTAAGAGGAGTTTGCGGGAGTTGTTCCAGAGAAAGGAAATACATACTGGATGAAAGCTCCCAAGGATGAATTTGATACATTATCACATGCATTATCTTCTCGAAAATAGTGGGGATAAAAGCAATTACAAGTACCAGTAACCTAAATAAAAGAAAATTAAAACGTGAGTCTAAAATATTTTCTCTCTGATTATTTAAGTTGTAAGCCTGCTATACAAAAGGCAACTTATGAAAATTCAACATACAAATATGGCTTTTAGTTACAAAAAATGAAACTGAAAGTAAGACTAATCTAAAGATGGGGTCAAACTTCTGCATCATTCATATCATAGTGCAAGGCATCCAAGAATAACAGAACATCAAAAGAAGGTAAAATTCAGGGGTGGAGGGGGGGGGTCCCTCTGTGGGCTTGCTGGTTAACCAGGACAACATGGGAAGTGGTTTCATGGTAGACCAGGAGCCTCAAACAGCTTGCCTATGCAATTTTGAAGGGAAAGAAACCCTGTTTCACACTGTGGCCTCGAGCTTGCAAAGTGTACAATTTTAAATAAAATTTTAACTCTCATCAATTGTTAAAATACACACATTTTAATTTTTGTGAAACTAGAGGCAATATTTAAAACACCATTTTCAGACCCGAGAACCTATTCCACTGATTCAAACTATAAGTGAAATACTTTCAAGTAATCCTTTGGTTCTCTAATAAGTTTGTGAATTCCCTCTGCTATGACTACTTTCTCCCTCACTCTCAGCCTCACATTGCATAGAAATAAAAAATATAGTCGTCAGACAGAAACTCCCTCTGGTCTTACCACCACCAAAAGAGAAGAAAAAATACCCATATAGGCAACCTTCCTCTCATTCCTTTTTTCCATTACAACCAATGACATCTTTGTTCCGATCAAGACCAGTCAGTCCTTCTCAATACTGCACTGAATCCGGTCCCTTGCCACCCACCTTCAGACCCTGCTAAGTTAGCTCATCTTCAATTATTTCCATTCTTCTGGCTTAGTCCCATCCTCACTGAAACGTGTTCTAATATCTCCTGCTCACTTAAAAAAAAATAAAATTCCTCCTGACTTCACTCCACTCTCCCTTCAGCTACGCTCCCATCTTTCTACTTCCCTTCATCATCAAGCACCTCAAAAGCCTTGTCTACCTTTAGACCGTCTCTTCATAAAACCTTCATGACTTCCCCTTTGCCAAGTAGGAAGAGTTGGCAAAATAATACATGACTTCTGTTCTGAACCGCTGTTCTCTCCTCTTACTTCATGTTTTCTAATCTTGGCTGAAACGTGACCATGTCAATGAGGCCAGCACTGATCACCCTACTCGGAGTTGTAATGAACTCCCGATTCCCACCAGCAATCACCATCCCCTTACTCTACTTTGTATAACCTATTATACAATTCGGTTTTTATACTTACTTTTTTTTTTTTTTTCTTTTCCTGTCAACCAGAAGGTAAATACTACGAGGGCATGGATTTGCGCCTTTTATGCTCACTAATATAACCAAAGCACCTGGAACAATGCTTAGCACACAATAGGCTTCAATAAAGACTGTGATATAATGAATAATTAACATATTTAATGGATAATTGTTTAATTGGTATTTTTCTTCCCCACAGATAGTAGGCCTAAGGCTGTGTTAGTTGTGTTCACTACTGTAGGATAGTACTACAAGCACTCAAATTTCTTAAATAAATGAAGAAATTATCAGACTTGTTTTCTTCATATTTGAAACTTTTTTGCAATATATTGACTAAAGAGATTTAAAGTAGTTTGATACTTACAAGGACAAAAGAACTTCCCTCTCACGTGTTAACTTTAAAAAGCGAAGCCTTGCCACTCCGCAGACCTGCCGTATCCAGATAGTTCCATTACTCACATCGTTTCTCAGCCCAGGAAGAGAACAAAGGGCCTGTTGCATTTCTGACTCAATGCCAGTATCTCTTGTCACATCGATTTTCTCCTGTTTCTGAATGCTAAAATCTACAATCATGTAACAAACCATTATAATAAGCTATGTTATTTGTATTTTCTCTTTAGACATTTTGAAAATTCTGTTAGAATATTTGTAACAACACTTTTAACAAATTATTGATATTCATAAGTCTTATATCAAAATCTTTCCTGCAAATGTAATGGATCTGATTTTAATGAGTAAATTCATTTCTGAGCATGGTTTAGGTCTCTTGGGAAGCATTTATTCTATCACACCAATAGCAGCAGCTCCCCACCAAGGGAATTTTGCAGAGTGTTATATAAAAGCACCAGCATAAATATTTGCAGTCAAGTTCTAAAAGCTGAGTTTCTCTGTCATCTGAGACCTCCACTGGATTAGTCTGTCACTGATGACTGCCATCCCAGTGACCACTTCAAGACACTGTGGTTTTAAGTAATAGGAAGCTGGAAGACCCCCTGCTTGAATCCAACACATACCACACTTTAGCTGTGTGGTATCGGCTCATCACTCAATTTCTCTAAATATAAGTTTCCTCTCCTACATCATGAAGTTATTATGGGAACCAAGAACAATATAATCCAACAGCTGAGTACAATGATTGCCACATAGTAGACTCCTACATTCTTTTAATTATTATTACAAAGTAAACTAAGGGAAGATAGTATCTTATTTAATTATCTGTTGTTAATACATTAACTAGAATTAGTTCATTAGCTAAGTAAGAATACATTTTTTTGTAAGGAATGGACAAAGCCAGAATTCATGCCATTCTCAGACAGCTATTGACGATAAGGAGAAGTGGGCATTGCAAAGGGATATGACTGTCACTGACATCAAAGGTAGACAGATATCATAAAGTAATTTCTCTAGCAATAAGCCTGATTATATTAGGTACAAAATAATTATGATTCTTTAAAAGTGAAAAATCCTACTTTATATCTACATAAAAATCTACAAATATCAATTCATATGTGGTCATTTTCTTTTTGCTTTTTTAAAAATTTTATGCTAGACACATATTTTTATACCTGGCTCATCAATTGCTGATTTGCCTTCTAGGTTCAAAAATACTTCATTCAGAGTTGTCATGGAAACACCATAATTCATTATCCCTTGGTCAGAACATTTATCAAGGTCATTGTAGAGATCTAAAACACAGAAAGGAATAATGTGATGCAATTAAAATTGGCAATGAGTACACTAAAATACTAATTCCTAAAAATTACTCAGAATAGATAAATATAAAAATGTTTTCATATTATAGCTGCCATAATAATCCAAGAAAACCCTTCCCATAAGATGTTTTCTTGCCCTTCAAATCTATTTTATTATTTTATATCTCTATTTTCTCTCACAAGCTTTAAAATTACTTGTATCACAAAGGCCACATGTGTGTTTTGTATAAGCACTTTATCTGTATGTCTATTTAAAAATTCACTAGGCATGGGTAAATTATATATTTTCTTCTCCGTCTTTTCTAATTTTTTTATACCTAGCAAATTACATTTATAACTAAATTATAATTTACAAAAACCCTATTAAAGTATTTTAAACAATCAGGTCTTATTTAATCTGTATCTCTATCAGAAATCAAGGTTTTGCTATTTCAGAAAAAATATGTTTCAAAGAATCGTTTAATGCTAATGAAGAGCAAATCTGGGTTTCCTAGCGAAATACATTTGTAGGAATTTTAGTTGCTCTTACTAAGATCTGTTAACACACTTCATCACATTGGCAACGGGAGACAGCATATTTATGAATAATTATTTTTGTGAGTATATTAAAACCCACTGATAGAAAACGAATTAGCACAGTCTTGGACTTTTGGCTGTATTCCATGTGGTCAGACAGTAAGTTACCTGAAAATCTGTTTGTTCTTTCCAAGGGCAAACTATACACAAGTTTTTCTTCACTTTTTGCTGTTAGCTTGGCATCAGGGATGTGCTGTCTAATGAGGGATGTGATTCTCTCTGGATTACACATTTCATTCCTGTGTAAACTAATATTTCAAAAGAAGCATAAGCCTTTGAATTCTCCTCCAACACCACTGCTCATGAAAAGACAGCTTTTGATTAAATAATTTGTATATATTACAGGCATATCCTGTTAACTTCTATAATTACTTCCCACCAATGAAATGTCCCACTTCAAAGTGCTAAGTGGTAGCCTCTTTTGCATTATTTTAGATGAGAAAAAAATACAGTGCATTACATGTCAACCCCAAACCCCCGGCCAACTTCCTAAAAGGTAACTCAAGCTGAAATTTCAGTGTGTGTATATACAAACGCATCTGTGTGTGCACACATATGTGTGTGTATGTATGTGTAGATAGGTTAACATGTAAACAAATATATAAAATCATGATTGGATATAAAGTACCTGAAATAGTGCTCCTGGATCACTGAAAAATTAATAAGCATTTTAATAAACAGTTGCTTTCTATGCAGCGAATGGCTTCTCTTAATACCAACAACTCATTTCTTAATATGTCATGCTTTCTACAACATTCCATGTGATATTCTGACATTGAGCAGACTGTGAAATGTAAGTAGATTCGGAATACAATTTCAGACTCTTAGGGCAAACTATTTCACTTAAAATAATCGCTTTCTTTTTTGGGGACATATATATAATTTTTTCTTATATAAATATTGGCCAGAAAATGTTACAGTGAAAGATACATCTACTTTTAGAAATTTTCATGCTTAAAACGAAGATATAACCCACAAGCAAAATGTTAATGAGGGAGATATTTTGTACTGTTTGTTGGAAATTAATTTCCACCAAATACTAAGTTAACTTTCTTAATATCTCTAAAAGATTGCATGAAATGTCACCCTACATATTGAAACAGTCATATTAAAAACAGCTACTGCCAGAATACATTACCTTAAATGATATCCAATACCCCATTTTCGCTTCAGAAACAAAGATGACCCTGCACATTTCAACTTCCCTTTAGACAGAAACACTTTCCTATCTGGGCAGAAAGAAAAAAGTAAATTGTGAATTCTTTATATGGATTTATTCTGTACCCTGGAGCCCAAAGCACTGAATGAATTTTTCAATGACGATATAACTGAGCTCCTGTGTGCAACATCAGCTCTCCTTCCCATGCCTGCCTCGGCAGGACATGAGTTCACTGCCTCTCTCGCAGCTGACCCAATGGCATAAAACACTGCAATGGCCCCATTCTTCAGCTCTCCTTTATCCACACCCTTTGTTATGTAATAAGCAGTGTCCTCTCACTATGGGCACAGTTTCTCACTCCACCCCTTGATATCGGCCTCCACTATGTGAATTGCTTTGGCCAACGGAGTGTTAGCAGACACTGAGAGGCAGAGGTTTGAAAAGGGCTTATGCCCTTATGAGACTTGCTCTCTGGAGCCCCAGTCACAGCCATGAGAATGCCTGGGGAAACAAAACATACCTAGAGCGGGGCTGAGTCACCTGATTCATTCTAGCCAGCAGCAACCACCAGGCATGTAAATGAATCCAGTCAAATAGCCGAAAATCTCTGTAGGTGAGCCAATCTAAACTGCCAACTCTCTAACTCATGCACTAAATAAATGCTCATTGATGTAAGGCACTGAGTTTGGGGGTGGTTTATTATATAGCATTACTGAGGTGGGAAATACGGGGCACAAGAAGTAAAGCATGCTTTACCTCAGTTCCTAGAAGAAACTAGAATAGTGTTACACTGTACATTGAACAGCAAGAATTTCTCTTCTTTTCCCTGAGTCCCTTTCTATTTTTTCCCAGATACTTCCTTCGCACACTCTCCTGGCTTACTGAAACGAGTCTCTACCACCTGCCACTGTTCCCTAGGCAAGAGCATTTGTTCCATCACTAATTCCCCAATCCTGCGTCTTCGCATTCAACACCTCACTCTACGGACAAAGAATCCTCCTAAGAAAGCAACAAAGAATTGTAAATTTTAAAAGATTTTTCCCCAGCTAAAAGTTTTCTGCCCAACAAAAAACTATACATGAAAGGTTATCTTTGAGTTTCCAAATTTTAAAAATATACTTGTGGTTAATGTAGACAGTCAAGAAAATTACAGACAAGAAGATACATGAAGCATGGGTCTAAAGAACTCACTGGGAGCTTAGAATTTTCCTGAGGCTATGTGCATCTTTAGCATCAAGTCACTCAAATGGACAGCAAACAAGATTCTTTTCTTTTAAAAACAGATCATAGAGATTATCTCTCATATTAAAGCCTTAAGCAACTAGTTAGAATAAGGAAACCAAGAATCACCAGCCAAAATGTCAGCCTCATCCATGAACTGGGTACTAAAGAGGATCGTATGGTTTGTTTTATGCTCTCTCAGGAGGTTCCAAACTTGGTGCCTTGAAAAAGGATCCAATCCAGCAGTTGGTTCATCCAGTAGCAAAACCTACAGAGGAAGGAATGTATAAAAGCATCTTCTACTTCAAAGTGAGGATCTTCCAAAAGTAGCATGGAAACCAATATGATTTCTAGATTCAAATATAATCCTCCACCATAACCCTAACAGGCTTGCATTGTTCTTTATTATAAATTTTCTCGCATTTGGTAACTAGAGTTTAAACATTAATAATAGTTTTATATCCTTCAATCCAAATTAATCTCAAAAAAAAATATTTTCTCTCACCTGAGGATCTCCTAAAATGGCAATCCCAACTGTTAGTTTTCTCTTCTGTCCGCCACTTAATTTTTTAGCAATGACATCTTGAATGTTTTGTATGTCTAATTCCATTATAACTCTTTTTACCTATCAAAAAAAGAATCCTACATTAATACAAAACATTTTATTTTAAGCGGTCTTAATTCTCTAACAAATATGAAAAAAAATTTGTTCTAGAACTTCATTAAGATTTATTTATGAAGGAGTAAAATAATATTTAAACAAAAATACGGTCAGGAGTAAATTAAGCAAATTACTTCCAAAGCTATCAGTTCTGATATCTTCACCTACCTCTTGTTCCAGTTCCGTTGGGTGAATCCCTTTTATTTTAGCAAATAGCCTGAGGTTTTCTTTCACCGTAAGAAATTCAAACTGAATATTGAATTGTGGACAAAATCCAACTTTCTTCCTGATTTCCTCCATGTTAGTTATTTCAGAGACTGTGGTATTATAAATAGCAGCTGATCCTGTAAACAGAAATTTTAGAGTATTTAACGATTGGATAGTAACTCTATGCAGAGTGGTAATACAGGATATTTGCTGAAGAAACTTCACATTTAATAATTGCAATAATTACTACATTGAGAAAATTCAGATTATCCTTAACATAAATTAGTGTCCACAGCAAAAGTACACATAGAATGACAAATAGTGAAATAAAAATACAAGCTTTCTCATGAATTTATATAAATATAAAATATTCCCTTTTCTAAATTGCTCAGTTGTATAAAAATCCTGCTTTAAAGAAACGTTTTACTTTTATATAATCAGATTGCGAGCCTGCTTTAACAGCCAACTTGCTTTGTAAAATTATTTTCTCACCTTCTGTAGAAACAGACAACCCACTGAGAATGTTTAGCAGTGTTGATTTACCAGCCCCACTATGTCCAAGTATTGCAGTGACTTGTCCTTCATAAATGTCAAGATATATGCCTGTTTTAGAATAAAATGTGAAAATTAGACTTTGGACTATATTCGGATCAAATTGACTTTCAAAAGCTTGGAAGACTAAAATGTAACTCAGCATTTCATTTCATTGGTGCTCGACTACATCTCCCATAAAGTTGTAATTTAATTTTGTCTATTTATGAAGACAAAACATCAGTTCCTCTGAAGAAACTGAATAAAGACTGGGAATGTACTTTCTACCCTCCTTCCTACCACAAATCCTTCAAATATCAAGGAATATATATATACTTATTATTAAAGAATTGAACAAAGGCTACCAGGAATTAAAACGGTAAAGAGAGCACTTGCATCCTGGGCAAAGGAAAGCAGTGTGACTGAAGAAAGAGTCTCTCAGAGACTTCCAGAGCTGGAAGACAGAGGTGCCAGGCACAGAGTCAAAGGGGAGTTTATTCCATTTTAGGGGGGAGGAAGGGGGGGTGTTAAGGAGAGGATGATACGTTTCTCCTGGCATTGGCAATTGTTTTGTTTTGCATCACAAAACTACGGGCATGGTACCTACAGAGATCTGGTGTGGTCCAGGACATGTCGCAGGTATTTTTATATATGGATGCTTAGTAATTAATGACTTTTCCTTTAATACTTGAAAAATTATCTAATGTCATTGTTAAACAACAAACAGTTCTATTAGCACCCCAGAAATTTTAAAAGATTCTTGAAGACACACAATATGGACTTATATGATCAGAGAACAAAAAATAAGGCCCAAAATAGGTAATGAAAAGTACTATAAGAGCAAAAACAATTCCAGTGATACTCCACACTCAGTATGACAAATTTAGGTCAATGATTACAAACTAGCAGAAGTAGTAATATCCTATTTTTTAAAAGTATTTTACATACGTATATATATATAGAAAAAATAATATATTATTGGTGACTATCTTTCATAATGAAAATTTTTCCTTTTTATCGATATTCATTCTCTAATTTTCCACTATGATGATCTGTATTTTCAGAAAACAAAACAAAAATAATTAAAAACATCATTGAAACAAGGTTTTTTTCTTTACCTTGCAACGCTTCTATTTTTTCATGCTTTCCATTATATTCTTTTTTAATATTTCTGATTCTGAAAGAAGAGTAAGCAACTGTGACTAAACACATTTCCTAATAACATCAATTATGTTAAGTGCCAGCAGGGCCAGTCATGACGGAACTTCCCAAGGTGGGGTGCACCCTCTTGATGGGATCCAGGAGGGCAGCAGTGAGAACCCAAACCGGCCCCGCAAGAGGTCTGCACAGACCTGCTGATACCCTCCCTGATCAAGCTTGGCTTTTCCTATTTTCCCGTGATTTCTCTAAGGTAGCAAATGAAGGGAAAGTTTAAAGAATAAAAGGAACGAAGGAGGAAGGGAAGAAAGGTGAAAGGCTTTCCCTCGGTCCTGCACCCTTCTCTAGCTATCATTCAATTATTCTTCTCTTTTACAGGCAAATTTATCAAAATAACAGTCTCTATTCTTTGTTCCCAGTGATCAATGAGAAAAATTTAGAATGATGGCAGCAGAATACCTAAAAGAAGTGAACTTTCAAAAACACATCATCTAGAATAACATTTGACCTGTGGCTGGCCCTGTGACAGCTTACTTTCTTAAGCTTTTATCTTCAAATTTACAAAGTCACATAATTTGTTGATTACCTTATGGCTTCTTTTCCGTGGAGCTCTGGAGACACGGGTTCAAAAGAGTCATCAGAGGAAGGCTCCGGACTTATTTCATCCTCAAAGTCTTCGTAATGAGTTTTTTGATGTTGGGACCAAAACGAAGACTTTAGGAAAAACAATGGTGAATGCCAGTGGCCATCTTCATCTAATCAATCAAGACACAATTACATATTGAATCAATAATACCACATCAGTAAAGAATGGCTTCTGTCCTTGTGTGGCTTGATATCAATTTTAAATTTAAGTTATTCTGTGGGAATTTATGTTTATAATGTTAAAAGTAAAGTATTACGGGAACATTAAAGTGAAGACAGTGTTTAGCCTTTGATAAATTCTCAGCTCTAGGAAATTGTATCAAATATCAAGAACTCACTCTTGGGATTTCCAGACACTTAGATGCTTAAGAAAGAGAAGTTGCCTAAGCTGATTTCGGCAACTGTATATAAACAAAAAAATTTTTTGATAATGCAGGAAAAAATTTTGGGAAGTACAGCAATCAGTATAAATCAAAAGTCAAACTTTTTTAAAGCTCTAAGAATAAATTAACAAAAGTAGAAAAATTAAGTTCCTAATAACAGAAAGGTAGACGTAAGGCTGAATTACTGTTGGCATCTAGTGAAAGGTTTTAAAAAGGAAAAAAATTAAAATTAAGGGATCGCAGTGAGAAACACAGGAAATTTTAAAATTCATAAGAAAAATGAAAGAAACACAAATCAAGCTGTTTCTGCCATGTCTTTGTTATAGTTTATGTAGATTTTTTTCAACCAGATACACAGATAATTCTTTAATTTTCTGTGACCTCATGAAATTATTCAAGGATTTTATCAAGAGTTCATATCATTCCAAGGCAGAATGCACTGTACATATAATCAGTTAAAAATTGTTCTGACATTTAAATAAACTTCCATTTTAATGGTAAGAAAAGAGAATAGAAAACTTCAGCTGTGGATCTACAGAACCGAAAAAAGTGAGATGTTATTTTAAAGATATATCCATGAAACATGAATTTATTAGTGATAAGTGGAGGAAATTTAATAGATTTTTAAGAGACTATAGGATAATCGAAACAACGGGGAGTTTTCACACATAATATTACATTACAAACTATTACTGAAAGCTAACATAAGGGGATAAACAAGTGAAAAATGTCACTCCAAAAGAACTGTGCTGTTTCCCACTGCTGGGCATACGTGCTGCTCCTTTTGACTTATTATACTTCCTACGCGATATTTAAATACTAATTTACATAAACATTTCCAATGCTACCCACAAAAGCCTGTTGACCCACACTGACTTCGATGAGTAGCTATGTGCTAAATAGGTAGATGAAAACTGATATCTTATTAGTATCCATTCCATAGGAAATTCTTGGTGTTTTGGTTCTGAAAAAGAATGATAAATGCAAAAACATTTATATGTAACCTGTTCTAAAAATGTCAATTTGAAAGATGTTTATAAAACTTTGGATTAAAGAATACAAATTGTACCCAAAAAAAGGGAAGTGAGATTGAATCAAATTTATGGAGTCCCCCCCACAGCCCCCCCCCCAAAAAAAAAGGAGGAAGAAGAGTTGTTTAATTTGAAGCTGAGGGGAAATAAAGAGTTCACTCTTGCAGCTCTTCAGAAAAACTTTATTGAGAGCCTCTTATGTACTAGGTAGCCTCTAGATGGAAAAACATACATCATTTATCCTGAATAAAATTGAAATGTGAAGGCTAATCTATGCATTTATGTAATTCGCCAGGAATTTACTGAGTACTACTAAGTGTCAAACTGTCCTAGATGCTTGAAGATATCAGTGTAATAAAAAGCAAACATCTCTTCCCTCATGGGGACTAACACTCTAGAGACAAAGACAGGAAATGAGCAATAAATATAACAAATATTGAATTGTATGTAAAAAAAAAAGTAACAGAGCATTAGGTCAAAATTTTATTTAAAGTTTTGGTCCAAATTCTGCTGTGTTCTTGGGCCTGACACGTAACCTCTCCAGACTCCTGTTTTGGCATTTACAAGATGTGAAGCCTGTACTAAACATTGAACTCAACACTGATGGGTAAAATTGTGTAATTATATGAATACACAGGAAGTGAAAGGAAAAACTTGATGTCCATTTTCTCAGAATTAAATACACTTACTGTGCCTTCCCATAAAGGAGGAAGTATTTGGAAAAGAAAAGCAATCTAATTATGAATGAGTAAAAGACTTAATAAGAGAAACTGGAAATTTTGCCTATTATAATACAAATTAAATCCTAGATGTAACTATTGGAGAAAAAAGTTATTTTTAATGTAGAACACCAAAAATTTAGGAAAGGACAAGTGTCATATGGCACAGAGTTGTTACAGGGAAAAACTGACTCTGGAGTATCAAAAGTTCATGACATCCTCTACTAACTAGAAAGAATTCTGGTTTTTCATATTAGGTTCCTCAGCCTGGAGGCTAAAAACAAATTGATTTAATTTATACTACAAAGACACATGATGTAAGAGAGAAAATAAGACATTTCAAAAGGATGAAGATGATGAGAAAATGGAGAATAGTCTAGCCCCAGTGTAGTTGGGGGACACTTGTAAGGATTCAGAGAAACGTGTTTAAGACCACTGCCATGTGTGAATGGGAGTGAGTGTATACACAAGAGATAAGGTCCGGGATTTTAATTTCCATTTTGCATGTTTGAGAAATGGCAGAGAAGTAAATTTTTCAATTATTCAGATACCAGAGCACTGATTATTTGACTGTGACCTGTGACTAAGACAAGAACATATGTTAACTTGGTTTTATATGGTTTACATACATTATATGCAACTTTTTGGTTCAAAGAAGAAATTTCATTTAATTTTGAGAAAATCATTCATTCACAATAATTTTGCAAAATAATTTTGAAGGCAATTTGCTAAATGCAAAAGAAATCACTTATTTCAAAATGTTATAAAATTAAAAGTAAAATTATATCAATGGAACCAAGAAGAGGCATAATTTATATTATATTAAAATAATAGTATAATAGATATAAAGAACATAAAACAAAGTCTAGAGGAAAACTATGAATATTTTTTAAATATAATGCCTGAATTAGAAAAAAGATAAAGGAAGAGACCACAATAAATAGAGTTTGAAAAGGATGGAAACATTTAGATTCTGCTGTATAAGAAGAATTATGTGTGAGTAAAATTTGTGGATTTTATATGGGCAAAATAAAATGTAAGTATACTAGTTCCTGGAATTATATGTGTATGCTACACATGAATTTTATTATAATTATTTAAGTCATTTGCAGAACTTATTTTATTAATTTTTATAACACTATATGAAACATTCCCATTAGGCTGATCTTTCCACAAAAAGGGAGGAATAAGAGGTCATCCCTTCACTTTATGTGTTTCCTTCTGCATATATTTGAAATTCAGAAGAACACGTATACTAGAGCCAAATATTAGCAAGAATGATTTAATGAACTCTCTTATTAATGAGCTGAATCCAAGCACTAAAAAGCGTCATTATCCAATAGCTTCTCTCTCCTCAGCTAAAATATAAATGCATGCGCACACACACTCACACTCTCATATGCACACACCCTACCTTTATAAAAGATGAAAACCAAAAGAAATATATTTGTAATTAAAACGTTTTTATAAAATAATGCCATTCGGACCATTAAATAGCAACATGAAAATAAAAAATTTCTATTGTTTTCAAAGCTTTCTCCTTTCCTTGGCAATCTCAAATTACAAATATTAAGACATTACTTAAGAAACAGAATTGCTTTAAATGCAACTTTAACCACACTATTACTTACCAGGCAAAACTCGCTCAAAATATAATGTTAAAATCAAATAGAGAAGAGTATCGAATGCCAAAATGAAGAAAGTAAGTATCATTACATATGACTCTCCAGAGGGATCAGGAAAAATAATACCACTCAGGTAATAGTCCAGGTGTGTTATCTGAGATTTAAAATAAAATGAAAGTTGGATGAATCTATAAAACAAAAGTTTTTTAAAATGGTGCTGCCTAGGCAAATTTATATTTTAATATTCCTTTCTTCAAAAATTCACAGTGAAGTTATTAGTTCTAGTGTTGCTGTATATGAAAAGAATTATCATAAAAGTGAGAAATGCTATATGAGAAAGTAAAACAATTGAAGAATAGACATCTAAGTAATTGATTATCACAGAAGTGTTAAAGAAGGGGATTTGGAGAAGTGGACAGGCAACAAAAAATAACATTCTGGGAAGAGAAACTCAGAGTGACAGTGAAATTAGAGGCCATTTAAAAGAAATATAAAAATGCTAAGTGTAAGAAAGGTAATTGGAGAAATGTTAAAATATTAAATAAGTATTAAAAACTTGAAGAAATTATTTTTAAGTATAATAAAGATAATAGAAAATAGATAATAAAGATAATAGCTGACATTCACAAGCATGTATCAGGCACTGTTCTAGTGTAATATATATATAACAACACAGTTTGTCTTCACGATTATCCCCATTAGGTGAGCTCTGCTGATATCCCCATTCTTCAGATGAAGTGAGGCCATAGAAGTCGTGACTTGCTCAAGGTCACCTGGCTGGTAAATGGCAGAGGCAAGGCTGACTCGTGCCATCTATAACCTCAATACTTTACTGCCTCTTCAAATGGGATCATAAGCCAGATATTTCTAAGTGGTCAGATAATGGACAATTATTTTTCTTCTTTAAATTTTATGAGATTTTACAAATGACATATCTGCTTTATTACTTTGATAAGATTTTTTTTGTCCATTCAGCTTTTCAACAGTGAAATTTCTTAAACTACAGAGTAATTGGTCATTAAGTTTCATGAAACACTAAATTCTTTAAGAGTTTTGAAAATGTAAATAAAATCATGAAATCGTTATGTTCTAACCTGGGCCATTCCAGCGGTGAAGGCAAAAGGGCTAAAAAGACCTAAAATCCATTCCAAAGATGAAGGAAGTTGTCTATACAAGGCAGTGAATCCCAGACACCCCCAAAATACAGTGAATAGAAACCCAACCAAACCGGTCAGGACAGGTTTCTTTATCAACACACTTAGGAGGAAAGCCAATGCCACCTGAAAGAAGAAAGAGGAATTCCAATTGGTATATTTTTTCCTTTGAGAATCATAAACACCAATAGTCATCAATTTCTCACATTGTCAAAAGCTGCTTCAAAACATATAGAAAACAGGATACAAAGTTAGTGACCATACCATACCAATGGAGGAAACATTATTTGCTCATATATCTGAAACCTGAAACAGATTAAGAGATACATGTTTTGCCAACTCACCAAAGATAGGCCATATAGGATAAAGAGTGTGACTATCACCATGAAGCCAGTAATTATTATAATTTGGATAGATGTTATGACCAGAGCCATAAAAACTGACATAGCAAGGATGAAGCCAGCATATATCAATCCCCAGGAGAGCCTACGGTAGAAACGAGGTGTTAATTCAAAATGTCACACACACACACACACACACACACACACACACACACACACACACACACGTTTGGATAGGTCATATGCAAAACAGTTAAGAATGCAAGTTCTGAAAGCAAACATATTAGGGTCAAATTTACTATAAATTGTGGCTATGCACATTCTAGGTGTAAGGTCATGGTCAAGTTATTTATCCTTTCTCACCCTCACCTGTAAAATGAGGTTAATCATGATAAATATCTCATGGGTGTTCTAAGGATTAAAAGAGATAATGCACATAAAGACATTAGCTTAGCTATTATTACAATTATCTTTCCAAATGTAAAATGAATTTTAAAATTAACACTGGATATAATCTTTTTATTTTAGTCAAGTGACTATCAATGAAAAAAGTGGTAATCTCACCTTTAAACTCCCTAAACATCTTTAAGGCACACAATTGTTCCAAATGTTTAACTAAAATTACAGATTTAAGCAAAGCTCATTTCATTTTTTATCCTTAGATGGCTATTGACATTAGCCAATCAATATGTTGTTTTTAAGAATCAGAATATTAACAGTGCTGCTAAAAAATACAAAACTTAAAGCAAAAGATTTCATGGGGATACAGTTATACAGCAGTGATCCAATATCATAGTAGTCAAAACATGACTGCTTTTGAAAATCTGTGGAAATAGATGTAAAGATATGTTTTAAACAATAAAAGGACTCTTACTTTTAAAATTTAACATTTCATAAAAACACTAATAAACTGCCAACTACCTTCTGGATTTACATAGGGCTTTCAGATTAAGTGTGAAACTTTGGATAGGTAATGCACTTGAAAAGCTTTTATATACTCTTGTGTAGTAAATAAATGTAAGTTGCTTTTATTGCCACAAATAAATAGCATTTTTATGAGTCCTATAACAGTAAAGCTAAGTGATTACAGTTTTCCTATCTCTTTCATGCTTTCATTACTTAATTTGACATTTTAAAAATCTTTTACTAATTCAAATACCTAACAATCTTATTCAGGTGGTTTTTGAAGATAGGGTAAATCTTTCATCTATGAAAAATATTGGCTCCTAATAATTAAAGATATTTTTTGAGAGAGCTGGCCATAGATTGAGTAGGGAGAATATGGAATATTAAGATTTAAGAAGAAAGGAAATAAGAAAAAAATGAACATCTTTTATGTTCAAAGAATTAATAGAAACATCAGATATGCATAAATTCCAATGGAAGCATAAAAGCATAAACCAAGTCAAATGCAATTATTTTCTATAATCCATGCTTCTGTTACTCATACACTGCTGGTGGGCATATAAAATGGTATGTCCATTCTGGGAAACAGTTCAGCAGATTCTCATAAAACAAAACCACCATACAGTCTACCAATCATGTCGTCGGACATTTATCCCAGAGAAATAAAAACTTATGTTCATGTAAATACCCAAACATGACTGTTTATAGCAGCTTTATGTGTAACACCTAAAAACTGGAAACTCGTATCTCCTTGGGTCGAAGAGTTAAAAAACTGATGTGCACCCATACCGAGGACTAGTACTCAGCGATAAAAAGGAACAAACTGTTAATAAATGAAACAACTTGGATGAAGTGCCAGGGAACCATGCTGAGTGGTGGGAAAAAAAAAAACCAAAAGGTTACGTACTATGTATGATTGCGCTTATATAGCATTTTTATAAAATGTCTAAATAGCTACAGAAATGGTGAACAGATTCATGGTTCCCAAGGGTTAGAGATGGGGAACAGGGAAAGAGCATTGACTGTGGTGTTAGAACTATGCCGTATCTTAACTGTATCAGTGTCAACAGTGTGATGTGATATCATACGAACATCTTTCAAGACGTTATCGTTGGGGGAAACTGGGTAAAGTATACACAGAATTCTTCTAAGTATTTCTCACAACTAAACATGAATCTACTCAAAATAAAAACGTTTTATTAAAAAATTATACTTCCTTGTATAACTAAGACTAAACGATGTTTAAAAAGGAGAGAATGGCAAATACTCTGTCTGTGAAGCTACAACTACAAAAAATTGGGGGATTTACAGAGAGCACAAGGAAAAAAGTATTTTAACTGCTGTCAGTTATCATACTGAAGTAATACAATTAGTACTGTTAGACTTTGTATGTATATTTCTGGATAAAACAAATGAATAATTAGGAATATTCAGATAGCCTCTATATTTCTCTTAGAGAACGAGAATTCTCAGTGCGTGAGAAAGGAGATACAGTTGTAATATGGGAGAGGTTAAGTAAAAGCCCTAATGTACTACATGAATTTATACTTATGAGTATAAACTCATAGGACATTTATCTTTAATGTATGTATGTTATTTATAAAGTGTAGCACATATGTCGTTACTCTCTGTCAGCTGAAAAAGGCTAGAAACAATGACCTACGCAATACTAAAGAATATTTCTGGCATACAGTGGTCTTTTTCCAATGAAAGAGAACTAGAGCGTCTTGTCATACAAAAATAGCAAAGAACCTACCCTCCTCACCTCAAAAAAAAAAAAAAAAAAACGAAACACTTAGAATCTCATCAAGAGGAATCAGAAACCAACCTTAAGTGGCTTCCTTTGGCCAAAAATGGGACATTCGAGTTTCAACAACAATAATTACAGTAGATTGAAACCTATTAGACACGCTAAGATCCATGAATTTATAACTGTATTTAAGGAATTGGTCATTTTTGGAGTATGTTAGGAAAACAATTATTTTGAGGACTAATAAAGAGAAAAAAAATCAGGTAAAAAATTCTGGTTTTAATCATTTGTTTTATTTCTATTTTTTCTACTCCACCCTCTTAAAAAATATTAGCCCCAGTGGGAATTAATCTTGGTTCATGAATACTTAAATCAAATTATCTCAATTAAAAGGGTAATTATGATTCGTAGAGCTAATATTACTAGACTTTCATATGAGAGAAATGTACAGTTGGAAAAAGATTATTATAAATAATTTTCACAATCTAGTCAAAGGTTTTATATAAGGAATTACCCTCAAGATTCTTTGGGAATTCTGCATTCTTGAGCCCTATTTGGGTTATGTAGATTACTGCAAAATTTGTGCCTGCTGAAGAAAGTGGAAGAGGGTAAAATATTCAAAAACGGTGGGACTTGGTAAGAAATGTATCACTTTTAACTCAATACCTGGGATGCCTGCACCTCATTCAGGGGTTCTCTTGGAAGTTAAATTGTCAAAACCATGCTTTTGGGGACATTATTTCAGTTTAAAAATTTCTTGTGTTTTAAAATTGCCTTGTGTTTGAAGAGAAATAGGGGTAGAGAGCATACATACACATTCTCCCCAATAACTGATGCAATATCAACTGATTTTTAAAAAAATCTCTGGCCAATGCAAACCCTGCTACCTTGGACAGTGCTCTATTAGGAAAACTTTCTGCAGTGTTACCTCAATTTGGGGCATGTACAAAATTGGATCCAAATGTAATGTTTATCTCAAAAACACTAAGGACAACATGGTGTGTGTTACTGTCAGCTCATTTCACCAACAGCTTTTTCTATCAGGGGAAACTATACCCTTATCATTAATTTTATTTTATTAATATTTCCAAGTTATGTAGCACCGTGGCTAAAAAAAAATGGGGTTTTCTTGGGCAAATAACTTATCTGTGCCTCAGTTGTCTCACCCGTAAAATGAGGATAACAGCACTGTGAGCTGTGAGTGACCCCTTGCATATAGTCAGTTCAATGTTCACTATTATTACTGTTGCTACAGTAAACTACCCCAAGGTCTATGGGAAAAAGGACAACAGATAAATAGTGAGTGAGCAAGAGGGAGTTTGACTTGTTTTACTCTGCACCTTGAGAAGACCGAAGACCGGGCACTCTCTGTGCTAGAAGTTGAAACACATTGTCTCATCTAATTCTTAATCCCTCCCAGAGAAAATCTTGATTGACTAACTACAAGAACTGGTTTCAACAACATTGTGGCAAATTAGTTTACTATTTCAACTTTTCACTCCCTTCTCCCCGCTTCCCTTCCACAAAGGGAGTATAATCCCCACATCGCTGATCTTGGGCTTGGCTGTCTGACTTGCTTTGGCTTCACGGTGAGCAGAATGTACTGCTTTGCCCTTTGACTTGGGGTTTGTCCACATCGATTGCTTTAACCAGTGGGATGTTATTGGACATGGCATGAGCAGGAGCCTGAAACGTGCTTGCGCAGCAAGATTTGCCCTCTAGCACTTATGTGACTGGATGAGAAGAACGTGCCCAGAGAGCCTGCTGATCCAAGGAGATCAGCAGACACACAGGACTGACGTGGCCACAAACAGCACCTCGAATATGAGCCCAGCTAAGCCCGTACTATAGCTGCCACACTCCACCCAACACCACCGATAAATGAGGACGAATAAACAATTTTTGTTTGAGGTCACTGGGTTTGGGGGTGCTTTTTTATGCAGCATTTTTCTGGCATTACTTAACTGATATGGGCATTATTTTTTTTTTTCTCCCACTCAGGGAAGCATAAGCACAATCCTTACTTATTTTCTACTGCCAGCATCTTAAAATCTAATACAGGTAAGCTGATTAAATTGAATGCATGTTGGGGAGTGGGGAGGGAGGTGGTAGGGAAAAAAGAAGAAAAAAGAAAGAAAAAAAAAGAAAAAAAAAGAAAGAAAAAAATTTAAATCACTTCTTCAATTAAAATAAATAGTTTGAAAAAATAAATGTAAATGTTCATCACAAAAAAAAATTGAATGCATGCAAGAAAATCTTGTGAATTAATCTAATATCCTTTATAATTATCTCCTCTATTAATTCATGTGTGATATGAAACACAGGTAAAGTAAACTTAACTTACCAGAATGCTGACTCTCGGAGACCCATCACCATCATCAGTTTCTTAAATTGTTTTCTTTCTTTTGTAACATTTAATGATGCAAAATATATAAAAGGGGAGAAATAAACTACGCAAATAAAAATAAACCATTCATTTACAGTTTCTCCCCTAGAGATGAAAGGCAGCGTCCTCATATTTATTCCAATAACTGATGTCAGCTCCTTCATCACAGAATGATTTGTTGTGACCTAAATTGGCATGTTAACAAAAAAAGTTTATGATATTAACCATAGGAAAAAACATATTAGAAAACCATACTTTTTGTTCCTTTTCATTTTTTTTCGATATTTACATAGTCCTATTATTTTAAAATATGGTGAACTATTAATATTATCAGAACATTCTTGATGGCCGTTGGTATTAACTGACATTGATTACGAGTCATTTGATAAACTACTGGAGGTCTAGCACGCACAATATTCTGTGATAGGCAATGGAGAGAACAGCAATACACACAAAAACATTTCTAACTTTCAGGGAGTTTTCAGGGAGCTAGAGGAGGAAGGAGAGACATTAAACAATTCATTGCACTAGCAGCTGTTTAATTATAATTGAGCAATTGCATTAAAGGAGAAGTAGAGAGTGCTAAGAAAGCAAAATCAGGGAAGACTTCCCTGTAGAAATGACATTTAAACTGTCACTGCTGAAGGCTGTGATCTCACCTAAACAAAGATTATGTGGGAGGAACTGAGGATGGAGAAAAAAACTCTGGGCACAGCAAATAGCACGTGCAAAGGAAAAAAGGAGCATAGTATCTTATAGGCACAGAAAAGGGGTCCCTGAGCAAAGATATAGATATAGACAGATGATAGGTAGGTAGGTAGGTAGGTTAGATAGATAGACGATAGGTAGGTAGGTAGGTAGGTAGGTAGGTAGGTAGGTAGGTAGACAGGTAGGTAGGTAGGTAGGTAGATAGATAGATAGATGATAGGTAGGTAGCTAGGTAGGTAGATAGACGGATGGATGGATGGATGGATGGATGGATAGATAGATAGATAGATAGATAGATAGATAGACAGACAGATAGATAGATAGATTGATATGGTATAGATGAAACTGGAGAAATAAACTATTTCCATGGTTCGGGCTAGAGATAATGGCTTGGACCAGTGCTGGTGGCAGCGTTAAGGAGGAGTACACAGATTTGAGCTTAGAATTAACAAGGCCAGATGAGAGATGGGATGTAATGGGTGAGGCAGAGAAAATTATCTCTGATGATTCCCCAGTTTCTATTTGGGCTAGTAGGTGGGTGGCTTTGGCATTTACTAACAAAGAGAAAAAAATTTTAACTTAGTCACATTTAGAGGAAAACACCCATGTTCAGTTTTGAATATATTAGTTTTAACTGCTTATGAGGCCTCGAAGTAGAGATATCCAGTAAGCAATCAGATACATGGGACTATAGCAGATGTCAGCAAACTATGGTCCACAGACCAAATCTGATCGATCCCCTGTTTCTGTAATAACGTTTTATTGGGGCACAGCCAAAATATTGTCTAATGGCTGTTTTCAAGGTACAATGGCAGAGTCAAGTAGTTGCCATAGAGATGGTTTGCCCCTCCCCTACCCTGGAGCCTAACATATTCATTATGTAGCCCTTGCTGATCTACAAGTTAAAGTGGAATTCTTGGACTTATCAGCTTTAAATTATAAGTAACATTATGGAAATAAATGACATCACCTAGAGAAAGCATATAGGATGGAGAAAGATGCCTAGGATAGAACCTTGTGGATTTACAGATTTAAAGAAGTGAGACTGTAAAGTTGGAAAAGCTGGCAAGAAGACTGGGGAGAAATGTGAAAAAAAACCAAGTGACTGTTGTTATTTAGTTAAAAGATCAAGTAAGACAAGGAATGAAAAAGGTCAGTTGTTCCTTGACACAAGATGTTGTTACTGCCCTTAGAAGAAGCCATTTTGGTGGTGTGGTGAGGATGAAAATCACGTTGAGTAGAGAACTTTCAAGAAGTTTAGCTGTTAAGGAAAGGGAGCTAGAGTACCTGGGGAGGAAATGTGGATGAGGGAAGGTCTTGATAATAGGAAAAGAAATTCACAACTTTTAAGTCCTGAAGAGAAGTATTTAGTTGAAAGGGGGAAGTTGAAGGAAGAGGAAACAGAGGGTCAGAGGGTACAGCTACCCCGGTAAGATGGAAGAGTTGGGATCCAGCCTGTGAACTGAGGAAGATCGTCAGGAATGAGAGAAGGGACAAGATGGGTGTCGTGCAGAGGTGGCCTGCAGCTTTACAGAAATTGTGTTGTGGAGTAAGGGGATATCCCCACCTGACGCTTTCTAATTTCTCTCAGGAGAGGCAAAGTATTATCTCGTAAGAGTGTTGGGCAGGGTGGAGGATGAGGTAGAGACCGGAAAAGAGGGATAAATAAAATAAATGGTTGAAATCGGGCACTTACTTCTATGATAGCAGCATTAATTGCAGCTTGAAAAGCCACAAACCCTCTTTTCCAGTATGTTGTCAAGGAACAATAAATTTCATCTTGAAGAAACCAACAGTGTTCTTTAAGGAAGAAAAATATGCCCATCATTATGCAATGGAATCTATTAATGAAATTAAAACTTCAACTTTGACTGTTAAGTAAAATATCTAAACGTCTTCTCAGAGCCTATAATCACACAATCTAGAGCACTTTTAAAGCACTCTGCAAAACTAGAAGAAAGAAGATTATTACTGAATGGTTGCCAAAATAATGAGACTCATTGTATAGTACAGACTGATAAAGTTCAGGAATAAAAAGTATATTACTTCTTTTCTTGACTTTATTAATTTTTCTATCGGTCATTCCCAACTGGGGATTTGGTAGCAAACAGACTGGAATCAATTCTTAAGTATTTACCTGAGTATTGAAAGTGTTCTTTTATCATTTGGACTCTGTATTCCCAATTGAACTTCAGCTTATATGAGAAAGTATTATTAAACACGATCCCCACCATGTCAGAGTGGCTTTGTGGAAGTACTGTATCCATGGTTTCCTCATCAGGAGTCCCAATGATTGTTCTTCCTGCCATGTATGAAAAATATAAATGATAAACTTATTACAAAACCAAATTGCAATTGTTTTAGGGTTTCCATAAAATTATTGATGTTACAGACTATCCTTAAATAGGTATCTCTAAGTTAAGGGCTGAAAGTCTTTTCTATTGTCTTAAGTTCAATGTAAATATGTGCAAACATGTGAACGATATGTATGTTACATATCACTCTTGAAAAGACACAAATACATTTAAATGGGAAATATGGTAGGAGAGGAAGTAGTGGCTATGATGAAAGCTAAAGCTTTCCTATTTTCACTTCATACAAGTTTGTATTGATTAGGTTTTTTTAGGGTGGCTAGTACCTTGGTGATTAAAATATTAAAAATTTAAAAGAAAAGTATTTAAAATAATCAATAGATACACTTGAGAATTTGGTGTTTTCGCTACCAAGATCATAAGCTGATTTCTATCATATGAAAATAGTTTGCCAATAGAAGCAAGCTGCATGCAAAGAATCAGAATACAAAAATATTTAGAAGTAGATGTGCGAGAAAAGGATTGATTCCAATGAGCCATGAGACTCTAAGGTTGAAAGCAGCAGAGCACTTGCACTGAACAAGCAGGGAGACTAGGTCCTGAGGCTTTTGTATATGCTTCCCTTGTTAAAAAGAGATGAGGTAGGTGACCCAATGGAGGAAGCACGAAGAGCCAGAGCAGCGTAGGATGGTCACTGTCAGGCAGACCAAATGGCCAGTGGCAGTAAGGGAGGGAGGCGGGAGTCAGAGCTCCAGAAGCAGCAACGAGGAATCACCAAACAGGAGAGGAGGCGAGGAAGAAAAAGTGAAATCAGCTAGAAAAGGGTCCAACCTTTTTTTTCTTACTCCAACCTTCCCTTATGGAGTACACATCATACTCCCAATAATAATGACTCATAACAGCATGCATTTCAAGGAGGAGAGGAGTGAATGGTGTGTAGGCTGTTTAAAAAGCCCCCAATTAACTCTTTTGCATCTTATCCATCTACCCTCACCTGTAGCTTCATGCCACTGCATACGGAAGGAGGATTCTTGCTGCAGGAAAGCACCACTGACCCCATAGGCTGGGTAAATAAACTCCATTTGCAAAACAAACTTCAAATTAAACATGTGTATGTTGCATAATAATGAAACACTGGTCATTGGAACAACAAACCTTTCATACAGGAAGCCAAAGCCATCTTATCCATTATCCTCTGTGTCATGTTAGTGACTGGGGTATACGCCACCACTAGATCAGAGTCATTAAATTGATCCGCACGTCCCAGGACATGAGGAGGATGTCCAGCGAAATGGATAGCACTGAAGAATTCCGAAAAGATGCAGAGAGACAGCCCCAGAAGCAATGCTACTGTCCACTCCTCCAGTGTACAAAAGAAAAATGAGCCAAGTTATAATGCGGTCCAGAACCGTGAGAAATAGTCAAATACATCTGAAGACAGGAAGTACTGACATTGAGCATGGCTTCATTTCACTCTCCATTTTTTCCTTTCCCAATCACTATCCTTTAAAGAAAACACCATTTCAACAATATATAACTTTGATGTAATGTCAAATACGTCCACTGGTCTTAACCCCTAACAGTAGGGACCACTATTGACTAGGTGCCCTGATTTATGTGATGCAGTATAAGTTCACAGCACCACATGAGATATTCTTGCCATAAATGTTTAAACTGAAGTTAATCACATTTTTAGATCTAACTTTGTTTCCCAGAAATGTAGATGATAAAAAAAAAAAATAAGTTAAATAACGGCATGAATTACAATCAGCTGAATATAGAACATGGATATGCGACAAGATAACTGCTTCATCAACATAAAAACTAAAACAATAGAATTGAATTGTTTCAAGAGCTCTTGCAGAGAAATGAAAAAAAATGATGTGAACTCTACTAGCTCCCACTGAAACGTTAGTCACTATTTTTAAACAGAATACAGTCTCTATGTGGCCAAGGCAACCCCAGATACGTCTCACGGTACCATGCAGCAAATCTCTTCATCCTAATGTCAATGTCCTTATACTAGAAACTCAACAGAATATAAATATATTGACGAGCAGTGATCTGGCTCCATGAAACCATTCTATGTTTACAAAAAGTAGAGCCTTGAAAAAAGACCCCATAAAGTTCCCTAATTTTCATTCAGATTTCTTTCCGGCACTGCCCATTAATAGAATCTTAACCAAGATGTCCTTAGTAGAGTGCTAATGGTTTATTCATTTTAAAATCTATTTTATTTTGTCTAGCTTATTTTCTTTTTCCTAACACAGAAGTTGGTCCAGGATAAATCAGATTGACTCCACAAGATTCAAGTGGATCAATTATTTGGCGAATGGCTTGTTTAACTTAATAAAATGTTACTTTATTTTTCAGGAGCTGTCATGTGAGTCCTTCAGTTAATTTTACCCTTTGCCATACATACATATTATTCTATTCTGCAATATATCTTATTCTGCAACATTTGCAAAATATTATATTGAAAACTCTAAAACAACTAGCCCATAGAATTTGTGAACCTAAAAAGCAGTAAAGATAGCATAATAATAACTGATAGATCATTCACTGAATATGGAAATATATATGTTGTGAACCATACCAATAAGCTCTCTCTTTTCAGTCTCCATTTTTTAAGAAAATTCTTGTACAGAAGGGCTTGAGTTTGTTGGAACACATTTCTTTCTTTTTTAATCATTTTGCCTTGTTCACTGAAAGAGAGGGTAAACGTTGTACAACAGTAACTAGGAGAGAAAAAGATCCAAAAAAAGTTTAGTTACGAAAATAATTCTGAACACTTTGAAAACATAGTTAAGGATGTACTAATTTAATGCCTTATTTGACATTGTAGTAACACATTCAACAGGGTTTTTGTTTTCGTTTTGATAGCATACAGTATTAATGAGTGTAAAATATCCTGCCAGCTGGTCTCTCTCTCCAGGTTCTCACCACTGAGAGAGGTGAGGGTCATGGTATGGAGAGTCTTTCTCCTTTTGTCCCAAAAGTCACTTTCTTCTGTCAAATCTTTACAACAATCTAAAGTAACTCAGTCAATAAGGTGTAATATTTAGAACCCCTCAAAAAAACTTTGTCCTTTAGTTTTTTTAAAAAAAAAGTAGAACAAGAATAAAATCATCTCAATATTTTTGTTAAATAAGAGATTTGCCCACAAGCAGTCTGTACTTTGAATGGCTTGCTTTTATGTTTATTTAATATCTAGGTAACCAGTGAGTAAAGGAAAGTTGAATAACATTATAGTCATTCTTAGAATCTCAAAGAGCTAATTTTTCTTCTTTAAATTCATGGTCCCCTTTTACGAACTAAGATATATATAGATGAAAACCAAAACCTTGTGAGCTAACATGACTATACTGACTGATTCGCAGAATTCAAAAAAGTGTAAATCTGACCAAAAAAATTAATAATGTTTATACACATATCGGAATCTATCTTCCATTTTTGCTATCACATTAAAATAAAAAAATAAACTGAGTTTAAAAAATAAATCACTCATGAGGTTTACAGTATGAAATACAATAATTTAGAAATATCAGAATAATTTGACAATGTCAATCAAGATGCTTGGCATTGGCTATATACTTTATGCCTTAATTACTTCCATGCAAAGCAAAAGGTAAAAACAAACTTCACTTACTGTCAGGAAAAGAGGAGGAAATTAGAAGCACCTTTTGATTCACTGGTCTCTTTTCGTCCAGAACAACAGATAAGAATCCTTCAAGGACTCTTCTACAAATGTTTGTCTCTCTCAAAACTGTTTTTATTCAGTTTGGCTTCTGAAAACGGGCCATA
Source organism: Rousettus aegyptiacus (assembly GCF_014176215.1). Lineage (NCBI taxonomy): Eukaryota > Metazoa > Chordata > Mammalia > Chiroptera > Pteropodidae > Rousettus > Rousettus aegyptiacus. The sequence goes on from NW_023416309.1 coordinate 107,033,402, forward strand.
GTCTCTGTGTAAAGATACTGCCACACATTCTCTGCTTGGTAGTTTTTGTTTTCTGTGCCTTTTTTCTTCTGCAGTTACTCTGAAGGGAGTCATAGATGGTTGGCTAAGTGTGTCACATGATATTTGTTTATTGCTCTATCTTTCTGGCATACTCAAAAAGTGATCCGATTCAAAAAGAAGGAAAAAACCCACAGTCCTGGATAAGTCTATATTAGCTTTTAATGATTAAAAATTTGAGAGACAGGCCAAAATGGAGCAGATTAAAAAGAAAGGAAGTTGACAGATAAAGGGAAATGAGGAACAATCATCTCAGAAATCAAAATAATCAGGTGCTTCATCCAAGACTTAACTGCACTTCCATTAAATGGCTCCTTGCACTGATTGACTCCTATGTGCTAGAAAGTATGCTAAGGGTTCAAAGTGAATGATTTCATTTAATACTCAAAGCAAGTCTACGAAGCTGGCACAGTATTTACATCCATTTTACAGATTCGAAACGTGAGAGTAAAGGTGAAGTTATCTGCAGATGCTCAAATAAAGGCAGAGCCAACATGTGAGGCCAGAACAGTACCTGGACTCTAAGCCCCCTCACTATTCACCACCACTATGAAAATTATGCTGACCAAAACAGTGATGTGTAATATCCATTTTAATTGTTTAGACTAGAAGGGCAAAATTTTTTTTCAGCTACAAAGAAACTGGACATTCTCAGAATTGTAAATAACCTCTGTTTATCCACCCTGAAAATCTCAATACATGATTCTTACAGGGACACATGTCTTGGGATGAATATACAAGTTAACAACCATTCGTGAAAGTGAAAGATAAAGAAAGGGTGAAGCATTCTGAGACTGTTCGAATGACTGCAGTTTTTACTTAGAACATGGAAATAAACGTTTCCTCTGACTTTAACTGAATCCCTTTCTTTGTTGTTAGTCACATTTCTCTTGTTCTGCCAGGTTTTACGAGAGGTAAAAGTCCATGAACTAGAAAACACCAAATACTCAACCTGGTTCCAATCCCAGGCTTTAATGATAATATTTATTTTAATGGGTGAGGGAAAAAAACGACTAAGATCATAATATACACATACACTTTCTTAGTAACCAAATTTAAAAAATTATTTCCATAATTTTAGGGATTTTAACCTCCAATATGGTGGTACATGAAGCTGTTATAGGGTTATGAGTGTGAGATCTACATTTTAAACCTGTATGCCTTGGACAGGTGACATAAAATCCCTAGGCCTCTGTTTCACTTTTGTAACAGAGGTTGGACCTTCTGTGTCCCACGACCCTGTGCTGTTCTGCTACAGGGTCACGATGCAGAAGTCCTTCAAACTTGGATTTATGGGGGCCCGTGCAATATAATGCTAACCCAGCCCTCCTCGTCACGCTTTCTATAGAGCTCTTTTAATTCTTCCTTAGTCTCTTAGGTCCTTAATCCTGCTTCTTCACTTTTGCTTTCAGCTGACAAATGTACTTGTTTTACTGAAAAATCAGAGACTGTTTGGTGGCATCTTCTTTCCATGCCTCCAGCTCATGCTAACTGCCCAGAGGAAACTTGGGTCAATCCTTGCCAAACTCAACCCCACTGAACAGTCTCTCAATCCAGTCATGACTTACTCTAAACCCTGGCTCATCTCACAGCCACTGCCCAAACTCCCACGGTATTAGTTTCTCCTGTAACAAGGTTGCGCAAATGGCGTGTTAGAAGAACAGAAATTCATTCCCTCACAGTTCCAAAGGCTAGAAGTCCAAAATCAAGGTGTTGACAGAGTTGTGCTTCCTCCTAGCTTCTGGTGGTTGCCAACAAGGCTTCCCATTCCTTGACTGGCTGCTGTATAATACAACTCCTCTGCCTCCCTCATCACACAGCATTCCATGTGTGTGGAGTGTGTGTGTGTGTGTGTGTGTGTGTGTCTGTGTGTGTGTGTGCGTGTGCGCGTGTGTGTGTGTTTCTGCTCCTCTTCTTACAAGGACACCAGTCATCCTGGTTTCGGGGCTCACTGGACTGCAGTAGGACCTTACCTTAACTTACATAGTAATCTATAAAGGCCCTGTTTCCAAGTAAGGTCACATTCACAGGTGCTAGGAGTTGGGACTTCGACACATCTTTCTGAGGGATGCAATTTAAGCCACATCAAGCGCACACACGGTTCAGTCAGCACCTCAGTGTTCTCAACCAATGGTTATTCAGTCTTCCTTACCCTCGCATCCAGTCCAATGAAACCAAGCTCCCAAAACATGCCAATGATTGACATTTGATATCAACATTTCAGTAGCTCTCACTTTTTTTAAAGCCTCTCTGCAACATTTCATACTGTTGACACCCATTGCTAGGAACTCAATGATAGAATTTACTGCTTTCTCTCGTGACTTCTCTGCTTCTAAAAATCCTCATTTTATGTCTCATGGCACATTTTATAGAAATAACCTTAATAGAAATAACATTAATAGAAATAACCTTTCTATTAAAAAATACATCCATTCTCAGTTTCACTTCAGATCTGTTTCTATCCATGCCCTCTATTAAATCTTTCTATTGAGAATCCATCTATTCATTTTCAACATGCCTAATCTCAAGTTAATAATTTATCTTCCTAATACATTTAGTTCATTTGATCTTCTCTTTTCTCTCAATAGACACTGGTTCAGAATTTTAATATTTGTTGCTATTATTGTTTAATCTCTCCCCTTCACAATAAATATCAACCTAATTACCAAGCTCTATTGGGCGTAAGGGCTTATAAATCTCTAGAGAGAACATGATTTTGATTTGTCTTATTCGATTAGTTCTTTTCCTGAACTGTAGGACGGGATCGAAAGAACTAGTTCTCTTCTCACATTCGTTTTTACACGAAAAAGCTACCTTCTTGGATCTTCTGTTGTAGGTTCATCAATTTTAAGGTCTTTAGACAATCATTATGTATCCCAGGTTTATTTTTTACATAAAGAAAAATAATTCCAATTCATTTAGAAAAGTAACTGTACGTTTAATTCATTTTCTTTCTCTCTTGTTCCCGGATATGGATTATATAATTTGTGTTATCATTGATCTTTCAAAAGAACAGCTTTAGCTTTAATAATTGAATCTATTATTTTATCTTCACTCAGTAATTTTCGCTATTTTTTATGATCTCCTCCACTTTCATTTTTATTATGAAATATCTCAAACATATAGAAAAACAGAGGAATGTAACCAAATTTCGTGTTATCTAAACTTTTAAAAAGGTTAACATTTTGCCACATTTCTTGAGTTACTTTAAAGGAAAAAAAAAATTACATGTTTCGAGCGGCCTCTGTAAGCCCTCTTCGGTCTTACACCTATTCCTCTAGCCCGGATCATCTTGTTCTACTCGTTTTTACTTTATTAGTTATGTAGGAAATCCTAAACGGAATATAGCATTTTTATTTTTAAACTACAAAGATGGTATAATACTTTATATTTCATTCCACAATTTACCTTTTTCACTTATTTATATTTTATATGCCCATGTCGATGCATGTAGATGTTGTTAATGTTTTAACTTTCTAAAAAATGAATAGAATATACTTAGAACTTACCGAGGGTTGGTTACTGAGGCTGCGCAGTTTTTCGTTCGCGTAAACAGGCTGCCGTCATATCCCACACCTGCCTGGCTCTGCGTCTGCGTGAGAACTTCCTCATGGTGGTGGCGTGCAGCAATGTTAAGTAAGAAAATACCACAACTTCTGTTTACATTTATTTTTCAACAAAAGTATTAAAACTGATTTACATTTGACACATGGATTGGAATGGTGCTGTAATTCAGTGCACCCATAAAGTGAAACTTGTCTCGTGGAGATTACACAAAATATTTGAGATATAAATGAAAGTGCTTCAAAGCTGAGGCGCTGATGGTGGGACATCAACCTACTCATTTGTCAGCATTTAACCATCTCAGGTTGGGTCGTTACGCAGATTTATACATTATACTGTCTCAGTCCGACTCTCAGCCTGACTTGAAAGGATTTCTGCAAAAGGACTGTGTATTGGAAATTATTCTAGTAATGCACATAGACACTTCTTTGTCCTGAGGCATTTACAGCCTCAGCTTTATTAAGTTGTCAACTGTTCAAAAGTTTTTAAACGCAGATTTTAACAGACATCACATGAACGTTCCCATTTCCCTAACTCCTTGCAGACACTTTCCACTATAAGGATTATCCAAATTCTGAAAATTGTATATGAAATAATCGTTGGTTCACAAACTCTGTGAAATCTTAAAGCGGACTTGGTACGTGGAAGGCGAAGAGGACCGAAGGGAGAAGCGGACCACTGCTCACTGGACAGCGGCGGCTTTGAGAAACAAGGTAAGTTACTTACAAGGCTAGTCCTGGGTGCCCTCAAGACGGGTGGATCTCTACGTCCACCAGCATCCTAATAGTTTATGTAGAGGCCTCAACTGGGTTGTCACAATATCGTCCAGATGGTCTCAATGACACATCGCCCTCTTGAGGCTGCATCCTTGACAATGGCTCCCACTGTGGGAACGGTGGGTGACTCCACCTTCCAAGGACAGGTCCAGCTCAGGGGGTCGACCAGCAGTCACATCCTCTTGATGACTTCCTCTGACAATATCTGATTTTAGCATCTATTAAGAGAATCTGCTTCCGCAGCACACTCAATTTTCCCTCCTCCAATATGATGAAGCTGTTTATTTGGGCCACTTTTATGACCTTCAATAAAACATATATTTTATCGCTTCTCAGCCTTTTGGATAAGATCAAGTGTAAACATATGTTTTACCCAAAAAGTCTTCCACGTCTTTTGCAAGAGTTACTGCTACATAGTGTGGAGTTTCTGTTAGTAACTTAATAGGTTCTGTTTTTTAATATATTTTTTAATTAACTACTGCTTGTATACAGGAAGGAGCAGTATTAATTTTGCATATGAATTTGAACTTTGCTAAACTATTTTAATTATAATTTTTAAAATTTTCTAAACAATGTTTATCTATAAATAATGACAGTTCGTGACTTCTGTTTTCTAACAATTCTTACTACTCTCTGAAGTTGAAATCCTAGGATTAAACCTGACTCACTCCTGATGTAGTTCAATTCTGTTCTTTTTTATAGCATCCTGTTTCTTTTCATGGTGGTGTATTAATTACATCTTTTTTTTTTTAGTTGGATTTCCTTATACAGTTTCCCTTTCCTCTAAATTACCTTTTTTTCTGTTTGTTTTGGTCATTAATTTTAAAAGCACACAGCTAAGCTATGCTTAGATTCCTAACCTACAGAAACAGAGTTTGTTAAAGTTGCTAAGTTTTGGGGTGATTTGTTATGCAGCAATAGATAACTAATATATCCATCTATTTCTTTGTTATCTCTCAATATACTATAAACCTTTTAAAGTCAAGACTCTGTATGTCTTACCTTTGTATCCTCAGCTCCTAATGTCTGGCCCATCGTAGAAATTTAAAAACAAAAGAAAATGTTAAATTTAATCACTGACTGACTTAGAACTAAGTGTGTAACTGAAGTTCAGTCTAATCTGGGAGCAGTTCACTCAGACCATGCTCACTTTCCCAACACACACTCATGCACCTCAGAATATACTTCCAGCCATAGTAAAATCATCTTCTAAATTAGGACTCTTTGCACATTTGTCTTTTCTAATTTAAATGACCGCATAGCTTTAGAATGGAAATCAGGTAGGATCAAAGTCTCTTCCCAAGGAACCCGTTTCCTTCCCTAGGCCTTTCACAACTTTTGCTGGACCTCCCAGGTTGCACTTTATTCATGATCTTCTCAAAGCGAGAGATTCAGATACACATTTAAGTTTGAGAATCACTGTTTAGCTAATGCCAATTCTCATTTTGTAACTGACCACTTTTGACATCATCTACAGTTGACTTGACAGAGACAATCATGGAACATCAGCTCCCAGCCACCCTTGGTAACACACACCCACACGTGTGTGTGGAGATGGGAACGCCCCCAGAGGGGTCTACCTATCAAACATACTGCTCTCACCTACTGAATTCAGTATTTTACAAGTGCCATGGGACAGAAGCCAGATGCCACAAAAAGGCTAAGCAGCCCTCTATGCAAGGGAGAGAAAGAGAGTACAAGCTGTTAGAGTCACTCTGCCTGGGTTCAAATCCTAGCTCGCTGTGGTTGTATCTTTACTAACAATGATACCCAACACTTTTCCTGAAGGTTTCAACATCTCTGTCCATCCCTCTCCCAATTCTTCCAATTATCAACAAAATTTCCTTTCACAATAAAAGATGAGCACAGAGGATTCCCTGCCTGCCTTCCAGAGGGTACCTGAAAATTTTCAGATTTTGTGGCTCCCTCAAGGAACCAAAGGAGGGATTTAAAACTGGGGTTTGAAATGGAGTCTCCTGTCCCTTTTAACCTCTGGCTAGTCTGCCTTCCTCCATTTGTTGAATGGCTTGGACTGTCTTCTGGTTCACCCCTCATTTCTTGTTTTTGGTTCTGACATCCTGAACCCTGTTGCCTCCTCACTGTTTCTCAAATACACTAGCACAAAGATGAACCCTTGGCTGAGCAGAGTTTAGCCTCGGGCTTCCCAGGATGCCCTGCCGGGTCCAGCTTGGGCTCTCCTTGGGCCACCCCTTTCTGGTACTCAGTGCAGCTACAGCACAGCTCACTGCTACCACCTGCTGGTCACAGGGTTGCACGCTTTGCCCCGTCTCCCCCAGGGGCATCTGGAGTGTGTACCCTGCTGACAGAATTAGAAGCTGTGTGTCTCATGGTCACTGAGGTGAGAAGGAAGAGAAGGACTGGACCTTAGTTATAAAGTTTAAAATTAAATGATTTGAATAAAAAACCAGGGTGTGATTCAGCAAACAGTTTGGTAAACTGTGTTTACTTGTAACTATGGTATGGTGATGGATGTTAACTAAAGTTACTGTGATCACTTTGCAATACATACAAATATTGAATCGTTATGTTGTACATCTGAAACTAATGTTAATAAAATCTCAATATAAAAATTGAAAAATTATATATATTCATAAGATGAATGTTGTCATTAAGTTTATTGGAAAGTGTGAAACACCCTGAGTGGAAATAAGATTGGAAATAAGGAAGTCCAGCCACAGACCAGACTGTCACTGGAAGCTGTAAAATATGGATAATTTATAAAAATTGGAAATTACTGAGTGTTTTTTGTTATTGTTTTTATTTTACCTCATAGTAATAGTCAAGTTCTATGACTGTATTTCTTTGGAAACAAACTGCATTGCTTCTCGGCCTTTTACAACAGATTTTAAATTGTTATTCTAAGTTTTTTGACTTTAAATTGGACCAATGACCAAGAAACTTCCAGTAGCTTTCTATACAATTCAGTTCTCAATTTTCTCTGTGTTCTGTTGGACAACTGCATGGGAATATCCATGAGGGCCAAGATAAGACCCTGGGTTTGTATCTTACAGTAACGACATATATGATCATCATTTTAATGGCCATATGCCAAAAAGTGTGAGTAGTATTCTTTTTAAGGTTCTGACCTTGAACTTCAAAATGTAAGCAAAGCTATGCAGAGTGCAGATGTGCCATACTGCCTTTTTAGACAGTTATGTTCATCTCGGGCTCCTATTTCTAATATTCATAATGTAGGCTTGTAAATAGTGATGGCTCCCCAGAAATGAACGGTCCCAAATTCAACCTCATTAAGAAATGCCTTAAGAGTGGCAGAAAAATAATTCGACATGCAAGGAGAGAGTTCACAAAATAAATCAAAGAGAATCCAAGATTAACTCAAAATGACGCTGAAAGTAGAGAAACCTTCAGATATGCACACAGAGACCTTCGGCATGTTTGTAGGTAAGTCTATCAAATTCTAATAACGAGTGTTCATTTTAAAAATTAGAATTTAAGAGATGTCTCTACTACCTCGGTCTGAGTGAACCAGAACCTGGAACCCACCTCCCTGGAACACAGAGTATGAAGCATTCATTACCTGTGTATAGAAAAAACACAGAAAAAGTGTTAAAGGTAACTTTCCCACTGAAACCTTCGGGTAAATGATCTGAAAGTATTTTCATCCCAAATCTATGTATCAAATCAGTGTATCAGTGTTTTCATGAAGGGAGATTTTGCGCCTCACCCACCTAGGGAGGAGGGCATTTGAAGATGAGGAGAAACTTTTGATTGTGCTACTGGCATCTGGTGGGGAGAGAACGAGCATACAGGTAAACATGCTACAATACACAGGACAGCCCCACCCCCAACAAAGAATCTATCCCGAAATGTCAATGGTCCCAAAGTTAAGATACTCTGCACTGAACAATCATAAATCATCTTTGTGCAAAATTGATTTTGTAAGAAAAAATGCAGTATACTTTGGATAGCAAAGGGAAGATGAGAAAAGGTTGTTATTCTCCAGTAGACTATTATTTGCATTTTGATACATCCCCTCTACAACACAATGTCTTACCAGTACCTCCAATATATTAGCAACTGCTTGCTCATCCAATCCACGTCAAAAGGGTAGACCGGTGTCATGTTCCATGGGATGTCACCTGATCCGAGTCTCCTTGGAATACATTTGGGGTAGCACCCTAAGTCTAACCGTAGGGCAAGATGGAAATGCATGCTTTTATCCATTCCAGATTTATGCACAATGTTTGATTCTCTTTCTGATGGAAATGGAAAAGAGGGCCCTTGCCAAATCGGTGGTTGAAAACCATGACCAAAGCTGTTCTTAATCTGCTCTTGCAAAAACAGCACGTCTGGCCAAGATGCTCAACAGAAGCTACCAGTTAGCTGAGTTTGCAGTAGATTAATGCCATTCTCAAGAATCTGTCTGATCTTTACAGGGGAAAGATTAGTGTATTAACATGTAGATGTGAAGACCACACTCACCTGCATCTTTAATTTTTCCCATTCTCTCTCCATTGTTTTGATTTCCTATCTTGGCTGAGAGAAGGGCAGTTTTAGAGACTCCCATCTGGACCTCCACCACTGTACTAGTTTGAAGTGTTCCCCCACCCCTTGAAATTCACATGCTTTCTGAAACCTTGAAATATGACTTTATTTAGAAATAGGGTCTTTGCAGGTGTAATTAATTAAGACAAGGTCATACTGACGTAGGTTGGGCCCTAAATCTGAAAATGACAGGTGTCCTTAGAAGAGACATCAAGATTCACAAGGAAGGTGGCCATGCGACAGAGTCGGAGTTAAGCAGCTACAAGCTAGGGACCTCCGACTTCTGGCAACTACCAGGAGCTAGGAAAGAAGCATGAAACTGATTTTTCTCTCTGAGCTCCCAAGAAGGAACAAAACATTGCCAACACCTCGATTTCGGATTTCTGGCCTCTAACTTGTTGCTTTAAGCTACTCAATTTGTGGCACTTCATTATGGCAGCCCTGGGAAATCAAGACACTCACTGTAATAGTTCTTATCGCACAAGCCAAGAAAACGGTGTGGGGTCAGGACGGCTGCCAGGTGTGTCATGTCCATTCCCACCATAAATCCAGGGGCTGGAGACGGGAAGATCAGATGGGTCGACAGACAAGCGGACTCACTGTGAACAGGAGGATCGAGACCAAGATTAATTGCCTAGCCCTCAAATGCCCGCACCGTGACGTGGGAACCATGATGATGCTTTGGGTCTCTGGGTCTCAGTATCAACTTTTACCATGTCCAATATACCTTGAAATATTTGGGACACTTTTTCCAGTGTATATAGTCACTGGAGTTAATGGCCATAACTGCCTACTACTTGTATCCCTTTGGAGGTCTGGGGGAACAGATACCCTGTACAGTTCCCAGGGTGTTGCCATCTGTGAACCTCGTGCTGTAATAACTGCTTACTGTCACCTCCTAGGCAAGTCAACACTAACTTTAGAATGATGTTGGTGTGCCCCTAACGAGTACCTTCCTCGTTGCTTTGAGTGTGACCCTCTCTCGTGTTTTATGGTCTCATACAGCTCACCTCCGCAAGCATGCTTGATTCTGTAAGTCTTTTCACCCCTTCTTCCATCATGCTACAACACACTACTCTTGTACTTGCCCTTTGTATAGATTAGATGTTCCCTGTCTATAATGCTTTTTCACCAGCTCCCCTTTTCCTCAGCATGTTACCAATCTCGGTGTGGTCTCAACAGCAACACCTACTCCAGCTCCAATACTCCTTACCTATCTTTTTCACCATCTAACACTATATATATATGGTAGTTTATCTCACTCTACAGTGAGGGTAAAGATTTTTGTTTATTATCTAATAGGGATGGAATAAAATACTTGTGAATACATGAATAAGAGATGCAATCTTGCTTAAACCTTAAGGATTCTGGACACTGCCAGGGAGGATTCTCAGGAACTACCTGCCGTCCTGATTTGGGGAAGGTAAGGTCTACAGCAAGCGTACTTAGCAGCTACAGTGGCCCTTTTTTTTTTTTCTTTCACCAGCCAAACAGTAGCTGTATTCGCATATATCTGAAGACTAGAACTTGCATTTTTCACTTTGTAAGATTTATTCTTTTCTTAGAGAGCCAGAAGAACAAAATGACCTTTTACTCTTTTTTTGCTTCAAAATTTCTGAATTATAATGCATGTATTACCTGTTCATTAAAAAAAGTAAAACAAAAAGATAGTATCTTGAAAAGTTAAGAAATATGACATTAGAATTTGGTTTATCGATTTGTAAAGGCTGACCAAGGATAATTTTGATCTCATGCAATCGCAAACTCGATTGTAATCACCAGAAAACATGTATCGACTTCATAATAATTACACAATAATATCAGTAGTATAATTTGGCCAAAAAAATTACTAGCCACTACATAAATAAGACAATCAACATTCAGTATCTTTTCCTACAACTATGTGGCAAAAACATTGTTAATAAATAAGAATTGGAAAAGGTGATCTGAAACAACAATATTGTGTTTTAGTAAAATTACCATAGTATTATGGTTACTGATACATATAAGAATTACAAAACAAAAAGAAATAAAATTGCCACCCAAGTGAGGGACCCATTTAGCTAGTCTTTAATTAAGAAGATCACAGCACAGAATTTGGAAAATCCTATTATCATAAATTTAGATAAAACTTAACAAAAAAACTAAAGAAAAAAGAAAAATACTGGGTTGTAAGAATCTCAAACTTAGTTAAGTCCCAGCTGAAAGCTCAAAAGGTCAGAAGCTTGAACATAGAAGGTCCACCTAAACAGCTGCCAGTTTACTCTCTGAAGGCAGATCCAGGTTTTATGTTTATATTAGCATTTAGTTACTTCACAGGTAGCCCTTGATCAATTCCAATCATTAATTGAGCAACCTAACTAGCTCTGTTTCTTAGTCTCATGTCATCAAAGTGTAAACTTTCATAACCTGCAATGGCCCTTTTATTGGTAAATGTGTAACCTTGAGAGGGCATATATGTAGAAATGGAAAAAAAATACTTCAAATTATTGTATTAATACTTTTGGGGCATCCTGTAATATATGCACGTGGGGCAGCAAGCCTCTAGCCATGCAGTTTTCTATAGGTTGTCTATTTTTAATTAAGATGCTTGAAATTATTAAAAATTTAATTCACTTAATTTAAAAAGGTGATTCATTAGATTTCCAAGAGTTGCTTAGATGCTTGGGAAGAATTTGTTCATTGAATTTAAAATCTTTTTTTTTAATTTATTTTTCAATTCCAGTTGACGTACTAGTTTCAGGAATCCAGTATGGTGGTCAGACATTTATCTACCTCATTAAGTGATCAGCCGATAAATCTAGTACCCATCTGACACTATACATAGTTATTGACTAAGTGTTTGAGAATCAAATTTACTCAAAAAGTCTAAGAAAACTGATTAATATGTAAGCAGTGTTAAATATTTGGGTATTTAATAAATAATAAGCATTTTATTATTTTAACAGATTAACGATTGCCTTATATTTTCATAAAATAGATGTGGTAGAAAGATCTACAAGAATACCTAATTTAAGTTGAAAATATAAATGTGAACTAATATACAAGTAACTGTCCACGTTCCTTCTGTACTTGAACACAAAATTATAGTGCCAGGTTTTTTTCTTCATTTTTAATATGAGCCACTCATTTCATCAATACTAAATAACAAAAGTTCATTTCAGTACACAAAATGAAAGGGTTGTCTTAAATTTTCAGTTCTTAAAGCTTATTACTAATATTTATTTTTTCTTAAAAGGCAGCATTGAGAATTACTTACATATAACACATTATGAATAAAAAATAAGTAAACTTTTACCTTATAAGAATAGCTGATATAAAAATTATCCACCCGAGAATAAATTCTTTCATTTTATGTTACAAGTTCTTTCAGGAAAGAAAATGAAAAATCGATGTTAGCGATATTAAAAATACATTAAGGATAAGTATTTCTATTTTTCAAAAATTAATGCCTATATATGTGTTACATGAAAATACTGTTATGGTATTTCATCAAATTCAGAGTACAATCAAAATAAAATATTGTGCAATAGAATAAAAACAATGACAACACTCACTCTAAGTAAAATTAATTGTGTTCCAATACCAGTGTTAGTACCACCAGCAAAGCATTTGTTGCAGTACATTACAGTTAGTTATTTAAGGATGTATCTTCCTCCTACTAGATTAGAAGATCTTACAGGGCCAAAATCGATAGTCGTCTTTCTATCCAAAGACGACTGCTTGAAATATAATCATTAACAAGTCCATTAAATTACTCTAAAGCATTTTGATTAAAATCAAAATATTGGTTTAAGGTAGTATGTCTCAATTTTAAAAAGTTTTTAAAGAAAATCTACAGCCTTTTACAAAGAACAAACTGAAAAATAAAAAATTAAGAGCCCACAAAGTGAAATGTAAAGTATACTTATCACGGTTTTAACTGTTACCGAGTGCTTGGTTCCTGAGCACCGCACACAGAGGTTTGCCTTATTAGTCATCGCAGTCACGCAGTCAAGTCCAGCCTTTCCTTTCGAAATTATATCATGGATAGAAAATATACACTAAGTGAAGAGTTTTTTCTAATTTTTGCCTAATATTTGCATTTACATTTATTTATATAGCTATATAAAAGTTTGGAGATCAGTAATTTAAGGCATTTTAAAGTAAGGTATGTTCAAAAACATAAACAGTACACTGTAAATAAAGATAAACTTCTTAATTGACTTTCTGTCTCTTCCTCCCACCTCACTTACCCTTGCTGAGCTAAGGATTAAATTACACTTCTGAATAGGAAAAATTATGTTATTGTGAAAAAGGAACAAAAGATTCCTACAAATAATTTAATTCATGACCAAAATATATTCACTCTGGGTATGTAAAAACTAAAAAAAGTTAATTCAAATGTCTTTTTAAAAAAAAAAAAAAGTTTATAGGAGCACGTTAATAGTAAAGTAACTGAATGAATATAATAGATAAGAACATGAGTCTGACTAATCAGCATAATCTCAACTATCACTTTGCAGGAAAAAAAAAATTGACTTTCCACTGATCACATTTACACAGATGTAAAGAGATGGTGACCAAATCAAAGTGCAAGAAAAGGCAATATTCTATATTAGTCATGCTCTGCTTTAAAATTATACACCTTTCTCAGTATGGTTAGGTTCTAAAAAAATCTACTTTTTCAAGTGACTGTCCTAGTAAACTATAGTTTTATTTTTTTACACTGCATTTAAGTGTCCAAGGTAATAAATAAATAGCTACAAAAACACATCCCAAAAGAAAAGAAGGCCCTGGGTATTCATATGACTATTAGACACTAAAAGACAGCTCTTTAATAAAGTTACACCACCATTTAGCAATGACTAATTCAGAAAATGGAAAGTGATATTTATTAATTTGTCTACAAGGTAAAGATTTTCTTTCAAATGTGTCTGGAATTGTACTCATCATGCAGTACTTAAATTCAGTACTAAAGAATGTAGAAGTGAGATTCTCAGATGAAGAATACAAAAGCCTTGAATCGTGAGGCAAGCGACTGTCACTTAATAAAAAATTAGTACCAACTCAATCACACAGGGAAAAATAACTTAGCTGTGGGTTGTAAAATGCAAGAGGAAACTGTAAGTCAGCTCATTTAGATGAGTCTGAGGACCTCTGAGAGAGACAGGAGTGTGCACAGCAGATACCAAAGCAAGGCAGGGAAGTATCCGCCATACACCTTGCACTATGACTGAGAAAGGAACATTATTTTAAATCGGCTGCCAGAGCCTAAAATCACTGATGTCTTATTAAACAGTAGAGCTAAAAGTTCATTAAGTTTTGCCTATATTAAATAGTTAACTTTTATTAAAGGGTTTGTCATTTTAAAGGAACTCAGTACTAAATTCTTCTTTTGTTGCTGTATCACACTTCCAAAGTATGTGCTTTTGCAAAGTTAATACTTTCATTCATCTGGTTAAAATATATTGTCAACTCTACTATATTTTACCAATATTTCATACATTGGTCTACAGGTACAGTTGACCCTTGAACAACATGAGGTTTGAACAGCGCAGGGCCGCTAACGTGATTTTTTTTTTTTCAATAAATACATAGGCGTATTTTCTCATGATTTTCTTAACATTTTCTTTTCTCTAGCTTAATTTATTATAAGAATACAGTATATAATACATATTAACACATAAAACATGTATTAGTTGACTATTAATGTAATCGGCAAGGTTTCTGTTCAATAGCAGGGTATTAGTAGTTAAGTTTTTGAGGAGTCAGAAGTTATACACGGGTTTTTAACTGCATAGTGGTGGAGGTACAGGCAGGGTTGGTGCCCCTACTCCTCACATTGTTCAAGGATCAACTGTATTTTCTGAGATTACATTAATCTTAACCTTACTTCGACTCTGACAGAGTGAAATTCTGGTTTCTTATTAAAGAGAACTATATATGTATACATTTTGCTGTAAGCAAAAGAAATGTACTTCAAATACCTAAGTTACCTACGTCTAAAATCACTTAACATAGCAAGGTCTCATTTAATTTATTATGATTGATGAGCGCCACCTAGTGGATGTCCCTTGCCGCAAACTTCTATCTGCACTGAGTGAGATTGTCTAATACTGTATTATGCTGTAGCTTTTGAGGATGCCAACATTCATTCAAAGTTTCTTTGAGAAATTAAAAAAAAAGCAAGAAACTTTTGTTTCATATCTCCTTTCTATGTACTACTTATATATTTGTTTTTTATTTAGACTGGGACATTACATTTTTATTAACAAGATGGTATAAACTGAAAGAGGTAACTGTTCGAAATAAAATTACTCTATTACTATTTCTTTAAATCATAAACTTAGAAGCACTATTTTTGAAAGGTAAAAAAGTAAAAATTCAACTTTACATACAGACTAAAGTTCAATACGCTTCAGATATAAACATGCAGTTTCAATTAATTACACATAAGTTTTATTTGAAGAAAAAAAAAACATACAACCATAGTATTTCAATTAAGGAAGTTAGGAAAATCCCATGCTTTTCATGGGTCTTCAAATAATGCACTTTTTAAACCAGTGAAAACAAAGTGAAAAACAAAGAAATTCAGTAAGCGGACTGAGCAACACAAATTCAAAACACTACTCTGTCTTCCTGTGTTCTTTTCCACCAAAGGGTGCTGTTTAGAGTTCCACAACTATTATCTTCTTCCTCTTGTTCTTTAGTGAGTTCAACAAAAACCTAAACAGAAGTGAATAAATAAATACAGTACTCTGTTATCTCAATGCCCTCAATTACCTGACTTTAATGAAACCAGAAACAGTATATGGCTATATCTATTGCATTAACGACTCAAGTATCGAGAAATTCATTGCTCTTAATATATATTAAACAATCTCCATTAATCACATACAAAGATGAATGTTATTTTGGAAGAGTAAGAGATAATTTGGGTTTTGATTAATATATTTAAGTAGCACTAGCATAAAAATCATTTATATTTAAGCAATGCAATTTGATATGCTAATATAAAATAACATTATCATGACCACTTTCTTCACTAAACTGAAAAAAACTGAGCTACTCAACATAAGCAGATCTTGTTTAAAATTGTTTTAAATTTGTTTAAAATTATATGAAGTTTAGCAATATTGTATGACAGTTGTCTCTGGTTCACAAACTCCCTTCTCTCCAATATAAACCTAAACAATTAGATATTGAACACTTTCTTCTATAAAAGAAATTTTTTTAATTTAACTTTATAGTACCTGTTCCAATGTTGCTTGAGAAAAGCTATATTCTTCAATGGCAAATGTATGTTTAGCTATTAAAACATGAAAACAATATTATACTTATTAATATTTTAAAGAAAATAAATGGCAGTAACTAAGTGGCTAACAATTGATTTTTAAAAAACAAAATCTCTGTAATCAACTCATTTAAATGTCATTTTCCTCTCTTTTGTTTCCTTTCTCTTCCCTACATCGACAACTCCTCACGGCCTAAGCACGATAAATTTACTACTTGCTTCATTTCTCCTTTTCCAAGTATCTCCTCTTTACCTCCTCTATCTCCTTCACTTTTTTTCTTTTTATTTCTTTTGATCTCTGCTCTCTATTTCCCACTCCCCAATTCCAACACAGTCTGTTCCTCAGTTCTTAAACTACAATCTGGAATTTGTTCATAGGTCCATATATACCTTTTTATATTTATTTCAGATTCTTTTGCAATCTAATCTAATGCCCAAATTTCTGGATTTTTATTCATTTCTTTAACTTAATTCTCCTTAAGCAGTTCAGGCGCTCTCTTTAATCAAAATGAAAATACCAGGAAATACAGGTTGTTTCATGGTTTCTAAATGCCATAAAATAACCTGTGTCTGAATACTTGCCCCATCCCGGAGCTTACCTCTCCCTACTGCCACCAGCATATCTTTATCCTACCTACCGTTTACTTTAAAAAGGACAAGATTCAATTAAGCTTCTTTAAAGCTTTTAGGAATGCCCACCCTCCTGCACTATGAATCTTCCTCTTCTCTCTCCTGCTGCCATTGGAGTCTTGCCCCCCTTTCTACTTCTGTGGCCCTATGTGAAGAAAGGGTTCAAGAAACTCAATGCTCCCATTTTTGCGCCGACGAGTGAGGGCTAATTAAGCTGAACTGTATCATAGTTGCAAGGTGAAACACTGTGGTGATGTCTATGAAAATAGTAAAAGGTTCACACTACCAAACAGGTGATCTACCAAATCCCTGCAACATCAGTATGTACTTGTACCTTAGATTAAATTAATAAAAGGTTATCTTCCTATTTATTATAGTTTCTATAATAAACTGAGTCCCAACTTCTAAAAGTTTTTAAGTAAAATTCTTTTAGGATTTAAAGTGTAATTTTTTATAAGTAAAATTCTTTTATAACTTGAAAGCTACCTTAGCACGTTTTTCAAATATTTCTTACCTTCTTCCAGCTTAGAAAAAGATTGTGAAAGGGATTGAACATCCTCCTTAGGAATTTTATAAGCCAAAATAGAAGAAAAACTGAAAACATAAATACAGGAAAATTTTTAAATTACTATGTCTAAAGCTAAATTTCAAAAATTTTTTTAAGTTCCAAATTAAATGCCAATAACTTACTTTTGATATTTATTTTTTAAAAATTAATGTTTGACATCTTAAAATGTAACTCATTACTACAGAACTTTAAAAAGTTTAGATACTATCGAATACTCAAAGATCTAACACGGTTACAAGTCTCATTATCAGACTATATTCGTCTAATACCAGTGATAATACAGACTTTTTCTCCTTAAACCTTAATACAATAACAAATTTTTATAATTATGGCTTTACAAAAAATATATAAATTTTTAAAGTCTTTACCTTTCCTGGCGGATTGCATTTGGGAAAATATACTGAATTTCTCTTTGAAGGCGGTCTACTTCTAGGTTTTCTATCCAGTCCTTTAATTTAATTTCCAAAAAGTAACCTTTTCCAAATTTACTCTTCAGATGTTGGACTGTCCCAATACATCTATAGTAATTTTTAAAAGAAAGCTCAGATATAAAATGACTTGATAGTTTTCAAAAAAATATTTCTCATTTAAAGAACAATTTACATAAAATGTTTATGAGAATATTTTAAATTTATAGAACAGTTGCAAATATAATACAAAGTCTCCACATACCCCTCAATCAGTTTCAGTTTTCCTAATATTATCATCTTACATTACCATAGCACATTTGTCAAACTAGGAAACCAACACTGGTGTATTACTATTAAATTTATTTGGATTTCACCAGTTTTTCCACCAAAGCTCTTTCTATGTTTCCAGGTCTGTCCAGGATACTAAATTGCACTTAGTTGTCCTAGCTCCTTAGTCTCCACTGGTCTGTGACAGTTGCCTACTCTTTCCTTCCTTTTCATAACTTTTGAGAGTTTTAAGAATAGGTCAAGTGTTATAGTAGAATGTCTCTAGATTTGAGCAGTCTGATTTTTTTTTCTCATGATTAGACTGGTGTTACAGGTTTTTAAAGAAAATATGACAGAGCTGAAGTACCTTTCTTATCACGTCATAGCAGGTGGTACGATATCCACTTGACATTGTTTGGTTAAGGTACTATCTGTCGGGTTTCTCTGCTGCAAAGTTACTATCAGCTCCCTTCTGTGCATTAGGAGAGACTGGCTAACTCCAGACCATAGTTGAGAAATGGGGGATTAACTTTCCCCTCCTAGAGGGAGTAGATTTGCCTCTTCTCCCACATTTATTTATTCATTTAATCATTTATTTATGAGTATGAACTCATGTATACTTATTTTATACTTTGGGTTATAATATAATACATCAGCTAGAATTTTTAAAAACAACAAATATCATGACTGAAAACAGCATTCCAAGTTGTTGAATAATTAAGGCAATTCCAAATGAAAAGTAGCCAGTCATATTTTGGGAAAAAAATTCATATTTCAGACTAATTCTACAGAGAGCAAACAGTGAAAATTGAAGGAAAACTCTAACATTTAAATTAATATGCATTACTGTAAGTTTTTTAAATGGTGACATTTAAAAACCTCCCCACCCCCCAAATGGCTGGTCAGCCATCTACCTTAACTGCCCAGATACCATGATGGCCACTCGGTCACAGACAGCCTCTGCCTCTTCCATATAATGAGTGGTCAGAATAGCAGCCCGCTTTTTGTTTTTAAATGCAGTTCGAATTGCTCGCCTACAGACATAAAATAAACATGAATGAATCTGAATATTAATAAAAATACCTGTATGCATGTAATAAGTATTTTTAAAAATCCAACTATTTGGGTTAATTAGGTTAATCAAAATGTATCAAATTTCAATTGCTGTAGTTATATTCTGCCTAACTATTCTATTCTATTTTCTCTTATTTTAAAAAACTTGTAAAAGAAATTATATGATTTCAAATGTTTCTATGGGTTAAAAAATGAATTATAAAAACTGACGCCTTTTCATGTTGTAACAAAAATAACCATAGAATCATAGAAAAATCTTAACATGCATCTAAACCAAATTTTACATTTTATGGAAATCTAGGCTCAAAAGTTGGTCGACTAACTAGCACTGTGAATTCCTAATAAGTTCTACAATAAATTCAAGATGATATCATTATGAGAATTATAATCTGTATGTTAAATAACTGGGGAAAAAAACTTTTAAAAACGATTCAGACAGCAGTATTCCTTATTTTAATAATTATCTATTTACTCATTTTTGTTTTGAAACATATAAAATATTATTAATACTGCATGAAAAATATGATAAAGTTTTAAAAGTGTGATTCTCTAGAAATCAAAATATGTAATTTTACTTACAATTTTATTATCTGTGCAGCATTTAAAATCAATATGTATGTATAACTAATACAAAACCATTAGTGGCAACAAAATAAACTCTTCTTTTATTCTAACATATGATGTGGTATAATGTGCCATACTCACCACATGTGCTGCTTGGCTTTCGGGTCCATACCTGTAGACGGTTCGTCTAGCAAAGTAATCTGAGGATTCCCCAGCATACTTAGAGCAAAACACAACTAGATGGACAGAAAACGGGAGGAGGGCTTCAATATAAGGAATATTAAGACAGAATCAGGCATTGAACTATCAATGAAACATGCACGTTTATTTAATAAGAGCACCTTGCGCTTGATTCCTGCAGGTAATTTCTTTACAGTTTTCTGAAGATGTTCTTTCAAATCGAGTGCACTTATTATTCTGCAGAATAAACAACACAAAATGAGACTATTATCACCCACTGTGATCACTGACAATTTTTCTAGAATACTCAGTTGAAGCTTACTATATTAGACCTCCAATTTACATCATTTTAAACAAATTAATATCTTCATTAAAAGGTTCACTTTAAGTTTCATAACAACTATAGGTATATTCATTCTGTAATTAGAAACAGAAATATTGCCTTTTTACTTTCATAGGTATCATAATTCAGTAAGGAATATATGAAAAACGACCATTTTCCATGAAAATTATGATACAAGGAAATGTTTATGAAAATTTTAATATATGAAATGTAACCCTTTCTCCAGGTAACAAAAAATTCTAAATTTTACCGATTTGTGACTTCTTTCACATCACTTGGACTCATTCCTTTCACAGCCCCATAAATTTCAAAATGTTCCTGCAATGTAATATATGACCACAGTGGATTTATCTGAGGACAGTAGCCCATACATTTAATGGAATCGTCATCTTCAGCTGGGTCTGAAGAATAATCTCCTAGAAATACCTAAAGAAATACAAACCAGTTTCAAACAACTATTTTTGCTTAATTTACATTGTAAAGAGAGTGGCAAGTGAATTAATTCAAACTCCTTCCTAGAACTAGAGTAATATCAGGTCAGATTTTTACTCCTTTTTTTTTTGAGGAAGAAAAAACATCTATCTAAATCAGAGTTCAGTGGCATGGCCAAGAAGGGTAACCGGGAATGCAGCACTGACTGGGAAAGCAAGCCCCGATTTTAACTGGGATGATCGGGGGGCCCCACTGGAAGGTGATATTTGAGCTAGGGAAGTAAGCGGATTTGCTCATCTGGATATCTACAGGGTAAGGAATAGCCAACATTAGGAATAGCTGAGGCAAAAACCCAAAGGAAAGAGTGTGCCTGGCATTTTCCAGGAAAGCAATTAGCCAGTGTGGCTGGTGTGAAGTGAGCGAAGGGGAGAGGAGCAGGAGACAGCCTCAGAGCAGTTTTGTGACGTTTCCAAAAGTAGTGAATGATATTCTTACAATCAAGACCTAGCTGGTGGCAGGGTCAAGACAAGATCCTGTATCTCCTAAAGTTAATACTACTGTCTTCTGTTCAGCTGGCGGACAAATCACCCGTGCGCGTAATAATTATAAAAGCAGAAATACTGTGCATGTGTCTGTATGTATGTTATGAAAATTTTCTATGTATGTTATTTTCACAGGTACAGATCTTTTTGTGTAAAAGATCACAATTTTTATACAAAAAAATTATGAGAAACATAAAATTTAAGCATCAAAATCCTAACATGTCATTAAAAAATTTATTTTAATTCAAATTACGCATCACAGTCAACATGTCCCCCACCCTTGCGCATCATACCTGGCCTGAAGTCGGTTCAATGTCCCCAATGAGAATATTAATAACTGTGCTCTTGCCTGCGCCATTTGGGCCCAACAGTCCCAAGATCTCTCCTAAAGGAATTGAAAGAAAAATCATGTGTAAATCAAATAAAAATAAAAATTACTCTTCTGGAAATGTTACTTAAGAAAAAAATAACCAAATACCAGCCTTTTTTCACACAGAAAGAGATGTATTTAGTTGCCACTTTCTTTATTTTTCTTGTAGGAAGAAAATCTTTCTTGTCTTCATATTCTTTATGCAAATTGCTGACCATGATGGCTGGTTTCTAACAAGGATTTAAAAAGAGACTTATAAATATCATGAAATGACAGGCTGTACACAACTCATGTCCATAACATAAAAATTACATTTCCTAATAAAGGGTATTGTATAAACATCCACTTATTTATTTATAAGGACTGAAATAAAGACTTATTCAAAAGTAAGTGGACAAAAATATTTTCTAAAAGACTTTTTTCAGATTGATTCGTATGAAAAGAAACTATTTTTCAGATTAATCCCTACGCGTGGGGAACTGATCACCGCACATTTAACACGACTTAGCAATAAAGGCTAACTCACCTCCTCACAACACTGGCAACTCATCAGCTCCCTGACCTTCAGTCTCTCAGCTTTGACATCTTCATCTTCATCCTCATTGTTTGGTGGTTCTGGAAACTTCCTACTTCGGGACTTTGTTGAAAGGGTCCTAAATATAGGATGATAGTAGATTTTCAAATAATTAAAATAGTAAGAAATTCAAGCACTACATAGAGAAAAGACTGAAAAAGTATACCAACATGAGATCTGTGTTTATATCTGGAAGATGGAATTTAAAAGCTATATTTCATTCACTAACACCACTTAGATCTTACCTAAATTCATTCATTTATTCAACAATATTATTTATGACCAGTATGTGCCACACACGACTTTACACAAAGATAAAAAGATTTAAAAAAAGAAGAAACCATGGTCTCCTCTCTCAAAGCATTTCAGGAGATGGAAAGGGCTGACATCAGAACCCACAAAAACACCAGGCTCAACCCTGCTTAGCTTCCGAGATCAGATGGGATCAGGCACGTTCAGGGTAGCGTGGCCGTAGACAGGATTCAGTTTTAAATGTGGTTTATGAGTTCTGATGTCTATTACTTTGTTTTAAATGAAAGAAAGGTGACCCCCTCCCAAAAGAAAAAGATCCTGTTAAGATCCACTAAGCGAAAGACATAAAAAGAGAAAATTAACTGAGCAACATCCTTAGGTAGAGAGAATAAATAAAGATGTAATAATAGGAGGGGCATCTCTTGCTAATTCTTCTTAAATTTAAAATGCACTGTGAAAAGAAAATGCATAGACTTGGAAAAAATATTTTCAAATTGTATAATCTATCTGATAAGAGACTTGTATCCAGAATATATAAAGAACACTTATAAGTCAAGAATATAAAGACACCCAATTTTGTCTCACTTTTTCTCCATCCCTCTCATTTCCTGCCTCTGAGAGGAGACTACTATGCTCTGTCTGTGGAGTGTTACCCCTTTTCTAACTGTTGACTACAACTTTGGCATGTGTGTTAAACTCCTTCTACACTTTCTGCCAAAGAACCCTCTTCTCTCAGTTCAGGGCTTGGTCTCCTCCAGCACTCTTTAGGTCACTTAGTAGCCATCTGGGTTACCAGATCGACTATTTTAGTATCATGGTGCTTGTGTTCAAGTAACCCTTATTTTACTTAATAACAATGGCCCCGAAGCACAGAATAGTGATGCTGGCAATATGACTACAACAAAGAAAAGCAATAAAGGGCTTCCCTTAAGTGAAAAGATATGTATGTATAGCGAGAAAAAAAAAGTATACACAGAGTTTGGTACCATCTGTGATTTCAGGCATCCACTGAGGGATTCTAGGAGGTAAACCCGGCAGTTAATAGAATAGTGCAACCTCTTTAGAAAAGTCTGACAATTCTTCGAAAGGTTAAACAGAGTTACCATGTGGCCCATCAATTCTCCTAGGTATCTACCCAAGAGAAATGAAAATATGTGTCCACACAAATACCTGTAAACAAATATTCACAGCAGCATTATTGTAATAGCCAAAAAGTGGAAACAAAAAATATCCATCAACTGATGAATGGATAAGTAGTGTGGTATATTCATTCAAACAATGGAATATTACTCAGCAAAAAAAAAAAAAAAAGTAATGAAGTACTTCTATACGCTTCAACATGGAAGCACCTTTGAAACCTGCTAGGTAAAAGAAGCCAGAAAAAAAAAGACCATATAAGTATAATTCCACTTATGTAAATGTTCAAAATTGGCCAGTGCATTATTTGGAGACAGAAAGTAGATCAGTGGTTATTATAGGGATGGAGGTAAGGGGGAGGGATGGGGAAGTAACTAACTACTAATGGGTACAAGGTTTCTTTTGGGGGCGATGAAGATGATCTAGAATTAGATTACGGTAATAGTTGCACAACTCTTTTCCAGAGTAGAACTCTGGACTACCAAAAAAATATTAAACATAATAAAAAATTAACTGACCTGAAAAAGGGATCCTTTCTTATTGATCGGCCTCCGTATTTTTTCTCATAGTACTGTAAGAGGAAAATCCACAGTACACACTGCAGGTAAGGCTAAAAGAAGAACACGTAACAGCTTGTGACTGAGTATTTTTTCTATATCAACAGAACAAAGACCACGTATGTACATTTCCTTATCAACACCAAAAAAATTAATCACATCTTTCTGCATGTCACATCAGTTAAGAATACATTTTAATACAAACCAAGGTAGATTTTTAGTAAAATAATCCTTCACATACTTATCTACCTCTGTACAGTCCATTGGTTATCAGCTTCATAAAATATAATAAGAGAAAAAAAATGGTTTGTTTTTGAATTGAAGGAAGCTAGAATTATAAATATAATTAATAATATAAAAAAGCCAAGAATATTAAAATGGACATTTAATATTCAGTAAATGAAAGGTATTACCACCAAAATGCACATTAGCTAGCATTAACTACACACTTGACTTTTATGCACCTTCATTTTTAAGCAATAGAATACGAACTAAAGAGTTAAAATCGTACAAACTTCTTAAGGTAACATGTTAACACAGAAATATGTTTGTTATTTCTTACCGATATAACAGCCACCAAAAGCCTATCCCATGGGTCATAGGTATCCTTATTTTTTCTAATATTCTTCCAAGACACCTAAAACAAAATTTTTTGAAAATTTATGTTGCTGTGATATCATGAAATAATTATATTTGGTCTGTGACCCGGGTTCCTGGCACACAACTTCTAACATCCTTAGAATTTCCTGAGTGACAGAGGTGATAAGAGCATCGTCTATGAATTAAAATGAGCCCTTTTAACAAAACGATTGGAACTTCAGCACCATCCCTCCAATGACCATGAGGGAGGGGGCAGGGGTTTAGCCATTAAATCAGCATGCCTAGTAATGGAACCGCCATGAAAACCGTAAAGACAAGGTTTGGAGAGCTTCCAAGGTGATGAACGCATCCTCACGCTGGGAGGGTGGCACACTCCAGTCTCCACAGGGACAGAAGCTCCAGCACTTGGGACCCTTCTGGACCTTGCCCTATTCTCTCTTAACCTGGCTGTTCACTCGTCTATCTATTATAACAAGCTGATAATAGGAAATGAAATATTTCCCTGAGTTCCATAAGCCATGGTAGCAACTAACTGAACCTGAGAAGGGGTCAGTGGAACCCTGGATTTGCAGCCGAGTCAGACAGAAGTATAAGTAGCCTGGGAACCCACTACTTGCCATTGGCGTCTGAAGGGGGGTGGGGCAGTCTTGTGAGACTGAGCCCTTAAACTGTGAGGTCTGCGCTAACTGTAAATAGACAGATTACTGTATGTGAGAGAAAACTCACACACTTGGTATCAGAAGTATTGTGAGCTGCAATGTGTAGAAATATTTGGATTAAAATGAAAAAAAAAAAAAGCATTCTGTTCAGCAAACATGCATTCTGTATTGAAAAGTAAGCTACTAATATCAACAGCTATGATTTTTATTTCAATTCTTCCCTATCCCAAAATATTTCCATCTGGGGAGATAATATAAATGAAACATATTCAATTGAAACAAACAAAGGGGGGCGGGATAAAGAGGTTAGTGAATAGAACTAATGAGCAATCATCCCATGTCAATAATTCATCACTGAATTTTTTTTTAATCACATGGAAATTTTCTTTCAATTATCCAGGCTCAGTAAAACTAACCTGTTTTATTTTTTCTCTGGAAAAAAACACTGTACACTGTATTTTTCTCTCATTTCTTTATAGTACAATACATCACTTAATCCTTGAAAAACTCCCTCAAATACTAACTCAAGTCATATTGTACTTATAATTCATGAACATGTATCATTTGGGGCATCAAAGAACAGTCCTACTTTGAGACTTTAAAGTTTAAAAACCAAAAAAAGATTCCACGGTAATTTTAAACTGCTGCAATAAAATTATTTAAATCAAGTAGTAGCAGCTAACACAATGGTTTTTTTTTTTTTTTTACTATTTTCCGTATAAGAACTAAAATCTCAAAGACTAGACACTATTTGTGCTTTTTAAATATTAAAACATCTAACAGACCTACCTTTATGAAACAAATCAGACAACCTAGAAGTGGATAGATCGGAATGGCTATGCAAAAGGTATAATGAAGAAGAGCTGTAACTGTATATTCCATAAAGTAAGTTACTTCGGTGATTGCAATGCAAGCCAATGCTGTCTAAAGGGGGAAAAAAGAGAGAAAACAAATGAAAAAGTGTTAGAAATTTTATACTCAGCATTAACTAAGTTTTCAATCCTTAGTACAGCATGGAACCAGATGTGAGACTTAGCCAGGAAGCGCCAGTACATTGGTACCAGCTGTTTTTAGCTGGCGCCCATGCCATGCAGTTGGTGAAAGCTTCAATATCATCCCTTCATGGAATGGAGGATGCAGAGACAAATACACAGACAATGAGATGCTGCCAGCTATCTACTTAAGTTCTGCGCTTAGGAAAGACACAGTAACATTTTTGAGTGTAATCCTGAAAGAGTTCAGGACTCTCTTAAAAGTATAACCACGAACTTCAAATGAGTTGCGATGAAAAGTTAGCATGAGATAATAAAAAATGTGACTTACCACAGAATAGATAAATGACCAAAATTCTTTGGTATTTAAAATTTTTTTAAAAGTGAAAGAAGTAATATAAGTAAACAGAATAACTGATGGAACATAACCAATAAGACAAAACACCTGTAAAACAAAAAAGTGTAATTTTATTTAAGAATATGAATAACTAGCAATACATAGATATAAAACACCAGACATATTGAAATACTAAGAAATAATTATTCTTCAAATTTTATTGCTCAACAAATCACTCCCCAAACTGAAATTGTGATAGGAGTTACTGTGGACATTTCACCTAAATCAATAAAACTCATACTTTTAACTAATTAACACAATCCTGAATAATTTGTGTAAACTGTACACTATTTGCAGTTCTTTTCTCTGCCAAGTAAAATGCTATCTCTTGTTATTTTATTATAAAAACAAGTATAACTGGTTACCACTTTATCAACTGTTAGCTACCATTTTAATATATAACATTTAATGCACTTTGTAATTTTTAAGGAAAGTATTGCTTTATAAGACAGAAATTAATATGTAAGGTCAGTATGATCTCTGGAAAAATAGAGTTTACTTTCAGCAATCCCAACCTCACCTAGCTCTGTTTTCCTTTTCCCTCAGATGACTCATTCATATGAAAGTGTCTGGTAACAGTTATTTACATGTGAACACAAATGCAAATCATACTGTTTCTTAATATTTTAACCTATATTTTAAATTATGGAATAAAAGAGCTGCTTCTTTGTGAAATTATATTTAGGCATGGAGAGAGACAGAGAAGACATTTTAAGAAAGCTCTGCTTAAGTATTCCTGATTACACACAAGCAGGTAGCCTACATGAAAGGTCACCTCGGTGACAAAGAATTATTTTATAATGGTAGTAAGTTATTGTTTTTAAAAATTGCTTATAGTAATACAAATTGCATTGGTTACAGGTGTCATGAAATAATTAAATAGAATCTGGTTCTACTGTCTGTAAAAAATACTAATATCCAAATTACTCAACCAGCCAATTGTCAAATTTATTAAGACTTCATTTTTTTAAGTGGCATTTTATTTATAAATGGTACAACTGAGGTTAACTTACCACAGAAAGGAATTTTACAGCATAAAAATATAGTCCATAGTGAAATGCAAATAAACTTCCTAGCATCAAAATAAGAACAACGAAAAATAAGGGGATATCAACAATAGCTTGTCCGATCCAATATGCAGAGGGCAAAAGACCTGAAAGTTTAAGTTGAGTGTAAGCTTTGATCTAAAAAAAAGGGGGGAAAGGGAAATTAATTATAATTTTAAACATTTTGCAAACAAAAAAAACTCTAGCTAATTATTGTAGAACTCTTAATTTTATATCAACGAAACACTACGTCTATATTCTAGTTCTATAGGTAATAAAAGCCCTCCTTACAGCTAAATATAAATTCCAGTTAGCCTTTAATTTTGATCATTATTTCTGAAATGTAGCAATTTAAGTAAAGTTTCTCAGAATCATATTACAGCAGTGCTGCTAAGAAACACAAAACTAAAATAGAAGGAAAGGTGTCACTGGGGTTATGGCTGTACAACAGTAATTCTATAACGCAGTAGTCAAAACATGATTGTGTGTGAAAATCTGTGGAAACAGAAAAATATGTTTTAAACAGGAAAAGGACTCTTACTTTTAAAAACTAACCTTTCACAAAAACTTATAAACTGCCAAGTACCCTCTGGATTTACATAGGGCTTTCAGCTTAAGCATGAAACTTTGTCCAGATAATGCACTTAAAAGCTTCATACACTCTAGTATAGTACATAAATGTAAGTTGTTCATGCTACCACAAGGGAACAGCATATTCATGAATACTAAGAATAACTTAAATGATAGTATTCATCTAAATCTCTAATACTCTTATTACTTCATTTGAAATTTTTAAAATCTTTTACAAATCCAAATTCCTAACAATTTTATTCAGTTAATTTCTGTCATCTACAAAAACATCACTCCTAATAACTAAAAGTATTATATAAAAGAACTAGCCACAGAGTAAGGTAAGGGAAACATGGAAAATAATGTTTAGTTAAGGAAAAGAGGAGAAATGATAAACAATGGATAATTTTTATGTTCAATGAATTATAAGAACAAAAATCAAAATTCCAACATAAGTATAAAAACATAAACCAAGTCAAATGCAATTATTTTCAATAATTCAACTGAATGCTTTTGTAATTTGTAATTGTTGATGTGAATGTATACCTACTCTGGAAAACAGCTTGTCAGTTTTTTATAAAGTTAAACACGCCATCACCGTACAACATAGCCTTTACTTTTGAGCATTTATCCCAGAAAAATAAAAACTTACATTCACGCAAAAATTTGTATGCAAACGTTCATAGCGGCTTTATTCATAATAGTCCAAAAATGGAAACAATCCAGACCCACACCATGGAATACTACCCGGCAATGAAAGGAAGGAACGCTGATACACGCAAACTGGATGGCCCTTTAGGGAATCACGCTGAGTGAGAAAAGCCAATCCCAAAAGGAAATATGCTGTGATTTCATTTACACATTCTTGAAATATCTCAATTATAGGAATGGAGAATAGATTAGTGGTTGCCAGAGGTCAGGGAGGGGGCGGACGGGGGTGTGGGCTTGGAAAGGCAACAGAAGGGGTCTTTGTGGTGGCGGTACTGCTCTGTATCCTGATGCATCAATGCCAATATCCTGGCTGTGCGATTGTACTAGAATTTTGCAAGATGTCATATTGAGGTAAAGTGGATATGGGTACATAGGATCTTAATGTATTATTTCTTACAGCCTAACATGAATCTACAATTACCTCAAAATAAAAATTTGAATTAAAAAACATTTAAGTTGAAACAAAATGAGAAAAATGCAACTGTCCAGTAAGCTTTATCTTTGAGGAGTGGAGATTATAGATGATTTTCATTTTCTTTATACTTTCCTGTATTTTCTAAATTAGTAAAATATATAACAGAAAAATTGAATATATTTTTAAAATATCTCCTGAAACTTATGTATTACTTTTACCTGAGGCTTAACCTCATTATTAATCACAACTGTATAAATTAATTTAGATAAACTTGCTTCCAGTGAACTAAGAAAAGAGATGAAGAGAAGTCATACAGACAATCTTAGGCTAGGGAAATTGTGGAAGGCTTTGAACTGCCAAAAGATCACCATCTGCCTGGCTGGAGGACATCAAAAAGAGAAAGGAGCAGAAAAGAAGGTGAAAAAATACTAAAAAAATCCTCTGTTCAATAAAAAGAATAAACACTAATACATGCAAATTGGATGACTCTCCAGGGAATCATGCTGAGTGAGAAAAGCCAACCCCAAAAGAAAATATGCTATGATTTTTTTTTATCACATAGCAATTTTTCCTAGGCTCAGGTGATGACCATCATTCATTTAACATCAATTAAGGTTCTTACACAATACATTCTGTTAAAGGTTAAAGGGGAGAGGCAGTTTAATGAACCAGTTAAGAACAAAAGGGTCACAGTCAGGTGCCAGATCTTACTTAAACAAGAGGAGTCAACCTAGCTGGACACATTACATGAACACTCCCATCCTCCATTTTCTGACCTACACAGTGGGTAACTAACATAAAATTTACCTCACAATGTTGTAAGGATTAAAGGATGTAACTTTTAAATCACATGGCAAGGATTTGAGTGACAAATGACAGTTATTACCATTAAGAAATTATAATAAATGTATTTACCCTCCATTTGCTTACTTCTGAAATAATAATTATACATAAGTCTCAAACTCATGCAAAATAGGTTATTGTTTGAATGACATTTCTTATTGACAATCTATACCTATAATTTTTTTAACTGTGTTATTACCTTATGATTCTCCGCATTTTCCATGGCGAAGTAAGGTGGCATTGCACTAACAATGATTCCAAGTAAAGCTGCTTGAAAATATAGCTCAATTTTAAAAACTATGTCTGTAATTTCCTGAAAGACAATCACAGAATAAGAAACAGAGCTGAGAAGCACTTTATATCATCTTAGTACCTTCTAAAAGACTATGAAAAACTCTGAAGAAACACGTTAGAACAATTACCTCAGTCACAGTCTATAAGAAAAAACAGGTGCCAGAGTTAATAGACAGTGAATTACAATATCAGCTTTGCTACCTATTAAATAGCTATATGATCCTGAGCAAAGCACTCTACTTCCATTTTCTTATCTTCAACACAGAATATGGCATATAAATTATTAAACTTCACCATTTAATTAAAAATTATAACTGCATGAAAAGCAGTTAACATATTGACCAGCGGTCCCATGCAATAAGCGCGACCATCTCAAAATGCCCTTTCATGCCTTCATTGGTTGCCTGGACTCTAAGGCAGCAGGAACCTTGGGGCCCTACTTCTCTGCAATGGGATGAGCTGTACCTAGCTCAATTTCCTAGGGAATCCAGAGCTGCTTCACCCCAGCAGGGGAGACTATAACTTCCACAGGCTCCCAAGGTCCCTAACTGTCCGATGGGTCCAAGTACAGAGAGTAACCCTTTCCAGGCAACTTCATAAACAGCTGGTGCCCCAAATGCAAACTACCCAAAACCAAGTGTACTGTATTACCTGCTGCACTGCATGGGCATATCAGAAGATACATTCATGGGGCAGGGAAAGCACTCTGGACTAGAGCAGAACCTGCGCCATGTCTAGTAGACACCTGGCCCTGGCACGTCCCGCCACAAGATGACGTGGGAACAGAGGGCTGCCTGCATTTTTACAAATAAAGCTAATTCCTTAATTCATGCCATACAGCACTGCAGAATTTTTCCCAAACTCTGGTACATTACAATGACTAAAACCAACAAATATGTAAGCTAAGTAGTACAAGAAATGGAGATTAATGAGACTACAGTTGGATTCAATCACACAGAATCTGATAAAAAAAAAAAGGAACATTAATAAGATCAGAGTTATGAATAATGAGCTTTAAAAAGTCTCATTTCTTTCCCTCTGGTTTTAAAAAAAATAATATGATTTTATGTCAGTATAAGATGCAAGATCTATTGTAATAGTTATGGATAAATAACAAATGTAGTAACATTTTAAAAACATGTGTGGGAATTACACATTTTGAACTGTGAAGCTAGAGAAGGAAACAAGATTGCAGAGGGGTACACTATGAATTTCAAATGTATATTTAAAGTTTAAAAATATTTCTTAAAGTATGACAAAATATTAACATTTAAAACCTTTGAATAGTAGATACGTAGTTATATTCTGTAGGCTTGAAACATTCCACAATTAAAAAAATCAGAAAAGATGGTCAACAACTTTGAGGATTTCCATACACCTATGCACTGTTGACTCAAATATTTATTTCCTTTCCAGAAATCTCTCCAGATTCATACATTCAAATGCCTACTCCATTTGCACCAGATACAAATGCCGCAACTCAGCATGCTTAAAACTGAAATCAGTTTTCTCCACTGCAGCAAGTCTCTCTTCTGCCTATATTCTCAAAATTAGTGAATACTACTATGCACCACATTACCCGAAACTGTAAGAAATGATTCCTTTCTTCTTCTCACTTCACAAATGCAACAGTGATAAAGTATGTCACATATTTCTTTAACATCCTTTTCCCTCTGACACTATTATTACTGCTCCTGCATTAATTCAGACACTTGTCATCTCCTCTCATATAATCTATTTATTAAAATAGGTTACTAATATGATTTCTTTAAATTTCTTTCCACCACAGTTCTCACAGAAATCCCTTCCCACCTCAGTGCCAGAGATCTTTTTAAAATGCAAATTTAATATTACTTTGTCCTCATGTCTAGGTATAGGTGTAATGAACAGAGTACTAAATTAATCTTCTATGTGATTTCCATCGGAGGATGGCAAAAGATTACAGCAAACTAAAAAAGTTTTGGGTGTAGATTGTATAGTCATAGAGACAGAAAGTAGATTAGTGGTGAGCTGGGGATGAAGGTGGGCAGTGATCAACTAATAGGTACAGGGTTTCTGGGGAAGGGATGGAATATAAACTGATCATGGTAATGGCTGCGGAACCCTATGAATGAGCACAATAAAATCCGTTGACTTGTACATTGTAAATGGGTGAATTAGACGGTGTGTGACTAAATCTCAAAAGAGCTGTTAAAAAGCAGTGCAGCAATAGAAAATAAAAAAATGATATTGTAGAAATATATTTGCCCGTTTACTTTTCAGTATACCAAAAAAACCTCATGAAGATTGAGAGAAAAATGTTGATTATTTTTCTGGAGACTTAAGTCAATTTTCATTATTTATAATCCCATAGTCCTACCAAGAGGAAAAATAATTGTCTGGGTGACTTGCCAGGTTTTTTCAATGCCCCAGAATCCAGATTTCAGATGAACAATATTCATTTTTAAATTATCTTAATTTTTCTATGATTAAAATGAAAAATACTTATGCTTTACAAAAGTATCAATACTAAGACAGAACCTCCTTGATCCTGAAGCAAACTAATACTGAGGATTCCTAAACCCAAAAGCAAACCATCCTCAACTCAAGTTCTAAGATTAGATATCTTAAAGATGAATCTCTTCAGATTTCATTTGTTATTACCACTTGGCTTTTCATACTTACTATACACACAAACATATATATTTTAAGCTTGCTTACTTGAAAGAATGGGGTATTCCAGACCTTGATGCTTCCAGTCACATTTGAATGGT
The DNA here is from genome assembly GCF_014176215.1 of Rousettus aegyptiacus. Lineage (NCBI taxonomy): Eukaryota > Metazoa > Chordata > Mammalia > Chiroptera > Pteropodidae > Rousettus > Rousettus aegyptiacus. Next base: position 107,066,782 of record NW_023416309.1, read on the forward strand.
AAAGATAATAGTTGCTAATGATATTCATCAATACAGGTAAAGAATAAACCATAGTACTGTTGAAAACAACTGTAAAAACATAGTCCTACAATTTAAAAGAGAGAAATGACATATTATATGTAAATATAAATGGAGATACTGTTCCTATGCACCAAGCTTTTCTCACCAACTAAGCTCATTGTCACTAACTGTACTGAAAGCTGGTCAACAGATCATAGAAATAATACTCAATGATAAAGACAAACAGGTTTGGAATCTACAGATATTTTGATATTTTAAACAAAAACATAACATAAAATTAAATTCCTTGTAGCTTTATAGGTCATCCACCAGAGCATAAAATATATCATAAAATAAACTCAACTTCTACTTTCAAAAGTAAATTCTATTTTCCAACTAATGAGGCCAAATCATATGATCAATTTTAGAGGAAATATCTTAATCTTTTACATTTGTTTATATCCATTACTCTTACCTTTTCTGAATGCATCACATTTAAAGCTGCGCTATGGGGAGCAGCAGATACATAGTCGCTGTCATTAAACATCGTCACCATTATGTTCTGGTTTGTGAAAAAGCTAATGAGATCACTGATATCTGAGTCTGGTATTAGAAAATAAGCAAATAATAAAGAATCAGATTAAATGAGAGACAGGCACAGGCTTTTAATAACATTAGAAAGAGCTCCCTCTTTTGAAAGAAAGTATCTTATCTTCATTAGCTAAGATGTGATTAAGAACGTGGGTTCTGGAGCCAGGCAGCCTGGATTCAAACCCAAGTCAACACGTACACAGGCCTTAGAACAGACCCTGACACAGTAACTACAAATGTTAGCTGCTGCCACTGCTACTATTACTCGCACTGAAATTTTATTGATAATACATGAAATCTGGTGAAATAGTGAGAATAAAAATTTATCTCACAATTTTAAGTAACAAGCTAACCTGTGGGCTCAGAAAGGTAGAAGCCAGGGTGTAAAGAGAGGTAGCATCACTCCTTAAAGGATTTCCGTGTGCTTTGACTAGATAAGGTTGACAAACATGATTGCCTTAACTACCTTAAAACATTAAAACACATAATCAGGTCTCCAACTACATTCTCTAAATGCCTGGGCCAAAGGAAAAACTTTGAATCCTGTCTAAGGTTTAAATTCATGCCAACATGCCTGATGAATGGAAACATTCCATTATCACAAAAGCCAAGATCTCAAAGGTGAGTCTGAAAAAAATCTAAACCAAGCAAAGGAAAACACTATCGGTAATTAAGTAGTATGGAAGGATGGATCAGACTCAGTGCCAAACCTGAGGGTCAGAGAGAATGGTGCTTTTAGTGGCACTACATTTATTCCTAATCTAGTGCCTTAGTTGATCTCTCATCCCCAGCTCAGTACCCTTGAAAAGAGAGCCATAACTGAACAGGAACCAGATCACCTGTGATACAAAAGGCTTTGCAAGGAGTATAAGATATCAACCAATCTATAAACACAGAAGCCAGTGATTCCTAAAGGAAACATGGCTTTATTTAGGATCAACGACAAGGCCTAGGAAAAAATGGGATACATATATAAGCAACTCTAGAAATACTAAAAATAATAGAAGGGACGAAACTGAAAATAACTAAAATTTCCGATTAGTTGAGAATGAACACAAAACAGAAAGATTTGAAATACGTGTACGATTCCCCAAATACACAAAAACTGTCACAGTTTCTGAGTAACAGGTTCCATGCAGTACCATATTGTAGCAACATAAAATGTGTATTAAAACCCAAAAGAAGAACATTAAGAAACTGCGAAACATAACATTTTCTATTCAAATAATTTTCTATTACTAAATGCATTATTCCTCCAAAAGAATAAAATTTACATAGTAAACTGAGAGCTAGATTTTAAGAGTGATGATTTAAGAGTAATTTATAATCACTCCTAACTATGATTATTTTAATCCTCGGCAAAGGTCTTCGGTTAACAGTGAATCAAAAGGAAAAATACTAGAATATAGGTAAAGTGCTAGGAGATGTTAAACCCCAAAGAGTTTCGAGTTTAGAAAGGGCTGTAATGAAATGCAACTTTCTAACATACTTCAGCAAGAGAAGCAAATGAAGCACCTTTTCTTTTGCTGTAAATTTGCCAGAATTAGCTAACCTTGATTTTTTCTTCAAGAAACTTGGGACTACAACTATCTTTGCAGATGGGAGATGTTGTAGCAACTGATCATGTACAAATAAAATTTTGTATTAGGTTTTATTATTTTGAAAAGCAGAATCCTATGTCAGTTCTTTTAACTTTGTTCTGACCCTTGCTCATAGCTATGTGTTTTCAAATTTTTTTTCATATTTAACAATTATGTATTAAGAATAATCAATAACAAATCCAAAAACACCCATTACAAATGTAATGCATTTGATTTTAAGTATTTATATCTAAGATGACTTTTCTTAATTTTTCAGATAGTCCTTGAAGATTTAAACTTATCTATTTATATATATAATGGCATAAATATTATAAGCTGTAACTTTCAAGAGGGTTTTTTCAACTTCTGTTTATTTTACTCATCATAAACTTTGAGATGAAACACACTGCTCTGAGAATAATGTTGTTACTACTAAAAAAAGAAAATTTTATGATTATAAGTAGTCTAAATTAGACTATTTTTAAAAACTGTCATTTACACTTAAACTAAAATTTCATTTCTGTAATATATTACTCAGCATTAATGAGTTTTATGTAATTTAGATTTGTGAAGAACATGCCTTTACCTTACATTTCTAAAATCCTTATCTCTGACCTGTATTTATTTACCCCTCATCCCCATACCCCAACCAACACACATTCACAGACCTTCACACACTCTCACCAGTTGAATTTTGAAGAAGCAGACTTGTTTTGTATTTATGAGGCTTATCTCCGGGTTTTAAGAAATATAAGTCTGGAACGAGTTTGATAGGAACCACAGCATTTTTAAAAGAGTGATGCACCAAAAACATAAAAATCTGGACTGCAAAAAAAATTAAAAGTAGAAGCAACCTGAAAGACAAATATATATATATATATATTTTTGCATATTTGACCACAGAAGACTTTCTGTTATGGACTGGAATGTCTGTGTCATCCTCCCCCCAGGTCACATGTTGAAGCCCTAACCCCTATGCAACAGTATTTCGAAATTAGGCCTATGGGAGGTAATCATGTTAGATGAGGCCACATTAGATTAGGAGAGGGACCTAATGATGGGATTAGTGCCCTTATAAGAAGAGACACCAGAGAGTTTGCTCTCTCTTTTCCTGTGCTTGCACAAATAGGTCATGTGAACTACAGAGCAAGATGGTGGCCCATTTGCAAGCCAGGAAGAGAACCCAGAACCCACCGTGCTGGGATTCTACCGTGACTTCTGGCCTCCAGAGCTGTGTGAAAATAAATTTCTGTTACTCAAGCCACCCAGTTTATGTTATTTTGTAATGGCAGCCCAAGCTAAATAAGATATTTCTACTGTTTTTCAGGAAGTATTTTATGAGAGAAGTGTTCAATTAAACAAACTGAAACATGCTAATGTAAATAAATATTTTCCTTTCATTAATGATGACACATCAATATATCAGATACTTGATTGACATTTGATACTGAATAAATCTGGACAAAAATGTAAGTGATTTCGGCATACTTCAACATATAACAAAACTCTTATTCTTGAATATTAAGTTTTATTTCTATCGCCATTTTGAATCTGACAACATATTAATGGTATATGAAAGTACTTAATATTAGTTCCAAATAATTCATTGTCTAGCACCCCAAGAAAACCTGAGAGGCAAAGGTAAGTGGAATAGATGTCATTTACATCCCAGTTCTACCAGCTATAAAGCCTCCTTTATATTTCAGTTTATTCATCTACTATAGAGGGATAAAACTTATTCTTCCCATTGTTTACCAATACATATTAGCAACAGATACAAAAAAAACTGAAATATATGAATGCAAAATAAAATTTAAATGCAATGACAGTATTCAAAAATTACATAATTAGAGAATACTATTTTTCACTCCCTTATTTTATAAATAAAACAAAAAATGCTAGTTTAAAAAAGGGTAAAGCTCTAATGGTATTCAATAAAATTACTATAAACATAATTTTTTATGACATGAGATTAGTTTTAATATTTCAAAACTACAAAGATTATTTACATGTCTACATTTTAAAATTAAGATGATAAATCTAATTTTGTACCCTTAAGAAAGTCTTATCAAGCAGAAGAGTGATCACACTTACACTGATCTCACTGATTTACTTTCGCGTTTCAAGGTGAGGAAGTGAAACTTTGCTATTGTATACACTTGCTGTTTCCAAAGGCTCCTAGTGCTCATCAGAGAAGCCTTGCTTTCGGAAAGAATGAGTAAGCTCTGCTCCATTTCATCAAAAGATTTGGAATCCACTTCTTCCTCCAGTGGCTGCTGAGTAAATACACTATAATCTATTTGTGAAAAAATAATAGAATTATGGTATAATAAAATTATGGTATAATAATATACCATAATAAAAGTTATGGTATATTCCTTAAAAAGATGAAAGCTGTTCTGATGTAGGTAAATTTTAAAAAGGCACACATCTGGCAGTGACGTAAGGCAAATGGAACTCTCAAATACTTTGGCAACATTATAAAAACCAAACATACACATAGCTTACAACCCAGGAAATTCTCTATTAGGTATAAACCCAACGGAGATACATATGTATGTCCACCAAAACATGTGTACAAGAATATTCTTAGCTAGCACCCTCTCCAAAACAGCCACACTTCCTTTACAGTCCACTCATCACTCAATAACCAGAATGAATATTTTTAAAATGTAAATCACACGTTGCTCCTTTGCTTTAAAACTCCTAATAGCTTCATATTGTGCTAAAAAACAAAGCAAATTATTTTCCAGTTGTTTAGAGATGAAACGTGATCTGGCCCCTTACTCACCCCTCTAACCTCACGGCGCACTACCTTCTCCTCGGCTCACTAAGCTCCAGCCATCGTGGCCTTTTTTCTGTCATCACAGATATTCAACTCATTCCTCATAAACACCTTTGCAGCCGCAGTTCCCTTTCTCTGGAAAGCTCTGCGATAAAATCTTCACCTCAGATTTTTCTTGCCATCCAGGTCTCAGTTTAAATATAATCTCAACAGAGTCCTTGAAGATATAATCTGAGTTATCTGCGTCCCAAGACCACCCTATTATTTTCTTCATAATTTTTATCACTATCGGTAAATATCTCAATTACTTAGTTACCTTTTAATTTCAGCCATTTCTTCTCCAAAATATATATGTCACATGCTTATATAATTATTTGTCTTATTCACCATCTTTCAGGTTCATTGCCTAAAATGTTTTGACAGTTTTGTTTTTACCTGCTTGGTCAATTTCTGCTTCAACTTCTAGCTTTAAGAATACATCTTCCAAAGTTGTCATGGAAACACCATAAGAAATAACACCCAAATTTGAATGAATGTCTAGAGCAGAAAATAAACCTGAAAGAAAAATATGAAAGCAGGATAGTATACTATCATGAATTATTCTAAAATATCCTTTAAAAATATGATATGTCTAAATTTACTCAGCTAGCACAGTGGTTAACAATCTTATAAATTGCTAAGGACCCCAAGGAATATTTGTTTATAGAAAAATATCTATTAGATATTTTTAAATATCTATTAGATATAAATATCTATTAGGTATTGATTTATAAATTAAGAAATATTTTACAGACAGAATGATAGGTAGAGTACATCAAGTTGGCATAAGTACTTCAATCCAGTTGATGATTGATTCCTTTATATTTCTCATAAATAATTAACAAATATTTCCTAATTATGAAACAAATGCTATGGGAACTCTGTACAACATACATACATCAGTAATATCCTTCTGGTTATTAAAAGATCCCTAAACAGATAAATGAGACTGAGTTTAAGTTCCTCATTATAAAGCAGAAAACTAATGCCACAGTTAAAATAACTCAAGGGTTTACCATGTAATCATGTAGTTCATTATGGAATCATGAAACTGAAAAAGAACTATAGAGAATATATATAAACTATTATAGGTATGTGAGTATATGTGTATATATGTATATATACACACATACACATATACATATACGTATACACACACACACACACACAAAACAAATCTTATTCTCAGGAGGCCTACAAACAAATGGAGCAATTTCTTCTTTCTTGACAACAAAGCAAACACAATTATTTACTTAACACATTATTACGGTTTCTTGCATGCTGTTTATAAAAAAAAGAAATATGTTAGCTTCCAGCATTTCTGATTGTCTAAAGCAAAACAAAGCAAAAATAGAATATTAATTGGCCACCTGGGAGCATGTAAACAATACACAGAAAAGTAAACAAAGTAAATCAAGAAAACCTACTCCCATTGCAAGATCCTGATTCAACAGCCAAGAAACTGAAAGTAGGTAATACCTGAAAATTTGTCCATGTCCTTGAAAGGCAAGCTATACACAAGCTGTTGGTCATTCTGTTGTAATAAAGTAGCTCCAGGTATATGTTGTTTAACCAGAGAAGACAGAGATTCTGTGGCACAGTATCTGTCTATGTACATGCTAGAGAAAACCAAAAATCATAATTTTTTATGATTATTCAGTAAACAACCGAAAGTAAATTCTGAATGCTTTAAGTTAAAGTGAGTGCCATAATAATGGGCAAAGCACATGATGGCAAGCCATAAATATAACAACAGCAGATCAAGAACATGATAAAGAATAAAGCCAATAAAGAAAGAATTGATACCTCAGGCGGTAGCCAATCCCCCATTTACTTTTGAGAAACAATGAAGAACCAACACATTTCAACATTCCTTGTGATATGACAGCTTTCCTATCTGCAAACAGAGATTTGCATTTCAATTTTTAAGTTAGTCACAGGATTAATGAGTGGCATTTATATTTTACAGATTACCATATTTTACGTATTAGCTCACTGAATTATCACAATAACCTTATCAGGAAGGTACTAGATTATCATCACCTGTATTTCAGATGAGAACACACCAAAGCAATGAAAAAATATACAGGTTGTCCACTTGTCACATAGCTATAAAATTACAAAGCCAGGAATTATATCCAGGCAGAATAACTCTAGAGTCTACTTTCCTAATATTGCTCCGAATATCTCAGACTTTTCCTGAAAGACTTACTAACACAAGCACTTTCGCCATTTCCTCTATAACCAAAGATAAAAGGTAACAAAAACAAAATGTTCGTTGTTTTTTTTAAACAGATACTACTGAAAAAAATGATACACCTGCTCAATTTATTTAGATTATATTATAAAACAGAAAGTTACTCTAGAATTTCAAACTCTTAGATCTTGTGACAGTTATTAAAAATCATGTGTTGACTTAAACCTGAATTTTTTATACATGTGTCTATGTTGAGAATTGTGCAGAGAACAGTTAACACAGAAGGCCTGAGACTATTATTCTTAGAAGGGTCTGCTTACAAAGATGACCCTTGACAGGTGTCTAGAAACCTAGATTTTAAGAGTGGTCTCACTATTCCTAGAACAGATAAGGGTGGCTCAATGTACTTAAACTGTACAAACAATTTAGATTATGCTTACCATCTGTTTTCTGTCTAGGAGTCTGAAATTTTGGTATATGTTAGGCAGAGGGTGCCTATATGACCAGTGCCCAATGAAAACCCTGGGCGCTGCGTCTCTAATGAGCTTCCCTAGTAGACAACATTTCTCATTGCTGAAGAAATGAAGCACATCCAGTGTGGTTCCACTGGGAGAGGATTCTTGGAAGCTTGCGTCTGGTTTCCTCCAAACTTTGTCCCTTTTCCCTTTGTTTACTTTCTTCTGCACTTGTCAGTTTCACAGTAAAAACTAATACCCATGAGTATGACTATGCTGACTCCTATGAGTTCTCCTAGCAATGAGGGAACCTTGAGGAGTCTAAGGGTCTCCACAATACAAAAATACGTAATTTTAAAATATTTAAAACTTTTTTTGTTAAAAACATCGGCTTCTTTATTCCTTAGGATTCAGCATTTCTTATGTCCATTCTCTCATTTGGCCTGATGACCTATCCTTCAAAATTAAAGTGCAATCTCACCAGCAAGAATATCAGCTTCATCCATGAAATGAGTACTGAACACTGTCACCCGATTAGATTTTCTGTATTTTAGAAGATTCCAAACAATATGACGAGAACAGGGGTCCATTCCAGCTGTTGGTTCATCTAGCAATAATATCTGTGTAAAAAGGGGTAGGAAGCACAGAGAATCCTCAGGAGAATTTAAATATATAAAATGTATGTGAACTGAAAAGCTTCCTCATTTCAAGTTATTATTTGCAATCTGAAATCTATTAGATCTGAGTTTTTCACTATGTGAGCATAGATTTTAAAAACGAACAGTTTGCCATGTGAATACTTTCCTTAGTTTCATTATAAAAGGCTCATGTCTATAATATATAAATGTAATAACCACCATATAAATTAAAAAACCAAAACATTAAGCATATTGCTTTTATCTGCACAATTAAATTTTGTAAATATAACAACTGCTTGTTAGAGAAGTATGTCCTATATTTGTTCAGGGGAACCAATTTGTTTTAAGATTATTTTTCATTTCAAAAACAGCCAGAGTCATCTCCCAGCTGCGGCAGCAAGGGGAAAAATGTCAGGACAGTAGGGACCAGTGGGAGCTCCTAGTTGCAGGTATGTACCCATCAGCTTTCTAGCACTTTGCAAAGCATTGTATCAGCTGGTTCTCTGTTTCTACAGGACAAAGAACAGAGCAAAAGAGATGCGTACAAAATTAAATCAGCAAGACAATGAAAAACTGAATTATTCCTTTGATTTTGTTCTCTCTTGAAGTTTATTATCAACTATTCTATCTTAAAATGTTTATTAAGAGCTATATAGAAAAATATAGAGAATAATAAAACAACACTGTTATAGCCACCACTATAACTTAATACAATGTATTTTTGGACATATTTTCTTGAGATCATTTTTTAATGAAATAAAACAGTGCATGTATAACGAAAGGCTGTCATTCCACTCTTCCTAGAGGTGACTGCTCTCATAAAGATGTTACCTTTCTAACTTCAGTTTTAAAACCTTATTACTATAATTACATCCATAACGACATACAGTGTTTTATGTACTTTCAAGTTTACAAGATGTGTGTACATATATCTTTCTACAACCTGTTTTTTATTCAACATAATTTAAAATTATCTCATCAGTGGCACTATTTGTTTACCTTTGGATTCCCAAGAACAGCAATTCCTAAAGACAGTTTTCTCTTTTGACCACCGCTTAACTTTTTAGCCTGATTATCTTTGATAGCCTGCATGTCTAAATCCAGTAAAACCTTCTGCACCTGTAAAAGCAAAGTGTGAACAATGTCCATTTTTAAACCACACCATTTATATAATCATCAATATTAGTTCTTAAATGTTCCAATATCAACTTTAAAAATGTTTAGTATAGAATTTAATTTTACATATATTCAAACATAATTTTGAAATAAGAGATAAAAAGATTCCTGATGGAAAGATCTGTTTTACTTTTGTGTGACTTCCTCAGCAGGGGGGAAGGGGATCGGTGTGAAGGCTCTGTGTGGTGAGGGGAAAGGGGAAATGTGAAAAGAAAGGAAGAAAAGAAACACCTATATGGACAGACTAGTATCTTTCAGATGGATAGATACAAGGATATTTTTATATGTGTAAAAACTCTGACTCAAACTTCTAATTCTTGTAATGATTATCTGTTTAATGACTCAGAACAGGTTTTATATTCAGATTTTCAAGCATATTTTTATTATAAGAGGTATTACGAAAGGCTATTAATTTACAGAAAATAAACATAAAGATTTCAATATGAATAACATACTTCTTGTATTATATTATTAGCTGGTATTCCTTTGATTGAAGCCAAAATGGATAAGTTTTCTTCCACTGTCAAAACATCAAAGTGAATATCTAACTGTGGACAAATTCCAATCATTTTTCTCGCTTCAAACATTTCGTCTATTTCCGAAACATTGTGTCCATATATAGATGCAAACCCTAAAACCAAAATATATATTTAAATTTATATTCAATATATTAGGTATTAAAAAGTATACATGCTTTAATACATAGTAATAATTCAGTTACTTGTATGTAATAAGACCTGTAAGGTAAGAATTAACATAAATTTGGAAGATACGACCCACCCTCATTGACATATTACTGGTTATTTGCATCCACTTATATTCCAACTTCATTTCCTCTGATTTTCAGGACATATTACATAGTGGAAAGAGCAAGGAACCAGAAGCCTAACTCGTGCATTATTTACACTTATATTTCAGTGACAATTTTCCTTCATTTCCAGGCCTTATGCAATAGTGAAGAGAACAATGCTAAAAGTATTCTCAATTAGCAGTGTGATCTTGAAAAAAATCACTTAATCTGAATTTCAGCTTTTCTCTTACATAAACTGAAAACTAATATATGCTGCTTAACTTAAGAACTGTTACATCAACGTGGCAATGTATGAGAGCTGCAACAAAAATCATACATTCTTATATAAATGTTAAGATATTGATACTACCATCAAAGAGTGACGTAATAATGGATAAACAAAAAAAAATCAAACTAATCCTAAATGTTAAATTATATTTAAAAAGATGTAGATTCAATACTTAGAAATCCAGCCCTTTCTTAAAGTAAAATATTATACTGTCACTCTGTCGGGTTATTGTGGAAATATGAAATTGCCACACTGAATTCTCACCTATAGGGCAATCAATGTAACAATTACATGTTTGAGGTATTGTTCTTAAAATTTTATTTTAGATGACAGTATTGACAAGTATCATTCTTTCTTTTTGAAAATAGAGAAAATAGAAATGTCTACAGGTCTCATTTAATATTCAATTAATTACTGATTTATCCTTTCTTGAAAATGAAAAATAAACACGCATGCAAAATATCTGATAAAACAGGTACAAAATTAGTTCCTCTTTACTTAATTAACATGATTGAGTTATTTATTTTCTATTGAAAAACAAATGTGTGTAATCAAAAATGAGAAAACACCTTTATAGACACAGAACCTGGTCCTAAGTCATTGACGAAAATCAATCAGTACATATTTCAAGGGTAATTATATTGTGATACTTTAGTTAATAACAATAAAACGGGTAAGAGATTTTTTAAGTCAAAAAATTCTCACCATCAGAAGGTGGGCATAGTCCACAAAGAATATTCATCAGTGTACTCTTTCCTGTTCCACTGTGGCCAAGCAGTGCAGTAATCTGACCCTCAAAAATGTCAAATGACAAATCTAGTTCAGGCAAGAAGATTCAAATATAATGTTTATTTTTGTTGTGCCATACAAGATAATTCATAATACTTGAGCAATCTCGAAATAAATCAATAAATTTAAAGACAGATTTAAAGTTATTCACATACTTAAGAACATAGTATTTAGTATTATAACATAATAGTAATTCTTTGTTATAGTCAGTGGTATGAACGATAAGTAATAAATATAAACTTTTGTTTTTGTTACACTAACAGATTTAGAGAGTGCACAAAATTCCCAAAATATTCCACTTTTGGGAATTTCCAAGGGAATTAAAATAGAGAAACAGACAACAGCTTGTTCCCAAGGGTATTTATAAACATGGTAAATGTAGTGGCAAAAAACTAGAAATTAATCCACAGCACGGAAATAGCTAAGTAAATGCTTAAAAGGTTCAATTTAAATAAAAGAAAAATGGAATAAAGAAATATCATTGGATGAGTGTCAGTGATTAAAGGAAGACAAGAGACAAGGATCTGAAAACCCAGCTTCAAATAACCATAGCCCTTGATTTGATGAAGGTGACCTAGGATTTAGTATACTTGCAGCTGCAGGCCAGAAGTAAAAATAAATCCTCTCTGGAAAATTACATTATCCAGAGCATCAAATAATCTCTACAATTATTCACATACAATATATAGCACACAGCCGAAAATAATCAGGCAGAAGAAAGATAAGACCAAGGACCAATAGAAAAGACAGGCTATAAAACAAACCTAGAGGAGATGTTGACGTTGGCACCATATAACAAGATGTAAAGATCATTATGTTCACAAGAGAATGTTGGCAAAGAACTAAAAACTATATAAAAGAACCAAGGGGAAAGACAAAAACTGTAAAAGATGAGTGAAAAAGATTTCAAGAGACAGTTTATCAGTAGATTAGACAGGACTATAGAAAAATTAGTGAAGAACAAGGGAAGTCACACAAAAATACCTAGACTAGCGCACAAATGTATAAAAATTCAGGAAAAAGAATGAAAGACAAATGGGATAAAATGAAAAGTCATAGCATGTAATAAACCTAGAGGGAGAGAAAAGAGGATATGGGACAGAAGCAATACTGAAAAAAATGGCTGAGTATTTTCTAAAGCAGAAGATAGACATCAAGATATAGATTCAAGAAGTACTATACAACCAAAGATTTCAAGAGAATGCAAATGCAAACAAACCAATCAGCAAGCCATATTTCAGTAAAACTGCTGAAAATCAAAATAAACAGAAAGATCTTAGATGACCAGCATTAGTTATTGATCTTGGGTAAATACAAATTATAACCATCTTAACATTTAATCATAGCCTACCAGAACAGCTAAAGTTAAAAGAACTGAAAATATCAAAGGTTGGTGAGGATGTGGAGCAACTGGAACTGTCATACGTTACTGGTCACAGTGAAAAAGGGCAGCAACTTCGGAAAACTGTTTAGTTACTTAGACATAATACTGAGTGAAAGATGCCAGACATTAAAGAGAACATTCTATCTGACTCCACTGATAGAAAATTCAAGAATAGGAAAAACTAATTCACAGTGATTGAGCTCAGAATAGTGACTATATCTAGGGGAGGATGGTACTGATTGCAAAGGGCCGTAAGAAAACTTTTAGAGTGCTAGAAATGTTCTCTCTCTCTACCTGTGCAGTGGTTATATGGCTGCATACATCTGTAAAAGATTTGAGCTGTACCTTTAAGACCTGTGTATTCTAAAACTTCAAGTTATAATGCAAGCAAATTAAAAAGTTAAAAATGTTCAACCAAATAGGCAAGAGGTAAAGAAAAAAACCTAGGATAGGTGAGACAAACAGTAACAAAGTAATAAGATGGAGGATTAAAATTCAAGTATAGAAATCATCTCATTAAATGCAAATAGAATAAATATTCCAATTAGAAGAAAAATATTTTCAGATCAGATTTTGAAACTACAATAACTATACAGATGTACTAAAGAAACCTTCGAAAAAAGACTGAAAGTAAAAGGGTGGGAAAACTTGTATCACGTACTCACTGGCCTAAAGGAAGCTATAACTATATATCTAATTGCATGGTCTGAAAAATATGTAAAGGAAAACAATGACAGAAGTACAAAGAAAACAGACAAATTCACAATCATAATATCTAACTAGACAAATTCGTATTTGAAGATTCTCATTTTTCTCTCTCTCAATAAATGACAGAAGCACAACGACAAAAATAAATTTCAAAAACAAAATTAAACAATGTGACCTGATATGAAACACAATATACAACAACTGCAGAATATGTTTCGTATTCACAGATCATGTACAAAAATTAACCATATGCTGGGCCATCAAATCTCAATAAATTTTAAAAAGCTAAAATGAATCATAAAACTATGTTCTCTGACTACAGAGGAATTAAGTTACAGATCCAAAACAAAAAGATAAATTACCATATAGTTAAAAATCAAAATAATTCACACAAAGAAAAAAATCATAGTTAAAATTAGAAATATTTCAAACCGAATAACAAAAACCTGTCACAACTTGTATGCTGCAGCTAAAGCCATGCTTAGATGAAAATTCATATATTTAAAATGCATCATTATAAAATGACTTATGCATCTATCTCAAGAATTTAGGGGGAAAATATTTAAATGTAGAAGTAGAAACAAGAAAACAATAGAAAAAATTCAAAAAATAGAAAACAAATACATAATAGGGACGGTCAGCAAAGCTAAAGTTGGTTCTTTAAAGTTTTTTTTTTTTTAACTGATAAACTCCCGCTAAGAAAAGAAAAAAGTACAAATAACAAACATCAGAAATAAAAATGGGAAGATCACTACAGATCCTACAGACCTTAATATGAAAATACTTTAAACAAGTTTTTGGCAAAAAAAAATTGAAAATAATAAAATGTAATTTATTTAGAAAAGTCAATATGTTAAGCAAATGGTTCTCGAGTGGGATTGATTATTTCTCCTCCACGCCCTATCCACGTATGGGGACATTTGACAAGGCCTGAAGTCAGTGTTGGCTGTCACAACGGGGGAAGAGGGAGGCTGCTATGAGTATAATAGGTAGGGATGTGCTTGTGATGGTTAATTTTACGTGCCAATATAGCTAGAGCTGACACACTGTTGTTTGGTCAAACACTAGAGTAAATGTTGCTGTGAAATATTTTGTAGATGTGATTAACATCTACAATCAGCTAATTTTAAGTAAAAGAGATTACTTACAATAATACTTGTGAACCTCATCCAATCAGTTGAAGGCTGGAAGAGCCAAAACTGAGGTTTCCCGAAAAAGGAATTCTGCCTCAATATTGTTGCAGATTTCCTCTAAAATCTGCCCAAATCTCCAGACTGCCTGACAGCCCTATGAATTTTGAATTCAAGACTGCAATTTCAACTCTTAGCTGAGTTTCCAGGCTGCCAGCCTTCCCTGCAGAATTCAGGCCCTCCAGGTACCACGATCGTGTGAACTAATTCCTTCAAAATAATCCCTCTTCCCTCCTGCCCTCTCCCTCTATGTATGTGCATATACATGTACAAACATATACAGTCTATTGGTTCCGAAGAACCCTGACTGACAGACACACTGCTATAGATTCTGCAATTCTCAGGACAGCCCCCCACAAAAAAGAATGATCACTCCCAAATGTCAGTAGTGCTGAGGTTGAGAAACTCTGTTAGGCCAAAAGAAAAAAAGTAACTAATATGTATACACATGCATAATAATAAAATAAAAAAGGATGTAGATTTGTTCAAATAGTTGAATATTTTTCACTTTAATAGATATTACTTTTTACTTTCGCTGGTTTTATCATGACTACTTATCACATAAATAAATAAAAGTATCCCTAAAGAAAAAAAGAAAAAATTGTGGTGAAGAAGTTTAAATTCTCCACGAAGTATGCAAATTGTTTTTCTATTTGTACTTTAACACTATGTAATGAATACCAGGAGAGCTACTTACTTCTCAAAGCTTCTACGTTTTCACCTTTCTTTCTGTATGTCTTCTGAATACCACTGATTCTGAAAAACACCATTTTTTACTTTAAGAATTTAAAGCAATTTATAAATGTGTGTTTCCATGTGTAATATTATCAAAAGTGTCATATTTCATAGGAATAATAAGTATCTTCCTTAAAGACAACCACAGATTATAGAAGTATTTTTTAAAAAGTACAAGAGAAAAATATAGTATTCCTCCCCATTTTAAATGTCATTCATTCATTTTTTATGAGCAGCCTACTTCTAATAACAAAGTGAGGCATGTGACTCAAGCAATGTATAGATTACTTTTCATCTTTGATATTTTTCTGTTTGCAATTAATACTTGTTATACTAGTTAAGGGAGATTAAAAACAAAATACTATTTCACATCAGCACACATTTCAAACTGTCCATAAATGCGAGGATATTTTCTCATTCTGCTTTAAATGTTTTACATAATTTTTTAAACAGGTAATGGTTTGAATAACCACTTTGAATTTTACCGTTGAGAAGGTAGACCACCAGCCCACAGATTACCTGACTCTTCCTAGTTTTTATACATTTTTCTTAAATTTAAAAAACAAATTATACTTCATATTTTCTTTCACTTTTTTCTCTTTCTCATCACTTTTTAATTTGGTTTTGACTGATCTAGCAAGGCATAGTGATTAATTTCTTAGAAAATTAAACTGATATTCTAATTACATGTCACAATACCTATAGCTCTATAAAATTAATGAAGGATAGTTTAATGTGTTATATAACGTAGACAATGTATCCTGAATAAAATTATAAAGTTAACATTTATTATTTTAATCTACACAATGGAGAAAGTTTAAAACAACTTGCCTGTGTAAACATTAGATTTTATCAGAAATGATTCAATGAAACATAAAATTTCAAACCTAGCAGCAACCTTATTCTAAATAGTTGTGAAGAAAATAAAAAAGTAGCCCTTAATACTGTGTTTAAAAAGTGTGGAAATGTGTACCAAATCTCCAAAGATATCATACTCACATACATCATTTAAAAGGCAGGATTTAAATGTGGCATAGTCCATCAGTAGTTCTTATACCTAAATTGCCAAAGATTAAATCATACCTTATGGCTTCTTTTCCTACAAATTCTGAAGAAACAGGCTCAACAATTTCACTAAAACCTATATTCCCATTTAGATTGCCCTCTGATAACTCCTTATAATTTCTTTTGTTCTTGGACCAATATGATGGCTTCAGAAAATATAAAGATGACCTCCGTAAGCCAAATTCCCCTGAAAAATTAAAAACAAAAAAATTAGTTGCCATAACAAATTATTTCTGAAAATGAGTTTTTAAATAATAAAGGCAGTATGAGAAACATATAACAACCTAGATGGAAAGCTTAGACATAAAATTCTAAATGAATATTGTATAATATAAAAAATAAGTTTTATTGACAAATAACTCAGTCCATAAATAGTTTCAGAGTTGCTGAGAGCGCACAGGAATGTGAAGGTGAGTAAAGTACGTTTTCTGCCCTAAAGGAACTTACATATTTATGACTACACACATATACCAAGTGGCTAAAACACAACACAGAACATGAGGCATGTCATGCTTAATACTAATAAGAGTTCAGAAAAGTTTCTATGTGGATGGTGAGATATCCTGAAGGCAAGAATGAATACCGTGTTAGTCTTTGAAAACAGGCAGTAGTTAGAAAAATGAAAATAGTTTATAGAAAAGACTTTTTAGAATTAGGATAGTAACACAGAAACAGAACAGATGTAGGAGACTTAGATATGGTAGACAGCAATCTTGCCCAGATAACATGTATCCATTTTCCCTTCGTCCTCTGGAAAAAAAAGACACTCCTCATTTTTTTAATATCCACTCCTCTCCTAGATGGCTACATGTTTCAAGGGATCTGATCCCAATTTCATAGATTCTAATTGATCTAAGTAGTCCCTGGGATGCGTGGGTGACAGTATTGCTTCAGCTATAAGCAAATAACCAAGCAAACAGAAGCAAAGGGCTTAGTTCAGGAAAACATCCCCCTTTCCTCTAACTGGACATGAACAAAGATGCATAATAACACCCTGTAGCCATGAGAAGAGCAAATCCGCCAGACTCTGAGGTAACAGATGGCAAAAGCATAGAGAAAGTGGGTCCCTGATGATCCAGTTGAGCACGTCGACCAACTCGAAACCCATCCTATCTCTGGACTTCCTTTTAAGTAAAACAGTTGATTTCCTTCTTGTTTAAGCCAATTAGAAAGATTTTCTGTTATGAGTAGCTAAAAACAATGTACCTCCTATGCTTAAAATATGTTAAATAGGTAGAGAACTGTACAAATGAATATTAAATACAGTAAAGAAGAGAGAATAAGGAGAGATTAAATATGTAAAAGTACTATGAAGGATGTTATGATGAATTTCTATATAATTTGTCAGGATATGCCCACCAGTTGAGCAGGTGATTAACTTGATTAAAGGGAATGGACAGACTTGAGGTAGGTAATTAATTAGATGACAGGTATTGCAATGGTCTAGGCTAATGCTGCCCAACACAACTTTCTGCAATGATGGGAATGTCCTATATCTGTACTGTAGCATATGGTACCTAACAGCCATACGTAGCAACTGAACACCTGGAATGTGGTTTGTACTGAGGAAACGACTTGTTAACTGAAAGTGTAATTCTAATTAATTTAAATTTTAAAAGCCGTACGTGTCTAGTGGTTGCCATGTAAAACAGCGCAGGTAAAGAACACAAACAAAAGTAATGAGGAACTCAAGGAGAAAAGTAAAGTGAGTACTGGATATTTAACATTTTAAATCTACAGAAAGTTGCTATAGATGCGGGATAGGAGATAAGGGAATGGTAGCAGATACGATATTGCTTCATAGTTTCGGAACTTAAAGGGTTAAATCATGGAAAGCTTTAGCTGAAAACAACTAATATAGGGAAAGACCCAGTTGAGAAGTTCAGTTAGGGCTGTAAGCCTTTCGAAACAAACTACTCTCTTTTTACACAGCCTCCCTGTGTTCGCTAGTTAAGACAAAAGGTACAAAACATACTTATTTACAATTAAATTAAAAGCTTTTAATAATATGACTTGGTTATTCCAGTTAGAAAAAAAATAAATAAAATTAACTTGACTCTATGTGGACAAAAAAACTAAAAATCTTTAAAGTAAATCCAGTGACTACCTGCATACCTGGAATGACTTGATCAAGATAAACAGCCAAGAGGACATAGAATATACTATTTAGTGCTAGCATGATAATAGTAATAATCAGAGGATATGGGCCTTCGGTCAAATTAGAAAATAAAGCACCTTCATTAAAATCTTCCAAATGCATGACCTGAAAAACAGAAACACCAACTGTATTATACAAAAATGATAAAAATCAGAAAAAGCTAACATCATTTATTCATTATATCGAAAATGACCATAACCAAACTGGGCCTTTTAAACAGATTTAGATGGTCTACCAAATAATATGAATTTATAAGAAAAACAGTAAGAACTTTACCAATCTATAAGTTTATCACGACAACCCTTTCCAATCATATTTTTAATGTTGTGCTTCTAAAACTAGTATACATCCACTCCTGGGGCATTCAATTCTAATGCTATGCCTAGCAAATGAAATCCAGAATGATGTTAACACTAACTAGTGCAAACTAATGCAAATAAAAGGGTTATGGTGCATAAAGAAGTCAAACAAATGAAGCATCGGAAGATAAAATTATGGTCAGCGTCTTTCCAATATTGCAAAGGAAGAAGGTACTATAATTAACACAATGACTAACATAAACGATTCACAGTAGATTTACGTGATAGTGCAAAAAGAAATGTACTAGAGGTTGACATCTCATTTATGTCCCAGATCGGCCACTAAGTGAGTAAACTTTAATTACACCATTTTGGATTTCAGTCTCCTCGTCGAAAAAATAAGATGAATTAAGTGACAATGAAAGTCCCTTCCACTCACAAGAAAAATCGATAATTCTATCTTCCTAAGTGAATGGAAATCAGTGGACTCCCAAAATGTGAAATGACAGCTCTCAGGTCTCAAGTAATTAAAATTCATTTAACTCAATATTTACAAACAATCTATCTTAAGTCTCATGAATCAGAATATACTATCCAGCCAACAAGAATCATCTCATATTACGTAACTACGTTTTTTCTTTACACATTAAGCAAATGTATGTTGTTACATAAAGCAGTTTTTTACAAGAATTTTTCCCTTAGAACCTGATAGCCCCTGTAAAGAGTAATAAAAATCAAATTCATAAATCTAAATATTATTGAAGTTGAATGACAGTTGCATAAATCCCAGACCAACAAAATTCACCAAGTCTACTTATTTCTCTACTACAGTCACAAAAAATTTGTTCTGCTTCACACATAATTTCCTCACAGGCACAAAATTGAGATAAATTTACAATAAGTCACAATGTAACCAGGCAATCGACATTACCTGATGCTTAAGTCAATGATTTCTAACAAATCGAGTTACCGCAGTGAAATGGACTGCTAAGGTATACTAAAGTGGGAAGTGGAAAACGTATAAACAGATAAGATAAATGAAAAACTTGAAAATGCAGAAAATATAAATGAAACCAACATAAAATGTATGCCAGTGTTCAAATATCATTTTTTTCTCATTTTGAAATTTATTTATACATTTTAATTTTTTGCAAATTATAGGGAGTATTCATGGTAATATAACATGTTACACAGACTAGAGACAAAAAATATATTTAATGAAAGAGAAATAAATATATAACCTACCTGTGCAATACCAATCAAAAAAGTACATTGACAGAAGGGACTTAAAAGCCACACTAATGATTTGGGAAAACTTTCCAGAAGGACTATCAAAAGGCCAATAAATCCAAAGGCCACAGTAACTAAAAATTCTACTATTCCCACATGTTTTGACTTTTTAAATAGAGGTGTCAGCATTAAAGCAAAAAATACCTACAAAATAAAAATATTAAGGTTAAGGTTCACATAGTCAAAATTATGAAAATAAAATTGTGAAAAATTATGAAAACAAAATTGTGAAAAGTTATGGAAACAAAATTAAATTTTGCCTGTTAAAGAACTAAGTTATTTCCATTGGAAAATATATTTATTAAAATACAATTAATTTCTAAATGTCATATTTTATTTTCATAGAAACAGTATATACATTTTAAAACATACACTGACAAATATTAAAAACTGCATATTATCTATGTAATAGGCAAACACGATCACCTCTGCACTACGAAAACCATAAACAGCTATGCGTTTCTGCAGTTAGACGTGTACGTAGTTGAACAATAAATAAAGAAGCTTTTACATACAGAACCATTAAAGTTCATGTGTTAATAAGAAATAAATCCAGTCAAAAACCAGGCAATTATACAAAGAAGTATATGAGTTATCTGTAAATTACGTTAAAGAGCAGGGGCGATGGTCAAAATATTTAACAACTGGTATAGCAGCGGCACATAAACCAATTAGAACAGAAACTGAAACCACTTAAAACAAAAGCTGGTCACTAAAAACCAGCATTCAGCCAATTTACCAAAGAGTTGTACTTACAAAGAAATATTTTTACACATCATCATCCTGAAATGTAAATTAACTTGAAACAGTCAGGATTTCAAGAAAACAAAGGAACAAAAAGTCTAGTACTGCACAATCTTAAATATACACGATTATATGAAGATAGTAAAAGATAGACTCAGAGGAATTATATGTGAAATACATCATATGAAAACAAGTTAAATTTAAATCTGAGACTATTTTGTACCTTTCCTAAAAATATGGAAGTGCAATGATACTATATGTAAGTCATTCGATATCAATAACCTAACAATGATCTGTTCTTCCTGGGAAATTGACTATAAGTAAACCAAAGAATAAGACTTTGCTATATTAATCAAATATTTTTACAGTTCTTCATTCTCATCTTAAATTAAAATACTTACGGATGATAAACCATACAGGAAAAAAAGTAGAAATATCACTATGCAACTACTTCGAGGAAATAATGAAGAAGCTGTTGCAATGACTGCCATGAGAAGAGACATAAGAAAAATCAAACTGGTATACAGAAGAACCCAGGAAAGCCTAAAAGGAGAATGCAAGTACATTTATAATTAAATGCATAGGCTTTCACAGTTAAAAAAAAAATCATTTTAAACAAAACTTCAGATTTATTTCAGCCATTTTATTCTCAAAATTAGGTCAATCTATTCATTTCTGTGTATGTTCATATATTGAAAATGCGTGTTCTTATAAGTAATTAAAAATATAGTATTGGTTAAGTTATAGGTAAAGTATACTCTGAAATAGAGATAAAATGTAATTATCTTTCCGAGAGTCAAAAAAAACTATAAATAGCAATTCGTGATTGATTTAAATCTAATATTTTCAAAAGTTTAATAATACATAACACTTCTGATTTTCCTAAAATACAAAAGACCTTAATGACAATTTTCTCTATGGCATGTGCTACAATTAAACCCCTGATGGCTTATGGTACTTTAAACAATAAAGGCTACCTCACTTATCAACAACATAATTACAACATGTTTACACATATGAGATCAAAAGATCAACAATGGATTCCCTATATCTACTCAAAATTTCCCCTCAAATCAGGTCATTGAAATTGCTACAGTATTTAGTTTCATTTTATCTTCATTTTTCAAGTTAGTAGATCATGCTTTAATACATACTATCATAAAATCACTAAAATAGGGCTAAAGGATACCTAAGTTACCAAAATTGAATTCATTTTACAGAGGCAAAACAGGCACTTTGAGCTACTGTTTCCTCACGAAATACTTTAAGAACCCAGATCATTTAAATATTAATCACTACTAAAATGACAGAAGAAAAAAAAGGCGCAAAGAAAACATGTTATACACAATGATCCCCCTTAGATAAAGTATTATAATTAATTGTTGTATTGGACTAATTTAACTTTGGGTGAACACGCTAAGCAATATACATATGACGCATTATTGAACTGTACACATGAAACTTACATAATTTTATTAACCAATGTTACCCTAATAAATTTAAATATATATAATTATTTTAAAAAATCATAGAATGGGACTATAATACCAACTCACATGCTTATTTACTTTTCTCCCTAAGTGTATTAACTTTTCTCCCAAAATGAAGTCAAAATACATTTTCTTACAACATAGTGGGAAAATTAAGAAAAAGACATTTAAGAGTTACTTAGAAAAATATACACCTCTATAAAATTATCACTGTACAAAAATGCTGATAGGTTAAAGGTCACTTGTGAAAACATTTGTTTTCATTTGTTTCTCTATGAATTATTTGTATATTTTCATCTTAATTCACGTAAATAATTTTTTTCTAGGAAAAAAATCTCATATACTACATACACAAACTTCTATCATTTTTAACTAAATTTTTAATAACATGTATATGCTATGACACTGGAGGACTATAATAGGCAATTATTTTCTAACTTTCCAAGATCTCATATATTCTATACACTAAAAATATATACTGAACTACATGGAGCACACTTTGATTCAAACAAAATGTGGAATAAAATTTAAACATGTCCACATGCTTTCTGAATCCACTTGCTGAAGCTTGTTTACTAGTCTCAAATTCCAAGACAATCACTTTAAGAAAATAGTAGCTCTATTACCAAGTCAAGTGAATAACAAAATTACAATTCTGAAGATTTGTATATTTAATATAATTATTAATCATACTGAATGATGAATTTATAACTTACCAAAAGGCAGTGTCGTGAAGTCCCATTATCTTTAAAAACTCTTTTAACTTTTTCTCTTTTTCTGCCACAATATGAATTGCCAAAAAGTATCCAAAGGGTGAAAATGCTATAACCAAGTATATTAAAATTACTCCTCGGGGAAAGGTATCAATTTCTACAACAGCAGTTTCTCCCATAATAACAGCTTTAGTGGACTCCAGCTCCTTCCACAGAGAAATATTGGTCTTCAACTATAATTAAAAAATGTAAATACATTCAATTAATTTAGTGCTGATCACGGCCCCTAATAAAGTGTGACAAAAGTTTAATCAATGACCTGGTATGAATACATTGCTCAAGAATCTACACATCTGCAATAAAATGACTGACCCCAATATCCTATTGCTTTTATTCATTCTGGAAGCAAGACCATAAAGTTTAAAATATGAAGTTGAGAAGTATATACTTGACAAAATAAAATGAAATTGCACAGCTAGTATCTTAAGCAGACAAAATATGTATTTATAAAATTGAGGAATTACGGAATGATTATTAGTATCATGAAAGAATGACTTTAAAAATATTCTTTTAAATAGTATAATTAAGTAAATAGTATATCCTTCTATTGTTTTAAAACTTATATACACAGCACATATAGATAGAATAATAAAACTACGACATGTGTCACTTCTATCGAACATTCAATTAAACGTCTGAAATGAGATCCGCTCTGTCTATTCATCCAGTCACTGGTCTGGGTTGCAGATGGCTAAGGTCTTAAGCTGAAACACAAACAAGTACTAAAACACAATCAATGTGATATATCCGATATTTCACTGTCTTTACCTTGAACTTCTGTATTACTGCATTTACATAATACTATATACTCATAATATGTTTATACCATATTGTAAGAGTTTGTAAGACAATTCTAGAGGAAGGAGGTAGACAGAGTAAAGGGGGTCAAAAAAAAAAGACAATTCTACATAAATCATCTCATTTAGTTCTTAAAACAATGCTGTCAAGTAAAGCATTATTACTGTAGTTATTTTACTATGTAGTAGTCTAAAACTAACAGAGATAGGTCTTCTGTTCAAGGTCTCATATTCGTTTCTACGAAAATTTGAAACACTGGATCGGGTCTGAGCACGTCTTTAGAATGTAGCTTTAACAGTTACACACAATCCTAGATGTATTATAGTATTAAAACGTAGGCTTGGGAGCCAAAAAAAACATTGTTTGAACCAGTTTTGCTAGTAATTAACTGAGTTTTGGAAAGTTAATTAACTTTGTGATTCAGTTTCACACATAAAATGGACATAATAACAGCACCAATCTCATAGGATTGTTAAAGATTAAACGGGTCAATATTAGTGCATAACTTAGAAACAGTGTTTGGCAAATAAGTGATAAATGTTGAAAAATCTACTGCTAAGATTAAGATAATAAAGATATGACTTCTTCTTTTTCTTAAAAGAGCTGTAAAAAGTTTTGTATTTTGTACATCTGACAACAGTCAAACCAAATCCTATTGTACGGACTTAGGGCATACTTGTTAAAATACTGTTTGTTCTTATGTTCTCTCCTTTACCATATTTACCTGTATAATGGCAGCATCTATGGATGCTTGTAAAACTGTGAACCCAGAGGACCAGAACTGAGCAGCTTCACACGATTTTGAACAGTCAGCTATGGGGAAAAGTGAGACATAAGATTTTTCATGACTTACAAGTGCCTTCCTTTAAAGATAACATATGGAGGGTTACCAAAGTAATAAGATTAATCGATCTCTCCAGGACCAAAGAAAATAAGCAATTGTCCTGTAAAGATAAACAATACTTATCACATTCTTATATGTTTATTTGAAATTTTTGAAATAAAATGTTACGTGTTAGGATAACTAAATAATAAATGAATACAAACGGAATAAAAAAAAAATTATAAAGTTATCTAAAATAAGTCACTTTTCTATTTTAAGGGAAGTCATTCTACAATGACTTATCAGCTTGCAGGTGCAAGGACAAGTCCTGTTTAAGAGAACAGGAAAAAAAATTTTTGTGAGGGCTTTTTGAAATCGAGTCACATATTCGGTACTTAGCATAATTATTTTGACATTGCTCAACAAATGTTCGTGGTTGATAATATGTTTTTATAGGTTTAAGGATTGAAGGCTGTTTTCCATGTTTCAAACATAAAACTAATAAAGTTTGCTGGTGGAAAATCTCGAGGTTTTAAAGACATGTAATACATGTGAAAACGATTACATAGAGAAAAAAGATTTAGAAAGTCATACAATTCAAGACACATTTTCATTTTGTTGCTGTGATTTATATTATAAAAACATATTAAAACAAAAATGGATGTTAAATTATATTTTATATTATATCGATATAGAGGTAGATATTTGATTATATGTACATATATTTTTATGCTACACGGGACTGTTTTCTTATCTGAACAAATAAGCATAGTCGAAAATGCCAATATTTGACTCCACCAAATTTTGCATATGAACTAAGAGCAGCAAAAGCATAGATTTAACTGAATTTCAATAATTATACAGGGCTATTTACCTCTTGAATCCAAATAAACAAAAGATACTGGAATCATATCAGGAAAAAAACGAAGTTCGTAGGACATGAAGTCTTTGAAAACCACCCCTACGAAGTTGTTGAACTTGGAAAGACTGGATGCTAGCAATTCTTTTTCATCTGCATATTCTTCAGTAATTATAACTATAAAACATTATAACAATACAGTTTAACTCACAAATTAAAATATTTTACTATAATAAACCAAATTTGCCATTGTATTTGATGAACATATTCTATTAGCACTTTTGTTTTATGCTCTAGCTTAGAAAATGAATAGTTTCTAAAAATACTAAAAAATAATAGTACGATTTTACAGACACTATTTCTTAACTGTCATTTGAGTACATAAATTGTGTCAGTGTAATACATGTTATTAATGATAAAGTAGAATATATACTTATATGCACTATATGAAGCTCACTTATCTATCTCAAAGTAAAACTATATAACAAAAACTCCTTGATAAATGCGTGGATATTTTATTTTCAAATATTTCTTCTTATGAAGAAAATCCCATAACCCTTTTCAGGCACTAAATATGTATTTTAGTAACTGTTATGCAACTCTCCTTTGAATAAAAATTTCCACTTAAACCCAATATTACTTGTTCCTTCTGTAGGTCCTCCATGGAGAAAAAACCGTAATCATCATTTGGGTCCCTTCACATCAGATAATCCTAATTTTTAAATATTTTCTTGAAGTTTTATTTACAAGCAACTAGTTTTCACTACAGAAGCTCCAGAACATGTGGTGAAATGGAAGAACATAGGATTAAAACTTAACTTTATTACTTATTAGCTGTGTGAGCACGGGTAAACCATAAATTCTTGCAACTTCAGCATCCTCATCTACAATTACTACCTGACTACACTGCATTAAGATCAAATGTAGTTACAAATAAGAAAATGCTTTTTTAAATTATAAAGTATACTTAAATATTAATTATCAAGATTTTCCAGACTTTTAAGGTGACCGTGGGGCTCCAGGACTGATATGAATAAAAACGGTGTTAGTTCAACAAACTCCCAGTTGGGTTACTATGTATGTATGTGTATCCCACTTTCAGATAGTTTTGTTGTTAAATAGACAGGAACTAGATATTTTTCTACTATTTTGGCATCTAAGTTAATATACACTGACTTGGATTTCTTTGCTGCATATGCTTTTCTCCTTCTCAGAATGACCAATGAGTTTTGTTCTCAACATTTCTGATAAGTTTTTTGAGTTGACATGCTAAATTCTTATAGCTATCCACACTACTTGCGCTTAATATGAGAAACCAGCAAACATGTTATATGTCAGTAATATATGTTTGATAAAAATATTAAATGGCAATAAGCCAGAAAGAAACCAAGAGGGAATAAGTGATTTATTTGGTTTCTGATTGTATGAACATCTTCTATTCAATGACACATTATCCAATAATGTGATGATACATACTAATTATGAAGCTAATTACAACTATCCGACATAAGACATGTTAATCTGTTATTTTCTACAATCCAGCATTTCATTAAATCATTCATCACAGTGTGAACATTGCTGTCACTTTCTCCAGTTCTTGCCCTAGGGTCTCTTACAGCCACTTTAGACTCACTAGTACCTCATTACTTACACTGTTTTCTAATCTATTTTTTTGTGAGAAGTACAAACTGAGAAAAACAGACTTAGATACTTAGCCATAGTCAGTCACCAAAGCTAAGTACTTCTTCGGTTTACACCATATGCCCCCATAAATAGGCATGACAATTTTAAAAGATTACTGCTTTATAATCTTTATCATGTAGTTCTAGCTTCTTATACAAGTCAGAATCAAAATGAAATAGTCCTTCAACTCTTTTATCCTGTACAAATATACTTATTTTATAAATGGCCTAAAAATTCAATATAAAATATTAAAACATATAAAATATGCTTCTTATTACCAAGAACATAAACACATGACTGTTACAAAAAGTAAAAGGCAGCAGAATTAAATGATTTTAATATTTTTAAAAAAGTATACATTGGTAAAGGGATAAATCTCTAAGTATTAAGAATGTTAATAAAGCAAGCAGAAAAATACTGACAAGGCTTTCTGTCACAGATAGAATACATATATAAGCTCACAATACCATCAGGAAGGTGATCAGTAGAAACCTTCTGCATGATGTCTTTTGTAATATTAGTCACTGGAGTATATCCGAGAATTAGGTTAGAGAGGATAGATTTGTCCATAGGGTTAAGTTCCGTATCAGGCACTTCTTCATATTTCTTATTTGGATGCATCATGCTAATTAATATTAACCAAAATAAAAAAAATAGTGGAAAAAGAACTTCCTATAATAAAGGAAATAAAATGATTATATAGTATAACAATAGCAGCCAAATTCAGCAAGATTTCTATCCAAATAACATAATTAACACTAAGAAAAAACATGAGACATTTGACTGCTTTCTTAAGTACAAAGAGTAAAAATAAGCTGGCATTGGTGGTACAGTGGTGAGCACAGCTGCCTTCCAAAAAGTAAAAGATATACTGTGCTGAACATCTCACCTAACCCGACAGGCATACTATATAATTTCTCCTCATGTTCAAATTTACTGAAGTATTTTACGATTCAAGTCATATAATTAAACAAATGGCATAAAAAGTAGTATTTAAACATTACTAATTACTAATGTAAAATATAATACATTTATTCATATATAACTTTAAAGTAACTTACCAAACATTCCTAATAGGTATCACCATAAAATTATCTTTATTCGATTCTAAATTAAAACTCAAGATTTAATTAGACCTAAATTTCTACTACTAAAACCACTCAGTTAAATTCAATAGTCCACTTTAATAGGGATGAACTATCTATTATTTCATCTTGCTGTTTAATTGTTCTGCTGGTTTCAGAAGATGAACAATATATTTTCATCCTTTAAAATGATTATTAACTACTCAGCCAGAGGTCTTACTTTCTTTTATCTTTTAACAAATATATGACATAATTTTGGTAATCCTAGGCAATTCAATCCAGAATCCAAAAGAGAGGTCATAAAGAATAAAAAACGGAATAATGTTCTACAAAGTTGTCTATGAAATATACTTTTCATTTCATGAAACTTGGGAAATGCATGCCTAAAAATTCAAAATTAAGCACTGATATTAGAAATTAACTAAATTTAGAAATCTTTAATATTTTTAACATTTAGAAAACAGGTAAGTTGAGTACTTTTCTTTGGCTACCACAAGTTTTTACTTCGCAAGCAAATTAAAAGGACCTAAAAATATAAAATTATAATAAAAATTTATCCAGCAAAATAAATCTCTCTTAAAAATGGAACACAGAATAAACCTCAATGAGGCATAAGACAAGCCTTTAACTTACCTGAACGCTACTTTTTTTAGTCCTGCATTTAATTAAGTAATTTTTCAGTAGTAGTGTTCTGGTCTGTCTCCAAACTCCCACCTCTCTAATTGCAGTAGCCATGTTTTCTGGATCAGTCTAGTAAAGCAGAGAGGGGAAAAAAAAAACACCTGCTTCCACACAGTCAAACACATAACATTTTTAATTGCAAAAATGAAGAGACAGATGTTTCAGTCTCAGGTTAGATGGAGTTAAGCATATTCCAAGCTGTCTCTCCTACCTGGACAGAACACATGGAACAGCAATTTGAAGACCCTGGAAAATAAACAGTAGTATGTGAAACAAGAGGTAACCAGAATTATAATTACCACCCAACAGTGAGTTTGCCACTTTTTCACTGCTAAAAAACAATGACAAAGACCAAAAATAAGGGTATGAAACTTAAAAAAATTTTTTTAAGTTACATTCCATTGCTGCACAGCATAACTGGGGATGCACTAAGTTTGTTGAACAGCTTTAAATAATTAATTTTTAAGTATCTGATATCTTTAAAGAATTAATCAAGAATTTAACTTTCCTAGTTTCCTAGATAAAAATAATTCATACTAAATCTAATAAATTGCATGAAAATTGAAAGCCCACTTAAATAAAGACTACGCGTTACATAATACAAAATTCAATATCAAAAATTCATTTTTTAAAAATATTGATTACTACATTAAATGTTTTTCAAAGCAATAAAAAATTTACATGACCTTTAGAAATAATTGTTAGAGAAAAATCATTTGAAATGTATTAATTTCTGAGAGAAATTAATTCAGATGATAGTCTATAAAATAGTCATCCTGATGTACACAGCCTTCCAGTAGGAGATGTGCTCAGTCACCTTAGCAAGCTTGATTCTCAGAAAAGCTCTCAGCTGAAAATGTTTCTTATCTCCAGCAGATGACTGTTACAGGTTACTTCTGGTCCTCGCAAGCAGAGCTGGTTATCACTCCTTTGTCCTACATCTATATTCAATAAACTGTGATTGCAGTTACCATACTGTGTCATCATTACTTGTTTACATATCTTAATCTTGAACTTCACCATGAGATTCTTGACAAAAAAAAAAAAAAGGAGACTGTTTTACTTATCTTTGCTACTCTATCACCAATGGTAATATTATAACCTATATCATCTTACTGCATATTCCTTTATCAAAGTTTGCTGAGAGTCCTTATGGCTCAAAGGTTAGCAAACTACAGTGGAAGAAGTGGGAGCTAAATTCAGCCTGCTTTGTACAGCCACTGGGTTAAGAGTATTTTTCACATTTTTTAATATTTGGTAAAAATAATAATAATAATATGAAATTCAAAGTTATTGGAACACAGCCATGCTCACTAGTTTCCATATCATCTATGACTGCTATTGTGCTACAACAGCAGAGTTAAGTAATTGAAACAGAGAATATACAGTCCGCGAAACCTAAAATATTTACTATCTAATCTTTACAGAAAAAGTCTGCTGACTCCTTTATGGATCAAAGGAAGAGGAAAAGCAGCACATTCATTTAACATTTACTGAGGGATTTATGTACCGACATAATGAAAAATAATAATGTTAGACACTGTCGCTGACTCCACAGACAGATAAAATTTAATATAATGTGATAAGTGCAACTGAGGGAAAGAGCTTCGGAAGGAATGGAATGGAAATTCCAGGCAGAGGGAAAAAGGAGTGGAAAAGCTAGACACCCAAAAGGGCTTAACTTGTATACAGGGATACCTATGAGGCACGGGCAAAGTGCTTTGGGGCTAAGGGCGCAGATATATGCTCCGGATGACACTGTAAAGACAGGCAATGGAAATGGGTTGTGAAATACCTTGCATACAAAATTAAACACCTTTATTTTGTGCACCCATATATGGCACCCTGTATTTCCTCTTCTGGACTTTTCATAGCTCAGTATGACTGTTTAATTGCCTGGAAATCGTATATTTCACTAGCCCATTCACTCTCCCAATCCCCAAATCTCCTAAGTGTCTACCCACAGCATCGTTCTCAAAGTATGACCTGATTCCCACTTGGGAGAACTGAAGAAGCTATCGTAAATTTCCAAAAAAAAAAAAAAAAAAAAAAAAAAAAATGTTCCGCTATCCTTTCTATCCACCTACCTATAGCTGTGCCTAAGGTAATGTTATATATTTCAACAACATGCTTTTTCGGCCTCTGAGTCATAAAAGCTTAAATGGACTCTGGTAATAACGATACTTTTAAGATTTACTGGAAGAAGGGGTTAAGGACATATTTGGCAGATGCCTTGAAAGAAATCCTACCCAGCTATATCCCTGGCTTCTCAATAAAAGCACTATATAATCAAGTCTTTTAACAGGGGATCAATTATAAATGCTCTCTTCTCTAGTATTTTAAAATTTACTGAAGGTAATGAAATAATAAAACAGTACTAATTGTCAATATGATTTAACTTAAATTTTATGGCAGTATTTCCTGCTGAATGGAAAAATAATGACACCATGGTACCCACATAAGTTATCCAGTACCTCTTCTCATATGTAACAGGATCCTAAAACCTTGTGCTTAAAACTATTTTTAATCCAATTAATTCACACACTAGTAAAGGTTACCATTTAGTAGAAAAATTACAAAATTCTCATCAAAGGTCATCCTCTCAATTAAACTCAAGGGCAGAGATTATAAATTTGATTCATCTTGGTATTCTTGGCACACAGTTTACTATCTGGAATATAAAAGACATTCAAATAAATATAGAATGTATGAAATAAATTTGCTTTTACCCTGAAGATTCCCCTATACTAAACCCTGCTTGGAGGAAAATACATTTAAACAGCACATATTCAAGGATTAATGCCTTGTTAGTCTGATTTCAACCCAAATACCTCAAGAGCATGAAGTGCCCTAATAATGTTCTCTTATATGGAGTCTTTCCTAAATATATGTAATATCGATTTCTGGACAGACACAAAACATAAAGCACCAGAACTGAGTCTGCATCCCTGGGCTGGAATCTCAGCTCTACCTATCTCCTAGTTGAGACATTCATAAGTAAATAAACCTCCCTTTGCAACCCATTTTCCACACCTACCCAACTAGAATAACACCTCCAACCTCATAGGATTGCTGTCATGATTAAATGAGATAATTCTGAGCCTGGCTCACAGTTGGCAATTCAGCATATACCTACCCCTTTCCTCCCCTTCTGTTCTTTCAAAATGTCCTTGATAGAAAGCAAATGTGATTATCTTTATTCTTTAAAACTTATCTATTCCATGTTTTTTTTTTTTTAAATAACCTCCCTTCAGTAGGATGTGATTGTGGAGGGACTTCTAAAATTCTCGTAATGTTCTTTCCCTGAAGTTGGTTGTGGGTCCAAGATATTTATTTTATTCTTTAAACTATGTTATGCTTTTTTTTGTATATATACATTTTTCACAATTAAAAAGGCAAAACAAAACCTTCTCTCAACCTCGAATCATTTTTTATCCCACCATAATATATCACTTTTTTTTTCCTTCACAACTAACCCTCTTGAAAGAGAGGTCTGTATTTTCTGTCTCCACTTTCTTACTTCCCATTCTCTCCTCTACCTACACCAGGCTGGATGTCCTGGTCCCACACTCTCCTCTCCGGGAGTCACTCCTCTGAGCCAGCACTGATAAGGTCAACAATGACTATCCTGTCCTCATACAGTAGGCATCGTTGCACATTCAGAATGTTCTTTTTTTTTTTCTTTTTTTTTCTTTTTTTTTTTTTAATTTAAAAAAGTTAGACATTTATACAATCCATGAAGTGATCTCCCCGATTACTCCAGCACTCATCTGGCACTACACACAACTGTCACAATAATATTGACTATGTATCCTTTGCTATACTCTAAATCCCCACACTGTTTTTAGCTACTAATTTGTACTTTGGAACAAATCGGTACAGCCACTCTGGAAAACAGTTGGGAGGTTCCTCAAAAAAATAAAGTAAAATTAGAACTACCTTTTGACCCAGCAATTGCACTGCTCGATATTTATCCAAAGAAACCAAAACACTAATTTGTAAAGATCTACAGACCCCTATATTCACTGCAGTGCTATTCACAGTAGCCAAGCCGTGGAAGCAACCTAAGTGCCCATCAACAGACGACTGGATAAAGCAGTTACGGTTCATATATACAATGGAATATTACTCAGCTATTAAAAAAATGGAATCCTACCATTTTCAACGACATGGATGGACCTAGAAGGTAGCAGGCTGAGTGAAAGAAGTCAGAGAAAGATAAATACCATATGATTTCACTTATAGGAGGAAGCTAAGGGACAAAAGAAATGAATAAACTAAACGAAAATACAGATACAGAGAACTGGTGATTGCCAGAGGGGAGGGGGTTGAGGTCTGGGTAAAAAAGAAGCGCAAAGACTTATTTTTAAATGTATATCTAAGCCTCGGGAGCCCAGGAGGAACTCTCTCTTTGAGCTATTATCGCCTCAAACAGAGAAGTGTCTCCAGCCTACCTGACTCTCACAGATGCTGAAATATTCTGGAGCTTTTCTTTTCGAGTTTTAGGAATCAGGATATTTCCCCCAAAATCGTGTCACGCGATGCGCGCATGTTCACCTCTCCCAAACTCCCTTCCACCACGCACGCTAATGATCACAGCACGAAACTCCCCAAGGAATAACGAGCGCTAATGAATGACCCAGCTGTTCGGGGGGGAAACTGACTTCCAGAACATTTCTCTTCTCTCTAACGATGCCCTGATGATGGATGGCACCGACCACGTCCAGCCAAACGCAGCCTCGCGGCCGACCCCTGGCGGGTCCTGGGTCCCGGACGGTCCCCTCCATCACCCTCGGCAGCCGCACACCAACACCCTGAGCGCAGCAAACAGCATCCCACACAGGGCACGCGGAAAACCGCGCTACCTGGCGCGCAGGAGGAACTATTCCAGGTGCCCCTCCGCTCCGCTGCTCGGCCTCCTTTCGAGGTCCGCTGCCCCCCACACCCCTGACCCCCCGACACCCCGCAGGCCCGCCCTCTACAGACACTCTGCGGCCGCCGCGGGCCGCCCTGCCCCGACCACCCCGTCCCCGCGCAGCGGCTGCCCTCAGCGCCCACCTCACCTCAGGGCCGGGGCCGGGGCCGCAGCGCCGCCAGGCCGGGACGCGGACGGTCTGCGGAGTTCACGCAGATGACGGCGCTGCGAAACGGGTGTGGGCGCGCGGCCGCGCGCGCGGCCCCGGTGCTCGGCCCCGAGTGCCCCAGCGCCGCAGGGCAGGCAACGCTCCGGCGGGAAGAGCGCTCGGCTCGGGAAGCCGGGCTCTGTCTGCTGCAGAACACACCTGAGCGCGCGGCTCCCGGGGGACGGGGCCGCGGACGCGCGCGCTCCCGCCGCTCAGGCCCTCGCGTCCCGGCGCAGGCCGGGAGGGCGGCGCGCCCGCGAGCGGTGCGCACCTGGGGGCGGGGCTCCGAGGGGGCGGGGCCGGGGCGGGGCCCTGGGGCGGGGCGAGCGGCGCGATCCGAGGCCCGGGTCCCGCGCGCGCACGCGCGCCAGGCCGCGGGGCTTTCGGAGTGGGGCGTGAGCATGTCAGCCTCAGGTTCCCGGGCGCCTCCACTCTGCCTCTGTGGGGACCCCACGACGCCCTGCTCTGAAGCCGGAACAACCGGCTTGAAGACTGGAGCTCAGGTGTGAGTGCGAACCCTGCCTCCTCCTACCGGCGGCCGTGGCCTGCGGCCCTCTCCACAGCTGTTCCCCCCGGCACGTGTAGTTTTAAGAATCAGTTTTTTTCTGTTTCTCGGCTTTTGAACGGTCCTCTCCCAGGACTGAATTCTGATTCACTCCGCACCCCCTTCTTTCCGCCGCGGCGTCTGGCGTGCAGTGTCCTCGTTTTCATCACCGCTGCCTCGGTCCCCCGTCAGACACCGACCTAGGACTTCTGGACGTTGAGGATGCTTCTTTTCTAGTTTCTGCAGTGGTCTCATGAAAATCTGGAAAAGTGGCAGATCCCGAATTTTCCAAACGGCCCGAGACACATGGCATTCGTGAGAGAGTCTGTACCACGCTTATTTTTGCTAAAAGTATACACGTTTTGCGCTTTATTACCCAAAGTGGCCTAAATGGTGGTCAAAAGTTATCGTAAAGAAAAGTTCACACTACCGTTACAGATTTTCCTCTGCAGATTTCTGTATGGTCACGTTTCTTTGCACAGTTCACACTGAGGAATTTAACTATTTAAAGAACAATTCTTTTTCTCCTCAAATTTAAGCCAAATCTCCTCAACAGTCACAACGCTGTTCTGCCCAAAAAAAAAAAAAAAAAAAAAAAAAAAAAAAAAAAAATCAATGAATCAAGTCTTATTTATCCTACCAAATGTGGAATGTGGATTCAAAGAGATTTGGTATACTCCATGATGATTAAAAATCTGGCAGTGGGCATTGGGTAAGGAAAATAGACTGTCCTAGAAATTCTGGAAAAATGAAGAAGGCAGGTAATGAAAACCATGATATATTTTTCCTCTTTTGAAATATCTAAAACATTTTAGTTATAAATTCAGAAGAATGCATTCTTAATGACCTAGAATTTGTGGGCAAATATATAGAGGTCAATGATAAACTTGGTAAAAATGTGTTCCTGAAATATACGTTCACCCCCTACTCTCCAATTATACTTCTGACTTGTAGCCTTCACCTGCTTTAACTTCAGAACTCTACTCCTCATTTCTACCACTATTCGAGGCATTTGTTTCCTGAGCTTCTTATCCTTGCAATGTTCTCCGTCAGTCACTTGTTCTGTCTGCTTATGCTTCTACTCTTGCTCCAAGGTAACATGACCAAAGCCCAGTCGTTCTACAAAACTCTTATCCCCCAAACAAAATGATCTCATTTTTGTCTCAACTGCACGCATGCTATCATCTTGTTCATATCCTTTTACTTCTGTACTGTCTCTTCCATTAAATCGTAAGTAGTGTGGGATTAAGAGCTTTTTCTTATACCAACTTAAATTTGCACATCTTATGCATCATAATGTGCAGTAAATGTTGTTGATAGTACTACTGATGAGAAAACACAGGTACAAGATTCTGCAAATATTGTCATTATTATCCCCAACTCTTTCAACAAAATCTACCTTAAAAAAAAAAGGAAGATTTTAATATCTTCTTATGGAATGGATAACAAAATTATAATGATAATGTGGTTTTGAGAATAACAACAGAATGCTAAAAGATTTTTAATAAACAGACTGCACAGAGTAATGTATTGACTATGACATATTTAACTGTCTTTGAGCAGGATGCTCATCAGGTTGCATGTACCTTGTAAACAATTTAGCCAAGTAATCTCCATCTAAATCTCCATAGTTACCAGGTCCCAGTATTAAATAAGCATCTGCAGGGAAGATATTACTTTCCAAGCTTCTGTATATAGGAAATAGCAAACAAGCCATATTGCTTGTTGTCATGGTGGCAACCCGAATTCCCATATCTCATTAATAGATTCCGAGACAAATAAATCACATGAGAATACATAGATCATAGAAGTAATAGATTGATATTCGACAAGTTGCCTAGCTGAACAAAATAAATGGTGAACCAGAATTTTGACAGTATTTAATGTAGAGCAAGAATTAGGCTTGCTACCCTAAACACCAACCTATATTACAAACTCCTGCTCATGAACAATGGATTCTATTTGTATTGAATTTTTACTTGCCAGAGACCAAAGCCTCATTTAATGGATTTCTTCTGATAATTTAGCCAAAATTAAGAGCAAAATTTCTAAATTATTAGGGCAGTTTTTTTTTCCTGATGTCATATTAGGACATTAGTGCACGATTATCAATACATTGACTATTCTATATACCATTTTTTAAATCTATTATTATTAAACACTATTATTATTTGTTTTTAAACATTTTCCATTTCTACAAGCTAAAAAAAAAAGTGGCAAGGGAGTGATGTGGTTTCTAAATTCCGGGTTTAAATAAGGTATAATTTCAAAGAATTTGAAATTGGTACCTTTTTCTAGAACAAGGCAAGATGATAAAGAAATTCAGCCTTGACTGAGAAAGTAGAAAAAAAAAAACCTTGCATCTTTAACAATAGAATTCCAAACTACCATCTCAAATGTGACTGAGGGTGTTATTAAATTGCCTAGGGAAATGATTAATGAATCACTGGTGGAGGGTTGGAAAAGGGAGGGACTTCTTAAGGTAGTTTGTTGGGCTTTAATACTACTACTGCTGCTGTTGTTTTATCTTTATTACATTAAAAGGAATTCCAAGTATTCTTTCTTTGTGTTTCTCCAAACAGAAAATTATTCAAGATTAATATTTGAAGGACATCTTGCCAAATACGTTTAAAAAGGAAACCAACAAGTGTATGTTGAGTGCCTAGTATTCTTGTTTAGCAAGAACCCCATCTTTGCAACTGAACAGAAAAGGTAAAGAAAATAATTATTCTGAGGGACAAAAAACAATTAGACAGCATCAAATGGAAGATAATATTTGTTCCACTTTCCACTGTTTAACCATGTGATGCAAACTATAAAGTAATATAGGGAAATCATTGAGGGCTGGGTTAGCAGGTACCTTCAAGAGGAAGAGAAAGAGATTGGGTTTAACCAGAGTGGAGAATATGTTGGAGGGCAGAGAAAAACAAGCCTGCGTATGTTTTTATGAACATAAAATTATCGATTTACCTAAGAGATCATGCAAAGTCTAAATAAGAGATCTGACTCTCTATGTGTGTTCCTTCCTGAGGATGGAAAATAGACTTTAAAGTCGTAAATGTGAAACAACATAGAAGGCGAACTGAAACTCGAGATAGGTGAGGAGATAGCAACCAAACACCTATCTGTTTCACACAAGGCCACGTATCTAGGCACAAATTATATCCCACAGCTGTTTACAGGTAACCTGAGACCCAATGTTAAGTTCAGAGAAACCCGAAAAATTGAAAAAGATGATAGATCACCTGCTTTTAAAAAATGTTTAAAAGTAGGCACTAAAAAACTTTGGAACATGATTATTTTTTATGAACATTTAGAAGACAGTTTGGCAGTCACTAAGAACCATACTAACTAAAGATAAGTCATAGTATACTTTATACTTCTGTTTTGATTTGATCTTTGAGTTAAAATGAGAATTATAGAGTCATGATATAAATTAATTTCAGAAAAGCATTTAATTCAGTCTTTCAAGAGATTTGTTGATAAGACTCTAAAATAAGAGCTCGATATAATGAGGCAAGCTCAAAGTTAACCGAGTAATTGTAGCCAAATTTTTATTTATGAATTTTCATAAATTATATGAAGATATAACAATCATTCTGGTCAAATCAGAGGATGAAACCAAACCTGTATCACACAGAAAATATGGCTGAAGACAGAACCAGGAAACAAAACTATACTAAAAATTTGAGCTAAAATCTAAAGATAAAGTTTAACAGGAATATATGAAAATCCCTACATTTGTTCAAGTTGAAAAAATAAAACTACGGAAGTACAAAATAGGGTAGATTCTGGTTTAGCCATTGTAAAAAAAC
This sequence comes from Rousettus aegyptiacus, assembly GCF_014176215.1. Taxonomy (NCBI): domain Eukaryota; kingdom Metazoa; phylum Chordata; class Mammalia; order Chiroptera; family Pteropodidae; genus Rousettus; species Rousettus aegyptiacus. The sequence goes on from NW_023416309.1 coordinate 107,105,358, forward strand.
ACCCAGAGGTTTCAGTGTCTGCCAAGATCAATGTGAGTTAATAATAAATAATCAGGGAGCTTGTTGTGATACCTCTAACACTTCCATTTGAAAATACTGTGCCCATAAACACCTACCCCTTTTTTTCATTTGGGGAATCCCCTTGCCAGTATTCTCCTTAGAATTCACTATTCCTCTGGAATAGGCAGAATAATGACCCTGGTCCACCTAAAGATGTCCACATCCTGATCCCTGGAACCTGTGAATATGTAACCTCACAAGGAAAAAGGGGATTAAATTTGCTAATCACTTGACCTTAACATAGGGAGATTATCCTGCTTTATCCGAGTGGGCCCAGTGTAATGCAAGGGTCCTTAAAAGTAGACGACAGAGGCAGAAGAGGACCTCAGTGATACAATGTGAGAAGGACTCGGCCCACCATTGCAGGCCGTGAAGATGGAGGAGGGAAGGCAGATGGCCTCTGGAAGCTACAAATGCAAGGGAGCAAATTCTCCCCCAGAGCCTCCAGAGAGAAACGCACCCCTGCCACACGTTGATTTTATCCAAGAGAGAACTGTGTTGGTCTTCCAACCTACAGAACCGCAAGATAATAAGTTAGTGTTGTTTTAAGTCACTAATATTGTAGTAATTGGTTAGAGCAACAGTAGAAAAATAATACACCTCTTACAACTCATTTTCATTCTCTGCAACGTAGCCGTTATTATTTAGCATTCAAATGTCCTTATTTCCTTCTCTCTGAGGCAAGCAACATAATGCTGTAGAAAGGACAACAAACTACTTTTTAGATATTGATGATTCAGAAACTTAATAACTGGTATGACTCCATAATTACATACGCATAGTTAGCCTCTGTAATCACTAGTTTTCTAATTTGTGAAATAGGATTAAAAAATACCTACCTTCTTTGACTCTCTAGGTTGCTTTATGGAGTTTTTGAGATGAAGTATACGAAATAATAAAAGCTACCTTTAAGGATATAATATGTGCTACATATTCTTCTATATACTTTATATATGCTTTTATTTAATCTCTATGAAAGTGTGAGCTTTGCACTATTTTCCCTCCACCGAGGTAGAGAGAAGTTAAGTACTCTGAAAACTTTAAAGCGCCAGAGATCACAAATAAATGGACATCATGTAGAGAATAGACATACCATGAAGAAAAAAAAAAAGTTTTTTTCCACTAGTGATTTTCCTGAAAATATTTTCCTTTTTCATTTAAGCTTTACTGACATCAACTTTCAATATTTATTCCTTGCACATTTCCATCACAGTTATTCTGTGCATTAATCTGCCCATTCATTCTGTACGTGATATTTTTGAAGTGCCTACTGTATGTGAGATACTATCCTAAGCATTAGGGATAAAATAGTAAATAAAACAGACATGGTACCAGCTGTTAAGGAGTATAGACTGCAATGAGGACTATAGATAAAAATGGGAAGTGACAATGGAGTGTGGTCAGTAGCATCCTCGGGATGGCAGTTTGCAGGAGGACATAAGTGCTTCATCTAATACAGACCTGAGAGGTGAAGGAACATTGTCCAGAACAAGTCATATTTACATTAAGATGCAAAGGCTAAGAATTAGGTAAAGAAGAAGTAGAGAGTATTCTGGTAAAATACTGTTACCTCCGATATTTCAGCCTCTTCCTCATTTACACTGACTTTCCTTTTCTCAATTCTCTCTAAAAACTCAGAGAGATCCTGCTTTAAGGTTCATTCCAAAATACAGTTTGATGTCATCTCTGATGTGAAATTTTCAAATGTTTTATATTTAATTAGCCCTTTGTCTATAATCATTTTTATCTGATCCCACAGTCTCATAATCCAGTGATAAGGCAATGTTGTTGTCTTAGACTACTTTATTTCCCTTTCCAGTTAGAATACGGCCCACTTTTGTTAGCTAATTGTAATATAAGTAGCAAGTGAAAAATAAACAAGTATGTTTTCCGTATAGATGATTTCATTCCTGCGATAATCTTATGTAACCACTAGGTGGCACTGGTTTGCCTGAGAGACAAAAACGCTCCCTAGGTTTTTCTTCCTGGAAACTAGTGAAACTAACCAATCAGAGGATCAGAACGTTGAGAAGGAGGAACTGCTCAAACTAGATTTTAAGTAATCTGGTTCTTAAATTTAACCTTAAAAATATACTCAACATCTTCCTTTCTTTTTAGGTGTCTAAGACAGTAAAAAAATTTAAAATTAAGTTACCTGCTCATTCCCACTCATACTTTATTTTCTTTTTTTATTTTTACATTCTAATAATACTGTCATTCTAACATCCTAACGTGGTAAATTGGACCGCTTGTCATTCCCTGTATATGCCCTCAACCCTCTATCTCCTTATCTTTTCCCTCAGCTTGGAAGAGCCACTCCCTCTCTTCTAGTACTTCCCTCTCCATTATAACTTTTAGAAATTTCGCTCGTTCTTCACATTTCAACTAACATCTTTCATGCAATTTTTTCTATTACTACTACAAGAAAATGCCTTCTTTTGATTCCCTTTTCATTCTTTTAATAAGCTTAGTATTTCGTTTAATAATATATGTAACGCGCATTGTTCTAAACCTGTATGCATCTCCATAGCACTTAAAGACCTATTATATCCTTATGATTATATATGAACATTTCTTAATTCTTGTACTAAATAATGTTTGCCTCTTGAGTGCAGAGACTATCTTAGTCATCTTTATGTTTCCTAAAATATTTAGCACAATAAATTTATTGAGTTTATTTGAATGATAATATCCATAAGAACACTGCCAGAATTCCAAAACTCAAAAATGAGATGATGAGTCTTAGTGATAGTCTCTTGAATAATTCGATGGCATTCATTAGCAAAACGTATAGGAACAAAATCATCTTTCTACCTAGAAATGATAGTCATGACATAATACTCCCAGCTGCTCCAAATTTATAGAAATGATGACTAGAGTATACCTATTTTAAAATATAAAGCTGAGCACAAAATTTAGAAAGCAAAAGCTTCAGAAACTAGACATGAGGAAGAAATTCAAAGTCAAAGTGGAACCAGGAATTGAGATTTTAACCATGCAAGACCAAGAAATGTGACTCTAGGCCACTTAAAAAGGAGCTCAATTTGAAATTCCTCTATAAATTAGGATCTTATAGAGGTTTTCACTTTTCGAAGGCTAAGGAATTGCCAATTTTATCTTCTACTCAGTAGTCTAGGTAGAGTTGAGGTGGAGAATAATGATTCTCATGAAAATTGGAGGTCTTAGGCTATGGAAGTCCAATTTTACATTATCACTTAGAAATAGAATCCCCAGCTTAGAAACAGAGAAAACTGCCAGGAGAAGCAAATACAAAAATCCTCAATAAGGACACTTGAGCAACTCAGGGCACAAAATAATCTCACAGAATAGACAACTTTCACTGAAGATGAACTCTCAAAGTTTTCTCACCATACAAGGGAATAATCCACCACAAGAGAAAGTCAGCAGATACATCAAATTGAAAAACTCTGTGCCCAAATAACATTAGTTAATAAAACAACTTGAAATGACTGCAAAAGAATAAAATGGTTAACATAAAAGAAAAAATTTAGAATAATAAAAAAAACAAGATGAAAAAATAGAAATATTTGAAAAAGAATAGGACTTTGTTAATTCATTGATTCTTTTAACAAATATTTATTGAACATCCACAAAGTTTTAACACTATTTTAGGTGCTAGAGGTAAAATGGTGAAGACATACAAATTCCCTACTATAGTAGAGCTTATATTTTATTGAAAATAAAAAAATTCAACAGATGGGTTAAACAGATGGACTAGAAAAGGCAGAAGAGATGATTATTAAACTGGAAAACCTGAGGAAATTACCTACAGCACAGAGGATTTTTAAAAATGGAGATTATAAAAGTGAAGTTATGGATGACAGAATAAGAAGATCCAAAGCATATCTAATAGAAGTTCCAAAGAGAGAGAAAAGAGATAATTACGGGAAGGCACGATTCAAAGAGAAAGTGGCAGAGAATTCCTTAGAAACAAAGAAAAACATGATCCGTGGAATAATATGAGTCCTCAACAGGATACATTTAAAAAAAATCATTATCTGAACACTTCTAAGTAAAACTGAAGAGAACCAAAGACAAGGGGAAAACCCATAACAGCAAAGAAGAAAGAGAAGACATACAAAGTGTCTAGAATGACAAAAGAAATCTTATTGGGAAAAATAAGATTGAAATAAAAATGTTAAAATGTACATAAATTAGTCTTTGGCCTCAAAACTTTGATACACACATCGATTTTATTTTCTGAACCATTCGAGAGTAAGTTGCATACATCATACCCTTTACCCTGAAATGCTATGGCGTGTATTATCTAAGAACAGGGATAGTCTGCTGTACGTACATCATTTGCTTGCTTTTAGTCTTTCTTGTAAGAACATAACTCCCACGTGGACAGGAACTTCTTTTTTGTTGGTCCCTGCTATATCTCCAGGGGTTAGAATAGTACCTGTCATTTATAGAACAGGGGTAGGCAGACTTTTTCTGTAAAGGGTTAGAGATTTGTATTTTAGGCTTTGCAGGCCAAGCGTTTTGCTGTGCTCAGAGAACTAACATGCATTTACGATGTCTTCAGTCAGTGCTCTGTCTGGTGAAGGGGTGGGAATCTAGGAAAGAGTAAGAATAGATGAATAGGGAGGAGGTAAAGGGCAAGAAGGTTAAACCTGGATTCCGTAGTAACTACTCAACTCTACTGTTATCCAGCCATAGACAATATGTAAACTAATGAGCATGGCTATGTTCTCATCAGACTTTATTTATGAGCTCTAAAACTTGAATTTTGTATAATTTTCACATATCACAAATTTTTTTTTCAAATCATTAAAATGTAAACATTATTCTTAGCTAGTGGGCCACATAAAAGCAGAATTTGGGTGGGATTTGGCCCCTGTAGTAGATGCTTAAATGGAAGGAAGAAATAAAGGAAGTGTTAAAGGAATACAAATTTTAGTGGTGAAACGAGTCATGTATGAATATGAAATGATTATATGTCAAAGATTTTACTTAACTCATAAAATAATAGGGGATCAGTAAGATGTCACAACTGGTTCAAAGAAGTTAAACAACACACACACACACTCACACTCGTATATGTCCACACACACACATACGACCAGGAATGCTGAAGTAAATTTACTCACGGGTGCAAAATTGGTCAATATCCGCTGGGAAGAAATCTATTTGCGTTTCTAGAGACAAGAATCATCTGCATTATTCTAACTTTTGTGCAATATACAGAACTGTAAAACAGTTCAAAGCCAAGGAGCGGCCTAGGACCTTATATTCACAGCTACATTAGGGAAACTAAGACCCCCTGCCAGTTGAACAATCAAGCATGAAGTCTTAAGCATGTACTGGTTTCACAATATCAACTTTATATCTTGTGCTGCTTTATAGGGAATGCTAAAAAGTTACATCTAGTTTGTTTTTAATGCGGTATAACATTTTAATAATATGGTAGTTACAGTCATATTGTATCACAACTCCTCTATCACAAGAATACTGCCTGTAGTCTAGAAGACTGTGTAGGATCAGGGGCAATACAGTAACGTGGCTTTCAAAATACAGATTCAAATCGCAGTGTCAACACATCCTGGCTGTGCGATCTCAGAGAAATAAATTAACACCTCTCAGTCTCAGTTTCTTCATGTGTTAAATGGGTATAATAATAGGGTCGTTATGAGAGTTAAATAATATAATACAGGTGATGCATGTAGCATACAGCATGGCACAGAGTATTCACACAATACGGTTATTATTTTTCTTGATCAGGGCTTGATAAACTTCTAATTTGTCTGAAATTTAAGGCATATCACTTTGAGCAGTCCTGATAAAGTTACCATTTCATGGCATGTTTGAATACTATTAGAGAAAGTTTCCTTTTCTTAGGGAATACGAATGCACTTAGTTCTCTAGCCCCTAGCTGAAGTGTAGGGATGTGAAATTGCCATAGCTCTCCTGGGCTCCCCTTCCATCAGAGGTATGTATAGCTGTCAACCGAAAGAAGAGAAACGCCACCTGATTTTCAGTAGGATCTCAAATGTTCTTTGAGCTAGGCGTAAGTCCTTTCTAAAAGTCTCCATTGAGACTATGTAAATATTATTTTCCAGCATGCATTCAATTGTATTAGACCCTAATATAAGGAAACATCCTCTTTCTACATGACTATTAAAAAACTGGCATTTTCTACACTACAATGGGCACAGAGGAAGAATTAAATTTGAACCTAATTTTTTTCCAAGTAGATTATAACACCCAGTTAAATATTTTCTGTTCATTTTAGAGAGCATTAGACAATTAAGAAATTGGAATTGCCAAACCTTCACTTTAAAATTGAACAAAACAAGCATCATTGAAATGACAATTTTTTTTTTTTAGAGCCACAAGAGTTTTGTTTTTGTTCTGAAATAGAACATTTTTCTATATGAAGAACTGGCATTTTTATTCTATACCCTACCCACTCATCACTCAGCTCAAATTATCATTCCAATTCCTCAACTCAGTGGTTTGTTGGGTTTTTTCCCTTTCTATTTATGGCTGATGAAAACCAACATAGATTCTATAAAAATAACCTTAAGATGCAAACTCAAAGCCCATAAGAACAATTTTCTGGGCTGAGGACATTTCTGGCTAGGTTTTCTGTAAAACAAATGTCTGTTAAGATTAACTTCTGAAATATCCTTTGTTTGACATTGAATTGTCCTCTTCTGCCACTTGGTCAACACAGGTGAATTTAATTTTCTCTTTTCTTTCTTCGATTATCAACTCTGCAGGCACCTCTTCCATTGAAATCCAATCAGCTCCAAGAGGGTAGAACTGTCCTTGAAATGCTAAAATGAGGAAAACAGCTTGAGAATGTTGTGAGGCAAGACAGACTGACGTGAAAGATATTTTCATTTCCACTCACTCAGTGCCAACTCAGGGCAAAGTTAGGAAAACAGTGCATGATGTGCTGTAAGGTAATACTGCATGGAACAGGTGAGTTAAGAATGGAATAAGAATGGAAAAGTGAGTCAGACATAAAGTTACAACACTGAATTTATCCTCACGATAATCGTCAGCAGCAGTAATTGGCAAATTTTTGTTACTATTTAATAGTAAATTAATTTCTGCTATAAATATTTGCATTCTCTGCAGAGCACAGAATAGTGTTCTTAGTAGAAAAGAAGATGGAAAAGTGGAATTTAATTCTTAATTCCATTTTGTCGCTTAAGTTACTGATTTCTGTTGCAGCCCAAAGAAGAGAAAATTATTGTCCATTAAACATACAATAATTTAAGGTACACAGTTGAGAAAATCGTGTTCCGTTAGTAAGGCTTTATTTAAAAGCTTGATAAAAAGTTACTGAGGGAGATTATATTTTCTGTTTCTATAGCAATTTTTCTGTATTACTATTTTCTAACAAAAACGACTTTTTTTTTTTTTTTTTTTTTTTTGCAAAATGGGCAAGGACTTTAAATTGGCAAAAACCTATATCACAGGTCTTGATTGTTGATCTTATTAATAAATGGCTTTTCTTTTCCATAAATATAAAAATGGAGACAACATGATGGAAAGTTTTTAAATTCTTCCTTATGTGTTGGTTTGCTTTGTTTTGGGATTCCTGAGTAGACACTATGAAATATTACTGACACTGGGAATTTCACAATATAGTGGTACATCCATGAAGCAATGGCATGGAAGCTAAGTGTATTTTTAAGAAATAAAGCTTTAAAAGAGTGAGCTTCAGAAAACTTTAAGAGAATAGATAAATGATAGCTAGCTAGCTAGCTAGCTAGCTAGCTAAATAACTCTTATAAAAATAGAGTTAAAAAAATTTGAATGCACGCTGAGGGTACAGAGCAATAGGGCTCCTTATATACTACTGGAGTGGTATATGTTGGTAACACCTTTCTGGAAAGTAATTTGTCAGTATGTACTGATAACTTTTAAGATATTCGTATTAGTCTGCTCAGGCTGCCATAGACTGAGTGACTTAAACAACAAAAATTTATTTCTCTCAGTTCTAGAGGCTGGGAAATCCAAGATCCAAGTCCCGGCACAGTGGGTTTCTCCCTCGAGCTCTCTTCCTGGCTTGTATAATGCTGCCATCTCTCTGTGTGCTCTCGCAGTGGAGAGAGATTTCGCTCACTTCCTTTTCTTATAAGGCCACAGTCTTATGGAATTGGACCCCACCCTTATGACCTCAGTTAACCTTAATTACCACCCAAATGCTCTATCTTCAGATACAGTCACATTGAGGGTAAGAGCTTCAATTTAGGGATTTTAGAGGGACTCAATTTCGTCAAGTGCAATGCTCATCCCCTTTGACCTAATAATTCAACTTCTAGGAACCTCTCCTGTGTGTGGTATGAGCTGGGGGTGCAGATCAGGGAGAGCTAATGTAGGGAATGTAGCATTAGATGAAAGCTTAAAAATATTTATTTTTAAGATTATATTTTTATATTTTTTATATTATATTTTATATTATACACTGTATTTTTAATTTTAGACTAAGAAGACATAAAGTTCAAAAATTATTAATAGTTGAGTGTGTTGTGGTACGACATAAGACAGAAAATTAAACCATCAGTAAAAGTATGTTTTTGATGTTTTTCTAACCATGGGAAAATGCTTATATATTTTTAAATGTAGGATGAAAAATTAGTCATGTACTATGGTATCAATTACATAAAATAGATATAGAAATGTATAAAGAAAATCATTAAGGAGTATATAACAAAATATTAACAGTGATTATGTCTGGGTAGCAGGATCATGTCTAATTTTTTTCAAATTTTCTACAATAAGCATATATTATATTGATAACATAAAAATCTTTTTTCAAAGTAAACAATCATGTAAATGAAGAGTAAAGCAAAGATAGGAGAGCTAAATGTGCATTAAATAGGAAACCCACTATCTTAATAAGAGTAATTAAAATTTTTTATAATAAAATCTTATGTAAATAATTTAGAATTTATTTACTTATTTTGAGATCTGTCTTTTCTTGTAAACCCAAAAGAGGCATTACATGCTGATTCTGCCGGTGTTTACACGTTGGAGATAGGAAAAGAAGGAGAACTTCTGTTTCTGATTTATTTCCTAATATCAGATTATTTGAATTACAGTTTCTAAGTCTAATTTGTTCTGTCAGATGAGGCTGCTGAGTGGAACACACACACAGCCATTTTTATTTTGTATCTAACGTTTTCTACCTCGCTTTATTTTCAACATAGAGATCCTCAAAATTTCTAAACACGGTTAAATCACAGGCTTCAGTGGAAATAAAAATGAACCTGATATTATTCTGTTCTTTCCTGCTGCAGCTCCTTAAGTTCGATGTGATTTCTTCTGAAAATAAACTTTCATCAGTATTATAAAAAGTACAGTATGATACTTAAACGTGGCTTTCGTTCTTGTGGATTGATTTCCCTTTCATCTAACACCCTTTCTCTTAATCCCTTTTAGTCTTTCTATATGAGCATATTCAGAAAATAATAAGCATTTGCATGTATAAATGGTATATGCAAATACCTTGTAATTATTTTAAGTTTTAAGCTTATAAGATTTAATAAGTAGTCTCACTACTTTGTTACTTAGTTGTGACTCCTCTACTAACCAATGGTATGATGGCTAATTCCTAAATAAATACATATATTACAGAGAGCAAATATGAGAGGGCCCAAAACTCAGGGGTTTGTAATTATTTTTCTGAACGCTTAACTCTGTATAGTCCTCATTGTGCCTTCTGGCTGAAAATTTAATAAATGTCAGATAAAGTCAACGACTTCATTAGTTAATCATTAAATTCAGAGCCACCCAAACCTAAAACCTCAGAGTCGTCTTAGGTTGTTGCATCTGTCATCTTCCAGCTCACATTTCCCTATCCGGCCTTGGATTGATTATTAAATCGAATTAATTACTGGATAATCATTATATACTTTTGGTGTTTTTATGTGTTTGTTTTTTTTTTTTTTCTATAGAGGTGCTATATAGCTTTGGGTCATATTAATCCGTGTGCTCATTTTTTTTTTTTTTGCCACTTTAAGAATATATAAGAGATGTGTGTCTTGGTCTATTCAGACTGCTATTACAGAAAAACATAAACTTGGTGGCTTAAACAACAGACTTTTATTTGCTACAGTTCCGGAGACTGAGAAGTCCAAGATCAAGGTGTTGGCGGATTTTGCGTCTGGTGAAAACCTGCTTCCTGGTTCAACGATGGACATTTTTTTCATTATATCCTCACATGGCAGAAAAGGTGAGAGAGGTCTCTGGGGTCTCGTTTCTATAAGGGCACGAATCTCATTCATGTGGGCTCCACCCACATGACCTAATCAGCTCCCAAAGTCCCCACCTGCTGGTACCATCACACTGTGAGGTAGGTTTTCAGTATATGAATTGGGAGACACAACTTTCAGTCCATGAAATATAGTTGCAGAAGGTTGTGTTATGGGTAGTCATGAGTACTGTGGGTTTGCTAAAGGATACATGTGTATGATAGTCCTCAATTATCCACTCCTGGATTTTCTCCATGAAATAGAAATGAGGCACTTTTATTAAAAGTTATAAACAAGAGGTCGAAACTATACCAAGAGTGATAATGATTGAGAAATACAACTGTGTGTTTTTCAAAGAAAGAGTTGTTTTGTTCTAAAGCAACACTCTAGGCCGTTGGCCTCTGGGCCACTTCACCTTTAGCATTGATTGAGAATCCCAAGAGCTTTGGTCTATTTCAGTTATACCTATCAATTCTTATGTACTGGAAATTGAAAAATTGAAAATTTATTGATTGATTTCTTTGAAGATATCAATGATGAACACATCGCATACTAACATTAATATCATCCTAGCATTATTATATTATTTCGACAATACAGATACCCTAAGAGCGAAGTAGTCTTAAAATATCAGTTTGTTCCAGAATACGAAAGAGCATAATTAAGCACAAAACTCTGAAAATGAATTGATTTAATTTGATTTATAATACCTGAGTCTTGATAAAAGCTATGAAATGTTAATATAACAAAGTTTTCTTAGTTTTGATGGGCATGCTTCCTTGGTTTACTGATTAGTGCCTTCACCTGTAATCTCAAAGTTCATTGTTCACCTTATGTGTAATCTCAAGAGTCTGTTTCTTACTAGAATACTTTTCTTGGCTTTATGTTGACTTTATTATATCCTTTATTATTTAAGAAAAAAGAAAAACAAAGGTACTTATTTATGAAAGAACTGGGGTTCTTTACAGTAATGCTAGTATTTTGTGCTTGTTTATCTATTTATCTTTTTAATAAACAGAGATTCATTTCTCATTATTCTGAAGACTTGGATCTGAAGTCCCGCATCACAATGCTGGCAGATGCTGTGTGCGGTACCCACTGGTTCACAGGCAGCCATTTTCCTTCGTTGTAAATGTTATATTGTCACTTTGATCAATCATTATCTTATAATCAAGTCCCTAAATTTCCTTTGACAGCATTTTCAATTGCCTGCCCACAACTCAATATGAAATATTTTTAAAAATCAAATTTCAGGTCATCTTCTACACTAAAACTATCTTTGAGATTTCCTAGAGGGCCCTTGGAAAAGCACAAGGATTTGTTCTTTTATTTTATAAAAAGAGAGATGCTAGAATAATTAGGTTGAGGTTTTTTTGATGCGTTATAACAGTAAGAGTTAAACAGGAATATCTGTCAAATCACCAGGTACACACAAACTGGTGTAGGTTAAATATGTGTAAGTAAGGCGTTATTGGTATGACTATTTCAGAAATCAAATGCTTTATGGAAGGGGTCCCCAACCCAACTCCCCCTCCCCTGCCAGCTGTGGACTGATACCTGTCCATGGCCTGTTAGTAACTGGATCGCACAGCAGGAGGTGAATGGCAGGTGAGCGGCAGGTGAGTGAGCCAAGCTTCACCTGTATTTGCAGCTGCTCCTCAGTGCTGGCATCACAACCTCAGCTCCACCTCAGATCATTAGGCTTCATATTCTCACAGGAGCACTGGTCCCTGGTGCCCAATAGGTTGGGGACCTCTGTGTATGGGAAGTCCCTGGAGATTTGTTAATGCCTTCACTGACCATAATGTTTTATACTCAGGGTGAACACAGACGATCAGAACTCTTATGAAATAATTATTTAATGTTCTGTTAGAGAAATTCAGTTATCTTCCATTCTGATGTTACTGGTTACAATAATTAGTACTTATGATGATGGCTCGGGCCAAGGTAATGTAGAAGTGGTGACAAAAGTCAGTTTCTGGATAAATGTTGAAGGCGAAACCTATGGATTTATTCATGAACTGGATAGAGGTGAGATAAAGAGAGTAGTCAAGCCATCTTCAAGGTTGTTGACGTCAGCAAGTGGTGGAACTGAGATGCCATTAATGAGATCAGGAAGACCACAGGGGCACCTTCTTGAGGGAGATTACAAAGGATTTACTATTGTACCCTTTACATATTAAATTATTAATAATAAATAAAAAGGCAATATTAATACAAATAAGTTACTGCATATAAAATGGCATATAAACAATACAGATTATAATGAAATAATAAACTATTAATATTAATTTCACTAACCATATTATTAATATTTATTATTAAATATTCACATTGTAGGTGTTAAGTAGGAATCTGCAATTCAGGGCATAGATCCAGGTAGGAGCTATAAATTCAGATCTTATCAAATTATTATAGCCATGAGACTGGATGAGGTCACCGAGGGAGTGTAAATAGAACAGTGTAAAGTTTCATCCACGTTGTCTCAAATGGCAGGATTTCCTTCTTTTTTTATGGCTGAATAATATGCTATTATATATATACATTGTATTGATATAGATATACATCAATGTTTTTATTCATTCATCCATTGAGAGATGCTTTGTTTCTGTATCTTGGCTGATGAACATGGGGGTGCAGATCATCTCTTTGAGATAATTATTTCATTTCCTTCAGATAAATACCCAGGAGGAAGTGCTGGATCATACAGTAGTTCTATTTCTATTTTTTTGCGTATACTCCATACTGTTTTCCATAGTAGCTGTACCAATTAACATTCCCATCCATAGTGCAGAGGGGTTCCTTTACTCCACATCTTCACCAGTACTTGTTATTTCTTGTCTTTTTGATAATAAAGCTGGGGAACACTTTTTTAAAGAAAGGAAAGAGGAAACATCCAAGGATTTCAACATCATCATCTAGAAGACCTGATTTTTCACTAAGATGGATTTCCAGCTCGTGGATTCATGAGACTGTATAGATTTTATGTTATGTGGGGAAGACTTTTAACTTCTGTCACTAGCTTTCTTCTATTTTCTTCCTTAGTCTCAATTTCCTTACTACGTATTAGCATCCAGTGGATTTCAACATTAACACAGGATTATGGGGTTTATTTATCCATTATGTATTTCATAACGATGCTTACTATGATGTTTACTATGTTCTAGACTCTGTCCTAAGCATGTAACAAATATTCATTTATTCGATCTTCATAACCACTCCTGGAGGCAGTGAGCATTATTATCCCCATTTTACAAAAGAGGGAACTAAAAAACAGGGTGGTTTACTGACTCACCCAACTTCTCACAACTATTAAAAGTCATCTCCTCTTCAATCACTGCAACAATGTACAAAAGCTTTGGCATGATAGGATGTCATGTGATATTCACCAACCATACATGGTACCCGGAACTCAGGAGGCCTCTGTGTTTACTGAATCACTAACTCAGAATTTAAAAATCATCTTTCTCTTCTCGAGATTAAATCTCAGTTTCATTTAACCTCTATATTCCATATTCTCAAATCCCAATTTGCAATTTTAATAATAGTTTTTCTATAGACCCAAAGTTTTCAATATAACATTCAAACTGTAATATCTAACACTCAGTGTGGTGCTGGAAAGAAGACCAACCAAAATGACAAGCAGAGTAAGTCCTCACTTAACATCGTTGATAGGTTTTTGGCGCTTCAGTGAAATGACATATAATGCAACCAGTTTTACCATAGGCTAACTGATAAAAACAAAAGTTAAGTTCTTACAGCTTCTCACCGACCTTGACTGAAATGATGTCATTAGAGGACCTGCTGTTCAGTGAAAAGATTTCACAGCAGTCCTTCCTACTTTTTTTATTTTTCCAAATGTAAGGTGTATCTGGAAGGGAAATCTCATTATGTTGGAAAAAGTCCATGCCATTGCCAGCACAAATGATTTTTTTAAAAGCTCTTAAAGCCAAGCATGTATTAGCACAGGACAGGCAATCTCTGCTTCAAAGGAAGATTGCAACACTCCTTTTCCTTGTTCACCCAATGTGCCCCAGCCTGCAGGTCATGTAATAGTGAAACAATCTTTACCCGGTACTACTGTTGACTACAGTTGCTACTTTGATAAAAGAAGAAATGCTTTATCAAAGTCAGAATGAACAGATTGAAATAACAGAACAAAGGACAGAGATTGGGTAAGTCCAAAGAACAGAGCTATGTGACACAGTCCACAGGAGCCTTTGCTTATTTCCCTCAACAGTAGTTTACAATATGTTTACTTATTGTTATATTGGTAATGCCAATCTAAACAAGTAGATTTCCAGGACCTTCCCATTTGTTGTATGATAAGTGAAGCTATGTTGATTACCTATATTGGCATTTCAATAGCCTAAGCAGCTAAGAAAAACAACTCTAATAAATTGATTTGCTCTTACATACATGGATCAAATCTTGACTTGATTTTTAATTTAAATATTATAGTGCTCAGGTTACTTAGCTGTTGGATTAAATGTCAGGTTCATCCTTAATGTACTAAATCAGTGTTCAAGTCTGTAATTGAAGTAATCTCTTTGATAATATATCCTTAAGGCAAAGGAATACTTCAAATTAAAAAGAAAATGTCAGTTGATGAGTATGTCTTTTCAGAGAATGTCTCTTTACAGATATGTTGACTCAAGTAATAATCAGCTCAGTGAAACCTTACAGTGAGAACATATTTGTAATTTTAAAATGAATATGCCATTCGTGTAATTAAGCAGTATAAGTTCATCACATTTGCTCTGATGAGAGAAAATAGTATTTCTGATATCACCATAGTCTCTGATCTTATCCCAAACTATAATCTTAGGGAATTTCCCTGGTATTTGCTTCAGGTTCATTTTTACCTTAGAGGGAAAATTCACCAAGTGTAATATATTTAAAGGTAATTTTAAAACCCAAGGTTTTGTATTTTTTGTTTCTGTTTATTTTAATAATACTCTAGGAGAAAATTCTAGTTTCTCTTCTTTCTTTGACCTACCAACAATCAGCTTTATGATTTTGGGCAAATTTTTAACCTCGGGTTCTTTTGTCTATAAAATGTGAGGTTTGATCTGCAATGTTTGATCTAGATCTAATATTCTTTTGGTTATTTGCTTTATTTAAAGATTATATTTTGTTTTCCAAAAATGGAAGATCTTATATATATTAAGTTGATCTTTTATTTTATGTATCGAGTGTTAATCTATGAAGTTGGAATAGTACTTTCAGAAAAACACTGAAATAACAACAGAGCAAGAGTTTGAAATAGGCAAAAGGTACAGAGTATCCTATTTAGAACATCCTTCTGGATTAGCTCTACCTTTCATTGCTTTTGAGTTATTTTATAACTCCATAAGATATAAGTAATTAAAAGGATTTTTGTCCATAGATATGCAAATTGTGTCCACTGAAATGCCATTGATTATTCTCTTTGGCAATTAACCTGTTTTACATTTATTTGTAAATTAATTTCAGCAATCCTAATTGCCTACATATATATATAGTTCTTTGAATTCTCCTCTGAATCAGTTATAACATCTTACGGGTTTCCTCATTAATTAATATTAAATAAAACCTTGGACATGTGTTTATTTTAAATTTTTTTTTGGGGGGGGGGTCTTGATTTTAACTTTAAAAAATTATCCTTTAATTTACCTAAATCATTAGATTACTGTGAGGATTGAATAAGATGATGCATGTTAAGCACTTGGCAAAGTCTGAGACGTAATGATGATAGTGATTCATGCTTAGTCTACTGACCAACTGAGTTTCAATTCTAGTTCACAATTATCTTCTTCATAGCTAACTGGTAAGAATTCAAAATGGCATAAAGGTTAGCTCGGATAGTTTGAAGATAATTAAAACTACAGTATACTTGAGAGAAGGACTTTCATATGGTTAAACTCTATATATTTTGGCATACATGTTCAGATACCTGTCTCTCACTTAAAATCATGCTTTGATTTCATATTAAATACTTTGAAAATTTGTGAATGGGCTAGCGATATTTAGCTACCACCTGAAGTGCCTATTGATGCAGAGACTCAAGAAAACCACCTAGAAAAACAAGTAGTCGAGTTAGAAGAGAACCAACTAACTTCTCTGCTCACAGTTCTGCCACTTAAAAAAGTCACTCACTTGCTAATTAGTTAGCAAAATAGCTCTTGTCCCCATGGGGCGAATATAAGAAGGAATGGTAAATAAAAGAATGAAAGTAAAGGAGTCAAAATAACTTCCAGCTGCCTACTACTTTTTTTCCTCCTAGGCTATCTTACTACCAAAATAGATAGACCTTGCAGTGCAAAGAACTGAAGAATATTTTATTCAGGTATGTATTTCCATTTTCTCTACTGAACAAAGAAACTTGAGCTGGCTATGGTTAAAGATATAGTGTGAGTATACATAGGAAGGAATCCTGATTGTGAGCTTATTACAGAAGGAATCCTGATTGTAAGCTTATTACACACTGGAACGGGCTTTCTAGGAACAAGATTGGCCTTCGTCAAGATATATTAAGTAGAGTGTACAGAAGATTAGGTGAGAAGAGTTGAAGGCCCACAAAGGTCCTCGAGTGATTTCTCTCCCTCAATATCACAATAAGCAAAGTCAATACAACAACAAAATACATAAATTCAACCAACATTTATTAAATACTCCCTATGTGTCAGGTACCATTTTAGCCAGAAAAATCTCTGCCCTCATGAAGCTTACCTTGGTAGGGAGCAGGAAAGACAGTGAGTAAAATGGAGAAATAAGTGATATTAAAAAGTAATAGACACTATGGAGAAAAAGGGAAACGGCGAGAAGGGAAAGAACTGAGGGTTCTAGTTTTAAAAAGCTTGGTCAGAGAAAGTCATTTTGAAGGGTGATTTGAACAAAGATTTGAAGAAAGAGGAGCAAGCCCTTAAGATGTGGAGTAGGGTGGGGGAGGGGAGAATGTTCCAGGTAGAAGACCCTGAGGCAGGTAAACACCGGATGTGCTTGACGAATAACAAGTAGGCCAGCAGGCCTCAGGAGAATGAGCAGGAGAATGGACAAGGTCAAGGAGGTAATGGGAATGAGGATGGAGGCAGATCCTTATGGGCCCAGCGAGCCAGTGTAAGGTCTTCAGCTTTCACTCTCAGAGAGATTGGGAGCCACTGGAGAATTTTTAAAAATAGTCTGACTTAAATTTAAAAATGGATCACCAGGAAAAAAAAAAATCAGCAACTTCCATCAACAATGAAAGGGTCAACAAGAAATAGAAGAGTCTATAGAGAAAAACCAAGAGGGACTTGGCTCTAAACTGTTCCCATGACTCTCCCACCCACTGCTCTACCTTCAGAAAGCCATACTGAAAAATTTCCTCCCCAAATCTGGAGACAACCAAGTTGAGGTTATTCATTCACTTTTTTCTCTTTGAACTAAGGATCAGTAAAACGGTTCATTTTGGGTTTTGCACCCCTATCCCCATACTACCAAGCAATGCTCAGGACGCTAGCTGGGTGTTTTAGAATTCAAATTGATTCTGACATTATCTACCCAGAGATAGCATCAGATTCCACAGGTAAAGGGCTCCGTCCCACAGGACCACCCTCCACTTTGGACTCCGGTTGCAAGTCCAGATTGTTAGCTGTGCTTCTGACTGACCAGCTGTAAATCAGAGGTTCCCAAGACCCCCTCCTTGGGTTTGATTAATTTGTTAGAGCTGCTCACAAAAGTCAGGAAATCTATTTACTCACTAGATTACCAGTTTATTACAAAGTATATTAAAGGGTATGAGTCAACAGCCAGATGAAGAGATAGAGAAAACAAGGTCCTGAATAAAGAAGCTCTGTCCTTGTGGAGTGTGGGGCCTAACACGGTGGCCCGCGGAAGCTTTCTGGAAGCTGCCAACCCAGAAGCTCTCTGAACCTTCTCCTCTTGGGGTTTTTATGGAGGCTTCATTACATAGGTGTGATTGATTAAACCACTGGCCATTAGCGATTGATTCCTCCAGCCCCTCTCCCCTCCCCAGAAATCAGGGGATATTCTCTCTTGGTTCCCCTGGCAACCAGTCCCCATTTTTGGTAGCTTTCGAAAAGTCGCCTTATCAACATAAACTTAATTGTGTTAGAAAGGGACAGATTATGAATAACAAGACAGTCATTTTACCTTCATGACTTTAAAGTGTTTGCAGAAACTGAGGACAAGAGACCAACATCACAACAAAAGATGCTCCCATTGCTCTTCTCTCTTAGGAAATTCCTAGCCTTTTGGGAGTTGTGACTCAAGGAACTGTGGATGGAGACCAAATAGATATGAGAAAACTATTTGGAGCATATGAATGACCAAATCTATAATTTTCTCATAAATCACAACATCACACTGTTGTTGAGGGTGAGGGAGATAGAGAAACAAATCATTAGCCTCACTCTCTCTGATGGATACAGTGGTTCCAGGACCACAGTCTGAATGGAGGGAAATGGTCCAAAGGTTGCATAAACAGGTGTAATGCACTGTGAAAAAAATGTCAAGAAGTCACTGCATTATATCAGGTGAGAGAGAGGCACTCAAGCTTTAGAAAAAGCAGTAGGTTGGTAACTAAACACTGTGAGAGGAAGAGGTAGTATAGCATATAAGAGAGTTACAGAGCCACCTTGGAGGAAAACAGCTCAAAAACAATAAAAAGGGGTAAAATTGACCTAAAGAAAACCATCAGAAGGTCCAATACAATATAATTACAGAACTAAGTAAAAAAAAAATTTAAATAACAATTAATAGAATAGACATTACTGAAAACTGAATTACTGACATAGAGAAGCTTCAGTTAATCAAAGTGAAAGATTATAAAAAGTAGAGAGAATAAAGGAATAAATGACACTAAAAGATCCAGAACCCAGGCCAACGTCATCCAAGAATTATTTCTCTCTATGAAATAGGGACCCCATCAAGTGGGATGGAAGATATATTTTAAAATATAATTCAAGAAGAATACATTATAAAGAACATATCTCAAAATTAAATAGACCACATTTTTTTTCTTAGTTAATCTGATAGAGCATGCTCAAATCCAATATAATGACTGAATCTCAAGGATAGAAAAATTCAGGCATTCAGGCAGAAAAAGCAAATCATCTTCAAGAGGAGAGAAATAAAGCTGGTGTTAGACTTCTCCATAGCATTCAGGAATCTCAAGACAATGAAGCAAAGTAAACAAAAGTACTATTTAAGGTGGCATCCACAGGTGAGTAGCATGGGCACTTATTTGTAATACAGAATCTTAGGCCCAAGTGTCCAGCCTACTGAATCTGCATTTTTAGCAAGTCCCCAGGAGATTTCTATGCATGCTACTGTTTGAGAATTAATAATCTACAAAGCTCTCACTAAAAGAAGGTATTGTCAGGGATAATCTATTTCAGGTAGTGTGTCATTTTACTTAAAAGGTCTTATTTTCAGTCCTGAAATTACTTAGGGAAATAGCAGCCACGAACGAGTCTTTCTGAAGTCTTGATAACAAAATTCAAATGTCTTTAAAGAATTCAGGAACAAAGAAGCAAGAAGTGAAAGCGTGGTGTTGACTTTGAATCTGTCTGAACAGAGAGCAAAAGCATGAGAATTATAGGCAAAGAGCCGAATGTGGACCTGGATGATGTAAAATGATATAATTCACAACAAGGAGGATGGGAGGAAGACTCTCCCTATCTTACAGCAGACAGCTGATTAACACTTTCAAAATTCAAAGGATGCAGTGTTTATTTTAAAGCATAACGACTCCAATATCGTAATAGTATTTCCTCCCCACCCCCCAATATCTTAATATTTTTAATGTTTACACCTTTGCTTTTTAAAGGTTAACCTTTTGAGACATATTTTAGGAAATGAGTTTCCCTGTGGTTAAAAAAAAAAAATGTGAAGTTCAACAATTCCGTCAATTTCACTTCCTCTTATGTTTCTTACACTGACTTCAAGAAACTTTAATATTTTAATTACAACAGCATTTATAGTTACTATTTTTGCAAAAGTATTTAGATATTTTTCTCCTTCTGTCTTCCTATCCACCATCAATATTTTATCTGTTCATACATAAGGAACATATGCATCAGTGGTGTCTAAAATGTTGTTTAATGTTGACGACATAAGTTTGTAAATGCTCATATTTTTGCATTTCTTTCTTATCTAAATTACTTCAGAAGAGTATGTATAATTTTCAAAAAGTAATATAACAAATATGAGAGGATATAAATAGTTACTTGTAGGTGGTGGAAATAAACCTGATTATTTTTTTCTTGGATTTTTATGTATTTTTTATTACAAAAAAGAACTTTATCCAAGATTTATATCAGAGCATCAAAGACATTTTTGACTTAAAGTAGATATTTCCTGATCCCTCATACTCAGGCTTTAATTCCGTTGCCTTGACCAGAGAAAAGAAAGAAGCCAAGGAACAAAGCACATCTAAAGGAGAGTGCCTTAGAAAGAACCTTCCCTCCCTGTTAGCTGGGATCCCCAAAAGGCTACATTATCAGGGTCAGCTGACCTCCCAGCATCCCAATCTCAGGGTTGCTGTGGCATATTGTTGCTTTGCCATAGCATGAGGATAAAATGACCATTCTTGCCACAGACCAGTGTCCTGCAGATCTGTACCCTGAATATGTATAGCTGGGATGGGCCAGGGAATCCCAAGCCTTCAATTTGGTTTGAGGTGTCCCCAAGTTGGTAATGCACACAGGTGCTATCAGACATGAATGGAAGATCTTTTTAGGAGGAGGCCACCATATGCATTGGAGAAATTCTCACAGAAGGCAATGACTAGTACTTCACCAGTGATAGCCAAGGCTCAAGGTAACAAGGCAACATGAATGGTAACCAGTAGAAACAGTCCCACAAACAACCAGATACAGATTATAAAACAAATATCCTCAGTGCGTTCAAAGGAATAAATGATAAGCTTGGAAACATTTGCAGGCAGCAGGAAACTAAGAGTGACCTTGCAGTTTTACAAAAGAACCATATAGAATGTTTCAAAATGAAAATGTAATAGCTGAAATTAAAAGCCCAATAGATGCTAAGAAAGAGATAAAACGAAGTAAAATTTTTTCTTAGGGCTGTCCAGATAGCACAGTACTCCTAATTTAAAAATCAATCTAATTTTCATGCCTTTATTATGTACAAATTAAACATGCAACTGGATCTTTCCCACTGACCTGTCTATTCATACACTAGTACCATGAAGGTTCAATTGAAGAAGCTTTATAACCAAGATTCTCAACCTTAGGAATATTGACATTTTGGACAGATCATTCTTTTTTTTTTTTTTTTTTTTTTTTTTTTGTAGGAGGCTCTTCTGTGTACTTTAGCATGATCTCTAGCCTTTACTCACTAGATGCCATTAGCAACTCCCTACTCCTACCCCAGCTCCTAGCTGTGACAATCAAAACTATATCCAAACATTGCTGAGTGTCCCAAGGAGAGGGAGCGCAAAATCAAAACTAAACTGAGAAAAACTTCATTGAGAATCTCTGCTTTGGAGAATATTTCACCATCTTACAATGCACCCATTGGTAGCTCTGTACACCAGGCTGGGAGCTTCCTGAGTGTGATCTGAAACCAGCCCGTGTACACGTGGGACAGGGAAAGACGGAAGGAAAAGGCCAGACCATTCCAGATTGGTAGGTGGCAGGTTTGATAAGCAAGAGGACTCACTCCCAGGATTGTCTGGGGAGACCACAAGACGAGTAGTTTTCCATATACGGCCCACCCAATCTCAAAAGTTTATAGCGGGGCCTTAATTGGTTCAGTCATGGACATAGGGAGGCTTACCCTTAACAGGGTTTAGTTTTGTACTCAGTCCTGAAATTCTCAACACCACATTTTTATCTCTAGCCTGTGTCCTTGGGTAGTTTCTAGCATGGGGAAGGCAAGTGGAGAGAGTTCAGTCCAAGCACAAGTGACAGAGGGGACCGGACCCTCCAATTGCCTTGCTTCAGCTCTCAGGTCGAACCAGTGGTTTTGATGGAGGAGGTCACTGAGAGGATGACCCCCGAGCTGGCCCCAAGATACTGGAGGCTCCTCATCCCTTCCCTGTCCTTTCTAACCCCATGCCTGCCGTTCCCACACTGGGAGTCATTTTCAAGGATGCAGCCTTGAGACAGTGTGTTGCTGAGACCATCTGGACGGTGTATGTGACTGAACCCAGTTACGGCCTCTACGTAAACTTTTAGGATTCTGGCAGTGGGCGCAGAGATCTACCTGTGTGCGATCTCTCAAGACAACCCTTGTAAGTAAGGTCCTTTGCTTCTTAAACTTGCCACCCACCAATCCGGAATGGTCTGCCTCTTCCTTTGGTCTCTCCTTGCACTCTGGGGGTCAGTTTGGGAAGCAGCAGCTACCTTCCCCCTTTGTTCCCAGTCAGGGACTTCCTGCTTGGTCAGTTCTCCCCAAGCATTTTATAACCCAGGTGTCTAGCTACATATGAAAACATAACAGTATTCCTGCTGGGATTGCATAACGTTTATAGGCGAATGAAGGGAAAACTAAGATCTTCATGATGTTGAGTGTTCCCATCCAAGAACATGAATATTTATATTTATTCAAGCCTACCTTTCTGTCTCCCAGGAGTGTTTTATGATTTTCTCATGTAATCTTTGGATATCTCTTGTTAGGATTTGCTAATTAATATAAAAGTAGTCTCTACTATGCAAGCTATTGATTTGGTATGTTAAATTTAAAACTCACCTTTTCACTAGTTTTTAAATTGTAGTATTTTTCCATTGTTTATTTTGGGTTTTCAAGTTGTATACATCATCTATAACAGCTCTGTCCATTAGAAATTCCTGTGATGATAGGAATGTTCAGCATCTACACTGTCTAATATGGCAGTCACTGCCCACATATGGCTGTTAAATGCTTGAACTCTGGCTAGTGTGACTGAAGAACTGAATTCTAAATTTTCTTTACTTTTAGTTAATTTAAATTTAAATAATCACATGTGGCTATTGGCTACCACATTGGATATATATATATATATATATATATATATATATATATATATATATTTCTTCTTTTCAATCCATGTGCCTTGATCGCTATTATCTGATTGCATTGGCAAATACTTCTGACACAATGTTAAAATAGGAGTGGAGATTTCAGGTATCATTGTGAGTTTTGTGGGAAAGCCTCTAATGACACTCTACTAAATAACATAAATGCTCATAACAGTGCATGTGTGTGTGTGTGTGAACACACGTGCCTGCATGTAATTCATGTTAAGTATCCATAAATTATTTGTATATTTTTAGAAAGAACAGGTATTAAATTTGTCAAATGTCTTTTTAAATCTACAGAAATGATTACATCATTTTCCTTGTTAGCACTGTAAATGTGATAAATTTTGGATTTCCTAGCACTGAGCCACCCTTGCATTCCTGAGATAAACTGCCCTCAGTCGTAATGTGTTGTCTAGTGGTCTCCTACCGTATGCAATATTGAAAACACCTAGCAGTCTCCTCAGCTACCTTGTTCTTTTTTTTCTCTCAGGTGCCCAATATTTTATTATAAGTCTTTTTAATCCTAGCTGGGACCACTGAGAAGATCAGCAGGTTTAGTCTACCTTTTATCTGAAGTCTTAATTCTTCACCATTTAAAATACATAATTGCACCATATCTACAGTATAATACTTTCTTCCTTGTATCGTATTGATTCTCAGTACTACGAATTAAGCATATACTTAATGCTCACCACCAGTCTTCATGTCAATGCCTTCCTAGTCTTATTTCTTATCTGGAGCTCACTCTAGTACATTCCTCAGAAAGAAGTCTCTTAATCCCTCAATCTCTTTCTCTCTCTCTCTCTCCCCCCTCTTCCTTCCCCAGCTCTCTTCCTGCCTTCCTTCCTCTGTCTTCAGGTTCACTGATCATGTCCTCTGTCATCTCCATTCTTCTATCGAGGCCATCCATAAATTTTACATTTAAATTGATAATATATCAATATTATATTTTAGGTTGTATTTTTGTTTTAAAAATCTATTTCTCTTTTACATTTCTATAAATTTCATATTTTTTTGGTTCCTTGTGAGCACGTTTCCTTTTACACTTAGTATAGTTACAATGTTGCTTTTAAGCCTTGCTCTGATAATTCTAACATCTTGGGTTGGCATCAGTTGATTGTCTTCATTTAAAATGGATCAAATTCGTCTGGCTCTTTGTACATAGAATAATTTTGCATTGTATCCTGGGTATTGTGGGTTCTGTTACCTTCCTCCACAGTGCTGATATTTACATAGGCAATTGCTGGGTTCAACTCACACTGCACATTGCCACGCCTCTGCTGGGTGGTGCTTCGGTTGAGACCGCCTTCAGTGTGTTCTGCTCACGCATGGTCCCAGGGTGAGCCAGAGACTCAGCAGGTCTTTACACGGACTTTGGGGTCCTCCATTTCTCATTCTTTCCTTTTTGGGATTCTTTCCTCACTCTGTGGAAGCTCCAGTTGGCCTGAGCCCCTTCCCTGGGTTCGCCCGACCAGGAAGAGGAGGAGCTTTCTGTTGGAGGTTCAGCCTTCCTGCAGTTCCACCGGACCTGTAGATGGCTGAAGGGTAAAGCTACGAAAAACAAAAAGTGGAAGCTCACGCCGGGCCAGACACATCCTCCAGCTATCAGTGCATTTCCAAAGTCTGTCTGCTTTGGCTTTTTTTTTTTTTTTTTCTTTTTGTATCTCGCTCAGGATTTATCTGAAGGAAGGCCAGGGAGGCTGTAATTCCACTATGTTCAAAGCACAATTTCCCTGGATGGGATCTCTGGTGCACTAGTCTTGTGAATTTATGTAGGTTACGTTCCTCAAGTATCATTAGACATGATTAGACCTTGTTAACCTAAAAATAAAAGGTCTTTTAAAGTGAGAGGCAACAAACGTTTATTTAAGATCAGAATAGCTATTTTGGAAGCATTGATTCTGGCAGAAGACCAAATAAAATGTTCTAATTAGGAGACAAAGGCAAGAGGTATTTATGAGAAAGGGAAGGGGAACAATTACATCATAGAAGGAAGGCATTTGTACTGGTGCAGATAAGTTGACATAGTGACACTAATTCCAAACAATGTCCTTTAAAATTTTCAGTCCAGCAGCCATTAGTCCAGTAGTCATAATATCTGCTTTCTTGTTATTCTTGCAAACAGTTGTTTGGGATACAGTGTTACTTCAGGCCCAGCCCAAAAGTTGTTTTGCGTTGTTTTCAACTTCCAAAGGTTTGAGGCAAGACGCTCAAAGCAATTCCTCTAGGATGGCAACTCTGACTCCATGTTAAAGTGACTCCATTTATATATGTATATTTTTATAACCTTATCCTGTCATGGCCTCTTACACACACTCATGAATTGAATACAGCAGAATCCTTTCTAGTTTTGGTGAGTACCTGTTTATGATTTTCGGGTCCTCCCGTTACCAGGGTCATCAGATGAGACATTACTTGTCTTGCTTCATCCCAGGCAGGTGGTGATTCCACATGGACCTTGCAGGTTTGGGCAATGTTTTAAGCCACTTGGTTTGTGGGTAACAAATTACCACAAACCAAGTGGCTTAAAACAACAGAAATGTATTCTCTCACAGTTCTGGAGGCCAGAAATCTGAAATCAAGGTGTTGGCTCTTTCTCTGAAGGTTCCTTGCTTCTTCTTGGCTACTGGTTATTGCCGGCAATCCTTGGCGTTCCTTGGCTAGTAGATGCATCACTCCAATCTTTGCCTCTGTTCTCACATAGCCTTCTCCCCATGTGTCTTCTGCGCTCCCAAATTTCCCTGCTATATAAGAAAGAATACCTGTTATTGGGCTAAAGCCACATTAATCCCATATGACCTTGTCTTAACTCGATTGCATCTGCAAAGACCCTATTTCCAAATCGGGTCAAATTCACATTGGGTTAGGACTTGAACACTTCTTTTGGGGAACAACCTGAAACAGGTGTTTTGCCCTCAACAGATCATGTTAGGAGTAGATGGGATGGGGATAATTTGTAATCTAGTTGTTTCTAGAGGTTATCCATGGATTTTTGGTCTGCATTCCTAGGTTTTGGTTTTTTTTTTTTCATTCTTTTTTTTTTTTTTTGGTCATGAAAACTGGGGAGATCCTTAAATGATGAAAACATCAGAAAAAATAATAGAGTGATTCGCATAGGTTTTGTAACGGGAGAAGGCGTGTTCTAGCAAAGGAGCAAAGAATAAAGAACAGGATGGAGGGACTAAAAGCAAATTTGCCTTCAGTATAAGTATCACCCAAGACACAAATTAGTCCTACCTAAAATAAGTAAATGCCTATTTTAAAATTAATTAAAGACGAAGGTGAAGACATTTTCAATATATATTATAGATATACATTTCTAATTATATTTACTTTATATATAGTAAAAATATCCTAAATGTATAGAATTAAGTGATTTGTGTAACATCATATGAATGGTAAAACAGGATCCAATCCATTACGTTCTTCTAGGCATCAAATAGTAAGTTTTACTTATTAACATGTTTCTTTTAACAATGAGGAACCATTAAAACAATAATATTGAAAATTTTTAAAAGGACAGATATCTTAGCTCTCCTACTATCTTAAGACCAAAAATCTTTTTTTTTTTTTTTTGCATATTATCTTTGTCTTTTTCCATTTGGAACCAATATTTTTACATATTTGCAAGAAATCAAGGTTTAAGCAAAAAATGAATAAGCAGTAGAAATTGTGTATAATTAAGGAATTCAGTTATAAGAGATCTAATTGCTTTGAATTTTCACTTAGAATGAAATCCATAGTACCCAGGGGAATTTTCTGGGTCTTGTCAGCTGCTTCTTGGAATTCTTCCTTCAGGAATTGCCGATACTGGTCTTGTAACTATTCTGTTTTCACAAAGACATATCATGTAATTAAATACCAAGCCTGCAGTATAACTGCCCAAGCTAACAATTAGGCCTCAGACATTTTTATCAGCCATTTCACTGATCTCAGTGAGTTTACGGTGTAACAATTACAAATTGAATAAATAATTTCTGTGACTAACCATGATTCATGATATGTAGATTACCATCAAAGTCTGTAGAAATTTGATGCAAAAGATTATCCTCAATTTAGACACAAATGTGCTGAAAAGAAATCACCCAGTGATGTAGCAGAGAGGCAGATGTGCATAGCAGTTAAGAATGAGCTTTGACTTTGAAAAGAGCTGGCTTCGGATCCGAAGTCTTTTTCTTTCTGGCTGGCCAAGGTAGGTAAGTGGAGAAAATAGCACTTAATTCATAGATTCTCGAGTCTATTACAAGATCAAAACAATGCCTGACATTTAGGCCTTCAGTTATTGAATTATTCAGCTGAATGTTGAATTGAATATTGAATTCTTCAATTGTCAAATAACTATTCAAACAGTAGAAGATACTACGGAGATATACTCTATAAAGCATGCGGTTGACTGTTGACCCAATTGGTCCAACTCTGGTCGCTTGAATCTTAATTGTAACCATTGTTCTGATCTACCATTGTATTTACCTTTAAAAATACTCATACGGGCACTTTTGACCTACAACTTTATCAATGATAACAGGAATTAGTAGTCATAAATGGTAAAACTCAAAACATGAAATTATGTAGTTTACCACACATTTAACACACACACACACACACACACACACACACATACGTATAAATAATAGAAAGAATTACTATGTAGTCATAGCACAGTATGGTCCAGAACTTAATTCCAGTCCTTTCTAAATTAAACATCAAGCCGATGAGGGAAATGTTTTGCTCTGGTACCAATCTTCCTCTTCTTTCATTGTCCAGGATCCGATACTGTTCTGTCTCCTTGTTTGCATTGATCAATGACAGATTTGTCACTTTTTTGCTCCAGGAATGTGGATCTCAGACTACGATTATGCAAAGTTCACGCACAGTCTTGACTGATGGTATTTATATTTTATACTGGTTTTTGAACCTTCTTAATTTAAGATTTGTTCTCTTCAGAAATAGGTAATTCTCCCAAGCCGTCTGGTGCAGCTGCCTCCTGCCTTATGCGTGGTAATTCACCCATTCGGAAGGTGACAGCAAGGAAGGCTTCAGAGAGCCTATTCCATTTCATCCGAATCTTGAAACATGTATTAGGGGAGGGCATTCCAGGATAAGGAAAAACCTTAAAGTATTGAGAACACATCTTGTTTCCGCCAGTCTAGTTAGCAGGAAAGGCTGTCTGGAGGTCTGGACATGGAACAAGATTATGGTGAGCCTTACGTACCACACTAAAGAGTTAGAATTCCACACTGCGGGTGTGTGTGTACGCTGCCATTCACACTACATTTGCATTGCAAACTGTGAATTGGGACTGGGTGGCAAGAAAGGACATCTGAGGTATTACCCCTTCACTACCTTTGCGTCCTCAGCAACACGCTGAAATCCCTCCGCACCTCCACTGGCTTCTGTTCCTTTATCCTATATCCATGCATTCTTATGTTTATTGCTGTCATCTTGCTCTTTGCTCTGCTCTTCGGTGCTTTTTGATTTACAAGGCATGTGTCCTCTACTAGATCCTAAGCTTCTTGAGGGCAGGGGCAATACTGCATTTTTTTTTTTTTGTGCGTGTGCTCAGTATTTGGCCTGATGCCTAGAAGGAAGTAAGTGTCCAATTTTGTCATTACTGCATTCGTTCAGCATTTACTGAGTGCCTACTACACGTTTCCTGAGAAAAGTGCTGAAGGGACTAAGTATAAGACAGTGAACAAAACAGAGTAAAATCCCTGCCCTCATGGAGTCTACATACTAATTCTTAGGGACACAGTAAACCAGAAGTAAGTAAATAAATAAATGGGTCAAATTTTAGCATGTCAGAGACTATGATGAGGACTATGGTAAAAAATAAATCAGGGGAGATGAATTGAGGGTGTGATTTTTAAATAGGGTTGTCAGAGAAGTCATCACTGTCAGAGGCTGATATTAGAACACAGACTTGAAAGATGAGGGAGCAAGCTATGTGGATAACTGGGATGTGGGGAGGGAAAGGTTGTAGGTAGAAGGAATTGACAGAAGAAAGTCCCAAAACAGGGCATGACAGGTATGCAAAGAATAGCAGAGGCACTCAGTATAGCTGGGACAGTGAGCCCAAAGGGTAAGGTCAGACAGGCTAAGTGGAGTGAGGAGGAGGTTGGTGGTTAGGCGGGTCCCGAAGGCCACTTTTAAGCTATTGTAATGACTGAATAGAATGGGAAGACATTGGAGGACTGTGAGCAAAGGACTGGCAGGATATGACCTGGTAACTAAACGTGATAACTTTGGCAGCTGTGCTGAGAGCAGCCTGAAGAGGGGCTCATGTTCTTCTAGGGGAGAGAAGGCGTGACTTGGACCAGTGTGGTATCTGTAGATGTGGAGAGGCGTGCTGCAGGCTGCACAGAGTTTGAAGGTGATTTTATTCGACTGGATTTGCTAACGGTTGGGCAGGGGTATGAGAGAATGAGAGGAGCTAAGAACATCTCCAAAGTTTTGGCACGAGCAACTGGAAACACGGGGTTGCTATTTACTGAGGTGCGTCGTGTGATGATTTTTGGTTGCCACAAGTAGGTGACTGCTGCTAGCACTCAGTGGGCAGAGGCCACAGATGCAAAGGATAGAACCCCATGACCAAGAGTTAATTACCTGGTCCAAATTTTCAACAGTGCCCAGGCTGAGAAAGAGAATTAGAAGTTCAGATTTGCTGACATGAATTGAAATGAAGAGCGATGTACTTGAAAAGAGAAATTTTGAGGATATCTACATCTTCATTTGTTTATGACTTCTATCCAGCCGACTTTAAAAAAATATACAAGGCCATTCACAAAAAAAAAAAAAAAAGAAAGAAAGCAAGCAAGCAAGCAAGCAAGCAAGCAAGCATTTACCCCTGAACACAGCTGTCGAGTATTAACGAATTATACATTTTACAGAATCTACAGAATTAGTTAGCCTTAATATTGCCACCAGGGTTTTACTGGGACCCTCACCTACTCCTCAGCTAGTCTTTCCTTTACCAAAGGCTCAATTCCGCTACGAGATCGTTGGTGTCGTGGCTTCTTGGATTTCCAAAGTGTATATACAAGAAAAGGAAGTTCGAATGCAACTTTAAGGAAAATGGTCACCATGATCTCCACCCATCTAGATGTGGTTAGCTGAAATCGATCTTACAAGCAAAATTCCTCCTATTCACACCAGACGGTAAGCCTCTTGGAATGAATGAGATTATCAAGTGAGATGCCCAAATTCATTCTTATCCCTACTCCATCTTCCCTCCAAAGCAGAATAAATCATTAAATAATGAAAACAACATTAAAATCAGTGGCAGAACTCAAGAGGCTGATTGCCTCCTTTTTCCACTTTATCTGTTTGGATAATTTCTGAAATTATAATTAAAACCTCATACTAGCTGACCTAAAAGTTCTTTTAGTACCAGTTTAGATGCTTGAAGTTTTAGTCTTCCTTGCTTTCCCCTCCAAAGTTAGTCATTCAATGAAGCAACTCTGATAGTTGGATGTATCTGAATGAGCCTGCTGGTGTCTGAGCAGCTGCAACCTGAGAGTAACATTCCAGCTATGAAGCTAGTGCAGCAAATGAAAACTTTCAAAACCAGCCCCAACTTCCTACCTTCAGGTCCACCAGGTTTATACGCTCAAACCCTTTCCTGTCTCAGTTTTCCCCGGTGCTTTTATAATGGGGTCCTGAGTTTTAGCCAAATGGGCAAAAGAGCCTTTCTACTTGTGCCTAATTATTGAGAGGGTGCCCGCGAGGTTTTCTTTTTGGTAGAAATTATATCGAGGCTTAGTTTCGCAGTAGCCCCTTCCTCCGCATACTTTACATGCAGGCACACAAGAGCATTTACAGCCATTACATAACATGAAACTGGGCAAGGCCAGAGTGTGTACACATTCAGAACTCTGCCCTCTCTGTGGAATGTGACAGAAACAAGTTTAAGCAGGACTGTGCCCCCAAAGGTGGGGGGATTTAAGGGGCGAGTAGGGAGAGAGAACTCATTCACGTCAGATTTCACGACAGATAGCAACGCTGTAAAGTGTCTGTGCTTCTTGCAATCCATGGATTTCCACATTGGATTATTTGTCAGGTAGCTATGAACATTTAAACGTGAACACTGTTTCTCTGTATGTCATGAGAGAAATAGTTCTCCCTCAAGGCACCGTTGGTACAATTAAAGATCAAATAAAACCATGTAAACACTGAAGAAAAAATGGGTGAGCAAAGATACAGGCTTGTTTGTGAACTTGGGGATCTCATACATCGCTATTGTGTGCTTGGGTGCATGCCATGGTCATGGGTAAAATCAGGAGGGGGTCCAAATGTGAGGCATGCCTGTGCGCGGCCCTACACATCTCCCCAAAGTAAAACAAAACAAGCAAGAGGGCTGTGAGGTGCCAAAGGGATTAATACATTGTCCTTACTCGACCTTTTCCTCACTCTTATTTGAAGACAACAGGTGGTTCATTTCAGTCACACAGAGATTCTTGTTCTGATCCTGAAACCTAGACTGAGGATTGGACGCTTATTTTTCCAAGAGTAAAAGATACTCCTGTTCAGCAGCCGATGCCCAAATCCTTTCAGCCCTCCATCGTCTATGATACTTACTGTTAATTACTGCTTGTCAGTGCTTGTTAAGAACTGTGTACATCCACTTTCTGAATATACATAGTGGGCATACTTCCCGAGACTCATCATGGAGACTGTAAATCTGGCATACTTCATTATCTAAATGTTACAAAGTGAAAATAAATTTTTTCTTGCATTTATAAAATTCAGGAGTGCTCATAACCTTCAGAGTAATTGGTCTTTGTTCCTGGAGTATTATAAGCGCATTGCATAAATTGCCTGTTCCAATGAATACAGAAATAGAACTAAGAATGTGCACATATAGCATCTTGAAAAATGATTTCATATTACTTGTTGTTCTGCTTCCAACACATTATACAAAATTGATTGAAGAGATAACTGGAATATCATCCACTAAAACTCGGCTCTTCATCTCTCTTATGACTTATTTTTAAAATGCCGATTTTAAGACATAAGGCTCAATTCATTTTTTTGGAAGGCACACTGATAGATATTTGCCCAGCTCTTTCTGCAAAAACTTTTTCTTTGAAGAATTCTCAGTCACTGGGAACATGAAATCTTAAAAATATTTTCCTTACTTATCTATTCAAAATGAGCACTGATCATAAATTCCTACAGTAACACAGATAAATTAAAGTTGAAAGTTTAATGTATACATTTTTAGTTAAGTCAGAATTTAGCTTTAGAATCCATAATAACTGGAGAAAATGGTAATAACATTGTGGAAGGAAAGCAATAGAACATTCTACCTATGAGCTGAAATTTTATTGAATAATTACTACAATTTTAATATAATCCTATCTGTTTTTTGAAATTATGTGGATTTCTACAGGATGATTTTCATGTCTGGACTTCTCTTAACATTAAAAAAGGAAAATACTTATTTTCTAGGTAAGTTTTTGAATGCATTATGATAGAAATTAAAATAGTTCGGATAATAAAAAAATTACCTATTTTTTTTTTCTAGTTCTTTTCCTTTACCCCTGACTAATTCCAAACAATCCACATGTACCATTTTGGATAGGTATTAAACAATTTTTTTAAAACATAGAATCAGTTAACAAATCTTAATAAAAATTTCTCTATTTTTAAATAATAATGAAGCATGCTTAAACCCCCTTACTATTTAGTTGTAAGGTAACTAAGCCACTGGGAAAACATATTTTGGTGATTTAAAAAAATATGCCTAAATTTTTAAATTGAGCTGATTAATTACTGAGTTAAATAGTAAAAAAGCAGCAACCACGAGTAATGGTTACGAGAAGCAAGTTAATACAAAGGTAATGAATATAGGAACATATAGATAAAATAAATAAAATGGAAGGAATTAGAATATTTAGATCCTGATGCAATCAAATGATTGGAAAGAACCAAAATAATGTTATATCTTTAATAAGGAAAACCAAATAAAAACTAATCTTCGAAGCCTGACAACTCTTTCCACCTCTCATTAACCACCACGATGCCCCCTGCTGTTTGCTTTGTTAATCTGACACGATACCGCCAAAGGCCTACATAATTCATGACTTAGCTATTCAACTGTCCTTTAAATCCACTCCACACTGTGGACTGGAATTGTTTCTTCCAGATGGCCTCCATTTCCTCTTAACAAGCATCCAACAGTGTTTTGACTGGCTACGATAATAAAATATTTCTTCTCCCTTTCCCTTCCATTAAACAAAGTATTTCTATTCATATTTCCTTATGTCGGTGGTAACATTCTTCTAACTTGAAAGCTTTCTTAGCTCTTCTTAAAAAGATTATTTCTTATCACTTGGTAGGACACATGTTCTTACACGCCAGTCTTCTATTTCTAATACAGTATCTTCACACTCAAGAAAGGCGCCAATGCTTGGCAACTCAATAGAAATAAAAATAACCAAAAGCCTCAATAGGTAACGGCCATTGAGCATGTATCATAGAGTAGGTGCTCTTCTTAGAGCTTTAAGTGCATTAATTCACTTAATCTTCTCAAAGACCCCATGAGGACAGGACTATTTTCTTCACCTTTATACAGGCAGAAACTGACGCATAGAGAAGTGATCCGTTTAGCTCAAGTCAAAGAACTAGTAGTCGGAAAATCCGGGAGTCCAGCCCAGGCAATCTGGCTCCAGACCCAGCGCCTTAATCCCCTTGTGAGATGGCCAACCTACATAGATATCGCATAACCAACACCTATGAACAACCAGAAGTTAATGGAAACTAGTGCTAGAGTTGTGTCAACTTACCTGCTTCCATGGGATACTGCAGAGGAAAACGGCATCTTCCAATGGTATGTTCTTGGTCTCTGACACTACTTATTTCTACCGAGGTCTTCAAAACCTAAAATTGGGGACCGAAATTCACATTTACTTACATTTTTATAGCACATATTTTTTTCACAGTATTAATGCAATAGCTGGTATTCCATCAGCTGAACTATCTTAAGTCCTCCATCAACTGTTCAGTTGGATAAAAATAATGACAATTGTAAGTGGAGCTGAGATAACAAAGAAGCTTATTTATATCCATGTGTATGAGATAGGGACAATCGTGTTCCATGAAATAGACCTGAAATTATTTACCTGAAAATTGATTACTTTGCTTTTCATGTGCTAATTTAGTGTTTGAGGTGTGAGGTAGTAGTAGATCAAATGCACTCCAAATTACCCAACAGCCTTTTATTTTTCATCTATGTCTGATCATATCCTCTAATTTTCACAAAATATTTGCTTATAATATACAAAACATACTATCGTTCTGAATTTTTCTACCTTTTCCAACTTAAACTGCTTTGAACAGAACACTTGACTTTAAGTAATCATCATCATATTTGATTCCTCTTTTAACATAAACTTTTTAAGACCAGGAGGATAGGTATTAATTTACTAATTGAAATTCCCTTCCCAAATTAAATGTGAATGGCTGAGAAAAAAAAAAACTAGCAGGAATCCTCAGAATAATTATTTCATGTAACATCTGTTTATTCGTTATCAAAAATGGGTTTGAAATACAACACATGAAACGTACATAGAAGGGCATTGAAGAGCACCATCAGCCAGTAAATTCCATTTGTTTTGAGTCACCATTGCCCTTACAAATAGTCCATGACCATTGGTTATCTGAAGACTTGAACTTGAAATAAGTAACATCTTTATAGAAAACAGGCTTTATGTATGCGTTCGGAGGTATATTAATATGTTGGCAGCATCCACATAGGTATAATCTTGTTTAAATCATATTTTCTAGAAAGCTTTGTTTCTCCAGTACTTAATTTTAGATATACAGAGAATAGCTAGTAATGGTTTTAGTTTCACCTTGATATTGCTCCTAGGTCAACAGCACATAAATTAGGTCACTTAAAACTGTGACAATGAGGATTCTCAGTTTGCAAACTAAAACTGTGCCTTCAGCTACCAAATTAAAATCTCAATTAACTCGATTTCTCCAGTGCTGATTAACAAAGAAACAGGTATTTATAAATGTAGGAATAAATAAAGCAATGTATTTTACCTTTTTAATCATATGGTTATGATTTTTTTTATCCCAGCTTAGTAGTTAGATATCATAATCGCACTCTTTCTTTTTTGATTCTACTGATAAAGTCACAAACACACTGTACTTTAGTTTCCCGAGCTTTAAACTGAGATGCACTTTGGTTTGCCACCTCATTAATATGGAATAAGAACTAACATTAGGAAGTTCATAAATCCTTTAAAGATTTTTTTTACATAGCATATTTTAAATTATGAGTATTTTAAGCTCTATTTTACCAAAATTAATGAGTCATTAAAAGTTAAGAGCCCAGAATTACATTTCTTTCACAAAGCACTACCTGGGCATTAAAAAAAAAAAAAAAAAAAAAAATTCAAATGTCTATTGAAAACCTGTAGAACAGCTTCATAAATCATGGATCTCATGGAAATAAGAAAATTATACACAAAATGGTCTACATTTTTCTTTGAAATATTCACAAGCATTTCAGATTTTATTCACAGTAGCAGATGGTATTGCCATACTCCACCCACTTTCTGTATATACAGCAGCACCCAATTTGGCAATATGCCCCTCCGCCCCCCGAAAAGAGTTTTATAAATGCATTTTGATATTTATTCGGGTTAAAACACAGAAACAAAAGGATAAATAAGGCCCTGGATAATGAAAATCTCTAGTCGTCTTAATAAACCTGCAAGTTTGTAGGTTCTCATTCCCCACCTAAACGTCAAGACAGTAAAGGGTTCCAAAGCAGACTTCCAGAGACTTCCCGAGGCAGGACAGCGCAGTCTAACATCTCCACTGTTTTACTCCTTATCGTGTAGGGTACAGAATCATGAACCAGCATGGAGCGTGTAGCTCACGCTGCTGCACCATAAACAGATTAACCTTAACTTCTTTATGGGAGGAAGCCCAACCTATAAAATGCCATCAGATGTTCATTAGATTCTCAAATAGCTACTTTCTAATACCATACATTTACATAATACTTATAAAATACTATCTGGTTATGCAATGTTAATTTAAGACATATATAGGACCTATTGTTTTTGTGTGTTTGGCCAATTAGTGAAATTATTAGTTTATCCATCTCAAAAGAGGAAATATGGAAAATTAGTAGTATCTCCTACTTATCTGCCATATGCTCTTAATAGTAAAACATTACTTTTGGACACTATTCCAGCTGGAACAATTTAAGAAAAAGTTAGTTTATTATGTTGACTAATTATTTCTGTACCACTGTAGTTCAGACAGGTTCTTAATTTTCTGTGGACTTTTGAACTTTTTCTGTAACTTGCATATATCACCTAAAATATTTCCCGGAATATTTTACAATTTTTAAAAAAAGTACAGCAGGTCAGTATGACCTGAATTATTCAGTCTGCGAATGAAGCTCAGAACCATCTATTAATATCAATGTAAACAGATCAAGGAGCCTTGAAGGGCACAAGGCTTTGTCCTATATCAGTGTTTCTAACTCATCCTCAAATAGTACATTTACTGAATTGTCACAGCATATTGGCTAAGGTACAGAGTGTAAAGGGGATATACAGATTTATTTTGGACTTTGTAAGTCCTGAATTGAGCTTGTCCCAGTAATAACTAATATAAAACAAGGGAAAATGTTACTAGATTACTCTTAGCCTGAAAAAGGCACATTTCTAAGGCATCATTAAACGTTACCTAGCTTAAGACTAGATTGCGTGGCTTAAAGGAAGGAATCAGAAGACAAGTTTTTACATCTGTAATCAAGACGGGTTTAAATCATGTTTTTCCATCTTATCCAAGTAAAGCAACAACATGCGGTGATGATGATAAACTGGGATTTTGGGACAACCCATTTCACAAGGTCATTGGAAGGATGAAAATGATACGGTGTATGTGGAAAGAGCTTGTTATCCTTAAAATATTACTAAGACATTAATATCACCTTGAGGATTTTAAGCTTCTCAAACCAAGGATTATACTTTTTCCATTTTCTTTACCCACACCATGCCTGTCATGAGTGGAGATTTTAATGAAAGTCATAATGGGACATACTAAAGCGGGGTGCTTCCCTCTTCACTCTTCTCTTTTCTTTTGGTCCTTGGGATAAAAAGATCTGCAAGATGTGTTTCATAGCTGGCATTGCCTATATTTTATATTTTGATTTTTCTCAATCCTTCTTTAGTATATAAACTTTAGTAATTAAACATACTAGGACTTGAACATCCTGAGAGATATGTAGGAAAAGGAAAATAGATGGAGAGTAAGATATACTCAAGGAAAACTGAGAACTAATTTTTTCTTATGTTACAAGGTTTGCGATTCTTATAATAAATGCTTAATTTAATCAATCTCTGAAGAAATATTTGTAGCAGGCTAGCTATGTATCCCCTGCTGTTCCATATACGATCTCCAGGGTGTTCAAGTGTACTCACGAGAATTTTACAGTATAACGGTAGAGTGAAGACTTTTGTATTTGAAACAGTTCAGGTACAGGGGGAGTCCGAAAGAACTGACAATACATTTATCAGTAACTGGGGTTTGCAGGAACGGGCAGTCGTGATCAATTTATAAAGCAGGGTGTGGACACTTATTCTGTAAAGGGCCAAATAGTGAATACTTTAGGCTTTGTGGGCCACACATGTCTGTTACAATATTCAACTCTGTTGTAGTTCAAAAGCAGCCACACACGATAAAAAAGTGGATGGGCATAGCTGTGTTCCAATAAAACTTTATTAACAAAAACAGTAGGCACGATGAACTTGGATCATGAGCCATAATTTGACATCCCCATTATAAAGAAATTCTACCAGCTCTCTTTATAATTTAATAAATATTCGGTATGTGCCTTTCATGTCACTAGGACATATGTCAATCACCCCTCTGGTGCCTTTGTAATACATCACCTTTGACAATTGAAATGGCAGCCCCGACAGGATTCTTCATTTCTTTAAGGCTGAAAATAAGGATGCAGCACAAACATGAGGTTCTGGGGTATTCTCTCTGGAAAGTTACAAAATGAGATATTTGGAGATCCGGTGACCAAGGTACAATTCCTTTTGAATCACCCTATAAAATAAAAATCTGTAATTAATGAAATAGGGACTTATATAGGAATGTTACGGAGAAGTTCCAAATTTAAGTGTAACTTGAAACTCGCATATAGAGCACAACTGGTTATTGGTTTTCTGTAGAGCTCTGACTTCTTCAGATTCTCAGAAGGCAGAGAGGGACAGGACCATAGAAGAAAATGAGTGAGTGTTGTATGAGAGAAATATGTGCACACATACACACATGCATATACTTGTAGGTGTGTGTGTGTGTGTGTGTGTGTGTGTGTTGGTTAGGGTGGAAAGAGGAGGAAAAGTATATGCATATTGATTCAAAGTAGC
This sequence comes from Rousettus aegyptiacus, assembly GCF_014176215.1. Lineage (NCBI taxonomy): Eukaryota > Metazoa > Chordata > Mammalia > Chiroptera > Pteropodidae > Rousettus > Rousettus aegyptiacus. The sequence continues at coordinate 107,144,067 of NW_023416309.1, forward strand.
TCACTACCTGCCAGTGTTTTAACGCACCACACGGAAGACACATTCACACCCTTATAGGGTTAGTGCTAGGCTGGAATGATTCTATTCTTACTTTCCTAGAACCTACATCATCTGTCAGTCAGCTCATGCTGATACGTCTGGCCAAGACTCGCTATGGTGTTGGGGCAAGGTTGAAACAGCCTCACAATGGAGCTCTACATGGCTCCTTAATTGCTAAGAAACACTGAACATACATATTACACATTTTTCATTCAATGAGAATATTGTCCAGTGAGGACTGTGGATAATTGTTGGCATTTCCATAAGATACACCAGACATTGTTAAATTTAAAGGTCATTGATAACAATTTGAAAATCTAGAATCTTAATAGGAGCTTACTAAAGTATTAGCCAAAATATTTTTATATAATTATATATTGTAATTAAATAAAAAATTTCTTCTTCCCAGCAAATCCCTATGCTGCCATTTCTTTAACTTTTATCAAAGAACGATAAAAGACACTAATCAGCCTGTTTTAGATGAATTCTTTCAGCATGCAATAAATCTGACAAGTATTGATAGAGCACATGTTATATGTACAACATATGCTAGGCCGGGGCTACATGATAAAGAGGAAATTGTCTCTGCCCAAGCTTAGGCTCAAAGGACAAATACAGACACGCAACCAGGTCTGCCCAAGGGAGTAGGTTAGGAATATGCAAGGAACAAGAGATTTAGCCGACGAGATAAGATTTGTATTCATGTAATATTACTACAAGATAACATGAGACATATGGCCCGTAATAGCTAATGAATGCCATAAGAACGCAAAGGGGAAGACGCTCTTTTATAAAATAGAGGGATGTGATCAAGTATAACTTTATGGAAAAGGTGACCTTGAACCCTGAACGAAAGGTAGGATTTGGAACAACTAAGACCTAGGAGCGGGCCAGAGAAGGATGAAGACAATAAGAGCATGAGTCAACCTACGGCAGTGGCGACATGCATATTCATGTCTCCAGTAAGATAAGTCAATCCTGTTTTGACCAGGTTGTTTAAACAAAGGAAACAGTAGATGAGTGAGAGATAAGGTATGGCAGCGCCAGACTGGAGAGGGCACTGGAAGCGAAGCTGCATCAATTTTGGGATTTCTAAGACTTCTGCTGACAATCGTAATTCATCATAATGTATTTTAATTCAGTACAAAGCAAATTTGTACTTAGAGATATCACGCAACTCCAACTCATCATCCAGTCCCTTAAACCAATCCCCTACAAGCTTCTCCCCAATATACTTCATTATATATAATATACTTATTTATACTGTAATTTTCTGGAATCTAGAAAAGTAGATATTCAGACTTGACCTTAGCTTTAACTTCGGTGCCTTCTTTCCCCATGTTGCTGACATCGAGTAGATACTGTTGGAAAACATAAATGTCAAGTGCGAATGAGTATTGCTACCCAGGCAATAGTCCAAACTGTCATGTGGACAGGTCTTGTCTAATCTCTTAAGTGATATTGTTATGATGGCCATTGGTTATTTTGCCAGAGCCGGGGATCAGGAACCTTTCTAATTCCTGAACAGAAAGATATATCACCAATATAAAAAATAGAATGTACGATCACAACTGTTTTCCGCTCTTTAAATCATTGGTGGTTTTAGTCAGACACGTGAGCTGAGCTCAGCCGCAGGGACTGTTAGAACTGGGAGAGGCCTTCGTCTGACCCTCCTTATTTTAGCGGAACAAAAGAGGTCCAGAAGAGTGAAGTGACTTGCCTCAGGGGATACAGCTAACGTCTTCTACGGCCAGGAGTAGAACACGCATCTCCTAGATGCCAGTGTTCTTCTTACATCGAAAGTTACATCTTAGCTTTAAATTAACTTAAAAAAATAGAGCGTTAGTAACATCTCATGGTGGCACTATGCAGCAGCATTTCTCAAGCTCAGCACTACTGACATTGACTAGGTAATTCTTTGTTGTGGCAGCTTCCTGTGCACTGCGACACGATTACCAGCATCCCTGATTTCTACCCGCTAGATGCCAGTATCACCACCCCTACCCCCCTGGTTATGACAACCAAAAATGTCTCTAGATAGTGTCACATGTACCCTGGGGGGCCAAATCACCCTACCCCCACCGCCTTCCATACCCCACCTACACCTCTAGAATAAATTCCTTCAGAGCCAGTCTGACCTAACCTAAGGGCCTCTTTCCAAGAATCTCATACCTCTACCCTGACAGCACAGGACCTTCTCCAGGTGTTCTAGTTTCCCCTGTGTTTACTCCATTGTTGGAATCTAGTTTTTCTAGGTTAGCCATGGTCACAGGTCCTCTCCTCATCTACCCATTCATTATTTCGGCATGCATTCGAGTGCCTATTATACGCTAGATATTGAGCACCGGGAATGCAGAGCAAAGTCTCCGATCCGCACTAGTTCAGCCTTCCGGGGGAGATGTATACATAAACGAACACCTGTCAGCCTTATGACGAGTGTTAGGGGAGTGGTGTGTGCGAGGGGCTGCAGATTCAGGGAATACACTTCATTCACACCGAGGGTGGTCATAGGGTGATGCAGCACAGAGGGTGGCCAAGAGAAAGTGCCATCTACACCGAATCTTCAAGGACGAAGCAGAATGAGTTAGAGAGAAAGGGAAAGGCTCACCAGGTAGAGGGAGCAAGGAGGGAGAAAACCCGGCATCTGGATACAGTATCAACACAGGGTGTGAATTGCCTCTGGAGAGGAAGTGGGGGGCTGGGTCTTGGGGAGTCAATTCTACCATGCCAAGGAGTCTGGAAATGATCTTGAAGGTAACTAGAAGCTGGAGGAAAGTGTGTCAAACTTGCATTTTAGAAAGATTGGAAGTACAGAAAATTACAAATACGGGAGCACAGGCGACCTCAAGATAAACACTGGATGTATTGTCTAGTAAAAGGACAGTCGTGCCAGATTTCAGTCTTGCGGATCTCGTCATGGGAGGTATCCTTCTCCCAGGAGCATTGCCACACACTGGCGAGAAGAGAAAAGACCCACGACCATACAGAGGGACAGCCCCCTCCTCCACCCAGGAATGTGGGCAGATAAAACATTTTACCACCAACGCAAGAAGAACAACTTTTTCTTCTGGAATCTAGAAGTTGAGTTCCTAGGAAGTTCAAAATATATTTGTCTCAGAAAGAAAAATGATAAATTTTGCTATTTTAAAATACACGGTTCAGGTAATTTATTGCATAGGTGTGTGTTGAGTGTATCTGTGTACTGGCTGTTGAACATATTGTTGTTTCTATGGGAATATGAATTACACATCGACTTTCAGAACACAACCCATCTGCCAGCTGTAAACCATGCGGGCCTTTGCAGAGACTGTACAAGCACAAATGACAGTAGCGAAATGCTCCAGACAAGTCGCTATTAGAACTCTTTCATAGAGAAGAGAGTATGGGCCAATTTAAGAGCAATGCTGCTGACTACATAAAATGCAAATCGAAGTGAGCCCTATGCAGCTAGCTATTCAGGCTCTACCAGGGCCAAGCTGCTCCAGTAGCTATCCTAGGGCCTGGAACATATCAGGTGCTCCATCAATGCTTGGAAAAGGGAATTAGATACACTGAAATGGTCTCCACACCCACATGCCTCCTGGTTAAAGGAGATTTGAAAAAAATGCTGGTTCCATGAGGCAGTGAGATAGGGCATGCAAGAAAGCGAGAGACAGACAGCATGGATTTGCCCAGGACAGTGCAAGAGAGTGAGCTAGTAAGTCCCTACATCTGTGCTCAAGGGACAGAAACCCCTTCCTCTTAGGAGCACAGCCGATGTGAACATGGTGTCCTGATTAATTCTCAGTGTCAGTAGAGAAGAGCAACTTAAATTAGTGTTAGTTCCGCGACCTGTTGCATTTTTTGCCTTAAGAGCCGATTTGCTGATTGGAGCTGAAACATGGAGGCCTCCTTCTTTCTGATTCATCCATTACCCAGAAAGCCCTAGCTTCCTAGAATTCTTCATGCTTTTCATCAAATCTAGCTGAATCTTCTTTCAGAGTGCTTCTATTTCACTGATGACCTGACTTATCTCTTGCCTCTTTCAGTTTCAACCTACCTCAATCAGTGAGGGAAAATTGACCTTCTTAAATGCATTAATTTAAGCCCCTTCTCAAAAAACATTCACCTCCTTTCAGATACCTGGAGAATAAAGTCTAAACCATTAGCCTGCGTTAAGGCCCTCAGAGTCCTCTCCTGTAAGTCTGCCCCCACCCCCACTTCTGTATACAAGTAACAAATCCTTAGGTTCCCTGAATAGGTAGCTTGTCCCCATTCCTCCCCTGTGCTTGGCTCACACCTCAGAAGCCTAAAATCCCTAATTCCTCCCTCTCTACTTTGAAAGCACACTTCTGGGGCTGGTCTCAGTGAAGCAGAAGTCTGACCTTATTTCAACCTGCGCTCCCACACTCCTCCCCACTTCTCGCATGGAATTATTCTCCGCATCTCTGGCTGCCCTGTGAAAGGGGTGACTCTGTCCTGCACTACCTTGCTACCTATCCCCTAGCCATGAGTAATAGTGACAAATGGATAACCCAAAGCCCCTAGAAAGATGCCTGGGATACATCAGGAGCTCAACAAATGTGTGACTTTTGAAGATATTCAAGATATTTGACTTTGTAAATTTGAGATTACCACCTACTCCCTCCCTTACGTCGGGGACTTTCCTCGGGCCCCCTCTCCCCTCCCCAGGTGAGAAAAAAGCAGCTAAGTATCTTAACTTCGATAAAGTTAGCTTCGATATATAAAAAGCAAAGCGGAACTTCCTCTTTAACCTTTCAAGAAATGAGAACTCCCCAAACCCACTCCCCCACCCCGCCCTCACTAGTGAATTTTAGATTCCTTAAAAATCACCGCCCTGGGTCACTTCTTACAAAATAAAACTCTGCATCTTTGCAGTTGCAAAGGTAACTTTACTTCTCTCTCTCTAGCCAGCCAAGTCACCAATAAATTCCCCAAGCAAGAAAAAATGTTTTTAAAAATGGAGGTGTGAGCGTTAAAACATCTACAGGCAGGAAGAGTGCATACAACAGGTGCTCCTGCAAACTCTTAACTCCCAAACGCACTTTCTGATCGAGCCAAAAGCTTTAGAGCCAACACAATATACTTTAGCTGTTGTTTCAGGGGCTTTTCGATAACAAAAACGCTCCCTCCCCCTTGGCTTTGCCGTTTTTCGCCCACCACTTACTACCGAGTGCGTGTCTGACTTATCTGTGCAATCTCTGTCGCACCCAGTCAACTCGCTCAGCGACCCGCGCCAACACGTTTCCTTAAATCAGAGCCCAGTGGACTCTGCTCCGGAACTACATTACCCAGCGGCCCCCGCTCCCTTCGCAGGAAGGACGTCTGCGCACAAGATACTCAGTTCCAAGTTTGGAGCTTTTAGCTGCCAGCCCTGGCCCATCATGTAGCTGCAGCACAGCCTTCCCTAACGTTGCAACTGAGGGAAAAAATCACTTTCCAGTCTGTTTTGCAAGGTGTGCATTTCCATCTTGATTCCCTGAAAGTCCATCTGCTGCATCGGTCAAGAGAAACTCCACTTGCATGAAGATTGCACGCCTGCAGCTTGCATCTTTGTTGCAAAACTAGCTACAGAAGAGAAGCAAGGCAAAGTCTTTTGTGCTCCCCTCCCCCATCAAAGGAAAGGGGAAAATGTCTCAGTCGAAAGGTAAGAAGAGCCTGTTTGCATTACTTGCAAAAAATGCAAAGGGTTGTGCATGCATTTATGAATGCATGGATGCAATTTTCGCCTAGCGATTGCATTTTTAAGTTTGAGGTTTTCCACAGCTCAGTTGCATTTCCTGTTTAGTATGTGTCTTTTTTTTGCAGACAGAGAGTTCCTGTAAGGCAGGGCTTGCAGTTCAGCTGTGCATTGACGTTATTTGCATTCTTCTGCTAGGATTACTGAGCTCTTTCTGCCTTTTGCACAGTCAGGAGAGATAGAGCAGGTTGGTCGCGTCTAAATGTGTAATGCTTTATATAATTGTAAAATTCTTTAGTATGCACGCATATTATAAGTAATCTTACGTGCAGCAGAAATACAAACTTTTAAAAAGTCTGTGGATGAAGATGAAAGGTAAAACTTGAGTTAAACTAGTAGGAAATTATTGTAATCTTATATTCCTTTGGGAATGAGCTGTTGCTGTGCCAGTATTTAGCTAAATTTCCATTGATAACGCTGCGAACGTTAAGCAACTTTTGATATTTAAAGGAAGTAAAGGTGAAGTGTGAATAATAACATATTACCAAAAAAAAAAAAAAAAGAAGTCTTTCTCTTCCGAGATTTTGCACTTTACACTAATTGCTTATTGGCTCACAGTATTGAGAAGCAGCAGTGAGGACACTGATGTTTTTTAAGTCTTTCCACTTAGGAGATGCGTTGCATGGGGTGGGAGAGGATATTGGGAGAAAAACTATACTTTGAAGCCTTATGCCAACATGGGGAGTTTGTTCTGTTTTATTAACAACCATAATTAAATATTTTAAATGAGCGATTGCATATATTTAGTCAGCTGTACTAGGTCAGAAGTTCAGGGTGATGGTTTTTATGCTTTTGTCCTTTTTCTTAAAAAAAAAAAATTGTGTTAACGGTGTGTTTTGCAGGCTTAATGTCATGTTGGGGAGGTGATTAAAAAATAAAATTCCTGACATGGCATCAGAGAGCAGACGAGGTGCTGTCAGGTGCTCCAGGACCCCTAAGTTACTTGTTTCAGAACAAATCCTTTACCAGAGAAAGCATATGGCATGAGAGAATGTCTGGATTGAAGAGGTGACTAAAGCACCCTGTGAGTTAGGCTCCCTTAGGCGAGTGTGCACTATAAGTGTGAGGAGTAAGACCTGGTGAGATGAAAGTGTCTCCTAAGCTTTTGCTACTTTTTTTTTTTTTGGAGTTGTTGAACCACTTTTTAATTCTACCGGGTGGGAATCAGTCATACATCTCAGCCTGAGAAGAAAGTGATACGTATTCTCAAGAGTTCAAAGTAGGGATCTGCTTTTCTTTGCGTATTGTGGAAGAGTGGAAGTCTAAAAAGTTAAGAGTGCTGAAGAAACCAGGGATTAGCAACTCGAGGTACAGAGGTTCGTGAATAAGGGGGAAACCTACAGTCTCCTAACTGAGCAGAGAAATAACAGCTTAGAAGGGACATTTTATGCTTTATATATTAAAGGGATGGCATCTAGTTATTTTGGTATATATTCACTCATTCATTTAGTTCAATTTATGGATAAATATGTCACGATATATATGTGTATGTGTGTATGTATAAGTATGTATACACACACACACTGCTCAGGGTTTGGATGCATACAAAAATATTTAAAATGTAGGTTTTTTCCTTCAGGGAACTTACCATGTGGTCCGTGAAAGCATGTATTGCTGAAAGAAAGCAAGTCATTATAATACAAGATACTTGCATAGATAGGGAAGAGAAATGGTGAGGTTGGAGTTTACAGATAAAAGGGATCTTCTCTCTGGGAGATAGGAAGGTTTCATGAGGGTAGTGGTGTTATAGCGATCTTATCTTTGGACCCTAGGGTCCAAACTAAATCAGGTTCCTCTTTGCATGTTTTGGGCATACGTCGAAGACAGCTCCTTCCTAGTAGAGCAAGTTTTTGAGGTAGGACGCTGAAAGAGATGTTAGCATGGTACTCTTTCAATATGGGTTCACCCATAATAGATCAGGTACTGGTGGTTCTTCAGATCAGTTCTCATTTATCCAACTAGTTTTCTTAATCGGGTCCTGTCTGGAAGGTACATGTCCTGTGAGCATGGGTTCCTGTCTAAAGGGAAAAATTATTGATAGAAGTAGAGGATCATTTGAGAAATGGCAAAGGAGCCTTGGCCTGGACTTTAAATGTGGAATTGGCCTCATTTGGCTACAGTATTCTCAAATGGCCAAGACATTTTTTTTGCAGCACCAAACTTCTTTGTAATACTGTAACCAAATGAAATAGGAAAAGTAAAAGGTGGATACAACCTCACAGCATTGAAGAATTTAACAACATGTTCAATTCAAGGACCTTTACGAACTTTCTAGATCACTATAATTCGGTTTTACAGACCTCTAATTTAAGGCACAGCAAAGGCAAAAGAATTACAGACTCCCTGGGAGCTGGAAGGACTGGGGTACTTCTTTCCAGCCTTACCAACAGTGAGATTCCGAGAAAGAATTTCTTAAAAAGAAATTTTGTTTTCCACTGTTGTAACTTTAGGTGGTATGCTTTTCAGCTTGTTTATATTAGCTGTCTGGGGTTGAGCTGACATTTTTCAAATATTAAAGTGGTAGAATGCCTTTTGAGGAAATCTGAAATGTAAGTTAACAGGAAGGGCACCCAGAAAGTGCAGGAATTCCTGCACTTTACAGGAAGACAGGCTACAGGAAAAATGTGTCATCTACATTACCCCGGAGAGAAAAGCTATTGTTATCAGTCTTAATGATCCGGGCGAGGGAGGGAGGGAGGGAGTGGAGGGAGGGAGGTCGTCTGGCATCTTCCAGTTCACCTGAAAATATACAAAAAGTTTGACCCTGTTAAAATGTACTCTTTCTTACTTTTCCCTTTATTCACCCTGTAAAAATATTAGTTTATCTTAGTTTAACATAGTAAATATTAGATACTCACCTTTAAAAGTAATTTAAAAATAAAACATTCACCTTTAAAAAAATATAGTAGTGGATCAGTCATGCCATGAGAAATGCATGTAAGTAAGGCATAATGCAGAAGCGTGTAGGAGAGTAATAGGCAGGGACTTAACCCTACCACGGGGTCTTTGCTTGAAATGCATTCCACCCCAGGAAATGAAATGTGTCAATTTCTCATTCTGTGCAAATTCCTTTGTTAGGTTGCACCAGACAGACTTGTCATGCTTAGCCCGTAATCTGAGCCAGTATGTTTTATAACCTCGTACATCTCAGGACACAAAATCAGAATAGGTACCTTGGGCCTCCTGAGCTTGTTTGTGTTGGTGCAGCATTCGGCTGCATGTCCGCTGAGGGGCTCTCGGGGGTCTCTGGGTTGTAAATTCAATACTGGAGAAAATGGTTGAGATTCTCACCCCTTTGTTTTTTGCAGATTAGTACTATTAAAACTACTCTTCAGTATTTCAAAATCTGAAAGGTCTAGATGGAATATTTTTAAAACTTAGAAGAAAAATAGTATATAAATAATGCTTCATTATAGGAACATTTGCAAACATAGAAAAGGAAAATAGAAAATAAAAATCACTAGTTACTGCAGTGTACATTTAGCATATTTTTTTGGAGTTTTTAAAATTCTATATATGTGTATATATGGATAAATCCAAAATATATATATTGGATTAGTTACCTTTTGTTTCACTTACTAGTGAAATATTTGGACATTCATAATATCCAATTCTATTGTATTTCTTTAAATAGAACCTAGTGTTTATTAACTTTTTAAATTAAGGATTAATAAACATACAAAATTATATTACTTCCAGAGTGTACAACATGATTCAACATTTCTGTATATTTGGAACAGATCACAAGTCTAGTTAATGTTTATCACCTTACAGAGTTACGGAATTTTTTTTCTTGTGATGAGAAGTTTTAAGATTACTCTCTTAGCAACTTTCAAATATGCAATACAGTATTGTTAACCACAATCACCATGCTGTATGGCCCATTCCTTTGACTGGAAGTTTTATAACTGAAAGTTTGTACCTTTTGACCACTTTGACCCATTTTGCCCCTGCCACCTCCCCCACCCCATGGCGACTACCGATCTGTTCTGTGTATCTATGAGCTTGCTTTTATCTTTTTAGATCCCATATATAAGTGAGATCACATGGTGTTTGTCTTTGTCTGACTTATTTTACTTAGCATAATACCCTCAAGTTCCATTTATGTTGTCACAAATGGCAAGATTTCATTATTTTTAATGGCTGAATAATATTCCATTATATATATTACATTTGTTTTAATCCATTCATTTGTCGATGGGCACTCGGGTTGTTTCCATGTCTTGGCTATCAAAAATAATGCTGCAGTGAACATGAGGGTGCTGCTAACTTTCAATATTAGGGATATGGTCATGACGATGATCCCAGTTCATACATTATTATATACACTGTGGCCTTAGACTAAATCCCATGGATATCCAGTTTTTCCGTACTCTCCATTTTCTTCTCTACCTTTTACAAATAGCATTTTAAATTATTATAAAATGACATGCACTCACTGAAAATAAATTCGAACCGAAGAGAAATCCATGGTAAGAAAATAATCACTCAAAGTCATACCACCCAGAGCCAGTTATTATTACCTTTTTTGGTGACTATCTCTTTGCATTTGTACATACATCCATATATACATACATATATGTGCTGTTTTACTCACTGTAGATGACATTTTGCACCTTTATACTCTACCATGTATCTTGGATATCTTTCCATGTTAGTACATATGTATTCTTTTTAACAACTGCTTGTTTTAATTGGTAAGAATGTAGCCATTTAATCAATCTCCCATTGGACTTTCAGGTAGTTTCAATTTCTTTTTTACATCAATAAATGAAACTTCAGCGAATACTTTGAACATGTATCTTTGCACATTTGCCCTATTGTCTCTTTAAGATGAATTCCTAGAAGAGGAAGTGCTAGGTCAGAGGGCATGGGGTATATTGCCAAATTGCCCTTCAGAGAGCTAACTAACTCTTATTCCCACCAGTGTTTTCAACTGCCCGTTCTCTCCTTTAAAGCATCGTTGTAAAAGGTGCCAAATAAATTGCTCTCCAGAAACGTGATCCCTATTTTTCCTTCATCCTGGGAAGAGTAATTTGAAAAAAAAATCTCTGCCAATTTAATAAAAAGAATTAATGCGTTACTCTCGTTTGCATTTTTAAGTGATAAAGAAGTTGCCTTTTTTCCCCTCTTTAAGCATTTGCGTTTCATGTATTTGAATTTTCTCATAAAACGTATCTTTAAAATTTTAACTTGGGATCGAATTATTTTCAAAGTTAGGCCAGAACATTCCAAAATTGCAAAGCTTAAGTAATCGTGGGTTGAAAGTTGGGTTTCATGCATCTAAACAATTTAATTCTCTGGTGAATTCTAATTTTAATTTTAACCAAAATGTGTTAAGTAAACATCACATATTTTAGAAACTTATTTTGTTACATTGTCTATAGCTATCCAGACTCATGAAAAAAAAAATAAGAAAAATGTAATGATCTGATTAAAATTCCATTTTGGGAAATAACTTATTTCTGGACATTACTGCGTTTTCTCTATCTCTATCTTCAGTTATCTCTACAGGCAAAAGTAGTTTTTCTTTAGTTTCATAAATAATTATTACATAGCACATGGTTGTGTTATGTGCATCATTGCAGAATAGTTCTTTTTTTTTTTTTTCCAGCTTCACGTGCAATGTCTAATCATAAAACTGGTTTACTGTATTTTATTAGACTTTTTAGAAGAATTAAGGCCAGAATCCACTCAGATGACCTCACGAGTTAAATAAGTCAGTCTCACGCTTAACATACTTCTTAACATAGCCTTCCTTAGTAAATATGCTTATAAAGGCATCCTGGTATAACCGATAGACTTTAGAGCTATGGAAGGAGTTTAATAGTCCAGTCATCTCTTTTAACAAATGAGCAAACCGATGCCTTGGAGATGTATTGCCTGAACACAGCCAGAAGAAGTAGGACTTAATGTTTCTTGATTCTCTGTCCCCAAATTCTTTTCACTAAACCTCACACAAACACTAGTAGTTCATATTTACAAAACATTTTTTTTCTTCATAATCTTTAGTGTATTTCACATTTTTTTGTTCTGTTCGTTTTTGTGGGCAGCAGACTCGCAAGGGCAGGGGCTGCCGATGGGAGAATCCGTAAGGGTTCTTTCTCTGTGCCCAAGAAATGGTGATATGCGAATCATGGGTGGTGGGCTTTTTACCAGTTCTCTGCCACAGGATATTTTGCAAATGCTCTCATTGTAATTCTCGTTGCCTACACTATACAGCTGCAAGTTTTAACCACTGTAATTGCCGTTTGCCTTTTTTGGACAGCCTCTCAAAGCCCCTGCGGGGCAGCTAACATTTCTTCTCCTACATCTTTGCAACTGTCTCCACCTCTTTGAGCTCTGTGTTTATACGCTCAATAAATGTCTGACGATGAACGTATTTTTCATCAGTAGGAATCTCGATCATTTTTTCCCCCTCACAGTTCACAAAAGGTTCGGGGTAACTAAATGATAATGTGATTTTCTTCGTGCGCTTCCTTGCTCACGTGAACATTCCCATCATATCTTTGCTTGATTATTTGGAGATTGTAAGGATAGCGTAAGAAGATTGCAAGGATAGCGTAAGAAGCCACTTAAGATGTCTAGAGAAGTGTCATTTCTCCTTCCAGTGCCCTCTAAAACCGATTTAAAGGTTGCATGATCCTTGGCTAAATAACTTTCCCTTTAAAAAAATATACATATGAGTTGTCCGGGGAATCTAATGGGATAAGATTGAAGTGAATCCGTCCATCCTGTGCTGGTCTCGGGAGTTGGTTTGTAAGTTACCTCTGAACTTGAGCCTCTGAAGGGTTGTCAGGGATAATCCGAAAGTTTTTCACAGCTGGCTGCCCTGTGACAAGACAGGGGACTTTGCATGGATAACCCCCAAGTGAAACGGGGCTCTGCTTCCTCCTCGACCACGGCCGCTGCCACGGCCGCCCCCTTCCACCCTGGGCTGTGTCCCACTCTGTCGCCTCATGTGGCCTTCCTTCCCTGGCGCACACCGTTTGGCATGCTGTGCAGAAAACCCGTTCTTTCCACAGTGAGAGGATGTTCAGGTTATAACCTACGCACCGGAAATCCATCCCAAATCATGTAATTCGGTCAACTCGGTTTTGGGTTGAAGCGTTCGATAGGCACTTGCTGGAAGCCTCGTCGTCTGTATTATTTTCTACTCTGTACATCGCTCCTTGAATCAAGTCGGGATCGACCTCTCATTTCTAGCGCCAGATTTCGGTGCTGACCACACCCCGTACCCCCACGCCCAGTGCTGTCCTCGCTCGTATCATGCCAGCCGCTCTTCGCGTGTTATGCTTTTGAGCGTCACATAAATCCTAGGGTGACAGACACTGCTGTCCTTCATTTACAAATGAAGAAACCGAGGCTCAGATCAGTTAACCCACTGGCCCATGGCTGGGTAGCCAGTAAGCAGCAGAGGCAGAATGCAAAGCCAGGCCTGTCTGACCACAGGCCCCATCCTCCTGCACCATGGGTCAGCAGCTTGCAGCCTGAGGGCTAAATCCAGCCCTACCTGTACTAAAGTTCAGCCTGTGGGCTAAAATAGTTTGCACATTTTTAATTGGGAAAGAAATCAAAAGAATAACATTCCATGACACACGAAAATCATATAAAATTCAAAGTCAGAGCCAACAAATAAAGTTTTATTAGGACGCAGCTATGTTCATTCATTTATATGTTACTCATGGCTGCTCTCCCCCCGCTGCGGAGGAGTCGAATAGTTGTGATGGAAACCGTCTGTCTCACAAAGCCAAAATATTTATTGTCTGGACCTTTTCAAGAAAAGCTTGATAACCTTGCCCTTTATGACTTGAGTCAATCATGGCCTGGAGTCTTTTCATGACGGGGGCCCCCGTATTAACATTCCTCTTCAGCTTTAATTGGAAGTTGTTAACCTGGATAACTACTCACTCGCTCCTCAGCCAGCGACCTCTGGGGCCCACCCACAGGAAACGTCTGAGTGGTGTTTCTCCTGGTTATGAGATTCGTAGGTCATTGCTCATATCCGCCGAACCAAGCTACCGATCTCCTTTAGCCCATCCTGGGGTCCCTTCCCCACAGCTGCCCTCTTCCTGTTTGCTTTATAGTTCTTTACTTTTTTTCCCCTCCTCCCCTTGAGAAGCTGCTGATTCATTCTCCTCTTTGTCCCTTCATTCTCCCCTTCTTGATTCTATATTTTGTTTAAAAAGCAAATAAGCTAAAAACAACTCTCAAGCCACCACTGATGCCTGGCTTTACTGATTCTTATTCTAACCCAGCTCAGAGGTTCCATCCTTTCCTTTGCATGGCGTAAGGTTGAGAGGACAGCCTCCGTGGTACCCAGACGTTTCTGGTTCTCATCTCCCACAAAGGTTAGAGCCATTTTCCTACACCGCCCTGTCCAAACCCTGGGGTAGACTTTTGGAGGATATGAGTAGTACCCTTCTGCTTACAGAGTCACTTAATTTGTGGGAATTATGTGTACTTAGGAGGGAAGGTCATGGTAAAGTTTCTGAACATGAAGGAAGGTAAGGGTGAGAGTGGAAGCCGCCTGAAGACAGTAGCTTTTGTAGGACGGGCCTAGATCTGTTCGCTTTATCTGGAATGAGGTAAATGTAAGTCACGTACGAGGAGTTGCTCATTCCCGCCACCCCAGGTGGGGACGCCATTGCAGATCCCTGCTGCATTCCGGATGCTGTGCTTCATGAGGGATCTCATTCTCTTCAGTAGGGCCTGGTGAGGTGATGCCACATTTTGTATATGAGCAAACTGAGGCCAGAGAGGTTCAGGAACTTGCCTTAGACGTCAAGGCTGACAGTGGCAGAGCAGAGGCTTTAATCAAGGTCTGTCTGACCCCATAACCTGAGCTCCTGGTTACTTCCCTAGAGTTGTCATTCCATGTTCCTTTAAGCGTGTCTTGATCATGGAATACTGAGTTTGACTCATTCTGACTGCTAAGGTTGATGTCCAAGTACAAACTGGAGGAACGCTGGTTATAACTGTACAGACCAGAAGTTTATGTTAAATATCAGCAATAAATATCGATTCTATTAGCTGTCTTACAGATTGTAAGAAGGGAGACCCAAGCTTTGCGTGTTTCCCTATGTAGCTAGGTTAAATTGTTTTAAAACAGTAACAAGAGCATGGCCGGTTTGGCACCGTACCTGCCTAGAGGAGTACCACAGCCCCTTTTCGGCTTGGTGATTTCTTTTCTTCCTGGTTATTTCTGTGTAAATGTAACAAACACAGTTTCCTCGAAATTGTGAATGAGCCTGTGTCTCCACTGTTTTCCTCTTGTACTGGACAGTGCAGGAGGAACCAGAATCACCTCTTTTTGTGGTAGAAGAGGCAGTGGGGTTTGGGAATGAATTTTCTCTTAAACTGATGGATTCTCCCTTGGCTTTCTCACCAGCCAAAGCAGCACAGTGATACCTATGCTCGAGTCGTTTCCCATGATCCTGTGCTGAAGCCACGTGAAGAGATAGACGGTCTTGATGTTAAGCGACAGGTTATTTATTCCCTTTCTCTATTCTCCATCCTCCAATCCCACCTGGGAAGGGTAAATTAGAGATAAGACAAAGGCTAGAATCTGAAGAACTGGCGGGAACAGAATGATAAAGAGCATGGGAGTCATTTTACAGTGACTATGCAGAGACAGCCTTTCGCTAATATTTGGAAATGTTGTAAGCATTTTCTCTGCACCCAGACTCCTTTGCCATTTGGAAAAAAAAAAACAACCCTAAAGACTCTGAACATACCTAAAGAGAGAATTTGGATAAGGGGTTTGTTCAGATCAATTTAACAGATGAATTTCTGATCTGTCATTATGACATTTAAGACATTGTGGTAGGTAGAACTAGACGAATGCATTCTACTCCACTTTTCCACTTACTAAGGATGAGCCTTGAAAAATCTACTTAACCTCTAGCTTCAGTTTCCTCACCCGGATTGTTATGAAAATTAAGGAAGGTCATATATGTACCAGCTCTGCCCAGTGCTTGGCATTCATTTATTCGATAATTATTTATTGAGTGCACATTCGCGTTTGAGGCATTGTGCTATACAGTAAGCTCAACATGAACATAGATTTGCTTCATTCTTCTTTCTCTCTAGCCCTTAAGAAGTGTACAGTCTAGTAAGAGGTAAGAAAAGCACAGAAATGTGTGGAATACAAGCTGGAATCCTAGATGTGCTCGGAAAAGAGATACTGTGATGAGTTGGGAGGTCCTGTGGGTGAGAGAGAGATCGGGAAAGGTTTTGTGATGACCGGAAGTGTCAATGTGATTTTCACAGTTGATGAAGAAATTGTGTCCTAGATCCCAAATACATATGAGAAGGGGTCTTGATTTCAAGTATCCAGGAGCACTAATAGAATGAAATATAAGGCAGAACAATTTCTTAGAAGTTAGAAGAATAAGAGAAAAGATGCCCTGGCAAAATACTGCACCTTAAAAGACCTGATTTGTGTTTTCTAAGAATTCCCTTTTTCTTACCAAGCTGTATACTGTAGTTATTGCTTGTAATCACAATAGGTTAATAAATGGAGTATATCATATCTCGTACTTTTAGGTGTTTTTGGATTGTGGAAACTCCAGGAAATCTAGAGGTTAATAGTTAAACAAGTATATCATCGTATCGACTGGGTTTATAGGCACACTGTAATTATATAAGCAAGCTGTTGGTTCAATAATCAGCATCTAGCTAAGTCAGGGAATATTTTCCAGAGCATGGCCACAGCTGTAATTTTCATTTTTCATAACCTGCCAACCTGCCTTTTCCATTTCTTCGTGCTTTTCCCTTTTCTAGAATCATCTGAAGTCAGTGAAGGAGAGAGACAACTGTTCAATGTCCTTCTGAATTCTTGTTTTACTTACCTTAAGAGCAGGGCTCCCGATGGGCATTCTTTATTTTACCAAACTTACCTTCTCAAGCGTCATGTTGGATTCTAGCAAAGGAGTTCACAAATTTTGGGGAGTGTATTTTTAATTTCAGAAAAATTCCATTTAAAATGCAAATCTTTTTAATATAATCGATTGGTCGAATGAATTTTTCTTACGTTATCTTGGTTTCAAAAACACAGTGACGTAAGCTCTAGAGCTGACAATAGGTTGTCTCTCAGTGTATAACTTTTCCTTAGTCGCCTTCCTCAGCGACTTTATGCAACGCAGGGTCAGTAAGGTAAGTGAGGTGGTGAGCCGAGTCACCCAGTCAGTCTGGCCAGCCCCAGGCAGTGTGCGCCTCACCTTGCTGTGCAGTTGAAGAGGACGGATGACCCAGGCAGGTAGATGGGACCCGCCAGCTGTATCGTCACATTCGATTGGCTTGCCCAGGCTTCTTGCTTGGGACTTTGTTCTTGACCGAGCTTCGGGTTTCATAGGTAAAGTGGGGGGGGGGGGGGAATGCAGATTTAGCCCTGCTTTAAAAATGAAATGGGTAAGTTTTGATACATTAGGCTTAGAATGCCTTTTTCAAAGTTTCATTTATTTTTTTTTTCTGATATGATCTAAGAACAAGGGAGTCAGTGTTAGCCAGGTAGGGAGGGTGTGGAGGGGATGGGTGAGGGGCAGAGGGCCATGTATTTCTTGGTTGAATAACAGACCTTGTTGACAAAATTAAACCATCTGCGCCTAGCACTGTGTTAGGCGAGTGCTAAGATGAAGAGAAGCTCACGGTTTAGCAGGATGTCTATCTGTGTGCTAGAGATGCCGTAACAAACGAACACCCATCGGGTGGTGTTCCCCACAGCAGAAATGGAGTGTCTCGCCGTTGCGGAGGCTGGACGTCTGAGATCGGCACGGCCACAGGGTTGGTTCCTTCCGAAGGCTGCAGGGGGAGAACCGTCCCGCGCTTTCCGTGCTTCCCGTCCCTTGCAGACTCGTGGCCCAGGTCTCCGCCTTCGCGAGTGCATGGTGCTCTCCCCGTGCGTGTTCCCGTGTCAAATTCCCCCTTTTCATGAGGACGCCAGTCGTACTGCGTGAGGGCCGACCCGCACCCAGTGTGATCGCGTCGTAACTAGATGACATCCGCACTGGCCTTGTTTCCAAGTAAAGCACCTGGTGAGGGGCTGGAGGTTAACACAACACAGGGATGATGGGGGGGCGCATTCGCCCCGTAACACCGGTAGACGAACACGATGCTCCTCAGTGATGTGCATGGAAGTTTTTGTACGAGATGCAGCCGGGAAAAGGGGGAAGGTCGAAGGGCACACCTTAACTGGAGAATCGGTGGAGGGAGCACGTTCACTCGCTCGGTATAATGGACTTTCAGCGCGGTTCTTCCCAGGAGAATGAGCAGGTAAAGGAGAGACAGCGTCTGGTCCTTGAGCAGCCTACCTGCTCTTTCTTCTGCTTCTCTACAGTTGGTGACAGACTGGATGCTTCTGAATGGGGTGCCTGTGTGTGTGTGTGTGTGTGTGTGTGTGTGTGTGTGTCGGGGCTGGGCTGTTAATTTCGGAAGCCCGCTGCTGCACAAACATGCTGTTGCTCTATCGATTCCCCAAACTGATTAGTGTTTAGCGGTAACGAGACAGGAAAACAGCCTCGGCCGTATCACAGCAGCTTTCATGTACACAGAGGAGGTGCTTGGAGTTTGAGGGCAAGGGGCACGCTCCCCTCTGTAAGGAACGGTTCTGATCCTAATGGAACAAAGCTAAAGAAAGAACGGGAGTGAGAATCAAGGGTCTGTAGCCAGGCAAAGCTTGTTTTTAGAAAAGACCTGTAAGCCTTAAGAGAAAAAAGTGCTTCTCGAGCATTACCAAGCTCTCGCAATATCGATTGTTAATGAAAGGTCTTTTCAACTATGTGTGTACTTAATGCAGTTGATAGGCAGTTTTATTTTCTTAATGTGGTCCAGGTATGTTTAGTATAAAATTATGTATAAAAATACCAGGATGAGCTTCAGTAAGAGGGAAGAGTGAGGGATAAAACTGTCAGGACATGTTGTGTAAAGGGGTCAGTGGGAAGGAACGTCACCAGCTTAGAACAGATATCCATCGCCCGTCAAATTGTCCTGCCAGGGTGTTGCTGGTGGCATGTTTCAAGTGCAGGGGCCAAGCGGGCAACACGGAAAAAGCCGCAGGGAAGGTAAGGCATCTTGCAGGGCTCGGTGGTTCGTCCTGGGAGTGGTGATCCAAACGGCAGAGCAGGTAGGCAGCAGAAGCGAGGCAGAGAGGCAGGAATTGGCTGAGTCAGCCTGGAAGGGGAAGAGAGAAATGAAAAGCAGGGAGGTGAGCCGGAAAGCAGGGATCCCGGAGCAAAAGGGTCCAGGCTACCAGGGTGCAGGATCCAGGCACGAATATACTTTTTATTCCATACGAGCCCTGCATGTGAGGAGTGAGTGCCCGCCTCACCTGCTTCTTCCAGCTTCGGAAGCCGTCTTTGTTCCTCTGGCTATTGTGTGATGATGCCATAAGAGGAGACCTGGGTGCAGAAGGGTACTCAGAAAAAGAGCCACAGAAACTCGCTCGGGGCTTGTTTAAAACAAGCCCGGACGCATCACCACACGGAGTACCTGCACACAGCCCTCTAAGTGGGACCAGCAGCGTCAGAGGAAAACAGGAAAGAGAGAACCAGCTGGAGTGTCAGGCCATTTGGCTGAAGGCTGAATGAAACCAGCTCCTGGTTTTTGTCTCTCAGGTTAAGAGATTAAACAGAGTCTAAGGGGCAGAAGTGGTCCTGCGTCTTACCAGTTCCACGGCAGTGCTGGAGGAGAGCTGCTGGCGCCCTTCTTTCTTGAAAGGGTATCGGGGGGGCACAGGCAGTCTTCGCAGAAGCAACTAGACGGTATCAGGAACCTGTACCCTCTCCATTCCCTTCCATCCAGCGTTTCCTTTTATGAGAATCTCTCCTGTAATAGCCACCGATTTTTTCTGAGTGCCTGCTATGCGCAAGGCTTTCTGATCAGCACCTTATTCGTTAGCTCTACTCTTCATAAAAACCTGAGGGATTGGAAAAAAATCACCCCCATTTTACAAAGGAGGAAATTGGAACTCAGGTTAATGACTTGCCCGAGATCATACAGACAGATGGTGGTTGCAGAACTGGGGTTCGAACCTAGTTCTTTTCAATTCCAAAGTTCGTGTTTTTTCCGCTATGTGTAACTGGCACGTCAAAATGGTGAAAAATAAAAACAGCCTGTTGCATAATAATAAGGATATCGTGTAAGTTACAAATATCTACCTGACGCAATGCATATGAAGAGAGGGGACTAACATTACTGGAAAGATGCCCATGGCCCAGGGAGAATAGGTAAAACTATATCTGTCTATATCTATATCTATATCTATATCTATATCTATACATATCCATATGTGATATATATGTATATATGTGTGTATATGTTTGTACATTTGCGTGTGTTTTACCTCAAGTCAAAGAGTATTGGAGAGCATTCCAATGAATTCAGTTGCAGGAGGTCCTGCTGAGCCTGCATTTCCCGACTCCCTCTTTCTCACCCTCTCCCTTTCCTGGGGCCCTCGTTCTGCTTTTCTGAGTCCTTTCTGCTTTCCCTGGCAGATCGGGCTTTTGCTCACTCATCAATATAACATGCACATGGTTTAAAAGAGCTGCTGCTACCAGCCCGCATCTGTACGACTTTGTAATTTTCGTACCCACCATTCTCTGATTAGTTGCATTCTCTGGTCTCAGATCAAATTCTCTCTCTCTCAGAAGAAAAAAAAAAAAAGTTTTTTTTCTGATGATGAGCGGCTGCTGGGTTTGCTGGACCCAAGTCAGGTGTTTATCCCCATATACACAAGGGGCGAGCCACTGACCACGTAGAGATTCTGTAGAAACAAGGCCATAAGTGAGGCAGATAAATGGATCGACATAAGAAAGCCAGAGGGAAGGAAATACATGAAAAAATGAAAACAATAAATCTGGCTACTTAAATGCGAATGAAGCTTTGACTGTTTTGTAACCCGTGGTGTTATTTGATTTTTATATTTGTGTACTATTAAACATAAAGAACTTGGCTATTAAGGAAGGCGACACGTCTCTTTAGATTCTCTCTGTGAGTGGAAGAGGCCCATTCCGTATCCACTATCATTTGTTTTGTCACTGGTTGCCTTTGTAAGGAGGCCATTCGAGCAGTAAAAAGAGCATTATATCATTTGGTGAACAAACAGTCAGTGCCCTTGAACCAAAAGAACAACACAGAAAATGTGCACTGGTGCTCTCTGATGGCTGAGTGATAAATGCGAGGTTTTTTGATGACATGACAGTTGCCAAGTATATGTGCTATAGAGTCTGGACAGTAGAGAGCTGGCAAGATGCAAAGAGTTTAGAACCATGAAATGTTACAGCTAGCAGGGACTTTGAAAACGATCCAAGCTGAGCATCTCATTTTATAGACGAAGCAGTTATGATCGGGAGAGATTAAGTCACGAAAGGCCAAGGTGATGGCGAGCTAGGTCTGGAAGGCAGATCTCCTGGCACGTCTGGGCTGTCAGCATCCCAGGTATATATCTTGATGCTATGCCAAGCTTTGACTCTCTAGGGAGCCCTTATATTCTTCCTATAAAGACAGAAACTTAAACCCCTGAGGTTTAAAGAAAAAATAAATGAGGGTACCGGGCACGATGGAATTCAAGACCTCTGTTGACTCCACGGTCATCAGATGGTTGAATGGGTCTGTTCCGTCGTGCATGCGGCCATTCATCCAGTTAGTCATGCCGCGAACATCGATTAGATACTTCTCAGTACGGTTCACAGTGAGGTACCAGGGACCATGCAGAGAGATGATGTCTGCTTGCGAGAAACTCCCATCTGATGGCAGACAGACATGTGTATCAACATTTGTGATTTAGTGGTAGCTCGAAGGAAGAATGAGTAATTGCCCGGATCTTGCAAATCGAATGGGAGAGTTGGAGATCAGGCGTGGGGAGCCAAAGCAAACCCGACTGTGGTCTGTGGGGCACTGTGAAGTGGTACCAGGGTCCAGGAAGTCCTAAAGCCTGTGCATGTGGAATGTCGGGGTCACCTAGCAGAGCGGAGAGATGAGGCAGGAAAAATAGGCAAAGGCCAAGGGATGGGAGGCCTTGCGGTTCAGGAGGCCTTCGCAGCCCGATCGGATGCACAGTGTGAAGTACGACTGAGGGAGGGTTTCTTCCAGCAGCCAGATTTAATATAATTTTGTATTTTAGACTCAACCACGCTTCTATGTCCCCTAGCAACAGGTTTTGTTAATATTCTGAGCTCAGTATGAAATGGAGAGCCAAAATGGCATTGAAGAGCTTTCCTTTAGCAAAAGTCCATGACGAGCTTTCTTTATCATTTAGGGGAGGAAAAAGATAGCAACCTTGATAGGGAAGAGAGCTCGCAGGGGTTGAGTAGTACTGAACGTAGTTTTCTTTAATTGCCATTTGACGACTCAACTCGGAATGACACTTCGTTGGCAGTGCACGAGCTCACCCTGGCCCCTGTTCCTAGGGTATGTATGCCTTGAGGTCTGATTCTACGGTTTTCATTCCTATGGGCCTGCCTCCCACCCTGCTTTTTTGTGTGTTTTTAGCTAACTCACTTGACATTCCTGCCTGCCCACACCCAGGGAGCTTGTCTGCTCACCCCCCCGATCGCTTCTTCCGTGAGGTCATGCGCGTGCTGCTCACAATCGAGGGCTTCCTGCTGTTCTGGACATTTTACAGGACAGAAACCCCAGCCTCCGTGTCCAAGAGCCGGAGATTCTACCTGTCGGGACCTTTGGAAGCTGAAGCCAGTGTTATTCTCCGAAGGAGGATAAATGCTCTGCGGTTCTGGAGACTTACAGAACTGCGGTGGGCAGGGCCGGCTCCTGCATGATGATGAAAAGCAGAACCGAACCTTTTTCTTGTTGTTGGATGTGCTAGGTATCAGGCCGTCTTAAGATGAGAATTAATTAATGAAGAAATGCTGTCTTTTTTGTTTTTTGTTTTTTGGTTTTTTAAATGAGGTGGTCTCTTCCGCATCTCATAAAGCAGCTGTATTATTTTTCAACTTTCTTTTTTTAAACAAATGATTTCTGAATTATATCTACAGCCTTACATAGTTCTTAGCAACAAATCAGAGAAAAAAATCTTAACCAGTTATCTGTGTTTTTAATTAGATTTGTGCTCTCATTCACCTCATCTAACCTCCCTGGGCCTCAGTTTCCTCTTCTTGTAACTAGTCTCTACATTCTCTTGTTTTAAAGAAATGCCTAATTTGCTTGGGAAGATATATTAAGGCTGAAACATGAGGAGAATGCAGAGATATATATGATGCAAATATAAAATTAAGAAGGACGAATGCTAGCAGATGAGGTATTTCAAACATTTCGCCTTTCCTCCATTTCAGTTGGGCTTGAGAAAATCACTCATCGTTTTATTGTTCTTGGTAGATGTTTGGAAGAAATTAACTACTTAAATCATACTCGAAGAGTAACCTGAATTTATGTATAACTGGATTCTTGTTTATCTTCCAAAATCTATTTACCCATGTTCATTCTGCTAAGAATGAAAAGTAAATAATGGAGCTCAAAGAAGAACTTGTTCTTTATATGAATTGTAAATGTGAGGCTACATGACCAAGAAAGGTTATGAAGTCTTCAGGAAAAGGACAGAATCGGCTTTATGGGTTGATTTAGATCTGATGGTCCTAAAAGTTAAAAAAAAAAAAAAAAGTCTAAAATATATTCCAATCATTTGGAGTTGATTTAAAAATTAGATGTGCTGCCAACAGTGTTAGATTGTTAGACTGCAAACAACACTTTCAAAGAAGTGAACAGCTGTCACACTTCTCTGTCCTCTGTAGAGATTTAGCGTTGGAAAGATAACAGGTTTGCAAATTAACAGATCTCATCTAAATTCCATCCTTTTACCCTGGAGTTTTTGCCACCTCTTCCAAGAGCACAGCCCTTTGATTCTCATGATCCAGAGAGCATCTGCTTCCTTTTTCTTGTTGTTGGATGTGCTAGGTATCAGGCCGTCTTAAGATGAGAATTAATTAATGAAGAAATGCTGTCTTTTTTGTTTTTTTAAATGATGACTCTAATGTAAGTATTCTGCATGTATTTTTATAAATGACCGAATGGGGCTTTTGCTCTGATTCATTATAGGTTGGAAAGAATTTTTGGAAACACTTTTTTCATTTTGTTTACTGTTTTCTCCTCAGAACCAGGCGTAGTAGGTGCTCAAAAAGTATTGTTTGAATAAATTATTTATTAGCAGTGTACAGGGTCAGCCTTATGTTGACTCGTAGAGTGCACTAAGGGGGTCTTTGGTGAATTCAGTCTCCCTTTTTTAGCCTTTCTTCTCACTTCTCACATGAAAACTTATCACCCCTGCAGAATTCTCATGCATCATTGTGGTAAAATATGCATAATAATATAGCACTCACCATTTCAGTCACTTTACAACGCGCATTCTGCGTCGTTTCGTATACCCGTGAGGTTGTGCAACCATCACCACCACCCTCTAATTCCGTCCAGAACATTTGGTCACCACAGATGGAAAGCAGTCACTCCCATTTAGCAGTCGCTCCCCATTTCCCAGCCCCTGGCAACCACTAATCTGCTTTCTGTCCATGGATCTGCCTACTCTAGAGATTTCCTATGAATGGAATCATACACTGTGTGGCCATTCGTATCTGGCTTCTTTCACTCAGCATAATGTTTTCCAGGTTCAGCCACGTCGTAGCCGGTACCAGGGTTTCATTCCTTTTATATGGCTGAATAGCATTCCATTGTATGGGTATGTCACCTTTTTTTCTTTTCTTTCTTTACATTTTCTGTCAAAATCTAGCATCTAGGGAACTGCTTTCAAAGTAGTCAATAGATTATATATAAATGTAGTTAATAGAACATCAAAATTCATCCAGGGGACTTTGCCTCATGAAGTGGCAAAAAGTAGTAGGTTTCTAATGGCAAAATCTCAGGGATGAGGAGACATTGCCAAGAGGTCAGGGGACTTTCTCAGTCTGCTGGATTACAGATATATGACTATCTGACTTCTTGGAAAGCCAGGTCTACCAATGGCGGTGGGACTGGAAAGGCATTGAAAGACGAGGCTTAGCTGTTAACTGTTGCCGGCATTTCCCTGGGCGTAGCATTTTGTTTGTTGTTTTGGTCTGATTTTGAACCAGGCCTGGCTCTGCTAAGCTCTCTTACACGCATTATCTCGTTTAATCCTCACGAAAATTATACGGAATAGGTATAATTCTTATCCACATTTTATAAATAAGTCTGTAAATGAGATGTTGGAAGACTAAATACCATACCTGAAGTTTCACGCCTAGTAAATTGTGGGGGGAAAACTCAAAGTCACGTCTATCCTTAGCATGAGCTTCGAACCACAGCACGGCAACTAAAATGGTTCGTACATTTTTAAATGGCATAAAATCCAAAGAAGAGTGTTTCATGGCACGTGACTATTACATGGAGTTCAGCTTTCTGTGTAGCCACACTCATTTGTTTGTCTAATATGTCTGCTTTCGTGCTGCAATGGCAGAGTTGAGTTTTTGGGACAGAAACTGTGGGCCACAAACCCTAACCTCTTTCCCATCTGTCCCTTTGTGGAACAAATTTGCTTGTTTCCTCATCTGTAAAATGAAGGCAGGAAAGGAATTCAATTGAATTATTCTTCAGGCCCCTTTCTGCTTCGATGTGCTGAGAATTATAGAGAAAGTTGTTTAATCTGCTTTCCTGTGGGGTCTCTGCATTCTCTGCCTTCCTCACTTTCGAGATGAGTTTGCGTCTTTGAGAAAAACATCAGACCCATCTAAATAAGACATGGCTCCGGCATACACCCATGTCCCGACCTTCCATCCCTCTCTGCACCTGCCCCTCCATGGCCTCATCTATTCTGAGTAATAACAAGGTTATCATTGGTTAGATCTCTGATATTCAGACACTCAATGGGATTGTGAAGAAGGCTCTGAGATGATAAATATAAAGTCAGGTTTATTCTGTCTATTTTAGAGATGTGAGAACTGAAGCTTGCGGGGGTGGGGGGGCATCAAATTACTTCTCTAGGACATGTCAGTCAAGAAGCTGTGGTACCAGAGATTGAACCCCAGTCTTTCTGATCTCAGGGACATTGCTTCTCCTGAGTGATGTTACCTTTGCTTTCTGAGTACCTAAAGTTATCTCCCCCACCCCACTCTGCACCCCATTCCCCTGTGTATGCCCTCCTCAGCACCCTTCCCCGCCCCACCTCACCCTGTCTTCCGAAGGTCTTTTTCGTATTGAACTTGCGCAGGTGGAGGACAACGTTCTCTTGGGCCAGCTCTTCTGACCATACCCGCCAGCCCTACCCCAGCCCCATCCCATTATGAGGTTCTGCTTCTCTTGGGTGTATTTAGGGCAAAAAAGGACGCGTTAAATCTGGTTCTACCACGTGTAGCTGTGTGACCTTGAATACTTCACTAAATCTGAGTGTCCGCATCTGTACGACGGGATGATAATAGCAACTGCAGAGGCTTGATTTGAGAATTAAATGAGATCACTTAACACCTTACACTTAAACATGCCTGGCGCCTAATGGACACTAGGAATTGTAGCTCTCGGTCTACCAACCGTTATTTAAAACAGTATTTCCTATCCTATTGCTCAGTTGCAAGACCCAGAATTGCCGTATTTGGTTTTCCAGAGTGTTTTGTCTCTTTTCACCCAAACCGTCCACATTATATTCACCTTACTTTTTTACTCCCTTAAGTGCCTCCTCTCCTCTAGTCAGCCTCTTATCTTTATTTTCCTTTAAGTTATCTTACCCCTCCTGTACTTGGTGCCTATTCTTAGATTGGCCATTCTTCCCTCCTTCAAATCCTGCGTATTTGTCAGGCCTCAAGCTCAAGTGCCAGACCAATCCTCCTGGGGCCCATCCTTCCTGTCTTGATCTCTTCCTTTATGAACTTCCTTTGAACTTGGAGTCACAGAGCCGTAGACCGTGGCCATGAAAGGCACCAGGGCTGTCCTTCCCACTTGGCCAGGCGGCGTGTCTTCGGTAAGGTTCTTCGACCTGTTTGTGGCAGTCGCAGACACTGCCTTCTCTGTAGCATATGGATGTTCTCTGCATCATGTACATTTTCTTGTATTCTTCACCATTCAATGGACAAGAGTCTTAGTGCTTTTTCTATGATAGGCTCTGAACTGAAAAAAGAAAAATGGTAAGGACCAGTTTATGCACTTGTGCTTGAGAGAGAGTGCCTCTTTAAGTACCTTCCTCGCTTCGTCCTGTATGCCCACAGGTGGGGGTGGGGTGGGGTGGGGCAATGGCTGACACAGATTTTTTTTTTTTAAAGGCAGTATGATGGACACAGTAGAGGTTCCCACAACACAGAGGCAGAGATGATTAATTTAGGGGGCGTTAGGAAAGCTTCGCAATGGAAGTGACATTTGAGCTGGGTTTCGAAGGATAAAGAAGAGTTTACCAGCAGTGAGAACACATTCTAGTCAGAGTGAAGAGGATAGGAAAAGCAAAGGAGGCTCGGACATGCGTGTCCTCCGCGGCATGGAAGTTTGTGGTGCCACCGAGTTAGGTCCGGGGTGCGTTGTCCTTAGGGCATTGGAGGAGAGAAGGTGATGGAGTAACAAAAATTCAAGACTTTTGTGTGTGATTGAAAAGCCTGTATTCTTCCTTTAGTACCTCGTTCTACTTCCTTATGAAATGTCTAAAGAAAGTTGGTCCTAAAACGTTTTTCAGTAATCTACCTTCCGAATCTTTCTGCACCATCGAACTACAGTTTGGTTACTCTCAGGCTTTTTGAGCCTTTTCTGTTCCTCTCCTTGCTGTGTGGTGTACGTTGTGAATGGAGAGGTCGAATAAGGGTCATGAGGTTTAGTGGTACCTCATCTGAAAGCGTCTGGATGGAGCAGGGTGCTCTCCTGGTCTTGGTTGGTTTCTTAACTTGAGGATGATTTCTGTGTCAACGAGAGTTTGCTGTCAAAAGGTATAGGCATTAATTCCTGCCAATCTCGGAAGGGGAGGAATCCACTGAAAGAATTTGGGGTAGCTCGTAAGAGCTGCCAGAGGGCCAGAGAACTAGAGTCAGAGACAACAGAGCTGGAACAAAGCCGCCAGACACACGCTAAAAGGGGCCGGGGCAGACGCCACTGCCACCCCCAGTGGGCACAGACAGGCAGCCCGAAGCTCGTACCACCACGACCTGCCGTGAGGTGTGGTCGTCGTCGGAACTGCTGCCCATAAAGCTTCCCCGACTGAATGGAGCTGCCACAGCTACCGCCAGGTGCTGCAGTGGCCCCGGGCTGCCCCTGCCTGTTTGCACCACGAGAGACTGATCCCAAGTCTACAGTGATGGCCCTGGGCCCATTCCTTTAGTGCAAAGGATCCTGGGAAAGTGGGCATTCAGCACTTTTAGATTCTGGAATGGGTGGCAGACTCTGCCTCGTGAGATGGAGGACTGTCCAAACATAGGAAGGGGACTCAGAGGCCATCTGTCCGCTGTGTCTCTACGCTGGCCATTGTACACATGCCGGCAGTTTTCTTTAGCTGGAGACTTATGGGAAGTCCAAAGTGCATTGGCACCAGGAAAAGGTTTTACCGACTCAGTTAGAGGGAGGAAACTCAACTCGGGGAAGTTAAGCAGTGGAGAGAAAACTCTCGAGTCTTAGATTACTTACTGACCTCAGAAGCAAAAGGGCTGGCTCAGCCTTCGCGAGGTCTGTCAGGAGCTAATTCTAGTTCATGTGACAAAAGTGAAATTTTAAATGAAGATGCATTGCCTTGATTTGTGAATGATTTTCAGAATCATAGATAAAATCATAGGTAAAAGTGTTTTTTTTTTTCCCCCCCATATTAAGAATGTAGGGAAAATCATTGCATGTTTAAATGAAGTAGCTTGTTTGGGGGTTGTATAACTACCAGGTGGTGGACCAGAGGCTGGGACCTAGGCTTTCCATTTCTCTTTTCAGTATTCTCACCAAACCATGCATATTTCCCTAGAAGAATTCCCTTTTCTTTGGGTAATAAATGAATTGTCTGTAAACGCCTGGGTACTGTAAGATGAGTTAAAAGAACACTCAATTCATGCATAACAGTTAGGTTGGTAGGACATACACAGTAGCTCTGTTACTCATGGGTGGTTATTTGGGTGAAGGATATGTTACATTTCTAGACTCCCACTTGAGAAAGTAAACTTGTGAAGGTCTCCCTTATTTTGAGATATTTATACTATCAAGTTCAGTTTCGAATGTATCCACCTTAGCTTCTAGTTCACGTTTATTGCAATGCACTAAAACATGTATGTCACTTTGCACAAGAAATCAAATAGGTACACACAACACCTAAGGAGTTAAGAGTTTAAGCAAGAAAAAAAAAATGTTTATTTTTTACCCTGCAACAAAGGTATTTTGGGAACGTAACATGTTGTCTTACCAGCTGCCGCCTCCTTTTAACGTTAGATCAGTTTGCGTTGCTTTAGTCTCTTCTGTTCATTAATGGAAACTGGGGGACGGCGGGGCGGGGGGGGGGGGGCGGGGAGGGGATGGGGGGAGGGGAGGGTGGATCTATCGCTCTGCCTAAGAATATCAAGTTTATATAACCGAGCCGGTAACTGACAATTTACTGTCGAGCGTCAGAACTCTCGCGTTCTCCTAGGGAACGAGAACCCAGTCCAGGGATGCAGCTTGGGTTTACGTTAGTCAACAAGGTTTTCTGAGTGACGCACGGGGAACCTAAACTATACTCAGTGCTTAGAGATTGAATTGCTGGATTAAGGACAGTGTTGCGTGGGCTAAAGCAGTCGTGGCGGCACCAGCCGAGCCAAGCTAACTTTCTGTACCTCAGTTTCTCCACCACGGCTTGTAGTCTCCGCCGCGTGCCAGATCGCCCATAGGCCTCAGCTCCTTGTTCCTTCCCGACTAAGCTGCTGGTAGGTGTTTTCTGTCTTTTGCAGGTGATGAAACTAAAGCTCAGTGAGGCCGAGTGATTTTCTTTGAGGCCGTGGAGCCTGTGGCTCTGGAGCTTCCCTGAGTTTTGCAGGGTGGATGACGGGCGCGCAGCGCCACTCGGCCTGGGCGCCTCTGGTCGCCTGCCTCTGCCCCTTCCGTGCTCACCACGGATAGCGAAGCGCGCATGGTGATGCCTCCGCCGCCCTTTCCAGTGGCCGTGTTTGGAGATTTTGGGGAGAATGGGTGCTTGGAAACACAATGACCAGACTTAGGAATGATTTTTTGAAAAGATGCTGAATCGTGCGGTCCTGCGAAGTAGTCATCGAATTGGGTGCTTTTGCCGGTTTGCCGATGTGGGTGATTTACGTAGCTTCCCATTTTATCGTACTCTCTGTTCCCTACGCACGTAAAGAGCCGTCGGGAAAGGCAGGTTGGGGAAATGGAATTCGACGACTGTGCAGAAGGCAGCTGAGCGAACAGGTAGGGACTGGAAGAGGGGGAAGATGCAGAGAGGAGGAATTTGGGGAGTGATTCCATTTGGGGCCACGGAGAGCGTTCAGAAGGGCGAGTGAGCACTGGCTGGCCAGAGAGGAGTCAGTTAAGAAAGGTGTACCAGGAGTGAGCAGGAGGCGAGGGACACGGATCCTTCGCAGGGAGCCAGGCCGGGGACACTTGCCAGAGAGGCGACTGGGCCGAGCCGAGGGACCTGCCAGACTGTTGAGGTCAGTTGGCAGATGCGGCCCTTTCAACCCCAAACTGAGACGCCTCTAGAACACAGCAGAAGGAGGGCCTCATGACTCTTAGGGTGTGGATGAAGGGGAATGTAAGTCAGTCAGCCTAGGACCGAAGCAGGGAGACATCTTTAAATGCCAGTTCCATCTCGAAGCCATGGCAAGTGCACCTCAGTATTGTTGCGTCGCACCTCCCGTTGGTCTTGCTGTTTCTAGTTGACGCATGCAGGGCTGTTTCCCTCACCATAAAATCAAGCCGTGGCTCAGTTATCCCTCCCTGTAGGGAAGTATTCTCAGGGCATTATTATTATTATTATTTTTCACTAATAACATGGGTTTAGTCCTTTCGGCACTGAGGCCCAAATCAACACTGTTTTTCCTGAGACCCTGAAAGGCGCTGTCTTTTCTTCCTGCTACTTAACTGCAGTCCGACTTTTTGTTTAAGAAACGCGGCCGTCTTGCTGGCCTGCAGTGGCCGGGGCCCTCCTTCGAGAGGTGGCCAGGGTGCGGGGCCCTTCTGTCCCAGGCCACTCTGGGCGCGTCTTGGCTGTCCCAGTGCTGTCCTGCTGCGTGGCGGCCGTCGGTGTCACAGCTCTGGCCCACTCCCAACGTCGGCCGCCTCCAGCCAAGACTCTTTCTGTTCCCCGGCGCGTTTTCTTCTGCTTTTTGACTCAGCCCGACCTGTGCTCTTGGCCCTCGCCGTCGTCCCCCTTCAGGCCTCCCCGGGCGGCGAGAGGCTCCTTCCTTCTGGCCGGAGAGCGGGCCGTTTGCGGGGCCGGACGTCCCCTCGGCGTGCCGCCTTATCTTGGCCCTTTTCGTCATCGCCCGGAGCGTTTGTTTTCCTCGCTGGCTGTGGCGGTCCTTTCCTTTCCTGTTTCTGCCTTTTGTTTCTCCTGCCCTGGATGTTTGTGGCTTTTCCACATGGTGAATGTGCTGAAAGAAAGGCTGCCTTGACGAGAGCAGGTGCTAGTCGGTGTCGCAGGGCTGGCCGTGTGTGTGGCCGTTGCAGGTGATCAGCCTTGCGTGCCGTGCCAAGGCCCGGGGCAAAGGTCGGCGTTCCCAGGTTACAGGCTTTGAAAAGGGGCATCACTGGGCCTTTGATAACAAAGTCGAAAGTCATAAAGGAGCTTGGTTTTCTCCTTCTCTTAGCCTGATTTAAAGGGTGGATTTTGGAGCCACGCTGCCGGGGTTCAAATCCTGCCTCTTCTCTTAATTAGCCTCAGGTAAATTAAATAACATCTTTGTTTTTTAATCTGTAAAATGGAGATAATAACTAGGAACCCAGGACAAAGGGCTGAAGTGAAGATTCTGTTATGTAATATATGTTACTTATATATCTAAAACATATCAAATATAAAATAACATATTATGTATTTATATTACATTACATTATATGCATGTTATTTTATTTATATATTATTACATAATATATAACATATGCTATTCCATATAATAACATTATATATAAGATATGGTATATAAACTATACACGTAATTAATATATGTAAAGCCTTTAGGCTAGAACTGGTATACAGCAAGAAGGTGATATACAAGTTTACTATTATTATTCTTTGATTTTTTTTTTTTTTTAAAGAGAGATGTACATTTTTGTTTGTGACTTATAAGTAAGGCTGACTTTTATTCCTCAGACTCCTCTGAGTGGTTGGTTGACATTTCTATCCTTATGTTAAAGATATAGTAGTTTCCAGTCGTAGGTACTATGTGTAGCTTGATATCCATCGGCCACACAGATCGCACCCGGCTGGCTCTGCGTCTGAGGCGGCAGTAGCATTTGAAAGGTCAGCGTGGGCTTGGATCTCCAGGAGGTAAGCGGTCGGTCTGCCCGCGCATCTTCTTGGTCCTGCAGGTGGCGTGTTCTTGTTTCCAGTGCTTTTCTAATCTGTTCCAAGACACTAGGGTTTTGGGGAGGAAGGTCTAGAGGTCATGCTCCGGCCCGGACTTCATCCATGCTTTGCCTAGCAGCAATATTCTAGGTGAGGAACCAGAGATCAAACCCTTTGTTCAAATTTGGGGCGAGAAGAGTATTTTTTCCTTGAGACATTTTTGTTTTTAAGAGCTGCATTTCTTGATAAAGTTGGGCTACAAAGTGAGGCCAATTTTTTTTTTTTTTTAGTTTATTCAAAAAACATATTTTGTGAGCATCTTCTGTGCCAGAAAAATCTAAATAAGACCCTACCCTCAGAGCAATTATAGTCTAGACAGTCCAGTTTTGTAAACACACACACACACACACAATATAATAGGAATACTATGATAAGAAACTATTTTGGTATTTGTAGACACAAAAGGAAGAAGGTTCTATTTAATCTTTGCGTGAAATGGGATGGGCAGGGGTGAATCTTGAAAATTTTTATGGAAGAGATTTTATTTGAGCTGAATCTAGAACGTTGAGTGTGGGTCTGTATGAGTCAGACAAGGAAAGGAAGGATATTCTACACAGAGAAAAGGAAGGATATTCTACACATGAATAAGGGTACAGAACCTCAGAGCATCCTGGTGGTCTGAGATCGCAAGGGTCCGCCGTGGCTGAAATGAAGTATGCGTGGAGGAGAACAATGAGAATTAGCAGTAGCGAATGGGCAGGGATTATCAGCGGCATGCTGGAGCTGGCTTGCGTCTGCCTCACGGAAGCCATTGATTAAATAGCCAGTAATTTTGCAGGCTGGTTGTTAAACTGTTGGTAGCTTGAAATTGATAGTGGTGGTGGAAATATTTACACTGTGGAAATTAGCAAATACTACATATCAAGGCTTTTTTTTTTTTTTTTTTCTCCTTCCAAGAGGAACTTGACCAGCACTCTACTGATTGTGATGCCCTCGTATGCCCAGCCTGATTATTATTCTTCAGGGTCCCTTCGTGTAGGCGATGTGGAGCCAGTGTAGGATGGCTGGCAGGGGAGCGATGTGATCGGATTTGTAACTGAGAAAGATAACTGCGTCTTTGGTCCTGTGCCTGAGGAAACAGTCCCAGGAGGGGATGTACTAGGGAGTGTTCTTAGGGCTAGCATTTGAAGCGGAGTGAACAAAGCCCCACTGAGAAGAGGGAAGAGTTGGACGAAGGAGCCGTAAGGCTGGTCCCACAGGGATGCTTTGGAGGTGGAACGGTCCATTGGGTTGGCCGCACGCAGAGGCGCGGGGGCCAGGCCTTAAGACACCTGCAGTCACTGGACGAAGTCTGGCCCTGTGGAGGGGTACCGACCAGGGTGAAGCAGCAGTTCCTGGAGAAGGCTCAGCAAGTCAGGGAGCGAGTGGCTCGGGCCTGGAGGTGACCCAGGGTGTTGCAGGCCAGCATCCCGTTCACTCTGGCGGCAGTTTGGAGCACGTACGAGCTCCGTGAGAGGTGGGAGGCAAGGAGAATGGTTGGGAGAATGTTACAGAAGTCCAAGTTCGATGGCGAAGGCCAGAAGTAAAGTAGCAGCTAGGGATGGAGGCAGCGGGGATGGGCACGTGGGAAGGCGGGGTGGGTGGCCCTGGTGCCCCCGATGCTGTGGTCCTCAGCCCGGGGCAGGAGCTGCCCCCGTGTCTGGAAACAGTTTTGGTTGTCACAACTGAGAGAGGGGTTGTGTGTCTGCGAGCACTACTGGCACCTACTGGGAGGACACCGGAGATGCCGCCAATCACCCTATAATGTACAGAACGGCGCCCCGCCCCAATAAAGAGTAAAGGGGTGATGGAGTCAAGGAGAGGAGGTGCGAGATGCCTTCCTGTTCCTGCCCCGGGAATCTGGGTATCGAGACCATAATTCGGTACCAGGTGGGTAAAGTGGAGACAGTACTTTCCTGATGGACAGAGAAGAACTTTCATCTCATGAGCAAATACATATCACGGCGTCTCTAAAGCCCCGCCTGTCTCCTACGAAAATTTTAATTCTAGGTGGCAGTAGATTCTCATGGCTTTCCCTTCTGTCTCCCATCCAAAAGATTACAGTAAATGAGAACTTCATTCTGTAATTAAAGCCACAGAGGTGAAAGCAAAAAATAATAAGGAGGCTCTTACAGTAGCTGCTGGGTTTTTTTTTTTTTTTTTTTTTTTTGCTACCACAGTAAAAGTTTTGCAGAGAAATGGAACTTTGGGGATAATCTAAAAATGCGTTGCTTGGGTTTTAGTAAAGCGAAGCAAACGAAGAAAGTTAAATTTAATTAGGCAAAACCAGAAGTTGATTAGGTGAGTTCGAGCTTAGGTTGTGGACAAGCCCTGTGTCAAATATCCTAGTTTGCTTCTTAACATGAGCATATGCAAGTATAGCAGGTTGGCGAGGGCTTTGTGCTGTTTTTTGTTTTTTTTTGTTTTTGACCGGAAGCTCGTTATCGCACCGAGCGATGACCTCAGCCAGGTGTTCTGTGGTTCCCCAGAGCTGAGGCACCAACACCAAGCGGGCTGGAGACTCCAGGAGACACTGCGAATGCCCTTGGATGGGACCGACGAGGCCGAGCAGAGGTGTTTAGCTGGAGCGGAACACAGATTGATTTCTAGGATGGACATAATGGGAGAAGGGTAAAGGGGAGATATAGTAACTCCTGGCACTAGAATACTAGATTACGGACAGAGTGGTGGTCTGAAAACTTTCTGTAAAGGGCAAGATCGTAACTATTTTAGGTTTTGTGGGCCACGCGCTATCTTTTGCACCTCTGCCATCGCTGCGTGAAAGCAGGAAGATACCACGTAAATGAGTTATGCAGCATTCCAATAAAACTTTATTTACCAAAGCAGGTGGTGGGCCCAGTGTGGCCCACAGGCAGGAGTTTGCTACCCCTGGACTAGTCTGGAGAAGATGGGTGCACTTAAAAAAAAAAATGAAATTGACGTGCCATTTTAAGGAAGGTGTGGATATGGAGGCGTAAGTATCGTTGTAAGGTTTATGACTAAGGGAACCAAACATCTTCTTTTCTTTATTTTGGTGTCTTTCCCCTGGTCACTTTTCTGCTTTAAATGATTTTCAGTGGATACACTCACACATACATCTGAATTGCTTATTGCTTGATAATAATCGATTTCCTGTTATATTTGGAAGCGTTAAGCATGGAGCAGGAGGAACCTCTTCTAGCCCCTTCTGTTAGCCCTTCATAAAAGCAATTCGGTGATATTTCTTTTGGGTGTAGCTCTTTAATTATGTTTTCACCTGTTTGCTGTTGACTTTGGGGCCGTGGTTCTCGGCCCTGTGTGTGTATTGGGATTACCTGGGGGAACTTTTAGGCTTCCCAGTGCCCGGCCTGTGTTGGGAACTCCCGGGAAGGGCCCAGGAATCATTATAGTTTAAAGCTCCCCGGGGACTTCAGTGTGCAGCCAAGGTTAAGAACCACCACCTTGGATTTAAAGAAAGAAAGAAAGAAAAAAACTGTTCTCAACTGTAGTGTTAGATGCTGAAAGAAAGAGGGAAATTTAATCTCTAGGTAACCATTATGGCCTGCAGGTTATAACTATGAAAATAGGCTACAGATTTTAAGGGCTATATTCAGACGAACTTATTTGCCAGTGACACAGTAGAAACTCTTTGTTGTGGCTTGGTAGAGGCGATCAAAGAAATATCAGGAAGCTATTGTGACTTGGCGGACGTCTGTATTTCTAGCCAGAAGCACTTTTTCCATCATCGACTCTGGTGACAGCCTTCGGAGTCGGTGAAAGCTTCCAGGTTCTAGTGATTAAGTCATTATCCGCAGAAGCCGGTCTTAGCAGAGTAAACGATCAGGACAGATGTTCTGATTGTGACCAGAGGGAATTACCTACCAACCTTGTCATGAGCACATATCTATTTGATGATATTTCTTAAAGAGAAACTAATGGACCTGGCTCAAGGTGATTTTTGTTTAATGTAGGGAGACAGGGCAATTCAAAAGATACATTCGAGGAACTTTTATAGAGATATGTTGAAATTAATTAGAAGCTATAGATGTGAGCATGGATAGTAATGTTTTGTGGGTAGGGAAATTATTAAGGGACCCAAAAGTATTTTGTTCACAAACATTGCTTTTTTTTTTTCCATTTTAAAAACGAACGATTCTAACCTTGTGACACTGGGATTGCTCAAGCATTTAATGTTCAAGGCTGAATTTCAAAGATTTCATGCTTTCTTTCCTGAGCCCTAAAGACAATCATGATTTTGGGCGGGCGGCGTGGGAGGTGGCCTACAATGTTCTGAAATGTTTCCAGGCTCCGTTATACCAGAGATGTGACAGTGGCTTCATTTACTGAGGGGCGAGGGAAGGTCAGTAGGATTCTGCCCACCGTAAGTAACTGAAGACCCAGCCCATGTAGTCGCAGCGAGAGGGGTTTATTACCCCCTTGGCAAAGATAGCTGGGGAGGTACCGCTGTTCCTGGGTTGGTCGATTCAGTAATTTACCCACGCCCTGGCTTTGGATGGCATTCATGCTCTCTGATTCCTTTCACTTTTTCTTCCCAGTCACAGGATGGCTACCATGGCCCTCAATATCATGATATAACATGACAACATCAAGAGGCAGAAAGAAGGGGGCATTTCTCCCCCCGGGTCTTATTATTTTTATTTAAATCAGGAAGGAAAGGCTCTCCAGGAGCCCCCAGCAGCCTTTCTCTCAGGTTCCAAACCTGGAGCCAAATGCTATGCGACTTGCTCACCCTTCAAACCCAGACTGGCCAAAGGGTTTGCTGTGGTTGGCAGACGCTAGGGGTTAGCAAACTTTCTGTAAAGAGTCTGATTGTGAATATTCTGGGCTTTTGTGAGCCGCATGTGTTATTTGGTCTATATTCTTTTTTTTTTTCTTAGCCCTGAGAAAATGTATAAACCATTGTTAGATCGGGGAACCGGGGGGAGGGGGGGTGGCGGTGTCAGACAAACTAATCAATTATGTTTCCCCTCTGGAGGCTGGCTGGTGGAAGCGTCCACGTCCCCGCCCACATTGCCACCTATTTTCTGAACAATACGGTGATTTTGTTAGCAAATTGAGTGGGCAGCCGACTGTGTTTGCCTCAATACCTAATTTGTAAAATTGCTGTAATGATTACTAAATGAGATGACTAAATAAAGCAAATAATATAGTTCTGGGCACATCAAAGGCCCCAAGAGATAGTAGCTACTTATATTATTATTGTTGTTTGTTCTTTTTTTAGGATTCCTGTATCGCCGCTGGATGACAGACGAATTCTGTCATCTAAACTCATGTTATGTATAGGCATGGAATTCTGATTGGATTGTAATAAAACATTATTTTGTGATTTTTTTTTTTTTTAGCCAGTTCAGTATTCCTCTGTTGTGAGGGAGTGTGGCTTCTCAATTCCATATCTTGTCCATTGATACAAGTTTTAACGTTGTTTGGCAAACAGCAACTTGATGAAGAGAAGTTGGGTTATGAATTCTGAGGACTTCAGCAGTCCTTGCATTGGAGTGGGGAGACTACTCTCACTATGTTAGGTTAGGCCAGGTAACAACTCCCTGCCCCCCAAATCTCAGTGGCTTAACACAAGAGAAATGTTATTTCTTGCTCGTGCTCCGTGTTCCAAATGAATCGGCAGAGACTCAGTGACCATAATACAGGTTCCGCCATCATGTAGCGGCACCATTGGGAACACCTGGCCTTCTCCGTCTCCGTGGCAAGGGAGAGAGAGAGAGTTGAGGCAGATTGGAGAGTAGCTCTTGAGTTCGCTGCCTCAGACTGGAAGTGACATATTTCACTGGCCAGAACTGATCATACAGGTCAATCTAACTGCAAGGAGGGCTGGGAAATATGGGGGAACAAATGGAATATTGGGCGAATATTACTATCCCTCCCATAATCCCACTGCTCTATTCATTCTCTTCAGGAGAGGGTTGATGAGGTGACACCATTATAAAACACTAGTCGTTCCGAGTCCTTTACCTTCCGTCTCGTCTCAAACTCTTTATTTCTCCCATTTTTTATTTATGTTTTTAGATGATATTTTTCTCCTGTCCCGTGCCTTTTCCTTTTCTTAGATGGAACCGAATCTTGGCAATAGTTTCTAAAATTTAGAGTGAATGAATTAGAAAATGATCAAAGCGAAAAGGTACGTCATACTCGGATTACTACAATATGGAAACTCAGTAGGATTTATCATTGAAATGTCGAAATTGCCTTCTTTTGCCTTTTGAATGCTCCTCTAGCTCAGTGAGTCTCAACTGGGAGAAGTGTTACTTCCCAGAGCGTATCAGGCAATGTCTAGGGACATTTTTGGTTGTCACAATAGGCATCTAGAAGGTAGAGGTCAGATATGCTACTAAGCATTATACAATGCACAGGACAGCCACCAACTGAAGAAAATTATCAGACCCCAGAAGATCCATGTGCACATTCAAGTTTGAGAAGTACCACTCCAGGCTGGTCTCAAATTATGGTCCCGTTGCTACCTATAACAACGCAGTCACCTTGGAATGCAGCGGCTCCTTCTAAAAAAAATTAAGACTCCCCTTCCTTCTTTTCCTCCCTTCCACCCTCCCTCCCTTCCTTATCCTTTCTCCCTCTCTCCCTTCCTCTTCCTTCCTTCTTTCTTCCCTCCTTTCCTTCCTTTCCCTGCCTCCCTCCCTCCCTCCCTCCCTTCCTAAATCGCATATGCGTAGGAACTGCCCTGGACCTGCTCAATCAGAATCCCGGGGTAGGGCTACTCACTGCCTTTCAAACGAATATCACCCCGAAGTCTGAGAACCACATCCCAGGGCAGATCCGACTTCCCCCGCACTTTGGACTTAGGGAGCCCATCCTCACAATCAGCGCCAACTCTCTGGGGTCTCCCAGCCGCTGTCAGTAGCGCTGGTCATCCTTCTGCTGTCCTAGACTTCCACCTGGCTTCCATCCCATTATTGGACTGTTTCTTTACTTTGCATTAAAGAATGCACGGGGTCTCCGAGTTTCAGAAACAGAAAGCGAGAAGCTTTGGTTCCCATCGGTTGCCTTTTCTGGTGACCGTCCCGCTTCTCCGCGTGTGTCACCTCTTTCAGGGTCCCAGTGTGTTGCCGCTGTCTGTCTTCCGCGTTTCCTTGGTGCCCACCCATCTCCTAGTGTCCACCGTCTGCCCTCTCCCCGCACCTTGCCACCAAGTCTCTTCTTGCAGAAGTCACCGGGGACTTCTCTATTTTCCTTTGCGTCTACCTTTCTGAGGGCTTTAAGGCACACCTCTTAGAGGTTGGCAAGTATATACAAAAGTCATGTATTATGGTTCTAACCTGCTTTGCTGGTGTGCAAAGTTGAGCTGAACGTCAGCCTCTAAGCCAGGGAGAAATTGGACCTTACTCTCCCTTTGCTTGCCAACCCCCAGGGTAGGAAAAATAGTCAATCACTGAAGGTTTTTATACTTAAAAACATGTTTTACAGATTCAGGCTTACTGCAAATTTTCTTTTAGCATTAAGCTAGTTATTTTAATTCCTAATTAATTTAATTACCAAATTTCTTCAGATAATTGCTCATATTATTCTTGCGATGCTTATTATTTTGTAGTTGATTCTGACTAGAATCTTTTCTTATTTTCTAGAATGCACTCATATTTTGAATAGCTAAATAAGTCATTATCTTCTCTTTGAGAACCTGTAAACTAAATCTTTAAAATCCAATGAAAGAGGAAGTATTTTAATCTATTGAAAGGAAATAGATTCAGAATGCACTGAATACAGAATATCCACCCCCCCCAAAAATACCCAAAACAAAAAACCCTCCTTTTTCTCTCCTTCTCTTTCTTCCTTCCGTCTTTCATTCCTCTTGCCTTTATTTCCTCTCTCATGTCCTTCTCTTTTTTACATACTCAGCAAACACATTCCACGTAGTACATTAGGCTCTGGGGTATGAGGAATGAAACAAATATGGCCCCTCGCCTTTAGGATGTGAAGAGTTTAGCAAGGGGCATATTACCATTAAATAAATAAAACAATATACTAAGTATGCAGGGAGGCAGAGGGATACAACGGGCCTGGGAGGGAGCAATGAAGATGGGGTGATCGGTAAGCAGGTGGAGGAGACTCATCATAGGACAGATCTTGCCTGAGCTGAGTCTTGAAAGGTGAGCAGCATTTGGAGCGTGGAGGCAGAGGGATTTCAGGCGCTGCATTTGCATGAGCAGGACTAGGAGATATGAGATGACCTGGTACAGGTGAGGCGTCCTGGGCAGGTATTGATTGAGGAGGCTGAGGAAGGAGGGGTGCACAAGTCTAGCTTTTAAGGTGGGAAGTAGCATGACCGTGCATCTATGACAGCTCAGGGGACGGTGGCTTGGAGCAGTT
This sequence comes from Rousettus aegyptiacus, assembly GCF_014176215.1. Classification (NCBI taxonomy): domain Eukaryota; kingdom Metazoa; phylum Chordata; class Mammalia; order Chiroptera; family Pteropodidae; genus Rousettus; species Rousettus aegyptiacus. The sequence continues at coordinate 107,184,632 of NW_023416309.1, forward strand.
CAGTCCTGAAAGATGAGAGAGAGTAAGTAGACCAGGGTAGCTTCTAGCTAAGACTTGATAGACTGAGGTTAGGTACTGAGAAGTCATCCAGAGTCATAGAAACCTTGACTGTGCCACAGGTGAGAGGCACAGGGAGAGAAGGGGCCAGAGACAGAATCTTAGGTGAGGTCAACTTTTGCTGGGGAGGGTAAAAGAATAATGAATATGGGCGGTAGGAGGAAAACCTGTGTGGTACTATGGGTTAGGGACTCCAAAATAAGATCCTTTTGCCCAGCGTCACACACTGGTAGAACTAGACTGTATTCAGTGAAGCAAAGCAGAAACTTTATTCTTTGATCAAAGAATGGAGAAGGTCGAGCACACACTCTAAAGATACCCTTCTCCCCGATTTGAGGACATTAGGAGACTCTTGAAGGATTGTGGGAAGCAGGCAGGCTCAGGGGTGGAGATTTCTGAGAAAAGGGTGGAGAGTTCTCAGAAGTACAGGGGGAGGGGGAGAGTGGCATGTGCGGTTTCTAAACATGCTTGGCATATGCCTGGCCTTACAGAGCATGTCTCATTTTAATGTTGAGTCTCTGCCCCTAAGCGTGATTTTTCGTTCAGCATGCTGATGAAGGAAAGCTCATCCAGAGGTCATGTGGGCAGGGGTTTCTGGTGCCATCTTGGATCCTGCTGGGGCCAACAGGTTTCGTAGCTGGGTACGTGGCTCTCTCGTCTGGTCCTTGCTGGCAGGCTTAGCTCCCCCTGGAATTTCTGTCCTTTTCTGAAGAGTCCAGCCTGTTTCGTCAGGGGACGTGTTGGAGAACGAGAGGAGACAAGACAGTTAGAAATTTAAGCATCAGCTGGTGATGTGGTGGCACAGTCCAGTGACAGTACAGGTTTAAAGCGCTCACTGCCTTTTCCAACTAGTTGTAAAGAAGTCCTTTCTTAGTGACACAGCTTATTCCTTTGCCTCCAGGAGTAACTCAGAACAAACCTGCCACCCTTTCTCCGTGACAGCTCTGGAAATTGGAGGAACGCTGTCGTGATTTCCCTTGATCTTTTCCTCTCTGGGTCACATATCGCTTCTTGTCCCCACCGGTCCATGTGGGACAGGGATTCTAAACCGCTTACCTGTACTCGCATCCTGCTGGCATGGCCAGCGGCGTGGCCGCCATGAGTCAGAAAGAATGACGGGAATGACTTCCCCTTGTCTTCATTTCGCCCTCCTTCCACAAGCATTTCTTTCTTCTAATTTTTTATAGCCAACTCTGCATGAGTTGTTGGGTCAGCGAGCCTGAGGGTGGAAGAGAGCTCCAGGCGGCTGAATAGCCTGGCTTTGTCTGCAGGGCCTGTTTTTCTGCCTGTTTGTGGTGCCTGACAGGGTCGGTTTTGTTCTGGGGAGAGCTGGTTTGAGAAAGCAGGCTGCTGAGAAAGCCGCGGGGCTCCACTTCCCTCCGGGGCTATCTCCAGGTCCCCCCCTTCCCCAGGGAGCTGCAATTCAGCATCCCCAAAGCGCCCCTTGGCCGGTGGAGGTCATCTGAGGCCTCTGCGTCCTCCTCCCAAATCTAGCTCTGATAGAGAGAGGAAAAGAAACTGTCACCAATTTCATCAGCTTAATAGTAGTCAGGAAGGAGCCCAGGCCAGCAAGATTCCATTTTGATATTTTCATCGTCAATCAACGTTTCAAAAACCAAACCGAACCAAACAACAACAACAACAACAACAACAACAACAACAACAACAAAAACACTCCCAACAACAGCTGAGAAGTTTTCCTAACTTCTCCTCCATGGTTGGCAGTTGGATTGCATTCCTTTGCAGAAAATAACGATGTCAGTTTTAGTCAGAGTTTATATGTGAAAACTTGAAAGGAGGCAATTTGGAAAGGAAGGTGAAATTAGTGAGCTTTTCAGTTTGCATTTGGAATGAAACACACATTTGGGATTGTAATGTGCACACATAACGCTGGCGTTTCCTTCCCAGGCCGTCCTGCTTTCTCTCACAGCCCCAGGCACGGAGAGTCCATTACAGGCAGCTTCGACTGTAGCAAGGACAGCACCTGCTGGAGAGGCCTTCCAGCCTCCGCCTCAGGCCACAGGGAGCCGGTCAGCCTCTCCTCTAACCCGAATGTGGACTCTGGTCAGCTGATGGGTGTGGCGAGCACCTTCCAGCAGAGAAGAAAGGCTCGGCTGGTCTCTGTGGCTTCCAGAACGTGCAGTCTGGAACGCAGTGTGCCATTGAGTGCTGCTGGATTCGTATGGAGCCCTCGACTTTTTCCCTGAGGGTCATGACAAAAGGTGGTTTCTTCCAGTGAGTTCTCTGGACTAGCCATCTAAAGAAACGATAGCTCCAAGTCTCCATTCTGCCCGTTCCTTAGTTTGATGGCCTCGAGTGAAGTTCTTGCATATATAAGTTTTTAACCACCCCAAATATAGAATCACTTTCTTTATGTCTCTCTGTCCTGCATTTGCTCATAGAAACAGGTTATGCTTCGTGCAAGGGTTTAAAGCATTACTGATAGGACCAATAATGTGACCTGCAGCAGGCTCAGTTTCCTCATCTGTAAATGGTGAGATGACTTCCACTCACCTACGGCCTTGCTGCAGCTCCGAAGGGGATCCACTTGTGTTGATTAATCAAATGTGCATTCCGTGGTCCAGTGCAGGAAACTCCCTCTTGGAATATTGTGTACGTATAAACATGTATTAAGAGTTTTAAATAACAAATTAATAAGTGAACTTTTCACATACTATCTGTTGAGGTTAATTCTGCTATGGAATCTGTTAAAGGTAATGCTAATAAAGCAGAAAAGTACATCCTAATATTTACACGGATTACAATAAGAGTCAGTATACTTACCAACTAGTTATCTTTCTGGATCCCGTTCTATTTTTCTGGTCAGTGCTTTCTTTACTTGAAGCTGAGTGTTGCTCAGACAAATATTTCTTTCTACCTGAACTCCAGGCAAGGAATATGGGATCAGATAAAGGAAGAGTTAACCACATACGGTGAACATATATCAGAAAAGACTAGAATGTGTTAGAATCTGTGTTTTAATAATTCTCAGAAGGCCCGAGCTGGCGTGGTATCTAACGCTCAAGACTGTCTGATTCGTCAGATGATGCAGGCGTTTGGTGCTCATGGGTTGATGTTTGTTAGGAACTGGGCCATCTGCAGCGAGGGAGGTTTACGATGGTCGAGGGGGAGGGGGTGGGAGGGAAGGGGTTGTACGGAGCTCTCGGATGCCATTGTGCTGAGTTTCCTTTCATTGTGTGTCGATTCTTCTGGAGGGAGGCTCTGGCCTGAGTCCCTTTCCATTCTCACTACTGCTAGGTCGACTGTTAAACCAGGGTTTTAGACGTAGATGGTTTTTGATGAGAAAACTGGGAACTTCCAGGGAATGTTATACTATAAAAAAGTTAATATGCACATATTTGTAGATAACCATAACTCTCAGACCTTGATCACCTGTCTAGTCCTTTCTGTGAAGCTTTAGATTTAAATGGATGGTTTGCTAGATCTCTTTACCTGGATGGCTCCTCAGCCTCACTCTACTCCAACCCTACCTTGCCCCTCCCCATCTCCTCTGGTTGCTTCCCTTGTGCTCTTGTCTTAGTTGGAGCCTGCCATTCCTCCTGGGAAGACTTTCCAATGGAATTCCGTTTTCTTCCTCTCCACCTTTACTATGACGGATCAAATCCAGGCCCTCTTCCGCTTCTCTCCTTTTGACTTCCGTACTAACCTCTTGATCTGTTTTTCTGCCTCCAGCCCTGTGCCCCATCTTCATCCGCCCTCTGTCTGCCACCAGAATGACTAAAGGGGTATGTAATTTCAGAACCATTTATGGGCCAATCACTCACTTTTCAAGGTTGGGGGGCAAAATAGTGAACTAATCACTGTTTCTGCTTTTACTTATTTTCTGGTGCTGAAGACCAGCAAAGCCATGTACACAGGCAAAGAATTAACATGTTTATAAATTGTGCTGTATCAAAAGGGAACAAACAAGGATTTGAGATGGAGAATAAAAGGGTGGACATCTTTGCGTATTGTAGGTGAGCAAGGCTTCCTAGATGATGACATTTAAGCTGAGATCTAAAGGATGAGAAGGAGCTAGAATAGGAAGAGGTAGGGCAATAAATGTTCTTGGCAGAAAAGATGGTTTGTGCAGACTCTGAGATGTGTAAAAGTTTGGTGCACTCCAAGAACTAAAATCTAGGAGAGAATGATTAATGTACAAAGTCACTGAAGGAGAGCGATTTAAGAATGGATCAAAAAAAATGGGCAGGAATCATATTACACAGGGCCTTGTAGGTTATAGTATGGGGTCCATTTTACTCCAAGTTGAGTGGGAAGCTGTTGAGGAATCCTAAGCACAGGAGCAGTTTTACCCATTCTGTATTTCACCATCACTCTTGTTTGTGGAGCACGGGTCAGAGGAGGATGAAAGAGAAAGTGTGGAGACCAGGTAGGAAGTGGTTGCAGAAGTCCAGATAAGACATGATGCTGTGTATGCTAAGGGGTTAACAAGAGAGATGGAGAAAGGTGGGCAGATTTGGAAGAACTTTTAGAGATAAAATCAATGGGATGTCCTGTTGGATTAGACATGGGGACAGAAGAACGGGAGAAGATTAAGGATGGCTAGTCTGAACAGTTGGATGAAGGGGATCATCTATTGAGATGAAGAATATTTTGACCCTCTGTCTTCCTCTTCCATTTTTAAGGACTCATGTGATTAGATTGGGCCCACCCACACAGGCCAAGCAATCTCCCCATCCAAGGTCTTTAACCTTAAGCACATCTGCAAAATTCCTTTTGCCCTATATAAGGTAACATAGTCACAGGTTCTGGGGATTAGGGCATGGACATCTTTGGAGAGTGGGCATTATTCTGCCTACCTCGAGGTCCAGTAAAATGAGAAAAGTGTTCATAGAGGTGGTTGGTGACCTTGATAAGAACTCTTCCAGTAGTGTGGTGGCAAAGGAAAGCCCACATCGTGGTGGGTTGAGCAATGAAAGAAGTTAGTACACAGATACAACACAGTGTGTAGACAACTCTGTAAGGAACTGGAATTATGACTTGGGGATGGTGTGGAATGAAATCAAACACTTTTTTTTTGTGGCAGATACAAGAGCATAGTTGTTTATTGATAGGAATAAAGCGTGTGTGTTGGTGATACTGGGGAGTGGATACTTGGAGTCCTTCCTAGGGTGAGAGTGGCTGGATCCAGTGGAGGAGTTGGCTTTTGATGGGAAGGACATGCCTGCCTTCGTATAGAAGGGAAGAAGATATGGATGCTTCGTGACACTGTGATGGGAGATGAGTGGAGTCCTATCTCATACTTTCCATTCCTCCAGTGAAGTATGAAGCAGGATCACCACCTAAAACAGAACCGCGACCATACCAGTCTCTTGTTTCGGACTCTTCAATGGCCCTACCTGCTTAACTGTTTTCATTCCCTGGCACTGTCTGCTTGGGATTTTACACTGTAGTCTCCCATGTTCCGTAGAGCCTTCTGGACATACCACACCTCTTTGCTCTTGACTTTGTGTTAACTAATTTCCTTTACCGGAATGCCTCGCCTCCGCTAATTTTCTTGACCCCTTCCCACCCCCACCTCCGGTGTACACTTGTCTAGGAACCAGCCTGGAGACACCCTCACCCAGGTTGTTGAGCTGCCCACGTCCTCTCAGAGCTCGCTGTTTACACTTCCGTTAGTCCTGATATAATTATCTGCTGCATGTCTGTAATGATGTGAGTTTGCTGAGGGCAGAAGTGAGTCCCTTTCATGTTCACATCCACGGCATCTAACGCTGTGCCTTGTTGACTTCAATAGCATCATGGTAGGTAAATCAATTGAACATGTATCAAATAATATCAAAGGAGGATATAAAAAATCAATCTATTTAGTGTCCTTGAACTGTGATTATGCTCTTCGAACTGTGATTATGCTCTTCGTTGACTTGTGAGAGCTTCATTTTGCCCACTCTCCATAGCCAGATCTCAGCGGGCTCAAACATTCCAAGCGTTAGCTTGGAATCTAGATCACCCTGTAGGCTGTAAAATTCTTCAAAGAAAAGATTATGTCTTAGTCATCTTTGCGTCACCATTACTTACTTAGCACAATGCAAAGCCTGTAGTGGAAAGCATAACAATGTTTAAATTAACTTTGTATGATTTGAAAATCGTTTCTCCAGAAGCTGTAGTATCTGGCAGATCGCCTCCCCCGGAGCGTGACCTTCTGTCCTCTGATCAGCCTTTAGAGAAAGGTAGTCTCATACAACCCTGATTTTGATCTCTGTTTCCATTTCAGAGGCCTTGGGTTGTTCTGAGTGGATGGATTCCAGGTTCTGTAAAGTAGAGTGACCTAGCATATTCTTCTGCAGCTTGTTCTTTTCAAAGAGTCAGACACGTTTCACATACGCTGCTAAGGCGTGCCAGCTCAACAATCGGTCACCTAACAATTAGGAATAGATATGCATCTTCACAGTCAGGATTTGCAGTGCTTCGAACGGACTCTTTTGCAACTGAGGAAAGAGGTTTACAAAAATCAGATCGAGGCCTGAAGGATATAGTCTCAGTAAAATGCTAAGGGGTGAAAGCATTTAAAAAAATTGAATATACAGTATGGTCTTCATTTTATGAGAAAATCCTGTATCTGGGTCAGTATGTGTAGTTATAGATATGTGTGCAAAAATGACTACGCTGTCGTCCACCAAAATATTAACAATGGTTTCACCAGGGTGGCGGAAATTTGGGTAATTTCAGTTTTCGTCTTTATACTTTTAAACATGTTTTTTTTTCTCTAAATTTTATAATAAATATTTTCTATTTTGAATTCAGGAAATTTATAGTATTTGTTTTTAAGAGCAATTTATTATTACTGGCAAAAATTATTATTATTATTGGCAACAATTTAAGATCCACACCCAAAGGCACATGCTTTTTAATGCCCCCTCCCCGTCCCCGTCTGGCATAGTGGCTGCAAGAGAGACGCCTTCGTATTCTCTAAGCATCAGTGGTGAGACAGTCTTTAAAACGTATTTTAATTTTTTAATTTTATTTTAGTGATGAAGAGAGCAATAGACCAGGGGCCCTAGATTTGAAATGCTTTTTTAGCCAAGAGGACTAAAGAATGGAGGTTAATGTCCACGAATGATGATTGACCCTAGGAGGAGTTTGGGAGATGACTTCAAATGTGAAAATACGATCCGGGCTCAGGAGATTTTTCCAGGGACGCCTGATCAGATCTGTGTGGCTCCCCAGCCTCAGGCAGATGTTCCAGCGGTTTCTTTGGAGGGCTTCTGTCTACCCCGGTACGTGTGCTTGCAGCAAGGCTCTCTGAACGCGGCTTAATTCCCAAGACCAAAATAGTCCAGTGAGTCACTTGGGTATATTTTGAATCAAAGATTTAAAAACCAAAGCATGCAAAAGGTCCATCAGGCATTACCTCGGAGGCAACGTCAGTTAATTCTGATTTCAAGGCTACCAAAAGGGCTCCCGACAGTCAGAGTAATGTTAGCGCGAAGAGAGGTGGCTCCTTCTGGGCAAGGACTCCAGGCAGTGGTGGGTCATGGTAGGTTATGGCATGCTATTTTATTGTAATTATGGTTTTCACATTCTCTGTGATGTTTATCACGGCGTAAGGCACGTGCAAAGTGTTAGATGAATGACAAGAGACCAGAGGAGAGTATCGGAAAGTCCTCGCCGAGTCGGGGGCCATCTACCTGGCTTGCTAGGACTGCCCCTCTTCACACCTCTGGTCTTGGTTTAATCATGAATAGTGTCCTCTTCCACTCTCAAAAGTGTCCCATCTGGAGTGATCGTTTTACAGGGTTACCCTGTGACCGAGGTGGCTGAGTGCAGTCTGCGTTCCGTGATTTCATCTCGGTCTGCACAGCAGTTGTCCGCTTGGCACAAATTCAGGAGCCACACCCAAGGGCATATGCTTCTGGTTGCCCCCTCCCCCATCTAGACCTGGCATGACGCCTGCAGGAGATGCCTTTGCATTCGGCCTTTTCAGACAGATAAGTAGCACTGTCAAGGAGCCCTAGCAGGTTAAAGCGCTGGGTATGTTGATCTCTGTTACTGCAGCTGTCCCAGATGGTGTTAATATCTCTGGGACTCTGAACTCAGCATTTGGGGCCAACAGGATAAAGTCCTGAGAACACATTGAAACTGACAAGCTGCTGTGACATTTGCTCTTTGGCCCCTAAGCCATAGATTTTCTTCTGCTTTATGACAGTTTGCACTTCTGTATTCTTTATTCCTTTGGGGACTCCTGCTCAGTTCCATTTTTCTTTAGAAGATTAAGAGTTTAAAGGCAGCACGTCTCATTCCCCGAGGACTGAGAGCCCCTTAATCGCTCCAGAAGTCTAAAAAGTCTGTCTCTGGGAACACGCTCAAGGAGGACTCAAATTGAGACAAACGTTTGTACTTTGATAAATGCCATGCCGTTTTCATTACTCTGCCCTCGGAGCAGAAGTGTCATAAATGAGATTGGGGAAATGCTTGCATTTTCCAAATTAGAGTGTAAGTTCCTAGAAACCTCTCGTGCTCTGTAAATTTAATATTTAGGACTATGCTAGTTTAAAATGAAAATAGTTCTAAATTTTCCCGGGTCCCTGAGCCCTTTGAGAAACGATGATGGCCAAGGATTCTCCACCCAGGAAATTATGCATGTGCATATTCAAAGAAAATTTTACATGTAGTTTCAGAGGATTTATGCTGCTCGGTCTACACAGTGGATTGTAGATTAATGTAGCAGGTACAGCTGGTTGCTTTCCTGATGTGCATGCTCCACGCTCCCCTCCCTTCTTCCTGTGAGAAACCCTGTTCTCTTCGGGTATCTCACCCTCCTCCATGTGACCGCATACTTGAGGGGACGCCCCGACCCCAGCCCCAGGGATGGAGGTGGAAGGAGGATGCCTAGTCTAAGCAAATCGTGACGGTCCCAGGAGATCGGTTCTGCCATCGGTATGTGCTACTTTGTTGGCAAATAAGACAGGAGTGCGATTCTACTAGGGAGCATTGGGGCAAGATTTCATCCCTCTTAAAAGGAGAAACATACAATGGGATGGCGAAAACAGCCTTTTTAAAAAAAAAAAAAACAAAATTATCATTTATGCCTACAGGGCCTGAAGGAGGAGTAGAGAGGAGAGGAATTGGGAATGGTGCGCAAGAGTTGTCTGTGCTCACACTACACCCCAAACGGTCGAGCAGGGGAAATTCAGGATGTCGGCAAAACACATCTGGCTCCACTCTTACCTACTGTGATACCTTGGTGTGCTTACCTGAGCATCGTGAAGTTCAGTTACTTATCTGCATAACAAGGATAACTAGAGCAATCGGGAGGGTAGGCAGAGATGATAATCTGTTACGTTTCTTGCGTTGGGCCTGGGATAAATATTGGTGACGCACCACCTGGCTGTGCGTAGGTGACTTTCTAATCTCACAGGTGGAGAGGAAGGGAAGGAGATAGGAGGGGAGGGATGAGCTCACAGGAAGGAGCTGTTGGACCGAAACGCCGGAAGAAGAGCTCTTGGGCAGAGGATTTGCACAGGGCGGCGCAGGTACGGTATCCAGGTGGCAAGAGCAGCATGGCCAGGGGAATGGCGTCAAAACCAAGGCTAGTGAGTTCAGAGAAATAGAAAGGACTTCCGTGTGGCCGTCTCTCGGTTACTTCTTAGAGGGGGAAGTAAAAGATGATACGACTGCGGTGGGCTCTTGAATGCCAGTTCGAGCAGTTTGAATTACACTTGACTGTGCAGAGACAAAACTTCTTCAAAGATTGGAAATTCAACCAAGGGGGCCATCTTGCTTTCTTCCCCCACGCCCCCAGCCCATCGAGGCCATGTAGGGAGGAACCATGGCCCTCGTCCTTCCCCGATCCTCTGGGAATATCACAATGTAACTTAGTCATTCCAGAAGTGGCAGACTGAGGGTGAGGATGAGCAGGAGTAGGAGGCTAGCTAGCTCTAATTCGTTTCTTACTTTCAGGGTATTTGCTGAGTGCTGATGCCTAGTTATTAAATATTCGAGGAGGGGATGGGTGAATGAAAGCTCTGTGTGTTTCTTCAGTCTCCTCGGTGGCACTGTTAGCTTACATGCCCCCTTGGGCAAGACGTTCGCTCTGCTCGTGCCAGCGCCAGCTGCGAGGGATCAGCCGGCCAGCTTCCCAGCTACCGTGGAGGTGGCCTCTCTTAAGCCCTGAGCATAAAGACCCTCCGAGGGCTTTGAAGCTTAGATATCGTTGGATATTGTGTGTTCCCGTTTTTCTTCCTAGGTGAGATCAAGCTGTGTTTCAGCGTGTGCTTGCACAAGTATTCAGTCCACTGAAAAATAATGTGGTCATGTAACTACTTAGAAGGCCAGCTATTACAGTCTCTGCCAGAATACCCAGAACGGGTTGCATTCTGCAAAGGCAAGAGACTACAATAGCCATAGCTATTTATTTTATATATAAAAAAGTCCCAGCCCTAGCTAATGGCCTACTTTTTTCAAAGCAGTATTAAATATAACAGAATTTCGGTACCACCGCTGAATCTGAACAATTTCTTGGAGCCTTACATAACAGATTTTGACTTGCCGCGAGAATATTTGGGGCGTTAAGCCCTGGAAATGTGCTTTTACTTTCTATAATAGCTCTCTGGCTGCACAATGACTTGGCTTGTTTGCTCTTCCCCAAAATGAAAAGATTTGGAGAGTTAACCTGATATTCCCAAGTTGAATGTTTTTCTTATTTGTTTATTAAACTTAAGAAAAAATAGTTTAAAAAAAAAATGGTGCAGCCACGCATGTGCGGCTTATGTTCTTGAGAGCTCAGCATTCTCAAGAGCCGAGGATCGTTTCCCAGGATTTCGCGTTTCCCCGCTGAGCCCCTTCCTGCTCTTTCACTTCTGTCCCGCGGCACGTGAAGCGGCGTGGAGCTCCTCTCGTTGCTTGTGGCTACCTCTGGGCACCTCCTTTCTGTCACAGGACATTCCGTTCTTCCGACCAGCCCCAACCTGTTTGCGACTTGGCACACAGGGAGAACAGGGCTCTGCACAGTCTTCCCCCCCTCTGGGACAGTGCTAAGTTTCAGCTTTTCAGAGGCCAGAGCTTGTGGCCCAATAGCTTTTGGAGACTGAGACAATCGGGAGAGGTAGTAATATATTTCACTTCAGAGAACATAGTCTTGGCACAGAAGGAGGAAGATATCTTGGCATCTGTCAATATAGCCACTGGGTATTTTGGAGAAAAAATTCTACTTCTTCTTCTTCTTTTATTTTTTTTTATTTGATCTTGAAATAACAGGCTCGACGTACAAGTCAGGAATATGGAGATCGGTAGGGGAGGCTAGGTATGAGAACAACTCAGGTAGCCTTCCAAAGAAAGCAGTTTTAACGAAGTGCTTGCTGGGAAAGCATGGTCATCTCAGTTTGGATGTAATAGGAAAAAAAGTATAAAAATACTGTTTCTTCTTGATTTCAAATAAAAAGCCATTGAGTGCTAGGATGGAAGAGTTGCACCTCTAGCTTAGTCTTCGGATTCAGATCTAGATGGGAATACTGACTGTTGGAACTTGAGAAAAACATGTTAGTTTCTGCACCTGTAAAGTGAGATTAATAGTTCATTTTTTTTTTCTTTAAGGAAGTTTTTCTTTTTAATTGTGGTAAAATAAAGATAACGTGGAACTTAACCTTCTTCGCCATTTCTAAGGGTGCAGCTCAGCGGTATTAAGTGCATTCACATTGCTGTGCACCCATCCACCACCCACCTCCAGATCCCCAGACCCATTAGACAGTGACTCCCGTTTATCTCCCTTTCTCCTCCCCTCCCCCCGCCCCAATTAGTATTCTCTTTTCTGTCTATACAAATTCGACTACTCTGGGTACCTCACATAAGTGGACTCATACAGTACGCGTCTTTTTGTGACTGGATTAATCCACTTAGCGTAACACCCTCCAGGTCCATCCATGTCCTAGCATGTGTCAGAATGTCCTTCTCTTTTAAGGCTAAATAATATTCCATTGTGTGGCTAGGTCACATTTTGTTTGTCCATTGTCTGTCAATGGACATTTGGGTTGCTTCCAGCTCTTGGCTGTTGTGAATAACGCCGCTGTGAACATGGATGCACAAACATCTCTTTGAGATCCTGTGTATTAGTTCGTTAGGTCTACCATAACAAAGGACTCCAGGCTGTGTGGTGTGAACAACAGAAAGTCATTTTCTCACCATGGTGGAAACTAGAAGTCCGAAGTTAAGGTGTTGGTTTCTTCTGAAGCCTCTCTTCTTGGCTCGTAGATGGCTGTCTTCCCCCTGTATCTTCACCTGGTCATTCCTCTGGGTATGTTTGTCCATATTGTCTCTTCTTATAAGGACACCGGCCATGTTGGATTAGGACCCCTTCATGACCTTTTCTAACTTAATGACTTCTTTAAAGATTCTACCTTCAAAACCAGTCTGAGATACTGAGGGCTGGGTTTCAACATGTGAATTTTGTGGAAGTTCATTCAGCTCTTGATACCCTGCTTTCGGTTGTTTTGGGTTTATACCCAGGAGTAGAATTGTTGGACATATGGTAATTCTATTCTAATTTTTTGAGTTTATTTATTTGTTCGTTTGTTTATTTGTTTATTTAGTTTTTGGAAAGTGGTTATGCGGTTCAAATACATGTAAAGAACTTAGCATCAGGTTGGCCCCAGAAAATGTTTATTGTAATTAGTCTTATAGACTGTAAACTCGTCTGACCCCAGAATTTTCAGGCAAAGAAATTGAGTCCAGAAAAGTTAAGCAACTTATGTCCCCAAGTTCCCAGTTAGCAGCAGACTCAGAACAAGAACCACGGTTCTCACAGTGTCTGTGCTCTTGGTGACACCATGCACCACTCTGTCCAGGCCTTCGCAGACTGTTCTGTTATTTGCTCTTAACTGTTTGGTGCATTTGGTAGGGTTTGATTCTGTTCTTCATTTTTAAACTTAATTTTCTGAATAAGTAACATATTAACGTGGTTCAAATTGAAAAATTATACAAAGATTTACTGTCGAGTAGTATCCTTTTGCTCCTTTTGTCCTCCAGTATCCTGGCTGCCTTCCTCATAGACAAGAAGCAATATTATTAGTTTACAATATAGCCTTACAAAGATTTTATGCATGTACAAGCAAATTGCTTTCTGCATTCTCTTAGCATTTGTAAATGCAATGTAACGTATAGTTTTCTGCATCTTGACTTTCACTTAATGTGTTTTGGAGAGATTTCTATATCGATATATCAAAAAACTTCCACAGTCTTTTCTCAACTGCATACAGTTTCATTATTTGAATGCCCTGTGCTTCATTGAACCTATCTCCTGTTGTTGGACAGTAAGTGTTACAGATGGCGCTGTGTTGAATAAACTTGTGCATCCATTATTTTGCATGAGTGGGAGATGTATATATAGAACATAGTCTTCATGGTAGAATTACTAGGACAAAGGGAATGTGCATTTATAAGACAAATTTTTCTCAAACTACCCTTCATAGGGCTTATACTAATTTACGCTTTCACTGTCATTGTAGGGAATTTTAAATAACAAGGAGAAATTACTATACCAGACCATGCCCTACTTCATTTACCTGTTGATGGCTTTCTATATGAGGGCTTGTCAGGAGTCCAGGCAACATCTCTCAGAGCAGGAACCAGACAAGGACATTTGATCTTGTCACTTTTCTTCAACAGTGTACTTACTGCACGGGCAATTAGGCAAGAAAATGAAATGAAATCCATTCATATTGGAAAGGAAGAAGTAAAAATATCTCTATTTGTAGATGACATGATCTTATTTTAGAAAATCCTAAGGAATCCACTGAAAACTATTAGGAACTAATCAAGTTCAGCACTGTTACAGGATACAATTTCAGTATACAAAAATCAATTATATTTTTATTCACTAGAAATGAGCAATCTGAAATTAAGAAAAACTTTATAATAACATCACAAATAAGAACATATTTGGGAATAAATTTAACAAAATTAAGTGCAAATCTTATATTCTGAAAGTTATGTTGTTAAAAGAAATTAAAGAAAGTCTAAATAAACGGAGAGGTAGGTCAGTGGAAGAGAATTGAGAGTACAGAAATCAACTCCCATTACAATTAGTGATGTTTTTAACGAGGGCGCCAAGACAGTTCAATAAGGAAACAGTAGTCTTTTCAACAAATGGTACTTGGACAACTGGATGTACACACATACAAGAGAATGAATTTGAACACTCATCTCACACCATATATATGATTCCTTTAAAATTAATCAAAGACCTATGTCAGCTAAAACTATAAACATCCTTAGAAGAAAACATAGCTGTAAATCTTCATAACCTTGGATTAGGCAATGATTTCTTAGATATGAAGACAAACCCACAAGCAACCAATAAAGAGAGAGATAAATTGGACTTCATTAAAATGAAAAACTTTCGTGTGGCAGAAGATACCATCAAGAAGATAAAAAGACAAACCACAGAATGACAGACAATATTTTTAAATCGTATAGATCACAGATTTGTATCTGGAACATACAAATAACCTTTACCGCATCATAATAAAAAGACAAATAGCTCAATTAAAAATGAGCAGTGGATTCGAACAGATATTTTTCCAAGAGCATCTACAAATGGCCAATAAACACATGATTTTATTTATATGATGTAGAAAAAATAGGAAATCTGTAGAGACAGCATGCAGACTATTTGTTGCTTAGGACCAGAGGGAAGGATGGTATTGGTGGAAAATGGATAGTAACTGCTAATGAGTCTGATGTTTCTTTTGCAAGGGATAAAAATGTTATAAAATTGGTTGTGGTGATGGTTGCACAACTCAGTGAATATGCTAAAAACCACTGAAATACACAGTTTAACAGGGTGAATCATATGTGATATGAATTATATCTCAATAAAGCAGTTACAACAAAAACCGGAGGGCAAAGGCAGTGTGATCGATCCAGTGTAGACTCGGGTTCGCAACCCTGGAGACGGAGAATTTAGACTCTCTAGTAGCAAGCTTTCTAATATTTCTCGAGGAGTGAAATGCATCACGACTCACAATGTGATCTTTGAGACTCGCGGATAGTTCTTAAGCTTGGAACCACTTGTTACTCATTTGTTTGCATAGTTTACAGTGAACGACTTTGGAACGGGGGAGGTTCTTAGAAGAAACAAGGAAGTTTTAGGTCACCTCTCCTTTCCAGCCTTACATAGTTGGGTTGCCTGTTGGAATTTTCTCTTACGCTTCTCAGAAAACGTTAGCTACTTCTCAGGAGTAGCTAGTGAGAAGTAAAATTTCACTCGAAACTGCAGAACTCCTTTGCTGACCTATTCTGGCTGTTTCTGTCGGGTCTTGGCTTCGTGTCTCCCAGGACCCCATGGGAGATCTTGGCAGAACACCCTGTTATATGTCAATAAGAGTGCCTCTCTCAGCTTCCCTTCACATCAGATTTTCTCCTGGTCATCACCCTTTACGCCCTTCTTTCTTCGTGACGTAAAAAATGACCCTCCTTGGTTTCCCTGAGTCTAACCTCCCTTCACGGTGCCATAAACCCCAGGAAACCCACCGGGACCTTGCCCCGTCATTTCTGTGGACTGCTCTGGCCTCTTTGTCCCTTTCTCCCACTTGTTTTTATTTTATTTTTTTCTCAGCTAGACTATTGCTCAAATTTCCCATCAGTGGTTAGAAAGTAGTAACAAATGTACAAAAAACCCAAACACCAACACTTTCCTTAGATCCTTATTTCTTCCTCAGTATGCTGTGTTCCTTCTGTTTTTTTTTTTTTTTTTTTTTTTTTTTTTTGCTTGCTTGCTTTTTTTTTTTTTTCCAGTTACCTTTATGGAAAAGCCTGTGCATTTTCCTCTTTTCGTTGATGTGGACTTTTGATGAAGAGTCCGAGGTTATAAAGTTCAGAGCCCTGTGCTCAAATTAAGCCTAGAACACATCACACGAAGAGAAATCCTGGATGTGAAAGCGAAATGAGGTTGCGACAGGAGGACGGCAAAGTTTCCGAGCTGTTTTCCCAGGCGTCGTGCTAGGAGCCCAGCGACCACAAGCAGACTCGTGCTCTGGCTCCACGACCAGATGCAGAGAGAGTGTCATTTGGTGGAAAGCCGAGTGTGTTTGTTTATTTTGGGGGCATTGGAGAACGGAGCAGTTTCCTGGAGAGAAAATCCTGTCTGTCCCTTTGAGTCAGAGACGGGAGTTCGTCCTTCACAGAAAATGCCCTAGGGATGCATTTGGTTTTGTGTATTTATTTTGTTTGTGTTTTTGTTTTTGTTTTTTTTGAATGTTAAGGTTTCTGGCATGTAGCCAGATTTAAGAGTCTCAGTGACCTTGAGTGTTTGTTTAGTCTGGTGAATCCTCTTGTAGGAAGGGAGAAGTATCAGGTAGAGATTACCATCAGGATGAGGCGATCAAGGAATCCGTTGTTGGACCGAGAGCCTCTTTCTTTGATATTAGAGGGGGCCATCGGCACACACAACACGTGTGATACTAAGACACAGCATTTTGCAAACAGGAGCCACACTCACAACTTTGTGACTTGACTGCTGACCTCCTGCTAAAGTAACTTGTGTCAGGTAGGGAATAGGCTTACCGGTTTCACCAGAACCCCCTTAGGGCAGGGGCGTCAGCTTGCAAACACACTATAGAGCTATCCCACTATAGAAAACTTTGCGAGGTTCTCTATAAAGCCAGTGCAGTGCCCCTCTCGAATACCAGAGTACCATTTAATGAGAAAATTAGCTAGTTTATTGATGGAATGTTTTCCATTTTAACATCAGGGCATCTGAAGTCCGGAAAAGTGAAAATATCTTGGGCCAAGTAGTTTTATGGAGATATAGCTTTATGATTTAGTCTGGAGCTCCTGGTAGACCTAGCTCACGTCGGAATGGTTCCTGGTAAACAGCTTTCTAACCTGCATTTGTTATCTGGAGCAGTCTGGACACGGGAGTAGAAAGTCTGTAACAGGGAATTTAATCCAGGCCTTTTCCCTTGGATCCCTGACACAGTTCAGCAATAATCCTTCTACAAGCTAGTGGACATAGACTTCCGATAAAGAATAATTGCCGTTGAAGAATAAATATGATTACATGGGAAAGCCGACCGCTCACATCTGTAAAAGCTTTATGTATCTGGACAAGGCCCTTGAAACGGTGGAAGAAATATTTGCCCCATGCAAGTTGTCACGATCCTTACATTAAGAATTTATGTGGAGAGCTGAGCACTGTGCCTTGCTTATAATAAATTCTCAATAAATATTAGTTGCTTTTACTATTCTCATGAGCAGCTACTTGTTAATAGGAGAGCAGCTGCCAAAAATAGCAGTGTAGCTGACCTGGCGACTTCCAGCACTCATTCATCCAGCGCGTGTTTATCCAGCGGCCCTGTGCGCTTTGCTCAGCTCCGTCAATTCCACCAGGGTAGATATTAGTTTTCCCACTTTAAGAATGAGGCTGAGATTAATAACTTCCCAGGGTTTTACAGCTAATGAGTGCTATGGCTTGGTCCCTTCCCATGAGGCCTCTTTTGTTTTTTTTATAGGGTCATGTTGAGTTATTTTCCAGCTTCATCACAGATCGTTTTGATGGGTACTTTGAAATCATGAGATTGTGTGTGGAGATGAGCGACCGCTCGCTCAGTGCTTCCCGCCTCATTCCAAAATTAGAGACTTTTGAGAACTGCTGTCAGTAACATTCAGTTAAAATCAATCTGATAAAAACTTGCAACTTAGAGAAAACCTTGGAAAATTAGTATATCCAGGGATCATTGTATATATCATCTTCTTGTGTTTATGGTTAGCCATTAAAACCAGTTTGGGGAAATTGTATGAAACATTATGAAATACACTGAAATTTATACTTTTCACTCACATTTCTGATCATGTAGGTGGGTGGATCTTTCTACGGGTACAATCGGGAATTTATATACTTTTTTGTGCTCAGTCTTGGAGATTAACTGATTTACATTTTTCAAGGTGATCTCCTGGAACAGTTTCCAGATTTAGGACCTAGAGAACTTCACTGGCTTTGAGACCATGAGTTATGGCGCCACCTGAAGCAATGCTGGTTA
Organism: Rousettus aegyptiacus; assembly: GCF_014176215.1. Taxonomy (NCBI): domain Eukaryota; kingdom Metazoa; phylum Chordata; class Mammalia; order Chiroptera; family Pteropodidae; genus Rousettus; species Rousettus aegyptiacus. The sequence continues at coordinate 107,202,682 of NW_023416309.1, forward strand.
ATGTTGGTGAGGATGGTTCATTCAGGAGGAAGAGCCGAGGGCCTATGTCTTTCAAAAGACTGTAGCATTTTCCCTGAAAGGTTCCGTGAGGACCTGAAGTAGTAATGAAATATGAGTAAACCTGTATAAAGAAAACTTTTCAAAATAAGTTGTTTGCTTTTGTAAATGAGGATTCTCTTTTCAGAAAATCTCACATTTAAATTTTGTGGGGTTTTTTTTTTGAAGGTGTTTCTTAGGCTTTGTTTTTGAATTGACTGTTTGTTGTGAACCTCTAACCAGAAGTGTCACCCGTGTGAGAGGTGCACTAAACTGGCAGACACAAAAGGCAAAGGCCACTACAGCTTTCTGCCAGGCTGTGGTTTGCAAAACATGACTCTCAGAAACGTCCAGTCTCCCTGGAAAGAAAAGTGACGAGACATTGCAGAAATAACCAGGGTGCAGAGGATTATACTCAGGTTTTTTTTTTTTTTTCAGGCTGGAGGGTTTGGGTTTCAAAGTGCAGAATCCTGTCATGTTTTTTGAGATTGCTTTGGCCGTGATTCCTTTACCTTCTTGTATCTTGCTGGCGGAGGACATGAGGACTATCAGAATGTGCCACAGGCCTGGGGACGGGGCTCCATATCTGTGATTTTTCTTCTGAGATGACATTAAGTTAGAAAGAAGCGGAGGGAGGCCAGCATCTCTTCCTTCTTTGTTCCAGAGAAGAACATTCGCCGAGGAGCAGGATGGACCTGCCTCCCAATGCCCGTTGCTCCTTTCGCAGTTAATGTCTCAATTTTGCTCGTTTTGCCTTTTCTTTTATGGTCCAGTTTAAGACTTTCTAGATGTTCCCTGAATCCAGGGAATAGCATACTCTTGAGTTGCAGTCACCAGTCATAGTGCAGGACCATAGCATGCTCTGGCAGGCTGGTGGCAGAAGGAGTCGAGAAGGAAATTGGGTGAAAAGGGGCGGCGGGAGAAAAAAGAGAAAAGAGAAAGAAAAAGGTAAGAAATACATTTGTTAGAGAGTGCGGCAACTTGAGTACGACAAGAAGGACCCTGGATTATTTTATTAAATGTTGAAAGGGAATTCATTAAAATTCATCGTCTATTTCCAATAGCTCAGTGTATTAGTTTCTTGTAGGTGCTGTAACAAATAACCGCAGACTTGGCGGCTTAAAATGGATTTTTGGAGGCCAGAAGTCTGAACTCAAGTTAGCCCCACTGCAGAGGCTCGGGGAGAGCCTTCCCTCCTTGCCCCTTCTGGCCTCTGGGAGCTGCTGGCGCTCCATGGCACTTCTCAGGTCGCGACTCCATCACTCCCGTCTCTGCCTCCTTCTGCACGTGTCCTTCTCTGCGTGAATGTAGTCATCCCGTACCCCTCTGCCATAAGGATGCTTGGCATGGCATTGAGGGCCAAACTGAATAATCCAGTATGATCGCCTCATCTCAAAATCCTTAATTTAATCACATCTGCAGACCATTTGGCCGCAACGGCGTCCACAGGTCTGAAGGGTTGGGATGTAGGCCTGTCTTTGGGAGCCATCGTCAGCCTCCTTACTCAAATATGATCAGCTATATCCTTCTTCTACCGAACTGAACCCCAAACTAGCATAATTTCTTAAAATAAAAAGCTAGAAAGTTCTTTTAAAGTTAGGATCAAGTGAAGATGTCTGCGATGACCATGAATATTTAATAATTTTTGGATGTGGCAGCCAACGAACTCATACAAGAGCACTATATAAGAGGTATGAGTATTTAAACGGTGCGTAAAAGTAATGGAGAAACAAATGGACAGTTTAACAGAGCTAATTGAGAAAACTAGCTATTTGGGGAAGAGGAAAGAATGTTTCTGCCTTATAAAAATGCAGTGGCAATAAAGGAATGTAAAATTTTTTAATTTTATAAAATCAAAAAGGGAAACAAACCTCATGTGTGAACACACTCATTCACGTGTGTGTGTATATATGTTAAAATTACAAACGGGGCAATGCCTTCTCTTAAAAATAAAACAACAGTAACAAGAACTTAATGTAAAAATGACTTGAACAAGCAGTTTATAGAAAAGTAAATACAGATGTCAGTAGACATAGAAAAATGCTCGGCTTCATTAAATATTTTTAAATGTGATTAAAAACACTGTTATCTTGTATACTTCTCAAATTGACTAAGATTAAGAAGTATGTTGCATACCAAGTGTTGTTGAAGGATTGACTATTCAGTTCTTTATCCAGTTATGCCGTTTTCTACTCAGAGTTTAGGATAGCTTACTAGGATACATAAAATTCAGCAATTGAAAGTAAACTAAAAGCAAGTAAGACCACCTGTGAAGTGGCTGCACCAAACAAAAAAGTCAAGTTTGAATCTGACGAAGCTCTAACTAACAGAAGAATATGTGAATCTGCGACAAGGGACAGAATCAGCAGAATCTATTGGGAAGAATTATAGGACAAATAACCAGGTTTCTTCAACAAAACAATTGCTTGGGTGTGGAGAGTGGGTAGGGGATAATAAGAAATGGAAGGAGTGCATATAGATTGAGAAAGACCTAAGAAACTTTACCAACCAATCATAAAACTTGGAGCTAATGTCGATCTTGATTTAAACATACTATAATATAAAAATATGTGAGACATTTGAGACAATTAGAATTTCTAACACTGAGTTCAGTTAAAAACTTGTTTAAATGTGATAATGGTATTGTGGTTATTTTTTTTTAATAGTCAATTTCTTTTAGAGCAATTTGTTAAAATATTTCTGAATGAAATGATGCTATGTCTGAGAAAGTGGGTGGGGTATAGATGAAGCAAAACTGGCCATGAGTCGCTATTTGTTGAAGCTGGGGAAAGGGTACTTAGGATTTCACTGTAACTGTTTCATGTACTTTCTCATATACTTAGACAAATGTTATTAAAAGGGTAGGTAAGAAGAAACCACAAAACGATGACTTAGAAATTAATATGACTATGCATCCCAGTTTGATCCTAAGTTTCAGCCATGAACCCAAGGATGGAAACTCATAAACATTCATGTATCATCGATAGGCAGAGATTGGATCAATTATATAGGAGACACCAGTTCTTCTTATTGATAACACACATTCTTCCCCCCCCCCCCCAAGATTCTTTATGAAAGGTAATGAAAAGCATCCTTACAGAGGTGAATTTCAGAGGCCTCTTTTTAAGGCGTAGCCGAACATGAAACAGCGGCGTCGCGATACAGTGCTACTCGGTGAAAGAGGTTGGGCGCCCCTGGGGGAGAGGCAAGCACGCACTGTGCCTCTGGCACCCTGAGAAGGGAGGTAGATGAAGAACTTTTTTGTATTTTCTTGCAATTTTCAAGCAGCTGGTTGATTAGAAAGGAGATGGTCACAGTCCAATTAAAACTGTGACCTTAGACCAAAGGAAAAAAAAAAAAAGAATCTACCTCTCTTACGAAAGAACTTCAACCGTCTTACTCACTGTCTCTCTTTTTAACTTTTAAAAGAGTTTTCTGTGATTCAGTGGCTAATCTTATTTCATCTTTCTCTATTCTGTCACCCCACCAGATCACTTTGAAGCAAATCCTAGAATCATATTATTGCGTTTGGAGACATTTCAGTATTTACCTCTAAAATACGAGTGCTATTTTTAAGCCTAACCAAAACCCAGTGGGCATTTTGAGAAGATCAAACACATCACTGAATTTCTTTGCCGCCTAGCACCATGTTTTTATTTTTAAGTGATATTTTAACCCCCTTGTGACTCCATTTCCTCTCGATGGAGGCTCATGAATGAAGCAGCTCATGAATGACGAAGGAGATGTGCTCAGAGCGCGGGGATTCCCCACCCGACCCGCCGCCCACCTCCTGCCTATGCTCCGGGCTCAGACCACAACTCCAGGGCAATGGCTGTGATTTGCGTTTACGTTCTTTCAAGAGCACACAGTCAGCATCAAATTGCTAACATGACAAAACAAACTTCAGCTCTACCAGGTCTAAAAAAAAAGTAGCTTCGGTCACGTGGAGCTGTCAGCAAACCCTCAAGGGATTTCATTTGTTGGGAGGGATTCCTTCACCGAAAGCTGCCGGTGCCGCTTTGCACATGCTGGCTTGTTCTCCTTTGGCTCGTCCGGCGATTCTTTGCGTCCTTCGTTGATTCCGCACTGGCATCTCACTGTCTCAGTGTTCTTGCCCAGGCTCCCCCGCCTCCCCACCCCCATTCGCGTGCTCTTCTTGTTTACCTGCCTATCTCATTAATTTTCCACTTCTCTGATCTAGCCCCGGCACCCACCAGGCTAGGCTCACCTTTGCCCGCCTGACATCTGCCAGTCCCTCCAGCATCATATACTGAGCGCATCTGGATTAGAACTCCTTAGCTGCCTTCACCCGCCATCACCCCAAGCGGCCCAACTTTCCTTTTTCACTTAATGTCATTTGGTATGGAAAAGCCAGATTACTACTACTATTAACTACTATTACCGACTATTACTACTTACTGTGACTACCACTAACTAGCTACTACTATGCTTCTGATCTTCTATACCTCTTACCCAGTAAATTACCAGAGCCTGTTGATTTTGCCTCTGCAGAGCTTAAACAGCTTATTTAGTGGCCAGATTACCATAGTCTCTGCCTCTTATTTCTTGGGTCTAATGCTTACTCTGTACATGGACAAAACACGGAGTATGGCTTTGAAGAGACCGCATTCTAGTGGAAGAGAAGGGTGATGAGACAGGTTCAGTCGACGTAGGAAGACATTAAAGATACAGTGTCGAGTTGAGTGTTGAAGTTGACCAATGGAGACAGGTGATAAGAACATTCCAGGTAAAACACAACCAAAGACCTGGAAGCTTAAAACACCAAGGGATATATATGTGGGATTGTGTGTGTGTGTGTGTGTGTGTGTGTGTGTGTGTGTGCGCGCGCACATGCGTGCCACAGTATCAAAACTAGATTATTGTGACTTTTTTTTTTTAAACAGATGACATGGCATGGCACTCTCCTCAAAAAACAGGGGTGACGTCTCTTAAATCTGAAATTTAAAAATTATGATTTACAACCTTTCAATCTTTGGCTCTAACCCGCTCTTCCATCCTGCTCTCTTCGACTGTCCTTCACTTTGTCCAAAGTAGACAACTCACGGTTCCCTGAAGAGACCACAAGGCCTCCTCACCACCAGTGGAGGTTCATCTTCATTCTCTCATGCTGCCCTCCCAAGTCCTGATTGTTAAAATCCTATATGTTCTTTTTAAACAATTTTTTTATTTTTGGAAACATATCAATATATAAAAAGAAGACGCAGTAGTATAATGAACCTTCATGTGCTCTCAAACCCTACCAATTATCAACGGATCACCTAAATACCACATTCTCTGTTAGCCTGGGTTTTGCTCTTTTCCCTTGGCTGATTCCTCTCTCTGCTTTGCCTTCTGTGTACTGACGGTGTGGTACTTGTCTACCACGCATACTCTCTGATATTACAGTAACTGGTTTTTCTTATCCCCTGACTCTTGCAAAGCAGAATTGTAACTTAATGAACTTGTTATTCCTTGCAGTGTCTATTTTGATGAATTATTGACAGTTTCAGCTCAAAAATATAGATAGCCCAGTGTGGTGCTTAAGGTGGAATGTCTTACTAGCCAGAAAGTGGTTGGTGGTGGGGGAAATGACAGGAACTTAGCAGAGGTGCCCTTGTCATCATAAAGAGAGAAATAGTGGAAAAAGGAAACACTTAACTTAGACATACGCTTGACCCTGGGGTTCTTGACTCTGGCTGAGATCTTAAAGCACTTCTGGAGTTTTTTTTAAAAGTATGTGGTCCAGCCACTTTGGAAGACAGTTTGGCAGTTTCTTACAAAACTAACACTCTTACCATATAATCTAGCAATCGCACTCCTTAGTAGTTGCCCAAGGGAGTTGAAAACTTATGTGCATGCAAAAACCTGCACACAGATGTTTTTTATAACCGCATTGTTTATAATTGCCAAAACTTGGAAGCCAACAAGATGCCCTTCAGTACGGGAATGGATTCATGAACTCTGGTCCATCCAGACAACGGAATGTTTTTCAGCACTAAAGAGAAAGTGAGCTATCCAGCCATGAAAAGACATGAAGGAAGCTTAAATATAAAGGAGCCAGTCGGATGAGGTTACATTCTGTATGCTTCGAACTATATGACATTCTGGAAAAGGCAAAATGATGGAAACAGTAAAAGATCAATGGTTACCAGGAGTTGGAGGGCCGAATAGGTAGAGAAGATGATTTTTAGGACAGCGAAAATACTCTCTTATCATATTATAGTGATGGATACATTCATATCATTAGACATTTGTCCAAACCCATAGAATATACAAGATCAAGAGTGAGCCCCAATGTAACTATAGACTTTAGGCGATAATGATGTGTCTATGTACATTTGTCACTTGTAACAAATGTACCATTCTAGTGGGGGATGTTGATAGTGGGGAGGCCGTGCCTGTGGGGGGGCCGGGGGCATACGGGACATCTCCGTACTGTCTCTTCAGTTTTGCTGTGAACCTAAAACCACTCTTTAAAAAAAGGCCTTTATTTAAAAAAATATATGTATTCTGAGGCCTCACTCCCAGACACCCTGAGTTTGTAGAGCTAAAATGTTCTATAGTCAGTGGGAATCAAGAGAATGTGATTCAAGATTGATGAGATATTTAAAAATGTAAATTTAACACAAGAAGGGTAGAACAGAGGATGGCATCTGAAGAAATAAGCTGTCCACACAGGGGACATTCCACTTCTTTCATATGTCCAAAATATAGGCACAAATATGAAAGGGAGACAAGCTTGTATTTGTTGAGCATCTATTATGTGTGTGTGTGTATAAATACATTATATATATATATATATATATATATATATATATATATGCATGCCAGACCCTGCAAGACTTCTTCACATGTTTGTGCCAACTGGATCTCTCAGTAATCTAATTCTCATCTCTAGTTTGTAGGTATAGAAACTGAGGGGTAAGAAAGATTCTCAAGGTCACAGGGTGAAGTGACCCAACTGTGATTTTAAATGAAGTCTACTGATGCTGAAGTATGTCCTATTTCTACTCTCTTCTGTTTTTTATGGAAAAATTTGAAGGCCTCAATACTAATGTTCAGAACAGTCAAGAAAAAAACAACACGTGTCCAGTCAACAAGTATTTGCAATATGTAAATACTGTCACAATGGAATTTATATGGAGAAGATAGATAATAAATAAGTAATAAATAAATGCTAAAATAAATACATAAATGCAAACATAAGTAATTTAAGACTGTGAAAAAAGGTAGGAGGAATGTAAATGGAAGACGGTCATGGAGATCTGCTTTAGAGTGGACATTTTAAACTAAAATGTGAGCGATTCAGTAACGTTGCAGTGAGTTTATATTGTGTGTGAGATGCCAGAACGTGAAAGTTGGGTCTTGGGATCCTGAAGGGGGTTCGGGAAGGTTCTGTGGGGTGTGTGGTGAGTGAGAGGAATTTGGGAGGTCGAGTTCCCGGCCCGAGCAGGCCAAATCCCTTTAGGCAGAGGGAACACAGAGGCAAAGTCAAGACTCCTCTGCCTCCTTGAAATCAAAACGCCTGTGTGTTTTCCAATGAGCTTCGCAGCCTCCCTTCTCTAAATGTTATGTAACCCTGAGGAAGCGCGGCGTCCTGGTTGGGGTCTCAGCGGCGGGTGAGATCCGGCAGTCCGGGGGGACGGCAGTCCGGGGGGACGGCAGTCCGGGGGTCGGGCGCATCTGCGGAGCAGCTTCCTCCCTGCGCCCCCTCCCTCTGTCCTGCTTCGTTAATTGCGTTGCATCTCATCATTGCAATTTAATGATACTTAATGACACTTCTCTGCCACTTTAGTGCCAGCCGCCCTCAGAACTTAAGCCTTAATGCAAGAATGAAGAGAAGGCGGCCAAGGCCTCCAGGTTGCCAGTGACTTGGCTGGAAACTTCATTCACTGGGAGCAATGCCATCCTTTTGTAAAGCTGTGTCAATAATCATCAGCCCTCATAATGATGCCCCCCGCCCCAGTCCTCGGCCAGGCCGACAAATATTTGGGTGTCAGCATATCCTCACGATGCCACCTTCTGTTGACCCTGTGGGATTCTCTTGCTGTTTGGGTTGGCACTGGAGCTCGGTCTTGTTTTATGTAATAAGGCACATGAGAGAAGCCCTTTGTGCTTTGCCTCTCTGAGTGGGTGCTGAGCAAGAGGTCTTGTGTACCCCGTCATTTTCGGGATGGGCAACGCTAGTGAACATTTCTGTGGCCTGGCAAATGTTCTCTAACTATTATTGGCAAGGTTTGTCTGTTTGTTTGTTTGTTTTTTTCCAGTGCCATTTTGCCCCAGGACTAGGATCACAGTGACCCAGCTTGGGTTTAGGATGAGTGTTGCAAATATATGTGTGTGTTATGGGGCGGGGGTGGGTGGGAACTACAATGTTTTTAGAGAAAACAGGCATGGGTGTGACACGGGCTGATGTAATGTAGTCCTGCAGATGCCAAGGAGGGTTATCCTTTGCTGATTGTACCAATAAGAGGGCAAAGCTCGTGGAGATCTCCAGAAACGTAGGGAATTCTGTCTTTCTGAGAAGGCTTGTTGCAAGCATGTAACATAATATAGAGCCCATTTTCAGATAGATTTTGAATTTTTTGCTTTAGAATATCAAGGGAAAAGGCCGTTTAACATCATTGGCCATGGCCTTATTATTCATATTGCTCCCTCTCATTAATTTTTTTATAACAGTATTAAACGTTAGCATCAAGGGCCTGGCAGCCTTGCTAGGGAGAACAGATTGCTTTGAAATCAACACAGCTGGAAACTGACCACATATTGTTTTTCTTTCTTTTAAGAAATGAAAGAGGCATTTATAGAAAGGCCAGAGAATGCTGTACTGTGTAGAGCTACTTTATAGGTTTATTCCTCCGAGTCTGGTTAATGATTAATGTCATGCCCTGGTGTCCAAATGGGCCCAGGTCCCTGCTCCCTTCCTGAAATCGCAATTCCCAGGGAACAATAAACTCCTGAGGTTTGCTGCAACCCTCACTTGAGGGGGTGGAGTCTGTTCAGTGCTGTTTCTCTCCGCTTAAGTGTGGTCTTCCGGAGCCAAGGATGCCTTCTGTGGGGTTCTCTCTGCTAGCCCTCCTTGCAGCCCTGAAAACCTCATCAGTCACTCCTGGCGGCTTCGCACTGGGCTGCGCTTCCCGCAGTGGGCACGTAAGTGAATTAGGGAATGTCTGTTTGTGATTTTCGTTTTACTTGATCCACTTTTAAAAATGAAGGCAGGGTATTTTCTAACCGTGTAATTCAACTAAGTCCTGTGTCTCCTGAAACAATTTTTTCTTGTTGCCGTCAGAGAGAATCAGGGGTCTCTTTTCTCACACCTCAAAGGCTTTATTGTTGTTTTGGTCATTTATTCCATTAGTGTCTGTGCCAAAAGGTTTCTCTTTCTCTCATTTTACTTTTTCTATGTATAGGTATGTTGGGATGACTTGTGGTTACAGTGTAATAATCAATTGCCATTAATGAATTGCTAATAAATAATTCCTATGGTGTAATATTTAAAAGTTTCTCAAAAGGAGGTTTTCTCCAAAAATAGCTATTTCTTTTGACATCTATCTTATAAGAGCTGGGTTAGAAATGAAAGAGAGAGATGGAGGAATCAAGAGTAACTTTTGCTTTTGATTTGCTTAGATGGTACCTGGGGAGCCTTTTTCACAGTTAAATAGATTTTACTATTGTTAGACTATCAAGGGAAGGATAGGATTGTCTCTGTTGGAACGCTTGCATTACCTGTCATCCATATTGGCATATGTCCCTTGGTATCTGGACAAGTTGAATTCGTTATCTATTTCTTACTAGAGTGTCTCATTTAAAATAGCATTCCCCATCTATTTGGCTGAGGCTCTTAAATGGGAATCGTGAGAATTGGGCTATGTCTCTAGTATTCGGATTCTCACACTCAGATCCCACACTTAGTACTGTTCCTAGTACATAATACAGTTCTTTGCATTGTCGATAACTGACTGACTTAGTAACATGTGCTTAATGGCCACATGACCTGCAGGAGTAGGAAAGTAAATGGTGAGTTTTGTATTTTATAAAATGTATAAATAAGCCCCAATGAGGAGAGAATTAAGAAAACCTGTTATCATGAAAGTGGCCCTAAAAGGCTTTCTCTGTGTTGATTACTCTCAAGCATGTTTTTTCCTGGCGTTATTCAACTTGGCAGAATTGATCTAGATTTGGGATTTTGAATGCATGAGGGGAGAAAAAAAAAGACTCACTTATACATTACATTGCACTTGGATAATATGGCCAATTCTGTTCATGAATTTCTCAGATGGCATTTTTTTAATGTGGCGGTACAGCTTCTTTCTCTAAATAATTATAATTAATAGCTACTTAAATTATCTCGGTGCTCTTTCAAATTATCTCATTTGATTCTCGTATCGGTCCAAGGTAGGTATCGATGTTACCTCCTCATTTTATAATTGAGGGTGGTGAGCATCAAGGAGTGACTCTGAGGTCACTGGGTGAGTGGATGAACGAGGTATAAACTGGGTTTGTTTTTTAAATCTCCTGGCCACCCCGTTCATCTCTAAACCCCTTCTACTGTGGAATGGTGGAAAGAGCTCTGACCTGGGGGGGTCTGGAGACCTGGATTCCGATTCAGCCAGGGTTGGCGTTGTCTCAGATGCTGAGCACTCCCGGAAGCCTTCGGATGTCACTTTCCAGCAAGGAGGTTACAGGTGTTTGATTTCTAAGTTCCTGTACAGCTTCGGATCTCCATCCAGGGCCTGTCCAGGGCTCGTGTCAGGATGGCGAGCCCCGCAAGTGCTCACTCACAGTGCAGAGGCGAGGCGAGGGAGAAGGTGGCGTGGTGGCCATCCCTTCTCTCCAGCTCTGCCTTGGCTCGGAGAGGCACAGATCTCTTGCGATGAGGAGAATCCTGCGCCCTCACACGACGATTTTCTTTGATCCGCTTCCTGAGCTGGCATTTCTCATCAACAGAAGCATCTGAGCCAAGCTCTCCTGTGGTTTCAGCCCAGGGACGAACACATCAGTTACGTTCCCAACTGGCTCCCAAACACGGGATAACCTCCTGCGTGAGCCCATCCGCTGTCTTAATCCTTTCTGGAACAGGGCAGATGTAAATCAGCATCGCTCTCCTCCTCTCTTTGGTTTTTTGTCTTTTGGGCAGGTTGTTGAGAACGGGCAGGGCCGACAGTGGGAAAGTAGTTTTCATTTTACCTCCAAGGTTAACTCATCAGTTGCTCACGGATCAGTTTAGAAAATTGCGGGCATACAGGGGTCAGGTGACTACGTTGGACTAACATTAGAAAGCAAAAAAAAAAAAAAAAAAATCTAGAAGCGACACCCTCTACCATCACTGTCATTGTGTACCGGAAAGAAGGAGACGCTAGGATGACGCGCTCTCATCAGGGAGGGAGGGCAGGTCTTCCTGGGTGAGAAGAGCCGGCATTCTTGCGCTTGCCCTGGATGGTGGAAAGCTCATCCCTGACCGCAGCCTGCGGCCTGGGTGCTTGTCACTCACTTGCAGCCTTCATGGGCAGGACGTTCTGAATGGGGACGGGAGAGCTGCGCCCGCCCTTTGTCTCTCTCTGCCATCCCTGCCGGAGCGCGCATGCTACGATGTAGACTTTAACTGTATCCTTACGTCTTTCTCCACAGGCAAGAAGCGAAACCCTGGCCTTAAAATCCCAAAGGAAGCGTTCGAGCAGCCTCAGACCAGTTCCACGTGAGTTGGCAAGATCGTCATCATCTTAACCCAAACATGAGCACTTTACAGATTTCCGGGGAATGGGGGGTTCATTTTTGGACAGGCGAGCCGTTCCTGGACTATGGAAATCGTTTTTAGAAGAGCCCTCTAAAGGGGCAGCCACGGGCTCGCTGTTCTGAGACCCGAACTAAACGCGCTTGGTCAGTCAGTCTGTGCTGAATAGGTGGCTTTGAACTCCGTTTCACATCACTGGTTGGCTGAAAAGTCAGCGCCACAACCGTATAACTGTGTAAGTCCAGAAAGGCCCCTGGATGTGGACTTTTTTGCCTTTTCCATATGGATTTGAGCAAACAAGTAAATCCTTATGAGGGCTACTACTCTGAAACTAGGGTTGAGATGGAAAATGGTGTTCGGTGAGGACTCAGCATCCTGACACCTAAATCCTGTCCCATACAAACAGAAGGCGAAATGAGGTAAAGGAACATTTTTCCATTGGCTGAGGCTTTGGCCCAGATCCCCAAGCGATTAAAGTCCCGGCGAAGCAGGTCAGCCTCTCGCGGAGCCTCCCGCTTGCTCTCTGGCTGTCGGTGGGATGGGGGCGGGACTCCTCTCCCGGCTGGGGGCGGTGCCACCTACCACAGCAGGTGTGGGGGAGGAATGGAAATCCCAAGGAAGAGAACACAGAGGCCCCAGAGAGGCCAGACAAGTACAGCGGAGGCCGTCTTGATGGAAGCCCGAGCTTTAAGGCTTCTGCTCGTCTCTGCAGAAGCACCTCCCATTGTAAAGGGCTTTTGACCTTCGCTGTCATCCATCCTATCAAAAAGTGCACTCCCCAGGTTTGGAATGTGTTAGTAAAATTGATCGCGTCACATTCCGCACCTCAATATACGCAAACTTTCCACTGAAGAATCTCCAAGGCCAGAACAGAGTGGAGGGTTCTAGACTGTCACCCAAGGGCCAAATGCAGCTTGGACTGTACCATTCGTGAGGATCTGCGGTCCCTCGGTATCCGCTACCAGGACTGCGGTTTCGTTTTCGGTTCATCTGGGTCCCCCCCACCCCCCTCCATGAACTCTGTAATTAATAGCTTTTTCTCTGCAGTTGGTTTCTCAAGAGCATGGAGAAATGTGTGGCTTCTCTCTACTATCCGTATAGGACACTTGAAAAACATTTTTTTTTTAATTTAGAATAATCGTAGTTTCATAGGAGGTTGCAAAGATATGTACAGGGAAGTCCTTTGTCCTTCGCCTCGCTTCCGTTCTCCCGTTCAGTGTTAACATCTTGCACAACTGTAGTACAATATCTGAACAAAAGAAAAGGGGGGGGGGGGGACATTGACTTAAATCACGGATCCCCAACCCGCGGGCCGGTTCCGGTCCGTGGCCTGTTAGGAACCGGGCTACACAGCAGGAGGAGAGCCGCGGGTGGACCCGCGAAGCTTCACCCGTGTTTGCAGCCGCCCCCCAGCGCTAGGCTAGCATCACAGCCTCAGCTCCGCCGCCAATCGCAGGGGGCACTAACTAGATTCTCAGAGGAGAACGGTCCCTAGTGTCAAAAAGGTGGGGGACCGCTGGTTTAAATCATAGAGCTTACTCGAATTTCACCAGCAATACAAACGCTCGTGTGTGTGTGTGTGCGCGTGTGTGTGTGCGCGCACGCAGTTTTTCACACGTGTAGCCCTATAACCATAATCAGGATACTCTATCAACACTCCAAGACTCTTTTCTGTTATTCCGCACTCCGCCCGCTTCTAACTCTCTATCCCAGTAGTCCCTAATCCCTGGCAACCACTAATCTGTTTTCCATCCCCATTTCGTTATTTCGCGATTATTATATAAATGGAAGCGTGTATCTTTTTTGAGGTTGGCTTTTTTCAGGCAGCATCATTTCTTTGAGGTTCATTCAAGTCGTTGCATGCATCAATAGCTCATTCCTCGTCATTGCTCAATGCCGTTCTGTGGTCTGGATATACCAGTTTGTTCAACCCTGTAACCTTTGAAGGAGAGAGGCATGAATACTTTTCGGCTTGAGGCTTTTATGAATCAAGCTGCTATGAACATTCGTGTACAGGTTTCCTCCTACAAAATGTTTCATTTTCTTGAGATATATGGCCAATAGTGTAATGACTAGGTCATGTGTTAAATTTATTTTTAGTTTTGAAAGAACTGCCAAAATCTATTTCAGAGTGATTTTACTGTAATTGGTCTTTTCATCCTTTTCTTTTGATGAAGTTGTCTATCAGTTTTTCCTCTTGTGGATTATGGTTTTGGTGGCAAGTTTTAGAACCTCTTGCCTTGTCCTAAGTCCTAAAGATTTTCTCTTATGTTCTTTTCTCGAAATGTTATGGTTTTACATTTTAGATTAATGTCCATGGTGCATTTTGAGTTTAATTTTTGTACAAGGTGCCAGGCAGGTTTAGGCTGAGCTTTATTTTTTTGGCAATGGATTTTCAATTGTCCTAGCACCGTTTGTGAAAAAGGCTAGTCCTCCTCCATTTAATTGCTTTTGCCCTTTGTCAAATATTAATAGAGCATATTGTTTGGATCTATTTCTGGGTTCTCTGTTCTGTTCCATTGATCTGCGTGTCTGTCTCATTGCCAACATCATATTGTCTTGATTACTGCAGCTATATAGGAATATGTAAGCCTTAACATTGGGAAAAGTGATTCTCCCCACTCGGTTCTTCTTTTTTCAAAATTATTTTGGCTGTTCCAGGGCTTTTCTTTTTCTTTTTCTTTTTTCTTTTTCTTTTTTTTTTTTTATCTAGGTTTGAGAATAAGCTTGTCTATGTCTTTAAATAAACTTGCTGAGATTTTGATAGGAATTGAGTCTAACCTATAGATCAATTTAGGGAGAATCAACACCTTTTACTACACGGAGTCTTCCAAACCATGAAGATGGTTAGTTTCTTCAAGTATTTAGATTTTTTTTGATTTTTTTAAATCAGTATTTTATAGCTTTCATCATAAAGATTCTCTACATTAGGTTTTATTAAGATTTACACCTAAGTATTTCATTTTTGAGGCACACTTATAAATGGTATTCTGTTTTTGATTTTGTTTATTCTCTGTATGTAGAAATGAAACTGATTTTTCTGTGTTGATTTTGTATCCTGTGACCTTACTGAAATCACTTATTAGTTCTAGGAGCTTTTTATAGATTCCTTAGAGTTTTCTATGTAAACAGCCATGCCTTCTGCAAATAGAGAGCATTTTATGTTTTCCTTTCCAAACTGTATTTTTTAAAATTTTCTTTTCCTACCTTATTTCAGCGGCAGGAATGTCCTGTACTGTGTCAAATAAGATTGATGAGAGTAGGCAACCTTGTTTCGTTCTGCATCTTGGAAAGCGTTTAATCTGTCACTCTTAGGCAAGATGTTAGTTTTTTACAGATGCCGTTCATGAGGTTGATGAAGTTCCTCTCTGGTTGTAATATATTGAAAGGTTTTATCATGAATATGTATTGATTTTTGTTGAATGCTTTTTTTGTGCATCAGTTGCTACGACCATAGGTTTTTTTCTTCTTTGTCCCACTGATACAGATTATAATGATCGATTTTTCAAATAATGAAACAGCCTTACATACCCAAAATAAATCCTACGTGGTTGGGGTATATTACTTTTTTTATATACTGTTGGATACGAGCTGCTAAAGTTTGATTGAAGATTTTTGTCTAAGTTCATGAGAGATTTTGGTCTATACTTTTGTTTTTTGTGGTGTATGCTATTTTCTGGTTTTAGTATTAAGGTAATACTGCCCTCATAATATAAGTTGGTAAGAGCTCCAGTTTTCTGGCAGACACTGTATGAAATGTTAATTCTTTTATTAAAAATTTTTTGAGATCTAATTGACATATAAGATCTTAGTTTTAGATGTGCAACGTAATAATTAAATGTATGCAATTCTTTTTTTTAATGTTTCCAAAATTTTTCAGTGAACCATAATGAATTTGGGCATTTCTTTTTCTGGAGCTTTTAAACTAAAAATTCATTTTCTTTAATAGTTTTAGGACTAGTCAACTGATCTATTTCATCATGGATAAGTTTTGGTAGTTTGCAGTTTTTAAGAAATTGGTCCATTTCTTAAGTTGTTGAATTTATGAAAGTAAAGTTGTTCATAATACTTCCTGAATGTCTTTTTAATAGCTGCCAGATATGTTTTGACATAATCTGCTATTTTTTTCCTGACATCAGTAATTTGTGTCTTCTCTTTTACCTGTGTCGATCTTGCTAGAGGTTTGTTTATCAATGTCATTGCTTTTTTGTGAAGAACTAACTTTGTTTCCTTTATTTTCCGATTTTCAATTTTACCAGTTTCTACTCTTTATTTTTTCCTTTGGGATATATTCTTATATCAGCCGTTTATATTACTTTGTTTTCAAAAAAAAATTATTCACTCTCTTTAATTTATATTAATTTTCTATATTTTGTGAATTTTTGAAAACCACCATAAATCTTTCTTCGCTATAAACAAATGAATAAAAACCCATGCAAGAATAAAAGTAACTTCGATGTTGTCTGTGCCTCATGTGGTAGGATAAACTTTGAACGTACTCTCCCGCTTTGCCGTGTAAATTTAAGAGCATCGCTTCGTTTTTGTAGACTCTCCCACTCCGGCTCATGGAGAGCCCTGTTATTATTATTGTTGTTGTTATTTTAGTACCAAGGCTTAAATTTGTATTCCAAAAGAAGAAGCTTCCACATCTTGAGTTTTCATTGGCGGTTCTTCGAGGTTGGCTCGGGGACATTTAGCGTTCATACCCCGCCTCCTTCCGCTGTGCTCCACGCAAATAAATGGCCTGGGACAGAGCTCCGTTCTCTTTCACTCCATGTGTGTGGTCCCTCCGTTGGAACTTTTTCTTTGAGTCAGTGATGCCAGTGTGTCTTGGACTCAAGTATCTGAGCCGTCCCCTCGCTTGATTGGCCATAACTAATCCTAAATCTAGCCTGTGCTAATGAGTAGTATTTCATTTAACCCTCACAAGAAACTCAGAAGGCAGTTACTGTTACTCTCACCTTAGAAGTGAGCAGGGCCTGTGCAGGGGTCAGGTGTCTTGCTCCAAGCAGTCAAACAGCCTTGGGAGTAAGAGTTCATGCTCCAGTGCTGGAATGCCTGGGTTTGTACTTGGGATCTGAACTTCGCTAGCTGAGACTACCTTAGGCAAATTACCTAACCCTACTAAGACTTAGTTTCCCCTCCTGGAAAATAGGAATAAACAACGATGTGGTTGCTATGAGGATTAGATGCCCTAATCCATACTAAGTGTCGTTGAGCCAGTTCTGCTGTAATTTGTCAGTGAAGGTAGCTCCAAGTGTTATTATTATTCCACTGAATAATAATTATTAAGTGGAAGAACTGGCATACGAATTCAGGGTTTTCGGACTCTCAAGTATGTGCTCATTGCTGCACACGAGACAGGTGGAGACAGTGGCCAGACAGTCTGTGGCTGTAAAAGGAGAGGCAGGACCTTGGGAAGACTTGGCTCTGGGTTCTAATTTCACCATCTCTTTGAACGACCTTAAATTATTTTGTCTGTTTCAAAGTCAATTCTTCACATTAAAATAGAAATAGTAATGCCTCTAAGAGTTGCGAAAATTAAAGATGTTTTATGTGAAGGGTCTAACCCAGTCTATGGCCCAAGTAGATGCTTAATAAATACTTTTGCATAGAAAAAGAATGCACTACACTGATTACTCATGCAGCATTATAAATAAATAATTATGATAAACCAAAGCTGGTTGTTCATCTAAAAACATCAACACGAGGTGACCTCTGGAATACCCTTGGCCTTTCAGGGAGGGGATCTGGTAAGAAGCTTGGTTTTTTCCCCTGAGAACTAAAATATTGAATAAGTGACAGAGAACATCCAACCACGGTATAAACCTCCCACGGAGACTCAGTGCCCCAGGCAGACTAATGTGCCCAGCCTTGGACAGAACGCAGTGTCAACTCACCCCATCATTTGATGCTCTTGGCAGACCTGGTGAGCCCACAGGCCTGAGGCTTGGGTGGATTGATCATTTTCATTAGATGAGGGCTGGGAGTTGGGAGCAAATTCCTTGGATTCAGTCAGACTAGGGTTGTGGAGTCATGGGAATAATGGTACTCATAAAGGGGTGTGTGTGTGTGTGTGTGTTTGTGTGTGTGAGGGGGGGGAGAGAGAGGGAGCGAGAAGGCGGAGGGGTGGGGGAGGGGGAGGGGGAGAAGGAGAGAGGGGAAGAGAGAGAGAGAGATCATGATCGGGAGATGCAGGTAACCCAGTTTTCAGCGTATGTTCTTTCCTCATTAGGTCAAGACTGAGAGTCAGGCGATGTGAGTTTTATTTTCAGCTTTGTTGAGGCTTGTATGGCTTCAGCAGAACCTACAGTTTTTCTGGGTTTTATTTTTCTCAGCCTGGAAGCTGGCCTGAAGCCCTCCTATTAGGTAGAGTTAGTGTAAAGCTGGAGTCAGCAAACTTTTTTTTGCAAAAGGCCAGAGAGTAAATATTTTAAGCTACCTGGGCCACAGTGGCCTCTGTCGGGTGTTTTTATATAACTCTTTAAACTTACAGAAATCCCTCTTAGCCAGGCTGCAGGCCGTGTTCTTTGCAGAGCCCTGGTGTGAACTGTAGACTCTCAGACGTGGAAGGGGTCTTAGCCAGCACCCTTACCTGATGACAAGAAAACGGAGGTGGCGACCTTTCTGTTTCTTCTGTTGCTGTCAAAAGGATGGGTGCTGAACCATTGCAAAGGATATTTTCTCGTTCGTATTAGTCACATGTTTCAACGTAATACTGGTCTTTCTTTCAAAGTTCCACTGCGATTAGTGGCCAATAAAAGAACATTGTAGCAATGAGAAACAAAAGAAAATCGTGACAACGAAAGAAAAATAGCTTTGGAAATTTTAAGAATGAGAAATCAGATTTCTACTGATTTAATGCCTCTGGAAAGTGTTTCTGAAGAAAAAAATTCCCTGCTCAGAAACACAAGAGATATAAAAACATCCCGTGTGTGTGTGTGTGTGTGTGTGTGCGCGTGTGTGTGCGCGTGTGTGTGTGTGTGTTTTCTCTCTTCTTTCCCACCCAGTCCTGGATTTTAAATTAGTATAGAAAAACTCATTTGAGATCTTGTATGCATTCACAGAGATTTCGAGGTGAGGGAGGGCTTGCCATTCAAACCTTAGATTCACGTTTATATCCGTGTCCGTATTTCTACTTTCCTCTTATTGTTTTATTTATCTGCTCAGCTTCAGCAAAGGATTCTTTTCTCCCTCCCTTTCTCGTTCCCTTCCTTGCGGGTCCGCTTCTGTTTCTCCAGAGGCGTTTCTGGCATGGAACGTCCCTCACTTACTCTCTTTATTTGGTCATATTAACAGCACGTTTTCTGGGCATTTGCTACTTTCGTCGTGATGCTTTTGGTGTGTTCACTTCAAGAAAATGCTTTTCTAGGCTCCTAGTTAGTTGCACAGCCAAAACCAAACATCTTTCTCTTAAGTGGCTCGATATCAACGCAGGCAATATTGGAGTAGTAAAAATGAATACACAAGAGGTGATTACGTGCCCTGTCTTACGGTGACACAAAATCAGCAAACCTCTGGCTGCCGCGATGAGCCCTGGATAGTATGTGCACTATGCAGAGAAGGAATAGCACATCAGAATTAGCCACCCTGATAAAATGGAAAGTATTCTGACCTGAAAATCAGGGGACCTGGGTTAGCTGTGACCTTGGGCAAGTCATTTCAGCTCTCTGGACCTTTTTTCCATCTATAATGGCAGGGACTGGATAGGTTTGGAATTTGTATGGTCTATGAATTTTGTGAGTTAACTATATGCCAATCATTGTTTCTTTTCTTAAACAATTGTTGAAAAAGTGATGGGATAATTAGGCGATTAGCGTTCTTAGATGAAAGAAAAAGTTTGAAACTTACTAGATTAGTATAATTATCTATATAACTATATACATATGGCTCTTATTTATTGGATATTTACCGTATGCGAGGCATTCTGCTAAGCATTTTACTTGGAATATATCCTTTAATACTCACTCTTCCTCCATGAAGTAGGTATACT
Organism: Rousettus aegyptiacus; assembly: GCF_014176215.1. Taxonomy (NCBI): domain Eukaryota; kingdom Metazoa; phylum Chordata; class Mammalia; order Chiroptera; family Pteropodidae; genus Rousettus; species Rousettus aegyptiacus. The sequence continues at coordinate 107,222,442 of NW_023416309.1, forward strand.
AATAACCTCGTGTTAAGAAGTAATGGAAGCTCAAAGATATTAAGTAATTTAAATACAAATGTATTTTATTCCAAATTCTGCACTATTAACACTTTCATTCTGCTTTTTTTCATTCGTGAACTTCTACTTCATTCTAAAAACAAAATCTGTCTGGTCACATGTGATTTGGAAATGGCATATTTGATTAAAATCTCATGTCTCTTTCCTTCCCCCTTTTCTTTCTTAGGCCACCTCGAGATTTAGACTCCAAAGCGTGCATTTCTATTGGAAATCAGGTAAGAAAAGTCATGTCTATCAGTTAGTATCTCGACCATTTTGTATGTATGCTTTCTGACCGCCCATTGTAATATGCCGTCCTGGGATGGATCGAAAAGTTAAAATTTAGACAAAAGTGGTATGTGGAGCTCTTGATATTTTTGAAAGTCACGTTGCAATCAGGCCATTGTGGTCCTAATGGAAGGTATTCGAGGAGAGTGATGATTCTTGTTGGGGTGGGGGTATTTCTCAAAGTCAAGGCATAGATCTGGTCGCCAGCAGTCAGAACATGGATTCCCTGTGTGTTTAAGGAGGCGTGTCGGAAGGGGCACAGTGTGGATAGCTTGCACCAAGCCATTGGGAAGCTGAGCCGGAGTTGGATCTCTCTGTATTGCCTGTGACAAACAGGGGACATGCCGTGGGAGTCCCAGCATCTCCCCGCACTCTTTGCTTTCAGTGGCTTCTTGGAAGGGCATTTAGACCACTGGCTTCTGGACCAGAAATGACCCTTAGAACGCTGGGAGAAACCAGAGGCAGAGAACAGCGCAGTCCGAGTCGCGTTTCCTTCCTTCTTTCCTAGTGCATGATCTTTCTCTCATGCAGAACTTTGAGGTGAAGGCGGATGACCTGGAACCTATAATGGAACTGGGACGAGGTGCGTACGGGGTGGTGGAGAAGATGCGACACGTGCCCAGCGGGCAGATCATGGCGGTGAAGGTAGAGTTGATGTTCCCCGAACGTTTTCTCTCTGTGGCGTATACATTTGTCCATCTTGGGTGTAAATCATCTCTTTTCATAGACACAAAACAGTCTTCCGTGGGGTGAAACAGAAAAGATTATTTGTAGGGAAAAGCATTTCCCTCCAAATGTACAGAAAAACTTCCTTAACGTCATTTAATACCAGGTCCAAATTAAAATGACCTTGATTGTCTAGAAGTTTTTTTTTTTTTTTTTTCCTGTTAATTGTTCAAATTAGGATCCAAACAAAAGCACACATATGTTGCGTTTATTGTTATGGCTCAAAAATCTCCTTTATTCTGTGTTCTATTTCTTTAAAAAAAATTGTCCTTAAACATCAGGAAATCAGAATTTAGGGGAAAAAAATTGTCTCCATTTGTGAAAAAAAAAACGGGGAAAGATACATTGTGAGTGAATTTGCATAGTTTCTACACTATAAAAAGAAATGTATAATCATCACCTATTTCTTGAATAGATGATGGATGAACCTCAGAGAGTTGCCATCTCTGCGTGAATTAATAGAATCAGGCCATCGTTAGAAACATGGATGGCTGAATCAGTTGGATCCTGTTGTTTTGGGGGAATGGACATCTCTTTCCCCTAGCCTGTAGATTTTTCAATTTGTTCTTCTGCAAACTCTTTGCTAAGTTGGCAGAAAATGTGAAAGCCTGGTGATGGACCATTCCTGCAATTTAAAGAAAGAATCCTATTTCTATAAGGCTATATTTGCTGGTACGAGAGGTTTCTCTTCTCTCAGAAGCACTAGGATAGGAATGAAGGATTTCTCCATTTCCGCTTGATTCCTTCTGTTTCCCACAGCTGTATCAATTCTCTTCCAGTTGCTGTTTAGTCCAAATGTTCTTACTTGCTCCCGAAGAAGGGGTTTCTGGCTTTGTTTATAGGACCACGAACAAAGTAATTGATCAGCCACAAAGTAATTAATACTTACGTGGCCTCATTTGCACTGAACAGTGAACCAGACTGTTTTTGTAACTTGAGTTACAAACATTCGCACACTTTCCAAAGTATATTATCGGCTTGCTTCTTACAGGGGATTCTTGGAGAAATCAAATGAATAACAGTCTTCCTCATTTTCCTTTTGTTATGAATATCTGATCACTTAGGGTGGATGTTTGAAAGGTTGTTGCTAGGCGTTGTGCCGTGAATTTTTGTGCTGTTTTCAGGATGGGACTCTGTGAAGGGTCTCTGCCTTATCAACTGACTCATCCTCAGAGCAGTAACCATACATTTTCCCATGCATTCCCATTCAGCGGATCCGGGCCACGGTAAATAGCCAGGAGCAGAAAAGGCTACTGATGGATTTGGATATTTCCATGAGGACAGTGGACTGTCCTTTTACGGTCACCTTTTATGGCGCACTCTTCCGGGAGGTAGGTGATCTTTCAACTCAAAGTCCGAGGAGAACGATAACTTAAAAAGAAGGTTCTCGGATTACGTGAATGCCGTGCGTAGTCATGGTACACTTTTTTGTTTGACGTGTCTCCTAGCGAGAATTTTACACTTATGCGTTGATAATGCGATGTCCTGGTGCAAAGATGGCTGGAAATTTTCTATTTTCAAATGTCTCGAGTTCCATTAAAGACACTGAGGCTCCCTTTCTCCTTTCTGGTTTGGTTCGTCTCTTTTGGCCAAACTGTCTATATCAATTGACCATGGACTGATGTGGATAGATTCCTTCTGGCCTTTTGACAAGTTGATAAGCTTTACGTAGGCTGTTTGTGTACCAGGTAGATCTGCATTTATCTCTTTGCTTTACCTCTGTTTTTCACTTTACCATGACATGGAGTATGATGCTTCACCTCACTCTTAAAACCAATGTTTTAATTAACTGTGGCCAGTGCTCCTTGTGGGCAGTCAGACATGGAGGAGGCATCTAGACCGAACTCCTCGGGGGCAGGCTCAGGAAAGGCCTGGATTTCTGGAAGTCTATTGCTTGTCTCTATCAGTCTTTAGATGCTAGTTTTCCTTAGGGAGTCGTTGATCACATGCCAGTTCTGGTCAGCTGTCTGTATTTGCTCTTTGGGGGAAAATCCTGCTTGTTTATAAATTCCTTTGTGATCTTGAAGAGAAATTACACATTTCCTCCAAAAACTCAGGCAAGAAGTAGTTCTTCCTGACAGGTGTTAACTGTTTCCTCTTTTTCTGTTTTCCAACAATCTCTTCTCTAACAATCTCTGAACCATTCGGTCTCCAGGGCGATGTTTGGATCTGCATGGAGCTCATGGATACGTCGCTAGATAAATTCTACAAACAAGTGATTGATAAAGGCCAAACAATTCCAGAGGACATCTTAGGGAAAATAGCAGTTTCTGTGAGTACATCTTGAACCCTACAAGGAGAATGTGAGATGTCTAGGCTTCCTATGTCTTTGTGTACTGGACCAAAGCATCCATTTGGTACATGTTGAATGCAAGAGTGCATCTGTGGATGGAGAAACAAATGCTTTTCTCTCTGAGCACTAGATAGAAGATTCTGCCACTGGCTTGGTTTGATAAATCCTCAGTTCCAGTGCCTCCAAGCAGTGCATTTATCTGCTCTGACCATATTCCTGGTGTCTATGTTCTGATATTAGTTTAAATTTTATTTGTGGATTTTTACATGTTTTCTCGATACTAACAGGCATCGGAAGAAGCAGAAGAAAACGAAGTAGAACAAAGTTGCTGTTCCCCCTTAGGAGCTGTTGAGGTTCAGGAGGGCGGAGAGAAAGAATCCTGGAGGCCAAATGAAAAACGAGATATATGAGTTTATCACACAAATCTTTTTAGATACCAATCTTTGTAACTTCCTGGGTATTTTCTTGGATAGGACCTCCGCTGTTTGGGAAAATATTTCACCTTGTGAGCTTAAGCCAGGGATAATAAACCCGGATGTACTTAACATTCAGTTCCTTTCCAGTGATGGGGGACATAAATCTATCCTGTGTTTCCCTTGCAGATTGTAAAAGCGTTAGAACATTTACACAGTAAGCTGTCTGTCATTCATCGAGGTAAGCAACCATGGATGCACCCTGGCCGTTGTTTTAGTAAAGTTTGTTTCTTAAGTTACTTGAGTTCTACTGTCTCCCCTCCCCCCATGCCTATGGATGGAAGTAGAATTGAGTTAGAGAAGAGAACTGAGGGGTTTTCTCTTGGGATTGGATGGCAAATCAGGTAAGTAGCTGTTCTTTATCTTGGTTTGAGGACATTAGACAATCTGGGCTTTATATCACCCCTAAATTAAGTGTAAAAATAACCTGTTCCCAAGTGGAGCTGTAGGATTGCCCCAGGGAGAATTTTAGGGAATAGGATAAAAATTCATCCAGTATTGGCCATCACTTGAGAGTTTGTGAGAAAAGCAGAACCATGAGTCCCAAGACCAACTGAATCTGCATTTTAACAAGATCACTAGGGAATTCTTGGGCACATTAAAGTGTGGAAAGTTCTGGTATAAAGCACAGCATTTTCAGACAGCAGGAGGCAGGATAAAATGGAAAAAAAATGGTAGATTTGTCTCTTCCTCCTATCCTTTCTTCCTTTTTTCCTTCCTATTGAACTTTTACCTCTGTATCCGCCCACATATCCATTCTGCCATCTTCTCTCAGTCCCTACATTCACCCATTTATCTCTGATAATCATTTTCCAGCATCATATAGCACTGTATTTTTACAGCACCGTAATAGGTGCCCCGAGAGGTATCCGAGACGAATACATATTCATGTTAAAATTCTGCATAGGAATTCTTGGTAGGGAAATAAGCAAATATACAGCAAGCGCATGGAAACATAATAGAATCACATTGGAAGGTACCAAATATAGAAGGGGTATAGGCGGAACGTAAAACAAGGACATGCTTGGCCCCGGTAACAGTCGTCAAGAGAAGCTTCTCGGAAGAGAAGTGCCCAACCAGGTTTTTGGAAAAATTAATGGGAAGTATCGATAGCATTAGGGCACTGTGATTTGGTGATTTTCCTACTCTTTGAGCCTGAAAGGAATGCAAAATGCTGCAAAGAGTGTGCCGGTTACTATTGGTATTAAAAATTAAAGCAATAGGAAAGAGGAAGAGGAGGGGAAGAAAGCGAGACGGAATCCAGGTAGGAAGAAGACTGTGGATACCAACAAATGCGAGACTGATTTTTAAGGGTCTATTTCAAAATGGCGAAATATTTCATCCGTATTAGCGAGTGTATATAAAAGTAAAAAATCATAAAATCGCCTGGGTATATCTGCCATTCCATTTAAGGGAAAAGTTATAAAAGATAATTTTAAAAGTTTTTAGAATAATATTTTTCTTCTGATTACATATTCTTTGTGAGAAGCGTCACAGGGAAAAAATTATTTGTAATTTTTAATTTTACCATCCAGAGATAATAGCAATTCATCTACTTGGGGTTAGGGGTTTGTGTGCTATTTTTTTCTAGGCCGAAGGGTTCATTTAAGAGCTGTTCAGTAATACGTATATATTCTGTGACCCATGTCCCGGTCTGGAATATCTGGGTTTATGATGAGTTTATACACTAAGTGACTTCTGACACACCTCTTGCAGAGGATTCAATCAAAATTGGTTGCTTTGATTGTATTTGGTGTATGGTTATGTCACGGTACGCCTTTTTATTCCGTGATCTCTGTCTAGAATTTATTCATCTTGTGTTAATTCAGACTGTGCCCGTGGAACTTGGCATTCGATTCAGTAATGATTGTTTAAGTTACTAGATAATGGGGGCAGTGAAGATGATAAAAGAGAGGGAAACAGTGCTTTCGACTGACGGATTCACAATCCTGCAAGAAGGACAAACCGTAAAATAGAAAATCAAGTTGAAAGCGATAAGTGTGTGACTGAGTCAGGGCTGGCATTTACTTTTATGCTGGGCATGGGGAGGCGACGGCGAAGGAGAGATGGTGGTTTCGGGCCCTCTGGTGGCAGAGAAATGAATGTCCACAGCAGCCGCGTGTGACGGGCTCCCGTTTGTTCTTGTTCCAGATGTCAAGCCTTCTAACGTGCTGATCAATACTCTGGGCCAAGTGAAGATGTGCGATTTTGGAATCAGTGGCTACCTTGTAGACTCCGTCGCTAAAACGATCGATGCAGGATGCAAACCGTACATGGCCGTAAGTACAGCAGCGTCTGAGTCTGCGGACCGTGCCAGGAAATGCGCCTCGGATGGCCGCAGAGGGAAATGGAAACGCAAGAAACAGTCTACAGTCTCCTTTTCTCTTCAACGTTTCCTGCCCGAAATCCTTAGTCACTTGCTTCATATATATTATTTTTTAAAAATCAAGTAAAAAGGTATATTATTTGGAAAAAAAAACGTGTGAATAATACATGTGGCCCGCACAGTTGCAAGGGATTGTTACTTCGTTGAGGATAGACGAGTAAGTAGAATTTAAATGACCCAAATAAGTCAGTTAGGTTAGTCCTGAGAGAAACTTGTAGCTGTGAAGATTCGTTGTCATTAGCAGAGACCTTGGGACCCTCTTTCCCTTAAAGGATTTCTACCGTATTCTGTTTTAAAATGGACTTGTACTTGGTATTGAAAAGCTTCCTGTCCCTGTTTAGCTAAATTTGTTTCTAGCTTGTAACAGCAGACAGTACTGCCCAGTGACTCTCATTAATTCTTTTTCCCGAGTTCTGGACTGTTGGCGTTTTTAAGAAGGAACATTCTATGCAGGCAAATTAACTTTATAACATACATCCTGTTTCTTCTTCAGGCAAAATTGAAATTAGTTATGAATTATGAGAGCTTTTAGATCTATTACTGTCTCTAAGAAAGGACTACTGCAGAATAAGGAAATCCTGTGTAGCCACCCACCCCAAAGAATTTGTCAAGCCCTGAATATCACTCAGTTGATTGTCTGTTTCTGTCTTCTTTCCAGCCTGAGAGAATAAACCCAGAGCTCAACCAGAAAGGCTATAGCGTGAAGTCTGACATTTGGAGTCTGGGCATAACAATGGTACTGCATGCCAACCGTCGTGGGCCGGGAGGTTCTGGGCTGGAAGCTGGGGTGCGGTGGGGAGTCAAGGCCCAGAGGCAGGTGCCCCCAAAGCCAGTCTCGAGCAGCCCTTCCTGTCTGAGATAGCAGGAGACTGCGCACCCAGCATTTGCCGGATGGTGTAGTAGAAATACTGCACGGGGATCGGGCAGACCCAGTCTCTCTCTATTTCGTCTCTAACTGGTTGTATGCTTAAGTAAATGATGGAGTTGCAGGGACTGTGTTATTGTCCTCATCTGTAAAATGAGAGGGTCTGATTGTAGTTCCTGATGGTGTCCTTAAAATTAAGTTATTCTAATCAAGGCACAAAAAAGCATAAGCTCCCCCAAGAATGTTGCCGCGTGTGGACCTGGAGAGGGCTGTGTGATCCAGGATACAGGCTGTGCTTCTCAGGACATGGTTATGATGGACGTCTTGGCTGCTGGTCAAGCACAGCTAAAAGACACATCAAACAAGATAATTTCCACAGGCACGGCCTGAAAGCTATAGTCTTCGTGCCTTACTAATAATGTTGGTGACCATCAGTTTTCAGCGTTATCGCCAAGGTCTGGAATTAGCCACTGTGGCTCTTCTCCAGGTGGAGCAGCTGATTAAATCCCCGAGTTATTTCACATCCCTGCCCAGGCAACATGTGATCTCATAATAGCGAAGTGGCCTTTGCTCGCGTCCCCAGAAAAGATCAGTCATTTGGTCCTGGCTTATTTATTCTTTTCATTGCAGCAAGGGACCTGCAGGTGGCAGTAGATGCACAACTCTGTAAAAGTCTTAGTGGGAGAATCACTTTTCACACCAAACATTTGAAAATCTGGTCGCTTTATATCCAGAAGTTTAATACTGCTGGCTTGCAATTCTATTGAGCATCACAGTGGGTTTTAGTGAGGACCCAGTAGACTTAGGAAGGTAATATTCGAAAATCCCTAGCACTAAGAATCGGGGGGTGGGGAGGAAACCCATCAGATTTTACTTGGACTCGACCATTGTTTTTCTGGCCGGTTCTTCTGGAGGAAGACACCGCGGACCGCATAAAGTGGCCCTATTTAAGCTGCCATCTCCTTGTGTTCCTGTCCCCTCCAGATCGAGCTGGCCATCCTTCGATTTCCCTACGATTCGTGGGGAACTCCCTTTCAGCAGCTCAAACAAGTGGTCGAGGAGCCGTCACCGCAGCTCCCAGCAGACAAGTTCTCCGAAGAGTTTGTTGACTTTACCTCACAGTGGTAAGAGAGCCTCATCTCCCCGGTGCCAGTGAACAGGAAGACGAGGCAGACTCATGGATGTCCTTCATCGGTCTTAATCCGTCACGCGTACATTCATTCATTCCAAAGGCATTAGTGGAGTGTGCCCTCCCTGCTGGATCAACAGAGAGGCCTCTGCCAAGTCCCAGCCCTCAGTGAGCTCAGAGTCGAGTAGGGGCATCTCATCGGTGAATAATTACAGTAGGGTATGGCAGGCCCAGTGATAGACATACACACAGGGTATGTAGGGAACTCAGGAAAGGCATTAGGACAGAGTTTCTGGAGGAGATAAATTCCGAGTTGAGACCGAGTGAGGTATTTCTGAAGCGAAAGGCAAGCAGAGGAGGGAAAGGTGTTCTGAGCAGAAGGGGTATCATGCACCACGTCACGAAAAGGAGAAACTCCCTAATGAGAGCTTTAAGCAATTGAGTGTTGATGAGAGATAAAGAGGAAGCTGGCAGGACCCATTGCAGGTCCAGGGGTGGGGAACAGGGAGGATGCGAAGAGTCACCTTGGATGAGAAGACAGTGGATAACTTCAGAGCGTTACTTAGGTACCCGGAGTCTTGCAGAGTAGTTCTGGTGTTTTGTAGGCTTCCTCCTACAGAACACTTGCTAACTGTGGATTCATGGGCCCATAAGGGAATGATAGACAGCATGAGTGGTCTGAGAAGGGAGTCTAAAGAGAGTTGGAATGGAAAGACAAGGAGCCAGGCTAATGCCGTAAGCTTTATCTTCATGAGAATTGTCAGTGGCATCAAGGAAAGTAGGAGAGGGCATCGTTCTCTTCAGAAAACCCATTGGTTTCTGCCTGCATAGGGACCACAGAGCCTGACGTAATTTGATGCTAATGATCATTGCAAGTGATGCTGGGAGGTGGATGTCAAAAGGCAGGCACAAAATGGAGTGAAGTTAGTTAATTTGGGCATTGTGCAAAAACAAGCGAGAATTGGGAGGAAGGGGAATCAGCGATGGTGACAAGCCCAGCTGTGACCCTCGCTGCTGCTGCAGGGGTGGACTTCTGAAGACTGTGAGAGAGGACGGCTTCCTTGGCCTCCATGCTCTTTGGAAGAAGCGTTCTGAGGGTGGCTTTTATTGGAAAACGTGGTGGGACAAAGCAGCCATCCATTGCTTGTGAAACTGAGGGCTCTTGGACTTTTTGCTAGCTCTCGGCCCTGTGTCACCCCTGGTACTTTTTTTCCTGACGATGTATTGTTTGTTTCTGTTTTGACCAAGTGGCCAGAGAGGGGTTGGAGCGTCGGGCCCTAGTGTGTGAGGGCTTCTGGTACGTCGTTAGGTGCTTCTTAGTATGTACCGGATCCCCTGGCCTGCCAGCGTGAGTCCTTTTATCTGCTTTCCCTGAGTGAGTGTGGATGTGGGGGTGCACCTGCCAAGTTGAGATGGGCTCATGCTTCTGCCCTCCAGATTCAAGAACTTTTATTTTTTTCTTACCCTCAAATGATTAAAGGTCACACAGGAAAAGAGATGAGTCACGCTGGATAGTTCAGACCAGTCGTTCTCAAGTGGGAGGTAATGGGAAGAGTTGTATCTAGGGAAGTCTTTTCATGTGCCCCTCCCTGTAACCCCCTTCTCCCCGACCCCTCTCCTCTTCCCCAAGAATCTGGGCACTCCAGAAAACTTCGGTGAAAACGAGGCTGATGTGTGAACAGTTCTAGAAAGTCGAGACACCTTGTGTGAATTGCCAGTTTAATCTACTAGTTCTCAACTCTGGTCGCTCATTTATAAAACTCGAGAGAGCGTTGCATTGTACTATCGCCTGAGCCTCACCCTCAGAGATTCGGATTTGATGGTCTGGGGAGCGTACCGAATGTCAGCGTTCAAATGTCCTCGCATCCTTCGAACGTGCAGCTGGGGTGAGAACCCCTTATTTAGACCAATGATCACTGGACCCACTATCAACTGCTTCCTGTTCAGAAAGCGACTTTTCTTCTACAATTCTTTTTTTTTTTTTAATCATTCCATTACATTTTGTTTATTTCAAGTATCCAGTACATCGCTTAGATGTTTATATAGTTTATAAAATGATCCCCCGATCGCTCTTTCTCTCCTCTGGCGCTCCACCTAGCCATCACATTAGTGCTGACTGCATTCCCTATGCTGTGCTCTCCATCTCAGTGACCATCTATCAACCACTAACTTGTACTTCTTTAACCCTTCGCCCCTTTCTCCCAGCCCTCCCACACCCCTCCCCTCTGGCCATCACCCAATTGTCCTCTATGTTTATGAGTCTGTTTTTGATTCGTTTGTTCATTTTGTTCTTTAGATTCCACATATGAATGGAATCATATGGTATTTATCTTCCTCTGTCTGACTTACTCCACTCAGCATAATAACCTCTAGGCCCATCCATGTCGTTGCAAATGGTACGATTTCATTTTTTTTTAATAGCTGAGTAATATTCCATTTCATATATGAACCATAACTTCTTTATCCAGTTGTCTGTTGATGGGCATTCAGGTTGCTTCCATATCTCGGCCATTGTAAATTGTGCTGTCATGAACGTAGGGGTGCACAGATCTTTATGAATTATTGTTTCGGTTTTCTTTGGATAAATACCCAGAAGTGCAATTGCTAGGTCAAAAGGTAGATCAGTTATTAATTTTTTGAGAAACCTCCAGACTGTTTTCTATAGGGGCTGTACTGATTTGCCATCCCACCAACAGTGTATGAGAGTCCATTACTTTTTCTTTGACCAAAGCATTTTTTCTTACTTAGAAAGAAAACTCCCATCACATCAACTTGCGAGTCATCAAAGACTACCTTCTTCTTCAGACTTTCATTGTCGTAGGCTCCAGTACTAAGAATATCGGTTGTGTGAAATAGGGAGTCATTTTTTTATTGGTTATGGGAATTGCTAAGTCGAAGGGGAGCATTGGTTTTGAATTTCATAAGCATCCTCCCTTATCCTCAGTCAGATTTTTAAAGAGCGCCACCTCTCCGTTTTCAGGTGGGCAGGTCAATAGTTCTTTTTCCTATTATAAACCCCCAATGTGTTTTCTTTGATACCCCCGTAGTATGACCATTATTTTGAAGCAAACTGAGTTGGAAACGTCATTGAATGTTTCAAAAAATGATGCTGACTTTTTATTTTTTATTTTTAAGGTTTTATGAATGAATGGCTTAGATCTTTGTGGAAGCCATTTTGTTTTTCCTATGTACTAGCACACGGACGCATACCTACCCCTAGTCGCAGTTTAGGTTTTTTATTCGTTTTATTACTTATAGTTTTAAAGTCTGATCTGGAGCTGGATAGAAAGAATGAAAAATGACTTTAACCTAAGAGGCACCTCTTCTACTTTTGTGATGAAGATAAGGATGTAGCTTCTGAATGTAACTCCCTTTTCTAGCCGTTTCTCCATTTTCCTCTGTATAAAGCTGTGTTTTTGAGACACAGCTTATGGAAGGGCTGTCTTTTGAATAACCTCCCTGTGTATTTTGTATTTTTATGACATAGGCTGGGATCCTTCGCGATATCTCAAATACCTCCAACTCTTTGTCTTAAATGGGAAAGGGGCCTACAGTTTGGGAAAGTGAAAGGTTTAATCTCAAATCTTGAGATGGCTACATCTACGTTTTTATTTCCTACATCTGTCTTTGGGGTAAATGTAAAACCAGAAAAAAGAAAAAAAAAAGCTCACTACTCATAGCCCAGGTAATCCGTCAGGGTATTTGTGACCTTTCACGGGATGCGTCCTCTCTAAGCATTCAATGACCTCACAGTGGTGCTATGTTCCATACATCTTCACCCAGGGCATCGACTGGGTAGCCACTGCCCTCTGATCGCTGTGTGTCAGTTGACAGGGCATCGTGGTTTGTGGGTGGAACAGAAACAAAGGCTATTCCTGTCACACCCAAAGTTAGACGGAGAGCCCAGAGGTCCAGCTGATCTGTTTCTTTTGCAGTGAGCATCCGAGAAACATTATCTTGAGGGGAGGCGTGGAGAAAAGAAAAGATTAAAGTTCCTTATGAACTTGAAGAAAAACACAATGATTTCTTACGATCCCTTCCTATGTGAACTTATTTTGAAATAGGACTATGACTGATATTTTCTTTTTCTTCCCCACACATAGATTTCTTCTTCTTCTTCTTTTTTTTTTTTTTACATCAGAGGGGTTTTAAAGAGCTCCTGGGGTGAGTCCTGCCAAACACAGAAGCCTCGTTTTGGGTTTCATAATAGAGAAATCCGTCAAAATGCTGTATATTCTAATCCTGCAGAAGGCTCAACAAATGAGTTTCTCAAGACAACGGCTTACAATTGTTACCGCAAGCTCTTCCTATAGGTTCGCAGGCTTGGGGACTCGAAGGAAGTCACTGGAAACCAACTGCCGAGTGCCAGAACAGCTTGACTTCCTTTTCGCTTTCCCTTCAGATGGATTTAAGAGGCTTGGTGCTCCGCTGACCAGCCCTATGGCATGCTGGAGTGTGTCGGAGGTCCACCCAGACACTGATACTGTATGACTCAGAGGAACGAGTATAAAACAGAGACAATCAAATATAGTTCCCAACTTGTTCAGGAAGGACAGTAAAAAGGAGGCTCTGGGTATTTATTTAACTTGTGACAAATATAAGACTCGAGAGGCACAGTGTGTTTTTAGTTTGTGGATGTAGCACATAGCCCTTCTTGGAAACGATCAGGGAGAATTCAAATAGGCAGAAATCCTCTGGTCAGCACAGACTTCAAGCTAGCAATTCTCAAGACAACATGAAGCTGTTTTTTAGTGTCAGCTACGGTCAGGAGCGTGTGTTGTGGCATTTGGAAGAGGAATTAGGGCAGTTAGCTAATTGCACGCTTGAAAATGACAAGCCACTTGAAAATTCAAAAGTCTGACTCAAATCCAAAAAGAAATTGGTATAGCTTTGAACTCCGCAGTTGTTATTCTATACTGAATTTCAAGCACTTCTTATTAAACATGGAAAATTTGCTTTTTCCCCTAACCTTATCCTGAGCATTTTGCTATTCTTAGCCTTCTGAAGTGTTCTCAATTTAAAAGATGGAACAAATGGGTTCTATCTGTTATGTTAATTTGGTAAACAGCTTCGGTTTGCTGTGTATTTTCCATCAACAGTGTGCAGTGGTGCTTGTGGTCAAGTTTGAGCTTTCTAACCAGGGGCCATAAGTCAAGAAATAGCCTACTGGTTAGCAGTCTCTGAGATTTCAGAGATCCTTAACGCTTTCTGATGGATCTATTTAGGGTACTTTCCTCACATTTTCTTTATACAGATGAAAGAAAAAATATGGGAGAAATTTTCTTAAACTCTCCCAGAAGTGAAGAGATAAGACAACCTTGATCTCTCCTCAAAAAATAAAATAAAATTAAATTAAATTAAAAAAATAAAAGAAAGGAAGTTTTCAGTTCTTCTACCTGAGGAAAACAGAGATTCTTATTTCATTATCTTCTAATTAGAAGCTCAAAATCAGCATCATGACAAAGATCTCTGGTTGGTAAAATAGACCATTGTTTTTCCATTTGAGAAAGAAACTTTTCTTCCTATCATTCGGTGGATCCTTGTCCTCAAGGAGAGTATTTCAGAGTCAACGCAGAGTTAGGGTCTGATGACTGACTCGTGTCTGGATAGACGCCTGAAACCAAACACTTCAATGCCACCAGTGATGTTTTTGACTGGATGGATCATTCTCAATTGTGGGAACTGTCCTGTGCGTTGAAGGATGTTTAGCAGCAGCATCCCTGGTCTCTACCTGTGGGTGCCAGTACCACAACCCCCACCACAGTCCCGTGAAGCAAAAAGTGGCCCCCAACATTGCTCAGTGGCCCCTGGAGGGAAAAATCACCCACACTTGGCAATCGCCAGTAGAGCCCTATAGAATCTCAGGGTACAGGGACATGCGGAGTCTTAACAGGGAGTGACAAAGTCTCATTCATGCCACTCAGGCACACCTTCCCGAAGCAATTCAACGTGAACAGTTGATGATTCCTCTCGCTAATTCGCTCGTATTTTCATCCTCAGTTGAGAAAGAACTTTCTCTCATGGGTTGTCTGGTCACACTGAGGTCACTAGATCCTAGATCTGCCCTTAGTTCCAGGCCGAAACTTCTCTCCTCACATCTGCCCGTCCCCTGTGTCAGGTTCCCTGGCTTCCACCCATGGAATTGTTGCCCGGAATACACTGGTAGGCTGCTTTAAGTCGTTTTGGTTCAAAAGCTTCCTCTATTTTTTGTTTTAAACCACAACTTTCTCAAAGTGTCTCAGTTACTTCACTCTCTTACGGCTCTCCCGCATGCCCCCCCTCAGTACTGTTAGGCCATGTGGTTAAGCAGAGCTCATGCCACACGTACTAGGTCTCATCTGTTCAAAATGATCCATTAACACAAACTCCAGCAGTGTAATACTCAGTCACGTTTTGCTTCCTTCAGCACCAGGCAAAGTTCCTTTCCATTCATGTAGTAATTTGTGACCCAGTGGGCGGAGGAGTCTGTAGGTTGCCTTGCAAATCATAGTTTTCGAAATCATCCTTTTGTTCATTCTGTAACCTGGGATTCCAGCTCCACATAAACTGCTTCTTTGTTTTTGTTTTTTTCCATTTGAAGACTAGGGGTGGATACAGGGGTGGGTTGAGGGGTTGATCTCTTCATATTGGAGTTGTATCACTGTTTCCGATATCAGATATTAAAATGTCTGTGTATATAGACAGCTGAATGGGTGGGAGCCACCTGACAGTGTAGTGCATGACCATGAAGTATTTCTAAGAAGAATTGCCAAGTCACTGGCTGAGTGTGCTTTCTCTGTCAGAGAAAGCTAAGAGGTCGCAAACCAGTAGTGTTACCTTGGGCATTTTATGGGTGTACTGCTTCTATCTCAGGCAGGTTTGGTTAGGAATATATAAAAGCAAATTATATGTTCAAGGGAGCCAGAAGCAAGGAGAACCACATAATGAAGATAGTGAAGAGATAACAAATGTAAGAAACACCTGCCAATTTCTTTGCTAGTGGGTGTGGAATGAAAATTGTTTTGAAGGAAAGTAGATATGTATTTTGAAATATAATGGCTGTAGACCAGAAAAGCTAGATTATATGTCATTGGTAACTGACCAAAAGGAAAGTAAACACACACACACATACACACACACACACACACACACACACACACCCCTATTCTTCCCCATAAGTTACACCCAGAGTAATTCAAAACATAATTTATAAGTGTAACAGAAGAGGAAAGTCAACATAGATCAATGTTTTCAATACATTTTTTTTTTAAAAGCTGGCTATGTTTAATTTTCTACATGTTCTGAAATCCTAGTCTAGTGAAAATAAAGGTGGTTTCTAGATTTTAATGTAATTAATTTTTTTTTTCTTTAAGCTTGAAGAAGAATTCCAAAGAACGGCCAACGTATCCAGAGCTTATGGTAAGTATTGTTAGCCGTGTAAACATGTCCAAACTAACAGCTAGTAAAGATAAAGTGACTAATACCTAAGTTATAATCAAACAGCTGTATTGGAAGAGCTGACTCATTGGGATATTGGTAACTGGAATTGAACTCAAGAAAAAAGAGAGTCAAATCCTTCATTGGTCCTAAATCCTTCTTTCGTATAACCTGAGACATGTCGTCAGTCTTAGCAGTTTTTTTTTTCCATGCTGATAAACATCATTATATAGACCAAATTATGTCTGCAATATTTATATTTTCAAAGTTCAAAGATATAGAGTCACATATTGCTAATGTAAAATGAAGGAAAGCATAATTTAACAGATTTCAATAATGAAACTTAAATACTATGTGACTGATCAGTTTTTGATAGAATATTAGGATAAATTAGATGAACTTTTTGGTGAGTGTTCAGAGAGGAAAGAATCACTTTTATTTTTTCCTTCTGGTTTTCACTTTAGTGGACAAAAGTAAGATAGTACCTTAGTAATTTGAATTATGTGACTTCAGCATTCACAGCTTATCATTAGTATGGCCTATGAAATAAAGAGTGAAAATAAGACTTGAGTTGTTGTTTTAAAATAGTTTCTCTTAAATCGTGGTGCTTGCAATACTAAGCTAATTACAAATGATTCTTTAATGTAGATGGTAGGGCCCTAAACTTTGCCATCTTTATCTAAGTATACATTGAATGTGGGAGAAAAACACTTTTATTTTTAAAATATTATAAACTTCAGACTATTTACTAGTGTGTGTTAACTCCTCCCTAGATTTATTACAATTATCAAGATTTTAATTTTAGCAAGGGATGGAAAGTTCCATTCATGCACAATTTCAGAAGAGAAAAGAGGAAACACTGGCACCGTTTCTTACTGGAGCACAGTTGCTCAGCGGGCATTAAATGCTCGTTCCCGTCTCCGTCTATCCACGAGCAGGGCTCAGCTTCAGGACCAACCAAGGGTGCTTAATAAAAAAGCACTTGATCTTGGTATCTCTTAACAAATGTCATGAAGTGGCTCCTACTTGGAAAAAGTATAATTTTGTTGGCCATTGGTATATCTCTTTTGGAAAAATGGCTGTTCAGGTTCTTTGTCCGTTTTCAAATCGAGATTATTTGTTTCTATTTATTTATTTATTTATTTATTTATCTATTTATTTGCTAGCGAGTTGTATGAGTTCTTTATATATTTTCGATATTAACCCTTTATCGGATATGTGGTTTACAAATATTTTCTTTCATTCTCTAGGTCACAATTTTATTTTTTTAATTATTTCTTTTGCTGCGCTGAAGCGTTTTAGTTTGATGTAATCTCACGCATTGATTTTTGCCAAACAAGTGCATGAAAAGGTTCTCACTATCGTTAATCATCAACAAATACAAATCAATACCACCATGAGATACCGCCTCGCACCTGTCACCTGTTAGAATAGCTTTTATCAAAAAGACAAGAGACCACAAGTACTGGTAGGGATGTGGAGAAAAGGGAACCCTTGTGCACTTTTGGTGGGGATGTAAATTGGTGCAGGAGGTATAGAAAACAGTATGGGAATCCCTCAAAAAAATTAGAATTAGAACCACCTTATTCTAGCAATGCTACTTCTGGGTATATATTTAAGGAAATGAAATTGCTATCTCAAAGAGGTATCTGTACTCCTATGTTCATTGCAGCAGTATTTACAGTAGCCAAGACATAGAAACAATCTAAGTGTCTGTCAATGGGTAAAGAAATTGTCATACAGACATACACACACATACACACATGTACACACACAATGGAATATTACTCAACCATAAAAAGAAGAAAATCCTGCCATTTGCAATAATATTGATGAAGCTCAAAGGCATTGTGCTAAGCGAAATAAGCCAGACACGCAAAGACAAATTTTACTTATATGTAGAATCTAGAAAGATTGAACTCCTGGAAACAGTAGATTGGTGGTTACCAGGGGTGAGGGGTTGAGGGAAATGGGCTACAAATGACTGTCGAAGGGCACAAACTTGCAGCTGTAAGATGAAGAAGTTCTGGGAATGTGATGGACAGCCTGGTGGCCATGGTTACCAGTACTGTCTTGTGTCCTTGAAAGATAACAGGAGAGCAGATCTTAAATGATCTCACCGAAAACAAACAAAATGATGCGAGGTGATGGATATGATAATTACTTCGCATAAGTGTATCAGATCATCATCACGTTGTATACCTTGAACTTACACGATGCTATTTGTCATTTAAGTCTCAATCAAACTGGGGAAAAAAGAGAGAAACTGTAGTTTGGAGATACCAAGCCAGGAAGAGTTATGGAAAGTTAGTTCGACAATAGGCAATAGTCGCGGGCTTCACATGGATTGCCAGTTCTGTTGGTTAAGCTTCGACTTAACGGCTGGACCATTCGCCAGTGCAGCCCCCTTTTTGGTCTGTTTATGCAGCCCCAGAGCATTTTAAAGTTAATTTTACTGAATGTACAATGGACCCAAGAGTGATTCCTGAGGGACTATGGCGCCTGCACTCCTATCTTCAAGTTACCTTGTCTGTCACTGTTGCCAGATAAAAGAACATTTTCTATTTATTTCTGACTCTTGAAAGCGCAGAACATTTTTTTTCCCTTCCAAGTGACCTCTTATCAGAGGTTTCAGTGGAACATGCTCAAGAGAAAATGCTGTTTTAGCTTCACAGGCATCAATGGCTGATGTCGAACCCCGCTTTTCCAGCATAGCCTAGTGCCACGGTCTTTTGTGGCCTGCATATGAACGTCGTAAGGTTGTGTGGACACCCCCGCTTCCTTTTATGGCACTCGTCTTTGTGGGACTGGAAACGGACTTGCCTTTTAAGGCCGTAACTACTCCCTGTTTTCCTGTGGAATTGAGGTTTTTAAGTGGAAAATATGAGTCCAAAGCCTTTGACTTTAGCACTGAGAAAACACATGCTCAAAGGCTATTGTTTAGGTTGTAGGAGTCAGCTAAGAGGCAGCAAGGAAAACAAAATGCTTTTTTCCAGGTGAAGGACAGTATAATTAAGGCCCAAACCCAGACATGCACCTCTTATAGAAATTTCACATGTTTTCCTTTCTAACTTGGATTGAGGGGTGTACTTGCTTCATATCATCTCAAACTCCTATTGAGGGTCATGACTCAATAGGATTTGTTCTTGTGGAGTGGGCACCAGCCAGCCAGATAGTAAATATTCTAGGCTTTGTGGGCTGTCGTAACTACTCACTTCTGCAGTGTTAGTGTGAGAGCAGCCACGTTCAATATGTAAACAAGTGGGTGTGGCTATGTTTCAATGAAACTTTTCTTCAAAGAACAGGCAGTGAGCTAGATTTGGCCCCTGGATCATCAACTGTTAAAATGATAACCAGACGATGCAAGGGATTGCCCAGTGATACAATTATGTTCTTCAAATATCCTGGGAAGTACCATATTGAATCTCAGTGTCAAGCAAGGGTGATTGAACCCATAGGAAACCTCCGTCTGGAGGAGCCAGGTGTTGTGCGTGGGGCATGGAGACGGCTGGTGACTGTTGCTCATACCTCCGCGCTCCTGGCAGCACAACCAGTGATAAAGTCCTTCCTTCCTGTCCCAGGCGCCTTTTTGGAGAAACCCAGCCTGGGGATGAGTTCATGTGCTGCATTTGCTCATCCCCTGGTTGCTGTCCTTGCTATTCTGAGTCCACTGCTTATAGAAGGGACCGGGTTTCCCCGCCAGCCTCGGACATCCTCAAAACCCACACAAGAAGGCGAGTCACACTTTCCGTTTTGACACGCCTGCCTGCTTTCCCTTCCCTCTGCCCTTTGGCTCTCCCGGCGTTTTCCCAGCCTGAGAATAAATGTCTGAGGAGATATATATATATATATATATATATATATATATATATATATATATTTTTTTTTTTTTTTTAAACTTCGACTTAGGTTATTGAATTCATTCACAGACTCAGGCTGCATCAGCAGAACCAGAGGCAAGATGGGGCTGGCAAGCGTGGGAAGCAGTCAGTGAGATAGTCTGAGGTTTGGCGAGTCCTGTTTTGATAGTAAAAAGCCTTTAAGCACACTAAAAGATTACCAAATGTCAAGTAGATATGGTAAAGCTAATATGCATGATGGTAAAGCCCTTGGTAAGTGTGCCGTGTCAGTGGTTAGTAATCAAAAGTAATGCTGTGTTTATTTATCCAAGGAGCTCGGGGGTGTGGTGACTGAACCAGCACCTAGAGCTTCACTTAATATAGTGAGTGTGAGGCTCGGAGCCAGCACACAACCTTTATCTTCAGATGGGCAAAAGCAGAAAACCCCTTTTCCATTTTCTGAGTCCTGATCCACCTAGCTTCTTTGGGGTTTTATTTCTTTGTTCTTTTCCCATTTGCATTGTTTCCTAAAACTTTCATGGGTGAACATTCGGTTCCCCACAGAGCTGACTCATCCAGCCCTCTGCTGTCAGGTTTAAAATAAATGTAATTAGAAAACCTACGACTAGGCAACCTAAAGGTTGTAAACGAAAATCTCCAAAGTCAGGGGAAACAGAGCGAGTCATCTACATACTCGCCTGCATGCAAAAATGCTCATATTTAACTGTTCAACTAGTCACTGAAAATAATAACAACAGACCGTCAGGGAGGTGGCCATGCTGGGTGGCTGAGGCGTGGGTACATGGCACCAGGTTCTATCTGAAGGAATCGTCCTGTCTCGTTTGGTTGGCTGGTTCTGTTTCTGGAGTGAGAACTGTGGGTCATGAGTTGACATATCTCCTTCTGATTGGAGGCGTAAGGTTCCAGCGTGACAGCCAGACACTTAGAGAATTCAGTCATTTGGGGAGGATGATTCTGGTGCAGAGAAAATGGCTTCGTCGCCTTCAGATTTCTTTTGACATCTACCTCTCGTATCGTACCATGTCCGTTCCCTTCCCCATCAAAGTGCTACACTTGATGTTTGTGCCAAGTTTATCTAATCTGGCCTGCGGAAATAGAGACCATTTTTCTTTGGTTTTTCAATCTTTCATCTCCGAGTTGAATTTTCTCCACACCAACCTGGAGGTTGGCAGTGTCCATTATTTCCCAGATGGATCAACTCGTCCTCAGGAGGGACCTAAGTAGAACTCGAAGCCGTAGATGTGGCTTAGGAAGTGGCCGTGTTAACTATTTCAGTACACAGCAGCTCTTCAATGTCAAGGGCGGGGCACTGTCTCTCCCACCTGCCGTTTCACAGAATTGGTTTCTCATTCTACCATCGTTTTCCAAGAAACAAATGTGCATAAGTCTATGAAATTTCTAATTATTTTATGACCGTATCGGTCTAAAATTATATTTGTAGGGGGCAAGGTTATTTGTAAATCAGAGTTTAATCTGCCTTTGTGCTAATCCTTGTATTTTACCATAGATGAGATCGATGTGGCCTGGTTACATTTATATTTTTAAGTAGTAGATACTCCGTAGTGGGAACATACGAAAATGGGAAGAATGGCAGCTCAGAGGAATGTATTTTGAAACTGTATCACTAGACGTGCACTTGATTTGAGAAGGGGTAGGAAGAAGCCAATTTAGCCCTGACGAGGGTGTGCATACTCTGTTGACCAAACAGGTGTGTTTTGCTAATCTCATACGTTGTCAGTAACAAATATTAATACCATGTATTTTTCTTTTCTTTCCCAGCAACATCCGTTTTTCACCCTACATGAATCCAAAGCAACAGACGTGGCATCTTTTGTAAAACTGATTATCGGAGACTAAAAAACAATGAACTCAATCAATTGACCCTCCTGTGGATTGGTGGGTTTACGGGGTGAAGCGAATTCACTAAAGCGCCAATAGAAACTCATCTTTAACCCTTCCTCTCAGAAGGTTTTTCTCCCCATTTTCTTTTTTTTTTTTTCCCCCTCCAAAGGGGGCCTTGGAATCTATAGTATAAAATGAACTGTCTAGATGGATGAAATATGATAAAGGCTTAGGACTTAAAAAGGTGATTAAATATTTAATGATGAGTCATATGAGTCCCTAAGCTTCTCAGACTTCTCTTGTTCTTTGCAAAATGAATGCATTGGCCCTGGTTAAAAGGTGCTACAGTAGTGATGAAATTGTAAGTAGACTTGTAGTCCGTCCCACTTATTATTTTAATATTTATGTTTAAGCACTTGGTTGAAAAATTTCCATTTTATGCAAGGAGGGAGGAGGCACAGAGACAAGGTTAAGCTGGCAATATTTATAGGGTTTTTGTTTTTTAAGTTCAGTTGTGTCTGTGGTCCCGAAGAAATTATTTAATATGCATCCTCAAGAGTATTATAAAAATAGCAACAAGCAGCTCTTCTTGCGAGGCATCTGTTGTTCGTTCTGCCTGTTGTGGCTGTCACCATGTTCCAGAATTCTGCTCAGTCCTGGGAAATAACCACATATTCTAGGTGAAGTGGCGAGGTACCCTGGTCATACTCTTTTCCCAACTTTGGAAAACCTAAAATCACTTGTATCACAGCTCGAAGAGTCACAAATTTGGTTCTCTTGACATTTGTGGTATAGTATTAGTGGAATGTGATTTGTGATGTGATTTTATATCACCTGTCTATTCTCTGTGTGCGTGTGTGTGTGTGTGTGTGTTTGATGAGTCACACGTTCTGCCAAGTGGCTTCCGTGAGCATCTATATTTAGTAAGGAGGACATTCGTCAGTCCCAAAGCGAACTGTCACTTCAAATCACAGAGAATCGGTGCCTTCCGCTGATGCCCCTCCAACCATGTGCAAGCCCCCAAGGATCGCCTCGTGGTTATCATATACTCTTTGGCTCTTTTGCTTCGTTTTGCTTTATTTGTCAATGAAAAAGCCTTACTATTAATGGCTGTGATGGAAGAAAATTGAAGGCAGTTATTTGTTCTTTGATCAGATGAGGAGATGATGGGGAGGGTTGAATTAATTCCTAGGAATAGGCTTTCAACTCTCCACGGATTGACTTCAGGCCACGTTGTTCTTCAGCAGCATGTAGTAGCTCACTCCACCATAGCAGGCTGTCTGCACTGTGCATTCCTAGCAGGCTGATAAAGCAACGAACGAGGCCTTGTGGCCAGATACACCAGTGGATTCCCTGATCGGGGGCTTTAGGGTCCTCAGAGATCAAGGAGTGAGTGATGCACAGGGAAAATACTACCGAAAAGAACCAGGAAACGTTGCTATTTGATATTGTGTTAATACCAGGCTACTCTTGCAGTATAAGGACAGATTCTGATTAAAACAGGAAGAAGAGGACACACTCGGTTTCTTTCCTTGCCTTAAAGTGTACAAACATTGCTCCCTCGGATCCTTCCCTTCTTCCCGTTTTAGATTTTGAAGTGCAATCATATATTTTTTCTCTGTTGGCATTTTCTCCTTGTTCTTGACTCCAGCTCATTGCTGTCCAGAGTGGGTCTGGCTTCTCTACACACATCTTCGTATTCAGTTCCGAGAGATACTTGTTTGATTCAACATCAGTTTCATCTGCTCTGAAGCTACCTCTGTTCTCATCTTGTTCCAGCCAGTAAAGGGGTATTATCCTCATGGTCATGGCCATTGGCTTTCCCCACCCCCCCACCCCCCACTTCCTAATTCTGCAGGTTTCTCTCTTTGAGACCAAGAGAAAAAAAAATCACAACTGTATTCCTTGCTTATTTATTTGTCTAATGAAAAAAGAAAGTAGTAGAAAAAAAATCCAAGGTCATTCTGTTACAGTTTTGGATGAAATATGTAAAGCAAAACATCTTTTTGGTCCGGATCAAATTACTCTTACCTGTTATTCAGTGTGCTTTCTACTTTAAAATATTCTTCATCAAATGTGTTTCTCTGTGTACTCCTCTGCAGTCTGTGAGCCCAGGGCCTAAATTTGCAAAACAGCCATACCGGGGTAGAGAAGGAGTCACTAAATGATTCTCAACCCTGGTGCACATTGGAGTTGGTGGGGCTCACGAACACAGTTAGTGCCAAGGTCCCGGAGACCTGGATTTCATCAGTCCAGGTGCGGCTTGGGGATCGGCCACTTTTACGAGCTGCTCCTGTGATTCCGATGTGTAGGACGATTGAGAGCTCTGGGACCTCCAGTACCTCCTAAGGACAGGGTGAACTAGAAATTTCTCTTGAACATTTTCAGAGAAACAAGTGACTATGGAGAGGCTCAGGACCCCCCACCTCTTTCCCTGTCCTCACCAATGGGGACATCTTTGCTACTATCAGAGAAGGCATGTTCCTGGGATACTGCTTTGAAATTTGGGATGCCTTTTCTCCATAGAAACATTCTGCTGAATGGTAATTAGGTGTCTTATGTATTAAAGTAGAATGGCTTGATAGCCTTAAAGTCTAAATTTTAGAATGTGGGTTTTTCCTTTGACAACTGTGTTTAAGTTCTGAACAACTAATTTTAAATAAATATAGAGATACATAAACTATTTCTCAGTTGATAAAAATTGGGAGTCTCCTGTACATACATACGTGTGTGTGTGTGTGTGTGTGTGTGTGTGTGTGTGTAGGTAGAAAGAGAGAGAAAGAGGGAGAGAGGGGTGGGGGAGAGAGAGAGAGGAGAAATGAGCAAAGATATCTATATCCAGGAATGATACTCAAAATATTTAATGTACTACCATGGTGGACCATCTGAATATTAGCCCTGTCTATATCTGTGTATTAGAAAGTCAGTATATCTCTATAAAAGAGACAATGCTTTTTTTCCCCAAATGTATTTGATTTAGTATTATATAATTGTCCATATTATAAACTGTCTTCATGTTTATAAAAATATCCATTATATATATACTGTTGATTTTGGAGGTGTGCCAGAAAAGTAATATGAATGACTTTTAAGACAATTGCCATATATGTATATGTATTGCCCTTCAGAGTAGCTACCTTGAAAGACTATATATTTATATAAATAATGCTACTAAAATATTTTTGCCACTTCTCTTTCAGAAAAGGCTTCAGAATTCCTTTATTCCCCCTCCCATGTACCACGCAGAGTCATCATTTTATAATTACTCCTTAGTTCTTTGTCTGTTTGTTTTACAAAAATCCTTACCAGGTCTTTTAAAACTTCTTTGTGTTACCTGCCTTCTATTATCAGACTTAGCACCAAGTTGTGTTTGGAAATTTCTAGAAGTCAAAGCTGCCCTCAGAGCTGAAGTTTTACCATCACTGAGTCTTTTTAAAAGATCGTGTCATGAGCTCTGAAGATTGTATATTTCCAAAAAAGTGTGTGTTTGTCTTTAAGCAAAGTCTGCCTTCCTGGAATAACTGTAGAGCCTCCCAAACTGACGACTTTAAAGGAAAAAGAACTCACGTAATGTATATATTTGATGATAAAATATCCAATTGTCCCTGACTTCACACATGACACTCATCTCTTAGCCGTGATGGACAGCCCTGATAAGGAGGAATGGTCCGTTATTCAAAGATTACGTTTGGTCACACTGAGGTAGTCAGAAAGAATCCGTTAATAGCAGTTTCCATGTGAAATGGAAAATGAGCATGTGTGGGAATAGCTCAGCATTGTTTGTATTTTACCATTCTTGTCTACCCTTCAAGCCTCACCAAAATATAAATAAATAAATAAATATATATATATATATATATATATATATATATATATATATATGCCAGAGATCCCCATACTCTCTCTGTTCATAGTGCCATTGGTTGTCTTAGTAATTTTTTTTTCATGGTACCCAAGGTCAAAATAAATAATAGTTCCGCTTATTAGGTGATTAGGTCCATACAACTTAATAGTGGTGGTTTGCACAGTGTTTCCTTCAAAAATTGACAATATTTGGTGGTGCCCTGTGGGTTTGCTTCATCGCCTCAGAATGTCTCGGCACACAGTTTGGGGACCATCAATATATGTCATACTGATGTTCGCACCGTCTACGTTTGGTGACCCTCCAAACGGAAGCCTTGGTCGCTCAGTCCTCCGTATTACTTCCCTCTGTGTTTCATCATCATCGTTGTTGTTTTTGCTTGCCTCTGGTTGATTAGCTTTTTAATTGAGGTCCTGCCCTCCTTCGCTGTTCATCAGTCCTGCAACCTTCGCTGTCACAATCTAGAAAATGAAAAACTCGTTAACCCCAGCATTAGAGGAGGCCGGCACTGAGACTAAAAAGACTTCTCCAGATGCAGTCGATTTAGTATCTTTGCAATATAATCACAAAGGAGGCAAGGAGGGGCTAAAGTTTTCACTGTTCGACACTAAAAATACTTTTGTTGACCAAGGGGGGCTTCATCAGCTCTGCTCAGAAACTACTCCATTTCTTCTAAAAGTGTCTGACAAAACACCGTCTCTTGTGTGGAAGTGCAATGGATGCCTGGTTTCTGATTTCCTATCCGAATGCTTTTTTGGCTCTGTAACTCCCTGCGACCTTGAAGGCAAGATTCAGATACTCGTGAAATTTGTTGGAGCTGGTGGTGAGATCCAGGAAGATAACTGAAGCCTCTGTTGTGCTGGGGATTTTGCCTTCCCAATGCAATGTGTATCTATGACTTAAAGGGAGATTTGCTGGCTTAAAGAAATTTCCATTTTTATTGAATTAGCAAGTAGGAGGTGGAGTTTTCAGTTGGACCCCTAAAAATTTGCATATTCAGATGGAAAAAAAAAAAAACGCCAGAGTAAATCTAGAAAGAGAAATCTACCAAACCTCCTGATAGAAGAGAGAGAGAGGATATTTTATTCTGGAATGTTCGTGTTCCTCTTGTCTGGGTGGGTGGGTGTGTGTGTGTGTGTGTGTGTGTGTGTGTGTGTGAGAGAGAGAGAGAGAGAGCAAGCACTGTGCCGGCAGCTAAAGACACTCTAGTTTTCCTTGGCTTTGGTTGGCTAAGGTTACTCTGAATTCCTTTGAGAATCTGTTAAGTTCTGGGACTTGTTCCCTAGGAAAATGCACATTGTACATGGAACACATAGTTCTGCAAACATTTTTTTGTTGAGGCAGTAGGAAGTGGAGTACAGTTTATAGACCCCATAGGATCAATCACCTCTGCTCTGCAGAATGTAAACTGTGACATTCTAGACCAGGGATGGGCAAATATTTTCTGTAGAGGGCCAGATAGTAAATATTTTCAACTTTGTATTCCATACAGTCCCTTTTGTAGCTAGTAGGTCTTCCGCTGTACCATGAAAGCATCCGTAAACAATATCTCAGTGAATGAAGATTGTGCTGTGTTCCAATAAAACTTTATTTAAAAAATGAAGCAATGGGCTGGATTTGGCCCACGAGCCATGGTTTGCCAGTACCTGTCCTGGCCCATCAAATACATCTCAGCTGTGACTGAGGCAGATTAGGAAGATGGACACAGGTGAATGAATTCAGAAAGGGTGGAGATTGTTTAGTCCCATGAAAATTGCCTCTGGAAACCAATGGGACAATTTTCTTCAGATCGAATTGAGTACGTATTTTTCCCCTTTTTTTTTTTTTTTTTGTAATAACAAACATAACTTACTTCAACTTGGAAATGAAAGGCAATTCTCTTTGACACTACCTGCGTTCTTGTCTCTTAGCTTTGCCTTTTGTTTCTGTGGTGTGATTCACATGTAAGGAGAATCATGAACCTAGATTAATCATTTGGTTTTCCTCTTCCCTAAACTGTAGTAAGATTTGAGAATCTGGAGGCCATACTTACCTCAGAACTTGAAGGCAGATAGAATTCTTAAAATCTTCCAATTCATCCACTTCATCTATTTGGCTATCTTTTAAGAAAGTCAGAAAGAATGGTTTGGGGTTGAAATTCTTGTTCCCATTGGTTGGTGGACTTAGAACTCTAAGCTCTCACCCTGACAGGAGATGCAGATCTACCCTTTGAGTTCTGTCTCTGGACTTGGAGAGACAAGGCTGTTTCGCCTTCTTTCTTTTTGAAATCACGAGTAAACTTCAGTTTTAAGGAGTCTGCGTAAAATGCCTCTTTTCTGGTGTGATTTCTTGCATTGCCAGCCCTGGTTGAATTTCTGGGTCCTGTAGCCCCGTAATGAAAGCTGTCTTCCCTGTGGGACCAGAACAACTGTAATTTGCTTTGCCTTCTTCAGTACGTGCACCCTCCTTGCTATACAGAGCGCCATACAAATGACGGCCTGCCGGTTACCTATCTGCGTTTTCTTCTTCCACAACAGTGCAAGACACCTTACTTAAAGCTACAGTCTCTTTATTATTCAGAACCTTTTTTTTTTTTTTCTGCAGCATCATCAGGCAAACATAAACTACACTTAGAATGACACTTGGAACCTCCTTAAGAGGGTATATTTAAGTATTTGTTCCGGCAGTTTACCTAGAAGAATGTTTTCCCTTCATCTAGGGATACAAAACCTGAATTCCAGAGCCTTCAGAATGAAATTATCCTTCTGGGGGGAAGTATATTGTCACCAAATAACATCATTCACTACCTGTTCCTGGTGTCTGCAAGATGTATCAGTTCTGTGAGGTTTAGATAGTCGCTGTTTACAGCTATGCAAATAGAATCCTACCATTGCAGGTTTTTCAATGGAATAATTTGGAATCAGGACTTAAACTGGAGTTTACCTTTTCAGTTTCGACCCAGACTCCTTTCACAATCAAAATTCCTCCAAAAGCCCCTTTCCTATCTGAAGCGACGGGGACTTGGGCCTGAGTAGAAACACAAAGCAAGGTCAAGGACTTTGCGGTAGAGAGATTTAAAAAACAAATGAAAACAATATCACCTCATAACACGAATGTGTTAAATTATAATTTATAAACAGCCAACCTAGTTCCCTGGGACTGTCAGTATCTTGACATCACTTGTATTATCATTTGAGCTAGGACATGGAACCTTTTATTCTTGGGCGTTAACAGTTAGATTTGGGGAGATTTGCACTGTATTTCTTTCATGTAGTTACCAGCACGAACAGACTTCTCTGTGGGCAGTTCATCTTGGCATGGCTGGGTTTTCCCCAACTTATACTTTTGCATTTCTGGGATTCAGGGACTCTTTCGAGGAATGAGGCTGATGGCCTTATGATTTGGAGATTGAGTTCAGGGAACACACAGGAAAGTTTAAGTATTTACTTGGTCTTAATATAGGAAACAGAACTTCCTAAGTAACCCCTAGAGTCTGTGGCATTAGCCAGGCCGAGATAAAGTTTTCTGTTGTCCTGGATTGCCTTGATTAAATTTGCTTATTAGTCCTCTGCCGGTCACAGGTGACCTGGGTTGACTTAACCACTTCTGTGGAAAGGAACTGACCCAACTGTTTTCCTATATCAAAACTCAAAATTGACAATTCTGCGTTGGCCTGCCTACATGGATTCTGTTGTCCTCAGATCTTGAAAATGTAAAGGTTATCTAAGAGAACTTTAGCAAAACCCTTATTCAAAATATTAGACATTATAATAAGACTTCCCTTTAGCCTTTAAGGAAGAGTAGCTGGGGTGGGGATCTATTCCTCTTAAGTCATATTCTATTGCAGGCAGAAATGAGCAGTTTACGTCATTTGGTCACTACCAGTGTTTGTATTGGAGCCTGCATGCTATTTTAAGCAGGCAAGTAAGGCTACTGCCTTAGGATTTGTGATTGGATTTTGGAGTTGAAGGCTGAACTCTGGTGTGAAATTATGTTTAGGGGCTGGAAGAAAAGTGAAATACTGAGAACTAGGAAACCTGTGAGTGAGCAAGCTGACAAAAGAAGTTGGAAAACAGTTATATTTCTTAACTTATTTTCAGTATTCCTATAGAGATAATCTCCCGTGGGAAAAACCATCAGAAAGCCAAACCTTTATTTATTTTTTTCCCTTAAAAATAATAAACTTTAGGAGGATTTAGGAAGTATTGATTTAGATATCAGAAAATTTTCTTGTATTTCCCTACTATTATCAATTTCACAGAGTCAGCATTTTAAAAAATAGCACCCAGAAAAAAGGTAAATGGTTCGAGGAGTGATAACAGCATTTGAGAGGGAATGACCCATCTAACAGCTTCCATCTGGCTAAAGACAAACAAATACAAAACCAAGCCACTTAGTCTATAGTTTTGGTGGCAGCCATTTTTAAGAAAAGTAGACACCAAATGTTATCACCTAATAGGCATGCTTTTTCCACCATGCAGAGAACTGTGAATATTCATAGAAATACACTACAAGGCTCCACCGCAAGAGCTAGAATGTATAATTTTAAAACAACACTCAAAGCTAGTTTGAATTTGCAGAAGCAGTGAGGTGTGTGAGAGAAATCGTCGTTTTATTTTCTTATCTCAATTTGTCTGTCCCAGTGTGTGTTCAATCCTTGAGGAGTTGAGTCAAGTGCATAGAAGTAGTTTCTAGACTCTATTCATCGGTGCCCCTGGGGCGGGGGTCTCTTGTTGTGAAGGGAAGGGGAACAGGTGTGATGAAGGTCAACCTTGCCCATCTGCAGCCCCCAACCACCTCCATTCCGAATATTTGGCTACCACTATTTTCCCTTTTAACTGGAAGTCTCTGTGGCTGTTGAAGGCTTGGAAACTGGATGAAGCGATGACTTGAGGAGTCTAGACAGCCCGAGAATCTGGGAAATTTTGTAGCCAACGATGTCTGCGAGTCCCTGGTCTTTGCCGTATTGAGTATGCTAACGGGGTTGGAGGGAGAAGGGCAAGAAGAGAGGGCCGTTTATTTTAATTTTTAAGCATCATTTGAAAGCGTCATTTGAAAGAAAATGCAAAAATCCGTGTGCGCTAGCCATACATATAGATCCTTAAATTGCTTATTTTTCTAAAGGGGTTAGAATAACCTTATTATTTCAGTAATGAAGGTAGCATGGTGGCTCTCAATGGCCAGGGGAATTTCTAAATTTCTACCTTCGTACAGGCAGGAGTCGTAATTTTTGTTCATTGATGTATAAGAAAAAGTAGAGCTCTTTGGGCAATTTCGGCACAGAGAAGGGTATGATCTGAGACTCAAGCTAACAGTTACCACTACTGGATTTTACTAAGGTTGAAGGTGGGAAACGGTACAGCCTTTGGAAGATGAAAACTATGCCGCTGTGTCTGTCGTAGACGGAACAGAAGGGAATGCTGAGACTTCAGCGGGATCACATCAGGTGCCTTCTGCGCACACCTAAAGAGCCTGCGGTGAATTCTGAGAGTGCTGTGTTCGCCGCTAAACCAAGCTGAGTAGCTGGGGTTTCACCGCAGCCACCTTAGAACACTACATGCGTCCAAAAATTCATATTTGGCAACCGTTAGTAGAGTTCTCGACCAGTCTCTGTGTAAAAGCCACCCAAGGAGGTTCGATTAAGAAAATCCAGACAATTTATCTGTCATATTGCTCCTGTTTTCAACTTCTTTTTTATTCTTAAATTTATTTTTTCAGCAGAGTGATTTTTCTATGTGAACTGAAATGACGAAATGATGTTTTACAAAAATAACAGGTATTTTTAGAGGAAAAAATGTTTTCTTTATGTAATTAACTTCCACAATTGGAACATTTCCTACTATATACAGAATCATCACCGTGGGTCGTTTAAAGCTGAAAGAGGTGTTAGGGATGTAGCTCGAATTTTTATTTAAATACATGAACATTTTTTTTCTATATATTTTGTGAAAATCTCAATGAGATGCTAGATATAACTTCTATATGGAATTGACCTTTACAAGAATTTTAGTAAAATAGGTGGGTTTCTCTGCTGCCTTTGTGCTTCAGTTTTATCACTGAAAATGCTGCTTTTCCACTTATTAATCTGGTCTTTGTAAGAAAAAAAAAACACTTTTTTTTTATATTGTGTGAATTTGATGATAGACCTTTCTTTTATTTGTATATATGACTGATTGTTTTCTTATGTTGCACCCCAGATTTGTTTTTAGCCATGTTTATTGTAAAGACAGCTAAAAGGCAAATGTAAACACGCCTGGTCATTGCAGTCTTTGGATGCTAGAATGAAGTGATTCCATATGCTCGTTAGGAGGCCCCGGTATCTCTTCCTGGTACCTGACATAGTCTGAAAGGCTTTTGGAGGGTCGTGCACCCTGCCCTTCAAAACCCATCTCCAGCACTGTCTTCAGAGAGTTTGAAATAGAGGGATGGCTACCGTTTTGTGGATTCCCTCCTCAACTGCCTTTCTTCATCTGCCCCGCCACAAGTAGCGTGCCGCTCGCCTTACCTGGTGGAAATCATCTCTTTTTCATGGATCACGATATCTTTTCTTTATGAATGAGGCAAGCTGACCTGTGGAGTACGGAATTCATTAGAAATTCATAAAGTAAAGACCTCTGAAGGATGTGGGTAGAACGTTTCTATGCCTTTGAGGTGAATGTTAAATTGATGTCCTGGCCCTGGGAATTTTTTTTACTTGTGAGCTGCAGACGCAAAAAGGGATTGGGGGTATATACTTAACTGTGTTTTCCCCTATGGAAATGTGTGTCTTTTTAAGGTGAAAACATTTCTAGTCATCGTATGGGGAAAGGGGAGTTATGAATATAAATTGATAACTTCCGCGACGCTCCAGGGTTGTATTTTAAAATACCTGCTTTCCTGGGGAGCTTGCCTTCGGTTATCTTTGCTGACTTGGCTTTGGTGGCCCCCATGTGTTTTCATTTTAGCCTCGCTTTCCTATTATCCAGGTCGTGTGCATTGTTTGTTTGTTTTCTTTTGAACTACTGCTTTTCGTCATTGGTTAAGTTATCTCAAAATCCTGAAACAAATGAAATGGCCGATGCGCAGGACCCGGTATAGATATAGCAAGTATTGTACTGATGTAGATTAAGTTTTCATAGAGTTACCGGAAATGAACTGAGGGGTGATGTGGCTTTAAAGAAATCATGTCAGTTTCTCACGTCTGGAGAAGCCACCTGCCCTAGGTTCTCATTCTTGAGAAATTCCTATATTCATGCAAATACCATTGGTGAAACATAGTTTATAGCTTGGGTAATTGGCCTCTATCAGTCAATCAACAAGGAGTTGTAATATTTGCCAAGAGTTAGGTTAATTTTGCCTTTTATAGGTCATTCTACGGCAAAATACCTAATCAGAGTATCTTGTAAAAAACATAATTTTATAATTCCCCTCTTTTCTGATCTAAGAGCATAGTAAAGGCAGAGTAAAAGTTTTGATGTGCTATGCAATCGTTCTTTGAATCCGTATTTGTGACCAAGGAAATGGCTGACATTTTGAACTAAGTGGGTGTTACGTGGCTCGTATGGCGACTGCCCTGGCTCCTTTCTCTCCACCTCAAAAGGAAAACAGAATCGAGAGATTAAGTCAAACTTAACCTCCTCTGCCGATGAGGACCTTACACGTTGATTTCCCGTCTCAGGATATTCTTCAGTCTCATACAGCTGCTGAGGAGGAAGGAACAAGCTGCAGGCACTGTCACTGGTCCCCCGGATGTTTGTGCGTGTGTACGTAGAACTTCACACCGTGCGTGTTGTGTTCAATGTTGTGTCAATCTATGAACTGACTCAAAAAACAATTTGAAGCTAGAGAAGACAGTGATCATGGCAAAAGACACCCAACCACCTTTTGTTTCTGTCGAAGTGCTTGCTATGACTTTTCATAGCTAGGACAAATAACATAAATATTCAGGAGCAAGGTGTCCTTGAAAGAAATGGCGTGTTGATCTCATAAGAAAATGTACAACCAATAAAGACATTTTAAAAAGTGTGGTGAGTCTGTGTATTAGTTGAGTTGTTCATGGACATCCTTCGTTCTAGAACTGCTGCTGCTACTAGGTGTTAAAACCCTTCAGGTAAAAACTTTGCTTGAACTGTTTTTTCTCTTTTGCTTCCCTCATTTCTGTTCCTCCACTTTCAAAATATAATGGAACAAAACAGCAAAACAACAGAGTCTCAGTCTCGAAGACTCCTTAGAAAGTCACTTCATCTGCATTAGACTTCAGACTCGATATTCTATGATTGGTATACCTAGGTTAGAAGTGAAAACCAACATTTCTTTATTAAAATTAGATGGCTTGTGGTGGAGGTAGTCCAGATGGCTTAAGTGAAAAGATTGAGACCAAGACTTTTTGACTTCCTGAACTATTCGGCCAACTGGCCATTCAAATTTTTCCCAAGGTGTAATATACATAATGTTAAGAAGTTTGTTTTATACCATCAGGCAGTGGTGTGATGCAGAGGTTTTAAGAAAGAAAGAGTGCTTTGATTTCTCCTATAAATAGGGTGATTCGACCTATCTGACTTGCATCCACATGATCCATTGTAGAGAAGAATTGCTAGACCTTAATGCTAACGGTTGGAGTGGCTCGGCTAATGTACCTGGAGGCACATACTCACCTCTGATCTCCCTTGTTGCTTAGACAGGTGGATGTTGCCGAAGCAGGAGCTGACCCCTTTAAAAGCCCCTAGCATTCCACCTCAGATGGACATCGTCTCAGGGGGTGGAATACGAAGAAGTGGAGAGCTCCCCCTACTTCTGCATACATAACTCAAATTTGACTTTCCAATGACAATGGCCTCTGTCATACTGATTTTGACGTCCTTCTTTCTCGGACTGTATTAAGATTGCTACAGTCCTTCATCTGTCTCAAGCTATCGGTCTTCCTTGGCATTAGGATCGTTGTTTTAGGGGTCTCTAAGGGGTGTGGGTATGTGGAGCAGGAGGAAGGCATAAATGCAAGGTTCTCAGGCCATATTTGAAGTTTGTTTTACCCACTTTTCCACAGCCATTTCTTATTTTCATACTTCACATTTTAAATATTTTTATTTCGATAAGTATAATGCTTTCTTTCTACATCATCACCATGATTTCCTGCTTACTTAAGATTTTGTAGGAAACAGTGAAAAATGGAGAGAGACAATTGGGCTAATTACAGAAGCTTTTTATGGTGATTTCTTGGTATTTCAATCATCTCCTGTAACACATCAAATCCCAAGGCCTAATGGCTTAAAACAACAGTCCGTTATTGTTTCTCCTGCCCTCTGGGTATACCGGGCTCAGGTGCAGGATTCTTGCATGTCATCTCTTATGAGGTTGCAGTCAGCTCGCTGGGGCAAGAGTCACTGGTGCTGGGGCTGGGGTGGCTGGACTGGTGTAGATCATGGAACTAAGATATATCTCTATGTGGCCTCTCTACGTGGCAAGCTTGGGTTGTCCACAGCCCGGCCGTCTCAGAGTAGTTGGAATACTTCCATGGCAATCGGATTTTCCCAGAATTAGTGATCCAAAAGTCCCAGGTGGAAGCTGCAAGGAAATTACACGGTGTAATTCCTGCCGTGAATACTAGGATATGTGTGTTTCATGGTGGGGGAGCACCTTTGAAGACTAGCTACTGGGCTTGGTCATCCAGTCCAGTTGGACTGTACTTGTGAATGGAAACAATGGATTTTATTCCTTCTTTCGTAAGTTGGTGGTTAAGAAGCGGTAGACAAAGTATATTAAAATTAGTGATGAAATTAGTTTCTATTTATTTATCATCCACAGTGTTGTCAAGGAAAACAGTTTGGTCAAAATGTTGTCCTGTAGAGGGTGAGTTAGCTGTCTCTGCCTGAAAGCGTTAAACCATAGTTGGCATTAAAATGACACAGGAGCAAGTTAAATATTGGCACTGATGACTCGCGATGCTCTTGCCAGCACGTTCCTGCCTCCCCAGATGGTCGTGGTTCGTACATACTTGCCGAGTAGGTGTTCTCTCAAGTGGAAATAGCTTTGTCTTTTATTTTAAAAATAATACATTTTGAGAAAACTTAAGAGAATACATGCAGGAAAATAAATATTATTCACAATTCTGAATTAATTGTTCATGTGTTCTTTAAAATACCTTGTTCTATACTTTTGCCCTTACACACACACACACACACACACACACACACACACACACACCCTTAATAGAATTATGCTATTGTTACTTGCCTTGCTTTCCAAATTTTATCGTGGGCATCTTACCACATCAATTAACGTAGGTAACATTATTTTGAATGGCTGTCTAATATTTTGATATATACCCTTACATATTTTTAATTGCTTCCCCTATTGGTAGAAAATT
Source organism: Rousettus aegyptiacus (assembly GCF_014176215.1). NCBI lineage: Eukaryota > Metazoa > Chordata > Mammalia > Chiroptera > Pteropodidae > Rousettus > Rousettus aegyptiacus. The sequence goes on from NW_023416309.1 coordinate 107,257,942, forward strand.
TAATTATTTGCTTTTGGTTGCTTTGATTGATATCTTTATTCCTATGTCATTATGCATGAGTCTGATTGTCCTGGAGAAATTTTAATAAGCTGGAAGACCTCAAACATTGTCTCCAGGACTGCAAATCAGCAACGGTATTGCTTGTCTCAACACAGTTCTCTCCTTTTGTTATTTGGTGCTCACTCCCTTCCAGGTCCAGCCTTACACGAAGAGATCGGACTTGTCTGGAAATAAATCAAAATGAGGAATTTGCAGAGCTGGGACCTGCCCATACACTGGTGTCCTAATGATCCTAACAGTATATTTCTTGAATAAATTGGAACATAGGGAATGTCTTTCAGGACTATCCACAGAGGAAGAAATTATCAGGAAGAGACGTGAAGGAAAAGTACAGAGCACAGACACAGAAGAACAGAACCTGCCTCTAAGAAACAAAAGGGTGTGTGTGTGTGTGTGTGTGTGTGTGTGTGTGTGTGTTCTTAATTCTTGCAGTTTTGATATAATGGTTATACAATGCCAAAAATAGGCAAGAGCAGAATTTCCAGTTAGCCTGGTGGGCACTCCACCCATTTCAGACCACATAAATCTTAATGAAGCTAGAGCTAGAACTTGGCAAACAAAACTAACCATCACTCACCCTATGGGTATTAGCCCTGGACATTCTTTTTGGATGTGAAGTAGCCGTACTTGTCTTGAGCAGCTCTGCATCACCCTGGACCTTGCCTTCTCTGTCCTTGTTCTCTGCAGCCATAGCATCACTGTCATCACTTGGGAGCTTGTTAGAAATGCAGAGAAGAACCTGGAGTGTAACTTGATACCCAGGTGATGCATGTTCACATTATAGTGTGAAAGGTCATGGTCTACCCATCTCACCCAGTCTTGAACTTCCTACCGTCAGACCTCAAATGCAATTCTTTTGGCATTTATCCCATATTACAGACAAAAAATGCCTCTACAAGTACAGACTCACAGAGTATCTATTGGATGGAGGAATATATGTGTTAAAGCATATTTAAATATATTGGCACTCCAATGTTCGGTTAAATGAAATTTCTTTTTTTTTTTTATTTCAGGATTATTGAAAACTATCATGAAGGAAAAAGTAATACTTATGTTTGGACATCTCTACCAGTTACAGATAAATGTGTTTAGTAGATTCCCAATGTAATGCTGCTTTAGGACTGTAGAGCACTGTGTAAGCTTCCTAGTGAATGAGGTCTAGGAGATGATGACCACGAAGCTTAGAGAATGACCTAAAAGTGTGCTGTTTCTACTGTATCCAAGTTTAGTGACTTTCTGGTATTATCTAAGCCTTAGTGCGGCTCACCTTGGATTTCCTTGCACTGCCAGTCTAGTCAGACACTTGCTTGGCAAGTGGTGGCTCTCTGTTCCCCGAGGGAGAACAGGAAGCAGAGTCAGAACTTAACTGCTACTTGTTTAAGGAGAGTCAGCTCAGCTCAGAGCAGTCAGTTTTTCTGTGATCTTGTGTGACCCTGTGGACTGGGAGGCAGAGTTGTTCTTAGACAGGAACTTGCTAAACCACTTGACATTTTCAACAGCTGCAGAACTGTTTATCGAGTGCATGCCATCTCTCTCGGCTCCTCCAATTTGGCAGCCAGAAAAGTCGAGCCAGTGACATTGCGTGCTTTAGACAACTTCTGAGCAATTCACAACTTCCACCATAAAGTGCCTAAATTGGTCTCACTAGTCTGATAGTGATCTTTGGATGGGTCATTTTCTCCTTGAGCTCGTTAGCTTTGGGGACTCCTTCACCAGCATCAAATGAGTCACTGCTGGAGATAAGTATAAATACTGACTTGCCAGCCCCTCCAATTCCCTAAACTATAGCTCATAAAGAATAGATCTGTTATTTTTTTTTTTAAGCCACAAATCTCGGGCAAATGGCAATGTCTGTTTTCCAATAGCAAAGAACACGAATTCTGTTTATTTAAGCATTTTTTTTCCCCCAAGAAATTAAGGAGCCAGTGAGTTTTAATTTAGCTTGTATGAAAATTATGTTTGTGTGCAAATATGTCCATGATTCATGACACACTTTTGGAGGATGATGTGAATTTAAGTAGGATGCTAATGAAATGGGTGAAGAATTATTTTAAAAGAGTGAAAGCGGTTGTGAAGTAACTGCGTGTGGGTATTGAAGCAAGGAGGAAGCCTGCGGTGGGCTATTTAAAATCCTGGCTCCCACTTGCAAGCCATGTTACCTTGGACACATCTCTTAAGCTCTCTGTCTCCCAACAGACTCCTTAAAATGAAAACAGCAATAGGACCAACTTGAGAGAGTGCTTGTGAGAATTAACTAAAGCATTGCCTGTAAAGCACTCAGCCCAGCGTCTGCCATATTATTATCCCTCAACAAGTTTTTCTTAATATGGTCTTCTGATAAGTCTTTTTTTTAACAAATACACTTAAACAAAAATGTATATATCAGCAGGCAATTTCAAGCATTAGGGCATTTTAGACTGTCTAGCCCAGTGAATCACAATAATACTTGGATTTGTTGGCTGGACATGTGGAAGTAAGCATTGAAGCCGATTTCAATGTCATCGACAAACATTCATATTTTTCAGTTTGTATATCAGATTAAAAACTTTGTTCGCCTACTCACAAAAGTGATAAAAATCAACATTTTAACTTTTGCAAACCTTGCTTTATGAGATTAAAACAGTGACTTAACCACCTTTGAAATGGCAAATCCAGCATATACTGAAAGAAATTTTCAAGGCGTTTGATTGCTTGAGATAAGACACAACAGAAAAAAAAAAAAAAGGGTAGACTCAATACTCACTGATTGTTTTTTTTTACAAAGATTAATTAGGTCACAGATAATAAAATACTTGAGACCATTGGAATGTACTTTAAATACTGAAAGCAAAAACAAAAGAAGTAAAAATTTCTCTGCAATTATTGAATACTTGAGAAAGCATTTCATGCGGATTGAGAAAAAAAATCTGTACTTTATTATTCTACTTCATTCTCAAAGATGGCACCAAGCATGTGTGGAAAACATTTGGTTGTGATGCCATCAAACCAGGGTTTGAATCTCAGCTCTATGACTATATATTAAAAATGTCGATAAGGAAGCTTAACGTTTTGCTTTAAAAGGAGATGCATCCGAAACAACAGTAACATTAATGATGTAGCGTTATCTATTCAGCCTTTACGCGATGTCAAGTAGGCATGCACTGTCGCTGCTCTCATTCTGCAGCTGGAGAAGTGGCGTCGGAGGAGGTCACCAAGAGGACATGACCGCCCAAGAGCTGGATCCGGGCATCGGTGGTCTTCACCCCTTCCCTTGTAGGTTCCAGCCACTGTTCCCACAGTGGGAGCCACTGTCAAGGGCTCAGCCTCGAAAGGGCAGCGTGTCTTGAGATCATCTGGAACATATAGGTGACTGAATCCCGTTAAAATTTCTGCAAAAACATTTCAAATCTACTCATCTCGTGGGGCCTAGGACAAGCCTCGTAAGTTCCCTTCCTTTTAAAAGCAGATCCCCTGGACTGGTCTTCCTCTTTCTTCTGTCTCTCCCTTCTCTCTGTAAGGCGTCCAGCTACGGATTTCACCCAGGAAGCACCTGAGGTTTTGAACCAACAAACAGAGGTCTGGAAGTTCAGTGACCCGATCAAGTTTACACAGCTCCTAAGTGCAGGCACTTGACGGCTGACATCCCACAGAGGGGCTGGTCTCTGTTGTGTATCTTTCAGTTTTCCATGAAAACAAAAAAATGTTTTCTGACTTTCTTGATCCTGAGAGTAATTTTCCAGTCTTTCCATTTTGCCACGGAAACCAGTGTTTTAAATGTGCTAATTTGGGGAGCTGGGTAAACGGGGAACTTGGTACCCTGTATGGTCCAGAGAAGTCAGAGGAAAGATTATAGACCAAATTCCAGAAGGTCCAGGACCAGCTTAGCCAGCCGAACTGCAGGGGCTCTGCAAAGGGGCAGTTTGAGGGAAGGGCAGATGTTACCCCAGTGGGCATGGGGACAGATCAGCAGACTTCAGCAGTTAGCCTGACTGTTTGATAATGCCTTGCTTTGTTAGAGTGGTGTCCTGGTCAGGGCCGAGGACAGGAAACATCAGTAGAAGCCTAGAGTAGGGGACCAATCTGAGAGAGAGAGAGGAGAATATCAGCAGCCCATGTGAACTGAACTTGTCCCTGTATGCTTGAGCTCACGTAAGGATTGTGGTGGAGTTGACGACAAAACTGAGTATCAGGGAGGGGCAACCCAGAAACTTGGCAGTTTTGATGGCTGGACTACCAGGTCTGGGAGCAACCCAACTCCCCAGCATGAAGGGATTCAGAGCGGCCAGACGTAACAGAGGCCGCCTGCATAGTTACCCTGCTGTCGTACTTGGCAGGCCAGGACTAAACCTTCAGGTGAAAGGGATCGGTGGATCCAACTGGGGAAAAGTAGGAGAACGAAAGGCTAGAAAACATACCCACAGTCTTGGGCTTGGAACATCAGCAATGGCAAGAATGACTATTTCTGAGCTGAAGGGGCTGAATGACCCCACACTCATCAACATGCACAGTGTAGGCCAAGGGTCTTGAGAGGGTAGACCTCAGGTCACTTGTTTTGTACTTCCTGGAACTCCTTAAGAAATGTCTAAGATGGGGGCCTCCACCTTGCAAGGTGGCTTTACCATTTGGAACTTAGAGTTTGTTAGCAGACAACCTTGTCCATTCCATTCAGATGGACTGTAGAAACCAGGCCCACTTGTCGAAACAGTGGCTGTTGACCATGTGAACTGCTTTCATTCCCAGATTCAAAAGAGACTAGAAGAGGCATTCATTCTCTAAGAGCCACATCGAAGACAAATTCTAGCATCATTCAGAAATGCAATCACACGCCAAGACTAAAAACATACCCCTTTAGCTCCTTTACGCTGTTATAGTGATTGCCATGAAATGGCACCATTTTCTAACATCAGATCAGAAGGTGAGGGACAGGAAAGCGTGGAGGTGGGGTCGGCCTCCCCAGACACATAATCCTGTCCTGATGGACATGTGAAAACTCCTCTATGTCACATGTGGTCTGACGGCTAGTGAATGAATGTCTCCTGCGGTCAGAGTAAGCTATGGAAAATGTAAAGTTAACGCCGTTTGCATGTGAGAGGAGAGCTTAGTCAGAGCTGAGTGATATCAAACATTCACTAGGTGCGTGTGTGTGCAGCGGGGGGTGGCAGGCAGGGAGAAGTGGGAAGACGTGGCTGGGAAAAGCTCCACCGAAATTCTCCATTTACCCTCTTGTTAATCTGCAAAAGATTTTTGGCATTCTCTAGGGCAGCTTCAGAAGCAGATGGAAATATTTTAAGATGCATAATACACATGTGCCTGTAACATGAATTTCCATTCTCCTTACAGGCGTGAACACAGGGAACTTCTGCATTATCCTTTAAATGGTAGCAAAATTTCAAAGGGGAAATGGCATTTTATGCCATGGCTTCTAGGTGGCTTTGAAATAACAGTTCGATTTGCAAACGGTGAACAGCATAAAAGCAGTGCTTCAGTTCTCCCCATTAGATTTTAAAGGTCAAAGTTCAGCTTTATATCAGGTAGTTGATACTCCTAACCTCTGACAACAATTCGGCACTATTTAGCAAATTTGTTGCCCCCACCCCAAAGAATTAGGTCTTTTGAGAAAAGAAATTATTGGGCAAGTAGGAAATGGAATAGCCATGTTAATGTATTTTTGATCAGAGAACAGCATCCATTTCGAATTGTAAAATTATCTTTAGTAACAGCCCAATTTGAATAATTCACTGAGTGTGTAGTGCATTCTTAAAAAATGAGTTCGTATTGGTGTACCAGCAACATTGCCAGCAATGATATTTATATAATAACATCTATATGTGGTATCTTCATGGACCTATAAATGGGAAAATAAGACATTCATAACACTGAAAAATGCTGAACAAAATTCAAATATACCATCCGAGGAGTCACACTTCTCAGTTTGTACGTCTTTTATGACCACTTAGTAGGAGCTGAAATCTGCTTTTCCTTATCCTGGGTGGGCTTTTGTTTCTCCCATCAGTGCGATGGGGTATCACTGGTGCTGAATGGACAGCTCTGGATACGGTCAGAGGAAGCCGTCACGGGCACTTTGGGACCCATGGGTGGTTTCAAAGGGGCTGTGAAATTTACAAAACTAAATGCAAAGTTATACGTGTATGAACATTGCACATTTTTCTGAGAGGATCTACAGTAGTGAAATTGCAACCAAAAAAAAAAAAAGGGATAAAATTTGTTGCTTTACTCCTATCAAAAGAAATGCCATTTGCGTAGAGCATAATATTGATCATACATTTTAGTAGTGTGACTAGTCTCATATCCAGACCAGGTAACTAAATGATTTTAACCCACTAACCTCTAAATATCCACATTAACTTTTCCACAGAGCAAAATAAGGTCTCTTTATGCACTATGTATAGGGTTAAATGCACCTTATAATATTTTGCTGATCTGGGGATTGGAAGAGAGTAAATTTTGACAAAACAGAGATGAACCAAAAAGCAAAAAATCATTGTCAAGGTTTTATTTTTGACATTGCATAGTACAGTAGGTTTGTAAATAACCTAGTTTTCTTACACTATTGACGAGATTCCAAAGGAACTTAACTCTTGTTTATAGCAATTAGTTTAAGGTAAAATTGGTTTCATTATACATCATTTTGCTTCAAAGTGGCAGAACCTAATTGATGATGTTAACTGAGCACTTACTGCGCACAACTGTAGTTCTTAAAATATTTGTTCTTAATGTATTTTGTGTTTCTGGAATAAAAATCTATTAATGTCAGGGTATGTTCTGGAATAAAAATCTATTAATGTCAGGGGATGGTGTGAATATAATTAAGTATTAAAAATTTGTGGAGAAGAGGGTGTTAAATGTTTAAATTAACTAACTTGTTTTAAGTTAGTAATTAAAAAATGTTCCTCTTAAAAATTTCAGGCACATTTTTGATCAGTTCACTTATTTAGTGGTGTTTTATTCCATTTTTTCTTTCTCTATCAATCTCTCAGATATGGTTGAGCTCTCTAGCAGTTCTATAGCATTGATGAATAAACTATACTAAAATGACTCATAGCTTCTCCCTCATGCCTTCTCTCTTCTCTCTCAATTTAAAATATTGAAATTATTTCGTATTTTTATAAAAAGCAGATAACACAACGATAAACTTATATTAATCCTGTCCCTTTCAATATGAGGTTCTATTTATGTTGATAACATGATGAATAATCAAGCTACACTACTAAACTCTGGAGAAGTAACTGCATTGTGAAAGTATCAGTCAAAAGATCCATTTCTAAAGCAATTCAGAATTTGGTCGTCACTATCAGTTGTAGCTCAATTAAAATTCAATATGTTAGTCTGTATACGTTTTTTTTACATAGAACATAATAGTACAAAGAATCCATGCTTAGTCCTTGAAAGGCAGGAGTTTTAATGGGAAAATTTTAATCCAGGTTATGTATCACTTGAAAGAGAGAAATTTAAGACAGCCACAAGGGGACAGCAAAATACACTGGATTTCCTTAAGTAGCAAAGCAACAACATTCTGCTTTCTGGCTCTAGTGGTGTGATGAAGGCAAATGAGAGAACGAAGTACCCGGGATTTGAACCATCCTCAAGCACAGGCATTTCTTGTACAAATAGATGAGACTGCAGGGGTGGGGTGGGGTGGGGGGGGGTACTATATTTCCTAGGATAACCGAATGTATGAGATACCAGCTTTCTAAGTATTTCTTAGGAGTGGGTATTGGTGATTGGCACCCAGAGAGGGCTAACACCTGGCCATTGCTCACTGTCCTTCCCAGTGGAGCAGGGTGTGAATTCCCCGTCTCCCTTCCTCTCTCAAGATTTTCCTGTATTTGAGGGGAAAATAACAATAGGGTCAAGTCAATACAATTTAATTTTTTAAATAGGGAAACATACTCTCTTTAGAAGAAGCGGTAAATACTTATGAATCACTAATTATTAAGCACCGTTTAGCAGGGACCCTTATAGAATGCAGTAAAGTTCAGGCCAGGAAAATCTGGATTCTGTTGTCAGAATTCCTGGGTGTGGAATTGTTAACCTTCGGCAGATTTCTTAATCTCTAAGTGTCTTAGTTTATTCACTTGTAACATGAGGATAATATAAGAGATTGTCTCAAAGATCCAGTTGAAAAAATTCATGTCACCCACTTAGCTCAGTGCCTGGCATATGGTAAGAATTCAATTATAAAATTATTATAATAGATGAGTGGCACATGGCAGTTCTCAGTAAATATTTCTAGATAACTAACAAGAATACATTATCTCATTTAAGTCTCACAATTAGATTTTTTTTTCTCTCCATTTTTATAGAAGAGAAAATTAAGGTTCAATTATAAACTAAGGAGAGCTGGAATTGGAACCCCTGATTTTTTTATTCTAAGTCCATGTACTTTCCACCACACTTAGGTAGGTAGACTACCATCATTCTTTTCCTGTTCTTGGTGACTTCTATAGTTACCTGAAGTCACTTGACAGTTCTTGGTAATGACTCAGTGGTTGGGCTAGGCCAGTATAGAACAGAATCATGTGTTTTCCATTCACTGATTAGACCACTAGAGGGTGTGGAGAAAGAGGGGAGGGCTTTCCTGCAAGTCAGGAGAAGTCTTAAACCCAGAGCAGCCTCAACTGGGAAATCAACCTAAGTCAGCATACCTCAAACTCGTGGTCACGTGCATTCGTGCATCTCCCATGTTACCCAGTGCAATTCCTGTCCATAGGAACAAGATGACCCATCTATAGTGAAAAGATATATGGATGCCTGGGTTTACCCTAGCTGTTTAGGTAAAACTTAACTGGTAAATTCATATAATTTGCTCCACCTGGTCTCTTCCAATATGGTGTAATGAAGACCTTCTCTTCTCATTAAAGGAAGCAAGCTCCCTCTTTCTGTTTTTCCTTGGAAATGCCACTCTCGCAGGCTTATCGAGGCATATCCCTTCCCATACGCTTTGGCGAACCATAATGAGTGTACGTTTTAAATTAAAAATACAAACATACAAACACAAACCAACCAACCAACCAACCAACCAACAAAAACCCCAAACAAATGTCTTCTGGCAACAACAGCCCGATAATCCACAAATTCTTTGTTATTTCAAACCAGAAGTTTCTTCCCATAAGAGAGAGGAAGCATAAAGCTACCAAGAAAAAGACCACCGATCTATAAACACTCTTATTCTTTGAGAATAGCATTAGGGAAAATGGCACCAATTATTTCCGTTAGTACTTATTTATTTTCAAAAACTGATAAAAACTCTGAAGTGCCCCCAGAGGAGTCAAGGCCGTTCTCAGAGCCTAGTTTCTTCCCGTGGTAACCGGAGCATCAGTTGCCAGAGGTCATGAGAAGACCGGAGGCAGGTTGACCCCAGAGCTACATCCGGGCCACTGGAGGCTCCGCCCCCTGCCGGCCCTCGGAAAGAACGTTCCGCCCGCCGCGCTCGCATGTTCCAGAACGCGGCCCTGTCCTGGCGAGACCGCGGGGCGGGGATCTGGCCGGGAGCCCACCGTTAAGGCCTCCTCGTAAACTTTTAAGATGCCGGCGGCGGGTGCGGAGAGCTCCTCAGCTCGGGAACAAGCCTGGTGAGTCCCTTCGCCTAAAGCCGCACCCTGCTGACGGTGGTGGTCTTCCCTTGCCGTGTGCGTGCGTGCGTGTGTGCGTGTGTGTGTGTGTGTGTGTGTGTGTGTGTGTGTTAGGGGGTGGGGGTGGTGTGTGGGGCGCTGTTTCAGATTCCACCCGGGAAGCCCCCGAAGTTTCTAACCAACAGCATCACAAATGCAAGAGTGCCCTGGTGGCCCTCGGCCGCCATGACGCCAGTCTCACAGGTTGCGATGGAGAATGGCCTTAAAAATGTCTTAGGAACTTTTATCTGTTGACTTTAAAAATTGCGTTTAAAGGTAGTAGGTATTTATAGCCTACGTGTATATATTACCTTGTTTGACTCGTCAGTGCCCTTGACATTGACTTGTGGTTGGGGGAGCGTTCTCAGTGGATTCTGTCTGTTCTTATTGAGGGCGGGCCTTGAGAAGCATCCTGGCTTTCTGCATGTTTGTTTCTCTACAAAGGAAGGGGTCATGGTGATCGTGTCTGAATATGGTGGTGAAGTGCAGGGGTAGATGGGTGGTTAACCGCCTTTGGTTTGTCTAAGTTCTTCCTTCCATTCCTTAGATTATTCCTTTTTTTTTTTTTTTAATATATAGGTGAAGCAACCCTTGGTTGACCTCATAGATTGCAAGGACCTTGTCAGTTTAACATTCCCTTATTTTTTATGCCGACAGCACCTGCTCTTCCTTGGTGATCGCCTATCCAAGTAGTAAACAGACTTGACCCTGCTTAGCTTCCGCGGGATATAGCTTATTCAGGGTAGCATGGCCCTAGACCCTTAGATTGTTCTAGATCCAGGCATATAGTCTGATGAGAACTGTCTATGAACTCTGAAGAATATTCTATAATGTTTCTTTTGGTCTCAATACCTGCAAATCAAACTACCATGAAACATCATATGTTGTTTGGTAGATTTTACATCACTTGTGATTATTGAAGCATATGGGAAGGAATTCTACCCAATATGCACATGGAATAGCCAGATATGGGAAAATATATAACTTAATGGTTTTTCTACTCATTCGTGATAAACCGTAGACTATTGCTTCTCTTCTCACATTGGGCTTTTAATTTTAAACATGCAATGATACACTTTTTAAATTTTTATAAAGGAGAATTTTTTAGGTCAGCTTTCAACATGGCGACATACTCTTGCTGAATGAATAAATCAAAATGGACAACATTAATTTATTGAAGCAGAAATGTGTCTGCTCAGCTCTTCCCCTAAACTGCCAGAATTGCTTAGTACTGTGTCCCACACCAGAAGTCACCCTCACAAGTGGAACTTCTGTAGAAAAGGAAGCAGGAAGATGATCACTGAAGTTTTCTTTTCCATTCCTTCTGTTCCCCTCATTTCTCTTTACTTTCTTCCTCCTCCTTCTTCTTTAAGAAATGATGTAATTTAAGACACCACCACAGATGATTTAAAACATATATTTACTTTCCTAATTTGGAAAGGGCCTAAAAGGAAAAAATGATGTAAAAGAAGAAAACGACAGGTTAGAATAGGTCATCCTTCTCTTCATGAGAATAAATTTTTTGAGTAGAAAGATTGTTCTCTAGTAGCATAATGTTACAGTAGCTGGAGACTCAGTATCAGGGTGAAGTTCACACTTGTTTGGAAAAGAAAAGATGGTTTAATTATGCGTATGTGTTAGGGTATGTGTGTACAGAATTTCCCCCATAACCCCCTGGGAGTGGCATAGTAGGGGTCTCATTCTAATGGCATAAGGAAATACAATTATGGAACCTGAGAGGTGTGTGGTGACCGCCATTCAGTCTGGAACTTCAGTTATGTCTACAGTGGTCCATTCCACACCCTTAATCCATGATCAGGTTGTTGACTCATCTTTGTTATTTTGATTCCAACCTGACGTTTTCCAACCCCAATGCAGGTGAGAATTGCTTCGTCAGGTCAGCAGGAAAACATGCAAAACAAAATAATCCGGAAACCTATTTAGAAGAAATTCCTTGTGTCTGTGAAGTCACACATATCTTAATAGCCTGGCCTGTAAAACAATCAGCAAACAAATAATAAACAAGAACCAGAAACAATCATAATGTCAATAACCAAACCAAACCAAAACTGTCCTCTGCTTCTCTGGGTTGCTAATTTTTAACATAAGTTTTAAAAAATGTACTATAAAAATAAGACATTTCCATATGGAAGATACAGATAAGAAAAAAATGAAAATCACCTACAATCCTAGCATTCAGAGATAATATATATTGTTAACATTGTGGGGTATAGACTTTCAATGTGTGTGTGTGTTTTCCTATACACTTTCAATACACTATGAATTTATATATGTAATTTACAAAATATAAATTTATAAGGATAAAAACTTTTTTTGTTTTTATTCCTCTTACTAAGCATACCCATCCTTTAATAACAGCAAAGCATGAGAGTGTATGAATAAACTAGTTAATGTAGTTATTTTAGTTAATGTAGGCCATTATTGAGTATATAAGGTGTTTTTTCGATTTTTCCTTACTAATTATTTTATAAAAGCTGTTCTTAGAGCCAAATCTTTGTGACATTACAAATGTGTACTTAGGATACATTCTTAGAAGTAGGATTCCTATGTTAAAAGGTTAATATTTTAAATAGTGTTTAAATATTTAACATTTGTTGTTAAATAACTCTAAGCTACTTTTTAGAAAGGTCTTAACTGACATTCTATCATCAGCAGTCTATGAGACTGCCCAGGTTCTCAGTTTCTGAGTGTAATCATTAAAAAATATTTAAAAGTCAATTTTTTAAAGGAGAATAACTAGAGAGTTTAATGCCACCATTTTGAATATTCAGGCTAATGTGGAACCCAAGTGTTTTTCAGGAATTCACTTGTTACCAAATGATTTAGAGTCATATTCAAAGCAGAAGCCTGCAGTGGTTGTGCCAATGAGACTGTACATTTATTTAGAAGAAAAGTCACGTCTTTCTTGCTTTATTCAAAGGCATGGAAGCTGGCCTGCCTCCAGGTGGGATATCCTGATTGGAAGTCACCTCTGACACAGCTTTGCGCCTTCCTTACTGTCTTTTTGATGCAGGTTCCTTAAAGAAGAGTGTGATGACTACAGATGCTGGTTTGCATGCGTACAAGACATACACAGTGTGACAGACACATCAGCTACTTAGTTACTTAGTCATCCTGTTTCACTTTGGGGCCCAAGGGGAGGGGGAGAGGAAATGGGGTGAGAAAATTGGAGGTTCTTCCTGGTAAGTCCGTATCAGACATTAGTGTTTGGCTCACAAACAGCTGTTACATGAATTATTTGTATTAATAACAATGAGTAATAATTTTTAGAAATCGTGCATGCTTGCCAACACTGCATTTAGTGCTATACAATATGCTTAGGTCAAAGTCCTTGTTAGACCTTTGTAATAGCCTTGAAAATAATGTTTTGCATTTGCAAAGCTCGTTAGAGTTGACAATATTTTTGTATTGATAAGCTCATGTATGGTGAGTTGTCAGATTTGGTGGTACTTCATGCTTTTACCTGTCTCTGAATAATATTCAGTTGTGGACTTCCTGTAGATTTCTTCTGTTTCAGGTTTGTAATTTAAATCCTTAGTTAAAAAACAATGATAGGGCTCAAATCTTTTATCCTGTTTCTTAACTGGATGCAATCAAATAGCAAATGTGATTAACTGTTATGACATATTTAACCAAATAAAAGGATAAAAAGTCAAACTGTGGCAAAATAGGCTTTCACTCAGTGCCTTGTCCCATGAAAGTCAACACAAAGTCCTGTGGGTCTTGGATTAGAAAAATCCCCAAACATCTTTCATGCACGGCTGGAAGTATAAAACTTGGTGTCCTGGCTCTAGTCCAGTGCAAAGGGGAATTTCAAGAGCTGGTTCACATTTTTGTAATTTTCCAGTTTGAAGCACACACTTCCTATCCTGGCCACTTGCACTCTCTGGGAGCAGCCAGCAAATCGGTTGTGAAGAGGGCAAAGGCTTCTTGATATCTGAAAACCATAAAGTGCTGTGGGATGTTTTTGGATGAAGATTTCAGAGAGATCATTAATTTTGTAACCACGCTGTGGTCATTAGTGCAGTTCTAGACTTACAATGTTTTATTAGTGTGGTTTGCATTATTAGTTTATTTAGAGAATCATTATGAATTATTGATGGTGTCATTCCACTACGGAGAAGCCCAGTAAGCTGGAGGAAGTAAAAAAGGCATAGATGTTGGTTTTAATCCTAGCTTATGAGCAGCGGTGCTCTAAGTGCTTGGGCAATCTATGAAAATATTTGTTATTTCCAAAAGAGAGATGCTGGTGCAGAGGCCGGGCAGAGGAAGCTTCAGGGAGCAGAGAGGTCCTGGAGGGTCTCTGAGCATCCCAAGTAGCGCAAGCAGCAGAATGATTGAAATGGAAGTCTCACTAAAGTTGGGAGACCATGGGTTAAAAAGATGAGCCATTTGACTCTGCAGACTAGTGTAGCTAGTATGTCTCGTGTGGGCTGCGTGGCCCCGGATGGGTGCTTGGACGGTGTGTCGTGTCGTGAGAGGCCGCTCTGTTCATGATTAAACGTGGGTTCTGTGGCTGGGCAGGAACCGCTGTTGGGAGAAGGGAGAGGGGAGCAGAGGGCATTTACATAAGAAATACATCAGTCTTTTCCGTAAGAACTTGCAAATAAATCCCAAACCCTTGCTGATTGCCACTCTTGATCTCATCATTTTTGCCTAATCTCCTCATCCTTCTAGAAGGTCTCTGTGCGCTCTTGTGATTTTTGCTTTCTGTAAGTGGCACCCTCCTGCACACATGAACTGAAACTTGCTGGCAGCTTGTCAAGGGTCACTCGAAGTTCTTTCCATGTCAGTGCATATAGAACCACTTTATTTTAAACTGCTGAATTGCATTACACAATACAGTCTATCCAACAGGCCCTTGAATAACATTTCCTTCAAGGTTGTTTTGTTATAACATTGATGAGAAAAAAAAAATTGATTCCTGGGCGGGGCCACTGTGTTTTCTCTGGGTCGTCCAGTTTCCTCCCACATCCCAAAGAGATGTATGTCAGGTAAACTGGCTTTTTAAAATTGCAGTCTGAGTGAGCATGGGTGTGAGTGTGTGATGCACCCTGCGATGGGGGGGCGTGCTGTCCAGGGCGTGGTCCCGCCTGGCATCCTGCGCTCCAGGACAGGTTTTGGCCGCCCATCACACTGAACTGAATAAGCGGGTTGGAAAATTATTATCTCGTTTTTATTAAGCTTTCTTAAATGTATATACAGCTCACATTTATTGCAGTGTTTAATATTAGAAGTGTTTTGGGTCTTTATTTAGAAGTTTGGTGTTTTTAATGACCAGCAGTTTGCCGTAGGAAGTAAACTTTTATACCAATCAGCCTATGAGAAAATTGATTTTGTTATACGTCGCTTTGCTTAAATTCAATTTCCAAAAAGCTATCGGTATCCTTAAGTGAGGACCCACTGTGTATGCAGTCATTCTCCTAGAAACAGATATTAAGCTTTTTCTGAGGCTACCTGTCTGATAAGGACAGTGTTGCAGATTCCAGGTGTTTGTTGCCCGTTATTTTCCGCCTAGGCAGAGAGTGGAGAAATGGTGTTCTATGACTAAGACTGGTTGGCTGGCCAGCAGAGTCGGGACTGTCAAACACATACTTTAGATGTGCACTGTGTGCATAGACCCACATTGTTCCTTTTAGCTTGAGAAGCAAATATCGCCGCTAAAGCAGGGTTCCCCAACCCCTCCCTGAACAGTGGACTGGTACCGGTCCGTGGCCTGTTAGGAACCAGGCTGCACAGCAGCAGGTTCAGCAGGCAAGTGAGCGAAGCTTCATCTGTATTTGCAGCCTCTCCCCAGCCTTAGCATCACCGCCTCATCATCAGGCATTAGATTCTTATAGGCGCACCGGTCTCTGGTGTCACAAAGGTTGGGGACCACTGCTAGAGCATTGAAGAAAATGTGGGTGACCAGTCAGGGGCAGTGTATTTATTCCAATAAGACAAATCATACTGAGATTTTTCTGTTTTCTCCTATGTCTACGAATGAGAGGAAATAATTTTAAACTAATTTTAGACTTTAGTGAGAACCTACTCTTATACTCACCATTTTACTCATTTTATTTTAAGTTTTCAATAGATTAATAGTGACAACTGTGCAAACCTAGCATTTTGGCATTAGTTTATGGTAAATGTTAGAACACATTCTTTACAGCAAAAGGTATTGGTATGAATTCCCAATTCGAATGATTGCATTGCCTTCTTATTCTGTGGCTGAAATTTGACTGATACCTCGTTACCCTACACACGCATCATTTGAGTGGCAATAAAAGGAGTTTATTTTCTTCCTAAAATCATTAAAAGAACAAATCCTATTGGGGAGAATAATGATTTGATCACTACATTTGTGACAAATAGAGAACTAATTCAAATGACCTAGTTTAAAAACATTTATTTTGTTCACGAGTTTTAACAGTGGATATTCTTGTGTATCAGTCAGGGGATATTTATCTATATAACACCAAGTGGAAAGTATTATAGATGGTATTTTTATAGAGTGACCCATGCAGGGGGATATTTTATTTATAGTTCTAAGCCTTCTATATTATAAAATAAATACTAGGTGTTTCCAAAGTAATGAAATATAAGCTTCGTCCTGATGACTGGTTTCTGGCTACTGTTTGATAGAGAAGTGTGAATTCAGTTCCTGGTGTCTGAGAGCACAGGTACAAGGAAACTCCACTCTCCTGAAATCTCTAAGGGCAGACTGGATCTCGTCTGATCTATTGTGTTCGGGGATTTCAGATATCTGACAGTATCTTCACTGGAGTAAACAGTTGGCTTTGAATTTTGACACTCATAACAGAGATAACTTGGAGTTTTTTGGGAAATTTGATGATGACACATGACTTTTCTCATCTGGCAAAGGTGTGTTTTTAAAGTGTTGATTTAAAGTGGGGTGAATCTTTCTGGAAGTGTCTAGTTTTGATTGTAATGATGCTAGCTTCTCAACTGCTGCTTGATATCCTAACATCTTGGAGAATTCTTGTGTTGCTCCTAAAATAGGCAGTAATCTGCTTATTCCCTGGCAAAGGGGTGTAGCATTTCCAGTTACCCAGGCTTAGGAAACAAAATGCTCTTCCTCCCCTGGGGATCAGCTCTGCACTAGGCAGAGGAATTGGCCCCTTTCAAGGTCTTTTTGATTTGTGCCAGTTTGAGCAAGGGGTACATGAGTAGGCTTGATTTATTTTTGGTCATAAGAGAAAAACACACAAACGAACAACTTACCTTCATCTATCAGGTAGTCAACAAATGTTGATGGAATAGTTATGGTGTACTTTCAGTCGTGCTGTGTGCTTATGGGAATATGAGACTAAATTATCAGAAGTTTCTGAACCACTTCCCCTTCTGGCATCCTCTTTTCCAGGCAGGATCTTCCACTTATCTCTACCTAAAAGTCCCCAGTCAGATAACATTTGGAATTGCATCCTGCCTCCTTAGAGACATCGAAAACATCTGGAGGGAAAGAAGAGGCTGGCACGTTCTGGAGCACTGGGCTTGGGGTGGCTTGAACTTGACTCCTTGCTCATTCTTCTTGTCCATGTCCTGGACCCCTCGCTGGTAAGCTTTTTGTTTCGTTCCCGAGTCTGCTGCTCGTCTCTCCAGACTTTGAGCCCGTCCATGCGTCCGCTCCTGTCTTTTGCAAGTCAGGTTCCCAGCTACACTGTCTGTTGGGTTCAACTCCTGTCAATTCCTGAGTCCGCCCCTGTGTTGACCTCACTTGGTGACTCTAACTCTGCTTTTGTGCTCTAGATTCTATCTCCCTTTACCCTAGGACCCAATTCTGGGCCACGGTTTATGCCTGTCATGGCATAATCCAGCTGTTTTCTAGGGAAGGCTAGACGAAATGTCTCGGTGGAAAATTATTACCTCCTTAGGGAAACTGGCTGTACGCTCCAGGGGAGCTGTGAAAGCACACCACTAACGTCTGTTCTGGTTATAGCATGGTGGGTAGGACCACGGTCTGGATTAGGTAGCCCCAGTTCTGCCCTGGCTTCCCATCTGTTTAGCTTTGAAGAAGTTATTAGTCCTCAGTTTCCTACATGTGCAACGTGAATGTGGCCAGTAAATCTTACAAGATTGTTGTGAGTTAGAAAATGTATACAATTTTCTTAGCAATAAATGCTTAGTTAATGACAGCTGTTAATTTTATCATTATCATCTTGGAAATTATATGTAGCTAGGTGTTGTTATTGCATGATTTAATAACTTGGAAGTTATGACATAAACTTCAGTTAATCCTAATCAATCGTAATCCTATCAATTACGATTGATATTTATTAGCTAGCTTCCATGAGCAAAGGATTATGTTAAGTGATCTCCAGGATATGAAGATGAATAAGATATAATTTCCCCTAAAGGAGCTTATGATCTATTAAATACACAACACAATGTTATCAAAAGACCAAACGTAATAAATGAAGCAAACGAGGTGCTATGACCCGTGAGGGTAGAGGGAAAAAATGGGGTGTCAAATGGCTTGGAGAGCTGGGAAATCTTCATTAAGTAATGGGCATCGGAACTGAGCATTGAAGGATACTAGTTTTCTGTAGACAAATAAAGGAGAGGTAGGAATTTGTATGACAGACATTGAGTTAAGATAGCATATTTAGGGGAAAATGGTCTTTCAGTGTTTTTTAACTTTGAGATCTTCTTAAATGCACAGTTGGAAACCATGGATGGTCTCAGATGTCATGGGCTATGAGTTTAGATTTCATTTTACGTTAAGTGAAGGATGTTGAGCAGGATGGTGTTAGAATCAGGTCACATTTAAGGGAATTGGCCAGAATAGTGCATAGAATATAGATTGGAGATGGAATAGACTTGGAGCGAGTAGAAGAGGGAAGAAATTATGGCATTTATCTGGGTAAAGGGAATGATAGACTAACTGAGGATATAAGGGAGGGCACGTATGAAAGTCATTTCAGTTGTGGAAGCCTGAGGATTGATTGAATGTATAAGGCAAGGAAGTTGGAGAAATTAGAAACTCATATTTTTCTGGGAATCTGGGAAAGGGAAGTCATAAAAAGGGAAGGAAGTAGGAGAATTGGGTATGGGAGACAAAGAAAAATGATCAGCCCCATTCCATGCTAGTCGGAGTGATTATTACTAGTGGAGCATCCGGGTAGGGCTATCTAGCGCACGGTTGGGAAAGTCTAGTAAAGTGTGCTGCCCAGATCCCTATGGGAGCTAGCTTGTTACTAAATTTATTTAGGCTAAATTCCTTCCCTTCTTACATTCAGTATTACTTTTTTCATTATGCTCCTTAGCATCTCATACCAGCATTCCCATTTGGAGGTCTGCCCAGTGGTACAGTTCGAGAAATAATATTCCTGACTGGTGTGCTGCGAGTGTGTGTGTTTGTGATTATTACAATTCATTCAATCAGGACACGTATAATCCTTTAACTTCTCTGACCTCAGTGTCCTAGTCTAAAATATAGTTAATAATAATCAGCTTATCTGTCTCCCAGGATGGTTGTATGTCCATTTTAGAATGTTGCTAAAATCACAAAGTGCTATATAAATAAAATAAATCGTACTCATACTCATCATCAAAAGTCCATAACGGATGTCCTAAGTGTGATTTTTAAACCCATTCTTCCGCTGCTTCCTATAAAATAGGAAATCACCAAATGAGAACTCTTTTTTTTGTCATTAGTCTGTGAATCATAGATTTATTTCTTCTAAAGTAACAATTAAAAGCAAAGAGAAAGAAAGCCCAACTGCATAAACACATCTATTTCTATTTTAAACTCAAAGTGCATCACTCAAACCACAAAACCCCGAATCAAATTTAGCTCCTTCCGAGCCCATGCCCAGCCCTTGGTGTCTCCCAGAGGTAAACTTCTGGGAAAGTGTCTGGGCCCGAGGCCCAGGCTTGTTTAGATGGCCTCTTCCGCTCCCCTCCCCATGCTGCCCCTCCAGCACACCTGTCTGCACAGCCCCTTCCTCTCTTATCCAGGCACTCTGACTGTGGTCATGACCACCTGTCAAGGATGACGCAGATTTCACCCTACGCACATCCTTGCCTTGTTGCTGTCTTCAGGGTCCCAAACTGTGTTGATTCACCCCACAGGGCATTATTTTTAGCCTTTATCTCTTAGTAGTTTTGTTTTCTTTCCGCCACCTTTTGACCTGAGAGCTGGAAATAAAGTCCCCCTTCTATAAGGACGAGAAAGTTGTCAGCCATTTCCTTCCTGCTCACATGAAAGGCCCGCCCAACAGAGCCCTGGGAAGATGCTGAAAATTTCAATTCTCTGGGCCCTGAATACACCCGTCCTAAACAGCACATCTCTGCTTTTCCTTGTACATTCAGCAGAGTGGTTGCCTGGACCAGGCAGCTGTCCTTTCAAAGGGTCTTGAAGCCGCTCAAGGGGAATAAATAAAACCACATTTTCCCTCTCCTTTTGATGTTGTTGCTGAACTCAAGACATCTGGGTGAATTTGAGTAGCCTGTCTACCGCTTCTTTTATTGAAGTAATTAAATTCACAGGCAAAGAGAGAAATTATTGCTTTTAATTAATGAAGTCATATGAAACTATAATTTCATGAGACTGGAAACTTAGTTGGTTCTATGGAGTAAAATATGGGAAAGTACTTTGTAAATTGTGAAGTAGGAGGTGTATTAAAGGGCTTGAAAATTATAGTTTGTTATCACTGATTTCAAAGTGCGTAAATGTGTATAGATAATTCAAAAAGAATAAAAGATTAAAGATGAAAGTGAAAAATGTAGGAGCACCCAGCATCTTTTTTGATACTAGAATCCATTATAGAAGTATTATAATTCAAACCATTGCTTTTTGATGAACTTTTTTGTGGGTGGCTGTCATCTGTATCACCACAGCTAATTTCCTTGTACCTTTATTTTAGTGACATTTTCTATCATTATCCTTCAGATTAAGTTCTAAATGTGAAATTATGGACTCAAAGGCATACACATTTAAAATTCTGATACAAATTTTCAGACCATCTCCCAGAAGACAGTACCAATTTATAATTTCTTCAAAACTATATGAAATTTTCCATTTCCTCAACTCTTATGAACAGAGAGTTTTGTTTTTTTAATCTTTCTTATTCTGACCATCTTTGTTATTGGGTAGCTTGACTATCTTACATGTATTTATTAGCTATTTATATTTTGTGTTCAATGAATTGATTATTGTTTTTTGTCTCATCCTTTCTTTTTCCATATGAGATGGTTGTCTTATTAATTGATTCATAAGAATCATTTTCCTATTAGTTATTTTTTCTCTTATTAATGCACATATCTACCCAGTATATCATTTGTTTTTCAACCTTATGATGCCTTTTTTTGTTGCCATGAACATTTTATTTAAGTAGCTGTACCTATCAATCTTTTATGATTTCTGTTTCTTGTGTTTTTCAGTGGCTGGCTTCTGTCACCAAATGAAAAGCTTGCTTCTTGGCAGTTTTGGGAGCTAGATAGAACAAGTTCAATCCTTGGCTGAAGTGCACGTGCCCAGTTTGTAAATGGGAATGGTAATACCTGTTTCCCGGTGTCATTCAGTGAGGCAGAGTGGGCTTAGGAGTTCGGGCTCAGCAGTGGGCTTACCAGGAAGGAGAGAAGGATGATAGTTTCCTTTCTCACATTCATCTCCCAAGTGACCTGGACACTGACTTGGTTTATCTCCTCTAAAGAAGAGAATGACTGGGTGGAGAAAGTCTCTTTCCCTGGTCTTGCTTCCAACTAAAAAATGCCCCACAGAGAAGTGGCCCCCAGAATATCATATGGGTAGCAAGGAATTGCCAATCTGTTCCCTGCTTCGGTATCTTTTTTCCCCTGAAAAAATAGATCATTCCATTTCTGTGTCTTTATCAAATTATAAATTTTTGAAGGAATAGTTAATCTTATGGCAAAACAAAACTCTCTTCATAGATTAAAAACTAAAATACACAAATAATTGAGTGTATTGTGAAGGTTCAGACTAAACAGAGACAAGAATTGCTGAGAATCTAAGAAGATTCTTGGGAAAGAGGCTTCCATTGGAACTCTCTATAGAAGAAACGTCTTTGAGGAATTTCTACCAGTTTATCACTTCCATGGTTCCCTTCATGCTAAGGAAAACTTGGCTCAGTCATTCCTAAAACAATTCGATGAAACAGTCTCTGAACCAACTGCTGTATTCATCAGCATGTCCAAAGATTTAGTTGGATATTGCATAGGCAGAAAAAAATATGGAAAGATAGTCCATTAACAGGTTTATTTCATTTCATCATTTAATATCTCTACCTTCATGTTTTCATTCTCCTCGATGAATAATGAAGTTAGAATTTTCATTTCTTTACAAAGAAAGTAAATTTCCAAAGAGGTTCATTTTCTCTGCCAAGTCTAAATTTTGAGGCACTCTTCGTTATGTCTGCATGAACAAATGGTGGGAGGAATGAAGCCAATCGACAAGGTAATCCAAGAAGTAGGAGCCCACCTGCGCTTTACTTATCAGACTATATATAATTGACATGGTTATTTCATCATGAATTATATTGGTTATTGAGTCATTTCTAATACGTTTCGTGTGTGTAGGAATACTCTATTTTAGGGTTTTATCCTTTATATCCACAATTAGACAAGCTAATGTATAAAATATTAATCTTTGCAATGTAACTTTTTTCCAACTCCTTAATAATCCCTCTTTTCCTCTTATAATAGAATTTAAAGTTCACAAACTTATTTGAAACCTTTGCTACAGCAAGATTAAGGATAAATTCAGTATCTGTCATTAAAAAGCAATCTAGAGACAGTAAGGACATGGTTTAAAAAGACTAGAGAAGAAACGATCATAATAAGTATATAAATGATTAATAATCAAATACTACTTGAGTGCCTAGCATATGTTGGTTGGTTGATTCATTCAACAAATATTTATTGAGTTCCTACTATGTATTAGACATGGTTGTAGATACTGAGGGTAGATGCCAAGCAGGCAAGATCCCTGCGTGTATGGAGCCCAGAGCTGAGAGGGAAAATATAACGACCAGGAGGTTGCAGTGACAAAATGATTTTAGATACTGTTAAGTATATAAATAAAACAGAATAGGAAGAGGTAAGTGATTGTAATCGGGGTAAGGGAGGTGGTGGGGAAGCTGCAGCATAGATTGGACAGGCAGGGTCTCTGAAGAGGGGACATTTGTGCTGGAATCTGAGTGATGAAATGTGAAGAGTGGGGAAGAGTTTTCTAAGCAGAAGGAACAGCTAGTGCAAAGACCCTAAGGCAAGAATAAGCCTGGTGGTTCTATGCGCGATGGTTAATTTTGTGTGTTGACTGGGCTAGGCCATGGTACCCAGATACTTGGTCAAACACTAGTTTAGATGGTGCTGTGAGAGTGTGTTTTAGATGAGATTATATTTAAACTGATAGACCGAGTGAATAGATTACCTTCCATTATGTAGGTGGGCCTCATCCAATCAGTTGAAGCCTTAAGAGAAAAAAGACATGTCTTCCCAGGAAAAACAAAGCATGCCTCCAGACCGTCTTTGGACTCGAGATGCAACATCAAGTCTTTCTTGTGTCTCTATCCTGCTGACCCTGCAAATTTTGGACTTGTGAATATTTACTATGTGATTAAGAGATTGTGAGGCAACACTAAAATGGCAAAAGTGAAGATGGGGCATGAGTTGCTTTGGCACGTGTTTAAGGTACTTGTCACAGGACGTGCTTGTGAATCGGGTGTGTGAAGTGAGGAAAAGGATAGAATCAAGGGAAATAATTCTGCTAGGCACCATATACTAAGGTCTCTGTACTTGACCTCTGACTTTCACAATAATCATTACTACTTTATATATGAGGAAAGCAAAACTCAGAAGAGTTAAATAACTTGCCAAAGTCATGACTCTATTAGGTAACAATGTAGATTTTCTAAGGATTATTTGAAACCACATGTTTTAAACAAATATTTTTCAACCGGTTTCTTTTTTTCAAAAATGAATATTTTGTGTATATGTATATTTTTATTTTTTAATTAAATTTATCGGGGTGACATTGGTTAATAAAATTATATAGGTTTGAAGTGTACAATTCAATAATACATCATCTGTGTATTGTACTGTGTGTTTACTCAAAATCAAGTAGGTTTCTATTTCATGACTTTCATGAAGTTGAGGCTGGGGAAAGGGATGGGTTGTTGCAGTATTTTAGTATCTTATTGGTCAAATTGTAGGCTAGTTTGTCCTACTCAATGCAACCTTCCCGTCGTCTTAGTTTTCCTATTCTTTCTTTACCTCTTTACCAGCCAATGACCTTTCACTTAATTCTGTGTATTTTAGTGGTTACTCAGTTTCAATCTGTTGTTTAACACACATTCCGGTGCTTCAAAAGTTTTTATAATGATATCAGATGTTATGTCATAGTAGGAAGAAAAGTGAGAAAATCTTTGGTGAACTCTCTGCCATTTTACAGTAGTCCTTCCTTATCTGCAGTCTTGCTTTCTGCAGTTTTAGTTACCTGCAGTTACAGTTACCTGTGGGCAGCTGTGGTCAAAAATATTAAATTTCCCCAACCATTGACATCATCTGCTCCTGACATCCAGCCATCAACACCATCATGGCTTGGATCACTGTCATGAGTGGTCTAGGATCACCTGAAAGCAGATGATCCTCCTCCTGACATATTTTCAGAAAGTCATTAGTAGCATAACATTACGTCACAATGCTTACATCATTCACCTCACTTCATCTCATCAGATAAGCATTTTATCATCTCACATCATCACAAGAAGGATGAGTGCAGTATAGTAAGATATTTTGAAAGAGAGAGATCATAGTCACAACTTTTATTATAGCGTGTTATAATTATTCTGTTTTATTATTGGCTATTGTTAATCTCTCACTGTGCCTAATTTATAAATTAAACTTTAGTATGTATGTGTAGGAAAAACATCATGCTCAGGGTTCTGTACTATCTGCTGTTTCAGGCATTCACTGGGGGTCTTGGAATGTATCCCCTGCGGAAAAGGGGCGAATACTACATACATGTTATATGGTTTAGTCTTCCGTATATCTTACAGAATCCGTACTATCATTCCAATGTCATAGAAGATTAACCAGAAGTTTGATGGAGTACTGTAATTTATCTCAGATCACAGAACTACAAATGGCAAAAGCAGGATAGAAATAGAAGACTGCTAGAACACTCTCCCATTTCATACTGTCACTTTTCTTCCTTTTTCCACCTTTTTTCCTAGTATCTCTCCTTTTTTGGTTGTTTCATACTACAGCCTTTTCCATTTGCCACTCTAAATATATATTCAAAGCATGTGCTAATTAATAATGACATATTATTCCAATAAGACTTTTTGCGAGAGATTATGTGCCTATGAAGGTGAAACTTAATTTAAAAACATCCTTAATAGTGGTGTCAGGGAGCGTGTTCTCTGTTGATGTAGGGAAATCTTCTTGAAACTCTTCGAGTCATAAG
Organism: Rousettus aegyptiacus; assembly: GCF_014176215.1. Taxonomy (NCBI): domain Eukaryota; kingdom Metazoa; phylum Chordata; class Mammalia; order Chiroptera; family Pteropodidae; genus Rousettus; species Rousettus aegyptiacus. Next base: position 107,283,064 of record NW_023416309.1, read on the forward strand.
GGAGGAGGGACTTTTAGTTACTTATAAAAGCTTTGCATCTTAAAACCATTGTCTTCCCTGGAGAGGTAATTTTTATGCCACAGGAGCATTTGAATTTCAAGCAAAAGCATTTAACTTCCTTTGCTTTAGTAAGGATTATTTTCTTTTAAAATAGACTTTAAATTTATTTATTTTAGTGTACTGATAATTTTATAGGTGACCTTGGTATGTATGAACAGCACGGGCCAAGAAACTGTTTTTTTTCCGGTTTTCGGACGTCATATTGCTTCCTATCACACCTTGGAATGTCAGAAATTTGTTAACTTCTTTCTCCCTGAGATGTTTTTCTCTTGCAGTATTATTATGGTGACAGTGGTATTCTGTTTACTTGTTGCTGAGTATTTTTCCAAACTCATTTACAATAGAAATAAAAAGCCAACTAACATCTGCCCCCACCCCTCCCACCACTGTCACGTCAACGACAACAAAATCAACTCTTGCGGTCATTTCTGTCACAAAGAAATTTTACGCAAACCTTCTCAAGGCTAGACTTACTACCACTGTACATTGCGACATTTGTAGGGTTTGCCTTTGGATAAGAACAGGCAAGTAAATTCCCTAAAAATTTGGTTTAGTCACTATATTGTGAAGTAAACTTCATATAGCCTGTTATCTATCATCTGTTTCATTCCATTATCTCATTTCATTATCTATTAAATAACAATTTAAGAGATTTGATGGCAGAGATGTTCAATGCTCGTGGAACATCAGTGCCCCCTGCCACCATATCCCAGCCTTGCTTGCATGTAAGTTGGGGCCATTGACCAGTTTTAGCAAATGTGATGTGCACAGAAATGATCTATGCTACTCTCATGCCTGTCCCCAAATGTTCTTTCGTGACTATTCAGTTCTCTCTTCCCATGCTGTAGAGGCCCTGGAGACGGAATGGTGGCATCGTCAGATGAGGGTTGCCTGGAGAGATTTCCTGGCGAAAATTCTGGACATCTGAGCAAGAAGTCCAGCCACCCGTGCTTTTGCCTTTTCCTCGTTACCTCACCATAGCGTAAGTTAACCGACGAGACATTTTTCAGATTTGTTTATTATCAGAATGACTATTCAGGTTTTTATCATGGTTCCAAATATTGCATCGGAAACTCTCCAAGATGAAAGGGTTTAACTTCCACAATCTTATAATTCTTATCCCAGTAATTTAGTCGTGTATCTGGATAAGCTTTGGTTGCGGTATTTGGCAGCTTTTTGCAGAGTATTCCTATGGATTTTGAAAAGCCCAGACAACGCCAGCAGTGTGAGAGCTGAGACAGAGAAAAGGTAGAAGCGATTTCCCTTCAGAGTTGTGCGTTTAGTGCACAGCCCAGGGTAGGGGGACATTTGTGAGTGCTGTGCTGGGGAAGCACAAGACACTGGCCTGTAGGAAAGTGATAATCAGTTCAGTTCAGGGTGGTCTCTGGTTGTGAGCCCTGGAGGAAATTTTTCCCGATGATTTATCCCAGCTGCTTTTGTGGGTCTTGCTCCTTCGAGTCACACTCCTGCCCCTCCTCTGTAGGTACATGGCATTCACCCGTGGGGCTGTGCTCTGTAATGCATTCTTTTCTCAACTTCTTAAAACACATTTGTCCTATGTGTCACTCCTCCAGGGACCACCTAATAAATAAATCAATTAGGGAATTATTCATCCATTGTTTAATCAGTTAGGGAATTATTCATCCATGTGTTTATCAAACACATTAACTGAACACTTTGCATGTACTTAGTAGTAGTGCCCATGGTGTGTTAGGTACCAGGTAATTACTCTCTTCCATGGATATTTGTTTTCTTTTTAACTGTTTACTTAGAAATTATTTCAAACTTAGAAAAAATTTACAAAGATAGTACAAAGAGTTCCCATATACCTTTCACCAAATTCCCCAAATATTAAAATTTTAATATATTTATCATTTACTTTCTCTTTTTCTGAACTTTTTGGGAATAAATTTTAAGCAAACATCATGTTTTTTTCCCAAAAATAAGGATTCTCTTGCATAACTTCAGTGAAATCATCAAAATTAGGAAATTAACATAGATTTATTACCATTATGCAGTACAGTAGTTGGCAAGTGTGGCCTGCCATCTATGCTTGTAAATAAAGTTTTATTGGAGCACAGCCGCACTCATTGTTAATGGATTGTCTGTGCCTGCTTTTGTCCTACAATGGTAGAATTAAACTATTGTGTCAGAGATCATATGGCCTTGGAGCCAAAGGTATTTTCTTATCTGACCTTCTAGAAGAAAGTTTTTGATCCTTGGTCTAGCTCTTATCGAATTTTAACGTTTATCCATAATGATTTCTATTGCAAAAAATAAAAAACCCGTAACAAGGTTTCTAGTTTAGTATCTTACCCATGATCATGTTATATTAAGTTGTCATGTCTCTGTATTCTCCTTCACTATATAACTTCTTCAGTCTTTATTATTCATGACCTTGACATTTTTGATAAATATAGGCCATTTATTTTATAGACCGTATCTCAATTTAGATTTGTCGGAACTTTCCTCAGGATTAGATCCATGCTATGCATTTTGGGAATGAATACTACAGATGTGACGTTGCTTCTCAGTGTAACCTAACCGGAGACAACTTGGTTTTTTTTTTTCCCCAATACTGGTGATATTAATTTTGATCCTTTTGGTTAAGGTGGTATCTGTCAGATTTTCTCCCTTGACAAATTACTGTTTCCATTTTTTTTTAAATAAGTATTTTGTGGGAAGGTACTTTGAGTCTATGTAAGTATCCTTTCACCCAGTAGTTTTAGTATCCATTGATAATTCATCTCTGTAACAATTATTACTATGGTGGTTGCCAAAAGTGAATTTAAAAATTCCTTTATTTCTCCACATTTATTTGTTTAGATTTTATTGATAGAAAGAACTTTACCTCTATATGTCTTTCTGTCCACCCGTCTGGCCAGCCCTCGATTTATTTGTCAGTATGGACTCAAGGATTTTTAATTTTATTTTGTGGTTTATAATCTGTTACTGGCATTTTTTTATTTTGATGTGCAGAATGTTCCAGAACTTTAAAAAAATAATTGTTCATTAGGGAATAACTTGAAATACTAGTGAGCAAGCACTGTGTCTGTATAGCCATTGCCTGGCATAGTGCCTGGAAATATTTGCTATTCAATAAACATTTGTTGGATGCAGGTCCTAAATCAAAGGAAAAAATCCCTAAATGTGGAGTGTTAGATATTGTATTAGGCCTGGGGAAGACACGTTTTGGAGTAGAACTTCAGTACCTTTCAGATATTATAATTGGCTTGAGTAGAAACCATGATAATTTTTTCTTTTTTGATTACTATTTTAAGAGTAGTGAGTAGCTCAGCTATTTTTCAAAGTTTATTTTAAGTTTTTTTCACTTACTTTTGAGAGTCTAAAATATCCTTATAGCGATATCTTTTTCCCTGGACACATTGTAGTTTTAACTCACAGGGGAAAGTTCTGAATCTCCTCATGGTCTAGAGATGACTTCGTTTTATCTCAATACTGGAAAGTGGTTATCCCTGGAGAGTCAGGAATTTTTTTTTTTTTTTTATGATTCTAGAAAAAACAATTCAAAGTAAATACAATTCTGTGTATTTTCAAATCCCTATTTTCTGAAATCTATAAAGACTAATCACAAGAATCATTCTAAGAAATCCTGCCTCCTGATACCACACCATCCCTCCTCTACCGCATTTTCTTTCCTAATTTGCCACCAAGGGAAAGTTACTAATTGTGAATTTTGCTGTTACGGTTACCATTTGTGATTTGCCCTTGAAATCAGTGAATGGGTTCTGGTGGAATGGGCCTGTTGGAAATTATGGGACTGTTGCTTGAGACTGTGCCTGGAAGGAAGCCATGAGTAGTGAAGAGGAAATAGCTTACAGGAAGTGTAATGCGTGATATTTTTCCTATTCCTAAGTCAGGTCTTCGCTTTTACTGTCAATAACTTGATAATTCAGAGAATACAACCTTAGTAATTCATTTCTTTAAGTAAGTGACTTATACAGGTGTCATACTTATTTGTTTGCTGTGATCGAAGCGTCTGACTGGGCTTTAGTGGGACTTCCAGATGGTCAGTTTGTGTACCTCTGTGAGCCTCTGTCTACCTGCTGTCTTCCCCAGTCTGGGAGGTGGATGTGGGCAGAGATTGTTCTTACTCTAGGTTCTAAGGCCGACAGAGCAGAATCAGTAAGTTTAGGTGCATAATGAAGTGTCCTTGCTTTCTGGTTAGCTCATGAATTGCTGTTGGGAGTAAAACTGGTCCTTCGTGTTTCAGTTTTGGAGATTAATTATCCCAGGAGGTAACAGCATTTCTTTCTTTAGAAGGAGAAATCTAAAAGTACTCACTCTGTTTGGATAAGTAAATCCAAGTTATTTTGGGAGCAACATAAACACCAGATATGTGGAGAGCAGTCGAGAAGACGTCGTACGGAGTATCATGCATTCGTTGCTTCTCCCAGGAGGGCTAGACCTTGTGCTTTACCTGATGCCTGCAGCATCTGACTATTAGAGCTCCATTTAGTATCTCAGCTGCCCACTTCCTGCAATCTTTTTGTTTCCTTCTGAACTCTCTTCTAGCAAGAACTCCCGTCTCCCTTATGTGTCCTGCGGCACATCACATAAGTGGCCGTACCAGATTACGATGAGCCTTGGAAGCTGCGACCCAGGTGGGAGATAACCTTTGACAGACTCTCTGCTATTCTTTAGCAGCCAGAATCACACAGAGGTTCAGGAAGCCGCTTCCAGCAGGCAGGGCCCTGAGGAGAAGACGATAACAGCAGGAGAAGCACCTGGTGGCAGCGGCTCTTCGTCCAGGAAGAAAACAGGATCTAAAACATAAACAACATCCTCACAGCACAAGTGAGCGCAGAGCTCACACCCAACTTTGTCTGACTCTATTCTTTCAAGGCTTTCATGGGAATCTCTATTGAAACAGGAAGGTGGTCATGAGATGAAGCAAAGTTTCACGATTTCCAGTGGCTGTTATGCAAAATATTATCGTCGCTCTTTTATCTTTAAGCACATGAGTATGAGCAACCATGCCATATCTGCAACGTAGAACTTGTTTTTAGCTGAATAAAAGTTTAACTATCTCAGGACTGACACTATTTTAAAGGAAATGATGCAAATTGAAACAAAACAAAGGGAAGAAAGGATTTTGATGATTTTATCTTTCCAAAGCATTTCTTTTGAAGCAAATGTTATCTTTAATAAACACCGTATCGACAGCAAACAAAGACATTGATTGAGTGTTCACCATTCCAGGTGTTGTGCAAAGTGCTTCAGGTGTGTTGTCTCACAGGATAAACTTACGCACAGAGAGGTGACGTATCTCTCCCAGTGTCTCAGGCAGTACGTGATGGATCCAGGACCGGAACCCAGGCATTGTGGGTCAGAGCTAGCTTACTTGTGCCTTCCACTCTTCTCCTGTCTGTACTATCCTAAGTTTACAGTAGGCAGTGTATTACCTCCATACTCTTCCGCAGAGCCCCTGCAATTGGTGTAAGTAAAAATTCATGATTACTATGTTAATTTTGTTTATTAAAATTCTTAATCTCCTCTGTTGCCATGCTACCCTGAACACGCTCTATCCTGTCTGATCTTGGAAACTAAGCACGGTTGGGCCTGGTTAGTATTTGGATGGGAGGCCACCTAGGAAGACTTGGTGCTATAGGCGTTAAAAAAAAAATTATCAATCTCTCTTTAGTCATTGATTCAAAATACTAATCAAATTTTATGTCAAAAGCCATTTTCTTACATTGGTGCAGCAGTTCCGATGGCATTTAGTCAATGCCCCTATGTGTGTTTTAAGGTCAGGCCTGAGATCTTTTTCCTCTAAAGGATCAAGAAAAATAACATCTCTACCTTAGATCTTCTTGATACCCTTCCCGTTTATTGCAAGGCAAAGAAACCAGGAAGAAGACTAGTTGAGAAGGTAAATGTTGAAATAAAATGCATCATTCTTGATTCTGAATAAACATCACTATCATCAGTTTTATAAGAACCTCCATAATGGACATCTTCCTGGTTCCTGTTCTTTAAAGCAGAGCCCATTGTATAGCTTCAGCTGTTGCTTCACTCGGGTTGCTACTGGTATTTCTGGGAAGATGTGAAACATCTCGAGATTAAGGCTTTCAGAAGTAGATCTATCCTACCATCTTGAAAATGCACCCACCTACCTGGGCTTATTAGAAGAGCTGCTCTTTCAGCAAATAGCTCATTTCACTAAAAGGAAATTGGAGAAAATAGCTCAAGATTTTTCAGGCTGGTGGTAAGCCCTATCTTGTCATAATTATCTTTATGTTATTAATTTATTCATTCACACAGGAAATGTTTTTTGAGCACATACCATGCACCAGGCAGTGTTCCATGGCTGGATATGCCATGGCTGGGTATTCCATTGTTCTAAACACTGTTTTCCAGAATCTTATGTTCTGGTGGTTATTAAGAGGTCTCTATGTTCTAAATACTTAATAATGGTAGACTGAAAAAACAAATGATGCAAATTGACAATAATAACAATATAATTGCTGCGTTAAATTTTAACTGGCGTTAGCAGTGGGCCAGGTGCTTAACATATGTCGTCTCCTCCATCCTTACCAAAACACCTTCTATAGCCTTTAACCTGCAAACATGAATAGTTTTAGATTCAACCAAATGCAATTATTACTCCCATTTTAAAGATGAAGAAAAAGAAGCATGAAGAAATCAATAGGTTCCCTCAACGTTGTACAGATAAGAGTGTTGGAGCTGGGATTCAAACCCAGGGCCCCTGACTCCAAGGCCACACTCTCGGTTACAGCGCTGTGCTGAACCAGAAAGGCAGAGCTTAAACTTAAACATGACCACATGAATGGGAGATTGTTTTACAAGATTGGCAGCTGTCGATATAATCACTCTGGATGTTAATACAATGTGGCTAGCTCTCATTGGCTTAATTTTGTTTTTCTCATCATCTTCGGATGACAATGGTATTTAGTCCTTATAAGTATTTCCAGGTGCTAAGATAGGCTTGGAGGAAGAGCCTTCTTTTATAGTTAACCCCAGTGAATCATTTATCCCTCTCTCTATGATCAAGAATTGCTTCAAGTTCCCACCTTCTAGGGAATGCTGTGGGGCTTGACATAGATGGCTGATCATATTTTGCAAGGTTTCATTAACTCACCAACTCTGACCTTTCTGAGGACACATCAGTAAATTGAGTGTACTCAAAAGGGTCCCGGTAACTTTTTAATGTGGCGAGGTAAGACCGATCCTTGCAAAGAGTTAAGGAACCTCAGCTTCCGGCAGGAAATCTGTGACTCAATCCAGGACCAAGAGCGGAAACATCAAGTGTATCATGGGAGAAAAGGAAAGCAAAGTGCTAAAATTGTTACTCTGAACAGAGGATATTGGAGCATCCTGCAGAAAACTTCCTGTTTAGCCAGTGGACTAGAAAACAAGATGAAAAACACTCAACTTCAATGACTATTGTGTAAATATATTTCTAAACTTTCATTACCTTGGGCAGGGCTTACTCACAAGAACTCGTGGTTTCCCAAGGTGGAGGAGTTGGTCATTAAATCATATCCAGCCTCTGTGTCTTCCTTGTTTTGGCGGCTAAACCAAACCTTTGTGTCATTTGCGTAGACTCTTCCTAGGCCTGCAGTGCATCCTAGGCTGGACTTTTCCCGGAATGAACTTCCTTTGGCTTGTATTAAACACTCTGTAGATGGATTCAGAGAATGCACTTTAAGTATTTTGGTTCCAAATATCCTGCCTCCTTCAGGAGTAAGCTGTGGGATCCATTGTTTGAGCAAAGAGCAAGAAACACTGCTGGGCCCTGCGTGACTGCACAGGTTGAACCCCCATGAAGCCAGCTCTGCATGTACATCTTGGTAACAAAATAACTTCAAGGAAACATGTTCAGATATTTCTAGCAGTCACCTTTTGTGATTACATTATGAATGGTTATTTCTACTGATTTTTTGTATTTCTTTTTTTGTATTAAATTTTCTCAATGGTATATATAAGTGTAATATTCAGACATACAAATCATTTAAAAACATTACAAATTTTCGTGACTCCCACAGAGCTACAGTACATACCCTGAAGCTTAGCTGTGATATTTCCTGGGCATGAGTATACTTAGCTGTGAGCATCTAAAATACTTCCGAGAGTTTTGGTTATTTCAGCTGTAGTTGCCTAGTGGTAATAAGATTAACTCCTGGCAAAATTGACTGAAGTTGATAAAGGCTGTCTTTATTAACCTTTTGCCTTTCTTCTCTATGAAGGCCTCCTTCTGCATGTCCTCCTTTTAGCCACCTAGTAACTTCCTATTTCCTCATGCATCCCCCTTTATCACAAGAGGAAAAGTGTTAATCATTGGTTACAAGGTTACTATGTGCAAAGAACCACATCAAGTAAATCGTAATATCTCCTTTGTTCTTTTTCACAGTCTTATCAGGTATTCAGTGTTAGCCCAGTTTTATGGAAGAGGATGTTGAATCATAGAGGTTATGTATCTGTGGCCAAGGTCACATAGTAAGAGACAGAGCATGATTAAAATTCAAGTGGAGTAAGTAGTTTCCGATAATGGCCACCAGCGGTTTCACCCATCTTTGTATATGCTTGTATTCCTTAGATCAAGAGTGGAATCTGTTTCTCGACTCCTTAAATTGGAGAGGGCTTTGTCACTTGTTTTGTCAAACAGAATGAAATGGAAATGGTGCTTGGAACTTCAGAGTCTAGATCTTGGAGAACTGCAAGTTTCCGCTTCCTAGAACATGGAACCCAGCCACCAAGCTGTAAGGCAGTCCAGGCAAGACCACTGAGGGGTTGGAGACAATGTGTAGAGAGGCTGAGAATGAATAGATCATGTCACTGTACTTGTAAACCTCATAGTCGAGTGGAGGATATGGCTCTATAAACCAAAAACTATGAAGTGTTGTAATCTGTGTTATAATAGAGTCAAATAAAAAATGCTGTGGAAGCCAGAATAGAGAGCGAGTGACGATGCATGGGTGTGGGGGAAGGTGCGTGGGACTGGGGGCAGGTATCTTTACAGAGGAAGTGACAGTACTTGTCCTGCGTCTGGAAGGTTAGTAGAGTGAGAAAACGGCATTTGTAAAGACATGGTGGTGTAACCAAACCAGATGTGCTCGGGGAACAGTGAGTGAGCAGTACTGTCAATGGCTCCTGGCTTCCTTTTCTTCTAAACCTTAAACACTCCAAAAGCTCTAAAGTCACTCACTGCAGTGTCCATGCTGGCGAGGGTGTAGGATGGATAGGAGAAAGGGCTTCCTGCAGTGATCGGTGTGCTTTTTAAACGTTTATTTCTCTTAACTGATTCTTTTATTATAATTTTAGGTAGTATGTTAGTTTTCTAGGGCTGTGACAACAAATTACCACAAACCTAGTGGCTTAAAACAAAAGAAATTTGTTCTCTCCTAGTTCTGGACACTAGAAATCTGAAGTTCAGGTGTTGGCAGGGTCATGCTCTTTTTGCAGATGCTAAAGGAGAATCCTTTCTGGTTTCTTCCAGCTTCTTACTCGTGGCTACAGGTGTTCCTTGGATCGTGGCCACATAACTTCTGTGTCTCCATCTTCACATGATCTTATTCTCTGTGTCTACATCTTCTCTTATATTGTCAATGAATTTCAGGCCTGCCCAATCCAGGAAGATTTCATCTCAAGATCTTTAGCTTACATTTGCAAAGACCGTTTTTCTAAATAAGGTCACCTGGTTGGATGTAGCTTTTGGGAGAGGGATCACCCTTCAACCTACTACAGATGGCAAACCAAAAATTTCCTTTGCTAATGATTTATATTTAAGGATAGATTTTTAAAAACCCTCATTTCATCACTTCTAAATTGCAAAAAGTTTAAAATTCAAAACGGTGTACTTTTAACATGACTTTAGTTGCATCTCTTTCCTAAGCAGCACCTTAACAGATTCTCTCAGGTAGGACCTAAAAAGTCTGCATCGTAGTGTAATTGGCCCGGCGACTAGCTGTTAAATTGTCATCTTATGAAAAACACATGGTTACATTAAATCCCAGTTAAACTGTGGTCTACATTATTTCAAATAATTTTCACTATATTTTACTGTCGGCAAATGCTGATGTGCAGCCCATTGCCCTTTCTTATATGAAGACAATAATAAAACAGAAAGTACATCATCATCTGAGATCTTTGTGTGGGATACCAACTCAATTGAAAGAAACATGAATGGAAATTTTACAGGCTTTACATTAGACTTTTATCTTTGCTTCTTTTGTTAGTAAAGAATGAGAGTCCTAGAACTTGATATTGTTGCTAGACCCCAGTTGTCTTTTCTTTGTAATTCAAGTTTCTATTTTTTTTTAAATTTATTTTTTATTTTATTTTATTTTTATGCCTACAGTACTCGGTCTTCCTACGTGGTCTCTCATTCAAGTACTAACCAGGCCCAACCCTGCTTAGCTTCCGAGATCAGACGGGATTGGGCTTGTTCAGGGTGGCATGACTGTAGACTAAGTTTCTGTTCTTAATCAAAGTCTGTGGGCTGTGAGGACTCGCCCAGTCCATTGAATGATAGAATTGTACCTGCCAAGGTAATGTACAAGAATTTGGACAGGTTTAAGCTGCTTTGTCATTGGGAGGGAGAGCTTTTAGGCTTGCAGGAACTCTTTCTTCTTCAGTTGCTGCCAGTGGGAACTGTTGTAATTTTAGACGTTTCTGTAAAAAAGTTAAAGATTGCAGGAGGGGGTCTATTCCATTAAAATCTTCCTATGAGTATTGAGCAGTTTCCAGTTTCTTCATCATTGTCATCATCTTCTTCATCAATACCATCTGGAAAATCCTCTCATTGAACTAATGATTGACAATCATTTTATCCTGTCCTCCAAAATAAAACAAAAAGAAATGCCTTAGAGAAAATCCAAGTGGGCTCTTTGCCTGCTCGCTCTGTTTCTCTCCGTGTTGATTATTAATAGTTTCAAAATACCCACTGACTCTAACACATGTCAAATCATGATCCCAGACAGTTGGTCTCAATAGTATAGAGCCAGCCTGGTCCTTAATTCTGTGTCCCTCTTTTTCTCACATTATAATAGCTCACTGTTAACAAAGGCAGAAGAGTATAATGCCTTGGCCAAGATGTTTGTCAGCTTTTAAGAAGATGAGAATCAACCTCCATGCAGAGTTGACATCAGAAAGGTAGACACGCTGAGACAGGGCAGATCACCTCGTGCCATTTTCTGTAGACTGGCTTTCTGAGATGTAATAACCAATTGTTTGCTGAATCTCAGGAAGCAGTCCCCGAGTGTAGCAAGGAGTCTCCTTAGAAATCCTCCATAATTCAAGATATAGTACCTTAATTTCAGAAGCCAGGTCTCTGTGCATGCTACCTAACGAGTGGGCACACAGGGATTTGTCAGATGAAAGACAGGCAGGCTCTGAGCAGTCAATGCACTGAGAAGCCGTGCAAATCCTATTCAAAGTTCCGGAGACTTAAAAAAATAGCAACACGTGTTTTCCCGCCTGACAGCTATTCAAAGCAGTGTGGCTGCTCCAATTCCCTTCTCAACTGCCATCATTCCAAATCTCTGAGACTGATATGGAATCCTCATGGGAGACTCTCAGTTAGCAATCTGGAAAATTCATGAGCTGAGAAAATACAGAAGCTAGGTGGCGCTGGCTGCCAAGGCTGCACCCGAGACACGTCTGCATGTGGGAACGTGCCCTGTGCCCAGAGGACACCGCGGCGAACCTTCCTTACTTACGGAGTCTGGTACTGATGTCGGAGCGGCTTATAAAGGGGGAGGCATGAAAGTGTCCTTGCGCTGCTCCGGGACTGCTCCCGGACCTTACCCGTTCCTTCTGACTTAACAAGGAAAACACAGAAAGCACCGTTCTGATATATCTGTGTTCTAAACAGACTCCTCTCGGTCATTTGCGTTTCTAATATTCTCTTTGGTCTTTTGGGTTTTACCGTTAGCACAGACTAGGACTTCTGCAGGAAAACCAGAGGTTCCAGAATAGCAATCGGAAGAGGACTTGGTTTCAGTCTCTTTTCCATTAAGGCCTGTTTTCCACCAGCCGCATAACCTGTGCATTTGGAATTTTTTCCCAATGGCATTGGCTTTCATAAGTTATATTGCCTGTCAGGAAATAAAACTGCTTTGATGGAAAGACCAAAATTATAGCTGAGGACACAGGAATGTGGAGCCGGCCTTCGAAGTCCGGCGGAATGGAAGAGAGCAGAAGCGGCCCATGCCCACGGGGCAGGTCCAACAAAAGTAGAACTTTTACGAATTGCTAGTCACATCTGGCCAAATCATCTTCTACAGTTACTTAGCCTAAGCACAAGAGATATCAGTCTTACAAATCTGATAAAATTTTCTGCTTTGTGAATGCTTATGGAAAGTGTTTTATATATAGAAATATTCAGTCGCATTTAGATATACATTTAACAAATTCCACTTATTGAAAATAATACCACGACATTAAAATGGAAATGTCATCAAGAATATGCTTTTTGTTATTATTACTGACTGTTCAGAAAGATATAGGGCGTATGCACATTTGTAGTTGTGAGGGGTTAGGTGCACAAGAAAAAGCAGACCATGCTGTTGATTTTTTTGGACATACTGTTAAATTTGTCTTTATTTTATGTGGCATAAAATGTTATACTAATTAATCCCCAAGTGGAAAGAGGCTTATAGGTGGTGGTCATGGGGGCGGAGGAAGGGTCATAAACTTTTCTTCATTGGTCTCAGAGCTGCCAAAATCTTTGTTCCAACACAAGTAGCTCTAACTCAGATTAGTATTTCTACTGTCACCCCTCCATAAAAGAAGCCCATTGAAGAGAATTTCCTGAAAAATTATACCATTTCCCTTTATCCTCTTCCTCCATTCCCCTCCCTTAAGCAGCATACACATTCATAAACCCTGTTCCAACTTAGACATGGTAGCGATGGAAGAAAAAGGGGTCGAGAATTTCAAGTTTACTCCTGCAGTCAAAATAGGCTTCAGCCTCATGTAGCTAGAAATGGCCACAGTACCTTCACAGAGGAGGAAGTAGTCTCAAAAATGGTAGACCTCTCATTCATGTTGTTCGTCACTGTAGTCCTGGCAATTGGCGCCGTACATGGTGTCTGGCATCTGCTCCTTCGCCAGGTTACTTTTCCCTGACTGTTTCCACGTGAGGATCTCTTGTCATCTTAGACCGTGAGATAGTTTATCAAATAGTAAACCAATAGGGTTGAGCGCCTGCTATATGCAGGACTGTGTTAGAAACTATGCTGGTTGCAAAGAATGATACATGAGTCCACGTTCCCTAAGGCAGTGGTCCGCTTTTGGGCAACAGAGACTCGTGCTCCTATGAGAATCTATGGCTTGATGATCTGAGGTGGAGCTGAGGCCGTGACGCTGGCGCTGGGAGCGGCTACAGACACACATGAAGCTTTGCTCTCTTGCCTGCTGCTTACCTGCTGTGCAGTCCCGGTTTCCAGTCGGCCACAGACTGGTACTGGTCCATGGCCCGGGGGTTGGGAATCCTTGCCCTAAGGGGTTACCTATAAGTACATGACTGCATATTTGGGAGATGTTATAGCACATTGCCTATCAATGACCTGTCTGAGAATCTAGCTGTGTTTCCATCTCTAATCTAGTTAAGCTACAAAAATGCCACACTAGAAACCACAGAGCCGGTTTTTTCCTGGATAACTGTGCACAACAGCCGTTGGCTTTCTATGGGCAGGATTTGGCCCATAGAACTCATGTGTTGCCAGTGCTCAAAGGAAGTTAGGGATTAAATAGAAACCTGTTCTGTGTTCCTAGGGTAGTATCCGTGAGCCCATGAGGTCATAGTCACATCGGCACACTTGGCAAGTTCAGGGCACTGTTATGCTATCTTTAGAATTAGTTTTAGTGACTCGTTTTAAATGCATCAGATATTAAAGCAAGTTCTCCTACTATGTTTCAAGGGCTTTTCTTTTCTTCCAATTTCAGCGTTCTAAGTTTTGTTCTAGGACAAAATACACATCTGTGTTAGCGTTCTTTTGTATCTCCTTTTTGATATCACATTGTAGCCTTTTTTTCTTTTTAGCATAAATGCATTCATAGCTAAATTATGGAGTGACCAGAATTTGTTAGTCTCAGTAGCTTTGACATTTTGGGCAAGCTCATTCTTTTTTTGTGGGGGCTATCCCGTGCCTTTTTGGATGTTTAGTATCTTCCCCGGCCTTTGCCGCCAGTTGCCACTAGCAGACACCTTCCCTGCAAATATGTCTCCAGATAATGCCACATATCTGGATATGTCTGGGTGGGTGGGGGTGCCACCTGTCGAGAGCCACTGACTTAATACCAGCATTATTTTTCTGCCTAGGCCTATAATATCATTTATTCAGTGGCCACAAGTTGGCAGATGGATTTTTTAAAACCAAAACTCGTGAAAAAAATGCCAATGAGGAGGGATGAAAACCACCTGTAGATCCTCACGAACTATTTCTTGACCGAGGAAATGCCTTGGGTGACCTACCACGTTTGCCGCTCACTCTGTCCCCCACTCATACTTAGTTGCTTTAACAATCTAAGGCAGATGTGTGACAGGCTGACTAGCTGCAGAACTTCTGGAGAGTTCTCTGGGTAGAGGGTTATCTGAGTTGCCTGCCACAGGTGCATGTGGGTGAACTTTTAGCAGCATCGTCCTTACTGGGATTTCATTCTGCTGCCTCCGCTTGCTCCTGAGGTTGCTTACTATTGAATTGACAGGTGGAAAGAAACTTTTGTAAATGAATTCTTTTCTGCATTCTTTATTGCTGTGAGTGGAGAGTGGTATAGATGGGAACAAAGCAAAATTGCAGATTGAAAAGAGGAAAGCCAAGGCAGATGCTGATGGTTAAATATGTAATGCAGTTGGCAAAGTAGTAAGGCAGCCATGTTAACTGCTCTCTGAATAGTTTAAAGTCTTCTGGAATAGACATTTGGGGATTTCATAGGTGATATACAAGGATTTTTTTCTGCTTGTCCAGAAGGTAATCTCGGACCCTTTTTGAAGTTACAACAGTATGTCCCTCTCTCACTTTATTAATAAAACTTAAGAAAGTAGAGAGGTGGTTTTTCTGTTTGTGGGGTGTGTGTGTGTGTGTGTGTGTGTGTCTGTCTGTGTGCGTGTGCACGCTAAAGTGAATAGAAATGGCTTTGAAAGATTCGTGGTGAGTGGCTGTGTATCCTTTAGGTCTGTGCTGGTCTGTTGCCTCAAGGTCTATCATCGTAAGCCTGAAATAGGGAAGGGCATGGAGACGGGTAAGGGAAGAAAAGTCAGGGAGCAAAGGTGGGGGTTGGAACAGAGCATTTGTTGACTGGTTATCAGTTGATATCATTTCATATATATTGCTCCCAAGAAACCTGTTATTATTTCCTGTTTATAGATGAGTAACCTGAGGTGAGAGATGTCGAGCATGTTAGGGGAGGAAACTAGGAAGTGGCAGAGTTGGCATTTACACCACCTGTTGTGCGACTCTGAGACTCATTCTTTCTGTTACACCGTGACGCCCCCATGCAAGATGAAGTATCTGTCCTGTCAGCCTCTTGTGATGAGGACTTTGTAGGTAGGCATCGTCTTTGATGAGATATGAAATGTCTAGCCAGCGTGTTGTGATCACATGCTAGATAACTGCTGAGGAATTTGTATGTATTGATTATGGTCTGGCTAAAGAGCATAATATTTGACTGCCAAAGATTAATTAAAGTATGTAGTAAAGTTTTTTGCTACTTAAACACATAATTTCTAGCAAAGAAAAGGCTAATTAAAGTATGTCGTTACATAAAATCTTTCCAGATAAGTTATTTTCTCTTTAAAGAGACCATGTAAAATTTTATTTGTGGTAACATAATATTGTTTTACAAACATTTATGAACCTCATAGTGGCCCTAGAATGTTTTATGTAGACTTTACTGAAGTGAACTGAAATGATGAATTACTTAAAAACTGATAAAACAAATTTTGTCATTATGTTTCATATTTATAGATTGAAATCACCCCATTCTTGGAACTGTGGGTCAGATCCTCAGTCTTGCTACGGAATGTGCCAACGTGGTTATCTACACACCCCTATTCTCCCCACGGATGCTGCAGAGCTTGGCTCTGAGACCACCTCTCCTTCCATAACCCTTGCCCTCCAGAGGGAATGACCTCTGAACTCCTTATTGATACTGGTCCTCATTCTTGATGTTTTTGGTGAACAGGGTCTCTGGGCTAGCCATGAAACTGCTTCTTCGGTGGGTCTTCTGAACTCAGATAATGTATCCATTGCAGCCTGTCCATGGCCCTCAGCTTCTTTATTTATTCCTCTACCATCTGCCAGCATAGCTCAGGTGTTTCTGCATCTCTGAGAGTTGACCATTGCTTCTGAGAGGCTTCTAAGAGCCACACCAGCAAAAAGTTTGCCCAGTTCCCAGGATTCTTTGCTAGAATGTTAAATACCATTCCATAAAATACTCCTAATTTAATGAAATCTTCCTTATTCAGCCTTTCATTCCAGCCCCGTGATTAAACACCCTTAAAACCACATCTCAGGAGAACGGTCCTGACTCCTACTAGTTCCTAGGTATATAGCTTTCTAGGGACACAGTCCCTTTCCACTCTTACCAGACCCAGCATAGCTCCAGGTGGATTATGTTGAGAATTAACTGTAGTTATCAGCCTGGGAGCTTGGAGGTATGGCCAGTCCCTCACTGAGCTCCTCCATCAGTTTCCTATCACTGCCATAACAGATCACCACCAATTTAAGTGGCATAAAGCAATACAAATTTAATATCTTACAGTTCTGAAAGTCAGAAATTCTAAAGTCAAGATGTCAGGAGAACCGAGTTCATTTCCTTGCCCTTTCTGGTTTCTAGAGGACACCTGTATCCCTTGGCTCATGGCCCCTTCCACCATCTTTAAGGCCTATAGCATAGCCTCTTCAAATCAGTCTTGCTGTCTCACTCTCTTGCTTTCTCTTTTTTTTCTCTAGCTCTTTCTCTCACTCTCTCTGTGACCTCTTCTCTGACAGACCCTCTTATCTCCCTCTTACAAAGATCCTTGTCATTATATTGAACCCACCCAGGTAATCCAGGATAATCTTCACATCTCAAGATTTTAACTTAATCAGATTTGCAAAGTCCCTTTACCAAGTAAAGTACTATGTTGACAGATCTAGGGATTAGGACATAGATAGCTTCCAGGGTCTCTTCTGTCTACCACTGGTACCTATCATTTTATGGGAGAGGGGCTGTTGTAGTACAAAATGCTAGATAGCTCTTCTTAGAGGAATGACGGGCTGCCTTGTGCCGGGGACCACCCATGCCCCTCCTGTCAACTAGCTTGCTGTCTTCTTCTTCTGCCTGTTTCTGAGGATTGCTCCTGGCACTATTTTTGTTATTCCAGGAGTCTGGGAAGTTAATGCCAAGATGGGGTAGTCTGGAAAGATGGGATCATCCGTGCTGGGAAACATCTGGGAAAATGCCATGTAAGGGAAAATAGGGGGGGAGATGAGATGAGCTAGGAGAGCCTTCAGCCCGTGAAGCAAGTCTGACCCTGAATGGTGAACAAGAAAAGCCTTAGAGTTCCCTGCGATCTAAGGGACATTCAGTAATGCTGTTGGGCCCTCACGCCAAAGTTGTCTGTCTTCGGAGTCTCTGTCTCCAAAGAATGGTTTTGCCTGAATGTCCCTGGCATTCAGTCATTGGTCAGGAGCAGCAGCTTGTGGGAGGTATAGTCTTGGGACAAACGTGTCATTGTATTCCAGAGCTCAGCAGGTGGGGCCTTTGATCAGTTGTCCTCCTTGTATTTGCATACCTGTGATTAGCATTCACTTGTTGCCATGACACTCTTGACTTTCAAACATTATAAGAGAAAACTTAGACAATAAATATGTAGTCATAACATTACCACATGATTCTTGAGAATGTAGTTTAAGTACTACAGAGAGGTATAAACTTCCTTGGCAGTTAAAAAGAAGGAAAGAGCACAAATATTTAGGACAATAAAAATGTTATGGCATTTGTAATGTACTCTGAAGGATGATTAATATTCCACTGGAGTGACATGGGCTAAGGGGCATTCCTTATGGAGCAAACGGCTGAGCACGGTTTCAGAAGGAGGATAGTCTGCGGTATGTCTGGGGACAGACAGTGCATGGTCCGATGTGCCCAAGGCATCAGACGTCTGCAGGAAAACAGCGGTTTCTAACTAGGATCTTATGGTGGAGGGCAAGATGGGTGGGCTAGGTAGGCGTTAACCAGCAATAAATAGGGAAGGCAGATTTTCTGGGGGAGGAACTAGCTGGTGAAGAAGAAGAGGTCTCAGGGAAAGGAGTGAAGATGAACTATATTAATGGGTAACAAAGGTGCTTGTCATTAGATTTGAAAAGTTTCCAGGAATTGTAAGACCAAAACATTAAAATCATCATTAATATAGTAGCTGATGATATTGTGGAGTGATAGTTAGAGAAGACCTGAAGGAAAAACTCGGACCGGAAGTCAAAGGGTGAAGGGCAGAGGGTGTCTCAGAATCTTGTAGACTGTAACGAGGAGGAAAGAAGAGGCAGATGCAGGTAAGTGGCAGGAATTACTGAAGATAGGATGTCAGGATAATAAAATACCCCTTCTCTGTGTTCCCACAGCACAAACATTTATCATGGACCAAACAACAATTGCAATGAGTGTGCGATAAATACTATCTACCCTGGCAGACTGTGGGTACCCCAAAGACTCATTCATCTTTATAGCACCAGGATGTGGTTCAAAACCAGGACCATATGAGTATTCAATAAGAAATTGTTGAATAAATGAATGGGAATGGGAATCAAGAAATGAAAACCAGTATCAGTTGAGTACATACTGAATGATAAGCACTCTCAGGAACTTTTGCCTATATTATTTCACGAATTTCCCAGCAATCCTATAAAGTAGGTATTCCCATTTAAGAAATGAAGAGATTGAGGCTTTGAGGAGTTACATAACTTGCCCAGTTTCCCATCACTAGTAACTGGCAGAAACAGCAAGATGCTGGAGTGGGTGGGGGATGGGAGCAGAAGTTTCCTTCATTGAGGAGGGCTTTGATGTGGTTTTTGAAAAATCTGGTCTTGGTTAACACTAGGAAGTTAAAGGAGTTTGTGAATGGAAAGGTACAATTTAGTGGTAAGGCAGTGGACTTTCAGATGATGCAGTGAAAATGAGACTATGGCATAGTGGATAGGGCTAGAATGGTCCAGTAATTGAATAGGGATGAGAGAATGGAAAGATACAGCTGCAAGAATGAGTTTGAAAACCTTGGATTTGGGAACCATTTCTTCAACATTACTTTGTTGAGGAACTACAGCAGAGAATATAAAACAGTAATAAAAAACAATATAAAACCAAGTTATGCTATTAGTTATCTATTGCTATATGTAACAAATTACCTCAACACTTAGTGGCTTGAAAAAAACATATTATTTTACAGTGTATGTGGAATCTGGTTATGGCTTGGCCGGGTCCTCCAGCTCATGGACCCTCACAAAGCTTCAGTCAGGGTATCAACTTGGGCTGCATCATCTCAAGGCTTGACTGGGGCCGAATCTACTTCCCAGATCACTCATAATGTTGTCGGCAGAATTTAATTCCTGGCAGGCTGCAGGACTAAAGGCCTCAGTTCCTTACTACTTGGCCTCTCCATAAAGCTCATGTGGTAGCTGGCTTTATCAAAATGAGTGAGTGAGAAAGAGGAAGAGAATGCCAGCAAAATGGAAGCCACAGGCTTTTATAACCTTATTTCAGAAGTAATGTTTTGTTAGAATCAAGTCACTAGGACCAGCTCACCCACAATGTGGGGGCAGGGATTACATAAGAGAGTGAATACCAGGAGGTGGGAATCCCTGGCTGCTGTTTTAGAAGTGGCCTACTACAAAGTGATTTGCTAGAGATAAGATATTCTCTTACAAAAGAAGAATCAGGGAGTAAGCTTTTGGTGTGGAGGTTAACATGAAATCAAAGAGAAATTGGTTATAAATAACTTGGATCTATAAGGAAATGGAATGATTTATTCAGACTCAGGTTTATTTTTATGATTCACCTTGTGCAATAGGCTTTCTTGTAAGAAGTTACCTGCAGCCGATCTGATCCTTTTTAAATTGAAGTGTTGGTTAGAACCTTTCACTGTATCATCCTCATCTAAACATTTGATCCCAGATTTGAAATCTTATGCTTTTTCAATGACAGATGCACTTTTACCAAATTATCAGATGATTCAATGATAAAGGCATTTCTTGTGTTTCTGGAGCCTCAGTTAAGTTTTGAAACACATGTTAGTGACTGGACAAGGTTTTTTTTTTTTCCCCCTCATGTTCTCAGTGGTCAAGAATAGTGACTGAGAGAAAGTCCTATCTACATGGATGGTCAGTTGCTGGAATTCAATAAAGAAGGATTCACTCTTGTTAATGGAAGAAGACAGTGTTTTTACCCTCTGAAACCCAGAATCTTGTTACTATGGATGGAAAGGGAGTTTTAGAGGTCTCCTACATCTTTGCGGGGGACAAATTCAATCAAGACTACCTTCTCACAAAGTGCCAAGACCATTTTAATGTTAGAAGGGTAGCCTCTTTAACAGATAGTGCTGGGACAATTGGAGAGCCACAGGCAAAGAATGAAGTTGCACCCTATCTCACACCATACACAACAATTAACTTAAAATGGATCAAAACCTGAATATAAGAGCTAAACTATACAACTCTCAGAAGAAGACAGGGGAGTAAATCCAAGGAGTGGCCTCGGATTAGATAATGTTTTTTAGATATGACACCAGAAGCACAAGTAACAAGATAACTTTGACTTCATCAAAATGAAGATCTTGTGTGCTGCAAAGGACACCATCAGTGTGAAAAGACAGCGCACAGATGGGGAGAAAATATCAGGAGGTCATAAAACTGACAAGGCACTTGCATAAAAATACATAAAGAACTCTCAAAACAACTCAATAAAACATAACAATAACCCAACTTAAATGTGGGCAAAGGATTTGGACAGATAATGAAGATGATTTAGGAAAGGTCAATAAACACCTGAAAAGATCCTCAATATAATTAGTCATTAGGGAGTGCACATCAGAACCATAAAGAGATAGAATTTCACACCTCCTAGGATATCTAATGAAAAAGACAACCAAAAGTGCTAGTGAGTATGTGGAAAAATTGGTTGCTTATATCTTGATGGTGGAAATCTAAAATGGTACAGCTGTTTTGGTAAACAGTTTGGCAGCTCCTCAAAAAATTAAACAGAGTTAGCATATGATTTCTCAATTCCACTCCTAGTATATACCAAGGAGAATTGTAAACATATGTCTTCACAGAAACTTGTACATGAATATTTATAGTAACATTATTCATAATAGCTGAAATGTGAAAACATCCAAATATCAGCTGATGAATGGATAAACAAAATGTTTATAATGTATATAGACGCCAGACTATTATTTGGTGATGAAAAGGAATGGAGCATTGATATAGGTTACAACAGCAATGATCCTTGAAAATACTATGGTGAAAGGAACCAGACACAAAACGCCAGGTGTTGTATAACTTCATTTATATGAATTATCTAGAATAGGCAAATCCACATGGAGAGAAATGGTATGGAGTGGCTGGGGTTGCGGGGAAGGAGGGCTGGGAGTGACTGCTAATGGTTCTGGGGTTCCTTTCTGAGGGGAGGAAAATGCTCTATGAGTAGACAGTGGTGACTAATGCACAGCTCTCTGTATGTGAAAAACCACTGGATTGTACACATTAAAAGAGTGAATATTGTAGTATGTAAATTATATTACGAAGAAGCTGTTATCAAAGAAACCTCTCCCTATTTTACCTCTTCTGAGTCTTGAAATTAAAAAAAAATTTTACTTTTCAATTACAATTGACATTCAATATTATATTAGTGTCCAGTGTACAGCGTAGTGGTTTGACATTTATATAACTTACGAAGTGATCACCCCTATAAATCTAGTACTCAACTGGCACCATACGTAGTTATTGCAGTATTATTGGCGGTATTCCCATGACGATTTTTTCACTACCAGTTCGTACTTCACTTCTTAATCCCTTCACCTTTTCACTCAGTCTCCCAGTCCCTCTCCCATCTGGCAGCCATCAGTTTGTTCTCTGTATCTCAGAGTCTTGAAGATTAATAAAACAAACTAGTCTGGACTATATTGTAATTGCCTTTGAACAAACAACTTTGACCAATTTAAACTTTTAGCCATCGGCATTTCATTACATTTTTCTTAGTTAAATTATGTTATATCCCGTTGAATTTTTCTGACTCTACCACAAAAATCTATCACAGCAACCTAATCGCATATCATTCGAAGAGTTGTAGCGTTCCATTCAGCGTGGATTTGAAGGCTAGGAAAAAAAATTCATTCTTTCTCATTTTAGTGTTTTGAGTTTTCATTATCATTTTGTTACTAAAGATGAGTAATATAACAGATGTAATTAGATGAGATGCTAACACTTGTCACGTAAAATCTCCTTAGAAAAAGTTCAAACTCTAACATCTCATTCCCTAAATTCTCGATTCTGTTTTTAAAAGCAGACATAATTGTTTCTGAAACTTAGGATCTGATGTATTTAATGTATTTTAAAGCAATATATTTCTAAGCACAAGATATAGAGTGGCAAAAATAAAAAAATACCCTCAAAGAGGGTATTACCATGCATGACAGCTTATTTTTTTGATCTGGCAAATTTTCTGCCACGTTCTAAGTAGCTGGGGAGAGTAGCAAGTAACAAAATAAAGCAGATTTATGGAGCCCACACATGGCAATATTTTTGTGTAAAATTAGTCAAAATCATTATACTTGTAGATGAAAAAATGGATTCCAACAAGTTTGCATTTTTTAAAGAGCAGTTGTATTTGATCTCAGTGAACTGGAAAACTGAGCAATTTATTAGATTCATTGATCACTGGCATTGTAACTCACATTAAAATCTGAGGAAGTCTGCCATGCATTACCTCTCAGAAGATTAGGATAACAATACGATGATTTTCAGTAAGTAGAATTCAACCCATTTTGCAGTCTTCATATCTTCATATCCAAGGAACTGAGGTGAAATAAGCCATTAGAAGAATTTTCCACTGCAACAACTTTGTTTTGTTCTTAGGTATTCCTAAACTTTTCTGATAACAAAGGATGGAACAGACATAAATGTGCCTCATCTTGAGAAAATCCAATGAACACTACTTCAATTTTAAAATATAAGTGAGAGAAATGACTGGTTCTAGGTCTGGGGCAGTAGGGGTGCCAGGCAAACCTAGAACGAAGTAATGATACATACAGTAAGGAAGCACTGTATATATAGTGGCCTATCACAAAGATACCTGATCCAGCTTGAAGGAGATTCTAGTCAAATCTAGGACAATTTGAACACCAAAATAAGTAGAATAATAAATTATAAACCATTTAAAAATTAGGAACTTGTGTGAGTTCATTCCAAAAATAAAAGGATAAGTAAATAGGAGAGAAGGAATAGTTCTTGCTACTAGTCGCATGCCAAGGGCCAGTTGGTAAATGAGGGGGAGCACTGGACTTGGAACCTTATTATGAGCAGTAGTAGTATAGGTTGGATCAGGCAAGAATAATCAATGGATTTTAAATAGAGGCAGAAATTTTGGTGAGGAACAGGATATTTATATGGATTTAAAGTGTCTCTTCACAGACCGTTGTAAGGGAGACTGAAAATTCAGTAAATACAAGGTGAGGAATCAGGTCTCACTTTGCACCTTGGCTTGTGCTCAAAGTCGCTGTCGCTCACGAGGAACTGATGGACATTGTCTACCTCCAGGTGCAACATTCCTGGAAGGACATCACATCACCTATGTGATTTCAACTGAGAATAGCTAACAGTATAATCATGAGGAATATCAGACAAGTCCCAAAAGAGGAACTTGAAACAAAAGAGGGACTGACTGTATTTTTCCAAAATGTTAATATCATGAAAAATAAATAAAGGCTATGGAAATATTTCAGATCAAAAGAGGTCAGAGACATGACAAGTAATGCAGTACCAGAATATAATGCTGTATATGGCACTGTTAAGTCAGTGACAATTGGAATATAAATTATAGATTAGGTAAAAACATTTTTTGATATTAAATTTGCCAAAGTTGACAGTTGCACTTAGGTTATATAACAGAATATTCTCATTCTTAGGGTATACACATTGAATTATTTATGAGTCTTTAATTTACCATCAGATAGTTCAGAAAAAAATAGATATAGCTAGAGAGCTAGATACTTAGACATATAGTCCAGTGATAGAGCAAATCAGGTAAAATATTAAAAACAGGTTAATCTGAGTAAAGGGTATATGGGTATTTTTCATATTTCTATTTTTACAATTTATAAATTGGATGTTAAATAAAAATTTAAAATATATCATTGATCTGGGAAATGTTTGTTTTTCTTGGCAAGGAGGGTTTGCTTGCTTGCGAAGAACTCAGCAAATGAATCCCTTGACTTGGGAAATGTCATGCCTGTCAAATATGATGATTTTGCAAATTAAAATTTGGATGTAAATTTGGGATTATGTTGAGAAGGAAAGGCAAAAGGCTAATTTTATTTCTGTTTAGGGGTGATTTGGTTACAAGAGAAACAGACCCATGTTAACCAAGGGACATTTATTATAAGGAACTAAGAGAAATTCATGAAACCCAACTGTGGGAAGTACTACTGGCCTCGTGGGAACTATTAAGATGTCAGAATCCTCTCCCTCTTTGCCTCTCTCCCTCTCTGCCTCTCTCCCTTCTTTCCTCTCTCTCCCTTCTTCCCTCTCTCTCCCTTCTTCCCTCTCTCTCCCTTCTTCCCTCTCTCTCCCCACTCCTCCTTTCCCCTACCCTCCCTCTCATCTAGTAAGCTCTGCCCAGAGCTACAGAGTTTCCAGATAGGAAAGTGAAGTTACTTCTTCAGCAAAGGTCATAGAGGCATTTCTGGGTACCTCAAGTATTTATTTTTATGTTGAAATTAAAGAAGAATCACCATTGCTCTTTAGTTAGTAACTTAATAAATTAAATCTATAGTTAATAATTTAAATTATGGTATTAATTTATCTTAAGGGTAATTTAAATTATAAAAAATGATAATTTGAGCAGTGATATGCTTAGATTCTCCTTTTATAAAGATCACATTGGCATACCACAGAGAGTAGATTTTAGAGAAACAAGAATGAATGGAATGTGGGTTATAGTTTAGATGCTACTATTATAGTCCAAGCAAAACATGGTGACTAGGGCTGGGGTCACAGTGTGAAGGTAGAGAGAAGGGGATGAATGAGGAACATTTGAAAGGCCGCAGGCGACAGGCGGTGTTGGACTGAATGCGAATGACCGAGCGGAAGCAGTGTTTCAGGGATGCCTCCCAGGTTTCCACGAGGGGCAAATGGTGGAGATGGAAAACATTAGGGGTAATTTTGGGGAGGAGGGGCCATGAACTCAACATGGGTCTTGTTTAGTTTGAGAAACTAAAAAGACGCAAACGGAGCTGTCAGGGAGCTAGACACCTGGGCTTGGGACTTGGAACACGGAAGAGAGCTGGTGCAGAGATACAGTCTTGGTGAAGTGTATGCCGTTTGAAGCCATGGAAATTTATGCAGTAACTTCAAAAGAAGAAAAAGAGGGAGATGATACAGGCATTTAAGCCAAACCCCGAAGAACTCCCAACATTGAAGGAATAGATGGAGGGCTAGGATCTCCAACAAGAGACTGGGAAGAAATGGCTGGAGATGTAGGGGAGAAATCAGTAGACTATAGTGCTGTCTGTCAGAGGCACTGAGGAGTTTCAAAAAGGAGCAGGTGGTTAACTGTCAGATAGTGCCGATAGTTAAGTAAGATGGGGCAGCTGTCATTCTTATCCCCTGCATGCAAATGAGATGCCTGTTAAGGCTCATAGTGCTTAAATGACTCACTCAGGATCATGACACTATTAGCTGATAAACCTGGATTTTGGACCCATGTCTCCCTGAATCTAAAGGCTGTGCTTTTAAGCAGTGCCTCATTCATTTAGTCAGCACATTTATTTTGTGCCTACTATGCGTAATGGATACTGGAGATAACATGATAAATAAAACCTACACCTTCTCTGCCCGTACTCATGCAGTTGTGATTCGGTACACATTTGTACAATTTTAGGGAGTGGGTAAAACAAGCTGTATTAGTTTTCTGTTGCTTCATAACAAATGACTATAACTTTGTGGCATGAAACAACACCTCTCTATCATCTCATGTTCTGTAGGTCAGAAGTTTGGGGGCGGGGCGGGTCTTCCTGGGTTCTGTGTTGAGTCGTACAAGACCAAATTCCAAATTTGAGGCTGGCCTGGGCTCTTATCTGGAGATCAGGGAAGAATCTACTTTCACGCTTCCTCAGGTTATTGGTGAAATCCACCTCCTTGCTGCTGTGGGACTGAGGTCTCAGTTCCTTGCTGGCTTTCAGCTTGGGGACCTTCTCAGCTCCTAGAGGGCTCTTACAAGTTTTTGTCAGGCCTTCGTCACAGACCCTTTCACAGTAGTGCAGCTTACCCCTTCACGACTGATAGCAGGAGCCCTCACGTACAGTCCTCAGGCGCTGAATCTCTCTGATTTCTCTGCTGTCAGGCAGATAAACCTCTCTGTTTTTTCTTTTTTAAATGACTTATGCTATTAGTTTAGGCCCACCAGGTAACCCTGCTCTGGGCACAGAACCTAACCGAATCATAGTGTCTCGTCTCGTACTCACAAGTCCCACCCACACAAAGGGAGGAGGCTCTGTAAAGGTGAGAGCCACTGGGGGATGGTCTTAGAGTTCGATGTACCACACAGGCACAAAGCCCTCGTCGCTTTCTTTTGTCTGAGATCTGTAATTCTAGTTTTAAAAAATTTCATTGTTCGAGAAAGAAAAATGCATGTGAACAGTCCATCGACTTGAAAGTAGCAGCATCAGCATTCCCAGAAAAAAGCCTGGTCCCTGTCTGTGGGCACCAGCTTCTAGAGTGGAAACACGTGAGATGATTGTCCAGCAAAGCGGACGTGTTTCCCTTCCCCACGACACCACAGATGGGAGGCTCAGCTGCCTTCTTGGGAAGAGGGACTGCTCTGGTCTGCATGGAGGGCCACCCAGGAGGGAGCGCGTCCACGTGGGAATCCGAAGAAAGAGTGCAGTGCCATGAGCACAGCATCAGATTCTACCACAGCTGCTTCGTTGCCTCTCCCAGAGAGATCAAGACAGACCGCTGTCCGGAGGACCAGAGTCCAGGATGCTGGTGATTAAGGGGGAAATAATGCTCTGGGGATGAGCAACACCAGGGGCCTACTGCCCAGCCTCCCAGCGAGCTTGCAGCTCGCTGCTTTCCAAGTTATAGCAAGATGTCTTGTCTTTGGGGAAAGAAAAGGGAGAGACAGGGGTATGGACAGTGTAATTAAGAGGGCTGCCAGCCTCTGCAAGTCTGGAGCCTGAACTCTTGGCTTTCAGAGTTACAAAGCCTTCAAAAGGCCAGAGAAGCATCAGTGGACATGAACGGCAAGTCTCTGACAAGCGTACCATGTGTGATCTGCAAAATTACAAACAGACCTGGCATGCCTACTCAGAAGCGCAACGGGATCAGCACTGCTTACTGTTGTAAGTCATGGGACGGCAGGCACTCACTTCACTGGAACCGGCTTTGGCACTAAGAAAAATCATCATATGCTGTTTTCTTCTTCTTTTGGCTAATTCAGACCCCCAGGGAGAGACTCTGTTGTTGTGTCTGTGTCCTGTGCCTCTTCTGTAATGCAGAGGAATCACGCAGCAGAGTCGGTGGCTGTCTGGAAGTGCTGAAGAGTGGAGGGGGGCAGAGATCGTAACATGAGGGGCGTTTGCGTGAAAGGACCCAGGTGCAGACAGGCACCTGGCTGGGGTCAAACCTTTGTTCTGCCTCCTACTAGCTGGGTGATCTCAGACATGTTGATTTTTCTTTGTGATTCCCAGTAAGCTCCCCTGAGTCCCAGTTTCCCATCTGTAAAATGGGGGGAGAATAATGTCTATAAATAAGTATTCAATAAATAATAGAATGGGATCTGAAATGTAGGTTGTATCTCATACTACATTCAGTGGACCTGTTGGCTGCCTACTCAGAAGCCATCTGTCTCAGCTTCTTCAGGGCTGGAAGAGCCTGTCTCCCATTATAGATTTTAGAAAGGCAAAATACTTTTCTTTCTAGTTTCTCTTACAGTCTTGACAAAGGAGTGTGACCTGGCCCTGACCTGGTACTGCTACAGTCACCTTGAAACAAAAGTCCATGACATTGGAGAACCGCTGAGTTAATCCTGGAGCATCCTTCCTGTGCTGGAGTTATCCAAGTTATGATGAGGACATGAATAAGCCTAAGTCTTAGTGGTTTAAAACAGTGGAGATTTTTTTCCTCTGGAAGCCAGGCAGGTGGAACAATTCCATTTTAAATATTATAGATTATTGTTTCGGAGGAGCAAACATACCTCTAGAGGGTTTACAATAATTTTCTAAATTCTCTGCCTGTTGCTCGTCTGTTCCTCATCTAATCCATTGATAGACTGACCTTTCCATAATTATATTTTTTGCTTTTATGAGATAGTTGTCACTGTGGTCATACTGTGTAGCAAACAGCTCCTAATCTCAGTGGTTTATAGTAACAAATACTGTTTCCCAGGTGTGTGGGTCAGCAGTGGTTTTTCCGGGGTCAGCTGGGATTGCTTGTATTTGACTCAACACTTGAGTTGAATTTGGGTCTGCTCCACCTGGTATATATTCCCATCGGTATGGAAAGATATGCAGTTAAACCAATCCACACAGGCACATTTACCATCTCTGTAGATGTCACAGTTATTTTGTTGGTCACGTCGAGTCACATAGGCAAGATCAAAGAAATAGTGGCGGGCATGAATATGCTGCCTTCTTTACTGGGAGCCACTGAAAAGTCACGTGGAAAGGAATGTGGACACATAATTTTTTTACGAGGAGGAAGTAGGAATTGGCATCAAAACTCCACTTTACCATACACGTAGTAGTGAACTGATTACAACCTTTAATAGTCCCATCTCTCTCACAAAATAAAGCCTACCATCGTAAATTGGGCATTTGAGACTAAATTCTTGCCTTTTCATCATTTTCTCTCATGCCTCCTTATTCACATCAAACTGGTCTGTTTTGTTCCCAATCATCCATGATCCATTTGCGGATCATATCTGTTGATTACATTCATCAAGATAGGTCAGCCCTCCCCAAGGAAGCCCAAGATACCTTCCATGTGTTCAGTCTTCTGAGTCTGCACTGTTGCATCTATTTGAATTGTTGCTACATCTATTAAAGATGTAGTCCACCCTCGTGATCTGATCACCTCCCAGAGGCCCCACTTTAATTTTGTTCCAAGCCATCCATGTTTTGGTTTGCACAGTTAGTGTTTGACCATTTGTTTAAGGCACTTTGAGGAGGAGACACTTGTACTGGGTAATGTTTGAGAATAGGGTATTTCTAAGGTTAACTGAAGTTAGATGTAAAATTAAGATAATTACATGAAGTTATCTAGATAAATTATAATTTTATAATTATAAAATGATAGAATTATGGTTGGTTTTTAAAATTATAAAGAATGGAATGTTTTATTTCAAAAAAATGGTGAACAATAGCTTTCTTTCAGTAGCATGCGTATTAAAGTAGGACTGGTACACGGAAGAGTGATATCACTGTGAATGGATGATACGAGTAGAAGTGTTTCATATATTAAAATACTCTGTATTTTCCAAGCTATTCACGTGTTCCCCTGCTCTCCTTTCTCCAGTGGACATGGGTAAATGAAGGGGACAGTTTCTTCCCATCATTAGTCACCCTAAGAACACTTTGTTCCAGCCTCTAAGGTCACTTCAGAGCTTGCCCTCTGCTATTTCTGTGCCACTTCGGGCCACCAGCACCTTTGCCAAGGCCGGGGGGCCCTGTGCCTTGGCTCTAGCCTTCCTGAAGCACTTGTATCCAGTCCCCCTGAGATCCTGCCATCTGGTCAGCAGCAGCCAAGTCCAGCCACTCATTGGATTGAGAAGAGTGGAGCTTTGCTCAGTTTCCCTTCTCTCTGCTTAATCACACGGCCTTCTGTCTCTATTCCCACTGTATAAAGCACCTCTAACCTAATCTCATCCAGGATTCTAGGCTGTACAAAAGCAAGAAGCAGACAGGAAATATTTTCTAGTAAAAGAGACCCAAATGGGCCAAGCTGTGCCCTTCTGGATGGAGAGAAAGAAAATATCAGGGGAACCAATTTGAAGTTAGTATGTCTTGTGGCACATGAAGCATGCTCTGGTGTGTTCTGGCTATTTGTACTTCGTTTCTCCTGCTAGATGGAAAACTCCTTCACCCTGACTCCGTATCTTGTACATTTGAACTTCTTTCACACAGACCGTAGCTTCTTAACAGTAGAAATTTATTCCTCACGGTTCTGGGTGCTGGCGTTCTGACGTCAGAGTGCCAACATGGTCATGTGACAGCCCTCTTCCGGGTTGTAGGTGCCTTATCATATTCTAACCTGACAGAAGTGGCTAGAAAGCTCTGTGGGCTCTCTTTTATAAGTGTATTAATCTTATTATGAGGGTTCCACACTCATTTAATCACCTCCCAAAGGCCCCACATTATTTTTGTTATAAAGACAATATATATTTATGCCAACGCTCCAGAGTTAATTACAAGTTATATTTCCTTTTTATCCTTTCAGACGTTTTATATATAAACTTAAAAATATGAATATGCATTTGTACATCACGTTTTATACAAATGAGATTATAGTGTACATAAGTCATAATTTGTTGGTTTTTGTACTCAAAATCTTTTCAGATCAGCATTTATATATAATATGGATTTATGCACATCTTTATATTTATTTACAATTTGTCATTAGCTCTGGGAGTGAAAAGTGGGATTCTGAGAGATGAAAGGGAAAGTTATTTTTCACCATATACCTCTATATACTGTTTGGATTTTTAGCATAAATATATATTGTCTTTATAATAAGAATAGCGTATTTATAAAAAGGCATGTAAATCAAACCAAGGTCTCTTTCTCATTTCTGCCACTAGCTGTATCTTTGCATATCAGCATTATAGATCTACTTAATTCCCAAATAACTTCCTTTCTAAAGCATGAAAACATTTGCTAACGTGAATATCCCGTAACTGATGTTTTCAAATATAGGATGGCTTTCAAATATAGGTTTACTCTATACTGTCAATGAAGATGCCTACACCTCATGAGAGAATACCACAGCTCACGTCAGAGAGGTTGGCAAGGGGAAGACTATGCCGCTGGGAAGAAAGAGTGATATTTGTCATTGGAACATCCATCATGGAAAAAGCCTAATGCTCATTGTCAAATATATTTAACTAAAGAAGGCATTGACAAGATGTCTTTACCAGTTTCATTAAGGTAAAGAGAGAGAGGGGAGACAAAATAGAAAGTCAAGCAGTAGGTAAATTGTTGCCTTATGAAATTTAAAAAAAATAGATTTATATTTAAAATAATTGGGCAAAAAATGAAGATCAAAAGTGACTCTGGACTAGATTCCTTGTTAATGTTGACCAAGAAAGATTTAATGATATACTAGTAGCAGAACTATGTGAGCAAATGGTCATATTACTATCAGGTTCAAAGCAGTCATGAAAGAGAAATCTGGCTATAGATAAAGGAGTCTTTGGTCTATTAAGTTTACACATTCACACATTTGAAATGTTTTACTTGCAAAGTCTTGCTTTTATTCATGAAGCTTCTTGTATGGTGTTCAGATAGCATGGCCTATAATGGAGGACACAGATCCTAGTTGTGATGTGCATTTATTGTTCCCAGAGTTCTCCTTTTAAAAATTATTCTCCAACTTTTAATATTTTAAAATATAAGCTTGTTTTGACCTTTTTATTGTGGCAAAATATACTTAACAAAATTTAGCATTTAAATTATTTTTAAGTGTGCAGTTCAGTGACATTAAGTTCATTCATGATATGGGGTACCATTACAACTATTCATTTCCAGGACATTTTCCTCATCCCGAATAGAAACTCTGTATCCTTTAAATAATAATTACTCATTCCGTCCTCCTCCAAACTCTGGTAACTTCTGTTCTACTTTTTGCCTCTATAAATTTGCCTATTCTAGGTATCTCATAAATGTACTCATACAATATTTGTCCTTTTGTGTCTGGTTTATTTCACTTAGCATAATGTTTTCAGGATTCATCCATATTGTAGTATGTGTCAGAATTTCATAACTTTTTGCAGCTGAGAAATATTGTATGTATAGACCACATTCAAAAATCTACTCATCTCTTGACACTTGGATTGTTTCCACCATTGATGTAAAAGTATCTGTTTGATTCCCTGATTTCAATTCTTTGCGATCTATACCTAGGAGTGAAATTGCTGGATTGTATGGTAAGTCTATGTTTAACTTTTTGAGAAACTTCCTGTTTACCATAGTGATTGAATTTTCACATTTCAACCATCATTGCATGAGAGATCCCTTTCTCTACATCCTCCTCACCAACACATTTTGTCCGCCCCTAGTTTTTTTTTTTTTTTTGAAAGCAGTTATCCTAGTGGAGGTAAAGTGGCATCTCACCTTTGATTTGCATTTCCCAGGTGACTAAGGTGTTTAGCATCTTTTCATGTACTTATTGACCATTTGTATATTTTCTTTGGAGAAATGCCTATTCAAGACCTTTGCCTATTTTTAAATTGGTTATTTTATTTTTTTGGTGCTGTTGGATTGTCCAGAGTTTACCTTTTTCATGTTAACTGTTTCTTCTTGGCCATATATGGTGCCAGGAAAACACACATCTGATCTCCCAGGTTATTTGAGAGCTTGGGGGCCTTGCGAAGCCTTCACTGCTGTGGAATACCCGAGGCACTGCGTCCGCATTCCCCCAGGCTCTGTAATGTATTATTTTACAGCCGCCTTCCAACTATCTGACAGCTTTCTCCCATGCTCCAGGCAGTCTTGAAGTGCTCAGGGAGTAACCTCCCAGTGCGGCAGCTCTAATCCAGCGATTAAGGGGAGTCAGTGTGTAGCTGACTGCGATAAGATAACTGAAGCACAAAGTCTACACTGGATCCCAGAGTTCCCCAGCGGGATTTAGGGCATTTACTCACAATGGAACCAGCTTAATAATAATAACCCTTTATTTCTTTGCTTTCCCTGGCTCATTTCCTGATTTTCCCGGTGTTTCCTATCATCTCCTCTGAAACAAACAACTTGCACTTGAATCCTTGTCTTGTGATCTGCTTCTGGGAAACCCTAAGACAGAGGCACAGGCTATGTGTAGTACACAAACAAGTTGATACTGTAAGATTGGGTAGAGCCGGGAAGTTTTTGAACCTTCGTCCAGTTACTGTCATTCCCCAGGATCTTCTCTCTGTGGGCTCCTGAGAGAACTCCTTTTCTTGGTGGAGTAAAATGGGAGACCCTTCAGCAGTGACTGACCTCACATTACCAGTAGGCAGTTGAGTAGCAGCTGCAGCTCTCCATGAGATATTAAAGTCCTTTACTCTTGTTTTCTATGGAAAAACTGCTCTAACTTTAGTCTCTGTTTACTTTTTCCAATACGATATCCCTTGGTTAGATCAGAGAGTAGCTTAATAGCAAAGCGTGGACATGGTCTTAGAATAAGATTCCCTTCTGAAATTTTGAATGATTGATAAATATGAACTCACAGCTAAGAATTCCACAGGCAATTTGTTGCTTACTCCTGTTACTATTATGACTTCCACCTTTCAGTTGCAAAAACATATTTAGAATAATGCATAGTTAAGCATACAATACATCTTAGCTATTATTTTTATTATATTAAAACTTTCGATTCTGTAACTTAAATATTTCAATCAGTAAATGGGACATAAGCAAAAGGCTGACGGAAAGAATAACTAATATGCTAGTTAAAAGGCTCAGGTTTCAAATATCTCGACATTTTTAATTTAAGCAAAAAAAAAAAAAAATTATAGCACAAGTATAGGATGTGGGAGCCCTGGCCAGACAGCAGTTGACCACACATTTTACGCGAGCCAGCAGTGTGATGTGGTTACTCCAACGTGGTGTCCGGCATCGTTCTCAGACGGCATCTGACCAGAAGGTGGGTGTGTTCTCCTCGGTCACATCCGATGTGCTCGCTGGAAGGACCAAAATTTAATGAGAGATCCTGCTGAAGTAGGAAGCTACCAGAGGACTTTCAGGATGGTAGAATGTTCTGGGAGCCCTGGTGTGTGAGGAACACTTGAGGGCACTAGCGTGTATTCACCGGGTCTGGGAGGTACCGTGTAATCGTGAGCTGTGGAATCAGATAGACTCAAATTGAAACTTAGCTCCTCTACTTTGTAGCTTTGTGACAGTGGGCAAGATACTCTCTGCAACCACAATTCTTTTTTTTTGAAGTCGGGACACTAGTATGTGCTCTTATAATCCTATAATGTCCAAATAAGAAATTGCATGCCTAGTTCTTGACATATATCAGATGTATAGTAAATAATTTTTCATTCTTTCAAATAAGTGGAGGGTTGTCAGGCAGGTAATTAGCACCATTCATTCCCCTTCCCCCAAAGACAGAAGCAGGACCCATTGTGAGTAGTTACAGGGGAGTAAATTTCAGTTCAGTTAGGAATAGCCTACTAATAATTTGATTTACAAAATGCAGATGCTGCAAAAGTCTGGCCTTTGCCTAGAACTCAAGACTTGTGTAGCCGACTCTCTGTATTGTGGACATCTTAGACATAATGTGGTCGAAGCACAGTTTTGGGGTTACCTACATTGCCTGCAAACATGGTCAACCCTCAGCTTTCCACATTTTGGTAAATTGTACCACCACCTGCTCAGTTGTTCAAATCAAATATCTGGGGGTTGCGTGTAATTCTTCTTTCTCTCATTCCCCTACTCCAACCCCAAGTCGCTCAGTCAGTCTAGTTAGCCTTGGAAACCCTAATCACAAAACATACCCCAAATGCATCCACTTCTGTCCCCAGGATTACCACTGCAGTCCAAGCTATCAAAATCTTTTCTCTGATTTATCACCGTAGCCTTGAATTTGGTTCTGTACTTCTACTCCTGCTACTTGGAATTCCATTTTCTACACATGAGCAGTATTTTAAAGACTCCCATCTAATAGCTTCCCATTGCACGTAGAATGGAACCCATAATCCTTATCAAAGCTGGAAAAACCCAATGCGGAGAGGCCTCGGCCTACCCTTCCAGCTCGTCTACCACCACTCTGGACCTAGCCCACCAGTTTCCTGTCACACAGTTTATCTCCTCTCTTCTTTTGCTAGAGCAAACTGATTTCGACCTTAGACCCTTGATCTCAACTATTTCTTCTGCTTTGAACACTCTTCCCCCTGAACTCCAATGTTACATCTTACAAGAAGCCGTGTTTGATCACTTATTCTTTAGTAGTTATCCACTCAGTCTCACATTATTCTATTTCAACGTGTCGAATTGTACTTACCACTATCTTATGATTTTCCTGTTCACATCTTTATTCTCCACACCTAAGGAAATGCTAGCAACATGTTTTTATACACAGATTCATGAGCAATGGAACAAAATGCTTCACAAAATGGCAGATC
The DNA here is from genome assembly GCF_014176215.1 of Rousettus aegyptiacus. NCBI lineage: Eukaryota > Metazoa > Chordata > Mammalia > Chiroptera > Pteropodidae > Rousettus > Rousettus aegyptiacus. The sequence goes on from NW_023416309.1 coordinate 107,318,680, forward strand.
CCTTATCAATTAAAATATATGAGCATGCTCTCTTTGGTAATCATATATTAACAGGTATTATAGAAAAGATTCCTGTCAGAGGTCCAACTAGATGACTACTGAGATTTCTTCTAATCCACAGAGTCTACGCTGTTATTGACAGTTTCCCTCTTCAGTAGCTAGGAAGTCATTTCAAGTGTGAAGAAATCAGTGATTTGCTTTGCGTATTACTTTTCCAAAGAAAAAGGGAAAAAAGAGTAGAAGGAGAGAAGAAAAAAATGGGTGCCCCAACACACTCATAATTAATTAGTTGACTGTCATGAGTGTAGTTGATAGGCCTGCGATAGTGTCACGTAGACCCCTGAGCACTGACAGCTGCGGAGCACGCCCCCCAGGCGGGCTTCCGCCGTGCGCTGTTTTATCGCTCGCTGCGTCTGTCTCAGAGGTCGAAATTTGTACTTTTCTGTAAAAATCAAAAAGCAGATTCATTCTCTTCCTTGTTCTTTCATCTGTTCCTTGTTTGAACTGTATAAATATTATTTGCATGTCATGGGTTTCTGACCTCGACTGCTGGAGACCAAATCGATTACCCGTGAGCCGCTCAGTTTGCCATCATTTAAAATCCCAGACTCTCTCTGGCACAGAAAAAGAACAATGGAAACTTGTCATGGTGTCTCTCTCGGTCTGCTTCTTTCCCTTCATCTTTCTTTCAGTTTTCCCTTTCCATCCCCACCAGTTTCTCCTTTTCCTTTCTGAACGTCCCATGGGGCCCTGAGGGAAACTCAAATCCTCTTTCACTGGCCATCTCAGTTTTGGTCACCGAATGAAAACATGAGATTTTTCCGTGAACCCTTCAGAGTCACTAGGTTGGTAAACTTTGAGTCTGCCGGATGCCGGCGTCCAGTCTCCAAGGAGGGAGAGGGGGACCAAGGGACGTTCCTTCATGTGAGCTGCATGTGGTTTAGGTACCAAGTGGCAACATCTCTCACTCTCCCCACACAGCCCCGGGGCAACCTGATCTGTCTTTAATCTGTTCCAACCACAGAGCGAATGTTTTAAATAAAATCTCTGCACGAGTGAGTCACTACTCTCTGGCTTTCATATGACATACCGAGGAGTGATGGTTTACTTTGCCTGAGTAACAAAATTAATATAAGAGAAACATTTTTGTTATGTGGTATCTTAAAAAAAACACAAAAAGAATAAAGAAGAGACATATGGGCCTGAGCAATAAAATTTGGATGAAAAAGTAGTTCCACTTGACACACGGAAAATAATGAAAAAACTGTAGTAAATTTTCTTGGCAGAAGGATAAAAAAAATATCAACAGGAAGAAGTAGAAAAAAACACTTTCACTAAACAGCTGTATTGACTCTAATAATACCACTTATGTAAGGTCACGATCTCTTAAGAAGCTTCATTTCTGTTACCATTTTTTAAAAAGATGTTTTATATTCAAAACTTTTCACTTTACAGGATGCTCGTGTAATTGGTGGAGTCTGCATTACAGTAGAGGAACGTGTCGATGCTTTTCTGTCTCCTTAGGGAGCTGGCTAATAGATAAATGCAGGTGGGAGTGGTTGCCCTGCTCTGGCTTGGGTGGGCGAGGTGTCCAGGGCACATGAAAGTCTCTTCGCTATTCTTTCTGACCCCGAATGTCCAACTTCTGTAAAATCAGCTAAGTTTTCATGGTTCTGAAGCTCAGAACAAATGTTTTACATCTAATGAAAGGGGTTTGGCCTGGAGTCATGCAGGGGTGTTCTGGATGCCTCACTGACCACTTAGGAGTGTGAAGTAGTGTGCGTAGCAAATTAACTTTTCTGTGAATTGATTCTGATTCCAAAATGAAAGGGACTTAGTTTGCTCCAAATCCTGCCTTCATCTGTGAAAGACAACTGACAAGAACAAAGATGCTCTTGTCTGGCTTGGCAGATCTGGTAAGGGAAGAGAAGCCCATGATGAAGTGGCAGGCTGAGGGAAGGTCAAAGAGATCTCGGAAGCTTAAGATTCGAGAGAGGACAGGCTTCAAGTGTATGTCATCTCTGTAGCCATAGGTTGGCTCTACTTCTGCCAGTTATTATCAGCGTCATTGCAGGCACATTACTTTTCCTCTTGGAACCTCATTACCTACATCTCAGAGTAAGGCTAATCACACGCACCTTCTTCCATACGATGGAAATAATTGACATTGTATATGCAGAGGACTAGCATATTTCTGGCATATGATCAGTGTGCAATTAATGATTCAGTAAGTGTTATAGTTATTGTAAATACTTGCTGAGAGCATCTTTCAAAGGCCTTTCTCTGTCTTCTGCCTGATAGGTATTTATAAGCAACTTTTTCTTCAACTCAGAGGGCAAGGGTTGATGCTCTCCAAGTAGCAGTGCTATCTATCATGCTTTGTTTCTGACGTAGATGCAGTTTTTACTCTACAAACTCAATGGAATAAAATTAAATTATTTATATAAGATCTGATAAAATTTGACTCTTAGTTTCTAACTCACTAGTTTAGCAGGAACTTGAATCTCAATCAGAATTGGGGTTCCTTGGGAGTCGAATGATCTGTCCTGGCATTAGACAGCATAGACCACTCAGGGCATAACCCTGGCGTGGGCCCGTGGTTGGGGGGCGGGGTGGAGTTCTTTGCTTCTTTTCAGCTGTAACATGGACGTCTTTGCCAAGACCTGGATCCCTAGTGTTTTGAGCCAGTGTCCCTGGCTTGATCCATTTTGTCCACTGAGGTCTTGCCATTTTCCAGGGAGCTGAGAAGAAACAGCTTTAGGATCCCTACAATTCATAGGATTCTAAGGTCTCGGAATCATACTGGAATTTGGGGAGCCACACTTTCCCCTCTTTCTCTCTCCTCCTAGATCTCGTTTTCTCCAGTTCTCCCCTCACGTCTCTCACCCCTTGTGAGGATTGCTTATATAATCTACTCATTCATGATTTTGAAAATATAAGCCAGAAAGTGAAGTCATCTTCGGACAACTTCAGATTTTGCCCTGCGACACAAATTCTACCAGACAAGGGAACACTAAAGTTCGATGATTTTCTTGTAGGGAGAAATGCAGAATAAACAAAGCACATGTTTTTATCACCATAAATTAGCTTGCCATGTGCCCATTTCGAGGACGATTGAAAGGGGTTTTTGGAAATGTTTTCAGTTTGCTTTTTACAAATTTAAAATGTGTAGACACGTTCTTAACATGAGGAGTGGGTGGTTGGAAAAGAGAACTCAGCCTTGAATTTTTTTGAAATTTTTATTTTAGAGTAGGTTTGGATTTACAGAAAAATCGTGAAGTTGGTTCAGAGGGTTCCCACATACCCTGCACCATTTCCCCATGTTATTAACATCTTGCATTAGTGTGGTACACTCACCACCATTCTGTCCCTAGTTTGTGAGGGCACATGCTATCAGCGTGACATTACTGTTTCTACGAACCTCGGCCGCCTGGCTGAGATGGTGTTTGTCAGGTTTCTCCACTATAAAGTTACTCTTCCTTTTCCATCCACTTTCCAACCTGTACTCTAGAAGTAAGTCACTATATGCAGTTGACTTTTATAGGGTGGAGAGTTTTGTCCATCTCCTTGGTGGGGGGGGGGGGATATCTACATAAGCTATTCGGAATTCTTCCGCATGGGAGACGTGTCTGCCATCTCCTATTTCTTCACCCCTTGTTTATGTATTCAGTGGCTTATTTACAACAGTTTGGACTCATGGTTATTTGTTTTACATGTTAGGTTATAATCCAATACTATTTATTTATTTTGCTCAAATTATTCCAGTTTTTACATTTAACAAAATTTCCTATGCCTTTTTACTCAGTGCCCATCCCATCCCTTTCTTTTATGAAAAGTAATATGCAGGACTACCTTTAAGATTTAATTCTAATTTCTGTAAACACTTTTAATGTCAGGTGATTTTTATGACTGAAGGAAACTAATAAACGGGTTGCCAAGCTTAGAATGCACCCATGAACTTTTGCCTTTGAAGTTGCGAACTCAACATGACCCTTTAAAGATTTTCCAGTTAGTTTACATTTGGCAGATGACCACTTCCTGTTTTTACAGGGGGAAAAAAGGCTCTACTAAAGTCTGAAATATCAAATGGCTCTAAAGAGCAAAATTTGGCTGATAGAAGTTAAGGGATTAGATTTAGATGGATTTGATTTCCTTTAAAAAATGCGAATTATGAGATTAAGGTATAAGAAGACTTGAGGCAGAGCCCATTTTAGGTTGTTCCTTTGTTCTCTGTCTCAAAACTTGAAAAATAGTAGGAGAGATCTGATCATTACCGAAATCATGCTAGGAGTATCTTCTAGTAAGTGCTTATGCTATCCTCTGAAACTTATATTTAATGCAGGTAACTTTAAAAGTATTTAATAAAATCGTGGACCAAGGTCATCATATTTAAGCTCTAGACATAGATTGATTAAGGCAGATAATTACCTGGTACTTCATGTGTGACCATATATGTTAAGTTTTACATACAGATTCTTCTGGCTTCTGGTTCTCAGATGGAGTAACGCAGACCTATCTCCCCGACTGATCACAACTGAAAACATTTGGGTAAAATACAAAAGCCAATTCCTTGAAGACACTTGAAAGGAAATGAAAACGGAGGGGTTGTGGAAGAGTACGTGACCCCTGGGGGGCTGTGTTCTCCAGTTTTTATCTTCCTCCGAGGATCCCGAGCTGCACCACAGGGGTGTGGGAGGCGAACACTCCAGTGGTGATCCCGCCCGTGTACCCAGAGGGACTGGAGAAAGGTGCCCTGTGATCGTAACAGTGAGGGATCCTTGCTTTCTCTCTCATCTTGTTCTGAGGGCCGGCTTCCATCACAGAGAAGCATGATGCGCTCAGCGCGAGCTGCTAAGACTCAGAGAGAACCCCTGTGTTTCTGGCCAGAGCAACCAGAAAAAGAAGCCCAGGAGCGTGTGAGCCTCTGGGGGCATCTGGAGAGAAGCCAGCTGGCAAAGAGGGCCGCGGATTCTGTCTGAACCCACAGTCATCCCGGCTTGCCGTTCAGCATGCTTGTGAGGCAGACCCCAGAGGCTCTGGGAACGAAGTCAGGCAGCAGGTAGGCAGCAGAGATCTCCTCCAGAAGCTGGCATGGCCTACAGCATGAAGAATTTTTCCATTACCTATCCAAGGGTAATTTGGGCTTTGAGGACAGGAACCTTAACTACCGAGGAATTAAAGGACTGGTAGAGAGTTCAGTTGTTGATAGGAAAATTATAGAGAACTAGTCGGTAACGTCATTGAGGCAAAAACACATTTTGTGTTAAATTGGGCTGTAAAGGTCTGAACCATAACCATCAGAAATATGATCCAGTAAACTATGGCTTGGGAACAGCTTTGGGCCCAAAGTCCAGGATGGGCCAAATCTGCCGTGGGGTAATGTCCCCTTGCAACTCCCTTCAAGGAGTGGGTTTTGGAACATTTTCTTAGCATCACCTGGGCAGTTTGTTTAAAATGCAGGTTCTCTGCTCCTCTGTCAGTTCACTGAATCGGGATCTCAGAAACGGACTCCTTCGATGGAAGAGCATCCGGGTGAATCCGATGCCCTCTTAAGTGTCAGAACCGCCTGCCAGGTTTCTCAGAATTCCTTGGTGCTAAGAATCACTCATGGTGCTTGGTAAGCATTCAGTTTTCAGCTTGTTCCCTAGAGATACCTGGGGGAGAGGAAGCTGGGGTATTCAGATGCTAAGCTCTTCGCAGCATAGTTAAGAGAACTGGGGGATAGTAAGGTAAGAGTCAAGTTTGCAGAATTTCTGGCTTTTACTGAAGAACTATTCTAATGTTACAGGTAACTCCCAAAGAATATTATTTTCAGATTTTCTTTCATTAGGAACAGTTTCACAAAATGTCATTCTGAACAGTTTCATGAGATTAGGACAGAAATCTTACATGACATGAAGTGTTGGTTTTGGAGAAGACAGGTGGGCCTGTTTGAAATTATTAACATAAATATGATTTGCAAATTAAATCAGCTGACATCAAATGCCATTGCTTTTCATGTTTACTCAGAGAACCATTTATTAACCTCAAGGGACGCTTCATTTAGGTGCAGCTAATAGATGTTAAAATTGTTTTTATTGTGCGTTCTGTCGGAAACTTACTGGGTAAAAGCAAGGGCTAGTTCCAAAAGGAGATTTGGATATATGCTTCCTTGTCTCATGTGAGTGAGTGAGACATAGACAAAAATTCATTCGTTAGAGCGCCTCTAGCAGTACTCATCAAACTCTAATGTGCGTATGAATCATCTGGGGATTTTGATAAAATGCAAATTCTGTTCTGGCAGGCTGGATTGAGAGTAAGAGTCTGCATTTCCACTCAGCCTCAGGTGATGTCTGTGTGGCTGGTCCTCTTGCAATACTTTGAAAAACCAGGGGCTAGAATGTAGCATTTCGTCCTGAGAAGTGAGTGGTGGACTTGTATTTCCCCAGCTTTATTGACATGTAACTGACATACAACATGTGTGAGTTTAAGGAGATGATTCGATATAGTATATATGTTGTGACCAGATTACCACAATACGGTTCGTTTAATTCATCACATGACGTAGTTGCCATTTTTTAAATAGTGAGAACTTTTAAGACCTACTCTCTTGGCAGCTTTCAAGTATACACAACAGTATTGTTAACTGTAGTTACCACACTACATATTATAGCCTAAGAACTCACTCATCTCGTAACTGGAAGTTTGAGCCCTTTGACCTCTGCCACTCATTGTCCTCATCCCCTCATCCCTGGCAACCACCAGTCTACTCCAGTTTTACGAGTTCAGTTTTTTAGATCCCATGTATAAGTGAGATCATATAGTACTTGACTTTCTCTGACTTATTTCACCTAGGGTAATGCCTTCAGACTTCATCCACGTTGTCGCAAGTAGCAGAATTGTCTTCTTATTCATGACTCACTAATATTCCAGTGTGTGTACGCACTTTATCCATTCATTTATTGATGGACACTTAGGTGGTTTCCATGCTGTGGCTGCTGTGAGGAACATGGGTGTGCAGATATCTCTTCAAGACAGTGATTTCATTTCCTTTAGATAGATATCCAAAAGAAGAATTGCTGGATCATAAAGTAGTTCTAATTTGAATATTTTGAGGAATCTCCAGACTTGTGACAGGGACTGAAATCAGAAAGACCTGTGTTACCATCTTGCTGATGTCACTTGCAACGGTGAACTTTTTATTACAGCTCTGCGTGAGGGCCCTATTAAGAAGTAGGAGAGCTCGATAAAAGATTAATGAAAATGTACCTCGCCTCAACAGCAGATGGGAGCAGAACATAGTCAGAAGGGTGATAAAATACACAGTTTTCCAGAGCTCTGACCAGGCACTGGGAGTGAGCCCCAGCCAAGGGAAATCTCAGCAGGGAGGCAGGCAGGAACCGAGATGGAGACCAAGTGCAGGAGCGCTGCCCAAACATTCCGTTTTCTGGGGAGGAAAATCAAGGGTCCAATGAATGAATTGGGCATCTCGTAAACTTCTTGTGGCTTTACAAATTGCTGTAAGTTTGGGGCAATGGGAGAACAGAAAAGGAGAGTTTCTCGTTTCTCCTGAATGACCGAGGGGTTGGGAAGCACTGTCATCTCACCAAGGAATCCAGCTGGCTTGGAAGCCTGAAAGTGTCATGTGCTTCGGGCGTGGTGTGGGGACAGGTATGAGAGAGCGCTGTGTCGGTCCAGCAACCTGGACTTCGGATTTTCATTCCGGATGAAGAGGACCATATGCATGATGCTCTCTTAATACAACCAGCGAATTTCGAGAATTCCCCTGAATCTGAGTTGGCCTTGTTTCCTCAGGACTCCTACCAAACTCCAGTTGTCCTTAATCTTTCTAAAGTAGGTGCGATTAGTTTCATGCAGCGGGCGTTTCATCGTGTTCTTTCTGGTGACTGTTGTAAAAGTTTTATTTCTCTCCTGCAGAATGTTAAGTGCTTGCCTTCATGTCCTTGGCTGCAAAAATTAGATGAGTTTTTAATCTCAGTAAAATATTAGTTTTTCATAGAAATTACATATTTAAATTATGCACCATGAAAAGAAGTACAAAAACTGAGAAAATTGAATGGGCAAAGAGCCTATAGTCAAGTTTCTTATTATCTAGTAATTTAAAATATCCATGAATTGAAGAATCTTGGTTTGGAATTGGTCTTCTCTAATGAATTTTGAATATTTGGGATGAAGGGATTGAAGATCAGAAGGGGTCTGAGATAAGATGTCATATTGCAGTTTCTTTAGTAAACATAAAAGCTTTTATAACTTTATTTACAATTTTTGTTTGAGAATCGTTCAAAGAAAAATCTCCTCTCTCCTTTCCCCCTCATTTCATTACTTTGTCTTCTTAGTCCTTTGACAGAAACCCCAGAAGTCTGAAAATGGAAATCTCATGTTTGGCATAATACAAAGCTATGTCTTCAACTGCGACTTGATGGTTTTATAGGTTGACATTTAGTTTCTGCAGACTGGGTCAGTTGCCATGTAGCAAAGTCACTGTCTTTGAGTTCACAGTGGCCTTTTCCCAAATACTGAATGTGGGGAAATGTCTATGGAAGTAACGTGTGGAGGGCTGTGGTACATGCAGTCCTGCTGGCTTAGCAGTGCCACAGCGGGGAGGTGATGACTAGGGCGTTGGGCTTGCTCAGGGCGTCCACACTGGCCCACGCAGGTGGGGGGCGGTAGATAAGCTGTGGTCAGAAGGTGCTGATTCTACTGCCTTGGAATTTTTGTAATCAGATTCTGTGTCCAAAGAAAACACAAATGGGCAAATGAACAAACAATAAAACAAAGAACAAGAAGAAAGTAGTTCCTTAATACACAAAATTAAAGGAAAATGAGTCAAAGAGATGAATGTGTATATTATTTTATTCTAACTTCACAGATGGCCATTTTGTATTAGCATCATTTATGGCATGAACTCACTGAATTAGTATCCCCGAATTCACTAGAACACCCCGAATTCACTAGAACACCCTGTCGAGACTTTCCCTTCTGGGAGAGACCTCAGTTGACCCTGGTTACTCAGATCATATTTAAAATGTGCTCATCCTGCAGCTAATGGTTAAATGTAATATATCAGAAGTTCTTAAAGATAAATTTAGAGTATCGGCCTTTGGCTAATGAATATAGAAATTGTTATTAAAATTTTTTTAAAAGTTTACTGTGACAAAGAATTTTAAATGAAAATAACACAGCAACATTATTTTTGAATTTATTCAAAGTAAAAACAAGAATATACTCAGTGATGGTACCTGTTGAAATCAAGGGTCCAATTAATGAATTGGGCATCTTGCAAACTTCTTGTGGCTTTATAAATTGGCATAAGTTTCTAGAAGCCAGTTTGGCACTACTGTTGACCCATGGACAACATGGTTTGAACTGTGCAATCCTCTTGCATGTGGATTTTTTCGATAAATGCCTGTACCGTTTTGAGCCACGTTAGGAGGTTGGGGACGCAGAGGGCCAGCTGTATCATTGACCTGTGTTGTTTCATCTAGGGGACTTGAGCGTTTGTGGATTTTGGTATCTAGGTGGGGAGGTCTAGAGTCAATCCTTCATGCATACTGAGGGACACTTTAAACTTTCGATTTGGTCCTGGACCTAAACCCCATGTTGTTCAATGGTCAGCTGTGTGTGCAATCAGAGCTTTGAATCTTCATATTATTTGACCCATTCTAAAACAGAAATATAATCATTTTTCTGCATTGTAATCATCTGTTATTTCCCCTTTCCATAAAGCAAGAGTTAGCATACTTTTTCTGTAAAGGGACAGATAATAAATATTTTAGGATTTGCAGGCCTCACTGTCTCTATTTCAATTACTAAATTTTGCTATTGTGTACAAAAACAGTCAGAAAATGGGCAAATGAATAAGCTTGGCTATTTTCCAATGGAAATTTATTTATAGACACTGACATTTGAATTCCATATATTTCTCACATATTACTAAACATTACTGTTCTTATGATTTTTTTTCAACCATTAAAATTTAAAAACTATTTGTAACTCAGTGGTGGGCTGGATTCGGCCCTCTGGCTTTTGTTTGCTGACCTGTGACCTAAAACTGAACAGTTCAGCCCCCCAAACCGGAATAAGCTATGCACTTTCACTCCACCGGGAGGTGTTGGCTTATGTGCACCCTTCTCTCTGCCTAGAATGTCACCTTCCTGAGCTTATTGTGGTTACTTATGCTGATTTACGGGACCAGCTTTGTCTGAGCCACCTGGGACAGAAGGGACCAGGTCTGAATAGATCTTTCCCAATCCCCTAAACTCCCCTTAATAAAAGGATAGAGGTGCTTCAATTTATTCTGCTACAAAACTAGAAAACAAATTAAAGATAAATGCCAGATGAAAGAACGTTTCTTGGGCATAATTTAGTGTGAATGAAGGCATATCTAATCAAGAATTAAAATGCTTAGATCTTCTCTATTTTGACTGAAAATAGGAAGGTGTTGGGTGACTGAGTTTGAGACTAGGATTGTCACTCAGGACAATGGGAAAACAAGCATAGAAAGGGGACTTTGGGTGCATAAAAAGGAAGTGATACATTATGGCTTTGCATGGGGTCGGCCTCGTTTATCGTCAGCTGAATCAGGACATAGGAAAGATGGGGAAGGACTTCTGTAATTGAACAACAAACAAAAGCATTCCTATTTTTTATGATTTATGATTTTTAAAAATATAATTTACTATAAAGAGATAATGAACACTATAATGAGTTTATCATAGTGTTTCTAAAAATTTATGATGTTTTAATAAATTAATTCTAAACTGTATTTTCACAAAGGCAATTGTATGAAGTACTTTGTTAGTCTTGAGTTCGATAACCTGTACCTCTGGAATTCCCTTTCCATGAAACCTGAGATGATAATGATGGTGGCTAGTGATGTATATATCTCCACATACATATATACTTTATCTAAAAGGAAAATAAATGTCCTTGAGAAAATGAACCTTGCAATCTCTATCAAGTAACAAAATAATATTAATAGTTAATTGCTAATGTAACTAATTGAATGCTTCCTATGTGTTAGGTGCCATTTAAATGTTTTATATTTAAAATCTCTCCTCACTCCTAAATTTTAATCTGGAACATTCCAAACATATGCAGAAGAAAACTGACCAGTATAGTGATCTGCCCAGTCCTCATCATCTCCATCTTCAACCATTAACAATTCATGCCAAACTTGTTATAGCTACATGCCCACTGATTTCCCCCTCCCATATTATTTTGAAGGAAATCATAGTCATCATATTATTTTATCTGTAATATTTCTGTATGCATCTGCACAAGATAAGGGCTCAAAAAATAAAACCATGATATCATTATCAGTCACACTTAAAAATAATTACAGTGGTTTCTTAGTATCATCAAGTACCCAGTCAGGTTTCCAGTTGTCTTATGAAAGTTATAAACATGTGTTTTTATTTACTTTTTAAAAAATTTATTTGAATTGAGATCGAAATAATTTCCACGTTACAAATAACTTTCAATTTATAAATTCTCTCTATTTATCATTACCCCTTTCTCTTTCTCTTTTCGTGTAATTTATGCCTTGAATAAACTGGGTCATTGTCCAGAGTCTGGATTTTGCTGGTGTATCCCATGGGCTCTGTTCTCTGAGTTTCCTATAAATCAATAGTTATATTTGGAGGCTCGATAGATAAATTTAACAATTAATTGTGGGAAGAACAAAGAAGGCTTGTGGATGGGTTTAGGTTTTTCCATAGGGAGGCTTTTTCCATAGGGAGGTTTTCTGTTTTTGTGATATTTGCAGATGCTGTTGTTAGCAACCTAGATCCATTAATTAGGGTTTCCAAAATTGTTATGGTCCAATTCTAGTAACTTTTAAAATGTATTAGCTAGGAACTTCTATAAAGAGAAATGTCTTCTCTTTTATAACTTTTCTCTCAAGTGGTACAATTTATATAGGAAAAGCAGGATAAATGCTTCATTTTCCCTCCTATATTTACTAGTTTTTTAAAATAATGAGTTAGCAAGTGTCTTCCAACCATGATCAGAGAGTGTGATTATTTATTTTGGGGAGGTCATTGTGATCTCACAGATTATACATTCATATGTGCTAACATACATGCGTACATACAGGAAGTGTAGACCCTTAGTATGTTTCTGTCCATTGCAGTTGTTTGCCCTATTGATGTTCGGATTACCCCATTTTGACCAGTGAGAGCTTGTCATTTTTTTGTAGGGTCTTTGTCATATGGCAGGATTCCAACTTCATCTGTACATTTCCTGTTCCATATCTGTAAACAGCCATTTCTACAAGAAGCCCTAATTCTTTCGGTGGCGAAAAAATATTTGGACACCACGATCTAATCTGTAGGGGTCATCATTGCTACTGGGATGGCTTTTTTAGTGGATGATTCTAGGAAATATACAGATGTGTTTTTAAAGATTAAAAATTATGAGTTTTTATTGATAGTTCCAATTCAAATTAAGTGCTACTTACAGTTTACATCCAACCTACTCTGATATCATAACTCTATCTTCTTTTTCCTACTCCAAGAATTCCAGTTCTCATTAACACTGGGAATTATAGAATTAGGGTGTAACCTAAATACTCAACTCTTTTATGCCTTAATGTATTCCAACAGTCTCCAATGCTACTGCCAAATATGTGATTACAGAAAAGAGTATACAGCTATTTTGGGGCCAGTGTTCTTTGTCTTTAGCATATTTAGAATATTAGAGTATACCCTTGTTGACAAATGATTGTGTTTAAAAGTCACACAGAATAGTTTATTTCCTCCATGTGTGACTGGCTGTGCCACCAAGTATATGCCACTAAGTGTGTGTGCGTGTGTGTGTGTATATGTATATGTGTGTGTGTGTGTATATATATATATATACACACACACACACACACACACACATATATAAACCATTTTCTTTAACTTTATTTAAAAAATTTGGTACTTTAAAAATTTGGTACTTAAAAAAATTTGGTATTTAAAAAATAATAACTAGGTTACATAATTATGGAAAATGTTACATGGGTCATAGGTAAACATCTTGAATGAAGTAGACTCAAGCAAGGCTAACTTTTCTTGGTCCATCCATCCCATTCCTTTTCCCTCTGTTAGTATATGTAGATTTTTAAAAATTGAGGTTTATTATTTTACTGTTTTAAAATACTGTTTGATACTTAAATATATTCCTATATTTACCTGTCTTAGATGAGTGACAGTATACCACAACAACTTTTCTTCATCTTACTCTTTTTATTTTATAACGTATCCTCAAAATCATGCTCTAGTAGTACACAGAGATGTCCTTCTCCATAGCATGCATGGTCTGTAGGTTACTCAGTCAGACTTCCAATGGGTACACCGGCTGTTCCACCTGGTTTGTCACTACAAAGACTAGCCGTGGACAGGTTGGCGGATGTGCTCTCTTTACTGTTTAAATGTGGCTTTGTGATAGCATCTGAGAGGTGGGACTATTGGGTGAAACGGTAGATGCATATATGATTTTGTTATAGATTGCCAAATTGTCTTTCATTTTCCATTTTCTCTATCAATATAATGTCTACCCGCGTCCTCACAACTTGTCCTTAGAGTGTGTTCTCAAACTTTTGGCTTTTGGCAAAAAAAAAGGTAAGAAGAGGTAGCTCAGCCTAACTTTGGTTTGCATTTCTTATGCGATAGTTAAAAGCTATTTGCATTTTTCTTTCAGTGAACTTTCTGTTCATTATTCTAGCCCGGTTTTCTGTTGAGCGGTTAGTGTTGCTTCCCTGTGTTTAGGAGCTCTTCATAGTATAGAGAGGTCTTAAAACTTTGTGGTAAAAATTAAAATATTTTGCCTGGTGTGTCATTTATCTATTAGTTTACTTCTACTATCTTTTGCCATATAGACATTTTATTTTAATTTTTATGTCATCAAATTTATCTAATTCTCTATCGTGTTTTGATTTGCATCATAGTTAGGAAAGTTTCCCTCACTTTGAGGTTGTAAAGGAATCCACTGCTAGTGGTATAGGTTTTAATTCTTTCATTTAAATTTTGTAGCCACTTGGAATTTATCCTAGAGTATAATGTGAAGAAAGAATCCATTAGTATTTTTTTCCCTATGGCCTTCTAGTTAGCCCAATACAACTTATTTAATAGTCTGTCTTTTACCCAATGGTGTGATATGCTGTATTAATTTTACATCTGCATTTGGGTTTATTTTTGGATTTTATAATATGTCCCATTGTTCTGTGACAGTTTATGTACTGATACTATACTGTTTTAATTCTGGTGGCTTCAGAATATGTTTTAATATTGGCAGGGCTAACTCTCTGACCTCACTACCTCATTGCTCTTTTTTTTCATGGTATCCTTTACTGTTCTTGCTCATTTGTTTTTCCAAATGACATTAATAATCAACTTTAAAAAGTCTCCTCTAATGGAAAATCTGTTAGTATTTTTGTTGTGATTGCATAACTTTATAAATTAACTTAGATCAAATGGACATCTGTATTGATGTAGAAGAGAAATTGTAGCAATATAATATTTTAAAGTCAGAGATGATATATAACCACAAAATATTTGTTTTAACTTGAGTGTCAAAGGTCAGATTTAGCATTAGCACTAAGACTTTGGTACAGGATGTATATCCATACAAGATACATGGTTTTACTTGTAGCATATTTGCATTTTTTTGATAACGAATGATTTATAATCAAGTTTTTCTATACCTGTGGTTGTATTCATAATTGGGCTAGTCAAAGAAGCCCACTCAGTAAAAACATAATGGTTGTGGGTGCTTTTCTTTCATTCTGCTGTCTGGATCATGTTTCATGGTTTTATGACTAAGAATCAATGTCTAGGCACAGCTTTCCACAAAGAAATCTGCTTTCCTTGCTGTTTCTGCATCTTCAATAAGACAATAATTAGCTAAAATTGAAATTATAATGCAACGATTTTGAGTTTTTGTTTTTGTTGCTGTGATCAGTATCTCATCAGTGTCCAACATTCATATTTCAGGTCTTTCCCATCGCATTGGAGTTGTGGCCTGGCTGTGATGATATGGAGTTACTTTTTCAGCCATGCCTAATTCGAATGCCATGGATTGACCTATAACATCTCATATTTATTTATTTTTATTCATTCAATATTAAACAAGCTAATTGAGTCAGAATAAAATTTCTGCTTTAAAGTCTAGAGTAGGGTAGGTAACTCCGAGTTGAAGCTCAATAAAATTAAACGTTGGAGATACTAAAGAATGTGTTCCAGCAAAACAAAGGAGTGAAAAGGCACAGAGGAGGACTCAGGAGATGCACAAGGGGATGCCGAAAGGATGGGGAAGATGATGAAGGAAGATCTAGGAGTGAGAACAAAGCTTTAAGCATATAGAGTAGCTAGTCTGAATCAACTGAAGAAAGGATTTCAGGAGGAAAGTGTAAGAAGTTCAAAATGATAGAATACATGAAATAGATATTGGGGGAAGAATTACTTTGGATTGAGAATTCGGGTATGGAATAGTGATAGATAGAAAAGTAAGCACCAACAATGAAAACAAAACAAACCAAAACAAAATCAACTCCATGATAAGCAACCTTGTGCAATAAAGAGGATGTGTCTGAATCGTATGGCGTGACTCAGTTCTGATTGATATGTGGCAGTAATAGTATAATTACTAAGTACCAGTCCACAAATTTTGATGTAAATATGTCGAGAGACTGCAGGGAGGGCAGGGATGTGTGGAGAGGAGTAGTAGGGGTGGGGTTGGTATGAGGATTAAATCCTCTCGTTCTATAGCAGGAAGTCAATAGATTGTTATTCTAAAATTGAAAAATTTAAAAATAGAAGTATTTGTTGTTCAGGTATTGAAAAGGAAATGCCCAAAGAAACACTTGAGAGAGTAGAAAGTGGTTGCTTCTGGGGAATCAGAATAGAGTATCTAGAAGGAGAAGAGGACGGCCACTTTTCAAAGTAAGTTCTGTAGAACCATTTGACTTCTTAAACTGCATAAATGTATGACATTGATACATGACATTTGTAGAAGAGAAGGCAGGACAAGGACCAATCTGGGAAGGGCAACACGAGAAGGTTTATTATCAATATCAACACTAATGAGCATTTTTAAAAAGAGTTTGAAGTAAAACGGTTAGAATTATAATCACAGCTAGATTTAATTGGAAGTCAAATGATATTTCAGTTGTTCAGTTGAGTAAATATTGATGAATTGATAAAACCAAAAAAACCAAAAATGCTTCCTCCAAATGGGATTTCTACTTAAATGAAATGACCTTGATTTGTCAACTGCTAATTAAATTAGAACCCCAGGGAGAGCATGAAAAGCTGTTAATTGAGAATACATCTTAAAAATTAAAATTTTGTGCTCTGGGTTAATATAGTAACATCTTCAATTTTCCAAAGAATCAGTAATGCCATCTTACTACTCACAGAATTCATGTGACAGTGAACTGTGTTAATGAGAGCATGTGGAATTACAAAATGTGTTTCCTTTGGCGAGAGAGGGAAATCATTGACTGAAGTTACCAGTTACTGTCAACCGCTATCTCCCTTGCAGTACACTCTGTCATTATTTTGGGGGAGATTCTGGGGTGGTGGGCCGGTGAGAAGGAAAAAAAGCATAGACCAATGTAAACCTCATTCACGCCACTAATTTTATGTCCAAATTTTTGTGGCTTGGATAAATTCTCATTTTCTTTACTACTTCTTTTATCCATTTATCTAAAATCGTGATGAATAGAGAATAAACTGGACATGGGAAAGCTGTGCACTTGTAAAGAGTTCCCAGCTTTTAAATGCGCAGTGGGGGCTGCGCCGAGGCCCCGGAGCCGAGCTCTTCTCGGGCTTTCCTGATAGGTGAACGCAGAAGTGGAGCTGAGCGCTGAGGTCCGTGCTCGCCAGGATGTCCTTTTTGTCTCTCTTCTATCTTTCAGACTCTTTTGGCTCCTTCATCCATATCCTTTGTTCTTGACTTTTCATATCATTAGAGATATTAAAATGAATTCTCTGGAAATGGAAGTTTATGTTTAGGGCCACCTCTAGGTTTGACTTTCCTTCTTGTCCTGGCCTCTGGAATCCGGTAAAAACACACATGGGTATGTACAGGTTTGGGTATAATTCGACATCTCAGTGCCTTGGATCTGAGGGAGGAATATATGAGTTTGGAGGTCACTTCGTATAACAAATGAGTTCACAAAGATGACATAGCAGTGAAACAAATACTGGCAGGTCAGGTGGAATTGAAGCTTCTGAATAAAATTTCAAATTAGTAGAAATAAACTTAAAAGTAGATGACTAGAACACATGGCCTCTGTCCCAGATGTCACATTTACGATTTCAAGGTGACATTCTGTGACCGAGGTTCAAGGTTCAGAAGTCATGGTTTGTAAAACATTGTCAAAAGTCTCAAGCAGAGGCTCATCCTAAAAAATCAGGTCTTTTAAAAGAAAGCTTGTTATTGTTTCGTAGTTCTTGAATTTTTGAAACCAAGGTAGGGAATCTGGGCTCTCCCCCGCTACTGTCTTCACCCCATCCGAATTCGGTGTTTCTCTAGGACCGTTTCCACAGGGAGGTAAACTCTAGGGCAGAGGGGCTGCTTCAAAGCAAATGAGGCCCTTAATTTATCATAAAAAAGAAGACTGGTTGTTAAGGTTTTATTGGATTACAATAAAGGCTCCTAGTGCTGGGAGTCTGTGGTTTGATTCCCGGCATCACTGGGGGAGCTTGAAATCATAACCACAGATTATAGCAATGAGCTTCCAAATTTCCATATCCCAAGCAAAGATGCTGCTTTCCTGAAGCTAATGTGGAATTACATGCTCTGTGATTTTAGGAGATGTATTGGAAAATTTTCTGTTTGGATATCACTTCAGGAGGGCTGTGATCCTCCATTCACCTCTGTGGTTATAGCTTCAATGTTCTTAAAAAAGGAAAGGAAAGAAAAAAAATGATAAAACAAAACAAAAGACGATTGTTGTGATTCCCTCCATTCCGTGCTCTTGTACAGTTTGAAGGTTTTCATTAATTTTTTTCTTTCCCCGAGTTCAGGAAAAGTTCTTATAAGGTCAGCCTAGGGTTGTAGCAGTGGCTTGTGCCATTCTCCTAGGCCCCCTCTCTTCCACACTTCCTCTTAGGAGGTCGTATCTCATCAGTTAAATAGACTCTAAAGTCTACCATCTTTGATATTAGTGGTACATACATATTTAGTACTATACACATTTTTTTTTTAATTTTTAAGTTTTTGGCCTGGCAGACACACCATATTGGAATGAGTAAGTTAAAGATATAAACAGATAAATTTTGTTTTTCTTCTTGTAAGACATATCCGATTGAACTGGCAAAGAAAATTGACGTCGGTTTGAATTCTTCTCTTTCTCAGACTCATTGGTGCGCACACATGTATTTAACGAAATGGAAACAGAACCTGTAAAAACTTGTGCATGCGTTCATCACACTGCTCGAAACCTCTGGCTGTGCTGTCCTTGGCTGTCCCAGCTCACTGTCCCTGCATTATAGGAAGCCCCGGCCTACTTTGCACAGCTGGAGAGAAAAGCTCTGATTTGTTCTGGAAGGAGAGTCGGTGCCCGGTGGGAATGGTCGAGTCTTTTCATCTGCTCTGTTGCTAGTTCCGTGTTCTCCCTCCACTTCGCAGCAGGAGCAGGTTTGTTGAGCATTTTCTCTGCACTGGTTAAGATGCTTTTTCCTAAAACGTGATTCACAGAAAACTCAGACTTAGACAGTAAAGAAGTATGTCATCTCAAAGAAGTGGAAATCCAGAAATAGGATACCAAGAGGCCTTTTATTAGGGGCTTAATAACATTGTCAAGGACTTTGGCTAATTTGGACATTTGTCCCCAAATGTCTATTCTTTACCTGTACCAGGATTGCATGGCCCTGCCTGTGTTCGGTGACTTTTCCTACCCCCGGGGGAAGAGTGCTCCATCTCCCCCACCTCTGTCTCCCCAGCCACCCCTCCTTACTGACTCTGGGCCTGGCCCATAGCGAGCGCTAGCCAGCGGAGAGAGAGCAGGCATGGCACATGCACACAGAAACTTTAAAGGGACGGCTTGGCTCCCCTTTACTCGGCAGATTGCCGCCTTCTGCCAGGACAATAACAGGTCTCAATAGTAGCTGCTCCTCAGCCTGGGTCTGGAACCAGAAGACACTTGGGGTGGACTGGGACCCAGAAGTCCCACAGGCCTCGCATGGTTCAGGGAAATAAATGTGTGTTGCTTCCAGCCACTCACACATTGGAGTTGTTTGTTGCCACAGGAAAAAACGATGCATTTTAGAACCCCGTGTCCTTCCATCGCTCTGCTCTGGTCCCTGCCAGTGAAGGCTGCTTTCTAAAGCTAATTTTCCTTGTGGTTGGAGGATGGCAGCAGTAGCTCTTAATGTCACCTCCAGATGTGACCATAGCCGGAAGCAGAAAAGGGGTCATCTCATTCCACGTTTCCTTAAAAGTAGAGACAGGTTTTGCAGAAGCTTCATGGCCAATTTCTTCTGGTGCCTCCTTAATTAGAAAAGGGTCACAGGTCCCCTTCTAAACCTTGTCATTGGCAAGGAAAACTTGCTGCAACTGACCTGTGTTCATCAGGATACAGGGATAGCCAACGCTCTTTTGAATCACATATGTGGAATGGGATGCAGGAGAGAATGGGAATAGTTAGATGCCTAAGCAAAAACAGGCCTTGGACTACCAGGAAAAAGGGAGAAACGAAAATTGACAGGCAACTTTCATATCTCCTATGACTTTACTTACACCTCTCCCTTTCTCTCTCAGATGTCTTCCTTGTCATTTCTTGGTCTGTTTTTATTTTGCTCTGTCATCCTCATATTTCGCTCCCTTTCTCATGTAGCGTAGGATATTCATGGAGAGAGACTCTGATTAGAGCTCATAGAGGAAATTTATTTCAATTTTTTTTATCACTTTAAGTCCAGCAGAGAATCATTTTGCCTGTATACTGGTAAAACATGTCAGCTGAGTTGCTAAGAAAATCTGAATTCACTTACATCCAGTGGAGCTTCTGCATTCAGTACTAGAGATTTCCTAGTGTGCCACGTTTTGAGGATGAGTGAGAAAAGAGAATCATCTCTTTGTTTTCGGTTTATCATGGCTAGAATTGAGACCTCAGACTCCAGGGTAGGTGACTGTGCAAACCTCAGGATAGCGCTGATATTCTAAGCAACACCGTTTCTAGGTTTTCCTGAAAGGTCTCATTCACTTCCCAGTTTTCTCCCTTAGTTCCGGGCCCAGAACAAAAGCACTGATTGATATGCTTTCCAGAGGGATCGAGGGAAGGTGAGGACCAGAAGCTTGAATAGGCATCAGGTATTCCATTTACAACACGTGGATTTTCCGGAACAGTGTTCATAAGACTGTGTTCCGTTAAAGACTGGTATTTCTTAAAGTGGATATTCCTTAAAAAAACTGATATGGCCTGAAAGTGTTTGGCAAAATGCATCTTAAGTGCTTTCTCGTTTTAAAGCCACGAGTGATGTAACTTCTTTGCCATAACACCTGATGCACTCATTATTTTCTTCTTAAGGGGTGGAACAGTATAGAGATCAACAGTCAAGATTCTAGAAACAAACAAACAAACCAAAGCATTCTAGAAACAGACTGCCTAAGATTTGTCCCAGCACTACCATTTAATACTTAGTTTCTCCGTGCCTCAGTTTCCCCATCCGTAAAACTGGGATACTAATGTGTGTATGTTTTTAGCAATGAAAAGAGGTATGTAGTAAATATTATCTAAGCATTATTATTTAAATCTTTCCCCCCCTTTCCTTCCTTCTCTCTTCTTTTTTTCACCCCAAAGAAAATATTTTTAATAGGGAACAGTCGAATCCTAAGGAAGATATGTGTACAGACTTGGAAGTGTATCCATGAAATTGTTAGGTGGAAAATTGTTGGGAGCGGTGGTATTTTCACTTCTTGTGTTATTTCATTAAAAATGATAGGAAAATGAATAATTTTTACTTTCGTTTTCAATATTCTCATATAATATGTATTTAAATTTTTATTTTTTATTTGGCTTCAGAAATCTAAGAAACACTTTATAGAGATCCTTTACTGAATCATCAGAAACTTATGAATGAGGTAATTCTATTATTGGTAAATTGGAAGTGTCTCTGAAAGGTTAAACTAAGGGATCACGTTGTGCTGTGGTTGACAGTGGCACCAGATACTGTGGCTATTGTGTGTGGCAAAAAGAAATGAGCAGGTTTCTTTCCTTCCCCAATGGCATCACTCCGCCCCACCCATTCTGATGGTAGTGGCCAGCTTCAAACAACCCTGAAGACATTCAGGTACTTCAAAGTGTACAGTCTCTGTGAGAATTCCAGTCATTCTTCTTTTCTTGAATGGAGGGAAACATCATTGACCTGATCTTTTGGAATCTCAGTTTTGTGACCCGATAGCCTTTGCCTTTCTGGGGTATATTGTAAATCTCTTTTTCTTGTCACAACTGGGGCTGTAATATAGTGTCTTTGGGCCACCCGTGTCCAGCTTCTCTTTCCTTCTCCCTCCAACCCCTGGCTTATTTTTTTAAAGAATGTAAATTTATTGACTGACAATCATTATGGTCTGTGTAGGGAATGGTTTCTGAAGGAAGATCTACATCTTTCAGACCCTAGCAATCTCACAATTGCCTGCACTGTTCTTATACAGGGATGCGTGTGGGTGGATGGGAAACTCACTGGATAGCACGGAGCAGAAGCTCCTCATCATGACGTGCAGGGCCGTGTGGTCCTCCCGATACCCCCCTCCCCCACACACACACATTCCATTTACAAAATTACTTGTATTTTCTCGAATGCCATGTTCCCTCAAGCTCCTGTGACTTGGCACCCGCTATTAACTCCTCATAGAATCTTTTCTGCCATCTTCTTTATCTTGCCAACCTGAAAAATAACCTTCTAGTCCTTCCAGAGTCCATAGAGATTTTGTTTTGTCAAAATCTTGTTTGACCTGTCCAGGCAAAGGTAAATTCTTCCCATATACATGCTAAATCTAGAGTTAAATGGGTCCCCAATGTGTTTGTGCCCATTATAATTTATATACATTTGTTCTAATGATTCTTTGGCAGTCTTTTCTTTGGCTAGATTTTGTGTTGTTCAAAGGTAGAAATGATGCACTACTCATTTTTTAAAATAAGCACCTAGAATATATTACATGCTGAGCAGATGTGTGAATAAACTTGTGGTATAAGCATGTAAATGAGTGGTTGTAATGTAGTTCATTCAGAAAGTGACCACAGAAGCGAATAATTTCTAAATCATCAACTTATTTAGTAGAAAATAGATATAAAACTTTTATTGCCATACAAGTTTGTTCTAAGTAAATCAATCAAAAGCCTTCTATTAAAGTTTCACTACTCGAGATTTCGCTACATTTCTCAACTGCCTAAATTTTTAGAAAGCAACATCATGGATGTGTTGTTGATTCTACAATTATGGATTTTAATCATTAGTTATATTACATGGGCAGAGAAAGACAGACTAGAAGGTCCTTAATATTTTTTGCTCTTTATGAGAGTTTAACCTAACTTACTTTTGCCTATGTGTGAAATTAACTAGACAAAGTCCCTGTCATTACAAGGCAGTACGGACTTACGGACATGGTACTGTCAGAGTGAATGATTCTGTACCCAGTCATCTGACTAAGATGTAGAAAAGTGGCGTGACTCTTTTTCTTTCCCGGGCATGATACTGTCAGACTGTACGAATGAGAATTGTTTGTAGCAGCCTCTATTTGATTTATGACTCTCCCATAGTTTAGATGTCATATTGCTCCAAAATATAGTTGTAAAATTAACTTTAAACAACCTAAATCCTACAAAGGTGGCTTTTAAGTCATTATTCTTTGTTAATGAAGAGGAACAAGAAAATTGCCAGTAAATGTGGTAGTCAGTACCACTTTCTCTTGAAAATTTTCAGTGTATTTATTGAGCTGTAAGAATTTAGAAATGTTCCATACCATTGGATTATTTACAGTGCTTGTCTGTTCTGGTCCTCCTGCTCCCCCAGCCACCATCATCATTACAGTCCCTCTGAAGGAAGTAAGAAAGAAATCGTTGTCTTCACTGAAGATCAGAGAGGCGAAGCCCCGAGGTAGTTCAGCTAGTAACATGGGATAACATCGCACCCAAATATGACCCAGTTCCGTGTCCAGTAACCATAGCCTGAGCCTTTCCCCATGTCTTCTCTCCATAGAATCAGTATGATGGAATCTTCTCTCGTTGTTTGTTTCCTTTTACTAGAGGAACAGTTCTCAGAGTGGGGTTCATGGACGCTCCGAGGTCCTTGACACGCTTTAAGGGGTCCATGAGGTCAAAGCTATTTCCACAGTAATGCTAAGACATTGTTCTACGTTTTCACTGTGTTGATATTTACACAGGTGGCACAAAAGCAGTGGTGGAAAACTGCCGGCGCCTTAGCGTGAATCAGGGAAATGAGAACACACCTTTTTAGCATCCTGCGTGATGAAATGGAAGCACGCAGAAAGCCCTCTGCTGCCCACCAGAGCGCGCGGGTTGTCTTGAGGACAAAGCCATTGATCGTTGGAGTTGCAGACTGAACTAGTTAGTTTTCTCATGGGACACCCTCATACTTAGAAATACAACTGACAGACAAACTATGGCTATTTATACTTGGGCACTGGACATGTACTTTTTTTGAAAATAAATGAAGTAAACCTGTTAATGTTAAAGAAAACAAACTAGTCTACGGCCATGGCACCCTGAACAAGACTGATCTCATCTGATCTCGGAAGCTAAGCAGGGTCGGGCCTGGTTAGTACTTGGATGGGAGACCACCTAGGAAGACCAGGTGCTGTAGGTGTAAAAAAATGAAAAATGAGGACTTGTAAGCTGATAAGGTCTTTGCAATCTGTGAGGGTTGCCTTGCCTAAAAAATAAAAAATAAGCTAGCTACCTTTTTTGGGGGGTGAGGGGGGGCAATGTTAAAATTTGAGACTCAAGAAAAAATTTGAATTTTTGGAAAACAAGTATGTGCCATCACGATCCTAATTAAGTTTCCCAATTCTTAAAGACTTTGCTGATGAGATCGGAGGTGATATTAATAAGTGTGGTTTTCGATGTTGCATAATGAAAATGTGTCAAATTTGAAAGATCTGTAAAACTTAGTGAACTAATATTTTCCAAATGGCCAATGCTTGATGATACAAAATTACGCGTGACTGAAAGATCCACTCAAAGTGAAAGGTCAATAATTTTAATGAAGCAAAGTACAAAAATGAAGCAAAGTATGGTTTCAGATATCATATTCCATTAAAGTTTAAGAAACTACCCGTTATTGAGTTTTAGTATTGTGTTGAAAGTGAATTTTTACAATTATATAAAAAAAAGCCATTAAAATATACCTCCCTTTTTCAAGTATATATATGCATGAGACTTCATTTTTTTGAAATACTATGTGTCAGACTAAAAGCAAAAGTATATATGAGAGCCTAAATGTCTTTAATTAGACCAGACATGAAAGATATTTTCAAAATATAAAGCAATTCCACTCTTCTAATTTTTGGGGGAAATAGTTATGATTAAAAAAAATACATTATGTTAACGCGGAATAGATTTATGTTAATGATTCAAGAAATATTTTATAAATTCTTCAGTTTTAATTTCTAGTATGGTAAAAAAAAATTGGGAATTGGGTTCAAAGACCATGTATTCTAGCTATTGGGGACACAGTACCTTATAATGGACAGTTTGGCTGATTAGTGTATATGCCACGTTGTGAATGACAGTCCCTCAACACTCAGGGCATCAACTTCAAGCTGAAGTGGAAACTGGGCCTGTTGATTTCTTTCTTAATATTCGCCAAGACGGTCTGGCATCTCCACCCAATTCACTGTAGGCCACCATGTTCTCCAAGCCTAACGGGCCATTCTAGCAACGTATTGGAACAGGCTCCCGGTGTCTTTGCCAGTATGTTAAACCCGAAAACAAGGGAGAGTTCCCCTTTAGTGGTAAATTCTCCCCAATCCAGGCTTATGTTCTGTGTTCTCTCCCACCCCGAGGCTGGTATCATACCTCAGTATCTATTTCCAGGCATTCCCTCCTGGTTACTGGGGTACAGAGAAGCTATATCCTTCACTTCTTTTGGTAATTAATAATGCATGTCCTCCCATTGTAGCAAATGTACTCCTCACTCGGGCTGTGCTGAGAACCGACCCTGGTTACTGGTCTAGAGATAGCGAGAGGAACCAAGGGAACATTTTGAGTGGCCAAATATTATCTTGTATGGCATCTTTCTTAGGTGACAGTCTTCAGGCCACAGGATGCTGTTTTTCACTAGCAAGGACAAGAGGCTGCTTCTGAACACTGGAGGGTTCATGGGACTCTGAAAGGTCAAAGTTCCTAAGGCATCAACTCCTCCAATCCCTAGCCCAAGTCTCGGGGTTCTCCTGCTACCTTTTTAGTGCTCTGGGATTTGCATAGGAAGTGTTTTGAACTGTGAATTAAGGCTTCTTTGTAACTCCACCAGTCTTCAGATCAAAGCTTGAGCTAGATTTTCAGCATGGTTTGCTTGCTGGCTGCACTGTGTGTAGGTTTCTCTAAAACTGCCTGTAGGCTTTCTGTCTCCTACAGCTTGCCATGAGTTTACGACTGGCTGTCCCCACGTGTAATTCTCTTTCTTTAAGGCTTCCAGGACATTTAACAAAACCTACCCAACTTTTAAGATTTTCATAATTACTGCTTTTGTCTCTTTACTAGAGAAAATGCACAAGCCAGAAAAGCACTTTTCCCTTCTGCCTGGAGCCGATCCCCCATAGGTAATTGTGAGGCTGCAGCCAACAAGGATTGTCACTACCCCACTTACTGTCAACAACAGGATGCTTCTTGTCATTTGATTAGTGAGTGATCCAATTTTGGAATTTCATCCTGAGGGTCACTGTTCAGAGCCAATTCTTATAGCAATTGTCTAAAAAGCAGACTGAAGCAAGGACTCAAGTGTGATTAGCATACGTTGGAGTTAAACCCAGCAGGCACACGTGGAGAGTGGATGGATCGGAAAGGAAGGGAGGAAGGCTGGTAGGTTAGCGAATGGGTCACGATGGACTGCCAGGGCTCTCTCCTGCTGAAGACCCTCGGTAGGGCCTTTGGCTGTGAGTAACATATCTCGGAATCACCCTGCTGTTTTTCTCCACCGGCTTCTGTCTGTCCTTATTGGTTAGAGTCATAACTCCCTGGCACTACCCATCGGGTCTGTCTGGGCTGAGCTTGCACCTGTGGCCAGAGCCTCAGGCAGAAAGAGCTGCAGATGGCTGAAGCAGGAAGCCATTGATGTGTGTGAGGCTGCTCACTGCAGGTGACCTCTGTGGCCAGCCGAAAGGGCGTGGACCTGGCACTGCCATTTCGAAAGTTAGACAAGGGAGTCTGTACCCAGTGTGATCAAGATTTAGGATTTGTGAATCTTTTAGCACATTTTAGCACCTTGATGTTTTTAGGTGCATGTCTGCTTGTGTAGTGCAAATTATTTAAGTGTAGGAAGAGGCTAGGGACAGTGAGAAAACTGTGATAATGATTCAGGTACAAAGTGCAGAGAGGCTGAAATGAACGCTGGTATTGTGCAGGCAGATGAAGAACAAAAGCAACACATCACTTATACTTCTTTTTCTTCTGCTGTGAGGTGTTATTCCCTGGTAAGAATATACCAGGATAAAGCTCATAAATGTAGCATGGAGCATCGAAAGACAAGGAGGAGGAAAAATATAATGCCACATAAATGTAAAAACGTGTTACTTACATGTAGTTTAGAGACACATGTGTGAGTAACATGCATACTAAAAACACAAAGAAGAGCATGGGAGTAATAAATAACAGATTCAGAGAGTGGCGAACTTCTGGGGACCAGCAGGAAACGTCATTGGAAAGAGAGTCCGTGGAGCGTCAGCTGTGTCGGTGGCTGTTGCTCTATTTCTTAGACTGGGTGGTGGGTACATTGGTGCTTACCATGCAATCATTTATACCTTGGGGTATTTTAAAATTAATGCAAGATATGTTTAAAAACAGAACTAGATGGCTTAGGGCATAAATAGAACAAGAATAAGTAAGCCAATTCCATGTCTCCTTTTTGTTGCTGTTTACAATATGATAAAAAAACATTTTTTGAAGCACTCACGTGTGTACACGTGTAATAATAAGGAAACTGTTCTAATGTGGTACATTTTACTCACCATCAACGCTGAGGCCCTAGTAAGTAACATTTTCATTAGCTGGCAAGCTGTAATGTCCATTTGTAAAGGACGATTTATAGACATCTCCCCATTATAAGACAGCAATCACTGAGTTAGAAGGATAAGTGATTAAATGGAGTACTTTTTACAAAAGCGTCTTCAAGAATAGCACTAAGCTTGGATGCTGCTCACAGGAGCGAGTTGTGGAGCTGTGATTGAACAGTGCGATGAGGTTCTTGTCACCGGGGGCGAGGGGACTGCGAGGCTTCTTTCCGGTATTTTTCCAGGAATAACCCCGGAGTCTGCCTCCTGGTCCTGCTGGGTCCGAAGGGCTCTGGTCTTCAGATGGCTCTTTACACAAGAGTGTGCGATGAGTTGACACCAGCGCAGGCCATCAACGAGAGGAACGAGATGGGTCTCTTTTCCGCTGTCCGTGGTTTCATTTGCCCACAGCCTCTCTTGCATTCAGGGACTGTTAGTGACGTCAGAGCAAAAAGCCTAGGTTAAGGGGCAATTGGAAAATAACCCAGAGAACATACTGGGTTTTTGACTTGCAACTAAATCATTCAATTTAATGATAGTAGTGAGAGACCCTCCAAGAACAAAAGTTTTTTTCGAATCACTGTAAGCGTGCTGGTGTTTTCGCTGAGTGTTCGTGAGTGCTGAAAACAGCAGGGCAGTTTCACACGGAGAAAGCCTGACTGTAGCTTTTTGCAAAATGAAAATCAAACCATTTTTTTCCTCTCCAAAATTTTATGTGCTAGCTCCCAAGGGCAATATTATTTGCCATATCCTTGGACTTTGAATTTTATTATAATTTTTATGGGAAGAGGGACTGTATTTAATAAAACTTGACTAAGACGACGTTTTTCTCCAGCAGCCAAATAAAACTGAACTTCAGGACATTTGCAGAAAAGATACGTCCTGGGTTTCTGGTAAGCTTGTCACAAGGAAAGTGAGAAAGACTCGGGGCTTTTAAGCACAACCTGAAGATTCAGGGACATTTTATTTTTTCCCTCTTAGTTTTGACTTTGCCTTGCTCTTTGAGAATGGAGATGTAATGTCAAATAATCTGGCTCTGGTTTTCTCAGTGACACAGGAGGAATGAGATTGCTGTGGTTATTTATTTTTCACAGTCAGAAAGAGAGTTCCCAAGTTTTCCACTGTACAGGGAGTTCTCGACCTCTCGTAACTGGAGTCTTGGATTCAGGACTATATTGTGTGAGGGACAGTCGGGGAGACAGTGTGTGGGGCCATTTCTCTTTCTTCCCCTACAGTTACCCTGAGAAGATTAAGTCTGTTAGTCATTGAAACTTTACCGCTAATTACTGTAATCGGATTATTAAATTGCTTGTATCTTTACAGAATTGTATTGAACTGTTAGTCTTGTCTTGAGGCATTTTACTAGGCATTTTGGGGGCGAGGAACAGGCATGAATAAGGTAAGAGAAACCTGGGAGAATGGAGTACTCGGGGTACTTTGGACAGCTACAGACAACAAGCAGAAAGACTGGGATACCGAGTTTGGAAATGTGTGTGTGCGTGCACTTACCCGTGTGAGCACGTTTGGTCCTGGAGGGCGAGTACTTTTTGTCATTTGGCACCTAGGGCAATGGATGCTAAACATCCTACAGTTGCGGGGGACAGACTACACAGAGAACTGTCGTGCCCCCAGTATATATGTGCTGCCGCCAAGAAACTGGCCAAAGAGACGAACTGACCTGAGAAACCCACACTTCTGTGCTTGGCAGTTTTGCTCAGAGTCCTTACGGCAGCAATAGAGTCACTGACTAATTTATTTAGTGCTACCATCCTTGGTATTTTCCTAGCCTGTTGTTGCCTGCACTCGAGTCCAGAAATCAATGAGTCAATTGAGAGCTGAGTCAAAGCAAAAACAGGCTATTAATTTGTCCAAAGTATCATAAATTACACCCAAAGCAGCAGATCTGCGTATTGTAAAACTTGAAAAAAAAAGTCCCTAGTGTGTTTGCAAGCAAGACATTAAAAGCCTAGTAATCGTCTACCCTACTTTCTTTTCTTCTCCACTAACTAGTTGCATGCTGTTTTTTTTAAGGCATCATTGAAAAAGGAGTGTTTTAAGTTTCATTCAAATGTTGTCAATGCTGAAAATATCTAAAGAGACTGATAAAATCATTAGCACTCTATGGATTAGGCACTTTTGCAGTGGAATCAAGACATTAAGTTAAACTGTATGGACGTGATAATGCACCTATGAATAACATCTCTAGTACCTGTAGTTAATGAAGTGGTTTGAATCATTCATTTCAAAATATTAACAGGATGGGCCCAGAGCAGCCAGCAGATGTTTTCAATTCTGGGCAGACACACCTTTGCTGAGCCTGGCTGTCGAGTGGATGGCCTTTGCTGGCTTTGTTAGCTTTAGCACTGCTTAGTGATTTGTGTTAGGCGATTAAGCATGAAAGGAAAGCAATGTGATCTTTTTTTCAGGAAAGAATAGATAAAATATCCCTGTGTAAATACTAGAAGGGCGTTATGACTTTTAAAAGTTGGCTCAAGCAAGTTTCACTTAACAATGCCTGGGAGGCCCCTTTGAGTGGAATAAATCATGGGTAATGATATACTAATTTCTTTCAAATGCACTGTAGAAAAGCTATGTCTGTGTAAAAGTGAGATTTGATATCCAGGAAGCAAGAATTGCTACTTTTTGAGCAGTCTGTGTACGCAAACTAAAGAGAATTTCTAATGGTCCTTGATAAAGGCAAACAGACAATTTGACAAACAGCCCTGAAAACAGGCAAGACCAGGGAATGAAACAGTTTTGGCTTTTGATTTTAAAGATCAGTTCCAGTAGAAGGAGCTGATGCTTAAAATATTCCATGCATTTTCCTAATATTTGGTTTTTAATTGTTTGATAAATATATTGTAGTGGGTATAATAGCTGAAAGGAATAAAACAAAAACAAAAAACAAACAAAAAACAGCTCCCTCCGATACTCCGCCAACAGTCCATCAAACAAAAACACATTGCAAAACAGGAGGGGTGTTTCTAATTGCTTGAGCCTGTGTTGAGGCTGTTTGGTGAAGACATGGAATATGGTTAGTTCTTGTTGTTAATCTACTAGGAAGGTCAAAGGTAAATGAAGAACAGTAGCAAACTATTCACACTGTCTGGTAGCAACGCAGGAGGCCTGGTTTCCGAGGGATAGGCTGAAAACAGGCCGTCCAGGACGACTGAGCATCAGGCTAAAGCAGCACCGTGTAGCCGTGCATCTTTATTGGTCCTGATTTCTCTTTCTGATAGCAGAGCGCTCCACCGGCATGGATTATCTTTATCACACAAGAAAAACCACCTATTTATACCGGCACCCATTCTTTCATGTTAGCTTTACCAAATAGGCGGGTGTTATTTGAAGGTGGAGTTTGAGATCTCCTGAAGCAGGGAAGTAAATTTACAGAGTCTGTGTCTACGCCGACTCAGATTCTTCCTGGATATAAGTCAACGGAAAAGGCTATAAAGGCATGAGACGAATTTCCCATGGTCAAGTGGGGCCTGAGAGTATCGTGAAAAGTTGCCAGCAGCTCAGACTTTTCTTTACGCAGCGGGTGAAGACTACGCTGATCAGCTTCAGCTTCGCGTTACTGGGGAATTAATCAGCCGGCTGGATTATAATGATCTCTCAAGGGAATTGTGATATGAACCCCTTGGATGGATGTCCAATTACTTTGGATTGCATGAAGTTTATGACTTTCTCAGGAAATTAGGTGTGACCCTTATTTTACCAAAGTTAATTGCCCTTGCAATCTTGGTATTGCAAAGCCTACATCCCGTAGGAATTTGATTGAAATTTCTAGGCCCAGAGCTGTTGCACCAATTGTGATTTTGTGTTAAGCGATTAGAGTGACAGAAAGGTTAGGGAGAAAACGAATTAGAAATGCGATATGTGGCTTAATAGATTTAAGTGTAGATTTGGAAGAGAGATGCCAACCAAAGGCTCTGGCTCATTCTCAGTTTAAAAGGGATTTAGAATTATATGAAATTCCTTCCAGCTCTAAGGGTTTGCTATTCTGTGATAATAATGACTAAGGAGAAAGTAAAAGACCAGTGGCAGAAGGAAGTTAGCGAGGTCGGCCTGTGTTGACAAGTGGAGCGGCCAGGCTGGGTTTTAGTAGACCAAATCCCGCCTTCTAAATGCGTCTCCCGGGTCGTCAGTCTAGCGGTGTGTCCAGGCATGTGTCTGAGCAGCAGTTTCCCAGTTGCAGTCTCCCATGGGCCCGCTCTGGATGGGCCCACTTTTGCATGGCAAAATAGCATTAGAGGAGGCCTGACAGTAAGGAGTTTGGGTTCTGGAGAGAGACTCCAAGATTCAAAGTCAGCTTTACCTCTTGATAGACTCAAGGAAATGTCTCACCCTTTCTGTGCCTTCGTTTCCCCATCCGTAAATGGGAATTATCAAGCGCCCAGCTCTGGACTCCTGTCAAGAAGTTCATTTTATTCAGTGAACTGCCTGCTCCACGAGGGCAGGGACTTCCGAATGTACTGTTCGAACAATACCTGGAACAGAGTAAACCCTTAGTTAATGTTGCTTGTTGGCATCATGTTTCCTTGAAGTGAGTGTTCTGTTTGCTTGCCTTCATACTTTCAATGCCCTGTACAATGCTGGCACATGGGTGCTGTGGGAGGCGGAATAGTGGCCCCTCCCCCAAAGATGTTCATGTCCTAGTTCTTGAACCTGTGTTAGGTAACATGACAAAGGAGAATTAAAGTTGCAGACAGAATTAAGATTGCTAATCAGTTGACCTTAAAATAGGAAGGTTATGTTAGATTGTCTGGGTGGGTCCAAACTAATCCTAAGGATCCTTAAAAGTAGAAGAAGGAGGCAGAGCGAGCTAGAGAAAGATAAGCGAGCAGGGTCAGGGTCAGAGAGATGCCACTTTGGTGGCCTTGAGGATAGAGTATGGGGACCATGAGGCAATCAATGGTAGCAACAACAGAAAATTGATAAAATACTCGCTATTCGGTGAATTATATCTGAATGGGTAACTTTTTGTTCCCAGGATCAATTAGACTTTATTTTTCTCTCATATAAATGCTGTATGTTTAATGTAAAGAAATCTAACAGTATATAAATATTTAATAAATAAAGGTCACGTGGATTCCTGCTACCCGACGACCACCCCTTTGAGCATCTAGGTGCTCATCCTTTCATGAATCGTTTTATGCATGTGCACATACACATCCATGCAGGTGTGTGTGCAAACACACTCACATGCACCTAGAGTTTTACTTATGTGGGATTATACCAAACATGACACTTCCTCATGCTTCTCAACGACAGTACCCCTCATTCCCACTCTGTCTACACACCCTAACTAGGAAGCCGTGGTAGCACCCTAATGGTGTGCTCAAGACGTATTTTCTATATTCAGGTGATCTTAGGCACCACACCATCCCAGTCTAGGCTGTTTTTCGTGACCGTGTTATAAAATGGGATTTGACATTTTTGTGCAGTATTGTTTTTCTTACTCAGTGATACCTCAGGATAATCCTCCAAGTCATTGTCTATGTCTGCCCAAATACTCTGTGACGTGACTGTAAAACAGTTTATCCAGCCATTGCTGATGGGTATTCCCTGTGTTCTCAGCTGTTGGCTACTGCAGACAGTGCTGCAGTTCCTAAACCTAACATTCTGTGCACAAAGGAAAAACATGCCTAATTGTAAAGACTGTTTTCAAGGGATGCCTCTTTATGATGATACGAATTTTCAAGAAGAGCTGAATGCTCCCCAGAGGTTAGTATCTGGTGACTGGAATTAAGGTCCACAACAATAGTAGGAAGTGGAGGAGACAATGAATCTAGGATTAAGATGGCAAATACTTTTTCTCTGTAACTTAAACAGAAAATCTTCCACTTAGTCCACTTGATCCTCCCCACCAACTTCCTTGGAAGATTGTGGCATTTATTTACGCTGCTTTCCCTCTCAAGATGGAAATAGTAATAGTAGAAGGTCCACAGAGTAAATACTGTTAGGTCGTCGTTCACTTTTGTTGATTCTGTTAACATTCAGGTGAATCAAGTGATTCAGTCCCACATTGGATGAAAAAGGCAGTTAATTAAAAATTGTTCAGGATGTCATTACTATGAAGATTTTCATTGATTCCCACCATAACTTTGTTTCATTAGTTCTTTGTAGGCAGCTACAACTTCAAACTGATCTGGTAAGAGAGTTCTTGTTGATGCTGTTTCTTAAGTACAGTCACTCAGAGACCAGTTTTCAGGATCTGAATCAAAGGAACATTTTTCTGCAATCTGCACAAACCTGCTTGGCACATGCTCTTGTTTATGGAAAATCCAAATGTCCATTTGTATTCTTCTGAAAGGGGTGGGAGATGGGAGGTCACACAGGAGATTAAGACTCTAGCTTTCCACTTGGCAAACTGGATTCTTAAAGCCTTATCTGATTTCATGAAGTAGGCAGAAGTTTGAACTCACTGTAGACCCGGGCTGACATGTAGACGAAAGGGAAGGGTCTGCTCTGGAGAAGGTCAGTAGTGGACGCTACTTGCAGGGTGCCCCAGGATGGAGGAAGTGAATCAGGTCATGATGAAGAAAGCTGGTCCTTCAGGTCTGCTCTTTCGTGATCACTTTACATGCTCTAGTGTACTCATTTCCCACAATTGCAAGAGGTAGCTGTTACTATGAAAACTAGTATGAAATAAGCTAAGAGAGCAATTTGCCTAGTATTACATAGTTAAGAAATGGCAGAGTCGAGATAAATGTATCGTTTATACAAATATATTTAAGAAAGCTTTCATTATAGAAAATGTCATACATATAGAAGAATTAAGAGCCCTGAACACATCACGAGCCGCACAAATTATCAGCTTGTAGCCAGTTCTGTTCCTTTTTACCACCCTTACTCTAGACCCTGCCTCAGTTGGGTATGTAGTTCTAGAAGACAACTATTTATTAAAAATATAATCACAACAATACATTAAGCCAAAATTAAAATAATAATTCCTGAATACCATCAATGTGTAGTCAGTATTTGAATTTTTTTTCTGGTAGTGGGCTAGGATTTTAACACAGGTCCACACTAAAAGTGTGACGTTCAGGTGTATGATAAGGTGTGTGGATATAGTGGGTCCACTCTGGAGAACTTGCCATGTATCATCCTTTTGTTATCAGGTCTTTAAATGGAATCTCAGATACAAGCTGTGGCTTCCAAGGGCCCTCCAACAAGCAAGCGACTGTTACAGTTCTGTATTTAATATGCTTCATAGATATGAAAAGTAAGGAGAATGAGGAGAAGATATAGTTAGTTCAAGCCCTCACCTCTGTTCCTTCAACAAATTATGGGTGTTTGGGGGAAGGGGTGGATAGTGATACAGAGAGGAAAACAGAGAAGGGGGGGCGAATCTTTCCCCCACAGAAGTAAGTCAGACATTTTCATTCTGAGGCAGGAAATAATATTTTTCATAATCACTTTGTTCTTGTCAACATGAAGCTAAGAAATAATTATGTAAAGAAATAAAGCAAGATTTCGTTGCCGTTTCTAGTGAAGGATTTCAGCTAAAGAATTAGATCAGTAGCCTTTGATTTCTAAACATAGGTGAAAGTCCAGTTTTGCTCTTTGGTTCTCTTTTCCGTGCATTCCTGAAATTCATGAGCCCTGAACTTTCTGGAGCTAGAGCCAGAGGTCTGGACATGACTTTTCAATTAATGCAAATCACAGTCTTCAGTTCTCTCGAGGTTAGCATGTGACATGGCTGAAGGCCTTTATTTTGCTTAGAGCAGTGACCTAGCAAGTGAATGCATGCTCTTGAATATTTGACAGATGTGGCAGGCGTGAGTGGCTGAAGCTGCATCTGGCTGTGCTTAGCTTTCTAACCTAGGTGCTTTCTCCATGGACAACACGCACTTTGCCCCATTAGACTGAGCTTTGTTGGGTCAGGTCAGGAATGCTGCTGTGCTTTTAGCTTTCAGACAGGGAAACATAGTCACGGACAGAGCTGGCTGTATAATTTGCAGGGCCTAGTCCAAAATAAAAACGTGGGGCTCCTTGTTCAAAAATCATTAAGCATTTCAAGATGGTAACAGCAGTGCCCTTTTAAAGAAGGGGACCTGTGTGACCGCACAGGAAGCCTGCACGTGAAGCTGAACTCGCTCATGCAGCACAGAGCACACGGTTGGAAATGGACAGGTTAATCTTCGTGGTGCTTTTAAGATGGAGAAAAGTAAGAGAGCATGATAGTCTAACTCAGCTCAGGCCAAACCCTATAAGGTGACAATAGTGAGAAAATGCCTCAGGTCTCCTGATAACTGTTTGAGCTAAATTGGTGTGCGTGTTCCCTAATCTATGTAGGTTAGAGAGAGAAAAGATCAGAGGTTACTTGGTGGTAAATTAAAGCCCGGGTAAAAGGTGAGTTCAAATGCAAGACCGAAGCAAAAGCCTTGAGGGAGAGAACTGGTCAGACGGGAATGAAAAAGCCCTTTCTTTTCATCCACTTCCCTCTCCTGCTTCCAACTCCTTTACAAGTTTTCCTTAGAGAAAAATGTTCACAGCCAAACAACAAAAGACCCAAAGCAGATTTTTCAGTCTGTGGGCTGCCCTTGAACGGTCCAGGGGCTTGAACTTCACAGGAAAACATTTAGGCACTTCCTCCATGTTTGTGCATCTGGACAGGGAGGCCCTCTCTTCAAGTGTCGAGTGACATCTTCGAGCTTATTTCTTTCCAGTAAAAGTGGAAAATATCAACTAAGGTTTCAAAGGAAAGGAAATGTAATGTATTTTCTCATCAAATTTGGCATTATCTATTTAGCAGGCGGGCCTTTAATCTTCAGCACAGTATTTTTCCATTGTATAATTCGGAGTTTGCCTTAAATCTGTCTTGCTCTTTTAACTTCGGCTTTCTGAAATACGAATGTGATTTGCACAACTTATCTTCTTTTCTCATTTGTTTCCTCGATACTTTCGATTATCTCTTGCCAGGGTTTTTCTAGAGAAGTTCACAGTTTTGCCTCTGCAAATATTGAATGTAACACAGATAAAGCTCCTTTGTTAGTGTGAATCCATTAATGACCTTGATAAGAAGAACTTTCCGCGTCCAGCATCCTGGGAGGACTGAAATGATTTGGGGCCTGTTGATACGAACATAGAAATGAGAAAGTGCAATAATAGGCTTTTTAAAAAGCCCGTTACATTTTTAAATAAGAAGGAAAACCAGTAACTTCTTTCCCAGTACTTGAGGACTATAGAGAACTACCTTGCTGCCCTTTTTCCTCACTAAGGACTGGAAAGTGGAGATATGAGATCTGTAGGAGTTGAACTTAAAAATTGGTATGTTATTATGTAGATCACCACAGAGCTGTGTGAAGACAAAGAGAAGGAAAGGCTTATCAGCTTAGAAGACTGAACCGTAACCTGACAAAGGTATTAGAAAAATGCGTGCCAGTCGGATAGGTGAGCAAAGCAAACAGAACATTCACAGAGGTAAATATTGGCAGTGTCCTCTTACATGTGCCAAGGGAGGTGACGCTTTGGTAGATGGAATTTAAGTGCTCTTGACTCACTGGTAAGTCCATCCCTGTTGTTGAGATGGCTTCGTTATGATATCTTAGACTGATTTCATGAAACATTCAAACCACATATTAGTGATTCTTGTTAATGTTCTGTGCTCACCGATCAGCCTGATGAATATGCTTGGCAAATTTTGCTGATCAGCTTTGAACAAGGTGCACTCATATCTTCTTTCACAGTAGACAGTTAAGTTTCTCAGACATTTCATTTTTTCAGTGTAAGTTAAGCTGAAATTCTGGGATTATACCTAAGATGGGTAGTTAGAAGCATTGAGTCAGCCCTGAGAGAAGGACCTGCACCAGGAGCGCTGGCTTCAGGCTCTGGGACAATCACAGATGGCATACTGCTCTCCGAGGATCTTCTTGACCAGTCTTGGGGCTCTGAGCACTTTGGGGACAGTTTGGATGTTTAGCAGTGTCCTCTTCCACCTCTTAGTCCTTGTATCTGTATATTTTATTCATTCCTGATCCTTAATTTAGATCTTGTCATACAACAGGACTCCAAAAGATAAAACTGGAAGAGTGACACAGGCCCCAGGCTTTTCATGTTGGATACAATTAACTCACTATTCATATAAATTTGTCTAGAAAATGCCACGCACTCATCATAACTTTTGAGGTCATTCATTCTCTTAATAAATTTCACCTTGCTCTATACCTCCTCGATGTGGCCTTTACTTGTCTCAGGTAGAGATCTCCTGGTTGGTCACATTCTCAAATCTCCTTTAACTTCACAAACTGGATTTTGATTTGTGTCTTTTACCTGTGTCTCTGACAGCGGATCTCAATTATGTGTCTGTATTTTCAGCTTGTCTGCACCTGTCTCAACAGTGACTCCACCTCCAATGGCCACATGCACCGAGTCCAAGACTGCCATCCTTGGCCTCCATCTGTGGTCCAGCTCTCTCCCCAGCAGTGGTCTAGCTTTCAGAGCTAGATGGAACTTCTTGGTCCTATCACCCCTTATACTATGGGGTCCAACCAAAGAACAGCAAGACTAATTTAGAGAAACCAGTGAAATGAAGGAATTTGAGCAGAAACATGATTTAAAAAATCCAGTAAACCCAGACAGGGAAGAGTATTCAGTTTTAGGTGGCTGTTAGGCAGACCTGGGCAGGGTCTAAGGGTCTGCAGATGGCAGAGACTTTCAGAAGTGGAAGGAACGCAGATGTGTCATGGCTTTGGGGAGGGAAAGTGTCATGTGGTAATCCTGCACTCAGTCACGACGAAGCCCTGGGTTCCCAGTGGAAAATCACTGCACCAAGGTGGGAGTGACCTGTGTCTGGAGCAGGCTGTAGATAAGCCACCTGGGGCTTGGGCATGAGTTGCTGTAGCAGGAAGCCTCACCCACACACCTGTTTTCCATCCTCAGCATGTGGCAGCTACATGGTAACGTTACCCCCTGCTTTAGAAAATACAGGTTGGTTTCAGCATATTTTCTTGGCATCAGATTAGGAGCCTGGGAGTTAATTTCAATTCCTATGAATTCTCTGGGGTTACATGGGTAACAGTGAGTCTTTCTATTCTTAGGAAAGTTCGTATTTTCTGAAACTGGAAAATGGACCTATAAAAATGTAGGACTTTGATTTTCCAAAAAAAAAAAATCTTAAAAATATTTTCATGCGCATTCTATACTCCACCCCCATCTCTGCTCCTCATGTATACATTTTGCTTCGTCTTCAGCTGAATTAAATCTTGCCATTATTAGCTTTCTGTCAGTTGGAATCCCATAATGATAGTAATACCTATGTATTTTGTTCAACAGCAAACGTATTTTCATAAATGACACATATTTAAAGAAAAAGAAGGTCACCTTTAAGAAGGTAAAGCAAGTTGACAAATGTTTCTTTAAGTGAAGCTAATTGCATGGAATATTTTATGACATTTCCATGGAAAATGTTACAGGACATCTCTAGAGGATTTCAGGGGGACTTTTATAGCCGTTTCCTGCTCCATCAGCGTTTTACGGAGTCCTGCAGAGAGCAGGGGTGCGTTCTGCCGCCGCTGGTTGCTCGTGGGCATCTGCTTCTGTAGGGCCATGGCGGAGCCCGAAGCGTGAACACGTTTGTGCAGACTGTCCCAAGACGGTGTCGAGGGGCGCCGCCCACGCCTAAGCACGGGTTCGGGGATGAGCTTGAGAAGAGGTACCGTTGGGTTAGGCGCGGCAGGGAGAACTGGGCCCGAGTTTCACTGAACGCAGCTCGCTGGAGTGCTGTCTACCTCGTTACCATCATCCTCAAGGGAAAGACCTTGGGGAAAATTCTCACTTCTGGTACAGACTGGCTGTTATAACCCTTTTATTTTATTGAGAGATTTTAAATGTCACTAAGTGACAAAAAGTTTCATACGTGCTAAATTAAAGACATACTACATGTAATGAATACAAAACGGGTAAGTGCAAAGTGCACATTTCAGAAACTAACAATAAGTCGTCAGTCGTGTAGGGTTACAGCTTTGTTTATGTTTGCTGCAGTAGTCCATATTTAATGTGTAAAGCTCACCATAAAGGAACTGAACTGGATCCAACTGCCATTTCTGTATGGAACAAATGTTACCATAGTTATGAAGGCGCTCACATTATCATCTTATAGAGATTTAAAACAACCCTTTGTAGTATTTAATTGATTGCATGTGATTATGTCATAACTAGATAATCATTTTATGCTACCCTACTCATATATGATGTACATAAACCCTTTAAACTGCGTTCGTAATGGAGAGTGATTGGCAGTGTCCAGGGTGGCTTTCTGACATGAAATTAACACGCGCATATCTGTGCGTTGGCAGAGAATCTGGTTGCGAGGCCCACGTGGTTCTTGGGCGTCGGCTTAGACTTTGGCACCAGCCAGGCCATGGTATCACTAATGCTCAGGTTTTCCTGATTCTCGATATATTATTTTCATTCACACTTTACTGCTTTATCTTTACTTGAAGGGACATTCTATTTGGAAACCTTGATATTACCACTTTTCACTAGTTCAGAAAATGTAATTTTCTAAACATTTCCCCCCTTATAATAATTCTTAAGAGTGAGTAGAATAGAAATTATTCTCCCAGTCTTTACAGGAGGGGAAGAGCGTTTGCATTAGCTGCTTTAGTTCACAGGTCTGCTTGTTAAAGGGTGGGTAACAGAGCCCAGGGAGTCAGATGCCTAAGTTTCAGACATGTTGTGTTGACTGGAACATATCGATCTTCTGGAGGAAATCGTAAAAGAGGTCAATTCCTCCAGGTGAGGGTGCACCAGCCCTGTGTCGCGGTCTCCTTAAATCACTCACCATCGCCCCACACGGCCGACGGCCCTCCCCGCTTGCTCATGTGTTGTTTTCCTTGTTCACATGGCGGTGTCTCCATGATGCCAGAATAACTAATCAGTTCAAGATATTCTTTGAAAAAGTAAAACCAGTAGTGTTTAGTGTCATGGAGACAAAACAACTGGTTGATTTGACTTTTATCCATTTTCAATCAGTGGTTTTAGAACCATGGAGAAATGGCCTGTCTTTTCTCATTTTATGAGGTGTTTTTCCTCCTTTACTCTCTCCTCCCCCTTTTTTGCAAAACACATTTTACTCTTTTTCCATCCCAGGTAAATGGTTATTATAGAAAATTTGAAATACAAATGTAGAGAGAAAAAAAAATAACTATAGTCACATGGAATACACATTTTTTTCAACATGCTTAAAACAAGTATTGTTAAAACAAGTAATATTCCTCTTTCCTACAATCAGCTTGATAACTTTCCACTACACATTGGAAATTTCCTCTTTGTTTCTAATTTATTTATTATATACTGCCTGATTTCTGTCTTCTGATTTCTGTCTTCAGAGATGCCTGATTAATTTTCTATAAGATCTTTATTAAGTTTGCTTTAATCTGGCACTAGTTGGCAATGAGCATGGTGTTAATCTATTTTTACTCATTAATTTTACTAATGTTTACTAACTTTACTATTTTTACTCACTGAATATGGACTGAATTGGGAAAACTGAGTCTTGGATTTTGAGACCCCAGTGGTGTGGGAGTAGCCGAATGATTTTGCTACGTGATGCCATATCATGTCATGCCATATCATTCATTCATTCAGAAAGTATTTAACTACCTCCTGTATTCCAGACACTCTTAGGTAATGGGTATGTAGTTATTGATATGGACTCCATGGCAACAGATTGGTCCCTGTCATCATGGAGCCCACCGCACACTAAGGAATGTATGTATCAAGGAAGTCATTACCTGGGAGGATAGGTAGGAAGGATAAATGCACATGTTGGGCCAAAAGCCAGATGTAAAGGCTGCCGTTGTTATGCAGGAGCTTATGCCTGAATCCCATCGATCTGAGCATCTCATATACTCACAGTTGCACAAACCTCTTCAGCTGTCTGGGTATCATCGCATCATGAATTTAGAGATGATCCACCTGCTGATGTGATATAGGAACGAGGGTAAGAAAAGATTAACTTTAGGAGTTACCTGATATAAAAAGAGGAAATATTAATTTACATATATATGTATACACACTTATATACATTCCGTCCGTCCCTCCCTCCCTCTCTCCCTCCCTCCTTTGCGTTTTGCCTTGGGGTTCGAGAGACATAGGGTGCAGGTATCGCTCTGTAGGCTTCCCATTTTATTGACCTCAGAAACATTCACATAAAGTG
This sequence comes from Rousettus aegyptiacus, assembly GCF_014176215.1. Taxonomy (NCBI): domain Eukaryota; kingdom Metazoa; phylum Chordata; class Mammalia; order Chiroptera; family Pteropodidae; genus Rousettus; species Rousettus aegyptiacus. The sequence continues at coordinate 107,360,060 of NW_023416309.1, forward strand.
AGCATGGAATTTTCCTAAAGTTAGAGGTTCCTATGAGTAATTTCTTGATAATTTTGGAAGCCAAGCTTTTGTGGGGAGCAGCTGTGTGGCAGGATCCTTGAAGGGAGTAACAGAATTTGTAGCAATTCTAGGTTGTTCCAATTGGAACAGATACCTGGAGATAGAATCACAGGGCTTAACCTCAAGGAATTCAGGAGTATGTATTTCAGGAGGCTCTAAGCTAGTTTCCTGCTGGGCCTAGGATAACAACTTGAGGTAAAAATTAAATGGCCACATAGTAATTTTTGTTATATTTAAAAAAAGAATATGATACTTTTTTGGAAAACACCGCAACAATAGAAAAATACTGAAGTCCACATTAGAAGACCTGGGTTCTAGTCCTGAGTCTATCAGTACTTGAGGCCTTAGGCAGACTTTCACTCTAAGTTTCTGCTGCTTCATCTGAAATGGGAGAATATTAACTAAATGACTTCTAACATCTCTTCAAGCTCCATGATTTTGTGATGTGAGAAGAATTAAAAAAATCTTCACCGGGGAGTGCATTTGAACCAGACAGTTTCCCCACCTCTCTTTCACACTTGGCGGTGATCACAAGGCCATCACCTTCGAGACGTGGGAGGGGCAGTACCTCGTAGTAAAAGGAGCTCTGAGTTTGGAGTCAATTGGCTCCCCTTAGTAAGCATGAGCCCCAATTTACTCATCTGTAAAACAGGGCAAAAACACCCTCACAGATTCTTCGTGAAGATCATGTGTGATGATACCTGTGCGCACCCATGGTGCAGCACCTGAAACCTGGCCTGGGGTGATGATACCTGTGCGCACCCATGGTGCAGCACCTGAGACCTGGCCCGGGGCGATGCTCTGTTTCCCTTCTTCCCTCTCACCCTTCTGAACGTGGCTGGCTGAGTTTACTCGTATGATCGTAGTCAGAGCTGCCCCTTCTAGTCCACTTGTCTACAGATGTTGGGTTACCACCCAATGATTACCTGCTCTGGAATGCTGCTTTTGATGAAAGCTGGATGGTTTTTTAGACTGAATTTTTGGCCCAGGCATCTCTGCTATTGGGAAATTCTGCTGGGATCATTTCAGGGTCAAGGGTCTCTGTGCTCCTGAGGATGCATGTTTTCATGGTAAGAATGTAGGCAGCAGTCAGCTGACTCTTTGACCGGGTAACTATATTAGAAAAGCCCACGTGGTCCCATGGCTAAAGCATGGAAAACAGATTAGAATAATTAAAATAATAATAATAAAAAAAGATTGTGAGAAAAAGAGTAGGAGAGGAACAAAAGTGGAAGAAAGAGAATGCAAAACGGAAGAGAAATGAAAATAGGGAGGGAAGAGAGCTGTTAACAGTATTTTCCAGGGGCTCTATATATTCCCTTTCTCTGACTTAGTGGTATCAGAACATAATTAAAAGGGGGCCTCCCCCAAGCCACAGACTTTCAAAAGCCCAGAATATTATCTTTCTGTAATAATCCAGTGTTTTGGGAGTGGTTCTAAATGCTGATTCTATAACATGAGTCCGTGGATTGGCTGCACTAGAATCACCTGTGGGCAGTCTATTAAATACAGATTTCTGGACTTCTGATTCAGAAGTCTAAGATGGGGCCAAGTAATCTGCATTTTAAATGGAGTTATTGGGACAAAAAAGGAGATCTGCCTCACTGGACGCACCGAAGCCAAAGAAGAAATATGTGTAGGTTTTGCAGCAAAAAAATAAGGTTTATTAGAGAGTTGCAAGTTCTAGAGACATAGGCAAGCTATCACTCAAAGGCCTGGATCCCCGGTGTCTTGGGAGTACAGATTATAAAGAGAAAAATCAGTAGTCTTGGAAACTAAAGGAGTTGGGGTCGTCACTGTTACTGTTTGGACAATTGGAGGGGATTAGGTAACTAATCATTGTGTCTGGTTCTGGAATCAGCCATGACACCATCCGGTCTGGTCCCGGGTGGTGGTCCTTCTGTCTCGATGGGCCTGGGGCTGAAACACATCTAAAGCCAAGATGTTAGCCTTAGTCTAGCTGAAACCTATTATTCTCATGATTATAGACCTGAGGCTCCGTTAATCTTATGTCATGAGGCTTAGTGATTAAAGGAACAGGCATATAGAGGATAAGGATGGAAAAAAAGCAAGTGAGTCACAATGCCATTATCTTGGCAAAACCAGCTTGAATCAGAGAAGTAAACTATATTAAAGAAATGACATTTGTGTGCAGTTACAGAAGCACCCAAAATGATGCAGACCTGGTGCTAAAGTCACTGTTTTAGGAATATAGCAAGATGGTATATCATATTTTTTTCAAACAGAGCCAGAGACTCAAACACCCTTTTTATGTTATGCCAGTTTTTCAGAGGGGAAAAAAAACAAAACCCTGGGACCTAGCTGAGCATTATAGATATATATAGACATATATCTGTGAGAAGCTCAAGATCAGGAGAATGAGTGTATCGTATCGCTATACTATATTTACATATCACCGTCAATGACCAGTAATGGCATTGTAGGTGGCAACCTTCAAATTTGACATTCCCTCTCTTCTCAGACTGGAAGCGGATACTCATTGTGGCAAGGAAAAAGCAAGCACAGCTGTCTTCCCAACTCTGCCATCACTTGTAAGAGACTGCCCCTTGCAGTACTTTACTTGGACCAAGCGAGGATGCTGGTGCGGCCAGGGCAATTAGGCAGGCCAAGCCACTGGGACACAGGAGGCAGGGACATTGGTGACTGCTGCATCCCTCCTGATGTGGATCTTGACCTGCATGCCATGCACCAACTGGCCCCACCTCGTACGGCTTCTGCCTGGGGCCTGCCTTGATGTAGCACAATCTGTAAACAGTTGAAATCAGACATGGTGTATTCATAGAGAAGTTTTAAGCTGTAGGTCGTCAGATCTGTCCCACCTGTTTTCCCGTTTCCGTGACCTCTAGCAACCGTGTTTGTATATATCTGACACCCAATGCAAATGCCCTTTGGATCAATGGCACACTCAGATGTGACACTCTTTTTCCGTTGGCTGTGTGCACTAGATGTGCACAAAAGACCGAACTGGAGCCAACCCACAGCTGCGTATAGGGCGTGTTCTGTCATTTTGGTCAAATTCCTGGACTGTCATCCACCATCTATCACAAGTGTCTTTCTTCAAAGGGAGAATAGGAAAATAAACTTTGACTTTTGCAAGCAAAAAGAGCACAGAATTGGTTCAACGATATGAATTTTATTAATTATGCAACTTTTTTGGAGAAGAGGTGGAAGTCTGCTCTGTGCTTGGAAACACCGAAGAATTTAACAGTTTACCTTCTGGTTTCAGCCAGACACACCCGTATGCTAATGTGTGCCCCCTGGTTCTACTCGGAAGTAGCTTAAAAGCATTTAAACAAGCTAAGGTCCTAGAGACTTTTATTCTGCTTCCCCACTGGTTGCATTGCCAAAATGACTCCCTCATCTTTTTGTTGGTTGTAAAACAAGCAGGCCTTTAGAGGAAGAGAAGAACTTTTCTGCCTTTATTTTATAAATATAGCCTTGTTTCAAAAAAAGTATTTTGGGCAGCTAGCCAAAATACATAGACAAGAAAAAATAGTGATACTGGAGAGGGTGGGGGTGGGGTGGTGAATGATTTTTTAGTATGTATGCCTAGGAAAATAAGGTTTTGGGTAAATGTTACAAATAGTTCTAATTGAAACTGAACTGACTATACTGGGAATATTTAACCATTTTGTAATTTTTTTTTTTAAAAAACTTACTTTGGGTGCTAATTTAATTTTGGGCACTTGTCCACTATCATGCATAAATGTCAGAAATTCTGGGTTTTAGTGGCAAGATTACAAAATATAGATATCATTTACATGTATAGTTTATGTTGTTTTATCTATTTTAATTGCAGAGCTTAATGTGAATAATATTATTTATACTATTTCTTCCAACCGTATAGAAGAATTCTGAAGTCTTGTGGCAACTTAGAATTCCGAAGTCTTGTGGCAACTTAATTTTCAAAGAAAGGAAGAGAAGATAGGGAGAGGACAGGTATGATGTGCTCAGGACACTGGTCATAGACTCCTGGCCACACCCCTGTTTAATGAAGTCTGTCTTCAATGATAGTCCTGCTGACTGCTGGGAATGCAGGCCTGTCAGCAGCAGGTGCCCATCTGAATGCTTTGATCCCAGCTGGGCTAGTCGGATGCCCCTAAGAACTAGGAAATGACAAGGAACAATACTGGAGCTGGAATCAGTGTGGCAGCCAGGTGCAAAGCATATTACAGGTACATGTAAAAGCTGAAATCCTGTAGGGGAGGCTGTCTGTAGAGGAGAGCTGAGCATGTATTCGGTATATATCGCCTTGTAGCAGATTAACACAAAGCTGGTAACTTAAAACGATGCATGTTTAGTATCTCACATTTTCTAAGGGTCAGAAATCTGAGAATGACTCCCCCGGGTTTTGACTCGGGGCCTCTCACAAGGCTATATTCAGGGTGTCTGTCAGTGGGCAGCGAGGTCTCATCTGAAGACGCCTGTGGGAAAGGTCGGGTCCGCTCTCAAGTTTGCTTTTACATAGTTGTGGTAGGATCCATCTCCTAGCTTTCTGTTGCCTCTGGGCCTCAGCTCCTTGCCATGTGGGTCTCTCCATGGGGCAGCACACAGCACGACTGCTTGCTCCGTGCGGCCTGCAAAGGGGAGTCAGCTGGCAGGACAGAAGCTGCGGCGGAATGTGAGGTGACCATGAGGTGGCGTACCATCACCTTAGCAAGTCGCGGGTTCTGCCCACTCAACCGGAAAGGGCTTCCATAAGAGTTTTCGTTCTAGAAGACAGGGGTTAGCGCGGCCGGCTTAGAGTCTGTCTGCCACAGACTAGAAACAGGAAATCCAAGACAAGGCTAGTGAGAGACTGGTGTAGGGAAGGGAAGGAAAAAGAGGAGGAGGAGGCGGAGTTAGAGGAGGAGGGCAGGGATAGGAGGGTCTTATGAGGTGTCTGGCTCTACTTCCTAGAAACGGGGTCATATAAAATTCTCCCATCAGCATTACAGTAATGACCTCTTTTAGTTTTGGTTATGGTGAAATACACAGAAAATTTACCATCTTAATTATTTTTAAGCCTACCGTTTAGCATTAAGTACATTCTCATTGTTGTATATTACCATCACCACCAACCATCTCCAAAGCCCTCTTCATCTTGCAAAACTTAAACTATGTCCCCATTGAGCAATAATTCCCCATTGTCTCCTTCCACTCGCTCTTGGCAACTCCCCTTCTGGATGCTGGCTCTGTGAATTCGATTACTCCAGGAACCTCCTATATTGGAATCATACAGTATTTGTCCTTTTTGTGACTAGCTTTTTCCACTTAGTATAATAATATCCTCAGATTTCATTGATGTTGTAGGGTGTGACAGGATTTTCTTTTTAAAGGCTGAATAATATTCCTTTGTATGTACATAATCACATTTTCTTTATCCATTCATTTAACAGTGGATACTAGGGTTGCTTCTACCTGTTGACCGCTGTGAGTAGTGTTAGTATGAATATGAGTGTAAAGATCTCTATCTCTTTGAGGTCTTGCTTTCAGTTCTTTTGGAAATATATACAGAAGTGATGTGGAATTGCTGGATCATATGGTAATTCTATTTTTAATTTGTTGAGGAACCGCCATACTGTTTTCGACAATGGCTGCACTGTTTTATAGTCTTACCAACAATAGCCAAGAGTTCTGATTTCATCGCATCCTTGCTAACACTTGTTATTTTCTTTCCTTTTAATCCTTTTTTGTTATTGCAGCTATTCTGTGAGTGTGAATCGGTATCTCATGGGGTTTTGATTTGCATCTCCCTGCTAATTCACGATATTGAGCACCTTTTCATGTGCTCGTTGGCCGTTTATATATCTTCTTTGGAGAAATGTCTATTCAGGTCCTTAGTCCATTTTATTATTATTTTTTTTTTATTTTAATTTTTTTTTTTTTGAATTTTTATAAGAGTTTGAGTCAAACTGATGACATATGCCAGGGAGCAACATCTCAACTGCTTCCTCCTTTGCCCATTTTAAAATCAGGGTTTTTGTTATATTGTTGTCAAGTTGGAATGTTTATAGATTTTAGATATTAACCCCTTACCAGATCTATGTTTCCTATGAACTCGTTTTCACTTGAGCTTGTTTAAATGGGTTCTTTGTAACCCGAATACGTCTTATTAAGACATGAAAGAATCAGGCAATTCTTGCTTTTTAACTCAGCTCTTCTTCATGTTCTGTGTCCCATTTGCTGATTTAAACAAACAAACAAATAAATAAATAGATGGCCCACTCCATGAAATTGATCTCTACAGATTTTATTAAGGAGTAGGTAGGTTGGTTCTTTGGGTGCCCCTATTAACTTTTAGAAATTTAAGATTAAGCTCGGGTTCACACACAGCTTTAGATCAATAACTTTTACCTAAGAGTGCTCTGAAATAGCCACATAATGATAAAAGAATGTTTTTTCCCATCACATGATACAAAAAAAATTGGACCAAATTCTCTACCACACTTTACAAAAACAGAACCCATCCAAGCACTGAACATGAACCCAAGGGCGCCCAAATATGTTTAGGCATAAACCTTTCCTCAGAGAGGATTGCGGGGTGGGAAGGGGACTCAAGGGACACCGAAGGGATTTGTATATTTCATGCTTCCAGACTTTCCTTCTTTCCAAGTATCCTTTCACTAACACGTTTTGGGTTTCTAAGAAATCAGAAGTTAGAATCACCTTTTTTCCCCCACAGACTTGATGAACAGTAATTGCTAAATTAGGTAGCATCTGCGATGTATATGTACCTTAAAATTATGAGAGGGACAAAACCTTTGTTCTTAGATCACCGAGGCTCACCATGGGTAGAGCCCATGAAGCGGTTACCAGCTGGAATAGCCAATACATATAGCAGGCGAATTCTTAATACATACGCTGAAAAACTTCCAAAGCTAGGGGTGTGTGACGGGGTGGGGGGCGTTGTTTTAACTCTGCCTTCCCTCACATCCCTGCCCCTTCTAGGCAGTACAAAGCCCTTGATTGCATGATTGGATCTATACTTTGAGAAGAAAGAGTCAGATGGCGTCTCCTTTTTCCTTCTTCTCCCCCATTTCCCCCACCATTCTAATGAAATTTGCAGACAGGGAAAGGAAACCAGTTATTTATAGGAGTGGGAGGAATGTGAGTGCTAATTGTGCTTAGTCTATCCCTAAGTGCGTAATCTGTTTGCTATTAAATTTTACAATCTTTCAGCAATGTACACAATTTTTTAAGGGGAGAACTTCATAAATCTGACAAAGATAAACCAAAGTAAATTATTTTAAGGATTCATATCTTTTGATGAAAGTCAGGTTTGAAATAAAAGTTTAGTTGTGGGATTAATCTCTCTTGTGGCCCTGATCTCTTCCTTCCCCCCACGACTAGTTTATTAGTTTCTTTTCTAGACTTGTACGGTTAGGTATAGCTGCTCATGGGGATACAGATTTTTTGTGTTGAGTTATCTTGCACTCACGCACTCTGCACAGGAAAATTGAGTCAAATGGGAAGTTATTGGATGCAAGCGTCTAAAGAAGGTACTGGGACTTTAAACGCTAAACCCGCATTTTGACAATCTAATAATGAGAGAATAACTGAAGTTATTTGGTCCAGCATAAAGTCATTCTGGGTAGAAAGTTTCTCAGGCTTTTCCCTCTTAATTGCCTCCACCTAATAATCCTGGGAGCCTGCTTATTGGAAATTAAACGCTGGTTAAAAGGAACTAGAAAAATCATGATCATTCTTAGGTGAATTTTCCATAGTGGGAATTATTTCCTGTTTGAAATTTGTTTTAGTGTGACTGCAGGGGATAGAAAATGACTCAAATTACTTTACGAAAAGATCAGTTTATTAAAGACCGTAGCCTTTTAAATTCACAACTGGAAAACCAGCAGGGAAGCAGGCGCTAGAGGGGGCCGCGTGGAGTCTCCAGCACGCAGCGCGGCTTCCTCTCTGTTTCTTTGTGCTGCGCCCCTTCCCCTCTGCTTCTGTGTATCACCCGCTACCTTATTTACCGGAACGCTTTGCTAGTTTTTCTGTCTTGTATCTTCTGCTTATTCATGTTACATTTTATGCTTTCTATAGCTTTAGAGTGTTATGATCTGTCTCACCACTGTCTTAGCTTGCATCATGTTGGCTTCAGTTTCTTCTGCTCAGCCACCTTAGTCATTCGGAATTTCCAGTTTCTGTTCTTGGGAAAGGGAATCTGATGAGTTTAGTTTGACTTTTTTATGCCATCCCAAGCCTTGGTGTAGATTGCAGGTGAGCTGACAGTTTGGCTGTTTTGGAGTCGGTTGCCAACCGCTTTCAGTCATCTCTGGCTTTGGGGTGGAGGTAACAGGGTCATGTGGCACAGACAGAGTGCTCTCCTCAGGTGCAGCTGTGGACATATTTTGAAGGTTAACTTGTTATTTTCCAAGGAAATTAGTAAGTACAGGTCAGAATTCCAACCATGATGTGAGTCTGATCATTTGCAATTTCTGAGCTGCAGTGAAAATGAGATAATATTTACTTTTCAGGGCATTTCTGTTTATCTGTTGCTGAGTAACCATCCCCAAATTTAGTGGCTTCAAACAACAATGTATTCAATACATTATTTTTTTCTCAGGATCCTATGACTTGACCGGGCAGTTGTGTTTCATGGAGTGTCACAGTGGGCTGTCGGGAAGGTTCAGAATGTCTTCACTCATGTGCTTGGCAGCTGGGGCTGGCTGTTACCTGGGAGCTCAGACGGAACCAGGGCTCTAGATCCTCCTTCATGTGGGCCTGTCTCTTTGGCCATGGGGTTTCCTTGCAGTGGGAGGCTGGGTTCCGTGTAGGACCCATTCAAGAGGACAGGCCCTACTGTCCAAGCATGCATCAAGCCTCTGCTCCATCGTTCTTGCAAATGGTCATGAGACCAAGCTCAGCCTTGATGTGGGTGGAGACGCACAAAGGTGTGAGTACTGGGGGCATGGTTCACTGGATCCCTGAAATAGCGTTCTGCCATGCAGGTTTGTCTCACTGAATGAGATAGTAGGTGGATGATGGTCTCTAAAGCACATAATTGACACTCAGTAAACACCTGAAGAATATGTTTGTTGAAATGTTGACAGTTTTCTACACATAGCATAGCTAAATCACATCGTATGCTCCTATGTTTAAAACATGAATGTGTTTACTATAAGCAGTAATATTATATCATACTTTCTGTCAACATAGTTAGGAATGTCTTCCTTTTTAAAAGATATTTCAGGATTCTCAAAAATTCCATGTGACCTAGACTTCTCTCCTTCTCTAAGAGCCACTGGTTCCTCTATCAGGAGCCCTTGTAATAATTAAGAAAACTACTACAAAGTAATATTTCAGCTTAGGCATTCAGTGGACTCCGAATGAGGTACGTCGGTTAGGGAAAGTGTCTCAGAGGAGGAGCCTTGAGCAGTCCTCAGGTGAACAGGAGTGATCATTATATCGGCCTTGAAATCACCTGATTTTGTAGAAGAGGGCCCTGAAACTTAGAAAGGAGAAGGACTCTGCCCAAAATCACTGTCAGTGACCACGCCAGAATTTGAATCATTATTTTCTGATACATTCATCCACGGGCACATGTTTGTTGAATGCCACCCACTGTATCAGACTTGGTATGTGTGGGAGAGAACGGGAGAGAGATGTTCCTGACTTTGTGGTGATCACAGTTTAACCTGTAATAGGCCGGAAATGAATAAATAATTAACAAATGATCCAAAATTGTGGTAAGCAACATGAACATACGCAACAGAGTAGAGTGATTGAGAATATTGTTGGACAGAGAGGTCGGTCAAGAAAGTCCTCTTTAATGAGGTGAAATTTTAGCTGCATCCTGAAGGGGGAATGCGAATGAGGTAGCTGTGTGAAGAACGAGAGAGAATATTAGAGACCAGGGGAACAATATTTGTCAAGGTCATGAGCCTGGAAATATTTTGATGTGTTAGAGGAAATAAAAGCTAAAACCTGTGTGGCTGAGTACCACGAACGAAGCAATGAGAGGCACATGATAAACTTGGAGAAGTAGGAAGAATTCGTTTCTTTTAGGTCATGAAAAGGAATTTGAATTTTATTTTCAATACAGTGAAAAGCCACTGAAGTATTTAAGCAAGAGAATGACACAATCCAATTTATATTTTTAACGCTTACTTAACAAACGTTGATTGAAAGTTTGTTTATTTGTCAAGGGCTCTGCCACGTGATAGCTGGTATACAATTAACATATAAAGGTAACATTCATAGCATAATGGGTGGAAGTGTGTGTGGGGAGACAGACACATCCTTCAGTGGCCACAAGAGTGTGGTAAGTTACATAACAGACTATTTTGTGCTGCTCTCAGAGTCTTCTATGAACCCGTCCATGGCTTTACCAAAGAGATAGACCTAGGTGGTTAGTGCAGTAGAACCTGGTTTCCCGGCCACAGCCGATTCATCTAGGGTGGGACATCTGACCTGGGGAGAGCTAGGCCACTAGAGACCAGGGCAGGAGTACATTAGTTTCTCCCGTAGGTATTTAAGCAACACAGAGCGTGTCATCACTGATGATGAGCACTCGGCCATGAAGATGATGTAGCCACAAGGCTGCTATTTATGTTGGACTCTGCAGTCAGCAGAAGCTTGTCATCTGGAAGAAGAGCCAGAAAAGAAGCAGGGAGAAGCAGAGGATGAGAGACAGCTTACAAGATCTGAAAGACACATTGAAGTGTATAGGCCCCAGGGTCTGCCCGCTTCTGGTCTTTGCAGCTCTGGGCTCATGTTGGTCCTTTGCCTGTGAAGTTGTCTCACTGTATCCTCATGGGATACTGCGCCTCTCCTTGCCTCCCATACTTGGGTTGTGTCTTCAAAGATTTCCATGCTTTTCACAATCAGGGAAGCAGGAGAACGAAGTTTCAGGCAGAAACAGTAATTTCTTCAAAGGCACAAAAGCATAAACATTTTGAGGGTGAGCTACTTCAGCAGGTGCTCTCAGCAAACACTGTATGAAACCTTGGTAAGACCACCAATCTCAATGAAGGAAACGTAATGAAGAGAAGTTTAGAGGATGTTTGGAACTAAATCTCCACTTACAGGTCAAATAATGGGTGGTGATGGAAAAAGTATATTTAATCCCACTTCTGTGAATTCCTCTGATAATATTAAACTCCCAAGTATAATTGTCCACATCTAACACACCACCTGTCATGTAATAGGTATTCAGTAAATATTTGAAGTATGATAGTGTCTTCCTTTTCCTGTTCCTCTACCGCCAGTCCACAGCTAGTCATAAACATGGGCTTATTACAACTTATGGTCCAAGCTGTGTACTTAAAGGTAAACGCTAAAGCATGCAGTGGCATTTCAGTAAGAAGCTAAGTTGTATTCCACCGTGAATAATAAACGGACTTCCAGTTGGCCAATCGCCATTCCTTTCCAGAAGCCAACTGGCAAGCAGCTCATCTCCCTCTCTCTTGGAATTTATAGGTGTGTGCTGGACAGTGTGGGAAAGGGTATTTTACAGCAACAATTAGTTTATTCCTGGGGTAAACTGTAGAAATTTAAGGATAATTACAGCAAGAAATTTGTCTCTTTTTGCAGTGTGAATAACCTACAGACGGATAGTTGGCTTGTTGCCCTACAAATCCCCAAAAGGATGATTGGCAACTGGTTTGCATTTATGCCTCTTAGGGATTTGCAGATGTGTACTGGGGAGGGCAGGAAAAATGGGGGCTGTGCTTTTGCATCTATTTGCAAAGCCAAGGATGGTTTTCTAGGAGGGGTTAAACTAGTAGAACTTCTGGTCTGTGGAATGGGAGAGCTTGCTCTTCTGTAAGATGGGAGTTTCAGCTTGAGTGCCAGTTGGCACCTTTTAGACTGTGCTATAGGGCCAACACACACACAGGCAGCGGAGTCTCTTAATCCTTCTGACTTTGCTGTTTGCTGCCTGTGACTGTACTAAGCTTGCTGGAGCCTGAAGCAACATGCGACGCTGAGACTGTGAGCAGCCAGGAGGCCATCTGCCATGGCCATGGATGAACTGACTGTACCACCCTCCACACTTTGCTTGCCAGCCAATTTGGCTATCTCCCCACATTTCTTTTTCAGGTGTGGCATTACAGAGGCGATTATTATTGTTATGTTTGCATTTTATGAGAACACAGATACAAGTTTCCAGACTTATGTTACTCTCCCCAGTGAAGGCTGTAATTTGAATGTCAACTCAGGCAGCAGCAATCTCACATATTTGTAGTGCTTTTTCTTTTATGATTGTTGCATAATTATGTTTGAATATGTATGTATGAATCTTGAGGAAGGAGTTCTTTCTGCTGTATAGATGGGAAACATTACTTCGAAAATCCACAAGAGATTTAAAGTTGGAGATCTTGATTTCTGCTGTTAGAAATCATTTAATTTTTCTATGTCAAGGGGAGAGGTAGAGAGTCTTGCTTAAGTGATAATTGCTACAACTCTGAGCTCCTCAAACGTAGCCATTGTGCCTTATGCATCCCGATTTTCCTGATTCTCCTTCTAGACCTCAGTCTCTTCTGCATACATAGCAATTCTGTTCACGCCAAGATTAAACTAATTTAATAATATCTTATTCTTTCTGGAATAAAGATCAACATTCGCGGCTTGGTCTACAAGGCCCCACTAGATTTGCCTTCAGTCTCATCTCTTAGGCCCTGTCAAACCCATTCACCGCAGTCCAGTCATAGAGCATCTGTAAATCTCCCACAAGACCCTGATCACAATCTGTAATTCTGCATGAATTTGTGATTACTTGACTGATGCCTATCTTTCCCCTCACAGTGAGAACAAGGTCTGTCTGTTTCAGAAACCTTTATTTCCCTGGTGGATGATTGAATAAAAGTGATGGATTCTATGGGAGGAGGGTGTGAGTACTGTCAAATCAAGAGGGTGCCAGATTTAATGTTAAGAAGTAGAAGGAAAAGGAGCTGAGGCAGACAGTTTGAAGGGACTTTGAAGGAAACAAGCCAAGGTCAGAAACAATTTTAGTCTGCAAGAACTGAAGGACAAGAAGTGAATTTCAAGTGAACCAGGCTGTCAACTTCATTTTGAAGCAAGTCATGATTTGGGGGTTTGAAGAGGCAGCGTTCTAGAGGTAGGATCCCTGATCTCCAAGCAAAACGCACTTCCTCTTTGTTAGGATTTGCGCTGTCCTCAGTGTGGGCAGACCAGGATTGGTACCCTGGTGGCCAAAGCTGAGAGAGTTGTGCCAGTGGCCAGAGCTGTGGATGGTGGGGCACAGGCGTTGCTCTCAGTGGTCTCCTGGCTACGAGGCTAAGTGGCCTCGTAGCAGAAGTGATTGCTGAGGGCATACATACACAGAAGGAAAAGAAGAAGGTTAACACGTAGGGGAACCACCACCACACAACCATGTCAGAAAAAGGGAGGAGCGAAGAGGAAATGGTCGGCAGAAAGGTGACAGGTCAGGAGAATAGGGCTCACGATTTGCAAGGGAAGACGGAGAGACTTTTAAGAACAAGGGCGTGGTGAAGGAGGGTGAGAACAGAAATGCCTCGAGACTGATTCAGAATGAGGCTGTTGATGACCTTGGAAAGAGCAGTGTTGTTGGAGTGCTGGGGGATGGAAACCAGAGGCATTGGAAAGGGGATTCCGAGAAAGTGGGAAAGTCACAGAGGTGCACTTGGGTTAAAAACTCTTTAAATCTTTCAACCATCTGATAAGAAAGCTGCCAAAGGCAAAAACCCATGCCTGCCATGCAAGTATTGGACAAATTGTTCTCTTTCCTGATCCCTGTTGTCAGAAAGCCCAGGGCAAAAGAATCCTAGCCAGATGTGTTGAGGGTTAGGACTGAGACAGACGTCTTGGGAGATGAGGTTGAGGGATCAGGGTGTTGTGCGCTAACATCTTAGCAGCGCCCATGGGCAGGCATCTATCCTCAGGGACTGTCCTCCTTGGCCTGACCTGCCGATATTGTTGTTAGCTTCTCATTTCCAGGAGTACTAAATCTACCGCTGAGTATTAAAACTAGTGTTTCTAATTAATTCATTTTGGTTTATCTGAATTCAATGGCAGAAAAAAATCTTAGCTTTGAACTTTCATTTCTTGGGCTGTGTGGTGATACCAGGACAGGAAACTGAGACAGGAGGGAGGGGCTTGCTGCTGGACACAGACAAAGGCCTGATTGGGAAGGTAGGGACCAGCGTGGGTTAGGTTTACTAGAAGAAACTGGACCATTGTTGCATTCAGCACAGGTATAATTACCGCTGGATCAGGTATGTGCAGCACATCTGGGAAGCAGGCTCACTCAGCAGAGCAGAGCACACTGTTTAAAATGGAGGTAGGAATGAAGCCTGACTATTGGTAGTTTTAGAGCTAGAGAGAATTTCTAAGGTCATGTGATTTTATGCCCTTGAGACAGTGGTTTGCACATTGCCCTGCAGGTGGTCTCCTGCCTCCAGCAACTGGCAAAGGGTGACTTTTGTCTGCCAGTCTGCAATCGGCCTAGGCACAATCTTCTCCAGCAACCTCACATCCCCAGGCAAGCTGTCCCTGAGTACTCCCCAACTTCTACATGGAATTTCAGAAAATTTCAAGCCACCGAAAGTGACATGAAGACAAGAATCAAGGCACAACTTCTTGGCAGTAAGATAAGAAAGTTTGGCTAGGTGTTAAGTAAAGACCTTTTCCAACCTAACATCTTAAGAGTTTGAGCAAGCGTGCACCCTCTCAGGGAGAGCCTACAGTTGAGATCAGAACAGCAGAAGTCTGCACGATGGAAGTTCTCTCCAGAGAGTAAGGGTTTCTGATTTAAAGGTATTACTTGCTCCTCTGCAAAGTTCTTCCCCGAGAGGCCCAAACAGTAAGAAAACATCGATCTAAGTATGTGTGGCCTGAAGCTTTTATCAAAGTATCTGGGGCTACGTAGACTACAAGCGCCTTATTAACCTTTAGACTAGTGTTGTCCAAGACAAGTGACTGTTTAAATGTAAATAAATTAAATTAAAATTCTGATTGAGTTACACCAGTCACATTTCAAGTGCTCAATAACCACATGTAGTTAGTGGCTGTCATTAGATAGAGCAGATACAGAGCATTTTCATCATCACAGAAAATTCTACTGGACAGCGCTGTTCTGGTCTTTTCAAGTTGTTCATGGTTTAAAGGTGGTCTTTATTCTTCCTTCAAAGAAAGGACTTTAAGTCAAGCTGGGACAGTTAGAAGAAGCTTCACAGAGGAATTGGCGACTGAAATGACTCTCGAAAGCGATTCAAAACTAGCCAAGTAGATGACAGGGGTGAACTGGTCAGAGGGAAGAAGCTGGAAAAGGCATTCCAGACTGAGGAAACAAAATAACTTTGTGGAGTTTTAGTAAAAATTTCCTAGCTCTGAAGGATAAGTCATTTGTGGGAGCATGTTGGTGGGCTATGGTTGAATAGATGAACTGGTGAGATAACAGGGTAATAAAGGGCCTTGCATATTATTGCAAGAAGCTTGGATTTTTATCCTGAGCATGAAGGGGAGCCATTGACGGATCCTATGTAGGGGTTAATTGGGAATGACTTGGTCACCTTTGGATTTTACAAAGATTACTCTTGCTAACGTGTGAGAATGAGGATGAAAGATGATATCTTGAGGCAGAATAGAGAAGGTAGGTCCTCAAAACTATTGCATTTTAAGGGATGTAAAGCATTGTCAATGACTCTAGAGAGGAAGAGAATGATAATAATGGTGTTTAGGAAGTGCTGGCTGTTAGTCATGGAGGTGAGGAGGAAGGAGAGATCTACCGTGACTCCTAAGATTCTGGTTTGTACGATGTGTATAAGATGAAAGTCAATAGCCGAGATCCTAAGATAGAAAGAGAAGTTTGTGAAAGAATGACGAACAACGCATTCTATTGCGGACAAGTTGAACTTAGATGTGTTGGGATTTCTAGTGGCAATGTCCAGTACACAGAAATACAAGATCTAGAGTTTGCAAAGAAAACCAGGCTAGTGATGTAAACTTAGCGTCATAATTATTGATGTTGACTGAAGGATGCTCTCCCTGAGAGAGCATGTATATTGAGAAGACTTAACTGTTAAGTGCGGAACCTTGAGGAACACCAGCATTTAGGGGATAAGCAAAGAACGATGAGCCAGACATTGAGAAGAACGCTCCAGCAGGGCGACAGTTAAACACGGTTAGTTAGTTAGTGGTGTTACAGAAGTGGAGAAGGAAGTGGTTAGCAGTGGGAGACACCAGATAAATTTCGTAAGGAGACCGCATCAACATGCTTAAAGGTCCCATGTTTCAAAGACTGAGGTCAGGCGCGAGGCAGAGGGACTTTTGGCCCAGGTCTTTAAGTAAATCCTTTGACCAGGGTCATTGAAAGTGTCCCTAAATCCACTCTATGTACATCAACTTTCTTATTCCATTTTTCCTCAAGCATTAATATACTGTCTTCATACTATTAAATGTTGTTTTTGGTCTTTTAACATATATGTTCCTAAGTATTGTATATTTATATAGATTCTCTCTCCTTCAATAGTTTTAATGTTTCTCAAGGGCTTTGGTCAGGTGTTGTATCTTATTTTTTTTTAATAAAAAATTCTCATCCCAATATTTAGCAAAAGGATTTCACACAGTAGGAGCTCTAGGTAAGAAAATTGGAGACTCTGTCCTTTTAAAAATATGTAAGAAATTTCTGCAAAGATCTCCATTGACAATGTTTTACCCTCAGTACCGTGGATAGTCAGTGTAGGAACATTATCACAAACATTCACATCCTCAGTGACACAGAACGTGGGGTATAGAGAATTTGAAAGACCTATTTATCCAGCCGCGTACCTGGCCAGTATGAAGGTTTGGCCATTTGGCTTTTCCAATTGGAGTGATAAAGAGATGAGTAACCTGATTTTTTGTCATTGAAACAATAACTAATGACTGTCAGAACATGCTTGTATAATATTACAATCATTAGAAATAACAAAAACATTACAACTTACTGAGTACCCGTTATACTAGATATCCTTTGTTCATCATGTATAGGAGGCCAGGTACTGCGCTAAGCTCTAAAGTGCTTTATAGCATTTAATTTTTAGGTGCTGTTAACTCCATTATATATGAGGAAACAGGCACATAAAGGCTAAAAGCATCCCAGCTTTCTTTGCATAATTAGTTAAGGGAAAACCCAGACTCTGAATCCCAGCCGCCTGACCCCATTGCACCGGTGTATGCGACCGCTAACCTCTGAGTGACGTCATTTATTCTTCACGACATCCTGGAAGTTAGGTACCATCAGCACCACTTTGCAGATGATGAGGCAAGGCTCTGATAAGTTAGATAAATTGGCCAAGATCGCAGAGCCCATAAATAGTCGAGCTGGCTTTCCAATTTAGATTGTTGATTCAAGGCCTTTTCTCTTTCCACTGTGTTTTCCTGGTTTCTAGTGTTCCATCTTCATGAACTATCATAGATTTTACTGATAGTGAGGAAAATTAGAGAGCTCCAAGGCTGGCCAGGCACCAGGAGATGATCTCATCTCTCTTCTTAGTGCCTGGCAAGACTGGAGTGGCCCCTGCTTGGTATCCGCAGAAGAAAGTGTTTTAGAAATAACATTAATATCATCATAATAGTATTACATGTTCATTGAAAAAAGCCAGAAAATGTAGAAAAAATGGAAAATATCCAACTTTTTTACTAGTATTTTCTATAAAAAGGAACTATATGCTTATCTATTTGTAGCCTTTCTCATATAAAATGTCATTTTCCATATCTTTAAATATTTTTCTATCACATATTTTTTTTCCTACATTTTAAGTAGCACCTAATAGCATTGAGTACTAGTAGATGACAATACCGTAATTCACTGAAATAATTTAGGTTGTCGTCTTTGAGGTTAGCATTCTTGGTTAATAAGTACGGCGATTTCCTTGTGACCAGCTCCATTGAACTAAATTTCTAGTCAAGGAGAATAATACTTTAAGCTCTTTGATATAGAACGATATATGTTGACACGTAGTAATATATACACATATATTGCCTTTCAGAAAATTGCCAATTGCTGCGCCTACTAACAGCATATGAGTGTACCCATTTTCTGTACTCTTGACAATATAATGGATGCAAAATGGCATCTCATTATTTTTAATGAAATTTTTAGTTACTGTGGGAGGCAAAATCATGCCCTCTCCCCAAATTGTCCACGTTCTAATTCCTGTGTCCTAATCACCCTTAAACCTGTGAATATGTAGGAGACTGCAGATGTGATTCAATTAAGGTTTGGGGATGAGGAGATTATTCCGGATTTTCCCAGTGGGCTTTACGTAATTCAGAAGTCCCTGTGAGAGAGGTAGGAGGGTCAGAGTTATAAAAAGAAAATGCAAGATGGAAGCAGAAGTCAGAGAAGAGGCAAGATGCTCAGCTGCTGGCTTCGCAGGTGGAGGAAGGGCCTGAGCCAAGGAATGCGGGCGCCTCCAGGAACCAGTAAAGGCGAGGGACAGAGTCGTGTGGCGCCTCCGGAAGGAACGCTGTGAAACCCCCTTTGGATTGCTGAAACCTAGAACTTAGCATGTAAGATAATAAATTGATGCTGTTTTAAGCCACCAAGTTTGTGGTAACTTGTTATACAGGCAATAGGAAACTAATACAACTATTTTTTCTTCTTTCTTCCCTATTATTATGTTTCATTTTTTCTTGGCCCTTAGGTTATTTTTAATTTTGATGATTTCATATTAAGAATATTAACACTCCTTCAGTCACCTGTGCTGTCAATACTTTCTCCACGTTTTTGTCTTACAATTTCATTTTTAGTTCTTTTTCTTACAGCATTTTTTCCCATAAGATTTAGTACCAAAGGACCTGAACTATAGTGTCGGTTGGGGTTCAGCTCTAATTTTGGACAAGTTGTCTTACCTACGTGAACCTTAACTTTCCTATCTGTAAATTTTGAAAATAATAGTAATATCTATCCTGTAAAGATCATTGTAATGATTAAACGAGATAATGCGTGTAAAGAATTACCATCAATTCCCATATCTAACGAGTAAGCAATACATATTAGATATTCATCTTATTACCATTATCATCATCATCTCTTTTTTTATGGTTTCTTCTTTGGCTAAATACTTGGGGTAAGAGATTTTTGCATTTTACCTTTAACCCTTTTAATGTCTCCAAATCTCATTAGTTAATGATTTGCCATTTTTCAGTCTGTGTGAATTCATTCCCACCACCAATTAAAGCCATTGTCTCCTGCCTCAGACATGAGGGAGAGCAGCAGGCCATTCTCATGTTTATTCTGACCCGCGGTGAATTTGATAACTTGTCACATGGTGCATTTGACGACTTGTCACAGTAGGCTGCTGGGAAGCCTGGTTGCCTATGGATGCCTTGTTCTCCTACTCATGAGGTGGTTGATGGGGAAGGAGTCAAAAAGAGGACTTTCCCCATCATCCTCTCAACTGAGTCTGCATAAGATCAACTGCATCTCGATTAGAGTAATGGCAGGTGATGAAACCACCAGGTTCCAGTCTGATCTAACAGCTGGCTCAAAGGTGATATGTGGATAAAAATGAGCTGTAATCCAAGCATTTTGCAAAATAAAACTTTCTAGAAGTCAAACATCTGTTAAAAGAATGCAGAATTCTAGGCAATATGTATCCAGGAGCAATTTGTATAACCTGCCAGTGCTTTCTGTTCTCATGATTTTTCAAATGAATTTGCTTTTAGAGGTAGTGGGGGTGGGTAGAAATGAGCAGAAATGCCTTTTAAAAATACTCCAAGTACATTGGGTTTTCTTTGATTTGGGGTCAACATCTTTGGCAGGATTTGGAAGCCGATGACTTTTTTTTTTTTTTTTAAGAGGGAAAGAACTTCAGTACAAATTGTTTTACTCTCTTTATCAGCAGAATTCTGAGGTCATCATTACAGAAAATGGTGATTTGTTTCATAATGTGGCAGACCATTTTGTTCAAAGATTTTACTATTAGTCTCATTTTCCCAGCGATCTTCGGGACATTGCTTATCCTTCAAGCGTCTCTCTTTTCATAATCAAACAAGCAACCTAGAGGATTGTAAATGGGTTCCCTTATCCCTGCTGTCCCTTTAGCTTAAAATGACAGTAATTACTGCATAAATACTTCAATTTTATATCGCGTTATTCAGGAATATCTGTTGGCTGTCTAATACCCCCGAAGTTGTGGATAAAGGAGAGAAAATAAAGCAAGATGACCCTTCAGAATCACATTAGGTATGCGGTATGTGTACCACAACTTCATATTCTAATTTACGATTCCAGAGGGCGGTTATATGCCCTTGGTTCATCAGGAATATCTTCTCTATTCATTTGGTTAGAAGGCACTTGATAATCCATCCTACTGAAATAGTCTGCCATTCCATTTGAATGACTTTAATTTGCTCAAAACCACAACTGCCCACTGCTTTCTCCCTTCCCATGCCCTCTGGTAGAGGCGCCAAGCCTCCAAGAGATGCTTTTCCTCCCCCATCACCTCCCTTTCTCCCAGAAGAGCATCTCTGGCCCTGCACACTTTCAGGTCCCCTTCCTTTTAAAGCTCCAGTCCAGAATTCCGATCCTGCACCTGTCTGACCTGTTCTCTGCATTTCCCGCTTGGGGCGGGTCCCTCTCTATCTCTGGGTGTCATCTACTGTCTTCCGCTGCTTGGATTCCATCATGCTTTCCTCTGGCATAGGCACTGAATCTTTCACTGCTGCTTTCAGAGGGTATTTACCTACTGACGTGAAAAGTGGAGTCAGCAGTATTTCTGTTTTCTAGTTTTTGAGAAGCTCGGGCCATGGCAGATTGTAGTTGCTCTTCTTGTTGATGTGCATGGTGTTTGGTAGATGTGCAGATGGATTTGGATCAAAGTCTCCACTGTTACTCTAAGGTATGATTTGCCTGATGAAAATGAAACAGAATCTCCCTTTCGCGACTGTGAAAGTAGAGCTCTTCACCATGCTCTTTTTGCAAGTCTTACAAAAGATCCTTATCTGAACTGTATTCAGATGTTTCAGTCTTACAGTCTGGTTTATGGATCTCAGGTGCCTTGTTCATTAAAGTTCACTTTTAAGTAGAGAGACAAATCAGTCTTTAAGATGTCAGTATGCTCTTCTCCCCAGCTCCACAAACATCCTAAGTTAAATCACTTCTAGTTTTCTAAAAAGTGTCTTGAAAGTTGAGGCTCCAAACCTTAGGCCCAGGCAGAAGTACTCTTCTGGGCTCTGTACTTTAGAAGGCCCTACAGAAACACACACACACACACACACACACACACACACACAATTTATTAAAGAACACACAGGCTTCTCTGTCACTTGAGATCTAGCTCTTGGCATTGACACATCTGCCCTTGTGCCCAGTATCGCCCAAGCCCCAGAGAAAAGCTCCCTCATATTCTGTACCCAGTATCCTCGGATATACCTCTGCTGCCATCGGAGCTGGACACTGCTTCAGAATGCAAGGAGCACTGGGGCAGCAGAAGGGCTTGACTTAGCAGACAAATTAAGTGTCAAAATAGGATATACTGTTGTATCTTTGCAAGCAGTAGATTCTTGTGTAACAAAGTGTCATTTCCCAGTAGGAACAAGCACTCATTTTCTTGCTTGTCTTCAGAGTCTAATTTGGGATTCCAGAGGAACTTCAAAATTAGTGCAGGATTCACAAGCTGAGGAATATTTCCCATATTAAATAATTCGTACTACTCTTAAATTTGTATATTTGTAAATAACATGTGATGTGTGATACCGATTATAATGAATGCCAACTGGTTAGAACCTAAATACTAGAATTAAAAATTTTATTTACGAAAATTTGACATTTTTTAATTTTCTTCTTATATTTTAATAGATAACCTTGAATATTGAGAAGAAAAGTAGCTTTTTTGAGAACAATTTTTTTGTTTTATATTTAATTTCCTTTTTTAATGAAAATATACCCAAATTTGTACATTTTGAATGCAATTAAATTTTGTGTATTAATTCTTTAGTCATTACTCTCAGTATATCATAAATATGTGAAAATCATTACAACAACATAATGAATTTGCTGAAATAAAAGCAAGAAAAATAATAGGATAACTATATAATAAGTTTTGAATTATGTATGTTTTTTAATTTTACTTATTTAAATATTGCCAACATATTAACAGAACAGCAAACATAATAAGAATTCAACTCAATCCTCTTAGATACTTGATCTTATGATAACCATAACTGTCTGCATTTTTTATTTTGTCATTATAAAGGTTTATTTTTCAAAGTTGGAGGTTAGCATATTAAAGTCATTGTACTATTGCTCCAGGATCTGCAAATGTTTGGGGGCAGGCAGCTTATTCTAAAGATTTTTCATTTTGTTATCCAAAAAATTTTCTTTATATCTAACAGAAGTCTTTTTTACCTTATCCTAAGCCATTTTGTCTTATATTTAAGAACTCACACACACACTTTCTCTTTGTCACTTACATACATAAAGTGAGCATTACCAGATATATTTTATAAAATGTATCTTAGCAACAATCTTTCTTAAAAAGGTGAATTGGAGAATTTCGTTGATGTTCTCATATTTTTGTGATTAATTTCTCAGGTCTTATCTCCTTACCACATATAAAGATATTTCTCTGTCTTTGAGAGGTAAATATGGACTCCTCCTTGTTGTTATTAGAATATCGCTGAAAACGTGTATATATGGAAAGGGCATTTTAAAGAAATACATTAGAAATACACTTTACATTTCCCTGTTGTTGATCTAAACTCAGATGTTATTTGGCTTGTGCATCACTAAGCTGTGTGGAGAGTGTGTCAGCTTAGCTGGTGTGGAGATCCCTGGTTTTGTCCCTAAAGGACACCGTTGTGCTGGCTGGAGACTCAGCTGCTCATCTGTAAAGTGCAGAGCTACTGATTCCACACTACTGCCTGCCTCACAGACACACCGTAATGTTTCAGTGAAAAGTATTGCGAGCTCTTTGTGGGGAGAAAAGGATCTTCCTTATAAATGGAACTGTTACCAAGATGTTCTTTTTATTAGTTCTTTGGATCCCCTTAAGAAAGTCTCAGTCTACCTAATGGATGGGGATTTATGGATAGCCATTTGTAAAAGTACATCCAAGCACACTCAAACATTAAACGAACACAGATGCACAAATGAGATTATGAAATTGCCCAACAACAGTACAGCCTGTACCTGGGAGTTGATGGGAGGGACTGATTTTTCACATCTCTAATTATTCTCACTCTCTACCATACATTTGAGACTTAAACTGCCTGAGCTAGCCAGCATCGAAATGACAGTCTTTCTATAAAACTCTTAATAGTCCTCCAAGTGCAGAGCAAAATTAATAACAGATTGTCTAAAACTGGGTCTACACTGTCCTTTAGAGATTTTAGAGATTTAAGATCTCATCTAGTTTGCTTCATACCACCTAATGGTCCCAAAGGATACATGAGTAGTTACTCATAAGCCAAACGTGTAGACTTTGTGATCTCCCATAGATTTCGGGTACTGCTATAGAAACAGGCTTTTGGAGCATCCGAGAGCTGCCTGGGGTTTTGCTTAGACGTGTACAGACACTCCCTCTGTGGCAGCCCACAATACAGACCAGAGGGCATTGATCACAGGTCCTGCCTTTTGGCTTTGTTGACTCCCTCCCTCATTAAGTCCATGAATGACAGAAAGGAGAGAAGACTCTAATGACGACAGTGCAACATCGATTCGGATTATCCATACCAGTGGCCTCCTCTCCTCAGAGTCACTGGATCGTCGCTCAGTCCTCTACCTGACTCTCACTCACATCGGCCATCTTCTGTTGGCATTTGGCCATTTTCTGCCCTAACTGTTCCTTTCGTGCACTATGAAAGTGGCACCCATAGGCCTCAGTCAGACGGTCGTGTAGGGTACTTTCATTTCACGAGGAAGATATAAATAGCCAGATTGGGGCTGGAAAAACCGTTTCCTATCAGCCTCCAGCAGCCTCCATCTGCACTCACTGCAGTGTGGTTTCATCTACGTTCTAACCTATCGTTGACTCCGCTCCCTGCTGGTGACTCAGGCCACCCTTCTGTTGCCCAATTCTTGTTACGACTTGGGAGGTTGTTGTGGTTGGTTTGTTTTTAATATCTTGCCCAATCTTTCCATTTTTAGTTCCAGACTCTTGCTTTTAACCACTTTCAACTATTCCATTCTCTACAGAATGACACAGTACTGTATACAATCTAGCTCAAGTACTTTTTCAGTCTAATTCCAGGGTGGTGGCATCATACCATGGACTCTACAAGGATGGCAAGTGGGAGATTGTTGTACAATTTCTTTTTATCCTTCTTGGGGTCCGGTTTGAGGCAACTCACAATTATTATTACATTGATTTATCATTATAGTCCTGTGATGTAGGTGACATTAAATTCCCATTTGGTACTTCAGGAAGCTGAGAGCAGGAGAGTTTAGTCAGCTACCCCAGGTCACGCAGCTGGTGTTAGTAACTTGAATCCAAGTCTGGCTGATTCCAAAACTCATCTTCGTCAGTTGGGCTGTTGTTCACCTGGAGAGGCCCCGGAGAGGAGCTTCACTTTATTATGCCAACTGCAGGGAAGAGCCTAACAAATTTAAATTTGGAAAGGGCTACCCGCATGGGACCCTGCCCAGGAAGCCTGTAAGCAGGAATGGAGGGGATGAGGAATCCTTGTGAGGAGGCAGCAGGGACCAGCCGTCAAAGTGAGGCACCAAAAAACACCCACTCCGTGCCTGAAGGATGCGCCTAAAAGAACCAGCTCTGCTCCCACAGTCGAAAGGCACCTGACTCCTAATTGAACTTCTGGGCTGATAAAACACGAGAATGTGTGGACTTCTTAAGCAAAGTCACACTGCCAATATCAATTCCTATTTTACATTCGAAACACAATTGTACTATGTTTTCATCACTTCTCCTTATTGTCGGGTTCCATTTGGTGTAAGAGAAGCAAGCCCCTGGGCCACATGTACAGCACATCTGCCTCCATCCTGTTCAGTGCAGTGAGAATGTCACTGAAAAATGCACTGGTCACAGAGATCTTAGAGAATTCATTAAAGTAAACAAACATGCTTTATTCTAGTTCCAAGAGAAAGGTGGTGATCTTTTAGTTCAAATAAGAATGTTTGTTAGTATAGCCATAGCATTTCCCATAGAGCTCTGTTACTATTTAAAGTCTTTATAGAATGTTACATTATCATTTATTCTTAGCTTGATGGTTCTTTATCAAATATGCATTTTAGCATTTGACTTGGTAGTGAGTGGTTGCTCGTTTGGTGGGAACTACTCTGTTGCACATGTGGGCTGGGAGGAGCTTCGTGGTATTTGCTCTTGTTCAAACTCTACTGCAATTCTTTGATAACCTGCCGCCTGTGTAATAATAGAAACAAACACAGCTAATGATTGTAATTTGTTTCCCAGTGAAACTTCATTGTCAGTTTCATTAGTTCAGGGTGACCAAGTGTGAGGTAAATGACTTGTTACTTTCGTGGCATTATTTGTATTCTACAATGAGTTTTACTTTAATAAAAATCAGGACATCATTTTGAATATTTCATTCATTCGTAGGAACCTGGTTTTTATCCATCGGCATCACATGTTATGTGTTTAGCTTTGAGTAAACTCGTACAGTAATTAACTCTAACAACAGCAGCAGCAACAGCAAAACGTAAAAGTGCACAGGGTCTCAAAAACAATGCTCCTGTTACCACCTCCAGGTGTCTTTTTACCTCATTCATAACATCTACTTTCTCAAATGTTTTTGTCTTATTCAGTCAGCAGCTGCATAAATCATTAGGAAACGACCAGGAATGCAGAAATACCCAAAATACCCTTCTTTGTTTTCTTAATATTATTTTAATGTAGCAGCACTAACACAGGTGCAGTCAGTGTTTTTACAGTGGTAGTTCTGGCCTCAAATTAATTTTCTCTCAAGTCATCAAGCATCCTCAGCATTAGCAGCAAGTGGGTGGAGCTTTACTCTCAGCTGATGGACCGATTTCTCTCGACTACAATAGGTGACTTTTTTAATATTCCCAATTTTATATTATTGTTTTTGTATAAGAGACCTAAACTTCAGTTAAGTCTTATAGGTAATTACCTTACTAAACTCAGAGCAGAGAGAGAAGGAATGGTGTGTGAGTCATTATTAAAAATTAAATTATATAAAATTAAGTAGATTATATCAAAAGCAAAGGTAACTGATACTACAAATTTATCACTTTCTAATTATTTGAGCGCATTTTGCTGTTAACTGTGCTCTTTAGGCTCTTCGTGTTGACCGTGTCCGCGTGGTGGAAATGTCACACAGTGGTGTGCGGCTGCGCACCTCTTTCCGAGTCTGTGTTCAGTGATGTCACATTGGTAGCTAATCACCGGCTGTGGTGGGAGAATGGACACCCTAGAAATAGGGCTACACTGTAAAATGTGGCTCTTACTGGAACAGTGGGAGCTTACTCAGCCTTGAAAAAGAAGGAAATCCTGTCACATGTGACAGATGACGATGAACCTGAAGGATATTATGTTAAGTGAAATAAACTGGTCACAGAAGGGCACTTACTGCATGAGTCTACATTTACGTGGTATCTAAAATCAAACTCATGGAGACAGTGGGCTGGTGGTTGCTGGAGGTTGCGGGGAGGCCATGGGAGTTACCATTCCACACGTGTGAAGTTGCCGGCATAGAAGATGAACGGAGTCCAGAACTCTGCTGCGCGGCACCATGCGGGCGCTGAGCACGAGGTGCTGGGAACTTGCATTTTGTCGAGAGGGCAGATCTCATGTTAAGCGTTTTATCAACAGCAGTAGCAACAGCAGTAGCAACAGCAGTGACAGTACACTCTCCAGCTGATTCTGGTGCCAGGGATGGGGGAGAACTCTTGGAGCCCATCTCGGCCGTTGTAACCAGGGAAGAATCTCTAGATGGGGTCACAGCCGCAGGGAGACTCAGATAGCACACGCGAGTTACGTCAGGCAAAGGAGAAGGTCAGTCCTTGGCATTCTACTTTGCTGCTTCCCTAATGCCCACACAGGCCCTGGGACATTGCCTGTTACTCAGCAGGCTCTTGTTAAAAAACTTACTTCTGTTGAGTGTTTAGCAACACACCACGAGGGAGGACCACATATCCTACAGAACAGGCAAAAGAAAGAACAAAGCCGCGCAGGCGTCAGGGGACTTCGGCTGGGCAAAGTTTGTCCCCTGGCTAGTAGACACAAGCATGGTGGCAGAGGATCTTCGCATAGTTAGAGGGCTCTAGAAATGAGAAAATCCTTGGACAGTCCCTGATGCAACAAACCTCGTTCCTCATTTTCACAACTGGGAAACTGAGGCTCGATATGTTGATTTCCCCAAGACGGCACAGCAAATAAGTGGCAGCCAGGGCTTGACTGGCCAGCCCAGGACCCTTCCGCAGCCCCACACCTCAGCTCTTCTCATTCACACACTTCACAGGAAATGCCTACGAGCAGAAACCAGCCTCACTGTGCATTTTGTCCACGACTTAAATGACCCGCAAGGAGTACCACCAGAGCTGATGTGAAAAGAAGCACATTTGTTTTGACAGATTGTTTTCAGAGCTGGCCGAATGGCTGATTCATGCTCTAAAAAGCATGTTCCCTGCGCCCTCTCATGTGGGAGACCCTTGTATTTCCCATCTTGGGTAGATTACCCTGGAAAGGGGGCAAGGGAAGTGGGAACCTGCAGATTACATTCCAGGAGCTCCAGGGGAGCCTTGGAAGTGTCTTTGGGGATGCAGTTTATTTTGGGGGGGGGGGGGTGTAGAGTGTGTGGGGGAGAACCTCGCTAAGTGGGATCTCTCTCGTTCATCTGTACTTCAAAAAAACAGTACCACTGTTTCATATTAGATTTCTGAGTAGCCCTTCTAAAAAAAGTTTTCTGCTAAAATAAAATTTTGAAAAGGACTGGATTAGTGGGCATAGCGTTCGTTAGGTTTGAAATTAGGCAGTCCTGCAGTCAGATGATCAGTTTGAGCTTGGACAAGCTGATTAACTGCTCGACCTTGGAGAGTGTGAAGGATAATACTTCCATACCTGCATACCGGGGCTTTCGTGAGGATTGAAAGAAAGTAAGAGATTAGGCTCTTAGCACCATGTCTGGCACAAGGGAAACGTTCTGTTTGCACTGGTAGCTGTAGCTCTTCCGTGAATGTCACAGAAGTCTTCAGCCTTGGTCTCCAGGTAGTAGCTTTACAAACCAGCTCCTCCAACTTAATCATTTTTTTTTTCCTGTTTCAAAAGATAATGGTCAGTTGCCTGTTAATTTGTAGACTGAGTTAGATAGAGTATAATAGCAACACTAGTATTTATCTTTTGGCTTTTGGTGGCTCTTCACATTCTTCTCATTTGAGCTTCAACACAGTCCAACTGGACCAAGGGCAAACCCTACTTTCTCCATTTTACAGATAAAAGAAAACAGAAGCATTAAGAATAGAACGATCCATTCATCAACGTTACTCTAGGTCTTACTCTCATTTATCCTCCCTTAGTTACAAAGGGGGACATAATTATTTTCTTATATATATATATTTTTTCCTTATATGGAAAGCCAGCCTCACTCTATTTCCCTGACTAATTCTGACCCAAGAAGTGTTTAAAGAAATGTCAGTTCTAATTCCACTCACTCCAGTGTAACCTGTGGGGTTTCCTTGTTCCGTTTTCTGTTTCGGGTGACCTGGAATTTCCCCCAAATTACATTTCTCCTTCCTGCAGTCCCTCTGCCCCGTTAACAGGGCTTCCACGCCGGCTGCTGCACCAGTGTTTCGTCCACGTCGGAACATCCTCCTGCTTCCGCGTGCAGCTCTGGTAACAGGCCACTGGCCTGAGATGAGATTGAAAATTTTGATCATTTCGGATTTTGTAATTTTTCCACTAACTTGCTCCTCCTTCCTGTCCTTCTGCTTCTCTATCCGTCACCTTCCTTCCCTTCCCCATTGAGTGACATCTGTCCAGCGTTGGGACTCCTTTCCTGTCCTCTCCTGGGCTACTACACAGCCATGTCTCATTATAGTGAATCAGATGTTCGTCTTGGCAACAGAACCAGACCAGAACACACAGAGTTCTTAACCCAAGGAAAGCTCATTGTTAATCAAATTGGCAGCAACAAGGACAAACACGATTTATTCGTATATTAAATCAAGAATTATGGCAGGATAATCCATAAGAGGCAACATTATACACTAGGCAATAATGATGAATAATGTGCAAAAATATAGTAATTGAGGGCAAAGACATTCCTTTAAGAATGATTCCAGGTGAAATTCAGAATAGTTATTTATAGGCCTGGAGACAGAATACTGAGGGAAAAGGAATGAGGCATCAGAAAAATTATGTCTTCAGGGGAGAATAGAGAAAGGGTACGCAGAGAAGGTTGGCCGAGGCAGTAACGTGCAAGGGAAGAGAGGAGAGAAAGAAGCAAGGTTAGGAAGAACTTTGAAAGGGTGGAAACTTGGCCTTTCCAGCATGGGGAGGGATTGGTGCAGAGATGTGGTTAGAACTAAAGTTTGGAATCAACACTGGCAAAGAGTCTACTCATGGCATGTTGGGAAAGATGGATGAAAGAATCGAGTGAGATGAAAGGAAGGGAAATTGAGTCATAGTCCTTCTTTCCAAATATCCACTGCAGAGAGGGACCAAGCAAACAGCAAAGTTTAAAAAGAACTCGTGACTGGATTTACTCAAGGGGAGTGAAACCCCTTTCTTCCAGGTCCTGTTTGAAATTATAAACAACATGTAAATTCAAATAAAAGAATTCTTCCTGTGTCACATTGAGAAATTTGGTTTTCTTTGTTGTTGTGACTCATTTGGGGGCTATTCTTAGAAGAAGGCAATTTGTAGGAATGGGCAGACCTGTTGGGGGAAAAACAGAAACCTCTCTGGAATGTTTACCCATTCCTGGGACCATAGACTTTTTTCCCTACAAAGGTCTTCATTCCTTTTAAAAGGCTATTAATTTAGGCTTGTAGGGGAAAAAATCTCAGATATCACAGCATAATGGGGTGAAATATACAGGACATCTTGAAATAGCCCTTAAGGAAGCAATAGATATTTTAAAAAGCAATAGATGATGCTCAATGACTTAACACACTTTTCGTAACTCAGACTTTACCCCAGAGGGTGCAGAGGGACAGCCAGACTTGGAAAGGGGTGGGATGATGGATGGTCTCAAGCAGGGAGTGTTAGCACAGAAATAAAGCCTGGGCAGCTCATGGTTTGGTTTAGCCAGATGGTGGAAAAAGAGGAGGTGGGAAAGCAAGCGGTAAGCAGAGCTCAGATGGAATAGGAGAAGCAAAGCCCGCCCTTCGAGGAAAACACGTTCACGGTACAGTTTCTGCTCGAGGAGCTCACATGTGTACGGTTGGGGGTACCGCCCTAAAAGGGGAGCTTTCTTTCACAAACCTAAAATCCACATTGAAATTTTAAATTAGAGGAGAAAAACAGTAAATTCTCTGGTTCTCTTAAAGGATTGGTGACCCCGCCCCACCTCCTTGCCTTTTAATTGTTTTCATTATTATCGTCTTTGAATGGTCTCGGCTTTGGAGCATTTAATCCTGGTATACATTACAAGGAGTTGCATTAAAAATTAGAATAAATTGCCTAATTATTTTGACATTTGTAATTCGTTTGTCTTCTGTCTCTGGATAGAAGAATGTGAGATGATGGTGGTTATTTGAAAAGAAAAAAAAATCAGTTCTGTGGTAGAAGGAATGAGGGAGAGAGGGAGGGGAGAGAAGAGAAGAGGGAAGGAGGGAGAGGGAGAGGGAAAGATAAATGTGAGATGTGGCAGCGTGGCAGGGTCATCAGAGCCTTCACAGTCCTAGGAAGTGCACCGGGCTGTGGGCTGTGTGCGGAACTTCTAAACCCAAGGGGTGGAGGCAAGGCAGATGGTGTTAAAACTGCATTTGTCAGTGCTTTGTAATAGAATGGCTGTGAAGCGTTTTACCAAATTTGCACAATGTATTTGTCATCAGTATGACTTCAAATACAGTTTCGTGGCATTGAAATAATTTAAGACCCACTGGGAAACATACCAAAGAGACACTGAGTCCTCCTCTTGAAGAGATGAAACCAGATAGACAAAAGGTCCTAATGACTTGACTGTTCAGAATAGCCGTGACCTTTATACTGAGGGCTGTGGACAGAGAACATGGTGGGTGCACATCCGAGCCCCGAATCCAAAGTCTCAGGAACAAAGCTTCAGATGCTGGGATTTCTGGAATAGCTGTTTTCCTCCAACTCCGTGAGTAACTCCCCAGTCCAAGACAGCAGAGAGGCACTGATGTGACCATAGCGACGGGTAGTGCTGAGCCTCAGGGGAGGCCAGGGCGCGTCCAGGGAGAGCCCTGGGGACATTCCTCTGGCGTTCAGTTCATCATTATTACAAGATTGCCATCGGCATGTACGGCTTTCCTCCACTTACAGGTGACTTATATTCCTCGAAGAAAGCAGATCGCTCTCGTGATCATGGAATATGCTCGTGTTCACAAGTTTTATTATCCCAACTAGACTTCAAGTCCCTCAAGCATGAGCAGTGCCATGTAATTTTTAAAAATATTTCTTCCTATTACCTCAGGAAGAGAGAGGCACATAGTAGTGGTTAAATAAATTTTTTGGTTAATTGATTTAAACTGAAAAGTTGAATGATTGAATCAAAGACTTAGTTAACTCACAATTCTAGAAGGTTAGATTTGTAAATTTGAAAAATTCTTTCAAATTGTTTTGATCGGGCAATGAAAGTGAATTGCATATTTTTTTTTCAGCAGAATTTGTTTTGCAATCTGAATTTTTTTGGACTTTTCTTTGAAAAAGGTTGAAATGAAAGGCATGGCAGTGATTCAGCAAGTTAAGAAGGTTAACAATTAGTCATAACTTTAATAGATGAGACAATTACGCCATCTCTACCTTTTAAAAATAGCCATATTTTTAATTAGATTTTAATCATAAAGGTCAGAGGTAGTGTAAGTTTAGAAAATCAGAAACACAGACTGTGTTGGCAAAACTGTTTCATCTCATGTGTTAAGTTCACCAAATTAACTAAAACAGATGGTTAGAGGCTTTTTGTTCTTTAAATGATCAATTGCTCATTGCACGATTTTTAATGGTCTTTAATGTTTCAAGACTAGGTATCAGAATTCAGGTTCATAAGTATCGCTTACATTTCTTTGTTCCTTAAAATGTTCTATGAAATTCGAATGTTTTGCTTCCCTGCTTTAAGAAAGCACAATATCACAATTTAAAAAACTTGGTATCTTGGCCTTAACTTTGCTTTCGTGGGGGATATCCTGCTTCCTGATGCAGGTTTTAGACCACAGAGTGCTATATATTTTGAAAGTACTAATCCAGCAAAAGTTATTGACTTAAAACCGTAGTCGCTGTTCTGGTTCCCTGTTAGTGCACAGCAAACGACCCCAGTACTCAGTGATGTGACAGTGACCATTTTATCATGTCCGTGGTTTCGCAGGTCAGGAATTCAAACACGGCAGAGCTGAGACTGCTGGTCGGTCCATGCTGCGTGAATGGTGACTGGGCCCGGAGTGGGGTGGCTCTCATGGCTGGGCTGGCTAGACTGGGGCCTTGGCGCGGGCTGCTGGTCGGGGTCACTTCTTTGGTCCCTTTGTGTAACACGTCTGCGGGGCTGGAACGTCCAGGATGCCTTCTTCTCACCTGTCGGCAGCGTGGACTGGGGCGGCTGTGATAGGTAGGGTCGGGCAGGCACGTATTTCCTTCTCCCCTCCCCTCCCCTCCCCTCCCCTCCCCGTCACTTCTCTTTTCTCTCTCCCCACTGCCCCCGCTTCACATGGCTTTCCCACAGGACTCCCTTGCATTTCCTCCCAACATGGTGATCTCAGAATAGTTAGCCTTCCTACACAGTGCCCTTCGGAAGGGGAGAGTAACTCAAGGTCCTGAGAGCCTTCTTAGGACCGAGCCTCAGAAGTCCTGTGATGTCACTTCTCCCTTATTCTCTTGGTCGTCAGATCTCTAAGGCTGGACCAGATTCAAGGGGATGGAGGGAATAGACTTGCTGAGGTTCATCATACATGTGCAGGAACTTGAAGGGAGCCATCTTGGCTCTAACCTGTCACGTAGCCTTTACTTTGTGGACTAGAGTTCTGCCACAGGACACTGTCCCAAGGCTCAGGTAGCAGTGGTGGCAGCCCCCGCTTCTCCTCCATTTTCTCCTCCTTCTCCTGCTACATTCTGTGATGTAACTTCTAGTGCTTCTATGTGTGTCTGCCATCTTTTCAAAGCACCGAATATCATGGGATCAATATTTGATTGTTCATTTTAATTTTCTATTTTGATATAAAGATGCTACTTCAAATTGTTTACCTCTGGTTCAAATCCATAAGTGTAAAGCAATACCCTTGATTTGGGGGGAATTCTAAGTTCCAAACTTCTTCAGATTGGCCTTTGTCCTCAGTGATCCCTTCAGCAGTTAATGCTGTTTATGCTAAGGTGTCCAAAGGCAGTGGATCCAGGAGTGCTGTACCTGAGAGCTTTAATGTTTCAAGTTCAGTGATGTTCAGTGAACATAGAGATTCGATCCAATTACCTGATTCATTTAAACTTTAAACCCGTAGAATAGACATGGGCAGATCTTAAGATAGCACATAGCCGCCGTTTGACATTAGGAATATATATGTCATTTTCGATGATTTACCTTAGCAATTTGAATTAAATTTTCACACTGAGTTGGGCCCAGGGAAATCTTTGAGTCAGTCAAAATTTGTTGTTGGTGCTTTTACCTTTCCCTTTAAGGACTTTGCATTTCCCGAGACATCTACCCTTTGGTTTTCCAGAGTCCCTAATGGCAGTTTCCCCTCACCTCATTACAGGGCTCTGTAGGGGTGCCTGTACTGCCATAATCACAGAGATACATGGCCATTCATTAGGGCGGTGACAATGAATGGTTTAAATTGGTTTCATCCTGAAAGTTCTGGGAATATTGTTTCTTTCCCTTACAAGTAACAGCGCAACTCAAATTAGCTTAAACCAAAAGGGAACAATTGTACAGGGCTACGACGAGCCCATTAAACTGCTTGAATTAGGCCCAGAGGATGTCTCTGGGACCCATTACTTGCCTTTAATTTCTCTGGGTGCCTCCATCATCAAGCCCTTGTGGCCAGTTCTCAGGACAGCGTTCAGGGAAGCATTGAAAGGGAAGGCTCCCTCAGTGGCTTCAATGGGATCCCCAGACCCACAGCTCCGGTTGGTCTAATTCGGAGCAGATGCTTAACATCTGAACCTGGGCCCAGGACATGGACGACACCTGATTGCCTCAGCCTGGCCGTGTATCTCACTGTGGTAGCCGAGGGCTGGTGTCTGCTCCACGAGACGCGCAAGGGCTGAAAGGAGCGGAGTGCGTTCCCCTCAGCGCAAAAGCGGGGTGCGCCTTCCAGTGAGGCGGTAGCTGGCGGGCAGCAGCGCCAGCCACTCGCACAAAGTGGGCAGTCATGTCTCCCTCCTCCGCTTTAACTTGCCCCTCGACACCCCTGCTTCTGCATTCCCTCAGCACCTCAGTTTGATAAGTAACGAGAAATAAAACCGCCGTGGCGGCTGGTCTTTCCTCCAGCTCTTCATCTCTCACATTTTCACGTGGGCCTAACGGAACTTTGTGTGCCTCAAGCTCAAAAAAATGCTCTTTCCAGAAATAGCCCGCTTTTCTCCTGTGCCATCTGCATTTCTCAGTAGAGCCAAAAGACAAAAGCTCTCTCACATGTCCATTTACACAAATAGACTCCTGAGAGTGTTCAGGTTATTATATACCGATTGCCGTTTACACTCCTTGGCCTGAAAAGAAGGATTATTAGAAGGAAGTACGGAGAGGAAGAGAATAGAAACAGTGATGTGTTTTATAGGGAATGGAAATTCATCACTTCTGTGGGCTATGGCTCATGTATTCCCATTTCATGGGTCTCATACATGGTCATGTCTGTTCTATAGGCTTAAAGTCCAAGTTAATCAGCTAGTTGGATCAGCTCCCTACTTCATTATTTTTACAAATGACAAGTTTAGTGAGGACTAAGGTAAACATATTTTCAGAGAAAGAGGATGAGGTGATGTGCTGCCTTCTTTAGCTTCTTTAAAGTATTTTGATGCCATATTAGCTCTCGTGTTTGAGATTTGTACTTTTAACTAGAAAGAAGACTCATAGTGAGTATGTGGATATAAAATTCTGTCTTACTAGTGTGAAATTTGTCTATCTTGATGCCTAACATAGATAACGCTGTGTATGCAGAAGTATAATATAATCATAATTGTGGATTAGTCGGGGGTGGGAGGGAGTTGAGGGTTATCACATTTTTTTTTTCCTGTTTGACTCAACATCTGAAAAAGCAGTATTTTCCAGAAAATATATTCCTGGACAAATTAGTAATCATAATTTTCTTGCATTCTTAGTTTGCTATAGTAGAAAACTAGGAAACTTAACTAGGAAAACTAAAAGCCACAGACACCATGTACTGCGATAGAAATGTCATGGAAAACAGGCTTTGCAGAGCCTCCTGCGTTATGTGCTCCGAAGCCCGTGGCGGTGTGGTGGCCGGAAGGGGAGAGCACTTCTGTTGGGATCCAGAGGTGCGTGCCATTGCTCTCTCTCGGCCTGCGGTCCTAGAGTCCCTGCAGGGGTGGCCTTTTTACTCTGTGGCAGGCATGGCCCTCTGAACATTGGATGTTAACTCCAGGGATGGGAGTGAGGTACAGGTGCAGTTGGTAAAGCGAGGACTGTGAAGTAGGAGGGTAGCTCCGTGTATTGAGTATCTCCAGTGTTCTCAGTACCGTGTTGGGTACGTTACCTAAATCCTCTCATGTTTATCACAACAACCCCAGGACATAGGTATAACTATTATGATCATTTTATGGTCGGAAGTCCATGGCTCAAATAAATTAAAAACTTTGCCCAAGACAGTTCGTGGCAAAGCTGTGATGTGAAGCGGGGCCTCTAACTCTAACAGCCACGTCCTTTACACGCCCCCACCGGTTGCCCGCCCAGCAACATGCTTCTGAACCCTGACATCTTACTCTTTTTAAACATCACTAGCCACTTGCTTTACCTGATTCAGGCTGACTTAGTGTCCTCTCTTTCCAGGATCCTAAGCGTCTCCAGCCAGCTTCATTAAGCAGCACACACGGTTTGTACTTTTGTCTCCATTACTTTTTTCAGTCAGAAGAAGCCTGGTGACACCTGCTTAGTCTCCTGCCCAAAATTCGACAGCCACCATGTGATTGACGATATACCAGGGAAGATGCCATGCAGGCTGGATAGCGTCACCTTTTAGGGGGCGGAGTCTGTCTGTTTGTACGTATCCGTATGTCTGCACCTACGGCCAGGCCTATATCTCACACGTCGTCTGTGTTTCCGCATCTGACTGTAACCACTACAGCAGTATGTCTTCCTCCCACAGCCCCACAGGTAACGAAGCTCGTTTGTACTTGTCCCTTGTTTCTTTCATTACAATTTCCTCATTTTCTTCTGTTTCTACCCTGATGATCCACGTAAGTGCTCTCAGCCTCTCTTCTGTTACAGAATTCAGGAATTCTAATGGTATTTCTGCGAATAACCTCTGCTTCGTAGGACGGGTGGGAGGATTCAGCGAGGCAGTCTCTGTGAGGTAGGCGGCACAGCGTCGGCGTGTAGTCAGGGGAGGAGCCATTAGTCGTGTTGATATTTCCCTTCACTGGGGAGACGCAGAGATTGTGGCCCTGAGATTCCTCGTCCAGTGCTCTTTTCGCTCCAGGGCGTCGCCTCCTTCATCAGGCAGGGGAGCTCCTGCATTCCCGGGCTGCCAGAGCTCGTTTTGTCATGCTTAGGATGAGAAACCTTCCCTTCCCGGATGCAAATCTTATAAATGTATGTAAGAAACAGAATACACCGCAACACCCAGCGGGTTACCTACAATGTAGAAAATAAAGACTAAGAGAAGAAATCCTTCTTAGAATGCAGTTATTCTTTAAAATCGCAAGATGCAAGTATTCCTCCAGTGTCCTTCTACAAAGCAGCACCTTTCCTTCGTGTCATCGTGTTGTGACTGCAGTGACCTAGTCATCGCGTTGTGACTGTTGTGACTGCAGTGACCTGGAGAAAACAGTGTCCCTCAGAACTTCTTTAAGGAGGAGCATTCTGGGAGGTAGAAAGGGACACTTTGATAAATGGCTTGTGAGACTCTCAACAAGCACGCTCAAGAGTCAGCTGCCCCAAACTCTCCTCCACGGGGCCTGTCTGGTTAACAGGATGCTTGCTTCTCTGAGCAGAGAAGGCACATTTGGGGCCAGAACTGGTTTCTTTGGCAAAACAGGGGAGAGAGAATATTTTGTAGGGGAAAGGAAGAAAAAGTGGATACTGAGGTGGAGTACCAGTGTGGAGGAGACTTCGAGAGAGCACCTGTTTCACAAGGCGGAGGGGCCCTTGCCGAGGAAGAGTATATGGCAAGAATGTTCCTCTCCACTTATCCTTTAAAATAGTGATTCATCACTTGCTAATTACTTGCTAACGTTTGGTAGGACTGCCTTTTCATGGTGAGTAGAGAAAGTGCCAAGTCCTGATTCAAAGTAGGAGTGACATGAAAATCAGATTGCCCATTGGGAAAGCCAGCCTGTGAGCTGCAAGTTTTCTGTGCAATGCAGTTCATAATCCATGTAATTTGATTGTATAAACACCACGGGAGGAAAAGAGAAACACACATTTACAGCCAAATCAACATATTGTAGTCTGTCTTGTCTGAGACATTCTAGAATATTCAACGTCGGCCACATTTACATTTCCGATTGTGTTCCGGAAGCCGTGTTACCATACAACGAAGGTCGGGCCAAGCGCCTAGGACTATATGGCACTTCTCCCTTTTTCTCAGACCCAGAGTCCAGTCAGCCTGTCAACCCTACTGGCCCTGCTCAGAACCGATCATGGGAACTCACTGTATCTGCCCTCCGTCTCTCAGTTCAGGCGACTGTCCCCGCAACGTGTGGAATTTTGCTGTTGTCTCTCATCTGATTTCTTGGCTTCTGTTCTCATCTCCCTCCATTTGACTTAAAATATTTAAATCAAATCATATTATTCTTTCCCTTGAAAACCGTCAGTGGCTTGCCAGCGCTGATGCCCATGCAGTCTTGAGATGTAATCTGACTGGACCCGATTCTCTGCCTGGTTCGAGACCAGTTCCCTGCCTGTTCCTTCCATTATCTGCACTGCCTTCTTTTTTTGTTCTTGAGTCCGTGAAACTCATTCCTACCCTGAGGGCTTTGCACTTACTGTTCCTTCCATCTGGGACTTGACTTCTCAGTCTTTGTATGGAGGAGCCTGTTCTAATGTCACCTGCTCAAAGAAGCGATCTCTGGCCATCCGGTATAAAATCGTTCCCTGCCTTCCCCAGTAGTTACTCTCTTCTTTTTTATCCTGCTTTATTTATTTCTGCTTAAACTTTTTACTTTGAATTAATTTTAGACTTAAGAGAAAAGTTACAAAAACAGGGCAGTGTTCCCCTATAGCCCTTTTCCCACTTCCCCGGATGTTAAGGCCTCACATAGCCATGCTCAGTGATCACAAACAGGCACATGAACACGGTTCCAATGTTACTAGCTAAACTGCAGGTCTTACTCAAATTTCGCTGATTTTTCATCAGTGTCCTTTTGTTGTTCCAGGATCCTGCTTTATTTTTGTCATAGCACTTAACACCATCAGACATTACATTATTTAGTCGTTTTTATTTGTTTATTTTCCATCTTCTTACCAGAATGTAAACTCTGTAAGGGTAATGAATTTGTCTCTTATTTGTCACTGATTTCTCGATGTTAAGGAAATTGCCTACCATTTAGAAGGTGTTAGATAGTTATTGAACCAAAAGAATGGATAAATGAATGCTCCTGGAAGGCAGAGCTATGTGGCTGTGTGCCTTTATTACTTTATGCATCTTCATAAGAAACAACGCCCATGGAAGAGCTGGAAGGGGAGTGATGCTAGGAAGGATTAGTCTTCTGCCTTTGTTAGGAGCTGCTTGCTTTTATACTACTTTTGAGTGCTTTTGTGTCCATCGACTGTTTAGCAAGTGGTGATGAAGGGATGAGACTGTCGTAAAAAAATTCTGGATTCTTGGATTCCACCAACGAATGGTGGGATCAAATGCTAACTGTGACACCAATCACAGCTTACCGCATTTGCTAAAAAATCTACCAGCACAGTGGAAGAAAAATTGCTTCTGGGGAGTGAAGTGTCATATACCTGTTTTTAGCTGCTTCTTGATCAATGTAAACTTGGATGTCTGCAGTTAGCAATAGAAAACTATGATTCTCTTATAATCTGATATCATTGAGCATTTTCAGAAGATTCTGGCTTCAATTTGGCACTTGCTTATTATGGAGTGCAGAAAGTCATCCAGGATTTGGTCATGACTTCTGGCAAATGGAGTGGGGGTTTTAATTTTTTTTTCTTTTCTATAGTTAAGGAAAATGGAAAATGTTCCATGTATAAGTGATGCCATTTAATGTGACTTACATTCAGAAAGTCAGCTCTTGATAAAAAAGTGCATTGGCTTTTGTACAGAAAGACACACACACAGAAACAAAACAAGAAATGCCTCTCTGGAAAGAAGACACACCAAAGTTATAGTGAAGTTTACTTTTCCTCAGTAGAAAAACATGAATCACTTCGCAAAATCTACTGTTTAAGTCATATCAAATTTAAGATTTAGTTCTTTTGGGTTAGAAGAAGAATTTTAGACATTTCCTATGAGAAAAAGAATCATTTGTTTAACCGCTGTTAGTTTGTCCAGTCAGGCTTTGTTACATAATGAAGGTTACCCAAAGGTAAACTGAAGCAATTTGTAGTAATTATTGCCTAAATATATATTGATTCACAATCACATAGGAGAAGCAATGTTTTAAAAGAGCCTGGTAAAATTTTTCTAATGAACATTTCTTGATGTGATCATTTTGCTTTGTCTAAAGAATGTATACTAGTTATTGTAAATGATTGAACTTATGGTTTCCACTTTTTTCCGTAAGCTCCCCAGCCTTTCCCATTTCCACATGCTTCTCACAGGGCACACAGGCAGCATGGGTGTGATGGGTATTGGGGGAGGCGTCCATACAGATGACTGGGTCCAGTGGATCAGAAAGGCACCTGAGCAAATCCTATGAAGATTTTTATCTGGACTTGCTGGGGGAGGGTCCCCTAATGTTTTCTGCACCAGGAGAAAACCCACTCTTGGTGTCCTGCTCTTTAGATATGATGGCCAGAATGGTTGGACTCAGCCTTGGCTTTGCTCATTGTCCACATGCAGCCTCTTCTGTTCGTTTGATCTTCAGAGTATCTTCCCAGAATCTGATGTCTTTTCTTGCCTCCACCATCCCTGCCTGCTCTGAGCCTGTGCTTTCCAAATTTGCCTGTGAGGAGATTCACCTTACAAAATTTATGAATTGCTAAATTCTGCTTCAAGCATGTCAAATCAGGATTTTTAAAGAAGGTATCAGGAATGTGTGTTTTCGAAAGGACCCAAAGTGACTCTTACCAGACAAGTACGTGAGTTAATGAAAGCCACTGACATTAAAGAACTTTGCAAAATTATAAAATAATGGCACTCTTCTCACTAAATTATTTTTTGGGGAATGTAGTTATTTTTCATAAAAAGTTATACTAACATATAATTGGTTTATTATTGTTATTTTAAAATGAATAAATATATTTACATTTTTACATTTATAATATAATGCATATAATTTAATCTATGTAAACAAAAGCTCTTTGGGACCCTCAGTGATTTTTATAGGCATTAAAAGTCTTGCTGCCACCATATGTAAGCATCCTTAATATGGTTTGCTGTCTCTCCTCTGGTTCAGATTTGAAAGCTTTTATTCTTTCATGGTCCTGTTCCATTGTCATGCTGGCTCAGAGCAGAGTTGGTCATTTTGGCATCCATTCCTTATCCATATCTCAGACTTGTGTGTGAGTCTGAATGTCTGTAAAGAGTTTGCAGCCTCTCTTTTTATTAAAAAACAAACAAACCCCACAAAACAGTCTGCTTGTTTCTTATTTCAGATACTTTATATAATCAGTTATGCTAGGTATACTCTTTTTGAGTTTTTATTAATCTCATTTATTCAACACATTTACTTACTCTCATTCAACTACACATTATACATTATGCCAAGTGCCTAGGACATGAGGTCAGTAAGGCTGGTACTGTTATTAAGATCTTTACTTGTGAAAAAGAAATCTTTACTTCCAATGGGGGAACGGATAATAAACTAACAGTCATTGTACCGGTGACTCGTGCTATTAGAAACTGCACAGAAGCTAGAGGCCCAGACGAGGGGAAGCCGTACCAGGTTGTGGAGATGAGAGAAAGCTTTCCAAGGGTGCTCATGCCAGTGGTGAGCCTTTAAGGGCAGTCAGTAGTCACTGAGCGGAAGCTCGCCCTTCACATGTCTGGAAGTTGAGGCTGGCAGTCAAGGAGAACTGAGGTGGGACTGTTGACTAGAACGCTTGATGCGGCATCTCCACGCGGCCTGGGCTTCCTCACGCCATGGTGGCTGGGTTGTAAGGCCAGCATCTGGAGAGTGAGAATCAGGCGGAAGCTGGGTATCCTTTGAGGGCCTAGCCTTGGGCGTCATGCAGCATTACTCCCAGCAAATTCTGTTCTTTGAGGCTGTCATGGAGGCCCTTTGATTCCATAGGGTGGGAGAACACACTCTACTTCTTTCTGGCGGAGTGACAAGATTCTGGACGGGAAGAACTTCTGTGGACAGTTTTTGAAAATAAAGTGTGTCCTCTGACAATTCACACCCCTCTCACATGGAAAAGAAGCTTCTTCCCTCTTCAGGACTCTGTAAACTTCATCCCATTATGCATCGGGCTCAGGCTTGTGCCCAGGATCCTAGACTCTAAGCGTGTGAGGCTCCTCAGCTGCAGTTCCTTGAGTACAATCCTCTCATTTAGTTTTGCTCATCTAGAGGCCTGTGAACAAAGACAAGTTATGTCCTCCCCGTGACAGACAACCTACTGTGGTGGGGTGAGCATAGGGTAAGTGCTATAAAGACTCCCATTCAAACAGGGGGAAAGTGGAAGGTTCTTAAATCCCTGGCCCATTCCGATTCTGGAATCCATTTGAATGCATTTATGGTTTCCTTGATTAGGGCTCAATCATCCACCCTAGAAATGGTTCTCTGTGACTCTTGGCTCTGCCCTCTGAATAACCTTTCTCCTTCAACGAGAATCATCCTGTGTCTGCAGCTGAGTAGTATAGCTTGTTACCTGCACATAATATTGAGGGCTCAAAAGCCCTCTTTCAAAAACTTTTGCCATGTCTTTGGCCCTTTTAGTCCAATCTTTTAATCCAAATGATGTTGATGCAAAGAAAAGCCCATGCTGGTGTGGATGGAATGAAGGTTGGAGGGATGAACTGGTAGAAGATGAGACAAGATGGCAAGTTCATGCACTGAGCTAGTGCCTGAACCTTATCCAATGAGTGCAAAAGAACCATTCTCTTTTGCTATAACTTTCCCGAAAATATTCTTACTGCTTTGAAATATCTATTGCTGTGCTCAGGGGATATTTATTTATCGTCTAAAATAGTTTTAAAGTTCATCTTAGTTGAATTTTGATTATAAGATGCTACCATATTTATGCATTTCTTAATATTCCTAAATTGTTCCTGTGACACAGGGGATCTTCTGGTTACCTGCTGTATGTTCATTACATGTGTGTCTCACATCCCAGATTGACATTTAATTTCAAAGGAAGCCCTCTTTAGAAGGAGACCCAAATAGTATTTCCAAGTAAGATGATTTCCAGTTCATCATGAGTGCTTTTGAACCCCAGTTGTGAAGTACCGTTTCTACCTGAAATTGCAATTCTAGTACAGCTTCATCTAACCTACTTTTTTTTGGAGGAGTACAAATTCCATTAATAGACTGTAATAAGAGAAAGAAGGGCAGTATGACTGTAGGTGTCTGAAAAAACATAAAAGTTCCTCTTTTATTGGAAATGTTCACGGATGTATAG
Source organism: Rousettus aegyptiacus (assembly GCF_014176215.1). Classification (NCBI taxonomy): domain Eukaryota; kingdom Metazoa; phylum Chordata; class Mammalia; order Chiroptera; family Pteropodidae; genus Rousettus; species Rousettus aegyptiacus. The sequence continues at coordinate 107,403,050 of NW_023416309.1, forward strand.
CATTAAGCTTGTGCATATTTATCGCTCTCTGTGTTACTGTTCTTTAAATCTATAACTTGATCTGGTTCAGAAAGGTAGTTTTTTAAAAACCTTTTTTTTTCTAAGATGTCTTTGAGTGTAGGTTCATTGCCTTTACCAGTCCTTCTGTTAATTGTTATCTAATATTTTTAGTCAAAATGTTGCGCAAAAGGGAAAAAAGGTGAAAGCTGCCAGATATTTTATTTCTCCAGTCATTCCATGCAATAGCTCTAGGATATGAATAATGCATTGCAGTGCCGCAACTCCACATAGGTGCACAGGATGTGACAAGAGAAGAGGACAGGGCGGGGGGGGGGGGGCGAGGAGTGGATACAAATCGGTAAACGAACACTGACGTACCTTTTGTTTAATTTGGTTTAACCAATACTTGCGTTCCATGCTTGCTCTAATTGCTGAGCTCTGTAAGGGAACTGCAAAGGAACAGATTGTGGTTCTTGTCTTTTAGAAGATTATCAACTGTCATATGGATGTGGGGTATGTGTCATAACTCTGAGTAATTAGTGCAACAGTCATGTACACCAGGAAGTGACGGCTTCAGAGTTAACTCCAAGGGAAGGGATTCAGGGAGTCTTCTGAGAGGGAGACAGGATTCGAGCTTGATGGCAAATAATGTGTCCAGTTTGGACAAGCATTCTATGCACATGGAACAGATGAGAAAAGGCAGGATAATGCATAAATACAGATGTCTCCAGGGAAGGCCGAATAGCTTATTTTGTTGAAATGGAGAAATAGCAAGGAATGAATTAGAATGATAGATTGTAACTAGATCCTACAAGATCTGGTGTGCCAAAGGAAAATTACCTTTTTTTTTTTTTTCCTGTGGGAACTGGGATGTTATGAAGATTTTTGGGAAACTGTGTTACATAATCAGATAGTGATTTTTAAGAATATGTATCTGACTGCTCTGTGAGTGATGGTTTAGAATTGATAACGTGGAGTTAAGTTTTCTGCAGTAAGACTTAATCTGATTCATGTGTGTATATTGAGCATGCCAAAAAGATTGCTCTGTGCATAGTTTTGAAGAGTGTTGATAAATTTATTTTCAATAAATAATGGAGAATAAAGCTAAGCCCTATTTAGCAGTTCTATTTCAATATCTTTACTTATGAATGTAATTACATGGGTTGTAGAATATCTAGAAATTATGACAGTACAATGTTTTAAATTTGGAAAGTGTTAACTATGTCACGGCAAACACAGTAAACTGGGTTTTATTAGCATTTAGCCAAATCAGGGGTGGGAAAACTTTTTCTTAAAGAGTCAGAGTAAATATTTTAGATTTTGTGGCCATATTGCCATGACTGTCATCTGTGTTATTGTAGCATAAAAGTAACCATAGACAATATGTAAATGAATGAGCATGGTTGTGTTTCTGTAAAACTTTAGTTACAGAAAGTCTGTGGGATGTATTTGTCTCATGCACTATGGTTTTCCAACCCCTGATTTTCACCCCCAAAATTTTTAAAGGATTTATGTTGATATATGAATATTTAAATACTAAATAAAATAAAATGCATTAAGAAGAGCTGAGAAACAGATGTGAAGTCTTAGTTATTCAAGATGAACACATTTTAGAGGTCTGTATAATGTCTCCTCTTTAACAATAATGCGCACTTCAACATTTAAGAGGGTAGATCTCATGTTTAGTGTTCTTATCACAATAAAATAAAATAAAAATAGCTAAATGAGGAAACATTATTTTATTTAGTATAGTTTCCATTTTATTTTTAACATTTACACCTTACTTATTTGGAGTTTTTCTGCACGGACGTGGCAGGTTGGGATATAATCCCTATTCTAAACGGACAGCCAGCTGGGGCGCTGCCACCTGTTCAACAGTCCACTTCCTCCCTGCTTATTTTTATCTCACATTTATCAGCTACGGATTTTATTCTGCTTACAAGTAATTCACGTTCTAGAAGGGTGTGTGAGCCTCGAATGACACAATGCCAGTGACCATCAGTGACATCTGTCGTCATGCTTTTTGCTTTCGCATTTACCTTTTGTATCTAGACATTTTTTCTAAAGATCAAAAGTCATAAGCAGAAGATTCTGGCCATTAAATTTCTTTGTGTATATATGTCTTTCACACAAAATACCAACATTTTCAGAAAAATTTATATAATAATTTTAAAATAGAAGAATTTTAAAGTAATTCTGTGCCAAAGATGGCCTTTCTCAATACAACCTGAAGGGGGAAAATATAAAAACTGATTATATGTAACTTTTAATTGTAAGAAATTTCTGTATGGCTGAAAAAGTCCATAAAAGCACACAAAACAGAGTTAAAGGGCGACAGCTCCAAACTTCTGCAGTTAATGCTGCAAACGGAGGGTTTTGTCCTTTTGCCGTCGGCATGAAAGGCAGTGTGGTGTCCTGGGTGAGAGGATGGATTTCGTAGACAAGCTCGCCCTGCTTTGTACCTCAGTTTTCTTATCTGTAAAGCAGGAATCGTGACCGCTCACGGCAGTGCGATTAGGTTAAAAATGAGTTAACACAAGTGCTTACATTATTAGGATGGTTTTGTTTTATTAACAGTTACTATTGTTTATATTAGGTATGTATGGAGAAGTCAATTTGCTTTTAATTAGTAAACCTGTGGATCAAGAAGAGCCACATTTGGAATCCAATGTAGAGACTCCTGTGCATCGTCTTGTGGTCTCGGACCATGATTCTTATTATTTTATTAGGAATACTAGTAAGTAAGTAAGAGAAAAGTTTACTGAAATTGCGACATCGAAAATAATCATCTTAAACAATTTGCACAAGGAGAAATACAAATGATTATTAAATATATAAAATGTCAATTTTACTCTAAATCACAGAAATAAAGATAAAAATAGCAATGAACTACCATGTCATTAAAAAAAAGTGATACCAGTATTTGGCTAGAATTGGTGAGGTTTAATCGGTTTAACTTTTAATCCCAATTCTGATGGGAGTGTCAGTATAGACTATCCAGAGGCAATTTGAAAATTGAAACTTAGATAATTTGAAAATGTATATCACAAACCTTAGAACACAATCTTTGTCATATTGACTATTACACAACCATGAAAGGTTTAGACATCAGCATAGAAGGGTGTCAAGTGGTGGCTGTCATAGATGTTGGGAATTAAGAGAAGAATCAGATCCGTGAAGAGCATGGTAGAATCAGTGTGTGATGTGGTGAATGACATGCTGAGTTTGCAGGAAGGCATTTACTCTTGTGGGCCTGGTGTTCAAGGATGTAATGGGATGTGCAGCTGAAGATTTAGATGTATCAGTGCATCAGTAACAATTTGATAATTGACCATGGGAATGGATATTTAAAAAAAATTAGCCTGGACTCAGGGGCTGTAGGAAAGCCACATTTGCTCTCTGAGGAAGCACCACATCTGCAGAATGATTTGGGTCATTTGCAGCAGTCTGCCCTCCCCCTCCTCACTCTGGCAGTGGGAAAGACAGCTCTGGAAACATGGTGCCCACCCACACCCCAAATTCACGGCCGGCTTCCTCCTGTATTTCACGAGCAGAGAGTGCAAAAGGACCGCCTGGGAAGCTGGAATACCACCTCGTTAGTCCACAAAAGCAAAAGGCTACTCCAGATCCGATGGAAAAGGTGCCTATTTTTAGGATTTTGTCCCAGGAAGCCAACCTGCTGCTCAATGATTGAAGCAGACAGAAGCTATTGCCATTTTAAGAAATTCATTATAATATCTTTTGCCCTGTTAAGGAATTAATTAACAGTGGTGCATTTGTTTTCTTCCATAAAAAATATATGCAGTTTAGGCATCTTGTTGAATCTCACTCAGGCAGTTTAGAAACAGAAATGGATATCCTGTTTGTTAGTATAGTGGTTTACAAAAAAAAGAAAAGAAAAGAAAAAAAAAAAAAAACTCCATGGAATTTAGGCATCTCTTCTCTTTGGAGCCGCCTTCGCAATAATACTATTATTATGGTCATTATTATTCAGAATTTAGTCATTTGAATAAATAATTTTTGATGCAGACTTTAAATGTTTCCATAGGAAAATTATCCTGATATTTTGTGCTCAATGAAAAAAATAGGAAATGGGAAAGAGATCTAGGGCAAATTTTTAATAATATGGATTTTTTCCCCCTTTCACATAGTGCGAAAGTTACCGTGGTTGCCAACGGCACTAAAACAGTCAGACCACTTTCAGAAATTCAGTCACCTCTTAAACACTTAGAGGCCGAATTGAGTGAAAACCCGTTTTCAGAAGAGTTTCCAAGGAAGTAGAAAGTTTCCACACCCTACATCTTGTACTAAAAGAAATGGAAACTGGGCTCCGTCTGCCAAAAAGTCTGAATTGTTGTGTCACAGGCTGTTGAACATTATAATCAGTAATAAAAATGTGAACATGCTCGATGCTATATTAAAATGCACTTTGAAAGCTTAGCCTAATAATATTTGGATTTATTTTATTTCATTTTTTTGCAACGCTGATAGTGTTTCCACATTCCCAATGACAATAAGAAAAACAAGAGAGAGGAAAAATAAATGAAACTGAAGTAGAGAGCTTCAGAATCAGCGTACTGAAAAACTGCTTTTTTTTTTTTCCCCCTTCTGTCTCAAAAATCACTTGGAAAAATCCTGGGCTTGTCTATCAGATGAACCACAGACCAGGAGTAGGAATTTGTGTTTATTTTTTGATTATGAATAAAATATATGCCCATATAAAAATTTAAACAATTCAGAAAAGTGTAGGAGGAAAGTAAAAATTATTCCCAGCTTTCTCAGATAACCACTGTTAACGTTTCCGGATTTAATTTCAGACATCTGACCACATGTATGTGTGCCAGAATGCATCGTGTCTGTGTAATCCCGTGTGTGCATTATTTTACATGAACGGTACACACTTTGGATTTGTTTTCTTGTTGTTTACCTAGCTTTTTTCATTCAACAGTATGTAGTTGATATTTTTCCAAATCAATAAATGAGGACCTGCTCCTTGATTCTTGCTTTTATTTTTTTTTTACTTTTTATTGTTACGTGGATATTACACATTCGCATAGTCAATCTGTTGGTCATTTAGATGGTTTCCAATTTTTTGCTGTTTGAATAGTATTGGGATGGACATCCTTGTGGTTTGATCATCTTATTAGCATAAATCCCCAGAATCAGAATGCATTCGTTCATTCATTTGTTCACTTTTTATAGCGTGCGTCTGTCTGGGTGGGTGGTGAGGTGGTGGAAATGACAAAGCCCAGGTGAGACGGGAGTGCTGACCTGGGGCCGAGGAAAGGGTCGTTAGAGGGAGGGAGAGAAGACTGCGAGCACAGGGTGTTGGGTGAGTCGTGTGTGTGGACGTCGAAATCACCGCAAGGGCGGCAGGGACAGGAGTGAGGAGAAAGTGTGAATCAGCGAATAAAATATCCAGCAAATGAGAGAGAGAGAGAGAGAGAGAGAGAGAGAGAGAGAGAGAGAGAAGGAAGGCGGGGAGAGAGAGGCGAAACCATAGCGAGAGCACGAGCAGGCGAGCGAGCGATCGGGATGCCATAGATGATGATAGTGACAGAGGCAGGGAAGAGATGACGTAGTCTGGTGGCGTTGAATTCAGAGGAGGAATTCAGAGAGTTTGGAAGGAGGTCAAAGAGTTTGGAGTCGACAGTGGAGAGGAAAGAAAGCATGAGCATGTCACCTTTAGACCCGAGTACTTGGGGTTTGAGCAAAAGTCACTCTTCACTGACAGCATCTCGAGGGGGACTTCCAGGTTTCCTTAGGAGCAGAAGGTGAAGAAACCGATCAGATGAGAGGTGAGTATATTGAGGATTTTGCTTATTCTGGGCCATGAGTTCCAATAAGGAAGACAGAGCGCTACTAAAATAGGTTAGTAGGGTAACTGATTTAGGAGCCGGGTCTTCGGTTATGAATGCTGCAAAGTAAAAGCACGTTCGGGTTTATACAGGACCCACAGCTCGCTGCGGGACGATCACGTATGTGGTCCACGCACACAAGGTTATTCCCTAGGAAACAGCCGGCCTGGTGAACTACATAGAAGCCACCGTAAGGTCTGTTTACCCTGGGAAGGGGACTGTCTGCCTCCACTCGAAGGCCAAGTAGAGCATCCCAGGTGAAGCAGCCCATGGATATGCTTGGTATGCACGCTGACCGTCCTTTCTTCAGACCAAGGAACGCACTTTGCAGCCCTTACTGTCCAGCCACGGGCAGAGAGAAATTCTCAGAGCACGAGTTTCATAGAGAATTGGAATAGACAGTTGGACATTGGTTGTCTAAAATGGGAGGGGCTGAAGGCACGAAGGGCTGGCTCGCACGCCTTCATGGGCGTGTGCTCACACCCAGCCCGAACATGAGTGGGGCGAAAAGTGTGTCCCCACTGGATGGCTTTCTCTTTTTCTGGTGGGTCCCAAGAGGAGGGTGTGGCAGGGCGCTGGTCCTCATTCTTCCCCGTATCACCTGCCGTTTCCCCCCTGCTTGATGCAGTGGTCACAGAACCCGGGTTTGTGACCACAAGGGCGAGAAGCAGGGACGGGACGGCTCCCAGGCAGCAAACCGTGACTGCGATTTTAACCTCGATGTCACAATTCCTGAGGGCCCAAGAGAACAGGATGTGTCTTCACACCGCCCGCCACATTCGGATCAACAGTGAGTTCAGCCGCACTGCCCAGTGGTAAAAATAGCCCACCGGTAGCACCTACGGAACATCACTGTGTGTGAACAAGAGTGATCCGTGGTGAGGGGGCACTCGCCAGACTACGCCTGCCACCTGGACTAGCCCTGTGGCCAGACCTAATGCCCCTTCCTGAGGGGAAAAGTTTGGGTATAAATGGAGAGAAGGAAAAATAGTAGCTGAGGGTAAGAGTTCGAGTAAGTGGGTTATTTCCACAGTGAGGGAGATCCAGTGTTATGTTAGCACTTCAGGGCAGGACACGGTATTGCCTCTTAGTGCGATTCTGCCAGATGCCTGAGAGGTGAGCACGTACTGCGGACACCACTCCCGCGTTTGGAACCTGGCAAGATTGATGGAAACCTTCGGACCCGAGCGGCCTCACCCTGAGACACATTTGCTAGGGCATGATGATGGACTGGATCGTTATTAATGACTGAATGGGATTTTAGTAAGGCGCTATTACCTTTGGACTTTTGTGGTGGTTTTACTATAATCTAAGGAATCCCTGTTTGAAGACCAGGTGGTGATATTATGATTAACAATAAGAAGTACATATATTTGATCTTGATCCCAGTTATGGCGCAGAGCTCTTAAAACCCTTGGAATTTCCTAAGTGATGAAAGCCATAAAGGCGTATTTTGTTATGTCAACGAGGTGGCTTTTGGATGGCACCTGGGGGTGGGGGCTGGTTGCCAGTGGAGCCAACCATGTGATTAGAGCGTTGGAACTTCAGTCCCACCCTGGACCTGCGAGGAGGGGGCTGGAGGTCGGATCAGTCACCAAGGGCTAGTGAATTAATCAGTCATACCTGAGAATGAAGCCTCCGCAAAGCCCAGAAAGTGCCAGGATCGCAGAGCTTCCGGTCGGCGGGGAGAGGAGCACGCCCTTTCCCCTCTCCTCACCCTCTGCCTCTCCCCCGCCCGGCCCTCTCTGAGCGATGTGCTTTTTCATAAACTGGCAATGTACTGAGTACATAGATGTTCCGAATTCTAGGAGCTGCTCAAGCTAATTAGTCAAACCCACGAAAGGGGTCGTGGGAACCTCTGATGTACAGCCGATACCTGGCGATAACTTGGACTTGCGATTGGTGTCTGAAGTGGAGGGGTGGGGGGCAGTCTTGTAGGACTGAGCCCTGAAACTGTGGGAACTGCTGCCGTCTCTGGGTAGATCATGTCAGAACAGGTTAAAATCGCAAGACACCCTGCTGGGGTTGGAGAATTACTTGTCGGTGTGAGGAACCCCTCCCCCAACTCACATATTGGGATTGGTGACTAGAACCTTTGAGGAGGGAAAGGGGGTCAAGAGGGAAGATAATGGATTGAATGAAGCATGGGATGCTAAAGATCTGGGGGTCTCAGTTTATCTGAAATCTGTGTGCTACAGGAGTAAGGATGTAAAAAGGCTGGAGAATCTGAAGAGGCAGGAGGTTGTAGTCAGAGGGAGAGAAACACTCGGAATTAAAATTTCAGAGGTAGAGCAGTTGGGGGTAACGATCACGTGTAGGCTATGGTGTTGGAGGCTAGGGATGAATGTCATGAATGGGAAGGAGAGCAATGCAGTTTGCAAGTAGACTGTTGGTAGCCTGGGGCATTAGTCACTTGTTGCTGTGGTAGCAAATGGCCTCAATGTCTCAGAGCTTTATAGAAGTAAAAACCTCTTTGCTCACGTCAGGATGAGTGTGGTTATGGCCAGGCTCTGGTGGGCTCGGCTGCGTGTCCAGGCCAGTCAAGGACTGCTGCTTGGGATAAGCCTCCGATGGAGGAGGACAAAAGGAAAGAGGCAGAGCCAAGTGATGGAAGCACAGTTAAAGGTTCCGACTCCGTGGTGTACTTCCTGTTGGCTTAAGTCCTTTGGCCAAAGCTGGGGGCACGGCCTTCCCACAAATGGGTGGTATAGAAGTATGTATTAAAACTGAGCGGGATAATAACCAAACTTTGGAATTTGTATGCCTGTACACTCTTATAAAACTGTATCTTTCAACTAAAAACCAACTAAGTGCTTCAGTAAAGCAAAACAAATGTACAGATAGAGATCGGTAAAAGCCGATTCCATTTACTGTTTTCTTTTAGCAATTTCATTTTTTAAAAATCATAATCCCACTACCGTTTCCTGTTGATAAATGTGCAGGGGTGAAATGCTAGTCCATTGAATGAGTTGGAAACTCTTCATGTCTACAATCAAAAGCTTGGCTAACTTCTTGCATTTCTTTTTGTATTTAATTAGACGCTAAAGATAGAGACATTATTTTCTTGGAAAGTCCAACTAGTTGCATGACTAAGCCTTAATTAAAACAAGAACCTGGTTTTGCTTCTGCTGTGTCCTGGGAGGAAGTACCCATGGGAATCCCTTGATAAGACTCTCCTCAGAACTTTGTAACTCCAACTTGTCACAAAGGAGTGAGAAATGAAAACACATACCCACTCCTATATGTAGTTGTACCTAGGAATATCTGATGCTGTTTAGATCTATCAAAATCATAAGAAAAGGAATACAATATGTGGTAATATGCTTGATAATGAAACTAGCATTGGTAGAGCTAAGTACTGGGTACTTTCTTTGTGCATAGATCACCTTAACTGAATTCTCATAATGATGGCTCCATCAAGTAAATGTTATTATTAGAGCCATTTTACAAAATTAAAGAAAGTAAAGCATGAAAAGGTTAAATACAAGTTACATAAATCTCACAACTTAACTGTTTACATAAATAATAGAATGAGGATTCAAATCTGAGTAGTGTGTCTCAGAACCCTGAATTAACGAATACAGCGTACCCATGGTTCCCAAAGTGTGTGCTGAAAACACTCTGGGACTAAGTCATGGGTTTATCTTGGGATGTTTTAATTTTTCTGGGGAACCGTCTCCTAGATACCATGTAGATCACTATACCAAAGTCATTTGCACCTAACTACTCAATAAACAGAGCTTTTAGATATTTCTTTTGGCCTAGGGGCATCATGAAAGAATTCCCAAGCACTGAGCTTATTGTGAGCTAAAAACGTTTGGGCGCCTCTGCATTGTTCTGTCTCCATGCAACGTCTTGGGTACACAAGCTTCCAGGCACCTCTCTTGCTGGCGTCTGCATCATCAGCATTGTTTGATTTTTTAAAAAATTGTTAGTATTTTTTCATCGTAATCATTACTATTAACATTATTATTTCATGTAGCTGTTAGCATATTTAGAAGTAAGCTTGGCTAAAAAATATTTTTACAAGGAGGTTTGTCTGCTTCGTTTTTGCCCACTCTGGGTACCTGAGTGTTGAATCTAATAGGAAGGATACACCTAACCCAGGTGTTGTGTGTAAGAAATTTTAACTCAGGACTTTAGATCAAGATGAAGAAGGATATGTTGTGGTGGCTAACCACAGAATGTGTAATGGGAACTATAGTTTAATATACAAGTTTATGCTTGAGAAATAGTCACACATTCTTCAAGAAAGTTCTGGATAGATCTTCAGTTCGTCTCTAAAAATTTGATGATGATTTTTAAATATTGTACTTATAGAACTAGTTCAGGTCAGGACTGAAATTTTCTTTTAGATTTTTAGAATCTACTGTGATGGTCCACTCATCTTATACAATGACCACGTATTGCTCAGAGCACTTGTTATTAGCTGCTAAAGCATTCTTAATCTTTTCTTATGTACTCATTCAAGGTTTATATTGAATTCCTGGTATTGGTTAAACAACTTCTTTAGAAAGCTTTTCTTTCATCTGATAGTCTCTGCTAGTTGCTGGCAACTTCTTCTTATAGAAAACGACAGGACAAAGCTCTTTTTAATGCTTCTCTAACCCGATCACTCTGGGCTTGCCTTTTCTCTGAAGTGATAATAATTAGCCAACCAAGGCAATGATAGCCATGTTTGAAACCTTTTAAGTTAAGATAAATCTCTTTGCTTGTCACCTATTAGTGGATTCCTCATTCCTCAGCAACAAGGTTCGATTTGTCTAAAGCCATTAAATGTGAATTTTTATTTCACTCTCTGCTGAGTAGTAGCAGCTGGAATCTTTCTGCCCAGTAACCTGCCTAGAATTGTGTGACCTCGGTGACATAACAGTAATATTATGGACTGAATGCTTGTGCTCCCAGAAATTCATATGTTGGAGCTCTAGCTCCTAATGTGTTTGACATTTGGACATGAAGCCTTTGGGAGGTAATTAGGTTAGATGAGGTCGTAAAGGTGGGGCCCTCATCATGGGATTAGTGCCCTTATGAGAAGAGACACCAGAGTGACCTCCCTCTGTCTCCTGCCCCCTTCCATGTGAGGACACAGATGGTGGCCTCTGCAAGCCAGGAAGAGAACTCTCACCAGAATCCGGCCATACTGGCATCCAGATTTCAAGACTTCCGGCCTCCATAACTGTGAGGAAAATAAGTTCCTGTTGTTTAAGCTATGCAGTCTATGTATTTTATTATTGCACCTCTAGCAGACTAATAAAATTAGGTACTCGAAATTTTTATTGCTTGTGTGATTGATGGTCAGGATACTGATATCTTGTCACCTGATTTCTTTTAACTCATTCTAATAGCCCATGGCCACTGAACTGAATAAAAGAAGGTCATAAAAATATTTAGCAAGGCATCAAACCTGTTTTTGCCTCATGTGAATGGGCAGATCCTCCAGTGTTCTTTCCATTGGGCTGAAGAGATCTAGTCACCAATTGATGCCTTTAGAGCGAACTCACAGAAGAAAGGTAGAGAAGCCGCTTACACTTCTGCTGCTCAGAAAATGGATCACTGTTTCTGCCATAGCATGTAACTCAGCCATGAGTGATACTGGCCGGTCTGTGACTGCCTGGGAACAAATGGTTCAGGCATTGCTTCAAATGTAAGAACATGCGTGCATACTATTAATGGCAGTAATAACGACTGAACCAAGTGCAAGCCTGTTAAGCCTAAAAAGCAAAATGTGCTGGCATGACAGATGATTCACTGCATTTTATGCTGAAATCAATATTATTTTAGTAATTTGGGGAGACGACTCTGTAGGAGTGAAGTTTCCTGTTTTTTTTTGTTGTTTTTTGTTTTTTTTTGATTTGTTGAAAACTTTTCTGAAAGAGCAACTTCTTTATAGCTGCTTTGGTGGATATTAATGGAGAATTGAAGGCATAGTAAAGTTTGCATGTCCCCAAATCTGTTTCAAATTGAAGAGCGCTCCTCAGTGCTGGTCCCGATGCTGACTGATGCTAGGAAGGATCAGTCATACAAGAATGTGCCCTGCATCTTTTGAAAGGTATTGACTTTGGTATCCAGGCTTCAGAAATGTTGATTTCATAGGTCTGGGGTAAGGTCTAGGGAATCCATATATATTTTTAAAAGCTCCTCCTTTCATTTGATTTGCAGCCAAGAATAAGGACTATTGGAATAGAGCAGTTTTAGCTGATACCCTTCTTGTTGGTGATGGCTATGCTCATAGGTTTATTTATACTGGAGAATGCTTGCCCTGTGAAACAATGTTGATTTTATCAAAAAAGTATGTAGTTTTAAATAAGGCATGTCTTCTCTTGTTCTGAGGGTCTTAATTTGTAGAATAAAACATTCATACTATTTCTAAGAATTAATGAACTTGTAATGCAAATAGATTTCTTTTAGTCCTGGATTATTTAGATAGGTTCTCTATTATGCTTTTATGCGAAGTTTTAGTCTGCTCTTTCCTACAATGCCACCGGTTAGCATGGCAATACAGTTTCTTCATTTACATCTGTTGTCTAGGCAGAGGTTCATTTTTCTTCACTTGGAACTAGGTAGGGATTTTTGAAATATTTACTTTTGCTTCGAGGCCACACCTCTTCCCTAGTTCTGCGGATTGGGTATAAAATTGACTCAGGCCTATTTGTTACTGTTACTGAAACAGTGTTAAAAATATACATCTTACCGATCCTATGCTGATCATTTTGCTTTTATGTTAGAAATAAAATGCATGAAGATAAAACACGTGAAACAATTTAATAATGCTGTAATTACTTGATTAAAAATTAATAAGCTAATGAAATCTGAGTATTTTAAATGCTGGGTACTGAGAAGGCAAAGAAATAGTAAAAATCAGTCTGGTAGGAAAGAGAAATATTTTGCCTCATTTTATCATTTAGACTGCAGTGATAAAGAATTGGTAGTTACTACAAAAGCACATAGGAAGGGCACTAAAATCAGTAGAACTAAGGAAAGGTTTTGCTACAGGTGACATCTGGGGATCATCTTACATGACAAGTAAGAATTCACCAAAAACGGGCGTCCTAGGATGTCCTAGGCAGGGGAGGCAGCATGAGCAAAGTCACGGAGAGTAGGTGACATGGTGTGTTGCTCGAGACTGAAAAACACTTTGATTTACTTGATTCTCACGTGTGACCAGGGAGAAAATGAATCCTGGTTGCTCGTGAGTTTAGTTAATGAAGTACAGTGAAGTACATACAGATGGTTTCTTCTCAAGTCAGTGACTAGCCCCAGTGAAAGAAAGGCAGGAAATCAGGATTCGAACTTAGTCTATCTGGCTGTAAACATTGGCTTTTGCTACTGTATCTTACATGGTATAAGGTATAATCTGGGAATATGTACTGCAGAAAGAATATGTGTGCATGAGTGTGAGTTGAGATTGAGTTATTGTTTGGCTCTCTCAGTCTTCTACAATAAACCCTCAAGTGCCTGATTATATATTAGGAAATATGTTGAAGCTGGTGGACAAAAGCTAGTTGCATTCTCTGAAGGGTTCTCATAAATAGAAATGCTTGTAAAGGCGATCTCCGTAAACTCCTGGAGGCCAGTGATGTCTTATTTATATCTCTGGTGAAGTGCCCAGTGCTAGTATAGAATGATGACTTAAGGGTATTTGGACAGCTGTGTTCGGAAGGATGAAAGGGCTAAGTCAAGGTAAACTGCTGATGTTAGATAAGTTCTTAAATATAAACTCATCAGAAGAGTGCACGAATATCATAGATAAGATTGAAATAGCAGAAGTAGTCACTTTAATAAGACATTTCATTATATTTTCTGAAAGGCATGTTGGTACTTCGTAAAAAAGAAGAGGACAGGAGCACAAAACGAGCCGTTGTCAATATTAGATACTTTTCAGTTGTTTTTGTTCGAAACCACAGACATCCACAAAGGGAGGTGTTGGCATGTAAGAGTCAGATCTCTTATCTTATAAGAACCATCAAAACAGTGTCAGCACAAGGACGAAATAGCATGAGTTTAGAGGAATATGATTACAGAAAATCAGAAGGCCTGTAAGTCCCTGTGTGTTCTTTCATAACGACTGATAAAACATCTGTGCCGTCAGGTCAAATTCAGTGGTTGCTCACACGTGGGATCCCCTTTACTTTTTTATCCTCTGAAGCCGCTTTCCTCTCCCCATTCTTTATTTCTATCAGATTCTTGTGGAGAGTATATATTACATGAGACATTTGTAAATATGAAAGTGATTCATAATACAAACCCAGTGCTTTCCTGATTGTGCTGGAAAATTAAAATCAAACCCTAGATATTTGGGAACAGTTTGATTAGAGACAGGTGAAAGTATTCGGTCATTCTAGAATGCTCTGTGGCTTTAAGGTCGAGTCTCTGATAGCCTGTGCATGTTGACAGAGCATGTTTCAGGATGCTCCAAGGGCCAAGTCTGTGCTTCTTGTCAGCAGAGACATGGCTTCAGACTTGAGGAATGAAGAGATGTAAGGTCATGCAATGTCTCCACATGCAAAGATGCTGTTGGAGTATGAATTCCTGACAGTTCCGTGGATGCGCTTCATTTTGTTCAGCCACAAGACAGACAGAATGATTAGCCTTTCATTATGCTTAGGTCATCTATCTCTCCCTTTGTTGTCTTTAGGAGAGTGATCTTTATGTAGATTCTCAGCTGACTTTTATACCATTTTCCTTAGTTATCTAGTAAGTTTGAAACACGTTAGGATGTGGCACATTTAAAAATTTTACTTAGTAGTCTGAGTTTTTGGATGCAAGCTACTTAATCTGCAAGATGGCATTTCTATAAAAATAAAATGAAATTTGAAGTCCTTAAAAAGTAAATGAACTTGTTACTATGACTATAGTACAGAGAAAAGTAATGGGGTTTTTGAAAGGAACGCAGAATGTCAGTGCAAGAAAGGCAGCGTGGGAAATGGAGTCTGCAGATCACGTGCACTGTTTCAGAACTTCCCTGAGCTTTCTTGCATAGGGTTTGGCTGTTACTTTCCTTGGACTGTTCTGATTGTCATAATCATCCACGTGTTTCTTTGATTAGCTGCATGAAAATAGCCGTATGTGATTCCTTCCACTTAAGCAAAATCATCATCTAGATGCTCAAGGAACCGGTATGCCCCTAACTGACTTTAATTTTGACCAACAACCAGTTTCCTTTCGAATAAAATAATTTAGTCAATGATGGAAAGATAATACTCATTTTAACACTTTGCAGAAGAAAGCTGGTAAGAAATTTGCTGAAAGGACAATCGTGGAAATTCAGTGTTGAGATATATATATATATATATATATATATATATATATATATATATATATATATATATATATATACACACACACACATACACATAAACATATTTTTGCTAGGTTTTCCATCACTGAATCTATCAATCTGTGACCTGAGACACTTTTGGAGACCTTAGTGATCCTCAGGCTTTTACCTTTGATGACCTGATGATCCACTGATTTTCAAGTCAACTGATACTCAAAGAGTGCATGAACCCTCAGAAGGAAAAGATCCACAGCCTTGTTTTTCGTTCCCCACCCGTTTTCCTTGATTTGTTTACCCTCTTGTGATTACTGTCATTTGATTGTCCAACTACTTCCCACTGATAACTATTCATGTTGCAACGATTATGAAAAGAACAGGAAAGTGAACACAATGTACTCCGTTCAGTCTATAATCAGAACTATAATCTTGCGGCTGCCTTTGGAGACTATAGCAGAATAAGATGCGCTTTCTTCTAAGTTTGGCAGAGCACTAATGTTTGGATGGGAAAATATGTTCACATTTAACTGAGATCCACATTTCACATGTTTTTGCTAATGTAAAGTAAATTGGAGATTGGGTATTTGACAAATGCAGAAAAAAATTAACTTCACTTTCATTTGCTGTTTTACATTGTTAATCGAACCCAAACTAATAATATGTAAAAATTGAGCATATGTAGGAATCTTCCATTACTGTGTTGGAAATTTGGAAATATACTTGATGAGTCAATAGAGATAAATAAGGCATCTGTTGAATGTTTGAGGAAAATGTTCATTATGAACTCTGAGTTTGGTGACTAAAATAATAAGGTAA
The DNA here is from genome assembly GCF_014176215.1 of Rousettus aegyptiacus. Classification (NCBI taxonomy): domain Eukaryota; kingdom Metazoa; phylum Chordata; class Mammalia; order Chiroptera; family Pteropodidae; genus Rousettus; species Rousettus aegyptiacus. Next base: position 107,418,998 of record NW_023416309.1, read on the forward strand.
ACTCATATGTTCACTGTACTTTTTAAAAAAATGTATTTATTTAAATTAGTGTCAAGTATACAGTACATCAGTTAGACATCTATATAGTTCATAAAATGATCCTCCCAATTGCTCCCTTCCTCCTCTGGCCCTCCACCTAGCCAGCCTATTAATGCCAACTGCATTCCCTATGCTGTGCTCCCCATCCTCATGACCATCCATCAGCTACTGATTTGTACTTCTTTAACCCTTCACCCCATTCTCTCAGTCCCCCAACTCCACCTCCCCTCTGTCAGTCACCAAATTGTCGACTATATTTGTGAGTCTGTTTTTGATTAGTTTGTTCTTTTTGTTTCTTAGATTCCCCATTTAAGTGAAATCATATGGTATTCTTTTTTCTCTGTCTGATTTATTTCACTCAACATAATAACCTCTAGGTCCGTCCATGTCATTGCAAATGGTAGGATTTCATTTTTTTTTTAATAGCTGAGTAATATTCCATTGTATATATGAACCATAATTTCTTTACCCAGTCATCTGTTAATGGGAAGTTAGGTTGCTTCCATATCTTGGCTATTGTAAATTGTACTGTCATGAATATTGGGGTGCATAGATCTTTACTACAAATTATTGTTTTGGTTTTCTTTGAATAGATACCTAGAAGTGCAATTGCTGGGTCAAAAGGTAGATTCATTTTTAGATTTTTAAGAAAACTCCATACTGTTTTCTGTAGCGGCTGTACCAATTTGCAATCCCACCAACCAATGTTTGAGGGTTCCCTTTTCTTCACATTCTCGCCAGCACTTGTTATTTTTGATTTATTGATGATAGCCATTCTGACAGGTGAGGTGACATCTCATTGTGGTTTTAATTTTCATTTCTCTAATGATTAGTGATCTCGAACGTCTTTTCATATGTCTATTAGCCATCTGTATTTCCTCTTTGGAGAAGTATCTGTTCAGATTTTCTGCCCATTTTTTAAATTGGATTGTTGTTTTTTTATTGTTGTCAAGTTGTGTAAGTTCTTTATATATTTTGGATATTAACTCCTTATCAGATATATCATTAGCGAATAACTTCTCTCAAGCAGTTGGTTGCTTTTTTGTTTTGTTGATGGTTTCCTTTGCGGTACAAAAACTTTTTAATTTGATATAGTCCCGTTTGTTTATGTTTTATTTTGTTTCCCTTGCCTGAGGAGGTATATCTCAAAAGAAATTCCTATTAGTAATATCAGAGAGTTTTACTGCCTATGTTTTCTTCTAGAAATATTATGGTTTCGCGTCTTACATTTAAGTCTTTGATTCATTTTGAGTCTATTCTTGTATAAGGTGTAAAAATGTGGTCCAGCTTCTTTTTTTGCATGTATCTGTCCAAGTTTCCCAACACCCTTTATTGAAGAAACTGTCTTTACCCTCATTTTATATTCTTACTGTTCGCTGTATTTTTAAAGGAAGATCGATTTCATAGCTGGAGAGCTGTCTCTGGTTTTGATGTGGTATTTCCAGGACACAGCCAATAATATTATATTTTGATATCCTTTCTCATTCCTCCTTCTGTGTCTCAGTTAATTTACTACTGTTTTAAAGGAGCTAGGTTGACAGGGAGTGATGAAGGATGGATGCCATTTGTCCCAATGGGAAAACCAGCGTTGGATATATTCTGAGCCCTTTCCATACCTTGAACTGACATAAAAGTCTTTATGTAAGGGAATTTTTACAATATTGACAGCATGTCTGTTATAAGATGTGTTCATTCACAGAGGCAATGGAAGTCTTGGAGAGTCCTAATTCAGTTAAGGCTGGTTGACATCAGGCTTCTAAGGTAAAAAATTATAGTTGTCCTGCCTGTGACATTTCCTTCACATTCTTTATGAAGTCAGTATTTTCAAGAAATACTTCCTCTTATTATCCTTAGTTTGCCTTCTCATCAAGTTCCCATAGATAAGTGTTCTGTTATATACACGGACAGTGACTACGCCATTTACCTGCCATGTCTATCTAAGCAGTTGTTCGAGGGGGTGGTGCCTCAGCTCAGATGTTCTGGTCAGAAACATGTGTCCTGGTATGTTCCTAATAATTTCCAACTGTACCCCTTCAGGGTGGGGTAAAGGAGTGGAGAAGAGACATGTGTGACAATGTCTTATCTTTTTGGAAGAATACTGCCTCCAGATGTTTCCACAAGGATACCCGACGCCCCTCCAGAGATCTGTGGAACAGCGTGCATACCCTGTACGTCCGTTGAAGTGAGAGGAGAGAACAGTAGTCTGACTCTGGTGCTCTGCCAGCAGATTCTGAGGGGGTGAACCTGGCTGACTGTGGAAGGTCCTGCAGTGCCCAGAGGCAGGGGCCCGGGGCGGACCACGTCAGGCCCCTTTTGCAGCGCTATCAAAAGAACTTCAGAAGCTAGCTTAGTGCACTCAGCACTTTTATTTTCTAGTTCATCTGAAAACTTTTTCCATTCTTTCTTTCCTTCGTGTACATGTGATGGTTAAAACCCCACGTTTTTAGAAGTAACTGTCTGGAAAGGACCCCCCTCCGGATTCCGCCGTGGGAGGGAGGGTGCGTTCCAGGGCAGTCCCCGCGTCTGATGCCTGAGAGGCGCCACGCGGTCACTGGCGTTCGCACGTGTTCCTGTGTGCGGTGCGTGAACACTCCGCACACCTCCACACGTCCTATTTAATACAGGTTTTGGAGGGGAAAAACACGTCAATATCTTGAGGTAACCGGCAGTTTAGCCCAGTTTAAGTCTGGATCTCACGTGCAGTCATGGTCCTTGGACACGTCCACAAAAAATAACCAATACTATGAAAAGCACCACGTTCGCAAGAGTGTTTTGTTTTGTTTTTTTTTACAGGGGAATACTTAAGGAATTCTGAAACAATGTCAATAGGTTTGGGATAATTGGTAAAGACACTTTCATTGAATTTATTTTAAAATGGTTTAAGAACTGGCCTGCTCTATGGTCCTGAACTGTCCCCCTTAGCTATGAACACTGAAATAGCCACATAGCCCCTTTTTAACTGCTGCTACTTAAAACCAAGCTCTGAATCATTTGCGGGAGTCTGAAATTTTTCTGGGAGTCCACCAACATCTAATTTCTGTATATGGATACATTTAAAAGGATAATTAGATTTAGTTCTTATTTCATCTCATTTCCTTATTTTCCTAAACTATTTCCTAAACTTCAGCAATCAAAATACCATACTTCTGAATCTGTTTATGTTTTCTTTCCATCTTCTTTAATGGCTGGGTATGTATTTTCCCTTAAAGAGACTTTCACAACATTTTTTCCATGCCCAGGAGTTGCTGAGCTTTTAAAATGGTGGCAGCCTGCCCGCTGTGCGTAGCTGCGCGGCAGGCTGAGCCGCCTGGGTCACCGTCGGAGGACTGTAACCCTGTTTGAGTTTCCTTATGCCAACCTTTGAGCATATGTGGAAAGGGAAAGCAGACATGCCTTTTTCTGTATCCCATTTGCTTATGAACTTCCTGCTCCTCATGCATGGTAGGCAACTGGTCACAGAGAAATCTCATTGCTACCAAGTTAACGCTTCCCTTACAGGAAATACTGATGTCATCACTGTCACTCTGTCCCCAGCCCTGTTCTCTTCCCCGGTAAAATGTTCTCTAAAACCACTTAGAATCGTAACTGAAACATAAATTTAAATGTACCAAACAGTATTGCAGATCCATATTTACACTATGTGTTGGGTGAACCTCTATTTCTTATTTAGTTTGATATGATCAAATGTCACTTTTCCATTGAACTCTTGGCCACTCGGCTTCTTAATTTCCACTTTTTTGGTTTCAAGGCAATGAGACCTGCGGCGACTTACCGCTTTTGGCATTTACCATGAAGCGCTGTAATTATTTACATGCTTTATTTTCCTTAATGAATTACAAGGATTCCGTCTTATTACCCTTACATCCTGTCCTCTCCCTAGTGACACTGGCGGTAGTAGCCGACATGTATTCAGCAGCCTGCGTGGGGCAAGCCTCTTAATGTCTGTGATCCCGTTTAATCCTCGCACGAACCCTGGTGGGACGGCATCATTGCCCTCATTTTCCTGATGAGAAAATGGAAGGGTAGAGAAGTTAGGAAGTTTATGAGGTCGCACAGCTAGCCAGCTGTAGAGCAGAGATTGGATTCAAGGCAATGTGACTGCGGTGGCTTTGCCGTTGACCCCTACATCATATCGCCCACAGTAGTCGGCCTGGTGCAGATCACACAAATCTAGCTTCATATCCTTCATTTCTTTCCTCATCATGTTGCTGGTTCATCTGCAGGTTTTGTGGGGAGGAGCCTGGGTGCAGAGCATGCTCGCGGCTGCTTTCATGTCCCTAGTCGGGACTGGGAAAGGCCGAGGGCCCCTGGGCTCTGGCTTTCTGACAGGGACCTTCACCTCCTGGGGAGCCCCTGCAGGAAACCACAGCCTCGCAGTGCCAGCACGTCAAGCCCTCTTGTGGAGTTAGTGCTTGAGCTTTATATTTTTAGATGCCTTCGAAGCCCCCCCCCCTTTTTTTTCCTCCCACATAGATATTAGTTATATCCTTTTGGCAGGTTTTGCCTCCTTAAAAATACTTTTATCCCCCCCCCCCCGTTTTTATGAGGAGGAAATGGGCATGAGGATGATAACTGTGAGAATTCCTGCCGTCACTCCTCTTTCTCCTCACCCATGCCGCCCACCACACGTAGCGTGTAGATGACTTTATGTCCCTCGTAAGTTCCTGGAAGCCAGGATTGTGTATGGCCACGAAGTCTTTCTTAAGGCCACCTAGAGTAAGACTGTAAATCTAGTCCTACATAAGCCAACAAAGACTCACAGATTTGCTAGAATTTTTTTTTTTAAAGCATGGGTAAGGGCACAGAACTGAACTGAGCCCATAGCTCTGCTAACCAAAGCATTTTCCTTCTTTGCCCAGAGGATCTGACTCTGGAAAAAAAATCATTTAGTCTCTTTGAAGATGTTACTTTTTGTGTAGTATTTGTATGAGGAAATATATGATATGAAGTTCACAATTTTTAGTTTGTATTTCAGGCCATCGTCCCCTGGTTCTTTGCTACAGAGGAGTGAGAGCCTGGGTAGTCATCCTCAGCATGGCTCACTCCTCATCCTCCACTTGTAATTCCTCACAAGTCCTGGTGCTGTTCTTCCAGGACTCATCTTGAATATGCTCACTTCTTCCCAATCATAATTCTATCATCTTAATTCACCATCTTTAACCTGAACTACTGAAAACTCTGCTGATTCCCTACCGTCTACTTGTAGCTAAAGTGAACTTTCCTAAATGCAGTCACAGTAGCAGCCCTTTCCTGCTTGAAACTCTTCAATGGTTTCTCATTACCATTGATAAAATCCAAAATTGCTTATGTGGTCTATGAGTTTCCACTTTGACTTTGACCAGCCTTGACCTTCCTACTTCTCTATTCTCATTCTATTCCTAGTGATCTCTATTCCTGTTATTCCTAGATATTTATACTGTTTTCCATTATCTTATGTATATATCTATATATCTATGTCTATATCTATATCTATATATTTATATATCTATATCTATTTCTATATACAGAGATAATTATAGAGGCCGAGAAGTCTCACAATTTGCCATCTGTGAGCTGAAGACCCAGGAAGGCTGGTGATGTAGTTCCAGTCCAGATCTAAAAACCTGAAGATCAGGAGGAGGACCAATAGAAGTCCTAGTCCAGGGGCAGGAGAAGACTGATGTCTCAGCTCAGCAGTCAGGCAGAAAGATGGAATTCTTCCTCCCTCTGTCTTTTTGTTCTGTTCAACTCTCGGTAGATTGGTTGAGGGCTACCCACATTATGGAAGGCCATCTGCTTTACTCAGTCCCCCAACTCAAATGCTAATCTTACCCAGAAGGCCTCTCAACTGAATATCTGGACATCACGTGGTCCTGTTAAGTTAGCACATAAAACTAAGCACCACAGAAGGGAGTTGGATCACCTGGACATTTTGCAGAACATCACATTGGTCCACTATATGGGTGATACTGTGTCATTGGACTAGATGAGTAGGAAGTGGAAAATCTATTGGCGATCTTGGTGAGCTACATGCAGTCAAAGCTGGTAGATAAATTCTATGAAGTTTCAGGGGCCCATTTTATCATTAAGGTTTTTAAGATTCTGAGGCGTGCCAGGACAGCCTCTTCAAAGTACCCCTCTGCCTCTCCCCCCTACCCCACCCCCACTTAAGGACAAAGCACTTAAGGACACTAGGCAGGCCTGCTTGGATTCTGCAGACCACAAATTTGTAAAATATTTAACTTCCGTTTTTTTTTCCTGTGTGTTTCAAAAATAGATTTTTGTCCTTCAGCACCTACAAATAAAAATGATTATTATTAGTAGTAAATAGCATTTTATGCCAGGACTGCTAATACATCTTGCCATGTTGGCTATCAGCATTAGGGAGTGTGAATCTCTGTTTTCCTCAGCCCAGTTGTTCCTGAGGATATCGGCGATGGGATATTGAAACCATAGGAAAAGTAAGACCTAAGACAAAGCTAAAAGCTCAACATGTAATTTGTTTCCTATCAGCTTGTTCCATGCAATGCTTTTCATCTGGAGTTACCTTCACGTGATCACTCAGTCACATGGACTAATCTGGGTTCACAGATATCTATAAAGTAGACTTTATTACTTGTTCCATTTAATAGAAGGAAAAGCTAAGGCTTAGAGAATTTTTTAAAATGCCCCCAGGCACAAAAAGAAAGAAGCAAGCCTGAAATTTTACTTATCTAGTCTGATTTTAGAGCCTGATTTCTTAACCACTGTAATAACTTCTGTTCTTATTTAATGCCCAGTACCTAGGTAAAGATGAATGAGATTTGGTATAGTTTTTATCATCAATAAATTCATAAATTTGGGACCGAGAGACACATATGCAAACAAACCACTGTAAACACAAGAAGCACGAGTATGGAGGTGGGTGGGGAAGGAATATTTCAGAGAAGAGGAACAAGGTGTACAAAGATATCACAGTGATCAAAGAATAAAATAGATGTGGCAAGTGGAAAAAGATGATCCTGAGGATGTGGAGAGAAGGTCCAGGTGATCTACAGAGCTGTTTTGCCAAGTGCAGTAACTACCACTAGGCCTTGTTGGAGATGACCAGTCTACATGAATAGACATGCAAGAATACTTTTGCTATTGAGCAAATAAACTGGTGTGGGAGTCTGGGGGAGCAAATGTTCATTCGGTTGGGGAACCCCAGAAGAAGTCTGGGAGAAATGGCCCCTCAGGCGTTGCACTCGAAAGGCTTAGAACCTCTTGTTTCTCTTGACTCCATCAACTACACTGTATTATGACGTATGGAAAACAGAGTGCTTGCATCCATCATATTTGGTTGGAGGGTATCTGGCTTTTTGCCCTTGTTGTGAGTTATCCAAAGCCGGATGTGTCATTTTCTATACTATTTTAAAAGTGGTTTGTGTTACACAAATTGAGATTTTTGAATCATTTAAGGCAACTTGAAAATTGGGCACATTTGTAAAAATGAGCCCATCCTTAGACGTCATGTTTATTTCTCAGGTGGTGGCACTATATTAAAAAATAAATGACTTCAAAAACCTTCAGCTACATTTTTCAGCCATTACACAATGTTCTTCAAGCATATGCAAAACAATGACACAAAGAAATCATTCAGCACAGAGGGAGGAGAACAGCAGCTCAATTTAAAAGTTTATTAACAAATATGATTTGTTATTTAATAGTTGGCTTCATATGGCATTTGGAGATTTTCTCAAGTGCAAGAATGTGCAGTGTGTTAAGATTTATTTGTGTATTAAAGAAACATCTTTGGTTGAAATGTGGCTGGCATGTTTGACTGAATCAAAATTGAAGAGACAACACATCCTGGAGACTGGTAATATTTTGAGCAATATTTACAAACATACCAAAAATTGTGTTGGTTATTTAGAATTTTCTGTGCCTACTCTTGTCTGTAATTTTTTAAAAATGGGGAACATTCAAAATAATTACTTGGCTATCTTTTCTTTTTCTTATGATTCATCATGGACCATACTTGTAATATTTCAGTACACTGTCTCATCCTGTTGAGGCTGAAACTTCATTAGGCTAGTGTTAACCTCTCTCCCCTCTAATGGGGTCTAATGAAAGGATATGATACTATGACTTGTTCTCAGTATCTCTATATTTTGATTAGTTAATTTGTGAACATATTTTTTTCACACATATTATTTGTTCCCTTCTCCTATGAAGTGCAGAGACTTCCAGATTCTTGTCTCTTAGAAAGATAACTTGATGAATGCGTAGTTTGTAATGGAATGAATGAATGTAGGATGAATTTGCGAGATGAACTCAGTATCTTCTGACTGCAGGGTAAAATTTGAAGCATCTGCATAATGTAAGATTAGTAGAGCTTCTGAAAATAATGAAGGCTCAAAGACATAGAACTGTTGTTGAATTTTCATCACCTTATAATCATTTACATGTATGTGCATGTATATATCCTTTTAGAGATGTCTCCAATTCTCTAATATACAGGAACTAAAAAAGCAACTCAGAGGACTGGAGGAGTAGCTCTCCACAGACCTTTTTTGGGGGGGAGTTGGGGGTGACTGTTTTTTAATAATAGAACCCCTGGTTGTGTGAGTAGGGCTATTTCTGTAGACTCCTTCCCATTTCTTACTCACTTAGGCAGCATGATCTTCCTTTGATTTCCTAAGCAGACTTCTTTACTAAGAAGAGAATGTGTTGAACAGCCAACTTGAACATCAGTCTGCTTGGCAATCAGAGCCTCATAAATTATTCTGTTGGTTCTTTGACACAAATCAGTCTCATGTGAGTTCGAGTTGCATAAACTGTGTGCTTTTTCTTTGTACCTGATTACTACAGACAAGCCTGATCATTCAATGTTTGTTTGTTTATCTATCTATCTATCTATCTATCTACCTATCTACCTATCTACCTATCTACCTGTCTATCATCTATCTATCATCTATCATCTATTCACCAAGAAAACAAAACTCTGGAATAAAGGAAGATAAATCGAAGTGTTTTTCCTAAGTACCCATCCATCCACCACACCCCAGTTATTAAACATGGGTTCATTGTATAAACAATCAGAAGAAGCTTTCAAATAAATTATTGTAGCTCATTGTGTAAACTGTTGTAGACAATCATTGTAGACGTTGCAGAACGTTACAGGCAGGTTTAGATCTCTTTCCTCATAGCCTTTTTTCTAAGCATAGGTACATGGTAAAATTATATAAGTATAGCTTATACTTATTGAGCATTTATGGCATACTAGGCACTGTTTAAGTACTTTGTTTATTTTAATCCCTAAAACAACATTAGGAAGTGGGTAGCATTAAAATTCCATTTTGCAGATGAGAATACCGAGGCACTGAGATTTTAAACAACCTGTCCAATGTCATAGAGTAAGTAGTGGAACTAAGATTTAAATTGAGATGGTCTGAATTTATCTTACAAATTCTTAACCAGCATTATACTATTATACATTTCAATCTGCACCCTGCTATTTCCAATTCACATAAGTTAATGTACTCTTTATGAAATTGTTAAGCTTCGAAAGCCTTCTTGACCATCAACTAATGCTTATGACTAGATAACCCTTAATTTGATTTTGCCCTGAGAATAATCAAAGCTGCATTTGTCCATCTAAGTAATGAAATACTTTTCTCCTGTTGGTAGCAAAGCTGGGCTGTTTAAGAATCAATTGTAGAACTGGATGTGCCATAAAACCTAAACGTTCCATTCTGTTTCCTTAATATTCTTAAATGGTAATGTGTTTTATATTAAAATTTTGAAATTTGACATGAGAAATTTGTAGAGAAAGTTACAAGCTTTCTCTAATATCACTGCCTGGGTTGAGGATTATGAAGTTCAGATTGTCCAAAGACAAAGAGTGACAAGTGGAAGGGGTCTAATGAAAGGATACGATACTGTGACTTAGTCTCTTTCAAAAAGTGCTATTCAGAGTATAAACTACTGGGCTATGTGTAATGTGCAAATTTTCTTCAGGTTGATCTATTTCTGACCAATGTGATTTTAGTTATTTCTTTAGTCCAGAAACGGTGGTCAAGAAGTGGTGGGTGGAGGGCTTGGCTTCCTGTTCCAAGTGGTGATTCTAGCAAATTTACATGTTTGTCTGTGTTTTTTGTCTTCTTTTGTCAGAAAGGCTATACTTCTTTGAGTATCAAAATTGAAAATAAATTGAACAAGAATGCGAAGTGTTGACCAAGGGTATGGATTTGAAAACCCAGTGCTATGTAAAAATTCTAGCTTTTTGTGTTCTTCTTTCTTTTATTATTTTTTTTCCTTTTTTAACCATCTGATTAATGGAACTTTGAAAAAGAAAGCAGACATCTTCAGGGGTCGTCATGGGTTCCTTAAGGTCAGTCTTTTCAGATTTGTCATATTGTCTGTTCCCCTCCCTCCCTCTGTCCTCCTCGCCCTTCTTTCTCATTCCTCTTTCTTCTAAGTAATACTATACTGAGACATTGAAAAAATGCTTTAACTTAATGTACTTTACACATTTTTCTGTAGAGTCTCCCATATCTTTGTAGGGACAGTGAAGTAATGTACATGAAACATATATGTAATAGAAAAACATGACCATGCGCATTGCCTTCCTTCTAAGAAGGTACAGGGGAAGAGAATCCTGCCAAAAAGAGGTTGCCTAATGAGTCACTTCCAACATATTTTGGGAGGTGAGGAGACACTCATAGTATTCTCCATAGCATTACAAACTGGTCTTAACTTACACTATGTTAGAGATTTAGAAGCTGAGTAATAATTTATAATAATCCTGGATGTTTTAGGTAACTACAAGCCATGTATGAATAGTACTAAAGTATTGTCATTAAAAAATAGCTAATACCGAACTAGAACAGCATGGAGGGAAGTGTATCGTCTATAGGAAGAGAGGTGATGGAACCTTTGTACTCCCCGTCAGAAAGATGGCATCTTTAGTTTTGTGTTTATTTCTAGGGGCCACAGTTTTAGAAATACATTGACTTCCAGATTAGAGTGTGTTCAGAGAAGGGCTAGGAAGTGGTGATGGCTGGACACTATTTTTAATGGAAATAAGAATAAATTAATGATGGTTAGTTGAAAATTTTGAAGGCCAAGGGATCTAATGTTAATTATCTCAGATATTTAAAACAGTTATCTGTGGAAGAAGAATTAGAGTTAGTCTGTGCAAGGTTCAAGACTGCCAAAGCTAGGATTAGTGATCGGAAGTTCCATGGAGGCATGTGGTGGCATGACAGAGGGAAGAACTCGCTAAGAAATGAAGCTTCCCGAATAGATTTCCTCACCCAAAACACCCGCAACGTGTGTCGTCAAGAGCAGGCTGGTGACTGTGTCAGCATCCTCAAAGTCAGAATGTCGACCTAGAGAGACTCGGGGCGGTCCCCAACATTAAGATTGCCTAACTCCATGAATCCATGAAATGCCTTGTTCTGGATTCAGTTAGACTTGTTAAGATTTATGGTTCTCTCCCTTTCAGAGTAAAGTATGTTGGTGCATACTTTATACATTAGACCAGCCTGGCAAGTGAGTTAAATGAAAAAAGAATGCCAGCACACAAACTTATTTACTACCTGGCTATGTGATGTCCTCCTTGAGAGACAAATGATACTACTAGGATTTGTTTTCATTCTTTACTGAGCAATACCCAGTGACTGCAGAGGAATAGCCAAGTGGCAATTTGCAATGCTTCTTTAAAGTGGGAAAAATATAAATAGGACGTGCATTTTCTTTGAGTGCTGCAGCCGAGTTTGTAAGCGGTTGTTGTTGGCTGAGAGAATGGAAATGTGGAAGGGCTTACATCATTAGATGCTGCATTTTTTGCAGTTGATTAGAAAACATGGAGTCAAATATTTTCTATTTAAAGTCTGTAGGGATCATTTGAAAATGTATTTTTGATAATTTTGTAAACACAGATCCAAGAAAGAAAATGTAGTTTACATCGAGAAGATAGATGGTGGATTCTTCCCAGAAACAAAGAGGGAAGTTTAACTTTTATTTTCTGATGGGTAGGGCACAAATGGCTACTTGTTTCTTTGAATACGTTAGAATTATTCAAATACATTGAATATATTGAATATATTTTTTCATTTCTATTTTGATTTCAATTATGTATATATTTTAAGCTTAAATGCTCTATTTGTAAATTCTTCATTGCTCATGGTGACTACTTATCAACAGGCATCGTTTAACTTATCTTTACATCGGGACTAAGTGTTTTTTCAATGGCTTTTGCATATTTGCAAATATCTTGCTAAAAAGAGGTAAGTATTTCTAAGTGTCTCTAACTAAAAAATCAAAGTGATCTTTCAACCTCTCACTCTGATGTTATGACTTGGAACAAAGCTCAGTAGCTTTTATCAGATACGCTGTGCCTAGACATGTTTACAGTTCGATTGTAAAATTTAATTGAATTATTCATCATTTGTGGCAACTATGAAATTTCTAGGTAACTAGTAGAAAAATAAGATCTTATTTTTTTCTCAAAGTAGTTTATTTTTATAGACAAAGTTCTACCCATCACAAAAGCGCAGAATTTTTTGCTGTAACATAAATGTATTCCTAAAATATGGAAAATACTTGTTTATCATACACACTAAAATAAAAAGACTGGAGAAAATCAGTTGGGGCAGAACACACAAAATCTATATAATTTTATAACCCAAACACTAAGAAGTAATTATTGGTCCTGGAGAGGCTAACCTGGGCTCTGACAGGCAGGCAGCCCAGTTTGCCTAGAACTGCTTGAGAGGACATGAAAACTGCAGGAATTAAAGAGCAGAGTGGAGACGCTGACTCCCAGGCACTAACGTGATGCAAATGGAAGGGGAGCTCAGAGGGATGGGAGCCCTGCTCGGAGGTGCGCGCGGGCCGAGGGGCGCCAGCCCGCAGTGCGGGACGGTGCAGGGTGCCACGCTTTCTGGAAGGAAGCTCTGGGTGCAGTGTTCATTTCTGATTTTTGAAAATAAAATTGAAAGTGCTTCCACATATTTTATAGACTAGCAGAGGAATTAGTTTCCTTTCCTGTTATTATGATGCTAATTTCACTCTTTTCTTCTGTTGCCTAGAAAAAAAATGCACCTAAACATCAAAACTTCACTGTGTAATAAATAGCCGGTTGATCTTATACAGACTCGTTTTGTCACAGGTGTTTCTGACACTTGCGTGTGTACAAGGATTACCTGAAGAACTTCCAAAAACAGATTTCTAGGCCCCGTTTTTGACAGACGCCCAGGCGAGGCCGACATGCCGGTCGCAGGGACGACCTTCGGAGGGGTGAGGCTGGCACAGCGCAGGCGCCTCACGCGCTGCCCTCCTTCGCACGTGGCCTTCGGGACCGACGGAGGAGGTTCCGTGGAAAACTGGATCCGTTCTTTCGCAAAACGAAACCAAGTAGGAATCTCACCAAAGCATTATCCGGCGACGTCTCTAGTGCCTTCCAGATCATTTCATCTTTGTTTTCAGGTGGCTCAGGACAGTGACAGACACTGATTCACAATGGTTCAGGATTATAAAAATTACCTCAATAGGCTGACCTTTTGTAAATTTAATTAATTATCGAGAGATGGCAAACACTTTGGAGTAAAAGGTATGTGTGTATTTGGCTAGGTCTGCCACTTACTACCAAATTAAATGTGTTTCTATATAAAATCCAAAGCTTTCAGGGAAAGGGACATAGTTTTAGAAAGACAAATTAAGTCTCTGTGCTGAATATGGTTCTTGCCTCGTTTTATTTTTCTCTACTTTTGAAAGAATTATGACCCATAGGAAAAAGTTTGCATCCCTGTTTTTGGAGATAAACTTTGGGTAAAGTAAAGCTCATCCTGCATTTCCATCATTACATGCACTTTACCTTCCTTAAGGACTGTGCTATATGCATCAAGTCCCTTCTTGTCTCTGGGCTTCCTGATCTAGCCTGGAAATGAGAGGAGGGAGGACATTATTGCTAAAGTCTATTTCAGTTGCAATGTCTGCGGGTCTGTAAGTTAGCCTCGTAGGAATCCTACAGTGACACTGGTCAAATGACCTTTATTTTTCAAACAATTTTCTAGATAAGTTAAGAGAATCACTTTCCTCATATTTACAGTTTCTTCTTTTCATGTACCATCAATGTCACTGAAGAAGAGGACATTATTAATGATAATGAAGGACAGCTTACATAAAAAACAAATAATGAGAATTTTTAATGTTCACAGCACTACTTTTAAGAAGGCTGATACCTAATTGATTAAAGGCCTGCCCTCGCCAATCCTCGTTACCAAATCGAAAGAAATACCTGGAATGAGATGTTTAGATCAGCTCTACTCTGACACTTGAAGGAAAACTTCTGTCCTCATCTTTGTCTTGATATAAAACTTTGAGTATACTTTTCCTCATCATAGGAGGGAAAAAAAAATTAGTTTGTGGGGAAAGCAGCAGAGAAAGTCACTCAACCAGCTTAGGAAAAAAAGACTGCTTTTGTCAAAGCCAAAAGAACCCTTTTATCCCATGTTACTGAGAATTACCTGAAGGTGTGGGACAGGGACTTGTATAAAATACAAGGCCTACAAATAGCAAAAAAGGTAGCCGTTGAAGATTAGAGACAAGTGAGTTCTGAGTCTGTAGAACCAAGCGCACTGCCTGTCATCGAAGGGTAAAGGGAGAAACGTCAAAAGGTTTGTCGCTTTTGATCACGGGCACCCGTCATGACACTTTTCTAACTTTTAGTGACTATCAAAGGATAAGCCAGTAATAGAAATAAATTCACGATAAGTACGTTAGTTCACTTTTCAGTGTCATGTAGCGCATGGGGAAGCCCGGTGTTTAGCAGCCCGAGACCTGCGTTTGCTGCCTGCTTGCGCCATCGTTCTGTTCTGCTCGTTAGCGTTTCTGTCTGTGTAGTGATTTCTGTTCTGACTTCGTGTTTCCCTAATATCTGCCCCCAGCGTGCTGTCGGTAAAAGCCGTTCATCTCACTGGTCAGGGCTGCAGATCAGTTACGTAAAACAAAAGAAAAACTTCTTGTATTCTTTTGATAAATGTGGATTTGGTTCTGGCATTAAGTCTGAGCCCTGAAAAGTAATGAGAAACCCAGCTATTTCTTTGAGTTTTGATGAATAGAAGACTATACTCTACCTTTGAAATCTGGCTACAGAATCATACTACACTCCGAAACATTCATATTCCTCCAGAATTTCCTGGAACTTTTTAACCAAACCTTACTCTTCACTTTCCTGGATCATTTGTAAGACTTTGATCCTTTTATATTCAGTTTGTCTTTATCAGTGAGGGCATTTGATACTAATGTGAATGGCAAAAATTACATCAGCACCGTACAGGTAGAATTGGAACATTATGATAAATTACAAGGGAGAAGAAGCCAGTTTAGGAGACAGACTTTCCAAGCCTATAACTCACTCCAGCCTTATGAGATATTCAATTTAGCAGTGTTCCTCAACCTTCTCTTTCCTTCGTGGAAACTAATGATGAACTGCAATCCTTCTGTTTCAAAGGAAAAGGACCACAAAGCATCTTTGGCCACCAAAGAGCTCAGCTCTTACAAAATATTTTGATGAGCTAAGTGTAAATGAATCAGAAAACATACGGATTGAATTTCCATCATGATACTCACAGGAGGCCCCCCCCCTTTTTTAAATGAGAAAAAGAATGCAGTTGACAAACAAGGTTTAGGTTTTTCTGAATCAAATATTTAGAAAATAGTTTAAGAGATGTTTTTGAATCTGAATGAACAAAAATTCATTTTCCCATTTCTCATTTTATCATTATTTTGACTCTCTTGGCCTTTATTGTCCAGGTGGCCAAAAGAGAAAATAAATGAACTTGAGCAAGCTGACTCTAAAGGTAAGCCTGTATTTTAGGAACTTTCTTAATAAAATTCAGCTGTCGTAAAGTTAACTCTATGTTTCTCTCAAAAGGAATTTTTTTTTTCTTTAAGAATGCCAGAGGTGCTTCCCTCTGAACACTAGATGGTCACACAGGTTGGAGAGAAGATTGCCTTTGGGACTGTGTTTGGGCCACATTTAGATGTAGGTGGACTTTTTTCTTTCTTGCCTATTCACCTCTCATTTTTGGCAGCTCTCCATCCTCCTCTGATGCCCGAGCCTACCTGGCGACCAGTGCCCTGGGCTTTTACACTTCTTGCTAGCTTCCTGACAGTCCCACATGGGAGCATCCCACAGACATGGCAAGAGTCACATTCTTGAAGCTTGTACATCTCCAGTACCAGTTTCGCAGTGTCCAAATAGTACATGTCCGTTTAATTATGTGAGTTTCTCTGAATTATGTCCACATCTTCTTTTGGCTGTGGTACCCTTTACTGAAGTGAAATCTTATCAATACATGTAAACTAATAGAATATGTAAATGGTTACAGCAGAGACGAGGGTTTCCAAAAGCCTGGCCAGTCGCCATGTTCGCCCCTGTGATAAATTGCATCAACGATCTCAGCTCTTGTCTTCTCTGAGAATCCCTGTCCTCTGCCATGGGACTTGGAAGATTCTCCCACCTAAAGAGGTGGAGTGTACTTTTCTACAAGTTGACTTCGAGTTTGTCCATGTGACTGCTTTGACCAATGAAATATTAGTGGAATCCTGAGATAAAATGGCCACACGTTTCAAAAGCTCCTAAACAACTGGGCTGGCTCACTTATGTGTCTTCTGTCATGAGAATAACATGCCCAGGCTAGCCGGGGAGAAGTATGAGGAACAAATGGAGCAGTGTCATTCCAGCCACACTGCTCAGACAAGCCCAGCTGAAAGCGTCTGACCCCCAGGTAACCCCCACAAGGGTGAGTGACCCCATTCGAGATCAGTAGAGCTGACTAACTGAGCCTAGCTGAGTTCTGCCAACTTCTAGTTAATCACAGATGCGTGAGCTAAATACATGTGTGTTGCTGGATGCCCCTAAATTCGTGTCCTTGGTTGTCACGCAGCGTTGCTGCGAGAGCGGTTAACTGATAAACTCCACCGGCTCCTCCTCCCGGGCCGCGCCTGAGGGGTTCGTCTGAGCGGGGCAGAAACGTCCATACCTGTAACTCTTTACTGATCCCAGTGCTCTTTAAACAGACCCGCCTGTCCCTGGAAGCGTCCCTGCCTTAACCCACACAGTGAGCACCTCTCATGTGCTTGGCGTTGAGCTAAATGCTTTATGTGTGTCACCGTGTTTATTTTTACAGCTGTTCTACGTGAAATGGAAAAACTATTGTAGAGGAAAACCTCCATTCAGTCTGTCCTGTGAGTTTCTTTTATTGTTTGCACTTGACTTCTGACACTCTGGTCACCAAATGCATGGAGGTTTTCCCAAGTGATTCTCTGTAACAGCAGCTAGGTGTCCTATAGTTAACTCAGTTCCAACACTGCCTACCCGGAGGCAGTGTCAGGCCCCACAGGTTAAGGGCACAGTCCCATGAGGCTGCCCTTGGCCCCACTTCAGATACCTGTCGCAGCCCCAGGTGATCACCTGTGCCGACCATCCGGCTGTAGAGGGTAGGGTTCCAGGACCCTCTCCTCAGGTTCAATTAATTTGCTAGAGTAGTTCGCAGAACTCAGGGAGATACTTATGTTAGGACATGATAAAGGATGTGGGTGAAAAGCCGCGTGAAGAAATACAGAGGGCGAGGTCTGGGAGGGTCCCGAGAGCGGGAGCTTCTGTCCCCACGGAGTTGGGGTGCGTCACCCTCCCAGTGTGGATGTGTTCGCCAGCCTAGGAGCGCTCCAAAACCCCTATTTTGGGAATTTTTATGGACACTTTATCACAAAGGATGCTTTATCATTAACTCCATTTCCAGCCTTTTTCCCTTCTCAAGAGAATGGAGAGAGGGATACTGAATACCCCAAGCTTCTAGTCATGGCTTGGTCTTTCTGGTGACTGGCCCCATTGAGGAGACCCCCCAGAGCCACCTCATTAGAACAAACGACACTCCTTCCACACAGGAAATTACAATTTTATTAAATCACTACACACACACACACACACACACACACACACACACACACACACACGTATATACTTTCTATTATCTCACAATATGGGATAGAAAATATAATGGTCTCATTTGTGAATGACAAAACTCACTTGAGCCTCATACCAGCGCTGTCATTTGGGTAAGGCAAGTGCAGGTTACTAAGCCTGTTTACTAAGCACTCTATGGCTTTATGTGTATCACCTCATTTAATTTTCACATTGGTTACATGAACTAGGAACTCTGTGAATATGTCCATTTTAAAGATGAGAAAACTGAGGGTCAAAAACATTAAGCATTTTGTCTAGGATCACACAGGCAGAATGACTATGCTGAGGAGCCCAGAGCTCAGAGACTGTATACAGCTTGGCCCAAGTTGCAAGCGTGGCCATGTCGGAGAGCCAGGATCAACACGATCTTTCTGATGGTCAGATTTGTCCCTGTGTTCTGCTCAAAGGGGCCATCAGCGATGATCTTGTGTAATGCCGGGTTTGAATGGCTTCCTTTGCAACACCAACACCAGGCAAATTCCAAAGCCAGTTATTTGGTTGAGGAGGGTCTTCGAGCTGACTGCCTGTGCCTCTGGCTGGCTATTTCTGCAGCGGTTCCCAAAGAACTGGGGTGGCTCTAGGATCCATTCAATAGCAGCCATCTCAGGTGTCATCTTAGAAAGACCTCCACAATGCCTAAGAATGAGTTTATCTCAAGTAATTGGTATATTTCACTGGGGACAGCATTTTCCCACAAAACCGGGGGACCTAAGAATAAAAATTTACTTTCTTCTCTCTCCTTAGTCATTCTACCAGAATATTTTCTGCTATGCAGAGTTCAAGTATTAAATTTTTCTTGCTCGTAGGACTGGTTATTGAGGTGAACATCCTAAATTGCTCTTCTTTTTCTTCTTTTCCAGTCTCAGAGTAGAGCTGTGAAGTAAATTCAGAGGAAGTTGTTAGAACACGGCACTCCGGCTTCTTGAAGTATTCTCGTTTGGGCCTGAGGGCCTGAAATATGGTTTCTTGTTACTCAGGAGTTAAAAAATAATAATTTAGCTGGTGCCCTTGATATAAGGAGAAGGCACGAGGTAGGAGGCTAAAGGGTTGAATTGAACAGGATGGCACAGCTCGGAGGGCTGAAATGAGAGAAGCCTGTCTGCTTAGGGATTGCGAATGCAGAATTCATTGGTATATTCCAGTGATCTTGTCTGAGATCATTGAGATATTTAGGAACTTATATGAAGAAGTCTTTTTTTAAAAAGCATGTCAATGAGTATGCTTTTTGAGTGATTATGTTAAGAATCTGGATAATTACCATATGACTTGTAAAAGTCATAATAACTTTCTAGTTATCCGTTGACCAAGGTACTATATAACTAAGGAAGCAAAGTATTTTACTAGTTATAGCATGGCTTATACCTAGTAAATTTTAATAAACACTAGACTCCAAACTATGGAGAAATTAGGAAAAATAATATTTCTTGTGACTGATTGAATAAATGAATGAACAAACACTTGTTTCTGGATGATAGCCAGTATGAAATATCATGGCCGATTGTTGATTAAGGAGCTTGCAACTTAGCTTCGAATTTAGAAATGAGACGGAAATAAGAAGTTCAGGTGCTCTCAGACTTAATCTTTGCAGCTTTTTTTCTAAGGCAAATGCAATATAATAAGAAGGCCTTGCTCAAAGAGATGTAATGAATCTAGGACATGTGTACAGAGTGACTTGCCCACAGGGATGGGATCCAGAATGGACCTAATAGTGGCCTGAAGTAACAGAGGCGCAAATATTCACAGATTGGTCCAAGTTTTGAATCCCAGCTCTGTTTCTTACTCGTTTTGTGACTTGGACAAGTTACTTGATGTCCCAAACTTCAGTTGCATGACCCAAAGAGTGTAATAATATCTACCTCTGAGTTAAGATCGCTATGAGAACCAAATGAAATAATGTATATAGAGTGACCAGCAGTGAGTGTGACTCTGTATATTAACTTCCTTCATTTCCTTTTCCTTTTCACTTTCTCGTTATGGAACACTGTCTTAGTCAGATTTGGATTCTCTTTTTGTATCTTGCTCTGTTGTGGTCCTTAGTAGAGTGTTCAGTAAATGCTTGCCGTGGAACCACATAGATGACTAACAGTGCTCTCTGCAGTGTGACACAAGGCATTGATCAAACTGTCTGGGGCAAACCTGTGCCACTTAGAAAGCCTGGTTCCCTTTTTTAAAAAATTGTTTATTTTTAATTGTGCGAAACCATACGTAACATGAAAGTTACTGTTTTCACCATTTTAGCCAGTTTAAAGTTGCACTCCGTGGTGCGAAAGACATTCACGTTGTTGTGCAGCCGTTGTCACCACGTCTCCAGGACTTTTTTCATCTTGCAAAAGTGAAATTCTGCACTCCTTGTGCAAATAGCTCTTCTTTCCGCCCTCTAACCGTCCCCTGGAAACCGCTGTTCTACTTTCTGTCTCTGTATATTCGATCACTCTAAGTACCTGGTATGCAGGGACTCATATATAGTCATTTTCCTTTTGTGACTGGCTTATTTCAGTTAGCATAATAGCTCCAAGGTTCATTCTTACTGTAGCATGTCAAAATTTCTTTATGTCTTAAGGCTGAAGAACGTTGCACTGGATGTGTAGACTGCATCTGGTCACCCATTCATCCACCAGCCATCCGCTGATGGACATGTGGGAGCTTCCAGCTTTTGGCTCCTGGGAATAGTGCTTCTGTGAACATGGGTATGCAGATATCTCTTCAAGACCTTGCTCTCAGCTCTTTTGGTTACGTACCAGAAGTCGAACCGCCGGATCACATGGCAACTCTATTTGTAGCTTTTTGAGGAACCGTCGTACTGTTTTCCACAGTAGCTGTGCCCTTTTATATTCCCACCTGCAGTGTGCAAGGCTTACAATTTCGTATTCTCGCCAACGCTTATTTTCTTCTTTTTTGATGATAGCCGTGCTAATGGACACGAAGCAGTATCTCACTGTAATTTATCATTTCGATTTATTTTTTCTTAACGATTAGTGATGTTGAGCATCTTTCCATGAGCTGGTTGGCCATTTGTATATCTTTTGGTTCACTTTTCACGATTCAGCAATTTAAATCATACTGTTTTTTTCTCTTTTCCCCACTTATCCTATTTCCTCCAGAGAAAGCATAAACCACCTGTCTTCAAAGTTCTGAGTGTATGGAAAGCAGCGGCCAGAACTACCAAATAGCCTCTGTCCTTGTTATATTGTGACAGCGTATGGAAGGTCACACAGTTGGTGGCCAGGATATTGGTACAAATACTCAACTGGCTGCATCTCCAGATCTGCATGGCTCTACCCGACTGTCACGCAGCTTAAGCAGCTTGTGCAAAGGGGCCTGTCCATAGCGCTCCCAAATATGAGCCACTAGCAATACATAGGCTTTCATATTTCGCTCTGTCTTTGTAATCAAAACTCAATATTTTGGCCTAAGATCTCTTTTTAGTGAAGTCCAAAAAAAACATCTCAATGGAGTAGGGTGCCCCCTTACATATGTGATTTGCTTTTCTTATGATAAGGACAGTCTACAACTTTAAAAAATCTGCTCTAAAGAAAACGAGTTCAAAATGTAGCACAAGAGATTTAAGCGTGACGTAGAGAATGCCTTTCCTCCAGCAAAGGCTAAATACGGAAAAGGTGCTGAAGAAAAGTCTTAGATTTCATCCTTGGAAAATGTTATATCTCTTTAAAATCTACTAAAATGTAGGATTTCTATTGCCCTCTAACAATTTTGAGTGTTTGTCTCTTTTGCAGAAAGCATAACACTGGTAGCCATTTGCCGACTCAGCAGAGTACGGATAATTATAAATTTATATATATATATATATATATATATATATATATAGTTCATATATATATATATGAACAATAAAAGCAAATCCTGTACATTCAATTTAAATTTGGCAATTATCTTAAATATGGCAACTATGATTAGAAAGACTGCGTCGTGCAGTATTTTAGAAGTATTATATTTTACAAGTATATGTTTGTAAAAATAAGCACATTGATGGCATCTGGTAGCGGTTTGTGCCTTTCGACTCTAGTTTCGGTGCTGTGAATCTGTGTTGTGTCGTGCCGTCTTCCCAGAGTTACTCTGGGGTCTTTCATTCAGAGCATCGTTTTCTTCAGTGTCTTCTTAGGTAGCATTCTTATAAACTTAGTCATTTACTGTTGGGAATATTCTTTCTCAGTTACATCTTTCCTTTATTGGTTTAAAAAGTATATTCTCTTATTGAAATCTTAATTTATGAAGCACATTTTTAGCTAAGATCTGTTAGAAGTGTTTTTTCCCCCCATTCAACCAAATCTAACTAACAGTAATAATACTCATAGGTATTTCTTCAATTCTTTAGTAAAGGTTCTCTGTGTGTGTCAAATGAATTTTCTCATGGAAAAAAAAAAAACACTTTCATGTATCGTTTTAGCTGTTTTTACCCAGTTGGTAACCACACTTCTATTCCCATAGAACGTGACTGTTTTATCATTTACCATTAAGTCAAATGTCCCAAATGGAGCTTCTGAACCTTTGTCAAGTTCCGTGAGCGTTTGTAGAGTTTGGATTGCGTGTTGCGTGGCTTTGAAGTGCAGGCTTGCCTTGGCCCAGATGCGTGGGCACCACGTGCTCTCACGCTCACTCTCGTCCTTTCTCTCTCCCCTCCTCCCCATATAATAATAATTAATGTTAGCAGCCTGTCTCGATGGTTTTAGATGATCAGATCTGATTAAATCATCCGTGCTTTCTGTCCTTGTTAGAAGGACAATGACAGCGCTATTTTTAAAGCTCTAACTGTGCACTCCAGGCTTTTGTCGTTTAATTGGCCCAATGAACCACTGCTGTAGGGCTGACGGTTTCATATTACATCCTGTGTGACAGGGAGAGACTGCTACACAGTGAGATTAAGTGACTTCCCCAAAGTCACCAGTTTAGTCCATTACGGAGTCAGCAGTTTGAGCCCAGGGAGTCTGGCTTCGGAACGAAACGACGTGCCTGCCCATCCCGTCCTGTTTCAGCTCTGCCGTTTTGTTGTTTCTCTTTATGTTTGCATTAGCAATGTGTTTTCAGACCATGGCTTCTCTGTATGGGTTCTAACAGCCACTTGTCCATTTGTGAAAGTTAGTTTTGTTAAAACTAGGTAATAGAATCCACAATTTTAGTGAACTGGATACAAGTGAACTGTGATAAGTTGCAGTGAAGACAGAACAAAAAGATGAGGGTACCACGCTCACCCTCCCTCTGGAGCTGTAGGGCACCCCCCATTCTCCAGGAAGCCTCACGCTGCCTCGCTGAGCATGACACTTCTTGATGCAAGGCATCAGCGAGAATACCAGTGTCTACTCTGCATTCTGAGTATTACTATAAACTAGTTTCCTTCGTATTTTTTATAAAAATAAATAAAACTAGAAGTTCTAATATTTTTCTTTCCATACCTGCAATGAATTGTCTTGGACACCTTCCAGAACATGTAGGAGACCACTGCAATATTGCAAGACGAAAACTTAATTGAGACTAGAGAACAAATAATCATTTAATTCTGGACTGAATTTTTAGGGAAGAGTCAAAAAAGAATGAACGATGTCAATGAAGATTAACACTTTAAAATCTCCGATCCCCATAGAAACAGCAAATTTCAGCAAGCAGTTCAGCTATCCAAGAGTTTTGAAGGATAAAATGTCTCTAAATGTCAAAAACTATTATCAGGCTTAACTCGAATTGGCTTTTGAGCCTCAGCCTGTGGTTATACAACACTCATCCTTCAAATACCCTTTCCGCAAGTGGTGGCTGACACTTGAACCTGTGGGAAATCCAGCCCGGTGTGTCCTGACTGCCAGCAGGCTCTGCTGGAACCTCGCAGACCCAGTGGCTCTCTGGGGGGGTCAGTATTTGCCGGTAATAGAAGGCTTGTGCATAGACTGACACGAAGCCAAATTGTTTATTAAAAAAAGTTCACGGTTAACCTCTACGTTTTTCCACTGGTGAACCTTTTCTGCTTTTTGGATATGAAAATAGCCGATAATTTTATTGACCTGCACATTTACTCTCATCTTATATTAAACGGCCGAGAGATTTAAGGGGCGTTCAGAGAATTACAGTGTCTCAGCGTAATGAATGTCTCATGTTACTGGGTCTGAGCCAATATACCCACTACCTTATAATTTTTTCCCCTGATTACTTTGCTTCAGGTCCTTTGCGTGTTGCTAACAAAAACTGAATTTCACTGCTCGCTCCAGTGTGATGTTTCAAAAATTCCTGGAGGCCATTCTGGCTTACTCTTTCAAGTAAATCTACCCTTTCATAATTTATAACTGTCTGTAGAACTTCTGGTCTTACTGATGACCCGCTGACTTGCCCTTACCAGGGAGTCGGGTGCTAACAACCACCTAGAGACCAGTTGGAGGGAAGTTCAGTGACGTTTGGACACTTCTTAGGGCAGCCCTTGGTAAGGCCAGTTGACTTTTCCCTCCTTCCATTGCAACTTTCATCACTAATTAACTCCATTTGGAATTGTGAAACCCTTTTCCCGCCTTTCTCTCCCATTCTTGGCCATCCACAGCATAATCAGCCAGTAGAACTGAACTCTGCGAGGTGTCTGTTGTATTTTTTAAATTTTTTATTATTTTTTTCATGGACAAGTGTTAATATCACCAAGCTATTACTGTCGGCACAACCATGGAAAAGTAATAGTGACAAGAGATACCATTTTGAGATAGTCTGTAAGTCAGAACGTAATGAGATTGATTTCCATGATTTATACAAAACATTGGCTTTGATCCTTAAAATAGTCCATAAGTCCATTAGAGGCAAATGAATGATACATTGCTTTTTAAAGAGAGTTTGGTTTCTACAGACACATTTTATGGGTCAGATCTGATATTTAAATAGATGAATGTGCCTGAAATTCATATGTTACTGGAGTTATCAACAAAGAACCTCAAAGATTTTCCAGTGAGTATTTTAATTGGATGAAGACTCGGCTGTCTGGGATAAGTGCAGCACTATGCTAAGAGAAGCGAAGACTCTGCTATGAAGATTAAACAATAATAATATACTTGTGAATTGTTAAAATGCATCTTTACTGGGTAATTCGAAGCTTTTCTATCTGGGACCTATATAAAAAATAATATAACAATGGTACAGTGCCTATTACTTAGCAATTACTTAAAATACTTAGTAAATAATTTGGATGCATTATCTCATTGATACCATCATGTCCCCATTTTAAAGATGAGAAGAGGAATTAAATCCCCCATTGCAACGTTGCACTGTTGCAAACCAGCTCATAACCACTCTGCTCTCCTGCCTCTCGTTCCTGTTAGGTTTCTGCAAGGAAACAAGCAAGGCAATGTTTGCCTTCCATCGATGCGAAAGCAAGTGATTTGTTCCAAATCACTACAACTTAATGGAAGGTTCAGGTTAGTATACAATTAGTGAAAGCCAGGGTCGTTTAGAAGGCAGGACT
Organism: Rousettus aegyptiacus; assembly: GCF_014176215.1. Taxonomy (NCBI): domain Eukaryota; kingdom Metazoa; phylum Chordata; class Mammalia; order Chiroptera; family Pteropodidae; genus Rousettus; species Rousettus aegyptiacus. The sequence continues at coordinate 107,444,452 of NW_023416309.1, forward strand.
TTATAGTTTTACACATGAAAAATAGTAACCAATATCTTTAGGGCACTGCATATTAAGTACCTTACCCTTTAACTCGTAATCCTCAACAACCTAATTTAGGAGTAAATGTTATTAAACCCATTTTGTAGACAAGAAAACTGAGGCACAGGGAGAGGAAGTAACTTGCTCAAGACCTCGCTGCCGGGGAGTAAGGGGGCTTCACATCCAGAAGGGCTTTCTGTCCGTGCTCCGCTGCACCCTCCTCCTTCACCTCCCCCGACACCTTAGTAACCGAGCCCCAAACCTCCTGGTGAGGCTCCACGGCTGTAGTTGGAGCCTCTTATCATGGGAGTGATACAGACCAAACAAATAATGCGTGAGATCAGCTAATAAGAGATCATGGAAATATTGAGTAGCAGACAAAATTGAAGACAAAATTAGTAATTTTATCATGAGAATATGACCTAATCTGGAGCTACATATGGTTCAGATTGAATCCAAACTCATGGAATTTCAACAAATTCCCCCCCCCCACCTTTTTTTTTTTTTTGCTTTCACTGTGAAGTCCATGTTGGCGAGACAAACATTACTCACTTCGTGTGTATCTGAGGCCATTCCCTCCCTTTTGTTCTTTCACGCCAGATTCATAACGGAATACTGCAGGTACTCAGGCAATTTCTTGGATAATTCTGAGTAGCATTCTGTGGCTGATTTACTTCTATGTGGTCAGATTTGGAATTTGAGATCAAGAGTAGGGAAAGACCACAGTATGTTCATCCTGATTAAAAAAAAAAAAAAAAAAACACAGACTTTTAACAACCTTGAATCATCTAAGCTAGAGAGACTGGGTGGCTGAGACTATGCAATAGACTTGGCTGAGGTAGTAATAACAAGGCAGGTTGTAGCTGCCCCAAGCCTTCCAACTGCTGGGTGGTGACTCATTTTGTCCATGTGGCTGTCCAGTCACCCCAGCTCCGTTTGGCGACATGGCCGCCTTCCTCCCTCCGCACTGCAGCGTCGCCCGTGCTGTGAATCAGGGAGCACATCAGGCGTGGGGCTCTGCCGGTGCCGTTCTGCACTGTGGAGTCGTTTTGTCTGTTTTTGTGCCAACACTGCATTGTATTAATTATCATAGCATTAAAATAGAGCCTTCAAATCTTTTTCTCTTATAGTTTGTTTGTTTTTTTTTAAATGGTTGAGATGGCCATTTCAGTGTTGAATATAAAGAGTGCAGTTATTATTTCTTTTTGCTATTGGGGAAAATTCTCTACCATCAAATAAGAGATTTGATTTTTTTTTTGTAGTTAGTTTATCAGTTTCAATTACCTTTCTGCTATTCCTAGTTTTCTAATAGTTAAATTTGTGTGAAATTTTGTCAAGTATTTTCTTCTGCACCTCTCGACATATTAGATGATTATTTTACTCTTAATGTGTTGAATTACATTGAGTTTTGAATATTAACACTTTTGCGTACCTGGAATAAACCTCACTTGGACTTGATGTATTATTTTTTTTCTGTTTTTCTGGATTCAATATGCTGGTATTTTCTTAAGGATTTTTACATATAAGTTCATGAGAGATCAGCCTATAATTTTCTCTTTTTTGTATTTTCTTGTCAGGTATGAAATCAAAGTTTTGCTGCTCCTCTTCACTCCTCTCCCCCCCCAAAAAAAATAAAAATAAAAAGAGAAGTGTTAAAAAGTATTTCCTTTTTCCTAACCTCTGAAAGAGATTGTATAACATCGGTATTATTTTATCTATAAATATTTGGATGCATTCACTAGTGAAACAATCTGGGCCTGGACCCTTCTTGTGGGAAGGTTTTGTAATTGCACATTTAATTCAGGTTTTCTATTTTTTCCTTTTATAAGTTTAGTGAGTTCTGATTTTAAGAATTTAAAAAGTTTTGCTTTATTGTTGAGTTCAATGAATAAAGTTGTTCACAATTATCCTCTCATTACTATTTTTTGTTAAATATCTATAAGATCTGTAGTGATGCCCCCCTTTTTGTTCTCGATGTTGGTAGCTTGTATTTTCCATTTTTTTCACCTTGATCGGTTTTGTTTTACCACTGTTACTAATCATTCCAAAGGAAAAACTTGATTTGTAGGTTTTTTCTGTCATGTGATTGTTTTCTATTTAATCAATTTCTGCTTTATTTTTGTTATTTCCTCCCTTCTGCTTTCTTTATATTTATTAGGATTTTCTTTTTCTAGGTTTATGAGATCTTAATTAATTTCGCTTTTTTTCCCTTTTCTAGAATATCACTTAATGCTGCAAATTTCCCTCTTAAGATTATGTTTGCTGTATCATAAATTTCATTAATATGTTATATTTTCATTATCATTTGGTTAAAATATTTTCTAATTTCTAATATTGTTACTACTATGATTCACAGGTTATTTAAAATTTTTTGGTTTTCCAAATACTTGAGGATTTTCAAAACATTTCTCTGTTATAAATTCCTATCTTGATTTCCCTTTTTGGAAATACTTTGATTATTAATCCTTTGAAATTTGTTGAGACTTGCTTCATGGCTCAAAGTTTGAACTATTTGTTAAATATTCTGTGTGCACTTAAAATAAACTTGCTGTAGTTGGATTTTGTGTTCTATTTTGTTACTTAGGTTAAATCGGTTAATTTTTAGTGATTACCCTAGAGATTAAAATCTGAATTTTTGCCTTAATAGCACTATTTCTTAGTTTAATACTTTTACCAATTCTCAAACAATGGGAGGGCTCCATTTATCCTGTCTTTGCTGTCTGTTGTCCTATTTTATCGTATTTTACTTCTGCATATGTTACGCACCTTACAAGATATAATCATTGTTGTTTCAAGTGGTCAGTATTCAGTAATACTTGTCTATACAGTCAGGTGGTTTTTTTGTTGTTCTTTACTCTTTCTTCCTGTTTTGTGCTTTCATCTTGGGGGATTTTCCTTTGGTTCGAAGAACCTCTTTCAATATGTCTTATACTGTGGGTTGCTTTTAATGTATTAACTCTGATGTTTTTATCCTGAACATGTCTGTATTTTATATTTTTACTGTATATACAATTCTAGACTGCTATTTTTTTTTCCCTTTCAACTAATTATAAATATCTTTCTGTTATCCTCTGGCTTTTATATTTTGTTGAAAATAATTTTTGCTCCTTTATAGGTAATGCTTTTATTTATTTGGATTTTTTAAACTACTTTTTGTCTTTGATTTTTAATAAAAGTTTACCCACTGATGTGTGTGCATGTGTGTGCATGCGTGTGTGTGTGTGTGTGTGTGTGTGTGTGTGTGGAGAGAGAGAAAGAATGCTTATTTTAGTTGAGATTGGCCGATTTTTGAATCTATCTATAATCCTTCCCATCAGTTTCAGGGTCTTTTTGGAGAGGGCATTACTTCTTTAAATTTGTCCCTATTCCATCTCTACTGTACTCATCCAGGAAGTTCAGATACGATGTGTCACGGTTCAGATGAGAGAATTAGTAACTGAGTTTGGTCAGGCCAGGCTGTACTTTTAGATAAATTCAGCTCACCTTGGTCAATCACTTATCTTCTCATTGAGATCTTCATAGATGTCTATTCTTAACAGATAAATATTATTTCTTAAACAATTCAATCTTTTTGAGGTTTGAGCTCAGCAATTTGACCTCCAGCCTCAAACAGCTTCTGGAAAATGCCTTGAGGAGGAGATGAGCTGGGTTTAACGCAGGACCTTTGGTCCTAAGTATCAGGAAACTGAGGAAAATTTTCTTCTACCTTCTAGTCCTATCCCTTCCCTTTTGCTGCAGCCCTTTCAGGGTTTTGATTAAAAGTCTAATGAGTCTCTACTTTCTGTAATGAAATTTATACCTTCTAAATACTTTACTCTTTAAATGTCTACCTCAACAGATTCAAAATCTGGCCAGTATTTTGCTTTTTGTTGAGGGATTTTGTCTCATAGGCACCATGAGCAGGTCAGCACCTTGCCACCTGCCCTGCCTCAGCACTCAGCAGGTGCCCTCTGAAATCATGTGTTTGGGCTCCTTCGGACCTCCGTCTGTGACAGGTGTGGCTCTTAGAAGTTTCCTGCGAGGAGTCCGTCAGCCTGCGCCAAGTCTGATTCTCAGCATTCCTCTCCAGGACTGGCTAAAATCCTCATGGAAGAACCAGTCTTCATCAGTTGATAGCTCCCTGTGGAAAGGCTCTTTTCCCTTCACAATTTTTATTTTGTCTTCATTGCTTCCACAGTTTTTTGATGCCTCTAAAAGTAATATTTTATAATTTATCCTTTTTTCTCTAGTTGTCACAACAAAAACAAATAACTGCCACTACATACATTCTATCTGGAAGATAAACTTTTATTATGATTATTGCTTTTATTATTACTGATTACTTAGAAAAGCTTTCTTCAGCTTTCTAATTACTGGGTATGTGCATATATTTGCAGACGTGTTATTTGAGAAAAACTCTTATCAAGTTTCTCTTATATATTAGCTGTATGATTTGGAAGGAATTTCTACAGACCATCTTCTGGCTCTGTTCCTCCTAAACCTCTGTCTTAAATCTTTGTGTGATAACACTGTATAGTCAGCAGAGTGGGTTATAGGAATTTTTCTGGAACCCATTTGTATACTGGGATGGCTAGCAATGATTTAACTATGCATGAACAGCCTGTGAATCATCTACATATACCCTGCTAGCTGTATTTTGACTTCAGCTTCTGCTCACTTGAATTACCAGAATGCCTAACGCTACTCCAATGGCAACTGACATGGGAAGTCAGTGGAAAGACGGTCGTGGTGGTCTTAACTGTTTATAGTTAAAACATCTTAATTTTTCAAATTTTATAAAAATACATGGCCACGTGACTGTATTACTTGGGATTTTCCCAGGACCGTAGAGAAAGCCAGGGGCTCAAAAATGTAAACTCTTTGAGCCTCACGGAAAATCCACTTTCATCAATAACATATGCACACACAGTTACCACCTCCACGATAAAGAAAGGCATAAGCACAACCAAACCAAAACCAATAACATAAACGAGGTTAGCTGACAGCCACAAGTGGGTTTCTGCTGGTTTGACTTGCCCTGTGTTTGATAGAACCTCCCAGAAGCATGAAACTGAAGAGATTTTATATTTGCTTAAATATTCAAGGACAACGGACACTCTTAGAAGAGGAAAGGCCTCATGTCAGAGCAGCTGTGAAGCCTGGGTTTGAATCCCAGCACCGCAACCACCCTGTGACTCTGGGCAAGGTTGTTAGTCTTCCAGTGCTTTAGTATCTTCATCTATAAAAATGGAGATATGCGTGTATATACATACGCACAGATGTACATACCTTCTTACATACACATGTGTGTGTATCCATTTATATATCGATATGTATTATATGTCTATATAATATTTCTATCGTTATCTCTGCATATTGAGATAGCACTTAGCATATTATAAGTGTTACTTAATGTTTACAATTATTATTTAGGTTTATTCTTAAGTGAAATAAAAAGATAATTATCTGTCTGTTAATATTGCTTACCATATTTAATAGTGAATTCATAAAGCTTAAAGCTTTTTTAAGATGAAAGGCGTCAGACAGTATTTCATGTGCTGTTCACGGCAGTGTGTGTAGGGAGGGCGTGCGTGGCGTTGCGGGGGGCCACCTTCGCAGACCTGCACTGCGGCTTGGAGAAGGCCACCTGTTGGGCTGCTCTCTTCATGCTGTGCCCAGGCCTCTCTCCAGGTGGACACATTTTGTATGACACTAGCAGTTAATCTGTTTTTCACTTTGCTACGAGTGAGTGAGTGGTGAATCCATTTAAGGAAAAAGTTATTTCCAAGACATAACTGAAAAGTCAGCCTCTATGTCTTGCTTAGGGCTGGTTTATGATAACACTGGAGAGGTATTTCATAAAAAGCATTAAATATTAGTGCTTAAGTTTTTAAATGTTTTTTCTTTCATTCCTTTGGCTTCTTCAGGAAAAATTTTTTAAATGATTTTCTCAGGAATATAATTTGTAAAAACACTCAATGCTCCTCTCAGCAAGCTCATACTATTTGTTGATAGGGTGACTCAGACATGATTAGATACATATGTTATAGTATGTCAGAATTCTTATAAGCTTGCATATCTAGAAAATAGATTAATTAGTTCAATCGCCAGTTAGCTTCTAAATTTGCCTCAGTATCTAGTTCTTATTGCAAAGTAGAAAGGTAAAATATTTGATAAAAATTATGTTTTGAAAATATACTGCTTGATTTTGGAGTATATATGTAATAAACCATAAGTAGGAATAAATTTTAGAGATAGGAATAACTTTTTATTTGAATTGTTTTTTTGAGAAATTGTGTGAAAACCTATTTTGCAAGTTCAGTGATTCACATGTGGCAACAAGATTGGTTAAGGTGCATAAATGCCCCTTAATGTAGAAAGTTATCCTGTTGCCACACTATGTGTGCTCTCATTAAGTATGTACATTTTGTCCGACTAGACTATGAATTTTTGGAGAACAGTGATCATGTTCTCGTCATCTTTATATCCTGATTGCTAAACAGAGCGCCTGCCACTTAAAAATGTTCATTGTTATGAGCTGTGTTTAAAATACCCTTTTGGCAGGATACAGACAGACACGTCCTCGATACAGCAGCGTGCTGAGGTACCATCAGCAAGTTGGGTAGGGTTGTGAAGGGCATCTGCAGAGGACACTGGGTGCGCAAAGCAAAGGAGAATAGAAGCCTAGACACTCAGGTAAGGATGTATGTCACTAAAGGGGAGGGAGCTCAGAGGTGAATGGCGCGGCGGACGGCGGGAGACGTGGATTAGAAGGAGTTTTACTTTGTCTTAGATGAAGGAGCGTTTGCTCCGTCGTGATTGTATTTACATGCTATTGAAAAGGAGCTGATGTGATGGAGAGGTTGGTGGCTGAGAGAGAGATGAACTAATCAAGGGCGCGAAGCCCATGAGAATGAGCATGGGGGCTGACTTAGAACGCAGGCGGAGGAGTGCCTCTTGGTCCAGGTTCGTTTTCAGGCCTGTGGGGAGGAAGCCGATTATGCTCAGTTACTGGTCGTAACCTCTGTGAAATAGGAAGTATGGTCAGCTGCAGAGTGTCTGGAATAAAGTGGCAGGATTAGAATTACATGTTGAGGGTGTTTTAAACAGCTTTTCTTGGAGAATGTGGGCTGAATAAAGAAATTCAAAAGCTAGCTGAACGGTCTCAGTCTCGCCTTGAGACGAGAGGCTGTGTGCACTTTGCGGCATCAGCTGTGAGGCTGTGTGAGCCCCTCCAAGCTGCGCAGGGAAGGAAGTGAAGAGGGAGGGGCTTAGTGACAGCGACAGCTAACGTTTAAAGGGTTGGAGCTTTCGTGAAGGACAAATACCAGTAAAGAAGGGACATTTGAGTGTGAGCTGGAAGTTTAGGAGGCTTCGGTGAGAGAAGGTGTCGTGAAGGCCACGTTTACTACAGGGGTAAATGGCTGAAGAAGTGTGCAGGGAGAGGGGACGGGGGAGGAGGGTGCTGAGGAGCCGAGAGGGCAGGGCGTTAGAGGTGTCATTCGTGTGCCCACCGAAGTCTCCCGGAGTGATGGTAGGAACCGAGTGAGAGGAAGATGCTGAGCAGTCCTTCGTCAGAGTCCTTGATGAATGAAGAGGAGAGACTGGCGGGAGCATGCGGGAGCATGCAGATGTAGCGCCGCCAAGGAGTGTTGCTTCTGCCTGAGTGGGAGAAGCACTGACCTAGAGCTTAAGGAGCAGCATGGCCCAAAGGGAGTCTGGGTCCCCATACTGTTAGAGTGTGGACATCTTATCGCAACATGCGGACACTCTCCCTGTGAGTGGGCCTGAGGAGACCAGCGGGTCAGTGGGCAAGACCACTTCCTGCAGCAGTGAAGGCCTGACTCATGGACTCACATCTCTTCTGACTAATGTTTGGCTGCCAACCCTCTGTTCCGAGCCAGAACAGGTCATTCAATGCAGGAATTGTAATTTCCTAGGATACAATACTAGGTGAAAGGGTTCATTGTGTCAACAAGAATGACACAGTAATTTAAGCCTGGAATGCAATTTATTCACCCTCCTCATTTCCTAAATGAGTTCAAATTATAACAATTCCTTAAAGGACAGAGCTTTAGAAATGCTGATTCTTTCTTCCATGATGCTGGTGGCCATGGGAAAGAAGAGGAGGAGTGGTCTTTCCGTAGCTGTGACTTAACATGGCGGAATCAGGAGTGGGGACCGAGGAAAATCAAGCCTCTGACAGGGGATCTCAGACAAGTCCAGACCTGCTGATTCTTTAGGGTCACTCTCCCTCCCCTCCCCTCCCCTCCCCTCCTCTCCCCTTCCCTGTGCTTCCTTTCTTTTCCTCCTCCTTTTTCTCTAGGAGGCACCATTTGTAAAATCCAGCACAATTCCCAGACTCTTTTTGGGGTTTATTGACCGTCTTGAACTATTTTCCAAATGTTTTAGGTTCGAAAAATCCCAAGCCACACTGGGCCAGCCACTTTTCTTCTTCTTCCCTGTTAAACCTATGTGTATTTTAAGGGAAATATAATCCATATGTTTCTGATTCCTTTACACTTAACTCATCAAGCAGGATTTGTTAAAGCTATTTGATGTTTTGGATGCCTTTTGAGCCATTTCCTTGTGACTTTCAAAGCCTTTTATTCTCTAGAAATAGGAAGTTGCATTTTATGAAATGTAAATGAGCTCGAACACTCAAAGGTCTGATTTGGGTCAGAATTCTAAATGATTGGAATTAATTAATAGCGTGCTCTATTCCACTCTTTAAAAGGAATTCAACTTCAGGGAATAGCTCCACGTTTTTTTTTTATACAATTGCATACAATTGGCGAAGCCTTAATTAGAATATATTTGGGAGAGAAAAAAAGATCAAGCATATTTCATAGCAAGAGCATATACTATTAATGAAAATGGGAAATAGTTCTGATTTAAAAAGAGCTACCTCAGTGAAAATAACCATAAAGTAAAATAAAACTCAATGAAATGAATTTCTGACAATCATTAAATTTAATCCTGTTGATAAAATATTGTTTTTATTTTATGGCCCCAAAGCAAATCTCAAGTAAATATTTCTTTTTTTCCAAGACCTCCCACAAAGTTAATTAAGAGAATTCTCTAGAAACAAAGCTATTTTCATATCTTAGAGAAATAGCCAGTTCTCTTAGAGCTTCTTTTCCGGCAGCAGAAAATTTAAATTAAAATAATTACAGAAATGTATAATCTAAGTGTCATCTCCTCTTTTCTATTTCTGGGAAGAAATTCCGTGTTGAGTGTTATGGAATAAACCAGGCTCGATTCTGAGCCTTGGCAATTGCTTCTCCGCCTGCCTGGAGTAACCTCGCCCGAGGGGGTCGAGGGGGTCGTGGGTCTGGCTCCGCTGGCACCTCCCCCCGCCCCCAGGCTGGCTCTGACTGTCCTGGCTTCCGTAGCTCTCCTCTGCCTCCCCCCCCCCAGCCCCTCTGTTTTGTATTTTTCACAGGAATTAGCACTGTTTGCACACCACTTCTATCATATTTGCACCTAATGTTCCCTCAAACCGCGGGGAATTTACACCTATCTCTGTACCCCAGTTCTTAGAATGTTGGCGGGCTAATGGCAAGCACTCAGTCCATGTCGACTGATTTTAATTGCAGTCATTTGTCCAACCAGCACTATTGACAAACAGCACCTACTGACATGTGTTTTATCCCAGAGGAGACCAATTTATTTCTAGAGGCTTTGATGAATGCGTTCTCAAGCAAACTTAATTTTACCACACAAACCGCATATGAATTTCATGATTTACATGGAAATTTCTTCAAAAAGTGGCAGCTGAGATTTTCATAGGGATTATGTTTAATCTGTGGATCAGCGTTGGAAGTATGGTCCCCTTAAAAATATTACCTTTCAACTTATGAACGCAGGCTATCTTTCCATTTATTTAGGTATGATTTAATTTCTTTCAACAGTGTTTTGTAATTTCCACATGAAATGGAAGGGACCCAGAATAGCCAAAGAATCTTGAAAAAGAGTACATAATTTTAGAACTCAAACTCCAAATTTAAAAACTTATTACAAACTATAAGCAAAACAGTATGCTATTAACATCAGGATAAACATATAGATCAATGGAATAGAATTTAGAGTTCAGAAATAATCTCTTGTATTTATGCTCAATTGATCTTTGATAAGAGTACCAAGACAATTCAGTGGCGGTCGGAGAGAGAAGGTCTTAAAAATGGTGCTGGAACAACTGGGTATTCCCACGAGAGAGAATGAAGCTGGAGTCCTACCTCATGCCATGTACAAAAATTAACGCAGAGTGAATCAAAGGCCCATGAGAACCAAAAATAAAAAACTCTTACACACACACACACACAGCATAAATCATTTCGACTTGGACCAGGCAATTATTTCTTAGATATGACATCAAAAGCACAAGCAACTAAAGAAAAATAGATAAATTGGACTTTGTTAAATTAAGATTGTTGTCCTCCAAAGGACACATTTAAATGAAAAAGTAACCCACAGAACAAGAGAATATATTTGCAAATCATATCTGGTAAGTGATAAATCTCAAATACATAAAGAATTCTTACAACTCAACATAAAAAGATGAAAAAAACTGCATTAAAAACTGGACACATGGACAAAGAATTTGGATAGACATTTCTACAAAGAAAATATATACATAGCTAATAAGTTAATGAAAAAATGCTCAAGATTATTAGTCATTAGGGAAATGCAAATCAGAATCACAATAAGATACCACTTCAAGCCCACTAGGAGAACTATAATAATAATTGCTTATAAACAGAAAATAACAGTTGTTGGTAAGGATGTGGAGAAATTGAAACACACTTCTATATTGCTGGTTCGAAAGTAAGGCAAAACAGCTGATGTGGAAAATACTTTGGTGGTCGTTCAAAAAGTTAAACATGGAGTTACCATATGACCTAGTAATATCACTCAAGATAATTGAAACCATGTCTACACAAAAACTTGCACATGAATGTTTATAGCAGCACGATTCATAATGACCAAAAAGTGGAAACTACTCAGTATCCATCAATTGATAAATGAATAAATATGGCATGCCCATACAATGGAATATTATTCAGTCATGAAAAGAATGAAGTACTGACCCATGCTACAACATGAATGAGCCTTGAAAATAATCTGCTAAGTGAAAGAAGCCAGACAAAGGCTACATATTATATGATTCTGCTAATATGAAACGTCCAGAGAAAGCCAACCCACTGAGACAGAAAGTAGGTTAGTGTTTGCAGAGTGTGGGGGGCAGGTGAATGAGGAGGTGCTGCTCATGGTACAGTGTTTCTTTGGGAGTGATGAACATGTTCTGGAATTATCTATTGATGGTTGTACAATTTTGGGAATATACTAAAAATGATCAAATTGTGTACTTTAAAAGGTGAATTTTATGGTTTGTGAATTATGTCTAAAAATATAACTGGTTTCACAGTTACTCAATTCTTTTGTTAATGTGTCCATTCCCACGGGAGAAATCTTAAAAGGGAAAAGAAAAATGAAGTGTTTGACTTGAGAACTGATCCTACTCATTGTTCATTGTCTTTTTTCTGGGCCTTTTCAGTGCTCGAACATGAAAGACAGATAGAACAATGCTTCTGTACACTGGAGTGGTATTATAGAAATGCACTCAAAGATAGACATGTTTTGCTCTTTCGGGACTGACCCTTGTAGCATAAAAAGGCTGGCAGATGTCTTGGGAGGAAAATGAATAGATGGCTTTTTTGTTTTGTTTTTGTTACTTTACCAGCAGTATTTATTTTGGGAACCAGAAATCTATAGGTTGACGTGTAACACTCTTGTTAGTTAAAGATCATGGTGAATCATTACCTACTGGGAATAGGAGGTTTTAGCTCATTGGCAGACTAGGGAGCTCTCGGCCAGCAGAGGTGGAGTTAGAGTTCCGAAAAAAGAAGGGACTAAGTATGACCTCATGAGAACAGAGACAACTGCCTTTTGTTATCTGTTTTCAAAGTATGTAAAATATGTAACAGTTGTCCATGATAATAAAACATGAGTGGGAGGGCCATTGCCCGTGGCACATATGATCTGAAATAGCATTTTTAGTGCTGCTATCGTATTTTTAAGTGCTGTTTAACTTTTAATTAAAAAGGGAAAATTCTTATTTGGCCTTAAAATTCATTAGCATATGTAACAATTTAAGCACCAGCAACTTTTCTCTATTAATTTTGTTTTCTCCTGCTTATATTGTGTTTTCTCATGGTTAAGTAGCATGAGGCCATGCCTTCTAGTGATGGAAGACTGAATGGTGGGATATTGCGGTATTATTCTGCTGAGTGGATGTTACGTGGAAATAACTAAAATATTGCTTAATTTCTATCTACTTGTGACATGATGATGATGATGATGATGATGATGATATAGAACAATAAAAGGGAAAATTAAATGCTGGTGACTTCCATTTTCACTTCACAGTGCCACTTGTTTACATTTGCGCATTGTTTTGGGTGGCGTGCATCTGCTCTACACCACCCCTCCGTAATCCCACTTTGACAAAATGGTATCACATTGTGGGTGCCATTGTGTCTCACTTAACTGTCAATGTGTGTTTGCAAATAAGTATTATTTTCTGTTATTACTATAACATTTGTGTAACTAGTGTGTATTGTGTACTGTGTATTGATGAGCAATCGGACATCCATTCCCTGCATTCAGAGTTTAAACTCTATGGGGTAAACAGCCAAAAAATTACAGTGAGTGATAGAGATGAATCATAAAGGGAATACAGGATCTGAGACTATAAGGCGTCTAGAAGACTTACCCAAGACCAGGCTGGCGAGTCAGGAGAGACCCAGATTATGCAGGGTTTTTAAACCAAGTCAGTTTGTTGAGAGCACCTATTCCAAGGACTGGCGGAAACCATTAAAGGGTTTTAGACAGGAAATAGCATAATTAGATTTGCAGTTTTGAAAGGAAATTCTGCTTATATGTGTCATATCATATAATTTATTATCCAGGCCAGGCAACTTTAGAGAATTAAAAGGGGTACACCTACGCTGGGATTACAGGCATAAACTCTGGCTGTCCTAGATGAACTCAGACGTATACAGCTACCTTGTTTATAGGGGGCTGCAGTGGGATAAGATAGGTACATGGTGATAAGTGGGGAGAGAAGGCGAAGGCTTGGACTACAGCGAGGCAATCAACAGAGAGAGTTAGATTAACGTAAGAGTTATTTCGAAAGATGAACTGAAAAGTTGGTGACTGAACGTGAAAAGGGAGAGAGAGAGAAGTTGAGGCCTGCTGGGTGTCTGCCTTGAAAAGCTGAGTGCATGTTGGAGGTGAGGAATGCTGAAGCAGTTTTAGAGGGAAGGCAACAATTTTAGACGCACATGTTGAGTTGAAGGTTGCCCAAAGGAACTGGTATCGAGATTTACATAAGCCAAGTCTTCACATATGGAGCTATCTGGGTGGCTAGCTGGCCTGAGCAACGTGGGGACTAGGGGGTACTAGCCTTGGCCCACGTCTCTCGAGCACAGTAATGGTCCTAGAAATAGTACTTACTATATTCCTACTTTGTAAGCAATTTATCCTATTGTTTGGCTCAAAGATTAGAAATAGAATCTAATTCTGTATTTTCATACTGATTCATCTGGAGAAAGACCTTAGGAACTTCTCCTCCCAGGCAGGATGTTTGAAGATGTTTGGAGTGATGGGTGATTTAAAAAGGCTACCCTTTTGGCATCTGACAGTCTTGATAAATGAAGGAAAAGTGTGTTTAATGATCCAAAATGATAGGGTCTAATGCCGATGAAAGGTGCATTTTTTCCTTGATTAAGCCCAAGTCTGCAATAAAACCAATAAAGATTTCTGTTTTTTTGGAGAAGTGATTGAAGGCTCAATATGGGAGGCAAAATGAAATTTGAATTATAGGGATTAAAAAGATTGGCGTGTGTGTGTAAGTATTGGTGCGAGTGTGAGTTCACTTTTCATTATATGTAGGTTGACTCCTGTAAGTAATTACATAATTATCTTATTTTTTCAAGCTTATTCCAGGTAAACTTGGTTCCTGAATCCTTTAATTAAAGTCTATCTTGAATTTTGAAATAAAAAGTGGACCCAACTCAATGAGAGACACATAGGTTAGATATTTGGAGGATTATGTAAAATACATCAAGAATATTACACGTGCTTTCCTGTGCGAGCGCCTCAGTTTGTTCTGTTTTCATTCTCCTTTTTCACTTGGTCGACCTGGCTGCCTTTAGCCCTGATCTCTGCACTGATGGATCATTAGAAACTTGAAAGAAACCATACAGATATTATATAAGTCATGCCCATTTATGGACCTTTGAGTTACAAATACTTTATATGGAGAGAAAATGTTATCATTCCTCATATTTAAAAAAAATGGAAGTTTGCAACTTGGGGTCCTAAAATTAGCTGGGTAGAGGGTACTTGGCAGAGGGGCAGCTGTCCCTTGGTCTTATATTTGAGCCATGGCTTCGATGCCAGTGGTGTTGGCTCAGAGTGTTTTCCAAACCCGAGTGCAGATCTTGCTTACTTGCATTTAACAAACCTGAATGGCCAACCTGGGAGAATGGCCAGGACTTGTTTCTCTGCATCAGGATGTACATAATACAGCTGTACTTACCTTGGAGTTAAAACTGATATGGAACTGATCAACTTGAGAAAAATTTTCCAGGATCTCAGAATTAGATTTGTCTCCTCTTATATTGCTTGTAGTCTGCAAGCTGTTGGGGAGCCTTTGCAACTGGCCATTGCTTTTGCTTCCCTTCATATTAATAACAGAAAAATAACGTTTTGTTATATTTAAATATAGTGTCCCTTTGCTCTAGAGTACTAGGAATCATTGCCATCTGTTTTTCACAAAAACATAAAATCGCGTAAGCTTATTTACTTCTAGTTTTCTCAAACAAAAAGATTCCTAATTTGTTTAACTGTGAATTCATTTATCATAGATTTAAAAAAAGCTTATGAAAGTTCAGCATCTGTTGTATAACCTCTAACTTGAAGATAATTTCCAACGTTCCTTTTGATTCTGGAAAAATTCTATGAATATTCTATTTCTTATGATAAACCTTATCTAGGATTTTACCTTATAAGATCACCTGAAGCCTCTTAAGAAGTAAACTTCTCTTTCTCTCTTTTTTTAAAATTAATTATTTTATTGCTAACTTTGTGTGTTAGGAATAAACTATTTTTGTTCTCTTAGTCTTGGCAAAGTGGAAAGTTTTAAAATAATGTTGATTCCTCAAAAAGAGGGACTCGACCTAGCCTTGGAAATTATCATTGGTTCATTTAAAATTGAAAGTACTGTGTGTGGTCATTTGTCCTTGCAGAGTCACAGCCAATAAAGCGGATGAAAAAAACCCCAAAAAACTCTACCAATTCTCTGGCTTCATACTAATGGTATTTCATTCATAAAAAGAAATTGTGCCCGGAGATTTAATTGAGTGGTTCCAGGGCCATGCCAGCAGAAAATCAGCTGGTTGGGCTCCTATACAAACATGATGACATGTTGAGGGCGGTGTTTACTTTTTCTAATTAAAGCAAATTAGAAATTCCATTATATTTCCGCAGTGAGTCCTGACAGCAGCGTGCCCTGGGACTTCCTCACGGAGCTTCCAGAGCAAGGCTTTCCTTCCTTCAACATTCATTTGTTCCCTTCCGTTTCAAATGCATTCCAGGATTAAGCGTTGAAGTCGGCTCCGAGACCTCACTTTTTCAGGATCATTTGAAACAAGACGGGAGGATGCAGTAGAATTCAGACCAACCACTTGTGATGACGATGGGTGTTTTCAGCCTTGATGCTGGTTCTCTTTGGGTGGACACTCTGATCGTCGCCTCTGTCAGTTCTATTAGTTTTTATAATATTGAGGCAAACGTCTGGTTATCTGCTGGGTTTGACAGCAGGAGATCATTGTAGGGGCCACACTCTTAATAGTAACAGCTAAGATGGCAGTGAAAATACATCAACTGTACACAAACACGGGTAACTCTTTTTGCACAGTGAAAGGTTCTTTGGGGCTTTAATTTGACACAGGGCTGTAAAAACTATGAAGACTTTGTTTTTCCTTAGGGATAACCTTATCTTAGATTTTAAAACCAGGAACCAGGTATGTTTGAGTTTTGATATTTTTTAAAAATAATGACCATCATACATTTATATAATAGCTGCAAGACATTTTCAAAATGCAATGCCACTTCATTAAAATCCTGATTACTGAGCAGCATATTTAAGAAAAAAAAAATGAAATATATGGAGCTCATTAAAACACTGCTCGTTTCTGAAATCATAGTCACATTTTATTGTCTTGATTTTTTTTTTTTTTTAAACTTGGGATTTCAAGGCTGGATTTTAAGTGCCAGAAACCTTCTTGCAAGGAAGGTTATTGTCAGGGGATCTCCACCCCAGTGTTGCTGACAAAAGAGATTCAGATGAAGACACAAGGTTCAGATAAGTCACGTAAGGTGTGGAAAACCATTACAAAGTTCCCATATTCCCCTGAAGTGAGATTGAACTCTGGATCTTGATGAGCTCATTTCTGGAGACAATATCAGGTTTACGAAAGGGAACGAAGGACTCTTCTAATGAATGAGGCTTTCACAGGCAGAACAATCCCTCCTGCAGCCTCGGAACGCAAAGGAAAGAGCAAGCGGGTCTGTGACTGAGCAGCAGCCGCGTTGGGCTGGTGCCACCTGCGGGTCCACATGGAAGCGACAGGTCCAATGTTCCTCTCGTGTTTGTGATTGTCAGCATTGCCCAGAACATTTAAAGCACACAACATACATTAGAAGCAAAAATTGAATGTCAGATCTCGGTTAATGTGAATAGGAATGTTTCTGAAACACGTTCTCTCTTTTGTCGGACCGTTTTGGTACATCTCATCTCACGCATTGCAGCAGGGAATGGGAGTAATAAAAGAAAATTTTACTCAATTATATGTATAAATGTTATAACCTTTGAGTAATTCTTATGAGAATAATGGCAGGGAAAAAGACTGGATAGAATTTGGGGGGCTTCAGTATTTCCATTGTGTACAGTTTTGTCTTACATGTCAAAAATAATCAAGAATTAGCTGTAAATCAAATTCAGTCTCAAGGAAAGATACTCCACCCCTTCCCTAAGTCCCTAGCCCACCTGTTCTTGCAGTCATGGAATTTCTCCTTTGCCTAAAATGTGCTGTATATAGTCAAATGTCTCATAAAATGGGGGAGGGGACTGTGAAATAATAAGAGAGAACATTTAAAGGGTCTGACTTAAAGAAATGTGCCCAGATGAGTTTGGGCAATTGGGGTCAGTTAAGCCTCCCTTGACACCGACCATTAGTAATATTTTCCATGCACTAAGTAAAACAATGGAAACTTCATCACATCTGGTGGAGGCTCCAGTGCCTATGCAGCTTGTAATGGTTTTTGAAATCTTGATATGAAACAGCACCGTGGCACTCGGCAATAGATCGTTAGTGACAAGGAAGCTGTGCTTGTTCCAAAGCAGTGAAGACCTGCCTGTTACCACTCCCCGGAGATGGCCCCTGAGGTTCACATTGCTACGCTGTTTCTTCTTGATCCAAAGGGAGTCTGGTGTTTTCCCTTCCCCTCTTTCTTTCCCTGTCTTTAGAGCAGTGGGCGGCAAGCCTCCAGAAGAACCATCTTGCCCTCTTGAAAGCATCATGTTTGTCATTGAACAGTTTGGGTTGGCTGGAGGAGTTCTTTTGAAGGCAGACAAAAGAACTCTAGAAAATTGATAATTCCAAGAAATATCTGCTGCCTTAAAGGTCTTGTTGCCACCTTGCATTTTCTTTTTTAATTTTTTATTTCAGAGATTTAAAACAGGACATCGCGTAAACCCACATACTTGGTATTAATGTTTAAGGACGATGTCATAACATCTCAGAGTTCCCACCATTGATGTCTCTGCATAGGAGATAAATAATAAATAATAAGCTAATAAACTTCTCGTAGGCTTTAGGAGCTCAATGAGGGCAGGGTTCATGCCTCTCTTGTTCACCTTTCTGTCCCCAGCACTCGGTGCGTGTTTTTGAGTGTCCGATTGTCAACCTCAGTTTTTTTACTCCGAAAACAAGTAGGGTGTAGTGTTCATGGAGACAATGTCTACCATATTGCCAACAAGAAGGAACTAGGACTGGAATCGAGAGTCTTAGTGCTAGTCCTAAGTTAATGATAATTAATAATAATGAGCATTCATCGAGGGCTACTGTGTGCCGGGCTCTGTTCTTACCGTTTCACGCGCGCTACCTCAGTTCGTCCTCATAATAATGTTGCAAAGGAGGTATGTGTACTGCCGGGTCCAGTTTGAAAAGAGGAAACGAGGCGTGGAAAAGTTGACCATCTCGCCCTAGGTCGCATAGGTAGCAAGTGGTGAAGCCAAGGTTGCATCCAGAGCCCTTTCTCTTTAATGTTAAGTCTTGCAACTAAAATTGTTGTGTTTTGCTAGATAAATCTTACAGCCTAGTTGTCACCCTTATGAGATTAGCGTGATGATACCGACCTCAGAGGAGGAGTGCAGATGGGAGCATTCACACGGACATTTATGGGTACGCTTGCCGATTTGAATATATATGACACTGTTTATTGTTCCCAAGACACTAACGTTATATCATCAGATGCCACAGGATTCAGTAGTCAAGACAGAAATGACTGACATTTTCCTTTTTACCACCATTCAAAACCACATAACACTGGGGACAGACCATATCCTCAAAACAATTGAGGAAACGTGGTGGCATAAACTCTTGGAACAAAGTAACATTTAGTAAAATGCTTCTGTTTGTAAAAAAAAAAAAAAAAAAAGTCCTCTGTGTTGTTTTTATTTTTAGTATCCATCTATGCCAGTGATTTTCCATTTAATTCTTAGGGAGATTTCCTCTACTACACATGCACGCTCACTCTCATACACATGCACTCGCAGGCACACGTGTACATTCACATGCACACACGGGCATGTACACCTACATGCTCATACGTCAGGATTGCAGTGTGCCTGAGTCCTTACCAATGGCAGCTGGTGGTGGAACTTGGTATTTAAGGATGATACTAATGTCTTTGTTGTTGCAGAACAGATGCAAAAAACCAGACCAGTGAGAAACCAAGCAGCACTCAAAGAGTTGGAGAACTCAGGTTTATTATGCCAGTGGTCCCAGAAGAGCTAGTGCTCTGAAGATTTGAGCCCTGAGCTCAGTTGCAGCATTCCTTATATTAGAACTTTTTTTGGCATGGGCTGATTGGTTACAAAGCAGCAGGAGTTCCTATGGTTACAGGTAGCAACATAGCATTTCAAAGCAGTGGGAGTTGCTATGGGTTGCAGGTAATTACATTTGTTGCTTAGGCAGAGCAAGCCAAAGAGAGGATGAGTTTTTTAGTTACTTTTGAGAATGGACTATACAGAAAGCATATCTACAGAAGCAGAACAAAAGCTGATTAGCATTTTGAATGCAAATTCCTTTTCATTGTCACGCTTGTCCGGATGTGGTTGTACATATTTCACTAGTGAAGTATTTAGGTGATGTAGTACCAGTTTAGAGGTGTGTGTGTGTGTGTGTGTGTGTGTGTGTGTGTACTAACCTTTAGTGATCAGTATACTGTCAGAGATAGGTTAAATCACATAGTTTACCAAAAATATTAAATGAGCTCTGCGTCAAACATTAAGCGTGCAAGTAGGGACAGACTGATGCCAGAAGTGCCTTTGTGGCATGGATTTTAAAACACGCACACCTCGTGTGCAGGGACTGCTTTTTCCCCTCTGCAACTGGCGAGCAGGAACGTAGGACTTCCCTCTCCATTTGGACCAGTCTCAGATTTCCGCGGCCTTCCCGGTGCGTTCTGACCGCCCTGCCTTCCTAGTGCCTGTCTGCTTTTCCTGGAATAGGTGACATTTTCTCCTCCGGGACCAGCTGTCTTTCATAGCATATACCGAATCAGTCGTGTGTGTGTGTGTGAATGAAATGGGCAGAATGTTCACTGTCGAATGATCATATGTTCTTTTTCCTTGGTACTTGATGAATCAAAATTAGGGCTGCAGATTTTCCTTTGCCAGCCAAATTTGATCTCTCATCAAGGCCACACATTGCCGCAATCAGCGCGCATGCGTGCGTAGCCGTCACGTGTTCGGAGCAGGCATCTGACGATATGAGGTGAAGGTGGCAATTCGTAATTAACTTCCATGCTGTGTGCACATCCTGTTGTCCTGATTCCCTTTGAGGCTTTTGCTTTTCAACTTTAATGGACTTTGCCATCATCCACCATTGATGCCAGTGAGTCCTCACAGAGCTTGCCTTTAGTATCAGTTTCTCAGCTTCCACCAAAAGAGCCCGACATCCAGACTTGGTAAGGATCCGAATGCTCTTTCTTGGAGTTTGGAAGACTGGGTAGCACAGAGATGGGTCCTGGCCTGTTGTGCATATCCGTCTTAGTGTTTGCAAGTTGCACACCCATTACAGCCCTCAGTAAAACCAGGGTGTGGGACCACACCCCGGTCATTTCTAGGTGCAACGACCTATGAGTCTAAGCTTGAGAGCAGTATAACCAGAATGTGAAGTGTGTGTTCTCCGTCAACTTCGCCATGTTTATCTGTGTGGAGCAGGCTGAAGTCTGTAAGAGGTGTGTTCCCACACTAGCAAATACCAAGTCTTGACAAGATTGGTTAATCAAGCATACGGATATAACCAGGCAAGTATAGTGTGGTTGCGGTTTTAGAAATATATTTAATTAAGCCACTTCTTAGTCTTGTTTAGTTATTAATTTAGTAATTGTGTTTCTTATGCTTCCTAGAAGTTTGTCATTAGACTCAGGACACTTGGAAAATGAACTTCATTAGTTAGATTCAAATATTTACTTAGCATCAATTCAATGAATGTCTAGAATGTGAGAAGTCAAATGCTTATAAATAAGCAATACAAATACAGGGTCCTTTTGTTCTAATAACTAACAATTTGTTTTTAGAGGGAATACTTGAATATTTCAACAATAATACATGATAATAATATATGAATACTTGAAGGACTGAATGATTCAAGAAGGAAATGACAATTGCTTACAATAGTGGAAGAAAGGAACAAAGGAAAGTTATAAGCAGGTGCCATGCAGTCTGACAGCAGTGTCTTCAGAGGAGGGAGACATAACTGTGTGCTGGAATGACCTGGGAGAGGGCAGCCTCTGGTCTAGATCCAGAGAGTGTGGGGGTAAATGTTTTATGTGGGAAGGAAGGAGAGATGGAGCCCATGAACAGTGGCGTAGAAGAGCATTTGCAGAATTGAAGGGTTCCAGGAAGTGAGTAATGGATGATAGCGTTGGAAGGATGATAACGTGGGAGCTGGACTCGAGCCGTGAATGGTGGGCTCTACATTCTGCGGGCGGTGTGGCCCTGTCCGCTTAGGGGCGCAGAAGAAGGACAGTGTACTTCAGGAAGTCAAGAGACTGGAGGCCGGTGATTGCATCATAGTCTGAGGGGAGGTGATAGTTAAAGGAACTGTTGTCATGTACATAGGCATGGAAATGAAAAGGGGTGTGTGAATATATTTTGAAATTCAAATATACGTATGTTATGTCCTATCAGGCCATCAAAACCTGTCATACCTTTGCTTTAAGCTTCCAGATGCCTCTTTTATTTTTTTCTTGATCTCTCCCTCCTTTAAAAAAAGTGGAAGTGCATTAGAGTATTATGAATACAGAATAAAGCAAGTGCAGAGGCCACAGTCTGAGATCACTATCAAGATGACTTCAGGTCACTGAAGCTGTGTCCTCATTGAGGGCAGGGTCAGCTCAAGGGCAGGTGAAGTTTGGGTGGAAACCCATGTGTCCAAGAGCAGACATCAGAAACAAACCTATGGCAATGAACAGCCATCTCTGGCTTATTTTTAACTCATCTTCCCTGTCTCTTTTATAAATATGCATCGTCTTGGTTAAAGCAGAGGGCTTTGCTCCTGCCTTAGCAAACTTTAGAAGACGAGCAGAAACCACAGCTGTCAGACTACAGGGCCTTATGTCGCGAAGCCAGGCACGGTGGGTTCGACCTTGCCAGAGCTTCATCTCAGAACAGGGCCCTGGGACTAATTGCCCCCCAGGTCAGCTTTACCTAGACAGTGAAGAGATCATATAAACCCCAACTGCAAGCTGGCCAGGGAGGAAGAGTCCAGCCCCGACAGTCCGTGGGTCCTTTCAGGAACAGAGTAACAGCAGGAGAATGAGTTTTGAGTATCCAGAATCTTTGGTCCTTAGTAAATAGCTACAATGATATTCATTAATTTCAGATTTTTAAAGACCTAACTTTTATGAACTTAACATTTTGTCAGTGATACTGTGTTAGTCATCTATTGCCACATAACAAATTATCCAAATATTTAATTGCCTAAAAGAAAATATCTCAGTTTCTACATACCAGGAATCCGGGCATGTCCTTTTTTGTTCAGTGTCTCTGGCTCAGAGTGTCTTATGCAAACCCTGTCAGCAGGGGCTGCAGTCATTTCAAGGCTTGACTGGGAGATGATCTTCCAAACTCACTCCTGTGGTGGTTGGCAGCCCAGGTCCTCACTAGCAATTGGTCAGAGAAGTCCGTTCCTCTCCGTGTGCTACTCTCCAAGGGCAGCTGCGAAGCATGGCTTCTAGCTTCCCCCAGGACGATGGTTCCAATGGAAAATGAATGAAAGACACAGCTACACTGAAGCTGCATTTGTTTCAGTGCCTGGCCTCAGAAGAGACATGCCATCGCCTCTGCCATATTCACATTGGGAGAAGCGAGTCAGTAGGTCCAGCACACTCTTCAGAGATAGGGACTCACAAGGGCCTGACTACCAGGAATGGGGATCACCTCCTTAGAGGCTGCCAGCCACAGACAGGATAGAATGGCCAAGGAAGAACCCCCTGCCCTCTTGCTCCCTCTGTGGTGGTTCATGGAAGCAACATCAGACCACTTGAGAGCTTGAGAGAAACGCAGAATCTCAGGTCCCATCCCACCCAGAGCTTCGGAGTCAGAATCTGCACTTGACAAGGTCGGAGGGCGTCGTGTACGTGTCAAGGAGGAAGGAGCTCTGGTCCACAGGATCTTCACACTTCGAGTCTTGCAGGAAACTAACTTTAAAATGATAATGCCACGTCTGCGTCCTGATCTTGGACAAGAAGGTGATAAAGTAATGAGATTCCACTTCCTGCGTTCTTCAGAGAACGGCATGGGCGGGCTAGTCCATGGTTTTAAAGTGCACACGGTCACCGTGTAATGGCGCAGGGATGGAGTCTGAACTTCTGTTGGCTCGCAGACATGACAGTGACCACATGCACGTCTCCTGTTCCTGTGCAGCATTTACTGGGAAAGCCAGATCCTTTGAACTCACGAAAAACCCCAAACCCATCATCCAAGCATCTTTCATTCCTGGAGATTATCAGAGTTTTCATTACAGGTTAAATTCTTTGTAACTTTTTCATGTGGAAACTATCCTGTTACCTCCTGTAGAGCGTATATTCTACTTCCTACAGCTGCTTTGGATTTCGTTACATTTTCCAGGTTTTGAAAAAAAAAATGTGCTGACAGAACGTGGCTTCATCTACAACTCTCGACTGATTTTTAAGAGTATAAACAGAAATATGTTTCCTGATTGTATGTACCAGTGAAATCAAAATATTATCTCTACATCCAAAGATCTACTAGCCATCTTATTTTTAGAAACTGGGCACTAAAGAGAAACAGAAAAGTATGTTGGGGAAAAGTCACAACGAGATAAAGACAGAAAATATGGCTAGACAAGAAGGGAAAAAAGCACACTTTTTGGTTTGTGCTATTTTCAATGAAAGATATTTGCTTTTTAAATGGAAAAAACTTTCCATTCGCATCTGGGCAGAAAGTCAGAATCAAATAGATATAATTGGAAAAGCTTACTAAATGATGGACTTATGTTACATTTCCCCCCCTAACTGATCCTTTTTGTTTTATTTCACATAATGGAGCAAAATCCTCTTAAATAAATATATTTGAAAGCAAAACGTTCGAAAGTCACATTTTATTGTAACAAGATGAAACAAATAGAAACTTAAATCTGAGGCACCAGGAGGTAAACAGTTTCGCTTGGGCTGCACAATTCCACTTGGTAAGGAAGGCATAGCTCCCATTTTGGTTTTCAGGTATGAGGTTGTGAATAATAAAATCAAGAACTATTTGGGGCTGTTCCAGTTGGTAAAAATCCTCAAGGTGTATTTTGTCAGCCCAAGTTCACTGAGTACCTGAGCGTCCAGAATAAAGGGTTTGGGGGACAATATACACTGGAATGTTAGAGGCAAGCAGCTGGGGAGGGCGTGAGGTCAGGACCAGGTTAGGACCTATTAACTAAGAAAGGACGTTTGAGCCAGTGCTGAGGCCTTGTTGGACACATCGATCTTGGCAATGGTACTGCAGCAGCCCAGGGTCCACGCTTCAGAAGACAAAGAAACAGCTATGATCCAGCAACTCTCACCACAAAGCCTGATCTGGATGACAGAGTGCAAGCGGTGGACAGTCTCAGTATGTGCCAGGCGGTGCCGTGGGGAATATGACCTTAACTTAGGGCTTTTGTCCCATTTAAGGAGATTGACAAATTCAGGTCTTATAATAGGGCCCCAGCTGTAAGATTCAGGGGTCGAGATGGGACCTTCGGTCACAAAGGGCAGATAGGAGTGTCGATGTGCTTGGTACGGACCCACGGCCAAAGCTCAGTACCAGGACCTGGAGAGGTAAAAGGAATCCTGTGAGCTGAAGAGAGGGAAAAACTTTCACAGAGACCCAGCTCATCCCTTTGGCATGTCGGACATGCATTTTGTTGATAAAGGGGTCTTGGAGTAGGGACTGGGCCTGAGGTGGAGCACAACACAGGAGTCTCGGTGGGCCCCCAGATTCTGGTCTGAGAACGTCGATTTGTTTTAAATTCCCTCACCCATCTCTCTGGAGGAAAGTGGGTGCTCCTGGCCAAGTTGGTAGTGTAACTGCAGGGGCCGGGCTGATGTGTGAGCCCAGCCCATCTAGCCCTGGGCAAGACGGCATGCAGGAAACGAGGATGGCACTGACATCATCCCGTTCCACCCCGGCCACTCTCCTTCCTCTGGGAACTTGCTTCCGGTCCTGTATATGTCATCGGGCCAGGGCGATTAGCTGGGGACCTACTTGCAGGTCTCTGTTGTTTCGTTTTATGTGGTTTCTTCGGAGCAAGAGAAAAAGTGCTGATCCTTGTAGCTCTGTAATCAAGAAGACGCCCTTATTAGATCCCATTCCGGTAAATAGGAACAGTATCTAATTTCCTTTGGAAGCAAGGCAGTAGAGGAGAAAGGTCATACCACCATGAAAGGCAATCTCGCCTGGAACCAATGCGTTTGAGTATTGAACTTTGGGTCACACCGAGTTTTTCCCAGCAATGATATTCGAATACATAATTACTCTGCTCTTCATGTGGTATTGGTAGTGCAAAGAACAAGTGTGTGCTTTGTATTTATTTTCCAGATTTCCCATTTATTGTTTCCCAAGCCAGATGACGGGGCAAGTTCCATCCCACCACACTGAAAGATAGCTGCTCTTGGCTTCAGAAAGCTTTTTCATTCCTTTTATTCCTTTCTCATCCTCTCTTCCTTTGCTTGGTGACTGCGTGTCCCCTTGTACCCCATTTTGTTTCAGTAGCGTGCTTGCCATCACGGAGCATATCTCAACTCGGATATTTAGCAACTGGTATGACTCAGGTACCCACCAGGTGGCATGGTGCTGGCTATAGTTCCTGAGCAGAAAACTAGAGGACTCCTGCTCTGCCAGAGTTAGCAGCTTATGGAATCACGGCAGGTCAAGGGGTCCCGGGCACAGAAAATGGCAGTGGGCGGAGAGACTCAGAGCAGCGGCTAATGCACCAACCAGTATAGTGGCATTTACGTATTTCCATTACTGATACACTCGGACCAGTGCCTACTGGCCAGTTATCAGGACTGATACGCATTGTGGGGACAGTGCTAGAGCAACCTTACATGTTAAACAATGAAGAAGCTCTGATGGGCTAACTCCACCTTGGGAGTGGAAGGAAAGAAGGTAGGGGTTCCATGCGTATTGGTCATGACAGGAAGCCATTGGACAGTTATCTGAATCATGTTTTAAGAAAATCACTTTGGCTGATGTGTTGAGATGGTATTTTGGGAGGCATAAGTAGAAATCCAGTTTTTTGGTTTTGTTTTTTTGTTTTTTGTTTTTTTGTTTTTTTGTTTTTGTTTTTTTTTTTAAATCAGGCAGCAGGGAATTTGGTAGTAAACTTGGGTTCCAGAAAGTTTGCATGGCTGGTTCCAAGTCACCCTTTACGTGTTTGGTCTCAGTTTCCAGGGGTCTCAATGCCTTGGTCATTGTCAGCTGCATGTAACTTTAGGGAAGGTGACACATTCTTGCAGAATAGCTCTTTCGTGCCACACCTTATCACATCTGTCCCTTAGAGTTGTCCCTTTGAACTGGGAAAATTCTCACATTGGGTGGTTGACAGCCAAATTGAAAGGGCACCTAAACCCCATGGCCCTTAACAAGATACCTCCGTTGTCTTATCATTTAGGCTCGGCTCAAAGGTAATACCTTCGAGTGTTTCTTAAGAAAATGGAATCATTGACGAGAAGATTAGAAAGCAAATGTTGATAGACACACCCGTAAGAAACAGAGAATGGAGATGAGACAAAGCACGCGGAGCAGACGCTAAAATGGCAGCTGTTGACTTGACGTGGGTTGCAATTAGGGTCTGATATCAGCTTCCCCAGGAGGTCCTATCCGTCCGCAGCCTGGGCTTCCACCGTTATCACAGTGTGTGGAATTGTGATATCCATCTCCCTCCAGATACAGTACCTTTTATCTCTTAACACCTAGTACCCAAGCGACAGGTAATATTCGGGGCACTTCCCAGTCACATGTCACACAATGGCTGCCTGTAAGCCAGCTCTCCTGCTCCGCCTTGTTTGCCTGCAAAGCGCTTTTGATGATTTGAATAAGCCTTTGTCTCCGTCTCCCATCGCTGACTAATATATCACCATACACGTAGGGTTTACTGTCTCTCGGCCTCCATGGGGCAGAAGTCCAGGGTCTCAGGATCTCACCAGGCTGGAGTCAGGGAGTTAGCCTGCCTGTATTCTCATCTTCAGGCTTCAGTGGGGAAGGCGCCGCTTCCAAACTCATCCAGACTGTTGGCAGAGTTCATTTCTTTGTAGCTGCAGGACCGGGGGCTGGCATTTTGCTGGCTGGATGCCGAAGGCTGCTCTCAGGTCCCAGCGGCACAGTTCTTGGCTCCGTGGGCTTCTGATGCATGGCCATTTCCTTCATCAAGCCCGCAGGAGATGCTGTCACCTCAGGGAGGGAACAGGTTCTCTTTCAAGGGCTTTCATCTGATTAAGTCAGGCCCACCCACCATCATCTGCTTTTCGATTAATTCACAATCAACTGATTGAGTAGGACCTTATTTATATCTGAGGAATGCCTTAATCTCTGTCATACCCTGTCGGCGAGAAGCCGCTTCACTCCTGCCCACAGCCAAGGGGAGGGGATCACACAAGGCCATGAGCGCCAGGCCCAGGAGTCACGGAGGCTCCTGCAGGGCCTGCCCACCACAGCTGTCCACGTCTACAAACTAGCAGAGTGCTCAGAAGAATCTAGCTTTTCAGTTTCTTTTAGAAAATAACAGAACAAAACCAGAATATCTGATGGCACTGGGCCCACGTTCCTCCCACCTGGCAGCAGCCAGCAGGAGCAGGCGGTTCACAGCCCCCTTGGAAGAGGACGGGCCCACCTGAGTTTGTTACTTCCTTTACTTGTTCCTCCTGCTTCACCTGTATGGCCTTTTATGTTACAAGTCCCACAGTAAACGTTTACTAAAATTACATCAGTATAACTTTAATATTTTTGTTACTATGTTTTCTAGAGGTAATAGTATTCCAGATGAAAGGGATAGATAGTAGAGATCAGTTATTTTACCTATTTTACAGAGAGGAAACTGAGGCCCTGAAAAGTGACTTGGCCAGGTTTGTGCCAGTGGTTAGAACCCCAAACTCATGATTCTTTTTCTTTGAGCCTCATAGCGTTTTTAAGAATAAAAGAAAAGGAGAATTGACCAATTCCTGTTCCAGTAGAGAATATGGATATATTTGTTTGTAATGCCATAACTGCATTTTCTCAGAAAGCTTACCATTTTCGAATATTAGAAGCCACATTTATCAGGCGCACAGGGCGGTTTTGTCTCCCCTGCAGAGAGTTTGGTCCAGTTGAAGAGTTACTGGCCTGTGTCTGTCAGCTGTCACATCATCTTCATCCACAGTCCCTGTTGACCAGCAGTGCACTGCAAAACGTGCACCTCTCGAATGTAGTGGAGATCACGTGTGGGCTCAGACGTCAGATCTCACCTCCGGGTTTAGGAGCCACATCCCAGCTCTGCCATTTACTATGTGACTGGCCTCAGGCAAGTTACTGAAATTCCCCGCCTCAGTTTTCTCACCTGTAAACTGAGTTTTAGACTAGAATAGTTTTGGATATTACATGAATTGATACATGCAAAGCACAGAATGGTTCCTGACGCAATAACAGATGCTTACTATTGCTGTTATTCCTTCTGACATTTGGAGTTGAGATAAGGTACTTCAGGTCTAGAACTTGCATTTTCAGTGTGGAAGTACAACCCCCATGGGGGTGAAAATTTGGTTCTTGGGTGGGGGCAAACAAGCCTTTCTCTTTTAATGTACAAAGCCCAGATGTACATAAAATATATGGAAAAATACAGTCAGCCCTTGAATGGCATGGTTAGATGTACACAGGGCCACTTACAAGTAGATTTTTTTCATATCGTAAACAGATGATGTAAACTTATATAGATAAATATAGTACAGTACTGTAAATATATATTTTCTCTGATGGGTTTCTTAATGCCATTTTTTCTCTAGCTTACTTTATTGTAAGAATACAGTATACAGAACATATAATGTATAAAATATATGTTAGTTGACTTTATGTTTTTGCCTCCGGTCAACAGCAGGCTATTAGCAGTTAAGTTTTTGGGGAGTCAGAAGTTATACATGAAGTTTTGTCTGTGTGGGTGCTGGGATCCTAACCCCTCATTGTCCAAGGGTCAGCGGTACAGTATATCTGTATTACCATTTCATGGGGGGATTTATTGGGGGGGGGGTGAAATGTCCTCTTGGAGAGGAAAAAAAATGAAAAAAAAAAGGTTGAAAAACATCATTTTAAAAGAAGAGCAGAGTGGCTACATAATGTGTTGGATTTAGTGCAAAAAGAAAATGTGAAGCCCCTTGTCCAGAAGTATTAGGAATTTCAAGACCATGACAGTGGAGCGTTAAATCAAGCGCGGGACCCGTCTACGTGCAGAGAGAGCCCTGTGCACCTGCCCGGCTCGCACACCATGAAGCCACCTGCGGATCATTCCATGTTGCCTTCCGCAACTTCTGAGGAATGTCACAGTATGACTCATGCTTATTCATCTCCCTCACCAAATGCCACATAGTTGGGATGACTGTTTTGCGCAGTGTGGTTGAGGTTCGCTGAGTCGAGCCTGTTTCTCATGATTAGAAGCAAACTCTGCTGATATCTGGCTAAAAGTAAATGGATAGATAAAGTAAAGGTCGTAAAGCTCAGTGAGTATTTCGGTAGTTTTGATTCCCTCACGTTTATCTTTTTGTCTGTTAACTTGACCTCCATTTCATCCTCCCTGAAAAACTTCAAGGTTTTGAAACTTCATATCGTTTAAGACGAAAGTGAGTGAAGAAGAAAAACAAAATCATTTTTTTTCAAGGTAAGAAGACATGGTCTGCTCTGTGTCTGCCCGCATCCAGGTTTCTGGTGCCGCCGGACTCTGGGACTTGCAGGAGGAAATGACCTAAGTTCGCTGCAGGGCTTACGCAGGGGCCCCGCTCCCTCCCCGCCGCCCGGTGGTGTGGACTCTCTGTCTTGCCCTCCTGTGCCAGCTCCCAGAAATAACTCAGTGGGAACAGCCCGGCGGCCTCTCCCTCCAGGCCTGCAAATCAAAGCCCTGATTAGGTCAGAGGATGGGAACCGTGGCCGCAGAGCTGCTCGGGGCGCTCCAGGCCAGGCCCGAGAGGCCTTCCTGTTCCCTCGGAGTTGGGACGGAGCCACGAAGCAGGCTTCACTCGGGAGCGTGTGGCCCATCTCTTTGGGCCCTTGAACCTGCTCGGGAGAAGCAGCCGTCTCGTGGAATTCCAGAAGCCGGGTGGCAAACGCTTTTCAGGGTACTGTTGGCAGGCGTCTGACCAAGGAGAGCCCGGCCCTGCTGGGGGTACCTCACTTCCTGGGGACGCCATTCCCTCCGGCCCTGCCTTGCCTTAAATGAGGCCACTGACGAAGGTCGTCCTCCTTCACTGCTGATGCGGACAATGAGAACAGTAACCAGTGTCACTGATGTCACCTTACAGCTCGGATTAAGAGACTATGAAGTAGTCCTTGCCCTATATCTAAAGACTCTTTTTTGGTAGGCATGAGGGGACGCGATCGAGCAGAACGGGAGTGGCTTGGGAGTGAGAGCAAACGCTCTACAGCGGGGAACAGCAAATCGCTCCGCGGCCACGTTCGGCCTCCCACCTGTGTTTGCAAAAACGAGTGCATCGAGGCTTTATTTACCACGCTCCTTCAGTTGTGTATTCTCTAGGGCCGTGTCCACTACCGCGGCAGGGCTGCATAGAGAGGACAGAGCCTGACCTGTCACGCCGTCTGCCCGTAACACGAGTGTGCCAGTTCCCGCCGGGCAGCGACCACGCGTTAGCACCGACTGCTTGTGCACATTCGTGTCTTCTCTCATGCAGGCCTCGCGACGATGGTTCAGAGCGAGGGGAGCGAGGAGAGCTTGCTCAGGCTCGCAGAGCTGGCAGGCAATGGGGCCGGGGAGCGAATCGAAATCTGTCTGACTCCACGGATCCTTTCGCACACAGTGTGCCGCTCCGTAGCAAATTCCCACTGGCATGTTGCTCTGGATCACTGGTTGGAAATTCAGATGTTTTCAGGGGCCGGGCAGGTAGGGTCTGCAGGGTGCTGCTCTAAGCGAGAGGGAGTGTATGTAGCTGGACTGGGAAGGACAAGCCTACCCTAAAGGCATTCAGAATGCGAATTGTTTTTACAAAGCTTCTGGGCCAAACAAAACATGGCAGCAGGCCTTATTAGGCCAGCAGGTCCCTGGCCTGTGACCCCTGGACAGAGCTTCAGGTTGGGCAAGAGGAGTCATGATCCGCTCGGAATGGGAGCCAGAGAGCCCGTTTGTCTCACCCTCCCGTTCGGGCTCACGTCTTTGGGAACATCGCAGATGGCCGTGTAGAGAAAGCACGGGCCTTTGGGCCAGGGGGCCTGGTTTTCCATCCCGACTCTGCCACCAGCCGTGGTGTGACTTCAAGTAAGTAAACTAACTTCTGCGAGCTTCAGCTTTTCAGCTTTAAAGCCGGGGTTGCTTCACTTCTCATCGATTGGTCTGTAGGTGCGGGCGCTGCGTTTAGGCTCGGCCGACCTCAGGGAATGGCAGCCCCGCGCTCGCACTTGCCCAGGGCAGCATGTTGGCGTGGTCCTTCACCCCACCCCACCCCCCTTCCACCCCCAGGCCAGTCCGGCAGCTCAGCCTGTCAGCTCTACAGCCAGCGCATGGCCAGGAACTGATCCCTTCCCACCCCTGTCACGACACTGGGGTCCAGTCCATCGTCGCTTACGTGGATTCCTGCCATGGCCTCCTCGCCTGTCTCTCGGGCCTTCGAGTCTGTTCTCAGCCAGAAACCTGAGAAACCCTGTTCGCACAATGTCAACCTGCGACATTCTCTGATTTCTGCCCTTGGGGTGAAAGCGAGAGTTTTACAATAATTTTCAGGGTGTCGATGGCCTCCCCACCCCCTCCCATACCTTCGCGTCTTCACCCCTGTAAGCTGACCTGTTCACTCTCCTTCAGCCACAGCGACTTCCTGCCTCTTCCTCAAGCACATCAGGTGAGCTCCTGCCTCAGGACCTTTGCACCTGTTCCTTCTGCCTGGAGGACTCTTCTCCCAGGTAGCCGCAGGACGACTTCCTCATTCCTTCCGGTCTTACTGCATCTTCTCAGCGAGGCCTTCCCTAACCTCTTTCCTTCTTTATCTTCCTGCCTAGCACTTACCATTACCACCTGTTATATGATTTGCTTACTTCTATTCTTTATTGACTCTTCCACTCCAAAGGCCAAAGAACGGTTCTTTTTACTGCCGTATCTACAGTATTTCCTCAGGTCACCAACCCACAGTATGTATGTTCATTCCTTTCCTTCTTTTCTCCCCATTTCTCATCAGAAGTAAACGATTCTCATTCCCATAATTTTATTTAATTTGATATAAGCGAATGAGAATTATTCAGATTTCAAAGATCTGTACCTCCTGACTCCGCACCAGCGATTATGGCAGTGGGGTCCTCAGATTGGCATCACAGCGTCACCTGGGACATTCGTGGTCCCCACCCCCCATCAGCTGGATCAGAAGTACTGGGGAAGGGCCTAATAGTGTTTAGACAAGCCTACCAGGTAATTCTGATGCGTGTGCAAATTTGAGAACCACTGACTGCCTGGCTCGGGTTGGTTTATAAAACAAATATAGGCCGAAAAGTGAGCAGACAGAATGGGACGATGAGAAACAGCGCGGAATGGCGTTCCAGACCCCTGCTCAGGGCTCGCTCTGCCGTCGCGTGTCGTGGGGGCCTCATTTCTGTGACCTTAGCGCTAGGGGTGCTGGACAAGATGGTCCTGTAGACCCTTCTCCATTTGGACATCCACTGAGTCGATTTTGGCCTCGCGTCTTTGGCTTCGAGGACCATCTCACAGTACTTCTAGCTCAGTCTCTCCTCCCTTTGCTTTCTGTTCCTAGACACCAAAACCCGTGGCTGCTGCTTGGTTGTCCCTTGTCTCCAAATGTTTTGCTCCCATCAAAAAAGAAAATGGACCCCATATTTGTTCATTTTCCTTATTTATAAATTACAGACATGCGATAGTTAATACATTTGAAATTATACACAAAATGGAAACTGAAGCTCAGAGAGAGCTTGAAACAGGAATCTAACCTTCTTTTCCACACTGTCTTTCCCGTCAACTCGGTGGAGTCACCGCATGGAAACAACTTGTCTGGAGAACTCGAGACGTCCGTCTGCCCAGGCCGCTCCTCAGCACTGACCCTTCTCCAGCAAGATACTCATTTTCTTTGAGAGTCGAGTTACTAGCAGCAACTGCTTAAGGAAATTCATAAGGAACATTATCCTTTTATTGAGCATTTACTACACGCTAGTCAAGCCACCGAATGCTCTCCACGTTCAAACGACTCCTTTATTATTTGCACGAATATTGTGAAGTGGGGATGATCATTCCATTTTACAGTGAAGGAAACTGAGGAATAGCAAGGTAAAGTAAACTTCTCAGGTTTGCTCAGCAGGAAAGTGAGCGGGACGACACCGGCAGAGCAAGACGTCCCTGCCGTAGCGTGCCAAAGGCCCCTCCCGGGGTATTTGCCCGCAAAGAGACGGGATGCGGGCACTTCGCCTCGGAGCCTTCCCATGGGAGTCCTGGGGAGTGGCTCTTTCCTAGTGCCCTTCAGTGTACGAACCCGAGTCGCTTCCATTCGCTTCCGTGCCACAGCGGGGAGAGGGGTGACATTGCAGTCAGGGCTGGGAGCTGCTGAACGCGCTCTGGCCCGGCCCCCGAGGCCGCCCGGGGTGGCCGGGTTATGGGACAAAAGAGCAGAGGACTTTCAGTGAGTCACACGCAGCGCTTCGGAGCTGACGCAGTAAATCAGAGCCGCGGTGGGAGCTGGGCAGAGAGGTGCAGCTGGAAACCGCCTCCGGTTCTTACGCCACCCACGTGTGGCACTGTCAGCGATGTCCCTCGTGGAGCAGCTGGCAGGGCCCAGAGCACACTCGCTTTTCTCACAGCTGCTTTCCTCGAGTCTGCATGCGCTCCGTCAGACACACATCCAGTTGACATAGGCTATGGAAAAATCTCTCCTTCGCCTTTGTTTATCTGATGCATCAACTCACAGAATGTGGTTACTTTTGTAGTCTCTGAGGAGCTGAAAAAAAAAAACAAATCTCAGAAATCTGACTTTATGGAGTTAGGTTTTCCGCCACCGAGAAATATCTTCATGTTAAAGGTTTGTTTACAAGGAATCGCTGTTTCCACTTGCTGGAGCAGCTCTTAAACATTTTTTTTTTTTTAAGTTGTTTTTTCCAACCGCTAAGTGGATCTAAACATTAAGTGTTTCTGAAGCTGGTTTTCCAGCTCCTGGGCTGCTGCTAACTTTCCGCCGAGCTCCAGCGCGAGGTCACCGCACCCGCCCCCCCCCGCCCCCCACTTCACCACCCGTAACGCGAGAGCGTAATATTTGGAAGAATTGTTAAAAATGGCTCATTGTGCAATATTTATATCTCATTCACATCGGCGCAGGATGGTGTCGACATGCAGTTCTGTCGTTGTTGCTGGCACCTCCCTTCCTGCTCCCAACCCACAGAGCCCTGCTCCCGCCCCATGGTGGCCGTGGTTCAGCCCCGAGGAGGCCGGCCCACCTGAGGAGCCCTCCATCTCAGACGGAGCCGGGCGCACAGAGGCCCCCCTTCCCCTCCGTGCAGACGGAGGAGAACCTGGGGGATACGTCTGCAGGTCTGTTTGAAAGGAGAAAAGACAGAGGACTTCCTCACGACCTTAGAACTGGGACACGTAGAGGGCTAGATGGGTTTCTCTCGTCCACCAAGGAGGGAAGAAAAATAAAGCGTGCTGTGGCTTTGTGTAGAAGTCTCACACTTGCTGTGACTACCATCGTTAGATATTCTCCAAGAGTTTCTCACACTGTGTCCCCGGACCAGCCACAGCTTGCAGCTGTGTGACGTGTCGCAGCGTCAGCAGTAAGCCTTGGGGAGAAAGCGGGTTGGCGGAACCGAACCCCTGGTCCCCCCTCGGCTAAGCGCCATCTGTGAGGGAGGAACGCTAAGGCTGGGTCCCCAATGAACAAGACAAAATTTATGCTACTCCCCCCCCCCGTACCACACACACACTCTGCCCTCCGCCAGCTCCTCAGCCACACTCCTCCCCAAATTCACAGCCAGCTCCTGCTGGCCAAGGCCGCGGCGTTGTTCACGCCATGAGAAACATTCCCATATCATCATCAACAAAAAATAAATTTCCTCACAACACTGTTGCCATTTTATCTTGATTTTTAAATTCTGTTTACCTCTGGGCATTCAGGAGAGACAGAGGGGGCGGTGACAGAGAGAGAGAGAGACAGAGAGGCTAAATGAACGAATGATTTTACAAACTTGGAGGATTCTCTGAACCAAGGTTAAGTCTTCAACTAGTGGAGATAGAATAAAGTAAAAAGATTAGCTGTGTGTAGCTGCCATGAGACTAACCTGGATTTTCCTGACTTCTTTTTTCCCTTGATCTTTATTTTTTCAACTGGCGACAATACAACCAAAATAACCCAAGTTTCGGGCTGATACCAGGTTGTTTTGATTGTAGGACCGTAACCTTTCCAGTAAGATACCAACCCCGCTCCACACAGGCTGTTTGTTGGCGTGGCCGGTTTATCACAATGGAGGGGCGAAGAAGTGGAGGCCGATGATTTCTGAGTCACCGGCTGACCCACCTTCCTCTCCAGCACTCTCAATATTCCTTGTTCGGGCTTTGTCCCATGAGGGGCGTAAACTTAGAAGAGAAACCTGTAGGTAATTAACAGTCTAGCGTGTCTGTCATTCCTTTGATAAAATGTGTTGGGTGTGGTTTCTTGACATGCACTTGATAAAATGCATTGGTGGTGTTCCATTTCATTTGACTTTCCATTAGTGTTTTTTTTTTTTTTTTCCAATGAGAATGTCTTAATGGCCAGCTTCTGTTTTCAATCATAGGGGACATGTCTATGGATTTATTTATTTATTTTTACATTTTCCAATAAGAAACATATTCTGATCCTTTAAAAGTTACAAGTAAAGTATGGAAGGGCGGGTGATACTCAGAAGTAAAGCTTTCCTGCTGGTTTAAATTAGCTAGTGCATGTGCGTGCATGTGTGTGTGCGTGTGTGTGTGCATGTACATGCGTGTGTTCATGTGAGTGTCTCAGGTCTTTATTGAGTCCTTTACTCAGGGACAGAGATCCTGCCATTTTCCTTATTTTTTATTTTTTAGTTACTATACTGCTTTAATAACCTGTGTCTGGAGAAGGAGGCACCTCACTCTCTTCATCTGTTCAGCTCTAATTCCCTACTAGTTAAGGATGAAGATAACTCTGAAGGGCTTTGAACATTGAATTGCAACTTGCATGACAAAGTGTGTTCATGCGATTAGGTTTTATGTAAGACGGAGCCGGCGCAGGTGCAGACGAAAGAGCTCTGGGATGCTTTGCAGCTCACAGCTCTGAAAACACTGAGTCATCTGAATAAATCACCCGCTTTTTAACCCACAGGAGCCTCAGCAAGTAAATAGGCGCCCTAGCCACAGAGTATGAGCCTAAAGCTTTGCTGGAGCGGTGCCGGTCCTCGGGGGCCTGCCTTGCTCTGGGAAGGAGCCCACGCAGGCAGGCAGGTGAGCCTCCCCCAGCTGCCATGGGCAGGCATTCTGGGGCAGGGCACGCCCGCCCCACCCTGCAGGATCTACATAGAGGCACCTACCTGTTTTTGAACTCCAGAGATGTAGTCCCTGCTCTGAATTCTCTTCCCCTTCCATCCTCCTGTCCAGTAAGGGTCAGAAACCTTGACCTGTGCCTCGTGCATTCAGACTCTCACGCTGGCCAGTTTAGATTTCTAGACGTGTCTCTTCCTCTTCCTCTCGGCCGAGTTTAGGCTTTTGACGATGACTCTTGAGCTGTCTAAAGATTCAGATTCTTGGCCGTTTCTTAGCCTCTGATGCCACTCAGGATGCGTGGCCTTTACAGTGGGTTTGGTGCCCCACTTATGACACTTGTCCTGCGTGCGATTCAGCCCTTGTGCGTACTGGGGCCTGCCCTTTCACCTCAGGGCCTGCCCTTTCCCAGGCTCTCCACACGCCTGGAGAGTCCCATTCCTTGGGGACGTTTGCTTCTACTAAAAGGCAAGTTCCATGTCCACGAATCCTGTAACTGGAACCAGAATTCCTATTTACAGTTGGCACCAGCGTCCAAGTTTCAGAAGACCTCCCCCTGCAGCTGCCGACACTCAGCACACGACGCCGGGGTGGCAGACCCCTTTAGCCGATTACTCAGCAGCTGGCATTAGCACCCCCACTCCTCGTAGGCAAACAACTCCGAATGTTCCTGCCGGTGGCGGTAAGCCAGGTCCCAGGATTGTACGCCAATCACAGTAATCCTGAGCCTTTTTGCCCCCTGTTTATTTTCCGAGCCTCCCTTGCGGCCTCGGAGCCGTGGGACACGTATTAGAGACAGAAAAACCCATGGGGAGTCGCCTGAAAAGCGCTTTGCCGGAACTAAGTGAAACACACTCGTGAGGAGGCCTTGCTTCCTAGAATGGACGTGGGAGAGGGACTCACAGGCCAAAACGAGAGCGCGATGCCACAGCCCGCTGGCCGGACTGAATTCCAGCCCCCTTGCTCCTGGCGAAGTTAATTCATTGCTTCATGCCTCAGTTTCCCCACTCGTGCAGTGGGATCAATAATAATAGCACCTGTCTTATAGTGTCATTAAGAGAATTGAGTTAATGAGTAGTTAATTAAGTACTTATAACAATGCCTGGCACACGGTAAAGGCAATAAAAGTATTTTTTAAACATATGGAACAGACATCTTTCAAGGTGAATTTGCTTTAACAGAGACTAAACATAGCAATTTTCTTTTTTGAAACTGTTTTTAATAAAAATGAACGATGAGGTCCAACATGGGCTGTTATGAGGAAATGTATCCTATCCTACAGTGCTGTGGAGAGGATAAATTGCCTGCCTCTGACCCAGAAATTTCTGTTCCAGAAATACAAAGACTGTTCGGGGGTAGACCAGGAAACCAGCAAAAGCAATGGCGCTTGCCCATGTTTTTTAACGTGAGAAATGTTCAGGACCAATGAAGGAATCGGGCAAAAGGATATCTCCTATATAGTAAGGACACTGATAAAAATCTCTATTCAGTGTACAAAGTGCATCAAAAATGTCAGAAGAGATAGATACCAAATATTGGAGAACCAGATGATTTAAAACTTTTTTGTCTGTTTGAATTTTCTGACAATGATCTTGGACAACTTGTGTAAAAAACAAATACATATATATTATGGTTCCATTTTTTGTAAAAATAACAGCAAAATCTTGATATTTATGCATATAAAAGTGTGCAGAAGAATATACACCAAAATGTTAAAAGTTAGCATTTCTGGGTTAATGGACTCATAGGATATTTCATTTGGTTTTCTTTTTGAGTATTTATAGTTTCTGATTTTACTGCAGTCATTTTGGTTTTTACAAAATAGAAAAAGAGCTAAGCAGCATGTCCTTTCTCACTAACCTAGCTCCTCCGTCGATGGCCCGGTTGGAAAATTCTATATGTGCCAGAGATTTGAGCTAATAAACATTCCAGGAGAATCTCCCTCCCTTCCAGCCCCACATGTTAGTCTGGAGATATGTATACTTTCTGCCAAATATCTTCCCCAAATCATTCCGTATTGCTGATATTTTGTCAGATTAATAGATCCCGAGTGATGTGAATATGTTGATTTTATGGCAGACCTCCAGAAAAGGCTTTTTACCGATAAAAATGGATACGATGATTTATGTTTCTTGAGGTCCTGTTGTTTCTATTTAAGGATGCCTGTAGGTACTCAGCCCTTTATGAAAGGCACCTGAAGATTACTCTTTAAAAGCCTTGTACTGTATCATTTCTTTTATGCCTCGAGAACAGGGTCAGGGTTATCCTGGGGCTAGGTGCTTTTGCCCTTGTCTTGTGGCTTATGACTTCCTTGGCCCACCTGTGAATATGAGGCAGTCTCTTCTAATTCAAGCTCATCTGTCAGGCCAAGAAAACGCTTTTCCTTTTCAGAGGACCTGAATTGATCGGTTGGAAATAGAATTTGGTTCCTGTGTTTGTACTGGATCAGAGATCAGAAAGCAGTTGCAGACTGCACTGGCTGGCAGACTTTATTGTAGTGGCGAAGTTCAGAAGTGCAGAAAGAGACAGGAAAATCAGAGTTGTTTATACAGTCTCTTTTCTTTCTTTTCTTGAATGTTTGAAAGAGGAAGAATGGTCCTCCAAACTTCTAGATTTGGCAGCAATACTATGTGTGCTGTCAATTCTTATTTCTTTCCCGATGCTTCTGTCTGCTAGACGAGAATAGACAGCTAGAGAGGGTAAGCGTAAGTGAGAAAGAGATTTCTCTGGGTAGCTCCTTCATATCAGACATTGTTCCATATCTTGTACATTTATTATTTCACTCAATCTTATTTTTCAAAAAAATTGATATTGTAAAAGTAAGTAGTTCAAATTCTAAGTATGTCTTCTTTAAACCAAGGGGGTTTGTGCAATGCCATGTATAGGAAGGGGCCTGTGACTTATGTACAGGCTCTAGGTGAGTCATGAAATGTCTCTTAACTCCATCATCTTGTCTGTAGGTGAAGGGTGACGATGATGACGATGAGGAAGATGAAGAGGACGGTGACGGTTTCTACCACAGCATTGCTGCATTGATTGCGAGGTTTAACGTGAGTGAAGCCCAATATATATAATTTCTAGTGTGTTCCGCCTTTCTCCTTCCTGTTGGCCACGATTGCCCAAGGAAGGAGTAGGGTTTCAGCTTCAGCTGCTAAGTTCTGAAATGTTCAAATTGACATGAAAAGATGCTCTTCTCAGCTCATCCCAGTTATGATCTGT
This sequence comes from Rousettus aegyptiacus, assembly GCF_014176215.1. NCBI lineage: Eukaryota > Metazoa > Chordata > Mammalia > Chiroptera > Pteropodidae > Rousettus > Rousettus aegyptiacus. The sequence goes on from NW_023416309.1 coordinate 107,484,234, forward strand.
GCATCCCAGGATGCAAAGCACAAATGAAATTGTAAGTTTATATCTGTATTCATATGCTTCTTCATGAATCTGGTGACCGTGAGACACGTTCTGATGACAATGGCATGAGGAACACTTGCCGGATTCTGGAAGTGTCTGTCTGAAGGTGTTGCTGAGTGGTCCGGGATCTGTTTGTTGACTGAAAAGTGTGGGTGCAGTGGGCTGGCCGTTCACAGCATGACCAGGCCCTCTTAGGCCTGCATCGAGAGGGGGGATACAGTGTCCGTCACAGCCCCAGGGCCCTGGGCAGCAGACGGAATTCTGGAAGTAGCCGAGTTTCATTCTTCCTTGACCTCTTTTTTCAGTGATACCTGGAACGTGAACTTGAGAACACAGACACTCCTCAGTGCTTTTATTATTTTTTTTAGTCATTTTATTTCAGTCTTAAAGCCTATGATTTTTTTTTTTGTCTGAAACTCTGAGATCCTTGAGTTTTTAGACAGGGAGAATATGAGGTGAACATGCTCATTGGCACTCATGAGTCACTTTCAAACCTCTTTTACTGAACATGGGTTCCTGGGTGTACAAGGAAAGGATGGAGAGAAGTAAACTCTCATTTATCATGCTGTCACTACGTACCAACGTTAGACACTCCCATTTGCTTTACATCATTTATTTTTTACCATTACATGTACATTGGGTCTACTTTATTGGAAATAGCTTGCATGATTGCAGGTAGGCTCTTTGATTTCATTTTCACAACTATATAGTGTCACTGGAACTAATATTTGAGTGCTACCAAGTTTTTTGAGTTGTCTTTGATCACTTTGTAAGAGATATTTTAAAACTAACAATTTATATGCAAATCGTAGCTGCTAGGTTCTTGAGAATTGCTATCTTTTCTTAGGTATATTAAACACCAGGAAATCATTTTAATAGTATTCACCTTCTATAAAAATGTTTTCTTCATAGATAACAGAAAAGTTCACGTGAGCCCGTCCAGTCTCAAATTATCACAAATTCCAAACGAGCCATGTCTGAATTAATAAGATTCCATGGCAATGCAGAATGGGTATATTTACACAAAGCGGAGACAGAATGAAGAAGCAATCAGAATCAGATGCATTTAAGGCGGGAAATATCCTAAGTTAAAAAAAATAATCCTTTGATTTTCATGGATAAAATGGAAAGTCTATCTTGTGACATTCGATACTTTGCCCTAATCTAAACAGGCTGTTAGTCTCAATAGAGTAAGGCTGCATCAAGGTGATTTGAGTTGCTGCATTAGATTTCAGTTTCAGCATAGGTTTTGGTACCAGACAGACTGAGGGGCCAGTCCAGGCTTCGCTGCTGTCTACCCAATTAGGCCAGTTGCTTAAATTCTCTGAGATTCTTTGTTTAATCCTCTTTGGGGGAGTGTTGGAGAATTAGAGTAGATGTATATGGAGTTAATTCAGTTTCCAGAATAAAGTCAGATGCAAAACGGTAGTTATTATTATTGTTATTTTAGTGCTATTTAAAACCCTTTTTTTCAACGTTGCAAGAACAGTTAATTTTGCCTGCTTGGCAAAATTTTCAGCATGGGGTGCACTGTCATCACCACAGGCACCATGGCGTGCCGCAGACCTCCAGAACCTCTTCGTCTGGCATTACTGAAGCTGTATGTCTGTTGAGTACAGCTCCCAGTCTCACCTCCCTGTCCCCAACTCCACGTTGCCCAAGTAATTTTAAAAGGCAATGCAATGAAGAGTTAGCTAAATGGACCAATCTTGAATAAGATTGTAAGTTCTCATTCGTTAGGTAGTTTTTGATGAACAATAACCATTATCATGCTTCTTAAAAATTCCATTATCTTCTTAAAAATCCTAGGTAGGGGAGGGTGTGAGAAGATGGGAGGAGGTGACTTGGGTTGGCCTCTGGAGGCGCAGACACATGTTGAGGTCATAAGCGAATGCTGACTCACCAGCCCTACTCTCAACGGAGCCACTGTGAGACTTGACAAAGAGAAATCCTTGAAAGAGCTTCATGGCTCAGTTAAATCTGCTCAAATACTAGAAAGAAAGGCCTTGCTAATATAAAAAGACACATCTGCACTACATTTTGGGTTGCAGTAACAACAACTGGACAAGTCGCTGGCCCATTCAATCACTGAAATTTCCTTTCCCCTTGCGAAAGTTGAACATTGTCCATGGGTTCTTGTTTGGTGCTTGAATGGGACAGTGAGCGAAGCCTTCTGGCTCAAAGTCCTCAGCAGCGTAGGTTGCAATTTCCACTTCCCCACAAGCACTTTAGACATTTTTTTTTGATGATCATTTAACGTAGTAATACTATATTAACAGAATATCCTTTTCTTCCATCTCCTCCTGCCCCGTTTGGAAAGAAGTAATTTTGTATCAAAACAAAATAGAAAAACCACCCAACCCAATGTAATTTTCCAGGTTCAACCCCAAATCAAAGTACAGTAGTGGATATACAAAACATATTTCTCATTGGTGCGTTCAGACATATTGTCACACGTTTCCTTGGTTGCGCTGCCCTTCTGTGAGTTTCAAAGGAAATTGGGTAGGACAGCAAGGAGAGGATGTGCACAGGGCAGGGCAGGGCACGGGCTGCCTACCTGTAGTTTGAAGTATTGGTTCCCGGTCGAATTTCATGCCTCCGGCTGCTCTATCACAGTGTTCCATTTCTGAAAGTAGAAAGCCGAGGAGGAAATATCTAAGCTATAAAATGTCAAATTGCTTTTCAAACTCGTTCCAATTTCCAACCACATCAAGAAGGGTGTCTGAAAAGACAATCAGCTTTTGCACTAACCCAATACATATACAATTATTTATTTTTAAAAAATTTTCCTCGGGAATGCATCATCAAAGGAATGTTCAGGGTTATTCTGAGGCTGTTCGCCTCCAATCCTTTAAAAACCTGGTTTTGTAGCTACAGTACATTTGCCGTTTTTTCCTTTAGAAATTTTGTAAATCAAATAAGCCGCAATTCAATCTATTTAGGAAAAAAATACCAAGAGCTGGATATATTTTATCCATTTTCTGGGAACAAGATACTGGTGCCCTCCCAAAGAGCAACTTAAGGAGGAATAATCAAAACCTTACTTTCCTCCCCGATACGAAATGGGAAGGGTGAAACCTTGGTGAGATGTGCTCGCTGGCATGTATCGCTAACAGGACTTCGGAAGGAGTCCCTCGTCCGCGCAGTCCACTTCCCTTCCTGAGACGTGGGGCACAAAGTCAGAGCGTCGCTTGCGTCTTTCAGAACTGGATTTCGTGAAGGGATATTCGCACATGATCTTTCGTACCATTTCCAGTGACTGATTTTCCACAGGTATCATCTCCCTTGAGCCTGAAGAAACTTCCTTTGTGTTTTTCTTATAGCGCAGGTCTACTGGTGACAGGTTCGCTCAGGTTTCAGCTATGTGAAACGTCTTCATCTTGCCTTCATTTTCGAAGGTTTCTTTGTTGGCTATAGAATTCCATGATAACAAAGGTTCTGTTTGTTTGCTCGCCCCCAGCACTTTAAGAGCGCTATTTCCTTATCGTCTGCCTAGACTAGCTTTGTGTCTGCTGAGAAGCAATGCCATCGTTTTGTCACTAGTGCCCTGTACATTTTGCACAGATTTTCTAACTGTCTGTTCCTGGTCTTTTCATTTTTTTTTTAACGTCTTTCAAAACGAAGACTTAAAAGTTTTAATCAAATCCAGTTTACCCATTTTTTCCTTTATGCATCTCGCTTGTGGTGTTCCAGCTAAGAAATGTTTCGCATAACTGTGTTAGAATAGCCTAGTCTGTCCTCCTGCATGTCCCCTTTACCACTCACAGAGAGCGCTTCACTTCTGACACCAGATGTGAGGGACTTGGCCCCACCGTGCACTGCTCTGGGACACCAGCTGGGTGTCCTACAATTTAACTCAATTTTGACACTGTCTACCTGGAGATAGTGTCAGACCCCAAAGGTTCAAGGTTCAGTCCCACAAGACTGCCCCCTGCCACTTCAGATGCCAATCAGAACTAGTAGGTCCCCAGGGTACCCACATCTTCCATCTGACTTGGTTACAAATGAGAGGTTCCCGTGACCTCCTCCCCTTGGATTCCATTAATTTGCTAGAGTGGTTCCCAGAATTCAAGGGAAACACTTACTTAGATTTACCAGCTATATTAAAGGATATGATGAAGCATACAGATGAGCAGCCAGTTGAAGAAATATATAGGGCGAGGTCTGGGAGGGGCTCGTGCACAGGAGCTTCTGTCCACAGGAAGTTGGGGTGCGTCACCCTCCTGGTGTGTAGCTGTCCTCACCAACTGAAAGCCCTCCGAAATTCACATTATTGTTTTTTTATGCAGGCCTCACCATGTGGGCACTGTCTGTCAGGAACTCCACTTAAGCCCTTCTCCCTTCTCAGGAAAATAGGGTGGGGGGGGGTGCTAAAAATGTCAGGCTTCCAATCATGGTTTGGTCTTTCTGGCGACAAGCCCCAGAGCCTCCTCATGAGAACAAACGATACTCCTATCACCTAGGAGTTTACAAGGCTTTCAGGAGCACTGTGCGGAGGACCAAATATTAGAACAAAAGATGCTCCCAGTGCTCTTAACACTTCGGAAATTCCAAAGATTTCAGGAACTCTGTGCCAGAAATAGGACAAAGGCCAAATATTTATATTTCTTATTATAAATCACAGTAGCACACTAACCCAGAGTCTCAAAGATTTTCTGTTGTTTTCTTCCAGAAATTATGTAGTTTCATGTTTTACATTTAGGTCTAATAATTTAATTTGCATTCATCTCCTCAGTGTTTTAACTATGAGAGTGTGTGTAGTGTTGCCGAGTCAAGCTGTTGCTTCCCCCTCTACTTTGAAATGCTTTGCTGGATAATGGGAAAGGCCCTGCAGTTGGTATCATTCTCTACCTAGAATCTGATGTTTTTAGGACATTTCTCCCAAATGAGTTGCAATTGCAGCCAACATGTGTATCTAACTGAACGGACACATTCTCTCACAGTCCCTCATTTAGTGCAACAGTTACAGAGATCTAAGCGAGCTGGATGATAATATGATTTCCATTACGTCATTCCAGGAATCATCTCACTAACTTTGCCTAATGAACTTAGAATTTGCATACGAAACAAAACTTCATAGAAATGGTCCCTGTGTCTTTGTGGGTACCTTGATTTTCTGTAAGAATTAAGGGACTTTACTGTGTATCTTCTCTTGCTTTCAAAGGCAATAAGAAAAGACTTAAGATAGCACACTGTCAGATAATTAAATGTTTAATGCGCATGTGAAAACCTCAAAGGAAAAATAGATGTGCCCTTATAATTTCATAATTTACATTCCTTTATGCTGAACATAGCTGGTTCCAGAAGATGTGCCTGAACAGCATGAAGGTCAAAATAAACTACTGCAAGAGACACAGCTGAATTTTATATGCACTGAATGTGAAATCTACCCCCTCTTACATAGACATCCATAAATGTTAAAACAGACTCTGGTGGTAGCTTAAGGCTGGACCCGCAAGGCTGGGTCCAGTGTGGAAGACTGTGTGCCTCCCCAAACTTACCAGAACTCGAGGCACAGGCAAGTCAGACGGTAGAAGGAAAGTAAGGGAAGAGTGTGGTATGTTACTAAGTAGAACTGCTCAGCAGGAAACACGCTGTTTGACGTCATATTTTCATTCACACGTTTATTCATTCACATTCAGTCAGTATTCACTGAGTACTTAAGTCCACGGAACCATGCTAGGCCGTGGAAAAAATAATTAGATAAGATCTCCGTTCTCCAGGAGCTTCCAGACTGGTTTGAACATTAAAACTACATTTTTCTTTTTTAAAGGGGAAATACAATATGTTGCCTTTCAAAGAAGTCAGGGATTGTCTTTTTTTTTTTCGAAAGGGAATTTAAGTCTTTCTTAATAGAGTATTTGAGGCAGAAACTTGAATGAGCAAATAAGCCACAAGAAGAGAATGAACACAAAAATGTAGGTAAGAGAGTCCCAAGAGCATATGGGGAATATTGAATTATTTAAATTTAGTTTTATTTAGATTAAGGAGAAAGAAGACAAAGAAGATGAAAAAAAAACTGAAAATGTCCATATATATATATATTTTTTACTTACATGTTTGGGCTGCCTAATGGAATGTAAATGGGCTAAATTGTTTTCCGGTATTTTCTAAATACCCAGAATTTTTTTAAAAAAATGGTTTGAGTGGCTTCAGAACTATGGATTGGCTACAATCCAAAAGTCAAAGTTTCTGCCAAGGTCATCCAGTTTGCATTAGATAACACTCTGCATTGGGCCCAGAATATTCAATTGACGGCTCAACTGGCATTAACTCCGTGATAGTTAATTTCGTGTGTCATCTTAACTGGGCCATAGATATTTGGTTAAACATCATTTTGGGCGTTTCTTTGAGGATGTTTTTCAATGAGATTAACCTTTAATTTGGTGTACTTTATAAAGAAGATTGCCCTAGGTTTGCGGGTGGGCCACATCCGATCAGTTGAAAGCCTGACTAGAACAAAAGGCTGACCTGAGTCTGAGGTAATTCTCCAGCCTGAAGGCCTCAAACCATCTGCTCTTTCTGCCTGACGGCCTTAGAATGGGACAGCAGCTCTTCCTGGCTCTCTGCTGGCTGAACTAGTTTATGGGCTCTGTACATTTTGGACTTGCCAGCCTTTATAATCATGGGAGCCTATTCCTTATAATTTCTTATGATAAATCCCTTCATATATATATATATATATATATATATATATATATATATATCCTTACATATACACATGTATAGGACACATATATCCTATATATTGGGCAACATATATCATTAATTGGTTTAGAGTGCTTATAACACATGAATCGGATATGCATTTGTGTGTATAAGCACATATACACCTATGGGATATCTATGTGCTCTACACATAGGGTACTGTTTCTCTGGAAGATTTTGAATAATACAAACTCTGTAAGATTCCTGGTTAACGCATACAAGCGAAAGTAGAATGAAGGTAATATGAAAAATAGTGTTTAAGCATCACTGCCATTTCTGCAGTCCCAGTAAGAGCGTAACACCCTACCCCTGCCAGCAAGCGACCATTTCTTAGAATTTGACACTATGACCGGCAGGAGGAATCGATGGCTTTTGCAGGGCAGAGGACAGGGCCGTGTTCCACTCACTCACCCTGACCCTCTCCATCCTGAGGCCATCTGGTTGGCTGTTAAAATGTTCGCTGCACTCGCCTTGGCAAATATTTTGTTTCCCCAAGTCAGCTCTAGGGTTGTAAATACCTGTAGGAAGCCCAGCTCTTAAAAATAGCTGAAGAGCATCCCGCAAACAGTACACACTTCCTGTTGAACCAGACGGAGAAATCAGCAGTGCTGACAGCCAGCGCGGGAGCAGCGGCAGAGCCTGGACCAGCCGCTCGTGCCAGAGGGGCCGGCTGGCAGCCCAGCACGAAGCGCAGTCTAGACCCGGGCAGGCCCTGGCTCCTCCCGGAAACCGAGCTCTGAGCGAGGAATGTGGGCTTTTATTTTCCCTAGTGGGAGCATACTTACAGAACATTCACATGATACCAGATGATTATGTGTAAAAATAATGCTTTTATTTCCCTTCTTTGAACTGCTAACATCGCTCTTCTCTGTGGAATCCCCAGTTCAACTTCCCTTCTCTCCGTGCGTGCATCCACCAGCAGCGAGCACCCCGCGCTCACTGCAGACAGCCCTCTGTCACACCAGGGGTTTCATACCGATCTGCACCTTCTCTGCCATTTCCTCCCTCCCATCCTCCAGAATACATCCTCCTGGTCAGATGACTGTATCTTGCTGTATCTTGCACTCTTCTTTTCTTTTCCCTGGCTTGCTGATCTGTCCCTTTGTCTCTCTCTGGTCCAAAAGATCGTGACCTGACGTGGCAACTGTTTCCTTTACATAGTGATGAGTCGAGAAGGAAGGGGTGGGCTTACCTTCCTGATGGGCAGCAACGGGCAGGGGTTCCCTCTGCCACTGTCAACTGGCTCTTCTCCTCAGTCTAGTTATATTTTTTTAAGTATATGGCAAAAGGAAAGCTATGTGCCTTTACTTTTTTTTTTTTTTTCAGGTCAGTAAGTTAAGAAGGAGTCTTAATGGATTCCTCAGATTTTTCTCCATTTGTCTTGCAAATCTGATAGGGAATGCTTACTATTTTTGGTCATAAGTTGGAAAAAATTCTGATTCTTTTGCTTTGAATTTGTGTCTAATCAGAAGAAATCAGTAGGTAGAAGAGATAATGCATTTTATTTAAGCACTCATCTTAAAAGCATGTCTTATTAATAAATGATATGTTTTCATGAATAAATTGGATTTGTCATACACTCATTGAATACCGGAAGTTGAGCAACTCAGATGATGTTAAATATAGAAAAGTATTTCTAAATTAATTAGTGGTCCACATTTTTGCCAAAATTTAGCAGTAGAGTTGTTTTAGGATAGAGGTTAGCAAATTTTTGTTGTAAAGGCCAGACAGTAAACATTTTCTGCTTCAGTTTTTGTTGTAAATGCTGAACTCTGTAGTCACAAAAGCACATACAGATAATGCATAAACATGTAGGGTGACCGTATTCTAATAAAACTTTATTTTCAAAAACAGGCTGCTGGCCCATTTTGGCCAGAGGTCTCCTTGTTTTCAGACAGGAAGTTTAAAGTCATCATATAAAAGCCATAGATATTGTTTAAAAACATTTCTTAAAGGAAACAAAATGAGAACAATTATTTGAGAAACTTTGAGTGAATGCTGGAAAGGCAGGTTGAGAGTCCCCATCTCAGACCTTCAGGTTCTGATTCACTTGCAGATAGGCCCCGAAATCTGCATATTAACCAGCATCCCAGGAGATAGTTTTGAACAAACTCGAGAACTGCTGCTGCTCTGGAGCCATAGATAATGTAGGTTAGCTCACCCACAAAGTAGCCGACCTGGGAAGCACGTTCAACTTTCTGTGTTGTTTTCTTTTAATTCCACATAGAATGGGTCGGTTAAGAGAATGGTGTTCTGAATCAAATAAGCACGGCTTCGGATGCAGGCAATGCCAGTAACTAGTGGGGAAACCTTTCACATGCTATTTAATTTTAGTTTCTTTTTTGGTAAAGTCGAGGTCATTCTTATAACATAGGGCCACTGTGAGGAGCAAATGAAATAATAATTATAGAGCGCTTAGCATCCTTCCTAGATGTTGGTCAGCAGTCACTTTGAAGTTGGTGTTTTGATGAAGTCCTTAACCGCTTCGGTTGTGTGGTTCGTGGAAGCCTGTTCTGTTCCGGATCCCAGCAAAAGGCGGCATCTGTGATGGGGAGAGACGCTCGGAGTCCCAGCCTGTGGCCCAGAGAGCACATCGTGCAGCCAGAGGCAGCGTCCTGTCCTTGCCGCTTCAGTAGCAGGTCACTAGGTTTCAGTGCTGGTGGAAGCAGGGCACATGCCCTGGGTGCTCAGTGGAGAGAGAGATGAGCGAGTTCATGATTCAGCCTTTGAAGAATGGTCTGTTTACCCATTTCAGAAACTGAAATCCTTTACTTTTAAGAGAATATGAATAGGATATTTCGATCTTAGAGTAAGGATGGTATTGACCCCACCTATGTGACAGATTCCTTTCACATCTTGCCTTAATCCTTTGACACCGTTCAGTGGTAGGGGCCTTTCATGCTTTATCATTGGTGAAGAACACGAAGAGGGGAGAGACTGTGGGCTTTGTCGTTCCGTGCAGCTGGTAATATCAGAACTACAGTTTGCACAGAGGGAACTTCTTGCCTTAAACCCTCTCGTATGCCATCATTTCCAGCACTTGCTGTCCATTATAACCAACCCTGGAAGTCTGCAAACAATGCTGGCTGCTCCCGCCAGGCCCCGAAGATTCTGGCTCAGTTGGTCTGGGGAGTAGGGTGGGGGACTCAGGCATTGCAGTTTTAAAAAACACCCCTTCCCTCTTACTTCCTGAGGTTTCTATTGTGTGTTGGGGTTGAAGGCTGCTGCTCTCTGTACTCGTTTGTTATTTAAAACTGCATGTTTTCCTCTCGTAAGTGACCCGCTTTCCTTGTATGTGTCAATATTATTAACTACAATATCTATAAACATCTCAAATGCTAAATTGAGAGCAAGCCAAATACTAGGATATTTAAAAACCTTGTCTTGACGTCAAGCATGGAAGATCAAATACACTAACTTTGTGGTCGCTAGCAAGCGTTCCCAGTGTTTGTCTCGCTCCCAAAAAAATCATTGCATTTGTCTTTTTGGCATCTAACACCAGTCAGTTCTACAAACCACGTTTGCTCCTGATCAGAGGCGATTCTAGGTCACTGGCTGAGTGAGACTGGTCCAGCTAGTCGTGCCCGTTCTGATTGTGTCCTCCACTCTGAAGAAGGTGACAGCACAAAATTAAGCTGTGTTGGGGGAGTTAACACGATCGAAATTAAGCAGGGACCTGGCCCTGGGAAGCTCTGAGTTTTCTGTTTCGCTTTAGCCTGCGGACTCTTAGTGGGCCCGGGGTATGTAAGAGAAGCCCGAGGAAGAGAGGAAAGGCGAAGAGATGGAGTGCTTCTGCGAAACGCTGTTGGTAGGCGGTAAGACTACCTACAGGCGAAGCTTCTGGAGGCAGGCCTGTGGGCAAAGCGGCATGGGAAGCGAAGCCACATCGGCCTGGGTTTGGTTTTCCTTTGGTGCGACCCAGGCCACCTTTGTTAATCTGGTTAAGTCTCCCCCTGGCCCCCGCCCCAATCTTTAACATGGAGAAATAATACCTGCCTCTGAAGGTTGCAAATCTCACTTTTAAAGACCATGAAGTATCACACGGTGGGAATTCAATAAGAAATAGTTACTTATGATGATGCATATCAGGTTTTTATTGTGTGAGCTGTGTGTGCGACAGTTATTTATTACCAGTTGTGCTAAAAGCACTGAGTTTTACTAATTATTTTACCTTAGACATCACCAATTCTGTTTTTGGCAAATAGGGAATAAAAATTTTGAATAGTAAAAAATCTGAACTGATGATATTTAGAGCAAATACCTTAGTTTACCACATCTTCTTAGATTGCTTTGGTTCAGAATTTGGGTTGATAGTATTCTATTTTAAAATGAGACTACTGTATTTTTGCAGAAGGAAGTCACAATTTCGTCATTTTCAATTTCTTAAGTTCTTTCCCAGGTTTGTGGGGAAAGTATCTTTGTTGTATTTTGATAGGCATTTTAACCTATAATTTATTTATCATTAAGTATAACAGGAAAATGTAGCTAGCATTAATAGTAATAATAGTAATAGTTTTGTATTTCACTGTTTTTGAGGACTACCAAAACATTTAATGGCGGTACATAAACCCTGTGTCGATGGCCGAGGTTCTTTTTTAAAACGAACATATATGTGAGTGGAATAACATGCTGCATACGGTTCCTCGTTAAGGGTGAAACCAGAATAACCGAGGTGATCAGAGACCCCCAAAGGGGTCGCGTTCGATTCTGTTTAGAGCTGTTGTACCCGTTCATTCTGCGTGGACCTGAAGGGGTGACGGCGCTTCACGGGGAGTCAGTCCCTTCTGTGGGAGGCTGCGAGAGCTGCAGCCCAGAGTTTCTCAGGCCGGGCGGGACCGACGTTTCGGGTGGCGCCAGCTCTGCGCTGGTGGCGAGGGCAGCTGTCCTGTGTGTCTGTCGTAGGAGAGTTAGCAGCACCTGGTCTCCCCTCGCTGCATGCCAGCAGCCGGCCTCTCCAGGCGTGGCAACCCGGAGCGTCTCCAGACGTCGCTGACTGCCTCCTGGGAGGCACGGCCGCCCTCCGCTGAGCCGCACCGTGTGAACGGGGGTGCCCTTCCGCCCTGGAGACGGCGCCTCATCTGCTCCGCGTGACTCTTTGGGCCTGGGGTGACGTAGTTCTCCTGCTGAAAAGGTTCCTGATTAGATGTGAGGTTCCAGAAATGGCGAATAGGTTTATATGCTTTTCAGAGGCTGTATTAAAAGGATTCGATTCAAGGTTAGATTCAGAAGTGAGAGAGGAAGCGCTGTGCTTTAGAGGGATCAGTATCCATGGAGTGGGACCGGTACGTGTCGCCCAGAGGCAGCGGTTCTGAGGGCGGATCCTCGTCTGTGCTCTCAGGGGTCTTACGCCTTCACCCACCTCGTCGAGCTCCCCTGCATCCCAGCGTGACCGAATGATGACACCGATGTGTGCGGCTGGCCGAATTAACTAGGACAGCCTTCTCGAATATGCTGAGCTGAGGGAGGGACAGTTGCGTTAGGTGATCTTGGAGGTTCCTTAAAGCTGTGAAGTATCACGGCTTCTGTCACGGTCCCAGACGGTGTTGTATAATTGTTGCTGCTAAAATTCTTCGGTGGCTTGAACTCTGAGTGCTGATGTGTAGGGTAAGCTGGTCTCACTAGTCAGGATCCAGTGATCAGAGGACTCTGGGGTACAGTTACCCAAAAGAATGCATGCTACAGGCGGAGGCGGAGTGAGGAGCAGACACAGGCCAGCTGCTAGAGTACGCCATCCTTTCACCATTTATGTCGGATACTTCTTTCTCAAATAAGGATGAAATATCAAACGTCTAGTACCGAGAGACTAATCAACGCCTCGATTGTGTGGAATCGGGAGGGGATAATCATATACCAACTAAAGAAAACGTTCTGTTCACATGCAGTTTACACACTAGTTATTTCTTTACGAGCATTTCTAAACAAGTAATAAACATATTTTAATACATCTTTTAAGATTCATCATGTGGTAGAAATAGATCCGTGCTAACACATGAGCTGTTTGTTATTAACGGTTTTAGAGAGTCACAGCGTTATAACAAGAATGTGAGAGTGAATAGTTAATATCGGAAATTCATTTCCCAGAGTGAGAGCTGGAGAGGTTTCCACCACAGGAAGCCTAATTACCACCCACAGAAACTAGTCAGTAAAAGTAACCACAGTTTTACACCACTGAAACTTGGAAAGGTAGAATGCAAGCAGATTGCAGAAATGCTGCCCATAATCCCAGAACAAATCCGGATGTGAAACCGATGTGTTTCAAGTTGCCTACCCATGCCGATGCAGGCGAGGTTGCGCAGGTGATGCTACCTGTAATTTATGGCCGAAGCAGATTCATTTGGCAATGCTAAGGGTTTTCTGTGGAAAGTTAGAAAAGGTAGGGGCCCCTGAAAGTTATCACAGATTTTAAATTAAGAAAGGTTCAGTCGATGTGATTATTCACAGTGTACAGGTGCTTGAACAGGCGTCATGGCCAGGACTGGCTCTCTGCATTGCCGCATGGTGCCAGCCGTGCGGCTGTGTGACAGGAGCAGAGGACCAGGTCACGCGGGAAAGACCCGAGAGTGCAGGAGTATGGGGACAGAGTTCTGATGGCACCGGGGACCGTGGGGCAGAAGGACCCGGGGCTCAGCGCGAATCACAGATCTCTGACCAGGGTGGATTCTCGCCATGGCGCATGGTGCTGGAGTGACTTACTGACTAAGGAAATGAGGAGTCTCTGTCAGAAACAAACACAGAATTTCAGGAACTGGGAAACAAAGAAGATTCTAAGATAGGATACAGGCAATAATGTCCCTACCACGCTCTAGCATTATCAGCCGGGCAGGGGGTCAGAGAAACCCTGGCTACGAGACCAGGTTGGGTGGCATTGGTCATTAAGTGAAATAGCGGTACCAGAAATGTCACCGCTATTTGCAGAAATTGTTTGGTTCAACAAAAATTATCTGCTCTATTTCTACTTTAATTACCATGATAGGTTGTGAGAAGATAAGATTAAATTAGAAATATCCCTGTTCTTGAGAAATACGTTTCATCTAGACAGGGAGGCAGAGGCATAAATGTCAAATGCAGAGATGCCGTGGAAGCCCGAGAAGAGGCCGCTTATCTTAAAGGGTCAACAAGGGCTCCGAGGGGGAAATGGCCCCAGGCCTGCGTCTGGCAAACGCGTGAGTGAGCGTGGATGAGGAGGAAAAGGGCCGTAGTTGAAAGCGACATGGTAAACAAAGGCAGCTGTTTGTGGATCGACACGTGGTGTGCGTATGCGTGTGTGTGGGTGTATGCGTGTGCACACACTTGTTGAGGAAAGGGAAGGACTTAAATTTGGTATCTGGAATTTAGGTTCAGGGTAGAAAGTAACAGAGACATGGTGGAGTATAAGTAGGAAACACCCAGAAAGCCACGGGTATGCCACGTTCAGAAGCGTGGACTTGAACCATCCGCAGGTGACAGGAAGGGTCGCAATCACGGCCACCGAGGAATGTGGAAGATGGCTGTGAGATCGGGAAATCAGAGGCAAAGAGGTCATGCCGGTGGTAGTTTTTCCACTCGAACTTGGGAGAAAAAATGAAAGCGAAGGTGAAAATTAGGTAAGTATTTAAGAGGGGGAATAACTGGGCCCGTGATTCATGGGACGTGGGTGTCGAGGGGCACGGCTGCCTCCATAGCAGCTCTGCTTCCAGCTCAGGGAATGTTGGTTCCCGTGACTGGAATGGAAAGGTAGGAGAAAGAGCGGGCCACAGTATAGGAAGGACAATAGCTGAAACTCTCATAAAATGGCCAAAACATGCATCAGGGTACAAGTGTAAAGCCCAGCAGAAGGTTCAAATATGGAAAAACAGATTTACTTGTTGACGAGGGTTGAGTGGTAGTTATTTGGCATAAAGGAGTTGGGATTTTTCTCAAAGGTAATGGTATGTGGGAGGGGAACAGGCTTCTAACATTTCTGCCCACATGGAACTTGATTGGTTCCTCTGGGGAGACAGGCGGTTAATGCCTGTTCTGTTTGGTTGAGGCCAGGACTAGTGTAAGAAATGGGCATCATAATATTCTTTAAATTACTGATAAGCAAATAAAGGCAAGGTATAATTTAACAATTATAGATGGCACTGGAACATGGGTTATAAAGGAATTTACTTAAGTTGACTTGTAAATTATCCCGTGTCCCTTTGAGATCTGCAAAGATGGCGTGGTGGTGATTTGGAAGGAAGTGTGTCTTTCGGTATCGGGGTGTTTCAGAGTAAGCAGTGCAGTGACCAGGTATGGGTGTTATAATGGGGACCTCTGTGAAGAACAGGGGAGCTGGCTGGGTTGACCATTAAGTAAGATTAACATATTTTCCAGACGAAATTTCAGGAAGTGTCTTCTGATTCATTGACTTTATGTAAATTATCAAAAGAGGTACATAAGTAAACCACATATTTAAAAAATCTAATGAATGCCTTATGTACGTTAAAGCAGGACTGTCTTAATAGTTAATTACTATAGCTTTCAAGTCCGTTTCCAACTTTAAGATTTATTGTGTCCTCTGCAATTAGCGTAACATTTGGCACTTGGTTGGGCACAATAAATATATGTTTCATAGCTGCAGTGGAAATGTTGGTATCATGGCATTTTCCTTAAACTCAAATAATTGTTTTTTCCGAAGAGTTGATAAAGAAAATATGAAAAGTAAGAATCAGTAAAGCCAATCATCTCATTAAATGAAGTCATTTCATGTACACTTAGAGAACACAGCTGCAAAAGGACTTTGGAAACAGTTTTGAAAGTCTGAAATCCAAACCCTTGTTATAGCCAGAGAAGGTTTCTAGTCTAATAATAGGAAACGTTACATTCTTAGCTAAAAGCATGTTTTTACAGTGGGGTTTTAATGGAATTTTAAAAAGTAAAAACCATAAGTAGTACTAATAGATTGGAACAGTGTATTATACTATTTATTTTAGGGTAAGGTGTCTTATTCTTACTTTGACTCAAATATAAGCTTCTCAATGACAAGAATGTTTGATTTGCTTAGTATGCTTACTACCTCATTATACCTACTATACTACAGTGACAAATACATTTTTGTTGAATTCAGTTGAAAATATTAGTCCTATTAAAATGGATGATATCTATGTATTCCAAAAAGTAAGGATAATTCCTGAGATGCCAATGTCTCAGAACAAAGCTTTGACACCCAAATAATCCAGGACTTGGAAACCCAGTTATAAACAGGATCATAATAAGCAAAAACATCTTCTCTGACTTCTGGTTACTGCTTGGCACAGCTTCTCACCCTAAAACAAGGACAGAAAGTGCTGGATAAACTGATTTCATGATTTTTCTTAAACTCATTAGAGAGCTGAGGTTACAGAGCAATGAACTAGCCCCAAATCTAAGGAGAGATGAGAATTTGCAGAGAGAGAGAGAGCAGATTCGGACACTTGTTTACCTGGCAGCAAACAGAGCCAGAGACACAGGTAAGAAGACTTCATCTAGAACTGTTCATATGCTGGGGGAGGCCAGTCTGGGCTGGAGAGCAGGTGGAGCTCCCTGGAACCCTCCACACAGGAACAGTTTACTCCTACTAGTAGGCTCTTCTGCATAGACTTTAGGAGATGCTCACGAAAAAGATCTATGAGTCCCAAGAAACTGTCCCTAGTTGTGCAGGCTGAGGCAGAGGAGACCGGAACCACTGTGGAGGGGCACGAAGGCCCCCATTTCACCTACGTAACAAGAGCCTGAGGAGCAAGGTGGGCAAGGAGCACTCTATAATTTAGGTCAGCGATTAGCCCATTGCACCTGGGGAAAGGAAACAGAAAAAAAATCCTCTAAGCCTGGGAGAGGCTAAGAATATAAGTTAGGAACAAGAGCTGGGGTCAGACAGGAGCAGAGAAGTCCTTATCCCCAAGACCCAAGGACACAGTGCTTATCGAAGCCTGAAGTTCACCCCAAATGACAAATCCTTTCTCTCTCAAGCAGGCTAATATGCATGCAATAGCAAGTACAGTGGCGAGGGACAGGCATGTGGAGGAGGACCCTCTCTGCTGTATAGTGCAAAGGGTAGACTTAAAGCCGAGAGCGGAACAGAAATAGAGAAAGAAAACCGCCCTAAACACAAGACAGTGCTAGGGGAAGCCGAAGCTCGTGGTGCCTCGAAGTACCCATAGCAACACCTAACCCCAAACTCAGCTCAACTCCTACCCTAGCTTGATTCAAACCCTACACCAGACTCTGCAGAAGAAAACATGAGCCCATTCCTAAGCATAAAAAACTATTTGCTCAGTCTTCGCTGTTCTACACAAGATGTGTGGTTTTCAAGAAAAATGACAAGGCATACAAAAACTAAACAAAACAAAAACAAACAAAACCCACATAACACACTGCCAAAACACAACACTATTAACAGAACCAGAGTCAGATATGACACAGATGTTGGAACTAATCAATGTAATTTAATGTAGTTATGAAAAAGGAGGACAGATGCTAAGATTAGATGGATAATTGCAGGAGGGAGATGGAAACTATAAGAATCAAATGGAAATACTAGAAAGATGGAGAAGCAGTAACAGAAATGAAGAATGTTTTTAACAGTTTATTAGTTTTCTATTGCTATCATGACAATACAGCACACATTACGTCACTTAAAACATTAGAAACTTATTCTCTCCAAGCTCTGGAGGCTGGAAATTCAGAGTTAAGGTGTCGGTAGGGTCTTGCCTTCTTGGGGGTGCAGAAGGAAAATCTGCTCCATGACTCTCTCCTAGTTTCGTTTGGTTGCTGGCAATTCCTGGTGTTCTTTGGCTTATGGAATCATAACTCCAGTCTCTCCATCGTCACACAGTGTTCTTCCCGTGTGTCTTCAGTGTCTTCCAGTGACATTCCTTTCTCTTTGTCTGTCTCTTTGCTGCTTCATATAAGTACTCAAGTCATACTAGACGAAAGGCCCAAGTTACTTCAGTATGGCCTCATCTTAATTACATTCATAACAACACCATTTCCAAATCAGGTCACATTGGGAGGTTCTGGAAGGACATAGATTTGTGGGGAGGACACTGTTCAACCCAATATAGAGACAGGAGACTCTGCCTAGTCAAAGAAAGAATCAGTGGACCAGTGGGTAAGTTAGTTGGTAGTAGACATTTCTGCAGCTGAAACATGAAGAGATGAGATAAATTAGATTAGATAAGTAGATAGATAAAAGAACACGGAATGAAATGTGGAAGAACCATGCAACACTATCAAGTGATGAAATATACACATGATTGAAATCACAGAAGGAAAAGACAAAGAAAGATGTGAAGAAGTAATTGCCGAGCATTTTTAAAAATAAATGATAGGCACCAAAATATAGATCCATGGAAGCTCAGAGAACACTAAGCAGACTAAATGAGAGAGGAGCAGACAGACAGACAGACACCTAGCTACATTATATTCAAATTGTAGAAAACCAAATATAAAGGGAAAAATACTAAAGGCATTTAGAGAAAAATGAGGCATTACAAAGAAAGAAACATAAGAAAATAGGCTTCTCATCAAACACCATGAAATGTAGAAGATGATGAAGCAACTTCTTTAAAGTCTTGACAGGCAAAACCAAATGACTCTGTCAACCCAGAATTTTGTACCCAGAAAAAGTATCTTTCCAAAATTACAGTTAACACCATTTTTCATGGTCAAACCTGAACTGTATACCACAAATAATGACTTTAACTATGTGAAATCAAGACATAATTTTTTAAAGATTTAAAGCTACTAAAAAAGTACAAAACACTTTTAACAAAGTTCTCAACATTGAGATTACGAGAATTTTGAATGCCCTGAATTTTTCCCTTCTCTTCCAAGGACTTCCAAGGATGCACTATGAGTGTGAACATCTTCCAAGCTGTCTCCCAGCAACCCCTCTCTATCATCTGTTCAGGACCAGCTTCATGGGTCACAGGACTCTGAACTTAGAAAAGCCTTGTGCTTGATTTAATACTCTGTTGTTGATGCCTTGAATTCTTAGTAGTTTTTTTGTTTTTCGTTTTTTTGTTTTTTTTTTTTAATAAGGGGCTCTCATTTTATTGTGTGCTGGACCAAGAAAATTATTTAGCCCATCCTGCTCTTAACCCTTGATAAGCAGTTCACAGTATTAAATGTGCACACAGCTCCTGTGTGGTTTGGACCCTTGCATGTCACCTTCGATTCACCACAGTGAAATCTGGGAAGGGAACTTTTTATTTGTGTTCTGGTCTGTTTCTAGAACACGTAGTAGCATCATCTTGTCCTTTCATTCCTTAAGACATCCATGATGACCCAGCTGTTTCCTTTCATTACAGCTGCCCTCTCTTTAGAAACCTGGCACCAGGTTTCCTGGGGAATCTGGGAAATAATTTGAAGAACAGCATTTTGTCTCATTCAAAATTATACCTCCCTTCTGACTTTTATTAGAGGCCCCATAGCATGTGAGTTTCACGCTTAGTCTCAGTCTGCACATTAGAATCACTGGGAGCTTTTAAAAATTAATGCCAGATCAGAACAATTGAATTGGAATTTTCTGGAAATGGGCTCTCCTTTCACAAACTAACATGCAGCCAAGATTGAGAACCGTTGTCTCACATCTAGCTTTTACATACCAATATTCTCTTCCTTTTGTAGATGTCTGCCTTATCCATCGTGTGTGTGTGTGTGTGTGTGTACACAAGGTGATGTGTGCAAGTGTAGGTGATTTTGTTAAGATTTATAGCCCCTGAATCATATCCAGTCACTTTGTAAATGAATAAAATTCAGAGTGGGCACACTCACTATGAAGGGATTTGTATGTTTAACATTTCCTTTAGGCTCACACTCTGTGACTCTTTTACAGTTATTATGAAGTTCCAGCATAATTAAATACTGGAAACAATGCAAAGGTCAAGCCCAGACCCTGGGAATGGGGAATTGTGGGAGAATCAAGAAAGCTTAATGAGGAGTATGTGGCAGCATAATGGAGAACTGGAACTAGTTTGAATTGGTACCTCTTAAAATAAGTATTTTCTTATAAGCGTGAATATTATGGTAGATTTAAATCTACACTTACAGATTTTATACTTTTTAAATGTATTCATAACTGTCATCTCATTGAATTCTCATAATACTCTAAAGTGAGAATTCCTGTTCTCACTTTACAGATGGAAAAGCTGAAATTCAAGGATGTTAATTCATATGCCCAAATGACATATTCTTTAGATTTGTCAGGAACAAACATAAAAGATGTTAAAATGGACACTTGATCATTGAGTCTGCTTTCAGTGGAATGTTGGTTGTTTTTATATAGGAATCTGAGCCTTTTATTGACTGAGACATTTTAGAACTCTATGAGTTGTAGGAGACTGGGAGGAAAACAGCTGATCTTGTGTGTTTTGATGCAAATGAATTTTGTATGGTGGATTTGCAGTTTATTTCTACCCTGTGGAATAGATTACTCAAATATTACATTTCATTCCATGTGGATATTGACTCATTTTGCATCTATTAGCAAATTTATTTCCGCATTCTTGATTGACCATATTTGTATCAGTGTTCAGATTTTCCTTTGAACTGGTTTTAACACCTCATTGAGAGATTTCCTCATTGATTAATATGTTAAAATAAAAAAACTTACATGTTTATTGTGTATTTGTATGATAGTCAGAATTTTACCCTTTTAAATATTATCTTATAATAGACTGGAATTCAAGTCTCTGCATTCAATTCCAGGGTTATTAACTATGGGAATTCAAAGGAGCTAAATAAATCTTGCTTCTGCAAACTGTCAGTTCCAGAAAACACCACCCAAAACTCATTGACCAGATATATAGCAGTAAGGGAAAATGTCATTCTGCCAGCAAAAAGTATTCGCATACATATAGATTGAAAAAAAAAAAAGTGATCTTTATTCACAAATGACATGATTGCATAACTAGACAACCCATGAAACTCTATAGATAAAGAATTCACATTAATAAGCCATTTTAATAATATTTCTGAATACAATAAACAAATGGAAAATAGAATTAAAAAGGTACCAGTTATAATTTGAATTGAAACATATAAAATACTTGGAATAAATTTAATGATAGTGGTAGATGTACAAAACATCTATACAGAAAACTATAGAACACTGGGAGAAATAAGGAAAACAAATAAGTGTGTGTGTGTGTGTGTGTGTGTGTGTGTGTGTGTGTGTGTGTTTAGAAGATCCAATTGTTTACAGGTTATAACTCATCCCACATTGATCAATAAATAAAATGCAATTCCTGGAGATATGTTCTAGAAACTGGCAAGCTGATTTCAACACTTATTTAGAAATGCACGGGGCCTAAATTAGCCAAGAAAATCTCGAAGAACAACCATATTGGGGCATGTGGAATCTCAGATATTAAGACTCATAATGCTGCAGTATTTATGAAAGTGCGGCCTTGGGATAAGATAGACAAATAGAACAGAATTATCAGCATGAAACAAGAACTTACGTATGGTTATTTGAATTATTTCAAAGGTGACAAACAGTGGAGTACAGAAAGAGTGATCTTTTCAAAATGGTGTTATGTTAATTTGGTATCTCTAAGAAGCTAAACACATTTTTTCCACTGTCTGCTGTCAAGCCTTGAAAAGACCACCCCAAAACCTGTTGATTCAGGAAACTAAGTTTATTAGATCTAAGTTTGGCATAAGTCAGAGGAACCTATCTGAGGCTTTAGGATTTGGACCTAAATGGTTAAATCTAGAGCTTTCAAATCTGGGAACTGATAAATCTTAGTAAAATCCATGACGTAGGAGTTTAGGATTGGTTCAAGAGAGAATCTTAAAGTGAGTCTAGATAAGTAAACTGATTTTTGATAAGTAAACTGCTTGCTCAGGTGAGAAATCTATTATCCTGATAGGAGTAATAGCTCCTAGATAAGCAAAATATTTACCTGGAGAAATTGGTTTGCTGGAATTTCCTGAACCAAATAGTTACGTCATGCCCCAGTTGGCCTCAGTTCTGTGTGTGCTAAATAACCATACGGATGCAGTCCTTACTACTGCCACCTCCTGCCAGTTCCCAGATTTGAAAGATCTAGATTTGACCATTTAGGTCCAAATCCTAAAGCCCCATAGGTTTCTCCGATTTATGCCAAACGTAGATCTACTAAACTTAGTTCCCTTAATCAACAGGTTTTGGGGTGGTCTTTTTAAGGCCTGACAGCAGACGTACACAAAAGTCAATTCCAAATGGAATGCAGATCTAAACGTAAAATTAAGTAAAGCTTCTAGGAGAAGACATAGGATATTTTCATGTCCTTCATATAGGCAGCGATTTTTTAAATTAGATACAAAAAGCTGATTATCCATCGTAGTAAAAAAGTAGATAATTGAGCTATATAAAGTAAGGACTTCCTTTCACTCAGAATGAAACATTAAGAGAGTAAAAGGCAGAAGACCATTAGAAAAAATGGGCAAAAAGTTTGAATAGGAACTTAACAGAGAGGATTTCCAGATGGTTATTAAAGCTGAGAAAAAGCATATCTTGTAACTCGGCAATTCCACTTCTCTAGTTATACACCTGAAAGATGTACATACCATATATTCACTAAAAAACAGTTTTATACAGTAATAACTGTATAATGTCAGGTGGGTAGTATACTTATCAGGGGTAATCACCTTATAAAGTCTGTAAATGTCTAACCACTGTTATATATCTGAAACGAATATATTATTGAATGTCAACTGTAATTGAAAAAAAATTTTAATTAAAATAGTAGACATAAAGAGAATTTTAAATAAATAAGAAAGATATGGACAATAATTTCTGCTAATAGAAGAGTATAAAGTTGTTGTATGCTCATACCATGGAGAAGGCATGTGTATGAATCACCTAATGATTTATGTAACAATATGTATGACTCTTAAAAACATAATGCTAAACAAAAAGAAGCCAAGCACAAATAGACTGATTCTAATTACACTGAGTTTAAATATGGGCACATTTAATCTATGTTGTTATAGGTCATAACAATGTTTACCTTCGGTAGGAACTTGAGGGGGCCATTCAAAGCTTCCTCAGTGTTAGAAATTTCCTTGTGGTTTGTGTGCAAGTTATGCTTAGAGAGTGTGTTCATTTTGTGAAAATTTAATAGGCTGTACTTTTTTTGTACTGGCAACCAAATTTACAAGAAGGCTGTAAGGGAGAGAGGAGGAGAGAAGGGAAAGGAAGAAGGAAAGATTGAAGGAAACACTACTTTGTAGGTACTTACAATGTAGTAGTCATCATAATGACATGGAAAGCAATATGATAAAAGAACAGCAAAAACTAATGACTTTTTACACTGACCAAAACAGATGAAAGGATGAGAATGTTCATCTGGAGTGAGTATAGCTTGCTCACCTCTCTTTCAATTCTTAGAACTCTCCACTCGACCTTTTTCCTTGATGTCGAGCTTAGTCCTCTCTGTACCTCATTAAAGAAGCATTTACAGCTAGATGGCTGCCATTTCTCTTCACTTAGAGCCAAATTCTGATCTTAATCGACAGCCCGGCCCCTGTTCTCTTTATTGCACACGTGCATTTAGAACGGGACAGCATGTGTGCCGAAGTCGAAGCTCAGGAGCGGGATGTGTGGCGTTCCTGGAGTCACCCTTCACTCTGCGAAACCTGCACGCATCCCACGCCCTCAGACTGCACATGTGCAGCGGAACATTTGCTGCAAGGTGACTCCAACATGGGTTTCAGCTGACATCCTTTCTGCTCGTTCCAGAAGTACAAATTAGCCCGTGTTGGCAGGAGGTTAGGGACTGCTCTTTTAAGCAGTCTTTCATTCTGCAGTTTTATTTTCCATTCATCTTGCCAAGAGAGTATCTTTTTCCAGAAGTTTCTCCTCTGCTCTCCCTGCCCTCCTCGTCTTTCTTTTTCTTTTTTTCTTTTTTTTTCCCCCCTCTGCAATCCAACTGTATCTTTCCTGGAGCCTCTTGCTGTTTCTTACACTGCCGATTTCTTTCATCTCTACACTTTTATCTTTGATTTTAAAATTCTTGGCCAGCAGTAAAAATGTTTATAAATTAAGTGGAACGCAAGTGTTGAATTACTTGTTTTGTTCAATAAAATTTTATTTACCATTTCCATTGCCTTGAATCTCATAAGTTTGAGATATAGACTATCAGACCGAATATCATTCAATACCAAATATGGTTGTCTATACCCTATCTATAATGAGAGTTCTAATTCCCTCATCGATATTTTTATTGTCATAAAAATGTCTTCCACATTCTTCTACCTTTTAAATTGAGTCTCCACAAGACTACACCGTGTCGTGACGCCTGTGTTTAGGAAGCCTCACTGAGTGTTTTTAACCCATTACCCCATGTTTATGCGTGTCTTAAGAGACACCCTCTTTGGCGTTGGGGGCAGTAGAATGGGGAAAAGCCTGGGCCGGTTAGACAGCTAACTCCCCATTCCCACCTCCTTCTGATTCTGCCATAATAGCTGTTGGTTTATCTTGTTTACGACTCTCGGACATTGGAAGTCTCTTTATTATCAAAGGCCTTGCCATTTACGCACAGGAAGGATGACTGCACAGCACTGGGGTCTGTGGTTAACCTGCGCTATTTGGATATGTCCAGGGGGAGAGGAAGGACAGTGGTTTGAGCCCCATGGAAACCCTGCCTGGTGACCTGGAACCCGGGCATTGGTTCAGACTGTTTGTGGCATTAGCTCACACCTCCCTAGCTGAAATGTAAAAAAAACAAAACAAAAACACAATCAATCTTTCTTCCCTCCTTCTTTTTTTCTTTTCTTTTCTCTTTTCTTTTCTTTTCTTTTCTTTTCTTTTCTTTTCTTTTCTTTTCTTGTCTTTTCTTTTCTTTTCTTTTCTCTCTCCCTCTCTCCCTTCCTCCCTCCCTCCTTCCATTCCTTCCTTTCTTTCTTGTTTCTTTCTGTTTGTTTTGTTTTATTTTGTATGATATTGAAATATCTAAGCCTTGCCAAGGCATAGTGTGGTTTGGTCCTTTCTTAATACAATATCTTAAATTCAGGGCTATTCCTGAGCACACAGTAAGCATCTTTGTGATGTTATGGGTAAGTTCAATAACATCTCTCCCCAAATCCAGCTTTATTTCCTCTTTGTTAGGAATAAGGTTTTTATGGAGGAAGTTTCTCAAATGAGTAACATTTAACAACTTTCTTTTCTTTTTCATGTTTCAGTTCTAGTACCATTTGAACCTAATTCAATTATAAAGTAAGTAAAAGAGGAGATAGGTTTTGGCACCCCTGGCTAGAATTCGATTCCAGATTCATAGTATTATATTTTAAACACTGGTTAGTTATTCATATTTATTTTCGTTTTTTTAATCTGGACAAAACAGTGGCCCAGACATTCAGGGAACTCTTAGGACTGAAATTTCAACTCTCCCATCTGTCTGATAAGGGGTTTTCATTTTGGGGAGCCGTGGGTGAACCTTAGCTAACACTGTGACAGTTATGTCGTTTGGGTTCCATGCCACGAGAAAGACTTGTAGGAAAGAAGTGGTTGGAATACAAAGAAGAAAAGAAGAGGAGGAGGAATAAAGAACTCTCTATCATGCTTACTCTGCTGTCCTGAAACGTTATAATAATAATCTGGGATCTCACTCCTTCCAGAGTTGCTTTGAAAAACATGGTTATAAATAACCATAAGGCCTTTCTCTAAATAGGAAAAAAATGATTCAAAACTTAAGGTTAAGAGTAATTATTCCATTTGAATGCGTCTGCTCAGAGGTGGGCTTGGATTAGAGAAGGAAGCCGACGAAAATAACTACCTGGATTCAGAGTGGACAGTTCCATAGCCATTTCTATGACCTATCTCTTGTCGATTTTCTAGTTTCTTGAACTTGCATCTTCTGAAGGGATACAAATGTCCGCTTAAGTGAGAGCCTGGGAACATATACAACATTGTAACTTGTTTAAATTTTCACTTCTAATGTGCTAAATTTTTCATGAGAGTTCTAGTTTTATCATTAAGTATTATAATAATATTTTATTTTTAGTGCTTTGATATCACCTAAACACATTGTTACATAGCACATCATTTAAGTCTCAAAACTATCAGGAGAGGTGTGGGTAAAGCACAAACAATTATACGTATTTTACAAATAGCAACTTCAAGTTTCAGGATATTGTGACTTTTTCACCTTCATGGTTATATCTACAAAATGATGGGCCATATTGTAGAATTTTAGCACTTTTCCCATATAACTTGTTCCAGTATTATTAAAATCAGAAATATTAAATAAAAAAAAAATCTACCCTTTTCAATTCCTTCTCCAGTCCCCCAATTTTTTTAAAAAATAGTTCTCTTTAACCAGTTGATGATCAAGTTCATCTTATAGAACTAACTAGGAAAAAAGAAAAAGAAAAAAATAGGACAATGTTACCCTCTTTAACTGAAACGATTTAAGACGTAACAAAGGAAATGAAAAAATTGAACTATCCTGACAGATAGCTTTGTTTGCCAAACTACAGGCAGATCAGGATTTAAGAAGCTTAAACTCCTGGAAAATAAGAGGATAATTCCAACTGGAAATTGGAAAAAAAAAATTTTTTTTTTTAAAGCAGGACACTACAGATGAGTGAGACAGTATAAACAAAAGTTGAAGAGACTGTGTAATTAATCGGAGTCTAGGTACACTTAAAATATATCTAAAATCAATCTATATTTGTTGGTAAATGTTGTTAATATCAGTGGTGCAAAAATAGTATATACCCTCAACAGTTTCAAAAAGTCTTTTCCAGCAGATGGCTATTAAAACCCACTGAGACCCACTGGGCTACAGTATAAACACAGATATATAAACATGCTTGCATTAAATGTCCTCAACAGCGACCAAAATGTTAAATCGATTTTATGAGAAGTTGGTTTTCCAGCCACTGAGTGGCTGTAAATGTTAAGTGTTTTTACAGGTTGTTGCTTTTCCCAGCTGCTGAACTGCCTTAAATGTTACACTCACACATGAACGCACGGTGCGCGCGCGCACACACACACCCTTGCTTTTCCAGCTGTTAAGCTTCTCTGTACATTTTTATGAAGTTTTTCCTCATTCTTTTACTTGCTAAGTCTATTTATATTTTATTCACAAAAGCAAGTGCAAAATTGTCTTGGCATCGTCTAACTTTTATTTTTATTGTATTTTTTTAAACTACGAATAAAAATTCCATCCCTGTTTGCAGTCCTTTCCAGAAAGCAGGGGCTCTAGTTATAATGAATCCAAGATGAACATTACGAGTTCATCTCAGAATTTAGACACCACAAAAGTGCTCTCCTTGCGGTACGCCAGTGGAAACACTGTTCTTGTGGTATTTCCACTGGAAATATTGTACTTGTGGTATTTTTTTCAATGGAAAAACTATTACCGTGGCATTACTGAGTACTGCAGGAAATGCTGGCCCGAGTCCCATAACAAATGGCCAAGGGGGAGAGAGAGATGCTGAGCAAGAGAGTTAAATTAAGGTACCCAAAGGTGGTGATGATGATGATGGAGGTGGTGATGCTGGTGATGCTGGTGATGCTGGTAATACTTTATTTGAGAATTCAAAATTAAGTCCCTGTTACATTATATATGAGGAAAGGGAGAAATTTTTATAATTAGTGGAAGTTTTGTAAAAACAAAAAACAAAAAAACACACCTAAGAATAAAGGCGGTGCTGGGGGGAGGCGGGGTATAGAAATTAGAATTGCACATGATAATCGAATGAAAATAATCAAAGCAAAAGAAAAGTGAGATCATAAGTCATGGGGCGAGGGTGATCTATAATTCCAACCTAGTATCTGCTCACATGCTCTAGAAATAAATGTTAAGGGAAAAGACAAGTAAAAGGTACATGTTTGAAGAAAAGACCCAAGGAAGACTATTCTGAAGAAGTTTCTCAATCAAGTTTGAGGCCGGACGGCTGGACCGAAGTAAACCAGCTTAAACTCATTACCTAGCTCCGTAGGCTCCTCTGAGTCTGGCCTGGGCTTAGTGCTTTATTACCCAGCAGTCCCCAGCAGGATTCTCTGCTTCTGTTGGGCAGAATTCTCACCATTTCTCACTCGTGCCTGGCTTCTTTTCACATTCGATTTTCTGCATGATCATCCTCCTTCCTGGGATGGCCTTCACTGATCCACATTCCTCCTGGGCTTCAAGCCAAGGTCACTGTCCAGCTCATCAGTGTAGCCTTTCCGACTCCACCAGGCTCCACTGGATAAACCATTTTTCAGACTCTAACTTGGAGATGTTTCTCCACGTTTCCACTTTCAGTGTGTTTTTATGTTCTGTCCCCTACCAGCAAAGTGGAGGGCAGGCACCATGCTTTCTATTTCCTGCGCCCACAGCACTTTGCACAACTTCAGGCCCTGAATAGGTGCTTACTGTTAGTTGCTTAACTGAGGTAAGGCAAACATGATGTCTCAACATCTCTGCATCCTCATTGAATGATTACTTCAGCTAAAACAGCACCAGCTGCTGTAACAAATAAACCCCCTAGATCACAGACCCTAACACAGAAACAGCTCAGTTTTTATTCACATCGTGTTTCTGTGTGGGCCTTCCTGGTGGAGTGGCTCTTTTCTGAGCTGTGACTCAGGGACCCAAGCTCCTTCCATCTTATAGACCATTGGTTTTCAACACATGGCTTTCAAGGTTGCCTAGGGGGTGGTGGTCTCTGTTCTAGCCAGCTGGAAGGGCAGAAGGGGGTGGAGGACTGTGTGCAAGGTGTCTGTAGAATTGACTTACAGGGAGGCATCCGTGTCCATATTTTATTGCTCACAACTCCATCACCTGTTGTTACGGGCTGAATTATGTGCCCCCAAATTCATGTGTTGATGTCTTAACCTTTAGTCTTAAAGGTATTCAGAATGTGACTGTATTTGGAGGTCGTGTCTTTCAAGAGGTGATTCGGTTAATGCGAGGTCATTAAGGTGGCTCTGCTTATGTATGACTGGTGTATTTATGGGAATTTGGACACACACCTACAGAGGGGAGGCACCTGAAGCCACAGGGGAAGATGGCCGCCTACAAGCCAAAGACACAAAGGCCTCGGGAGAAAGGCACCCGCTGACACCTTCATTCAGAACCTCCAGCTTTCGGAACTGTGAGAAAAGAAATTTTTGTTGTATAAAGTCCCCGGTCTGAGTCCTTAGTTATGGCAGCCCAGACAAAAGACTGTTCACGGCCACACCTCTTGAGGTTGGAAAGTCTAGTCTGGCTGTTCAGTGAGGGAGGAAAGGAAATCATTTTTGCCGAACACATAGCAGTTTAATATGTACGTTAAAAGATTATTAAAAGAAAATAGGGAATATACTATTCACACACACACACACACACACACACACACACACACACACACACAGTGAACTCACATGCTAGGAAGACCAGGGGAGGGAATAACTACTTCTGTCTGAATCCAACCAGAAAAGGTGAGCGTAGTCGGTGTGGTTTGAACTAAATCCTGAGGCAGCACAGAGTGGGTTAAAGCACCTGGACTTTGGTGTAGAACTTGAATGTGTGCCATTTGCTTAGCAAAATTAATTTGGGGAAAATCACTTAGTTTAGTAGCTAAGGAAGGGTACTGACTCTGGAATCAGATTTCTAGGATTCGAATCCCAGCTCTATCACTAACTGTATAACCTTGGTCAATTGATGAAACATCTCTGTTTCTTATTTCTTCAGTTAAGTAGGGTTATACAGGTTTTGTGAGAGGATTAACGAGACAATGCATACAAAGCTCACTGAGAAGAGTACTTACATTATTATTCTTAACCTCAGCGTGCCTCTGTTTATTCTCTGTGAGATGCAGAGAATAGAATAAGCCTTTAGGACTAATTTGAGGATCAAATTGAAGACTACAAGTAAAACATCCAGCCTGTGCACTTCAGCTGATGGTGTGGGCTCAAAAGCCATTGTCTGCTCATCGACTCACTCATTGATTCAAGAGACATTAATGCGGATTACCTCTAGGTAGACTGCCTTTTTCAGATTACCTTTACCATTAGGTCAATTAATTTCACTTTATACAGGTTAGGATTTGAGTGGTAGATTTAAAGTGAGCATAAATCACATAGTGTTTTCAAATCCTATAATTAGTTATTTCACGTCTGTTCATATGAATCTCTGTGCTCACACCAAACAATTCAATTTAAATTAGCGTATATGAATCAGTATGCTATGAATGTATATATACATATATATATATATTCTCTCTAATTAACACCCTTTGAATTTTAGCTAAATGATATGATGACACTTAAAAAAATGTAGTTGCTCCAAGTGAGCAAGTGCAAAAATTCTACAGTTTTCTTTACTATGCCTTAATAAGAATTATATTTAGCATTATTACTTATGTCCCACTTTGCTTAAAAATATGTTTTAGGTGGCTTAATGAGATACATAAAACAAAACAAAAGTAAAAATAAAATTTAAACAAAGAGAAGATAAAAAATAAAAGCAACAAAATAAGAAAAAGTCAGAGGTTTCATAGATACATCAAATTCATACAGTAGGTCAATCCATAGTATGGACAGAGGTAACCACAAAAATTGGTTCTGAGCCTCCTAATAGTTAGACCAAAAGATCAGATCGTCATTACTATTCATAGGGTCTATCAGATAAAATTAAGTATGTTAAATAAATACCTTTGCCCACTCTTCTAATAATCCCACCTTCTTTGAACTCACAGACATCTTTTCTAAACATGCACCTTTTAAATGTATGTTTAGTTATCTTTATCCATTTCTAAGCCACAAGATTCAGGAACACAGAGATCTTAGTTTATCAAATTTTGAATTATAGGACTTCAATAAAATATTTGCATAGTGAATTAATTAATAAAAACATTAAGATACATCCAAAGAAAGAAACCTGTTTGAGTGAACTTCCCAGTTTCAAAGCAAATGAGCTGAGAAGACAGTCCAAATGTAAAACTGTGCTGGGAAAAATGAAAGTTATGCATGGATCTCCCAGCGTGAGTACCTATGATTACTGTGGCAATTTGTTATCATGTTCACATGAGGGGCTAAGAATGGCGGTGTTGAAGATAATTAGAAATTATCTAAGAAGAAAGGAGGAAATTATTGAATCCAAATTCTTCAATCCAAAGATCAATCAACAGGTAAATCTCAGAAGGATAATGATCTGACTTCACTGGGCAAGTGGCTGTTTGCTTTAAAACCTATGGTTATAGTCATTTCAAATTATGAGTTTCCTATTAACTTATGTGTCTTTAAGTATATTTCCACCAATTTATAGAATTCTCTACCATTTATTATTGTATCCAAAGTTTAGAAGGACCTCATCAGATTACTGCATTCATAATGTTATAAACAGTATCACTCTGGCCTTTAATTCCAGAACTCCGTGCAATGATTATCTGAGTTGGAATTGCTTTGGGCATTTCATCCAGCCTCCTTTTCTTCCATATATGCATTCAGCAAGCACTCACTATGTGCTCACAATGTGCCAGGCACTGTGGGTGACAAAAAACGTGGTACCATCGGTCAGGGAGCTTACAGCCGGGGGGGAGAAACACGGATGGCACCCCGGGGAGGGCATGGTTGCACGTGCCGTGGAGTGCTGTCGTGCATGCCCGGAGCCGGGCGTGAGAGGGAAGAATTAACTTCCTGCACTGGGCTAGGGAGCCGTGGTGGACCAGGCGGCATTGGACCTGGTCTTAAAGAGTAGGTAAGATTGGATTCCCGTTAAAGGAACGTAAGAACAACAACGTGGTCACAAAGGGTCTTTCACTCAAACGAAAGACTTTGGACTCTCTGGTGGAGACAGTTGTCTGAGGGACGGGAAAGTAAAGCAGAT
This sequence comes from Rousettus aegyptiacus, assembly GCF_014176215.1. Lineage (NCBI taxonomy): Eukaryota > Metazoa > Chordata > Mammalia > Chiroptera > Pteropodidae > Rousettus > Rousettus aegyptiacus. The sequence continues at coordinate 107,515,751 of NW_023416309.1, forward strand.
ACTGACATCTTGGCGGAGGGGAGGGAGTAGGTGTACCCCACGGAGAGAATGAATTAGCGACGGCGTACCGGATCACGTGCGCTGTGTTTCAGCCTCTTTAAGCACATCCATCTGAACAATGCCAACCAGAGGCTGAGGCTCATTGCCCAGAACAGGCAAAACCAGAGGCAGAACGCAGGTCGGTGCTGCCAGGAGCCGGGTGAGCGACTGCTGTTGGGTGTAGGGTTTCTTTTGGGATGATAAACTGTCCTGGATTAGTGATGATGGTTGCGCAACTTGGTGAATATACTAAAAATCGCTGAGTTGCACACTTTTGAAACAATGAGTTTTGTGGTGTGTGAATTATCTCAATTAAAAAAATAATTTTTAGAAAGTTGTATATCCACCACTACTTTTAAAATAGCTCCAACTTAACTTTTTAATATTTATTTAAGTATTATCTCTTCATTAGTCCTCCTTGTTTTTGCATTGTCTTTTGATTTAGTATCTCAGACCATGGTCTACGTTTTATGTTCTTGTTACGGTAGCAGTTCTGGTTTTTTGTTTTTGTTTTTGTTTTTAATTGTGGCTTTGACCATGGCCTTCTCTAGCACACCTCCTCCTACCACATCTTGTTGTTAACGTATGATGGATAGATAGCAAGATCCTTCTCCTAGCAGGTGAGACACAGCCGCCTGAAGCTTTTCTTTACCTGGCTCCCAGCCTGACAGGGTAGGGGAACTAAGCAGGCATTTAAAATGAGTTGTAAGCTTGTAAGACTTAAGATGGGGCGGAAGTGAGAATGGGAAAGAAAGGAGGGAAGGAAGACATGATCATGCAGGAGAATGGACAGGAGATGGTTCCACATTCCACTGGGGAGAACGGCAAAGCAGCAGAAGCTAAATCACATCTTGTGTCCCAACTAGCGTAACTCCTTATCTTTAGTTCCTCGAAACTTCTACTGGGAGGTTATATATTGTGCTAAAGCACTTTGCATGGTACTTGGCATATTTATAGTAAACATTTGACAAAGTGTACTGATTTTTGCTAGGCTTTTGTGTGTCTATTTTGCTATTATATCTTCCCAGGAAACTCTTGCTTCCAAGCCAGTTCGTTAATCGTTACCATTACTATCTATGGAAGGTAGCGATGAACATCCTCATGTTATAAATAAGACTACCGAAAGATGAGCAACATTAAGCGATTTGCCCAAGGTCACACAGTCAATAAGTAACTGTGTCCTCAGCCTGCGTCTTGGACGTAAGTTTGTACAAAGACGGAGCAAATTCTGTTAGTTCTAGATAGAAACGGGGAGATCACAGAGGGCGATGGAATCTAGGGGAGCAAAATGGAGATGAGAGTTGAGAAGTAGAAATGGAGACAGTGAGAATGCCAGGAAAAGCAAGGTCAACTGAGGAAATCTCTGCAAAAATAAGACAGATAAGGACAATAGCAAGACCTAGCTTTGGCGATTTGAATTGGCAAGGCTGAGCCTGCAAATCAACCCAGCAAGACGGAGGGCAGGGTGCCTTCTCCAGTTGCCAGAGGCTTGCAGCTGAGATGGGGAAAGCTGAGAAGCCCTAGGAACCCAAGCAACCAGGGAGAATGGGGCCAAGTAGGGCAAATCTCACAGCAAAAGTATTTATGGAAATGTGTTTTTCCCTTGCCATTGTGAATTGTCTGGCAGCTTCATCACGAAGCATGAAGTAGCATAAAGACTGTTTGGAGTCAAGCTCATCTTTAGGATGGGGCCTCTTTACGTACTGAGCAGTTGACTTATACAGAAGACTAGCCCGTGGGTTGTGATGGATTACCAAAACTGCGGATGATCCCCAAACAGCCAGTAACTACTTTATCCGAAAGTCAGTCTTCCCTTCTGGTAAATCCCAATGTCAATCCTCTGGTAACTATCATTTCTTACATAATATTATGGGTTATCTTTTTATGTGTGTGTTATCTCCCCAAATAGACTATAAACTCTTGCCAAGACAGGTGTGGATGTTATTCTTTTCTGGTTTCCCTATGCATACTGCTCCATATAAGGCACCCATTTTGCAATACCTGATTGATTGAATGCTTGCATCAAACACAGAAATGATTCCCAGAACAGGCCGCGTTGGAGCCTGTGTGGCCGAGGTTAGATTCCCTTGGAAGCAGAGACTCAGATGGAAATTAGAGGTCAGGGTCAGCACCTGGAGGGAGGAGAAGGAAGCAGACTGGGGAGTGGGCGGCAGGAAGTGCAGTGGAAGCCCAACGACAGGAGCCTTGGGGACCCCACGGGGACCCCTGAGCCAGAATGACCCTTTGGAATTTTCTCCAGTTCGTTTGATATGGACAGGCCCTTACACTTCCTCATCAATCAGTTACTGGATGCGGCTCACCTGGGAAGGGATTTGACCTTTGACGAGGCAGCTATTTGCATCTGAGGCAAAACCCTGGCTCGGAGGGGCTGACAGGTTATGGCCATCTGCGTCTGCCAACAGCACTCTGAGCCGCTTGTGAGCAAGATTTCTTCCTGGAAGCGGGGTCTGGCGGTGCGGTCCAGCGCCTGCTCACACCAGGTAACTCCAGGTGAACGGAAGTGCTTTCTTTAGGAGCAGGCATTCGTCCTGTCTTCTACTTTGGGGTACCTCTTTGGCCCCAAAGACAAGTATCAATGTGAACAGTTATATTCATGATTTTCTAGTTGGGTTCAATTAAATTGGATTTGTTATGGCAGTTTGAGAGTTTGCTGTCAGCACTTACAAAAGGAACAGTTTTTTAAAAAGTAGAGCACTGTCTTTGCCATGGTGTTAGGACACATTTAGAGGGAGTCCCCGAGATGCTACGTGGTCTAAAGAAATGCAGACTGCAAAGGCATCATATTCAATTATGATTCTTTGCTTTCTCTTCTAAGAGAACTCTGTTTAGGACTGAAAACAGTAACACAAAACAAGGGAGCTGGAAAGAAGCCATCTGCTGGGACTCTGCTCGCTTCTTCAGAGGGGGCACCTTATTTTACAGATATAACTAGCTCAAGTGGAGGCCAACGCAAGCAAGCTAGAAGGTGGACCAGACAGTAAAAGTTAATGAAAGGAAACGCAGGTTCTCCGAGGCAGGCGCTTGGCACTTCCCTGCTAATACATGAGGGAAAAGGAAAAGGCGGCTCTTCAAGCACAGGGAGCGAGCAGTAGAGGCAGAGGTGCCTCCTCTGGGTCTGCAGGCATCAGCAGGCGGCACACCTGCCACTTCACGGCTGGTTTGCCAAGCAGAGAGGCGCAGCTGCGAGACACTCGGCTTCTGGCGGCTGCCATGAGCCCAGCCTGCCTTCGGGGATGGAGCTCCTCCCAAGGCGAGTTCAGCTGGGTTCCTTGGCAGCCAGAGTCTGCACGAACCCTGCCGGGAGCAGTGGCGGAAGGTGAGTTTGACACGCTTGAGAACGTTTAGACCTGGGATGGAAGCTGTTTTAGCACCACAGAGGTCTGGATCCGGGGACTCTTCAGGGAAGCGCAGACGGCTCCCTCCAGGGCGCCAGCTTCGCAGCCTGGTCAGGGACGAAGGGGCACCCTGTGTCCGCGTCTGCGTTGAGACGCATGCTTCCGGGGCCTGGACGTGTCTGTCCCATCCGTCTGCGCGACTCTTTTCCTTAACCTGTGAATTTGGGGTTTGGTTTTTTAATCTGGATGGATTCAAGATCCTTTCCTGTGAGAGAAAGGTCGCAAGCAGGTCCCACGTGGCCGACGGGGCTGCCACCTGAGCGCTCGGAATGGCCAGGTCCTCAGCGAGGGACAGCGGCCACCTTCGCTCGTGCCCTCAGTGAAAGTCCCCTTACACCTAGCTGGCCGGGGCTCAGAGGTGCTGTCGAGGGCTGAAGAACCGTCCAAAGACTATATGCTCGGTCAGTGAGTTTTAACCAGAACTTTTGTTAAAGGAGCAGATTTTGTAAACAGGATTTGAGAGCTGCATATCTGAGTCTTCGTCTTTCACAGAGAGCTCCCACCTGGGGCAGAACCTTCAGGAAGCCAGACGTCCCTCTAGTTTTCTGTTCACTCTCCTCTCCAGCAGGATGGGCAAGTAACTGCAAACGGTGCGCACGTGTGTGTGTGTGTGTGCGCGTACGCGCGCGTGTGTATGTGTGTGTGTCTGGAGGAGAAGCACACAGAAAGCGAGGCTGACATCAGAGTCGGGAAGAGATTAACGAGGACACCAGCCCGCCTTCAGGCAGCAGACCCAGCAGAGAAAATTCTGACCGTTTTCCAGCTTTCAGAAAAGCAGATTTCACCATCTCTTACTGTTTCCTCTGTCGAACCGCCTCCCCCCTTTGGCAGTCTCTCTTTAAATTAAGCCCCCATGACTGTTCGCCAAGCCGGTGACTCCCGTGTAAGCGACATGGGGACGAACAGCTGCTTCTCAGTCTTTGGTCCTAGTTGTGTTTCCGTTCTCGTTTGGCAGCCGTGAAACCGAATTCCTGTGCGGAAGGTTAGAGCAGTCACCGAGCCGAGACTCTGCTCACGGATCTGGGCGTCGTGCCCATTCCCTTTGCGGAGCGCGTCCCTTCCCCCCATCCATCTCGTCTGTCAGCACCGTGTGTGTCGCTCCGGCTAGATCTGTTGTCCGCTGATGCGACGTTAGAGGTTTAAGGTCCTCTGCTCAGTCTCTCCCTGAGTCACACAAGAGGGTTGTCCCACTTCTAACCACTCAGCAATTACGTGGAGAAAGCATCGTCGGTCCCGAGTGGTTAGTCTGACATAACCCGCTATTTTCACATTTATTCTTAGTTGCACATGAGTCATAGGGACAACTGTGATGGGAAAAACTCAAACTTCAAAAATTTATATTTGCTAATGAGCTAATTTGCATGAGAACAGTTAGAGAAATATAGACTCATTTGATTTATAGCAGCTTAGAACAAAGAGGAATATGAAAGATTAGTGTAACTTTTTTTTTTTTTTCATTTTGGAGAAGAAAAAACAAGCCAGAGTAGTAATTTTCTTGAGTCAGATGACTAGTCTCTGGTACAGTTTAGATATCCTAGAGCTCAGTTTCCCATTTTAGTAGCTTCTTGGCTTTTTATCAAATGTTCATCTGAAATCAGAAAAAGGAAGGTTCTTGAACACTAGAAGATAAACTAAGAGAACTGTATGTTGTCATTCTGCTGGCCGGAATAAAAATTCTCCCACTTTCTAGATTAGACTGAAGTTACATCTGGTAGAGATTTGTGCGTTAACTGTAATACTTCGTTCACCTCTAAAGTTCAAGTCTTAGAGGACAAACCGATGGTTGCCAGATGGGAGGGGGGTTGGGGGACCGGGCGAAAAGGTGAAGGGATTAGGAAGCACAAATTGGTAGTTACAAAATGGTCACGAGGACGCGAAGAACGGCGTAGGGAATGTAGTCAGTGATATCGTAATAACCGTACAGTGCCAGGTACTAGACTAATTGGGGGGATCACTTTGTAAATTACATAAATGTCTAACCACTGTGCCGTACACCTGAAACTAATATACGATAATATTGAATGTCAACTGTAATCGGAAAAAAGAACAAACAAACAAAAACAAAGTTCAAATCTTCCTGTGAGGTATTTGTATTATGCTACTAAGCTCTCTAAACAGTACACATGAACAATCTGAGGGAAGGGTTTGATAGTGTGAGTGGGGGAGATGCATGAGGAATTTCTTAAACGCTGTTTTATTGGCTTAATGATGTAACATTAATGACTGTTATTAGTTTTCCATTGCTGCTATAAGACATTCCCACAAACCTAGTGGCTCAAATTTATTATCTGATGGTTCTGTAGGTTAGAAATCTGAAATGGGTTAACTGGGCTAAAAGCAAGACGTCGGCAGGACCGCTCCCTTCTAGAGGCTCTTGTTACTTTGTGTTTTCCAATTCTATAGGTGACCTACATCCCTTAGTTAGTATCCGCTTCCTCCATCTTCATATCCAGCAACAGGGAGCCGGATCCTAACACCGCATCACTCTAACTTCGTCTCCTCCCCTCTCGTCTGCTTTTAAGGACTCTATGATTACATTACATCACACGCACACACACGTGCACCCACACACGCACACACACATACACAGGTTTTAGGTATGTTAGCACCTCTCTTCCAAATACCAATTTCAAAGTGAGTTAAGGTAGTAGTATCAGGTGCTCTGACAAACCGTGTAATCTCAAAGCTTTAGCACTATGAGTTTTTAGCTCATATCATGGTCCATCTTGGCTACTTCTGATCGGGCAGCTTCGCATGTAGTCATTCGAGGGCTCACGTTCCTTCCACACTGCAGTTCTCCCTTATTTTAGATTCTCACATTCTTCTCCTTTCGGGAGCATATGGGGAAAGAGAACAAGGAACGCTCATCGGGTTCTGTTATGAACTGAGCTGGAAACTGATAACTCATTTTTTTTTTGCCCACATTCTGTTGGCCATAATTAAGTCATGTGGACACATCTAACGAAAAAGGATGATGGGAAATGTATTCTCGTCGCGTTTTCAGTGGGAAACGGGCATGGATTTTGGTGCACACGCGCGATCTCTCTCACACCACAGGACACATCGCTGAGTATATGGGCACACCAAAGCCAGCTGCACCGTCTGACACAGTGAACTATTATTGATAGTTATTGAACACGTAGCAGCAAAAGCACTGATGATAACATGATCATAACGTGCAAATGATTTAAAAATATCAAGGTGTTCGAAGTATCACAGATCAGAAGTCATTCATTTACAAAGTATGTTACTGAGTGCGGGGGTCCCCCGTTATCCATGGGTTCACTTTCCACAGTTTCAGTTGCAGTTTGAAAATATTAAACGAGAAATTCCAGAAAGAAACAATTCATCAATTCATAAGTTGTCAGTTGAACTCTATTCTCAGTCACTTAGTAGCCACCTTAGGTATCAAATTGACCATGACAGTATCACAGCGCTTATGTTCAAGTAATTCTTATTTTACTTAATGTGACCACGTTCACATAGTTTTTATTATAGAACATCGTTATAATTGTTCTATTTTATTATTATTGTTAATCGAAACATTATAGCTTTGTACATATAGGAAAAAAAACAGTTTATATGGGAGTCAGTACTATCTATACACTGGGGGCCTCGGAACATATCCCCCACAAATAAGTGGGGACCACTGAACCCACCAGGTATTAGACATTGTATTGAGTGTCAGGCAGATGGAGATCAATAAGATAAATTCTTGTTCTCAGAAAGCTCTCAGTATTTAGGAGAGACAAATGTGTATAGACATAACAAAAATACAATTTTTTTGTTTCTATAATAAAATTATAAATGTGCCACAGGAGCACACATATTACATAGAGAAATAAACAGGGACAGTGAGGAAAAAGTCAATAGTTATTAAAGATGTTCTGTTTTTATTTTGCTAAACAAACTATGCCGTGAAATAAGGAAAACTCTATGAGTAGGGCGTTATTAAAAAGCTGAACATGTTGCATGAAAGAAGTAAAGACCAAAGGTGTTAAAAAAAATGGCCAGTGGTTTTTTCCCAGTTCAATGTTTTGGGGAAGAAATTTTGAAATCTTAAAATCTAGAGTAATGTTCAAACTAAGAGAACCAGCAAAGCCATTCGCCAGCAACCTCCCCCCCCCCCCCCTTTGGTGGTTGCCAGTGTTGACGCTGAAGAAGAACTGGAAAGAATAAGTGAATGGTCAAAAGTTTGTTTTTGAGATGCCTGCAGTATGGCACTGGGCAACCTCCCATGAAGCGAGGTCCCTGTCGGTTCTGACGAAGGCAGACATTCATTAAGCCTCCCACCACCAGCAATTGGAACCCATCCACTTCATGCGAGTAGACAACCACAAATATTTCTTTCCGTATATCAGTACCAGAAGCTAGGAGCATGGAATGCACACAATATGCTTTGAACCTCATAATTGTTCCTTGTAATAATAAATTTTTACATTTGAACCTGTGAGTTATCAAGGAAAAAGAAACACAAAGCCACTTTGGTTAAAGGATAGACTTAAAATAACAGAAATTATGGAGATGGAAAAATACCACTTTTCTTTGTTGGCCCAAGGATTTATGTTTGGGGAAAAAATGATTCAGAGGTGATGGCCTTTCTTGGACATTAACAAACTGTAAGCAGTTTGCACCCCTGACAGTGGATGTGTGTAAATTCTAATAGGGGCTGGGACACACACACACACACACACACACACACACACACACACACACGCATGCACACACGCACACACACACACAGAGCTTGGGCAGCTTGATATTTATAAAAGGAGGAACTCTTTGGATTTTTTTTTTTTTTTGGTAAGGAAAATTTATTATGAAATTCTCTTCAGTGTTTACCAAGGAGTGAGAACAATTGTGTTTTAAACAATGTGAATATGAATATTGCTGAAAGTGATATATCTATACAAACAACAGGTTTTTCTCAGCCAACTTGTTATACTCAACTCATATTTATCAGATACCGAGCCTTAAATAAACTCCAGATGGGAGAAACAGTCAAGCGTTTAAACATTAGAAGTCTCATGACAAAAAAGTAAAGGAAATCTAGACATTTTCCCCCCAAATTTCCAAAGGGGAGAAACTAAAAGGAAAAAGCTGACATTTAGAGTTTAGGTATATTTTTAAATTTTCATATGTAAAAAAAAATTTTTTTATATTGCATGGCAAACTATAGATTATCACAATAATTGCATCAAATAGGGAAATTAATTTCTCTTAATGCCTTATGCAGATTAATAAGAAAATAGCTAACTAGCGGACACACTGGCCAGTATTTTAGCTAATTTGCAAGTGAGCAAATATAAATAATATGCAAATGAAAATGTTCAAATATATTAATAAAATTATTAAATTGTAACATTTCACCAATTAAATAATAATGAACATCAAAAAAATTGTTAAGCTAGCAAGGGTATTATGGAACTAGTTTTTCTTCATTACTGATGATACCGTAAACTGGTAAAATGTTTTCAAATGCAACTTCAAATTTTATATACTTGTTGAGTGAATTAGCTGGGTTCATAGGTATGAAATCGTGAAATAATTGTATTTTTCTGCCACAGTAGCCTATTGAAGTTCTATATTGAATCTTCCTGTCTTGCCCTTGGACAAAAACTTGGGGCAAACTCATTCTCAGGTGTACAAAAATCCAGTTCAAGCTTAAGAAACAAAACAAATCACAAACTCTTTTATTATATAACCCTATTTTAAGCCCCTGACTTTTGACTTAGAAAGCTATAGTAGGGAAGATGGATACTTCATTATTTTTCTTTCTTCTTTCATTCTACCCCTCTTTGGTGATATGGGGGACAGAGAAGAGATATTGGACTTAAAAGTTAATTATCGATTGGTGTAATTGTAACCTGGGGACAGTGCATGATCGTGGGGGTAGGTACCTAAAAGCTGGTCTTTCTGACTTGGGTGAGGTATCTTATGGGTTCTTCAAAGAACCCAGTGAAACGACCCAGGAGACTGTTCACTGGCTTGGGCAATGTCCCAGCTGGCTGGCTGTGTATGACATCTCTCTGCACCTGCTTCTGCTGCTAACCTTCCTATAGCCTCTTACTTAGCTGACTCTCAGCCCTTGCAGGCAGAGCACGTGACGAGATCCTCTCCAGGTGGCTCGTGCCTCCTGCCCTCTGTAGTGTCCACCTTGGCTCCCCTTTCCTTCTGCGTCCAGCCATCCGGAATACTTCCAGCCAGCCTCTTGCCTCTGCATTTTTAAGGTGTGAGCCAGCCTCTTTGTTGTCCAGATTCCTCACATACCAAGATTGAAGTTTCCTCACTGGGGCCGAGGTTGTTTAAGAAAGCATAGAGGATGGGAAGGAAAATGGACTTCATGACGATTGTTCGAAAAATTTCTTACCAATTTTCTTGATATATTCTTAACTTGCGTTATATGATAGAAGATCGGAGATAGGCTAAGAGGGGCTGCACTTGATTTGGGGGGGCCCCTTTGAGGGTCATGAATAAATAATCTGGAATCTCTCTAGAAGGTAGGGATTTTTGTCACAAAACTTTTAAGCTTTGAAATCCTTGCCAAAATTGAAACAATGGAAAAAGTCCTACTTAGACTTTACATGTATAAAAAAAAAAAAATTCTTCAAAATTTTCTAAGTGTTTTGACTATGGGGGAAAAAAAAAACCCTCTAAATTATGTAAAGACTGAAGGCTATATGCGTTAAATTAGTCATTATAGTAAAAATTATAAAACTATACCATTCCAAAATAGTAATTTGGAAGTAATCCAATGTCCCACAGTGGGAGAATGGTTAAGGAAGTTAGGGCATGTCTATATTAAGGGAAACCATGCTACTAGAATAATGGGAACAAACTATGTTCTCATGTAGGAAAATGTAATTCCGCATGGGAAAAGCAGGACACAAAATTGTATTCACACTGATTTACAACTACGTAAGATACTTATTAAGAGGTTTGAGCTAGGAATTTTTAAATCATGCCCCTGTGACTTGGTGGTTCAGTAACCTTGAGGAGCTTATTTAAAATCTCTAGCTCTTCTCTCTAAAAAGGACCTAATCCTTGCCATTGTTGTCATGAGACTTACATGAGCTAATCCAGAGAAAGCGGTATCCAGCACTTCGTAATTACTCAGAACGCTCTATTAAAATCCTGGAATGGGCACCCAAACATGAAAATAGAACTCGGGTTAAAATGGTAAGATCTCTTTTATCTTATTTGTAATTTTCCTGTAATTATGTCATATTACTTTCATAATTAAAGGGAGGCTCCAAGAAACCAAGCAGCAGGGGACCAGTATTGGTGACGTCAGCCCACAGACTCCAAGGACAGCTCCTAAACAGGAGTTTGCACCAAATCGAGGTTTCCTCACACTTTATGGTCAAATCTATTTCCCAAAATAATGTGTTAACCAATCTAAACAAAGACTTCTCTCATCCCAGGCAACTGGCATCCTCTAGCCACCTGTGCATCACCTGGGTATCGCTCCCTTTGACTTCAGATACCTGTTACAGTGGCTCACCTTGCTTTCTTCCCAGTCCGTTGATGTCGAATGATAAAATATTCGGAAATAAACCAAGGCTCATACCCAGTTTGTGGTCTTTGATAAAAGAAAGGAAAAATACAATCTCCCAAAGTAGGTTTAATTCCAGAGAATACATCTTTGCAGACCTTTCAGTGATTACAATTTATTTGTCCACATTATCTAGACTATAATCAGCGTATACTTTGGGTATTAAACTAGTTTTGAAAGTTTGCAAGTAAGCAAATACATTACAAGCATTATTTCAAACCAAGAAGAGAGCCAACCGTAGTAGTTAAAAAAGGATGGAAAGATTGAAAATTTAGAAGGTTGTTGTTTAGCGGAGTTTGGACTAGGACCATGATTATATCCCAGAAACATATAATAGATCAACTTAAGCTGCTCTCTTAAAGACTAAGTGAAACTTTTACATATTTACTTCTCACATGGATTTATGCTGCTGCTTCCAGTGAAAACTAGTCAACTTGTTCAAGTATAAAAACAAATGCATATTTTCATATTTGAGAAGTTTGAACAACTACGACTACATGTCTTGCTTCATAGTTATACCGGGATGTGATTAAAATAAACTCCAAAATGAAAACGTATCAAACAGAACATTTAAGAATCTGCTTTCATCAATCTTTTATTGTTTAGAGAAGAGATGATGAATATTGGCTGGAACCTTGTCGTCAGCTCTTTCTGAAGTGAAATAAACATAGAGTAGGTCATCAGTAATTCAGATTTTTAGCAGTTTTTCTAGTGGTGTATCAATCAGCTTTTTCTAAGAAACAGCCATAGGAACTCAGTGGCATACAAGTGTAAACATTCGCTTTCTAGTTATGCGTCTGCATGGCAGGTGGGTTGGGGGTGGGCTCTGTTGGTCTTGCCTGAGGCCAGCTGGACTTGGGTTCCAGCCACAGATGCAGATCAGGTTTGTTTCATGTGTTCTCATCTTCTGGGAACACTTGAATGGACGGGGAATGTTCTCAGGCAGGGAGGCGGAAGCCCCCAAAGAGGATGAGAAGAACAAACAATGCTTCTCAAGGGCCAGGCGTGGACCTTGTCACTGTCATTTCTACCCCCATTGTTATATGTTGCATGCTAATCTGCTCCTCTCACAGACATTGGAGAAGAGTGGAATGACCTGATGATAACCAGTCTGGTACATGTGTTACACAGCGTGCTTCACGTCCCTGTGATGATGTCACCAAGGCCTCAACTGAATCACCAGAGGCTCTCTCCCTCTCCAGTGTCCGTCGTATCTCTCTTATTCCTCTCCATTCCCTGGTTATGGGTGCCACGTATCTTTGTGAAACTCTTACAGCGGCCTCCTTCCTTGTGTTTCATGCGATTTAACTTCATTCTCTACGGTACTGTTATTTTAACAACAACAACAACAAAACTTGGGCGTGTTATATTTCTCATTTAGCGAGTCCCTATCATGACATGCGGGCGTGGGATAAATGACTGGCAACGTCATTTGGGCCCTTTAGCTCCCCTCCCCAGCGGTTTTGCACGTGACATCTCGGACATCTGCAGCCCTCCATCGATCTCTCAGCGCGCGTCGTCTGTTTGTCGTGCCCTCCACCCACGGATCACGGGTCAGAGCTCTCGTCATCCTCCAGCGCCAGCCCTTGTCTGAAGCTGTATCAGTCAGGCGAGGGTGCTTTATAAAGCAGCCACAAGTGACTGCGGCTTGTAACCATAAAGGTGTATTTCTTGTGCGATGTATCTCCCTGGCTGGTTGGCTCTGAATCGCTTCATTCAAAGACCCAGAGCAATGGAGGAGCTCTTATCTGAGACATTGCACCACAGAAAAAAAAATAAAAAATGGTTAAACCTGTACTAGCTCTTAACACTTCTCGGGAGTGACACATGCCACTACCACGCCTTGTTTCATTGGCTGAAACGAGTCACATATCCACGCCAGTTCAGTCAAATGGAGATGTAAAAATCTTCCTTAGAGAGACGCCTCGATGCGAGCGAGTAAATATATTGAGGAATAAGAAAAAATACCACAATAGCTGTTCTTTTGTCTTCTTATTAGACATAAAGATTCCTTCTACTGTGTAACAACAGTAATAATTAGTGTATCATTTATTTAAAGGACTGTATGTATGTACAATTTTACATTTTTATTGATCACTCAGTTTGTTGGATACATTTTCCACTTTTCCAGTAACTTCAGTAGACAGCGTTACCAAATTTTCTGCCACGACATAAAGCTCCCTCTTTCTCCAGCCTCCAACTAATATCTACCTCATGTACCTGGGGCTTCCGTCTGACCACAGAGCTCTGCTGACAGTTTCTTCACGGCACTTCAGGTTGTCGCTAACACTTTCTCAAAACCCACTGTCTAGTCCCAAAACCACTCCTACATTTTGAGTTTGGATTTCAGCGACATCCCACTCTTGGTATAAATGTATGTGTTAGTTCTATGTTGCTGTGTGACAGATTACTGCAAAACTCAGCCGCTTAGAACGACAAGCACGCATTACCTCCTTGTCTCAGGGTCAGGAATTCGGGAGTGGGTTGGGTGGCTGACTCTCTCTCAGGGTCTCTCTCTATGAGCTTGTGGTCCAGCCGTCACTGGGCTACAGTCATCTGAAGGTTTGCCCACGACTGGATGATCTGCTTACGAGATCACTCATGTGGCTGTCGGGGGCCGTGGCCTGTGCTGCGTTTCATCTGGAGGCTTCAGTTGTTCACATACATGAACCTCTCCTCAGGGCTCCCTGAGCGGCCCCCAGACACTGGCAGCTGCCTTCTCCCGGCGCTCCGAGCGAGCGTTTGAGTGGGAAGCGTCAGCCTTTTACAACTTCAGAGGTGACGTGCTGTCGATTCCGCCATATTCTGCGGGTCACACAGACCAACACTGGTAAGATACAACATGAGAGAAGACTGCACGATATCAGGGGATGGGTCCTTGGGGAAACCCATCGGAGGGGGGCTACCACAGATAATATTCTTTCAACCTTGAAAGTCCAGGTCTATGAGAGAAAAAAGTTTGACTTCGATGTGATTATTTTGGTTAACTATTTAATTTTTTTTTTAATCTCTCAAATCTCTTTTATCTATTTGCTAAGCTACGTGCTAGTTACTGGACATGTAGAAATGAAAATATAGTCCTTCCTTTGAGGAGCTTACATGCTAATAGAGAGAGAAACATAGAAACAGCAGTTGTAAAACAGACATTATAATTGCTGTAATGGAATATGTACATGTCATAATGAGAGTCAACAACAGTGAGGTGGTCAGGGAACTCAGGCTTGGACTCTGGCTAGACCACTAATTTTGAGTACAAGCTTAGCCCTTCACTAGCTGTAGTTCCTATCGCAGGTTACTTTACCTTTCATGAGTCAGTTTTTTGATACAAGTTTTAAGTGACTTGCACATAGGTAAGTAGGTAGGTAGGTAGATAGACAGATGGATGGATGTGCCTGCAGATAAGTGTGCCGAACATTATGTGAACTGGATGGAGAAGGGCTCTTGTTCTGTAGTGACAGAGGACGACGCCATCACTTGCTGTTACATGAAAAGTGGAAAGTGTATAGAATGAACAGGATAATCTAGCTAAGAATATTTCCAAACAGGTTATTGCAAGTGCCACCTGGTTTCTTCTTGCCATTTTTAGTACAATGCAAGGAGAGAGAAAAGCTAAAGGAAAGGCTATCAATTTTTTAAATGTATTGTTTTGAAGATTCCCAGGGTTTAACACATAGGAGAAAGACTTAAACTAATTCAATAAATTAATGAAAATTTAACCAAAATGGGGCAGTGAAATTCTTCTCTATGATACTAGAATGGCAGATACACGTTGAAACCCATAAAACGTACAACACCGAGAGTGAACTCTCATGTAAACTACAGACTTTGGGTGATACTGAGGGGTCCGTGTAGGTTCACTGATCGTAACGCGTGTACCACCGGCGGGGGGCGTTGACAGCGGGGGCGGCTGTGCTCGTGTCGAGGCAAGGGGTATGCGGGAACTCTCTTTCCTTTCCTCCCAGTTTTGCTAAGCACCTATAACTGCTCCAAAAATTTTTAACTAAAATAGTCACATCGAAGTCAGTACATACTGAGTATTCAGTTTTGACTATTATTGCCGTGGCCTTTGTTCCTGGCAAAATTTAGATGACTTGGGAGAGACTGTCATGGAGACCTTTAATAATCAGAGGGACAGAAATACGAGGTAGAGATGGTGACAGAAATGAAGCTATATCCTCTGAATTTCTTGCAGAATTTTTTTTTCCAGGTCGAGTCTTTGGGTTTGGGCACTATGCGTGCAAATATTGGTTCCTAGAATCCTTCCTAAAATTAGATTACAGTAGCATAGTACCATTTCAGTAGCTTCCATGAGTTACTTTCATTTGTCCCCTTCATGGTTCAAAAAAAGATGGTTTGGGGTCAGGGATGTTCCTGTGACAGCCGTGCTAGTCACTGCCTTTGAGGAGAGGTAGGAATCGGGTCTTCAGGAGATCTGACTACCTGCATATGTCTTCCACTCTGTGAGTTTCTGCCGGTGGTTGCCACATTCCTGCTGGTGGCCCCAGGTGAGATGTGGGAAAACCGAAAGCCCGCATGAACGAAAGGACCAGGTGAGGATGTAGAAAAGTAGACCTGTAGCACACGCTGTGTGTCGGTAAAGAGAAGGCTAATATTTTCTTTCACTCCGGGAATGTACACAAGGAAGGGGATTATAATCCTTTAGCTACGTTTTGGATGTCCTGAATTCCCTGAGAAGGCAAAGCACAGCCTCGAAATTGGACTGGAAGGAAATGAATCGAAAACAGATTAGAGAAGAGTTAGAGAAAGAGGCGTGACATCCGGGTTGACGCCGCTGAGCCCTACAGCTTCCCACTCCGTGAAGCTCCAGGAGTGGCCTTCACCCCGGGCAGCTGTCGCTGAGCTGGAAAGTGGACGGGGCTGGGAACTGTGCCAACGCCCCGCTTGTGAAGGAAAGAGTCCTCTGGCTTCCTCCTGGTGCCCTGTCGGTGTGACAGCGGTAACATCAGTCGTATGTGTGGGTGGAGGAGGGTGGAAGAGTTTTGGCACTAGGAAATTTCATTTATTATGTGTTGAGATGAGCATTTCGTATCACTTCTGTATTTCCTACGTTTGAGCTTATGGTAGGGATCAAAAGAGGAGCCTTCTTCATGTAAAGTAAATCCCTTTAATTCTCTGAAGACTATAAACGAGAAGGCAGATAATTTACTTCCTGGGCATTTGTGCTTGTCAAAGTAGCAGCCTGGATATTATCAAAAATAGCTGTGTAAAAATATTAACCTTTTTATTGATGTTTAGCCTGACTTCGGTCAAGGTTGTCGTTAAGAAAACGAGAGACACTACATTCTGGTGAAGCATCTCTTTGCATGAACTCAGTTATAAGGTTACAAAATGTGCCAGAGTCGATGGAGAAAAACTTGTGTCTTTGGCTTTTAAGAGCATGTTTCATTCCCTCTGATAGTCTTTCTGAAATTCCGTGAGTAGAACTTACCTAGTTTGATTCTTCATTACTTGGAAGTCCTGAACAGTTTTTCTTGGAAGTGACCAGATGGAAAAAATTAAAAGTGTTTTAGAAGAGCTATTAGCGCTGGGTGGATTTTTTCTAGAAACCGTTTAATTTTATTTAGGCTTAGATCAGGAACATTTATGAGATTAATATTAGCTTATCCAACATGATAAAATTGTTTTTATTAGAATTTTAAGCCACAGCTGTATGCATTGAAGGGCTTGATTCTGTTTTCTGTGATTGCCTTTACCTCCCTTGAACTTTAAGAAGACAACAAAATGAAAAATTTCACTACAGTTTTGCTTCAAATGTCATGGTATTGCCTTAAAAAATATTAACCCGAGGAAGCAGTGATACCGTTTCCAGATCTCTTCATAGAGGACATTTAGTCCCATTCTTATTGCCCTTAATGGCTGTTCTTTGGTAAAGAACAAGTACCAAAATTATATTGGGGAATTTGCAAAGAAAGTAGGTTCTGCTACTAGATTTCTGGGAAAATAAATAAATTCTACAGGAGAAAAATGAGTAAACCCAAAGAAATTCCTTTTCTTCTTAATATTGTGTAGGCACATGCTGTAATCCCAGCTCCAATTAGATGAAGTGGGGTGTTGAAATCCTCAAAATTTCCACAAATGAGAAAACATTTTGTAAATATTTTCATGGTGCAGGCATCATTGCTGTGGATTGCACAAAGAAAGAGCAGGCTTCTAAAATGCAGAGAGACAGCCAGAAAATCGGATGACCTGTGAATGCAAGTTAGGCCCCCACCGGAGTCCTGCGTCCACCGTGAGTGTGACTCTTGTAGTTTTTTACAAGGCAGAGATTTGCATGAACTACTCTACAATTAGTGTAGAAAGAAGGGGAAAGGCTTTGGAATAAGGCAAGCCTGGGTACAGATCACTACCAGCTTCATCTTCAGCAGATTTCTGAATCTCTCCAAACATCTGTTTTCTCATTCTCAAATAGGGACAGAAATGAAAAGGGCTCCGAGAAGCGAAGTGTCTGGTGTGGCTCACCACCGCTAATGGTCTTCCACTTGGCGTTGGTATCTGTCTGGGGCAGGCTTGTGTTTAATTTGTCGGTGTAATTCACCAGCAGGTATTTGTCTTGTGGGTCACCGTTCTCCCCATGCACAAACGACAAGCTCAGCAACTATACAGAATATGTTATCCTCCAACAAGAATGCATAGGGTTTAGGAAGGTCGGTTTTCACCTGTTTGAAAGTAGCTGTGGAAAAGTGGGAAGAACAGTCATCCTGCAGTGTTCTAACCTCCAGCCTAGGCTGCTACCTTTACCTGTCAGACCCTTAGCCTCCGCTTGGCAGGAAGGATATGGCAACTTAGGGATTCAAAAATGCCTATAGTAGGTGCTTAATGAAAGTCCGTTATGGAACATCAAATAAAAATTATCACTGAATGAAAATGAAAGGGACACCTGCCCCCGGTACATGGTCAGCACAGCACGAGCAAAGACACCTTACCACTTAGCACATCCTCTGTCCAGCGTCTCTGATACAGTCGTGTACATCTCAACATGGTTTATTTCTCTTTCAAGCTGCTACTTGTAAGTCTTGGCCTTTTCTCCTGTAGTTAGCATATTATTGCAGGAAAAGAGCTTTATGAGTCTCATGTGTTTCACTATCAGATTGATGTGCTTTTTGCTGATACAGAGATGACGGCAGGTCCCCAAATAGCTCATGATATGTTGATTTTGGTTATATTTCCAGGAGTGCAAATGTGTTTTGCATGAACTATTTACATACATTTACCTGCCTTGAGGCCAAAGACACATTTTTGAGGGACATGTTACAGGTCACATATAAGGTAAAGATCAAGTGGACATATGTTTGAATGGAGTTCATACTACAAAGTCATTATCAGATTGTTCCTTCAGATATAAAGGGTTCTTACAGAGTTTATTCTAGTTACATTTTGTTGGTTTAAATACAATAGCCAAGATATGAATTATACAGGAAAGGTCCCATAGAAATAAATGAATGATAATAACTATGAATGTAATCTTTTTATTTTCAAAACATTCTAACATGAAGGTTCATGTTTGTGTTGACTTCATGTTTCTGTAATGAAAAACTTTTATTATCTTTTAATGGTAAACCTATTTTGCCCTAAACCTTGAAAGGAGCTGATTTCATGCCCTGTTTTGAAATCTGAATGAAAAGAAACCAATCACTGTAAAATGCTTTTCACATATTATAAGATGTGGTATTATTTGTACCTCATATCACTTATGAGGAAAACAGAAAACAAAGTATTCTTTTTAATCCAAAGTAACACAAAAGTAAAGAAAGATGTATCAATGCCAAAGAAATAGGAAATTTTTATTTGCTATATTTGTTTACATTGTGTCATTTTCTTTTAACAGTTTTTGGTTGTTTCTTTAATGAAAGCAGAGAAGACATGATACCAGGTCTCATAGTTTTAGATCTCTAAATGTCTTTAATTTCTAATCCCTTATAACTGTAAAATTTCTTATCTTGTATTTACAGTTGAATTCAATTATCGAGGCTGGTAATGGAACATTCATACAATTTCTATTGCTACAGAGCCAAACATGTACAAAGTAGAGCCCAAACATGTACAAAGTAGAGTGTAATCATCATTATTGAGTAAATTCACATGTACTACATACATTTAGAGTACAGAATGTTAGATGGAATTAGGAGAACCAATTGACAAAAAGAATCAGCTCGGCCAGAGGACTATCTCTTGACAAAGCATCTTGCACAGGGATGTTTGGCCGGTGATGGACATGTTTGGCATCCTCAGATATTTAGTGTCAAGTAGCTCTGGTTTTCAATGTTTTTCATGCTTATTTATAGGGATTGGCATGTTCTATTTTTTTATTTTTTTTTAAATTATCCAAATTTTAATTTTGGAAAGGCAGATCAAATTGGATGAGTTCCTGGAATTATTCTTTATGGAGCCTCACTGTTCAGATGTCCTCGATGTGGTGAGGTTAACTTTGACCTTCAGAGTTGGAGACTAGCTCTCCTGGCCTAGTCTTCCACATGCAGCATAATACCTGGAAGCAGAGAAGTTGCAAGGATACAAATTATCTGTTCCAAGCTTTCAAGAACATCTGGTAGTTTTTAGTTTTTCTTCCCTCATATTTCTCCACTAGTATATTTTCTTTCAATGCAGAGACACCTTCGAATATAGACTTATGACAGTACGAAGGCTGTTTGGAACTGTAAATACTGATTATCCGTGCTGCTTTTTTTCCTTCCTTCTACATATATGTAATGACGCTGAGAGGAAACAATTAAAAATAATGTCTATTTTACTGCAACCAAGTTTACAGCTTTTCAACACAGCAACTCCAGCAAGACTTGAGACATCCAGAAGGCTCATAAAATGCCCTTAAATATCAGTTTGAAAGTGAATTCATTTGTAGCCTTTCAGTTTTGCCAAAAAAAAAAAAAAAAAAGGGAAATTCCCTGAAATCTTTGCCGATTTTTCTCAGACTCAGGGTATAATGTCCTAGATACTGAGATCCTCTGGAAATTATTGAGACAACCCAAAACTGTCTCATTCTCGCTCATCCAGGAAATGAAATAAACAAGCGTATCTTTTATGATGTGGCGATGGGGACACTGGAATGTATTGACTGATCTGATAGAGAAGTGAGGTGCCAAGAATGTCTTCTTTCAGCTGCTGGTATCTGATTTTTTCCCCCAAATAAATTCAGTCATAGACCTAAGACTTCTTAAAAGTTCATTGTATGCCTGCCCACTTTATAATTCTAAATTGGCTCTTCGCAGCCTTGGCTCTGTTGACAGTTTGGGTCAGATAATTTTTTCGTGGGGGGAGGTGGGTGTCTTGTGCGTTGTGAAATGTTTAGTAGCATCCCTGGCCTTTGCCCACTGGATGCCAGTTAGCACCCCCCCAATTATAACAACTAAAAATGTCTCCAGACGTTGCCAAATGGCCCCTGGGGGACAAATTGTTTCTGCAAGATTTATAGCCAAGGTTCTCAACCAAGGCTAAACAAACAAAAACAACTTTAATATTTCCAAAGCTTAAGATGTTATCTAGGATGTTATATATATTTAGGATTTTATTTATATACACACACACACACACACACACACACATATATATATGTGTATATATATAAACTATATGGATATATACTAGGTACATATTTATATTATAAACTATGTTATTTTAGTCATATATCTATATGTAACATATAGGTATGTATTTAATATATAAATTTAGATGTACGAATGTATATCTACAGTTCTCTAAACAATTCGGTCTCCTAAAAGAAACTAAGAATTAGCTTAAAAATAATTTTCTTCTCTATCTTATAACTCTGGCAGTATGCAAGACTTGTATATTTTGAAAAATTGCTTTAATGTGAAGGACAACTGTCTCTTATCGATAGAAACCATTTTTGCATTCTACTCATCACCCAAGGGATCTCACATCTTAGCTGGGGAAGAGTATTTTGCTGGGCTAGCTTCCTGTGTAACTGTATCTCTGCTTTTAAATACATTTGCTGGTAGTACAATTTTACATGCAGCTGCCTCCAAGAGCTAGCCAGCAAGCGCCTCACTAGGACAGGTTTTCCATCTTCCTCTCCCAACACCGTTTTTTTTTTTTGTTCCCTTCCATGCTACAGGTATATTGATCTTGTTGAGCGAGCTCACTCAGAGAAGTAGTCAAGAAAGCAGTATATTGAAAACAAAGCCATGAATCTGACAAGAAAGGTACTGAAGGTAAGTAAGGAGATGGGGTTGCATTTTTATGATGTGTTAGAAAAAGTCATCCTCGAAAAATTTGGCTCTGAAGGTTAACAATTATTCACTTTGGGGGAATGTATCATGCAAAAGATGTCTTGATTTTAGGAAATCTTACAAAGACCTGTGTTGTCCTGGGTGCTTTACTCAGGAACATCGACCAAGTTTCAATCTAAGAAAGAATGCTGACTTAATGCAGGAGCTTTCTCTGGGCCAAATTCCCTTCTTTGTAATCTCCCAAGTGTTATATTTAATTTACATTTGAAATTGAAAATCCATGAACATGGAATTTGGCCCACAGATTAATTATTTGGGTTTTCAGGATTTGGGAGAATTTACTGGCTGAAGCAGATGTTTCTGAAGTTTTTATCTCTCCACAAATTGAAATTCCTTTTCAACTGCATGATTCAAGAGTTTGATAACCTAAAAGTAACCATTCGGTCAAGTCACTGCACCTTTCCTCAGTGTTTCTGATTACATATTTTTCAAGAAAGGATTGAAATTTATACCAAAGCTCTTAAACGTGGCTGATCTCTTAAAAGCTCAAATCTGTTATGGAGAAGGAGAAAAATAAACTGTCATGGACCTAAAAATATTTCTTGACTTCAACCTAAATGGAATTCTGTGCTCTTTACAAACCCACAAATATGTGATAACTCTGAAAGATGCGCATATAAATGCCCATGAATCTCTGTTTTGTCCAAAAATTGAACCCTTGTCTTGTTAACTTGGAACTAATCTCATTCATTAATACTATATTGACTTGAGAGGGAAGCCCAATGTAAGGAGCGTACTAATAAGGCTAAGTCTGTTAGATGCACAGGTTAGTAACCGTAAAATTCTCAGTAGGGAAAATTGTGTGTTGGTAAGGAATACAGTTCCTTTTCGAAGATATGTTGCACATGTATATTGCTCCCTTCTTTTCTCCTTTTGCTAGCACTGTTTAGATTGTTTACATGGACCACTTTCTGGATAGTAACCTGGAAAAGAGGAATCAGAAGACTAAATTGTCTCGTTTGCCCTTATTTCTGATCCGAGAAACTGGAGGGGATTTTGGTCGTTAGTACTGCTATTTTTTTACCCTGTACCCTAGGGCAGAGGAATCCAAAGTCCTTAAATGTCTTCTCTGTAATCATTAAATTATGAGGTGATTATGGCCAATTCTTTTGAAAATATGAGAATAGAACAGCTTTTTACCCATGGCTCATCTTTCGAACTGTTACAAAGCCACCGACCACACTAGAAGCCCCTTACTGAATAAGTGCTGTGCAGTCCGCCAGCTTTGACTAAATCTAATTTGTTCATTCAACAAATATTTTTCGTCATTTGTTAGGTAGCAGAAAGTGTCCTCTAAGAACCAAAAATACATATGTGAACCATAGAAGTAGTTTTCTTCCCTGATGGGGCTTCTATTCTAGCGCAGGGTAAGGTGAGAAGCACAGTAAGAAAGTAAACCAATAAATAGAACAAGATAATTTAGATAGTGATAAGTTCTATAAAGAAAAGTAAACAGGGTGATAGGCTAGGAAGTAATGGCCAGGATGTAGAGGAGATTTCAGACTGAGCTGTCAGGGCACGGTTCACATTTGACCTTAGACATAAAAGATAAGAATCATCCAAATGTGGATTTAGAAGACCAGATCAAGGGAATTGCAATGAAGACCTTAAGGTAAGAATGAGTTTGGGGACCTTTATGCAAGGAAGTAAACCTACACCTCTAGATTCCAGGGAGTGATATTAAGTGTTATTATGCACTGAACTGTGTCCCCGACCCCACCTTCATATGCTGAAGCTCCTACCCACAGTGTGACTATGTTTGGAGATAGGGCCTTAAGGAAGTAATTAAAGTTAAATGAGGTCATAAGGGTGGGGCCCTAATCTGCTAGAACTGGTGTCTTTATAAGAAGGGAGACACCAGAGATGTCTCTCTTGCCACATGTGCACACAGAAAAGTACATGTGAGGACACAGCGAGAAGACAGCTGCCCTCAAGGCAGGAAGAAAGACCTCGCTAGAAACCGAACCCGCCAACACCTCCTTCTTGGACTCGAGCCCCTGGAATTGTAAGACAATAGATTTCTGTTGTCGAAGCCACCCAGTCTGTGGTATTTTGTTATGGCAACTATAACAGATTAATAACGGGATCTAACCTACAGACTAGTTGGAAATGAGGCTGGTGTCTAGTTTATGTAAATAAGTTGCTCCGTGGTTAGGAAGTTGCAGTTTAAGTGCAATGGAATGTCATGAGAGAGTTTTTAAAAGAAAAGTTGAAGTGGATTCATTTAGATTTTGAAGGTGTCACTCTGGCTCTTGTATGAAATTATCACTGGGAATACAGAGAATACCAAGAGAACCCAAAGAGATTCTCAGCGAAGAAATAATGGTGGCTTGGACTAGGATAGTCAGGGCAGAGATTACGAAAGAGAGTAGAATTCAAGATGTATTTTGAAGATAAGGCCAACAGAATTAGATAGTAGACTGCATATGGTGTTTGAGAGTATGAGAGAAATCCTAAGACAGTTTTGGCTTGGTCAAAGGGGAGTACAGTAATTTACTGAAATGGCATTTTCTTATCTTGGGAGGAATAGGCTATTAGAATGCAGTGGATGGGAACTCAAAGTTCTATTTTGATTTTAGTGGAGATATCAAATGAGAAAGTTGTATATACAAGTTTGGATCTCAGTAGAGCAATCCAAGTTGGAGATTTAAATTTAAGATTTATTAGAAGGTGAACTAAAGGGACTAAAATTATATTTCTAAGGCTAGAATATAGATAGGAAAGAGTAAAGGTTCTATGACTGAGATCCAGCTCACTCCAATGTTTTGAGTTCTCTTAAACAGTTAAAGAAGAGTTAGCAAAATTCTACACAGTCTCTTCTAGAAAACAAGATGAAGAAATACTTTCCAACTCATTTAATGAGGCCAGAATTACTCTGATTTTACAAATAGACAAAGACAGTATAAGGGATGAAACTATAGCCCAGTATCACATTGAACTTAGACATAAAATTAACAAACAAAATAAAAAGGAACTTGAATTCAACAATATATAAAAACAATTACATGTGACAGCCAAGTAGGATTTATTTCAGTTATGCAATGAGAGTTAAATATTTGAAAATCAGTCAGTGGTAACCTACTGTATCAACCAGCAGACTGAAGAGAAAAAAAAATAACATGATCATTTCAACTGATAGAGATAAAACGGGATAAAATTTGATACCCATTTATGATATACATATTAAAAACTCTATCCAAAAGCGAGAAATAGAGGGGAACATTCTCAATTTGCTGGAGAGCATCTACAAAAACAAAACCTCAATAGCTAGCATTACACTTAATGGTAAAAAGCTGAGTGATTTTACCCTGAGCTCAGGAACAAGACAGGAATGTTTGCTCTCATAACTGTTACTCAACAGAGTGTTAGCAATGCTGTCTAGTGCAATAAGGCATGAAAGAGAAAAAAGAGGTACAGATTGGAGAGGACAAAAACTGTTCCCACTTCCAAATGACATTATTGTACACACAGAAAATGTCAAAGAATGTATAAAATGCCCTGGAACTAATAAATGAGTTTATCAAGATCACAGGGTACTAAGTCAACAAATAAAAATCAAGTGCACTTCTATATACTTGCAATGAATATGTGGAAACCAAAATTAAAGATACAAGGCTATTTATAAGCACTCTTCCCCAAAAAGAAATAATTATGTATGACTCTAACAATATATTTATAGGACCTGCATGCTCAAAATCATAAAACACTGATGAAAAAATATCAAAGAACATCTAAATAAATGGAGAGACAACCATGGCATTTATAGGAAGACTCAACATAGTAAAAATGTCAGTTTTCCCCAATTTGATCTATAGGGTTAATGCAGTTGATGTAAAATTTCCAGAAATATTTGATATATAGAGAGAAGCTAATTCTAAAATTTATATGGCAAAGTACAGGTCCAAGGATAGTTAAAGTAAATTTGAAAAAGAATAAAGTGAGAGGAATCATTCTACCTAAAGTCAAGACTTACTGTGCTGTTACGATAGCAGAGTGTGGCGTAGATGGCGGCAGAGACTCAGATCAGCGGAGCAGCAGAGAGAGCCAGAACTGGACGGGTGTGCCCCGCCGAATCTGGAAAACGCTGCAAGGGCGGTTAAATGGAAGGACCGTCTTTTCAACAAATAACGCTAAAGCGCTTGGCCATCCAAAGGCAAATAAATGAATCTCAATCTAGATACAATACTTTCTACAACAAATACTTCAAAGTGGATCGTGAATTTAAATGTAAAACCACAAAACTTTGAGAATAAAACATAGGATAGTATTTTCAGGATCTAGGGCAAGCTGAAGAATTCTTAGACATGACACCAAAAGCATGACCTATAAAAGAAAATGACTATTATCCTGGACTTCATAAAAATTAAAAGCTTCTGTTCTGTGAAAGACTGTGTTAAGAGGAGGAAAAGTTCATCTAAAGACTGGAAGAAAATACTTTCAAATCTCACTGCCTAACTTAGGACTTGTACTTAACATATAAAGAACTCTCAAACCCCTACATTCAAGAAAGAGAAAAAATAAGCAATTCAGTTACGAAATATTCAGATGAAAGGAACAGAAAGTTTACCAAAAAAGAAATATAGATGGCAAACAAACACACGAAGAGATGTTTGTCATTATTAGCTACTAGGGAAGTACAAACTAAAAAACAATGAGATAGCTACACCTGTAGAACAGCTTTTTAAAAATGCCAGTAATGAAATAGTTAATGGATAAAGCTGAGCGACAAAATAAGTAACGTAGTGTTGGATTATAGCCCAAAGCATAAAATAAAAATACATGAATTCATGCTGATATAAATAACTGATGGAGAAAATAGATAAATGGAGGAGAAGAGAGAAACTTTTCTTACAAAATAATTCCAAATATCAGATGTAGATACTCCCCCCTCTCCAGGAGGTGAATTTTATAGACTCACTTCCAAAGAGTGGAGTATGAAATGGGAAATATGTTAACTTTACACGTTCTTGGCTAGATAATCAAGGTGTTAAGTTAACATCATGTGATGCCAATGTAGATCCCATGGACCCACTGATACTGTGTGATGATAAGGGCACTTTTTTTTTTTTTTAATATCTGGCATTCTTTTAGAAACCACGTCTAATTATGAGAAAAAATATCAGACAAACTCAGACTCCAGAACAAACTACAAAATGCTTGACCAATACAACTCAGAACTGTGAAGGTCAGAAAAGCAAGGAGAGACTGAGAAACTCATGGACCAGAGGAGACTGCAGGGGTATGACAACTCAATGCAGTGCAGGGTCCTAGATGAGATCATGAAACGGAACAAAAACATCAATAGAAAAAAAAAAAAAACACAGACCTGCTGAAATCTGAATAAACCTGGAGTTTAGTTACTAGTAATGTTCCAGTGTTGGTTTATAGTTTTGACAAACATACCACAGTAACGTAAGACGATAACTTTAGGGGAGACCGAGTGAGGGGTGTATGGGAACTCTCTCCACGGTCTTTGTAATTCTTCCAAAGACTTACGATTATTTCGTAATAAAAAGTATATTTAACCAAGATTATTTTATGACTTAAGCAAAAAAATATATATAAAGTTCTCGAGCAAAAAAAAACTAACATGTAAGAACAAAATTTAAAACTTTATTGAAAGATAATGAAGATCTAAATGAATTGGAAAGGTATAACAAGTTCATTCTTTAGAGACAATGTCGTAGAGATGTCAATTCTCCCTAAGTTGAAACACTGACAGCAAAAACTGTCATTGTATTGCCAATGGGTTGATCTTTGAGTAAAAACATTTATAAAAGAAGGTTAGAGAATTTTAATGTAAATAATTAATTGTAAAATACTTTTAATGAAAGATTTAATGTACCTAATGCACGAGTCACCATAATTATTAACTAAATGCCACTATTTCGTTATTTCTTCCTTTCAGGGACAAACGTGCACCAAGTGCTCTGTGTACCAAGGGCTCTGTAGAAAACACTCTTTCAGGAATGAGCGAAGTTGTGTGTCACCTTCTCTTTCACCCTGGTAATGATTATTAGATTATTTTGAAGTTAAATTTGTGAGATCAATAAAGAGAAACCTAAGTTACAAAGGAAATTTATCTTCAGAATAAACTGGTACTTTTTGAGTTCTTCACATCTCTTTGGTTATGAAGATAGAATTCCCACGTATTTAGCATGGGGCTGGCTAATCACACAAGAATGAGGGCAAACAGAAGGGAATAATGGAGCAACTGAAAAAAACAGTCAGAGAAAAACATCAAGTTTTCAGTCCCGAAGGAATAACACTTTAAGTGACTCCCTGTGTCCCATGTGATGAGGTCAGGCCTTCAATACTATTCATTCAGCACCTTCAGCAGCCTCAAGAAGCCATGATTACTACGACTATGGTGCAGATTGGGAAATGGACTTAAAGAGGTTACTTGATGTACTAAAACCTGTGCAGCCAGTAAATGGTGGAGTCAGCATTAGAATCCAAGTCCACACGTCAGTCCCTGCTTTGTCCCCCTGAACCGATACTGTGGTGAGACGCTTCTCTGTCGGACAACAAAAATGGCGAAGCATTTCAAATATTTTGGCACCCAGCGAGACTGTTTGTTTAGGTAAAGGTGAAAATGGAATCACTCTCATCTTTCTCTTGATAATAGATCCTTAAGTACTACAAACTCTAAATATGAAATACCTTGGAATTCAGCGGAACTGTGGTTTTTTTTAATTAAAAAAAAAAAAGGATTGAATTTCAAGCCAAGTGATTTCTGGATAGAGCCATGCATAAGGCAGCTCTAGTGCACAGGAGGCCCCGCCATATTGGGACAGGTCCTAATTGGCAGACAGAAAGGGAAAGATTCATAATGAATATAATAACAGGGAGAGATGGAACAAAAATGACTCCTTTCTCTTCTCCTTCTAATCAAGGGCCCTGATAAAAGACACACAGACACAAAGCACGAGCATTCCAAGGCTGAATCACACTCACTTCCAAACCTGTGTCATTTAAAATGTAGGTTCAGAGAAATAAGCAACCAACAATCAAGCAAAACTTTTTCATCTTGGGCCAAATTCTGAGCTGAACTAAAACAGGATATTTTCTAGAAGCTTATTAAATGTTTGGCAAACATTAAATGATCCTTTATTTGTTATAAAATAATCCTTCAGCTTCCACAGCCTCAACGATCCTAATGGGTTTAAGTAAAGAGACAAACATGGGGAAATTGTTCATGACCACTATTCAGATTGACAGACATGAAACACCAGGGCGGGACCACTCTAATCGTTCACGTTATCGCAGGCACCCACTCTGATGGCTTGTCATGCTGATGCCTCTGATCTCTCTCCTGCAGAAAACGCTCTGCTCCATTTCAGAAGAGGCTGCCATGTGCCGCACCCCCTGGCCTTTGGATCAGACCGGCAGCAGACCTCACAGGTAGAGTTCCACCTTCAGCCATGCACAAACAGGTAAATCGTGAACCCTTCACGTCACTTCCAAATGTGTCAACAGAGAAAAGTTAAAAAACAAATTTTGCCAAATGTTGCCAACTGCTTTGGTTACTAATAAGGTTTAGAGTTTGGGCTTTAATCATAAAGTGTTTTGCCAAAGTCCTTTTCTTTTCAGCTATTTATGGAATAAAAGATTACTCCTGGGTAGATGTTATAGAAAACGTTTTTAAGCGTTGGCTTTATGCCTTTAATGCTGATGATAGTAACAGTCCTACCTGCAATCCTAAACCTCATTGTAGATGAAGCTGTTGCTACTGAGTTATGGTTAGCAGGACGAGGCCTTAGAATTTTCCATGGGACTTTTTCCTTCTAGCATACATTTTTAATCTTGGGGACAGTTAACATGTACATTTTTGATGTAAGATAGGCATTTTACCGTCATGGGGGGACAGAGTAAATATATCTGATCCTTGTAAGAGTAGAGATCATGGTTCATTTCCATTGTTTTAATTATCTAAGACTAAATTAAGAAAAGCGGAGTAGTGGAGAAGAATAACCTGGGATTTGTAGTCAAGGTCCAAATCTAAAATGTGTCATTTATTATTTGGTTGATCTTGGTTAAGTCAGTTCGTACCTCACTGACTCAGTTTCCTTACCTCTTCTCTGAGACTAATTTATCATCAGTATAACTCAATGAGCCGTTGATCTAAAAATACTTATGAGAATGGTTTGTAAATGGTAGAGCCTGCGTAGATGTTGACTAAAATGATGACTGAACCACAAAGCATACTTTTTAGGGAATTTGGGAGAGTACTGTAAGGAGTTTTTAAATAACACAATGTGGAAAAATGAAATACTGATTTGTATTAGTTTTCTGTCGCTGTATAAAAAATTATCACAAACTTCATGGCTTACAACAACACACATTTGTGTCTCACAGGTTCTGAGGTTCAGGAGTCTGGGCCCAGCTTATCTAGGTTCTGTGCAAAGCTATAATCAAGATGAGATCTGGCTTCTCATCTAAAGGCTTGACTGGGTCTGCTACCACCCACACTCAGGTTGCTGGCAGAATTCTTCCCTGTGCTTCTTGCTGACTGTTCGCCAGGGGCTGCTCTCAGCTCCAAGAGGCGGCCACAGCTCCGTGCCATGTGGCTCTCTCCTCAGGGCCTCTCACCATAGCTCATGCCTTCAGAGCCAGCAAGACAGAAAGCCTAGGCTGAGTCTGCTAGCAGGGCAGCTTCGAACAATGGAGTGTACCCATGGCAGTGACGTGACCTGTGTCATGTAAGTGACACGATCACAGGGGTGTCAGCCGTCCTCTTTGCACTTTCTGTGATTGAAAACAAGGCGCAGTCCTGCCCACACGCAAGGGGAGCAGCTTGCATAAAGGCGCGAAAGCAAGGGTTACGAGGCTGCTTGAAAGTCTGTCCACCGACTGTGCATTTCCAGGTCCCAGGTGTTACATATGCACAGCAGAGCCTTTCTTCAGTTCACGGAATCCAGGGTTTACGCATGGCCCCCTTTTTATTAGCAGATCCTACTAAAGAAACTAGTACATAACATAAAAATAGAACATGCCACATCCCTGCAAAGTGCAAACATACACAGTATGCTACTTACCAGCCCAAGCTGGCCATCTGACTTTATTCTCCTCTAAAACAGGAGGAAGTTTATTTTCATTTCAGTGAGGGTGGGAAGTCACAGTGAGTGTTGCCACTTGGGCCGGTTACCTTGGGATTGCCCTCCTGTGATGCTCCATCATTCTCCATCTTGCCGTGTGCCCTGGGAGGGTGACGTGGAGTTTCTGTCAAGTCCTCTGAATTCCGGCGGTGGTCAGTCAATGCGAGGCCACAGCAGGGGTGAAGACAAGAATGAAGCCACATTATCTATCCCTGAGGCCCCTTTCTTAAGGGATCGGCTAGGCTTCCTGTCCCCCCCCCCGCCACACACACGCACACACACACACGCACACACGCACACGCACACGCACACGCACACGCAGATATTTACTACCCTCATCTCATGGCAGTGCCTCCCCTTGGCTTTGCTACCAGGATTCAGTAGGTTTTCTCATACCTTGTCTGTTTAGGCAAGATATGACAATTTGGATGCTAATAGCCCTCGGTTACTACTGTGTGTGTGTGTGTGTGTGTGTGTGTGTGTGTGTGTGTGTTTCTCTGAACCTTCCCCACAACTTTGCTAATAGTGCCTTCATTAAATCTTCCTCAAATACTGTACATTGAATGTGACCTTTTTTTTCTTACTGGGACTCTGATAGATGCATCGCCTAAAGAATTTAAGTTTTATGAGCTCAGAGGTTTGTGCAAGAGGGGTAATCAAACCTGTTGTTGAATGAGTGAGAAAAAATGACCCATTGCCACGGACTGTCACCCATTCCTCATGATAAGTCAGTGTATCTTGAGGGGCTTTTCTCCACTGTCTAGATTTCTCCTAGTAGCGAGAGCCAATGCGATGAACCATATCTCCCAGACAATCTTCCTAGAGGCTTGAGATGATAAATAGTGCCTGTTTCAGAAGAGATAAGGGCATTGATTTTCTGCTTTTCCCTTTACTCTTGTCCAGAAGATGTATGGGGTGGGAGGGGAAGGAAGATTATATATTATATATAATATAGAGATATATAGATAAATATTCAATAGAATTTCAGTGCTGGTTTCTGTTTAGTGATGTCACAATCCACATCTTTCTTTGGTGGAAGAAACAATAAGGCAGAAGCAAAAGTTTTAATATTAAAGAATTATTATAACACATTAGAAGAAGGTAATATAAATATGGATGTTAGATCAGACTAAAATAAAAAATAATAGGCACTCTATAAGGACAATCTAAGTAAAAATATGTAAGATTGTGGGATAAACACTCAGGGAAGTATGAAGAGCTTGATTTTTAGAGATAATTAAAAGGAAATTTGGCTGGCTAGCCAACGTTGTGCTGTAGAAGAAAATTGTGAAACGGTGGAATTTGATCAATAATTTTGGCGTTCTGTTATGACTAAGCTGTAGGATTATTTCTTCATGTCTTGGTGTCGATATTTGCTCAGTGGTGTCTGATCAATGAGCTGTCACCGAGATGTCTCAAACACTTGTTTTCATCACACAGATATGAGTTATCATAGTTTCAAATAGGAAATAAACAGCTGCCAGACTTCTGGGCTTTGTCTGCATTCTTTTCTCATATTAGTTTTGACATTACAGACACAAGATATCCTGGATGGACCAAGGGCTTTGGAGTCAGAAACCCATTTCTAGACATAGAGTCATTTTGTTTGTTTGTTCGCCAGCTCCTGGGCCCCATGGAGTCCCTTTCTCTTAGTCTACTTCCTGTACTACTATAAAAGTAGGACACGGCATGTTAAGACTAAAATCTGCTACTCTATAGACAAAGCATTCCTCGTTTTAAAGGAGCGAAGACCTGGCTCTGGCTCTCCTCAGAGACATCCTTCCTTTTAAGCTGTTCTCTGTATGTTTGGCTCTGTGTCATTTTCCATGAAGGCATTTTATAGGGAATTCATTCTACAGACCTCAATTAGTTACTCAGAATAGTAAATGTGCACGTCACATTCTGTCTATAAACATCTTCAGAGGACTTTTACTAATTCTTCACTGCTATTTCTGAAGCCCTGGCCGGAAGGCTCTGGCAGTGCCTGTGGCAGAGGTGGGACCCATAGAGCGCCGTGTCCAGAGTCTGGAGGCGTGTGTGCCAGGCCCAGCTCTGCCCCCAGCTGCGGGAAGACGAGCGCTCTGCCTCTCCAGACTTCATGCTCATCTTCTGAAACATTAACAGAGGAAAACGATAGGTTTCCCCGCGTAATAACTGTGATCCGTACAGTTTCAAGATTCTCTAATGTGTCCTCTGATTCTAACTTGGTCAAAATACATTTAAGTCTAATAGCTCATTTTCACAAAACATCTGGATCAACCCATTCAAAACAGTTTTTGAAAATTTTTGCTCTATTCAGCAAGTTAAATGTGGTGACAATCCGAGTAAAGTAACATAGTTTGAGTTTTTTTCCTTTTTTTTTTTAATGTTTACCCTATAAATGTGTTTGCTACTTTGAGGAACTTATAATCTATTAAAGAGGAAGGCCATATTTATAAATAAAACTGATGCCTGGCAGTGGTTAAGAAGGGAGACGGGGACTTCAAACCCCTGAAAAAACCTTTGTGTGTCTAGAAACCACGGTAAGAAATGCACAATAGCTGATATAATTGTTTATATGGTGTCAGAACCTAGAGTACGTGCCTCTCATAGGTCAGCACAGTGTTACTAGGTGGGTACGATTATTCGCCCCATTCTGCATATTAGAAAAAGGTGTCACAGACATCAAGTGACTTGCCCAAGACCATGGAACTAGACAGCGATGGAATCAGGATGCCCGTTCAGGCTGCTGTCTGACAATGAACTCACTCCTTTTCAGATACAGTCAAAAAAGCTGATGTATTCCAATGGAAGTGAAGGATTTTGAGCAAGTGACCTCAGAGAAGTCTTTCTGTATTCTCTTTTAGGCCTTTACAATGTCTCCCAAAGTTTTTTGATTCCAAGACCATCTGTGTGGGAATCGCTGACATTCATTAGAAATGTGATTCCTGGGTCACACCTTAGACCTATTAAATCAAAATTCTGAGATTGGACAAGGAAGTCCAAGTTTTTAGCAGTCTCTCAGGTTTATTCTAATAAATACTAAGGTTGGAAACAAATTCCAAAGGAAAAGATGAGATTTCAATAGGGAAATAAGTTAAGCAGTGATTCTGGGTGGAGAGAATGCACACAAAGGTATAGCATCCTTAAACAGGCGAGAGAACACACATCATCATCTTAAAAACTCCCTGTGCTCAGTGGTTAAAACAAAGATCAAACGAAGCCCTGCTATGGTGCCCATGAAGATAGAACTGCATTTTATCCTGCTTAATGAGCACAGTAATAAATTAAGTAGCCTTTGAAAACATCTAGAGAGCAAAGCGCGCAACTGCTCAAAACTGCCGCTTCCTTCCCAGAGCGCCAGGTGTGGCATTCTCGCCGTAAAGGCCCTTCCGCACGTTCTCACTGGTGGAGATGAATTAGCTGCACCTGCGTCAGCCACGCCTTGGGACCAACCGTGCAACATTCAAAAAGAAAATCTCATCTTCCTGAATCGTGGGAGTCCTCCCCTGAAAATACCTGGTCATCGAGAACTTTCCTACCTTTTATTTTCGAGTCCAACCTAAAAGCAGAACAAGTAAGGCAAGTAAATATCTGAAGGAAAAGGGAAACCGCACCGATCGGGCCATTGGAAACGCCAAGCCGAGATCGATGGCTGCAGCTTCTGCCGGGGGTTCGGGGAGGTCTTTCTCGTCAGAACCGCTTTCCTTCCTTAGTTTCCCTTTCGCCAGCTGTGCCTCTGGGCACGCAAAAGTGTCCCTCCATGCAATGGGGAGTTAGCTTATTTGTGCATGGGGGTAAGGCAGCCTTTGATAAATATAAAACCCCATCATTATCTCATTTTGGTATATTCTGAGATTTTCCTAAACAGATGTCATGGAAAATTCATTGAGAAAGAACATAACTTGTTACAAAAGTAACCCACAGATTTTATCTTTCTCTTTTGCCTTAAAAGTTCAAAGCTAGGAGAAAATAGCTTAATTGAGATAGGCCTCACAAGGAAAAGAACTAAAGGGTAATTCATGTGGCATTGACTGGATAACATTAAGTGAATTGTGTTGGATGGAAATTTAAATGCCCTAAATGCCTTGTGATCGTGTTTGGCACTTCAAACATGTTCCATTTTTGTTTGAAATCTTTAACTGTTCTCATTTTGAACGTTGCTGCTCTTCGTATATGAAGAAGATGAAGTTACTGTGAACAGAAAGGTAACTTCGAGTTTATTTTTCTAAATAATGGACTGGTTTTCTCATGAACTATTGACAGACCTTCCTAATGCTCCCGATAACAAAAAGGATGAATTTGCAGATAGAAGACTGTGTTCAGATTGCCAGGGGGCAAAGAGACCGCACTTGACCATTGGAGAATCAAATCCTTGACTTTGATCATCAGTGAAATGCTGTTTGAACTTGTCGCTGAAAATGAGGAAGTATTTTTAAAGGCCTGTATCCTAGAATATAGTTTAGTGTAAAACTGCAACCATTTATTATGGAATGATAACTAGTCATTTGAGACACATCTTTGGGATAAGCTTTCTCTAGAATCAAGCCTGGATGATCTTGTATGGTATCTGAAAATCAGCTAAGTCATTTTTTTTTGGAATTATTCAGAGATACCTTTACCACTTACTGCCTGTTAGAATGGTTAAAACAAACAGACAAACAAAAAACAAAACTAATAATACCAAAAGATGGCGAGGATGTGGAGTAATAGGAACACTCATATATTGCTAATGGGAATCCAAAATGATACAGTCACTTTGAGAAACAAACAGTTGGGCAATTTTTGATAAAGCCAAACATGTACTTACACATGACCCAGCAATTTTAATCCTTGGTATTTATCCAAGAAAAATGAAAATTTAGGTTTACATGAAAACCTATACATACATGGTTGTAGCAGCTTTATTTGTAATCGCCAAAACCTGCATGCGACCTGGATGTTTTCCGTTTGGTGAGCAAACCGTGACACCTCCACGCAGTCCAGACGGCTCACGGAGCAGCAGGGGTGAACCCCACGTTTTGCTAACTAAGTGAGAGAAGCCAGACCCAAAAGGCTGCATTCATACTATAGGATTCAATTCATGTGATATTCTGGAAAAGGCAAAATTGTAAGGAAGAAGAACAGATCAGTGGTGGCCGAGGTTGCGAGTGGGGGAGGGGCAGTGGGAGTAATTTGGGGAATGCCGAAACTACTGTGCATCAAATCTCGTAGAACTGTGCGCCCCAGAGTGAATTTTACAGTATATTATTTATACAAATACATAATTTATATATATAGATTTGTGTTCTATCTCTCTCTATATATATATGTGTACATACACACACACTACAGACTTAGTCCACATTATCTCTTTTTCAAATTGGAATCGAAATCCAGAAAAATAACTTCGGTTAATATGTACAGTCATTTCTATGAACCCTGAAGAGAAGCTGATGCTAGGAAGAGCGGAGGAATACTGGGCTTGCTTCTTCGTTGACTGTATCAGTCTGAAACGAAGAACCTATTTTTTGTGGGTTGTGCACTTATATTGGTGTCTGGTTCTCGTACCTACTTTCTGTGGCATGTGCCTCAAGTACCTGCAGTTGCGTTATCATTTCGGTTCAGATCACCAGATCTCAGGGGTGAAAGCATCATACTTCGCTTAATTAATTAAGCAAATGTTTATTCAGTGTCTGCTATGTTCCTCACACTTGTAGGCGCTGGGGGTTCATCACCATAAATGTACAGAATTCATCCTCCACCTAGAAATCTTAATTTGGTATTCGTAGCATTCAGTAGTCAAAAATCACCTTTGACTTGTTTATTTACCAGCTACTGCAAACTTCCAAATTCAGCTGAATTTCAACTAATAATTAAAGTTGATTTTGAAAGCATAAAAAAGAAAGGCTCAAAAAACCCCCACAATATCAATTTAGTGGCCTCAATCATTTCTAGTACAGTTTTCCTGATTCATAATTCAGAAGAGCTTATGCAAGTTGAGGTTCTGGAAACAAATTGGCATCTTCACTTAGCGCTGACATTTCAGGTAACAGACACAGCTTGTTTGTTTGGAAGTAACAGGTAGAAACAAAATGGGCTGCTTGTCAGATCCTGGATGCTGGGTAAGAATGGTCTTTCTTTTAGGAAGGAACTATAAATATGTGACACAAATTTATGATCTTATAATTCTTGAGGTCGAAAGTCTGAAATGGATCCCACTGGACCAAAGTCGAGGCATTGGCAGTACTGTGTTCTTTTCTGGGGGCCGTGGGGGGCGATTTGTCTTCTTGGCTTTTCAGCTTCTGGAGGACACCCACAATCCTTGACTCACAGCCCCCTTCTGTCTTCAGAGCCTGCAACGGCTGCTCAGGTCTCTCCCACACTACATCACTCTGATGCCGACTCCTCTGTCTTCCCTTTCATACTGTGACCTCACCTGGACAACCCAGGATCATCAGTCGATGAGCACCCGTGATTCCCTCTGCTGTCTTAATTCTCCTTTGCCATGTGATATAATATATTTACCAATTTTGGGGATTGGGACATGGACAGCATTCGGCATACATTATTCTGGATACCACAGGGGTAAACACTCAGCTAAGAATTGCCACTCCCTGTAATAGCCTGTAGAACTGGTCACAGTCTTAGCCCCTAACCTAGAGATAAAGTTAAAAATAATGT
The DNA here is from genome assembly GCF_014176215.1 of Rousettus aegyptiacus. Taxonomy (NCBI): domain Eukaryota; kingdom Metazoa; phylum Chordata; class Mammalia; order Chiroptera; family Pteropodidae; genus Rousettus; species Rousettus aegyptiacus. The sequence continues at coordinate 107,552,787 of NW_023416309.1, forward strand.
CTGCATGTTGACTGGCTTCATAGGGTCTTCTGCTTTATGTAACACTGTACAAGATATCGTAAGACACTTCCCATGCAGGTCACCCTGTAAAGAAGTAAACAAGCCAGTGGACAGAGGAATACAGACGGCCTCGCTGCTTCTCCCTTCTCTCCTCTGCCCAGGCAGCCCGCCTTATGTAACACTGCCACCAAAACAAGACCGTTGGCCTCCAGCTCCATTTTGTGCTCGCTCACAGCCGTGTTAGTGGATCTGCCCACATCTGGAAACACTATTTCTTTGCGCTGACACTAATAAACTGGCCTTTCTAACACCTTTCCTGCAAGAATTTCAAGGACCTCCAAGTCTAGGATGAAACTTGGTTTTCCAAGGTTTATGTATTTCACCCATTAATGGAATTTCCTGGTTTGGGGGGAATTTTGACCAGATTTAGATTTTTTGATCTTCTTTTTTCTAAATACTGTTTTAAAGTAGCATAAGTGAGATCCATGAGTGTCTCACTACTTTACTTTGCTGTAAAGAATTCACAAAAAGACGAAAGTTGCGTGTTAAAATCCAAATTACTTTAGTGTAGATTTCTTAGCCAATTCCAGTTCCTCTTATCCTAAAGGAAACCACTTGAGGTCCTTAAAACTGTTGGATCCTTTAATTTTGTGACTTAAAAAAATTGAACACAGAATGATTTCATACTTTAAAGAAGATGAAAAAATGTTTGTAAAATTAACTCAAGGTTTTTTAGACATCAGTTTGAGTTTTCCTCATCTCTGACCTCATAAATATTTTCATGTGCTAAATGTACAGGGATCTAAAACATACAATTAAAGTAAATATTCACTATTCGACAGTAAAGGAAAGGATTTGGCAAAATGGAATGACTGTGAATAGATGAGATCGGTAGAGACCACCAAGGACCTCCGGCTTTGAAGCATGCGTTAGGCGGTTGGACCCAAATATGTCTGAACGCTGGCTTTATCAGGACAGATATCATAATTGAATCGTCAAAATTTCTTGTTTGCCTTCTTCTTTAGAAATAAAACCCCCATACATAAGCCAATTTGTATCTAGGCTCATGCACATCTAGAAAAACACTACTTTTCCAAAGTTTTCTCAAAATAAATATGTTCCAATAAGGAAACCTCAACCAGTGGGACATAAGTGAAAATAGTGATGTCACATCCTGAAATGAGGGCCTGTGGCCTGCCTTCTTCCTTTTCATTTCCTTATGGAACTGGAGTGATCATCCTGGACCCTGTTATAGAGAATGAGAGCATAGCAAGATTGAAGGATCTTGAGTCCATAATGATTGTTTAAGGCATCATTACATTTTCTGTTATTCCTGGCCAAGCCTAATTTAATTCAGCCAACTACTTTGAATTAATAATATCTTAAAGGGTTGCTGTACAGATTAATGAGATAATGTATGTAGATCATCTAGCACAATGGCTTATCTATGGGAGGTAAAATACATGTTAATTCCTTTTGCCTTTCCTTGGTAGCTGAAGTTTTAAGGGCCATCTTCCATGAAAGTATCGCAGTGAATTTGATCTTCAGAGTGAACAAGAAAGAAACATTTGTGACTGTGAGGTAGAAGTGCCTCTAGAAGAACAATGAAAGAATTTCTGTTTCTTACTAATTATTATTAATTTATTCAACATGTTGTAAGTACTAACTACATCCCAGGCGCTGTACTTGGGATTGTCGGTGTCAGTCCGAAGTAAGCCCAACCTCTGTTGGAAAAGAGAGGCAGAGGAACAGCCATTAAGATCAAGTGCAATGAGCACCATGGTTAGAAATGTTCACAAAAATACTGTGCGGATAGAGGAGAAACTGGCTCAGTTTGTCTTAAGCTCAAAAGCTAGGAAGATTTCGTCAAGTAACATTTTAACAAGGAACTAAAAGATGAGTTGTTATTTGATAGATAGTAGTGGAAAGGAAAAGTCTTTAAGTAAAGGGAGCAACATGTCAGGGCATGAAATGCACAGTGTAGTCAGTGGATAATGGAGTACTTTTGCAAGGCTGGAATGTTGGCATAAAGTGTTGTGAGACAGAGCTGAATAGTAGGTTAGCATCAGATTGTGACAAAAGGTCTACTGGCTGTGTGCAGAGTGTATCTAATATGTATACAGTGTGTGTGTGCGTGTGTGTGTGTGTGTGTGTGTGTAAAACATGGCCTAAAAAGAACGTGTAGGGCACATTTTCAAGATGTCATAAAAACTAATACCATTTCAGCAGAAACAGGAGAGGTGAAATATTCAATAAAACATTGGTGGTGGAATCAACATCATTTAATGTCTCTTTGGATGTGGTTTTAAAGGGAAAAAATAAGTCTAGCTTTCTCTTGGACTTCTCGATTAACTCACTACCACAGTCCATTAAGCAAAACAGAGAAGAAGCAGATACAAAGGAGATTTTTTTAGCTCAGCTAGGATATGGTGCATCTCATTTGCTCACGTGACATCCAGGTGCACATATTCAATCGGCAGTTGCATAAATGAATTTGGAGCTCAGAGCTCACAATTGGAGTGCTGTACGGGGTAGTCATCTCCATATGGGGAAAGAGCGAGACCTAATGGGAACTGTGAACTTTCAGAAAAAGTGCTTTTGAAACAAGATCAAAGGTCTAAAGGCAGAAGCCTGGGGAATGCATTATTTAAGGGGGAAGTCAGACATGCCAGGAGTTGGTTCCGAAATTGAGGAAGACAACAAGAAATGTTTTGAAGTTAAATTATGAAATGGAATGCTTCGAATATTTAAAATAGTACAGAAAATTGCGTCACACACCTCCGCGCTTGCCGCTGAGAGTTAACAACTGTTACAGAAGGTTTTAACATTTAGGCCTATAATCTATTTTGAGGTTTATTATTTATTTATTATTTATTTATTTATTTACTTTTTGCATGTGTGAGAGAAGGCTTGGGGTTCTCTCTTTTTCTCCACCCCCCACCCTGATAGCTGGTTGTTTCCTTAACAATTTGTGGGAAAGAATCTTTTCCTCTAACGCATTACATTGGCGCTTTTGAAGAACATCAATTGACTATATACATGGATGTGTTTCTGGACTTCGTTCTGTTGATGTGTTTGTCCTTATGACAATACCACATTGTCTGAATTATTGTAGCTGTATAATCAGACTTAAAATAAGGTACTTTGAATATTCAAACTTATTTTCCTTTTTTGTTTTTTTTCCTTGCTATTTCAGATTCTTCTCATGCCCATATAAATTTTAGAATCAATTTTTCATATACTCATAAAAATACTAAAATTTATATTGGGATAGCATCGAAATCTATGAATCAGTGGGGTGGAAAATTTACATTTACCAATCTGAAAGTTCTCATACATGAGCATGGAATAATTCTCTATTCAGAATTGATAAGTAAAATGACTTGAGCCTGGAGATTTCTTTATAGGAATATTTTTGGTTATAAACCCAATTTTTTATAGATACATGGTTAGCTAGAATTTTATTAATTTTATTACATTTCTCAAAGAACCAACTTTTGGCTTTATCAATTTTCTTTTTTTTTTCTATTTTTATTATTTCCATTCTCATATTATTTTCTTCTACTTTGTGTTATATTGTTCTTGTTTTTCTAGCTGCTTAAGCTAGAAGCTAGATCAATGATTACAACATTTTAATGTTTAGACACTGTTTTTAAATTTTTAAAGTAGACGTTTTCTTCTAAGTACCGCTTGATCTTAATCTTTGGTATATTGCGTTTTCTTTACTATTCAGTTCAAGATATTGTCTAATTTTTCATTCTATTTTTTAAAAATGTGATCCATAAGCTATGTAGAAGGATATTGATTAAGTGCTAAAAATTTTGATGCCTTTTAGATATCTACATATTTTATTGTTATTGTTATCACTTTTACTTTGGTTTAATTGTGGTCACAGAACATGCAACATATGATTTCAAACCTTCAAAAGTTATTAAAATTTGTTCTATGATCTCATATGTGATGTTTGGTCCATGTGGTCCAGCATGTAGTTTATCTTGGTCAACATTTCATGTGTACTTGAAAACACTATATTGTCCAGTTGAATGCAAAGGGAAATCATAAAGGATAATGATGGAATATCATGAACAGCTTTATGCCAATAAATTTGACAACTTAGATGAAATGATCAACTTCCTTGAACGACACAAACTACCAAAACTAACAGAATACTTATTAGAAAAATCTGTGTAAAAATAAAGTATTTTTATTTTTCTAGATATAGTATTTTCTTAAATGAAATATAAATGTTTTCTCCTGGCTTGCACTTTTACTTTTTTATTGGTGTTGCTTTAATTTCGATGAAGTCCCATTTGTCAATTTTTTTTTCATGAGTAGTGTTTTTCATCCTGTCTTGTCTACTCCGTTAGAGAAGATATTCTCCTATGTCTTCTTCTAGAGCAATTTGAGACTTCGCCTTTGCATTCATGTCTATACTTGATCTTGAATCAATTTTTGCATACAACGTGGTGAGTCCCAACTACTCTGTACCTCACATCGTGGGGAATGCCCTTGGGGAAGATGCTCTCTTTAGTTCCCGTCTTTCAAAGATCCAGTGCTTTTGAATTTCTCCTCTTTTCTGCTACACTGTAGGGCCTTCAAAATGGCTTTTATATTTTTCTCAACTTGTAATTTTTATCTACAGGCATATTAGTCTGTATCGCTACTGAGCTCTGAAGTACCTGAATCTTTTTAAACCACAGGTCAGACTGTGCTTTCAAAAAGTGAGGATTCATCACCTTCAGCAGTTCTGTAAAATTTTCAGCTACTGTTTCTTGAAATATTTCTTTTATTCTCTATTCTGTTTTCTGCTTCTGTAATTCCTATTAGACATTTTATACTGTCTTCTATTTTTTTTTTTTATCTCCCTCGATATCTCATACTCTCTATCAACCTTTCTCTTTGCGCTACATTCTGGATAATTCCCTCAGATCTGTCTTCCAGATTCCCAATTCCGACTTCAGTGGCAGCTTAATTTTGTCCAAAGATCTTTTTTCTTTCTTCAATTACTTGTTTTAATTTTGATCTTCTCCTTCCCTTCCTAAATCTGCCTTGTTTTTTCTCATGTTTTTATTTTTTATTTTATATACTTAATTATTTGACAGATACCTATGTTATGGTCCTTTTACATTATTCTGTTGTTTCAGGTCTTGGATACTAGTCCTCCTGTTTGCTGACCCAACCTCATGAGTTTTTTCTTGGTGCGCTGTACCATTAGTGATGGGGTATCTCCAGCAGAGGCTGTTTTTTTGTTTGTTTGTTTTTTTGTTTTTTATTTTTTCCTCAGATTTTCAGTTTGCTCTGTAGTTTGTTTCCAGGGTTTCGGGTGCTAGTGATCCGCCTTTACAGGGCTTTCTGATCTTAGGGATGCAAAGACCATGTGGGGAGCATAAAATTTGCTACAGACCGATGCGTGGTGTTGTCTTGAGACGTTTGATTTCCAGCGGAAGACTTTATTTTCTCCTCCCATTAAGAGGTGCACAGGCACATTCTCAATGCCATATGCACAGGCTGGCAAGCGAGCTTATCTAGCCCACACTCCGTAGAAGCATCAAGACTGGACCACCCCCAGCCCGATAAAAGGATCTCAATCCTAAATCTCAGTCTAATGCAACCTCTCCTGTTCTTATCATAATGGATTAAAATACCAGCTCTGAGCCTCTGTGTTCTCACTCTGTTCTGTTAGTCTCTGGGGTTCCCGGGACACACAGTTAGACACTCATCTCTCCTCCAGCCTCAGTCGCCTCTTTATGACTGTAACTTGGGAATTTCCCTCTATTTGGATTCAGCTGTATCATTAATCAGTTCTTCCAGCGTCATGAAAAGAGAGCCCCAGACCGCCATGAGAACTTAAAGTTCCAATTGGATTTTATTATCCTTAAAGGCATGCCGAGGGTGTGTTTCACTTATATGTGTATGTCCCTTGGTGTACTTAGCACAGTGTTATAAAACTCCGTGAGTGCCTAATAAAAACAGGATGAATTTAAAAGTGAATTAAAGGAGGCAACTTTAAAATAGTCGAAGTTAGAAGAGAGAAGCCTTTAATATTGTAAGTGGATCCTCTTTCGCCCCATCTCAGGTGGGGGGAAGAGTTGGGTGGGGGTCGGGAGACGGTGGGAGGTGTTCCCGCCCTTGCAAATGTGTCAGCCATCACCACGGTCCTGCTTCATGTGAAAAAGGAAAAAGGACCACGCTGCTTGCTGTCCACAGAAATTCTGCCAACATCCTGGTGGTTGCTGGTTTGTAATTTTATGGGTTTCCAGAGGATCAAACACTGTATTATTATGTTTGGCTACTAACGCGGGTCAGCAGTGCACAGGAGAAAGGGGAGCAGGGCGGGGGAGCGGGGGGGGGGGGGGGCGTGGCTCCCGGGGGAGCGTGCGGGAGCCGCGCCCGACAGTGCTTCGCCGTGCCGCGCGTGCTGCTGGGCCGCAGTCAGTCGCATTCTGAACAGGACGTAATTAACGTATCTCTAAGATATGGCAATTATGTAATTTGGACTGAAGAATAAATTAATAGATGGTTTGCTCTCTGTGTATCCTTTTACAGAGATTTGAAATGGAAGATTTTTGTATCAACGATGACAAAAACAGGTTATTGAACAGACTCCAAATCCCAAATATCTCCCTTCAAAGTATATTTATTTATCTAAGTATAGTTTGTAGGAATATTGCTATTAAACATTACAAATATAACTATTGGCATTTAAAAACAACAATAATTATGTTCAACATATATAAACTATTTTAGGATCTTAAGCAATGTTTTTATTTTCTCAGAAAATGAACTTGAAATTATTAACCTAAGAAACTCTGAACCTGGACTATGTCATTATTGAAATCTGCATCCCCGATACTTTCTTTAATCTTAGAATAGAATGGGCATATGGCTAACACTTGTAATGAGTTTAAGGTCCTCTTACAGGTCCAAGAACAAATCACGTTTGACTTTTTTGCCATCATTTCTTTGCCTTGGACCCGGAAGTGGCTAGGAGTGGTGGGGAGGGTGGATAAAACAGGGGGATTACCATTTTTAAAAATTTGTTTAACACAAGACGAACTAATTATTCCTGCACCAGCCACTTCTCTTTCATGCTCCATTCTCCGTGTAATTGTTTAGTGGTGTCAAGTTTATAACTAGCTGGCTGCCTTGTAGGTCCGAAAGAAACAGGAGAGGGCCGTGCACTCACATTAGAAAAGCATCCGACACAGCACAGCTGCTTATTATTATTATTTAAGATAAAAGTTTTTATAAGCCAATACATTTGACTTATCAGTTCATTCATTTTATCCAATATTCCATTATTCGCTCATTAGGAAAGTATTGATTTTGAGTTCTAGGCCCTAGGAATGCAACAATGAAGAAGTGCAACAAGATCTAAGGAGCATACATCCTGGCATGAGGTACCGTAAACAAGGAAACAGATAATGTAAGTGCTGCGGATGGGAGAGAGGAGAGAAGTAGAGAGTCACTGGCTTGTATTGGAAAAGCCACATAGGAAACAGTGGTCAAAGCAGCTTTTCGCAGAAGATGACATTTATGCAGATTCAGAGGGACACTAAGGAGGCTCCTTTGTGAAGACTGAGAGAAGGCGTTAGCAGCAAGTCAGCAGGACCGGGCCCCCCCTCTAAAATTTTTTGGGTTCCAGGATAACAGTAGCAATGGCAGTCCATATGCCCCCCTGTCCAAATACACAAAAGTGATAAATCAGGCTAAGTCACCATTACTACAATATTTCCTGTCCTCCCATCTTGAGACATAAACCTTCCTAACAACCTGGAGGGCGTCTTCGAGTTTAGATTCTTGGACTCCGTGGTGTTCTCTGCTGGCACAGGGCAGCGGGGGAGAGCCAGCCCCAGCCCTGGGCCTGCCGCCCCTTCCCTCCCAGCCCCGCTGCCTCCCACGATGCGAGCGACCCCCCGTGCGCATGCGCAGACACCTCAGTCCCTGCATCCTGGCTCTGTCCACACCCCCATCAGCAACCTCTTGACACCCTCTTGGGCCTAGACAGTCCATGTCGATATTGTCAACCAATCTGACTTTGCTCAGTCTTCCCCACTTTTTTTAAGGGAAGAGTCCAGTGGTTTTGAACGTAAAGCCCTCAAGCTGTGTCCCCGATTGAGATACCTGAGAAAAATCAAAAAGGTCAGTAGGCCTGGAAGGGAGCGAGCAGGGGGCTGGGGATAGGAGAGGAAGTACAGAGAACAGTGGGAGCCAGAACACAGGGCCTTTCAGGCCATGCTGAGCGGTGCGTTTCTCCCCAGTGTAACGGAAAGTTAGGAATTTGAGCATAATCTGCTATACCTCACGGACATCTCATGTTGGCATTTTTAGCTGCTACAAAAATGGCATTTCAAGATGCCCGTCTGGTTTCTCGATTCCAGGGAAGTTTGTAGACAAGTGTAAGATGTCATTTCTGTCCTCTCACCCTCCGCAAAAAAATAACCGTGCCGTAACAGCACATACGTGGAGGAAGCGAGGCCAGCTCCGTTTCATGGGTAAGAAAATGGAAACTTGTCTGTGGGCAGCGGAATGAAGCAGGGTCAGGGGCGTGGAGGCTGAGTTAGGGCCTGGGTATCTCACACGTCGGCGTGTGGCCTTGGCATGCTAACACCTCCGCCCTTTGTCCTATCTAATCAGTCATCCAGTAAGTGGTGATAATAAGAGTGTTTGGCACATTATGTTACTGAGGGAATTTAAGCGAGGTAGTGCATGTAATGCATTCAGCAATGCCAGGCACATGAAATATGGCCAGTAAACATTTGTTTGTTGTAATTACGACGACGACAACAACTGTTTCCACTGTTACTGTTATCCATGGCTACATTAAGCAATTGAGGGAACTTAGATTTTCTGATTAAGAGACTAGTGCCCTGGCAGCCTTAAAATATGGTTATTTTAGGGAAAAAACAAACAAAGAATCCAACAGCACCACTGTTTGCAGACACCTCCCATCAGGGTATGGCGGGGCGAAGTCAGGGCACGGACGTCTCGTCGCTTCCTTCCCTGTTCGGTCACTCACGGCGGAGCTGGCTCGCAGTCGGCGGCTGGAGGAAGCTCCCGGGGGTTCACACGAACGGAGTGTGACAGTTTCGAAAATATAAAGCAGTGAGCTACGAAAACTAATTACAATTTGGTTTTTGGCTCTAGGGCTAGAGGTTCCAGATCTCTTTCTACTTTCCTTCCTCCGTTTTCCTCTCTTTCTCTGTCTCTCTCTATTTGCCTCTCTCTGTCTCTCTGTCTCTGTCTCTCTCTCTCTCGTACATACACACACACAAGCACAGATACACACACACACACACACACACAGGCATTAGACACGCACGCGCGATTGTCCCTGCGCTGACTTCTCTCTTCGACACCCTCCGGTGCCCTGCGACTCCTGGCGCTGATCCCCTCGTGATCAGTAGTGAGCGGTGTGTGAGTGTGCCACACGTGCGAGCCCAGCACGGTCGTAACCAGCTTGCTCTGTCAGACACTGCGCGGTGTTCACGGCAGGTTCGGCGGGTCAGGGTATGGCCACAGGTCTTGTTTTTCAGAATAAAATATCTCGCTCTCAGACATTGTGCCCAGACTCCGTGCTGCTTCTGGCGAACTAGCCAGTGTGTGAGGCGAGAGCTCAGAGCTCAGGCGGCCCAAGGTCCTGTGTTGGCATTCTGCACGTTATAATCTCTCTGAACCTGTGTTCTGTAAGAAAGACCCCCATAAATAACTACCTTTGTTATCGTTAATAATAATAATTATTATCATTACTTAAAATTAGGACTGAGAGCCTGAGAAATCCATAATAATATTCTGTATCTATGACTCAGGAGGAAAATTTTGACCAGAATCTTAAAGAGCACGTTGTCAGCCCAGGTTCTGCACAAAGACAAGCCCAAGGCCTGGGCCGCGAGCTAGGACTGGGGGCGAAGCGAGGCTGGCGAGAGCCAGTTCACAGGAGCGTTGTCGAGTCGGCCCCTCTGAGTCCAGTAGCTCCGTCGCCTCTCCCCCCAGGGCCCACCGAGGAACCGAGGTTCAGTGAGATTGAGAACCGCTCATCTGAGAGCACAAGAGGCCATTTATCCACCAGCTTTTATTCTCCAGAGTTCAAGTGCAGACCCACAGGGAGTCAGAGGCCCCGGGAGAGAGTAAGGGAGCCTCGTGGCAGCCGAAACAAGGGGTGGTCAGGCTGCTCTGCTGGCAGCTGCCACCCGTGGTATCGGAAAAGCTAGGCCCAGAGCTTGCGAGCCCACCAGGGTCTTCCCGCAGGCATTTCCCCAAGCCCTCAGTCTTTACGCTCCAGTGGAATTCAAGAGAATGTGAAGGTGCTTGTAAGTTGGATAATGTTAGTTTCCTTGGGGCATGGGAAGGGGAGGCAAACACATTCCTTTTTCTCTTGTATCGAATGCAGAGCTTTTCAGCCTTGGCACTATTCACATTTTGGCCAGATAGGAATTCTTTGTTTGGGGCGGGTTGAGTTGCCTTGGGCACTGTAGAGTGTTTAGCTGTATCTCTGGCCTGCGTCCACTAGATTCCAGTAGCGATCCCCCCAAGTTGTGACAACAGAAAATGTCTCCAGACGTTACTGAATATGGCCAGAGGGTGGGCAGTGGCCCCCAGTGGAAAACCACTGATCTAATAGAATTAAGATGTTTCTCCTGCCCCTACTTCCTCTCCACCTTCCACCCTCCAGACTCTGACCCCCATGACCGTTCTCCTGGCCCAGGCACACAAGCAGCTCACACCTATGATTTACACCAGCATCCTAGTGACTTGTGGCAACCGAGATTTTTCTCTGCAGCTCTGTTTACTAGACGTGCTATTAAAAGCAACTTGATAGGGCCAACACAACTGGATGTAATTAAGAGCAGTTAAATAAAAGAATCTTCTGAAAAAAGTATAAAGGGAGTACTCAAATAGTTCGCTGCAATGAGGTATGTTTAAAAATATTTTTTATGTGTTTTTTTCCATGTTAAAATGCTCCTCATTTAAAAAAGAACAGTTTAAAGAGTCGTTGAGAATGCTTCCTTTGGTGAGCGTACATTAGACCAGCAAGTTACTGAAGATCGTATACGTCTGTCCAGGAATTACTTTTTCCCTTTCAAATGTTATATCTTTTGAAAGATAAACATTTAATTTTAGATTTACTGAAAAAAATGCCATGGTGGATGGCGGTACAGATGGTTCCCCTGTACCATATACTCCGTCACCCTGGTCATCAGTCTCTTTCATTAGTGTGGTACACTTGTCACAATTAATGAAATGATATCAATACTGTATTATTACCTAAAGTCTATACTTCATTCAGATGTCTTTAGTTTTCCCCGGCCTCCTCTGCTCCACATTCCCCGGCTTAGACTTGTTCAGTTTACTTTTCATTCTGGACGTGTGCAAAAAATAACAGTAATAATAACCATTCACTGCCTTTTTACCATGTGTCATGACAGCCCTAGAGTGTGGGTGCAGTGACCCCACTCACAGACGACGCTGAAGCACAGCACATGTAAGTAATTTTCTCATTGTCCCGTGGCTACGCGTGGAACCCCACTCCATCTGACACTTAATAAGGGCCTCTGCTGGCACTTTGTGTCCACCTTTCCGGCACCACCTTCCCTGCCGAAGCCCATGCCACTCCATTGCACAATAGCCTATAGACTCCTTAGCGGTAAGGATCCCATTTTATTCATATCCACATCCACGAAGCAAGCACTTCATCCATTGTTTTATGTGTTGAAGGCTTTCACTGAAGGATTCTTGAATCGAATTTCTTAAATGAAAAGAATATGTACATCCAAAGTTATTCTGGCCTCTGAGCTTGAACCCGGCAGCTCGGAGAGTGAATTGGAAGAATGCTCACGGTTGAGGAGTTAAAAATACCTTCTCATTAAAATAATGATTCGACATACCAGGGAACTCTGGGAAGAGAAATGCTTCAGGTCGTCTGGCGGTACACGGCTCTGGGCTAATTGTAGGAAACAGTGCCCTGGACAGGGCACTTCCCCTGCCGGCACTGGAAAATGACAAGGTGTGGTGGAATGCACTCTGCTCTGGCATTCGCGGGACCAGGGGTCCAGCTCAGAGCCTGCCAGGCACTAACTCTGTGACCTCTGGAAAGTTCCTGAGTCTCTCTGGACTCCAATTTCCTCACCTGTAAAGTGCTGATGAGGGGTCTTGGGCAAGCTCTGAGGACTTCTCCAGTCTAACATCCTATGATTCGAGGTGCAATTATGTGAGTCCTGGAAGCAATGCTCATCCACACAGCCTTTTTGGAAAAAAGGGAAGGAAAAAGGAAAAGAAAAACACTTTCATAAAAGTATTTATAGCACAGCCAGTGACTATGAATCATGGCATAATTAATTTTCTTTTATAAAGTTGCCTTGTTCCCTAACTTAGTGTAACGAATCCCAAACCCAGCTCAACAGAAGCTCCGTTGACAGATACGGCATTTGCCTTTTCTCTTTACACTGAATAACTTCAAAGCATCAAATCTCTGAGTTTCTGCCAGTTCTAAACTTCTGTAACTGCATGATTCTAGTCTTCTATGACCAAGTGACAGACCTAGATGCCAGAGGGTGAAAGATAAATGTGATCTATCTTTTTTACAAAGTTTTGCATTAATTTCCTCCCATCAGATTTGTCAATCAAGTTTTCATATTAAGTGCGTTACAATTTAATTGTGATTTGCCTAGAAAAATTAGCCAGAGGCTGGTTCAAAATCATTGAGCGTCGATCCTGTAGTTACTATAGAAAGCGATTACCCTCCTCTGCAGAGGTCGCTGACCATTGATTTCTGAAATCTGGTTCTTTCCGGCACAGCTGTGTGAGAGCTTGCCTTCTTGATAACACCTTTCAGAGAATGTGTGCTCAGAAAATATTTTTCTGTAGTCTCAGACCTCATTCTAGAATACTTAAAATGGCACTTAAGGGGCCGTCTGCAAGTATTCATGCCAGCAAGCTTGACATCAGCCTGGTTATATTTTGCAAGTTTTGTTTTTATTTACTCCAATACTTACAGTATTGAGTTGAGGAAGCTCTATTTCAGTTGGGCCCCTGAATTGGGGAGTTGCGGGATTAGTAGAAAGCTAACGCCGGCTGATTTTATGTTGAGAAATTCTGCAGAGTGGCCAGCGTGGGAAATGGTGTCTTTGCAGTATGAACGCATGAGCTCCAGTCTTCCCTTAGACTCTCACCTCATGTCACATTTGAATTTTGATAGGAGCCGTGTGGATAAAAGGTCACGCAACCACAGTTTAGATTTGCCCTTTGACCTTGAGCAAGGTGGTTTACTTACCTGCTGTTGGTTTCCATTCGTAAAGAATAAAGCATGTGGGCTGGATGACTTCTGAGGCTTTAAAACAAATTATTGTTCAAAGTAAAGATTCCGAGAACAATCTGGATCAGTCCAAGCTGGTTCATGTCCTAAAACAATTGCTATTTAGGGGTCATTTTAAAGTTCTTTTATTAAATCTTAATTTTGAATGATAAGCCTTTTGGGTATTCCTTCATGGCGATACTATACAAAATGTACGGCTGCAAGGGTGGGGAATTTGTCTGATAGAAACTACATCATCCTTTGATCACCTGAGATAGTGATAGAACTTTATATGTTGTGCCAAAAGCCTCAACCTTTTGGAATCACTCAGAAAATAAACAGTCTGCCATAAACATTCCCGAGAAAGATAGCAGTGAGCCAGACAAGAAGTGTAATTCTTGGCAGTAATGTGCAGCTTTCTGAAAGCAGGGTCCTTAGCATCCACTTGACCCCAAACTGAACAGATTTAAAGACACTCGGGGATTTCCAGCCTGGTCTGCCTGTCGCAGTGCCTTTGGCCAATGGGCAGCCCTTAGCTTGCCCTTCTCTAGAGTTGCATCTTTCAATCATATTTTCCATTTATAAGCAGGTAAAGGAATACTTACAGAAAATGACAGACGTACTCTTTCTGGTTTTAATGATATTCTGTTTTTTTTGTGAGGAAATATCACCTTTTCACTTTGCATCTTAGAAAGTACATTGTATCAATTTATAAAGAAACTTCAGGATTCCATATTAGACAGCAAGTTAAGACTTGGGATCTTCCGAGTTATTGAGCTGTTTCACACCCTCAGGAGGGTACGTCTTCCAAGTACAGCAAATCTGATTCCATAACGCAGCTCAAAGTACACAATTTTAAAACATTAGAGAAAGGGGTGAGGGATGCACAAATATCGCCCACAGAATTGATTACAAAGGAGACATTGGCTCTTCCAACTCTACTGTCTTATGCCAAAGTGCCTGTCACAGTGTTGGGGACAAGGGCTGGCAGGGCTCAGTGTGGTTCAGACAGCTTTACCTTCTGAGCTGAGTATCTGCTTCTTCCTGAGGCTGCTAAACATCAGCGGACAGTCACCCCGAGTTCTCGCAGTGCAAGTTCTCTCATAACATTCTGAGCCCAGGGAGGTAAGGAATCAGTCAGGGAGTAGCTACGGATTTAAAAATGGCAGCTTTTGATTTGTATTCACTGTGACAATGAACCCCAAACAGGGCTTGCTTTGGACTGGGCTAAACATTCATTTCAGATTGGGCTCGTTGGATGTGCCGGCTGATTCCAGTGTAGGCTTGTGCGGTGCCTTGATCCAGAGGAGACAGAATTACGTTGCATCTGGGGCGTGGTGTCGGTTCCGCTTGTCTTCTGTGTGACGCGTGCTTTGTCCACCTAGGGCGGGAGAAGGTAACACAGAGGAGAAATGGGGACATAGTTCCTTGTCTCAAAAAACAAAACAAAAACAAAACCCGAGTAATTTCAGAACCGAAAGCGTTAAACCAAACAACCTCTCTCTTTGGAGGACAGACACGTGATTGGAAACAGAATGAGAACTGTTCTGCATGTTATGTTACCACTGATACAAAAATAGAGTTTGCTCCATTTATATCTTGCCAATCTTTAAAATAAAACCGTTTTACCAATAGGTGTGTTTATATAGTTCTGTTACCACACATTGCTCTAAATGGTTCTCACTTTCAGTGGATTCCCTTTTATTGTGTGGTGTTTTCCATAGGAAAACAATTGCTCGTACCGCTAAAACCTGTATGTTACAAATGAGAATACACGACTTGCTTGCAAATACCCAGGACCCAAGTTTACAGAACTTCCAGCATTTGAATCAGCTGATGACTGTCCAGCTGAGTAATGAAATCTTGGTAAGAAAAGAGCAGTTAAGATTTGTCTGAACCATCCCCTCATTCTGAGCAAAGTTCTAGGCCTCTAAACTCTCTTAGAGAGATCCAAACCTTCCCTATTTTCAGACTTTCAAGGAAGAAAAACCATTGAGTGTTAACGCTCTTGTAGAAATACCGTGGCCTTAAGATTTACCTGTCTTTAAATTCTGTCTTCTCCGCCTACAGGCTATATAAACTTGGACAAATTTATAACTTTTTAGAACTTAAGATTCACCCCTGTACTTTCACCCCAAAACCTCTCATTAATTAAAGTTGATAATTACCACATATGTCATTATAAAAGTTAAAAAAACATCACATGTAGGGTAATGGATCCAGTGAAGGTTAGAATTTTTATGTGAAGCGTTCATCAATTTTGGAATTGATATAGGTTTCTGTCTTTAGAGATAGTACTTGTTGATCTGAGAGATACCCTAAAAGATGCTTAAGATATACGGGGTGTCAGTCTACTGTTGTGGGTGGGGAGAAACAGCTAAATTTTGATTGAACTAGGATCTGAGTTCTCTGGGGACGTGACTTTTTCATGAGTATGGACATAACGAAGTTCTGCTGGTTGGGAGGGACTGTGTGGAAAATGTGTATGAGAAACGTAGGGGTATCCTGGAAACAAAAGGGTTGAGGACTTAACTCCTCTCTTAAATTCCCAGTCAGTGAAATTAGTGAGGTTGGACCAAGATGGGAGTCCTTGATAATGCTCCATGTCCAGGAAGGGTGAAGTGACTCTGGGTGACCTGTCACACTGGAAGCTCTGGCATACTCATGAGAAGGGTATCCATGACTTTCTCCAGTGTTTTCTCAAGTGTACTGAGAACCAACCCAGAGAGCCTGGTTCTTGGTCCAAGAGAGCCAGTCTTTATGGATTCTCCACAACTATGAAAAATTCTATCCCTCATTTCCCAAAGCCCGTTCTCTCTTAATAAAACAGACTGTTATTTATAATTCTTACCGTCTGTCAGAATGTTCTCAGCTCCTAAACCATTTGCAGCCAGCTTCTAGCTTGTTTGGAGTGGTCTGAGGAATTGAGAGGTTTCTTAAATCTGGTGTGGGAAATGGAAAGAATTCAGTTTTTGGTGGTCAAAGAAAACTGGGAAATCATTCTTTTCATATCACTGAGAAAAACACTGGCCTTGTTCTGTGGCCTTTAGTTTCATAAATAAGCTTGTTAAGGTTCAAAACAGCATCAGAGCCACAAATTCCTTTAGCATTATGTTTTATTTTATTCTCACCATTTTAAAATCGAAGGACATGGTGTTTGGGAGAAACACTCTAGATGAAAGAGTTCTCTCTGTTCCCCGTTTGCCTCTAGACCAGATCACCCTCTAGCACTGTCTAGAAGATGCAGTCTTACTGGTTCCAGCTTTCCACATATTATCAACCAGTAAAACCCTACCAGGCAGAAACTCTCCATCTTTTCTCAAGCATGCTGACATCTCGGTTACATCTTGGCCTACAATCAACTGAGGAACATGCGTTGGTATGAAAAATGGAGGTATCCCATCTTGCACGGCGATGGTATTCAGTTTTCTCCACATGATTTTTATCAGATATGGATATCACTTTCCTCTTCTCACTCTATCTGCATGATCTAATTTGGTTCTTAAACAAACTTATAAAGTCGGTGGAATTATGCTCTTATTCATCATTCATCCCCTAAACATAAGTGAGCTAATTCAGTGCTACGTACAGTTTTGAAAAAACCATGTTTTCTGCCATCAAGGCGATTAACAGGCCAGTGAGGGATAAAGATACATAAGTGGACAGTGTGTTATAGGGAAGTGACTGGTCCGTGGGAACACATAAGAGAGAGAGTCAGACCGTAGTAGACCTCATTGTTGTAAACCATTTGGCCTTCACCATCTCGGCACATGCTGGTCTACTGCCAGCTGCCAGCAATGTCATCTCTCTACCCAAGAAGTCTTTCCATGGTCACCCAGCTTAGTCATCCCTGTCCAGCGGCTGGTCGGATTAGTGAGCAGATACCACAGCTCCCGTGTTCCGCAGATGGGTAACTCGAGGTACGTGTCCCATACTTGTCTTTAAATACTTGTCCAGCTGGTCAAGCTCCAGCAGCCCACAGTGATAACTGTCTCATAACATGATAGTAGCTTCTCCTCCCCCACCGTCTCACTTGTCACTCTGTATTTCCTGGAATCACATTCCATATAAACTTGAATTCTACTTCACAAATCAAAGTCCACTTCCGGAAGAACCCAAATAAAAGTAAATAATCAATAAAATATCTTTAAAGTTAGAGGAAAGAGTATATATTCTTATTTAAATACACTTCTTCATTCTTTAATCCATTCATTTGATAAAATGTGAGTGTCTTCTGTATACTAGGTGAACATCTGGAATGAAGAAAATAGACATAATTTCTGACTTCATAGTTTATGGCAATATGCAAATAAAAAACAAATAGGAAGAATCTTTGATATCTTCAATTAGGTAAACAAAGGAAATTAGGGCATTATAGTCTCTGAAAAACAGAACCCCTCATTTCGTAAACGTGACCACAGGCTGAGGACAAGGTCGCCTGGCGAGTGCGGGGTCTCTGTTTTCTCAGCCAGTTTTCTTACTGCCGCACTACATTGTCTCTCACTCATCAAAAAGATGGAAAAGAGGTGAACTGTTTACATTTCATGGCGATAGAAAGACTTTCTTTCTCTCTGCATTCGAGTCATTTGCCTTCCCTCAGAATTCTAGATAACTTGATCTGGGGAGTGAAGAGGCGCCTTGCATAACTTTTTGGCAGTTGACAGTGCTTCGGTGTCCTTTATTTGGCAGGGAGAATTGATAAAGTGAATGATAATACTATTTTTGGAAGGTAAGTAACTGCCCTTTAGAGCAAGTCAAAGGGTAGCAGGAGGATAGAAACGTGAATTCTCAGGAGAAGCCCCAGAACCATACTAGAGGTTTGAGAGGAGCGTGGTGGAATGTTCCACTGGCCAGGGGCCCGCTGGGATCCGCGAGGAGTTCCAGAAGGTTCTGAGCACGTGTGTTAAGACGATATCGTCCTTGGACCCGAGAGACCCAGAGACCTTTTCAGAATGCCTATGAGGAGAAAAATCGTCATAACAAAACTAAGATGTTACTTTGCCTTTTTCACCATTCCCAAGTAAACTGGGTTTTTAAAACTGCACAGCCAAACACACAAAGCAGAAACCCCTGGAAACCTAGGTGTCTTTTATTGAGGATATCCATTTTTAATGTTTTTCTGAGTTACATTAAAGATGACTCTATATGCAAAAAATAAATTTTACTACTATTAATTATGCCAAGAAATGTATTTGATAAGATAGTAACCTCTGACATTTTGTTTCCAATGTCTAGTTGACATCTAGTTAACTAGAGGAATAAATGGGTGAGAAAATAACTTCTCCTTAACCCATCCTATGGGCCAATCAGATTCAATACTCAACATCAGTGTCTTTCAAAAAAGCCCTATTTGTGTAATTGAAAAGGATTGGGAAGGAACAAGTTGTTCCGAATGCTTATCACCTCCCAGTTTCCCACCCTCGATCTCAGAACAGTGTTGTCTTACAATTCAGGCTTTCTCCCTTGAGGTCATGATAGGTGATGGAAGGAGTGTTCAGTAATTTATCTTGGACCATGGCTTGGCGGCTGCTTGGTCCCCACCTTCTGTAGCTACTAAGAAGGCAGAAGCCAAGAGGTTGGTTGGGGCCCTAAGCTGTCGTCTGACTAAGCAGGTGGTTCACATCCAAGCCCAGGACTCTGCTATTATTTTCTTCAAAGACAGAGCCTGCTCTTACTGCTCCAGGCCCCCTCATGTTTGTTGCAGCAGAATCAGGTGATTCCCAATGATTTATTTACTCATAGATTAATAGAAGCAAGTTCTGCTTCTTAATAGCCCAGTTGAGACTTTCAGGTAATTGCCTTTGGGTATAATGTTGTGACTTTTGCTTTATTATTATGGTACCAGCAATTTATAGATAGGGACCATGTGCTTACTTTTCATGTTCACCTAAATTAGAAAACTTTAACAAATAGTTTAGACACCTCCATCCCAACAAGTACTTACCATTCTTGGTTTTCTAGCATTCTTTACATTTATCCCCTTCTTGACACCTCTAGCAATTATAAAATCCATTAACTATAATTACAAAACTCCATTATAATTTGATATGAAGCAATTAATATTCACCATCTGCCATCTTCCAAATGAATATTTGTTTATTTCAGTGCTTCAGCTGCAACATCTAAAAATGAAAGTAAATAATTTGACAGGGTCCTCCAAAGCCTTGAATATTTTCTTTCAACTGAGAAGTGTGTGACTTCTTAAAATATCTCAGGCTCTTTCTTTCTTTCACAGAATATATATGAATGTCCCTATTGATTTTTTTTGTGAGACTAGAAAAAGCAAAAGATTTGGATTTCAAAATTCTTGGCCATTTTTAGAAAAGCATGTAACAATCAAAAGATGTATTTACAGATTATTTTTTAAATGGGAATGCTATTATATTGTTGATGTGACCGCTCGTGAATAACCGAGGCACTCAAGTTCAAATGATGGTGATCATTATCACGTAAAATCATCATCATCTTTTAAGGAATATAATATTGTAGCAGTTCTAGCAGGGGTGAGGGGTCTTGGTTGAAACAAATGAACAAACCAACTCTGCATAATTTAAGAAGAAAAATTATAGTTCACGAGATCTATAGTAGCTCTCAGCTTCAAGCTGGAGAACCAGGCTTAAGCAGCAATTAAGGAAGGAAAGGTGCCTCCAGGATGCCCCCAGTGGACTTCGGGATATCACTGCTCACCAGCTGGCCTTCGTTACTGCTGCTCCTGGTGCCTCTACCCCCCGGATCCTGGCTCTGGACACTTACTGCTATGCCACTGGAATTCCCATAGGACAGTGAAAATTTCCTGACTTTCTCCCTCCTAATTTTTCACCCAAAGCTCAATGCAGGTTATGACGTCTGATTGTGTAATGAATTCATTACACATGAGCTAGGTAATATGTCCAGAGTTTAGATTCCAAGGGGCCAAGACAGGGTTTGTTTGCTGCCCCTTCGCTTCGTTGCAGAGAGTGGAATTCTGTCTCCTGGCTAGCATTCGGGAGACCGTAGTTCTAGATGCTGGAAGAGCTGAGACCTAAGCCTGTCATTCAGATGTGAGGGTTAGTAAGGATCCCCTCATTCTAAAGTGTTGCCAGATTTAGATGATGTTACACAAAGAATGCTTGTGACCTCCCCCCCCCCAAAAAAAAAAAAGTCATTGGTTGAAATCCTAACCCCCGAAGTGATGGTGTCAGGAGGTGGGGCCTTTGGGAGGTGACTAGGCCATGAGGATGGAGCCCCTGTGAATGGGATCAGTGCCCTTATGAAAAAGATCTCAGGGAACGCTTCTGTTTTTTCTACCACGTGAAGACACAGTATGAAGACAGACCTCTCTGGACTAGGAAGTAGGTCTCACCAGACACCAAATGTTCTGGGGCCTTGATCTTGGACCTTCCAGCCTCCAGAATTGTGAGAAATGAATGTTTGTTGTTTAAGCCACTCGGCCTATATATTTTGGGGATTGCAGCTCGAATGGATTAAGATAGATGATACACAATATATTTACCCTACCTATTATAGGATTCCCCCCCCCCCGTATTAAAAAGGTGATTAGGTGTTAGGAAATCAGATTTTATATTCCTTGTCTATCACCAACATACCTGCAACTGATGTTCCCCTACCCAGTTTTTTCCCAAGGAAATGGGGACGGAGACATGCTTTTTGGTATCACTGCCTCATGAGGAACTTTTAAATTTAATCCCTTTATGAAGAGCAAAGCATCAGTGGAACTAAGTACAAAGACTGGCTCCCTTAGTGCTCCAGCAATGCATCTCATTTATAGGCACTTCTGTTACTGATGGACCAGGAAAGTGGAGAACATAAGGACCACTAAGTCCTCCCATACAAAACCTTAGAGAATGAAATAAAATGAATCCATTACACATGTGTCTGTTGTTAAGTAGCATCATTTATTTGTGTGCCCAAAGCAAGATGCAAGCATATATGAAAAATTGCTATAGATAGTAGCTAGTCCTATGTAGTTTATGCTAATCAAAAAGTGAAAGGTATTTCTTTCCCCTCACCCACAGTTGGGTTGATGCCTGAGATGAAGCACTTACCAACACAGCCTGAGGTGACATCTCCTTTCTTTTTCCCTATTTTTTAGCCCTTCTAACTGGGGCATTCACTGACTTATCTCACTCATGTCCTTTTCCCTATCTAGATGACAAAGCTTTCATGATCCAGACCCCGTGGGTACCCTTTGAAGTAGGAGACCATGCCTCGATCATCTCTGTTTCTCCAGTCGTACTTGACGTAGTGCTTTGTATGAAGTAGGCTCTCGAAAATCACTTATAACACTAAAATTTAACAGCATGGAATGCCTCGTACATTAAAAAAAAAACAAAAACAAAAACCTGAAAATGTGTTGAATGATTGAACCTAATTCTATGTATAAAGAAACTACGTAAGTTTCTGACTGTAGGGTCCTCGGGTTGCTGTAAGCTGAGTTCCTCCGAGAACTCCATTGGGAGATTGATTTATATCACGCTGCTGATATCACACACTACAGGGGGAGAACAGCCTTCTTCCCAAAGCACCTCACTGGCCCTTCGGAAGTTAGCGTTCTGATTTTATTTTAACGACATGATATCTTACGAGTTTTGATTGTCAAGGACTAAGAACTGAGGTCACGATGACTTATCCCGGTATTTTAGTTCTTTGAGATGAGATTGTTCTTCATCGTGGAGAAGTAACAGACTGAAAATAGATGGATTATAATAGATGCGCTCGTTCAAAGGGGAAATTGCTTTTGTCCGGAGAAATGTTCTCACCATTTTACTTTTTGCTATTGTTCTTTCACACCTTATTTCACGTAGGAAGGTGTTTTCTTTAATTATCGTAACCAAGTATGCAGCTCATAGGAAGTGACTCAGAGGAAGAGGGCGTCGCCCCCTGTGGGCTGATAACATAGAAGCTGGCGACCGCACAGGAAGGCCCTCTGCATCGAGACACAATGTTAGTTTGTTGACAGGATCCCATGGCCAATTCAAAGGCACCGTACTCCCTTAAATTTACATGACTTCATGAGAGTGCTTTCAAGTCAGGGTTTCAGTAAGCATCACACATATGGAATTCACGCGGACGTCATTAGATTGTGCGCTTTAACCTTGGCGAAGTGCACGTTTCTTAGCTTCGAGCCCTGAAACGAAGGCGTGGATGTTTGCTCATTCATTCAGCAAATGTAAAGTGAATGTCAGCTAGGTGCCGAGCATCCTTTGAGGGTCTAAGGTACGGAATTTGACAAAATAATGTTCTTTTTCAGTCCTGGGATATTAAGGTAATGTTGAGAGGATCGAGGTGAAGATAGATAATAAAACGATCAAGTAAATATATGATATAAAAATGTCATACTATAAATGTATAATACCAGATCATTATAAGCGCATTGGAAACCCGAAGCAGGGGGAGAAATACAACACCGCCAGGGATTTCGGTTTTAAGTGGGTCATCAGGGAAGCGGTTCTGTGGGGATGCTGCGTGATCAGAAGTCAGATGTGGGTTCAGTGAGACAGAGGCCATGGGGATAAGTGAGAGCAGAATTTTCCAGGCAGAGAAGTCTCTGAACTTGCCGTCCTGAGGGGTATCCTTTTCCGACGGAAGGCAGGGGGCGTGGACAGCGAGGGGGACTGCGCGTGGCGTCAGACAGGCAGCAGGGGCCAGACCATGTGCTTCTGCGGCTCTTAATAAGACCTCTTAATTTTATTCCAAATGCTTATATTATGCATAGAAACATGAGGCCTCCGAGGCACCAACTTCCACAAAACTGAGGTTGCTCTCTGGTCTCTCAGTTCCTGTGGTTCTTCTCACGGGGGAAAGTGGCCAAGAATGGACTTGAGAAATCTGCCTCCAATAAGACAAAACTGAATACGCCCAACTATGGAATCGCAAGGTCTTTATACCGTGTCTGAGGTTCAAGGGTAAATGATTCGCCCCTTTCCTGTGTGTCCCCCAGTCACTTTTCATTTATACATTACTAGATATTCTGATTTAATATGCTTATATGAAGGAGTAAATTGGAGTGGGGCGTGTGGGTCTTGAGACTTGGAAATATTAAATCTCACTGTCTTTCTGTCTTAGATTTTGGTCTCAAAATATTCTGTTAACAGCTAAAGAATTTTAATGAAGAGAAACATCTGTAAGAAATGGTTCTTCATTTGCACCCGTTAGAGATGTGGTTATTTGTCTTATATAAATAGTTCCCATAGCATGACTAATTAATATTGATTGATTAAAGCTTTTTCTTAAGAACTCTCGTACCCGTGAACCAAAAGATAAATCTCGAAAGCGTATAGCACTTAGGATCAAATAAAGCCAGGCTTAAGCCTTTGCTTTCTCCCTTGCTAATGTTATTTCCTTGGCAAGTTAAGTCAAGTCTTGGTTTTCTAATTGCAAGCAGTTATGATAACTCACGGTGTGAGGTAGATGTTATTATGAGAGATAATGTATATGGAGTATATTGTGCATTGTGCAGTCCCCATCCTTATGATGCTGTTCAAACATGGCAGGTTTGGTTATTCCCTAAGCCCTTGATCATCCAAGTCACCGATTAAAACAGCAACTTCAAAATCCCAGGCCAGTTTCTGTCACCCTTTTATTATATTTTTTAAATCTTTTCCTTTCCGATATTGATTATGTGCTCGCTCTTAACATGAGCCTAATGAAATAATTAGGGAGCCTTGCCAGGTACAAAAGAAAAGTCTTGATAATGATACAAATTCAGGACCAAATTGCATTTTAAAAGTAATTTGCTTTTGGAATTAGAATTAATCATTAGTCCTTCCCACTCTTAATGCAATTAAATATTGATCCTCTGTGAATGAATATCACATGCATATTAGTAGCGGACTAGATAATCAGAGCTTTAAAAAATCTAAGTTAGCAGAATACTAGGCATATTGCAATCATCGAACTGTTTAAATGATTAATATGTTTCCTTGTTTGACAGTGGGCCAGCGTAGTCTATAAACCTTTATAATTCCCTTTTGCTGTGTATACCAATAACTGCTTAGCAACAGGGCTGGATTCGGGGAGAGGGGATATGATTCTTGGAAGGCATGGAAAACTCGCAGTTTGTCGGTCGCTTGTCCTCTGTGTGTTCTCCATGCCTCGTTGCCCATCGACTGTTTTACAGCCCCGCAGTCTAGCCTGTGTGTGTCGAGTAAGGCCAGGGAATGGAGGCGAGATGTACGAGACTTTCGTAAAACTCCTGGCTAGTACAGCTGTCTCCAATCCTTTCAGCACCAGGCAGCGGTGCTCCTGTGAGAATCTAATGCCCGAGGAACTGAGGCGGCGAGGCTGGCGCAGGGTAAACGCAGGTGAAGCTTCACTCGCTCATCCACCACTCACCTCCTGCTGTGCGGCTTTTTCCTAACAGGCCATGGACGGGTACCAGTCCATGACCCAGCGGTCAGGGACCCCAAATCTAATGGACCGTTGTCTCATTACATGAAGATATTTTCTACGTCTTCTAGTTAAAACTTTCAAATTTGGGATATCTTATTCTTTCCTCTCCCGCCAATGATTTATTTTTAAATGTTAAGCAGTGCCCTTCCAAACAAGAACTAACTTATCTAAAATTTTCTAGAATTTTCAAGTTAATTGACCTTCGCCTATCTTTCGTTTAGTCACACACTCAACAATCCAGATATTTCTGGATCACTGGCCATATGCGACACACTATTCTACACTGGATGGCCAGTCATGGGCAAATTTGACATGTGTGTTCCCTCCTGACTTTTCTTTGGTGCCGTGTTCGTCTTGGAGAATTAAGAGCATCTATACCGAGGAGCCACTTTGCAGTTCTGCACAAAAAGCAACATGTGACCCCAGAGATTAAAAAAAAAATAATTTCCTTCCATCACAAGAAAAGAGTTCACATTTCCTCTTTATTTTGTGAAGAGGAAATGAGAGTTTGAGTAAACCTCAAGGTTTTGTTTTTGTTTGTTTGTTTGTTTAAATATGGAAGAGAAAACCAGAAAAAAACAAGAAAAGCCATAACAACAATGAAAATGCTAGGAGTTTTCTGGCTCCATCCAGTGCAATTAACTATATGATAGAGACAGTGGTGATATTTTGTGTATTTTCTTCCTATTAATAGAAGAAACATGAAGAGGAAGAAAAAGTGGCCATCTTCTGGCTTTTTTTTTTTTTTAACAATTGTGATCATACATTAAAAGGGAATTAGAAGAGAGAATAGTTATCTCCTATTCGATTCATGTAAACAGTAGCTGCTTTGTTTTCATAAAGACAAAACAAGAAACATTCCCCTATAAATTTTGAGATCGTCACTAAATTATCAGGTGACCTATTTTGCTATTGGTGAATGTTTTACCTATTGTCC
Organism: Rousettus aegyptiacus; assembly: GCF_014176215.1. NCBI lineage: Eukaryota > Metazoa > Chordata > Mammalia > Chiroptera > Pteropodidae > Rousettus > Rousettus aegyptiacus. The sequence continues at coordinate 107,578,406 of NW_023416309.1, forward strand.
CCAGTAATGGCGTATGGCCATGTTCCAAAGGAAATAAAAATAATCTTGGGCTTATGCATGCTTTTTATTAGCCATATTCTAAAAAGATTTTTTTTTTTTCCAAAACAAGGTTAGTAGTCATGCTTTCTATTTTTAATTTGTACTTAACACTCCATTTCAGTTCTCACCGTTCGTGTGCTCTGTGTTTACTTACCTCACTTCAGACAGGTCTGCTGCCCTTTCTGTTTTATGTGAAATGTCACCATCTGTTCCCAGCACCGTAATAACCTGCCATGGGGTTTAGGTTTACAGCAACACTGACAAATTTAGGGGCAGGGGGAGGGAATGGCAAAGAAAGAAAAGAGAAAGAAAAAGAACGAACTATGTCAATTGAAATTCAAGTTAATTAATAGAAACCTGTCAGTTTAGCAAAGCATTTCGATTGGATACTGTAAAACTAAGCTTGAATTTCCTAAAAGTATATTTATCACTATATCTACTATTAATATTATTAAGTTCTTTTCCATGCTGAGAGGTTGGTCGCTGAGAGGTTGGTCTCTGAGAGGTTGGTCTCTGAGAGTTTTATGTTGTCTCAGATGCATAAGTGAGATTAGTTTGGAGAAAGAAGCATGAAGACCATTTTATATTAAAAAGGAACCAACCCAAGCGAAGCGTTTCACGATATATGAATGGACAATAAGCACATGGGAAGATGCTCAGTACCATTAGTCACTAGAAAAACGCAAATGAGATACTATTTCACACCCACAAGGCTGGTAATAATAAAAATGTAGACAATAATAATTTTTGAGGATGTAGAGAAATGGGAACTCTCACACATTGCTGGTGGAAGTGTAAATTGGTTCAGCACTGTGGAAGAGAGTTCGACAGTTTCTTAAATTTACTGTATAACTTAGAAATTCTACCCTAAGTTATCTATTCAAGAGAACCGAAAAGGTATGGCCACACAAACATGAACATGGATGTTCATAGCAGCATTATTCACAGTAGGCGAAAGCTGTAAACTACGTAAATGTTCATTAGCTACTGAAGCATTAAACAAAATTGTGTTTCTATACAATGGAGTAGTATTCAAGAAGAATAAGATAAAGTACTTATACAGGTTACACCATGGAGGAATATTGAAAGCATTGCGCTAAGTGAAATAAGCCAAGCACAGAAAGACCACATATAGTGTGATTCCACTAATATGAAATGTCCAGAAAATACAAACAGAGAGAAAAGATTAGTGGTTCCCTGGGGCTGGGGCGCAAGCTGGGATTCACCGTAAAGGGGCATACAGGGTCTTATTTGCTGACATGAACGTTCTAATTGGGATTATAGTGACAGATGCACAACTGAGTGCGCATGCTAAAATTCACTGGGCCGCACAGTCGCGGTGGGTTTGAGCGCTGCAGTGGGTGTCGTCGTGTGGTTTCGGTGTGGAAGGGGAGGCTGGGCCTGCGGTAGGAAAGAGACTCGCTAGGTAGGAGTTAGTCGATTCTGTGTCTCCGTCTGTGCCACCTGCTCCCACTGCGAAACCTTTATGACCAAAAACACAGGAAATAGGCCATTCCTGGAGCTCAGGTTTTATATTTTCCTGCCCCAAAGGATAACATAAAATAGACGTTAACCTTAGATTTTATACATTTCAGGTGTTCAAAACAGGGTCCAGTGTGTGCAGGGAACTTGAAAAAGAGCTTTTGACCTCAGCATCCTAAAATCAGGTCTGGGCAGAAGGTAACAAGACACCTGGTAATTAAAACAAATCCAAGGCCAGATGAGTAATAAATATGGCAGAGAAGCAGGAAAGTGTCACGAGAGAGGCTGAGCGTGGATTTCAACACGTATCCTGTCATGCTTAATGGAAACTGCATATGTTAACATTCAAATGAAATCGCAAAAGTTAAAGTCATTCTATCTTTTCACTGTAAGTCTGTCGCAGCAGCAGTCTGGAACCACTTTCTTTCCGACAAGCCAGTACGAAAGCAGCAGCTTCATTCCCGTTCTTTGATTATCGTACATCTCTTGGGTGCTGGTTCTGCAGGACCCTGCTGGACGGAGGGATGCAGAGTGGTACCAGGGTCTGTTGTTTTCCATTGATCTGCAGTTTAGCAGAAGATACGAGCCTCGCATACACCTGCGTAGATAACCACAGTAACACAGGACATCAAAAGCTAACAGCCGGAAGCGCAGGGAGTGGCAGTTCCTAAGTGACTCTCCATTGACTGCTCCTAAACAGTTTGCTTTAATACTGTTCAGAAACGAAATTTAAATATAGCTTCCCTAGTCCTGCTGTAACCCCTTGCTTCTCAGTGTGTGCTCAGAACCAGCGACGTTGGCATCACCTGAAAACTTCTGAGAAATGTAGGATCTCACCCTTCTCTGAGGCCCACTGACTCCGAAGCTGCACGTTCGATGAGCTCCTTGGGCCATTCGCATGCACCTCGTGATTGAACGTCCACCAGTCCCGGGCCACAGGATTAGACACTCTGCGTGTGGGATCCTGAGAGCTTGTGTTTTTGACAGGTTTTCCAGAGGGTCCTGTGTTCTGAGCCTCCAGAGAAGGCAGTGATCCATGGAGACTTGGGAAATTGCCGAGGCTTCACACGCGGGTGGGCTCGAGATGGGTCTGGGGGGAGATGGAGACGGGGTGGGGTGGCGACAAGCAGTTCTGCATCAGCAAGGGGGCTGAGGCAGCACAGCTTGCGCCCTGGAGAGGAACTCGTGCGGCCCCGTCCCCTCGTGGCCCCGGTCTGCTTTACTGTAGATGTTTAGACACACACTCGCATCCTTTTTCTTAACAGAGGCGTTCCCGTTTGGATCGTGGCAGTCCCTCCAATCGTCCTTTTGGTCCCAGATCCGTTCCCTCCGCTCTCCTCTGAGACTTTGCTCCAACCATCAGCCCTCCTCTCCATGTCCTTCCTTCTCAGTCATATACACGCGAGCAGGTTTCCGCCATTGCAAACAAAGCCCTCCTTCGACCTCGCTTCTCCCTCCAGCTCCTGCCCATAACTCTCCCACTCTCCACAGCTTGGGGACAGTGAAAACCACGGTGGTTCTTTTGCAAAAGAGATGCATATTCCTCTAAAATTAGAAAATAAAATAGCCCCAGAGAGAGGAAAGGAGAAAACATAATCACGATAACCAGAGATGATAACCATCTTGTATGTATTTCTATTCATAAAGGACTTTAAAAACATAAGATCTAAAAACAATTTTTTTCAGTGTGATATTAGTTAAATGATAGCTATCATTCTTTTACTATTATTTGTCCAGGTGGCAGGTGAGCCTGCAGGTTGTTTTACCAAACGTGCACTGCCCGGATGCCAGCCCCTGATGCGTGTGGTGCCTGACCCCTCGGCACGTGCTCAGCCCAAACTGAGATGTGCCATGAATTCGAAATACATGCTGGATTTCAAAAACAGTACCAGAAAAGAATGCGGAATATCTCATGAAAAATTTTATATTGATTACATGTGAAAAGGATAATATTTTTGCTATATTGGGTTAAACAGAATAATATATCATTGAAATGGATTTTTGTGTGTTTTACCTTTTTTACTGTGGCTACTAGAAAATTGGAACTTACATATGTGGCTGGCACATATTTCTACTGGACAGCGTTGTAAACAGTTCTGATTTTTATTCCTGTGCTCTGTACGTCCGTCGTCCTGCTCACTTCCCTTCTCTGTTATTGCCGTGGTAGCCTGCTGGCCTCTGACCACGATTCTTCTCCGTCTGGACATGCAGATCCTTCTGCAGTATTAGAACAGCGTTTCCCGCTGCCTGGAGGATGGATCTGTGATCACACGTGTCTGCCTCTCCAGGCCCAGCCTGTGTCTCTCATGCACCCACAGAATCGGGCTCCCTGCAGCCGTCCGTGTTTCTGTGCTATTGTATGTGGATTCCCGCTACCTGAAAGAAACCTTCCCATCCTGTCTACCCAAAGAACTCCTCTGTTATCCTCAAGATCCACCTCACTACCTGCGTGACATCTGCTCCACTTGTCTCTTGGGTCTTGTGTATACAGCAGGCTGCCACGCATCATCTTCTTTGCTCTTCTGTTACTTGTTCACTCTCATTTTGGACTTTGAGTTTCCTGAGAACTGAGATTGCAACTCATTTACCGGGTATATCAGAGTATTTGTAACATATTAAACGTACAAATATATTTAAAGGATGGAAGGCTAGGTTGGAGGTTTATTTTCAGAAATTAAATAGGTAAGCAAACCCTAACAACATAAACTTAACATTCGATGTTGTCTACATTGTATTTGAAAAAAGAACCAGGTCTGAGACATACCAATCGCCTAAGTAAATATAATGTAAGACCTATTTCCAACTGTGGGCGCTGCAGTTGATACCAGAAGTAAGATTTGAATTCACAGCCAATTTTCATTTTCCTAGTTTCTTAGTTCAGCGAATGGAAGCAACTGAAAATAATTCAACGCATGCACCTCTTGAAACAGGTAGTTCTTTAATAGAAACTCTAGAACTTGATACTATACTCTTGGGTCTGAGCCTATGTGTAGTCTCTAAATTTGTTCTAAAGAAAGTAGTTAGTTATCCTTATTGGAAGGTGTGTTATATGATTCTCATAAACGTTCTGTCTGTAACGCCCCCGGCTCCTCTCGGAAAGTCTGCAGACCTCTTTGCTTCGGAGATGCAGTCTCTGCAGTGTCCTGTCTGGGAGAAACCGGGCCTGGGAATTGCCCTCCCCCTTTGGAGAGCATTGAAACCACTATCAGGTGCTCTTGATTTCCGAGCCACACAAAGACAGCAGAGACTCGAACACAGATTTCTGTGCCGTCATCTCCTTCCTGGTGATTTATTAACCGGACGGCACTGTCTGTCTCTGTACTTCTCTTCGCAATTTCTTAAGATCCTAAAACCAGATATAGTAGTATACCGACTGAATTTTCCAGGTGAGGGTTACCCAGTAGGTCAGTCAGCTAATTCTAGATTTTGATGTACTGTGAAAAAGTATGGTCATTGGATCAAGAAGTCAGTCGGGGGGAAAAGTTGCCCTTTAAGGGTAAAATAGATGACAGATGACATCATCATTGGCTGTGGCCTTGCTCGCCTTTGGGACCGAAGTTTCATAAATTATCACAGATTCATGTTTGTGCAGCATGAGTTGTGTAGAGGCGGAAAGATATAATGTACTTCGTAGGAATTACTAGTAGTAGGAAAGAATTTACCAAAAACAAAAAAAAAGTTATTTCCGTTTAAATGAGTCTAACTCATAATATAGATCCACTCCATTTTAAAACTGACTGTTGTGATGTACCATATCTTTATAATTACTAGCATCGTTTTTTTTAAAGTAATTCTTGTGTTAACAGGCCAGAATAAATATCATTTGTTTCTCATTCATTTAAGATTTAAAAATTTACATTTAACCTTATCACTAAAAATTTCTTATAAGCCTGTATTCTGTATAAATGTAACTTAATTAACTAGCTACAACAGGCAACAACAAACTTTCTGTCAAGAGCCAGAGAATAAATATTTTAGGCTTTACGGGCCATACAGTCTCTGCAGTAATTACTCAGCTCTATCCTTGGATCATGAAAAGAACCATGGACAATATGTAAATGAAAGAATGTGGCCGTGTTCCAATAAAACTTTATTGACAAAATCAGGAAAAAATAAAACAGGCACTAGGCTGCACTCAGCCTACAGCCATAGTTTGCTGACCCCTGAACCAGAGTATATTACACTCTAATATCTCATAGCTATCCCTTAATTTACTCAACCATTTTCTTATTGTTACATTTAGATTATTCCAGAAACTTCCTTATTCTAATAAAGCAATGTTAAAGAAACATCTCTGATGAAACTTTGTATTTCCAAAATTATTCTTAGATTCCTAGAAGTAGAATTTCTAGGTCAAAAACTATAAATACTTAAGGCTTCTAGTTCTTTTGCTGCTCTTGGGAAGTGTAAATTGGTGTGTTATTTTTGGAAAGCAGCTTGGTGATATATCTAATTGATGCCTCCCCACGATCTTACTAGTTTTAAGTACAATTTGTGAAGAAAAACCAAGAAAGCTACATGGACTTTTTTTAAGTGTCTAAGTGTATTCCTTTTATGTGTATGCAACTGATTATAGAAGTTCAACTTATTTTCAAGTTTATTATCCATTCGTATTTTTTCTGTTTTAAAGTTTTTATCGCTTCACCCATCTTTTTCTTTTTCTTTTTAATTTTTTTTACCATTTCTTTTTTCTTCTTCAATTTTACTTAATATTTATATATAAATAATCTAAGAGCACAGGCTCTAGAATCAGACTGCCTAGGTTCATACCGATTCTGCCATTTCTTGGCCATGTGACCTCACTTAGGTTTCCTGTGCCTCAACTCCCATATTTCTAAAATGGAGTCAAGAAGCGTATCTATATCATAACGTTGCTTTAAGAAAGGAACGTAAAGTACTTTGTGAATTGCCTGACACATAGTAAATGTTTAATAAATACTACCCATGACAATGATAACCAAGGCACAATTCATTCATTATTTAAATGTTCATCATTTATGTGATAACCAAATACATTTTTATCTATATTTTCTTTTAACATTATTATAGTTCTTTTTTTTTTTTTTAATTTCCCTGGGTATTATTTTGGTGTGAGGCAGGAAGACAGGGTCCAAATAGCTAGCCAATTATTCTAATATTTTTATTGAATAATACATTCCTTCCTCATTAGTTTGTGCTTTGACCTTTGTCAAATGTTTTGCTTTTACACACTTTAGGATCTTCCTCCTGGGAACCTTGTCTTAAATTTATCTGCTGGTTTATTCTGGCTTCTTCGTCACTGACTTAATTATTGTGACTTTATAATATTTCTACACCCAGTAATATAACTCATTGCATTACTCTGATTTCCCATTTTTTTCTTAGACTTCGTCATAAATTATTCTCCCAGTTGCATTTATAGTCATGTTGTAAATTTCCAAAAAGAATCACTGTTACTTGAATTCAGATCAGAAGTAAATGATGCTTATAGAATATCTTGAGAATTGACATCTCTGTAATACTTATTGAAAATTAATTCTGTGCAAGGCATTACTCTAAGGACTTTACACGTGTGAATACCTTTAATGCCCAAGACTGTAACAGAAAGATTTTTCATTATCCCCATTAACAGTGGTGAAATTCAGAAACACAGAGTTTAAGTAATTTTTTCCATAATTACATACATTAGATGTTAATACAAGTCTTAAATATATTATATCATTGTGGCTATATGGATGAAATAGTTTTTTCTTCCAAATATTTCTTTTAATTGGTTAGTGCTAACATAGACGAGAAAAATGTCTATTATTGATGAACCCTTATAATTTGTAAGTAAAAGTCTACTTTGAAAGATTGAAAAGAAAAACAGAAAATTGGCTGCAGATTGTATTTCAAAGAAAAGAGGAATAAACTAAAGTTGAGATATTCCCACTAACTGACTTAGTTTTATCATTTTGTATTTTTCTTGAAAATTGGGAAAAGACCAGTTCGAGTGTTGGAATATTACAGCAGAATACCTTGGTTTATCTTGAAGAAGAAGTGCTGAGTTCAGATCAGAGCTTGAGAAACATGACCAGGGAATAACACCCTCTGTCATGGAAAGGCCCCTGGACACCCAGAAGAAGACATCTGAGTTTTCCTACATGTTTTCATTCTTAACTGCAGCTTCCTCAAAGTTTTTCACTCTGTTCTCTACAAGCAGAAATTAATAATATGCTACTGACTTTTACGTGTTTAACTATCTGCTAGAGCTCTTCATTTTCTCTCTCCCTTATTGTCCTTGCTACATACTATGATATCTGTCTATACCACTTTACAGACACAATGTGCAGCTGCATGCCCCTCCCCCCACGTTCACCTGTGCAAACTACTCAGTGTGATTGGCTGTTGTCAATCAAATAATAGGTTATTCAGAATGATCAAAACATCATCCACTCGGAAATAATCTTGCCAGAAAATGTCCTGACAGTATGCTACTGCTATACTAATGTAACATTCAAGGAAGGGATACCATCTCTTATTTGAGATTAGAGCTTCACAGGGTAAAGATCACTATACAACCAAAGAAGCCATAGAATGTGTGGTTTTCCCAAATGCAAGGTAATCCCTTGGTCCGTCCATCTCATTAGTGGGGCTAGATTTCTGTCTCCAGTCCTGGGTGCTACTCTTACAGGTTAAGAGTGAAGTGGGTTACGTTATATCCAAGAACTAAGTGAATAAGACACGATAAGGGCAAATCTGATAAAGCACCCACCTTGCACTCCAGAAAACTTATGTGTGATGCTTTTTTAAATTATTATTATTACAAATGCACCAGACAGAGCAAAGGGTAGTTGTTGTTTGTTGTGGCTTCTGCCACGCGGCTCCCTCTCCTTGTTCATTCTTGTCTTCGCTCCCATCTCCTTTCCTCAGGCGCTGTTATTTTCAGTGCGGCACACCTGACTCCCCTGTGTGCAGCGGCCGCCCTGCCCTGGACATCTGCTCCTTCTCCTTTCTTTGCGTTTCCCATCTTCACCTGTGCGCTGCTTTTCTTGCGCTGCTTGGTCTCCTCGCTGAAATGGAATCCTCTACAGAGCAAGGCGTGGCATCTGTTTTTCGGTATGCCCACAGAGCCTAAAAGAGCTTGGGACGCATAGTAGGTGCTCAATAAATACATGTTGACTGGATAACACAACATTTTGGGGAGTTAAGGACAAATTACCTCTTTGTCTTTGAAGGATTTTTAAGTAGCGGTACCTGTTGACAAGGAAATGAATGGAATAGCATTTAAGGAATCAGAGGATAATATGCCAGCCCAAGTAACTGAGGTCTGGAGCTGTTTGTTTATTTTGGTAAATTTACCATTACTAGTCTCCAGGTGATGGAACCTGTGATTTCTTCAAAGTCCCTCAGACAGTTATTTTATCTTTTGTCCTGATATATTTTCAGCTTAATATTGCAGAAGACTCGATGATTTTGTGCTATAAAAAACACAGCTCAGGTACTTTAATGCTCTTAAACCTCTAAAGGTGACTCTTACTTTGCAGAAGATTTCTGGAGTTATAAACTCTGAGAGTCATGGCTCTCTCAGTCAGTGAGCTTCACTTACTGGAGGCAAATACTTGAAACTTTTTTCTTAAATGTGGCGCATCAACAGAAAGCCAGTAAGCACATCAGACAGGTGTTACCTTCCCCTTGCTAGAGGCTCATTTCTTCAGCTAATAGGAGATTTACTGATGTGTCCCAAGCTTTCACTGCTGAAATTGCTGGGCCACGCATGAACAGAAGCTGAATAAACTCTTTTTATATTACTCTCTAAGCCTTTTGGCAGTATTGTAGCCTTGAATTTTAAATCGGCAATTAAATTCCTTTTCAATTAGAGAACACTTTAAATGTAGCTTCACCACATCCTTTCACCTAATGTCAAAGACATAAAAACACTCAATTATTAGTTAAGCCTCCAAGCTGAAGAGGCAACTTGGTTTTGGAGTTGTATTTCTTTCAGCTGGCCTTCTAGAAGCTTGTTTCTTCTCTAGCGGCAACTCCCTTGTTGTAGATATATCACATTCGGGGCGGGGGGGGGGGGGGGGGCGGGGGAGCTTGGAAACCGGATCTGTGGGCCTCTCCCTCTTACCACAACCTCTAACCTCTGACCTCTGACTTCTGCTGCATTTTTCTTTCTTGGCAATTTCTGAAAAAATGGGAATGATTGACTCTGAAAAATCTAGACCATTTAATCAAGTCTACCATAAATCATGGCAAATGTTATTTAAAATATATCAGCCAAGATTCTAAAGAAACTTCAGTAATGTCATTAAAAAAACTTCTCGAAAGGGATCTAATCTCCGTGAACAACCATTGATTTAGATGTCATTCTGTTTTTCTGTCTGAATCCCAAGATCAACTTCACATGTTTGCAAAGAAACTTAATTTTGGAAAGGGTTGATAAAAAGTTAAGGTCATTTTCAACAGGATTTCTCACAGCAATGCAGCCAGAGTGGGAGGCGGCGTCTCGTGATGGGACGCATTGAGGAGCTGGGGCCGGCTGCAGACCGCGGTCAAAGGCGAGCAGGGAGCCTGACACCATCCCTCCACGGTACAGTGGAAAGAGTAAATAAGATCACATGGAGGGAGTGATCATATCTAATGCTGCCTGCCTACTTCCTGATAAAGGGTAGGTGCAAAATGCTGCCTGCCTACTTCCTGATAAAGGGTAGGTGCATATGCCATCTTAAGGACAAGGCGTTACTTCACACACAGGACAGCCAAAGGCCATTTATTCATTCATTTTTACACTTATTTAAAAAGCCGGTTTGGAATGCCTACAATCTCTCAGTTACCACGAAGAATTAGAGAGACACAGGGAAGGGAGCGGTGGAAGCCAAAATGATGGAGAGATGACCTTGAGAAATTCACAGTGTGATGGGGAAGGGTGCTGTGCGTGTAAATGATCATAATTCCACACGTGCTGGGGAAGGGTACCTTTTGCATGGGAAGAAGGGAGGGATTATTGGTGATGCTTGGTCCTCTAGTAAATCCACAGTACATGTGTCTAGCTGTTCTAGAATTTAAACTTTCTCAGTAAGACGGACTAAGTCACTTCCATACTACAGATATCTTCTGTCTTCTATGAATGGCCCTTTGATTGAGTCAGAAGTAGGATGGAGCAGCTGCAAGTTGGAAATGGAAAAACAGGGAATAGTAGGTGGTCTGGGGCTAGTGACCTGTAATCTTCAAGGCTCTCCTGGGTTCGGGCTTCTGGTGGTCAAGGATAATTCGATGGCATAAGGGGAGTAAGAGGCATCAAGAGCTTGTATTTTGGAAGTGGACACAGTTAAACAAACTTCGATTTGCATTCGTAACTTCCTCTTCTTATAAATGTTTTATTTAGCCATCAGCCAGGGTTTTGAAAAGTTTAGAAAGGAGCATTGGACACGGGGAAGAAAAAGACAAGATGAAAAAATTAGTTTGAAAGGAAAGAGGGAAAGAGCAGTACTCTAGATTAGAGCAGACTCCATTTTCTTGGTCCTCCATACTCTTCGTCTCTCCCCAGTTCTGTATCGCGCCTGATGATTTGTGAAACCATCTTCCTGCAATGCCAGGGGTCAAAGTACTAGAAAGGAGTAGAGAACAGACTTGAAAGGCATCTGGACTGAAACCAGATTACAGCTACTAAATGGTGGTAGCCTGAGATAAAATTCTATCTGGTTTTCTGACATTCTACAGTAAGGATCCAAATAGATGGATAGACAAAATTTGAGAAAAAATAAAGACTTTCTAATGACTCTTCTGTGCTTTAATGCATTGATAGATGAGAGTCCTTTGTATTAGATATATGGATTTTAAAATATTGTAATTAATAGCTAATGATAAAAATATTATCACATCTTACTAAACACATAATTACTTTGGCTTGCAATATAAATGATGTGTGCTCCTTACTTTCAAGGTGATAAGTTACTTTTTGTTGTTGTTTTACTGTTAGGGTAGTGAGATTGCTAAGTCTTTAAGGGTTTTCATAGAGTTGACTGCTTTTTTTTTTTTTTTTTAATTTAATGATTAGGAAAGGTGCCCCATGACCACGCAAATTGGATTTTCTATGACAGTCTGCCTCTGTAACTTCATATGCTTTTGAATAAAGGCAGTTCATTAAAAGGATGATCAAATTTTGTTTATTCAGAAATAAACTCATAAATCAGAAACATATTCTGCTGGACCATACGTCCTGATTTTTCCCCACAAAATTTGGTCATTTTACTCATGATTACAATAACACAAAGTGGTATAGCTTGGAAAATAATGTTAAAGGAAACATTCTAGTGAGATTTAAAATGTGGAATGGATATCATTTGAAAGGAACCGAGTCTCTGCGGGAGTCACCAAAAAGGATTATTAAACTTTCAAATCTAGTTAAGGAATGAATGAAGCTGAGTACCACCTTCTGCAGATTTGAAGTGAGGATGATCATATTCTTTCCAGCTTTATAATTCTTTGCCTTTACTGAACTCTTGTCAAGTTTTTTGAACTTCAACTTGCTTATAATATCAAATGAAAATCCCACTAGGGTAATTTCATAGAATGAGTTTGTGACTTTCTCTTTCCGTGGTCTCGTTGTGGTTTGAGTGTTCAGAACATCCAGGAACTTTCAGATCAGTATCAGTTTTGAGGGCTCAGAGTCATTTCAGGAAATGAATTAAGTGCCCCTTCTGACCTCCACCAAATGTGCCTGGTTCAAGAGAGCTTGGTGTTTTCCCACGATGACCTTGAAAATCACTTCGGTGACAATGTAAGCCCTATTCTAACGCTCAGAGCACAAGAAACAACTTTTAATGAAACTGTGAGAATTCAAGGAAGAAAGTGACTAACACAACATATTGGTGAAGCTGAGACCTGAAGAAAAGTTTGGCATGTAGTGCTTCCTATTTACTTTTGAGATAATTGCAGCATCCTGGACAATTAACATCCAGTCTAGAGCTGAGCTCTGCCAATGTGCATTTTCCTTCTTGTAGAACACCAAGAAGAAATCCATTTCAATTCCAAGAAAATGTCTCATTTAGATTAAAACTGACATTCACTTCAGGGCTCCTGCATGTACCACATGCAAAAACATATGAGCAGAAGGAAGGCCAATGATGAAGAGAACCTGGGACCCTTACTTGCTATGTGATGTTGCGGTCAGCTTCTTCAAGGGTCATATTTTTGTTTGTAAAATGGGAGTGATAATGTTGTGTTGACTCATGAGGTTGTAAGGATTAAATAAGATAACACACTTAAAGTGCTTAACATACTGCCTGACCTTTGGCAAATGCTGCATAGGAGATACCAACTATTAATAGCTCAAAATGGTTGTTTCCTTGTGGATTTTTCCCCCTGCCCTGATTCTCTTTTAAGTCTACAGCAGAAATGTATTTCTATCTATTTGGAGGGAAAATCAAGTCGTGCAGAACAAACCTAGTTTCTATTCCTTTGTCATGATACAAGCTTTTCCTCAGGAAATACCTGAAATGGGGATAATTTGCATATTTTCTGAGAGGGTTCATCATGTATGAATGGTGATCTAACTAAGGGAAAAACCCAAAGAACCATGGCAGGGTGTGTTATTGTCTTCCTTAGTTTACTAGGCTTATGTGAATTCTCATCGTTAGAATTTATATCATTAGCATAAAATTAGTGTGATTGCTAGAACTGGCTCTGCAGAAGAGATCTCAGCTCACTAGAGAGTGGGTACCCCGCTGTACCAGACTAACACAGCCGTTTCTGTGACTCCGTTGACTACTCTGTTCATCTTTGGTGCCCACGGGGGCTGACTCGAAAGAAAGAGGTACTCATTCCCTCTGCATCCAGAGCAGGGGCTGCGTTTTGGAAGTTGGATAGATGACAACTGATATTATATATGTTTTAAACCCCTTGTAACTCATAGATGACACCTTTGTGGTTTGGGGAATTTCAGTCCGTTTTTGGCACCGTTACCCCGCTGCATGTGGCATTCGTTCAGACAATTCTCAGGTTTCCCTGAGCTTACAATTTTCCATCTGCTTGTTTTGGAACAACTTTCCTTTGTCCACTGACCAACCCAACAAATAGTAAAGGGTCAGGAACAAAAATTACCAGGATTCAGGTGCCAGAATGGATGGATGTGTTTCTGTGATGGAATCCTGCTTCATTTACTGTAGAGCCCACATTTTCCATAGCTCCAAAAACTGCGACCACCATCTCATTCTAACTTGGGACAAGCTAAGAAAGCAGGCTCCAGGTAGAGATCACATACTCTACTTAAAACCATTTGTACTTAAACCCAAAACGTTTCTAGCTCACTTAATCAAGAAACCGTATTATTTGTTGCAGAGAAAAATTCTATGCCTGCATTCCAATGTTAGATTTGTAGCTCCGTTTTCAGACAGGACTGATGAGCATATCATGGGCCAGCGATATTACTGAATATAAGAGTTCTACATTATTTAGTCACCTTTAAGTTGAAAAAAAATTTGGCTTATTCAAATCCATTAAATTAAAAACTGTATGATAATTGGGTGTTGTATATTAAAAAGAAAGCAAAAGAGATGCTTAATCTCATAGAACAATAAACTACTAATAAATTACAGGAATGTAACAAAGACTTATCCAAGAATTATGGCATTTTTAGGCTGGAAAGAATCTTAGGTTTGACTTTAGGCATCTTAATTTACAGATACAAAAATCGAGACTAAAGGAAGTTAAATGACATCTCAAGATCATAGATTAGCAAGTGGCAGAGTTAAGATGACAAGCTGGGTCTCTTTTTAAGATCAGTGTTTTCCAAAATACATCATCAAATTGTGTCTTCCCGTCTGTGCATCCTCCTCTTCACAAAGGCCTGCCAGGGGGATGGTCATCCGCAGGCTCCATTTTGTTCACTCCTGGCTCGTTTGATGGGAATGGTAGCACTTTGTCTCCTGTGACATCATGATCCATGAAGACCGATGCCGTCGCAGCACAAGCTACGTCTGCGTGTTCAGATGACTCTGCAGTTCCACTTCGCCAGATCAATGCATTAATACATTGTTTCGCTGATGTGTTTGGAGTGCCAGCTGCCCATCAGGCACCCAACTTGCCTTCCCCAGTCATCGGCCCACATGGAAGTACAGAAACCAACAGTAGGCTGGGCTCGCACTGAGGAATTAACCTGGCTATGAGACTAATTATTTGGAAGGGAGGTACTGATTCAAAACATGGTAACTACAAGTGAATAGAAAATTCACCCACCATGTGGACAAATGATAAGGTCCCAGGAGGCCAGACAGTGGGTGGCATATCAGTAGATTTCAGTTAGTAGCAACCGACACATCATTTAAAGATCCCCGTATCCAAGGCAGGGCCCAGGAAAGCTTGCGAGTGAGAGGTAGCAGTACCTGAAGCTGAGCGTGAGTGGGGAAATTAGCAGTTCACAGCATGCCTGTCTAATAAAACAAACAGACAAACAAACGAGAAACTGAATCTGCTGGCATAGAAATGATGAGAACTCCCGGTCATATGTATCTTCAACAGTCGCATATCGTTGTTCTTTTCCTTTATGCTCAAAAAACACACACTGGAATGCGGGAGTTTCAGCCGCCTATTCCAACCACAGGACTCTTCTCATTTCTTGCCCCGGGGGTCTGTATAGCATGTCAGTCGTCACAAGCTTAGGATCGATCAGACAGGAGTATTCCGCTCTCCTCCAGTTACTGACACCTGAGCTGGGCCAAGCGAGCAGACCCGAGACAAGTCACATACACCATGCAGTTCAGTTTCTGCCTCTCAGATCCCTGTGGTTTATTCATCTGTAAGTCTGTCTGGGTTTTTTTTTTTTTGTTTTTTTTTTTTAACAAATCACCTTAGGTACAATTATAGGCAGGCTGTGATGCCGCACTCTAATAGCTTGGTTATGTTGGTAATTACGATCACATGAGAGACGCCTCCCGTGGAGAATTCAACAACAGCAAACCAGTAACAGCGGGGCACTGGTAATTTGAGTTCCCACTTTATAAAAGGATCTGATTTTTTTTTTTAAATGTTTCCCTTCTCTGCTTAAAACTTCAGAAATCTAGTGAATGATATTGGGAGAGTTGTGACAGTTACACAACATTCAAACTTCAGACTACGAGGATCTCTGATCTCTAGGGAGAAATATTAAAAAGTGACTCACCAGCCACCTGGTTTATGGAATTATATTGTGCTATGCTGAGAAAGCAAGATAGATTGATTCTGTAAAGAAACTAGAAATATTTGTCTTTGAAGAAATATAAATAAGAGTGCTTAATACAATGAAATCATGTTCCTTGTGTGAAATGTATGCTGGTATCTTTTTAACTCCAGAAGGTAAATATCATTTTTACATGGTATCCCTACTTGGAGATGCAAGCAGATTTTTCCAGGAAGGGCTTGGAATGGATCGATTGATAATTACTTATTTATATTTAAGAAAATTAATAAACACATTTTTCTAAATACGAAAATGCTTTAAAAGTTCTCTTAAATTCCTACTCTTTTTTCAAAAATGGCCAAAAAAAAAAATCCTGTTTAGCAAGTTTATTAGCATTGAGAATCTGTTTCCTCCGTTTTTGTTTCGTTTTGTTTTGTTTTGTTAATTGTGTTCCTGGGTCTGGCTCTTTCTCCCTGCTCCTCATCTGTCATCCTGTCCAGATCAGTATGTCTCCTCTGTCCCCGGGTGGCCCAGCTTCTTATTGCCGCTCTGTTTTTAGGCTTTGGGATAAAATATCAAGAAATTAAGACTTTCAGTGAATCTTTTAAAACTCATCTTTTTTGTTTGTTTGTTTTAATTTCCAAAGTCTACATTCCCTTGATTTTCTATAGAGGTGGTGGGATTTTCCCCTTGTTTTAATCCTGGCTCTGTTTCTAGTTTGACATAAAAGAGGTTTCCTTAAGTGGTTATAAAACTAATGCATAGGATTAACACAACATTCTCAGGAGCACAGGAAATTTCGAAAATGACCTTTGGTACTGGTTGTCTTAGTCAATTCCTCAGGAATCAATTTAATCATAGAAAGGATGTTTACGAGACCTGCAATGTGTGTGCATGTTTTACAGGTTGTTTTCTTGGGGTAGCATTAAAAACATGATGAGAAAGAGCCCAAGTATAGAGTGGATGTTTCTGTTACTTCGTATTTACACTGGATCCTTGTAAAATCCTTTCTGAAGAGTGAGATTCCTAGGCAGAAGATTCTGAATTCTGCACATTATTGAAAAACCACATGAGATACAGTGAAAAGCATCTGCCTTGAAAGTAGACGAGTGTCACAGAATTGAGGGGGGAAAAATACAAAATAATAACAACAAAATCCCACTTGAAATGAAACAAGAAAAGAACAGTTCAAGGGCAAGAAATTACTGGGTAAATTTTCAGAACGTAACATAATACGTTGATATGCTGTAGAATACTGTGACTAAGACCTGGAACAAATAGAGGAATTAAAAAAAACAGCTAGAGCAGGCTTACCAGGGTGACCACTTCATAAGGTACCTAACTATGTAATCACTGTGTTGGACACTTGATAGTAATATAATATTGTATGTCAACTGTATTGAAAAAGAAATTAAATTTTTTTTTTTAATTTAAAAAAGAGCCATGATAAAACATGGCGAATGAGCTGGAGGAATGCCATAATCTAATCAATAAGGAACTCCCTTTGTGTAAGCAGCAGCTCTGGAACAATTTATTTGACTTTACCATGTTTTTGGTCTCATAGTGTGAGCAGATAAATGCTGTTATGGTGGACAGGTGAAAAATACAGTGGCAAAATGGTTTTAAATATGTCAACATTACACCAAATAGCTATCTGGAAATCTCAGGGCTCAGAAAAATTTAAGTCTTCATGTCACTGTTTAGGTATTGAATAGGTATGACCCAGGAATACAGTCAGTTCTGCTATGACATTTGTTTTGAAAATGCAAATTAGTTCCAGTGCACTTCATATACTAAGGAACAGTTTGAACATAACGTGTGTTTACTTGCGCTTAACACGAAATTTGAGCAAGCATCACACTTGGCTGTATGTCCTCAAGAAATACTAGGTGAGTGGGAAAAACTACACCCAACTCAACTGAGCGTTATCGGAATACACCACACACACGCGCGTGATCCTCAGACACCTGCCGGCCCTCTCAGTTCAGAGATCCTCCTACGCCTGGCATCACAGCCTTCTATCAGATTCCTATAAACCTTCCACGACTTCGCAACAACTCACAAGCTGCAAACCTTTCTTCTGGTGCCCACTTCCACAAGAATACCTGAGGCCTTTCCCAAGCCGAAGTGCCGTATTTGTTGCAGTATTTGCGCATTCTTTCACACGGACCATGTGGAAAACCGTGCCACCTTTTTTTAAATCAGGTTTCTATCTTTTGAAAAATATTTCTAGTAACTTCTTAAGTGATATGTCCCTATCCCCCCTTTTTTTGTCCGATCATGCATAGCATGGTGAGTTTTAAGGACATATGTGTCATGTTCTAGCACAGCTGTTACACAGAGAGGAAAACTCATGGGCGACAGAGTATAAACACTTCAATGTGCCAGGTGCTGTTTCCTATGAAATAGGACCTGTTCACTACCCTCGCGACATTAGCAAGACAATCTAAGCATGTTACTTCGTCTTCATCTCCGAATTTGTCCTCTGGTCATTTCATCGCTCGTGCCTTTATGGCTTAGTTTACCTAGGATGAACCTAACCAGTTGGCAATGCCTTCTGCTCTGAGATGGGTTTTGCAAAAACCAAATGGACCATTTTCTTGCCTTTTCAAAGAGAACCACACAGGAAGGAAAACAAGAAATTCAACTTTTAAGCTGGGCTATTCATGGCCTTTGCTAAATCCTGGCAAAGAATCATGGTTTTTCATTACGATTCATCTCACTGATTTCCCAGTAGAATGAACTAGTCTTTTTATTAAGACTTTGGGAAAGCAAAGTTGGGTTACCCAAGTGATTAAGTGGTGTTATCTGATGAGTGAAAAATGAATTCCTTTTCAATATACATTTGGGCATCTCTGTGTTTTCTTTCACTGGGTTCTATTTTGTGAAAATTGGTTCAAGGGAAAGGAGAAGGTCGGGCTCCCACATTCTGTCCTGCTGCAACAATGTCTGCCTTTCTGCTCTGTGGGCAAGCGAAATAAAATGGACGAGCTCCATCGTCGGAAATGGAACGCCTTCGGTTCTGCTTCCCCCTTTCAGGAGAGCCCAGCCGCTCCGCTGGCTCAGAACATTCCAGTCCTACAACCAACGGAACGTTATTTTATAGTCTTTTAGCTGTTAATTAAAGCAGACACACACACACACACACACACACACACACACACTCACATGTGCATGTGCAGTGACTTTTCGTTCTTCTACCAACTCGCACTCCATAGAGATATCGATCTGTATGAGAAGGGAGACCGGATTCATTTAAACCCTGTTCTAATTTCGCTATTAGGACTGTAATGATCTCTAACACTGAACCCATTAAAATACTTGGTGAGTAACTAATATAATTACGTTTTTGCTTTAATTTGAACTTACTATAAAAAAATTCTGTTATTGGTAAATTATTAAAATGAATACACTCTGCTTATTTGGGGATAATATTAAATATAACCTTTGAAGGTATTATTTTAACTGATGAAGGTACTGTTTTATTATAGTTTTAGTCTATACAAGTCTTTTGGGTCCTAGGGCCCAATGCAGTGTGGAGCAGCTCTCCAGATATCAGTGGGATGTCCTCTGTTCAACTTGACTCTGACACCGTCTACCTGGGTCACATTCCACAGCTTACGGGTCCAGCCCTACAAGGGTTCAGGTGCAGTGGCAAGCCCAGGTTGTTACAGTACTTCTCACCGGCTGGCCACACGCTGGAGATTCCAGCGACTCATCTCTAACTCAGAATGCCTGTACTTTTGACCGACTGGCTATAAATCAGAGGTTCCCACAAGCCTCCTCCTTGGTCTCACAGAACTTAGAGAAACATTCGACTTATTAGAGCACTGGCGTGTTATAGAAGGATATAACCCAGAAACAGCCAGATGGAAGAGATGCCTAGGGCAGGGCGTGGGGAAGGCTCGCCACTCTGCCAGCGGCCTCCGGTGTTCACCCCCCACGGAGCGCTCCGAACCCCGTCCTCTGTGGGTTTTATGGAGGCTTCATCACAAAGTCAGGGTCGACTAAGTCACTGGCCTTTGCAGGTTGATTCAACCTCCAGCCCTGCTCCCTTCACCTGAGGGTGGGGGTGGGGGTAGGTGGGACTGAAGGTTCTAACCCTCTAACTCACAAGGTTGGTTTCCCTGGCAACTAGCCCTTATCCTTAGGTTACCTAAGAACTTTTCTAAAAGTTACCTCATAAACATAAAAGACTCCTTTACTGTTCTTATCCCAGAAAATTCCAAGGTTTTGGGGAGTTCTCGGCCAGGAACCAACTAGAAGACCAAATACATATTTATTATAAATCACAATATCACACACGGAGTGAGCTTTTTGCATAGTCAACTTATTATATTATTTTTAGAGAAGGAAAAATGGTAGTGGGTTAGGATTACGATGACAGAATATATAACCCTTTAGATATAAGGTACTCAGTATGCAGATATTTGGTAATGTATGTGAAATGAGGGAAGAGAAAAAAAAAAAGATTGGGAACGAGAGGGAGTATTATTAGTCCTTGTTCTGTATTTGAAATACATAGATCAAGATAAGAGAATCATTAATGCAAAATAAGTTTTCGAGAATAATTGTATGCAGACGTTTGTCCACACAGTTATACTAAATTTTGGTTCTTTCATTCCCTTTATATATCAAAGCAAATAATCGAAATGTGAAATGTGTTCCTTTGTAAGCTGAAATGTGGTTTATAAACTATTGAAATAACTGGGCGTTTTACATATAATCAGTCAATTTACTGTAGGAAAAATATTTAAGATGTATTTTATCTTCAAGCAACACGATACAGATCCACAACCAAATGGAAGATTTCCGAGCCTGTGAAGTCTCACAGAACTACTTCCACTTCAGACTTAACTAGATCTGTATTATATACAGTACGGTAATGTAAACTTACAGAGATGGCAAGGGGAATAAGAAGTATATAGAAATCTTCTATTCTGAAGACTAACTGCTGGGAACATTTACATGTGAGCAACAATGAATAACTTAATATTACAAGATTATGTAAGTGCGACTCTAATTTTTTGGTGTCAAAGGCAGTGTGTCTACACAGAGCCAACCCACCCACTTATGTGAAAACTTCAAATAGCCACTTTTCTTTTTTAAAAAAAATTTATCGGTCTTTTTCCCTTAACATAAATGCATACTCTTTTGTTGATTGCTTGATTCATTCATTTATTCAGTCGTTAAACATATGTTTATTGAGCACATATTATGGGGTCAGGTGCTGTTAGGCATTGAGTAAGTAGTATAAAACAAAAAAAAGACATCATCCCTCTTTTAATGTAGCTTCATTTCATTCTCATAGGGACAGATGAAACAATAAAATGATTCTCTTACAAGAGATAATAGAACCATCCAACTGTTCGATTTGGCGTAGTTGAAAACTAAGAGCCACAGAAATAGTGTCATGACAAGGGTCATACCACTGGTTAATTTTCTGTCTGAAGGTAGCATCCAGTTTCCTGACTTTTTCTCTAGTGATATTGCCCCCACAATCAACTGTTTATATTTAGTTGACACCATCGAAGAATATTCTTCTCACTTAGAAGCAAAGAATCTGTAGAAAAATTCCTCCCACATACTATGGTGAGCACTCAGATTATCTCTGTCTCCTCATTTCTCCCCCATTGCTTAGTTTTATCCGCTGCTAAATAACATAAAGGCATGCGATTCCATTTACAACTGCCTAACTCCCTCCACCGACTAACCCCGTCTCATGACTGACTCGCTCCTTCTGATTCGCGGCCCGGGCCCCCTTCTCTCTTTATCCACTCAGACCGGGCCACATACGGGCCATTCACATTCTAATCTTGGCTTTCGGTGGCTCCCCGTCGCCTCCCACGTCAGGTGCAGCATCCTCATCCGATGATGAAGTCCTTCCTAGCCTTGGCCCCAATCACTTTTTCAGTCTTTGCTTCATTATAGGTGCCCTGAATCACACTCAGCCGATACGCCGGTGGGCTTGGAGCAGAGTGAAATAAACAGAACTCTTTAGTAATTGAACAGGAAAGAAAGCAAAGAAGGGAGAGAGGAAGGAAGGCAATGAAGGAGAGAGAGGAAGTCAGGCAGGAAAACGATAGTTGAGCAAAGACTTATTTTTAGAGTCAAAGTTGTGGTTATTACAATATGAGGCTTTTCGATTTGTGGTTTGAGGGACTAGCTGTGTGAACTTTATCTTTATACAGGAAAAATCCCGTTTGCACAAATGAAGGCATCACATTTCAGTTACATTTCCTTTGGAAATTCAAAAGTTCTCAGGTTCCCCCTCCTCCCAATACAAAGGTCAGCTCGGTCAGGTGTCCCCTCAGCACGGGAGGGGTTAAAGAACACGTGACTCTGCTAGACAAAACAAGAAGACACACAGACTCCCTGAAATGTCTAGATTTTGAAAAGTACCTGATGTGGAAAAAAATTAAAAGAGACACAGGAATGGAAAATTCCATTGCTGGCTCCCTCTTCTCCTTCTTGCTAGGGTGGGATTAGTTACCAGCTGTCAAAAGAAATATCATTTTTAATTCTTATTTTGGGGGGAAGGAAAGCATTAGGAAAAAAAATGTCTTGGAAGAAAGAGGCAAAAGGCCCTTCGTTTTCACAATGCATTCCTGCAGTTTGCAAGAGCACAAGAGGACCACGTGGAGAGCAGGGAAGGGTCGTGCCGCCATGAGGAAATTATGCAGGTGAATGAATCTCCTTCGAATATGTCCTGATGAAGTAATCAACATGGTAGTGAAGTTAGGGGCTTGGGGCTTGGACTATTCAGGTAAAGATAGTAATACAAGCAAAATAACTGAGGGCCTCTTTTGAAACCCAGCCAGCCGCCTTCGATGCTACTCGCGTTCCCATGAACTCATGCTTCCTCGAGGAGGGTGACAGCTTTTCAGTCTACACGTCCTCTGCCGAGGAATGGGATTTACCAAACGTCCGGGTCCCCGTTTCGATGCTGCGTCACGTCTGCGGTACCTACACAGCTCGTGAAGCTCTCCCAAGGCATGGCTTCAGTGAGTGCCCGCAGCATGGCGAGAATCACAGCAGTAAATGCGGGGTGCGATTGGGGTACACACACTTCCAGAAGGCCCGCTGGACTCGCACGCCCGGGCTGCTGGGAAGGCTGCGGTCGGTAAGCGCGTTCTTGTGCGTTGAGAGCCCTTTGACGAAGATTAAAAAGCAAGATTCAAAATCGTAAATACATTTGTATCTCGATTTTATCTTAATGCAATAGGAAAAGAGACGATGTAATTTAACCAAAGGAAATTGAGGCTCGTGATTTTTTTTTTTTTGCTGCCTTTTTTGTACTCTTATTCACATTCTCTATGATAAACATATATACCCTTAACATCCAAGGGGGTTTTAAAGGTGTTCTTCCCATTTTGTTTTTTCTTTTGGAAGGATAATGCAGCTCTTAACTTGTTAGCATGGTTCATTCAACGTATCAGGCTTTCAAATGATACAATCGGTTTTGTAATTTTTATTTAGATCATTTGCTGAAACATTGAGCATAGGCTAATGAGATTGCTGAGCTGGATTGCTCCTGGACGAAGCAAATTCAAGTTAACTCTTTTTAATGTTTACTTTGCCTCTCATCATGTACGTTCTGGCGGGCTTGGAACACGGAGTCCTTCCATGAAGGGAACTTTTGAGAGCGGGGATAATAGAGAAGAAAAAAAAAAAAAAAAACCCAGGCACAATCTAATTATGGTGGCAGGTGGAGCCTCTGGGCTGCAAGGGGGTCCCGGGCCTCAAGAGGGGTGGGAGATGGACAGGGGATGAGAGGGAGTTCACTGAAAAGTGAACTGATGAAGAGCGCCAAGGGGAGTTAAAAAAATAGTAAGCGTTCTGGTCTCTAAGCACGGTATGCTTGCCTAGTTAAGAAAAGCGTTCATTTCTTAGCGTCTACTGTATTGCAGCTGTCTGCTGGACACTTTACGGGATTCAGAGATGGATGAGATTCAGTCGGTCCCTACCTACTAATACTAGTATTTAAAATTTGGCGAAGGAAATGATAACGCAATAAGACCCATAATATAGAGATCGAAAGGTAGAATGCCTTGAAAAGGTTTGCTTTTTAAAAAAATGTTTTAAAAATAACTATAAATCAATGTTTGTAGTTGACAAGGAAGGAGTCAGTGAAAGGAACTTGAAAGAAAAAGGATTTTTTTTTAAAAAAAAAACTTTTTTTAGAGCCATTTCAGATTTACATTAAAATTGAGGGAAGGTACAGAGATTTCTCATATACCCACTATTCCCATATGTGAACAGCCTCCCCCATTACCAACGCGCTCACCAGAATGGTGCATTTTTTACCAAAGATGAACCTAAACTGACACATCGTTATCACCCGGAGTTCATAGGCTTCAGTTTCGGTGCCGTGCATTTAGTGGGTTAGGACAAATAACAACATGCGTGCATCATTACAATAGCGCCCAGATATTTTCACTGCTCTAAAGATCTCTGCTCCGCAGCCTCCCTCCTCCAACTGATCTTGTCATTGTCTCCATAGTTCTACCTTTTCCAGAATGTTGTATAGTGATATGCCTTTTCCTATGTCTCTTCACTGCTGGATGGTTCATTTCTTTTTAGCTGAAGGACAGTCTGTTTCAGGATGGGCCACTGTTTATTTACTGACTGAAGGACATCTTTTGCCTTGGAAATTAGGAATAAAGCCACTATAAACATTCCTGTGCAGGTTTTCGTGTGAACATACGTTTTTAACTCTTTGGGTAAAGACCAAGGAGCACGATTGCTGGATCGTATGTAGAAAGATAGGATTTCAAATGATAGCAATCCAGTTGACCTGAGGTTGACCATGTGTTAATTCTTAATCAGAAAAGAGGAACATTGCCTTTGGAGAATAGTGAATTGTGTGGGTTTGCTAGCTTGGAGATGGGCAACCATTTTTCTGTAAAGGGTCAGATATTAAATATCTTAAGCTTTGAGGGCCGCGTGGTCTCCGTTGAGACTGAAGGTCCCTGGACTCTGCCGTGCAGGGTGAAAGCAGTCGTCAGCTGTATTTGGGTGAGTGAGTGAGTTAGTGAACATAGCTGTGTTCCCACAAAACTACGATAGGCACTGAAACTTGAATTTCATGTAGTTGTCACATCACAAAATATTATTCTTCTTTTAATCTTCTTCTCCATCATTTAAAAATGTAAAAAACTATTCTTACCTCATGGGCCTTACAAAAAAACAAGAGTCAGGGCCAAACAAACAAAAACATTTTGCTGCCGACAGAGCTGGAGTCACCACACCTCACTGCTGTATGACAGGTCTTCCCTCTGTGTAGCCCGACTTCTTTCTAAATGACGACTCGAATCATGGAACAGCAATAAAGTACAGATTATTGAGAAAAAAAAAAAGAGAATTATGTTTCACTTAAAGTTTTTACATTCGAGTCATGACTTTCTTTCGTCATCTTGTAATTTGACAAATCTTAAAACCAACATTCCGTCCGTCTTGCCTCAGTTGTCCCCCGTGAGTCAGGGACAGTTACGGGGCACCGCGGCTGAACCCCGCCGAAGATGACTTCCAGTTAAGGTAGCAGCCACAGACAGGCAACAGAAAAGCCAACCCAGATAATCGTTTGTAGTTGGCTTTAGAAAGTGTTTTTCTACTTACATGTGAGTATGGGTGTGTCCGATGTTCTGGGAATTTACTTCAAACAAAGGAATGAAACCGCGCTGTGAAGGTCTGACTCAGTGGGAGTCGGGAAGCCACCCAGCTTCCCCATCATGCCTCCTGTCCTGCCTTCTCCGCGGTCATGTTCGTGCTGTGCAGTGAGGATGCCACATCTTCTCAGCCCAATCCAAACACTCGGCCAGAGGAAGCCACCTCCCCTGAACTTGCCCTTGCAGGGGGAGTTGTGTGGGGTGTTGGTGTTGTGTTCTTCTAA
Source organism: Rousettus aegyptiacus (assembly GCF_014176215.1). Classification (NCBI taxonomy): domain Eukaryota; kingdom Metazoa; phylum Chordata; class Mammalia; order Chiroptera; family Pteropodidae; genus Rousettus; species Rousettus aegyptiacus. The sequence goes on from NW_023416309.1 coordinate 107,603,938, forward strand.
ACGTCCTTTCAGATGGAATCCGGATAAAGGGCGTCCGGCTTTCCAACAAGCCAGTAACCGAGCAGAGTAATTGATAATGCTCACTCTGCAAGCAAGTCAGGCTCATTATGGTTAAACCACCGTGAGTGTTGCCTCGATTAGTGTGGGCATGTAGACGCTTCTCTAGTCTTCCGATTTCTTTGCAGAAAAGTTAACTTCCGGATCCACTGCTTCCCTGACATTTACGGGGGATTGAAAAGATGGGTCCCTTGGAGAGTTCAGACTCTACCTGTTACCGTGTAAGACGTTGCAAACAGGTGTTCCCCCGTCAGGATGTCAAAACTGAGTGCCAGCTAACCGGTTTGGAGCACCAAGTGTCTCCCCGAGGTAGCTGTGTTTGTCTTGTTGCTGTTGTTGTCACCCCCGTTTACAAGTGAGGAGACTGGGGTGCAGGCGGAGTTCAGCAGCCCCCACTGTCACAAAGCTAGTATGTGACAGCTCCAACCCTGAAATCCCAGCTTGCTTCCTCAAGTTTTCACGCTTTTAAAAGTGAAAATGAACACCAAACAACCCCAAAACAAGAACTATGGTCAGAACCTAGAAATGACCCCTTCGATTTGGAGAGTTAACCAAACCGGACTGGGCCTGCCGGCTCCCTCTGCCCCCCCCCCCCACCCCTACCCCCCAGTGAAGAAAAATGCTAATTCCTCCTCAGCACAGTGCTCCTTTTGAGCTCTCCTGCATACGCCCCCAGGGTCTGAATTGCTTGGGGTCGTTATTTAAATCTTGTGACTGCCTGTCACATTTTCTGGGCCTTTCTCGTTGAGCAACCCTGGTAAAGCCACCTTCCTCTTCACCTGCTGTTCAATTTTCTGACTTCTGGACAGCCTGCTTGCCCACACGGCCACCTCCACATTGCATTTCACTCCTCAGGACCTATTGCCGGGGCGGAGTAACTGTCTGGCCCGCAGCCTGTGTTTTATTTATCTTCTCTCTTAAGCTCTGATTCTTGGGGTTGAGGGAGGGAGCACCCTCCAGTTGTAATCTCTGTCTTCTGTTTATCAGGGCTCGGTCAACTGTGGATGCCAGTTCTTTGGAACTGTGCTGAACTCAGTAAATAATCATTAAAGGCATGTTGAATAAAGGTATGAATGGATGCTTAGCTGTTTCTGGTTGTCTTGTCTCGGTTTTCATTGGCATGCGGTCTCAACCCTCACCTGCTAAGATGCAGACAAAGGGCTCTGGCAAAAAAAAAAAAAAAAAAAAAAAAAAAAGTTTCTTTGCGTTGCCCAGAAAGTCTGAAACCTGGCAGGAGGATTTCCATAGGTTAGCTCCCAACAACCCTATTTGTAAATATTTGAGTCACTAACTGGCATTACCAAACGTATTTCTGGCCCTGGAAATCACCCTCCTTTGTTCCCCTGGCTGAGCGAAAACTTAGGGTGTGCTTGACTGACCTTCACTCTGTGCCTTCCCCAGAGGTCCAGAGGCAGTGAGGTAACCTTTGTTTCAGCTGACTGGCTGTCGCCTGCTTTGCCAGATGCCAAGGGCTACCTATGTAGATTCTCAGGGTGGAACTGTAGGAATAACCACCGTCAATGGTTAACCCAGGTTCTTGGTGTCTGGAGCTTTTCTTTTATTATTAACCAAATAACTTTTTTTACCATTGCTCTGAACACTCAGCTCACAGATCCTCTATGGGGAGAGTGAATAAAGGTAAGCTTCGCTCTAATGTTGTTGTTATACAAGGTCATTCAGCCTATGTTTTGCTTATGCTAGATTTTTTGTAAGGAGCAGCAACACCCTGAATTCAGCCATGTAAATATCAACGTTGAAGTAAATGTAGTAAAGGTACTGTAGTTTTCTGTCCAGGTGCTTTAAGTAGGAGTCCGTGTGTCACATTCCTTGAGTTTTTTGAAGATTTGATCCAAAGTGGTTTCAAATTGATCTTTAAGAAATTTATTAAACAGATCTTACCTGCTACTTTATATGTAGATATCAAAAGTGACATCGAATTCCATATTCTGTGCCAGATGGAGTATTCTATAATTTCTTTTAAAAGCAAAGTATCTCATCTTGTATATATGTATACTCCTATGAATATATAGCTTCGAGCGTTGAAATGTACATTTACACACTCCCTAAAAAACTTAAAGAGCAATAGGTTAATTTTTCTGAGACTCGTATATAAGGATATGAGAAAATGAAAAATAAAAGCATTTGCTAGACTAATTCTAACATAAATTAGAAGAATTTTCTCCTCTTGTATTCACCTGAGTCTCCCCAAAGCTTTTTCTTTTAACCCTTAAAATCTTAGAACTTTTGTCTTTATTCAAAAAAGTATAGACCTTCCAAATCTCACTTCCTGGCCACCATGAATTTTGTAACATATAATTGAACTGTTTTCCTTTTTGCTAGGCGTGGTGGTAAACAAGAACTTTTCTCTAAATCTGATGATTTTGATCATGCGTGTTATATTCAAATGTAGTCATGTGAACTGGAAGGTCTTTGGTAAAATAGGACTGGAATATTTCTGCTGAGTTTTACCCTTCAAGCTACAGGAGTCAGACCCTTAAGAAGAAAGAATATATTAATGTATCTTTACATTGGAGAAATGTGAGCCAGCCACTCTCTATGTCAGAATTTAACCAGTAAAGTCACATGAAGCCTCTAAACTGTAGCTGTTTTGGAGTTAAGGAGTTCTGAAATTAAGCCAAAAAGAAGTTTAAGACTGACTAAGGTCCAGAGTTCAATTCAGTTCATATCAGCGGAGAGAGAGAAAGAGAGACAGAGAAAGACACAGTGAAGGAGTTCGAGTAACCGATAGATATAATTCCTGATTATTTTTAGAACACGAGAATGGTGGTAAATCCAGGACATTAGTCTCATACAAAAAAAGACCGTGATAACATTTGAAACTGGAAGAAAAGACTGGAGCGGGAGGGACATTCACTATTCTATTTTAATGCATTTTCATAAATAAGTATATTTGGACTTGAAAGAGAACAAGGGTTTTCAAAGACATGAAAAATTATGTTTCTTCCATTATACATGTTAGTGGTGAGTTGGATATAAATTAGGTGAAAATTAAGAATTGGCAAAAAGTATAGTTTTGTGGAAAACAATAGATATATAAAAGGTATTTAGAATAAATGTCATCTGGTACCAAAACAATTCATATATTTAGTTGGACCTACTCTTTTTTGAATTTGTAAAACCCATCATTTGAACAAACTTCAGACTTTGAACCACATGAATTTATCCTCGAGCATTCTATGTTACTTACTTTTTCTAGGAAAAGTGTCCTCAAACCTAAGTTTAAGGAAAGGGGATGGCAAATTTCATTATTCCAGGCATAACCTAGTCTACAAATATTTCTATGGTAGGTGGAGAATAGCATTTTAGCGCTTATTATGTTCTAGATGCTTCAATACTATATTCATTGGCTCTTCACTGCAACTTTGAGAGGAGCTATTATATACACTTTATAGATAAAGCTTACATTTTTCCGCTTTCAGGCTCTGTAATCTTGGGAAAGTCGTGTAACTTCTTGGAGTCTAAGATTCAAACTCAGTCTTGTCTGAATTCCAAAATGCAATTTGGTCCAAGAGAAAGTGATTTCTTATCATTGAGACAGACGAGAGGTGATTATGGAAGACTTCCTCAGCCTAGCATTCTAACAGCATCGTCTTTTCTTTCGTGAACTTCACTTTCTATACCATAAAGTTTGGCTCTTATATATTCTCTCATATATTTTTATGGAGTTTATTTTTATGCGTATAAGTCCTGCCTCCAAATAGCCATGTGTAGTTATTACAAGGGTATCAATATGCCAGGAGCTATGAGAAGCCACAGATAAACACAGGGTACTTTTTAGAAGCATTCATCTAACTCAGCAATTTGGATGGAGAGTAAGAGGAATTAAATAATTTAACTGATAAGAAGTCTAAATAATTACTTTTGTAATGCAGGCATTCTGATATAGGTACTACAATTCAAAACTGGCATATATTATAAAGAAGAATCCTAAGACTAAAATATTCTGAGCTCAGAACTAGCCTTTTGTGTTATATCCTTGATCTCCCAGGATTTGGGGTAGGGATGAGGGTAATGGGCTCATTTCTCTTATGTTTCTTCAGGATTTTTTCTTTAATGAAAAATTTTGAGAAGCATTATTAAAGGATGATTTTTGTGAGACTATATTTGTGGGTTAGGTCTCTCCTTGACTAGTTAGTTGGCTCTATCCCAGAAAATACATACTCACCTGCAAACATGGCTGATCCTCATAGAACTGCATGCTTCCCTTCACACATGAGACTGTTCCAAGCAACAGGTAATTCAGGGCTTTCTGTCTCTACTTTGGGGAAATAATTCCAAAGTAACTTTACAAAACAAGACACCTGGCATAATGACAGGGCCACAGAATTCTTTGGTAGATCTCTGATCCACAGTTGTCCTGTGTAGAAGCCAGCGCACTGAGTCTTCTGAACAAGAGCTTAATGGCTCTCACCAACTAGCACTTAGCTGAAAGCCACCCCAACCATCCCTGATGAGCTCTTAGGGTATTAACTGACCTTTTAATGTTCTCGTAATGGACTGTTGAGTTCTATTTTTAGATGGCAGAGTAAATTCCTTCCCTAGACTTGCAGCTAAAATATTAGAAACTGTGAACTATACAATAGGATTGTCACGTAAAGACGCCCCGTTTTTGTTTGTTTTTTGGGGGGGGGGTTTGTACATTTAGCTTGCCTTTTGATTGGATCAGAATTGAGCCAACTCATGGGTGGTTAGAGAACACTCAAGGAGAAAGTTATGTGGCTAATTTGAGCCAATTATCTAAGACCTATGAGTTACACATTGTTAAATTTAGGCTTTGTGGGAATAGAAGGTGGTTTCATTTCCTTATGACTAAAATTTTAACTATTAGAAAACAATATTGAGCTGAAGATAAAATTACACCATTTGCATTAGGAGTTTAAAAGCTAACGAAACATTCAGAGAAATAAAACTGAATGAAGCAAAATCACAAATAAGCAGACCCCACCCAACCCCCCCCCCCAAAAAAAATGAACAGAAGCAAAATAATACTGTGCGTTTTACTCATAGGAATTAAGTACAATAGAAACCAGGATGCTGTGTCCACATTTCACAGTGCTGTAGGAAGAGTGTCTTTTGTGTACTTCTGCACAATCGTGTCAACTCGTTCCTGTCCTTTGCTGGCGTAAAGACTGGACGCCAGTCCTCCAGTCGTGTGTGGAAGTCGTGATCTTCTGGAGCTGCTTGTGTCACAGAAGCACAGGTGCAGAGAGTCCCCAGAGTTGTGATGGGAGGAGAAGTCCAAAACCGTGTCCCGTAGACATTAGCTGTGTAAAGTCACCATGCCTCTGACATCAGGCACGATGTCGTATTTGAATGGAAAATAAATCTAAAAGAATGAACTTATTTATCGCTTCAAGAAACAAATCTAACCTTTCAAATCTGCGGAAGCTTGGAGAAGTCAGCACATGCAGAATAACAGGAAATTTTCGTATGAAAATTAGAATAGATTTAAACACCCCTCGTATGTAATTAACTCTAATAAAATGCAGTAATCAGTAAGTTACTTTACCTACCCCCACCTCTGAAACAAAAAAATTAGAAAAAGAGAAAAAGTTACCATGCTACCCTGTAATTACTATACCATTCTTACCATATCGTGGACCTGATTATTTTTGACATCAAAATAACAGCATTCGGTAACCCCACCACCATCCAGTAGACATACTATTGTCATCTTTTACATTTCGGTTTCGTGAATTGAACGAGTGGCCAGCCCCTTTCTTCTGAGTAGGTGTATGCTGCACATTCCACTAGGCACGAATGAGTAAGAGAAATCCATCAGTTCGCTGGCATTGGGACAGTCAATCCCTAGTGATGGAGGACATGAGCAGAAGAGCCCGCCGTGCCTGGGGAATTGAAGGAAGCCTTACGGTGGAGGTAACACTTGTGTTTTCTTTCTCGTCTTATCTCGTCTCGCCTCTTCTCTTCTCTTCTTTCTTTTAAATTTCTCAGGCATGGCAGCCCTTGGTTGACCTCACAGATTGCAAGGACCTTGTCAGTTTACAATCCCTTATTTTCTTTATTTTTCACACCTACAGCACCTGGTCTTCCTAGGTGGTCTCCCATCCAAGTACTAACCAGGCCCAACCCTGCTCAGCTTCTGAGATCAGATGGGATCAGGCACATTCAGGGTGGCGTGGCCGTAGACGTAATACTTGTGTTTTAGCTTGAAGAAAGAAGCGATGTCTGCCAGATTTATGAAGAACCTAATACACTGGGGAAAACGTGAGCCGTTCCGTGTGCCTGGCATGTAAGGTTCTTGGTGAGATGAAGGGCACAGCGTAGTACAGGTGGAAGAAGCAAGTGGGCGTGACCCACTTTGTTCCACTCTGCGAAGTAGGCGCTCAGATGTTGTTTGTACACTTGAGCACGGTGCTTAAGATGGTTTTAGGAATTCACCTACAAAGACTAAAAGAAGTCTTCAGTCTTACTAGCATTCTACATTAGTAGTTGACAGTGAGCGATTCTTCATATTTGGTTTCCTCATCTATCAACTAAATATGGATTTGCCTTGTGGTTCTGTTTCCCTAATCAAGTCCTGATGATCGAGCCTATTTAAACGTATATCTATCGTGAGAATGTGATAAGAGTCAACCTTGTCTAGTGGGTTGAACAGTCTACATGGAGCTGCTGTTTCTGTGTCTGGTGCTGGAGCCCGAAGCCGCAAGTCAGGTAGTCGGAAGAAGGGGCGGATGTGAAAAGGAGGGAGACAACACGTGGGAACGAGTGCAGATGGCTGGGAGCCACCGAGATCAGTGGCACCCGAGCTCACCTCCTGTAAACTCCAGTTGGATAACGGGGCGGCCAGCGCAGCAGCTGGTGCTCTCCGTCACGTAGCCCAGGAGCCGTAAAAACCGAGAGAGGGGACCTAGTGGGAGTTGCAGGAAATGCAGCACCCTGCGGAAGCTGCCGCACTGCCTCCTGCCCTCCCCCAGCCTTGTGCTATAAAAATAACATGGCTGTCGGTTCAGTTTCGCCTTACACATGCCATGCAAGATGTCTGCCGTGGCCCAGGCTAACAGGAACTGAGAAGGGAATGGAGTTTGGGGACAGCTTTGCTAAATTAATACAATCAACATCTACCACCTGCCATTCAGAATTTAAAACAAACGATTGAGACATATTTCCTGCCTCCAAATAGCCGAGTGTATGGTGGGAGAGGGTCTTAATCCCTCTGTATGTATTATAGTAGAGCTGCTTTGACTCGTTTATGAGCATAAAGTGAGATTGATGTACGTGAATAAGCTTTGGAAGTGTCAAATTCGTAATGTTTCCTGAGAGTCTTATTTTGGCTATTTGACATTAGATTACCTCTGTTTTTAAACACTGGGAGATAAATTTACTCTGGATATTTTAATAAGTTCAGATTCCTCGTGCTCCCCCGGTCTGCGTCTGGTTTCACTCGGGAGAGTGGTGGTGCTGAACGGATAGCAGCCGGTCTCCCAGAACGCAGAGCCTCTCGCTCCTGTGATTGTGCCTGCGTGTTTGTCACCAACCATTTTTTCCCAGAGACGATGTTTGTCGGGCTTTAAGTATAACTTTCCTTTCTTTTAAGCTAGGAAAAATAAGAGATAGATTAAGAAACGGTAGCACAATTTTTTGTCCACCATTAACAGAAAAGCATCTAAGAAAATTGCCTCAAAACGTCATGCCGAAACTGTGTTACGAAAACTACTTGTTTACAACATCATCTTACATAGATTTCCCCTATCGTCTCTTTATTACGTTATGTTTCACTCACTCTTTCACCTTAATCTGCTGCCTCAGTTTCTGTTCCTTCAAAGCTATGTAGTAGGGTAGATTTGGTATATTTTAAAGATTTCATGTTTTGTCTGTATCGCAAAGATAATGTAAGAATGATAGGTGGCTTTTCTATTTCTTTGAAGGTTTTGTTTTCACTTCTCAAATTTCTGCTACCAAAGTCATGAAAAGAGGATATTTTTGCTGAATCTTCCAGGAACGATAATGAGGCTATATGGAGAGACTTATAAAAACTTTCACCTGTCAGTGACAAAGGAGCATGTGTCATTTCACAGCAGAAATATTTTCAATTTACTGATCGATTTTTACTTAAAGAACATAGGATGCTAACTACATGCCGTGCATCATTCTGAGTGCTTTACAGATATTCATACTTCTGTCCCCATGATGGACTTTGTTTTTACAGATAAGGAAACAGGCACACAAATAGCCACATAATATTCCCAAGGACACTTAGCTAGAGAATGGCATGGCCGATTTTGGACCAGGCAGTCTTTCTCTATAGTGTGTTTTTAACCACTAATCTATGCTCTCTAAAGAACCTGTGTTCCCCATAAATTCATATCTGTGTTATTATTAAGGACCCTACATTATGTTAACATGTACCTTGGATTGTTCATCCACCAGTCAAGAAACCTGTGTGTACAACTCAAGGAGAAAGCCTCAGAAACGCTCAGGCATCGATACGATCAAATAGAACCCCGTCCTGCCGGCCGAACCTGCCCTCGGCTCCCTGCTTATTGATTTCTTTGAAGTGTTCTATTTTACACGCCAAGCGTTAAATTGTACTTTCTCTGTCAAGGTATTTAAAGAATAAGAACAAGCAAATTGGAAACCAAAAAGAAGATTTATGCGCTCTATCTATTGGGCAGGACCCCAGCTGCACTAGCACGGGGAATTGTCAAAAGCTAATACACACAAGCAGAACTTCAAAAGCATGAATCAATACAGATTTCACTTCATTGAGCAAGTATAATATCCAATCTAAGGAAAGTAATATTTTATTGATGGGGAACATGCAGTCATTCTTTATGGTGCAAATCATCTGTGGAAGTCTGTTGGCTGTAATACCGACTATTGAGCTAACAGCAAAGAAGTCATTCGTAGATAAAAGTAGAGCCCAATGGGCCTTGACAGATTTCTTAGTTTAATAAAAAAAAATCTGAATTAATTCAATATAAAACAACCCCTTTACTTTGAGCCCGCAAATGTTGACTTTGTTAGAAATTACTGTTATTGATATGCAAATACTTCCAATGAAAATTTTCATAGAGAAAGAAGTCTTAGGTTTTACTTATTTTTTTCTATTCAGATTTTTGCTACTCAAAAAATTACATCAAAATACATGTTTATAAATCATTTTTCAATATTCATTAAAAGAATGTCTCTCGAAGAAAGAAATGGACTGTTTATTTTTTAAGTTGGAAAAAAGAAAAAAAAACCTGTTGGAAAAAATTTGGCAGTTGTCCTACCCTTAAAACTGTTAGCGCATTTGTCTTAGAGACGACCGACCGGACTCCTGAAGTTTCTGATAAACTTCTTTGTTGTGTCTGGCGCTTCCTTTTACGTAGTCTCAGCTTTTAAACTAAAGACCAGATCATTCTCTGACATGTTTTTGTTGTTCTTGTTTTGTTCATCTGTGCTCTTGTTCTGATTTGATTCCTAATGAAAATAGCAAACATTCATGGCAGTGCCTCAAAGCACAGAACACTCTTTCATGGCAGTTATCACATTTTATCTTCAGACAACTCCGTGACAGAAGTAAAAGTAACAGCAGTAAAAGTCTTGCTATAGCGATGAAAATACTGAGGATCGGTTAAATCAAGTGACAGGCTGGTCCGTGGCAGAGGGAGGAAGCCAGACTCCGGGTTTCGACTCCACGCCGGCAGCTGCTCCGGCACCTTCTACCCCAATTCCATCTCTGCAGCAGAGAAATCCTGAGAAAATGACAGCTGCGGCATCGGTGTGCACTCTAGAATCAGACCTGTGTCTTAATCTAGGCTCTGCCGGTTATGACCTACGTGATGTAGGCTGGTCGTTTCTCAGAGTGGGGCCCAGGACTAGTGGCATCAGAATCATCTGGGAACTTGCAAAAAAATGCAAATTCTCAGGCTCTCTCTGAGACCGATGAATAAGCAGCGCTGAGGAGGGAGACGGCATCTCTGTTTTTAACGAACCCTCTGGGTGGCTCCAATGGACAGTAAGGTTTGAAAACCAGTGGTCTAGGCCATGGCACTGTCTTGCCTTTCAGCTGAGCCAATGACAGCTATGATTCAGAGCTCTTAGAAGGATTGGGACAGTAAACGAATATAAAACAAGTGACACATGGTAGATAGGCACCTTAGAAATGCTGACATTCCCAGGGAATTGAATTTCGGTGCAAGAGTTCATCCCAACTCAGCCAATAACTTTGGTCCCCTGCGAGAACAGAAATGAAGTGGCCACCTTTGCTGGGAGAGATGGCTATTTCTAATATATTGGTAAACCGGATGGTACGCTTTGCCTACATTAGAAATAATTAGTAGCTGCCATGGCAAAGAGCTGAAGCGAAACTGATTTTTTCCCCCTGGGAGCTTCAGTCAGCGTCGGGGAGGAGGCCCGGCCCGGCTGCCACCACCGCCGCTTGGTCATTTGCTCGTGCCATTCTGGCCGTTGTGGCGCAGCAGCTTTGCCCAGTGGCCAATTTTAGTTCTGCAGCTTGAATTACTTATATAATATATATATATAACATATATATATAATGTATATTATATATATATATGTGTATGTATGTATTCAATTTAAAAATCCATTGAAAAAAAATTTCCAACCTGTGTCCACCAAAACATAGGAAAGCCGGGCTTAGGTAGCCGTAGGGCAGACAAGGGTGCAAACAGGCAAATCATGCCAGTTTCTGCCTCTGACAGCCCCTCAGCCCTCCTCCTGGACGTACGCGAGTAGGGAACACTTGTTACATACCCAGCGTGTGCCGGGCTGCCAAGCCCTATGTGTAGGGTCACCCTGTCCTCATTTATTTGGCTCTTACTTTTATTGGGAGAGTGGGAGGTGTTTTATAACAGGAATTAGGGGATTTGCGCCACATCAGTTAGCCACCTAAAATCTTGTTTCTAGATTGAACTAGGAATCTCGCATAACCTCGACATGCGTTTCAACCCCCAGGACAGAGAGCGGTGTTATTCCTGTCATTAAACTCCTGGCGTGCCCAGTTCCTGAAGTCTGAAGAGAACCAGCCACCCAAAGCCATGCTTTTTGTTGTCCGTTTGTTTCCATAGTTCCCCAAGGTTGGATTCCTGACTTGGGGGCAATAGAGAGGAAAAAAACAATGTCAACTAGGGTGTAAACTGCAAGGTGTCCGTAACGGTGACCCTCTGCGACCAGAGGACACGCTAATAAGCCACCTTAACTCGCCAGGAAGAGGGGGAAATGTTTATCTATAAACTAGACTTGCAACCTCATGTAACATGTTTCCAGAAGGTTACTCTGTTTACCAAATTTGTATGTAGATAAAAAAAAATTGAAAGCCAGTTACACCAATATTTACACCAGACACAGGGCTCTGGCCCTCGGTTGAGAACCTCTGGTTACATCGCACTCAGGATAGAGGCAGACCACGCTCTGCAGACACTTTCCGAGCCTGGGCCTGGGCCTGACATGTCGCTGCTCCAGCGTTTCCATCCGAACCGGTGGAGACTGGTGGCGTCCTCTTTTGTCCTGCCTCGACTGTCTCGTTGCACCGCAAGGGGGCTGCTCAGTGATTTGCTCAAGCATTCATTTATTTAGGCTCCACCTCGATTTAATCACTGACTTATCTTCCTGTGAAAGTATTTGTGCCTGTTAAACAGGGCAACTCGATCTAGGCAGAACTTGCTGTTTCTGCCTCTGTCCAAAGGGTCAGTGGTAGAAAGGCTGATGGCAGTGATTTTATAATTGAATGCTGCCATTGTTCCAGGTTTTTTGTTTTTCCCTTGAAAGAAAATTCTACAGGCTTGAAAGCTGTCAGATAACGGGGACAGGCTACCTAAAAACAGCGCATGCCTCGTCTCAAACCTGCAGTTAGTCAAGGACAGGTCGTCTTTGTTACACTTTGGCCAGATAAAATTGCGCACATGATTCGGGTAATTGAGGTCGATGGGAACACTTGGACTTTGTTTTCCTGGGTACTTTTCCGGGCTGAATTGTGGACTAACTTGGCCACATAGCGCTACTTACAGACTGACTTGCCAGGGCAGCGGGCACATTTAGCATGTTCGTATGTTCCTTCCGGTGCTTTTATTTCATCTGTTCTGTTGGTCGCAGGCCTGGCTCTTTGCCGCGGCCCCAGGTGGGTCTGCAGCTTCCTGCCACTACCCAGGTAGACCTTTCTGAGACACTTCAGGGGCAACTTCGCTTCGTTTAAGCCTGTGTTCTCAAATCATCCTGACCTACTCAACGGACGGTCACGTCTCCCTTACATTACCCTCTCGTGTAATAGTCACAGTTAATTTGAGACTCTCGGGTGCGTCAACCTGTACAGTGACATAATGTCAATGTGTCCAATACTGCATGTCTGGTGAGGGGCAGTTGGTCTCAGGCCGGCGGGACGGGTGGTTACTTGCAGTGTTCAAGCAGAGCTTCGTTCATAGGCCAGGAAAACAGATGTTACGCAGTCCCAAGAAATCTAAAATTTTGTGTGCACCATAAATAACAGAATCATAAAAAATCTATTTAAAAGCACCTTAGGAGAATATTCTACAGGATGTAAAATGGGCTCTGAAAGGCAGGCGTAGACGTTGTGTTAGTTTCCCAAGGCTGCCGTCACAGGGTGTGTCTTCAGACAGCACATTCGTCCTCTCGTAGTTCTGGAGGCTGGCAGTGTGGAATCAGGCCACCCCCACCCCCAGGAGCCTCTAGGGGATGCTCCTCCCTTGCCTCTCCCAGCTTCCGGCGGCCCGGGTGTCCCTCGGCTCTGGCAACATCACCCCCAGCCCTGCCTCTGTCTTCACAAGACCTCGTCCTCCCCTCTCCCCCTCCCCTCTCCCCTCACCTGTTCTTCTTTTAAGGACACTAGTCATATTGGATAAGGACCCGCACTCATGACGTCATGCTAACTTGATTACATCTGCAAAGACCCTTTTTCTAAATAAGGTCACATTCGCAGGTACCAGAGGTTGGGGCTTCAGAATATCTTTTTGGGAGGATACAATTCAACCCAAAACAGATGATGATGATGATGGCAAAGAAATGAGACACTCTGTACCTTCCTTAGAAAAGAATAGAGAAATACAATGAAATGAAAAACGACTTTCCTTTTCTTGATAATTCTTCTATTGTTGTGCTTTTAGTTGGCCATTATGGAATAGTAAGATAATACTAGATGGAAACATTCATTTTTTTCTACTTATTGTTCTGAATCTTTCATCCCTTTAAAGAAGCATGGCCTGACTCTTCTGTAATTTGCCATAACTATTGGGATTTGATTAACTGCCACTATGCAGGCAACCTTAATGCTTATAATAAATAAAATGGAAGAACATGCCTCACAGTGAGGATGGGAAAGATCAAACAAAAATGGAAAATAAAAGGACCGATTTACTGTGGATTGAGAAAAAGTGAAAAACAAAGTATTTTCGGCAACAGTTATCTTGTTAACATGGAGAAAATAGAGATTTGGGTATTGACGCAACAGCTCATGACTCACTTCTTCTTCCATAACTTCTCTTGCGCCCCAGACAGCTACGTGTTCTGAAGCTTCCGCTGTATTTTCCAGACTTCCTAGCCTAAAGAGAAATAACAGTAGTAACATTTGCATTTACTTAAGACTTTGGGGGAAAAAAGTGAAAATAATAGTAACCTTCACGGAGTGTCTGCGTGGAGTCACTGACTCAGCTATTTTGGCCAAGGCTGTCTTTTTGTCCTTATTTTCATGGCAGTGATAGCAATATTGTCCAGCAGCGGGGACGAGGGCGGAAAGGTGGGAATATCAATTGAAAGCATCTGTGAACGAAAAGACTAATGATTAGTCAGTGTTGTCTTTGTGATTTTGAGAAAGTTGCAGAAGCTGAAAGAACTTGAACCGCTAAGTGAGTGAAAGCGTCGCACACACAGACACCATCTGGAGTGAAAGGGTGGCCCGGCAGGGTGACAAAATGACCACATCCGCCCGCTGTGCTTTCTTACCAAGGAGGTAGGAAGCAAGAGGAGTAGAGCCAGCAGAAAAGATGGGGAGAAACGGTAAAATTTATTGACCTTACTTTTTGTGACTAGAACAGATTCAAATCGGTAGATTCGACAAAGGTGAAATTTATTACACGCTATCAACCCTTGGTTAAAATAATTTGGGACTTAAAATAGTCATACTTGAAAGTAAATGCAAAGTGGGCAAAATGCCCACTCATCTGACTTGCTGTGATATACCAGTCATGAGACGTGGCAGGAATTATTTTCAAAATCCTATACTGCAGGGCCATGCAATTTCTCCATGGTGGGGGGAACATTGTTGTTGAGAATTTGTTACAATAGTCTTCATTAAGATCAGAAAGATCTAACTACTATTAAATCATTCTAGCTTTAATATATCGACGAATAGATAATTAGATTTCTAAGAAAACCAAGCTGTCCTACAAAGTAAAAAAAAAGAGTGATTAATGCATTTTTTGATTCATAGAAGAATCTGAATAATTTACTTGGAGGGTTTCATTTGCAAATGATTCAGTTTATACATATGCGTAAATATTAGTGTGGATGCTGTGAGTTCAAGAAGCATATTTGTGTAAGAGTACTGTCCCACATTTCATTTGCCACCACATTGTGTCATTTATTTTGAGAGGCTGAATATACAAATGAACAATGGCCAACACTGCACATGACAATATAACTCTGACCCACAACCTCTGTAGCACACGGAAGACAAACCACAACCTTTGCAGCAATGGGCCTCAAATGGTCAAGACTTGGTCGTTGACTTCCAGCTTCCCTGATCTTTCCCATTTTTAATTTAGAACCAACCAAATATACTTCACAATCCAATAGATGCCTCACTTCTAGTTAGCCTGATGCCAGCTTCACATGCCAGTAGCCGCTGATCGGCGCAGACCCGAAGCCTTTTCTTTTTTCTCTATGAAGCTTTACCCACTCTGTTTCCCGCTGAGTCTGCTAAGTGATGATGGCCGACTGCCTTGCGACGGCAGACTCTGAAGGGTGGGCCCTGCTTGTTCTCATTCAGGTGGTATTGTTTATTTCTATAATATTTATTATAATTTCTGTATAGAGACCTTTAAAAGGCAAGATGAACGTGCCAAAGTTTAGAAGTCATTTAGGGCCACTGGATAGTTAAGTGTAGTGCCAATCATTCTGAAAGCCAGAAACATTATTAGAACTGGTTCAAACTTGGGTCAAGATTCCTTTGGCCTAGCTCAGACCCACGATAATTCAGCATCTGTGTTACTCGGTCCTCTCTACAAGTCATCTCAGCAGAGGTCTCACTGTGTGTGAGTCCCATGCACACATCCGGGGTTGGGGGGTGGCTTTCCTTGTGGAATAACTCAGGAGTGATGGGACAGTCACCTGTGGTTATTTCAAGTGGGCTCTATTTCTATGAGAAGGTCTGTTTTACCTTTTAACTGAGACGTGCGTGGTCTTTGATATTAGGAGGTTTCAGTTCTAAACCTACCGATTACTTTTATTCATAAGGAGACTTTGGGAGAGTCTGTCGGCACATTAAAGTCATTTAAAAGTCGCCGTTGACATTAGTTCCTATCTCACAGGTTGCTTAAGACTTAAAATAGGTAATTTCTATAAAAGTTACCAAAGTCCTACTATGCAACATGTATTCGATAAGTAATAACTATGATTATTACATCAAAATGGGTGTTCACATTTCCAAATGATTAATCGTTTTACGTCTGATGTGACAACACAGACATTTGGAGCCAAGATTTGGAAATTGCCACTACCTTGCCAGTTTTTCAGATTGTGTTAGAAATCAGTAAGCACTGCTATAAGACAGTCCGTGGGCATGGCGTCACACAGAGGATGGAGGCAGTCGTCTTCATAACTCAGGTGTATACCTTCCGCTGTACCGAAAACGAACCCTCTCAGAATGAGGATGATTTGGTATCAGACGCGCAGGAAAATGTTTTGACCTCAGCGCTCTCAGTGGCCTCTGCTGGTGGAGCAATTTACGGCCAACTTGGTTAATGTTTTTGGATATTAACTTTACATTTTAGAGTGTAGACAAATCTATATTTAAAATACGGAGCCCCAGAGGGGCTGTGAGGTACGTGGCGCAGCCCGCTGAAGAAGTAGCATGTCCTCTCTGCTCTCGTACGTCCTAACACAGTCAAAGAAAGCATCCGACGTGGCGCAACGCTCCTTTTGCAGACATGGCATGTGCAAGGTTAATTTCTGAATCAAACAAAGGAAAAATTCCTGGGCATTTTATGTGCATTTTTCCTAATGCAATCACAGAATCGGAGTTACCATCTAGTCCCAAACGAGGCACAGACCTCCCTGGGGTTCGTTCCTTCTCTAAGATTCGGGGTCCCACTCTGGGGCAGCGTCGGTGGCCCTGGCGGTGCGCTCCTGTCCCCTCGCTGACCTCAGGGCTTCGTTTGGGGTGCGGGGTAGGTCTCCAGCGAAAGTTTTCGGAATAAGTATTTTGTGGGAATTTCACTTTTTTTTTTTTTTTTTTTGTCACAAACGCCATTTAGTGGTCAACCTAGAAACCAAGAATGGAACGAGTTACCTTGTTAAGATTCTTAAGTCGAAAAGTGTGTGTTTTGTTTGGTGGGTTTTATTAAAGATGAGGGGAGCGGGCGTCGCAGGGCGGTGGGGAGACCGCCGGGAGCCCCCGGAGCGCGGTCCACGACGCGCGTTGAGTTGGGTTCTCCAGGGCGTGTTGCTAAGAACAGACCCTCGGGGCAGCCCCGCGTGACACGTTGCTCAACTTCCCACAGTGACTATTTCAAACGTTTTCCATTCCCTTTAAATCTCTATTCCTGTCTCCTCTGCCCACCATCCTCCTCTCCTGCGGACTTGATTACAGCTGGAGCCCTTCGTCCCAGGTCATCCTGGCTCGGCGTCACCCTCCCCCCGCCCCCCCCGACAGATTTCGGTTCCCTTTGCTTTCCCCCCTTGGCTGGGTGATACCTTCCTTACTGCCCGGGCGTCTGCTGTCTGGCCAGAATACATTCTCTTAAATGCTAATCAGATTGTCTTGTTCCCTCCGTCGGAGCCCTTGAAAGCTGCCTTACATTCATGAACATTCATTAACCCGCCTAGCCAGGTGCCGCTCACCACCCCAGCTCTATCTGTCTCCTACTTTCCACCATTCTAGAGCTTATGATCGAGCCACATAAACATTTTCATCTTGTCTGCTAACTCCCATTCGGCACTAGCACAGTTTGTGTTAACCAGTTGCATTCGATATGAGCAGAGTAAGGGTATAAATTACACCCTTTGGGGAATGTGACTCACAAGTCACTACTGCAGAATGGATTCGCTGAAGAACAAAAACAAACATATCTGTGGTTTTTAAGAAAGTGGGAGCCTGTCCAAGAGTGAAAAGGGCTAAACGTGAAAACAGGTTTATTCATTAGTAGAGTTTGAAGTTGAATGTTTATCATTTCCTTAATGCATGTTAAGGCCTTAAGAGATACTTATTGAATGATATGGAAACATTTAAAACTCTAAATTGTTTTTTCAACAAACCCCTTAACAAGCCAGCAGTTTTAAATCCAGTTTCTTTTCCCTTCTATTAAACAAATGGCAACTTTAATTAAGATGTAGTGGTATATAATAATCGCTTAGCTGTACATATAATTTAATGAGAACATATCCCAATATATCAACTCTGCCCGTTTATTCCCAGTACAGACACTAAAGACCAACTTTTTTTCTGGCCCAAATATTAGAAGCCAGAGGCTTTCTCCGTGACTTTGTATACTCCCCACCTTCACAGATGCTTTGAAGTTGAATTTTGATGGAACCGGACCTTCGAAGTGAAATTTCACGTGGAACCTAGACTGGTTCTGGACCGGACATGTTAAAAGAGACATTCGGAGGGGCAGAGCCAGGACACCAAGCATGCCCTCAGCCGCGGCCCACCCCGCAGCGAGCGGTGTGCCGGAGCTGCCTCAGACACACCGGCCATTCCCACGGGGTCTCTGCCTGGCAGTGTGTGTGTCTGAGAGTTGGTACAACCACCAGCCGGAAAAACAGTTATTCAAATTCAGGGGAGAAAAATGACCCAAACAGAAACTCTTATTCTCATTGTTCAGTTTTAAAATTAATATCATTATCACTAATTCGAGAGGAAGTACATGCTAACTGGCTTACCACTGACTTATTTCTGATTCCAGATTTGGAAATCTATTAGGATAATCTAATTTACTTTAGCACAATTTGGCCGAAGAGATGAAAATAAGTCAGTGAGTTTCCGATAACTTTAGACTTATAAGTCGTGGAAGAGGAACACCTTCCACTGTGTCCCATGGCACCAGGAGTCAGGGTCACAGGGAGCCCTCTGAGCAGCAGAAACGGTGCCTGTGAGATTTCTTCCGGTTTATCCGAAAGCATCATTTCGGCAGCGGCTGAGGCTGTACAAAACAGCTTAAAATTTTTCACGGATATGGAAAATCAGGTTAAAAGAAACAATCCTATCTATTACCTGGCATGTACATCGCGCCACATAAAGGACTGTTTTTCTCCATTTCAAATTACTGAACTGATCAGTTTAGCATGTGGATTTTGTAGTGAAGCCGTGAGACCCAAAAGGACACTTTCTTCAGGTCTACCAAAAATATGTATTTTTAACGGAAATGACACACGAGAGTCATTGTAGGACATTTACTTAATTTGAAAAATTATTGATTTAGCAGCACCTTATGTGATGATTTATTTATAACATCCGCTACATTAAAACAAGGCAAAATAAAAAATTCTCCCCCTGAAAACAGACTCCTCGTGACCCCCGTCTGCCCCTGGCCATCGTCGCATTTTCTCCATTTGTCTCCAGAACCCCGTCGGGACATCTTTCGTCAGAGTCACCAGTGGCGTCACCTCGCCGTGTGCGATGGTCAGTTCCCTGTCCTCGGCCGATCGCTGAGCTGTCGCCTTGACCTGCCTGACAGGTGGTCACTCCTCCTTTCCTGTCACTCTTCCTTCTCACCGCGTGTCCTGGTTTTCCTTCTATTTCAGTTTCTCTTCATGCTGCTTTGTTGGCTCCTCCTCATCTGCCCAACCTCAAACTGGGTTGCCCCGGAGTTTAGTCATTGGGACCCGTCTCTTTTTACCCTCTTCTCACGTCTCGCGTGGCCTCATCCATGTTCACAGTTCCAAACGCCACACGTGTGCTGATAGCTTCCAGGCTCGTCCCTCCATTCCGGACCTCTCCTGTCAACTCCAGGACGTGTGCCCTCCACCCGCGTCTCCTTTCGGTTGTCAGGGAGCGTATCCAGTCACCACCAGAAACCTCAGACTCCCTCTTCTCCCAGCTTCGTCGTCTCAGTAAATGACACCGGCATTCACTCGATTTCTTATAAATGTCCACCTTTTTATGACTAGTCCATCCAGGTTGTAAAACTTCCTTAGAGGTGAAAAATGGACAGTGACTAAGAAACGTATGCTCTCCCTTATCTCAGAATTAGAAGAGGCAAGCAAGCCACAGAACGAAATCAGCTTCTCAGAAAGACATTTAAACTCTGTCCTTGGAACCACTACAGAGGTTGTCACTCGTCCGACTCTAGGGGCACACACTTCCTTGGAACCCAGATGAAATGCTGTCGGGCAAGAAGCCGTTAGCGTTGGGTGTAGGATCACATACTCGGCGTGTGTATTCACACAGAGAACTCTTCATGATGACAATAATAGACCCTCTTCCTTGAAACGGGAGAAGTTGTATGAGTCCTGGAGGGGTTAACCAGGCTTCTGGGATCGTAAGACGTTTAGGGGATGTTTGGGGCCACTTTGTGATTTGGGGCGATCCTCCTTACTGAATAAGCTCACAAAGGTTCCATCAAAAGACAAAAGATGCGGATGGGCAGGGAGGAAGGCTTTTTTTCCTTCGCCATTCTTGTTTTCTGTGAGCCACCACTGGCAAGACTGTCTACAACGCGTAGGCATGGGAACCAGTTAAAGAAAGTGTCGATTCACTGGAGTGAAGCGGAGAACTCAGCGGCCTTTGTGTGTGGTGAATGTGTCCGGAAAGGCAAAGCAGGGCGAGATGCTCCTGTGGGCTTTCTCATCTCCATGGCGGTAGGTGCTGACGGCCGGAGAGAAAGCACCAAAGAGCAGAGAGGACAGACCCCCGAGGCGTCCGGCCGCCGTGCTCTCCCGGGATGACAAGGACGCAGGCTTGTACCCCGAGCTTCATTATCTGTAAGTAAGGAGAGGCCGTCGAGGGCGTCATGGAGTGATTCGGGCCCCAGCTGGCTGCTTCCCTGTTCGTTCAAGCCCGTCCTTTCCGCCGCGTGCCTGCCAACAGGCACCTTTGTGATGCGGCCTTTGGCTCGTGGTTACGCTTTATCACGGCGCCGCAAGTGGCTGGGACCTGTCTGCCTTTCTCTCCTGCGTCCTCCGGGGACTGCTGAACCGAACCGACTGAGACCGTGCGTGCCATTTATAGATCAGTTAAGGGAAGCGACGTTCGGGGCGAAGGAGACTCAAAACACAATGACTTAGCCAGCTGAGCATTGCTTATTGACGTGGGACAGCGTGGGAAAGGCTGAGTCGTTAATTTCCTGTGGAGACAGTCATTCATTCAGAAGACCGTCTGTTCGTGTGTCTCTGTCACTCTTCCCAAGTGACGGCAGAGGGGCACTGAGAATTTGAAACTGTGTGATAATATTTGCAGTCGTTGATGTAGACGTAATCATGTCTTTACAACTAAAATACGGACAGAAATACCGTAATGACTCATTAGAGAGGAAAAAGGGTAACTTCAATAAATAGTAAGCTCCTCAGGCATTGAAGTCTGATTAGGCATGAAGGCGCGGGGCTTTCTAAGTTTTAACACTTTCTTCTCCTGATTCTTGCCTTTCTATTTGCCACCCGAGCTGTTGCTGTGGAGTAAAGAGCATCTGTTAGGTCCCAGCCTGCAGGCTTCCATGCCGCTAGAGGAAGGAGCCGGGCTGAGGCGATACAGCCTGTCTCCTTAGCAGTTCGAGGACTGGAGCGATGCACGGCCAGGGGTCTAGCCATGAATACGTCTTACGCTTATGAAGCTCTTTACGCTTTTCTTTATACACGCTTCCTCCACTCTTTTATCTTTCTACGAGCCTTGAAATAACTCTGAGAATTCAGAGGGAGCCAGGGACAAGATTCCCAGAGGCTCCGAAAGCCGATAGTCCCAAAGGAAGAGCCCGAACTGGCGACTTTCTAGCAGTGGGGCCTTCCCGAGTGACTTCGCATCCATCCGCCTCCTTTTCAGAAGCCAGTCAAATGTTCTTTCATCTTATTTGGTATGGCGCCCGGAGCACAGAGAGAACAAACCACACGGAGACGATTATTATTCTCTCCATTTCGGAGAGGAGGGAAATTCTGATATAGGCCATGATATAGCTTAATGGCTAAGGTCAGTTAATACCGCGAATGACCCAACTCCAAGGGATAGCTCTCTTGTTCTCAAACTTGAGAAAACATAAGCAAATTGCAGTTTCGTAATGAGGAAGGGGGAATACCGTTGCAATACCAAAGATAGTCCTGGCTTTTAATACCAGCCCTGATTTACTTCTGATATGGTTTTCTGATTAGTAGTGTTTGACATTTAGACATCCACATTCCATCCCTGGGCCTTGTCCCTCTGATGAGCCCAGTCTCTGCAGGCCGGGGGTGCCCCTGAGGTCACGGGAGATATGTTGGGATGGGCCAGCCTGAGGGGTAGCAAGGTCCCACTGCTGACATTTATGGGGCATCTGCTCTTCTACTGTGTTATCCGCTTTGTTCTCATAATTACCCTTTTCAAAGGGGTGGGGATCAAACGGGTCAAATAACTGGTCTGAATTCACATAGGAAAGTAGTAGAGATGAGATGCAAACAGAAATCAGTCTGACTCCAAAAATCAAATCTAAGTGAGTAAAGTAAAGGCCCATTCTGTTTGCATGGCATTAATAACATCTCTGGAACGAAGGGTTGTGGTAAGAATCCGATAAGACCCTCCTGGGACTCAGGTCCTCAGAATCTAAATTTGGTTCACCTTGAAGAGATGGTCTGTGTTTTGATGGTCTCGGCACGTCCGGGTCGTGGTACAGGAAGTAGAGTCGACGCTCAACAAGCTACACTGGGGTTTGAAAGCCTGCGCGCACGTTTGCTTTCCTGTTTCCTTCTCTTCCAGTTCTTCCCCCGTGCTGTCTTTGGCTTCACTCCTTCACCATGACAGCGACGTCTCTTAGCAAGCAAGATGCCCGGAACTGAACATTACACTTTAGCTAGGAAGTACCCCCAGTTAAACAAACTTTTACTGCTTTTACTCAACATTGTGTACGGGTGAAAAACTACTTTTGTGGACTCTCTCCCTTTGCCTCGATTGTCTGGGAAAGATGGGTCTGTTGGCTCACTTGCAGTTCCTCCTTTTCTCACCGCTCATCTTTGCTGGCTTTCTGGGCTTGAGGTTGGGCAGTTTTTAGTGGGATCAGCTGCCTCAGTTTCCCCGCTGTGAATTTGTCCGATCTGTGGCGCGAAGGGCATTTGACCCCCACACGTCAGCCCCTCTGCTCCCGGTTTTGAGTCGAGTCAATCCTGGGCGCCCCTGAGTGGCTCTAGAACGCATCTCAGGGGACGCAGCCAGCACTGCTTGCAGTGAGCGCCACCCTGAACTTGTGCCCCCGCCCCAGTGACTGGGTTTCTTGCCTCTTTTCTTCCTGAGGTCAGGTTCCAGGACCGGCAGCTCTGCTTCCCATTACGGCTCACAGCCGTAGCTGTGGAATGAGGTGAATTTCTCGTTGTCCTTTCCCTCAGCCCCCAGCGTTTCCTACCTGTGTGAGCCTGGATTGATCTGCCAAACTAGTGAAGCTGCAATTCTTCATCCTTCAAACGGGGCTGATATCGATACCCGGTTCTCAGGATTTGGGGAAAAACAAACCACACTCATGGATGAGGATGGCCCTTCTCGTCACTGGGGCGCGGCCCGGGTCCTGACGCACAGCGCCACTCCTGGGGCCCGGCGGCTTTCGGCCGTGCCTCCAGAGATGCCGTGGAGTGCTTGCCTGCCTGGCCATCCACGCGCTGTCTGCTCTTTCTTCTCATAGGTGCCCCAGCTCCGTGCTCCTCCTTCTCGTCCCTCGGCTTCTCACCGGGCGCCCGGGAAGCTGAGTAACGAAAGCCCGCGCCCCGTCTCCCGCACACTCCTGCCCCAGACGCACCGCACTTCCGTCCTTGGCGCCAAAGCTGGACCTTCCCCCGAGCTCAGCACAGGCCCCACTGCGGGTCAGTCCTCAGTTCGTGGCCTTTGACCTTGGGAGTCTGGCCATCGTAGTGCCTATTACTCCACGTATGTCAGATTTGATACTTAGGAAGGCATTACTATCCTCTTGCTAAATCAGTGCCCCCAGCCACTGGGGTGACCCTCTCAGCTCCCCAGGCCATAAGCTGCAGAGCAAGGAGCTGTGGTGCTGTATTCCACGACCGGCTGCTAGATCAGCCTTCGCGGTGATGTCCAAGGCTGGGAGACCTCGTCCACACCATCCTCTGTCTGCAGTGTCATAGGCACCTCTCCCCAAGCGGGAGGTACCCCTGAGCAGTCCCAGGGCAGGATGATCACACATTCTTTATCCACGTGCAGTTTTTCTTAACGTGGAGATGGAAATGTGTATTTTCCCCATCCCAACCTTAGGTGGTTTTGCATTATTTTATGAGAGAGTCCGGTTAGGGTCCACAAGAAGAGACGGCGTCAAGGGTCAGGAGAAAATAAACTTGACTGTGCTCACAGGTCTTTGAGACCGGAGGCACACTGCATGCCACACAGACGGGATGGGAGAGGCACCAGGGTGGGCGTAGGTGGGGCACAGGGGTGATGGGGAGGCGTGGGCCACAGCCTCCAGCAGGGTTTGCACGGGGAAGGACAGGCCGGCAAGGCGAGCAGTTTGGGATGGGCTAGTGTGAGTAATTCCGGCTACAGGAATGGTCTCTGGTTGCTTGGTTCCTGGGATGATTGAGGCAGAAGAATAGCGCTATCTAGGGCAAGACAGAGGAGGTATGGCTCTGGGTCAGTTAATAGATCAAAAAGCACACTCCAGGCCGGGTCTTTTGTTGTCTCTAAGACTTGGCTAGTCCTCCTAGAATAAAATTGGACAGTCACTCCCCAGCCAGAGAAGGGACCTGAATTGCCATTATTATTATATGAGAAGGCAGATTTCTGGTCACAGCTGGGGACTGTCCTTGAGGAGAACAAGCCAATTATCTGTCTACCTCGGTGGAAATGGCCTTTGCCGAGCTGCAGTGATTTCATAAACAAACTAGAGCAGGTGCGGAGGAGAGGAGAGGTGGGGATGTTGACTCTCTGTCTCCCATATCGGGAATCAGACTCACACCCACACGCCACCCTCCTCTTGAGCACCGAGCCTTTATGATTAGGGCTGATCCTCCTGTAAGAGTCAGGCTTCTGGCTGCAGAAGAATTAATGCCAAAATAAGGCTGTGTACTCTAGATCCAAGCAGTAGGAAGCTTTATCCTCAGGACGACCTGTGACATCATCCACACGCGATTGTTTTCCCTTTTGTATTCAGACGCTTTGGCCGAATTCCAAAGGGTGTCCACAGGCAACAAGCCTTCCCTCCAGCCCACCCATTGGCTGAGTAATCGCACGATTGGAAACATTCTTCTCCACTAAACGGCATCACCCAATTAGCTTTCATTGAAAGCTTCCTTCGGCCTCTTTCTTTGCCAGCATTTCTTTAGATTGTCAGCGTTCCGATCAGGTGGGCTTTTGCTGGTCGACAGTCACCTGCGCTTGTGAATAGTGACAAGCGCTTCAAGAGCTGACCTTTTCAGTGGAGTAGGTGGAGATATCTTGAGAAAGCTTGAGAACAGTCACAGATGCCAAGAGATCCCCCTGCAACCTGGTGTTTAAAGTTACAGGAATAGCATATGATCTCAAATCTAGAAAATCTGGCCGGAGCCTTATATGCAGAAGCTATGCACATGGGAGAAAAGGACCTTCGTCTTCATGCACCATTCATAATCTAGTCCTAGAAACCAAGTTCCGGTTCCCGTTCTTTCGCTTCCCAGCTCTGTGTCACAGAGTGAAGACTTCATTTCTCTAAGACCAGCTATGAATTGGCAAGACGTAAAAGGTGCAATAAAACCTACTTTTCAGGATCGTTAGAATTAAGGGAGCATGATGCGGCACTGTGGCTTGGAAAAGAGAGGCTGAGCGGGGCTGAGGGGCAGACATCGCCAGAGGCGGAAGCTGCGGACACTCGGAAACCTTGATTAGCATCGCGAATGGCCTGCGAGCCGGACCTTCCAGGTCGCAGCACAGTGAACTGCGTGGGGTGCGGTTTGACTTCCCGGCTGTCCTCGTGGAGATCGTTGAGATTCTGATGACCGCTGTTCTGTTGAATCGACTGTAAAATCTTCTTGGGGGAACGTGCCCGCAGACAGGCAAGGTCACGAATCCCAGTGCATTGCTTCCATAGCAAGAGTGGCCTTTGATTCAAATGGCATGAGTGGCCTCGCTGGGGAGAGGAAGTGGAGACGCTTTGCCTGATGCCACAGACACACGGATTGAGTTTTCACGCCTAAGCAACCGTGGAGCCAAGAACCAAGTGGAAATTCTGGGTCGGTGATTCTGGGGAGTGAGGAGTGGAGTCTTACACTTGGGTTTTCATAAGATTTTGGTGCCATTTCGCCAAATATGAATGACTAACAGGACAAATATTCCCTTAGCCTATTCTGTCTTCTCTCTTGGATGTTTGTGGGTATAGAAGCTGGCATGGGAGCTTCACAAATCATTGAGAATCTGATTCGAGGATTCCTTTCTAATTTTTTTTTTTCCCAATGAGAGCATCCCATCCATCTTTCTACAGGGAAGTTGCATGAGATTCGGGAGTTCAGATGCCAGTGATGTTTACATTTCTCAGTTAAAAAGCCAGTGTTTCTTCCTCCGGTCCTAAACTCTATGAATGGAAAAAGCTATTTTAGTTCACGGCATATTCTTTCCATTAAGATTTTAAAATTCTGCAGCACCGCCGCCAAGGCTCATCTGTTGAATGAGATTTTCATAAATGTTATGTACCCCGCCTGGGTGCAAAGTGGCGTTTCGATTAAGTTGGGGGAAAAAAGGTAATTTTATTAACAGAAAACACCTCTTATATTCCCTCCTCTGGTCAGCCCCAAATCTGAAAAGAGGCCATGCTACAATTATAACAGTTATGAATAATTTTTAATAAAATCAGCAGCTAAAAATTGTTGAATTTTTGCAATGCATTGGAACTCCTTCTCCACGTTGCTACATTCTTGGCAAGGAATGAATTTTGACTTGGATGCGGGAAATCCGTTCGAGCCAAGCACCACGCACATTTCCATAGGCAGGTTATCTGCTGGGCGAATTAGCCCAAGGAATTAAAAATAAAAACTCCTAAACTGCCTTTTGCTCAACCACCCAGAATATTCCCCGTGATTACATCCTGCCTGGCTGACAGCTCGAATTCGGAATACAGAGAATCATTTTAATAGCCTGCAATGTACAGACGCAGGGCACTCGTTCCAAAGCGAGTGATGTATTCCAAGTCCAAGACCAATCTGTTCCTCACTGCATTCCTTCTGAAGCTTACCTATGGCACCGTCCTCCTTCCTGAGCCTAGAAAATCAAGAATTAACCACAGAAGCAGAACTCTGGGGAAGCAGTTTGCACCTTAAATGCCAGGAAAGGTCTCGCATTTAACCAACTTTCTTTTGGAGCTGCAACCTCATGCCACTTCGATATCGTCCCGCCACAGAGCATGTCCTCGTAGCACGCGGCCTCAAGAGAGTGTCCGGTACACTCGGCAAGACTGAGCTCTCAACGGCAGCAGTAGCCTTCATAACCCTCGCTAATCAGTGCTTCAGATATATTTAAATGTCAACCGAACTGAAGAATACATAAAGGCTGTTTTCATTATCTTTCTCAGCTTGTTACAAGCATTGGCATTTTAGCTAAACGCTAGATAGAGTCTCCTACAGCGAAGGTTTAAACATTTTACCATGAGATTTAAGGGAACAAGCGCCCCCCGTCTGACCCGCTCCGAACTTCCCCAATGTCCATCACAGTGAATAGTCCAACTTGAGAAGTGCTGGGAACAGTTTCGCCTGTCTTTTATTTAAGAGAAGTCTCACTAACAGGGTCACCTCTGCAGGGGCATTTGGGGACCACAGAATCAGACCTTCTGACTCAGGTAGGAAGCACAAGTGGAAACAAGTACAAGTGGGGAGAAAGCACAGAAAATTAAATGCATGGAAATTCGAGAGTCTATCAACTGCACTCAATTCTGTCCGCTGCCTAAATCTTCTATTATCTGTAATAAAAGGCCATGCTTTTTGGCCAAGTGCCCTTGAAAAGGCACAAGCTAATAGAAAGCTAATCTCGTGTGATAGGCAACAGGATGCTTAAGGTATTGTCTCAGTGAGCTGCCTGTCTGGATCTTCCTGGGGAAGTCTTTTGTCCTGTATTTTAAGGGCTTCTCAATTTATCTGTATCCACAAGGGAAAATGGGAATTGAGATAATAACCAATAACAGTTGCTTTATTTTCCTCCCCAATAAAGCTGTCCTGGGTTTTTATTTTGACAGCTTAAAACAGAAACTCAATCATTTAAAGGTCAAAGAAGTTGTAAATGCTATCCAGGAGGTTCCTGATACACTAGCAAATCACATTTGCAAGTTCAGTGATTCTCAGCAGATTGAAGAGACGCATAAATAGACCCTCCGTAAATCGCCAAAGAGGACAATTTTCAGCCAGTCCTCACAAAATGGAAAAATAGCAACAGAGAGATAGGATTTGGTTTTCTATTGGATGAACACCAAACTTATAGAAGGTGAAAAGCCAGATCGCATATGCTTTCTATAACTGAGAAGTATTTTGGAATGAACAGTTAGATTCAGCCGAAGCAGCTCCTGCAGCAAACTACATGTGAGCTCTTAAGGTCCGTCACCCGTAGCCTGGCGTTTAGAAAGCAAAAGGCGACCAGTGTGGAATGACTTCCGTTCTTAATGATACGTGTGGTTTCCTGTGCAGCTGTCATGTCTCTCGGAAGGTGATATCTAGGCAATTAGGTGCTAGAAGGGAACTTTCAAACAAGTCTGAGAAACTGGCAATCAGATAAATCATGGTGGAAAAAATGGCAGATTGTTTTTCTCTTCCCCTCTCCTCTCTCTCTCTATCTCTCTTTCTCTCTCTCTCTCTCTCTCTCTCTCTCTCTCTCTCTCTCTCTCTCTCTCTTTCTCTCGTTGGATCTATATTGGAATTAACTATAGTCATAGCTACAAGCATTGCAATTACATACATATTAAATACCATGAAAGATTTGGGAACATAGCTTAATTTAACCCTCCCATACAATCCTATGGTCAGCATTTTTCAGATGGACAATAGGAGGCTCAAAGAAGTCGAGTAACTTATGCAGAAGTGCAGTTCATCCTGCTAGTGATCAAGCAAACGTCTGAACTCAAATCTCATGTATGTGAGAGCCCAGTGTCTCAATTCTTGAAACTTTAAGGGAGTCGATCTCCATTTTGAGAATGTATAACAAGCAACTGGGGGCAAGGGAATCAGAATGATTGGGGTGAAACCCAGGGACCTGCAGGTGTAACATGCTCCCCTAGGATTTTGCAAGCACGTTGCTAGGAGACTAAACTTTGAACAACACTGATGTGCTTTACTGCTCGTAGGGCTATCTGAATGAGGTTTTAGAGTTCACAAATATGAATTATTAAGAACTGTCTAGGGCCAGCTCTTTCGACAAATCTACATCATGGATATCTAATCGCTTTCCCCACTTACCCATTTCAAAGGGCCATTTGCTTGGGTCTTAAACATCTATTAACATAGACCTTAAAGTAGTAACATTGCAAAATAGCACATTTTTTACCATTTTCTTTCCAAAGTTATTGAAAATATTAAGATAAAAGAAAGATTCCTAAAACAGACTTTGGTATCCCAAGCCAAAAAATGAAGGTATTAGCAGTTTAATATGTTTTGGAATGGGGAGAGGGGAGCGAAGGGGCTCTGGGAGGGGAGCATTACATTTGATGCCTGTTTAATTTTAACTCCGCTTTGTGTAGCCCTCGTTTGTTCCCAGCTGCTTTCATGATTTCTCCAGTTGGTCTCCAGTGGCCAAATCAGACCCGACTCCCTCTTCCCTACCACCTCCTTGTTTTAAATGAGATCTGGTTTTACTTAGATAAATTAAATGTCACTATATTTGTTTCTGTGAATTGTTCCAGCAAAAATTACAGCATCAATGTCTGACTTTAAATGTCTGTAAGACTGTCTGCCTCTCCAGGCTATTTATAGTTGCCTTTTAAACGCTCTAATAAATGCTTTTAGATTGCTATTGGTTTGCTTTCCCTTTACGCAGCTTTAGAATTGGTTCACCTCTACAGTACCAGCTGAAAAGACCTATTTTTTCTTTTTTTGCAAAAGTAATGCATGTTCACGGTAAAATTTTAGAAAATATAAAAAAGCAAACAGAATGAAAAAGAAAAAAAATCATACCAAATAGAGAAGGCCACAGTTGACATTTTGTTGTTTGTCATTCTGTCTTTTCTCCATACTTAAATACATCAAAACTTAAAAAGGTAATATTGGACAAGCCATTTTATAATTGTGTTTTATTTTTTCTTCTGAACAATGTTTTTATTTTTCCTGTCATTCTTTTAGTCCATCTCTTTTACTGGCTACATTAAAAGTAATGAGTAATGATATGATTATACCATTATATAAAACAATCCACATTAATTAGATGGCCAGGCCATGGCTAGCGTTTGCAACTACGGACAGTCGTACAAACAAGCCATGTCTCTGTGCTCATCCATGACATTTTCTTTAGGGTAAATTGCTACAAGCGGCGTTGCTGGATCAGAGGCTGTATCAACTTCCTAGATTATTGTCACACATAGTCAACTTCTCTTCAAAAATAGTCCAGTTAAATCTCTATATTTCATATTTCAAAATATCTCTAAAATGACAAAATGATAACATGCATTTGTATGAAGAAAACCACATTCCTAATAATTCAATCACTGCTTTAACAAATTTTATTACTTTTCAGTGCCAGGCACAAATTTTTTTTCTTCAACTCCAGATTTCTAGAGATTTCTGCGGCATAGTTGTATGCAATTATCATACTGAACCCTACAGTTCTAAGAAAGCTCGTGAGCAAAAGTAGTAAGTATGGCTTACACACACGCACGCGCGCACACACACACACACACACCAAAAAACAAAAAACAAGCAAACAAAAAAAACCCACAAGGTATAAACTGGCAGCTTGGAGAGGAGAGAGGTGAAGTCGGGGAAGAGAACAGAGCTGATGTTTGGGGAGCTGCCAGCCTTGACATTTTTACCATACAAGCCATACAGATTCTCTTACTAGGACTGAAATCTCCCTGAGAATATTGTATGGCTCAGTTTGTATCGTTTAAGGATTTGTTCATTCATTCCTTCAAAGTGTAATTAATGAGTGCCTATGAGCCACATGTGGCTCGAGCTGCTGGGGATACCTGGCTAACTAAGACAAGGGGACCTTTTCTTGTGGAGCTTCCCGTCTATTCCGGGGGGCCGTCCAGCCAACAAACAAGTAATTCAATCAGCGGTGCTGTTTTAAAATGAATAAATCACGTTAATGAGACAGAAAACACTGGTGTGGGGGAGGGTTTTAGTTTCTATCCTCTCCAGACAAGGCCGCTTTTAAAAAAGGCAATATTAAAGATGAGGCGTCAGTGACCATATAGGAAGCCCTGCAGGTATAAAAGGAGATGCAGAGGCCCCGGGTCAGGAACATCCTCATGTGTTAGAGTGGAATTTAGCAAATTTTTCCTATAAAGAGATAGCAGATATTTTCCACATCGTGGACCACATGGTCTCTGTTGGCAATTACTCAGGTCTGCAGAGGTAGCTGACAGCAAGTAATCATAGACAATATATAAACAATAGCCTGAGTGTATTTCAATAAAACTTTATTTATAAAAACAGTGAACCAGATTTGGTCCCTAGGCTGTAGCTTTCTGACCTCTTTGTGAAAGAGGCAGGCACGGTGATGCTGGAGAGTGAACAGTGAGGAGGAGAAGAGGAGGAGATACTTTCCGGAGATGGGCAGAGGTCAGATGTACGCAATCTGTGTAAAGTACAGATATGCAATTTACTCTAATTGCGATGGAAAGATCCCGGAGGTTTTTAAGCAGGGGTGTGACATGTCTTGACTTTATTTTTTAAAAGAGTAGATTAAAGTACAGTGAGGGCAGAAGAGGAAGATCTCCCAGGAAGCCCTTGTGGTCCATTGAAGACATGGTGGTTTTGACTAGGATGAAACATGATTAGATTAAAGATCTCCTTTGAAGTTGAACCAACAGGACTTCCTGCTAGTTTACAGGATGGAAGTAAAGAAGAGTGATTAGACCGTACTCTCGCATATAGGAGATACTTTAAAAGTGTAAATTAAACTGAATTTTAGTGGAATTTTCTCTGTCTCAAGCTACAAAAACTGTCCCTGATTAAAAGAAGCAAAATAAAATGTTATTAAAAAGATATCAGGTAGTTTATAGTGTCAAAGAAAGTATAAAGGGAGAGAGACCGATTTGAGCAGAAAGAAGCGGCAAGGCCAATGAATGTTGACTCTCAAGACTGTCTCTCCAGGAGCTGTGACTTGTGTCCTTCCCTGGGGAGACTTAAATGCCTCTTGACTCTTTTTAGTTTCCTAGAATAATAGAATTCGGCACCCTTGTGTCACTTTTTCAAGATGCTAAGTCTTGTTCCTGAATTTCTGATTGGCCATCCAAAGTCACATGATCCTCTTCCAGGTGCAGGGCGAGGAGACAGTAGCAAGCGGTGGCTTTTGCCACCTCCACTGGCATCATCCGGATCCCAGCCACTATCATCTCTTACCTGGTCGTCAAAATACCTTCCTGGCTACTCTCCCCACATCTGCTTTTAAATTTCTTCAACCTGTTCTCCACTGGACAGCCAGCCAGAGTGGTCTTTTAAAAAGGCAAACCATGTCACGCTGTGGTTAAGATACTTAATTTGCTTTCACTACTCTTGGGAGAATGACCCAAACTTATCATTCTACTGGGGCTTATATGCTCTGCCTCTGTCTCCCTTTCCAGGTTCGCCTCCCCTCTGTTTCAGTTTCACTTCTTGGGAAAGCATGTCCTATGCATCTTTGAATCGCAGAGACTTCGCAAATGCTGTTCCTCTGCCTGGAAAACTCTTTTCCTCTTTCCTTTTATTTAATTAACTCCCACTCATCTTACAGATACCCGTCTCTCCCAGACTAGATGAGAACCCAGGATCATAAGCTGTTGTAAGAAACAGGGGAGAAATATTTATTCAAACTCAGGTTTAAAGGAGGGCTATAAATAAGTAGAGTTTTCAAAGTGCTAGTCCTTGTGCTCTTTTATATTATTCATTTATTCCTTACAAAAATCTTTCGAGAGGCCAACTATTGTCCCTATGTTTTATGTACAAGAAAGCCTAAAGATATTTGTAAGATGAAGATAGCACACATCTGAGTGGGGGTAGAACCATTTCTAGAAGCCATGCCTTTGGTCATCACATGCCCAGCCTTTAACTGTGCAGCTGTGGGACCAGAGTAGCTTGGACCGTACCCTGTGGTAGCAGGAGAAGGGATATGGGTTAGAATAATCACTCTGGATGCAATTGGCAAGAGAAGAGTTAGAAGGCTATTTATATAAACCAGGTAAAACCAGGATTTTGCCTGATCAGGAGAGCCCGCATTCAGTGATCAAATGCAGGTCACTTCCTGTAATGATAGCTTCTCGTGGGAACCAGGCCTTAAAATTAGCTTAGAACAAAGGAAGCAGCAGCCAGCTTACACCTGTAAGTAGTGAGCGCCTCAACAACCAGACAGTGACCGTGCCTCAAACAAACACAGCAGGACAGAGAACAAGGGCCCTGTGTTGATAGCATTTTACCTGAGGGTGGAGCCAGGAAAAATGACGAGCATGTACTCAGCTTGAATGTCAGGTCACGGACCAAACTCTCCCTAACAGCCCTCCATGCTGCCCAGACATTCTCCATATTAGTTCTTCGTTTGGCTTCCTCCTCGGAACTTACCTCTATCAGCCGTCATCTCATTTTACTGTGTTCATCTTTATTGGTGACCACCTCTCAAATGCAAATTCCACACAGGTGGGATTCTGCTCACTAATTCCGAAAAATGGGTGAGTCTGGCCTAAAATAGCTTGCTCTTTTAAAAAACTGAATAAAAACAAAACAAGATATAAACAATCAGTAACAGATTCTCCATTGGAAAATTTTAGAGGCCATCAGGGAAGTACTTTTCTTACACAACAAGGGGAAGCTGAGATCTTAAAGAGACCTAAGATCTCGCGAGATCCAGCTTCTGCACCAACCCAGATTCAACTCCAGGGACGATCTCAGCAGCTGGGGCTGGTGTACAGTCTAGACAGGGATGGGCAGGTCGATTTTCAGGATAAGAACAAGAGAAACCTTCAGGGACACCTTAGTAAAACATGTACATGCCCTTTAAGATGAAGAGTAGCATGGTAATGTTGATGCAAGAAACATCCAAACCTGTAAAGAATTTTTATGAGTTTATTTGAGCCAAACTGATGACATTTGCTGGGGCCCAAGATCTCAGATGCTTCAGAGAATAACAGTTTTGCAGCTTCTTTTATGCATTGGAAATTAGAGGATGTAAGGATTAGAGAAAACGTGGTGGGGGTCGGATTACAGGATAGTTAAGATTCTGTGCTCGCTTGAGGGTGTTATCTCTTTTGAGGAGTATGACTTCTGGCATCTCAAAGGAATGTGTTAACCTAGATATGCAGGAACAATGGGCAGGGCCAGCTTAAGGCAAAGATAAACCTTTACTAAAAAGCTTTAGGCCTGGGGCGGGACTTCCCACCAGGACCCGCCCAGGTAGGAATTTATGATCGGATCACCCTGCGAGGGAGGTTACTTTCCACAGAATGAATCCCTTTTTTCGTCCATCATAATTACCTTGTGAATTTCTTTACTTTGTTAAATTTGCCAGGCTCATTGTCTTGTTTCCTTGAACTGAGGGTGTTTGTGTGTGTGTGCATGTATGTTTGTAGACAAGGAATAGGGGCTCTCATTCTGTAACAGTTGTGAAAAGGGACAAAAAATGACGTGGTCCCTGGGGTGGGGGAAGGACGGAGTAGGAGCCCAGGTGGCTCAGTGGTAGGAATCGGCACCATCCCTGAATTTAAGCAGCAGTGTCTGTTGGGAACCGCACGTCATCTGCCCTGCTGTGGTGCGAGGAGAAAGCTCTTCAAGGGGGTTAAAACAGGTGCCATGCTGTTTTACAGAGGGGCCACCGACTCCTCATGGGATTCAGATTTGAGCAGGAATGATTGAATAGACACCGTGAGGCCAGCACAGTGAGAAATGGCTTCCCATGAGTGATCTCGTTCAAACCTCACAGCAGCTCCGTGGCGTGGGAGTCGTCCTTGCATCCTGGATGAGCACCTGAGGTTCAGAGACCTGGAACCAGAGTTGCTTCCCAGCTCATGGGCTCTATATCATACCAAAATAAAACCTTTTTTAATTTTTTTTTTTAGACTATTTCTTATAAAGGTAATTTAATTTTTAAGCCAGAATGATTGGGTATTATAATGCATATTACTTTTGTGTGCTATCTTGACATCCAGAAAAATGAAGAAACATAATTCCAGACTCCACATTTCTTCTACTTTACAAAACACAGCATCGTTTGGGCTGAGGCGGGATTTCCAACTAGTTAAGGAAAAGTTGGGCCAGAGAGAGGAACCGCGGGAAAAGTTCCCAGCAACTTGGGATTTCTGCTTCTCCGCCCCTGCACCAACTTTAAATTTGGTCGTTTGCTCATTCTACGTTAGACATAAGTCCTTTCCTATCGTGAACTGGCACAAAACTTTCTTAAACTGATTCAGAAGGAGAAATCGTAAGGTGATATCTGGAAAGGTACAACCCACGTTCGCTGAGAAGCTGGACCAAGGTCGGGAGGGAGAAGGGAGCGCAGAGGGATCAGAAACCACAGGTCAGCTCGAGGCCTGCTCTGGGGACGGCGGCAGCTGAGAAGGAAAGGGGGCAGCGCCGTGGATCTGTCAGCAGAGGAGACGCTTCGAAGCTGGGGAGACAGGGAGGGAGTGTTTGGAGCCCTCTGGACAGTATCTAGGAGGTAGTGGGTGAAGCGGGCGTTGACTGGCTTCCGAAGGGCCCCACCTGGGTGTCTGGTGTCTTTGGAGGATTCCAGGCAAGATAAGGCTGAGGCATCATTCCAAGGCAGCGAGTTGCAGGACGAGTTTTGAGCAAAATAGCCTAACATGTTTGGGTTCTGTTTTAATGTATTAGCACCCCTCTTTCCTTAGCAACCCACACGTGCCCTCCGACCGCAGCTCCCCTCACTGACCCTCTGCCCCCTCCCCTCACACCCAGAGCTCCACACGGCCTGTCTTTAAAGGCGATGCCCTGTACTCGAAATCGAGGCCATCTTTGCTAGCCCGCACCCCAACCGCTCTCACGTTTCCACTATGATTTATCTTATCTAATAGCTGCCAGGAAAGCGACTTGCTTGCTGGCGATTTCACAAGTCATTTACATTGGAAAGAAGGGTACTTGCTAAGCTGAAAGGCCATGAGCATTAGCAAATAAATTTTACCCAAGGTGTTTTAGGCCATTATTTGTGGTTACTGTTACTGTATTTATATTAAGTAGATCTAGAGACAAGATGAAATTTTACCATCAAAGTGACACAGGGTTATAAAGTCTGAACCATTGTGTTCTACCCTCAACATGCTAATAAAAAGCTTAAGCTTGAAGAATTATCTGCAAGAGTAGTCTGCTTGGTAAATGGCTGAATTTGAGAGGCTGTGGCAAAAATGGCAGAGGAATTGCTTCAAAATCGGTGAGTCCAGCTGAGGCACTTTTGTGTATTGAGAGACAAGACAGGTATGCAGGATGTTAAAGGTATTCCCAGTCGTGTGCATAGCCCATTCGGAATGTGCCAAGTTAGTAGTTTTCTCCTCTACTTCATGTAAAGATCTAGAAAACTGAGGATGAAATGCAGATCTCACTGGTCAAAGTAGATTAAGGAACCTTTTTCAATGTCTGAACACAAGGAAGGGGGCCTGAGAAAAGTCACCCTCTAAGTCTCTCTCTCAGGGGTCCCTGTGAGATGAAGTGACTTGGGAGGTTTCACAGCACCGTCCCGAGTAATTGTAATGAGCTTCGGTGGCATTCCAGGAAACAGCCGCATCCCGGCCTCGCACCCTCTCCCTCTACGCCGCACCTGTGAGGCACCTATGAAAGAAACTCTGTGTCACGGCAAAGACATAGGCCTTTTCCTGCCTCTGCCGTTAACCACCCGGCGAAACGATGTCACGCTGGTGCAGAAGGCGGACCTTACGTTTAAACTCTGTACTCCACAATTTTGTAATTACAGTGGTCAAATTTCCATTTTTAATTTAAAAAAAAAAAGAATTTTGCCACCAAAGAATTGGCCACCATCACTTTCTGAAGAGCAAGGAGCACAACACGTAAAAAGGAAATACAGAGGCAGGGACGTCGCAAATGCTTTGTCATGGCGGAATCGATGGCGACGAGGTGATTTTGAAAGCTTAAGGCACATTTGAATCCAGGCTTTAATCCTGAGAAACGCAGATGTTACATAGAGACCGTCCAGTCGATCAACAAGCCTTATCCTCTATTACTTAATTGCAGATAATTGAAAAAGTGCTCAAATAAACACAGTATACGAAACAGAGGAAGAAATGTTCATTTTGTCTAACCATTTTTGGCAAAAGGGCCTCCATAAACTTCTTTGCTCGCTGTGGAGCCTGAGAAATGGTTAAGACTAAATAACATCAGTTGGTTATGATTTATCATCTAGCTTAAAAACAATCGCCTTTTAGAAAATGCATCCTTTACATGGCTTGGAGAATCAAAGGTAGGCGAATAAACTGCATGCCCCTGAATAGAATCTGAAAGCTTTTCTCCGGATAAGTTGAAGTGAATGACCACAGTGATGAACCACAGCTGAGGGCATGGTGGATTTGGGGCAGAATCCTTACAGATTGTAACTCTATCCCTGAAACTGTTAACTCTGTTCAGAAATAAATTTGCCGCCTATTCAAATTTGCTCACGTGTTGCTTATATTAATTGCAAATTCATATACCAATCAGCATACTGCCGAAGGTGTTTTAAAAACGGCTTGTTTATAAAAGCTGCTGGCACCGCTGGAATTCAAAATGATGCCAGAAGAATGCCATTTCAAATAAAACTCTCTTCGCCTTTGGCAGCAGAAAAGAGCGGGGTCACACAGTAGTTCTTGATTTATGAACTTGCTTTCTCGTTCTCAGACTCCCACGACATGTACGGTCCCTTTAAGGAACTGGGTTGGATGCTCTGAACAAGAAAACAATCCTACCTCCGAATCTGCGTTTTAATTAAAAGTCATATGGGCCTGTGATTATATAACTGGTCCCATTCTCATGCCTTGAACGATCAGGGAAAAGAGTGGAGACTGAGAACCCTTGAGCAGCTGTCATTCAATGACAAAACAGACTGGAATCTACGAGGAATGATATATGCTGGGGACAAAATTTGTGGAAACATGTTACATTCAGCATTCCAGTAAGCATTTTCTCAGCCCCCAGTCACATCCTGAAATTATACAACTGTCTCCCCCCAACGCGGCTGAAGTGCTGACAAAGGGGAGGATGTCACTACCCAAAGCATCTAGAGGAGGGTGGGTGAAGTGGCCGGGGTGGGCGGGTGGATAGAGAGAAACTCCTACATGCCTTGCAGGATTTCTTGGCGGTAAGCGGAGTGTCCATCTTCACAGTGGTCCAGCAGACAAAGTGTTTATTGTAAAGTGGGCCTGATCCCTGGAGAGCAAGAAAAATGATTCCGTTTGCCTGGAGGGAAATTTACTGGTAATTAACTCATTCGTCCCTTTGGCAGCCTGGAAGGTCCTGAAAAAGTACTTAGTGATTAATTTCCTTGGTTGGTTTCAAGGAAGGGGGTCTCAATGTCAAGAACAGTATTATCGTTTTTCAGTGTAACGGTGGCTCTTCTAGTTTCCTCTCCTTACGTGCACCAACCCCATCTAGCACAGGTAGACTGGCTGGAAAACGCATTCTAATAATTATTAAACCATTCAAATTGGGCTGTAGTGACATCTTAGTTTTGTGTGGAGGTAACTGAAGACCATTTAACATTGACGAGCTGGGAAAACCATTGGCTTATATCGTGAATGCTAAAGATGACAAGAACTGTACATTCTGCCTAGATTTTTTTGAAGACTGGATTTGGGGGGAGAAAAATGATTTTGCCTCGGGGTGGCTGGGCAAGCCTCCGGGACACACCGAAGTCGGAGGGAAGGGTCCATGGGAAGCATGCGCCCTTTAAGAGGGAAATAAGATTAGCGACTTTGGCAAATTGTCGACTTCTCTTCAGAGGCAAAGAGAAGAGTTTCTGTTGCCAAAAGAGAAAAATAAAAGGGGGGGGGGGGGTGAGGGGATGGATGTTATGAGACAAAGGCACAGGCAATGTTACACCTTATTGAAAGCTGAACTGGGAGTGGTTTTAACTCCTCTGGGGTTAAGAAAGATTTTTTTTTTCCCCTCTGGAGACTAAAGGTAGAGGGGTAGGGTAAGGGAGCGGGATCTGAAGCAGAGTCCCTATCAGTCCTGTTCTGTCCTGGGAAGTACACAAGGGGGACAACCTCCGTGGAAGAGGGAGGAAGCGACCGATGCTGAAGGTGAGGGACCACCTGTCATAGCCGCCGCCACGTAAGTTACCTTTTAACCTGAAGGTAGAAACTCCTACCTGCCTCCTCCTCCTAAGGAAAGCTGCCTGATTTAAACAGAAAGCTTTTAAGATGGCTAGACAAGTAACTGAATTATGACTTTTTGCACTGATCATCTGTTTTCTAAATGCTCTCATCCTGCAAGAGTCTACAAAAATAAGATTTTTTTTTTTTATGTCAGTTCAGAAAAGGTCGTGAGGCTTCATTTGGGATAATCACAGTGTTTACTTAAGCTTTATTCATTTATAAAAACGCTATTTTCTCTAATTGCATATTTCGTTCCTCTAATGACCGAGTTGAATTCTAAAGCTGAAATGAGCAATCAATACCGAGAGTCCGTCATCCCAATACAGCGGCAGTTCTATCTCAGATGGCCTCGGATGGCTTCAGATGTGGCAGGTGGCTCGGAAGCTGGGCACCGAACGCTAAAGCGGGTCTCTCCGTCTGTCATTCCAGGTGCTAACTGAGACTCGGCGCCGCGCGGAGAGCAGCCCCGAAGCAGCATGAGCCGCCGCGGGGACGCGCCGTTCCCGGGGCTCCCGGCGGCCGAGCGGGGCCGGGCGCGGCGGCGGCTGCTGCACAAGGACGACGCGTGCAACGTGTACTTCAAGCACATCTTCGGCGAGTGGGGGAGCTACGTGGTGGACATTTTCACCACGCTGGTGGACACCAAGTGGCGCCACATGTTCGTGATCTTCTCGCTGTCCTACGTGCTGTCCTGGCTGGCGTTCGGCCTGGCCTTCTGGCTCATCGCCTGGCACCACGGCGACCTGCGCGGCGGCCCCGGCGACGCCGAGGCCGCCCAGCCCTGCGTGGAGCACGTGCGCTCCTTCGCCGCCGCCTTCCTCTTCTCGCTGGAGACGCAGACCACCATCGGCTACGGCCACCGCTGCGTCACCGAGCAGTGCGCGGCCGCCGTGCTGGCCGTGGTGCTGCAGTCCATCGCCAGCTGCGTCATCAACACCTTCATCATCGGCGCCGCGGTGGCCAAGATGGCCACGGCGCGCAAGCGGGCGCAGACCATCCGCTTCAGTTACTTCGCGCTCGTGGGCATGCGGGACGGCAAGCTGTGCCTGGCGTGGCGCATCGGCGACTTCCGGCCCAACCACGTGGTCGAGGGCACCGTGCGCGCGCAGCTGCTGCGCTGCGCGGACGACGGCGAGGGCCGCGTGACCATGGCCTTCCGGGACCTGAAGCTGCTCAACGACCAGATCATCCTGGTCACGCCCGTCACCGTGGTGCACGAAATCGACCACGAGAGCCCCCTCTACGCGCTCGACCGCAAAGCCGTGGCCAAAGACGACTTCGAGATCCTGGTGACCTTCATCTACACCGGCGACTCCACGGGCACCTCGCACCAGTCTAGAAGCTCCTACGTGCCGCGGGAAATCCTCTGGGGCCACAGGTTTAACGACGTCTTGGAGGTGAGGAGAAAGTACTACAAAGTGAACTGCCTGGAGTTCGAGGGCACGGCGGAGGTGTACGCCCCCTTCTGCAGCGCCAAGCAGCTGGATTGGAAGGACCAGCAGCTCCGCGGCGCGGGGAAGGCCCGCGCGCCCGGCGCGGCGGACCCCAGGGTCAGGAGGAGGTCGTTCAGCGCGGCCGCCGTTGTCAACAACTGCGAAAGCCGGGAGGAGACCACGGCCTCCGCGGATGAGTGTAATAAGGACGCGCCTTACCAGAAAGCGCTCCTGACTTTGAATAGGATCTCTGTCGAATCCCAGATGTAGTCCAGCCTGTAACTGTCACCGCGCAGTCATCGTCCTGATAGCCCGTCACCGAAAGGCAAGTAGTTGTCAACAGCGCTTCGAAAGAATGTTATAGCTGCGCTCGATGCTGATGGGGAGTAAGGAGAGCAGGTTAAACTTGATAAAAGGTCATCTAAAAATGACGTAGTAGCCAATCGTTTAAACTTTTTTTTCTGTGTGTGCTGGCAAATTTGGTATAGCGATGCTATTAAGAGCCTAATTGATTAATATAAATTTCATCTCCTCTTATAATTCCATATACTTGTATCTTCGGTTGGAGGTGTGATATTCTATAATAGGGAAGAAAGGTAGGATGCTGGAATAAGCAAAAATAGGACAGGCAACCAGCGTGAATAACAGCATTTTCAGTGTATCAAAATCGATGGTGTAATGGGCGCTTTCTCATGAAACCATAGTGTCATCTAACCAAGACGTGCAAGGCATGCGTTCAGTGGATCGTGATGCTGAGATATCTAACTGTGGCAACGACAGGCCTGTTCCAGTCACTGTGTTTGTCCCTCGGGGTCTCTCAGTGTCAGCAGGCCGTTAGCAGTGGCAGTAAATAGACAGCGCCACCAATGCAGACAGTTCTCTCTCAGCCACTTGCCCAGGTAGTGATCGCTGAGCCCTGGAAGCTATTTTTTTCTCTAACCCACGAGGCAGAAGAAAAGTTCATGTTATTATTCACAGCAGCGTTTCCCTCTTAAATGTCCTGGTTGACTCCAGCAAATAGCTTTATGTGGAAAAGCAGGAATACAGCAGCCCTGAACTTTGGGGTTCTCTGATGGGGGCGGGGGGTGCTTTCGATGCCCACCTCCCAGCTTCTCCAAGGACAGAGTGAGGAACAGGACCATGGAGATGGGGTGAGGGCCTGGTTGGCAGCGATCAACATTCTCTGACTCTGGACGGAAATGTGGCACGTGTCCCAAAGGATTGAACTCCGGGGGCTCCACCGGAGATGGACCATTGAGAGCAGGGGAGGGTGCCTCGGGAAAGGTGTTTATTTGTGCCCAGAAGTGGTTCGGTATGCTGCCTGTCCTGGTCCCTTTACAAAACATAAGTGACTTGAACTGTAGATTTTAAGAAGCTCTTCCATTGAACTTGGAACAATCATTTAAATCGAAGGTTTTGTGAAATATAATTAAGGAGATTTTAATGCGCATTAACTAAATGCAGAAGCTGAGGGCTATAGAGTCGCTTAAATCTGAGGACCTGAGATACATCTGTATGTTCTATTTCCATGTTAAAAGATGTTAATTATGATTAAGTACAAATTCAATCACCTGTGATTAAAGAGTCACTTTAAGCTTTATAAATTGAAGAGTTGTTAGCTACATTCGGAATTATCTGTATGTTTTTTAACATTGTTGCCAAGTTGGTAATAAGTACGCGCCACCATTTTATGTTTATTTAAATATGTATACGTACAAAAAGGTTTTGCTTTTTCCAGAATCTCTCTTTCTCTCTCTCTTTCTCTTTCCCCATTTAAATTAAAGTGCACAAGTAAATTGAGCTGAGTCACATACTGCAAGATTACCAAAATATGTAGGTATATAAAGTGTTTCTTTTGTTTTTATTCTTTTTACTCCTTTTTCCTCCTTCCATCTCTTCCGTCCTTTTCCCTTCCACCCTCCCTCCTTGTCTTCTTTTTGCCTATGAGCGACAAAATCATGTTTTAAACGCACATGTGCAAATCTTCTATTCCTGTTTATAGATAAGAGATTTGTTCGGGTCACAAGTTGCAAAACTGTCTTGAAGCTTTAACATCAGAGATATAAATAATGCATTTTTTTTTTTTTTGTCTTGCTTCGGGAGTGCAAAGTCCATGTTTAAATCACACTCTAGATTCAAGCTTTCTAGCAGCAATTACTCAGCAAAATTAGAGAACTACCATGTACTACGTAGGGGACAGCCACTACAACAGACAGTGCCACCCCACGCCCTTCAGTTTCTTATCACTTTCCTTTGCTTCCTGGACTCTGCCTGCCCGTGATCTTGCTCTGCGACTGTCAGAATAGAGGCGTCAATGTTCAAAAACACATTCTGTTATCAAATCTTCTTACCCAGAATAGCAGGTAGACTCGGCATTCCCATGTCATATTTATCTCTAATCTTCTGTTTAGATTTATAACATACCGTGACACCCCAATCAGTTACTTAATAATAAAGATCTTAAAAGAATGCAAAAATGTCTGCGCATGTGCTTATGTTCTAAGGAGCATAAACTGCAGATGTGGCCAGCGTCAGGAGCATCGAACCACAAAAAGAGGTTGCTGCCTCACGGAATTAGAACGGAGGCGGAATTATGAACCATTCTTATGGGTTTAGAAGAGCTACATCCAAATTAACAATCAGCTGCTTCTGTCAACATTGCGAGAAGGCTCTGTGCAAAATGGCATTTCTAGTTTCAAAGGGATGAGACGTAGGTAAAACATATTTTTCATTTCTTTTACCCCTAACGATAAAATTGTTCAGTGAACTTAATCGGGTGGCAAACACGTGTGCCGTCAAGGCATTGGTTGTCCCACTGTGTGCTACAGCCTGAGAGCGGGCCCCACAAGAGTGGAGCGTGGGGCGCGAGAAGGAACTGCCATTTTCACAGACCACCAGCTCATCAAACTCGATGAGGCGCTTTGCACAGATACGCTGAATCCCTGCGACAAAACGGGTGGGTGGGTATTTTTAATTTCCATGTCATCAAATATCTCAGTTTCCACCTCTCCCTGACTGACACATTCCCAGTTAGGACAACGATGTGCCCAGGTTAAAAAAATTTTTTTTTTTTTAAATTGCAACTGTGCTTTCTGGCCTCCCATGCAGCTGGGGGGGG
This sequence comes from Rousettus aegyptiacus, assembly GCF_014176215.1. Classification (NCBI taxonomy): domain Eukaryota; kingdom Metazoa; phylum Chordata; class Mammalia; order Chiroptera; family Pteropodidae; genus Rousettus; species Rousettus aegyptiacus. The sequence continues at coordinate 107,647,317 of NW_023416309.1, forward strand.
GGGGGGTTGCTTAAGTGGCGTAGCTCTGGCCCAGGAGACATCATCAGAACTCTCTGGGAGTGACCTTTGAGAAAGCTCTTTCTCTGGGGCTGGCTTAGCTGGCAGGTGCCCTTGTACCCCCTGCATTCGTCCCTCTCCTCACCTAGACCTCAGCTCTGGTAGTTGATGCTCCTGCGGCCTCTTGTGAGAATAAGAATCAAGGGAAATTGGAAACGAAGGAAAAAGTGCACCCCGCGACTGCATTATCTTCTGACTTCTTCCGCGTGCGTGGAAATAAATATGATTTCTAACTGACCCGGTGCACAATTTCTCCAAAGGCGATGACACAGGAAACGCAAGGCCGGGAAGGAACTCGTGATGCGCAAGTTGGGTCCGGCTCGTACAAGACGTCCGATGGAGCTGGTCTCTGTGGAAACCATAGATTGTCCGGGAAGTCAAGGAAATGCCACTATTATTGTAAAACAAACACAAAAGAACGGCCTTCGGCCTGGAAAGCCCTCTGAGACACTAATGGCTGAGTGACCTTGGCTGAGTGACCTTGATAAGAGGATCGACCAGGCCTGCGGTCCAGCTGTCCTTTACCTTCTTCCTTCCTTCCCACGGAAGGACGGGTGTTGGTGTCTAACGGGACTCCCACTGGGGCTAGGGACCTGAACCCCACTGGGACTGTGTTTCAGACCCCCAGGGGGGCCCAGCTGCCTCAGACTCTAAATACCAAGGAACCTAGATCCTTACTTCACAAGTTTGTATTTCATTACCTCCGCATTGGCCAGGGTACGTGCAAAGTAAATTCTCTTTTGGGGAGCGGGGCACCAAATTCTGCTCAGTTTAAAGCATTCTGTTTGCTCTACTCATCTCATCGTAAATGTTGGCTCTTCTGCTCTGAGTGTTTGCAAAGCGCACGTGTGTGTAAGCCCTTGTGTTTTTTTTTAAGGTAAGTTTTGCCTGTGGACTTCTAGAAACCACCCCTACACACCCTTGGTACTCTGTAAGGCACGAAAGCCCTGCCTTAATTCTACATTTGGCGTGGCCTCTCTCACTTTCACTTTTAAAGAAGCAGTATGACCCATGCGCTGCCCCCCCACACACACACAGAATGCCAGTGGGGGCAACGGGGGCACACAGATTGAGCAGCAGGGAGGAGGCACTTGGCAAATGGTCTGCAAAGGTTCTGGATGTGAGGTCTGTGAAAGCGAAAGCTAGTAACAGAGCCTCAGTGCAGATCGATCTGTGGGCAGAGAGCAAGCAAGGACTCCTGCAGGGGCCTTGTCCTGAAGTGACAAAATCGCAGGGTTGCCAGGAAACCATCGTTGGTCTGCATGGCTCTGCAGCTTTTCTTCAGTAAGAAAAACCTTATGGCCAAGTGCCTTCCCAAGTTCATTTGCTGTGTTCGGTTTCCGAAAGCTGCTCCACGCGGTCCTTTCCGGCTGTGTGGTTGGGTCATGAGACTTGGCTGGGGCGGGGGGCAAGCCGCATCTTGCCTCATCATGTCACCCCGAGTTCCTTTCCTCGGGAATGTCCCTCCCTGTGGTCAGGGAGCTTTTGTGCAGAGTTTGGAGAGTGAATCAACATGGCTAAATGTTTTCAAGTACAATAGCCTCTTAGTGGCTGAGTACCAAGGCAGGGAAAACTTAAAAATAAATTAACTATTGCCTTTTGCTGTCTGGGCTCCTTGATTCATACTGTTTTATAAATATCACACAGTAAAAGAATACCGGATTTCGAGTCTGTCTATCTGTCACCCCCCAAAAAAGCGGCTGGACTGAGATCGAGGGTCTTCTAAATAAATAAGGTAACCTGAGCTGGGTGGCCACCAAAGTCCGGGCCCAGATGGACACTGGGAGCCTCGGCAGGCTGCAGAGAAACGGATCAATCATTTAAAGTTTTCAGCAAGCCCGGCGGATGAAAACCCAAACAGATTAAGTCTTGCTAAATTACATAATCAAAGCATGCTTTTTCCTCCATGCTATCATTTACCACAGGGGCCTGTAGAAACCTCCTTAATCACTATCTAAGTAACTTGAACTTGAGACAGAATGAGGCCCAAGAGGTTTAGACTCTGTGCAAACTTCTTTACAGAAAGTTATCAGAAACCTTCAGGTTTCCACATAAAATACTTTAGTCACGTGCAATGGAGTAAAGGCTCTTTATTTGAATTAGAAGCACATGCTACAGATCAATTATTTATTGTGCTGCCCATTGATTCTATCAGATAGCCAGTTTGCCTGGGGAGGGGAGGCTAGTCTTAGGGGCCATGGTAAGGACAAGGCTGGCAGCCTCTGCCTGCTGCCAGTTCCAGGACCAGCGACTCTTTTGGACATAGTTCATTTAATCAGATTCTCTTTTGCATATGAGGAACTCTCCAATTTAGAGGAGTCACGTGCCCAAAGTGACACAGGCATGGAAGGAAACAGGAAAGGCACAACCAGGGAAGATCATCCCCCAAAGCCTTTGAGTCATCGCGGGCAATAAGCAGCCTCAAGGCTGCCGGAGGTCGAGTCGTTTTTACTCTGTAATCATTCAACGGGGTCATTTCAAGACCGTTTGTGAAATAAAAGACTTATTTTTCTAGGAGTTAATTTGTCATTAACTATTTAGAAAGAGTGGAGTGTGGGCAAATTAAACAATGTGGGAAGCAGCTGGTAAGAGCAATGATGGATGAGGATAATCTCATCCAAAATGTGAACAAAAACTATGGAATTTAAATGAAAAAGGCTCACCTTCCCAGGGCAATTCGAATGCACAGTGGGGCACTCCCCTGTGCAAGAATCCGCTGTCTGAGTGGGAACATTTAGTCCCCTGGCAGGGCCAGCCTCAGGAAATGGGCAAACACCTTGAGCAGGGGGTTTTCTTGCATTAAATGGACACGGGCCATTCTTGAGGCTGGTCCTACAAGGAAAGGAGCCCAGCCTGAGAGAGTCACTAGAACCTGGGCCGACGTTGCCCGTCTTTATCGAAGGTACACCTGGAGCAACTTCACTGGCGTTTCTGACTCTTAGTTCCCTTACCGACAGGTTTCCTTGCGGTCTGAAGCGGCGATTATGAGAGGAGCAAGCTTAAAACCCAGACGGCCTACATTCGAATCCTATTTCTACTATTTTCTTTCTGTGTGTCCCTGGGCAATTTACGTAACCTCTCTGTGCCTCGGTGTTTTCATCCGTAAAGCAAGGAAAATAATAGTACCCACATCACAGTTGTCCTAAGGATCGAGTGAGATGCTATTTGCAAAGCACAGTACCTGACACACAATGAATGCCAATAAAATGCAAGGAATGACTATCATCGCCAACAGCAAACTTTTCATTTCTTTAAGTGTTTTGTCCATTAATTTACATTTCATAACTTTAACACTGACTTAAGCCAAAAAAAAAAAAAAAAGGTGCAATCATTTGGTGAAAGGAATAGAAATTATTCCCCATCAAAATGTAAATGATTTGTGCATTATCTATCTTACCCAAACCATTTTGGATTACATCCACCACACTTCTCTCGATTGTGTGAGGCGGCGTCAGGATCCAGCGCAATGGTACTTTGAGAATAAAAATTCTACTCTACTCAGATACACAGAAGGCTTAGTGAATGCAAGAACTCAGACTGCAGGTCTCACGGGACACTCGCTGTGTGTAAACCGCCTGCTGGGCATTCCATTTAAGCTGTTTCAAAAATATTAAGCTACTTTATATCATAATACCATGCAGTATACACAGACTTCTCAACACATTCCAGCAAATTAAAGGGATCCTGGGAAGAGCAGCCTCATTAGCCAAAAATGATCCATCACAACCCAAACAAGCTCCTGCTAATTGAACCTGGAAAAACCTGATGGCAGGAAGCAAGTATTGGCGTGAAAAATCTAATAACTAGAGTGCTAAACTTCTGATGAGGGCAACCCAAATTTACGACAAACTAACCAAGGACTTCTAATATGCTGTTAGATTTTATGAAAAGCCAGAACACTTAATCTATGGAAGTTACGGGGGGGATGTCCAGCAGTGGGGGGTGGCAGGGCGGGGGGGCGGGGTGCCAAGCCTTTGATAACCCTTTTTGTTATCATTAGCAGGTTAGGTGCCTTGCGTGGTGAATGACGAACAACTGTACCCGGCCAGCCTGTGTTTTGATTCCGTTTGGGAAAAAGTGTCTGCTTTTTAATATCCTCCCAACAGTTATGACTATGATCGCAGCACCTCGATTCCCAGACACCAGTGGTCTCTTAGTCCCCTGAGCATGAGAAAGATGGTCTAATATCAACACCAAACAATTCTAAAGAAATGGACAGCATGTTGGAATACTCTAGGCCGTTCTTCCCTATGTCATATCTGCAGTGGGATAGAAGGAAATAGCAATTTACAAATTACAAACATGAACCGTTACTGTAAACCAAAACTTTCGAAGTGGCTTTTTTATTTTTGTATTACAAATAAATATTAGAGTAGTCATGGAATCATGGATCTGAGCAACATCGGATCCATCAACAATATGAAGTTTTATTTATCCTTTTCTGGAAATGTCAAGTTATTATTCTTTGTTTAAAAGCTTTGGACAATAAATAAAGTGAGAGATCCACACACCTACGTGTCCTTCCTGGCATGGGAGATTGGGCGAAAGCAAAATATTAATGATTTTGCAGGCAGAAGAAAAAAAATTTTTTTTTTAAAAAAAAACACTTAATCTTTTCACCAAAGACCAGGGTGATTTGTTGGTCTTTTGAAATACCATAATGATAATAATAACAACTATTAATAGTAACAATTACGTAGAAGCCTCTGGTAATTGTAACTCTATTAGGAGGTTGAGCATTCTTGGTCACCATTGTGCCACCTTGTGGTCACAAGGGAACACTTTTTTTTTTTTTTTCCATGAAGTAAATCCATTACGTTATCTCCCCCACCCTTTCCCGCCCCTCCCCTTCTCTTGGATAATATTCTGAAGAGTAACTTGGGAACCACATTGCCAAGAAGGCCTCTGAGTGAAATATAATGGGCACCGCTCAAGTCAGCAAATAGCGTGAAGTGAAAAGTCACAGTGGCTTTGGTGTGAGTAGGGATATTCCAAGTGCTGGGTTTTTTCTTTGCTACCTCCATGTGGATTATATATTTAGAAGATGAAATTGGAGTTCATTTGGGTCGCCATTTTCAATACACAAATATAGAAATGGAAGTCTGGATCATGTCCACTGAGATCTAATAAATCGCCCAGCAATCTATTTATAGCAAGAGAAAGCAGCCAGAATTTAGGTATCAATTACTAATACTGTGTTAGAATAATCACATTGAAGCATGTATAGAAATAACTTAACAAACACAATTTTACTAATGAGCAAAGATTCGCTTTGTAAATATGTGCATTATAATCTTATAATTTTTATGCATTTCAAAGAGTTGTGATACATGTTTAAAGGATTTTTCTGTTTTCTAAATCCCACTTATGTCAGCATCCAGATGTGAAGAACAGAGAAAGATAAGATTGGCTACCTTCCCACAGAGTACTGTCTGCTAGGGACTAAATATCTTTTGTAACAAATTCAGCAATTTAATGGCCACTGTTTTATATTATCAGGGCCTGTTTGGTCAAGAATATAGTTTTGTTGGTTTTGTTTGTTTGTTTGTTTGTTTGTTTTTTACCTTCATCAAGGATGAAGGTATTGGAAAAAAATGTTTCGGACAATTTTCTCATAAGTAATGTGTGTGTGTGTGTGTGTGTGTGTGTAGAGAATGAGAGAGTTTAATTCTCACAGATGTACTGTCACACTAGTATTGGTTTTAAGTCTCTTCACCAATCTCTCGGTCTTTCTTTCCTTTGTCTTTAGATCTGCCAACTTTCTCTCCCAGTCTCTTTCTCTTATTCTCATTCTCTCTATATTAGTCTCCTTGTCTTTCTCTTTGTCTCTAATTTAAATTAGAACAAAATCCAAGAGGGTGGCTGATTTAGATTGGAATCCTAGCTCTGCGGATTACTGGTGCTGGACTCTTGGGCAAGCTATTAAAACTTCTAAGCCTGTTTCCTTACCTGTTGAATAGGGGTAGCGGTGCTTGCTTACCCATAAATTGTTGTAACAATTAAATGACACGTTGGATGTGAAACACTTAAAGAGAATACTTAGCAAAGAGTAAGCGGCCCATATGTGTTCCTGTCTTTGTTTTTATTGTCTGGAAAAGGTATCCATTCTTAATACTCAAATCCCTGTCATCACGAGATGCCCCAATATTGCCTCATTTAGAGGTGTAGTGTCACTACATATTAGAGATGTAGCTCGTAGAACTTTGAAACAGAAAAATCTCCCATGTACTTCTTCTAACCACTTTGTTAGTGAATCACATAATCAGAAGACATCTTGCCTGCAATCACATAATTAAGTAGCAGAACCCATACATGAATCTGTATCTTCTACTTGTACATCCCCACTCAGTTTGTTGAAATGAACAGTAACTCTCATTCTAAGCCATGGCTTTTTCTAACTAGTCTTTTTTCCTCCCTCCCTCCTTTCCTTCCTTCCTTCCTTCTTTCCTTCCTTCCTTCCTTCCTTCCTTCCTTCCTTCCTTCCTTCCTTCCTTCCTTCTCTCCCTTCCTCCCTCCCTCCTTTTCTTCCCTCCCTGTTCGTTTGTTTGCCAGAACTAGAATTTATGCAGTCAGTGAAGCAAGTTGCAGTACCCGATTTTTCTAAAATTCATTAATTCCTGCGTTCATATGTTGAGCATTTACTTTGTGTCCAGTAATTCCTACACATTGTGTAGGCAATAATGAATGAAAGAGAAAAATGATCTTGTCCTCTTGGAACTTATATTTCAGTAGAAGAGAGAACAAGTAAAGAAACATATACACAATTTAATGCCAAGCACACTTAAGTGCTATAAAAATAAATAGATGATAGATAGATAGATAGATAGATAGATAGATAGATAGATAGATAGATAGATAGACAGAGGAATGTATGGCACTAAGAGCAATTGGGTGCCACTTCAGGCAGGGTAGTTAAGGAAGGCTTCTCAGTTGAAGTAACATTTGCCCAGAATTTTAGAACAGAATATTCTAAACCTATAAGAAAGAAAATGAACCACGTGGATACCCAGGAAATAGAATTCCAAGCCCGTGCAAAGATACCAATGTGGAAAGAAGTTTGGGAGTCTGGCTGAGGAGTAGCGAAAATTAAAGAGTCCGTGTTGGCCAGATGTGTTTCAGGTGCTTATTAGACACACGAGTGGAGAGAACAAGAAGACGTTGTATGTGTGCGTTTGGGATTGAAGGTCAGACCCGAGGATGTCCCTTTGGGAGCGCTCTGCGTACACACGCCCTGCACGCCGTGGGCTTGCGTGAGATCTGCCGGGAACTGGACGGCAGGAGGAAGGCGTGGTACCGGAGCCAGAGGCTCAGCAGCAGCGCGAGGCCGAGACGTAAGGAAACTCACCAGGAAAGGATGGGAACGAGCAGGCGGTCTGCGAGAGACGAGGAAAGACGGAGAAGAGTGGGCGCTTGACAGCCAAGCAGAGAAGGCGGGCGGAGAAACTGTTGACTATTGTGCGGGAGAGAACAGACTTGACCGTGGGACTCAGTGCTGAAGACTTCGGAACCAGAGCCTGGGGCAAACGCTCCACGCAAGGATATTCAAGGGAGAATGAGAGACGAGGACGCAGTGAGCGCTTTTCAAAGGGTTGATAGACGGGGGAGAAGGTAAGTGAGGTGCGGGGTCAAGAGAAAATTTCCTTTTATTTCTTTGTGTTTTCTTTCTTTCTTTCTCTCTTTCTCTCTCTCTCTTTCTTTCTTTCTTTCTTTCTTTCTTTCTTTCTTTCTTTCTTTCTTTCTTTCTTTCTTTCTTTCTTTCTTTCTTTCTTTCTTTCTAGTGGGAAGTAGTTCAGCATGTTTATGAACAGATGGGGATGCTCCCATAGAGAGGAAAAAATAGACAATGTGGGAGAGAGGGGATAATTCAAGAAGCGCTGTTCTTGAAGAGTCGAGAAGGGTGGCATGCCGTCTCTCGGGGATGGAGAGGTGACGCTGGAGCCACGGATCCAGGAAGAGATGCAGCAGCAGATTTCACATTGGGGACCAGGGGACGAAAGGCTGGAGTTGGTCTGCTGTCTCTGCTTTTATTTTATTTTATTTTATTTTATTTTATTTTATTTTATTTTATTTTATTTTATTTTTGTTTTTATTTTATTTTATTTTATTTTATTTTATTTTATTTTATTTTATTTATTTTTTTCAGCATAATAAGCAAGGGGCTCGGTTGAGAGGGAAGGGTATTTAAGGTCCAAGTGGAGACAGGAAAGGTCCAAAGACTCACGTCAGAGACCAGGAGTGTGAACGGACCAGGGCCATGCAACTGGATTGCCTGTCCGTCTCAAAGTCCCCTTGGAAGTTTGGGGTCATGCATTTAAAGTAACATCAACCAACACAGCTGTGTATTTTTCTTCCTCTGTAACATTTACCAGAAGGTTTAGTCCCCAAGAATTGACCGGTTTAAAAAAATCCAGCTCTCCAAATGAACACGCTGTGTTTCTGTGACGGGCACATGCCCTGATGCACCCAGTAAAAGGAACAACTGATTCCATCTGCCCCTGCAACACGAATCGTGGGGATCCAGAAACGAGCAGCGAAACCTCACCGTTTTTGGCTGTGAAGAACATCTTACTTAACGTAAGTATTCCAAAGGGAAAACAAACAAACAAACAAACACCTCTGTCTCTTCGCAATACGCCAGCTCTCCATCTCTCTCTCTATGTGGTCCTATATGGCGACCACCTGTTGAAGGGAAATGTGTGAAGTGGCTTGGGACTCCACCCTCGTAGCCCATGGCTCTGTGTCCTATTTCACGAGCTTTGTAGTGTCTCATAGTGAAGCACAGCGAAAGGGGCCACGTGCTGAGCGCCACGAGCTAGGGAGCCAGTTTGCTTCACACTGAGATTGTTCTAGAACAGTGGCTGCCTGGCTCCCATAGGCTGATGCTGGAGCTAAACAGCAATCGACAGAGAAACAAAAATTTCAGTCAAACTGTTTATCCTCCTGAGAGTTTAAAATATATATATTTTTTCCATTCGCGGATTTGACTTTTTTTCTATATTTACATATAATGTCGAAACTGGTGTTTTCAGTTAATGGCGATCCAACCTCCCTCTACATACCCTCTCTTGCTAGTGATTTTCTCTGCAATGGCACCTTTCCATGGCCGCATTTTTAGAGGCGACAGGTCTGAATGAGTTTTAGGCTGCCCTGGTTTGGGGTATATTTATTCTTCATTACCCTTTTAGAACACAGTCTTTTCAAATTTATTTTTCGTATTTTAAAAATTCACTATTGCAGAGCACATAGTTAAATAGGGCTATTTAATCAACCTATCAGAACATAAGAATTAAGCAGGTTCTTTTTTATTGAAAGTGTAATAAAGACAGAGAGTGATGGATTCAAGTCTGATGATGGGTCTTTCAGAGAATAGATGAAGTATTTGTAAAGCTGCGTTTGGGTGTATATTAGGGCGTGCATTACGGTGTTGACTAATAAGTAATGATGCCAACAAATTCTAACTTAGTGTGTATTTTGTGTTTGTCATTGTAAATTCAATGGTGATATTTGAAGAGCATTTATGTTTACAGTAAAGTCATTTATCAAATAGCTACAAAAGATTCTTGATTTTTTTTTTTGACTATCATAACATATAAGCAAGAGAGAGGCTCACAAAAACTTGGTGGTATGCTTTTTCACAAATATTTACAAAGGAAACTCTCTCGAAGGTATCAATTGTACTATCTTTTTCTTCTCTCTCTCTCTCTTTTTTTTTTTCTGTAATGATAGCTGCCAGTATACTTCAGTATCTTTAATTTTTCTAGGAGCCTGAACGAAGGAAATCCATGTTCTTATAAGATCATGGTGTTGAAAAGACAGAACCTCATGAAAAACTAAGGTAATAACTCATATTTAACTGGTTTATATCATAAGCATTTAAGTCGACTCTCAGATGACTCACGTTCATGCAAAAGTTTTTAAAATTGATTATAACAGTTTTATTTCTAGTAGATGAAATAGTGAAAAAGGCCAAAAAATAAAAAATAAAAGGGATAAAATTTCTGCCTTTTTGGATTGGTAAAAGAGGTCCTTAAGGAAAATCAGATTCGATTCCTTTGTCCATGTTTGTAAAATAAAAAAAAAAACATGGTCAATGAAGATATTAATTTCTCTCTGAATTTTTGATGAATATTCAACCCCAAAGATCACTAAAATCCCTTTTCTAGATAAGACATTTCAATACTAAGTAGAAACGCTTTGGGGAAATCTTATATTGTTTGAAGTCATTAACGTCATCATTTCTGTTTCATTAGATTCTAAGACTCAAAATTCCACCAAAACGAATGAGTCGGCTTTACTTCTTTTTAATGTTTGGTGAATGCTGTTCCTAGAACTGCTTCTGGAATAGTCTGTTCTTTTTTAAATCCCACCCACCTTCATATTTGCTCTCCCCACCCCCTCCTCATTTGTGTTTTTATTTGATTCCTAAAGGCAATTCTGAACGTTTTACCCACATACAGCACATGATTTGGATAGATGATTGTTCTCTATGAAAGCATAGCCATTATGCTACTATCTTATTGTGGTAAGAAAAATTAATGTCTGGTGACTAAGCTATCCGAAGCAAGCTCACCGAAAAATCAAAATTTTCAGGAAGATTCTCTCATGTCAGGATTCGGTCGGCAGGGCCTGTCTGTGGGTTTAGCATTTCATATTATAAAAAATGCAATAACAGACCAGGGCAGGAGAGTTAACGATGGGATATGCTCTAATTTCTCTTCCCTTTAAAGAAAGTATTCAATGACCAGAAGTCCAAACGTCTTATCTATTTAATACTGAGCTCTTGATATTAAAATAAACCAACACATTTTTTTATGGAATCAGATTAAATTAGGCTCAAATGGGGTTCAGGGAGAAAAGACCAATCTTCTATTAATGCTTATACATTTCTAGTGGGAACAAGTCTTTGGTGACTTTGTACATTGGTCCCTAGAGGAAATTTGCCAGGATTTGTCTTTGATGAGGCATGATGAGAAAAGGTACACACTGAATTATGGTGAAATGTTCTTTTTATTTTTCATTTTTTTTCCTGATAAACCCAGTGAAGGAATTTCCCTGAGTATTATATTGTGTTATGTTATGTTATGTTATGTTATGTTATGTTATGTTATGTTATGTTATGTTATGTTATGTGATACGGTATCATATCATATCATATTATGTTATATATGGTATTAGACCTGAGATATGGGAGCCTGATCCATCAAAAATGCCACGGGCCACCACCACAGCCGCAGTGGGTGACTGTCTCCACATCTTTTTACATGAGCAATAGGTCTATGTTGGTTAATATATTGTTATTTTGAATTATTTTATTAGAGAGGCAACTCCCACTAATCTGTATATGTGTGTACAGGACAACGATCATCTATGTAGCTCATCATGGATTCTTCTGCATTATTTCTTACGTTAAAAAGTAGTGCATCAAACTAGTATTAATCTTGATAATTGGGCTTGTCGGTGTCTCTTAAGGTTCACACTTGAGTTGTGCAGAACCTGACCTGCCACATTCTGACCCTGGCACTGAAAACATATAAAAAGAGACGCAGACATAGACACTGACATCAACACGTACAGATATTTTTCCTCAAAAAAAAAAAAAAAAAAAAAAAAAAGAATCGTACAATATAACCCTCATTTAAAATTAAAAGAAGTTCTTAATGTTTTTCAAGACATCGCTTTTTGTTGTTGTTGCAAAATAATCCAGTTTATTTAGTTATTTGTTGCTTTCGATGTTGTTTCTTCGATCACCAAACACTCTTAAAGCAACGCCTAACGATAGCCAAGGAGACCAAATTCAAGGTTCGTTGAGTTGAAGCCTCCCAAAGCTAATCACTTGCCTGATAGTTTCTCAGACTCTCAGATCCATTGACAGAACAGTGAGTTTAAAACAGTCCAGCTACAGATTTGCAAAAATCAAGAAAATATATATGACGTTGAAAAATAGGTCCCATTTACTGAGTCTCCACGGAATTAATTCTGACATTCATTATTAATGTTAAGGATTGATAAAAGTAAACTGAAATCTATTTTCTACTTGGGAGCCGCTTAATTTAACGTGTGACAGAACTGGATCTAAATATGTCAACTGTAATTAGCTTGAGCAGAAAACATTTATTGTTTGAATACCTATTTTATACTTATCACACAGTTAATCTTAAATCTATGAGGATTTCATCTCCACTTTAACAAGGGGGTCCCAACAGTTAAATGAATCCTTCAATTAAATTCATTCAACCTATTAGAATCTGAAATGAGTAGCGTGCTCACTCTTTCTACCCACGTCGGCTTTACGCCCCACCGCATTATTCTGGGCCAGTGGTCAGCAAACGTTTTCCGCAAAGGACCGGAGAGTAGATAGTTTAGGTTTTGTGGGCCATATATGGTCTCCGTCTCATCCGGTCAGCTCTGCCATCCACTGCAGCACGAAAAGGGTCTGAGACCATCTGTAAGCAAATGAGTATCTTATTCTTCTTTCGCTTTCCCCCCTACCATTTAAATACATAAAAAACTCTTAGCTCGTGAGTTGTATAGATGGTGAACCAGATTTGGCCTGTGAGCTGTGGTTTGCAGACCCCTGACCAAGAACCATGGAAAGTGTGACACCTTTGATTTAAAATATCAGAAAGGCACAGATTTCAGAAAAAGGTTTTCTTTTCTATGGGTCTTGTATTACAAGGATCTTCTGGGTCATTTTCTTCCTATAGATACTTTCTGGTTAAAAATGTCCAATCCTATGAACAAAAAACAGGGGATATGTTTGGGAGAACTCATTTCATAGTGGGCCCTATCTGGTGCCAGGGAAGTTAATCAACACAAAGAATTGAGTTTTTTGAAGAATGGATTTTTAAGCAAGTGTCTTCCAGTGATGCCATCTTTAAATGTCTCTTTATTTTTCTCCTGGGTTTCTGCCTTTTCCATTTTAGGTCTGTTCTTCATCAGTACTTCTAATACAGCTAATGATATTTAAAAGTCCCCAAGACAAGCTCTTGTAGGTATCTGCTGATCTAGATATTCGAGCTCTGTGGCCAGGAAGCACGGAGGGGTGTTTCTGGAGGAATTTGTCAGCAGGCAGCAAGGAAGGAGGAGGAGAATGAAGGAGGGGGACAGAGCCACCCCAGTGGGACCCCCGCCAGAGTACCTGCTGCATGCCACGCTAGCTCTACAGGCAAGTACACGGCCAACGAGATGCATCCTCGGCCAGGGGCAAGAGCGCAGCTTCTCCCAACAGTGTGACAACTGATAACCTTGCTCTCCAACTGATGGAGAATTTCTAGAGGATAAAAGGAAAAGAGAAGAGGGGGGAGGAAGGCAAGGGGACTGTTGGGCCCTTCCGGGGTCGGGGTGGGAGAAAAGGAGAGGTGGCAGCCCCATTCTGTCCACTTTCAACTGGCCCAACTCGGTTTGCTCATCTAACGAGGCCTCTGCTGCAGAGTGAGGACAGAGAGGACTTTGGAGCATTTAATGTCGTCTACACAAGCAAACAAATGCATGTCCTCTGTTCTTCCCCAGCCGCGTTTCCCTTGCTTAGATAACCCTCTTCCTATGTTTTGTAGAAAGAAGGCAGAGCATGTTGCTTAATTGCTTGTAGCAAAGTAATAATATCAGGGCCAGTTTCTGCTTGTGCGCTCTCTCTCTCTCTCTCTCTCTCTCTCTCTCTCTCTCTCCTTTTTCTTTCTTTTTCATTTTTTTTTTAAACTTTTAAACCAGTGCAATGGCTTTCATCTGCTCACAATTCTTTCTGAAGCCAACTCCTCTGGCTATTCAAGCCACCCTCTTCCTGCAAGTTAAGATGGGGACAAAGTAGTTATAATTCTAGAGCTTGTCAGCTAGAAGTAAACCATCATAAACCAATCACACAATGCTGCTCCCTTCAGCCCAGCAGTTGAGATTATTTTTCCACTGATGTAACGAACCTTTCAGACCCTTTGGTGAGAGCTCACCAGCAAGTACTTCTCTCTCTGTCTAGAAATCCTTTCTAACCAGAAGATCGTTGAGATCATCTGTGGTGAAGAAACACGTCCTATGGGGAGAAGGTTTTTTAGACCAGAAGCATCAGTTATGGAGGTTACCATTGTTGTTCTCACAAGGAAGGGAATCAAAAGTGTAATCACACTCAGTCATGTGTAAATTTATGCTGTTTTTACTGGCTCTTAACCCTTTTCCTTCCAGGAATTGTTAAGTTCCTTTGCAGTCATATATCAGTCCTTGGGTTGTTCTCACCAAGGGTGAGTGTTTGACGGTAAGGCCTCCCAGTCGACCAACAGAATAGAAGTTGGGTCATGTAACGGATTCTCTGGAAATTACATAAGAGAAATAAATACCCTGGTATTTGCGCAGAGAGGAAGTCATGAAATTCTCTTTGAGCATGAACTCATAGACTCTCTCAAGCCCTCCTGTGAGAAAAAAGACTCCTTGGTCTGAGAGGGTCTTCAGTGGTGTTAAGTGTGGGACCTTTTGTAGGAAGATCTCCCATCCCTATGTCGCTTGAAGCGGGCTGCACATCGGGCTGCCTTTTGATGGAGACTCCGGAGAGTGTTCAGGACACACGAGGAAGGACAGAACATCTGTCGATGCCTAGGGCTCTTTCTTTGTTTCTTTTCTTTATTTCTTTTATTGGCCTGTAAGTCAATTCATAGAGAATTGCTTTCCCTTATGGAGACAGCATTTCAAAAAAAAAATTTTTTTTTTTTAAATTTTTATTGCGTTTTATTTTTCCTGACCGGACTGTCTCACCTACAGGGTTTTTATCTTATCACAGGTGGTTGGTGCTTTTCTGGCATGTTGCTTTGATAGGCTATGCTTTTCCCTAGACCCTGTGGAGCTGGAATCATGCAGGTCCCGAGGTGCCTTTCCAAAGATGAACCAAATGCTCAGTTATGGTAGTAATATAATTCTGAGCACTCTGCCTGGGTCATTGGCTGCGTTCGAGTCCCGGCCCCCTTTCTGTAGGATTTGAAGTTATTTATGGGCCACGGACAGGAAAATTTTTCATTGTTTTCTACTCTAAGGGAACTACTTCTGTTATGTGTCTTTTGCTAGAGTTTCGCTGGAATATTGAAGCTGTTTAGCCTCAGAGCGTAAGAGATTATTCTACTTTTGGAAAATACTGAGTTGCCATTATCCACTTTGAATTTTCATATCTTAATGCATAAGGAATGTGTGTGCTACAGGTGAGTAGATGATTTTCTAAAATTGCACATTGTAAAATATAATTGGATTCTAAACATCATGAAATCAGAATCATGATAGCAAGTTGCTGAGAAAAAGAATTTCAATACTGAAGACAGTTCTTCTGTCTGAACTAAGTAACTACGAATCCAAATTTAGCCCTTTTTATCCTCATGAGGTTTTTAGATGTGTCACCATTGAATAAATAGACATAACCGTGTGTGTGTCTACTTTGAATCTGCTTTCTGCCAACTAATTTATTAAGTACATTCTTTCCCTCACTTAATCACGTACTGAGGAGGCACTAAATTTTTATGTAAAAGTAATAGACACTAAGAGCAATAGCTTTGGGGTTTAACCTTTGTTCAAGTGAGAAATACATTGTTACTTTTCGTGAATTCTTTTTTTGAAAGCACTATTTCATGTGTTAACATGTAAAAGAGGTTTAATCTCAGTAAACAAGAAAGCTAGTTCTCCACCATGTTCCCCCCCAACCCCCCACGAGTTAACAGATACAGTATGAATCTTCCTGTATTTCAGTTTACAGCAGAGAGATGACAATCGGGTTAAAAAAAAAAAATAAGGCATTATTTTTGGTATCGGTTCCTGCCTTGCTAAAACTTGGTGACTCAGTTATGCAAAGTATATAAAGGAGTAGATTTTGGTATAGCTTTGAAATGAGGTTTTCTTTGCCGTTAAGGAGATCGAAAGCTGAAACACAAGTGACGATTTAAGTCTGTGTTGTAAATTCAGTTTCTCCATTGCTAACCATAGAATTCATGTTCTAAAACATTTGTTTCAGTGCTAATTCATTTGATTTTTTTTTAACATTTGAAATAAAATGATACAGCTCAAATCCAAATGCAAGGGAAGGAATATCTGAATTTGATCCTGATTGGTACATTAAAATTCCTAATTAAACACCTATAAAATAAGTTATGACATAACAGGCTATCTTTTAATAATCACATAATGCTATTAATGTTATTTGTTCTGTTATCATTAGTCATTATTATTATTGGTGATAGTAGGTACACTGTACAATAGGTACATGTTTTGTTTTTGCATAGTTGTAATATGAATTTTATTTCTTTGTAACTTATACACAAGGGATTTGAATATTAAAACAAATTTATCGAAAGTCTGGAATTACATATTCATTGAGGATATGTGTCTGCAGAACACAAACCAGTCAGTGAAGGAGGAAAAAAATTCAATCAAACCATCAGATCCTGATCAAATTTATTTTTAAAATGGAAGAAACTTTCATAGAGAAGGATGAAATTTGAGCCAAATCTTTGGAATTAGATCCTGTGTAAGGAGGAAAAGGCGAAGATTTATATATTATAGTTAAGGTAGAAAAAAATTTGAGGGGAATTAGTAAGTGCTGTGAAAAACACAGGTTTTATTCTATGATGTCTAGATTTGTTTGCACAGAGAGATGCTGTGAAACCCTGCAGAAAGCAGAGGGAAAAACACTGGACTCCACCTCGGCAGGCTTAGGATTCTTATCTACAGCTCCCATTCAATGAGGCGCTCTCTTGGAACATAATTTCTATGTCTGCATTTCCTTATAAATGAAAATTAGAATTAGAGAAATCATATGAAGGAGAAAAAAAAAAAAAGGAAAGGAAAGATCACATGTTAGGGCTGCAGCTAGAGGTAGCAAATGAAGTGCGAATCAGAATAAGGTTTCCACAGTTCCCCTGACCTCTCTCATCCTTCAGCTCGCTCACCTGGAGATCCCTCTCTGTCTAAAGGATGAAGTGTCAACTGCTCAGGCTTGCCTTAGGGGCTCGACTTTAATGTTCAATTCTAATATCCCTTTATTCATGACCTTTTTCAGATGCTGACCGTCAACTGGAAGAATCCATTTTTACTTTCCTCCCTTTGTCTAGCATCAACCTGCTCTTCCAGGTATAGCTATAATCTGTTCCTAAAATCCTCAGATAGTTCTCTCTTTATTTACATGGGATTTTCAGAGTGTAATCGTCTCTCACGCGCGTGAGATAAATGAAGTGTTCCAGCGCATGAAAAAGTAATTTGCTAAATAATAACGTCTGATCTGGAAGTGCGAGCTTCTTGAAAAACAATCGCACTTATTGTTGTTGGATTTCACATATTTAATGGAATGAAGACCATAATAATGAGCACAGTGAGCACTCAATCATTTCTCAATGAATGACTGCATGATTTTTATACATATACATAAAAACGGGCATATTTGCAAACACTATCCCCCGGAGGTCTTCCTCAACTATTCATAATTTAGCAAAGATAAGGACTAAAGCATTTAAGTGCTCCAAGAAGCTAAAATAGATGTCACAGATCCATGTCCTGAAGCTTTTTTACCCCAAAAAGAACTGAATAAAACAAGGTAACTCCGAATATAGCATCTGCTCATTCCATTTCAAAAATATACATCCACTTTAAGCCCCTTAGATCATATTTGCTTTTAGTCACATTTTTTTTTTTTAACAACCTTGGTTACATAATTTCTCAGCCCAGTGCAGATTAGAATCAACAAATTAGACAGCATGGTGACAGCCTGATAAATGTATGGCACGTTGGCAGACACAAAAATGAGAAGCAAAGGCTGCCACTGATGGAGAAGCAGGAACAAGCAGAAGCCTTAAACTCGCTTAGTCCAGGCCCACTGAATACGGGAGACATTGTTTTCGCTGTACCCCATAGGCCTGTTCCATTGCAGGTAGAAATGATACGACTTATATTTTTTAAGATGATACTGAGTCATTATTCTCAAGTCATATCACACTAAAAAATATTGTTACTTTAATTCATGTCATTATTCAACTGACATTTGTACTGACACTTGCCTTTTTTTTTTTTTTTAACTTGGTCAAGTGCAAGGCAATGAGGATGTCAACATAAAGAATAGGACAGAGGATTTTGAAAAGCTCACTATTGGTAGGTGGAAACAAATATAGGGGAAAGTATCTGAAATAACATGAGGGGAACAAAATGTACTCTACTAGAAATATGTACAGAGCTGCAAGGGCAACCAGTTGGAGAGATGGAGAATTCCTACCATATATCAGAGAAGATGATTCCCACCCAAAGAAATTTTAATTATTTAGAAAAGCCATTATGTGATAGGGACAGTTCCAGGAATGCCAGATAAATGAGGCATAATCACTGTGTGTTCCAGTGGCGACGAAAGGCAAATAAGCCCTGAGGACTAAATGCCATTGCTTTAGAGAAAATTGCGTCTGTGTAGACAGTGGCATGTGGCAAGCACACGCCATCCTGAGAAACCGCTTATAATTTATACACACGACCACATGCATGCATATAGACTGATCTGGGGGCAGTACTCTCAGCATCCTTAACTACACGTGGTGCTGTGTTGCACATAGTAAGGCTTCCATTCTAAGACTTCGCCATAGATTCTATTCCGTTCCACTCCACTCCTCAGAAACTCTCCCGATTTATTCATTTTTTGCGTGATCCATTTTAGCACTTAATCACAGGTGCCCTTACATTGTCGTTTGATTTCACTCGTGCATTGTTTGTTTGTCCCTTCTAGGGCTGTCATGTCTCCCATATCATCGCCTCGCAGGTAGCTGAAGTACAAAGCATGTCCGCAATAAACACATTTGTTGAAGTTAATATGAAGATTAAATCTTATCAATGTGGTAAGTGAAAATGCCAGAGCTGTTTTCTAATAGATAATAATATATTTGGTGCCTTAAA
The DNA here is from genome assembly GCF_014176215.1 of Rousettus aegyptiacus. Lineage (NCBI taxonomy): Eukaryota > Metazoa > Chordata > Mammalia > Chiroptera > Pteropodidae > Rousettus > Rousettus aegyptiacus. The sequence goes on from NW_023416309.1 coordinate 107,666,256, forward strand.
ATACCATAGTAGATGGCTTGTCCCCCACAGCGGCAGACTGCAGACTCATCCTGTCTACGTTTCAAGCTAATCTGACACTTATTTATTTATTATTTATTACTATTAATCATTATAGTGAAGATTAGCAGGTAGTTCTTAATACCTAGTTGATACAAATGACAGTTTTCTCATTTCTTGTTCATGTGAAATTGGTCTGGATATATGGTCAATGGAAGTCTGAAAATATATCTAATTGCTGGAGATCTTTATATAAATACAAAGGAAAAATTAGTGTTCCTAGTGGGACAGTCACCTTCTGCGTCACACAACCATTCATAATCTGACTGCAGATCTGGTTTGTGACTAATGTTTGGCTCTCCTATTATAGGTGGTTACTGTGGAGGGAATCAGTAAGAGCATAATTCTCATTTCCTTGGAAAAATTTAATCCACAGTTGGATCCCAACACCCAACTTCGTTGCTGTCCAAAACTAATGGGGATTTTTGCTAAATAAGGACTGATTCAGTCAAAAAAAAAAAGACATATACTCTGACTAGAGAAAAAAAGTATATTTACCCAAGCACTGAATGCATTGGAACACTAGAATTTTCTTAATGGGGACATAGGGAAAAGTCACTTATTAAAGCACACGTTTATATGTTTTCCTTTGTAAGATGAAGCAATGGAGTTAATGAATGCTATCATGCATTTACGAAGTTTTAGTTGCAAAATTTAATCTTTCATGTTTCTCATTTAGCTAAATACAGTAAAAATTCTAAATCGGATTGGGAAGCTGCTTATTAAAATCATCAACTTTTCTCTAACCTTCTACTTCGAGAAATAAGCCTTGCTGCCTATCGGTCTGTGGGCAGGTGGCATGGGTGGGGTTCGTACAGGGATGCTGATGAGAAAGACTAAGACACGTATATTTATTTGCTCCCCCCCCCATGACTAAGTCTATAAGGCCTGCCATAATCTTAGAACTTGGTGTTCATTTCTTTCAAGGTTTTCCTATCATATGAAATTATCTTGGCCTGTGGTACGCTCAGTTTATTTAGAGTAGAATATTAAAGTAAAACCATTTCAATCCAGGTTCCAGAGAAATGGCATCTTTTTCCAGGTGACCAATGTTCAAAACATTGCTCATTACCTGGGCAAAAAGTATTGTCTCTCTGAACGCACATGGTTTGGAAAATGCTTAGCCATCTACAGATGCACAGACTGAATTATAATAAAGAAGAGAATATCTATAAATGATTAATTTCCTCTTTCCACTTAGGCTTATAGGTTCCAAGGTACCGATGAGACCTCTCCCACCTGTTTATTAGAAGAAATCCATGAGAAAACACATTTCAGAATGTTATTGCTGTGACACCAGCTATTAACTCACCCAGGGTCCTTTGGCTGTATACAGTTAGCTTATCTACCTCCAGGTCCTTTTAGCTGCCGGCTACAGCCTGGGTTCCTACACATCCATCTATTTCGCAGAGTTAATTCAAGCTGTTTATAAATAATACATGACTTAATAAATAAATATTAAGGTAGACGTCTTGTGCGAGGCATTCCCACGTACAGGGCATCAAAAAGCAAGATCGTAACAGGGCTTGGAGTACTGTGTAATCTCAACGGATGGAATGGAACAGAAACGCGTCGGGCCACCAGCAGTCGCACGCGGGCACAATCTATTCCACCCCCTTTTAATTTCGACATTTTGCTCAGATATAGGAAAAGAGGCACACTTACTTGCTCACACGGGATTAAGTACGTATCTGCAAAACCCAAGCATATTTCACCAGCACCTCCTAGGGGCCATGCGAGGGTATGAGGCTCGGGGGTGAGCACGGGCGCAAACCAGAACACGAATCCACAAATCCACCAGGGCTGTGCCGCTCAGAATGCAAGCTGGGGTGCTGAAGTGGTTTGGCGATTCTAGAGGGGCCTTTAAAAGGGGTAAATAAACTGCACGAGAGACAAATTTCATCGCTTGAGGAAATAAACATCACACACACGCACGGATTTCAAACTCAGTGTAAATATATTGTGTCCTTTAGGAGCAAAGCTTCGTTTTGGCACCGAAATACTCAGAGATATGCACTTACTCTCCAGTTTACACGCGCAAACACACACACGCGCGCGGATCAATCTAAAGTTCCAGGGTCCAGACCCCCCCGGTAACGCTGAACTTGACCTAGGTTTTTAAAGGGGTCCGTCTACACGCTCCTGCCTGGTTTCTGGGAAGAAGGGTTGGCAGGCGCCGACGCGAGGGCAGAGCGCGCGTGTCTGTAGGAGTTGCTGTTCCAGAGAATTCATTACTCTCTAATTGCTCTGATTTTAGATCAGCAGAGCGTGCCGGGCGGTGGTGGAGAGAGAGATTGAGGGAGGACGATGCGAGAAGGAACGAGTTGTTCACCCTTCAGAGAAGTCCCGGCGCTTTGTAAGTAATTCTCCAACAGTCGGGGAGGAGAAATAGCCCAACAGCTGTGCGGTTGCAACACTGGCGCGCGTCTGAATCCAGCCGAGTTCTGCGCGCGGGTCCCCGGTCCCCCATTTAACTCGCTGCTCCGCAGCACCCCGCAGGCTCTGCGGAGCATTCGGGGGGCGAGGGGCCCTGGGTGGGAGGGAGGGGACAGCGGGACGCGCCCGGGCTGAGATGCAATCCCCCCCCCCCCCGGCTTGCAAACGTTTCGCCCCAGCACTTGCAACCTCGCAGGCCCCTCGAGGAGCACGCACAGCACCGTGGCCACCGAGGAGAGGAAAAGGGAAGTGTGGGGCTCGGAGAAGGGTAGGAAACTTTTGCCCAAGGCCAGGTTGCAATTAGGTAGCCGCAAGAGCCCGGAAGACCAGCTTCCCACCTGCTGCTGTCCAAGCCGGGGCGCAAGATCCTCCCACCCCGCCGCGGCCGGACTCCCCGGCCGGGCTCGGAGGCTGGAGGCGGAGGCAGCGGCGGCAGGTTCCGCGCCGGCCGCCGCGGCCGCGGGCGCAGCCCTGTCCCCGCCCCGCGGAGGCTCTCGGGGCCCGGCGCGCGATTGGCCGGCCGCGGCGGGGGGGCGGAGCCAGGCGGGCCGGTGTCGCGTGGACCGCCTCAAAAGAGCCCAGGATATCGCAGAGCGCACTGGAGCCCTGGCCAGCGCGCAGCCTGCCCCGGCGCCGACAAGCTGGGTCTTGGGGATTCTGGTTTGCTTGGGGCCCACTCGCTTTCCCAAACTACTGGATCTTACATGCCTCCGTGTGCCCCCACTTCCACTCCATGTCCCCATGCTCCTGCGCCGGCAACAGGTAAGGGCTGCTGTGTGTTTTCTTCCCTCCTTCCCTCTCGCTGCCTGCGTGTCGCGGGGAGTGGACTCGGGCTGCGGTCCCCGATCCTGCCCTGCTCCAGAGGAGCCCAGCTGTCACGCTGCTGCCGGAGCGCTCACCCACGCGGCCGAGTCCCAGATCACGCCTATAGAGTTTGTGTGCGCACCAGAACATCCCCAGAGCTAAAAATACTGAGACATGCTTGGAACAGTTGAGCAATAGAAACATTTCTCTGCAGCATCTGTTTGTGCTCATAACTTCCAATGCACCAGCTGTAGTGAGATCCTGCATTTGGAGGCGAGAGCGAGGGGGCCTGCGTTCGATTCGATTCTCGGTCTCAGGAAAGCAAAAAAAAAAAAAAAAAAAAAAAAAAGGAGGGTGGGAATGATAGTGCCTCTAGAAGCGCTGGTCTCAAACCTTGGCAAACCTTGGTAGTCAACACTAGCCTTGCTCCTTGGCTTTTTTTTTTTTTTTTCTTTGTCATTGCTTCAAGTGTAGCGTCGTGTTCCAAACAGAGCGAGCGTCTCAAAGTTGCTTTACTAGGGAAGCGAGCGGGAGCCAGGGTTGGAAATAGAGCCCGAGGACCGCGAAACGTTCACATCATTCTGTCACCGTCCCCTAAGCAACTTGTAATCCTTAGTACTAATAGTACTGACACTTAGGTTGAAGACAGCGTGGTTTCTAGGGAGCACGGTGGTGAAAATGACTTTTTTTTCCCCCCCTGCAAAAAGATTGCATCATAACATAGACTCATCGTGACAATTGAAAAAAAAAAAAAAGAAATAGGAAATGGGCAGTTTGATGTTTGTGCCTGGGTAAGCATATCAGTGGGATGGTAACTAGGATACAGCTGTGAATCTTGGGAATTTTTATAAACTCAGAATTTACCTGGTAGGAAATAAGGCATTTAGGTATGCGGAGAATGCATATTGACTTTTTACCACTTTTTTTTTTTTTACCACTTTTTTTATGTTAATAATCTATTGGCTGTCAGATTTTCTCTTGCTTACCACTGTTGTGTGTCTTGCTATATATATATATATATATATATATATATATATATATATATATATATATGTATTACCTGTGCACTTGTTAGCTTTTTCCTGCTCACTTCCGCCCCCACCCCCAAATGTTTTATTTATATTTGCCATTATCCAGAAAAATCTCCACGCTCAGGAGTAAGAGATGTGACTGCAAGGATGGCGGGCGGGGTGAGAGTTGGGGTCAAGGTCATTTCACTTTGCTTCCAGCCCCTCCCCCTCTTGTTTTGGTGGAACTTCCTTTTATGTTACCGGTATCCATGGGAATATTTGTCCTAAACTCTTGTGAATTGGGCATTTTAAAAAAAAACCCACAGTATTCCTACTTCCTTTAGACTCTCCGGATGCAGAATCTCTGGTTGACTGTAGAGTCCTTGTATGACTTTTGAGGAGCATGCAAGATCCGCCACATCTTTACCTGAACAGCCTGACTGTTTTAAGTGCTTTTCTTTTCTCAGCGTATGTGTTTGTTTATCAAGTGCGTGTACGTTCTCCGCGTTTGGACATGCTAAGGGATGTCAGTGTTACAGTGCTCGCATAGACGACTGGGTATCCCCCTCCCCTCCCCTCCTTCCTCCGCCCCTCCCTCTGTTTACTGAGCGTCTGCGGGGTTGCTTTGCTAGCAGTTGCGCTCTCGTAGCAACATGTGCCCAGAGCACACTCAGGCTGGTCTATATGGCGTCAGATGGGGAATAGCTGCTCCGAACACTCATTAGCAGACCTCGCTCTAAGCCCAGCACGCTTTCTTTTCTACCCTTCTTCCCTGTCCTTAGTTAGAAACTTCCTTATTCAGTGCACTGTGACCACCTTATGGGACACATTTATTCTCGTTCATGCTTCATAAGCACGTTTTTCTTTTTCATAATCCATCTTGGAAATATTTCCTATGAGGCAAAAATGATTTAGATTCACTCAGTTATACCATGTTATCTCCTCGACCTTTTATTTATCCGTAGCTCTCTCTCCCCTAACATCTACCTAAGATTGAAGCGCTGAACTATTTTTTTCCATTGCTTATGCTTAATTTTGGCTCGGCCTATAAATAGTCTTAACATGAACAGCACCACATGTAGCCTCTCAATTTCCCAGAAATATTTTCTACCTCGTTGGTTATAGCCTGGGTAAAATGATTATTTGTGCCTTTTAAATTTACATCAGGCCCTTAACTAGTTGGGCTGTAAGGGGGATGTACACGTGGTCCAGCCAGTCACATATCAATTCTCCTGAGTCGCACCCATCGAGGAGGCAAATCGCTTCGTGTTCTCATCTATTCTTGATCGAATGTTTCTCGAAAAATTATTTTGAACCTCTCCCTAAAATAAAGTTGCATGAAAGCCCTAATCCTAATGAAAGTCTTCTCCAGAAGCTCGTGGATTGGTGATTTTTGGTGAGAGAAGAGCAGGCAAGGAAGTTTTCTGCTTGCCCAAAGCCACTGTGGTGTGTGGGCAGGTTAATAGGAAAGGTATTCTTCATAGTGGAATGCTAAGACAATTAACCTATCGAACTTTGGCAGGTCCTAGGTTTTATTTATGTAGTCAGCTCCACGAAAATCTGAATACACATCATGTGTGCACACACACACACACACATGCACACACACACACACACATCTATTTTAGAGCCTATCTATTTGAAGTGACAAAAGTTTCCATTTTGCCAAAAGAAAAAAAAATCTGTTTTTTTTCCCCCTTTCAAGGCAGACATGGTAAAATTTGTGAATGATGATGCTCCTCGTGTGGAACACAGTCTGTCGTTAGCAATGGAAATTTGACGATAATAGTCACCGGCTGGTACAGGCTATTTTCAAGGTGTTCTAAATGCGGAAGGCAGCTCATACGAAGCTGGCGTTGTGTGTTTTGTGGAATTTAAAACTAATGTCCTGGGGACAAGATTTTTGGAAAGTCGTAATTCAGTCTTTAGATTCCGTATGGTTGTTATGCTTTAATCTGGAAAGCGTAACTTATGCAGCAATAAGTCGGAAGAAATTCGAGCCTGTCTGTTCATAGCCCCTAATGGTAACTCAGATGGAAGGGTTGTTTTGAATCATGAAAAGGGAATTTCTTGGTGTCGGCGTGTCACGTAAGATCCTAAGTCAATCAGAGCTCAAGGACTCAAGTACTATTTAAATAATTACCACCTCCCCGCCCCCTCCACCACCTGTTTTGGAAAGTACACCTGTATTCAGTGTTGTCGTATTATCTCTATCTGTTTTCGTATAGGAATGCCTGGTAATTTCCTATGAGCCAAATAAGCTGAAATCCCTGTTTAAAAAAAAAAAAAAATCTTTCTATGTCCAGGATTTAGAACCCTGAGGAATAGGAGTCTTGTTTCTTTTGTCCAAGTACAAACTTCGCAGGGAAGCAGACAAAACACTGAAGCAGGTGGAAGACTGGGAAGGCACAGTAACTACTTTTTATAAAGTAATTCAAAGACACTTTCAAATCCGGCATCATTTAGGTATCAAAAGCTGCCAAAATGTAACACACATTGCAATTTTCACAGATGACTAATCTCAGGAAAAATGTGTTGGGGCGCATTCTTGCATAATAACTTGGATGAAGAGGGAGAAATGAAAGACTGTAACAAGGCATTTTCAAAGACAATGCACCTTGCCTGTCTTTACAGGGGTGCAAAAAAAAAAAAAAAAAAAAAAACCAAGATAAATGATTTGCTTTATTTGTTTGTGGTTGGCTTGGCCGAAATTGGTTTTGTTAACTGCTCCATCTTAATGTGGTTTGGGGGAGAGCAATAAAAAGTCCTTATTATGAGGGCTTTAACAAATTTCCGATCCTTTTAATCTGTTGTTCATCATCCTCCTTTAATACAGGAGGCAGGTCTGCTTGTTTGAGATTTTGAGAATAACCTTTATGTTTCGGGTCTATGCTGCATTAACTTATATTTCATGAAATAAACAGCCTCGGCTTTCTCTCAGGCTTTTTTGTTAATTAGTCAGAGGAAAAGTGGTGTCTTCGGAGCAAAGGCAGAAAGTAAAATAGATGTTTTTTACCCAGGTGAGAATAAGGCAAGAGGGGAAAACTGAGAACTACTCTTTGTTCGCATTTAGTAGAGGTGAGTGCCTTCTCCATAGGAACATACAGCAAACAGCAGCACTTGAAGTGAAAGTAAGCTGACTGACGTTCATGATCTATTCCTACAGAGTTGCCTCTGTTTGGGAAAACACAGAATTGAACTCACATGAAATGAGTTCCTGCCTTATCTCAATCCGCTAAAGACCAGGTCCTTTGACACAAAGGTGCTTACTTCCGAGCCTGTCATTACACATGGCAATCCCATCTCCGGAGAATTTCAGGACTCTTATTGCTAGGCAACAGAATGGCTCTGTGTCCCCCAGGGTGAACTTGTGTCTTCGAGTCAGAATCACCTGCATAACAGAGAGTTGTTATCTGCATTGTGGCTGCGTACAGTGTGAGAAGAGGCAACAGGGAGCCCGAAAGGTCTCCAGAAACTCAGATCTGTTTCGGATGATCTTAAGGGCTGTCTGCTCAGTTCTGTCATTTTAAGCAAAACAGTCTGTGCCTTCTGATGCCAACATTGTTATCGAGGACTCTAATATTCTCCCACAATGCACCTGTGGCTCAATTAATGTTAACAGGCTTCATTCGTGTGACATGTTCTCTAGGCATGTCCAGGTTCATAAAGCTTCATGACAAACCTTGGAGTTAGGAAGTCTCTCTTCTGCTTGAGAACTTGCGACCCCAGCAAGTAGAGAAAGCTAAAGGAGAGAATAAGACGGGAGAGGTAGACCTGGAGAAGAGAATATTTTAGATTGCTTGCAAAAATTAGAAGAAAGGGGAGCTGAAGTTTTGGTTGAAAGACTGTCACAAGCAAGCAACTCTTCTGCGTTTAATGATTGAAATTAAAACGATTTTTTTTTAGGGTACAAAGAATTAAAAACCCTGTAATCCAGTGGAACATATTTATCTGTATCAGACTCTGTGTGTTGCTGGGAAATGTTGCCTTAGGAAGCAGAACCCTTAATGATGCCATCTTTATAATGAATGATTTTTCCTTTTTTGGCAGGGCCTGTTCTCTGGATGTCAGCTGAGTTACTAAGGTAACTCTGCATGTCAGTAGACAGACCTTGGTAGAACCTCAAGGCTCCTGGAGATTCCCATCTCTCCTTTTTCTTCTTCTTTTTTTTCTTTTTTTTTTTTTTTTGTGTCTGCGTGTCCTCACCGAACATTCAAAACTGTTTCTCCAAAGGGTTTTGCAAAAACTCAGACTGTTTTCCAAAGCAGAAGCACTGGCGTCCACAGCAGAAGCCATGGGCAGCGTGCGAACCAACCGCTACAGCATTGTCTCTTCGGAGGAAGACGGCATGAAGCTGGCCACCATGGCGGTTGCAAACGGCTTTGGGAACGGGAAGAGTAAGGTCCACACGCGGCAGCAGTGCCGGAGCCGCTTCGTGAAGAAGGACGGCCACTGCAATGTTCAGTTCATCAACGTGGGCGAGAAGGGACAACGGTACCTCGCAGACATCTTTACCACGTGCGTGGACATTCGCTGGCGGTGGATGCTGGTTATCTTCTGCCTGGCTTTTGTTCTCTCGTGGCTGTTCTTTGGCTGTGTGTTTTGGTTGATAGCTCTGCTCCATGGGGATCTGGATGCAGCCAAAGAGAGCAAAGCTTGTGTATCCGAGGTCAAGAGTTTCACAGCCGCCTTCCTTTTCTCCATTGAGACCCAGACGACCATAGGCTATGGTTTCCGGTGTGTGACGGACGAGTGCCCGGTTGCCGTTTTCATGGTGGTGTTCCAGTCGATCGTGGGCTGCATCATCGATGCCTTCATCATTGGCGCGGTCATGGCGAAGATGGCAAAACCAAAGAAGAGAAACGAGACTCTTGTCTTCAGTCACAACGCCGTGATCGCCATGAGAGATGGCAAGCTGTGTCTGATGTGGCGCGTGGGCAATCTTCGGAAAAGCCACCTGGTGGAAGCTCACGTTCGGGCGCAGCTGCTCAAATCCAGAATTACTTCGGAAGGGGAGTACATCCCCCTGGATCAGATAGATATCAACGTCGGGTTCGACAGTGGCATTGACCGTATCTTCCTGGTGTCCCCAATCACGATAGTCCATGAAATAGATGAAGACAGCCCCTTATACGATCTGAGTAAACAGGACATCGACAACGCAGACTTTGAGATTGTCGTGATACTGGAAGGCATGGTGGAGGCCACCGCCATGACGACACAGTGTCGCAGCTCGTACCTGGCCAACGAAATCCTCTGGGGCCACCGCTATGAGCCCGTACTCTTTGAAGAGAAGCATTACTACAAAGTGGACTATTCGCGATTCCACAAGACTTACGAAGTACCCAACACGCCCCTTTGTAGTGCTAGAGACTTAGCAGAAAAGAAATATATCCTCTCAAATGCTAATTCATTTTGCTATGAAAATGAAGTTGCCCTCACGAGCAAAGAGGAAGATGACAGTGAAAACGGAGTTCCAGAAAGCACGAGTACGGACACACCCCCCGGCATGGACCTGCACAACCAGGCCAGTGTACCTCTAGAGCCCAGGCCCTTACGGCGAGAGTCGGAGATATGACTGACTGATTCCTCCTCTGGAATATTTACATCGAAACACGGTCGGTTGGTCAAAGGCCCAAAACAGTTATTCAGGTGACGGTACCGGTGAAGAGGTGGGTCAAGGCAAGTGGCCACAAGGGACTGAGGCTGGCACAAGGGTTTCAAAGAAAGGCTCCGAGCTCGAAGACGAATGGAAAGCACTCAACATGCCTCCCTGTGACCCGATGGCACATACATGTTGTAGAATAAGTTATGGGTTGTTTTTTTTTTTTTTTTTTTTATGTTTTGTTTTGTGTTTTTACAAAACTTGAACTTGCAGGCAAGCTTTGGTTGGGTATTTGACTTATCCGGAATGGAACAAGAATGTTTTTAATGGCATAACAAAGGCAAGACTCTGCCTTAATTTTGAAAAGCTGCTAACTACATGAACACAAATTGTATTTTTGTTGCAGTGTAGTTTTTCTTTCATGTAATTTAAAAGTCAGTGTTGAACTCTGTTGAAAGCTCATGATATGTGCTTCAAAGTGGCAAGTATTTGGCTATTAGCTGCCAAAACAAGAGCCTGATTTTTTGAGGCCAGTAATTTGTTTGCTAGAATTGATTTCTCTCTCTCTCTCTCTCTCTCTCTCTCTCTCTCTCTCTCTCTCTCTCTCTCTCCCCTCTTCCGTTACATAAGGGCATTATGTAACAATAGCCAAATGGTAGCCTCCGGGTTTTTATTTTATTTTATTTTCCTTCATGATGTTAATGGGTTATCTCAAATTTTAAGTTAGACTACCTAAAATAAATACCAAAGATAATGCACATTTTTGCACAGCAGAGCTTATACTAAAAAGGAAAAGGAAGCTGCCTTGAAATCAAGAGACAATAACTTTGAACCTCAGCGAGACCTTGAACTGCCCTCTCCCTCTGCACCTTCTTTAGAAAATAGGACTTCATACACGCAGTCTAGTCAGTGTAGTGCTTTAAAAATTCCGTTCTTTCAAGTAACTTTTGTATTGTAAGAGGAAGAAGAAAGGGGAAGGAAAATTCACACACACACACACACACACACACACACACTATAACACCTCTTCTTTCCTACGAGGTAGTGCTGGCCAGGCTAACGCATAAGGTGAGAGATGGTGACATGGTCTTAGAGTTTTCTGGGTTTTTCTCTTTTTGCACATTCCAAAATGTATTCCGTAATAAGATCAGACCTCGGTTGAATTTAATCAGCATCCTCCAAACTGAGTCATCCAATATGGAAACTGAATGGGTTTAACCCTTGTAGTTGAATGCATTTCCCCAACTTCCAGGACAAGTCTGGATTGGCTTCGCCCTAGAAAGGGTACCATCCCAGGCCTCTAGACTGGTCCTCTGATCAGTGAGTCTGGATGAGTCCTGCGTGGCTAGGGGGCCACAGTGCCCACATGGGGAGGCAGCAAGATGCTTGTGGGCTTGCAGGACATCATCAGCTCGAGCATTCAGGAGGGAGAGCAACGTTGCTTTTTTTTTTTTTTTTTCTATCAGTAGGAATGAAAACGGTCCCAGTATTTTAGGGTCAACAAGGGTCATAAAAAATATGGCACAATCACAAGTAAAGGAGATAATGGCCTAAAAGGATTATTTCCCCTCTATGTATGCACACTCCTGATTGAATCTAAGTTGATCCTTGTCACCTGTGGACTGCTAGAGTAGGTGACGAAGGACACATTGTTTTCTACAAGCCTCTCCTACCTGGCTGCCTGATTGCTAAAAACGATTTTTTTTTTCCTCCCTCACTCTATCTCAATTATGAAACTCTGTTTTGGTTTAAAGTTCCCCATCTGTGAATTCTGGGGTTACTGACTTTTCTTTTTAATCAGAGTCTCAAAATCAACTCTCTTATGGTATTATATCCCTGTATGCCATTAAAAAACAGCTTGTTCTGGGATCCTGTATTCTGTGAATTGGTGTCCGTGGTGGTCTCTGGTTCTTGAACAGCCATATCTGAATGCAGTGCCTGCAATAATATCACGGTTTCTGCTGCTGTCGTCAGCCTTCAGAGTCGATGGGGTCGAAAACGGTGGTGCGATTTCCATCGAAACCAAGGCAGAGGTGTCACGCGCATGGACGCCGTGCTACGCCCGAACGTCAGGGCAGGTTCGGGAAGTTGTTTAGGGAGTTGGAGGAATTGGCATTGAGCATCGACGAAAAGGGGCAACGGTTTGGCCGTTGATGGGACACCGAGAGCTTCAGCTGCTGCTATTTTGATATTTTGCAAAGGAAAATAATCAAACCAAAGAGTATTCAGTGATATGTAAATTAAATGAAGATACAGTGGGTAACAGGGGAGGGGGCGGGGGGGCGGGGTGACCACAGAGAAGGCTCCTTCCGAATACATAGTGCTGCCACTTAAAACGACTTGAGATGATTGAAAGGGTGAGGGCCCGGGGGGCAGGAATGATGGAGGGAAATCTTTCAACTTCTTTCTGAAAAAAAAAAAAAAAGGGGAGAAAAAAATCTAAAATTTCTGGTGCACAGGTTTGTTTGTTTGTTTTTTTTCCAAGAAAATTTTGCAGAAGCTATGTTTTTAAAGTGTACATTTTATAAAGTTTATCAGATATTTTCATATTTAAAGCCAAATGTAAATAGAAGTCTGTAAAGGAAAAAAAATTGCCATAGAAAGTATAATTTCAGTGCAGCAATTTCTGAGAGCTAGTACCTATATGCTACCGGTTAGCATGGTTTTAGCAAAATATTTACCAGCCTTATAAGGTTTGTATTGCTATGTTCTTCTGTTATTTATTTCAGCATGGACTGTTCATTTGAAAGCTTTTTTCAGTTATTAGTATTTTAACAGTTACAAGCTTTAAATGGCTTTTTTTTTTTTTAAGAGCCAAGACACAGGTAATGCACATTTTTTTTTTTTTTTTTTTTTTTTTTGCTGCATTTTACCTTCAAAACATTTGTCCTTATTGACTGGGTCTCTTTAATAAGTGCACACACGTTATTAGAATGCAGATTGAAGAGACCCACCGTGGATGTCTGTGATCTGTTCCTGGATTCACATTGCTTCTCTTGCAAGCAAATCCCCCTTTGAATTTACTTAGGATTTATTCCCTTTGAAAGAAATTTTTTGCCCATGTCAGGCTGGGCAATATATTTTTGGGAGGAGGCATAGATTCCTGGTTTTCCTATTTTTTAAATAAAAGGTAGACAAAGTGAATTCTATTTTGATTATTGAGAAAGGAATAGTTTTCTATCCCTCTAAGCATATACTTGAATCAGACATTTTAAGAATGTCTTAACTAGAGCACTGTAGTCATGTCCAAATTCCTGGAGAAAGTTTGTTTCACCTTTTAAAAAAAGTTCTATTCATGCATTATTTCTTTCCTTCGCTCCCTTTCCATCCACAGAATCCCATCCCAAACCTTGATGTTGATTTGATGAGCTGTGTCCCCCAAAATGTGTTACCCGTGCATACTTTATAACAAGCCACTCAGTAAAGGCAAAAAGCTTGTTCTGAGAAGCAGAGTGCGTTGTTTTTCACTCTGTGTCTAATAATGTTAAGGTGGAAAAAAAAAAAAAGTGTTGCATAGTCACCTCCCACTCCCAACTAAAATCTCTTCTGGCGACGTTGGGTTTCAGCTCCGGGCTCTGGAGAATTGAACAATCCCGGCCTTTGACAATCGTGATAGTTATTATTTTCCTGTTTGCCGTCCTTTTGTATCTGAAGTCTTCCTATTGTACTGCACAAACCATGGATTGTACATATTTTTATATATTATGTCTTATTTTATTATTTCTAAATAAAAAATTAAACATCGAAAAAAAATCAGTGCAAGATTTTTGGGGGGTGCTTCCCGTATGCTTATGTAGAACCACTGAGATCTAAAGCAAATGTTAACAAACAATGGGACAGAAACGCTGATAGTTTGGATGAATAGGGCCATAGAAATCACCTAACCAGGCAGCTGCGATGGGGTGGCAGATTAGCTTAATCCGAGTTAGAGGAAGTCAAGCTCATATTTTGTTTTTGGCCAGAATGGCCTAGGTAGAAGTTAGAAAAGACAGAAAAACAAGCAAACAAAACTAACAAAAATGTTTGGATTTTGACTTTTTTTGTTTAATGCTATTAGTCCTTCTTCATGGAGCCTGGACTCTGTGTAGGCTTCTACCTTATTTATTATCTCATCCTCAGACACAAATCAGGATATGATGGTCGTATTATAGATCCGGAGTTGGCAAATGTGTTCTGTCAAGGGCCGGGTAGTAAAAATTTTTGGTTTGCAGAACAAAGTCTCTGTGTCAGCTCTGCACCTCTGCCCTTGTAGAGAGAAAGCAATCACAGATAACATGAAAACAAATGGTGTGTCTCTATGTTTCAATAAAACTTTACTTATAACTGTGGATTGTTATAAGTAAAGGTGAGTCAGATTCGGCCCGTGGCCTGTAATTTATCAGGCTCCATTATAGATGAAAAAACAGAGGCTTGATTTTAAAGCTAATGAATCACTCAAGTGATATTAGAATTTAGGTTTTATCTGCCCCCAAACCTAGTTCAATGCCCTAAGCTACATACTGTTTCACGGCACAAAGTTATGCCTTGGTAACTTGGATATGTGGTCTCAGAAAAAAACACCACTTCTCTCCAGAAAATTTGGGATAAGTTCTCTATTTTTCACCATGGAAAATACTGAGAAAATCTGCATTCTGAAATATGGATCACGCCTTCATATTTTTTCTTTAACAAATATTCATGCGGTACTTTCTATGTTTCAAACATGGTTCTAGATTCTTAATAAGTTTTAAATAATTTGATCTTAACAGAAACTCTTTGGAGTAGGCACTATCATTATCACCATTTAAGACATAAAAAAAGTGAGGCTCAGAGAGGTTGAGCAGCTTGTGCAAGCACACACAGCTTGTAGGCATTAGCGCGATGATTTAAACTGAGGCCATTTGGCTTTGGGCTATGTTTTTTATAACTACTCTCTGCTTTCCATATAAAGGGATTTTTGGTAAAAGTCTCACTATTTAATCTAAGGCCTTTCTGCTTTTTAGTTTTTTTTCTCGTAGGCAATGAAAATGCTTTTTTTTTTCTCCACACAGGATGCCTTAGCACAGAGTTCCTGCCCCCTTCATGACCCGCACCACAATTCTTCCGTTAGTTCTTGGAGAGCGGGGACAACTCGCACAGGGCAGACCAAGTACCAATCGAAGCCTCGGCTGTGGCATTTGGTAAATTTCAAACGTCAGATTAATTTCGATTAATGAGGAAATTGCTTAGGCCCATCCAGAGGCAAAACCACGAAGCTTTGCTACTAACCAGCTATGGGCACACTGCCACGTCTCCTCAGGTGCCTCTACCTCCTGCCCTCTGCACACAGGGATGTGACGGGGCCTCCTTGCTGACAGATACTTTGACGCAGGATATAGAGTGGTAACTCCAGGCAGCGCGTTGAAAGCTATGTGGGTCTCACTCCTATTTTTTTTTTTTTTTTAATTATTAAATATACATAGGAAAAGAGAAGGCAGGGAGGAATTTCAGAGTCCTTCTGCTTAGGCGTTCTTTCCAGTGACATTGAACAAGGCCTCCAAACTCTGGCCTTCTGAAGCAGTACCTCTCCAGATAACACTTGTAAGTAAGAAAACAAATTTTCCTCTAGCAATTTTCATTTTAGAGCTGGCAAACCGATTAAATCAATTGGATTTGCTTCCCCAAATTGAGAGAGAAAGAGAGAGAGAGGGGAAAAGGAAGGAAGGAGGGAAGGAAGGAAGGAAGGAAAAGGAAGAAAGAAAGAGTCGAGCTCTATGCACTTTAAGTGAAGTAGAGAACCAAGTCCATGATTAGTGTATTTTAAGACCCCAGAGACTTTTTTTTTTTTTTTTCAAAATAGTTCAGATCAAGTTGCCCAGTGACCGGGTGATTTGAGCCATTATATGAGGGTTGTTACAAAGACTTAAACATTTACATAATTACCAGGTAATGCTTGCAAGGTGCAGGTGCAGTAAGACTATCACAGCACCTGGCTTAGGAATAGGGTGACCAGCTGTCCTGGTTTGCCTGGGACAGTGAGGTTTTCCCAGAATGCAGGACTTGGTGTGCTAAAACTGGGAAAGATTTGGGCGAACTGGGATGAGTCAGCTATCTTCTGTGGGAACTAAAGAATGAGAACGGTTGTGGGGAGGGAGGAGAGAGACAGTTCAGACGAGTGCGGAAGGAGGGCAGTTGTAGAAAGGTGAGCAGGTTCTGCACTTGACTGTTACTAACCAGTGAGAGTGACAACGATGAATAATAACACATGAGTAGCTCTCTCCAAATAACTGAAATTTATTGCCTCAAAGCATTCATTGTTTTGGAGGAATGGTTTTCTAAGAGATTATACAATTCTCTGCTTTATTCAAAAGATGGCTCGTGTTGTTGTTTCCTCGTGTGGCTCAAGCTGATAAGTACAGCTCTACCTGGTAGGATGTACTTTTAAAAGTTTGTCCATTAAACTATCAGTTGCTTTTCTGTCTAGTGCCAGAAGTCCCCAGGTACCATTTGGGTTTTTGCCTTCCGTCTGCTGTGCTAAGGAAATCAGATAGTCCATTATAAAGACTGTATAACAAATATCAGAATGTCGGGCAGGCCAGCGTCATGCAGGTAAGACAAAAGACATGGCCTGAAGGTAGGGGTTTTATGGTGACCGTACTCATTTTCAGAGATCTTTTTTTATTTCAGGTTTGAGATTATATTCTGAAGGACCAAAGCCGTTAAGGGGTTGGATGTCTAGAAAATTCTATTCAATTTGACCAAAAATTGATTGAAGAATTATTGTATGATGCTAGTCATTCAAAGTTTTCTATATGGATTCTGTTGGCAGTAGATCACAGTTTGGAAAATTGGCGGTACAGTTGTATATCCATTTTGTCTTACAACTGAGAAAAGTAACTGCGTTTTAGATATAAACAAGTAATACATTACAATAACTACCAATTATTGAGTACTTATGGTATTCTAGGCACTGTGTAAAGATACAGTACTTGCCTTTCATATTAAAAAAACTTCACTTAATGAAATACTTTTTTGGAGACATCACCGTAGATCCAAATATTTTTATAATGCCTAATTGGGAATGGTTTAAGTTGATTTGGTAAAACTCTGCTCCTATAGATGCTGCTTTTCTATTCACACTAAATGACCACTCTGCTCTAAACTCTGCTTAGATTAGGTCTGTGAAATCACTCACCTCAGCACCTTTCTGATCCTGACACTTGGTTCAAAAGACACCCCCTAAACAAATATCTGGGTTCATTCCTGTATGAGGAACAAATGAATCAAGTTTCACACTGTATAGTTCTATTCAGCTTTTGTTTTTCAAATTTTTGCTAACATACTTCTACATCCGAAGTCCCAGTTGAGCCACATTTTATTTGATCCTGCAAATGAAAGTGTTTCACTAAATACTATAAAGGGGTGTCCTGAAAATACCTGCATTAGGCACTTAGACACAGACCCGTAAAAACAGATTATTTACCAATAGATAAAGTTCAAAGACAAGTGTGTCCACATCCCTAACAAAACACTCTTGGCAAAAGCTCTGTCAGACAGCAGCTGTTCATCAAAGACGAGGGAAAGTCGAAGCGCCATGCCAGAGGTCGTCTTCGAGTCTGTCTTTTGGTGGCCGTGAGATCCACGAGGCACTCCTCCCTGCCTTTTCTAGGATCAGCTAAAAGTTGCAGCCTGCATCACTTGTTCACACTCAGTCAATGAGGCAGCTGAGGAAGATGCCGCAGAGTTGCCATAGAAACGAAAGAAGCATCGAAGCACATCTCCTGCATACTCTTTAATTTCATCTGAGTGACTTTATTCAAGAACCAAAAATAAAAAGTGCACAAGGATGTAATTATATAAAAAGCTGTGTTCGATTATAAATACAGTGTGTACTTTTGCTCAGTCTACAGCTAGCTTCTCCCTTCTATTTAGAAACATTTGAACTATTCAAACAGGAATCTTCATTTAAGGTTTAATTGAAGTGAGGTCCAGATTTGCCAAGATAAAGGAGTGAGGCTTTCTTCTGAATTTCAACATTTCTCAGGCTCATTCTAAACATCCGAATGTGGAGTTAAAACAAGGTCCATTCTCCGGCGTGTTCATTTGGGGCCATCTGGGCTCACCAGCTCCTACTGAAATTGCTTTGCCTTCAGGCATTCACTAGTCTAAAACATTCTATAGGTTTATGATCATTTTGTAGGATAATAAAAAGAAGTGGACAGGAGAATGCCAAAAAAGTAATTAGTGTAGAAGGCTAACAAAATTCTTTTCCTTCTTCTTCTTTTTTTTTTTTTAAATCTTGTTGCTACTTGCAAGAAACATCTCTTTTCACAATGGAGAGGTAGGGGAGGCAGGCGGCAGTCCTATTGCAATATTCAGTGGAGAGAAAGAGTTCAGAATTTAGAGCCTTCCCCTGTCTTTTATACCTTCTCATGAGCCGGAGATTTAAATTTGCTGGAAGAAAAAGTTACCTCTTCTTCCTAGTGTCCTTTAATGGAGCAAAGCAATCCTGAAACGGCACGCTGGCGTGATTTGATAAGTGCTTAGGTTGCTATTTCCTGTTAGTGATTTGCATGAAGTTGTGTGTAATATAGAATTTACTTAAAAAGGAAAATGCAAAGTTGCAAGGTGTGTCTGGTGAGCGAGAATACAACCCTCTGTTGTCAGTGAATATGCCTTGTCTGTCCTCTTGATTTGAAGGACCACGTATATATAACCTCTCATCATTTTACACTTTGTGAGAGCCCCACACTAACGCTTTCTGCAAGGCAGATAAATCCTTTCTATGAATAAAATATGAAAGGATTTTCCTCTTTCGGAGAGCTGGCAGACTACAGGTAAAAAATGTGGCTGGTTCAGCCAGTGCCATTGTAAAACTAGACTGGCCATGTTATTTAAATGCCTACTGATACCAGCTACTTATTTGCAAAAACGGAACTGAAGAACTTCATTGTGTCTAAGGTTGGACATTTTTATTTTCAGGAATCTAGAATTTTCAGACCTTTGTACCTAGTGGTATGTAACAGCCACTCAGAGGAGTTAATCACTCTCTACATCCATGAAAAGAAATCTGTGCATTTATAACGCTGCCCACCTCTAACGAGAAGGTTTTTATGAACCACAGGTTCGTTTATTTTGTTTAGCGTCCTAGTGGTTTTCAGGAGGTAAAAAGAATAAACCTGTTAGGAGAGGTGAGAGAAAGAAATTCCCGTGGAAATATGACCTACGAGATCAACTCGATGTCGTATCTGCGGACTGTGTGTTGAGAATGGCCTCCCGACCTACCATATACAATGTTCTGTAAAGCCAACATTGCTCAATGATGAAGTTTTCGATCATTTTGCAAAAACTCAAAGAGTGTTTGACTTCTTCTTGTGGATTAATGTGGGCCGGGGGGTGGGGGTGGGGGAAGCAACAACAACCACCACCACCAAGCAACAATAGCAAAAACGAACAAACAAAAAAACAAAACTCAACCCAGAAACAAACCATCTGAACTCAAAGCCAAGTGGACATTTAGTGCTGTGTTTGGGGACTGTCCTGTTAGTGGCGTTATGTACCACTAGGCACAAAGGTCTGAAAATTCCAGATTCATGAAAGTGAAAATGTCCAACCTTAGACACTCAAGGAAGTTCTTCAGTTCCTTTTTTTTCCTTTTTCTTTTTTTTGCAAGACTGTAGCTGGTTCCAGTAGGCATTTAAACAACATGGCAAGTCTAAGAAATGGCACTAGAGTTGAACTGGCCACTTATTTTTTTTTTTAACCTGTAGGCTGCCAACTCTTGTTTTCTAGAATTTCATTCTGTCTTTTAAAGGTCTTACATATCTCTGCTTTGATGCATCACATCCTCGATTTTACCCTTTGACTCTTAGAGGAAAATCTCACTCTAATTTTTAAGATCTTGTGGACTTTTAAATGCTCAATACATATGAACCCTATCCACTCCTTCCCAGCCTCCTGGCCTACGGACATTCTTTGTGTTCAATCTTTGGTACTTCAGAACTTTTGAAAAAATGTGCATGTGTATATATATTATTTCATTTGTATATTTTCCCAAGAAATCTGTAATTCTAAGACATTTTCAAGGAACCTCCAATAGGTTTTGATCACCAATTTTGACTTCTCTCGATCTTTTTATTTCCATGTAAAATGCATTTAACCTCACTTAGTGAAATAATTCTTATAACCTGAGCCATCCTCTGCAGAGAAATTGCTGAAAAAATTTGCCTTTCACTATTTATTTGAGACTTTTGAAGCTTGCCAGGAAATAAGAATAAAAACAGAATTTTGTGAGATTTAAAAGGAGATAGTTTTTGTAAAAATACTTCCATATAGATATGAATATAGATAAAGATATAGTTATAGATAAAGATATAGATAAATATGATAAATATATAGATATAGATAAATGTCGGTTTTATACTTCTGGCATAAAACTTTCTTTATATAAAACAACTTTTCATTTTCTCATGTAGATAGTCTTTATTCCACATTCAAAACATTTAGGTCCATCCAAAAAAGAAAAAAAGAGTTCTTCGCATTTTGGGAACATTCACCCAGCATCAAGCACCTGGAATGACAATAGATGTTGGAGATTCAAAGCTACTCTTTTCAAAGAGCTTGCAGTGTGAAGCTAGGGAGAATGAGAACAACAATTACAGTAATCTAATTTTAGATTTCTATATTTGTGCTCTGACCTTAGCAATCAAGCCCAAAGACCTCCAATACAGTGTCTATGCAAGAGATGTGAGCACACTCTTCTCCACCCTTGCTAGGAAAATCCATAGTGTTATCTGTTATGTTAGATATGTTAAATGTCAAGGGTTTTGTTTGTTTGTTTGTTTTGTTTTGTTTTGTTTTTACTGGTGTATATAAGGTTGGAGTTTATGCACCTGGACGCTGGCATTATGTGAAGGGAAGGCGTTGTTCTTGGCGCACTGCTTGGTAACAAGCCTATCAGATTACAAAGTGGATTTCCTTTATCTTGGGGCATTGCACTCTATTCCGGGGGGCAAAGGGTATGGGATTTCACAGCTTGTTTAGACATACTGGTCATTTCTTATTCTCTCATTCTTGCCGAGAAAAATGTGTAGTCTTCTGGTATACTTCCTAGTAGAGTCAATGCCCAAACAAGAAACGCATGAGGTGCCCCAGATGCCTTCTGCTGAACAAAATGGCTTCATTGACCCAAAACACATCACCTGCTTCCCAAGAGCAAGAGACTGGCTCTCCCTGGAACATCCAGCCAAGTGAGCATGGCCCTGATATTTCGCAGAGGGGTGGAGAGCCTGTCAGAGTGGGTCGTATAAGATACTGCCCCCCACCTCCCTACACACACACCAAAATCTTGGTATCCAAAATGATTTTCCCTCGTTGGATTCCAATGAAGTTTTTCTCTATTACTTCCTTACGGTTATTATTTCCCACATGGCTGCCATCACTTCATTGTGTGGGCCAGATCTTTACCAAATTTTCATGCCACTGAACTCTTTCTGGAAAATATGCTAAAATGAACCATATAGTTTCCTTTGACAAATTCTTTTAAAAACAAAGCAGTATTCCTGACAAAGAATCATGGAGGACCTCATTTTGGATATCATACGCCCCCCCCCATCCCCACCCCTACCCCCACACATGCCACTTGCACATACACACTCCATGATGACTCCCAGAGTCTCTCTTTTCATATTTTGATATTGGTGAGATCAAAGTGGAAATGCAGCTCAGGAATTGTGCAAACATCACATAGTTTTGGCCATTTGGCCTGAATCTTTTATTGTCTGTTATATGTGTTTTGGTTACAGGAAAGAGAATAATAAAAATAGTGAGGTTGTGGGTCATTCTCATTTTTTTCTTTATAGTTCATTTACAATTTCTACATTTTTTTACAGTGAGAATATATGACTTTTTTAGGTCTTAAAATTTGGTGAGTTGGGTACACAGTTGATTTTTCCCATTCCTTTTTCCTTCGTTTTACAATAAATACATTCATTTATAAAATATCATCTCAGTACCACTTTTGCCAAAATCCATTCTCATGTTCCTTCTTAAATTTCTAAGTTGTTTGTAATAACCCAAAGGTTATCAAAAAAATTCTTTTAAAATTTCCAGCTAAATATTTGTTTTCTTATTTTGTTTTGTTTTTGTGAGAGGAAGCTATGTCTTTTCTTCTGTTTTTAATTTCTGATATTATTAAACTGTGGTAGAAAATATGTAATACATTATCTTTAAAACATAATGGACAATTTTTGTAACTATGTCAAAATTATTTGAAATGAAAGCATATTTACTCGCCCTTTTTTAGGTTCAAATTCTATGCGTTTATATGCCTGTTAATTATATAATTCAAATAGTCAATATTCTTAATACCTTTTTTTTTTGTTGTTTAATCTCTAGGCTACTGAGATAAATGTGTTTTAAGTCTCTCTCATGATGATGGAATAGTCTATTTCTACTTGTATTTCTAAAGGCACTTGCTTCCTGTAGATCTCAACATTATAGCCTTAGGTGAGCTCATATTAAATGATTATTGAATCTTATAGGAGAATTGCAACTTCCTCAAATAAAATAATCCCCTTTTTTGCTTTTTGCCTTGAATTTTTCTATCAGACATTAACATGGCATGCTGTTTTAGTTTTTAAAGAACTTACCCAGTATATATTTTTTGTCCCTTTATTTACCTTTCTTTGTGATTTTTTGTCTATTTTTATATCAAATTTGAGAGAAACATTTATGATTATTATGAACATTGACATATTTTCTATTTTATTTGCTTCTCTCTTTTATTTTTGTCTTTACTGTATAGATATGCTTGTCTTTACCTTTTCTTCTATTGGCATATAAATGTGTATTCTATTTTTTTTTATTTTAGTGGTTGTACTTACATGTTTAACAATTGTATTTAAACAAATCATCCTGAAAGTGCCTAAAACTTATTTGCATTTATATCTATTTTTTTAATAAGACAAAAAAATACCTTCCCTTTATCCCTGAGATTTCTGTACCATACATTACATGACAAAAATTGGAGTAGAATGATTTTTAGTGTATTTTTCATTTTAAATTTGTTGCAAATTCAGTCTGTCCTCTTAATTAAGATGAAACAGACACTACAGTGATTCAAGCAGAATACAATTTTTTTACTACGTCAATGGAGAAGTCTGGATTAAGTTATAAATTCCAGGAAATAGGTCAGGTTGTTAATTTGATATTGAGCACAGCTGCCTCTCATAGTCTGGTCTGGAGAATCCACAACTTACCTTTTTCCCAGCATTGCATGTTGTGAGGGACCACAATGTGCTTAATTAAACACATCTTCTGAGTCATTCTGATGCACCAGGGTCTGAGAACTCCTGCACCAGACCAAACATAGATAGATGGGGCCCAACCTCAAGAGTTTCTAAGTCGATAAGCATGGGTGGGGCCCCAGATTTGCATTTCTAACAAGTTCTCAGGGGGTACACGGAATACTGACCCAGGGACCCTAACAGGAAGAACAGCTGGTCTAATGCAGTAAGTTCTGAGCGAGAGCCCTGGGTGCTTATTTGATGATAACAGACTAGATCCATCACCACCTTGTGAAAGACAGTCATCCTTCCACTTTTCCAGGTTCCTCGAGTAAAGCGGCAGAGGAAGGAGCAGATGCTTTGTAAGGTTCAGTTGACTCTAGTTTGGTTTTGGTTTCCTGTCTCTAAAGAGGCTGCAGTGTATTTTCCATCATATTTGATAAAAGAATGCCTCACGTTATTTCACGTATCAGCGACTTTTAGATAATTACATAAAGATTATTTTTTTTTAGCATTTATATACCAGTAAAATTTTCATACAAGATATGCAATAGATGTTAGAAGCATAAAAAAAAATGAGTAAAGTTCAAACAGAATAGAGAGTAGCTTATGTAAGTCGGGCCATAAATATTTAAATAATGAGCTAAAACTTTAAAAGAATTTTAGCAGCCAAACTAATGGAAAACCATAAAAATAAGATAAACAGTTTAAGAAATACATAAAGTGCTACAGTGAATCAAAGTTGAAGGAAAACACTTCTATTTAGGGAGCTTTTGAGTTAAACCTGAAGTGATGGAGATGATTTGAATATCCAGGTGGAGACGGTGGGGAGGCCACTCTGAGCAGAGGCCCGCCGCCGTCACACACACAGACATGGAATACTTAAGACACATCCTGATAACCACAAGAGACCCATTTTTGTCTAGGACGGGGATTTGGCCACATCCGGAGACATTTTGGGTTGTCACACGTGGAGTGGAAGGAAACATTACTGGCACCTGGGGCGTAGAGACCAGAAATATAGCTCAACATTCCACAATGCACAGGTCAGCCCCCACCACAAAGACAATCTAGTCCAGTGTACCTGTAAAACCAAAGCAGAGAAGCCCCGGATCTAGAGCGTAGCTACTTTGAGACATTAATGGAGAATAAGATTGAGAATTAGCATCATAAGGATGTTAAATAGTTTTGGACTTGAAATAGAGGGTCGTGAGTAACCATTGACTTTTTTTTTTTTTTGAGTAAGAGAAAAATATAGCTATATACTGCCTTTTAGAAAGATGCAGTGTCAAATACATAAAATCGATTGGAGGGCTAAGAGATGAAGACAGGATCTGGGGAGACTAGTTAAGAGCCTAAAGCAATATTTTAGGGGAGAGGTAGTAAGTGCTTGGACTTGAGAATGGAAAGGAAATGATCAATTCTAAAGCCACTGCAGAAGAGGAACACACAGGCCTTGGCAGCTGTTTAAATCATGGGGGGAGGGGAAAGTGGCTGGAAGAGTTAACGATAGGATCCAGCATGGCTGACTTAAGAAACAGGAGTTAGGAGCAACGACTGGTTGGAAGAGGAAAGAATCCACGTTGATTCAGAAACTTGGGCAGGACGTGTCTAGGTGGACACATCAAACAGGCTGCTGGAAGGCAGATTTAAAGCAACCCTTCTGTCCACATTCCCAAACTCTTCCAGTTGAGCTGAATCCAAGTTACCACCCTCATCTGCAAACAATGCGATCTTTTCACTCTCAGGTCGGAGGGGGCACCTTTACCACCTCCACTAGAGAGGCCAGCTCATCCAGTCTCACCCTCGCAGTGTATTATTGACGTGCACTAAACGTTTCATAGTAGTTAAGGGCAGCAATGGTTTTTGTTGACTGTAAATTGTGTCTGCCTCTGTGTACATCTTCCATGATTTCAGGACTGTAAATTTGCAAGTCACATTTGTTTTCTGGGCATGAGTTCACATTTGTGTAAATTATCTTCGCATGCTGCTACAAATCCACTCAAGTCGACGGTTCAGCATATCCCAACATGTACATTGGATTGGGTTCCATGAATTGCATTCTTTGTTCTAATCCTGCATTGACTCGTTCCCATGTACTTGCCATCAATCCTGCTGCAACTTGACCGATGGTGCTTTGTTAGCCTTGCTTTACACGTCTTACTTTACGGTGGGTAAAGATGCTGTCCCCTCCTCCCTTGATGGCATGAGTGGAAGTAGAGGAGCCCAGGAATTAATCACTACCCACAGCTGATGTACACAGTAGCCAGAAACAGGCATTTTGATATATTCATTAGATGGATCCGTGGTTTAATTCCTTCTGACTTATGCAAGGCACGTTTGCTTTCACTTTAGGATTTGCTTAGAATTAGGCAATGCTAGAATCCACATATTCTGTTTTCCAGCTATATTTTTGCCATCAATTTGAGTCTATGATGCAAAGAAAAAAAAAGTGATCTAAGGCAACTAAACGCTGGTCAGCTGCACAACTTCTTTCTATCTGTGGCCCATGAGTTTTCTGTTAACTGATTTGGCAAAGTGTGGTATCAGTTGCAGGAGCATACATATGCCATGAATTTTGTTGACTGGGATGGATTTGATATCTAAAGTCCTCAAAGTTCTTGTCTCCATGTCCATCAGTGAAACTCACCCCAAGAGGATGAACATAAACCAGAGTGGTTCACTGAGACCTGCCGAAATACTGTCTTTATGGCAAGCCCCATGCAGGAATGGGAAAACAAGGAGAAGGTATTTCCTTCTAGTCTATCACCTTCTCTGTGCCATAAAAGCAGCAACTTCCAGGCGGACAAATCGTTCAGTGCCATGGATCTGCCATGCTTGGCATGAATGTTTTTTATAATGACCTCATCTACCTCTCACCAACCTGGGATGATGAGAAACTTACATCTTGCTAGGCCACATCTCCTCCTCATCGATGCAAAATCTATCTCCTGGATATTTTTGCCTGGCTTCCAGGTCATAATTCTCTTCCTTGCTACTTCCATTTTCCTGTATTAACATCATAATTCTCATTCCTAGAGTTTATAATAATCATCACAAATGCTTTTGAGGCATAAGGTATCAGAGCGGGTAGCTTAAAAGTAAGAGAGACAAAGAAAAGCTTCAT
The DNA here is from genome assembly GCF_014176215.1 of Rousettus aegyptiacus. Taxonomy (NCBI): domain Eukaryota; kingdom Metazoa; phylum Chordata; class Mammalia; order Chiroptera; family Pteropodidae; genus Rousettus; species Rousettus aegyptiacus. Next base: position 107,692,539 of record NW_023416309.1, read on the forward strand.
CAACCATAGAAAATGTGGATTCTTGAAAAGCTATGGGAGATATTGTGATTCCTGGTCTGAAAGGATTAAGAAGGCTGAATACGTGGTTTAGTTAATCATTTGGACTTACAGGCAGACAAACTGCTCCCTGAGGCTCTGGAAGGGCCTTCCAATTAATTCCTTAGGGGGCTAAGGGACTAAGGGCTAAAGAAGGAGATAGTATCTTTAGAAATGTTCCATTCTTCTGCATAAGACCTGGTCAGTCATGACCTTTCTCCAATCTGGAACATCAAGGAACTATTACTTTCAAACTCTAAAATTCAGTAGCAATGATATAATTTCAGAGAGATGAAATTAAAAGCATGCCATTAATAATAGCTCAGATTTATGGCAACTGTCTTCAGTGGTCTCTAGTGAGTGTTCCTTCGGGCTTTGTCAAACATGACCCCTAGGACTGAGTTAGAAACTGATGCCCATCGGTACCTAAAAATTGTTTTAGTCTGACTGTTCCTGACTTTTCACCCTACACACGTGTTTTATGCAATTACATTTACGCACGTGTGCGCACAGATACACACTTTCTTACATCAGCTCTATATAGATCTGTATTATTTCGCACTGTATCGTAAAGTTTTCTCCGTCACGTTCTTCCCTACGACAATCTTAGATGAAAAAGCTGCATTCATGTCGTCACATAATCTTGCATGTGTGAATGGAAAAGGGATTTATTAATTCTGAAGGTTTAATGGAGTTACCTATGTCTCTACTAAACTTTACTTTAGCATCATTTAGGATCTGTAATTAGGAAACAATTTTCCCTAATGATTTAAAGAAATTCTTAAACTACTTATATTAATGTAGACACTATTGGGGGGAAAATGTCTTTCTGGTCATTAATTCAGGCCCTGTGAGTACGAACCATGTCTTAGTTAATTAAACCAATAAATCTAAACTGTCTGGTGTGTCACAATTCATTGTGCCTCAGGATATAGATATGTGTTAACTAAATAACCTCCATCTCCTATATTCACCAGACAATGAGTTAGTGTAAATAACTGAAGATAAATATTTTTAATGGCAAGGAAAACGAGTGCCCAAGGCCACTAACCCAGCCTTTGGCAATCTTATTAACTTTAGGTCTTCCTTTTAAAGAATTACAGGAAAGCTTAAATTGTTCAGGATAATTCTGGACAACCTTTGAAACATGAAAACTTTTATAAAAACACCATGATCTTGGAAAAGTATGGTCAATAATGTATTTCTGAATTTTAGGGAGCTCTGATAATTTTCTCTTTCTGAAGTAGTAAAACCTCAGAGAAGTGAATCATTTTGGCATTTTTATAAAAACAACTTAAAATATACTGAATAAATAGTGACATTAGAATAAAGATAAAAGTGTTCTGGAAATTGCAATTTGAAGTTGTGGCCGTGCTATGTCAAACTGTAACAGTTGCTTGAATCTCAGTGACGGTGAAATTTAAAAGAAAATTGTGTAAAAGGAATCAGAAATCATTGTGTTCGTGAATATTAATAAATCGCTTCACCTTTATTTTTCAGACTGTTTCCACAATAATAAATTTGTAATGCCAGAAATGTTAGGTTATCTCTCAAGTGGATGTAGATTTAAACAAAGCAAAATATTTTTACTGAGTTGGCTTATAATTGGAATTGTTTTCCTGTTTTTGTGTTTAGTCAAATACGTTTTTTAAACATAACAGCAACAAAAATGAAAATAAAATCCAGTTTTCTTTATTCCACACAGTATTATGAGCACTCGATACACTATATGATCTCATTTAATCCTTAACGAAACCTTTGAAGTAAGTATTGCCGCTCTCATTTTCACATAAAGAAATTGAATCAAAGAAATGTTTTTAAAAACTTACTCAAAATAAAATTGTTACTGGGAAAACCAGGATTTTAACTAAGTTCTTTGCGAGTCAAGTAAATAGTTACGTTCTACTATATAGAACCGCTATTTAGTGACTACATTAAATGAGGCAAATGATATCTCCTTATTTGAGATTCATATGAATTGATATTGATTCATATTTATTCTTTTGCAGGGTGTTGTGAATCACTAAACTTATTGTTTTCTTTGTCCACAAGGTCTGGGCCCGCACAAAAAAAATTCTGCATTACGTAACTTGTATGTTAACTCTTACTTCCCATAAGTATATGTATCTGGCCCTCAAATTCATTGGTGGCAACTTATTTTATGAGTTATACAACTGTCAATCATTTATTTCAATAAAATGAAGCAGTGATTATAGCGACAACTCATCAGAAGTCAATTTAAAAGTCTCTAGGAATGAATGAATTACTTAACATCACATGACACATGCGCAAGGAACTTTCAAACGCTGGCTAAGTAGATGTCAGATGTGTGATAATTTCAATGTATAGTGTGTCTCTTCTTACGATGTTAATGTTTACATAGTTAAAGATAATTGCCATAGTGATCACTTAAAAGCTAATCATTTTTAGGAAATGTGTAATTAGTTATTTAGTACGTGTTTTTATTTTTAGTTTAAATGACTTATTTTTCTATGTTCTTTGATCTAAGCCTATTGAATTTGCAGTAAAAAATATATTAACCCTTAACCTCCTTTGGTTGAGGCTCATAATTTCCATAGCTATATACGGTTTGGTATAGCATCATTCGTAAATAGACATTTAAGCCATCTAGTTTATTTCGCTGTGTGTCAGCAGGATGAGCAACAGTTATCTTGTGGCATTTAAATTCGATAACTAATTTCATACCCATTTAATCTGTCCAAGTCAGTACTTTTTAAAGGGGTAGCTGAGTAAAAGTGCTTTCACTGGGCAGCCCTCCACAAAAGACACTCCAAACGACAAAATTAACAAGAAAAAGAAAAGGAAGAAGACGTATCTTGCTCAATGAAATGAGGAAATGACCACAGGTGTGACACTAACATTGATGACTATCTGCCAACACAATGAAAGTTGAATCATTCTGAAGAAGGCCGCTATGAGAAATTGCATCTTTAGAACTTAAGTAATGTGGCTGATTTTTTTTTCTTCTTCTAAAAATGACAAAATCAAAGGTCCAATCGAAGGTCATTTTCTTAGAAAAACAAAATGTAGGAGCATGAGCTGGCCCAGGGGAAAATCACACCATAACCCAATTCTGTAGAGTCCTCCTTCAGTCACGGAGCAGTGGAAAGACAGGGTGAGGTAAATCTAAGCAGACACCACTATTTTCCAAGATGCCAACTAAGAAAAAAAAAAAGGCCGAGGGAGGCAAGCTGGAGAGGAAGAGCAGCAATCGTCTATGCATCTATCGATCTCGAAAAACAATAATAATAAAATTTATTATGGAACAGAGAATCTGCAATTGAAAGACCAGAGCGAGAACAGAGAATTGAAGGACATAGTCCCAGAGTGGAGAGCCAACAGAACAGGAGAGAAAATGTTCTGAGTTGAGAGACTGCTAGAAGATTGGGCAACTTGAGATGCGCACCAACCCTGGCACTTACAGGTGCTTAGATATTCCTTGGATGTTTGAAAGAAGAAAGGAGAGAAGGAGGGAAGGGGGAAAGAAAGGACAGCAAACGAGTGACAAGCAGGTGGCGGGCACCTATCCTTTCTCATTTCCATGTTTATTACACACTTGCCACATATGGATTCAGTCTTGTTTTTTTAGTTGTTGTTGTTTTTCTTTGTTTCGTTTTGTTTGTTTGTTTGTTTTACTTCCCTACCAAACATCTAGAGCCCGTGTGATATTCTGGGTGTATCTACATCTAGGCCGGCATGGTCCGTTGTGTTCTATCTTTAACTCACAGGACATACAGCAGTAGTCCAGGTCTCCTGAGAAGTCCTAGTGTAATCAACAGATCTAATTTCTGTTTCACACTTCTTTAAGCAATCGTTAAAAATAACTGACATAAATATAATTTCAACAAAAAGTAGCTATCTTTGGATTCCATGAGGATGAGATGGAAGAATGCGTATTTACATTTTAATTGATGTCAATATAAATATTTGTATTGGTGTCGGAGTTAGTTAGAAACATATTATCTTTTAAACCTGTGCATTCTAAAAGTGATATATGTCTTATTGATACATTTTAGAATTTCATAAACTTTCTTTGGCTCAGTTTTCTCATGTGTAAAATGGTGATAATAATATTTGCCATGCAGGGCTGGTGTGAGGACATAAAAGAAAAGAATTATACGAAACATCCAGCGCAATACATTGTAGGGACTAACTTTATTTTAGACAGGACCCTAATTTAATATTTTCTGTGTCTATCTTTGCCAGAGTACTTTAGAAATATATATATTTTTATTTAGTCACATTAAAGTACTTAGAAGTTGTAGAGAAAGTAAAATCTAACATTTCTGAAATGTTTGAAATAATTTATTAAGCTTAAATAATTAATGCCTGAAAATGAAGGCTCATCTAAGCTAGATTGAAGGTTTAGTATATGTTTGTTCCTTACAGTTTGAACAAAATCCAAAGTTTTTTTTTTCCCCTCTGCCTTCCTACATTTCCCATTCACTCATCAATGTCAGAGATTCAAACACTGTGAATCAGCTTTAGTCACCGATTAAGACAAATGTTGCAAGTTGGAAAAGTTGCAAGGTTTCTTGTCAATCCATCTCTGATGGTGCCAGGAGGCTCAGGGTGCTACATACATTCCTGCCATGTGGCAAATGAAAAAGCATCTCTTTCAATTTGCATTCTCACGCTTCTAAAAATATTACTACACACACACATACGCATGTCTATGTGCATATGTATATCTCTGTAATATATAAATTACAGATAATTATGCAGAACAAAAATAATATCCATCTTAGGATGTTAATATAAGTAAATGCAGAGAATGACTGATGCCCTTAGCAGCCGAGACACTTAGGGATCAATCTTATCTATCTCTGAATGTTGATTCTCAAATTATTCCCTAAAGGCGCAACTTTTAGGAATAGATCTGCACGTCCCCACCAAACCCAACTTCTGTTAGATATCTCAGAATCATCATTCGGTTATTATTATTATTTTTAACCTCAAGGTTTAAAGATTGTCCCTTGAAAAATCTATTGTCAGAAGGCTACTTTGGGTAGGTAGTAAATCTGAGTGTGCACGCCTATGCACAATACATCTTCGTTAGGAATGAATACTTTTTAAAGAAAGATTTTTGTAGGAGGTTCATTTTTGTCCTAACATTGCATTTATATTGGGCTCCACCCCCACATTCTCTCAGTTAGTCGCATTTACAGAAAGCCAACTCATAAAAAGATATGTATTTTTCTTTGTCCTATGCTGGGGTGGAACCTCTACTTATTTATACACACTGTCATAAACAGATGCTATAGGAACACAAAATCTTATTTGGGGTGGCAACTTGTCTCTCCTAACTTCATGCAGACCTGAAGGAAATTATATCCTAAGAAAATGAAAGATTGCAACGCATTGGAGAAAAGGCCAAAGAGTATATTATTTAAGAGCTATATTCTCAGGTGAAATGCTTTGGGACCTTTCTTAAATGACCTTCATGGGTCTCTGGGCAAGGAGGTTTTGGGTTTGCATTTTCTCCAACAGTGGCAGAACCATTGTCAGATTCTTCCCAGCCAAAATTTAGAACATCGGGAAAAAAAAAAAGGAGTTTTATGAGAAATATTTTCCTGGGAGTGAAAGTTATAAGTTGGGAGGGGAAAGAGAGATTTTTTGAATTGACCAAATTCTTGCTTGTTGTCAGAATAAGCATTGTAACTACTGAGCAGCTTGTGTTTTGCCTCATTCTATGTAAGGCTCCAACGGTCCAAAAACATCCTCAGATCATTTGTTTGTTATTTAACACGAATCTTCATATATTATTACTTGAGTCATGAAAGGTAAAAGGAAGGATGTTTGTACCATTTCTAGCAGTATCTACATTATTAAGTCCTTTATTTCTTGGAGGAGGAATTTGCTCTAAATCGAATATGAGCATATCTTCACCAGAGTCAAATTCTCCATGAGACACAATCATAGTATTTTTTAAAAAGACAATTTTTTTAGAGTAGTTTTAAGTTCATAACAAAATTGAGAGATAAGTACAGAAATTTCCCATCCATGCCTGTTGTCAACCTTGCATGGCCTCCCCCGTTATAAACTCCCCCCCCCGCCGCCCCACCGTTAGTTACATTTGCTAGAATTAACCTGCATCAACACATTATGACTCAAAGTCTATAGTTTACATTAGGATCACTCTTGGTGTTGTGTGTTCTGTGAGTACCATAGGATGTTAACACTTGTGTGCTAAGGCAGAGAGATTGAGTTCATGGGATCTCATAAAGTCAGAAGTGTCTCAAACATCGACGGAGTCCTGGATTGAAGTTATGCCAATAATCAGAGTTTCTATTTCATTTGTCATCCTCTTTCTGTTTTAACCTGCTTTCATATTCAATTATACTTCCCGATTCGATCACATACTGGAAGTGCCAAGATGTAGCAAGAAAGCCCAGCTCCAGCCTTACAGGAAACAAGAAGTATTTAATGGTTCATGAAAACATAAACCCCTCATTGTGAAATTTATAATCCTGTTGCACAAATTTAACAGTTTTTAACCCAAAATTCTCCACGTAGTCTTATGTGGCCTGCTGTGGGGGTTGGGGGGAAATACTTATCTGGGGTTTTAATTTAATTTAATGAAGAGATGTTGAGAGAAAAGAGGCAAAGTGGGTACCTCGGAACACCCACCAAAGTGTAGCTGAGAAAGTCTTAGTGTCCAGCCACGTCCTTCTCTGTCCTACTCAGGATGTGGCTGGCATTCTGGGAACAACAATGTGGCTCACGTGACTTTTTCTAGATAGTAAACTATTGATATGAATAAATACATATTAGAGTATCAACCCTTTCCCTTGAGCCATACATATCATTTTTTAAAATACTGTATTTGATAACCTAGAGGAGTAATCATGGCTACTGCAGTATCTAATTTGGTAGCAGACAGACTCTCTTTTTGAACTCTGAGCGTAAGTGCCTATTTATTGAAACAAAAAACGTTAAGTTGTTAACATCCTATTTTGCCGGTAGAGAGGCTAACATAAAAGAGAAAGTGCCATTTTCTAGGAGTCAAGTATTTTCCATTTAAAACAGAATAATTGCTTTTTACCTTCACACTCACCCCAAACCATGTGCAGACTCCGCGAATTCAAAAGACCAGCGTATCAGTACTCTTAGTTATAAAAATCTGGTACTTTCCTCTTGTCATCCTTAAATTGCCGTCCTACTCAGGCATATTATGTTTGCATTCTAATTACTGTGACATATTTTTTTTTGCAGGGCCCTGGCTCGATGTTCATGTTTCATGTCTTCTGGCGATCTCGAACTCTAATGACTAAAATCCTGAAAAGATTTTAAGGTTTTTCAAGAGTTAATAGAATAAGACATCCACTGCATGTACGTATTTAAAACCAGTTCGACTGAATTCGATTTTTGTAATAAGTCACATACAATACAAAAAAGCTGTGTCTTACTCGATAGGACAATAAACACAGAAGCTTTGAGTTTGCCAAGTGTGCGGTGGTTGTGTAGATACGGTGCTATTATCTCGTACGTCGTCTTCCAGGTCACTGTTCTTCATTAGATAGCATCGGTATCGCCAGTTTGCCTACTTTTCTTGGCCTCTCTTACTCTTTAAAACCACAGAGTTACAAGGCACAGCTATAATGCAGGTAACTATTCTGGCCCTCTTGTACTGTCTCTTACAAAATAACTATATTTAGGGAATGATTTCACCAGTCTTAGACTCTGTAGTTTGGTACCTGAATACAATTCAAGTGCCCTCCCAATTCTTCGCATAAGCAGAAGGAGAACACTGAGCCGAGTTAGTGCTATAATTAAAACATCAATTACAGTAGATGTGTGTGTGTGTGTGTGTGTGTGTGTGTGTGTGTGTGTGTGTGTGTGAAATTCTTCCAAAACTACACCAGAACGTTTACGGTGCTCATCTCTGGGTGATGGGGTTATACATAATTTTATGTTTGTCATATAAATTATATGCATTTGCCATGTTTTGTAATGATTAACAAGTTAATATTATCAGAACAAAACATAGATGTAGGGTATCATCAGTGAAACACAATTAACATTTACTCTCTAACGTCCTTAATTTCATATTCAAACCCCAAATTATCTGTCAGTGGTGTGAACTGCTCTTCAACCAGAAGAAGCACATAGGAACATATGATGAGAAACGAGGAAGAAAGGCAAAGCAAGGTGTGAGGGAGCAAAGCCAGGGGAGGGTGTAAACGTGGGACACATTTGAAAGCAGCTGCGGCCACTCGGCAAAGTGTGTTTTTGTCTGATGAAAAGGATGTTGATCAGTCTTTTAAGAGTGAGAGCCAAAATGTGAACATGACCTTGAAGATGGATTGAGGCTTTAATAAAAAAATCTGACAGTCAGAGAAGGATTGAAGGGGTTCGTGGAAATGAATTTAGCGGCCTCTGACAGTGCTAATTGCATATCTGCGATTTCACTTACTGAGGTCGTATTTATTTGTTTTACTTTTTAAAAAATAATTTAAGCACATTTTCAATTATAGTTGGTAGACATTGCTGTATTAGTTTCAGGTGTACAACATGGTGATTAGACACTTATGTAACTTATGAGGTGATCACCCCAATAAGTCTAATACCAGCCTGACACCATACATAGTTCTTACAATATTAGTGACTATATGCCCCATGCTGTACTTTCCAACCCTATGACTATTTTGTAACTGCCAATTTGTGCTGCTTAATTCTTTCACCTTTTTCACCCCCATTCCAGTCTCCCTCCCATCTAACAACCCTCAAAATGTTTTCTGTATCTATGAGTTTGATTTTGTTTTATTTGTTCATTTATTTTGTTCTTTAGATTCCACATGCAAGTGAAGTCACGTGGCCATCGTCTTTCTATGCCTGACTTACTCTACTCAGCACCATACCCTCTAGGCCCATCCATGTTGTTTCGGATGGCAAGATTTCATTTTTTTTTATGGCTGAGTAATATTCCATTGTATATACATACCACCTCTTTATCCATTCACCTATTGACAGGCACCTGGGTTGCCTCCCTATCTTGGCTATTATAAGTAATGCTCCAATAAACATATGGATTCACATCTCCCTTCGAAGTAGTGTTTTAGGTTTATTTGAGTAAATATTCAGAGGTAGGATTACTGGGTCCTTCTTTGTCTCTTGTTGTAGCCTTTGTTTTAAAGTCTCTTTTGTTAGGTATAAATATTGCTACTGTAGCTTTCTTTTCTGTTTGTTTCCATTTTCATGAAATATTTTTTTCCCATCCCTTTACTTCCAGACTGTGTTGTGTCTTTTGATGTGAAGTGAGTGTCTTGTAGGCAGCATATGTAAGGGTTTTGTTTTCTTACTTGTTTAGCAATTCTACCTTTTGATTAGAGCATTTGAAATAGTTGTTGACGGATATATAGTTATTATCATTTTGTTATTCATATTTTTCACCTTTTTTTTCTTTTTCTTCTTCTTAAAGAAGTCCCTCTGACATTTCTTGTAATACAGGTTTGGTAGTGATGAACTCCTTTGTGTTTTTCTTGTCTGGGAAGCTCTTTTATCTGTCCTTTGATTCTAAGTGATAGCTTTGCTGGGAGAGTAATCTTGGTTGTAGATCCTTGCTTTGCATTACTTTGAATATTTTGAATATTTCCTGCCCATCCCTTCTGGTCTACAAAGTTTCTGTTGAAAAATCAGCTGACAGTCTGATGGGAGCTCCCTTGTAGGTAATTAGATCCTTTTCTCTTTCTGCTTTTAAGATTCTCTCTTTGTCTTTAACTTCTGGCATTGTAATTATGATATGTCTTGGTGTGGGCATCTTTGAGTCCATCTTGGTTGGGTCTCTGTGTGTTTCCTAGTCTCTTATGTCTCTTTCCTTTGCCAGGCTAGGGAAGTTTTTCATTATTTCTTGAAATAGGTTTTCAATTTCTTGCTCTTCTCTTTTCGTTCTGGTACCCCTATGTTTTGAGAGTTGGTATGCTTGACATCCCACAGATCCCTTAAACTATCCTCATTTTTTATAGATTCTTTATTCTTGTGCTGTTCTGATTGGGTATTTTCTCCATATCTTCTAAATTACTGATTTGATCCTCTGCTTTATCTAATCTACTGTTGATTCCTCCTAAGGTATTTTTTTATTCTAGTTATCGTATTCTTCATTTCTGACTGGTTCTTTTTTATGTTTCCTATCTCCGGTTTTATATTTCCTATCTCTCTGTGAGATTTCTTATTGAGATCATCAAGTATCCTTATAACTAGTGTTTTGAACTCCTTATTTGGTAGATTGCTTGTATCCATTTTGTTGAGATATTTTCTGGAGCTTTGTTCTGTTCTTTCACGTGGGACATGTTTCTTTGTCTTCCTATTTTGGTTGCTTTCCTGTGTTTGTTTCTATGTATCAGGCAGGGCTGCTATGTCTCCCAGTCTTAGTACAGTGGTCTTATATAGTAGGTGTCCTGTGGGGCTCATTGGTGCAGTCTTCCCTGGACACTTGAGTGAGGTGCTCAAGGTGTGTCCTTTGTATGGGTTATATGTACTCTCCTGTTCTAGCTGAGCCTTGGTTGCTGTTTGCACATCAATGGGAAGGATTGACCAGCAGGCTGATTTGTTCTAAGGCTGGCCAGTGAGGGGCTGACCCTATGGAGCAGGATTTGCTTTAGCAGGGCTCTAATGCCTGCCCAGTCTGCCCTATAGGTGTGTCATTTTCAGATGTTGCCCTGGGCAGCTCCTGGGAGGGTCCCTGCTGCAGGCCAAGTTCAGCTATAGCCTGTGCCCTACCTGGGGCCACCTGGCAAGATCCATTAAGTAATTCGCAGATGGCTGCCACCTGTGCTGAGGTTAGAAGTGCTTCAAGAGGTCAAGCCATGAACTGAGACCAGCTGCTCCTATTGCTGGGCTTGAGGATTCTCAGTAAGAGGTATGGGGCACACTGGGGCCAGATGCTGCTTGTTTGGTTTTGCAAACCTTTGAAAGATTTTAGAAAAGTCCACAGCATGATTCAAGACAGGCCATACATATGGAAAAGCCACTGGAAGTGGTTTGGATTGGCCCACAAATTGGATGGGGTGGGGCCTTAGGGACTAGCCTGGGCATGGTCAACATAGTCAGTCAGATTGATGGAGACTTGGATATGGCGGCTGCCTGTGCCTGCATGCTGGGTGAGGGAGGGCCAAACAGAGAAACAATGGCTTCTACCAGCACTCTGTCTGGGAGAAAGCTGCCCCTCAAGCCCTTGTCCTGAAGCCAGACAACTCAGTTCCTCCCGGTACATCCCCGGTGCCTTTTGAGCAGCTGCCCCAGCACTGGAGCTCAGAGCAAGTGAGTCCATCAGCAGGTAAGTCTCCACATGGGCTCCTTAGGGGGAATGGCTGTGACCCCAACCACCCTCTGTCTCACTCAGGCATAATCTGCACTGGTTTGCAATGACAGAAGTTTTGGGGACTTCTCTTCCCAGCACCCAAACCCTGGGTGGAGGCTCCCAGTGTGGGGCTGGGACTCCTTGCTCCTCTGGGGGGATCTCCACAGATATCCCTCCAATTTTCCAACTGGCACATGCGTCTCTGCCCCTCCTACCAGTCTTGAGATGGCCTCTTCTGTGTGTCACCAGTTGTAGGACTTTTGTTCAGCTAGATTTCAGGTGACTCTCAATGATGGCTGTCCTGTAGTTTAGTTGTGATTTTGATGTGGTTGTGAGAGGAGGTGAGCACAGCATTTACTTGCTCCATTATCTTAACCGTAGCTCTCATTTGTTTTACTTTTTATCTTTAATGTTTATTCTCCTTTCTCAACCTCTGACTTCTTCAAAACAAGACTTTGTAGACTTTTTCCAAAGCCTGGTATTGACAAGATCAGCCATACAATCTGTAGAGGGTGTGTAATGATTACCATGCTAGAGTTTGTGGGGTGGGAATTGTGTCATATGTCATCTGTAATTTTATTTTTCTCCTATTTTAGACTTTTTTTTTCCACTTGAAAGGGCAGGTTGTTTATTCCTTTCTCTTGCAAAACAAAAGAATCTTTGTGATGTGGAAAAATAACCCTGATTTCGAGGGGAACATAAGTGCACATCAGTGGGAAAGCTTTGCTTTACCATCACCTAAGTGTAAACTATTTTCAGATTGCAATGTAAATGGCTGTCTCTTCCTAAAGATCTGTGTAACGAAGTCATTAGATAGGGGCTGTGATCTCTGGCCACGACATTGAGAAAGGGTCAAAACTTGGACCCTTGTCTTCCCAGTAATTATGCCTATCTTGCTGCCTCAAGCTAAGGAAGGCTGCTACTCTTTAGCTGTTAACCAGAGACACAAGGTTCTAGCCCTGAGCTTTGTAATGGAGAATACAGATTTTAACTCTCTTCTTTAAGAATTTACTCTGTAAAATGTGGGGACAACCTGCACAGAACCTAGACACTGTCCTTTATAACGACTCATCTGGTTAGGAATTTTCCTCTTCTTAGCATAGAATGTATTGTCATGAACTAAAATATAGACCTCTAGTTACATGCAACCTGGAAATTGGAGGGAGGCATGAGAAATGGGGGTCATTCCATACTCATCTTCCTTTTTCCTCATATATTCACAATCAAAAATAAAAGTCTAGGGCCTCATACACTCTTCACCCTGTATGGAATATAGAACCACCTTCAGCAACCCAACCTAGTTAACTCTTACTCTCATCTCAATTCAATCTCCATTTCCTCAAGAAGATGTCCCGGATCTCCTACCTATGTTTTCATAGTACTAGTATTTTTCCTTCACAGGCAAAAAATTTAATTTGCAAATATACATTTATTTGTGTGAGTTCCTTTTGTCTTTTCTTTTTTATCTATCTATCTATCTATCTATCTATCTATCTATCTATCTATCTATCTATCTACCTATTTGCATAGTCTTACTCTTTTGTAATAGACTTAAAATTCCATGATAACAAGTTGGGCTGTTTTCCTTACACAGTGTCTCCCTTCCCTGCATTCCCATGTCTTGGTACTCATTAAATGGGTGCTCATTAAATTTTGAATGAATAAATGAATGGATTGAATGGATAAAAAAACAAACAGTGGGAACCCTCTTTATTTCCATTCTCTTGCTAACCTCTAGTGTTTCTCTTCGTTTTCTTTAGCTACTTCTTTTGCTCACTGCTTAAATGTTGATTTTCCTCAAAGCTCTTTCATCTTCGTTTTCATTCTACCCATTTATCTGTGATTAATTTCATTCATTCTGTGGCTTCCATCAACCATGTGTACAGCAACTCCTGAATCTGCATTTCCTAACTTGATCTTTCCCTTGAGATTAAAATGACCTTTCACCTTTCTGTTCGAAATCTCCACTAGATAAGGTTGTCTAGGCAACTCTAGATGAACATCCAACATGAAAGTAATTCTTGCCTCTCTTCGTGTCCCCCTCCTACTCTCCCCCCTAATGGAACCACTCACTTCCCAACTGCCCAAGCTAGGAAGTTGAATATTATCCTTGATGCTTCCTTCTACCCCAACAGTCAGTCAGTCACCTCTAAATATTTCATCAGCTTCACCTCCAAATTATCTCAAGAATCCTTTCACTTCATTTACTCCCACTATCCCTGTCTTATAAAGGCTCTCAGATGCCACCTGAACAATTTCCTCCATGTTCCTCTTGCTTCCTGTCCACTCCAACTAGCACATTTGTGTGTGTGTGGTTGCCAGATTTATTTTTCTTTAACCTAAATCTGCTTCTGTCATTCCCCTACTTACTAAAACCTTCAATGTCTGCTCATTAGCACATAATAAATGCAATGGTTATTGAAGTTATCATGAAGTTAACAGTTTCGATCATTTACATTTTGTCTATGCTGCAAAAATTTCAAAATATAATGGGTGTTTTCACATGTCTCTTCTTGTATTCTTTGTGTTTATTATTCTACATGGAATGACCCTGCTTTACTTTTCTGGGTCAAATATTCTCCCACTTTAGATGTGAAACCCAATGCTATCTCTACCAAAATGATTTTTTTCCTCTCTTGAGTAGAATTGTTTCCTCATTTGTACCCCTACAGAGCTTAATCTGATTTTTTAAGACAGCGCTGAAAACTGAGAAATGGGACAAATTCTCAGGGTCCAGAACAATGCCAAAAACAATTAAGATGTATAATTTTTTAAAAATTTAACAAATACTTAAACTACTCTTATTATGATCCTGGCTCTGTTGTGTTTACAAATATCATTTAACCTTCACAGCAACTGATGAGATAGATGCTTTTACTATTCTCACTTAATAGATGAGAAAACTTAGATGCAGAGAGTTGAAGTAACTTGCTCAGTGTCACACACAGGCCAGGTCTGGAATCTAGACAGTGCAGCTCTTGAGTCAATAATCTTGCCAACTTCAGCACAACACCTTGTCCTTCAAATGAATGACAGTCTTCAGAGTATGTATACCAGTAGGATTTCAGACTAACGAAATCATTTCAAAGTAGTAAGGTATCAGTCTCCTTAATATTCATTAAGCCATATAGCCGGAGTGTAGTAACTAGAAGTTTCTTTTGAATCAAATGCTTAATTCAGGCAGCTGCTCCGTGTCACATAGCTTTATGATTTCTTCATTCACACCGTGCTAAAACCAGGACACCCTGTTCCCATTGAAGCTAGTGTCTCCCAAAGTGGAGGAGATAACCAGATCTCATTAAGCTTTATGAAGCTACGTGCTAAACGGAACTCAAGTTGCTTAGAGACCAGGTTCTTCTACCTTTCGGTTGCCCAGGGTATTTCCTGGGGCAGAGCTCAATGGTTGAAAGTCCAAGGCTTGGGGGTGACTTTTTCCTTCCTGGACCGTTTGTCTTTGAGATGGTTAAGCATGTTTCAAAATGTGTAGGCTGTACATAAACCACGATCTTCTTGAATATTTTTCTTTTCTGATGGAATGACACTACTACATGGTCAACCACCTGAAGTGAATATATAGTATAGCTTAATGGTTAATGGGTTTGGCCAGTAGGCAATAATATATTTTAGCATTTAGGTTACTATTTTTTTTTTGATAAATGCTAAGTTAAATCAAAAAAGAATAATTGCTTTACAAGTGTAGACTAATCAAGCCTTTTATGTTTGAGCTCTGTTTTTTCCTTCCGATTACAAAAATATTCATTTCAAAATCAATATATTTATTACATACTTACTATTCAAACATTACAGAAAAACAGCACAGAATATAAAAGACCTCTATAAACAGCTACACAAAGAGAACTGTAACTAATAGTTTGGTACACTCCACCAATTTTTAATATACACATATATTTATACACATATATACTTATTGTATAATTATTAATGATAATTCTAAACAATATTAGATTATATTTTAAATGTTTTAAATTTTGCTTTCTTTTTTGAATCTTTGTGAGTTTATCTGAGCCAAGCTGATGACAAATACTGAGGAGTAAGATCTCAAATGTTCCCTAAATTTTGCTTTATGACAGAGCAATAATTATTGAGTGCTAAAGAATACAGAACGTATTACATTATGTAACTGCTCTTGTGTATGGGAACCTGTTAGTTTAATATCACTAAAGTAGTCTGTATTCTAATAAATTTAAACAACAGTTAACATGAAAAAATATTTGCTCCATAAGTAACTAAAATGAAGGTTTCTTTAAAATTCCTCCATATCATTCTTGGAATGTTCTTGATCACTGAATTGAACCTATAAATTATACAGGAACTTTGATATTTCTTTTTATTTTAAACAGATGCACAAATCTATTACTCAAACTTGTTCACAAGAATCATCCCAATTGCCCATTTACTTATCTGCATAACCATTTCAAGATCTTTCCATCTTGAGAGCTCTAACTTCTACCAAATAAACAAATGAAAAAACACTTGTATAAGCTCCTATTAAACCTTTCATGTCAAATAGGTTTAATAATTTAAGTTAAAATGCACACAGAATTATAGAAAAGAAACACTTCTATGGTTAGAATAACAATGACCAGGTTTACAACGGATTACTCTCTTTTCAGGTTCTTTGTAACCTTCTATAATGGTTTTTTAAATGTTTCAGAATTTCTGGAAATAGTGTTTCCATACAGGGTAACTCTCCATGAAAGACATGCAGAAAATCTGTAACACCACGAGAAAAGGGTGAACAGAATACTGAAGGGATCATATCAATTAAAGAATAAGGGCTTGTTTAGCCAGTGTAAAGAATAATAGACTTTGTCTCTTTCCCCCTCTCCTTCCCTCATTGCCTCCCTTTCTCTCCATTAAGTTTCGGGGTTGGTAGCTGGGAGCAGAACAGAAATGGAGAAGTTGTACTGGGAACATGTTAATGACTGAATTTGAAAATGGGTGGCTTCCTTCCTTTTTTCTTCTCTCTCTCTCTCTCTCTCTCTCTCTCTCTCCCTCCTTCTCTCCTTCCCTCCCACCTTTCTTTCTTCCATGACTAAGGTAGAATTAATGGGAAGAAATCTCAAGAAACAAGATTTCAATATAAGAAAATATATTTTCAGTCAGAGATGTACATAAGTAAAATTTGTATTGAATGGTAATGAGCATGATGATGATGGTATTGTAAACAACATAAAAATAATGGCTAAACATATATTGATCATCACCAAGTACATTATATGCATTATCAAATTTAATTATTGTGATTATTTGAAGAACTAGCTATTTTTGTTATCACCATTTTAAAGACTAGGAAACTATGATATTAAAACGTTTTGAATGTCTTACGTTCGATAGGCTTGTATGTAGGGATGTATCTCATGCTAGGGATGAAACTCCTGGGTACTTGCTACACTGAATGGTAGTGACTCATCTATTACTAAATAAGCCATTGAATCATCTGGGTAAATATTGAATAATCTCTCCAACATATATGCTAAAAGCTATTGTGATAATAAGAACACAGTGAGATTCAAAATTCTGGTGAACGGTTGAATCAGAATTCATTGGTCTCATAATTGATGGCCAATCAGACACAAAGGTTACAATTTTTAGAATGGCAATTTTGGAAGCCTTCTTCAATTGCCTTTGTACTGGTTATGAATCCCCCTCTACACACACATACACATCCAGGCATTGCTTCCCACCTGTAGTATGTGGAACACAGCTTAAAAACCAGTGGACTTTGGAAGATTTGCTCATCATTGCAGGAATCTTTGCTTGCCTTTATAATAAATAATAAATAAAATAAACTAAATAATGATATAAATAATAAATATAAAAAGAATAAATATAATAAGCTATGTAATGTCAAGTTCTCTAAGGATGTAGTAGCTTCTCCACATGCGTAGTATATTTCTCTTCAGAGATATATATTTCAGTGTTCTGTATTTTCTTTGTCTATGATCTAGGGTTGTATGGATGTGGATCTATGTGTATGTGTGTGTGTATTAAACAATGTAAACGATTTATCCTTTTTTTCCCTTTTTCTTCCTGGAGCATAAAATTTCTGAGTGAGACTCATGGCTCAAATGTGTAGCCCATCACAACGGCTAGGACAGAGTTATTTCTAAACGAGCTCTCAGAACTTGCAGAAGTAAGATAAGAATAAGCAAAATCAGTCCTTAAGATTTTAAAAATATGTTTAAACTTCTGAGTCTCAGACAGTTCAAAATTCTGAAAATCTTCAGCACTCTACCAGAACTAGTTTATAGTTGCATCTATTCTACCATATAAGTTTGTATGTGTTTATTTTGTATGGATTCATTCTCAATACCTTCCAGGAACTGACTGCTTAAAGAAATGTGACAAGTAATCCCTTTGTATTGTAACTATTGAGCATTTGATTATTTTTATGAGTAGCACATTTTTATTTCAGTAAGATAATATAATTTACACTAATTCTTAAATATGTTTCAAACACAGTTTATGTGAGGTGCAGTCAGTTCCAAATCCTGGATTTTAGATAAGCTGACGGCGATGCGGTCTGGATGGCATGTGATCACTCTGTCTTCTCTAGAAGCTCCAGGTCATTTTCCATGCCATTCAATTAAAGAAGTTTCCATTATGACTAATTTAATGTACTCTGAAGATCTTTCATCATATGGTGCAGTAGGCATTATTTTAAAATAGAAATGCCCATAAGAATATTTTCTTCCTATTGTGATATGTTCCTTTTAAGTGTGTGTGTACACCACTCAGATACCGTCTACTTTATTCCTTGATTCCTGATGGTGTCTGTAATTCTCCACCTCAAAATTCAGATGAGAAAAGAAATGGAAAGATTTGTAGATATTTCAGAATCTAAGTAAGAGAAAAAAAGCACTTCATACCCTTTCACTCTGTTAACATATCTCTCTTTTCCCCATAGAAGACATATAAAATGTAACAGTATTTCAAGAACCATAAAGGTGTAAAATAGTTTACTCAATTCCCCTGAACTTTCCTATTGACTTGGCAAGACAACAATAAATTCCTTAACTAATTATGGTAAGCGACTAAAAAAAATCAGTAAATATTTTGCCTGTATGATGTTTTGCCAAACCACTTTAGAGGATTTATTAAAATCAATAAATTAGTGAAGAATGATAATGAGATCCCAACATACATAAAGGACTAATTAAAAAAAAAATCTAACCTAAACTGAAATCCAGTTCTCTGATTTATAAGAAATATATATGACATGGTTAGATCAAATTACTCCTTCGGTTAAAGATGGACCTTTCTCTCATACCTGGCAGATATTTACTGTAGTTACCTGTATAAAGCCTGAGAGGAACATCAAAATAATTGGAAAATAATTTTTATTGTGGTAAGCACCGTTTTTCTGATTACATAGATTTAAGTTTTGCTCCAGAAGAGAAGACGGCATAATCAACTCAGGTTCACAATTTTGCTCTGAAGCCAATGTCATTGCTGTTTGGTTACCTCTTTAACTTTCATGATTGATGAACTTCCTATAAAACTGAGGAACTTCTCCATTTCTGAAGTGTATAGCATGGAAACGTTCTTTAGCCTCCAGTTATTCCTAAACTAGAATTTCTTTAGCAAAGCTAGAACACCCAAAGGTAGAGAAGCTCATTTGTGAGTAAGCATCTAAGAAAGGAAATGGGATTTTGTATTGAGGTTCTCGCTTTCAAGTTCAAAATGGGGTAAAACAAATTTCTATATGAAAAGCTCTTTGTATTTCGTTGGCAAATAGAAGTAATCTGGGTGACACATTTGTACAGGTCTCTTAAATCCTAGAAATCGTAAGCCATTTCAAATGACAATTGTGCTGAATAAACATGTGACTCACAGGGAAGAGTTTATATTTACTTTACCTATTCAGTTTCATTCACCTTTCAGCAATTGGTAGAGTCCTTTTGATGTAGCAAACTTTCAGATAACGTGTTAGGTTACTTTATCAATATTTTTGAACAGCTTGTCCTTACTTCAGAATGGCACAGTTTTGTTTTGTTTTTTAAATGAAATATCCTCTTTACACCATAGCACTCTTGTGTTGCTTCATGTAATATTCTATTACTATGAATCATATAACATTGATAATATTAATCTCATATATGAAAAAGTTACTCTATGGCATTTAGATGTAAATAACTCTAGTCTACTACACTAAATACATTTTCCCTTATAATATAGCTTTTTAAAAAATAGTTTAAATATGAAGAGCTACCTATCTATACTCTTTTCATCTCCCAGCTCATATGTCCAAAAAGACCTTGAGGAAGTAGAAATAAATTTACAACACAACAGATTTTCCTGATAGAATTTTTCTTTCCTTCCTTCCTTCCTTCCTTCCTTCCTTCCTTCCTTCCTTCCTTCCTTCCTTCCTTCCTTCCTTCCCCTCCTTCTTTCCCTCCCTTCCTCCCTTCCTCCTTCCTGTCTTCTTGATAAATATTTGAGTAAAAGATTCTTTATATGACAATAAATATCCAGATTGGAAATTTCACTTTGTTTTTAACTTACCCTTTTTTGTTATAGTATCAGATAGATACAGTGATACAATAAAACATGGTTTCTTATTTATATCAGACTGTCCATTTTCAGACAGAGTTCCTTTGCAAAGAGATAATAAAAGAGACACACCAATCACAACTATTTACTGGAATATTCCCTATGTATAGCATTAATAGTAAACTTACTCAGTGATATTCTTATTTGCCTTCAACACAACAGAGCCTGGTAAGTTCTTAGCACAGAACCTGGAACTGAGTAAACATTATTTATAATTAACATTTTATAGAAAAAAGGTGTTGTTTTCTAGACACTAGTTATCCTTATGGGATATATATTTTAGATATCATCCATTAAAAATCATACTTATTTCTTTAAAATGGATTTCCTTAAGTGGCCAATTTTGAGGATGATCTAGGCCTTAGGATACTATTCTAAAAAACTCTTGATCGAAGTTATGAGAGTAAGATTATCAAGGACCCAGAAGTATCCATTCTTCCAATTTTATGTAGATATAGATCAGAGGTCTGCAAACTATTGTCTGCAGGTCACATAGCTTGTTTCTATAAATGGTATTTTTTGAAACACAACCATAGTTATTTGTTTACATATTTTCATGGCTGCTTTCAAGCTACTGTTTTGGACTTGAATAGTTGTGACCATGTGTGGCCCACAAAGCTGAAAATATGATCTGGCTCTTTAAGAAAAATGTTTGCCAACACTTACCATAGGTATTCAGCTTCTATTGATTTAGCTGAAAATTAAATGATTTGTTCCACAAATATTTAATGAGTATTTATAAAGTTTCAGACATAGAAGATAAGCAAATACTTTCTACACAGTGCTTGCTGAAAGTTAGTTTAGTTGAGGCAGAAAAAAGTAGAGCACATTAGACTATACTCTATTTATACATATATTTTTAGAAGCACTTAAGTATTTCAAGGATTCTTCTTAGAAGACTTCTAAGAGAAGTCCCAACTCACCTTATGTACGGGACTAAATTTTGGCAGAACCTCTATTTATCAAACCTGAGCTATCTTTTGGGGGAAAACAAGGAATCAAGTTTAGAACTTCTCTCTACTTTGAAAAAGGAGAAGAGAATGATCCCCTCCCTTTGACAAATCTACCAGCACAAAACTCACATTTTGTTCTATGAGGCAAAAATGAATCTGAGGTGTTAATAGTATGATCTTACTTGCCGGAGGGTCATTCACTGCCTTACAACACTTCTGCCATTGAATCTCAGAGTTATACGAGGCTGGATAGGCATGGATAGTGATTTTATAAACAGTCCAATGATCTATTCAGTCCAATGCAAGCAAAGCGATGGGAATTTGTCCAATGCTAGTGTTGATCCTATTCTTCATGCTACAAAATTAACGCTCGCTATCCTGAGGGGCTGCCCAAGAGTGGGGCGCGTCACATGTATCATGAGCAATATCAATCAGATGTACTGTGCATTGACAACAGGCTAAAAAGCTAGAATAGGGGTCCTGTGTTTTTAAAATATTAACAGATGTACAGGCAAGTTCACAGGCGACTCCTTTCCCTTGCAAACTAAAAGCACACCCAAAGGAGTCAGCCAGCCAGTTAAAACTGTCTGCGCCAGAGCAAATATGGTGTAGTACACAGAGGAAAAAATCATTAATCAGTATTGTTATAACACATCCCTCAACTCCATTGCTTCATTTAGAGGATGACATCAAGAATAATTATCATCCCACATGCTGATTTCGAGACTCTTACAGGAAAAAACGTATGTCTATATCTAACTTCAAACATAAAGAGCACTTTGAAATTTAGGTATAATGTTTGAAATCAGAGAAAATATCCCCAAGCCCCCGTAAGGCATTTTCAGCAACATGCAACGTAAACTAGCTTTCATGACCTTTGGCATTCATTTAGTGAAGACTATACCAACAAACATACCTAGGGATGAGGGAAGTAGATAGGGTAAAAGGGGTCAAATATGTAGTGACAGAAAGAAATCTAATTTTGGGTGGCGAACACACAATGCAATATATATCTACCTTGCTGTTGAATTATACACCTGAAACTTTACTGGATTTCATTAACCAATGTTATCATAAAATAAAAATACCTGGTTTCCAGAGATGAGATAAATAAAATATCAAGAATATGTATATTTTATTTGAATTCCTTTCAGCAATAGATATTCTTACCACCCATAGACAAACTGAGTTGTAGACACAGAACTAGACAGTATTGCTGCTCTAGTGCCTAGACACATCCCCAAAGGATAAGCTATCCTTTATCTTGCATTTTATGTGATTGATATGTGATCATTAGTCCTGGGGAACATGGGTGTTTCGCTTGTCTTAGCCCCTCAAAGCCTTCGGGTTGGTCTAGCAACCCTCTTATTGCACCAACGACCAATTATCTTGGATCCAATGCAAATACAAGCAAGCAGAAGGCAGTTCCCTAACACTCGTGGGCTACAGGCCAAGAGTTAAAAGGGAGAGCTAGGTATCATATGTTCAAACATTTAAATTCCAAACTGAGCTAAAATGATTAAATAAAATATTTCCTAGTCAACTATCTTGACAAACGCAGCTTCTTTATGACTCGGATAATCACATTTGAATTTAGAATGTTCAGACTTTTTGGATTGCTCACTGGTGCATGGGAACCGGAAACTCAAGTCCCAGGACCTGCGCCTAGGCCCACACCTCATACCTCAAACTACCGAAGGGACCCAAACCATGAAGGGACTTGCAGGCGTGTTATGTAGATATCCGCCCATGAGGTATAAGATCCTTCTACACTCTCCAACATCTGCCCAGCCAAACGCCACCTTTGTCCACTCCGTGGGCCTAGGGATATACATATGGGTGAAGGCCTCAAGAGGACAGGCCTGGAAGCAGCCAACGGTATTTGAGCAGGGGACACCATGGTTTCGGATACCTGGAATATAATCAGAAACAGGAGCATAGTTACGGGGAGATCCTATTGCCTTACTCACTTTTTGCTCCATGAAGTGGCTTGCCCCTAGACTAGGGCAGGTGGGGTCTTCTGAGGTGTGATGTTGGCGCAGGGGTTGGCAGGTCTTGCCCAAATCTAAGGGGTGTGCCACTCATGCGTTTCTATAACAGAAGTGCCTACCTTCGCAATCTCCTATCTTATATATTTTTTTATTTGCCTTTAAAATATAATTCGGAACATAGAGTAAACAGGATCACTGTTACAGTACATCACTGAACAGCATTTCATAATAATGTAAGTGGAAGTCTAAAGGGATAAGATCAAACGAAACAGCCCATGCCTTCTACAATTATTTAATTTAGCATAGATTGCTTCTTATAGGTCGCAGCCAAACCAGTGTGGACTCATCTTCATCCCTGATAAGTTTTATTATATTTTGAGAGATGCCCACTATGTATGATACACCACGTCTTTATGTGATTAGGCTCTGATTTAGTCTCTTTCTGTTAGTGCCCACATCACATATATGAGGCTGTTTACTTCAAAACAAACCTCCCCTAGCCCCCTGGGATTTACTCTTGGCCCTCTTCCCTTTCCATGATCCTCCTGATATTTTCTAAGAAAATCTTCTCCGACTCTTTTTTAAGAAAGTTATACTCTCGATGTCAACATGCTTTGGGTCTGAAAAAAAGTCAATGCGCAGAGAATCTTCAAGTTTCACAAGTAGTTGTCTATTGACCTCGGTCCTAATACTTCCTGTTTGGTAAGCCTGCGTCAGCATGTGGCTGAGGCAGTTTTTCTTGGAACAGGAATCTCAGTAAGACATGATTATTTGTAGGATGCATGCTTTGTTTTACGATGATGAGAGTCTGGGTGGAATGGGAAGGTGAGAGGAAGAGAAATGACCTCAGCACCCCACTTCCACAAATACACTTCAGCGTAATATTAAAAAGTGCAAACACATGCTTTGACACTGCTCTAGTACCTCTCCAATGAGATAGCCATCTCGATCCTCACTTTGGAAATAATTCCAGTGATATACTCATTCCCATAGACCCATGGACTTTTTTTGAGCTGCCTTTACTTACATGTTTAACCAAGCAGTGTTAAAAAGTGAATAAGGAAGGATAGATAACAAACCAAGTAAACGAGCTAAGTCAGCCAGACTTTTCCTGGGTTTGCAAGTCAACTATTGCAGTGATAACTCCTAACATCTCGTATGAATGTCATTAAAAATGATGAGGAGAATGTCCATAGGTTAAACAGTTTTATTTTGGGCTACATATTTATTTTTATAGCTGGCATGTTAAGTGTTGAAATAACTGTTGGATAGATCTGCTTACTCAGACTTATTGTGAATAGGGCTAAGGCTCTACCCAGAGGAAAGAGTCTTCCCTTTTCTATCAGCTTATACTAACTACAATTTGTTCGGTTGAGAAGACTGACATGGCTTTCATTTCCAACACAGAGACAAATTGTAAGTAGCTCCGTGGTGGTTTGTGAGTCATAATGAACTAAAATCTTATTTTTTTAATCCATTCCACATGTCTAAACGTTTCTTCTTACCTTTTTTTTTTCTTTTTAAAGAAACTTTGAGAGTATCCCAGGAACTTTGGGAGCAAGCATCATAATAGCTACAAATGATTGAGTGCACCTTATTATGTGTTAAGTGTGTTACACATCTTATTCAATCCACAGTAACACTGTGGGCCGAGTATATGACTGTCTTTATTCGATAAATACAGAAAGGGAAGATCAGGACATTTTGGTGGTTTGACCAAAATCACCTCTCCTTAGTCTACGTAGAGCTGATATTTGAACCTAAGCCTAGACGACTCTAAAAATGATGTTATAATTACTACAGGAGGTATTTTTATGGTCCTCCTAAATCTTGGGTCTCAAGATAGAATTGTATTTCTCTCTTCTAGTATCCTATTCTGGCAACATGTAGCAGGATTCCTGCTGAATCCTTAAGTACAAATCAATGGAGTTATTCAATACGACCCAAAATCTGAGGATGCTTTCTCTGAAGTGTCTAGACTTGCTTGTTGAAGCCACTGTCATTTATACAACACAGTGTCACCATTTGCTTTGTTTTGTGGTTCACCAAAGGGAGGGCAAGTCTAAAAACACTTTCTTAAACCATCATTGGTTATTATACACCCTCTGCGTACATTAATGTGTGGTGCCATAGTGTTTCTCGTGTTTCTCTCTCTCTCTCTCTCTCTCTCTCTCTCTCCCTCCCTCCCTCCCTCCCTCCTTCCCTCCCTCTTTTCTTCTCTCCTCTCTATCTCCTGGCAGTTTCCAAACTCTTGTATCTGAGCAACTTAGCAAAAATTGAAATATTTAATACAACTTATAAAACCAAGACAAGGTATATCCATAAATATGATATACAATATCACTTGCTAATTGGGTTTTGTTTAATCGACCGTCTCATTAGTGGTTTTTGAATTTCTGTTGGAGTTACTGGGATGACAATGCAATCTTATGAAATTTAAGCTCAGCCCTGGTAAAATTAAGACTCTCCAATTTCTAAAACCTACTGGTTTCCCGCTTTTCCCTACATCTAAATTAGATTACGTGGGATGCTCTCTTGCTAGTGGTTTCGAGGGCAGACCTTTTTAAACTAGTAGCAGCCAATGATAACTAATCCAAAAGCAATTGTTCTGTGTGAGTACATCTAACTGCCTCCAACTGACTTTGGCGTTTTCCCCTAATTTCTTAGAATCACTAAGAATAAAGACACATAACTTTCCAGAAAGGATAGGGAACAATCTGTTCTTTTGACTATATGATGAAGCAGCTATAATTGTTTAATATGTTCACAGTAATGAATGATTTTTATGCACACATTTTTAAGCTGAGGAATAAATATATAAAATCCTGAATAATATTATATTATTCATCCCCTTACATGAAACACCGCCGCTTAAATAAGGTAGGTTTACAGAGAATGCCTTATTTTTTTTCAAATGTGAAGAAAATTTATTTTGAGTGATTAGTGTATTTTCATTCAGTCCCTTTTTGTTTTCTGATAAAATTCCAAACTGCATAAAGTTTAAACTACCACAATACATCCCTTCAAAAAAGCTCACCATTGGGTCAAGATGGATGGTAAGAATCCACCTTCTTAAGTTAATCTTTAGTCAGTCCACTGTGTGGCCATTCTGCCACTGAGGTTGGTGGCATCAGAATTATCTACAGAGATGAACACTTGATTATGATACTGCTTGAGTCAGTCAGCTGTATAACCACCAGTAGTGTTTGAATCAATGTGGAAAAATCAGGTCATTTGCCTTGAATAGTTTTTGTAGTCCATCTTCCACACTGTCATATAGTTATATGCACCAGGAATACATTTGCCATCCTTCCTCCTTCTGAAATCTTAGAGGCAGATCATTAGAAGCAAGATATAAGAATTCTCCATTGCCCTGGTCCAAAAGTGTTTCCAAAACAAGCTCTACTTATTAGGGATATTAAACATGTGACAAAAGTAATAACAGAAATCATCTATTATTTAGTTATCAAAACAGGGCTGTGGGCAATTCAGTTCGGTTCGATTTTGGAGAATCCTTGATCTCATTTTCATACAAATATACAAACTATAGCCAGCTCCTTCTTTTATACAATGCCAGCACAGGCAACCCTTAATCACACTTCCAGATTTTTCACCACTTATTTTAAGTATTTGAATAGTGATGACACAACATCAATCCCCTTAAATCAGTATTTTTTTTTGAAGGAGCTAAGAAGGCAATTTAGCTTCAGACTCAAAAAATGATCCAACCCACATCAAGGCTGAGGTCCTACTCTACCAGTTCTTGCCTAATATGGAACTGATTGTGAGGAAATCTTCCAGTAACCTCTGTCCTCAGCAACAAGTTATTTATCAGAAACCAATGGAACTAAAACATCATGACATTTAATTTTTAAGACAACACTTACTTATTTCCTTACAGAATTGGAAAGAGATAAAGTGAAATAAACAGAATTAAAATAAAACAAATCTACCCCCTAGTAATCTTTACCACAAGCATAGATTTATTTTCTGTAAAGCCTTTCTTTATCAGAGACTAGCAAAATTTCAATTGATGAAACAAAGAGGAAATTATTATTCTTATTATGTGCTTCTATTACAGTGATGATCGCAGCATAGAGACATACTTTACATAGTAAAATGAGCATCTTAATCTTTTGCAAAGAGTGTGGTTGCTCTCCTTCCTGGGAGTGGAAGTTCCGAGAGAGCCAGGAGGGAAATGGACACTGGCCGTTCTGTCCACCTGCCAGGAGAAAGCCTGCCTGGCTAGTTTAGGGGAGCTGAGCCTCAGTGGGATATTCTGCAGCCAGCGGGAATGCTAGCTTCGGTCTTGATAACTTCCCATTTGGCAAGTACAGTGTGTGTCGATTTATACAGCTGATATTGCAGAGGGTAGGCAGAAACCAAAAAGCAGAACCACAGGCTGCTGAGCTCAAACCATGTCTCAATTACAGTGTCAATGTATACTTTCTGAGGATTTTACCATTAGTGTTCTAGAATCGTAACATTAGAACCTGCAGGCTCCCGTGTGATTTAGTTGCCCATCTCAGGGCTTAATAATGTCTCATTAGTGATATTAAAGAATTGGAGGGAACACAAACTTAAAATGGGACTGGTCTTTGCACATGCTTTTTGTCTCTTAACCTAAGGCTCAATGTGCAGGTTATTTAATTAGATTTCCAACGATATGTAACTACGTTGATGTAAGAGTGTCACATTTAGTATAAGTCTGGGTTCTTCGAGCTCCCACTTCTGTCAGATATTTGCATATGTTTAAAGAAGGCTTCACATGACCTCAATTCATCACCTTCCCACCTCTGTTAACAGAAAGAGACTTAACAGGTTACCTCACTTTGCCTAGCTTCCATATCTCGAATAGCAAGAACAAACCAAATCATCTACAAATTGTGTCTTATGGATCTCCCTTTAGGATATTAGATTTCATAGCAAAAGGACTCCTAGGTAGGGATGGTCTGGGTAGCTGATGATAGATTCCATTACAGGTAGGTAGACCACCTGTAATGGAATCTATCATCAGCTACTACAGGATTCACTCATTTAACCATTGACTCAGGCAATCATTCACTCACTTAGTCATTTTCTCAACAGTATCTTTGAGACACATTTTGGGTGGAATAGTTGAGAAGAGAGGGTAAATTCTGTTGGAAGAGCAAATTCCCATGTCCATTTTAGCACATTACTTTAAACTTTTGGTATTACACATCTGCTTTCTCAATACCATACTATGAACAACACACTCTATCTTCATGTACACACAAATGTGTGCATGCGCGCGCGTGCACACACACACACACACACGTACATATACCAATTATCATTTACCTATAGAAATAGAGAGGAACGTGGCTGGAGAAAATGCCAATTGGACAACAATTCAAGATTTGTTCATGCTTAAAAAGTATATGATTTTGGCCACAAGGTTTGCCTTCTGAGTCACATTAGTGTTACAATGAGTTTGCATTTGCTAAGCATGAACCAGCTGTACTTTGGGATTGGAGAGGCCACGTACAGAAAGGAGGGGAGAAAGAAGTGACCGTCAATGATCAGGACTGTAGACAAAAGGCAAAGTAGCATTTTAAAATGTGCTCTGGATTACACTCAGAATAAATAAAGCACATGCAAAACCGGGGGTTCATTGTTGACTTTCTTATATAATTATATCTTTATCCTGATGTTTCTCTTCAAATGTATTTTTCTTACAAAATAATTTGCCAAAAACATAGTTTTTAAAACATGCACTGCCAACACCTTGGAGAACGTTACCACGCAAGCACATGGAAAATGATCTTCTGGCTGAGGTTTGTTCATTGCATGAATAATAATATCCTCATCGATAAATATCCACGGATATTTAGGCACCAAATCAGGTCTAGCTCATTCACCAGCTTGACTCAGGAATGAACCAGGGAATAACATCAATTATGTAGGTGTTCTCTTCTTCCATCCAGACACTTGACCCTGGGAAGGAGAAGTGCGTTGGTTAAAACAACAGACTACTAATTGGCCCAGTGGACTAGCAGACATCATCTAAGAGTCTTTGGAAGCGGGAGAAAGGCTGAAATCTCGGCATTGGTTTAGCTTAGACCGCAGAAAGAGAATCGTGAGAAGCGCTGCTATCTCCAGGCCTCCCTGCCAGCAACTCCAGAATTCTCTTTTGAGTTAAGTGGTTCCATTTGATGGTCAAAAGGCCAGGCCAGAAAAAACCTGCTGTAACCGGCTTTGGACAGTGCAGACGATTTCCTGGGGAAAATACCACTTTATTTCTGCTTTCCCCGAATCTGTTAAAAACATGTTTGTTTTGGCGTTTTTCAGCCTAAGTGTGATTTTTAGTGTTCCACGGTTTTAGAGGATTAGATTACACCTTGTGACCAGAATGATGGCTGAGGGGGTAAGTTCACTCCACAGCTTTCGAAGCCTATAATTACGGGTTCGAGTAGATGGAGTAAGGTGAGTCTAGATAAACTTTGTTTTGAGGATTAAATACAACACACTGAGTATGACTTAAGACATATTATATATCTGCATTATGTTCGTTAGGCACAACACACGATACCTGTGCCTTAAGCATATCGTATGGCAACATTTCACAAACTGTGAAGGACTGCATGCAGAAGAACTTGGTAACTGGAAGGAAAGTTGGAGCCTGACCCCCTCGTTTTAAAGAAGAGACTCTTGCATCAAATGGAATTTAAGGGATTCTCAGAGCCATACACACACACAAAGTGAGACTCAGGTTTTACTAAAGGGTTTTCTGAACTTCAACCCCATACATGTATACACATGGGGGCAGCTGGGATCCTGAGCAAAATCTCCTGTTTTTGACAAATACACACATAATGATTTAAGATATGTGATACATATGGATTAAGGAAGCTGGATTTATTTGCTTTTAGAATTGCTGCCCAAAAGTAATGCCGAATTGCTCACAGTAGCTCTGAAAATAAAATGTGCATGCAGTGAAAAAAAAAGATGGTAGATAAGAGCCAATTTTTTCTCTTTGGAGCAGATAAGAGAGAATCCTCAGCAATTTTCTAAACATGATCACTGCCGCCAGGGACAAACAGAGGGTAAAAAACTCTTTGATATAACAACTGTCTCTTTATTAAAGCTAGTGAGCCTATTCTTTGAGATCATCATTACCCTAAAAAAAAAAAAATCACAGGAGACATACCTACTCATCTTGTGAAATAACCATTTGTTCACGGTGAAAAGCAGGAACAAATTTTTACACCTGTGTATTTTTTGTTAGGTTCCCTAGAAACCCAAAAGCCATAAACACATTTTTCTCATGAAAGGCAGAGAGAGGTAGCGTCTTTAAAATTAATAAAAACTATGTTTATGGTACTCTAATGCATAATACAGTCACTCTTTGTTCTACTTTTTGGGATAAGGTTTATGATTGTTATTTAGAGTTTCATATCTGTGATCATCTCATTATCAACACAGACTTAGAAAAGGGGAAAAAAGTACAAAAAGTCTAGCACACTGCCAAACACTGAGTCTAACACAAAAACTTGTGTTATGTGGAGGGAAAGAAGAGACAATGCTGTGTGTGTGTGTGTGTGTGTGTGTGTGTGTGTGTGTGTGCGCGCGCGCACATGCGCGTGCCCAGGACGGAAAGAAAGAAGAAGATAAGACATATCAAGAAGATTGGATTCAATGAAGCTCAAAACCAAAGTCAGGGTTCTATGTTTTAGTACTTTCCACTTGACTTTCTTTAGAAGGTATTAAAAAGAGAGACTGATACTGTATAGGATGCTGATTGAATTTAGAGTCATTTGGCTGGGTCTGCTGCTGGCCCAGGCTTCTTATATAAGAATATCTGTTTGAAGCCTGTCCTGTGAGGGTTCCTTTTGATCGCTCTGATTTCATGTTTCCCCGCATCCATAAAAGATGGCACAGAGGGAAATTTGATGAGTAGAAGAGGGAAAGAGACAAGATATTTGCAAAGACTTCTTTGTGTCTAGTTAGTGGAGACAGAACAGAGATCGACAAGATTTTCAGGGGAAAACAGTTTTGTCAATAAATTACATTGAATGTCAGGATTTCAGAAACAAAATTCATTTTTATTCCCAGTGTCACAGTGGTATCACAGCCTGGCAAGATTGGTTAGTACAAATTATTATAAATATTAAGGAATTGTTGGAAATGGATACCTCTGTGGGGGAAAAAAAAGAACTCGAGGGCAATTTTCTAACAGATATATTTATTTTTCCAAATTCCTTAACGAAAAAACAAAGGAAGTATGGGAAAGAAGTGTAGGTATGCAGGAGAGGTAAGCAAAGGCAAAATAATTTTTTTCGTTCCTCATTGGCTGAATTTCCCTTGTAGAAACATGCTTGAATAGAGTTTATAGTCCTGAATACTATTTCATCCTCTAGAGATTTTTTTTTAATTAAAAACTTTAAATTTACTATTTCTTTAGCCATTTAAGTTTCTGCTTTTCAAGATACATGAATACAGCCAGAGAACAGGGAGATGCTACATTCCTAGGTTTAAGGGGTTGGGTGGCATAAAGAATTATGAGTCAAGCATCACATAGACAATAGAAGCTGTATTACTTAACAGTACCTAGTAAATTTTATCTTAGGCTGGATTTAAACCATGACTTAGAATTGTACACTAGCGTCAGATGAAAATAGATAATGTAAACATTGCCAGAAATACTTTCATGGTTCTTTGAAAATTTGTCTGTAAACAAAGAGAAATTTCTGTGAAGCCTCTGACTTCCTCGTCACCTCTGTCATCTCCTCTTCTTTAATTTTTGACGATGATTTGCTACTAACCGACCTAATTGTCACTCTTAACTTTTCTGTCACTACAAGTGCTTTTGTGTGGAGAATTAACAACAGTACAATGCCATTCAAATACACTAAGTTCAAGAGGCTGGCGTTTTGAAATCTAGAAGCAATTCAACTGAGGATTCATTATTTTCATTAAAAGGCATCTCCATTCACTGTTTCTAGCACTTCACTTAGTGGCAACATCAAGTCTTTGTAGAAGCTTGAGTTAGGATAAATGCAGCTGGTTTTATGCATTTTTCTGTCCATTCATTCATTCATTCATTCATTCAAACATTTAATGGACAGTTAGAATGTGTCAGACACACTGCTGGGACTTGGAACAGAACTCAGGGGAAAGAGACCTTGTCTTGCCCATAAAGAGCTCAGGGTCTCCCAGATTATTAAGTAGTGATGTAGATAGTAAAGGAGCAATACACATAGAGTGTTAAGGGAACATGATGTGTGAGCTTGAAACCCAGACATGGCTAAGGGAAAAGTAAGGAAACATTTCCAAAAAGAGAACACCTAAACTATGACTTTGTAATGAAAAGAGATGAACTGTATAGAAATAATAAAAATAGTAGAATAATAGAAAGGGAACTGTTCTTGCTCTTAGATCAGAATACGTGGAAAATGTAGTGTTTGGATTCTACCTTGAAGATGAAAATATCCTGAAAGATTTTAATTAGAGGGGTGAAATGATCAAATTCACACTTACAAAAGTCAGGGTTGGTTTCTTATGTATTTTTGATGTGGAGATAAAAAATCAGTTTGAGAAGTAGTATGTATGAGTGGTTAAAACCAAAGATTCTGGGGGTAGATGGCCTATATTCAAATCCTAGCTCTTCTAAGTAATAGCTGTGCAATCCTTGGAGAAGTTCTCTCTGTGCCCCAGCTTTTTCTTCCGTAATAATAATAGTACTTACCCTACACAATTTTTATGAGGATTCAGAGTTTATTTATGCAAAAGTGATTAGAATAGTTCCTAGTATAGAGGTAATGCTCTTTAAGACTTAGCCTTTAGGAGAATTCTTCAGGGATATATGAAGGAAATTAACAGGGTCTGAGGTAAGCTAGTGCTGTGAGGATCACAAGAAGGGGTGAGTTTAAGAAACCTTTGAGAAGTAGAGTCTATGAGACTTGCTAACTGATTGGATGTAAGGGGTTAGATGGAAGGAGGAGGCTGGGAGAAGCCCCAGATTTGTGGTTTGTGTGCCTGGTGGATGGTGTGTCTCTGTCCACTGCTGCAGGGAACATTGAAAGTCCATCTCTGGAGACAGTTTTGGACATTGAATTTAGTTTTGAAGATTGACTTGGAGATGTGTTAGCACTTCTAAGTGGTAAGGTCCAACTGAATATTGTACTTGAAATAATAAGAACGTGAGGTTTGGCAGAAGATACAGATTATTGAAGGGGTCCTTAGCATATTAATGATAATTGGAGCCATGGAGCCGATGAGCTCATCCCAGAGAATGAATCAAATGAAGAGAATGCCAACAACAACACCCTGAAGAACATTTAAGAATAGGGTAGAATTATAAATCTGACACCAGAAACTGAGAATGAAAAAACAAAGGAGGGATGGAGTAACTTCTGGCCATGATCGAGAAAGTATGTTGCATTAATCTTCCCATTACAAACAACCATAAAACCAGACAAAAATATATGAAATTACTGTTTTTAGACGTTGGATCCTGTAGCCCAGTGACCCCTGAGAGAAGGGCAACAAATGAGGTGAGCACCAAGTTTGCCTAGAAGCAACTTCTGCACAGAAATGCGGGAGAGAGAATCCCGATCAGAGGACAACGGTCTTGTAGAGATGAAGAGACAGAGAGAGGTGGAGGTCAAGGCTCCTGATGGAGCTGGAGGTTGTGAGCAGGGCACGCGAGAGGAAGGCCTGGGTGGGGAAGGACCTTTTAAAAGCTGCGTAGAGATCCTATTGAGTATTTGGCGAACTCTAAGTTGAATGTGCGTGAGATGAAACTCCCTGAGCCTGTGCAGGGAACAAGCATCATGTGAAGAAAATTCACTGTGTAGCAAGGAGCTAAGAAATGTCAGAGCTGGGGCAGCGCTGTGAACAGCATAAACGTGCAGCAGATTCATGTCCATACAATAGGAGAAGGGCATAGCTAGAGACACCCCGACAAAGCCTTAAAAAAAAAAAACAGATAAAATGATCAAACTCATGTGAAAGTAAATTAA
Source organism: Rousettus aegyptiacus (assembly GCF_014176215.1). Taxonomy (NCBI): domain Eukaryota; kingdom Metazoa; phylum Chordata; class Mammalia; order Chiroptera; family Pteropodidae; genus Rousettus; species Rousettus aegyptiacus. The sequence goes on from NW_023416309.1 coordinate 107,726,401, forward strand.
CTCCTTATCAAAACAAAATTCAATTGAGAGGAGATAAATTCTAAACACTTAAGAACTTGATAACCATATGTCCCGTATATGTTAATGGTAATTCCCACCCCACCCCCCAGATTTGCTGGAAACTATAAACAGATCCAAGAAGCTTGATAAGCCCAAGGCAGAATAAAGAAAAAAGTACAGCAATAGATATTATAGTAAAAATAATTTGACCCGCAAAGAAGCAGGTAAATGTGGCCCTAAGCAAGAGAAAAATCAGTAAATGTACACTTAGAAATTAGATAATTGAATTAGAAAACAAGAGCTTTAAAAGAACAGTTATAAACACGCTGAATAATTTTAAAGTAAATATGAAAACAATGAAGGAAAAGATTAGAGTCTCAACACAATTTTGAACAAAGTGAAAATTTTGGAAGTATAAATAAAATCTTGGAATGAAAAATCATGGTTGGATTGCATAACTGGTTAGAAACAGTAGAATAAAAGGCCAGTGAACTTGATTTCTCAAAAAATTGAAAACAGCATTACCATAAGATCTAGTCATTTCACTTTGAGGTGTATATACCCCCAAAGAAATGAAAGTAGTGACTCGAACAGATATTTGTATATCCATATTCATAGCAACATTATACACAATAGCTAAAGAGTAAAAGCAACATAACTGTCTATGGAGGGATAAATAAATAAACCAAATACATGATCAACATATAATCGCTACTGTTCGGCTTTCACAAGGAGGTAAATTCTGACAAACTACGACACGCGTGAAGCTTGAAGACATATGCTGAATGAAATAGGCTTGTTATAAAAGAGCAAATGTGGTACGATGCCACGTATATGTGGTACCTAGAACAGTCAAATTCATAGACACAGACAGGAGAATCGTGGTTGCCAGGGAACAGGAGAGGAAGAAATAGGGAGTTCATATTTCATGGGTGCAGAGTTTCAGCTGAAGATGAAACTCTAACAATAGTTGTTGTTGGTTGTTGCACATTGTGAATGGACTCAGGGCCACAGAACTGTAATCTTAAACATGGTTGAAATGGTAAATTTTATGTCATGTATGCTTTAAAAAATGCTCTAAGTGTGTAGTCTCTGGGTAGTCAGATTGAAATTTTTTGCTATTTTGTATTTTCTAAATAATAGATAATAATAATATCATGAAAAATGAAAAAAAAAGACAGACAAAACCCAAAGAACTATAATCTTAAACCGTTCTCAAATGTGCAGAGTAGGACCACATATGGGTTTAAATATCAAGAAAAGATTTGTACTAAAGAATAATACATAGAGTTGGAAAAAAAAGTGATAGAATGAGGTGAACGAGTGACCGGATTTTAAGATTCCAGCGATATAACAAAATACCGCTTTGTTTTTATTATATTTTGTTTAGCTTTTACATAATTAAAACTGCCATGACTTAAAAAAATTAAGTGAACTTGAGAGCGAAAGAATCTATTGAAAATGAAGCACAAAAGGAAAAATAGCTAAAAAAACCTGAACTCAGTTTGTCTCAGTGACTCACGGGACAATCTTGAACGATTTAATACACTCGTAGAGTACAGAAAGAAAAGGAAGAGAGATTAGGGCAGAAAAAGTATTTGCGGAAGCAATAAAAAAATTTTCAAATTTGCTAAAAAATCTAAACTACCAGGTTCAGGAAGCTCAATAAAACCCAAGTAGAATAAACAGAAAGAAAATTATAGTGAGGCACGTCAGAGTCAAACTGCTAAAAAATATGGTGAGAGAAAAACTTTGAAAGTATGGGAGGGGTACATTATATACAAAGAACAATTACAAGAAAGATCGTTGACTTCTCAACAGAAACAATGAAAGCCAGGAGACAAATAAATGTCTTGTTTGAAATATTGGAAGAACAACACAAATGAAAAAAAAAATAAAACAAAATCTGTTGACCCAGAATCCTATATCTTATGAAAATATATTCTTCAAAAACAAAGACAAGAAAAGCTGATAGAGTTCACTGCCAGCAGAACTGCTTTACAAAAAATGTCAAATGAAGTTCATCAGCCTGAAGGAAATTAATAACCTATGGAAACTCATATCTAAGGCATGAAGGGTGACAGATGAAGTCTCATGTCTATGCACAATTTCCCATCTCTCTTCCCTACTTGGTGACCATAATGTATCAGATGATTGAGGCTTCATCAGCTTTGTTCTTTGAGTAAAGATCTCCCCTCCCTCAAATAAATTTTATCTGGTTCATTGTTGTATCGCTAAGGATTATATAGTTGATGCTTAGTGAATGTTAGTTGAATGGATTCGTGAATGAAGGTTGGAGGTTTCAGGAAGGAGAGTATTCGAGTATGAAGGATTAGAGTTAACAGAGCTGTTTCAGGAGAAACATCTCAAAATGCTATGATAAAAGTGTGTCTTTGAAGAAAAGTGGAAATTACTAGAATATAAAGGTGGGTGTACTCTCAGGCTATATAGTTCAGCTAGGTACCTATATGAATGAATATCCAAGTTTCATAGGATCGATAAGGCTCATGGGATGGTGAGGTTATGGTTAATGTATAAACTGACAGGTAAATAGATAACACGAGTGTCACGAAGAGGGATGGACCATACGGTATTTGCAAAGTGTGAAATTGACAGTCTCTTCTTAAGGAGAGCTGCAAAATACACAATTACCTCTCCTCCAGGACAAACAAGGCCCAGTGGATAGATCCCAGAATGTAGAGACTGGGTTCAAAAGCTCAGACTGGTCTGTGAGCTGAAAGAAAGAAAGAGATTAAAGAGATATCGTTTGATGTTGAGAAAGAGGATCAGATCTTATTCCATTACTGCCTGTTAAAAATGTTTTTAACTTAGAGTTGGGCAACATCTGGAAAGGGAAGTCCATGGCCCGTAAGCCTCAGCTCTAATGCTGATGGAAAGCCCTTCTGGAACTTTGTGGACCTAAAGGGATTTGTCAGTCTTGTGAGAGATAAGATCCTTCTGTTTAATATTTAAATCGCCCTACTGCAGATGAAACAGAGAAATAGACATTCTCTCCCTATTAAAGGGCATATTAAAGTTTGTGTTACAGAGATCACTTGACAGGAAGGAATCTGCTCAAAACATGGAATCTAGAAACATTATGAGGCATGAGAGTCTCAGCTGCAAAAGATGGTTAAAAACCACACTCTGACCTGGAGCAGAAAAGGTCGAAGATCGATCATTTATGCAGAGGTATCATCTGGATCAGGATTTGGCTAGCCTATTTTAAAAGTGAGGATTTTACCATAGAATCTGATTCAAATCTGCAGTGCTTGTAACAATATAAATAATCTCAAAGAGTCTGTCCGATGTTCTCCTTCTGAAGTTCGTTTTGTCATTTTCCTGTGTAAAAACTGCATTCGTAACTACAGACATGTACTGTGGATCACAGGACATTAAATCTCTAAAAAAATACTCCTAAAATGCCAACTCCCACAGGGAAGGGCTGCACATTCAATCTGTCATCAGTTAATGATCACTGAACAGGGATTGATTTCTTCACCCTTAGGGAAAGGGTGAGATCATAAGATTTTATGGAAAGAATGACATAGATTTCTGCTAATGTACATTACATGAAGTGCTTGGCCTTGAACATGGGGCAGTAAGGAGCTTTAAGATAGAATAATGTGCTTCATAGTAGTAAAGGGGCTAGATTATGAAAGAAATTGTGAGGAAACATTGACAAACTCTCAATTTTGCTTTTACTTATCTATTTGGCAAATAAATATCAAATATTTATCCACTCAGCACCTTCTAGAAGAAGAAGCAGGAGACGTCGCTTTAACCAAAGCTGACAGTGACCCGTGCATGCCCTCCCAAAGCATAAATTCCAGTGGAAAGAGGTAAATCACACACAAAACAAATCAGTAAATTTAAAGCCATTAAATTAATATCGGCACTGTGGAATAAAATTAATAAGAAAATAGAATGAAGATTACCGGTTTGGAATTTGGGGTGAAATTCCAAGCAGGCATTTCAGGAAAGGCCTCATTGAGACAGAGCCCCTTGGACAAGGATTTGCAGGAGGTAAGAGAAGGAACCAAGCAGACTGTGTGGAACAGGAGTGTTTCAGGCTGAAGCAACAGCACATGCAAAGGCCCTGAGGCATGATGTGCCTGGCATGTTCGAGGAACAGTGAGGAGGCCAACGTCACTGGGGTGAGCAAAAATAAGAAGAGATGAGGGAGAGAAGTGGGATATCAACGGGACTTCGGCTTTTGTTCAATAAGATGGGGAGATACCAGAAGTTTTGCACTAACGTAATCTAACATTTCTGCGAAGATGTTTTTTGGCTGCTAGATTTAGAAAAGACCATAAGGATGAAGCAGGGAGATTAGAAAGAGGGGCCTCTTGCGGAATACAGAAAGAGGATGATGGGCGGTCACAGTGATTGCCATGGAGACGTTGAAAAACAGTTAGTTGGTATACGTTTTGCAGTTAAGGCCGACAAGACTTGCTGTTAGATGTGATACACAGGATGATTCCAAGGTATTTGGCTGAGCAAGTAGAATGGGGAGAATTTTGGTACGAAAGATTTTGGAAAGCAGATCCGAAGTTCAACATTGGACATTCTTAGTTCGAGATTTCTATTATGGAGACTTCAGATGGGCAGTTAGAAGTACGAGTCTAGATTTCTAAGGGAATGACTACAAACTGAAAAGAAAAGAAGTCCAAAAACTTAACCCTTGAGCAGGCCTATATTTAGAGCTTAGGGAGTTGAGGAGGAACAAACAAGGGCATTGGAAAAATGCCATAAAGGTAGAAGAGCTAGGTAAGTACAATGTTCTGGAAATCCATAAGAAGGGCATGGGCAACTGCATCAAATGAATAATTGACTGTGGCTTATAGAGCAGAAGTCATTGATGGTTGTGATAAAAGCAGATTTGGTGGGATGGCAAAGGTAAAACTCCGATCAGAGTAGTTTTAAGGAAGAATGGGAAGGGAGGAATTTAAGGTGGGCAGCGGGGTGTAGACAACATGTTGGAAACGGTCTCCAAATCTGGAGTAACCATGATAGCATCATGAGTACTGAGCTGGCCTCCATGCTCTTTTACTTAAGGTGATTGGTTATCAGACTGAAAGCAAGGATTTGGCTTTGAGAGGTCTTCTAAAGCAACCCCTAGAATGTTCTTTCTATTTAATCTCAGGGGTTGCCTGGCTCTCTTCACTCTAATTTAATGCGCATGTCATAAACCAGAAAGGGAAAGAATGCACTGACAGAGCTATATATCTGAAATTTCTCTGTTCTAAATGTCAGAATATCAAACTAGAATAAGAAAATCGTCTTCGGTTTATCAATGGGGATTGTTGTAAATGTAATACCTTTTCTTTTTCAGTCATAATTGTTAGTGATACAACCATATTTCTTTTGTTTCTGTAAGTCTGCAATGTTCAGCCCACTATTTGGATTCATGTGCAGATTATTTTACTTTAATAGGTATTGTGCACTTGTTTATAGCATTGACAGTTTTCAGAGCTTGAATTATATGCCTGTCTTACCTATAGTTTGTTATTCACCCACCTTAGAACTGAAGCAATCCAGTAATCCTTAGTTGTTGAACCTGAAAGCTTTGGAGTATTATAAATAGAGGTGGATTTCAAGATTTTAGGGACTTTCAGACACCCAAGTTGGGGTGAAGCAAAGGCAGCATCATTCAGGAATGCATTTCACATTTGGTAATATTTGACCCCAGATGAAATAAAATGTGGCTTCACCTCCAATGTAAATATTGGTCAGTTCCTATCCCATTAAGTCTTGCTGAAGACAAAGATTTCAGCCTATCAATCATAATAATACTCCCATTAGCTCTTAGGCAACATGTCTGCATAGGAAATTGCCTCTCCCTATCTCTCGCTCCCTCTCTTTTTGTCTGTTGATGATTTAGAGACAGTAAGATCTCCAGGCTTATCTTGAAAATATTTACTCAGCTTCTTTCAGTGATTATTTCAGAGTCTGCTCATAGGAGCATATGTTTCTCTAAAGGAAAGGATGATAGAAGATGAAGAGCACGGAGAGCCCCTGTCTGGCCTGATATTTTGGTGGAAGGTGATAGAGGAGATTAGGAAAGCAATGTCGAGGAAATGTTTTTGATTATCTGCTCCATTCAGTGAAGCAAAAATAAAGGTATAAATCTCCATCTGGTTTCATTTTATTTTCTCCCATTAGGTCCAGATGGACTTACACCTAAGGCTTTTTTGTTTTCTTCTTATTTTTGTTTTGTCTAGCTATTCTCTTGTGTTTCTGACTCTGCTCACCCTTTGAGAAGTTAACTGTGCATCAAAAAAAAAATACTATAACATAACATTTACCATTGAAATATGGCAGGTAATGTATTTGAGCATGAATATTGATCTTTCTTTTCTCCTGATATGACTCTGATCTCAACTATCTCTTTTGTAATATATATGATCTGCGTATATAATTAAATATTATTTCAACATCATTGGATTAGTTGAGACTATTTGAAAACTGTGAAGTTGCGATTATATTTAAAGTACTTTTAGATATCTTAAGATGATTTAGCAGCAAATTTTTAGAAAGAAGAAGTGAATAATGTTCTCATTCTGGCTATGAATATGTCCCATTGAAAGACACAGAAGATAAATGATGTCCCCCAGGATACAGAGTTCATTGGTGGGAATAATAATATTAAAACTCAAAGCTCCTGAATTCCAAATCACATTGTAATCCAGCCACGATATTCCAAACTAAATCTAAATAAGTATAAGACCTGAGAAATATGTGTTTGTGGACTAGAATGAAGACAATGTATGTAGCTGAGCACTTGGAGTCTGACAAAAAATCAGAATTTTCGTCTTTGGTGAAAAATAACTTTCAATTCATAGAGCAGATATTGAAAAATTAAAACTCGTAATCACAGGGAACTGGCGAATCATTTTACCTTTTACTTTTAATTATTCCTGAGTCCAAAAACAGGAATCTTTTCAAAGTTTAATACCTTCAAGTTTTGGTGGCTACAGCATATTTTCCTGGAACATATTTGACAACAGGTAATAGATTTCAGAACCCAAATGCTTTCTATTAGGTGTTACCTCGCCTCAAAAAATGAGTGAATAATACTGCACAGAAGCATTCAGTACATCACTGAGATAGGATTGTGGTCAAACCACATCGCTCAGCAGGGGGATTCTTTTGTTTCCCTGATACAATTGGAATAAGTTCAAAGAACTGGAATACCTAGAAAAGAAGATGAGCCAGCTGATTTATGAATAAAGATTAAAGAAGAAATTAAAGAAGCCAAACAAACAGACTTTGTCTAACCTGTGTGTAAGAAAGACTGTGACAGGATCGGAAGTATACCTCACTGAAAAGTTTAAACATGAATGAAAACGATTATGGGATGCAATAAAAGAAACGTAGTACTAGTACTACAGAGATCATAGGAGAAGTGTAAAAACACCGCTAAACTCATCATCTTGTTTGCCTGTGTCCAAGAGCGATTGCATTATAAACCAAGATCTCTGGGGTAATTGTGGGAGCTGTTTGCTGTTTGGAGCTAGGCTAAACTCAGACCAAGATGAAGTGGTCCATCACTCAGGCGTCAGAGTGAAAAACCATTCTGCTTTTTTCTCATTAGAATAATAGATCGTTGTACATGGACTCCCATGAGAATAAAAAATTTGAATGAATTATTATCAAGAAGTCCAGAGTTTAGTTATATATGTGTGTATATATATGAGTATATGTGTGTGTGTGTGTATAACTAAGTATTCAACAGATAATTTGGAATAAAGGGAAATTAATCAGCTATCTATTGCTGTATAACAAATTACCTCAAAACTTAGTGACTCAAAATACCAGTAAACATTTGTCACTTCACATGGCTCTGGTGGGTCAGGAATTTAGGAATGGCTTGACTGAGCATTTCCGGCTTAGGGTCTCCTGTGAAGGTACCGTCAAGAGGTCACAGCACCTGCAATCCTTTAGATGATATCACGAAGCTTCGATGAAGCTGCATGAAGCTGGTGTGTCTACTTTGGAGATGGCTCGCTCACAGGGTTGGCAGGCTCATGCTCGCTATTGGCAGGAGGCCTCACTTCATTGCCACATGGATTTCTTCATAGGGCAGTTTAGTGTGTCCTCATGACATGGCAGCTGACATTCTTCAGAACGAGTGATCCAAGAAGCCATAATGTTTTTTATGACCCCCAACTCAGAATCCACACTCCATCATTTCTGCAACAGTCTATTGATTTCACAGGCAAGCCCTGTTCGACCTGGTGGGGAACTGTACATAAATGTGAACACTTACAGATGAGGTTTACTGGGTGTCACCTTGGAGGCTGGCTCCTAAAGAATCTCGTGTCAATTTTAATTTATTTCAAGATCTGACATTGTTCTCTTTTGCAAAAATAATTCTTCTCTAACTCCTCCATAATAGTAAATGGGGTAGCAATCTAGGTTTTAATAAAACCATTATCATTAAATAATCTTTTCTGAAAATAGTAGTTAAGATCTGATAAAATATTTTCCACTTATCCATAATTACCATGCAGTAAATGCTAATTAGTTACACAATGTTCATGACAATTTTAAGCCCAAAACAATAGATTGGGAAATTGAGGCAAGAAAGGTGAATTAATTTGCCTAAGTTCATGAGGCGGGGCCACTTTTGAATCCAGACTGAGGTAGCAGAGCACACACGATCAGGTCAAGATCTCGGCAGGAAACGAGAGGCACAAACGAATGGGGAAAGTCTGAGTAGGTTTCATACAGGGATTATTACAAAGGTACGGGCGCAGCTCGAATCCAATATGAAATGCTTGAATGTCTGGGGCTAGTGACAGATTTCTACCTTGAAGATGTGGGGAGACAGCAGCTCCCTGAGTGAGAGAGCAAACTATGCCAAGAAGACTTCCAATGGTAGTTATAGACTCGGTTAAAGGGACACACATCATGTAGGATGTGTGAGGAGACACATAATCTGAGATCACTCTCCCTCCACCCATCGGCTTCCTCTTAGCCAAATTCAAGCCGAAGTCAGTCGCAACTGTGCCTTTTGATGCAGTCACCTTATGAATTGAGCAAAACATGGTGACAAGAGGATCTGAAAATACCCAGCATATTCATTACTATCCCCTGTGCTGTTTGTGCTCCCGTTAGCTCAGTCAACTTCACGATTCTGAATATAATGAAGAAACTGAAGATCAGAGAGAAGAATTTATACGCTAAGCATTTTACAACTAGGGCTTCAAGTCAACACTCGCACAGAAGCCTTGGGCTCCAAGGCATTTCAGAGCAGAATATCCCTCTGGAGGAGTCAGGCTTTTGGCAGAAGAGTAATTCTGAATTAACTGTACCCATCATCATCATTATCATCTTAATTATTTTTTTTTATCACATACCAGATGTTAGGCCCGGTGCTAAGCACCTTACATTATGAGCTCAACACAAAGATTTTAGCAATCTTATAATGTTTATTTCCATTCTTGTATAGAGGCTTAACAAAGTTAAGTGAATTGTGCAAGATTACATACCTAGTAAGTGGTAAAGGTGAAATTTGAAGTCAGTTAGACTGTCTCCAGAATCTGCACACGTACCTACTGTCTAGATTACATCTATCACACCAGCACACCACTGGAGTTCAGGCATGAATAAACAATATATTATGAGACCGTATTATAGCTCGGTGTATTTAAAATTATCACTCACAGCTTGGCCTTCCATTTATTATCTTTCCTTATTTTCTAGAGAGTAGCTTCCTCTACCTTTATATCCTGCTCAGATTTTGTTTTATTTTAAAGAACAATTTAAAGAATTAAAGCACCTGAGTATAGAGAGAAAGTACCTATGCTATTGTTTTCATAGCCAATTCGTTGTCACAAAACTAGAATAAAACACTGGTAGAAATTTCCTTTAGAGTGTCTCAGTTACCAGAGCCAGACACATTTACAAATGCCCATCCTCGGCCTACCTGTACTTTGGTTTAGTAACCTGAAATTAAATTTGCTCATCACTTTGGTTCTGAATCTTTCCCTAGGAGAGAGGAAAAAAATTATCGGTCTCCATGGCATCATATCTCATTTTTTTTTTGGCTTTTTATAGTTTCAAACCCAATTTTTATTCCTTGTGATGATTCAGGCTGTGTCTATAGGACGCCAACACAAATGGTAAAAAAGAGAAAAATTCAGTGTAATAATGGTGGGGTTTAGTTGACAAAAATTCTAAATAAAGTAAAATTCCATCTATTTGGAAGTCTTTTAGAACTGAGGTCTTTCCAGATCATTAGGATTTTAATTGTTAATATTAGTTTTTTTTTTAAAAAACTCTAACCATCTTATTTCAAAATCATCCTAAACGTTTAACAGATTTTTATTCCAACAATACTGTGTACTAGATATGTTTAAATACGCTTCAGTATGAAACATCTAGATATACTGGATAAAATATATATTTAAAAAAAAGCAAAAATAATCAAATAAAAAACAAAACAAAGCAAAACACTCCAGCGAAACTATAGAGTAAGCTGTCGCTTACTGTTTGGCTGTCCTGAGGACTTAGGCTTAATGAATAAACTGGAAGAGAAAAGAACATTTTTGGCTCACACAAGGTGGGAAGATGAACCTGTCACCATCAGATAAAATCAGGATTTTTTGAAGGATTACACCTTCAATGAGGGAGTACAATAGACAACGTCTGCCCACCAGCAAAGAGCTATGACACAGAATCTTGGTTTTCTTATTCCGGCTCTAGATTAGAGGAAGGGGTAAGGAGAAAAATTCTTCCCTGAGAGCTCATCACAGCAAGGCAGCCTGATGCAGAGTTGGCATGTATATTCATACTCCTTGAATGGTCCTGAAAATCACAGGTCAAAAAAATCAGTATGTGTGCATCACAGTGCCAGCATAATGTGGCTGACGGCAGTTAAAACAAATTTCAGAGGGATTTTCAATTCAGATCACATAAAATTTCTCCACATTAAACCTCCTCAAACAGAAATAAATAATGAAAAATAATAAAATACTCCAGGATTTGCTACTTAGACTGGCATGTAGACCCACAGCATTGGAATCACTTGAGGGCTTGTTAGAAGTGATGAATCTCAGATTTTAATCTTCTCCGAGTGAATCAAAACATGCAATTTTACAATCTGTGCATATGAAGCAAAAACATATTAAAGCTTAAGCAATACTGCTTAAGGAAACAAGCCACCATAAGAAAGATCCTGCACAAACAATATGTTAGAATTCCGAAAATATTCCATAGAAGAGTTATTGGATGCAGATTTAAACATAAATGCACCTGGACTGATTTAATGAAGAAACAATGGACCAAATTATATGAAACAAAATATTATAGTATTGAAAAAAAAGTAGGAAAAAATATATATCAATGAAAAATGTGGTTATATAGTCATTGGAATTAAACTCAATGGAAATGTTGAACAAAAGATAAAGCACAGCTGGAGGAAAAAGTAGCGAACTGGAAGGTAGATCTCAAGAAATTATTCAGAATGCAATGCAGAGTGACAAAAATATGGACAATAATGAAGAGAAGCTAAAAGAATTGGAGAAGATCCATTAAATGTTTAAAAGTCATTTCAAAAAGAGAGAGTAGGAAAAATATAGGACAGGCAATATTCACAGGGAAAATAAAAACATTCAAAAAATTTTTTATGAATCAAATTCTTAGATTCTAGAATCACAACAGACTGGAAGCAGTTTTAAAAAAAAAGAATGAAAGAAATTCACAATTAAATTATTAGTAAAAAAAAAAACAACAACTGTAGAAACTTAAAGACAAAGAGAACATTTTTAAAACATCAAGAGAGGAAAGACACATGTTACCTACAGAGGAAGGTCAATTATATGAATAGAAAATTTCTTAAAAACAAACAACTGAAATCAGAAAACGGGAGTATATCTGAAATGAAAGAAAAAATAATTAGATTATCAAGAAGCTATATGAGAAAAGAAATTAGTAAACGTGTGGATAAATCTACATAAATGTTTACATAAAACAATCACAACAGCAACTAATTTAATAAGTAAAGAAAGCAACATGGAAAGTCATGATCTGTAAGATAGGAATAAGATAATGATAGTTAAATATTTTAAGGTCTTCATAATATGGGATGGGTGCTGTTGATTAATTTTTGGCTTCGTTAAGGAAAGTAAAATTGGATCTATACCTTCCTAAGCAGTAGATGGTAGATGGAAATATGTTTTGTTTACTTTTTTTTTTATCAGCAAGTACTTCTTTATCTCAGCCTACGATGTTGTTCATATTAAATAATTTTCCTCTTCAGAACCCTGCTGCCCTTGTGTGCTTGCATCCTTCTGCTTCTCTTCTCTTTAGCCTCAATCTTCAAGAAAGGTAGTCTAAAATGAACACCTTGCTTTCAATATTACCCACACACTCCTTAAACCCATGTTATCTGGCTTCCTCCTTCACTGTCTTAAAGTCACCCCTTATATCCTAGTTAGAAAATCAGTGACTCATTCTTTATTAAGCTAACTATGGTTTATGGGCTTATGACATCAGCATCACTTGGGAGCTGGGTAGGAATACAGAATCTCTGACCTCACTTCAGACCTAATGAATTAGAATCTGTTGTTTAACAAGATACCCAGGGTTGAAAATATTTGACATTGTGCACCATTCACAAGCACTTGAAATTTTCACTTATTGTCCTCTTGCATTACTGCCTTCCTTATTTATTTTATATCAGCTCTCGCTTATTTTTCTTCTTCCATCACAAAAATGCAGATATTCTCTAAGTTCTTTATCTTGGCCCTTAATCCTTACCTCGCCTCTGCTTTCTCTCTCCCACATTCTTGATAATTTACTCCAGTGACTGACTTCCGTTATCTTCCTAGGTAGGTGGTTGGTTCACTTCAGAATCACCTAGGCTGCTTGTTAAAAATAAAATTTCAGGAGCCCTCACCAGAGCTTCTAAACCAGCAGGTCTAGTTTAGGATCAAGAATATGCCCTTTTAAAAGCATCCCCTACCACCCCAGGTAATTCAGATGCAGCCAGCTCATACATTTTTCATTTGGGAACAGATGCAGTGGATTAGGAGATGGTTATATAGATCTCCAGTTTTTACTCTTTTATTCATCCTTGGAGGCTATGTAGAAATAATCTCCCAAATGTCATTAGCTTAAAGCGATAAGTGTGTATTTGTTTTCTTGTATCACAGTCCAGTACTGAAGGTGTCTGTCCCAGAATGTGGCTCAGGAACATGAGTTTCTTCCCTTGTTTGGCCGATTCATCCCAACATACTCTTCTTTCAGCCACACATATGGCGGGGAAGGACAAAGAAGTGGAATGATGCACAAGCCTTAAGGACAGGTCTAGAAATTGTACACCTCACTTCTGCTCTTGTTTCGCTACCAAATTAGTCATATGGCAATACACACAGTGCAAGGAAGGCTGGGAAATGTAGTCTTCCTGTGTATCTAGGGGGAGTAAATGGCACTGGTGAGCATTTAGCCAGTCTCTGCCACAGCCCTTGAATTTGTGTCTTACATTCCCAGGTACCTGCAGGATATCTTCACTTGGGTATTTGACTAGCGTAACCAAGTCACTGTATTTTAAACAGAAATAATCCCTGAATCTCCATGCCTCTTTCCCAACTTGAACTTCCTTTTAAATTTATTACATTTGTTAATGGCGTCACCTTTCTAGTCACAGAAGCTTAAAGCCTGAACATCTCCTTTTATTTCCCTCCTCTCATATACCTATGGGCAACTGTTTGCCAAATTATGTTGCTTCTGTCTCTAAAATGTTTCTTTGAACCTCCTATTAGATCACGTTTTCAGTGGCATTGCCCAATTTTGGCTCATGTTAGCTGTTTCTTAGAGTACGTCTCTACCCCGCGATGCAGACACGTCAGCCACCCATTCCCTTCCATGTTCTTTTCTCCAGTTGGCTGGCTGTACATTTCTCACTGGCCAGTGGCCCCTCCTGCTCTCCTCTGCAGGGTATAAATACTACCTAATGATTACAAAGCACTAACCATGAGTCAAGTGCTGGGTAAGTATTTTACATGGAGTGAATATTATCATCATCTCTCTCTTCTGTGAATAGATAAACAAGACCCAGGAGTGAATATTATTATCATCCTCTTTCTTTTTCTGTGAATAGATGAACAAGGCCCAGGGGTAAAGTAATTTTCACTGGCTGGCAAGTGAAGAGTAAGCATTTAAGCCTGTAATTTGGTAGAACCTCCCAAACGCTAAAGCTCATGTTTCATTATAAACAAAGTACTTCATAATATCTGCTTCTTTATAATCTGCTCTATCCTCTTTTGGCAACCAATCGAAGCCTGGCCCTCTCCTGCGGACCTTCCTTTTTACTGAGTCCTGTCGAGTGCTCGGTCCTTCTTCGTTCACACGACATGTGGCACAAGTGGTCCAAACTTAGGGTAAGCGTTCCCGCATTCTGCAACTTTCAATCTGTTCTTATATATCCTTGAAGACGAACAAACTAAAAGAAAAGTGAAAATGCTCCTTTCGTTTAGAGGGTAAATTAGTCATCTCAACTTCTCTCAATCCTTCTTTACAAACATTTATCACATTCTTTACTAATAAAGTCACTCATATTATCTTTACCGATGAGTTATAGTCACCACCCAACATAAGCAGATGATGTCTATGTCACTGTAAGTGTCACATCCAACCTGCTGGCTTTGCATTCCTTAATCTATCACTTCAGCTAGCTCACCTTTATCCTTTCGACAACTTTCTCACGCCCGCGATTGACCTCTAGATTTGCCTCCTTCTGGTTTTAAACTCTAATATTTCAGTTCATAGCTCTCTTACCTCACTTTTGCTCATTCTCACTGATTTTTAAATTCATTGTGACCTCTGGTTGCATGAGCTCCTATATATTTTTCTGGTTTATTGATGCAAAGAAATAGTGCTTGTTTTTTATTGTTTTTCTATTTGAGTGATCTTGAAGTGCTGGAAAAAATCTACCGTTAAACTGATTGCCCAAATTTTATTTTCTTGGTATTACTATCCTCCATGATTACTTTTATTCGTTAATACTTCTATACACTTCTTCCATACAACTTTAATCTTCCATTAAAAGCTTATCCCAAAGCTTTTTATTCTATCTCATTTCTATATACATCTACAACCATTTTCTTATTCCCATGTCTTCAAATCTTTACTAGCTCTCTTTTACATAGTCATTTTCACCAATATGTCAATCAACACACCCACTCACTCTTTTTAGAAAACAAATAATCCTCAATCTGTACTGAATCTTGATTACTACCTCTCATATCTTCTTCCTTGACTCACCAATCTTCTGATACCAGTAATCTACACTATCTCTAGACCTTCGTCTATGTCATAAAACTTTTATTCTATAGAGAAAAGTCAACCGCATACGTAAAGAAGTGAGCTAATCTTGTAGGCATGCAATCATTTTTCTTTTAGTAGATAAGGGTCAAATATAAACACATGTCAAGAATTTTATTTAACATAAAATCATTATTAAAAATGTATTCATTATTAATGAATGAGTAACATAAATGAGATGTTATGACCAATTTAAAGTACAGACACACTTGTGTATGTGCCTATGTGCACACAGAGATATACTTAAAATTTAATAAAATAAGGTTAAGATAAGATTGTGAATCAGATACAAACAGTTAATGCCATATAGAGCAATACGCTTTTGTTGTAATTGGTTTATTAAGTCAGAAATCACTGATATTTTTATTGGACAAAAATTTACAAGCTCTTCTCTGGCCCACAATATGATTTTTAAAACTTTATAGAGCTATAAAAGAGTCAGACAATAGAAAATTAAGGCTGGCACTTCTCTGAAAGTACTCCCAGTAATCTCTTTTGTCTATTTTGAAGTTTTGGATTATTTTGGATTATTTGGATTATTTTTCAAACATCCTCCCCTGCCCACTCTGCTCCTGTGATCATAAACAATCCTCAAAACGTATCCTTCTGACCAAGAAAAGCTGGCCTTGTTACGTTTGGCACGCTGCACAAGTGTAAACTCACCCTGTGTCCCTCCTTGAATTTACTCTGAGAATCTAGGAATTAACAGTATTGGGAAAACACTTTTGCCAAAAAAAAATTTACTTCTGTTTGGAAAATTTCACAAGGAATCTTGATAGGACTTCTAAAAAGCTGCTCTCATTTACTTTTCTAACCCGAGACTAAGAAACCAAGCCCAAGGCACGTGTTCCTCCAAATTTCACTCATTGTACTTATGTATCTGAGTGAATTTCTCTGAGTCTGAAGATTCTTCTTAAGTCTCTGAACTTCTTAAAACAGCGCCTTGACTACTTGTGAGCCAAAACAGGTCCAGGTTTTTAGAATTTCATAGGCCTTGGCTTCCTCACATAAAGCCAGTACTGATCCCTGAATACCGGGCTTGCCTGACTCGATTAAATGAGACTCATTCGCAAACATGACACTCCTGTGTGATCTTGGTTGCACAATTTGTTCATCCAATCGTGTCCTGGTACAAAGGAGAACAAATTCTTGTGAAGCTCAGTAAAAGTATTTGTCTCTGAATTCTAAGAGACAGTAAGATGTAACACCCTTAAAAATCTTTCATTTCAGTTTACAAAAGCCTTGCCTACTAAACTGGTATTTAGAGGCTGATAAAGGAGAAGGAAAGACTTCTTCACGTATCTATGATCATTAAAAAACAGTGCTAATGGTATTTCGTTTAAACAAGTAACCACAATATGATTTTAAAAAATTAGTTCATTATATTTTATGTAAGATATTCTTGTTCTGCTGGATGTTGGGAGCGAGGTTGAATGGTCTGCTTTCAGAAAGTATGCCTGCTTCTGGACTAAAAAGAGCTCTGGAAATCCTGACTCAGCCATCAAAGCAGTCAGAAAATTGTCTGAGCTATGTTAGCTCAGAAAACTGTACCAAGAGTCTGTTCTTGGATGTATCAAAAGTTCAGATAATCTTTTCACAGGACTCTGAGACTCTCCTTTGTTGAAGACCCAAATTTCAGCCTATAGCGTAAAGCACAGACTTCGGGTAATCACCACAGGAAAACAGCAACCTGTTTGATGATGAAAATGAAACGCTGTGGTTAATTTATTGTAGGAAACAAAAATATAATGGTGGGAGTAAAAATCTATTGGACTATGGTAAAAAATATTTCATAGAGAGAAATCAGTAGTTCTCTTTAGGATAAAAATGTGTTATGAATAGAGACAGCACTGGAAAATCTCTAGGGCTTTCTCATAAAGTATACTTTATATGAAAAAAGAAAAAACATTAATCACATGTTACTGACATTGACTTAATCGAGAAAAGACTGCATTTTCCTTCTGATCTGACATTTCTTCCCATGCAGCTTTTATAATTGAATTGAGCTACTTAAGATACAGAGACTATTTGGTCACTTGATTGAGTTAGGCTCACAGGTTTTCAGAGAAACGATAATTGGTTACCTATTTAATCAAAATGAAATAACATTAAAGTATTTTAAAGTTAGCATAGCAAGGAAACGGGTGTAATGACTTTGATTTTATAAGTAAGGATTTTTAAAAAAATCAACGAACACATGATAAAATGAACACAAATTGCAGACAATTATTAAGGTAAGATATGGACTTTGCTATCTGGGCATTCGCAAACCTGCTAGGAGCCTACGGACGCCAGGGAAAGCACATGGGGTCTGTTCCCCTTCTAAGTACAGATCTGTTTTTGAAGATTAAAACGAGGACTTGTATATCTATATGCAGTAAGCAGTGTGATTGTACTAAAGCTTTTTTCTTTTTTAGGGAAGAAGTAAAATGATTTATTGTGTCTTAGGAAGATACATATGGGCAAGGTCAGCAAGTTGGCTTGTAGTGGATAAAAACAAGAACCAGAGATGTTAATAATGTGGAAAAAACGTTAGATCGAAAGACCAGAGACTTGAGTTTAAGCCCCAAACACGCAGTTTACTAACCATATGATATTTGGCAAACAAAGTTTTTCAAACTGTGTGATGCAACCCATCAATTTAGTTGGTTGTGATCAGCATTTAAAACAACAGAAAAGAATATTATGATATAGAATAAGACTGTGCTTCGTACAGAATGAGGATAAGTACCGTCTCATGAAATTTTGTTTTAGATACGTCATCAAAAATATAGGTATATAGGTGTTTATCATGTTACAAAGTAAAATACTCTTCTTACTCTCAGTTAAAACAATTTCTTTTACTGTCTGTTTTTTTCATTAGTGAACTAGAGAAGGTAAATATCTGCTTTCGTTATTCTACCATGTGATGCTGAGAATAAAAAAAAAAACTAAAAAGGATATGCATAAAACCATTCCATAAATCACACAGTACAATACAAATAAAAAAGAGATTTATTATTATTATTATTATTATTATTATTACTGTTACTGCTATTATTTTTATGTCTAATATTATGACTATTGATACAACTACTACTTTTCCAGATAAAATGTAATGAATTCTTAAATTTCCATGTTTATGCTTCAGAAGGAAGGAAAAAGAATGGATGGGTGTGAGACTGTAACTTCTCATTTTCTGATCTCCTCCCTAAATCCCACCCAAGATTCTATCATAATATAGTGCGGGCGAATCTGTAAAAGTAAAGATGATTCCGATGTTAGGGATATGAATGACATAAATGCAAATCGTTAAAGAAGAGGTTTATTTTGGGGGTAATTATTTACATGCTTTAGATTGTCCTTATGCATGAACACAGAATGTCTTCGCATTTCTGTGTCTTCTTCGATTTCTTTTGATAATATCTTATAGTTTTCAGTGAATAGATTTTTTTATAGGCTTCATTAGGTTTATTCCTAGGTATCTTTTTTGTTAAAATTGCAAAAGGAATTGTTTTATTTTTTCCTTAAAATTCATCGTTCATGTATAGAAATGCTCCAGATTTTTGTACGTTGATTTTGTATCCTGAAACTTTACTGTATTTGTTTATTGCTTCTAATAGTTTTTTAGTGGAGTTTTTGGGGTTTTTACCATGTAATCATGTCATCTGATAAAAGTGAAAATAAGACTTTTTTATTCTCAATTTGGATTTCTTTTATTTCTTTCTCTTGCCTGATTTCTCTAGCTAGGACTTCCAACACTATATAGAATGAAGAGTGGTGATATCGGGTGGTAAACACAATACAATATACATATGATGTATTATTGAATTGTACACTTGAAAGCTATACACTTTTATTAACTAATGTCACCCCAATAAATTTAATTGAAAAATTACATGAAATTCAGATCTCAGTGACCATAGAGAAGTTTTATTGGAGCATATACAACAACAACAAATAGTTCTTATCCTAAATCGTAATTCTCTGATCATACATTTACTTTGTCCCTTTGACTATGAACCTCTGAAACTCACTCATCTTTGCATTCCAAGCACCTAACCCAGTGTATGATTTGAAGCAAGTACTCAACTAAAAATAATGGAATTAAAGAGTACACAGAACTATAATCCAATTTTGTTCGCACAATATCCAGAGTGAGCTTTCAAACATCCGCTCGTGTCAGACCTTGCCTTAATGGACTCTAAATGCTCTTCAACGGGAATTGGAACAAAATTTTGAATTACAAGGTCCTTCCTGACCCAGATCCTGCCTACCTCTCTGACCCCTTGTCACATGAACTTTCACATCGCTCACCTCACCTTTTATGTTGGCCTCTCTCTCTCTCAAACTCGGTGTACCTGTCTCTTCTTGGGCTGTCGTAGCAGTTGTCATCTCTGTGTAAATTGCCTTTTTGCTTGATGATGCCCACAGCTTTAGTCACTCTTATTTTATGTACTTGGACCCATAATATTTACAAGATGTGATGACTTCAATGACTTGATTCACTATTCACCCATTAGCAATATGTGTGTGTGTGTGTGTGTGTGTGTGTGTACACATATCAGTGAGACAGTATTCTCTTGTCTGTAGCTGAGTCACTTATGAACTGTAACATGCTTTAAAGCAGGAGTCCCCAACCCCCGGGTCACATACTGGTACCAGTCCGTGGCTTGTCAGGGACCCGGTGGCACACCGGAAGGTGAGCTGCAGGTGAGCCAGCAAAGCCTCACCTGTACTTGCAGCCGCTCCCCAGTGCTGGCATCACCACCTCAGCTCCACCTCACATCACCAGGCATTAGATTCTCATAGGAGCACCGGTTTCTGGTGCCAAAAAGATTGAGGATCGGTACTTTAAAGGATTTTTCTGCAAAATCATGTTAAGTAAACCAGAGAAAATGTTCATAAGAAGGTATTTTACCATCTTTATATGTTTTTCTCCCCTTATATTCTCCTTGGCTATTCTTAATCCTATAATTGTATTACTTAAGTATGATTTTATCAATATTATTCTGCCTTAATTCTGGTTTTGCCCTAATTATTTGTGAAATAATTTTTTTGTCACTTTTAGATAGACTTGAAGGACAACAGAATGGCAAGGTGTTTAGTAATCCCAGGGGTTACTGACCCTTGGTAGTCACAGATACTCACATGCACAATGATCTCAGCAGTTCACTAATAGAAATGCACACCTAAACTTAATAGAAATAGATGGGCCAAAGACTATGAAATTCTTTTCAAGTCCAATATTCTGGCTTTACAAATGAATAAAATTACTATCAGGGAAATGAAATAACACACCTGAGGACATACAACTAAACAAGGTATCTAAATTCTAAACCTTCGGATTCTCCACCACACTGTGCTACTTTGTAACCAGATTGTTACTGGTCTAGAATTAAATTTGGGGTTCTGGTATGCCAAATATGATTTCTGCTACTGATGTATCTATGGTAAATAGTTTTCTTTTTATCAATATATTGATATAATGGATTTCAGTTCTGTGGGAAAACTCTAGGAGGCTGGTTTAGAATACGTCTGATCTAGTTTATCCAGTGAGAAAAGGAGCTGTGGGTATTTATGCACTCACTTCTGTCATTGTCGAAGTATGATTCTGGGGACAATCACTCTTCTGGCACTCCCAGCTGGCCATGCATGCAAGCTTAACAGCACCTTCGTGCAGAGACTCTCAGGTGCTTACAGTAACATAAGGTGAATGCTGAGGTTACACAGGTGGGGCGTTGACTGGGTCTGCTATATTTTATCTCATAGCTGTGTGAATCATGATCACCGAGATTTATGTAACACGTATAAACTAACCTGCTCTACTGTATAAACTTAATATAACATCAAATTTTGAAACTACATCAGCCCCCTCCATCCACAAAATAGTTCAAAATCCATTTAAATTTCTACTAAGTCTCTGGTTCCAGGTAAGATAAACACATAACGCTATTATTATTATTATTGTTATTATTTTTACCTGTAATGTAGCTATAAACCCTGAACAGATTAGATGGAGCAGTTATTTGAAAACCATGAAAAGTCAAGAGAAGAAGGTAAATTGGGGTGAGAGGAAGTCAATAATTCAATGTACCATTGAACTTATAGTGATTTTACAAGTTTTTTCTTCCAACGGGTCAAACCTGAATGCAATACAGCCTGAAAAACAGAGTAGGCATTGGCACAGAGAGAGCTAGAGATCTGTACTCAGTGAGCGAGTACAGAAATCATTGTGTGCATTTCCTTCTCTCTTTTCTCCTTTATTTCTTCACATTGCAGCCCTGGAGTGGCAGTGGAGGCCAGGGAGAACCGAAGATCTCAGAGAGGAATGGTTTTCTCTGATTAGTAAACTCATATCCAGAATGCTATAAATAGAATGATGTCATTTGTTTCCAAAGACTATCAATATATTGGAATGACGTGAAAATAATAATGAAAGTGAGCTATTTCGTGGCAAGAGGGTAGGGTCAACCCCTCTTTGCATTTTCTTCTCATTTGCTGTTGTCCCAGATGTGAGCAAGCATGGAAGAGGAGAGAGATTAAAGTCTCAGCTTTCTGGCTGGTGGATTAAAAAGCTGAGACTCAGAGGGAATAAACAAAAAAGAAATACCCAAAGCAGAGAGAAGACCACAGAGAGGTTAGAGCTCAGGAAAGCAATCCCATAAAACTGTAAACTTCCTGAATAACCATGACCTGTGTTTTCATGGACCTTATCCTAGTCATACAGCAAGCACTTTGAGAATGAACCAAGCCACCACACACCCAGAACATCCAAGTAGCACTTCAAAAACTCTGAAAACTGAATTGACTTTGGAACCATCGCCTGTAGAAGGTGGCTTAGAATTGTCAGCTTGAACAAACTGGGTTAATTTCCTAGTACAACAAAAATATCAATGTTTTTCATAGGATCAACCTATTTCCCATTTAGAAAAAAATAGTGCAGCTCACTACCGGCATTCATTTAATTTTATAAAAACACCCTCTTTGAGACGGAAGCAAATCTGACTGGTTTTCAATGTGAAAATAAAATATAAACACTTCTTGGAGTTATTTCTGAACAGAACTTGTCTTTAATCCTAATATAACAGAAATGTATGCCTAAATTGGATCCATCAAATGAATCTTCCGCTAATGATGTTAACATCACATATAGGAATGCTGTTTTCTACATTTGACATTTTCAGTGACCAAGAATGACTATATTTTATAAATCAAATACCACTACTAAAACCAGAATGCTATAAATAGAATAATGTCATTTGTTTCCAAAGACTATCAATATATTAGAATGACGTGAAAATAATAATAATAGTGAGCTATTTTGTGGCAAAATTTGGGAGTTATCGCAGGGTAAATGCTGCAGCCACAAGCGTCTCAAGTAAGTATTCTTAGGGCAAATGGGGAAATAGGTTAAAAAAAGATTCAGAGTCTCATTACATAATATTCAAAATGGACAGCATACAAATCAAAATAACTCAGCATATTCCAGTTAGAAAATGTCAACTTGCATGGAAAAAGTTAATTGACAGATGCCACCGCTAAGATGACACCAATATTGGAATTATCTGAGAAATATTTTAAACCAGCTGTTATACAAATTCTCTAACAAGCAGTTACGAACACTCTGAAATGAATAGAAATATAGTCTCAGCAAAGAAATAGAAAATATAAAGAAGAACTTAATGGAAATTTGAGAACTGAAAAGTGCAATAACTGAAATTAAAGAAACAAAATGACTCATTGGATGGGCTCAGTGGCAGTTTGGGGATGACAGAGAGAGAGAGTCAATGAATTTAGATATAAACCAGTAAAAATGATCCAATTTGAATATTAGAGAGAAAAAGGATTGAGAAAGTGCAGGATGACGACCAAGTCCAATATTTGTGTCATTAGATTATCATAAAGAAAAGAGAAAGAAAGCAATGATAAAAAATGTAAATATGTATTTTTTTAAAAAAAACAATAACTGACAACTTTCCAATGTGGCGAAAGAACAACTGCCTGGTTTCAAAGAACTGGGGGGCCTGCTACGAGGATGAACTTAAATTTATGCCCAGATGCATCATAACCAAGTTGCTAAAAACTTAGGGGGGGAAAAAAACCCCAAATCTTGAAAGTCTTCAGAGCAAAACAATGCATTATCTATAGGGAATATTGATCGAATTCCTTTAGCCTTCTCATCAGATACTACAAAGACCAGAGAAATCGCATAGCATTTCTAAATGATGGAAGGAAATAATTGCCCACCTGAAATTCTATTTTCAGCAAAAATAGCCTCCAACAATGAAGGCGAAATAAAGACATTCTCAGATGAAGGAAAACTGAGACAAGGCGTTACCAGCAGATCGACTCTAAAATAATTGCCAGGTGAAGTTCTTGAGACAAAAGGGAAATGATCCCAGACAGAAGTTTGGAACATTTGGAACGTAAGAAGAACAACAAAAATGGTAAATATCTGGGTAAAAATAACAGACTATTTTTATTCCCTTGAGTTCTTCAAAATAGAAGAACAAAAATTATAGCAATGTCTAATGGGGTTTTTCAAGTATGTACAGGTACACGTGACAAACATAGCCCAAAGAGAGAGAGACAAAGACATCTAATAGTAACAAGGCTTCTATAGTCAGTTCGAAGTGGTAAAATTTTGATTCCAGGTAGACTGACAGAAGTTAAGTATGCAGATTGTAATTTATAGAGTAGTCATCAAAAAAGTATAATCAAAATCTCAATAGATACATTAAAATGGAAACCCCAAAATGGGGTGGTGGTCCAAATAACCTAATAAAGGGCCAACAGGGAGAGGGAAGGAAATGGAGGGAAGAAATGGAAAAATTTAAAAACGGTAGACCTAACTCTAAATACATCCACAATTTCATGAAATGTAAATGCATAAATACGCCAAAGAAAAAACAATTGCCAAAATGGGTTTAAAAATATGACCCAAATCTATGGTGCTATAAGAAACTTAAATATCAATAAAATGTTATTAGGAGTGCACTCATATCAAACCTGAAATACATAAGCCCTTTTTTGTTAGACAGTTTTTTGCTTATTATCATAGGACCAAGAAGGTAATACATTCTCAATATATACCCATTGAATGGAAAAATGAATCTCCTCAAATTTCATTGAGTACAAAGTGCCTGCAAGTATTTGCTAATTTTCTTAAATCAAAGTGGCTTATTTCAGGTAGAACTCTAGGTTGGAATAACTTTGAACCATCTCCTACATTTCCACAATGGCCTACCCTATGATACAAATTTAAAAATGGAATGATATCATAACTAATAAATATAATAGAATAGAAATTATGCATTTTGTATGGCACTCTTCAATAAAATAGATGAGTGCATTTTCTATGATTTATTATCAAGAATGACTAACGAAAGAAATAATAGAGTTAAAATTTCTCACTAAGAAATAAACTAGTCTACAGCCATGCCACCCTGAATGTGCCTGATCCTGTCTGATGTTGGAAGCTAAGCAGGTTTGAGCCTGGTTAATACTTGGATGGGAGACCACCTAGGAAGACCAGGTGCTATAGGTGTAAAAAATAAATAAATAAATAAGGAATTGTAAATCGACAAGGTCCTTGCAATCTGCGAGGTTAACCAAGGGTTGCCACGCCTAAAAAAAAAAAAGATGTAAACTAAAACTGACCAGTCATTCAGAAATATCTTGCATTTTCACTACAATCACAGTATCAACCTCATCTAACATTACTATTTTCTATGACTGACATATGCGACATGCTTTTTGTTCATTTCCTCTCAGAATGTACTAAAAATGCAGGGTCAGTGTGGAGGAGTAGAAAATGAATAGACTTGCAAATCAGAAGTCCTGAGTTTGAGGTTCGAATACTTAATTTAAAATCTTTTAAATTCTTTGAGTCTCTATCTCCTTAGCTGAAAAAACCACAATGAAAATACCAGGCCCACTAATGTCCCAAGGTTATTCCAAAGATCAGACTGGATTTACATAGAACTTGATGGTCTTTAAGGGATTTTCACATATATCATCTATTCCCAATTTCATGCCTTTTCTACTATATTGAGGAGCCATCTTCATTTAAAAGAAAGGGCTCTTGGGTAGTGTAATTTAGGCTTATCCATACAGGGATTAAAACAATGGTTCTCTCACCCCTGAATAGTTTTTACTTTTATCAACATAATCTCTTCAAAGGAAATTGTCCTCAAGACCTTTCTTTGAATGCTTTTCTATAAGTCAGTATACAGTCCCGATGCTGGGGCAAACAACAGAAAGTCAAGGGGACACATGCCATGTCACTTGCACAAATAAACCATGCCACAGAAATAATAAAAATTAAAAAAAGCCACATGCCATATCTAAATGAGTTTTAACTTGCATTTTACACGGAAAGAATCATTCTGCCTGAAAAGGCCAACTTCACTAGAAGAGTAACTTCCTGGATCAGTTTGCTAGTGCTTCGATAACAAGTTACTACAGGATGGGTGGTTTAAAGAATCTGTTTTCTCACCTTTCTGGAGGCTTAGAAAGCTAAAGTCAAGGTATCAGCAAGACTGGTTTCTCCTCTCTCCCTGGCTTGTAGATATCTATCTTCTCTTTGTGTCCTTGCATGGTCATCCTCTGCTCTGTGTTTTCTGTGTTCTAATTTCTTCTTCTGATGAGGATTAGGGCCCACACCAATGGTTTTATTTACCTTAATTACCTCTTTAAAGACCCTGTGTTCAAATACAGTCACATTCACAGGACTATATAAATTCGGAGGGGTACAATTCAGCCCATAACACCATTCCTACTGATGCTTTACCAATTTCCATGGGTTAATAACTTTAAATTTCTTCTTCACCAACAGTAGGAGGTGCCTGGCTCACTCAACATGTACTGTTGAACATAAGATAGTCCATTGGATGATCAATACAGCTCAAGTTGTGCTGATGTAAAGCAAAGACACGTGCCACTGAACAGGCATCTCAAGAAACTTACTTGCACAGGAGATGGTCCTTCCAGGAGTTGGCAGCTTGAAAACAAGTGAAAATTATGTTTGATGAACACTTGGAACAAACTCATTCTGTGCTGGATTGGACTGTTCTTGGCAATGCCCAGGGAGAAGGAGATGCTGCTAGATAGATTTATTATTGGGGTGTTGACTCAGCAAACGTTCACGTCAATTACACTTGATGGGATTGAAACCACATCTGAAGTCTCTCCATCGAGGGTAAAACTACAGTGTGCAGGCCAGGGGAAGTGGCCCTAGTCACAGCACCTGCTACTTAAGGTAGCAGTGTTTCTCAGTACCTACCCCTGCTACTTACAGTTACCAAAGAGGAGCGTGTTTGCTTTCACAGATTGTCCTGTTAGGTTCTCTTTTCTGCCTTACTGACATTTCACTGGGGGCGAAAAATATTGAGCTTCAAGAGCTTCCTTTTTCAGGCCATTCACAGTGACAATTTCCAGCATTTTGTAGTTCCCAAACAGCAGCACATCACAGAGTCTTTCTTCTGTATCCCGAGGAACAGAACACATTGCACTCTCGTTAATTATTATTATTTTTTAATTTCAAAGAATGAAGGGAGGAAAAGAGAAAGATTGGGCTTTAGGCTATGCGAAAATCATTCAGTACAATAAAGAAATCAGCCTGAATCTAATAAACCTCTTTTTTGGCCACAACAAAACAAGTTTGCAAACTGATGGTTGTGTCCCTGAATTTGGTCAGGATTTGCAAAACACATCAGGTAGGCCAAAAAAACACCAATAAATCAATCTTCACTAAAGATAAAATGAGACTTGGCAAAATTGAAGAAGAGACGGAAGAAGCAGAAATGTGTGTGTGAAATTTCCACATTAAAAACTCATCGCTCTTGCTTGGGTCCTGATGTAAGTTGAAAGGAAACAGACAATTCTATAATTTTAGCAAAAATATTTATGGTACC
Source organism: Rousettus aegyptiacus (assembly GCF_014176215.1). Taxonomy (NCBI): domain Eukaryota; kingdom Metazoa; phylum Chordata; class Mammalia; order Chiroptera; family Pteropodidae; genus Rousettus; species Rousettus aegyptiacus. The sequence goes on from NW_023416309.1 coordinate 107,753,631, forward strand.
GCATACTAGTTCACCAAAACATTCTCTCCCAAGCTTTTTTTTTTTTTTAATTCTATTTTTTTTATCAGCATTCCTTGCTCCAGCAAAGGGGCTGCTAAAATAAATTTATTTTTAGTACATTTCAAGACATTCTGGATTCTAACTATAAAAATAATCCCCCAAACTCAAAATGCTTCCATCCTTCCCTCTCCCCCACCCCCATCTCCATCAAAGAACTCTTTGGCCAGATGTCCTGTGACCCTTTCCTACTTCTTTGTACTATACTTTAGAGGGAGAGCATGTAGTTTGACCTACATAGACTTTGGAATCAAGGTCAGTTGGTCAACATTTCAAAGACAAGGTCAAAATCAGGTTACAGAGAAAGAATAAGGAATTTAAATCAAAAACACTATTTTTAAATTCTGGCCCTGAGAAACTTCTTTAAGCTCTAGGTTTTAAATATGCAACATTTGGGAAAACATGTGTGCGTATGTGTACATACACATACATTCATATGTATGTATATATACATATACATGTGAAGAATATACATATATATGTATATATATACATATATATGGATTTATGTGAAGAATATATAAAATAAATACATGAAAACATTACTTCCTACATTATGCTAGAATATTGTAAGGATTGTATCAAAGGGGAGAGACATGTGGAATGTTTTTAAAATCATTTATTTGTTCATTCACTTACACATTCAACAAACACTCATGGAGAGTCATTTTGTGCCAGGCGGGGTTGCAATGATCAGAATGAGATCTCTGACCCCTGGGAACTCAAAATAGAGTGAGGGAACCAGATGTGTCAACAGATGTCTGTCCATCAGTGTAAGTGCTGGATAGAAGGACGCAAAGTGGTGTGAGAGAACTAAGAAAGACAAGTTAGAGTCCGCGAGGCCAACTTCAACTCCGGAAGAAAAGTATTTTATTTTTAATTCTTAAAAATAGTAAAAGACCAACTTTCATCAGACAAAGGGGAAATGAACATCACTAGTTCTCTTTGGGTCTTTTCTTATAATTATCACACTTACATACATTTCATTGAGGACATTTCTGGTTAACCTATGGAAACGAAAACAATGTATGTCCACGTTGGTGACAGTTTCTAAAATGGTCCCCGACTGCTCTCACTCTTGGTCCTTGTATCCCCTCGTACTCCTCTCCCCTTGAATGCTGGCAAAAACTGTGACCCGATCCTAACTACTTGGACATGGAAAAGGTCATGGGATGTCACTTCCATAATTATATTACATAAGATAATATGTAATATGTTAGCTAGAGATGCTGCCCATTGCTAGCTTTGATGAAGCAAGCTGCTATACAGTAAGCTGCTCAACAGAAAGACCCATGTAACAAGGAAGTGGTTGTAGCCTCTGGCCAATAGCCTGCAAGAAAATGAGGACCCCAGTCTAACAGGTCATGAGCAACTTAATTCTGCCAATGACCATGAATACATGGAATAGTATCCTTCCCTAGCTGAGCCCTGAGATTGGACTTCAGCCCCAGCCAGCACTTTAATTGCAGCCTTTTGAGATCCTGAAGCAGAGGACCCAACTAAGCCATGTGTGAAAGCGTGACCCACAGAAATGGCGACATAAATAAATGTGTATTGTTTTTAGTTGCTAATTTTGTGAGAATACTGTACACAATAGGAAAAAAGGAGGGGAATTAAATAAATAGATGCTCTCCTATATGAAAGTTATTATTCTATTCTCTAAAAAAATGATTATAAGTAAAACTTTTTCCAGAGAACACAGATAGCACGAGGAAAGAGATTAATTTTTCAAATACTGATGTTTTCAACTGAGGAAGATATAATCACAGTTTCAGAGCAAATTCATTCTGACCTCAGAATGTCCATACTACCCTCTTTCTACCTAACTTCCAGGCATCTGCAGAGGTAAAACACGCCCTCGACTTTCTGTATCTCCTCAAAGCTCAGCTTGTCTCTGGAGACACCTCAGAAATATGAGAGAATTTTGCAGCTGAAGTAAGTAATTTTAAATTCCCTGACGCCTACAGATTCTTAACTCCCTTGTTTTTCAGAGATATCAAACTTAAATGGTCAAATAAAGGTGAAACTCTAAACTGGTGGCTGACAAAGCTGTTCTTTGAAGGATGAGCTAGTAACTATTTTAATTTTTTTTTGGGGGGAGTGGGGGGTCATGTAGTCTTTGCTGCCACTGCTCAGCTCTGCAGAAAAACAGCCCCAGACAATCCACAAATAAATGAGCAGGACAGTGCTCCGATAAACTTCATGTATGCACATGAATCTTTGAATTTCATTAATTTTTCACATCTTAAGAGGTTGTCTCATGAGACATACGAAAATAACAGGTAGACCTGATTTGGCCTTAACTCACATCTCCCCCACCCCCCAAACCATTAATTCCCAGGTGTGGTGTGTGGCAATCCCAATGACTTCTAGCAATCATAATATTTTCAAAGCGCGATTAATTTGACTCATATTTATTTTTAAGAGTAGCATGGACGGAATAAGAGGCACTAAAAGATTCATCAAGGAGGAGGAGAAGGGATGAAGAAGGGAAGATCCAAGAACACACGGCGTCCCGCATCAGACAGACATTAACAGGGCATTGCGCTGTGAAGAAAGGAATGGACGCAGTATTGTGTGCTTCTTGAAACTGAAGGGAAAGATTAGGTGTTATGTAAAATTCAGATCATTACCATCAAGTCTCCAGGGTAGGGACTGACTGATTTTTATTTTATTATTTTTGTTCCCAGGTACAAGGAGTTCTCCTAGCTCCCTTAAAGAATGACATGGGTTTGGGGAATTCGGTGACAGACGCGTGTGAGCAGATCACAAAGCTGGAATTAGGGTTCTCAGCCATGCTTTTCTCCCATTATGCTCCACCGTCCGGCTGGTTAATCAGACTGACCAGGAGATAAGGACGGGCTGGTATAAGATGGCACAGCCTTGAATGGGCAATACCATTCCAGCGCCTGAAAGGTTACCGCTGTGTTTTAGAAATGTGACACTTGTTCTAACATGCATGGAAAGAATGGGTAAACTCGGACAAACAGCACCAGATTCTGAGAAAGCATCGCCTTCATAATATGCACTTCTGTGTTTCTTTCTGAGTTTCATATCACTTGTTTAGCACTAGGATTTGTCTTAGGTAAGAAAAAGCAAATGGGAGGTGGAGAGTAGAAGAATGAGGTAGTTCTTGATAAAAGACCTTGTGTAGAAAATCTGTCTGGTGTCAAGGCGCCTTACGAGTTGCAAGAATGGAGCCGCTTCCCTTCTACTTCTAGAATAACCCCTCCCCGCCCCCCCCCCCCAGAGCTCTCTGTCTATTTATAACACGTCTGGGGCTCAGTCTCTGCTTTCTGAGTGTTCATTCACACACAAGCTCATGCTTTTTGTGAAGAACCATCTATATTGTCTTCTGCTTTGGGCGCCCACCCCATAAGAGGTGCAGATCTTGAATTTTCCTCCCAAAGAGAAAGAGATTTAAAATAGCTGTCGAACAGACTCGGATGACAGTGTCTTAGAGCAGGCCATAAGTTTGCACAATCTTCCCTTTAGTGAACCAGTAGGCAATATTATATTTTTTTAATAGTAAGGGGGAAAATGAAGACATATTAGAAAAAAATAAATAAATTGCAGAAGTAGAAGAACTCGAGGGACCATCATTTCACTTCTTTGGTTCTGTGTAAACCTGTGCTCAAGCCAGCTCCTACAAGAGAGTAGACACATCTCGGACAGCTCAGCCTCTCACTGAGAAACGAGCAGAATCAGGCAATCACTCCTAAGGTTTGTTTTCAATCCCTTCCACTGTAATTTTGGGTAGTAAACGTATATTGAGATGTTAACAAATGACACATAGCTTTAAGTGGGAAGAACCTTTGTCCTTCCTGAAATGAGGGTTGCATGTGTCATGTTCTGTACAGAAATTATTTTTGTCTTCATCTATGAACTAAAGTCCTGGCTTAGAAGCAGGATACAGGGGTAAAATTACTGACTCTTAAATAGACCTGGAAGGAACTTAAGAGAGCTTAGCTTGAGAATCACTAATCTTGGAAACAACAACCTCAGATATCCTGGCGATTCGATGCAGTTTGCTCAGCTAGTGAGTAGATGTGCTAATTGGAGGAAAGACCACTGGTTTGTTTGTTTGTTTGTTTGTTCTCAAAGTGAATCATTAGGTTCTCCTCATTCTACATGAATGGGCCTCTATACAAAGACAACAGTCTTCTATTATAATAATAAAATAAAAGACAGGGGAAATGCCTTCCTTTTTCCATTGAAAGTGATTTTTTCAGAACACCAAGAGTTAAATGCTGTCTGACTAAAGCTTTATCTTCACAATTCGTCTTCATTCATTCATGTATTTTGTGACACAGGACTTAAGAAGTTTATAAAATTATCTATAATAAAAATGAAAAAAAAAACCCCAATAAATACCAGGAAGAATCAGGTCAAAATATTATGTTTGAAGATGAGACTAAGGATCATATTAACACATCTGAAAATGGACACCAAAACATTTTATATTTGTTCCAGGCATAGACCATAGATTTTATTCTACATTTTCTAGTAGCTCTAGAAAAATCAACACATAATTGTGTGAATATGTATGACTGTGTGTGTATATGATGCATGTTATATGGGTATAAATATGCATGAGTGTATGTGCACATGTGTGAGTTCTTATGTGTGACAGTTGTGTGAGTGCATATAAGTATGTGTGTTCTGAAGAAACGCAACTTTTTTTCTACAGATAACTAAAACATACAGTAACTAGTCATCTTTGAATGAGTTCAGAAAAGATTTGAGATTCCAATATTGGCCTATATAGATTTCACAATAGAAAAAAACTTGTTTGAGTTATACAAAAGAATAATTTAAAATTTAAATTTAAAATAATTTAAATTAATAAAATTAGATTTGTATAATTTTTTTCTGTAGCTCTTGATTTGTGTTATTGGAAGATGGCTTGCTCTAGCTAATATTAAAAGGAGCTTGATGTCTTTGAACTCATCTTGGCCAGGGCTAGATGGCTATGAGAGAGTCTGATATACATGTTTCAAAAACAGCCCAAGAAAGCTGTTCAGAACGGAACAGTTTTTATGGATCATCTCATGGTGTTTAGATTATAGTGGATCATTTTGGCTGTGTGGTAGGTGAAAGATTACAGAAATCAAGATCACTATTCATTTTGTTTCAAACCTCAATTTCCTCCTCAAAAATGTCAGAGTTGGTATCTACATTACTTTTTAATTTGACATCTGCATTCCTTGCTTCTTCTTCTTCTTCTTTTTTTTTTTACCGAGAAGTTAAGTGGGCAATGAAATATCAATATTAATTGTTGCTTTTAAGACAATAAAAATAATGCTAGATACTGTTATTGAGTAGTACCATGTACTTTGCATTATGCTAGACTCTATTCCTAAAATAATCTTATTTAATCCTAAGATTAATTCTGAAAACCAATGATATAGCATGTTGTTCCACATGAAGAGGTAATTTTATATCACCGAAGTCATACACTTAGCATATAATCTGAATTGAGGGTCAAAATCAAGAACTACGGACAACTGGGAGTTTGTTAATCCCATATTCTTTTGAAACAATTCTTGACCACATACTGTCAGCGGACAGTTAGACTGTGACAAAGAGAGACAAGATTTCTGTGTGGACGCAGCTGTGAGAGTGTTGGGGGGGAATACGGGTTAGCTCGGCTACCATAGTAAGGGCCACCTCCCAGCTTAAGAACGCAGGAGACATTAGTCACTTCAGAAAGATAGTTTCTGCCACTTGGGGCAGAGAGAGAGATAGAGAACCAAAAGGCGGAAGTGCCAGTGACCGTGTCACATAAGAGAGGCGAAAGTTTGTCACGTGCTGGCGATGGCAGAGCGGGGGTTCGGATGACTCAGTTTTTGTGCTTCTGTTTTCACCGGATTCACTTTGATAAAGGAATTTTGTTTCTTTATTTCACTCTTTTTTTTTGTAAAGGGGAGTGGGGTGGAGATGTGAACTAATGAGTGAGAAGGAATAGAAATGACCCATTGTAAATGGTATTATAAGAATGAGCTAAAATATACAGCCGAAAATTGTAATAGTGATGCGGCGACAGGAATGTACTTGAATTTTGGAATGGTTGTTCTTCTCTGTCTGAGAAAGACAGAGAGCAAGTGTGCCTAAAACTTCACTTCACAGGCATTTATTTTCTCCTTTTTTTTTTTTTCCCTAACCACAGCAAACAGACATGTACCCCAACCCTGTTTGCATGAGCACACGAACACATAGCAATAGACATTTTTTGGGCTCTAGAAGTCCTAGCTGCAAGATGGTTAAAAGGTTTGCTCCACTGTGCCAACTTGCCTTTCTCCTCCACAATCTCTTTGGGAATATTTATCTTTTATGAGTTATAAAAAAGAATCCTGGCCTTAGAGGAAAGACAGATGAACAAATTAACCCCTATGGGATTACACTGGCTGCTTCTGGTCATGCCGCCTGCTTAAACTAATCTCTTCTTTTCTCCCTCATATCTCTGTATATGGAATGTGATTTAATGAGGAAAATTATTATTAGTTGAATATTTATTGAAAAATGCGAAGGTCAATACTACCCTTCCCTTTTCCCTTATTACAGGATTAAAAGAAATACAAATTGGGAAGCCTAATTATCTGGTGTTTGGTACTTACTGTGTGCATTAAAGGTACATGTCCATGTTTGCTGTATGTATCGGCGTGATATTTATCATACATTTCAAATTACAATTGTAACAGTTCAGCATTTAAGACATAGTAAATTCTTCTGGTCTATATAGATCACTCTTACATATGACTCTATTATGACAAAGTGTAGGATTCATATAAGATTAGGACCCATGTGCTCACTATTCTTTAAGCATATTAATAGAAATGGAAAGAAAAGCAAAATGATGATATGAATATTCTTAATTATTATTATTATTAAAACAACATCTCTAGCTTGAATTCAGCACTCGATGGTAATCTAGAGTTGTAGATGTCTTACTGAGTAACATAAGATAATGACATGGATATGAGAGGGACCTCGAGGTCACCATCCCGCTCTCTGCTTGGAAGGTTAAGTACAAGAGTCAAAATGATACTAATTGGTATGGATGACATCCACCAGCCAATCAGAATGGATGGAGGCAGTTGCTCTAGAAGATTCTGGTAGGTGATGGGGCATACTGTCCTAGATGATTCTACCATTTGTTGTTGGATAATGGAGAGACAGATGGGGGTAAGCCAGGGGTGGAGCCAGGGTGGCCTGGGTATTGTGAGGTAGTCAGGGGACCGAAGACAATAGCTATATATAAAATGATTTGGATATATTTCAATATTTTAACAAGGAATGAATATGAGTCTTCCTAAGCAAACCATACACATATTAGTCCTAGCTACGTATACTTTCTTAGAATAAGACTTCTCTTTATAGTATTTCTCATCTCACCCAAAGTCCCTCCACGTATTCATCTGAAATTTCCCCAGATTAACTGTCCATTCCTTTAAGAACCCCTCATTTATTTGAAAAGAGTAATTGTTTTTAATTTATATTCTGTTTTTCAAACAATGGGGGAGGAACGGGGTTGGCTAAGAAACATGTGAGCTTTGGAGTGAGGCAGATCTAAGTGTGAATCAGTCACGAGCTGTGGGTCTTAGTGCACTATTTATTAACTCAGAACATCTGTTTCCTTAGCTATGAAAGTGGCTTCTGGTGGGAATGAAATGACTCTTTGGACAGCGTCCTACACAAAATGGGTGTCCCATAACTCTTTTATATAATTTGTTTTTTAAGTTTATATGATCTCTGTATCATAACACAAGTATTTATCCCATGGTTCTCCTCCATTAATATGTGGTAAGCAGATCGTTAGAGGAACTGTGTTTGGAGCATTTTGTCTTCATTCCTGCCGCCTACACCAGAACCATGTCCGCAGTTAACATTCAAACAGCCATGGAACAACTCTGATTTCTCTGGCTTTTATTCTTAGGCTCGACTTTCTATCCATTCAATTTATTTTTCCTTTCTTCTGGATGTAGTTGAGATTCTCGATTGTCCTTAAAATGTAACACTGGTAAAGTACCTTCTAGGGACACAGATGTAAAGAATAAAACCATGTCATTGGAATCCATCTGCATATTTTAAAGATTCTTGTTTCCTTAGCTCTTCTCTTTCAATCTTGTTAATTTTGTTAATCTGGGTTGACGGAATCTTTTTTTTTTTTTTGCACTTCAGGTGTCACCATATGAATCCCACACACATTCTCACCATCCAGAAACAAATGTAAACACTGAAATTACTCAAGAACTTCCTTTAACTACTTTATTCATCTTTTCTTTAGTCATGCTGAGAGGCGGTGCAACATAACGGTTAGGAATATAGGCTCCAGGACTACATACCGGTCCAAATTTGTTCTTCTGGTCACTAGTTTTATAACTTTTAACAATGCAATTAATCCCTTTGTGCCTCAGCTTCCCTGTCTAAAAAAAGGCAAAAAATGGCAGCTACCTTATAGGGTATTTTTAAAGGTCATTTAGTTAATGTATGTAAGGAACTTAAAGTAGTATCTGATAAATAATTAATATTGAACAAAAGTTAGCAATAATCACTACATATAACCACTTTTTTCTGCCCTTCAGGTTGAATTAACAATGCATACACACAATAGTTAAATTTGAATAGGCAGATTATCTGGGAATTTCTGAAACAAAGAAGCATCCAAAGGATATCACTAAGGGGTATTTACTGTAGGAATGTTAGTATTGTAGCAAAAATTAGCCACAATCTAAATGTCTATTAATTACTAGGAGGATAGTAAAATGAACCGGAACATACCCACACTGTAGATTAGCATACAATGATTTATAATAATTGCATTTTTCTAAACTATGTTAAGCATATGAAAACAAGTTATAATGGTTTCATAAATGTTTCAAATGTTTCATACATTATAAATAAGTTTATAATGTATAGAATAATGTATGATGTCATATACATAAAAATATTAAAAATGCAAACCACTTACAGTCCTTCTAGATAAATATATAGAAAGCAGTTCGAAAAGATCTACACTAAACTAAAAATAGTGACAACATCTGTGAAAGGCAGTGGAATTGGGTATGGTAAAATATTTTTTGCGTTTCATTTTCTTTATTTCTGTATTTTAAAAGCTGTAATGCGTATATATTTCTCAAATAATGAAAAATCGAAATAAAAGTGAATGTAGTTTAAAAACAGAATGCTAACTGCAATAGTTTGGTTTAGTGACATTGAAAGTTATTGACTTTTTTTTTTTTTTTTTTAATGCTGGACTTTCTTCCTACTATTGAGAAAAACATCATGAGAGAAAGTCATTTTATTGACCAATGAGTCAATAGGACAAATAAACTCAACTGGTTTGACTTGATGGCATCGTTTCTTAAGCATGTGCATGTAGACAAGCCAATTATACATTTTCAGATCAATATTAGGGCTAAGATTTATTGCTGGGTTTCTTCATGTGCTTTTACAATCAAGCCCCTGTACTCTATGAAATCAAAGAATCCGGAGTTAAAGAAATCAAAGGAAATCATCTCTGCAGCTTCTCTTTATTTCTGGAGGAGAACTTAATCCTTTCTGTGGTTCATAGGTTTTGCTGTATTTAGAATCTATCCCTTTCTTTAGTATCCGGGACCTTATTTCTCAATGGGGAACTTTTCAAAATCGAAAACAAAAATATCACTATGTTTTTGAGTTTGGGAAATTGTGGCATTATGACTGTACTGATTTTTTTTCTTCAATTTTATTTTTGGAAGGAGCTGTATAAACATGCCTTGCTGTCAGTCACATGTGTTCTAAGGCCAGCAAAGTGTTTATGAACAAGGACCGAGATTGTGCTGCACCAGCTGCATTGTCCTTCTCACACTGATAGATTGTAATCTATTTCGTGGACAGGAACTCTGGCCTTTGTTGTGTTGAAAATTCTCATAAACTCGGACAAGGAAATGTGAGCAACTCCAATAGGCAAGCATCCTCCAGTGAAAACACCAGGTTTCCTGGGATCGCGCTGAGGTCTGAGCGAAGCGTTGCCCCACGGATGCAGGAGAGGGAACGAATATTGATCACACTCACAGTCGCATCCAAAGTCTGTTTACTGCTGCGGCGCCATATTGTTCTCTGACTGGGGAGAGAGCATGCTCCCAGTGCTCACCCTAAGATGCTACATTCTGGTGCTTGGCGTTAGAAAGAAGCCGTGGTCACAGGGAGACCTTAGGCATATCATAACGTAAAAACACATACAGATTCTTGAATTAAAACAAATCGCCATTAGGTTAAAAAGAAATTAAAGTCTGCAAATTCCAATTATCGTGAAGGACATCGAACAATAGAAATTCTCATTGTGCTGATGCAAGGAGGCTACAATTAGCAACAGCATTTTGGACATTAATTTTATCATAAAGTTGAAAATACACACATCCTTCTTAAGTATACATCAAAAATATTAAACATATATAGAAGGAAACATAAATCTGTTTGTTTCTATAGTGTAATCCCATACATACATTAGAATCAATAGAGCTATATCTAATAACATGGACAACAAACATGATACTAAACTAAAACACACACACACACACACACACACACATTCAAATCCTAGCTTGCCATTACCACGTGTATAATTTGGACTCAGTTTTTAATCTCTCTGAGTTTTCATTGTCTTATCTTTGAAACAGAATTAAGAATAATTTCCTCAAGATTATTTAAAATGGTGCCTCTAAGGAGGACCTGCACTGTATAGCAATGCAGAGCTTTTTTTCATTTGCAAAATAGTGAGTGATGATAGACATGTTGCTAAGTTAAGGAAGTGTGGGCAACGTGAGAATGCTTTGATAAGATAGGGCTGCTATGCATATTAAAAATACCGTGATATTATACTTCGACATGCCACTAATCTCCTTATTCAATATTTGAGAGACCACTAAAATGAAAGCAAATTGCTCTTGATGGATTATTGTTTGTAACTTTGATTTACTGTGTTATCCTTGCATTTTTTGCAAATGTCACCACTGATTTATCTAAATCAATCTCAGAAGTAGATAGACACTGCTTCTTGTGACAGCAATAGGACAAGTACTCATGTTGCATCATAGACAAAGAGCTTTGGGAAAAGAGAATTAAAAGCAACCAATTTATCATGGGATTCTCTTATCCAATATGATCTAAATCTGGCGTAAAAATCTTTGGCTCAGCATATAACAATCCTGCCTTCTCTTGCCCATCTACATCCCTCTTTTTTAGTCTCCGCAAATGACAATAAAGATACATGCCTTCATATAATAATGGCAGTAATCCCAGTAAATATTAAATAAAATAAACTTGATGCTTATATCAATTCAAAATGTATTCATCCTTCTAGATTACCTCTCTGGTCTATACTCATCTCAATTCTCTGTTTTTCAACTATATCTAGGTCAAAACAACTTAAGTTAGTACTTTATTGTTCCCTAAAGATTTTATGTTTTGGGTTAATTTAATAACTTCCACTTTATAATATTTGGAACTTTTACTATAAGTTACCTCCAGTTCACTTTTTAAAATGCTAGATCTATAACAGCAGAAAGTGACATTCCTCCCTTAGCGGTCCTGCTCTCACCCCAAACCCCACAGTCCTAAGCCCAAGGTAGATGTAATATTAGAAAATGTGTGATTGGAGTTGCTTTTGTCATCAGAGCTTGCAAGAAAGAGACTGAATGAAATATCTTCCATATTTATCTTATTTAACAACGTATAATAGCCAGGATGCTTTCCACTAGTATTAATATTAAAAGGTGAGCATTAATCAAATGAGTATGTCTCTCACTTCATAAACCTCTTCACGTATCTCAACTAGCAATACTTTGAACTGCAAGAGAGAGAGAGAGAGAGAGAAAGAGAGAGAGAGAGAGAGAGAGAGAGAGAGAGAGAGAGAGAGAGAGAGAGAGAGAGAGAGACTGAAGTAACCGTTCCGCGTGAGCTACATCCAGTGCCTGACAATGGATCTATGCAGGTCTCTTCTAGTCTTCTGTTTATTAACCCTCTTTATCTGTCTCCGCCAGCTTGTGGAGGTTTTCTATTCTCATTTCTCACTGCTGTGTGGGAGAACAGCCTACTGTACTGAGCATGAATCAGCTGCTAAAATAAGTGGCAGGGTAACTGGGATATATTATTTGACCTTCAAATCAATTTTCTCTTGTCCTTATTTCATCTCTCTCCTTACAAGCTCCGCTTCTCTCTTTTCAGTATATTTATTATTATTTTTTTTTTGGCTAAACAAATAATAATAAACAAAGATGCCAACAGCAAAGATGCCCTTAATCCAATCCACTCCTCTTGGATGTCAGAAAACGCTCATTTGTGGAAGCGTGATAATTTACTCATCTTTGTTGTAGCATAAACACAAGATGCAACGTAAACACACTTTGTGTTATTCACTCTCCATTTCAGGCAGCGTCTCTGTCACTGTTCTTGTCAGAATGTTGCTTCGATTCCAATCCACGTGAAGAGTAGAGAACAATACATATGTTTTATTTAATCTCCTTGTAATGTATTAAGATACATGCATATTACAATTCATAAATTGCTTAAACTGGCCAAAGCAGGCAATAACCATTTTGAGGTATTACTGAAACCTTTTCTGTAAGCATTTAAAATCCTTTTGGTGACTAGGTCATACAAATACTTAATGTCTTCTTTTGAAGACCTCCAAGGTTAGAGATACCACGCATATAAAACTTGGCTTCAGGGTCTGCCCACCTCTATTTGAAGACTCTTCCTTGTGCCTCTCTAAGCTTTCTGTGACTACAATTTAAAAGATAAAAGTTTGGAGTGAGGAGACCGAACTCAGGGAGGGCTTTCTGATTCCCCTATCTTTTAGGGATGAGACCAGCAGACTGAGCTTACAGTGACAGATATTATAGGAGGTGTTAGAGGCAGGCAGCCATCCAAAGCGAAAACAGAGGAGGTGCCTTGTGTGTAATAATGCTGCAGGAATAGCTAGAGTAAGAAAGTTGATACAAGAAGGAAGGAAGGAAGGTGGGAAAGAAGGAAGGAGGGAAGGAAGAAAGGAAGGAAGGAAGGAAGAAACAGGATGACTCTCGGCTAATTTAGAAATGCTCAATACATAGCTTTTGTCCTTTCACTCATAAACTATGGGACCCTTTGGAGACATCTATTTCTTAAACTTGAGAATTTGAAAGCCAGGACACACAAGTGTTCATAATTCAGTTTCTCCTTCAACCGATGAATTAAAAGGCAAAAATTAACATTTAACATAGGTAGAAAAAAATATATTCTTTATAGTTTCATTTTTGTTTGCTTATATAAACACAGGATTGGGAAGAACCTCTTATACTGATGAAGAGAAAATGAATGTGTCAGAGAAAGCAGAATCCAGAAGACCATTAATTTAACTTCATCCTGAAAAGAGACTGAGGTATTTAAAACAAATCACAGCAAAATCTGCTCCTTGATATAACTAGGATACTTTTCTAGAAGTTGTAGTCATTTCTCTAATTACTAGATGATCCCCATATTTTTGGCCAATGCTGTCAGTTTGCCAAAGAGTTGGTCTGGAGCTGTAATCCAATAAGTGTTTTATTTTTAATTGCACATTCACAAGTTAAACCACAGCTGTAACCCAGATCAACCTGATCTATTCAGAGAGGCATAGGAAAAGTCGATTCGTTTTTCCACTCTCAGGGGCCAAATGGACAATTAGGGTAGAGAAAAAGTTAGGGGGCAGAAGGGGGGGTTTGTGACTATTTTGTGGACAAAATAAGACTTTGAAAAGAATGAATCAATAAGCTAATATGAATCAATTCAATGAAAGTGTGTTACTTTCTAAAGGGACATGTTTTCTTCCATTAATCTGTAGAATTCCAGAGGGTAAGATTTCTATAACCATCAACTTATATTCACCACTATGTCTCACAACCTACAGTTTCTATAGAAGGTTCTTAAGTAGTTCTTGAATGGATGTCTGAATGATTGACGAAAGCATAATCTTCCACAGAATCACACTTTTAGGTGACCACATTCGTTTTGCCACTTGTTCCCAGAAACCCTTTCCCAGTTCTCCCCCATTTATAGTCGTCAGATCACACTGTCCTATATTTGGAATAATAGAGAGCTGTCAGTGTAGCAGATGTCTGGGTTAGCAATCCAATTGCCTCACTCTTTTGTGAATGCTGCCATCAAGCAGTGGGTGAGTTCGAAATTAGATGAATCATCACCTCTTTTGTCACTCGGTTTGCCCACCTGCCGAGAGGGAGCAATTTACTCCTATGAGGATCAGCCCTAGTGAAGATGACACACTTCCATCTTATTAGACGAAGTTTAAGTTTGACTCTGGGACGAGTCGTAAGGGACTTTACTATTTGTTATATCCCTTTTTGCTACTAACAAAGATGATCTCTGTTTGAAAATGATGGGTGGAAATGAAAATTTAGCTGTGTCCTTGAAAAAATTTTTAGCGGTGAATATCACAACCACTACAAAAGTTTCATAAACTTTGGTCCATAGGGAATCGTCTCCCTCCTTTTTCCTAAGATTTTAGGGAGTAACGATTAATCACAGGATAAAGTCTTAAGTTAGGATATCTTTCAGGGCTACATAAGTTGTTGACCTGTGGTCTCAATAACCTTTATTTTTCAGCCACAGTGGGCACTCCATATTTTCTTGAATACGACCTCCATTCTCTACTGCTAATGGTGTTCTCTACCTACCAGGGTTATTTTCCTACTGACTCATCCAACCTCCAGTCATCTGATTCATAAGTGTTTCCCAGGTCTCTGTGGCCACTATTAAATTTTCCCTCTCTTGACTTGCAATACATTATTTTGAAATTGCATTTTATTATTTATGACTTGTCAATAATTGTCCATTACTTATTGTATGAAGAAGTAAGTGACAGAAGATTCATCTTCCGTTATTGCTAATTGTGCAAGTTTTACCTTCCTCCCTCTAAACTCTGAACTCCCAGAGAGCAAAGATGGTATGTTTTGGTTTTCCTCTTACTCAGTGAGTGCTTTGTACTTATCCCTTTTTACAAAGTAGAAATTCAATAACTATTAGTTAAATTGAATTGTACTGAACTATTTTTATGGGGCTTTTAATCTAATTGGGGGAAAAGACAAGCACATTAAGAGACTGGCAAAGCCTCAGAGTTAAAACTGCAAAATAATGTGGTAGAAAATGAATATCTGAATCATGGGAATACACCGTATAGAAGCTATTTTAGCTGAGTGGAGTTAATCAGGAGAGATTTTTAGAAGCACCTTTTGTGCCAAATCTTAAAAGATATTGTTATTTTTCACTCTAGTGACTAATACATTAAACAAGCTCATTTAAAAAGAGAGAGAGATAGAGAGAGAGAGAGAGAGAGAGAAGGATACTTAAAATTTCAGAAGAGAGAGAAAAACAAATTCATAGATATCATACAGACATGTAAATTGATAAAAACTTTCTGAAAAGTACTTTGGTTTTATCAGCAAGCTCTTGAAAAGTTCGTAACTGTACTCTGATCATTTTATTTCAAGCAATCTATTCTAAATAAATGAATAAAAATTGGAGCAAAAGTTTCCATGCAATGACATTAATTATTTGATCCCGGTCATACTGTCATCTTTCAATTCCTCACATTCATCACACTCTGGGCTGTCTCGGGGCCTTGGACCTTGCTTTGCACTCTGTCCGAAGTATTCTGCCCTTAACATTTTCTTTCTTCAGCTAAATCCTACATATCCTTCACCTCTCACTCACTTTTTCAGAGCTAGCTTCTTTCTATTCCCACAGAAGAAGAGCAGTTATGAGTTCACCTACTCATAACCACTTAGGTTATGGGAGTCAGCAATAAACAAGACAGGTGAAAGCTTTGACCTCAAAGAATTCATTCATTCACAGCAGAGACAGAAGATTAAGAAGAGAATAATGAAATGCACAGAAAAATGCTTCCAAGTTTGTTATAATAACTTCTGGAGGCTACGCAAACAGGGTGAAGTAACAGTGTATTTAGTTCTGCTGATCCTCTTGGTGTGGGGTTGACAGAGAAGGCTTCTTCTGAGAATTGGTGATTCAATCTGACAACTAAAGATGAGAATCACTCAAGCTTGGGGACGGTGGCCCTGAGGAGGAAGAGCTCTTGTTGTGATTCCAATTTTCTTCTTACACTTTTCTGTATTTCTGTTTTTGTACAATAAGCATAGAAGAATGTTATCGTTAGAAATAGTTAATAAAAAGCATACACATGGTCAGAAAGATGTGAATTACATAATAAGCGTCCAATTAATTTAATTATTAATGAAAGAAAGAAAAGAAAAAGGAAGGAAATAAAGAAAAAAGAAAGAAGAAAGGAAGGTTCCCACATACCCTTTGCTACCATCATTTGTAAAGACTAATGACATTTTCACCATCAATATTGTGCAATGATGTTGCTTTTGTTTCCTATCAAAAGAGACCACATTTTTTCACATAAAGCATTTGTGTTTCAGATCATTTACTTGAGGCCTATTTACAGAAAGCAATTATCTGGTCAAAACATGTGAGCGCTCTCATATCTTTGATATTTTGCTACCCACTCTAAAACGGCTTTGGTAATTTCAAGAAGCAGTAGTAGGTTTTAACAACTAAAAGACCAAGAAAAAGGTGTTTCTGATATTTTATTTCGCTTGTGTTTATATTGAATATTTTTATTATGCACGTCTCATCTTATAAATGCCTTTTCATATGTTTGCCCACTTACCTATCAGTGACTTATTTTCTCATCAAATAGTCTTATATCTTTAATGTTTTTAAATCTCTCTTATTATTTTATTTTGTTAAAAGTTTTCCATTCTGCTCTTCTCCTTTGCATTTCTGTTATGGTTTTTAATGTGCACAAATTTAAGATTTTTATGTAGCAACCAGTCGATACATTTTTTCTTTTTGTGACCATTCACTTTCTTATCCATAGAAACCGATTTCCCTTCCAGGTCTTAAGCATCTATTCACTTCTATTTTCATCTAGTTTTAATTGTAAAATTTTTAGTTTTATACACACACACACACACACACACACACACGTGTGTGTGTATATATATATACACACACAGATATATGTATATATTCTATTTTCATCTAGTTTTAATTGTAAAATTTTTAGTTATATACACACACACATATGTATATATATATACATATATATACACATATATTCTATTTTCATCTAGTTTTAATTGTAAAATTTTTAGTTATATATACATATATATACACACATATATGTGTGTATATATATGTGTGTGTGTGTATGTGTGTATATATATATGTGTGTGTATATACATATATATATATACATATATATATATATGAATTTAATTTACTCTCTGGAGAGATTTGAGAGACCAAATTTTTTATTTCCCAATTTGCTAACCACTTATTCTAATATGTATTTTATTTTAAATTCATTGACATTTTAAAATCACATAATTGGAGTTCACATTTATCTTTATTTACTACTGTTGAGCTATGTTTTAAGCTAATATAATAAAGCAATGGCTATTCTGAGAAAAACAAGCAATTTTATAAATATCATTTCGATAATTGTGTATGTATTTGGTTTATGTACATAACAAGGAATGATATGGAAAGGACTGATGCCAGTCCCCAAACCAGTAAAGATTTGCAAATAATCATTTTGAGATTTCAGGTTGTTTTATCTCATTTCCATTGGTCCTTATTGTTTTTATGACTCACCGATTAAAAGGAGATGGCAATTTTAAATATTTTGCAAACATCTCAGTAAACAAGTTAACAAAAAGTGCATATTGTTTCTTGTGTGGGGAGAAATTAATGACAAATAAGATACATAGCTCTCTTCGTAGAAATGCAATAAGAACTATATATAGATTTTTTTTTTTTTTAATGGACCAAGGGGCCATGACATGAAAGACAAAGATGATAGGGGCAAGAAAGAAACTTGGGGCCCGGAGGTGGGTATCTGGTTTAACTAGCTCATCAGATTTATAAGAAAACTAACAGCAGTGAATATTTATTTGATATTACAACACTAAGTGTGTTGCTCTTATTTATTTCTCAGAAATGTCTTCTGTGTACTCCTAGTTTACAAACGAGGAAATTCAGATGTGGCGCCATTGTTTCAGAACACTCATGAAGGAACTGACTGCTGACAAAAAAGTGACTTACCAAAAATTACACGGTTGAGTAAGTCAATATAAAAAATGGTGATATGCTGATTCCCAGTGAGATTTTTATTTTGCGTGGTTTATGCAAGGCAGAACACACACACACACGCACACACACATCCACATTTTCTGATAAAGTCATTTAGGTTTTTATTTTTATTTTTTTGTAGAATCTTCTCTGAATCTAAGTTTAGGTACCCAAAATGTACAATGCAGAAATACAGAAAAGTATGAATACATTTATACTCCTTCAAATATCCCATATTGCAAAGTTATTTGTAACTCTCGCAGTTGTGACAGATAGAAGTAAAATAATTAATCATAATTAACCGTCATGCTCATTCTTGTCCTCTCTTGCCAAATCTGTGAAATGCAATTAGATATTTTCCTTGTGTTCCATTTCGCTGCGATGGGCTAAAATTCTAGCCGAATTTTATGTGGTGTCATCACATCCTGAAGTTGTCATTGTCATTTTCTCTATTGGCTTAGCTCCCTTTGGGAGTTCCCTATGCCAGGAATTTTCTATATTATATTTTCTACTCTGATTTTGATGTCAGAGAATGCATAATTATCACCCTTCCTCCCCACTGAAACACCGTTAATGTCTGTATCCCACTTATGATTTATGGAGAGAGTATATTATGTTAAAGTGAACAGCTCTGGAGTAAAGAACCTGGAGTTAATCTTTTTATTTTATTTTTGTCTCTCCTGCAGACTAGTGAAACATTTTGGGGCAAGTTACTTAATCTTTATAATTCTCAGTTTGCCTTTCTGTGATATGGGGGAGAAGATCCACAAAATCTTAGAAATCTTAGAATAATGTTTAGGGCGTGTAATTGTTTCTCAAGAAGTGTTAAGATTCTTTTTCAAAGGCAAGTTTATTTCTACAACAATTAGGTACCCCTTGGGATCCTTCTGACATTGGTACCATGGCCGAGTTTACCATAATTGTCCTTCCATGTTAATATGGGGTTCCTAATTAGGTCTTAATCTGTTTGGGAAAATTAGCAGTAAGGATGAAGTATTCACATACCACTACATAAGCTTGCTTATCAGTCTAGGGAAAGACACGTTCAATTTTCCATTCTTTTCTCCTCATTTTTCTCCCTATTACATTATTTGTGGTAGATGGAATTTCATAGTAGGAATAGGCGTAGAAGGGAAAAAAGTATTTCAACTTATCACTGAGTCATCTCTGAAGGCCTTGGGTTTTTGCATGTTAGGTGCCAAAATGTAGGCTTCGTTCTAAATATTTGCGCATATTCTCTTGAATGCACAGAATAACAACAACAACAAAAAAAATTAGAGAAACTACAGCAGAGAGATTTTCACAATGATGAACTATGGTGGAAAAGACTCTGGGCTCATCATTCAGAGAAGCCGTCTGTGCCAGAGTAACTGTCTGTAGAGTGAAAAAATAAATCATTTTCGAAAACCCCTTTGCTCCAAAACTGGTGCTATGCCTCTGTCTCGAATGCCAAGTATTCCATCTGGCCAAAGCAAGTCATGGAAAAGCACAAAGGCAATTTACCCAATTGGCCTGGGCAGAACGTTTACTTTTCAATTGGTTTTTGTGAGTCCTCAGAATGTTCAGACAGGTCAGCACTAGGATGGATGGCTGGGCAGGGTCCCAGGAGGCGAAACACAGCTGAGGATGAGTAGCTGTGTAATTTGTAGCAGTTTAGTTTCACTCCTTTATCTTTCCAGTTTAGAATTCCTCCTTCTTAATGAGTTAACCCCATTCAAAATTATTTCTGCAAAGAGGAAACGCCTGCTGTGATCTCAGAATAAGATAACAGAGTAAGTTGACGATGCTATGCTCAAACTCACCACTACAAAATATCAGGGAGCTTTGAAAATGTATAATCCAACAGCCTTAACTCTCTAAGTGGGCTGCTGCGGTGAATACAATTAATTGGTGGCTTCCTCATCTCTATTGTTTTATCTTCTTTTTAGCCTAAGCGTCATTTAAAAAAAAAAAAAATGAATCTTCTTTCCCTTCGGTATCCTTGGAAACCAACCAATGCAATAGTTTTTCTGCGTTGGTGAGATAATCTACTTCTCTGGAGAGCGCCATGTAGAGTATTAAAATGATCAAGTCCCAAAGAAGGAATTTTTCCAACAGCAAACCATTTTATGATTTCAGAGAGTTTTCTAGAAATCCGCTTGAGAACAGCTGAGTAAATGCAATGTCATTCCAGGACTAGGACGCCCGGCTCTGACGGAGATTCTAACCGGCACACTTTCAAAACTCTCACCAGCTGGTTATTTGCACTATGTGGGGCGCGCACGCTCTGTACTCTAGACGCATGAATCACTTGCTCGATTAAAAATAGTATTTCCTTAGTAGTTATTTGATCAAGAATGGGAATAAGTTGTGGGTAAAACTGTGGCCATTTGTATTACTATCTTGGAAACATGTCTGTAGTTTTGCGACAGAATCTACACAAGTTGACCAATTTTTCTTTCTGAAACATCGATCCCAAAGTTAATGGCTACAGATTCTTTTAGGATTTCCTTAAAATTAGGTCAAATATATTTCCTAAGTAGGAGCCGAAATGTATGCTTCCTATTGTAGAATTTAGAGGGAGAATCAGATGCCAAGAGAAAAGTATATCAACGACCTGCTCAAAAGCAATTCTTCGGCAAATTGTATCTGAGTCTTGTCTAGTTTTCTCAAGACAAAAGAATGTAATTATCTCATAAGATTAGAGTATGGAAATTTTCTGATCAACGACAATCTGCAAATTTCACAATTCAGCCTGAAGAATCACTTTATCCGAATTATCAGATACGCCCATTCCATCAATGAATGCATTAATTTTATAACTCTTTATTAGCTATCTCTAATGTGTCAGTTATTCTATAGAAGCTTGAGGTGCACTGTGATATAAAGCTTTAAATTGCTCAAACCACTGAGAAAGATTCATACAAGTGAATACTTATAAGATGAGGTGTATGAATTATGAGGGAAGCATAGCGCATAGATGAGCTAATTTTCCTATAACGATTTGGTTTTTGCCTTTAGATCTGAAGAATGAAAAAAGAATAGCAAGGGTGAGTCTAGATAAAGATGGGAGCATGCAAAAGTCACTGACTTATGAAAGCTTGGGATATTATTGGAAAATCTGTAAGTGGTTCAACATGATTGAGCCTGGGGCTCGATGAATGTAAAGGAGATTACGAAGGGCTTTCTGTGCTAGGTAAACTGTTTTGACTTAATTGTCTAGATTATGGATATTTACAGAAGAATTTTAAGCAGAGAAATGCTGGGATCCTGTGTGCATTTGAGAAGATCAGTATGATGAGATTTTAGAGGGGAGAGAGTAGAGACAGAACAACGAATTATCAGGAGCCCCCAAAAGAATGAGGATTAGAGCCAAAATTAAAATTTGGACAGATGATGCCAAGAAAAGGAAAATATGTAGTAATTGGATTGAGAGATGGCAGGGGAAGGATCGAAGTTTAGCAATGGTGAGGATGTATGTGAATACTCTTTGCGTTTTGTCATACTTCAACTACTTAGTTGTTTACTTGTTAATAGTCATTTATTTATTTAGATGGAGGTGTTCTAGTATGACATTGGGGGGAAAGAGGGGAATTGATGACAGACAGTTTGGGTGGAAGAAGGGCTGGCTGCATTGTCATCTCGGGTAATTGTAGTGTTTCCTAGATTTCTGTTTGGGAAATTTGACCTAAATTTATTCCCGCCATCCTGTATCTGTTCAATGACTATTTTTGAATCAGAAAGTTAACTTGTCTGTTTGTTCTCTTAAATGTCACTGCTGCAGTCTGGTGAGATTATTTGGAATTTTGATTCTGTGGTATCTTATGTGGCTTGCCTTCCAACCTTGTGTCTTGCAAAGTGGTGGGGCAACATCTGTGTGTATACGATTCAATCCAAGTCACAGATTCAGTTTTTACTGAACAACTCCGGGAACATTGTACTGTTGCACAAAACTAATTACTTCACTCCAGTGAGATATCAAGGAACCAATCATTTCTTCTAGTGGAGTTATTTAGGAGTTGTGAATTTATAAAGTGTTGTAATTTAGATGAAGGCTATAAAGGGAGGCTGTATTGAGTGTGTTTTGCTTAAATCAATATTTTGTAATTTCATATGCCTGATCCATCAAAATTCAGGGCTGGTAGCACTAAATGTACTTCACACAACTGTCGAATGATTATAGCTTGCATCCGGATATAAATTTCAAAATGATATTTCTGCTTTCAATATTTATCTTGGTCTGGTAGGTTAGCATCAAAAAAAAATCAGGTTCATTGTATTCCTTTAAAAAAATGATTAAGAATTAAGACATAATTTATTGTAAGCTTGATCCAATGATAATCTAGTAAGTTATATCTTACTAACTAAAATTAGCTGGGATAATCATCATCAATTGAGTGCTTACTATATGTCGGTCATTAATTGTCTACATTGGTGATTTTAGCTAATTCTCACAACAGTGGTATGATTTTAGTACCATAAGTATTTCTAGCATATGAATGAGGAAATTCACACTTAGATGGGTATGACAGTTTCTGACAAAATTTAGGTAGCTCAGTCTGTATTTGAACCAGGATCTGTGTATCTTTAGAACCTGAACACTTCACCAAATAGTAGCATAATACCCGCGAATAGTCTATAGCAGCAACGAACAAATACATTAATTTTTCAGTTTTCAAAAATCAAGTTTTCAAAAAACTTGAAAACACTCTCAAAGTCTAAAGTCTTCTAAACACAAGATGAATTCACACATGAGCAGACAATGGAATAAAATTTACTCTCCTCCTGTATATTTAAAAAAAAAAAACAGTGGACCAACAATGAGGGCAATACAATTCAATGATAGGAATTTTCTAACTGAAAAATGAAAATATCAGATTTACCACAGGCATTTCTCTCTGGTAGCTTGTTTGTGGCAAATGTTCTTCTAGTCGCTGATGACACCTGAAGTAGTTTGCTAAATTAGACACTCTTTTGAGAGCCTGTCTTTTGTTGGGTCTAAATTTAGATTCAACATTTACCTCAGCAGAGATTCGAAACCCCAAACGTCACTGATGACTACTCCCCCTCCTAAATACATTGTAGGGTTTTATTTAAGCCATCGGGGGAGTTTTTGTCAGATTATATCCTCTACTTCTTGTTGAAGAGAGGGTGCTAAGATAGCTTTGTGGATAGTTATATTCATGGGCCAAGTACCTAGAATTGGTCTTCAAAATTTTATTTGAAGCTATATCCTATAGCACAAGGCCCATAAAGATATTCACATTTACGTGGGAAAACAAATTTCAGAGCCCCAAATCATATACATCTCATGCATATACTTTTCAATTACTCACTCTTTTACATCTCTCCTTAAGGGCAAATCAACAAGTATCATTGGTGTTCTTTAAGTGTCTGTAAAATTATAGTGCATATAAAGAAAGACAACAGATCAATACTTACATCCCTGAGGGCATATTTACTTCAGTTAAAAAGGAAAACACAGGACATTTTACTATTTTCGGGTTTTCTTACAAAAGGAGAACTTAAAAGAAACATTCTCATCCACCGTGAACCAAAGAGGAAATAACGCTGAGAAATTGCCTACTTTTGAGGCATTAAGCAATGCCCTCTGAAGAAAAATAAATAATTTCACAAGGAAAGGGATCCCTGGGAATTGAAATACAGTAGACAATGCATCAAAGTGGGAGGGGGGAGAAAAAAAAAAGGAGAGCAAGGTAGTTTACAATGAGATTTAGAAAGATAAAATCCTGAAGGTTCCACTTCTCATGATTTAAAAACAAGGAGGTGACATAGAGCTCTACATCCAAGTGCTAGGTGGGAACAAACAGAGGAGAATACAAAACAAAAACATTTTAGTCCTAAGGCCCCAATTCCATCGGCTCACTTTGCTCTCACCTGCTGTAGTTTATCAGAGTCACTCAAGTGTCACGTGCAGGACACCCTCGTGCGCCTGGCTTGGCCTGTGTGGAACCATGTGATACGTTGGAGGAGCGCCAGCCAGTTCTCAGCTTCCCTGTGCAGTTTTGGAGCTACACCAACGTCATCTAAGTTTTTCCCAATTGATGTGCACCTTCGCTCCTTTCTTTGTAAAGTGGGATGCTCTTGGGCAGTTCTTCAGCGCTGGGGTTTCCACGCACCTGGAATTTGCTTGTAAAGATAATCTGGCAAGACAGGGAGGAGACCCCTCAGCACTTGAAGAATGTCACATGCTGTCGTCTTCCTTTGGGTAGGTATCACGTGGCCAAGGATCAAAGAAATGGGAACAATTCAATTATCTCATTCAAAAGGAGAACGGAGTTTGTTCTTCAGAGACAGCAGAGAATAAATCAGTTTCTGACCAGGAGTCAAAGCTCTGTCATCCATTCACAGCTTTGCCTTAAATTGGGTGTTTTAGACCAACTACCTCTCCCCTCTTAGCTTTAAGTTCTTCATCTGAAAAAGAGTCAGTCGGTGCTTTTCAACCATAGCTTCCCATCAGATTCATATGTAATCATAGATATTGAGTATATTATACATTACATACATAGAGATATACAGATAAATAGACATATCAGTGGTCGGGTTCTCTTTCAAGATTTTAGACTTTATGGGACAAGGGTAAGGTCCGGACATGAAGGTAATCAGTAGTTTTGTTAAAAGCTAGCCAAGTGATGCTAAGGACAAATCAGAGTTGAAAACCACTGATGTTAATGACATCTAGGTGACCCCCATTCCCCAGGTCTAAAGAGTCTATTTAATATAATTTTAGGAAGTTTTTATGTACCTGGCAATAAGACATAGAGAAGAAGGAAAAGAAGAAGGGGAAATGTAAATTGTTATTCTTGACCTTTGGATCCTTACAGTGTAATAGTGAGCACCCAATGATACCAATGATACCACCCAACAAGTTATGATTAATCAAAACAGTTTATGGACAAATCCTTAAAAAAAAAAGAAATAACCCATCCGAAAGGGTTTATAGAAGGAAGTGGGAATCAATATGAATTAGAATTAGAGCATGAAAGAGATTTGTAGACCTATGAGAGACAGGTAACCTGTGGTTAGCAGGTGTGAGAGAATGGCACTCTAGATACACTGGACTCTTTCTCGTCCAGGTACGTCATGGTTTGTCATGCCTCCAAACCTTTGCACACGTCACATGTCACTCTCTGTTCACACCGCTTCTCTATCACCTGCTCTTAGATGTTATCTCTTTTTTGTATCTTTCCCTACCTTTTATAAAGCTCTGATTACCTCTTGTTCGTATTGCTAGAAGACTTACTTGTATTACTTTTATATCTCCTCCTATATTCCATTATAGCGATTTGTTGTCATGCCTGTCTCTTTTCAGAGATTTTTAAGAGCTTTGAATTTCTCTTCTATTGTCACCATGTAAAACAGTATCTTATGCAGAGAAAATATTATTAAATGAAAACTAAGTATACATAGGAGAACAATATGAATAAAGATTATTACTTGGGAATAATTAAGTAATAAATATGGACACAAAATGAGGCTAAAATATGAAATATATGTATTCTGGGTAGTGTCATTTTTGGAGACAAAAAATAAGTGAAGTAATTTGAAGTTATTGCAATTGGAGTACTGTGAGCAAGACAGACTTGATTAGAAAGGGAAAAAAATAAAGGCGAAGAATGTTCAAGAAGGATCAATAAGAACTGGTGACTGATCGGCGTTTTCTTCCCAATTTTGAAGCCGAGGGAATTGTTGTCTTATTAACCAAGATGAAAAGAGAGTGAATGAGAACAATATGTAGAAGGAAATTAAGAGTGTGAGTTTGTAAGATAAAAACGATATGTTTATTTGGAGCACATAAAATGAAGACAGTGTATCCATGTGAAGACGTTTTACAGACACTAGCAGGGTGAAAATACACATTGAATTTGGAATAAATTTGAGGCTGGATTGGTGATTTAAGCGCCCTTAAGACAGGCTCTCAAATGACTAAAGATATAGAAATCTAATCAAAAGAAAGAATTTAGAGAAAGATAAGCAGAGACTTAAGCACCATTGGGAAATGACCAAAGCTAAGGCTGTGAGAAGAATGACGAGACATCAAATGAGACAGGAACAGAGAAGTCAACAATTAAGAAGAAAAACAGAAAGGTGTGGCATCAAAAGCCGAAAGGAAGTTTCGAAAAGAAAGAAGTGGCAAATCCTGTTTGTTTTCTCAGAAAGGCAGGGAAAATACGTGGAGAGAGTAATGCCGTCAGCGGGGTTTGCAAAAAGAGAGCTTCAGAAAACCCCTGGACGAGCCGGAATTTCTGTAGGGAGAGCGAGGAGAGAGGAAACTCAGGAGGGGAGGGCAATGGTGTAAATCAGCTGAGTCATGTGACGAAGGAGGAAGCCGAGATGAATGGTCAAACCAGAAGTGAATTATGTTTCATAGAAATAGGAATGAAATTTATCTAAGACATACTAACAAAATAAACATTTTTGTTGTATTAATCTATATGTCCATTACTTTTTTAATAGTGAAACTTCACGGTAAGCCTTGGAATATGTACTGTGTGTCCTCCCACTTGGTTTTTCTCCTTCGCCATTGTTTTGATTGTTCTAGGTCTTTTGCTTTTCCATATAAATATTTGAATCAGTTACTCAGTTTCTACACACAAAAAAGAAAAACAAACCTGGATCGTGTTTAAGGTGTAGACCGATTTAGTGGAGGAATGACATCTTGATAATATTAGTCTTTTTTTCTGATCAAGAAATATATTTTCTATTTATGTAATTTATTTTTAGAATTTGGCTCCTCACATCAATGTTTTGTGGTTTTTGGCATAAAGATATTGCACATCTTCTGTCAAAATTATTTTTAAGCATTTCTTGATTTCGATACTATTGTGACTTTCGATGCTGTTTTCATTCAATTTCTAATTGTTCAATGTTATATATAGAAATCCAGTATGTTAACTTTCATCGTGCAAGATTGACCAACTCACTTCCCAGTTCTGGTAGCTCTTTCCTAAATTCTTTAGGGTTTTTCTAGGCAAATTATCACATGTCCTGAGGAGAAGGTGTTTTTAACCGTCTTTTCCAATTATATACCTCTATCGATTTTCTTTGTTTCATGAAAGTTGTAAAACTGCCAGCATAAAGTTAAATAAATTGCTGAGAGTTGATGTGACTTTTTCGTTATCTAACGAGAATAGCTTTGGTTGCTAGAAGGTGACAAGAGTTCTATAGAACATTTCTGGGCTTGGGCCTTGAGAGGCTTGGCGGACTCTGCTTTTGCTTTCTTGGAGTCGTATCCACCATACAAATAATCTTGGTTATTGTGATAGGAGACCATGTGGAGAGTGTGATGGTCTGATGGCTGAAAGTTTCTAGGGGAGAGAGGACCTGGAAGATGTAAGACCAAGAGAAGAATGAGGCCTCAGCCCCCTGGATCCTCCAGGCCAGATTGAATCCACCTAACCAAGCCTGCTGATGGTACAGGGAGAAGGGATAAGCTTTCATAGCTGGGCCCTGGCAAATGAACCCACAGCATTGTGAGAAAATTAAATGGTGGTTGTTTTAAGCCACTAAATACTGGGCCGTTTTTTTTTTTTTCTTTTCAGTAAAGAACCAAAGATTTGTTGAAAGTTAGAGAAGATGAATCAATTCTAGGAAATAGAAAGGAGATAGAAATATTTGTTTGTAATTGCAAGAAATCTGCTAGGAAAATTCAACAGGAGCTAAAGCCAGCTCGTAGCACCGGGGAAAGCTCATAGTAAGTGGACAACATTCATTTGTAAAATGCAGATTCATGCTATTTTGGGGGATAGAGTTATAGTAAAGTAATTGTTAATAACAGTCCAATTTAGGACACGTTGAAATCAAATGCATTGCACGGTTTCAACCGGCACTGATGTTTTATGTTCTCTATGTGATGCTGTCGGGGAGACCCCTTCTCTTTTTTAGATCCTAAGTAACAACACCCCACTTGTTCTTTAGGGAACTGATTACAGGTATGGGGATTTTTTCAGATGAGACCCTGCCCCCTGACCACAGATGTCAGGCCTGGTTCTCACAGTAACCGGATTAAGTCAGTTCACTTCCATTCAACCCGCCATTTTTAAAACCAACCGACGATTTATGTGTTCAGAGCATCAGGCAAAATATACAGGGAGACAATTACCACTGTCTGACTCCCCAGCTAGGAACACAGCAGCACTGAAGGATGGATGGAGAGGCAAAGAGGAGTTTATGACAGTAGGTTGAGGAATGTTAACCAGTCTTTCTGCCTGATGTTTCTACTGGTGAAATTAGACAGCAGCCCTCACGAGGCAAACCCCAGACAGCAGCTGTCAGTACTGGAGGTCTGGCAACTGAGCTGTGCTTTGGCTGTGAATCACCTTCTCCACCCCCAGCCCAGCCCGGAAGCTTCTGGAGGCTGAGTACCACAAATACCTGCACTCCGTGTATCAGTCTTATTATGAAGCAGCCCTAGAGACACGGAAGGAAGAATGATGATCTGTAGGAAGCGTTCCATGGGGCCTTGTGAGACGCGTTATGCAGACAGAAGTAGAGGTGGTTGTGATGCTTGACATCACTCAGGAGTTATTTCGCATTTACAAGACTGCGATCAGATCCTGTTCATTTAGTCTACCTAAACTGACATGATGGGAACAAAGACTTACAATGGAAAATTTTCTACCTGGTTCTTTTGATGATTTCGGCAAAGATATAAACATCCTCCCAATTCACAGGGGAATAAAAACTGCTAAACATCCAAAGAGGCTTTGCAGTCTTTCAAGGCATGGAGCCTCTCACAAGTGGGTTTCTGCTTTAGAGTCTAAATCTTTAAACCTAAAAGCTGCCACTCTGAGGTCATTTACGTTTCATGTCCCCGAAAGCATGGGTGAATCTTTAAAAGTAATAAAATTCAAATGGCGCCCACTGGGGACTAGGAAATGGGCTTTCAGAATAGGTCAATTCATTCAATTTCAGTCATGTTAAGTTTAAAGAGAAAGCAGGAGACAGAAGTCAGACAGAAGAGGAATGGGAAAGGCATGGCTGATTTGAGAGAAATGACCTTCAAGAGCCATCCTCTTAGAGATGGCTTCTCACGAAGCCATAAAGATAGACACAAAAAGCAGCCCCGTTAAAAGGGAAATTCTGATAAGTCACACCCATAGTCAACCTCTCCCAAGAATCATAATTTGTACATCTTAATATTTCCTTTTTTCCATACAAAAGCAGCAGGGCGAGACTAAGGTATATTGTAGTGTGCTTTACTGAATAAATTCTGCGAAAAGGAAAAATAATAAAGCTCGATGCTTCATAATTCATTAATACCCAAAGTGGCTGACAATTTATACATTTTCAGGTTGGTTTTCAGTCATTTATTAGCTATGTGCTATGACATTTATAAATAGGAAATAACTTTCCGAGACAGGAAAACAATAAATAAACTTTTTTTCCCTACTTAGCCAAGCACCTGGATGTGAACAGCTACGCGTGAACAAAAGCCCCAAGCTCAGTGAGGAAGCTGTGGGTCACAGGGTATAATGTCACACACCAGTTTCAAACTACGCAGCTGGGCTCATTCCCAGGGCTTTCGGCTTCGTGTCTGTTCTCTTTAGGTGGCATTTTGCTATCAGGGGACAGTGCTGGGTGAGAGTCAGAATATTATTTTGATGCTGTGGATTAGTATCTACAACAGCAAGAGAGGAGCTGGAAACATTTGATTTAACTCAATTGGCCAAAGGAATCTCGACTCAGAAAATTGCGAGTTGCCAGAGATAACGTTATGAGTGCTTTTTGCCCATAGATCTATGTAACATGAAAATAAACATCTTCCCAGTTCTTTCTCCATCAGGGTGGGCTCCTTCGGGAGTCGGAAATTCTGACTTCCACAGAGGTGGAGGACACAGAATCCTGGGCCTTAAAATCTCTCTCATGCCCTCTTAGTTCTTCCGTAGTAATGATCTTTTCTCTTTTCCTTCCTTAGAGTTTCTCCCTTCTAGGAGACTAATTTCACCATATAGAGCACAGAATAAATACAGTAAATATATTTGATATTAATAAGTTGATATGAGCTCAAGACAGCTAGAAGAAGTATCATTAATATATATGGAGTTTATAATAGGCATCTGGTCTTCTGCTGTGAGCTTCACCATACGGATGTGAATTTCTTTAACTTTTAAAGGTGTTCAATGGAGCACCAACTATTATTATCACCCTCATTTTAAAGCAGAGGAAAACAAGATCAACAGATAAAGACCATTAGGTTTCAGAGCTGAGTTCTTCATTTCTGCAGTACACTGAAAGTAACTAACTAGTACATGTGGTGGGATTTTTGTCTTAGGTGGAATATATTTTAAATTTTGGTATCATTAAACTTTGTAAAGGAAAAGTGACCTTAAAAGTAACATGAGCTTCGGTCTCTTTTCTTCCCCACGGCAGACAACACTCCAATCAAATAGAAGGAATGCATTGTTGAACCGGCATTTGAACCAGGGCCTGGAAATTTAGAGTTGGAGGTTGCAGGGGCAAACGCTAATATTTGTAAAAGGATTGACTTGATGGCTCATATTCACTAGAGATTTATCTAATCTCGTCTTCAAAGAAAGACCCTGATTCACTTGCTGTAGATTCAACTGAGTTTTAAACATGAAGGCCATAACCCTGTGATGAGAAATCTTTAATCGACGTGCAGCCCCCAAAAGGTTCTATAATGCAGGAGTCATGTTTGTATTTATAAACAGCACATGCATTTTTTTAGGGTGTGAAAATGCCAACAGAAACTGCTTTCTTAATTTTGTCAACCTACTTTTTTAGAGGGTGCTGACAGCCCTGCCGAGGCAAGCCTAGCTCGGCCTGGCAAGCCTACATTCTGTGGCTTTTCTAAGTGGTATATCAGGAGATTGACTCAGCCCGAGTTTTGCATTTGTGTTTTGTACCAATGCCCAGAGGTCTTAGGAGCAAAAACATATTTGACACCTATTTATCTTTGTCAAGGGGTTGTCATGGGAGCCAAGGTGATATTGACATTACCGAGGTCCTTTGAGGAGAGGTGGTGGGGAATTGAATATCTTTGCTTGATTCTATTTTCATATCTAACTACCATTTGCCAAAAGGTTAAGTTTCTCCCACATCTCTGTCAGCAGTTCCCAACCTTTTCCCTCCTGGGGTACATTTGGTGATACCAAAGGAGATGAGGCACAACAGAGGGCAAGGGTGACAACGAATACGGCAGAGACATATACGCTTATGTGTCCACTTTCTCTAGTTGAAAGTGTTTTTCTCTTGGCTTTTAATGTTGCTTCGTGTTGGTACGTGGTGGTCTAGAAAAAGAAGGCTCAGTCTTTTAAAAGAATATACTATAATGTCAAATGTGAGAGAGCAGATAAAGGAAGGTAACAGATGCTGAAGAAGTGTATTGGAATCCTACAGGAAAAGGACTCATGATAGCCTGAGCAATTTATTAGGGCAAAAGCTAGAACCATTGGGAAGCGATAGTTATTGACCTATCTCTTAGACTCTAAGTCTTTGAGACTTGAAAGCTCCCATATGACTTCATTCATAACTTCAATACTTTGCCCTGGGGGAAAGTGAAACATGTATTTAAATTAAGTTTTAAATCTCACTCCAAATTTGTAAACGAGCTTTCAGATGCGTTTTCTAAGCTTAAAAAAAACAACAACAAAAAAAACAAAAAAACCCCATGCCCCCATATTCTGAAAGCAAATGCCCAAAGTAGTTAGAACATTCTGGGCTTAAGTGCACACACACACACACACACACACACACACAATTGCTATCTTCCATCCCTTTTCCCTATCAGGTTTTTGTTCCTACTTCTAACGTTTGAGTTCTTAATATGCACCAATCACTATGCTAACCATGTAAACATGTTAACTGGTTTATGTCCTCAGTAATCCTCTGAGGTATCCACTGTCTGGATCCCCATTTTACAGAAGAAGCCACCACAGCATAGTGATGACACAGGTAATAGATTAAGTCTGTTTCCTGAACCCAGGCCTTAACTACCACGTAATTGCCCCTTCCAGCTAATGAGCCTGAACAATAACAATAATACATATTCCATTAGTTGTATTTATTTTCGCTCATAGTCACATTAAGAAATTTTTTAAAAAATGCTTTACTTTTTTTGCTTGTGGAAAAGTAGATTGCTATCCATCATCTCCCGATGAAGGCTTTTATAGTATTGAATTCCCTGTGCGTAGGGTTAGAAATATAGGTATGTAGATTTATGGATATATGGATATACAGCTATCTAAAATAATGCAAAAGAAAAAAATTAAGTAACATAAATGAGGGCGAGATGGTTAATCTGTTGAAGCTTCTTATATATACTTACATTACCTAATAAAAAGCAATTTTAAAATAAATCTAATCAAACAAAAGAAATTTATTCTCCAGTCAGAAGGCTGGCTTTCAGGTGGCTAAAAAAATTACTTGTGCTAAGTCTTACATACCACCAATAAAACACTATTAGCCACAACCATTCTATTTTCTGCAATTGAATTGTTGTTCAAAACGAATTCCATGGTCAGCGAATTACATTTTAATTCTACGAGCACGTGTCACGCTTTTCTGCAATAAAGAAGGTGCATTTTGTTTAGATGCACTGACACAATTCTACAGACTAATCCACGCTTTTAAAAATCTCACTCAAAAGTTCAAACTTTCAACATACAAGGCTCAACTTTAATCTCCTGGATTTCAACCAAGCCCTACCCGACGGGCTGCGTTTCGGACAGGAAGTGTCGCTTTGAGAGCTTTAGCTGACACTTCTCCGCATCAGTGTTCACGCGCTCATTCGTTCTTTCGTTCTTTAACTTGCGAGCAGTGCTAATTAGGTCCTTTCTTGATGTCCAGTTTCCCTCAGTTCATCACAATACATGGGGAGAACTGTGGGTGCCAAGGATGGCATTTCAGCAGAATCGCACAAAAGCAATTCTATTATCCTATTAAGTTTCGAGAGTCCCAGCTGCTCCTCGAGATGAAACTATGGCATGGCAGGCTGGATAGCTGCACGGATGCCAAGCATGCTTTTAGACTCAGATGCAACTTAGTTTAGGTTTATATCTGATCATTGAATCATATTTTTTTGTAGCCAGCTGGAGTTTTTGGCTGTAAGATGTAAACAATTTCTAGATTAATCATGCTGTGGTTGTTATAGACATCTCACCTGATTAAATAACAGAATCTATTTTTAAAAATAGTGATTACACATTGATAAGCATGGGTAGCCTCTGTCTTGCCTATAGCTGCCTAATAAAATATACATTAATAAAATACTCTCCACGTAGGAATAACAAATTGCACATCAGACTGTCATGGGTGACAGTATGTAAAATGGCTCAGATTCTGGATGCTAGGGTTTCACTGCCTGGGTTTGATGCTGAGTTTGCCCCCCAGTTAGTGCTGTGTTCTAGTGAAGTTAATTAAACCTCTCTAAGCCTCAATTTGCTCATTGAAAAAGAAGGCTTGTCAGAATGATTAAAGTAGATAACATAACTAAAGCCCTGAGCATGGCGTGCGGTGTTTGGTAATCACTCACTAAATGTGAATGCTTATTTTAGTGGTTGGTGGTCCAGCAGAGGAACAGTGGGACGCGGTGATGTCAGCGCATGCTGGAAAAATGGCGAGACTCAAATAGCTGCTCTGTTTGGGTGGGTTGAAAGAAGAATGTCTTCTGATAGCCCACATTTCTCATCTGGCCTGTGAAGTCCTCAAAAATACATTCCTAATCCAGACCTAATTCCAACTCCTTCTGCTGCAGTCAGAGTCCTGTCCTCAGACTCATCTCCGTGAACTTCCCCCGGGGAGAGGAATGCTCCCCTCCTTAGACTCGCTTCAAATTCCTTCACCCTTCAAAGCCAGCTCAAATTCCATGCCAGTGAAGTTCTTCCTAAAAATTATATCCTTCCCTCCCTTTTCCCAAATGCCAACAGAGTAATTATTTTTTGCCACACATTTTGGTGGTGGATTCGTATCGTAGGCTGCCATGACAAATGCCCACAAACATATTGGCGTAAAGCAGTATAAATTTATTATTTGATAGCCTTGTGGATCAAGAGTCTGAAACATGTCTCAGTCTAGCATGGCTAAAATCAAAGTGTCAGCAAGGTTTTCTTTTCTTTTCTTCTTCTTCTTTTTTTTTTTTAAATAGGAATATCTTTTACTACTCATTCAGGTGTTGGCAGGATTCATTTCCACACAGTTATAGGACTGAGGCCCTTGTTTCCTTCTAGGCTGTTGGCTGGAGGCCACCCTTACTTCCTAGGGAACTCTGTCAAGTCCTTGCACATGACCTCTGCATATCATAAAACCAGTGAATGAGACTTCCAGCTCCTCTCACGCTGCCATCTTTAGACTCACCACTCTGCCTTCCTCTTCCAATTTTAAGATTAGATTGGGACCACCAGAGCAATCCAGGATAATCTCCCCTTCTCAAGACTTGTCACTAAGACAAGTCATACTTGAGAAATCTCTTTTTGTCACGTATGAATATGGGAGTGTGGACATTTTTGATTTATTATTCTGCCTACTCACATTATTTGTTAACATGCACTTAGGATATTAATTACACATGGTCATGTCTGAATCACATGAGTTTTGTTCATTGTGTCAGCGTCTTGCCTCCCTTTCAAGATTCTGGAGGCAGAGAAAAGAGGTGTCTCATAGCTTTTCTGTAGCCCTAATCCGATCCACCCTAGAATTCTCAGGGTGACACAGATGATTGAGAAACATTCAGACACTTTGCTTCAAGAGAATTTTCAGGTCTTAGTCTTACATCTTAATCAAATTTATAAAGCATTTATTATTATTTTTAGAAGATTAATCTTAAGTTCCTTCTGATATAGACTCTGCCTTAGGCAATGTCATGAACTTGAACATGCTTGGACTGACTTAAGTAACAGGTGTTATGATCTTGAAGCTGAACCTCAAGGTTGAGTTTAGAAGAAATGTTTGTCATAACGACATTTATTAAAAGCATGCATTGCAGCAATGGCAAAGGAGAGAAAGTGCCATCTGCATGATAGGTGTTTGTTTTTCAGGAAATTGTGTTTAAATGTCCTTCATGTTTACATAATAATTTTATGAATGGGGCAATTACTTCAGCTCACCCAGAGTAAGCTCTTAAAATATTTGAACCTCATTCATATCTTTTTCTTCTGAATTTCCCTCATAATTCTCCTGACTTCTATCCTGTGACTCTAGATACATAAAACAAACAAATTTTTAAAAAGTAATTTGTAAGGCTTTACCCAAGTCGATTCCTTTCTTTACAATTTTATTTCTTCTTCCCATTTCTCACCAGGAAAGCTTCTAATCATCTGTTAGAACACTACTCATATCCATTTACAAGGAAGCATTCTTTAATTTCTTCTCACGGACATTGAATGTGAAGACATCAGAATTATTTTTTCTTCTTAAAAACTAATGTTTTTTTCAATACCGTAAATACAAAATGTGATTAACTAATAAAAGCTACCATTGAACAAATAAGCTGCCATTACATCTCTGGACTTTTGCTATAGAATATAATCCTAATCAATTGTTGTTTCCTTTTTTTTTCCAGTTTGATTAGTATGATTTGGTATTGTTAGTTTGCTCAATGATTTATAATGATTCTTTATATTATGAACCGCGATCAACAACTTTGAGTTTAGAGATATCTTTCTTCTGTTAAAGACAGTAAATAAAACTTTGTTCTGAAATACTTAATTGTGGCACAAATGAATATTAGATATATCCAAGGAAAGAATAAAGTGGGATTATAAGGTCAAAGCTGATAACGAACTCTAGTGTTCACCTGACCTGACCTATAACTCTAAGTGTCCATTACATATTGAATCCCACTTTCTACATAATGTAGAAGTGGCCTAATTACAAAAGAACATTTATCGCTCTGTGACCAGTGGCAGACCATGTCATACTATGATATTATATCGACCTTTGATGTTAGTTTAATTTTTTCAAAAACTGGCTTTGACCTATTACTCAAATATCATTTTGCATCTTCCCTATGCAAAATAGATCCACTGTTTGCCTTTCCAATGAAATTTTAAATTCCCTCATTAAATATTAGTAAACTTTACACAAACACTCTAAGGGGCCTCCACATTAAAATATACTTAGATGTTTATTTATAGATTTGTCTCTGTAGAACATTCTGTCCTGAGGCAAATCCTCAATACAATAAAATCATTTAGGAGAAAAACAACTACCACTATGCCTGAACTTGGCTACTGATCACGGATCTCAATATTGTATTCTCCCGGAAACCAAAAACAGAAAAGTGATCTCAGAGAGGCCTGTTGTTTTGGCAAGCGGTGAAATGCAATCGCATTTCTACATATTGAGTAGCAGTTGGTATTTTATAAATGGTTAATGCTGGTGTGATTCCAAGAGGCATTAAAAATATTAGAGTCGGTAGCACATTACAGCTCAGCAATTCTACACATAATCAAGAGTTGGGCAGCATCCATAGAGAGTATTTATTACATCGCTAGGCACTTGAGAATATGTTTCTGGAAGCAAAATGAGATGATGATGAGGGAAATTATGTAATAAATGGTGCCAAAATGGGTATAGAGGAAAATTATTCATTGGGAAAAATAAATGCATTTGGGCATGAAAGATATTTCTAACAATCTGTCGACCTATAGAAAGTAGCCCCTGGTTCCGATTTTCAGAAAAACAAAAGGCTATTAACAAAGGCTGTTAAAATGTAAGAGTCTGGTTGACACTTGAGTTGCTATTCTTTGAATTCTTCACTTTGGACTTTGATTATATATACATACATGTGTGTATGCATGTCTATACACATGTCTATACATATGTATAGACATACATAGACACATGTATATTTATGTTTATATATGTAATTATATAGTTTCATATTAATGAATCTTTTTAATGAGAACACATCATGTT
Organism: Rousettus aegyptiacus; assembly: GCF_014176215.1. Taxonomy (NCBI): domain Eukaryota; kingdom Metazoa; phylum Chordata; class Mammalia; order Chiroptera; family Pteropodidae; genus Rousettus; species Rousettus aegyptiacus. The sequence continues at coordinate 107,790,738 of NW_023416309.1, forward strand.
CTTTTTTTTTTTTTTTTGACTTCCTGTTGAAATGTTCTTTCTCTAATCCCCCAAACAGAGAGATGCACTGAACTGCGCTCCTTGCCCCATCATTCCTTGGACTGGCTTGGAAGCTTAGCTGTTTTCATGGCTTCACTGTCAATTGTACCAATACCTAATGGCTTTACATCATTTTCTCTGAGGCCTGAGCTCTCTCCGCTGCTCCTCTTCTCTACGTTCAACTGCCCATTTCCCATCTCCACCATAGACTCCCCCCATCATCTGTTTTCCTCATGGAGAGTTCTAGACTGGATTCCCTCACTTAGGCTCTTTTCCCCAGGCACCAAGGCTCCAAATCCTCAGGTCTTTTTATCCCTTCCTTCCTCTCACTTCAGACTGCTGCCCAGCCTCCAGAATCTGCATAGCACCCCCAATGTTGTCCATTGTATCTGTCCAATCTCTTTTATGGCCATGCCAATAGCCTATTGCTTAGGATCTCAACTAGTCCAGCAGTATGATTACTGGTCTGCATGGCTTTACTTTTTCCTTTCCTACTTTATTCTGTGCATTACTCCCTCAGAATAAGCAATCACATAGGACACACACCCCATATTAAAAAAAGAATGTGTTTTCGCTTTGCTCGAAGGACAAATCCAAACAGCTTTGACTGTCACTTATCAAATGGACATATTAAATCTATCCTTATTTGATATTTTTTGGGGGGAGGGGCTACCAAATTATTCTGTACTTTTTCTCATATAATTCATCTTTTCTTGAATGTTGTCCCCCCATACACCTTTGTTTATCAAAGTCGTACCCTTTTCTGTAAAATGCAATTCAAGTCTGATCATGTTTGACAAAGACCAAAAAATTTAATTCCATTGGTTTAAGTTGAAAAACATTTTTGAAAGTCTGTTGTTATATCACATCCTTCACATAGGATACTTTTTCACGCAATGGAAGCAAACCGTGGGAGAAATAGGGCAGTTGTTATCTGCATCTTGATGTGGGAGGTGAGTAACTCATATGGTATTTCCTGAATGGGGGGCGACAGGTGGCCAATGGTGGGTGGCTTTGAGACCAAAGCCTAGATCCTTTGGCTCTCAATCATTTTTCCCCTATAATTTCATTGGTGGCACCATGACTTACTCATAGCCACCAAGCCACCTGGCATTCAAACTTGCCTCTGCCACTTACTAGTAATATGAAGTTGGATCAGTCACTTAATAGCTCTTTCATTTTCTAATCTGCCAAATGGGCACAACAGGTTTGTTGTGAGGTTAAACAAGGCAATGCAGGTGAAGTATTTAGCACAACATCTGTAATGAAGAAAGTCTTTAGTGATGCAAGCAGCTGTTACTGTAACACCAGGACTGGATAAAATTGGCGTTTCCAATAACTAGAAGAATGACATTCCCAAACCCCAGTGGCCCAAAGGTGGAGTTCTTTTCAACTTTGTGACTAAGATGATGTCTGTACCTTAACTGATTAAGACATGAGGTGCTTTCCCCTCCCACTCTAGAAGAGATGGTTTAATTAAACCTTCTGCAATTAAATAAAATTACTGGAGTCCATCGGTTCATTCTACCTTTGGCAGGTGTTCCTTGGGCAAATGTAATTTCAACAGTATTTTCTTAGTGGTTAACAGTATTTCATTCCTATAACTGAAATTCTGTCTTTGTTCTCTATGCCTCTCATTAGTCAGGCCAGGAAAATTAGAGCTATAACCCACACTTGCTTTCAAAATACATTATTTCATACCACAGATCATTACTTAGCCTGGAAAACCCACAACTTAAATATTGGATTAGCCCCACTAATCATCTCCTTGAGAACTAGCTGCCCCATTGCCAAATTGCACCAATAGAGAGGAGTAACATTCAGCTTCGGGAGAAATTCTTGGTAATTCCAAGCAATTAGCAGTAGGTAGTATATGCAATAGCTAAATACTTACTTTGGACTTGAAGTGCCTGTGTTGAAATCCTGACTGTCACTTACTGCTGTGGGATCTCAGTAAGTCACTATAGCTTTCTGTACTGGTTTCTATTTAATTTTTTATCTTGTAGAATTACTTTAAAATATAAGCAGAATAACAGATTGCAATCAGTCAGCAGTTTCTGTAATATGAACACATAAAATCTAAATGTTATTATTATTCATGTTATTGATATTATTGTGATTGATCTAAAAAAGTGCAATGTGTGAGAGCAGCTTCCAAATTCTCCATTCTCCATCCTGCAGACTGATAGATTTCTCCCTTTTCATTGTCCATCTCTTCCGCAGTAGGCTAAGAAGAAGTTCCAAGTGGGTAAAGCTCAACTTATTGAAGAAGAAGCACAGTAGTGGGTTGAAGGTCCTACTCGAAATGTCCATGACTAGGGAGCTAAATAAATTTTTGAAAATCTCGGCTAACACATACAACCCCAAATTGCAACAGCTGCCAGGGATGAGATTTGAACGAAACATCTACTGATAAATGACTAGAATATTCTTTGCCTTTCCATAAAGGGAGTCTCGTTAAGTGAAGTGGATAACTCGTGGGAGTGTGATAAGACTTGGCAAATCAATGCTCTTCTGGAGAACATAAGCGAGCTTTCTGGAGCTAGACCACAGACACTCAATTATTTAGAGGGATTTGTGGGCACCCAGCCCATCAGCTCTTGGACAGTGCTTCAGAAGTCACGGGGGTTGCCTATCCGAGCTGCAAAGAAAGAGAACGTTCTACATGAGACTTGAAAATGTATAGCACATAATGCTCTGAAGTATCTCTCATTATCCTCTGGTCTAGCCTTTGCCTTAATTTCGTAGAGATATGTAGTTAGAGAAATACTTACATGCAGAATTTACAGAGCTTTCTATTCTATGAGATTTCTCCTAATTTACATGTGCCTTTTGGTAAAATGAATGTCTGTAGGGTGATATCTACTGTACTAAAACATAATGAGTTATTAGTTAGCAATGTGACAGTACAGGAAATATAATCATTACCACTCTGTGTGTATGTTTTCGGTAGTCCACAAACCCTTGCACGTATATTAGTTTACTGGATCTTTATGACCATTGTTGATATTTGCCAGGTGACACACCAAGACCATGTAGCAAATAAATGGCAAACTAGGACTTGAATCCAGGACTTCTGACTTTAAGTACACTGTGTTTTACAATGCCGCATTCTACCTAAGCCATAGATCATATCACCCATAGAATTACAAGTTTTTCAAAAGACTCTAAATATGTAATTGGCTATTATTTTGTATTTATTTACTAAACAATGATTTTGAGCACACGGTATGTGTCAGTTTCAATTATCTCTCTTTCTCCTAAATTCTCAGGCTCTCTGCCACCTGCCAACCCCATCCCTCCATTTACCTTTCCTCTCCCTTTTAAGTAGGCCAACAGTCCTGAAACATCATTCTACAGTGACCCTTGGAGAGCTTAATCAAATGAAGATGTCTAGGACTTTATTCCCAAGAGGTTGTGATCCAGGCAGTCCAATACCAACACCTAAGAAACCTGGCACTCAACTCTAATCCCAACAAGGACTACCCTAGATCTTGGCCCCAATGTAGATCCTAAGCCAGTTATTTCAACACTGCCACCATTCTTTCCTCTCTATGTCCTTGACCTTCAACAAAACAAGCCTCAAATCCTGGATCCTCCTCTCTCTTTTCTTTCCACCTCCCATCTCTTTCTCTTTATCTCTAGTCTATATCATGAAAACAAATACCAGAGAAAAATAAATCCAAACGCCACCTACTGCAAGCACAACAATAGCAGTTCAGTGTCATAGCTTATTAAATCTAGTTCATTTATCATTGGTCCAGGTGCCTTTCCCGGGAGCTGCTCCTCTCTTCCCCTAGGCCTTCACCACTTCTCCCTAAGTGGGGAGGATATTTTAGGGCTTCTTTTAGGTTCTGTCAGAAGGTGTATGCACTACACAACCTGTAATGGGCATTGTACCCTACTCAGAAATGAAATTCTCAGCCCTGACTCTTGGACTACTCCCAATCCTGGTTACAAAGTGTCCCAAACCAGAGATCTGCCATGTATAAGAAAGTATAAATGTTGGCCTTTTTTTTTTTTTTTTCCAAAGGGGGACAAAGAGGCCTTCAAACTTTCCTCCATGACTGTTCTTTAGTCATCCAGCTCAGCTCATAAGTCCTTTATCTGTATATTCTGCCAGGCTATAATTTAAAAATATTGAATATGTGTCTAATGAACTGAAATCACTGATGCAGGTTTTGTCTCATGTAACTGCCAAACTCTGGTCAATCAGAGGTCAATCCATAGCTTTATGTTGTCAGCTGGAGGGAATAAGAGTCATATTATACCTCACTGAGAGTCGTATACACCTGATACTAGGACATCCCTACGTGGGCTGTGAATGACTACTTCCCTGATGAGTCACAGCCAACTCCCAGATGTGACACAGCGAGTTGGTGATCCGACTGGATGTCTGCCCTTGAACCCTGGCCAGGCCCTCACTGGAGCTATTTTGAATCTTACTAATGACAACCAATGACTGAGACTTGGAGGTCACACCTTTCTGATTTGACCTCTAACCCATAGACTGGAATCTCATTTTTAATATCCCATTAACCAGATGTGACTTTATAGAGCAACCTGTACTAAGCTAGAGGTTTAGATGTTCCTCCTTCGGACACACTGTACATTGGAGCGTCTGGCTGTCTGTGAAGTCATGCTTTAGATTCAGATTAGCTTCTCTGAATCCTTACACCACCCAGCTTTCTCCTCCTTTCCAAATATCTAAAGTCACAGCATCACTCTTATCTAGCTATGCTGAGTTTTGAAAGAAATCTTTCGTTTTTCATCTACGTCACCAGTAGGCACCATCAATTTTTCACTGAAGATAGTCACGTAGCCAGAGTCTGATCTCCTCCCTGGAGTGACTGTGGGCTGAGGGCTTGGTCTAGACTTGTGTTCCAAGAACTAGAGCTCGGGAGCTAGGAATGGCAAACATTTGATTGGCTGATTATGGCTAAGAAATATGGAGCAAAGGGCAAGTTAATTTATGGCCCGAGTGTGAAGCGGGAATCGAAAAGCAGAGTAAGTCTAAATCTTCTAGGGAGTAGGAGGGATGAGTGAAATGCCAGAATGGCATCTAAAACATATGGTTGGCTAAAACAAAAATGAAATTGCCACCTGGGTGTGAAAGGCTGGGTTTAGAACAGTGAATTTTGAAAGCAAAGCAGAAAAGTTCTAGGAAGCTACAATGCACAGAGGGTGTCGGCCTTTTATGGAATACTTGTGGCTGAGCCCATAAATTGAGAGGCAGAAGTTAAGCACTTTGCCCAGCTTGGAGAATTCTGGGTTACTCCTCTCTCAAAGAAGCCTCTGATCTTTCTAGAGCTTTTGATTAATTGCCCAACCCGACTTATTTCAGCTTAGCAAACTACACCACTGGAAAGGGTGCTTGAGAGAGATCTCAGAAGTGACACAGGCTGCATTGTTTGAGTAAAGAAATTTAATGTATGGTTAAGCTATGATCCTACAATCTCCTGCTACTTTGTAGTGATATACTTAGTAAATTCAACTTTTTCTTCTATTTAAGTCAAATACATTTGTGTGAATAGATTATTGTCTCTAAAAGTACTGACTCCCTGTCATTTTGCAAAATATACCAACAACTAGCAAATAATTGAAATGTAGGGGCATTAATCTCCAGAGAAACCATGCATAGAAAATTTCCTCTTTTACCTTACACTGTCCCCAAAGGGATTTCAGCACAAGGAATTAGGAAATAGCTACTAGTCCCTGTATGGTTCAATTGCTCTTTGTTGTGACAACCTCTACCTACGCTGTATCAATGATTTCTTCACAGTTGTGTTACCCACCATAATTTGGCTAGTGAAGGCTACCTACTTAGGGGCGGGCCTCTATCACAAATAGTCCTTTAATTGGTTCAAAGATCTTACTCTATCGATCACTATAACCTCTTGGGGGTATCTTTTAATAAACATGGGGACAGTCTTTAATAGAGTAATGTAGCCCTTCTCATATTTTTCTATTTATTTAGCCCATGTTTGCTGCAGAGCAAGATGTGCACGAAGTACTCAACATATATTGCAGGGGCTCGTAAGTGTCGTGCTTGAATTGCTGCGAATTATCTGAGATTACTGAGCCATAAGAGACACAAGACAGCAACACGAGCAGAGGTCGTGACAAAGCATGAGCCAGAAGAGGTACAACAGAATCAGTCTGCAGAATGCTTTGGGTTTAGTATTACAGGATGTGGCGCTTTATTTTGAAAGCAATTGAGAACCAGAAGGGATTTGTCAGTAAGGAATCTCATTGATCTGATCCTGCATTTATAAAGACCATGCTAATAGCAACTCAATGAATAAACCTGAGGGGGTGAAAAATGGCTGTGAAACCTCCCCTCTTCCCCCCCCCCCAAATTGCAAATATGAAATATTCTAATTAAAGTTTCAGAATACGTGCTATAGCAAAGAATTAGATGTCCTTTGTCATACGACATCCTTCGTTGCATTTCATTGACACGTATCTATGATTAGGTACCAGAGGAAGTGGGATAAGGTTAATTAAGCCATTATTTAATTATTCTCCAGAGTCTCCTCCCTACATAGAACCTTGCTGAATGAGTATTCGGTAGGTTTGAGCCTACATAGAGCTGTGCTAGAACGTCAAAGAATATGTCTATATGTGGGTGTGGATTTGGGTGTGGGGTTGTGTGTGCATGTCTGTGTATTTGTGTATCTATTCCTGGATGAATGAAGTCCAGGTAAGGCAAAAGGTATTGAGGTCAGTGTTAAATTCTTACTTCTCATTTTAATGTTGATTAAAGGTTATTGACACAACTATGTATATAGGAAGTCCTAAATCCAATCAGATTTTAACTAATTTTTATAGAAAACTAGTATTATTCTTCTACTAGCTTTAAATCTGATTATACTTTGTTCTTCAAAATCAAAGTTTTAATTCATTAGGGATAATAAATTAATTTCTATTTACATTAAAATCTATTGGGCCTATTAAATACAGATGCTATTCATTATCTGTTATTATGAAGGAGGTAAGCAATTTCAGTATGAATCATATCAAATGAATCAAGTGGGCACAAAAATATGAATGTTAACAATCACAGAAGAGAAATAAGAACTCAGCTAAATCTTTGCTGAATGTCTGATGGAGGGTGGGATTGTGTAGAGGTGGTCTAGTCTCAGGGAAATACCGATATACTTAAACATGACCTCTCACAGAGAGAGAGCAATGCTAATTTTAAGATACACAAATTCAGCACACCCAGGCCTTACCAGGAAGTTCTGCAGACAGCCATTCCTGCTTGCTTACTTGCTTGTGGTTCAATTGCAGTTCTCACGATTCCAGAGAACAGACAGACTCATATCATGTCATCAGGAATCATCAGGCTTTGAACAATGTATCTGAGCATGTGCCAGAGACAAGTTAATAAAGAATGTGACATACGCTGAAACTTTCATCTATCCACTGGGGGATAATGTCTATTGGCAGTGAGTAAATACAAGCAATGTCAAATGCAGTGCCCATGTCTCTTTTCAAGGAGAACCCAGTAGGGTCATGGGTCACGTTAGACCAAAAAGGGAGATAAACAAGTAAGTTGTTTTTAATAATGGCCATCCTTGTGACACTTTTGGTGAAAGGAGAGGGGGAGATATAGCTTTGCAGTTTTAAACATTTCATTTTGCATTTAGTCCAACTCATTGACATTAAATTGTGAAGCAACCAACTTTGCTGGAAAATTTGAATAACGATCTGCCTCTTTCTAACTTGCCATTTGCCATCGAAGCTTCCATTCTTCTTACTGTTACCTAAATGGCCCAGTCAGGGGCAAAAATATTCATTCCTGTAGATGTGAGTTTCCTCAGCAGGATGAAAAGGGATCTGTCGGGTAAAGAAAATGAAAATCATATATGGTGGTTATGTGAAGAGTTTTAGAAGATTAAATCATTACACAGTACAACAAAATTAAATTATGTTAAATGTCTGTATTTTTGAAACTGCTTAATGCATAAGTGAAATTAAATAGAAAACTTCTTTTTCATTAAATTTGTAGAGGTGACATTGTTAATAAAATTATATAGGTTTCAAGAGTATAATTCAGTAATATGTCATATGTATATTGCATTGTGTGTTCACCACCCAAAGTCAAAGTCAAATTTCCTTCATGTATTTGACTCCCTTCCCCCTTTTCCCTCCGGTATCCACTAAATTATTGCCTTTCTCTATATGAGTTTTTGTTCATCTTGTTTGTTTGTCACTTTCAGTTTTCTATCCCCCATACAAATACAAACTTTTTCATTTATTTTTTTTGAAAACTCGTAATTTCTGAGATCAGGTCTTGCCCAGCACATCCTCCTGCTTGTCTGTAATTTCCTGTTTATAGAGCTGCCTATGGCTGGCACTGCCTTCATTTCATGATCAAGTTCCAGCCGATGGTTGTCTAAAATTTTAGCCGGTCCCATTACCTTTTACTGCCGCCGTTTGATGGGAAAACCAAGAGAGCAACACGACATTCTGATATAGAGAACTGATGACCTATAACACAAAGGCAGTATTAGGTCAGCTATGGGAGCAGCTCGAAAACATTTCGCTGAAAAATGTGACTCAAGGGCCTGTGCCAAGAAGTCAGAGCCCTGAAGCGAACCGAGGTCTCTGAGTCTTCAAGTAAATTCCCATTCTCATCGTGAACTGGGAAAGAGTTTACAGGGAGACAGAAGAAATGGGGAGATCTGTCGTTCAAGGTCCTTTGCCCTTTGCCCTGCTTGCCATCTATTGATTGACTGCTTTCAAATTTTTGTTTTCCTGAAAAATAGGGATTGCTTTTGGGTTCTTTTCTAAGTGCTACAAAGGTGCATGGATAGATAACCATTTGTGCAACTAAATTCAGCCTGGAGTTGGGTTTCTGATGTAAGTCAAAAGCTGTGGTTCTTCCAGAAGAGTGCAAAATGATTGGCCACACATTTTAATACATGACACCCAGGAGTTCAGAGCACCATGCATACATATTCTAATGACTGCTTGGACTATAAAGGACACCAAATTTCTTTTCTTTATTTTTCTTTCTTTCTTTCTTTCCTTTTTTTTTTTTATTTTTCTTTTTTTCTTTATTTTTCTTTCTTTCTTTCTTTCCTTTTTTTCTCCCCCAATGTTTCAAGGACATTAGAACACTTTATTTGTTTGTTTGTTTGTTTGTTTCCATTTAGAGTTGACATTTAATTTACATAATTTACATAATTTATGAAGCGATCCCCTCAATTAGTCGAGTACCCACCCGGCACTGTACGTAGTTATTCCAATATTATTGACTGCATTCCCTATGCTGTTCTTCAGGGTGTTATGTTAAGTGGAATAAGTAACAAACAAACAAAATGAAAACAGACTCATAGAGACTCATAGGTGTTGCCAAATGGGAGGGGACTTGGGGTGAAAAAAAGTGAAGAGATTAAGAAGTACAAATTAGAAGCTACGAAAGAGTCCTGGGAATAAGAATGAAGTACTGCCTAGCGCACCAAGTTCATAAACAGGTTCGAGCAATAATCTGAAGCTGCAGCTGCTTTGAAACAAGGTAGCATCAGGCGACTCAGCATCGCCGCCCATCCGTATCAGGTGACAGCTCAGGCAGCATAGATCATGCACTAGATCCCCTGAAACAACGTTGGAAAAGAGCTAGCTCGCCTCCGTCCTCAGTCGTGCCCAACCCACACACAAAGGAGAGAGAATTAACCTCTCTATTATTACCATTCTCCAATTTCCTGAAAGAGAAAAACCTCTTGCAGTGGCAACTTCAATGTTTTAATCATGTTAGAAATAATTGTAAAAATGATACTATTAATATGTTCTAAGAGTCTTTGACACTAGGCACTTAGTAGACCAAACCTCTTTTCAGTTGTTGTTGTTGTTTTTCTGTTTACTTTCTTTTCTTGCCCCTTCATATGGATACTTTTCTCTTATAGTTTCCAGTTATCCTCCCAAACAAGATTTTTGTTGTTGCACAGAGAAACAAAAGTGACAATAAGAGCAAAGAACAACAATCTAGCAGAAAGGCGAGCCTACTTTTCATCCGCATCCCTATTGACAGCATCATAGTATTTCACGAAACATATCGAAGGCTCTGGCTGGTATTCATAGATAATTTCTGGTGCTATGGGTTCTAGCTCTTAATCATAAAGTAATTTCCTTCCAGTAAAGATAATTAAATAACTTTATAAGAAAGAGGTTTCTAACAGAGGAAGATGGCAGGAAGTGAATCCTCTGTCCATCTTAGGTGTCTAAGATGGTAATGATATTTGCCTGTTCTCAGAGAAGAGAGATGCTGATAATTGTTAGAGACTTAAGAGGATACTTCAGATTTAAATTTTCTAAACTAATTGACAAGTTGCTTATTATTTAGAAAACAAACAGTAAAAGAGAAGGTAAATAGGTATAGAGGTTTTTGGATACTTGGTTAATTATATCTATACTGAATTTCCTATTTATTTGAATAGTAAACATTTTTTAAAATCTCCTTGATTTACGTTTTTGAGCAAGTTAATCAAATTTAATATGCCACCCTGTGACAAATTTTAAAATTAAAATCTGGATGCAAGTTTTAACAAAGATGTGCCGCTTTTGAGTAAAAGAAGTTGTCTAGGAAATATAATTTTGATACTGAAATTTGGGCATGCTCTCAGTTTATTTAAAAACACATAAGTCCACTTGAAAATGCTATATCCCGAAGCATCCTGTATCTATGGATGCCACCGTTATAAGAATTATATTGTTTGGAATGCTAATACTAGAGTAACATGAGGCTCTAACTCAGGGATTGACAAACCACAGTCCACAGGCCAAATCTGGTCCACCACCGTTATGTAAAGTTTTTTTGGAACAAGCTAAAGTCATTTGTTTAGTTATCATCTGTCACAGCTTCCACACTACAGTGGCAGAGCTGAATTATTGTGGTAAAGATTGTATATGCTGCAAAGACTAAATATTTGTAACCTAGCGTTTTACAGAAAAAGTTTACTGACCCCTCACTGTAGAGTGCTTGAGCTTATAGCGTGGTGTTTACTGACAGTTCCTCTTTTTCTTAGACATGAAAGATGATGATGAAACCCTCTTGTCTGTATTTGTATACATGAGGCAGACAGATGCATTGATGGTCATCGCATACCACTTAGAAGCAAGTTGGCATCATAGATGAAATTAGTCCATTGTTACAGAATTTATTTCTTCCTCAGGACAATATTTTATGAATTCAATGTGTTGTACAAGAGAATTCACAATAGAGTCTAATTAGCTGTATATAGAGTAATCAGCCCTATTTTAGATGGACAACTGAAATTATACATTTATACTGAGCTGGGATCACCATGTATTTATTCCAGCAGTATGATGTTTTTATCTGTAATAAACAAAGTGAGCACCCTGGAAGACTTTAGATCATGGCAGATAAGCAAACTCTGATCCTAAAATTTGGTCCCCCATCTAGTTTTGTTTTGTTTTGTTTTGTTTTGTTTCAGACACAGCAAGGCACAGCAAAGCCAGCAAAACTGGGTAATTATTGATGCTATTTTCGACTTTTAGACCTACCTACGGGAACTTATCTTGCTCCACTATTTTATCACAGTGAATATTATTGAAACTGCCAAGCCTTATTATACACTTACAATTAAGCAATTACTGATTCCACCTGCTCCACTGCAAGTCTAAGAAGGGTTGTTTAAACAGCAGAGTATGAAGCTGTCATTAAAACTGAACCAATAGTAAACACAGACATAGATGAGAGGCGATTTCAGGTGCCAGTAAGGATGATCACTCTGCAACAGCTGAGCTTTGTTTCATTTTCGATAACTGATAAACACTTTCACCGACATTGCCTCATGTCATCCTTAGTGTAAATTCTGTGTGGGGCGGAGGGGGAGGGGGATTGGGAGAGGAAGGGCAAAGGTCATCCATCTCTGGGATGTGTTCGTGGGAGCTTCATTTACTCACCAATGCTTTCGAGTGAAATGATAAAGAATCAAAATCCTCTGGAGAAAATTAACTCGTAGTGGGAATCCAAGAGATTTTCTGTTTAGATTTTCTGTAGGATGGTTAGATGATGGTGTAAAGTCATACGTACAGGTAAGGAGTGGGTGAGTCAGGGTTAGAACCCAGATGATGTGGCTGCAGAGCACACACAGTTCATGTCTATAAGGCCTCAAAATAACAAATATTTATTGAGCAATCACTGATTATTCACATACTAAACACACAAACCTTGTTGTCTGAGTTTCCGCTTTGCACCCAACACTACAGGGAGGGCATTGAAGATAGAACAAGAAACAAGGCATTAACTGGACATGTATTTATTTGGTTATTTCTAACCCACTGTGATTATGATGCTTCTTTAAAGAAAAAAAAAAAACAGGGTGCTACCGAACACATAGCAGGAGGTCCTGACATATTTCAGAGGAAGCAAATTTTCAGGCGTGGCTTCAGAGATGAGTAGGGTTTGTAGAAGACTGGGAGGAGGGAGATGCACAGATACAGAAAGAACATTTCCAGGCAGAGGGATCAGTAAGTATGAACACACTTCACAATCACGGAATGCAAACCCTGCCAAACACTTGCTCCCTGGTTCTTGACATACGTTCCTCCTCTGGTTTCTCTCCTTCTCATTTCTTTTTTTCTTCTCTCTTCCTACATCTGTTACTTCTTGCAGCTGCCTTTTCCTCTGCTTCTTTCTTAATATTGCTGATCCTGAGGGCTCTGTCCTTGGACCTGTCTTTTTCTCGCTTTAATTCTTAGATCGCATCATCTACTCCATGGATTTGATTGCTAGCTATACTCTAGTAAAAATAACTTTCTATAGCCAGGTCACAACTCTATTCTGAGAGCCAGTCCTGTGTCTGCGGCTGACCACCAGTGTACCCTGTCTTCCTCAGAGTTTTACAGGTATCTTAACCTCAACCTGCCCCTTACTGCAATTCTGTTCATTCTGCTTCCCAAGCTTTAGTCAAATGTGATGCTTTTCTTCCACTCCCTTCACCATTACCTGTAGTGCTACCTATGGCACCTTTGTAACTTCATTACCCTTTGCCAACCATCCCCTGCACCAATCAGAACACATGACCAAGAATGCAAATCTGATTACATCAGTCCGTGTTTACACTTAAATTGTCCTTAGGATAAGACAGAAGGCACAGGCCTCCATTCTCTGACTGCCGCCTACCACCGTGTCAGCCCCATATCTTATCACGCCTACGTTCCATATATTCTCGACTATTGATCGGGTCATACTCTTTGTTACCTCCCAGTCCATTTTCTACTTCCTCCTGTTCCATTGTGTTTGACCATTTCCTACCTGTGCGCCATGACATGACCCTTTCTCTAACTCTATAGTTCTCTCACTCAGATTATTCTACGATGGTTCCATAGCCCTGGACTCTCCCCAATGCCGCATTCATCACATTTTATGATGTTGTTATTTAATTATTTGTGAATACCAGACACATACCTCTCTAGCTCTTCGTTACAACTACATCATCTAGCATAGAGCCTGGCATGCAGCAGCCATGTCATAAACACTTGTAAACTTACATGAATGACTGTTATAACCTCGAGAGTCATATACTTGTAATATCACAGAATAAAGTGAGCTCTTGGATGAGAGGCAAGTTTGAATCTAGGGTCTGTCACTTACCTCCTGTTATTGGTTTTGACAAATAACTTCTCTGAACCTCAGATTAAACCTGTGAAATAAGCAGAAGATAACCGACCCATAAGGTTGTTGTTTACATTTAAAAGGTCTGTAAAGGACTGGGCATAGTTAAGTGTTCCACAAATGGGAGCTTTTAGCTAATTAATTTAGTGCCTTATAAAGTGAACTTGCATCAAATGGCTCCTAGTTTGGAGAGTGTGGGTGTGATCTGACTTGAAATCCTCTTCCCCCTGCTGCTCAGTTTCATGAGGAGCTCTCTTAATTTTAAATTCAATTTTCTGTAATATCCTATCTGACCTTCCAAAGAAAATCCGCTCTCAAGGAAGCACAGTAGATACCATTCGTCATTCTTACATAGAACTTACTTTGTTCACAATTATGAGTCCCATTTACTGGTTAGCCACTGTCTTCATTTCCTGTTGCTGCTGTGACAATTGCCATGAACTTCATGGCTGAAAACAAATTAAATTTATTGCTTTTTTAGTTCCGAGGTTCAGAAGCCTGAAGTCAGTGTCGCTGGGCTACAACACTGTGCCATCAGAGCTGTGTTCCTTCTAGAGGACTTTTCCAGCTCTGAGAGGCTGCCTGCATTCCTTGGCTCATGGGACCCCCTGATTTCAAAGTCAACAGAGCCCATCAAGACTTTCTCACCATACATCATAACTCTGACATCGACCCTTCTGCTTCCCTCTTCCACCTTCAAGGAGCTCAGTGATTCCATTAAGCTTATCTGGATGATTCATGATGACCCCCCCTTTTTAAAAAATGATTTTTTAATATTGTATTTTTTGATTATAGCTGAATTATGGTATTATATTACTTTTAGATGTAAAATATAGTGATTAGACATTTATATAACTTACAAAGTGATCGCTCTGCTAAGTCTAGTACCCACCTGGCACTATACCTAGTTATTACATATTATTGATACATCCCCTATGCTGTAATTTACATCCCCATGGATATTTTGTAACTACCAATTGGTACTTCTTGATCCTTTCTCCTTTTTCACCCCACCACCCAACCTATTCCCTCTTTCTAACAGTTATTTAGTTAGCATAAGTCCAGTCAAAGCTCTAAGACATGCTATGAGGTAAGTATTAATCCATTTTATGGATAAGAAAAGGAAGCTCTATGAAATATCTTTTTTTGCTGGTCATAACTAGCCTTTGGCAGAACAGGGTTTCAGCCTCTTCGTTACAGCCCCTGAGTTCTTTGTCCTTTGCTTGAGGTCCTGAAGCCCCTTTGCGTGGCTTCTTTCTGTCCTCACTCATCCTGGCCAGGCACGGATCCCAGTTCATTGTGAGATGAATGTATCTTGCTTCAACATTCGGCATGTTACCTGAGATAGGTCTCCTCACTCTAACCTCCAGCAACAACACCAAGGACCCCAAATACTCAACGCAGCTCCCATTTTCAAATGAGAAACATGAGTGCCCTTTGTGTAGAAATACAAAAACTCAAATCCATAATTTGTGAAGATGGAAGCCGTTTTAAAGACTATAAGTAGTGTGATCATTTCGAACACACACATGGCTACCCCGAGCAGGCTCCTGTTTCTTTTGCTTCTTACTGCCAGCATAATGTTGGAAGATTTCTTATATGTGAATGAAATTACTCCTCTCTCATATACTGAATTCTGTTGCAAATGTCATTGGGGCGTATTCCAATGTGTTTGACTCATTTACGGAGGTGTTTAAACCCTCTGTCTTATGAATTAGATGTGTCTGTGTTAATACGATATATACCAACAAATTCTAGGTGTGGAAATTTAAGAAAAACAGAAGTCATATTTAAATCGGTTTTACTGAGTGACATTTTACAAGCAATCCAAATTTTGTTTACTCTACCCCTGCATGGTTTTAATGATAAGGAAATACTAAATCATATCCCTACACCTATAAGGTAATTCTGCAAATTAAACAAATTGCAAAATTCAGGGCAACTGTGTGAGCTAACCAGGAAGAACTGAAACTTCCCTTCTCCCACCCAATCCATTAAGATTTCTGTTCTAATTCCTTTATCGAATGCTTCCTTTCCCATGGTGCAGATATGGTGCTAAAAGCTTTGAAGATAGACTTTGTTTTGGTCCATGTTTCCTGTTACCCTTGGGATTTGGGGCTGTGGTAAGGTAAGAAGAAAGGGAGTCTGGCTCCCGATTATTCTCATGGAACTTAAAGACAGGTTTAATCTTTACTTCAATCAAGTTAATTGAGGAGAATGATATTAAAATGCTTTCTGTTTCCTTTTTTTTTTTTTTTCTTGAGGAACAGAAAAAAGAAAGAATGTTTCATTGCATTGGAAAATATACGAGTCCTTTTGGGAGAACAAACATAATTCATTGTCACTCAGGCAACCAATGAGGTCACTTCCTGGTCGCTGAGCTTATAGGTTATTGAAACCACTGGGGTTTTGTTAAAAATAACCATCTAATAAATCTGCCCCGTCTTTTAATTAGGATCATGGTGATAACTTTGTTATGGGTTATTTTTCCTCTTTCAGAACAACTTAAAAAGTCTCCCAAATTTATGTAGAGTTGAGTGGAATTGATAAATCCTGCTGGAATTCAAAATCGATTGCTGTGGATTTGTAAGAGAAAGTTCTAAAAAATTTAAGCATAGGGACAGAGGCCAGGTTAAACCAGTACACTGTTTCCCTTAAGTGACTTTAAAGTTTTCTCAAAATTTTGGGCAGTTTTGAACTAAACACATCTCTTTAAAACCTGTCCGGAAGGGAAAAAGTCATTTTTCCACATATGCTCAGGCCAAATATAGGTATTGCCCTCACTTTGCACTTTGGGAATATTCTAAAAGTTGTGATAATGCAAAAGTCAATCCACATATCCTGTAAGAGCATCAGGGCACTTTCTTGTTTTAAAGAGGCAGGTGGTGAAATTTCAAGTTGATTTTTTGTACAAAACCACTAGGTCTCCTCCTTGTAAGTTAAGTGTGGCAGCTACAGCATAATCCTAAGGCACCAGGCCTTAAGTCAGGGCCCTCAAGATGCTTCCTACTCATTCAGGATTTGGGTAATGGGAAACCCTCCTGAACTTCAGCTTCTTTTTCTGTGAAAGGGGAAAAATAGTACCAACATCACGGTCTTTGTGTGACTTATATCCATTCATTTATTCAATATTAATTAAGCAACTAATAAAAAAAATAGTAGCAGAAACTAAGCTTTATTGAGCTCTTTCTGTCCACCAGATACACACGTGGCCTAGAATGAGTTGCAACCATGCCTAGATATTGATCTTTTCTGACCGTAGGAAAGCAGGGATGTCCAGGCGATGTGCCTCTGGCTACAGGCAGCAATATCTTTTCTCTCAGTGTTAGGTATAAATATAACCAATCTCTCAGGGTTCTAAAGCATGAAAAAGATTGTGAAGCATAACTGATAAGACATCCTATCAATTAAGTTTATTGTAACACATTGTATAATGAAGGAGATGGAAGCAAGAGAAGTTAGCTAAATTAACCAATGTCACACAGCAGGCAAGACGTGAAGCTGTCATTTGAATTTAGGCTTATCTGATCGTGATGGTTAATTTTATGTGTCAACTAGACCAGGCTAAGGGATGCCCAGGAGGCTGGTAAAACATTATTTCTGAGTGTGTCTCTGAGAGTGTTTCTGGAGGAGATTAGCATTTGAATCAGTAGACTGAGTGAAGAAGGGTCACCCTCACCAATGTGAGCTGGTATCATCACATCTCTCGAGGGACTGAAGAGAACAGAAAAGATGCAGGGAGAACAGATTCTTGCTCTCTTTCCTCGAGCTGGGATGTGCATCTTCTCCCGCCCCCTATACATTGGAGCTCCTGGTTCTTGGACCTTTGAACTCCAGAACATACAGCAGCAGCCTCCCTGGTTCTTAGGCCCTCAGCCTCAGACTAGGAGTTATACCGCTGGCTTTCCTGGTTCTCAGGTCTTCAGGCTCAAACTCAATGATGCACGCACCTTACCTTGTTCTCTAGCTTGTAGGTACTAGATTGTGGGACCTCTTGGCCTCTTTGACTCAATACCTGTGTAAGCCAACTCCTATAATAAATCTATATTTATATGCATCCTATTGGTTCTGTTTCTCTGAAGAACCCAGACTAATACACTGATCGAAGCTATGTTCTTATTTACCAAACTCTATTGCAATTATCATTATGTTAATGTTGTTTTTCAAATAATTCTAATTCACCCTTCTTTAAGAAACACTGTAGATTTTCACTTCTTTGACCTCTCAAGGTTACATGTGACCAATGACTTGCTCTAGCCAATTAAATAAGTGACATGAGTCAGCTTTAAGTTGAGGCTTCAAGAGCTTCCTTTCTCATTGTGGCAGTGACTATGGAAGCCAGTGTCAAGATGATGCCTCCGAAACCCAAGTCTCACCCGGACAGACCACACTGACTACAGCCGTCTTACATAGTGCATGTAATGTGAGTAAGAAACACAGTTTTGCTGTTTTGTTAAGACACTAAGATTTGGGGAGTGTTTGTAACCACAGCATAACTCACTCTCTCCTGGGACAAGCACGCTGCTACTAAATATGTAGTAGGCTGTCAGCAGTGTGCTGGTAAATCATCTTGGAGGTTGGAGCAAGACGTCACTTGTAACACTGGGTGATTTTTGTGGTGCAAGTACTCCCACGATGGCTGATTTCAAGCTACTGATAGGAATGTGGAGTTGGGACAAGGTGGACAAAATCAGCTCTGGCAAGTCAGGAGAAGGCCAGCTTCAGGATCCCATTAGCTCAGGGTCGATGAAATAGATCTGACTCCTGAATTCATTGCTCTTGCAGACCAGAGAAGCAAAATTAAATGGGGGCAATAGAGAAAGATGTATATGAGTCCCATTTGTAAAGAATAGAGTGACCGAAGTAAGGGCCTCTCTTATCCTTAAACACACATCTTTCTTAACCTGGCATCCTCCAGCAAGTAGCTGTTAAAATTGTTGCCACATGGCCTATCGACAACTATATGCTTGTCAGAGTCAAAATCATTCCCAAGCCACAGATTCACTCCTTTTGAAATAAGCAACAATTCTAAATTTACCTACTTCCATTAGAAATGTACAATACACTGATGTAATTGGGATATTTATATATGTTTTTGTGACATCAAATTCTCTTTTGAATCAATCTAACCTTACCTGACACTAATTTCCTAAGAATAACAACATTTTCAAATAATTTTGTGCAGATCGGGAATATTATAAGTAAACATTCAGAAAACATATGATTACTAGATAGTCCTCTGTGGCAGAGACTAGATAGATGCTCATCAATCCTATTCTATTTTTCTGGACACAATCGAAAACTGCATTTTCCAGCCTCTCTTGTGGTACGTTTGAGACTAAGGAAGCAGTGATGTCCAAGGTGGCCAGATCTGGCCACACATGATTCTCCTTGCTTGATTTACTGGTTGGCTGGCTGAGAGTGGAAGATCCAGTGAAGGACTCCAAGGAGCCTGGGAGGTAATGACACCACCAGAGAAGAGAGGATTCCTAGATCACTGGAATAAGCCCACCTGCTAAATGCAGATTGGACATTCTGCTCAGTTATTTTGTGTTATCGTTGCATTTATAGCAGCTGGTGTTCATGACCCTGATTGATATCTCTTCTTACCTGGGAATAGATTACATTTGCTTGGACCTAAAAGGTTAGCATATTATGTTGTGTTTTTATGTACATGAAGAAACTATGAAGAGTCTATGACCACGCCACCCTCAACAAGCCCGATTCCGTCTGATCTCAGAAGCTAAACAGGGTCGGGCCTGGTTAGTACTTGGATGGGAGACCACCTAGGAAGACCAGGTGCTGTAGGCATAAAAAATAAAAAATAAGGAATTGTAAGCTGACAAGGTTCTCACAATCTGTGAGGTCAACCAAGGGTTGCCTCGCCTAAAAAAATTAAAAAGAAAAAAGAAACTGGAGCAAAGACTATTCCAGTAAAACAATTGGATAAGTCTTGACACAGTTTAGATTATCTATGCAGAAAAAGTGGTAGTCCAGAAAGGGCTAAGAACATGGCTGCATTTATTAAGAACATTACAGATGACCAAAGATCGAAATGAATAATCGTTTCACACTTTTTCCCAGTAGATACTTCCCAGATCTTTTAACTTTTGAAAGATAGCAGTGGGGCTTCATAATATGAAGTCATTTGTAGAAATAGCTCTTTTAACAATGGGGCCCATTGTTGAACCAGCAAATTTGGTTTAAATTGATAGAAATGCTGTGATTCTTGATATATTAACTCTTTAGATGCAAAAGTAAGCATTAAAACTCTTTGGTAAAAAAGGAGATTTTTGCATCACATAAGTAATTAACAGCCCATGACAGATGCCACATTGCATCCCCAGATGGCCCTTAAGGAAAGACCTGCTGTCCAGCTTAAGATAATCTGATCAGCAAGGTCTTCCAGCTGTTAGCTCCTTCAGTGTTTGCCTCAGCTGCAGACAGCTGCCTTGCCCATGGCCAGGCATTACCTGAATGTCATTCATCCAATGCCCCATAGTGGCTGGGGGGACCAGAGACTTTCACTCCTGAGCTGCCCATGGGTTGGCTGAGATTTCATCTGCCCAGAATACCAACTGACACCTTCCTCTGCCCAATACACCTTTTACTCCTTCTTTTCAAAGGGGTTAATCCTTGAAAAACATTATTCCCTCCAAATTCATTTCAGCTTCACCTTCTGGAGAACCCAACCTGTCATACAGACTATTGAGGGGCTGGACAACTGATAAAAATACATATGTTTAAAATCTAAATTTAAATATTAACTCTTGCTCCACCAGATAACACACATATGCTAATGCTTGCTCTGGAAAAATGCTAGAGATTCTTAATCTTCAAAATTTCTGACCATATCTTTTTCTACATTTGCATTTCACAAAGTAAGATATTGAAACATATTTTTTTTAAGGAAATCTTAACACAGGACACTTTTTTCTTCCCCTGTTCCAATGAAGGAAAATAAATTAATTAGTCGATTAATTCAAAGCAGCCATAGATGTCAGAAATTATCAGGATCTATGGTGACAAATTGTATATCTGCATCTCATGATTTCTTTTTTTATATTAAAAAAAACAGTCATACATGTTGATGAGAATCATTTTTACTAGATCTATACCTTGGCTTCAGTCTCTTACCCTAAAATGATGATCGTATATAAAAATACATCATAAGGCAAAAGTGATCTAATATCTCTTTCAATATTTATCCTTATCATGATTTTAAACCTCTATTTACTTACTCTTATATGATGGTTACTCTTAGAATTATAGCCACTGACACCTGGTTTGGTTGTTTATTGAAATAATGATCCAGCTTATCTCAGTTTCTACTATTTGATATTTCTGAAGATCATGGCTGGTGCCATTCTTATGTGGAGCTGAGAAAGCTATCATATCTATGTTATGAGATAGAGGACACTATAAAATGTCTCCTTTGCAAATATATCTCTGAATGTCTGCCATAGAGCCTGGCATGTACCTTGTTCTTCAGATTATGAAGAACAATTAGTATTTAGGGAACATCATGTGTAGTTAGTTATTATGTATATTGTTTAGTGTATTGTGTGGTTACCTGCTATTATAAATACCTTATAGGAAATTATCTCAGTGAGTCCTCAAAGCAGCCCTATATAAAAAACATTCTTCTCATGGTCATCCAGTTTCACTAATGAGGAAACTGAGGCCCAAAGAGACCCAATAACGCACCCAAAGTCAAAGATTTGGTGCAGATAAGATCAAAATATCCACCTAAGCAATAGCCTACTCACTATGTTCTATAGCTAATATTTAAAGTACTGGTTTCTGGGAGTCCTTGAATAAAGAGTAAATACCAATAAAAAAAAGACGAATCACTACATTATTAGTTGTGCTTAATAAATGCTTGCTATCTAATTATTTATGTGCTTAGGCAATTGAAACACAAGTTAGAATTAATTTATCAACTATTTATCTAGTGGGAGACTGGGACATAGTAAAATAGGATCTAATTGTGAGGGGGAGGAGTGAAGAGGCGGAACTGGGGGAAGGGGAGGGATAGGCTGGAATAAGAACTTTCAGGAAAAGGCAGTTTGGATGGGGAAACACACTGAATGGGTTTCTTGGAGCCAGGGTACAGAAGTATAAACACAGTGGCTGCCTCGTGACGACTCGGGGGTAGGATTTAATGCATAGAAAGAGAAAGAGAAAGCAGCACGGTGCCAAGAATTGATTTTTCTCTCCTGCTGGTCTTTTCCGACATCGTTTTTAATTTCTCTCCATAGTACTGAAGTACAGTGACGGCATGATAATTCACTTCGAATTCTCAAATGGACTCAACTATGTCTGGAACTTTAAGGCACGGAAGAATGTTTATTTTACAAAATTAAATGTAAAAAAGTATTCACTTTGCCTATAAGATGGTAGAATTTGACATCTGTTTAAATGAGTTTCATTTCTAACTAAAATTCAAAATGCAAGATCTATTGACTTTTGTGTGTGTTTCTTTATTCACTAGCTACTCTTTTCTGAGCCATTTCTGTAATTCTCTGAGTTCTAGCACTAGATGAATCACATACTTTACTAAGTGTTTTGATTTGTCAACATGCTGGCTTCTTAGAAAGTAATCGAAAGTATGATTTTTCCCTTATGTTATCAAAGAAAACCAAATTTAAAGACAGTTGTAGAATGGGTTTTCATGTCTCAGATTATCACTTATCTAACCTGTTCAGTTCCAGTTTTGCTTTCTCCAAAACATTTTTATGTTCGAGCCAGTCCTGTAATAACTAGCTTTGGAAAGGGAAGGGGAGGGACTTTTGCATGTGCTGATTACAATGCTTATGTAAATTACTTCCAAGTTTGATAGATCTCTTTCAAAAGACAGGGGCTCTTCCTGTTATTATTTTGCTCATATCTGCTTGACTTGTCGATCTTTGTATTCTAAAAACAAAATGCCTGTACTGAATCCTAGCATGTCACAGGCTTGACAGTGCTAAATTACCTTTCAAAAGTGGCAAATGTTTCAGCCTGTCTTCTTTTTAAAAAATCTGTTCTAGTTGCTGAAAAAGAGCAGAGCTCACATCAAATGTGACTCATGCAAACAAATCTGACGCTTTCCTCGCTCCTCCTCTTCCCCTTTAAAAATCGATCTTGTTCTCTGTCACTTTCTGACTCCTTGAAAGCAGGATAAAATTCTTGAGCTGGAGGTGTGTTTGGCTCATTTTTTTTTGTGCTAATTCAGCTAACCACTTCAAGAATGGGGGAGAAGAGTGTTCATAATTATAAAGTATTATATTACAATTTTTATACTGGCCATCTCCCACCAATTTACTTCTATATAACCAATTATCTGTAAAATGGGTAATCGTAAAACAAAACAAAACAAAACAAAAAAACAAAACAAAAAACAAAAAACAAAAAACAAAAACCCAGAACCTGTCATGAGTTAGGTTTAGGCTACCACAGTTACTGCTCCAAGCTCAGGTCTCCAGGACAGAAACGCACACATGTGGCAAATAGTAGTAAACCAACCAACTTCCTTCCCTGCCCTTCTTCAGATATTCTATTCACAAGTACCGACAGCTGTTCAAATAGCTCCTTTTCTACTCCCAGTCATGGGAAGTGGTATGATGGTTTAGGAATAAAATTACATATACACTTCCCACAATTCTGGGATCGGCGGATGATAACCCTGGCAGGTAACCAAAGTTACTGAAGAGGTCTGTCCTATATTTCAAACAGAAATCAGTGTGTTTTTATGTGACCTTTGGTCAGAAAGCTGGGTGTGTCATATAAATATGCTCTTTCCTCTTTAATGTCAACATGGCCACACTTTTATTTTGATGTATAATTTACACAATTGCAATATTTAAAATTCGATCAATATTTACTGAGTTCTTACTGTATATATGCCGGTTACTGGGCTAGATCCTATTGACAGATAATATAGGTGTTAGACTTGTTCTCAAACTGAAAAGTCTCTGGGGATGTCCCTTCCACAATCAACTGGATCTATATAAGGGACCAAACAAAGAAGGGACTTAGCCTTTGGTGTGGAGGGGACCATCTATGAATATCTACAGGCACGTTTGGTTGTTACATCTTGGGAGGGGATTGGTGCTTCTGGCATCCAGTGGGAAGGGGCCAGAGATGCTACTAACCTTCGTGCACAAGGCAGCCTCTCCCCCCATAACAAAGAATAATGAGGCCGGAAATGTCAATATTGGTGAGACTGAGAAAACCTCTTGCAACACAACTACGTAAACAAAGAGGATGCAGTAGAAAAGAATACCTGGCGTTTCTCTAAATCACGTTGTTCTCTTGGAAGAAGACAATTCTGTATTGATCTCTGAGGACAGCAGAAGGGACATGTGGGGAGAGGTGGCTTTGAGAATGATTGAATGGTCTTTCTAAAAGGTTTTACCCTCTGGTTTTAGGGACCACAATTGTTGCAAATGAAACATACTCACCAACTAGTCCTTAAGGTAACAAAAGCTACAATGTCAACACCAACAATTAACCCACACACAGCACTTAGTATGAGCTGATCACTGCCCTAAACTCTGCTCGTGCTAACTTCACAACTACACTGTTGAGGTGGGTACTGTTATTATTACAGTTAGGAAAGTGAGGGCTGGTGTAGTTAATTAGTAGCCCTGGGGCCACTCAGCTGAAAGTGGTAGAGCCTTGATTCTAACCTAAGTGGTTCGGATTCAGAGCCTGTTCCTCACTGCACGCAGCTAAACGGCCTCTTCCGACGTGAGCTGTTGAAATTTTTTCCCTCTCAGAGACATTCCAGGTACGAGATTTTGGACAAGTTATTTTCTCTGTGTGTCACTTTTATCATCTTGTAAGATGGGTGTATGATTTGATTTGGGTTGTGGTGGGGTTTAAATGAGTTATTGCGCGTAAGGCGTTTATAATTGAAAAAAGAGTACGTTCTCAACAAATTTTACTCACAATGTTGATGATGATTCTCTTATGTGGCGTGTGCATTTTAAGATAGCTGATGTGGTGGGGAGAGAGTGCATAGATTTTGGAATCTAGCAGAGCTGGTCCACATCTTTATCTTTTCATGGCCTGTAATTAGCTTTGTGACTTTGACCACATGAAGAAACTCTTTGGGTCTTGTTTTTCTTTTGTTTTCTTAAGAAAAAATTGCTAAATGGAAATACTCTTTTGGAAAATGTCTTTTTTTTTTTTTTTTTTTTTTGCTGTAGAAGTGTGTAATATTGCATGTGAAGTAAAGAGGAATAAACAAATGGAAATGAAATTTTCAACATCGTGAGCTATTGGGAATCATAATCTCATATTTGCTTTCCTATCGTCAGCTGATATGCGCTAGTTAAGTGTGTTTTGTCCTTTTGTAAAATCATCAATTTTGGGAATATCGCCTTCTGTAGTACAGGAAATTCTGTGTGTGTGTATGTGTGTGTGTGTTACTGCGTGCGCGTGTGTGCATCACATGCCTATGTGAACATATGAAGAGGCATATGCATGAGAAAGTCCAAACAAGAGAGCAAAGATTTGACATGTTTTGTCTACTGGAGTGTGTAGCACAAAGCCTTTTAACAGGTGGTCTAGAAAGAGGGTATTGTGTGAGGTTGGGTAGTGAAAAGCTGGTCATAGTGGTTGGTTTGAGAGCATATTAGCTGCCAGGCGATACAGTTGGTATGGTTGGAAACCAGGTGTCTATAAACATTATTCTTGGCTTTTATTAGTCGAATGTCCATAACCCAGCAATGGCCCTGTCCGAGGTTACTGGTGCTTCTCTACAGCTTGTTCCTGTGATACACGATGGCTTTTTGCTTTTTAAAGATATTTAAATAGAACTGTCTCTCTCAGTGAATATGTGTCTTCAAATGGGGTCCTTTTTAGGACAATAAACTGTATATCATTGATTAAGGTGAAGGTGTTTGACTTTGGATACACAGGTAAGAGACATTTGGAAAGTCACTAACAATGCGTTTTTATGAATCAGTTATTACAGTGTGAGGAGTGAAGACTATGACACAAGTTTATGAAGTGCGTGTCATTAAGTGCTGCTTTGATACACTGACTTTTTTTTAAAAAAAAAGACATTTTTTTTTGTGCAGATACAGGGGATGAGTTACTAAGAAGTTTGAATTATAGGATCAGCCTGTTATATTTTGATTAATATCGACTCTTAGCTTTTGATTAAAAGCTGGGATTCTGAAGTCTACTTTAAAAAAATAATTTCTTCTGGTTTGTTTTAGAAGAGTAAATATGTTTATAATTGATTTTATTCCAATGCCCAGGGTTTAGAGAAAATCCTCAGATCACCTTTGTAATATATTTTGTGAATGTTTGAATAAAGTAGCCACATTATTCTGCAGTTTCTAACTAGTTAAAGGTTATGTCAATGAGTGGATGAGTACCATGCAAAAGAGGTCATTCAAGTCAGCTGTCTTGGCTCTTTTTGTCAACTTTTTTTTTTTTTTTGATGGTGGTGGTTTGTTTTGTTTTGTTTTATTATCCTGTCCTCTATTGATTCTACTCCTGAACCTAAGACAGCAGTCAAAGAAGATGTCAGACTCAAGAGGGAGGCCCACAGAGTGTCATCTTCCTTCTGATGTTGGTTCTCGCTCTCCTAAAACTCTAATTGATTTCCTACCTTCCTCTGAGAGTTGTTGAGGATAAATGGCATCAGTCCCAGGCACCAACAGAGGTCTAAGTCCCCAGACACCCATCACCACTTTGGCGTGTAAATGTCTCAGTCTCCCTTGGTTCCTTTGCTCTTCAGACCCTCCCATTCTGACCTGTGGCTGTCGGTTAAACTCCCCGTATGTTAACACTTCTCTGAAAACTCCTTCTATATTTTTGCTTTAACACAAATGCTTCCTAAAGTTAAGCAAATGTTTGTTAAAGTACTGGTTGAGAGGCTCTGTTCCCAGAGTTTCTGATTCAGGAGATGTGTGGTGAGGACCTAGAATCTGCCTTTCCATCATGTTTCCAGGTGATGCTGATGCTGCTGGTTGGAGGGCCACACTTTAAGGACCAGTCCTCTAATGGAAACTTGATCACCCTTTAGGACACTGTTTCCCCTACATTTCTCTCAAATGGTGGCTGTCGTTTCATTGAGTTTCCAAGTACAACTATAATTAAGATGGTTTTGGTGTTTGCTTTGCTGCCGACAGCTGTTTCAGCCTCTTTATCTTCACTCCTTCCTCAAATACATTAGGAAGCCATCGGATTATATCACCTGTAATACCTTTTGTGGGAGTTTCAACCAACCTCTACTCACTCCCTCTTCTTCAAAGAATTCTAGCATCTGACCAACTGTCTTTCTCTCTTTTGTTATGCTTGCCAACATATGACTCATGACTGTATCACTATTTATCACCTCATCTCCTGTACTTTCCTCCTAAGACAACTTAGATCCCAGACCCCAGCACTCCATCATCAAGCAAAGCCTTCCTATAGTTTCCCTGAACAGCACCAGCCCTGGCTAAACCCCACTCTGCCTGTTTTAGGCCTGAACCCAAGAAGACTTAACACAGATGGCAAAACAAAACAAAATAAAAAACACAGAAATGTGCTGCCAGTTTCTACTTTAAATAAATGATGAGGAAAATCTCAAATGAGTTTTAGCACAATTGTAATTCAGTTCTCTATCTTGGCAACTATTAACTGGTAGTTGAGAAGGATCCTCAAAATCTCGGATATGACACAGGATAAAATAATGGCTGTGTGTTTTGATTCTGGAGTCATACACACCTGAGTCTAAACCTATCTTTGACTTTTACCAATTAAATGGCCTAGAGTAAGATAGCTAGTCTTTTTACAGCTTCGTTGCCTCGTCAAGAAAATGGGAAACATGATAGTTTATAGGTAAGTTCTTCATGAAGATTAAATGACATAAAGCGTATAAAGTATTTAGCATAGTGCCTGGCTACCAGTAAGCACAAGGTAAATATTAGCTATTATTATTGTCAGTAGTGTTATTGAACTTAGAAGCTATGCCTTGTTTTAGCAAGAAAGACATGTCTTTGAAGCATATGGTTAAAGTGTTTACTATTAAAGATCTTTCTATGTTTCTAGTTTTTCCAATATTGATTCCTAAAATGATATCTGAGTGAGTGTACGTGTGTGTTGCCACAGCATGGACCTCATTGGCTATGCCGGAGGATTCAGTTACTTTACGACTTGATAGTTCAGGAGAGGCAGTCTATTGGCACAGATATGAGTGTTTTCCCTGGAATAATTAAATGTTTTCCAAGTCCAGCCATGCCCTCTCTCCGACCTTCTAACAAACAGAGTGAAATGAAAGTAATTTGGAGGAATCAGCAATGCACCAATAAGTAAGTCTGTCTTTATTAGGTAATACGTTCTGGTTTCCTGAACAACCACTGAGTACTCGATTCATGAAATGTAGTCAAATCATTAACGAGAGCGCTGACAACAGGTGCAAGGCTTTGTTTCCAGAATTTCAGTTCATCATGGAAACAACCAGATTATTTTTAAGTCAATTAATAAATGACATCGGAAATGGGGGAAGGAAGGATTTAGGGGCAGCAAAGAGTGAACAAAAGTCTGGTACAAATATTTTTTAAAATGTATCAAGAATAAAATAAATTAAGAAAACACTAAAGGACAAACCACAGGAAAAATGACAAAGGGTCATCATTGGGGGATTCCCATTGGAGATGGCAAGAGAAAGATGGGGAGGTAATGGTTAGTGATAATGGCTATGAACTTACTAATGGCTGTTCTCCATCTGTCCCCAATGCCACAGAAACAAAAACATCTAATTATAATAAGTTTAATGTCTTGATAAAAGGCCCTTATTTGTTTCTTCATACTTTCAGAGATCAAATATTCCATTTGAGCAAAGGTTATAAAATTGAGATCACTGTGGATAGTTTTGTTAGGCGGCAGGTCTCCTCCTCAGCAACAGAATTAAAACAAAAGATTACCAGTTGGTGATTTTAATGAGGTTTGAAACAGCATCATACTACACTTCATAGATATAATGTGAAAAATTCCTTCAGTGTATGGATGCCTCCTCTAGTCCCGAAACAAAAAGGGAAATACCATACCTAAGTAATAGATGGTATCATGAGAGAAGAGCCAGTGAAGGAACTTCTACGTTTGGAACAAATCATTTCTAAAACTACTGCAGAATTAGAGAAATGATTACCAAGAAATGGAAAACAGTTAAAGAAAATCATTTTCATAATGGAAAGATCATTTTTATACATATAAATACATTTTTATTTGATTATAAACATAATGTTCTTCCATTTTTTTTCAAAGCCCTAAATATATTAAGTCAATATAAAACTATTAAGTAGCAGAGCCATTGGTTTCTTTTGAAGCATGTTCATATATTATAGGATTGTTGCAAAAATAAGAAGTTAATGTGTATAAGTGATTAGAACAATGCCTGGGATAAAGTGCTCAATAAATGTTATGAATTAAAAATATCATCATCATCTTTTTCATGATCGCTATCAGCATATACTGTAAACAGCATATATGTCCTGGCTTATCAGATAAATCAAGCCATTGCCAACTTTAAAAATCTATGTAAATGTATTTTCCCTTAGCTATGATACTTTTGGACATTAAAAGAGAGATTTAAGGTGCTCACTTTGGTAGCACATATACTGAAATCAGAATTATATAGAAATGATTACCATGGCCCCTGCACAAGAATGACACAAAAAAGAGAGACTTAAGGAGGAACTGGTCTGCCAGATAATAAACCTCATCACAGAACCTGTATAGGTAATATGATAAATAAGCAGAAAACAAAAAGATACTGTCTACAACATTGATACTTAGTATTTTGGGCAATACTTGATGAGATGTAAAATATTTAGAAGTATACCACCAATTGCATTTAAAGTAAAGTTTCTTATTGTTTTAATTGTAGTATAGAATAGTTTTAGAAAAATGTACATATCACGACTGTGCAGTTTGATGAAATTTTATAAGATAAGGCCATGAAACTACAACCCAGGGCAAAATATGGAACACACCAGCAAGTCATAAATTCCCTCTGATTCCTTCTTTGTAATTACTTTGGCACAAAAATCATCATTATTTTAATTTTCAGCTCACATATTAATTTTATTTGTTGTTAAAAATCTTATGTAAATCGAATTTTGGGGGTTGAACATCTTTTCTCAACATTATTATTTTATATAATTTATTTTATCGTCATCATAAATTTTTCATTTCCATTGGTGTATAATGTCCCATCATATAAATACAATTAATTTAATAATCCATTATATCACTAATGGAGTTTTGGGTTACTTCCAGTTTTTCAATCATACTTTCATATTGGGTTATTATTTTATGTTCTTACTATATTATATAATTGTTAATTGTATATTTCCCATTTTTTTCTTTTTTTCTTCTTTGAATAGTCAAATATTTCTTGTTTTTCTCTTCTATTAGCTTCTTAATCATACAAGATTTTACTACTATAATATTAACTTTCTGAGTACAACATGCATCTGTAACTATGAATTAGTGCTCTTATCACTTCCTGGACAATTCAAGGACTTTAGAATATGAGCTCCATGTGTATTCTCATCCACCTTTTATCTACTATGTCATATGTTTTTATTTGACACATATTTTAGCTCCTTTAAAGTCTATATATTTAGACTTATCCATATAATTACTCTTCCTTTGTTCTTTATTTCTCAAGTTTAGTGTTTCTAGCAGGGATCGTATCCCTTTGAAGAACACTATTGAAAGAATGCCTCTAATATTTACTTTAATGTTTAATTCTAATAATTTAAGAATATTAAAGCAATATGCACTCAGTGTTATTTAACTGGCAATAAATTATCAAATTCTACTCTCAAATTAGTAAAAATTTAAAAAGGAGAGATAAAGAATGAGTAGCCATTATTGGTGAGTGCAGAATGAAATATGAAACAGACATTGTTACAGAAAAAAATATATAAATATACCCTATGGGCATAATAAAAATTTCAATGTAGATAAATATAACAAACATAAGAGGGAAAACTATGAACAATGATTAAATAAATCATCTAACTTCTACCGTGAAATATTATATTGTCATTATAATGGTGGTTATTAACTTAATATAAGCACTTAGAATATAAATCTAAAATTAGTGTGCAATTATATAAAATTTGTAGAAAAAAATTATCCGAGACATGGAATTGTTTTCTTTGCATGTAAATAGTATTTTAAAGCTGTATTGTATTTTTGGTTCTTTTCATATTTTACATGTTTATGATATAACAAATACGCAGTTTTGTAAGTAGTTTTTTAAATATCAGCATGCCCATTAGCTGGAGTAACATTACACCTTAATGCTCACATTCAGATGTATGGCAGGTCTGTCTCTGAGTCCTCTGGAGGAACATGGTCAGCTAGAGGTTTTTCACATCTCAGATCCGTTTTAGCACGCTCATTTCTCAGAGTCCTCTGGTCCTTTCTTCGGCACATTTCTGGACTCTCTATCTCATTTAATAGCTGCCCTTTCTTTTTCTCTCAAGTCACCAGTGGCCATCACTGCTGCATATTAGAATCAGCTACACCAGCTCCAGAGGCCCTTGCCAAAGCACTCAATCCGGAATCATGGGAGTGCATCATATCAGCAGGCTCCCCGCTCATTGACTTTACGTTCTGCCTTTCTTCTTTTAGAGCATCCTCCAGTTAGCTTCCAGGTGTGTTCTCTCGATTCCTATCGGTACATATGAACAGACTCTGTAGCTCAATCTCTATAATCCCCTCCCTTCATAGCAGGACCTATACCTCCCAGGTGGGCCATGCCTACACTTCACCTAGTTTCCAGGGAAGTAATGGGGTAGGGAAATGTTGGGATGAGCAAGTGTTGTCTTTCAAGGCATTAACTCTCTGCATCTCCTTCAGATAAGTGGGTAGTTGCAGTCCTCTAGCAAGAGGCGTTGAGCCACCAGTCCACGCGGGCTCTGGGGTTTTCCGAGTCTGGGGATGCAATGAGCTTGCATGCCCATTCCAAATGTCAGGGTCCTGTTTCTTCCTTTCAGGATCCTGGTTCTGGCTCAAGAGACCTGGTTAGATTGGCTGGAGTCTCCTTGAAGTTCTCTTTCTCTTACACTGAATGCCTTGATCTGGTCTTCAGTAGAGTCTCTTAAATAAGGATATGGAGAGGTTTTTTTTACTTTAATACCATGCCTTTGGTTGGTAATTGGCTGAACTGAGCTTGACAGTTTTTTCTCTTCAGCGCATCATTAGGATTTAGCAACATCCAACAAATTTCACAGTCCCTGTAATGATTTGCCCTTCCCCCTACCTCCAAAATGATCAAAATATTGCACAAACCAGTGCAATAGAAACTCATTTCGTGTGACTATAAAATATTTTTATTAAAAAAAATCTTTTATTTTCCAAACAACAACAACAAAACAATGAGTGAGAAGAGAGGCATTGCTTCCCTTCTTTTTCATTTTTGAGATAATTTTGAGACAATTGTGAATATTCTTTGATGTTGCACCAATACTCAACAAGTGGTAATTTCTGAAAGGTTATTTGCAACATAGACTCTGAAACTCGATCAATGAATGTTTTGTACTCTGTTATATTAACATCCCTTGGTCTATCCAGCACTTCGAATGTGTCTTTTTCTTTTGCATAATTTTGTTCCTTTATACATTGATTATTTGGAAAATATTGGTTCACTGAGTCATGCAGATCTTTCAAATATTGACACATTTCATTCCATAATGTAAAAATATTATATGTATTAGTATTGCCATCAAAAATCAACAAGCATCTTAATTATTGTTAAGCTGTAAGTTCACGGTGGCCAACAAAGGTTTCTAAAATTCCAGTTTTCTCATGAAAGCTCAAATTTCATCACTGGCAGCAAATACTGTCAGTTTAATTTCTTGAACTGACAGGCTCACTTTGTTCATTTTCAAAAAAAAAATTTCTGCCAAATACCTAAGTCTGAATAACCACAGTTGTCTGTCAATTGTTCTTTCAGTAAAAATAGTGTTCCCTGAAAAAAGGAGCTACTTCAGCTCATCACTCAAACAATTGCATAAGCATGAGACAAACACTGTACTTCAGTAGGCAGCATAAGGGATTTAGGAATGTTTCCTATTTCCTTACACAAAATAATTACAAATATGTGTACCAAATTGTGCAAATTTAATAACATTAATAAATCTTACTGCTTCTTCAAAGATGTTTCTAAGTAAAACCTTCATTTTTAAAAACTGCATATGCACACATGATTGTGAAAATGCACTGGCCCCAAGAGCAATTTAGTACCTCTGCCTTAGTTCATGCTAAGGCGTCAGCAGCTTTATCTACTATGGCTTTTCCATCATTGGTGAAAGACAAATCTTTCACCTTCACCTGGAGCTCCTGAGAAGGTCTCAAGATGCCCAGTAGTCTGCAAACCAAACTCGGAGAACTGCTGTGATCATTCATTCAGTTCTATAATAAAGATCTCCCTATTTAATGGAGGTAGGAGGAGTGACATACGGAAGTTAATGTCAGGGCCAAAGTCACAACGTTGTGCCTAGAGTTAAGAATACGAGATCATGCGCTTAAACTTTAAGATGGTAAAAGAAGTACAAATTAGTAGTGAATAGATGGTCATGGTGATGGGGAGCATGGCGTAGGGGGTGCAGTTAGCATTAACATAATAACTAAGAGGAGAGCCAGAAGAGAGAAAGAGCAATTACGGGATCCCTTTATAAATGTCTAAGCAATGTACTGTATACTTGAAACTAATAAAATTGAAAAAAATTAAAAGATGATAGATCTCATGTTGTGTTGTTGTTACACACACACACACACACACACACTTTAAGGGACATGAGGAAACTCTAGGAGGTGTTCGATATGTCTATTACCTTGATTGTAGTGATAATATCACAGGTATTTGCATATGAGTAGCTTTCTAGGTCTTGTTCAAGATCTTCCTGAGTCAAACCGTCTTCCTACTTCTGTGTTCCAAGGTGCACCATGGAATGAGATTCTGTGATTTATCAGCACGTCATTTTTTAGGTTAAAAGAGATTTGCTCTTTAGAATACATATCGTATGTGTCCTATTAGATTGATTTGTTTGTTTGTTTTTTAATCATAGCAGAGTAAATGTCACTTTACAGAAACTTCAAGTTGGGGAAGAAAAGATTGTATTTTTTGTTACAAAGCTGTCAGGCTGAATATGAAATAGACATGAGCTTTAAAGTCAGAAAAACTTGACTTTGAACTTCTGATATGCTTTTTACTAGTTAGAAGTTTTTAGGGAAGTCACTTTATTTCTCTGAGCCACCAATTTCTCTATCTTATTAATGTATATTCTCAATCTTTAGCACATTGCCCATCATATAACATAGTAGGCAAATACTAGGATATTTGATTTGCCACGGACATTTTGGGCAGAAGCAAGCACATTTTAATTTCCTTGCATGTTATGAGAAAAATTAACAGAAATCTGAGTGATTCTCACAGGTTTTGTCATAGAAATGGACAAAACGATATGGAAACCTACAAATAGAATACATGTTAACTCAAACTTACTTAGCTCTTCTCTAAGACACTTTCTCGTTAGAAAAAAATTATCAATATGTTTGAGTGAAGTCTCCTAATTGAGAAATGATATCCCGAATGATCATCTACAGATTGCAAGTTTTTAATGCAGTCACCATTTTCGGTTTCTCAAATATTCATAAATTAACCTTACTAACCAAGTCCCATTTGATAAAAATAGACACGGAGATTTGCTTCCTATTATTTTCTATGACATTTATTCTCATAGAATGGCAATTCTCCCCTCCTCCCCATCCTCACCATTTAAAAGTATGTTCCTACACTCGTAATGGCGTGTGCCTTGGTGCGATTCTTTGGTCGATGTCTACCCCAGGCACCCCCACTAGACCGTAAGCTCTGTGAAAGCACCAGTTATTCCAGTGCCCAGTCAGCATTTTCTTGGTGGTCCTGCCAGAGTACCTGCAACATAACGGGCATTCACTAAATAATAGTTGTTGAATTAATAAATGAATTAGCTTGACTTCAGGGGGGTGACGTTGTATCTTTTTGCCCTGCCCCCCGAAAAATGCATTAATTTCAGAGATGTGTATGTAATTTATTCACATTTATCAAACTGCCAATACCTTCCTAGAACAAAGTCCTTGCTTTTTAAAGTTGGCCACAAATAACTTTTCCTGGCATGAAAATTTTAATAATTAGCTTGGTTTCATACAGCTGTTAAACATATTTGTATAAAATGCTAAGTGCATTTCAATTTTTAAGCCCTTCCTTGAAGTCACACTTTAGCATGTGTTAGCTGGTACCAACTGCTCGCAAGTCACCTTATCTATGCCTAAAGTTGTGGCTAAAATGAGTTTATAGATAGCATCTATCTTATATATTAAAAAACACATTTTAAAGTAAAGAAAAGATACTGAGTGATGAATGAATTAAAATAGTTTAAAGTATAGTTGAGAAAAGGGTGATAAAAAGCAAATTGTGTATAGGAATGGATGGAAACAGTAATAAATTAGTGTAAACAGATATAGAAAAATGTAGTTGATGACAAAAATATGGAAGAGAGTTAAACCATTATTTTCAATGGTATAGAGCCAAAATACCATGTAAAACAGACTCCAGATTGGCCAATTTATGAGAGAGTCATAAAAACTAGAGATCATGAAGTCATTAGAGGAAAAAAAAAATCCAAACACCATTTACTTTGATTATATTCAAGATTGAGCCGAACTAAATCTCAGAGAGGAAGAGGAATTTTGTGGTCCATTAAATGTCTTCACATTACTCACAAACTGTATCAAACTTGCTGCAAAAGACAACTAATGGGAGATGTCATTTTATCACCCACTTCTTTAAAACGATAGTAAATAAGAGCCGATCCTTATGGAGTGTGAATTTCAACTCTGTCTCTGTATCACCACCTAAGACTGGACCGCCATCATTTCTTGCTTGACTTACTATGCTAGACGTCACCTCATTCCCTGTCTCCACCCAGCCTATTCCACTATAGTTCTTTCTCAACACAACGGTCAGAGAAATCCTTTTAAACTATAAATCAGATCATGCCTGTGCTCTCCTAAGACCTCGTGATTGTTTCCTGTTTCACTTAGAGTAAAATCAAAGTCCTTTCGATGGCCTTTGATATCTATCTGACCTGACCCTCTATTCATTCTTTGATTCTATCGCCTGCTTCTCTCTTTTTCCCTTGCCCCCAGATGCCTTGGCCTCCATGCTCTTCCTCAAACAGCCAGAGCATGTTTCCGACTTAGATCCTTAACACTTCTTTCCTTCGTCTGGAATGCTCTTCCCCCAGATGTCATCATTGCTAACTCCCTGACCTTCTTAAATCTTTTTCTGCTCAAACGTCATCTTTTCCTCTTTGACCTCCCAGGTAACATTCCCCATTACCTCTTAAACTGTGCAATCTTCACTTATCACCCCCTAATATGCTACATAATTTATTTATTGATTTTTGTTTTGTAATGGCCTTCCAGCCCTCGCCTGAAGGTACGTTCATCGAGACCAGGAAATACATTTGTTCACAGTGTGTACCATGTATTTAAAACAGGGCCTGACACACAGCATGCTTCATAAATGTTCACTCGGCATTTGGATTGGCTCACTGAAGCCTCACAGTAGTTCTATGGGAGTTTCTAGTATTGTTATATCATATATGATTAAGAACCTGTGGTTAGATTTCTTGAGTTCTCATTGATTTTAAAACTGGTATGCAAATTTCACACACTACTCCAAATTATTTCATAATGTAAATACTATGAAAAACATTGGATTATCCTTAAAGGGAACTTCTGAAACATGAGATAGCTTGATATTTTTATTTAATTATTTTTGCCACAAATGGGTTTAAAATTCCTGAGACTAATGTACAACTAATATACATTTTTTTTTGGCTTTGAAAACTGTAATATCATGATAAAAATTCCCTTCACAACATTATAATCAATCTTCCTTTTCCGTTTACACCTGAGAACTCCAATGCGTCACTTGCGTTAAAGCCTGCAGTTGTTTGCTCCCCAGCAGGCTTCTGGAACACTCCATCTAAATTGCAGGAGAAAGTGGCCTGAAGCCTCTCATTACAGAGGCAGAGGGCTGGCAATAAACATCTTCTGCAGCCTACACTTCTGCCAAGAAAGGACTCCGCTCCTCCGTCTAGCTAATGGTGTTCTAACCTCTTGTCCCATATCAAAAATCTCCAAATACTTAAGTGTCCTCATCAGAAAAACAAAAGCGACTGCAGTGTCAGAATCCCTCATATGTAGAATGAAGGAAACTGTCTGACTCGGCCAGCCGTCAGCCCCAGGGACATGAAGAGGAAGCTTTAGCAGCCTGCATCAGTCTCTGGGGAGACTCTACCTCATCAGAGGACCTGATTTTTTCTCGCGTTTCTTTTCCCTTCCCTTCCCTTCCCTTCCTTTCTGTTATACTTAAATATTTTGTGGCTGGCTAGAAGGCCAATTGAGGTCAATAAATTCTCACAAGTTGCTGCCACAAATAACAATCTCTATTAAATATATTTTCCAAATCAAGAGGATTTTCAGGTAAAATCCAGGAGCAGCTTCCCCATAGCCCAGCTGGAGAGACCCTCTATGAAAGCTGAACATCCCAAAATGGCTTAGAAGAGGTTCTAGTCCAATAATTGTGTTTATTTATTTAGTGTAGTGGTAAGGAATCTAAGTTTTAAACCTGGGACCACATCCAGTTTGTTCAATTTAAATAAATTGATATACATCTTATAGAACAGTGATGGGAACGTAGAGAATACCCAAGAAATAGTAGCTATCATCATCACTAGTAGTAGTTTTAGTATTATTGCCATTATTAAACAACTAATTATATGCCAAGAGTTATGTTAAATCTTATTTACCTTTTCAACAACCCCGTATGGGCATACCTTGGTGATATTCGAAGGTTCAGTTCTAGACCACTGCAACGAAGTGAACACAATAAATAAAGTCACAGGAGTTTTTTTTTTTTTTTGGTTTTCCAGTGCTTATAAAAGTTTTGTTTATACTATACTGTAGTCTATTAAGTATGTGATAGCATAATGTCTAAAAAAATGTTCATACATTAATTGAAAAAGTACTTTATTGCTAAAAAAATATGATCCATCATCTGAGCCTTCAGCAATTCGTAACCTTTCGTCGGGATGTTGATGGCTAATGAAAATAATCAGGATGCTGGTTGCTTAAGGTTGGAGTGGCTGTGGCAGTTTCTCAGAATAAGACTCCTCCTTTAACTTGAACTCTGAGAGGTCGATATCGTTGTGTCTTGGGAAACAGGGAGATCTGAAGAGAGAAGGGAATGGGGGCGCAGCCGGCCTGCTGGTGGACCCGTCAGAACGCTACACATTGATCCATCAAGTTTGTTGTAAGGGTGTGGTTCATGGCACCCCCAAAGAATTACAGTAGTAACATCCGTGATCGCTGATTACAGATCGACATAACAAATCTAATACTAATGAAAAAGTTCGAAGTATTGCGAGACTTGCCAACAGGTGGCACAGAGACACGGAGTGAGCAAACGCTGTCGGAAGCATGGCGCCGATAGACTCGCTCGATATCGCGTCGCCGCAAACCTTCAATTTGTAAATAAACGCAATATTAGCGAAGCGCAATAAAGTGAAGGGAAATAAAACGAGCTGTGCCCATAGTATACACAGCGTTTCTTCTTTTCGATTTTAGAGTTGGGAAGATTGAAGTTCGAATCGTGACGCAGCCTGCCTGTGCTCACTCCACACGAGAGTGTTGGTTCCCTTACTGCAGAGTCACATTTCTTTAAACTGCAGATTTGGTCCTGGGACGCATTCTGTATTTGTGATTTAACGCTTTGAGTCAGCGTCTGCAGTATTCATTTGGATGTCACCAGGATCACTTTATATTATATACTGTGCTATCTCGAGCCATTTTTGGTTTACGTATCCAGCTCCTATTTTCAACAACTATCTATTGAGGGTCTCCTGTGTTTCGGGCACCATCATCAGGATGGAGGTTATAGCTGTGAACATAATAGAAAAAAATACTTTTAAGGCGTTTGCAGCCTTTGTTGTAGCACTTTCATCATTTCACTGTGGGGCTCTAGGATGGCAAATATCTTATAAAGACAGCACTTAACGTATTATCTTTCCAGTATAAAATTAGAATCGTTGAGAATGTCTCAATAGCTCCTCTTAAACTGAAAGCACAGCTGGCTACCTAACATCTAATTTGGGAAGCATCAGAGGCCATCTCTGTCCTTAAATAGCTTTCATTTTTACTTATATGGCACTAAAAATCCCCACTCCCAAAACTTATTTCTTCTGGTTCACGCCATGTCTCTGGCGATACAGCGCTAAGAGGTGCATTTGTGAAGAATGTTACTATTGATGAGGTAAGCATCTTATCTGTGTATGTTTAACATATATGGATAGCTATAGATAGCAACTCTAAGGATTTAATTATTGTATGGCAATCATAAAAGCCTATTTTCATTAATTGATCATATTCACACAAAAAAATTTCTTTTGGAATGAAACGGGGAAACTCATAGGTTGAAACTGGGGCAACAGAGTAGGTGGGAACACTTGATAGAGTCACCAGTGTAGGGCCGAGGACCAGCTGTCAAGGTGAGACCCGTGGCAGGGAAATTTGTTAATCGTTTCTTTTCCCTCTTTTATCCCCAGTACTTTATGTGATTAAAACTGGTGGTTCAGTGGTGACTACAGGTTAGGTTTTACTTGGTATCGTCCCCACAGTACCATCAGCCATGCTGACACCCGTGACGAGTTTCATGAGCTCCTTTTGTCGGGGGCCAAGTGTTTTTCACTGGGGAGTGACGAGGGGGAATGCTTGGTTGCTAATCAGGAAGACGAGCTGGATGGCTTCCTTTGGCACCTTGAGAGCCCTTCTCCCCCATAGCACACCCCCCTCTGTGCCTTGAGAGGATGGCTTTTGTAGCAGTCATCACCAAGTCTCCTTTGTCTTCTGACTTCCAGCTGGGTTCCACCCTGGGCGCTTCAGCTGGTGCTCAGGGGGTGGAGGGAGAGTGAGGTCAGCTATTACTTTCCTGGGTTGTCTCCCTGCCGAGCTGTGGGTAGAGAGTAGCTGGTTTCCTTTTTCTAAAGGCCTTAGCTGGTCAGTTAGCCCTGGTCTCTAGCTCGGTCTGATTTTCTGTAACTACTTCCTTATCTTGTTCAGGTAAGCCTGGGCTGGTAACAGCTTTCCCCCGTAGTTAGCCCCTGGGTGTTTCAACATCTCTGTGGTTTCTCTTGCCCTCCAATATCTTTATAAATACTCCCTTTTTAAAAACTTTCCTCAATTTCTCTATGTGTTTTCAGCCTTACCCCTAATCAATTCATTCCATATTGATAATAAATCATATCACCTATTCCTGACAATAGCGTACTCCTGATAACAGCTAGTATGAATTAAGCAAATGCAGTTTTTCATATGTATGTTATTTTTCCCTGAATGTTGCTATTTATGTCCTATCTCATTTCACTCTCGTAGCAGTGAATGAAAATGTTGACTAGTTTCCGTATTTGCCATTTGAATACACAGAGACAAGTTAAGTCCTTTGTACAAAACTGACCAAATTGTTAGGAGCAAAGACTTGAGTCCAAGTTTTATTCCAAATCCATTATGATTTGTTGAGGACTTCATGCAGGAGGAGGGAATAACTCTAAAACCAAGACAGAAAATTAAAGAACCAGGACCAGCAAATGGCAGCCTGAAAGAATTAGAAAGGAACAAGAGTCTAAATTTATAAGACAAATGAAAACAGTGTAAATAGGAAAATGTAATAATGCATTAGAATGAATAAGCTAAAAAAGTCACTCAAGTGCCAAGTGCTTCTGGAGAGAAGTCATCTTTCAGCTGAAACATTGTTTGCAAAGTATGCAATTTCCAAAGTGAATGCTTTGAACTATTCCAGGATTAAAATCTAAGTTGTGTGGCATTTTCACATTTTTGCTCTTTTTAAAAATTCCGCTTTAAATTCTCTACTTCTGAAATATATTCTCTCTGACTGATGGGACTAAAGGAAACAGAAATGTTTTCAGATTTAATTCAACACAATCTCTTATTTCTTCTCTTTTTAGTTATCTGTTATAACATAAAACACATTTTATCCAATTTCCCATAAGAAAAGAAGTATTCTGATAAAATATCAGCATCCTTGGTAAAAGATATCATAAAATCAAAATGCCCAAGGAAATGAAACTTTCTTTTAACAGGAACTAAGAAGAAACAATTCTGCTTCCTTCCTGTGAACATATTTTAAGTTATTTACAAATGATCTTACCTCAATAATTCCAGCATAATAAACATAATTAAAACTGTTCTTGATTTTTGAAAAAAAAAATGTTTAGTGCTTCAGGAAAATTAGTTTGCATTCTCATTGTTACAAGCAAAACAATCTTTTTATATGATGTAAAAGCCAGAAACAACCTTATAAAATACCAGCTGAATATCGCTGGAGATTTTTTGGTTCATTTTGCTGCATGTATAGTTAAATGATTATTGAAACCCTGCATTTCATTTATAAAAGTTTACCTAATAAATACAATGATAACAAACCATACATTTATTCTATGGCTTAATATTTTTATACTAAATTTAATTTGTATGTCACCTCGTGTGAGGTGACAAGTACTATGAGGTCTATTATTTTCTCTCTTTTGTACAGGTTGCCAGTTAGGTCAGCAAGTTGGCATCAGATTAGAACTTGTTTTCTCTCTAGTTTCTTATACAAATGTCCCCCACTCTCAGCCCCGGTTTAGGAATTTTTGCTGCAATTAACGTAAAACAACTTGACTCAGCTTAAACAAAAATAAATAAAAGGGTTTATCAAATAACTCAGAATTAGAGATAATGTCGAGTGTCACCAAAGGACATCTACTGGGAATGTCCCAAGGTTCTGTTTCTGTAAACTGCTTCTTTCCCTGAGTCTGTCTGTCTGTCTGTCTGTCCCCTTATCCCTTTCCCATCCCCCTACCTCCCCAGGTTTACCTTTCTCTTCTTGCTCTCTGCTTGTGATCATTCCAACTAAGTGGACATCTCTACATCCCAATTCCAAATACAATGCAGAGAGAAGTGAACTGACCCAATCTGGGTCAAGAAATTGCATAGGATCTACTCAATTATGGCCAAGTAAAGCACCATCACTAAGGGGTCACTTCTCATGAAAATAGGACATTAGCATAGGAAAGAAGATTTGGAGTGACCTGGGAAGACACACAGATCTTTATACTCACCCATTCGTTGATTGTTTCTAAGCTCAACCAATAACTATTTTTCAAGTGTCTGGCTTTAAATATATTTTATTGCCTGTCATTTAAAATTGCTTTTGTAAATAAGTGGGCTATAAACGTTTTAAAGGCAAAGGTTAAATGAGATCATCTTAGATTTGAAGTTGGAATATTTGAGGAATAAGATATTAAATGGAGAATAGTCGAGAAGGCGAACATATTTCAATGGTTGATTAATCACCTTGATTTATTACAGTTTATTTAAATATTTATTACCCCACATTAAAGATGGTTTCTTTTTTTCACTGCCACAATTGATGCTGAATATTTTGGGCAAAGCTTTCTCTGTAGTTTTTATTGTTTTTATTTTTATTTTTGTCTTGATTATCAAAAGTGTATATATTAGATCAACTTATAAATGCATTTAATGAAAACTTTAAAAAAATATTTGATCTGTGTTTTTTGGCAGCAATGTGTGAGTGTCTATATTATTATACCTAGTTAGATATGGGTATTACAATTTTTAGAAAAAGGCATTACATAATAAATTACAATGTTTTCTTTTAATTTGCACGTCTATTTTTAACAAGTCCTATTGGATAATCATTTACTAATTTGATTTCTGAATTTGTGAAATTTTATAATTTTATATCTCTGTCCTGAATAAGTCATGGGGGATTGGGTCATGCTGTGATAAAGGACTAACCCCAAAATATCAGTGACTTAACACATAATACATTTATTCTGCAATGGTGTAAAGCCATTTTCGATCCGACAGCTCTCTTGGGCACTTTCTTCCAAGCGGGGCTGGAACAGTCTGTTCCCAACTTGCGTGTCTAGTATCTGGTATCTGTGACTTTCAGGATTGGGACATCGGGGAAGACAAGGTCCCTGCCTCAGCCTGGAGGGAGCAGAGTTCTCTCGTTCTCACAGTTCATTAGTCAGAACTAGTCCTATAGCTCCACCGGATAAGAACAGCAGTGAGAGGAACCGGATATGTCTGAGCACCAGCAATCTCATCAGAATTACGCACGTGCTAGCCTTCATTTTTTCACTAATAGGCAACTTAAGATGCAGAAGCTCTCGGTGTAATAACCGTAGCCAATGATCCTCCTTTGCTGCAGACTTTTATTAAGTTCGCTG
Organism: Rousettus aegyptiacus; assembly: GCF_014176215.1. Lineage (NCBI taxonomy): Eukaryota > Metazoa > Chordata > Mammalia > Chiroptera > Pteropodidae > Rousettus > Rousettus aegyptiacus. Next base: position 107,833,788 of record NW_023416309.1, read on the forward strand.
TTTGCTTCATTAATTTGCATTCTATTCTAAATGTGCCAAGTGAGCTTCCTGTCATAAGTAATGAAATTGCTTGGGAAAATGCAAGTGCCATGATATCATTTGTAAAGAAAATGTCAGACAAAAGCATGTCAAACTTCAACTGTTTCTTTAAAGAACTCTTCATCAGCTAAGTCCTGAAGGAGATGGAGGATCTAATCAAAAAACAGCTGACTTAGGGATCATGAAAGAAAAGAGAAAAGTGCAGAAAACAAAAACTATTAGATCAACCTTTTTACATCAGGGTATTTGATTTGAAAATGAGCAGTTCAAGTGCTTAATTACTCTTGTGGTTCTAGAACTTGCTTTGCTTGCATTCTGGCTAAATTTTTCCCAGGAGATCATTTCGTTTCTGTCTTCTTGGAAGATCACCCACACAAGTGAATTAAAATATAAGCTAAATTCAGCTTTGTTCAAATGTGCCTCCACCTAGTGTCTCTCCTTGGCTTTCCATCCTCTGCCCACCCACACCCCCAGGAAAAAGGAAGACAATATGAATTTATTCATGCTTAAAGATAAAATGAGTTTTGAAATCTTTGCTTACTTCCTTGACATCGCTACCGACTAATAATTAGGGTTGAACTTAAATGTGGTGACCACTTATTAAAACTCCTCAATACCCATGGCTCTGATCTGTCCTGAATCAGGCAAGGAATTTGATGCAGACATTGACATTTCTGTAGTCTATGGATAAACGTTGCTAAGATATCCCCCCATGCTTTTCTTCCACTCTTCCTTTCCTAGTTCTTTGCAACAAACATTTTATTAAATTTAACATGTGTCACCGTCTTGCAAAACGTAGTATGCAGGTCAAAATCACATGTCATTTTTTAAAAATGAAAACAGCAGTTTCAGCTTAGATAGTCCAATGCATTTATTCTGGGTAATTTCCCTGCAGATTTTTGACCTAGAAAAATGTTAATTAACTTAAATTTAGATTGAACTCTTTGCTTCTGAAATTGCTTCTCTGTGCTTCTTTCTATAATCTTTCCCTTGATTTCCATTCCTTCCACAGTTTCATCTGCCACTGATTTTATAGTTAGAGTAACCAAGGATGCAATGTTTTTACCCTGTTTCCAAATGCAGCTCATCACTGACTCAGTTTTGCTAAAAGAATGATTGCTAAGTAGGAAAAAAAGGAATCGACTCTCAACAAGGTAATGACTCACACTGGTTAGTATAGACTTTTACCCAGCAGAGAGAAAGCTGATCAAAATCAAAGTTGTTACCTACTAGTAGGAGGTGTAGGTAGGAAGATGGCAGTTTCCTTAAAAAGACAGAATTTATTAAGGAGCTAAGTCTTATGGATCTATTTTTCCTGAAGTGTGCTCTCTGCATCCATGTAGTTAAAGGGAAAGTACCTGATGATATTCTAACTGAAGAAAATCAAAGCTACATTTCCAAAACCTAATAAGACAGACAAGATTGGAGAGGAGAAATCTCACATATATTCATTAAGTTTTCAGAAAGGAACCTCTTCCCCTCCGAAACGAGTCATGAATGACTACAGGAGATTTTATTATAAATTCCTATTAGGTGAGCCTCACTGTTATGACACGGTAGTATTAGACAGTATGTTTTAGCAGCAGAAACCACCAGATGGGCAATTCTAACCTTTACTTAAACTGGGTAGCACAGTTCTGGAAAGACCATTCAGAGACTCAAATTTCACAGTGATTAGGTTTTAGGAAGCTCATTAAGATCTAGGATCCTAGTAGGAAGAGTAAGCATAGGGAAGTTTGTAAACTTGCCAAATTCCTCAGTGTTTTTAGCTCTTTGGTGGCAGAGGGGAAGAGAGTTTTGTTCACAAACATATGGCCAAAGTTGATAAGATCTAATTATATGTTTGCAGCTGTTTCAAATCTGTAAATATCTAAAGTTGGTCAACATTATCGACTCACGACAAAAGCAGTATAAATAAAGGAAACTAGCTAAAAATTGAAACAACAACAACAATATCTTTTGAAGGGAGGAAATTAGGGGCTGAGTTTTCTAAGTGTGACTTAAAACAGGATAAAGAGCGAAACAACAATGCTCTCTGTACATGAAAAGCTTGCACCTCATTAACAGGAGTTCTGGAACCCATTTTTGTGTCCTGGGAAACCTCTGACAGAATTCTCACCAGGTTGGATATAGGTTTAACAAATAAAGTTTATCAACGTTATTAAAGGCTACTTTGGCCATTTAGATCATTCAGATCATCTTTAAAAACACAGAGGTTTGTAACAGACCCTCACTGAGTGATTTTCAACAGAATGTGAAATAAAAATTTATGATCCGTCCAGTGAAAGATTTATATTCTGCCCTAACAAAATGTGGCAGATATGCAAGAATGATAGTTCCATAAATGAGATTACCCATTTTCTAAAAAACATATTTCTCATAAGAACAAGTAAAATTACAAATAAAGAACTATTTGTGTATTTAAATGTAGGAGTATAGATGGAAAAAAGCTGAGGAAATAATGGACGTTGGTCGTTCAAATTTTAAAATAAATTTAAAACAGAAAAACTAAATAATTTTACATTTAATGAAGAATAAAAATATTTGAGGGAGTAGGATAACCTAAATTTTAATCTTTTCCTCTTCTCTTAATGTCTCTTACCAAAATCTGTTTTCATATCTGAAATAGAATATTTAATACATTTTCCAAATAAAGGTAATAATCCTATCAGACCCTAATAATCACCATTACATGGTTAATGTCTGATTTTCAATACTATTATTATGTACATGTATGTGTGTGTGCACACACACATGCGTACCTCTTTCTTTTAGTGGCAGGGGTACAAGGTGTAACAACTTGTTATTTACATGAAAGAGAGAGAAGAAATATTCTGGCATGATTCAGACAATTGGCCTGATGGGGAAGTTCCCTGAATATTTGTAGGTTTACCTTCTAGCTATTGGCACATGTGTTTTACCAGGGCCCCTTAAAACTTCATGCTAACCAGGTCCAGTGTGTATGCCATTAACAATACAATTCGCGAGCGTGATTTTCTGCAAAATGTTAAGATAACCAAGATCACTGAGGACATCACAGAGAATAGAATCACTGTGTGTATTGAAAAACACATGCTCACTGTATCAGTAGCTGAATGCCAAGTGTTTTTCTGTTCCAGTGAAGCTAACTCATCTCAACCCCATAGGTATGACAGACTTTCCATTTGGTTAACTTCATGTTGGTCCATTATAATCCTACACAATTTATTTGATTTCCACAAGAGTTATACTACTGAAATGAAGGGACATAATAGGGACCACAGATCTTATTTTATTTAAATCCTTGGAAGTGGTGCTAATACAGCTTCCAATTTAATTTCTTGGCTAAAGAGGAGGAAATAGTTTCAAGGACTTCCATTTGATACTTCCTACTATAATAGTTCTTATTCTATAGGTTAAGAGTTCTATCAGGACCTAAGGAGACCCATCCTAGTATGCACTTGAGGATGGGAAATAGTTAAAGGATGAGCTTCCTGACTCACTTTATTCCTGTCAGGTGGACAAAGGGCAGAATTTCTTCTGCCTCCATAACCCTTCACTCTAACAAAAGACTGCGATGGGATTTTGAGTCTCCTACCACTAAGGTCATTAAAAATAACTCGATTACACATATATTAGCTTTATTATGTCCATAGGATTTTGTCAATTGAACACTTTAAAGGTCCAAAAAAATATCAATGCATTCTATAAAGCAAACAGGTAACCACTGCTCTCTAATTAAATGTATAACCTTAGAAATTAATAGGAAATGTCTCCTCAAACTTTTAGAAATTAGAAAATACTTGTAAATAACTCTCAGATTACTGAGAATATTAAAGTTGCAATTACAGTCTAGTTAGTGATTAGCGGAAGTTAAGACACTGTGGGCTGCAGTCAAGGTTAATATTCATAGCATTAAGCTACTTCCATATTCTTAATCACAAAATGAAAATAAATCAGTAATCTTTATCTGAAGACACCTGAAAGGAAATACAAATAAAAAAATGAGGGGTATATAAAGAAGCAGGTCATAAACATATAATCAGAAATTAATGATTTTGGTAATATAAAAAGTGAACTTGCTAAGGAAATCCCATTTATTTCACTCTTAATATACCAAAAAATATAAAATTTTAAGAACAAGAATGGTGATAAAGCTACTTGTAAAAATATATTTTTAAGAAGTATAAAGGACAGATATAACTTTATTGGAAAATGTGTTTGCCCAGGAAAATATAAATTATATAACATAAATTATGCACTTATCCCATTAAAGAACTTAAGTAATATTAAATACAAAAAAATAAAAAAGCAATGGGAAGAAATCAATAGAGGAATGGGCAGTGGATACCAGAAATTTTTAGAAATTAAAAGTTCTAAAGGAACTGGCATCAGCTTGATTTATAGGGTAATAGGTTAAGACCAGAGAATGTATAACTTTTAGGTTATTAAAAAATCCTATGGTACGGAAGTTAGATAATATTCAAATCCTAGCCTCTCAAAGAGATCTTCACAAATATTTGAGGGTACACATTGGAAGAACTTCTGAAATCCCTTTCAAATAATTTCATCTTCCTTTTACTAGTTTCTTTTCCTTCCGTACACTGTAACCACTCATGTCCAGGTAAGTAAAGGTGACATAAAGCCACTCAGGTGTGTGAAATAAAGCAGCTCAGGAGAACAGGACACTTCTACTCTTGGCTCTGAGATGTCACATCTTGTTCTTTAGTATTGATTCAACATTGTTCATTCGATAACTATTGAAGTGCCTATAATGAACAGACACTGTGTTCAATACTAGACATGCTCCCCAAAGAGAACTAAGTGGAAGCGAGTTTAAATTGCATGTTTAACCAAGAGAGAATTTTTTCTCTCTTAGCCTGCCTGCCTCCTTGCACATACAGCAAGTTGGACAAAGCCTAGATATAAAGCAGCAAATAGTATTTACATCCGAAACAAAAAGAATTGTTGGAATTTTATGTTTTTCCAAAAATGTGGAACCGCCTACTACTGGTGTAGTCTGGAATGTCCTATAAGAATTTTTCTAATTGCCATAAACTAAATCAGCATAAACTAAATTATGTAACATATTGATGTTTAATGATTTCTTAGAAGGTTTGCCATGTCCTCCTCTTGCTTGGCCACATGATACAGTAGTTATAGAACTGGCTTATACATTTCTAAGTGTTGGTCATTGGACATACTCTCTAGACTACGACTTTGATACCAAGTTTATTTCTAACATTTGCAGGGCCTGGAATGAGAGTAAAAAGGGAGGCCCACATACCATATGTCAAATATTTAAAAGTTACATATCAAGCTAACAAACTGTTAAATAAAATCTGTTCTACTCTCTGTTCTTGGCAAATCCATCTTTATAATTATAAAATTGAAAGGTATGTTCAAAGATTTAGCTTTTATATGACTGAAAGTTGGCAAAATACCGAAGATGAGTTAATTTACTTATTACTGTTTATGCCTGGTGTCTCATGCATAAGCCAGCAATTGTTGGATTAGTAACAAAATAAAGATATATACAGTTCATAAATAATTATATATTTTAATAACATTTATTTTTATTGGCTTCATTCTAGTAGAACCAGTTATTATTTTTGTATAATCAATATTTTCACCTAGTTGGTATATTGTTGATATGATTTGAAGTCTTAAAAATTCAATATATAGCTAAAGTACACAAGATTTATTTTAATATAAATTATTTTAACTATTTAATAATTATTTGAGTAATAAAGCTTTACATGACTGTAATCCAAAATATATTTTAAATAAAATGAATGTTTTTACAGGTTTTCAAGTTATATTTTTCATAACATATTCAAAAGGATCTATTAAAATTAAAAGGTAAAAGAATTTATAATTAGGAAATATCACAATTTAAAACGGAATTATTTAAACAGATGAAATTGGAATTTATATTTTGAAAATTTAAATTATATTCATTTATTATAAAGTAAAACTATTAGGAATTAAGTATTTAATGTTTATTTACTTAATAATGTAAAGAATGAGTTTTTAAGATTAATAATTATGTCTAAGATATAGATATTAGGGAGTTCAAAGTATTAATAACTTTTTAAATTATGTAACTATTACGAATATCTCCAAGATTATGAATTTGAATGTGAGAAGCAAAAAAAAAAATGAATCTCAGCATTACTGAGAAAAAGACACTTTAACTAATAATTTATTGTTCTTATGCTATCTCAAAAGGGAGATATAATGGGTTAATTAATTTGTCTTTTTCCATTGTGAGGCATTTGCTGTTCAAGCTCTCTCTCTATTCTGAAGCAGCATCTGTTTACTAGGGTTGACCATGGCCCAAACCACTAGATCAATACATGTGAACTCAGTGGACTTTCAATACAAGAATAAAGTGCAAGAGATGTAAAGATGTTTTGATGGGCCTGATAGGTGTCCACCACGAGTATAAATGTTTGAGATTCTAGAGAGTGCTGTGCCTGTGGAGTGCTAGCTTCTGCGTGAGGTACCCGTGTATTCTAGAAAGAATACATCCTGTGTCTTTGTACCATGCAGAGTCATTCGAAGTAGGAAACTCAAACATGGGCCGCTTCTGCCCAGGACTAAGGGTGTTTCTACTTGACCCTTACAGAGTTAAAAAAAAAAAAAAAATTAGGACCATAAGATGTGCATACAAATCTATAAGCTCCTATTCATGTTAATCTATGTTTTCTCTTACCCCTAGCATGCCTCTAGTGAGGTGTACATGATTTTTTATTGGCATGTAAATGAAGGTTTATTCGACAAATATGTTTAACTCTCCAGATATAAATCCCATTAGGTAATTCCTGCAGTATTAGAAAGATGGTAACTATACAATGAGTTTTCATTTCATGCATGTTTCTGAGTCAGTTCAACTAGTAATGCTCAACTGGTAATTGCCCAGAGCCTAAAACTCTTCTAGTTATGAAGTTACAAGTGATCCTATTTGAGAAGGAAAATGGATTCATCAAACACTAATGGGAAGATTTTGCTATTGTAATGCTTTCTTTGTAACTAAAATTGCATTCTTACTCAAAATACCCATGTTTAGAGTTACAGCTAAAAATCAGTGTCTCATAGTGTTGAGATAAATTTACTTTAAGCCAGATGACTTTCCTGTTTTTGTTTTTTAGGAAAAAGGTACAAAAGTTGGCCAGGGTATCCCATTCCTCTCTACTCCCCTCAGAGAGAAATATTCTAAGTTATTTAAAAATAAATGAGCTCAGGTGTATATGTTTCGATCTTTAAAATTGTAGGTTATAATCACAAATATTTTGGTTTGAATAAAAGTCTCCTATTCTTAAAAAATAAATTTGATAATTTTCTGAACTTGAACTAAAACTATAATCCTTCATCCTTTCTATAAGACTATGGAAAATGATGTGGGCTGGTTACAAAAAATATATAAAAAATTATGAAATACAAAATATATCAACCAAACAATCAGTTCCTTAGCGGTGGAATTCACTTACTCTGAAATCCTGTACTTGAGCAGTTGAAAAATATACCTTTGATTTAGAAGGTCATTTAGGGATTTGAAGTTGACCCCAATTTCCTATTAAAATGCTACCCTTTCTCTGATTTTACAACTTTCTATGAGAAAAGTTAAACTAAAGGAAAATAAAAACAATATGATTTAAATTGCAATTTATAAATCTCAAAATCATTTTGCTGGTGGTGGCACAAAACATAAATTACACTCATGAATGAAGACAGTTGGAACAAAAGTTCAAGAGTTATTTTATTACATAGAGTTCATGACCAGTAGCTGTTTAAAGTTCTATTATGTAACAGAGGTGGGGTAGAAAGGAAAACAGGATAGGAGAAAAAGTCTTTAGTGTGAGTTTCCTTGTTGATCAGTCAACTATCCTAGAGTCCTGGGCATTTCTGATCTATATGGTGCTTTGCTACCAATAACACAAATTCTGTGATGTCTGTAAAGGATTCCTAGGGTTTCAAAATGAACTCAATGATACTTTATAGCAAATAACTAGGCTCTCTATCAGCAGCTGGGCATACGTGCGATTCCAACAAGACACTAATATTGAGAGTAAATCAAGCTTGAATTTAAGAGCTATTCCTGTGCTAATTACGATGAGGTTTTGTGGGACATTTTTTCCATTTTAATTCTCTAGACGTGATATTTACTGCGAGTTTTGAAAACTGGTTATTTACTGGCCATTTCTTCAATATTTCTATTTTGTTTGGCTTACTGAACTTAAAAAAATCATAATGAATATAAGGTGCTACAGTCCCCACAATGCCCTGTTTTATAATGCCAATCTCATTGAAAATTTCTAGCAATTATCTTCAAGTTTTATTTCTTTACCATTTTCTCTTTCTCTTTTTATAAAAGCTTATTATCTATCATCTATCTATCTATCTATCTATCTATCTATCTATCTATCAATCATCTATCATCATCATCATCATCTATCATCATCATCTATGTATCTCTGATTCCCTCCTTCATGTCTTGACTGGTTATTTTTTTTTTAATTATTTATTTATATCTGTTTGAATTGTGGGTGAATTTATCTGCACTATTCCTCAATTTTCAGATTCTCTTTGAAACTATTTCAGAGTACATCACTTATTGACTTTTTTGTTTAGTGATTTCAGTTTTTATATCCATGATTTTAAATTGCTTATTTTTTATATATAACTCTCTTTGTTTCATTTATGCCTATATATTATTTTCAAAAGTGTATATGGTTATTATTTTACTTCATCTCTCCAAGAATTTCAAATTATTTGTACTGCACTAATCTAGAGCCTGGACTCATGCTGAGGGTTGAGCTGAATCACTACAGTAATAGTGGGTGTATTGTAGGCTGTGTTGATAAGCCAGTGGGGAATTCAGGCCCAGGATACTGGCTTTATGGCAATCCCAGTTTTCCTGCTAAATACATGGCACTGTGCATACTATAAACCTTGCATGGAACACTTTTAGGCCCTATTTGCATGACAGGAATTGAATTTCCCATATCCCTTTACTTCTATGCCCACTTTACTCTCTTCTGTACATGTTAACCCATCAAATATTTGAAGATACCTTTATGTCTTTGTTACTTTGTCTTTTCTTTAGGGCATTGCTAGTTGTTTTCATATTCTCCAAGGTAATTTATAGTCCAACTGGACTCCTTTAGAACTCCTTTAGTATGTTTATATATTGTGGGTTCCAGAAACATTATGCATTAATCCAGAAAAAAATCCTGTTGACAAATAAGTGGAGTTATTATAAATGCTATATTTGTAAAATGTAATAGAGCCTCCAATGCATTCATAAAATGAAATGTTCCAGATGTGGTCTAATTTACAAGTGTTAAGTGTTGATTAGAATGATAGGCAGAAAGGGAGCCTTAGAGCAGGCTAAAGTTAGTACATGTGACCTTCACTTTCAAGATATGTGAGCAGAACTGATATCTGCTTATCAGCCAGCACCTTCCATACTTCATTCTACAGATGAATAAACCTCAAATGCAAACAAGTTAGTGACAAAATCTAAACCTAAGTCTTTGAATCATTATTTGATTCAAGAGAGCTGATATAGCAGATTTAATAAACTATATTCAGACAATATGTCTACTTTACATAGACTTCGAAGGACGTTATGACAAAACATGCCATTTGATGTTGAGTCTTTTAAGTTTTTACATCTGTTTTCATAACCCCCCCCCCCAAAAAAATATGTTTTAGATTTTCTTTTGTTAACAAATTATTTTGGAAACTAAGATCTTTATTCTATCTTTGATATTCACCTGGGGGGTCATTGTTGAATATTGGAGATGAGGAACAGAATAGGGTTAGGAAATGGTTTCAAAGTCTAATTTATAAATTTCTGTTGTATTTTCCATACATATACACACCTACATAAAAATCTTAAATGATAAAGGTCTTAGTGGGAGTAAGATGTAAAAATAGTCAATATAAAAAGTGTCCTATCAAAATGCCATGTCTGTGACTTCTATAAAATATGTCAAAATGATTTTTATAATTAAAATATTGATAAATCATCGAATTTAAAAAATAATGAAACCTACTCATTATGGAAATTCAAAGAAAAATCACATTTGATTCCACTATGCATACCATTTTGGATAGCTAAAATGAAAGAAAAGAGATGAGCTAGCTATCATTTATTATCCTATCTATCTACATTTATCTATCTATCATCTATCATCTCTCTCTCTCTCTCTCTCTCTCTCTCTCTCTCTCTCTCTCTCACCCCCTACCCCACCTTGGGGAAGTGGAATAGGACTATGGACATAAGTAGAATCTGTCCTATCACATTCCTAGGTATTGAAAAGCTGGTTCATTTACGTACTTAAATAGAGAATGATGCTTATCAAATCACTTTGGAATTTGGATTCTGTAGATAAAAGTAAAAGAGTGGAGTTAGGGTGTAAGTTAAAATATTGACATTTACAATACTCTAAAAATATATTTTATATACCACTACTTAAACTTTAGATGAAAACTTAAAAATATCAACACGTCTACTTAAAAACGTGAGAGAGAACTCATAGTTCTTTGAAAGTATTTTAAAGGGTATTTGAGTAAATAGTTTCAGTTGAGGTTAGAGTCCAGCTAAAAGCTCCAGCTAGACATAACTTGTGAAACCTCAGCCACTTTGAAATGCTGGCCTCCTTGATCATGCCCTCAACAGCAACTGTAACCCATCAGCTGCCTGTTTGAACCATGCGGGCAGATGCCCATGAGTGCCGGAAGAGGCCGCCTTGGTATTTTATTGGCAATAACTCAAAGCTTATTAAAATCCAGATGGAGAGAGACCTGCAGCATAGTTAAGCCCATATGCCCAGTTGGGTACTGCGCTATTTAATTGCTTACATTTCAATCATAATTTCTTTCTCTTGTCCTACTTTGATTTTCTCTGAAGTGTTTATGTAATCCGTCTGTTGATGTCTCCCATACCATCTTTAAAACTGGTTCTAATGGTCATCTGTAAATCACTTAGTTAAATTCTATGCATGATATTTTTACTATTTTTATATTGGTGTTAACATCGAACCATGAAGAGGCAATTGAATGAGTCATTTATGATTCTTTGTATGTAGCTCTATTAAATTAAAAATGTCTGGTTTTTAATCCAATAATATTTTCCTAAACATATTAAGGCTGTTATGTACACATGGCATGTCATCTCTGTAGTTTGGATGATTTGTAAGAGTTCTGTCTTTGCAAATATTGTGTCCATTAACTGATACCTAGAACATACCTCATGTTAGTTAGGCAAGCCAGAATGCTATTTATGCTTTTTAATGGCATGAAATCAAAAATAATTATAAATTAAAAAAAAAAACTCATTTGGTCCCAGTGGCCAGGAACTGAGACCTCATAATTCTATACATAGCCATTTGGCCTTATTGTCCTCATCTGCTACCCACTGACTTAATCCTAAATTTCTTAAGTCCTACTTCTTCTTTTAAATTTTAACAGTGGGCTAGCGCTTTCTTTTCTGTTAATTCCTATTACATTTAAAGGGTCTGGCCACTCATTTTGCACTTAATCTTGTACTTTCCTGACCCGTTATATACTGCTTTCCAACTTTTTCTTATCTCCCACGCTCTTAAGCTTCTGGACAGAAAGGATCATGTCCTGCTTTCCATAGTCCTAAGCGTCCTATGCTTTCCAAACCTTGCCCGTTGGTGCTCTAGTGAATGTGTTTTCATAACACACAATTTATTCTATGTTAGTTCATGTCATGCTGTATTGTAATTGTCCATTTACTACTCTGCAATGCTCATTTGATGGCATGTTTTTTTAAATTAATTTTATTTTTATTTATTTTTAAAAAAATAATTTAAAAAATTTTCAATTACAGTTGACATTTAATATTATATTAGTTTTAGGCGTATAACAAAGGCAGAGAACGGGGGGCACAAGGGTGGGAATTGGGCTTCAGGGATGAGGTGCTGGGGTAAGTTCAGGTTCTGGAGTCTGAAGGCCCAAGAACCAGAGATTCCAATGTTCTATGTCCGAGGACAGGAGGGATGGATGTTCCGGCTCAGGAAGACAGTAAGATTTCACCATTCCTTCACCTTTTTATTGTATTCAGGCCCTGACGGGATCAGATGATGCCACAGACATTGGGGAAGGCCCTCTGCTTTATTCGATTCACTGATTCAAATGCTAATGTCTTCCGGAAATAATCTCACTGACACACCCAGAAATCATGTTTTCTAGCTGGTGGACGCATACAATTAATCATCACAGTGGTACCATTATTATCGAGCCTGTTTTATGAATATGAAAATTGAACCGCGGATGGGTTAAGACAGACACCCAAGCCTACGAAGCCGGTTGGCAGTTTTAACTGTCTCAGGTGACAGGTTTTAAACGAGGTTACCTTTTTCGACTCCCCCTCGAAGTCATCTTTCTGGTGCCCCTGGAGCTGTGCTATGTTTGTCTCTCTGGGGACACGGAAATTGTTTCCTGCCAGGAGCAGGCATTTTTTTTAGATCTGAGCCACCATATCTGGTATTCCACAGTTTTCATACTCATGAAATATACCTCAGAGCAAATAGGAGCAAAATTTCTCTCTTGTTACCACAGTCTGTTTGGCTGGAGAACAATTACCCTCACAGATTCCTGAACTCAGGCAGCTGTGTGTGTATCTGCAACTTTCATCCCCAGCGCCTGTTGGGGACCAATATTTCTGGCACGTGCATTCTAAAACACTGGCTGTCCTCACCTTTGAAATATTTTGGGCCTTGAAAGCATTTCTTCCTGCTGTGTTTTTTCCTTTATGGAGGTGGTTGATGTTCTCCTATTTAGTGATGAGCCGAGAATGCTAGCATGTGGGATTCCTTCTTCTAAACTCATTCTTTTATCTTTAGAGAGCTCTTAGTAAGAAGCAGAGCAGCCAAGATATTTCATATACAAGTCTCTCATAAAAAGGAGAGAGAGAGAGGGAGGGAGGCAAGGAGATTCGTTAAGATGCTCAAGCCTAAATGCCCAAGAGAGATGAAGTGAGTAGCTGGAAGGTGATGCTAGGTTGAAAGTTTTTGTTACCATTTTAATGACAGAAAAATGATAATACATAAAAGCAAAAGGGAATGAATCCGTTGACAACAGAGAGGATGATCACACAACCGAGAGAAGAAAAAACTGGTAAAGTAAGGTTCCCAGAAAGGTGAGGAGAGAACAGTGCATCGGGCGTAAGTGAACTCAGCTCCTCCTCTTATCGGAGGGGATCATGGGAATGGGGGTTGCATAGGGCTGGTCCACGGGTATGTGGAGTGATGTAGTAACTGGAGGGAAGATGAGAAGTTTTCCATCTTGTGGCTTCTGCTCTGTAAACTAGCAGGTGAGATCATCTGCCCAGGGAGCATCGCAAGGTTAAAAAAAAAAAAAAATTATTTCAACTCAAAAAGTGAGTCAACCAGAGAAACCTAAGTGGAATTTATTATCACAAAGATAAGAGAATTGTAGGCTGCATGCAGAAGATGTGAAATGTTATGCAACTTGTACCGAATATTTGATTGAGTTTTAATTAACTCTATTATTGCCAGTTTTCAATGTGTTATCTATCAATTCTTCATCTTTCAATGCTGTCAGTATGTTTCCTTGGTAGCAGATGCTGGGAGATCTATTAGGAAATCATTTTTGAATATCAAATTCTATGTGTCAATAGAACTAATTATCTTAGAAAAAAAAAAAAAAAAGCAAGCGTACGAAGTGACATTAGCCGGTGGCTTACAGCCATCTGGCTAAGCCGGAGAGAAAGTATTTTATCTTGTTGAATAAATTCCCTTTCCCTTCTTTCTCTCTTAAAATCAATTTCACTTGAAAAGACTCTGCCTTTTACAGTTGGGATCTGATTCAAAACTTTGTGTTTCACTGGTTTATTCTAACCTGAGGTCCCATATCTATTTTTGTGACCCATAAAGGTGGTTATTACCCAGCTCCTGGACAAGCCTCAGCTGAGTTTTGAAAAAAAATAGTTTTTACAAAGCAAGACAGAGACACAGCCAGCAGGAGGGCAGGGGCACGGGTGGTGACCCTTTTTCAGCCTATCTACAATAGATGAAATGATGACATGTTCAGAGATGTCACCTGAGCTGAACTTTCTAAGAGTTCAGGCTGATCTTCTTTTCAGGGGACATCAGGGCAGGATGAGACCGGGGTGGGGAAGGGATGAAAAATCCCGTCATATTCACCAACAGGTGAGGCCTAAAAATTTCACTGGAAAAAGTTATAGAAGAAGGAACAGCTGCAGGCCTGTTTGGAGAAAGTCAGCAGAGTAGTTTCCATCTGACATCTGTTTCATCTGCAGAAGAATGTTTTTTTTTTTTTTTCTTTTTAAATAAGGCTTGAGCTGAAAGCCCACTTTATTTAGGAGATGTTAAGTCCGGGGATACTGAGGGCTTTGCAAGCTGCCAACATACCTTTCTCATCTTCCTCTTTGCATACCTCCCTCCAGCCCGTCGCCATGGAGCTCGGTGGAAAAAAAGAACATCCAGGGATGAAAATAGCTCTAGTGCAAGGTGCGAACCTTCAAGCCACAAGTGCCCTCTCTCCTTCTCATTGAGAAGTGCCAGCCAGAGATGGATCAAACTGGGTAGGAAAGGTGGAAAAGTTTACTGCCGTAGTCAACATATATAGACTTCATGGAGGACGCTCAATAAGCTTCTGCGTTTTGGGATAAACGAAAAAGTAAAAAAAAAAAAAAAAAAAAAGAACCAACAAACCCCTTATTTTGTACGACTAGGAGGAAAGAGCCTAGTCATTTTGCAAAAGTTAAGATCATATTCTGGGACCTAAAGGTAGTATCGCCCCTGAGTAAGAAGTGGTGGACCAGCATATTGGATGATCTCTTCTAGAAAGAATGTTACATAAGAATTCAATGTATTACAGCAAAATCCAAGCTTGATGCAGTAGTTGTCAATCATTACAAAAGTTACACAGGCAACAAAGGAACAAACTTGTAGTCAGAGAATTGGAATCTACCTAGAAAACTTTAGTAAACACTATAATTCTAAGAATCACTGGAAGGGAAAAAAAGCATCATTAACTTGGATAGATAGAAGGAATGCCGATATCTTTTTTTTTTTTACAGCTGTGAACTGTTCTTATGGTTATCTTCAATCTACTTTAAAATTCTTTTTCCCTCAGTATCTGTCACAGTGCAATGATAAATGCTTACTGATTCTTGGTTAGACACAAATAACCTTTATTATCGCTTAAAAAAAAAATCAGGTGGAAAGATAACAGACAGCAAAACAGTAAGCTTAGTCAGAGCTAAAACTTCACGAGATTGGATACAGTGATTATCTCTCTATCTATCTGTACTTGGAATCTTCAAAATCAGTGTTTGTTCTTGAAATAAGAGTTGATTGGAAACCAGTATGAACAGAATTCTCTACCCTAAGAATATGAGAAATATAATTTTTATATTCTTTCTCATCCAGTAATATATTTATATTTATACACAGGTTAAGCTTCAAGTCACTTCAACTAGGATTATCAAGCTAGGTTGCTTCATAGCTCTAAATAGGGACAAAACAGACTTACTTCTCTGGACTGCTTTAATGTCTAAAAAATGACTTTCTTGCTTCGTTAGGATTATAACACTGGGTCAATGAGTAACATAAAGGAATCGGAGAAATTAATGGCCAATTCTTTCTTTATTAAGTATTTAAGGATCTACTGTAAGCTTATTGAATAATCACAATAAATATCAGATATAAATCTGTTTTTCAGAATTCCTCTTGAGAAGAATATCATGTTTGTTCAGAAAATATGTTTTGATAAGTAGTCTAGAGCTGTGACTAAGACTGAAATTGCATATTAAAGTTAAAAAAAAAACAGCTGGGAAATATTCAAAGGAGAGTAATGGCTCTTTCTCTGTCTGCATGGACACCTTGTTCTGTGAGGCATAGTCATGCTTCTCAAACTTTACGGCGTGTAGGAAACACCTGAGTGTTCATTAAAATGTACATTCTGATTCAGTATGGCTGTGATGGACCTAAGTTTTTATTTCTAAAAAGTGACGCTAATGCTACTAGCTCAAGGACCACTTCCTAGAAAAAGACATTGACTTAGTCTTCTCTGCACATTTTGGGGGAGATGTTGGAATAGAGCGACTTCTCCTGTGTTACAAAGGACCTAATCTGTGTACTAAATCAGAATAATTTGGACAATGCTCACCATTGCAGAATAAGTATAGAAGTTCAATAGGGCGACACAGGTTACCAAGAGTGTTCAAGAATGTTTTAGCTGTGGCTTTGAAGTAAGCAAGAATATCTTTCTCCATCATTCATAAAGTATGTTCAATAAAAGGTTTACAGCAAAACTAAGAGGTTCTCAGTTTTGCATCCAGGAAGTCCTGGGAGAAACCAAGGATACAAGGGCAGGAAGCTAAGGAGCAAATAACAGCTGAATGACAAAAACAAAAATAGTAACTGACATTTACTGAGCATTTATCTATGTCAGTCACATTTACTGCATTGCATTTTCTACCATTATTATTCCAAATTATATACAAAACGACCTAAGACATAGAGAGGTTACGTCTACGCAACTGGCTTTCTAATTCCTAGCTACAAAACCCAAAGACAACATTCTGTCACTCAAGAGCTGAAATATGTATTTTCGTTTTCCACCAAAATGAGGGAAAAATCAATCTCTCCTTCCTTCCTTCCCTCTCTCTTTTTCTCTGTCTCTGTCTTTCTATCTCTGTCTACCCCCCAATAATTTAAGAGGAATATACTCTGAGAATATCTGAGAATCACTTTTTAATTTCTATTCCCTCATTATATAACAGCTTGGGTTTTCTCCCCCTTGTCTATAGTCAGACCTGCAAACTGTATTAACACACTCTGTTCTGTTAATTCATATTCTTAGTGAGTCATAGTCTCTTAAAGTGAAACAAATAAAAGTGATCACAGAGAAGTTATAGCAAGTTTTATAGATGAATTACCTTTTTAAAAATTATGCCTACCACCCAGCAGAAGAAATGGAATATTACCAAGAGATTTGGCACATCTGAGTATCTTTCTCTGAAAGGTAACCACTGCCCTGGATTTTGTATTCATCAGTCCTTTGCATTTTTTTTTTTAGGTGGAAAATAAATGTAGGTTTCCCTACAATAAGCGTTGTTCATTTTTGAATTATACACACATGGCATGATATTAAATATTTTCTCCTGAAGTTTTGTTCCAATGAACATTATGTTTGTAAGATTCACTGATGTAAACTTCCACAGTTGGAGTTCATTCTCTTTTTTTTCACTCATGAATGTAATTAATACATTTGCTGTCAGAGGAGCTGAGATTTGTTTCCAGGTTGTTTTGCTTTTCTTATTACGAATGGTTTTTTTCCCCTTAAATATATGAGTTTTGCAACCTACTTTTCTTGCTATATCCATTCCCACCTTAGTTTCGTTCAGGAGTTCTCATCCCTGGCTGCATATTAGAATTAACTGGGGGATATTTTTAAAATCCTGATTCCCACATTACATGCACTCTAGATCAATTGTATTAGAGTCTTTGGAGGTGGGACTCAGGTATTAGATTTATATAATGCTTTTTTAGGTGCTGCCAATATGCAGACAATGTTGCATAACACTGTGTTAATTCCACCTCATTTGACTGGAAAAATCGCCTTCCCGTTTCCAAGTACATTTGATATAATTTCCAGGAAACCTGTCCTCAGAAATCAGGAGCTAAATGCCCTGTCACAAACCTAGAACTCCACCCTCATTAGCTGTTTTGTTTTATTTTGTTTCTGTTTCGAGCTTGTTGGTTTGCATGTTCACCTATCAGCTCATGTCGTATGTGCTTGGTGGTGACAGGGTAGCTTAATAAACCTCTAAGTGGTGGCTTCCTGCTGAACCATTATTTATTCATGGTGCGCTCTGGGTAACTTTGCAAATCAGCGCTTTCGTTTATCCAGGGCCCAATGGGTAAAACCCAAAATTCAACCCAATCCTTCAAAAATCTGTAAAAAAAAAAAAAAAAAAAAAAGTCATAGCTATTTCCCCTGAAGTCAATAAATATTAAAAAGAGTCACATGATCTGCCCCGATCCTTTGCAAACCACAGATACCATTCTTTTCCAGAAAAAAAAAAAAAAGTGTTCGTTTGGCCACCAGCCATTTCTTAAAGCAGAATCCTTGCTGAAAGATGAGTCAATAGGGCGAATGGTGACTCAGGCTCCAAGTAAAACAGAGAATGAGTTGATTTAATACTTTGAGAGGTAGCTTGTTATCCAATTATGCAAAATGTAGCCCGATATCTAAGAAAACCCGTTATCCAGCATGATCCATGAATTGGATCTAAACTCCCCATTACCCCAGTGGGACAGCATTAGATAAAGAGCTATTATTCATTCCTTAGAGAGCTTGATAATAACAACGCAGAGGTAATTTGGAGCAATAAGCAACCAATACTCTCCAACAGCAGCGCACAGCAAAATTAATCTGCTAGTTGTGACCTGTATCTTTTGGAGTGGGCGTTTCATTAATGTTCTTGTCAACCATCTCTTACATTTTCCCTGAAGGCTGCTAGTCCAGGAATCATTGGTATTTAGAATTACTCTCATTCTTTCTATCTTAAACTCTTCTTGAATTCTAAGCCGATTTTTTTAAAAAATCAATTTTGTACTCCCTTATATTTCCAAAAATAAATTTGGGATAAAACATCTGCTGGAAAAATATAATTAAGACCTAAATTATATCTATGTAGCTCTATTATGGCTATGCAAAATTTACAGAATATTTAGACCATAATGAATCTAAACCCTAGCCTAGGAGTTTATTCAGGCAACAGATTTTATACAGTTTCTATAAAGCAGTGTTAATGAAACAGTGATCTGTCTTTCTTCTTTTCTTGGCCAAGTGACTGTTTTCATCCTTCAAATTCCCTCAGATATGGAAGTTTATAGAGACTAGATAAAGAATGCCTACTAAAATTTTTAAAAATTCTTAATCAGAGTGGTATGTTGCTTTTGCCTATTTTTTTCTTCAGAGCTATTCGTATTATCAGAAACTTAGACAAGCCTAGATTAAAGGCACACTTGATGGGCATACATAAAACCGTCCTTGGATAGATGAGTTTTGAGCCATTTCTACACACTCCAAAATATCAAGTCCTTGATAATTGTATATTGGCAGAGAAGAAGAAAAATAAAAATAACCTAGAAGAGGTTAGGATAAGTTTGTTGTTTGCTTATTTGTTTGTTTGCCCATAATAAAAATTAAGTATCAGGTTGATGATGAGCATTCTTTCAGTTATAAATAATATTGCTATTATTTATAGTTTTTCTTCTTATCCACAGATCTAAATGCCTCATGATGTTCAGGAAAGATTCTGTGTCACACCTCTGTTTTCCTATACTTGGGTGGTTGATAATAATGAGAAAAAAATATATTATATGTATAATATTCATATATTTTAATTATCCAAAAGGTGATTACATAAAGTTATAAGCTATAAGATTTGTTGAGGGTCATTTATCCACATAAGAGGTCGAAAATCAAAAAACATATATACATAAAAGGTGGTAGATAGAAAGAAAAACATTCAAATAAAGAAATCAGAGAAAAAAGGGACAATCCTCATTAACTATTTAATTTTTCTTTATCTTTTTATATACTTATCAATTTTCTTAATAAGTAGTTTCTGGTTAATAAAGAAGCGTAAAGAATATTCCAATCCACTGGAAGCTTCTATATAAGGATTAAGACTAAAAGAAGCCCTATACTCATTCTAATCAGGATGCTTTAAAATTTAAACATCCACCACTGGATATGATTTCTATGCAAAACAAGCAGAACAAACCATGCTTGTGTTTCAGGCTCTTCCATTCATTTTTTATGGATGGCTATTTCTCTATTGCCATTCAGTAGAGTAGCCCCATATTAAGCAATTGCTTAAATTATTTTAATAAGATTTTATTTACGTATGCCATGTGATCTAAATTCTGTTGGGAGGACAAATAAGGAGGAAAGTGTATTATTACAGACTCGGCTTTGTATTTCAAAATGAGCTATTGTTAAATGGTTTTGGCTGATGTAGTTTAATGGCAGAGATATAAAATAAATGATAGCAAGTCAAGTTACTTTTTTTTTTTTTTGCCTATCATGTAGCCATCTAGCTTAATTGAATAGAACATTAGCCAAGTATTACGGTGCAGATTCAAGATAAGTATATGTCCCCAATTTTGCTCTATCCTTGGCCAGAGGCTTATCCTTCACCCTGGCTGGGTGGCTCTCAGATCCAGCCTTTATTTCCTACAAGAGGATCCAAGAGATAGAGTGTGGCTGGAACAACACACACACCTTAAATAAGACATATATGATAGGTGATCAGAGTTATAATCCATTTATATATGACAGCACTATTAGTATATGTTATACACCACTGCTCTGATTTAATAAACACACTCCATTAAAAACAGAATCCAGCAGGCCCTTTTAATTAATATCCTTGGATGTTAAAAAACATCTTATGAAAACCTGGGCATATGCTTTAAAAACAAAATGAAATGGAAAATTGAGACTGATTCCAACAAAATATATTGATCCTGGCACCAATACATGTGAGCCTTCTCGTAGGCTTTCACTAATAACATGACCCAAAGTAATACTGTTTTCTCTTAATGCCTCTTCCTTCTTCCCATCATCCAGCCTTCTTACTCTCATTTTTTCTTTTCCCCTCATACTTAACTGCTAATAGTTAAAAACAATAGCAAACACTGATGGATGATTCAGGAATTATCCTAGAGCTGTCCCTATATTATTTCATGTGATCCTCATCCTAACATTCTGAGGTATTGTCATTATCTTTATAGATTAGGCAAGTGAGGTCCACACAAACTAATGAACATTTTTCAGTATTAAATTGCTAGCTCGTGTCAGAACTAGAGTTTGAACTCAGCCCATCTAATTTTGTCTGGAGGCCATACTCCTGATCCTTCCACATTCTTGGATAAAGACAGATTAGACTGCACTGCATTATTAAAGTAGACTTCTAATAATTAATTTAAAGTAAGATTTGGAATATAAATCCTGCCCGAATTGCTGACATGTATGTTTTAAATTTCTGTCATTTCAAAAATATGCAGTAATTTCTAACTTTATAATATTAAACATAGACAGTCATTGCTAAAAGTGTTGTCTACTAGACCTGCTTTAAATAATAATTTAAAGATTCTAGTCACTGTTGGACTGTCAATAAATATTAACACGAACTTTAAAAGCTAAGAAGTCTTTGTGATAGAGACCAAACATCTCTCTACCATCCTTGTCCTACCTTCCATTTAAAAATATCCCCTCCACATATAACACACAAGTAAATTTTAACCTCGCACTTCTGAATTTTTATAATTTCTTCATTAGCATGATCCAAATAAATGAGATTTAATTTATAACTTTGCTATTAATGCTTTGGAGAGATCAAAATATGTCAGACAAATTACCTATAGAATTTAACACTCTCTGGGTAACTGGAGAAGCAAACAAATGCTGAGCTTTAATGGTAGGTACTAAGTAGACTTAAAAAAAATATTTAAGTGGTTTTCTGCTGTATATCACATGTCATAAATGTAGTAAACCGGTGTGCTATGTTTTAGCTGGCAAACGGAAGTCATTAGAGCATTGCCATTTGTGTCTATACAGTGAAATTTAATGGCCATTCTATTTTTTTTTTAATCCAGGAGTTAATAGTTTCACATGGAATGAAGATTTATTCATTTCTTTTCCGTACCATGAAGCACGTATCCGGAAGTCACAAAACCACTTATTACCAGGGAGTCATTAGCCTTTGAAGTCCATATAATTACAGGAGATGTTTAACTCACTCAACTTTAGTGGGTTTTACGTATTATAGCAGAAGATTATTATAATTCTCTTTAATTAGCAGGGTGAAAAAAGTAGCCTGAAGACTATCTTCTGGTCTTTGCTCAGGGATCACTGTCAAACTTCAGCATGGTAATTTAACATTCCCCAAAATGTTATATGCCAAAATGGTTCAGTATCATGACAAGGGGAAAATTTTATACAAAGGCGAATACCACACTGATGATATTCACTCGAGTACAATTGAAGTGAATGCAACTTACTAACACTCAGTAGTTTTTGTTTATTGTGCATAGTAAGCAGGTGCTACACTAGAACAATTCATCTCACGCATACCTGAGACATGTGACTGAAATCACCCTGCCATCTATATTCTTTATTAGAGTTTCATTTATTCAGCAAAGCTATGGAAGGAAATAAAAACAGGCACATCCGTAACACAACAATACCAGCCCCCTTTGACACAACCTTGAATTGTTTAAGCCACTCCATGTATTCCAAATAGATTCCCTGGGCAGCAGTTCCTCTTGGGTCTAATTAGAGTCTATTCTGTATATTTACAAACAGGAAGCAACAAGTCTGTGACCTCACAATCTTCACTCAGAGGCCTCCTCAATTAGCATGAAGTTTTCTTGGGGAATGGATGTTAGGGTCATTTTAAGTTCTATATGTGACAAGGACAAATGACTTACTTTTTCTATATTAAAGATGACAAGCATAATATTGTTGTCATATTATTAACTTGACAAATAGAGATGTTTGCTAGAAATTTTAACAATCCAGTTCCAGTTGTCTTTAAAAATAGGCAGCTAATAGTTGAGGATCATAAATCAGAGATTAAATACCTGGAGTAAACTTGAAATATAAACTGATGAATAATGGCATGTAAAAAATTCCCATTACATCGAGATGGATGTAGACAAAGGTAATATGTCATAAAAACACATTTTCAAAAGTAGGTGTAGAAAGCAACACCTACTCATAGATTGATGCCATCTTCCTAGTATTTTGGTAATACTTACATGTGTGTAAATAACTCCATGAAAAACAGATAAGGATTCCAAGATGATTCAAGGGAACAAACAATATCTTTCCATTGTTTAGTGTAGACCAGCACTCTTTTAATACTTCAATTCTCTATAACCTAAAATATGATTGTTACAAAACCTCTGGTTTAACTAAAAGAAAATTTAGCTTTATTTCCTTTTAACCTTTTTTTAGTCATAGCACATCCAGATAAACATATAGAATATGTTTTGTATTATTTGGGGGATGAGTATATATTATAAATATATACTATTTAGGCATAGAAAAGCCCGAGTGAGCACTATTATTGGTGATTATGTGATTACATATTAAAATAGTCATTCTAATATCAGTAATATGTATTATTCCATGTTAATAATTTTATCCCTAATAAAGCACCATGAGCCTTATGACAGAGTATTTCTGTTCCAACTAAAGTGGAACAAATAGCGGCATACCCTTTCCAACTCTTAAGCGTTAACTTGGCAGTGGTTATTTTGCATATCATTTAAATAACCTAACTACGAATATAGATTGGATTTGGTTACTGCAGGTCATGCAGGAGAGACAATGTTGTTCAATAACATTGCTGAAAATTAGCAAGCATAAACACTTTTTAGAATATCAACTTATTTTTCTCTGTTGCATTTGTTGAAATTTCACAACCCTGAGGAGGTCAGGTTATGAACTTGTTTGTGAATCAATTTAATATTTAAACATACTCTCTGTGTTCTTGCTCTGACTTTTTTTGTGACATAAAAAGATTTCTTGAATTATCAATTTATGTTCTATTGCAAGAAAACTTCTACTATGGCAAAAACATGGGCCAAATTAACATATTTTCTTTATACAAGTAATTGGTACATAGAGATACTTACTAGACTTTAAGCTGAGGATGTTGGTAAAGATAAATTTACCATTTTCCAATATTTCCATGTATTTTAAATACTACCATTATTAATAAATATAGTAAAGGTGTATTATGTGCCAGAAAGTGTACTAAATTCTTCTAAATGGATTTTCTGTATCTCACCATTAGTCTAGAAGATAGTTACTATGACTATCCTTGTTTTATGCAAAAAAGAAGCTAAATGCTAGAGAGAATAACATGCTCAAAATCACATAGCTAGGAGGAGGCATGGTCACCCATGAACTAAGGCAACACAAACGCCCATCTCATTTTCTTGATCACTGTGGTGCACTGCCTTTTATTTTAGTTGACTTTTCTCAAATTCAGTTGCTTCTCTGTGCGCTTGACTAATCCTAACACACTATGAAGTTTGCAGAATTATCTTTCAAAAAGGCCAACAAAATAAAGGCAATACGAAACCAAAGAAGGAAGAAAGAGAGTTCCAATAGTTGATATGCTGTAAAAGGATTCAGGGTTGTCTGATGCTGGATTGAAGAGGTCAGTATAAAAAACTGTAAATCAAAGGAAGAAAGGTAGGTAGGTGTTTCGGAAGATAAGCGGTGCTGCCGCTAGTCAGACATCCATATACAGACGACACAGATTCTTAATACTTTGGAAGCTCAGGAAGAAGTTTGATTGATTGATTGATCGATTTTTAATTTTTTTTCTTTATGGTTGCATTGATTAATGAAATCCATTAAGTTCCAGCCATACACTTGAATAGTAAGGCGTGTGTGTGTGTGTGTGTGTGTGTGTGTCTGTGTGTGTGTATCATTATAAGATGATCATTGGAGATATAGTCCTATAATCATAGTTTGGACACAGCTCGTTTAAGGACATTAATTTATTTAAACTCCTGGCTGCATTTTTTTGAATGTAGCATCTGTGAAGCAAAAAGCGCTATTTTGAAGCTTTGGTGGGAACACTGTTTATCCTTTGATGGGTGTTAAGGTATAAACTAGATCAAATGACATTTCTGAAAAGTACCGTATCTGGGGAACTGATCCGTGGAAATTCCTTATTGATAATATTTATGTTTATTTCAGATTATCTTTTTAGGATTTGGAGTACTTTGTTCTATATTAAGACCAGAGAACTTTCACTAGAAAAACTGGAGAAATGTTTATCTGTTTTTGTTTTGAGTGGTTTTATTGGTCTGCTCAATTCAGTTTATCGGTTTTACAATGTAAACCCCCTTCTCCCACTCACCTGGGAAGTCCATGATATGAAGGGCATAATATTTGGAGGAGAGCACTATCTATTTCCCAATAGTTACAGAAGACACGTCAATGAACAATAAGGCGGCAGAATAAAGAAAGGGCGATTCAGAGGATACTGTTCTTTCTTTGTGGCCTCAGTGGGTTGAAACAGCAATCAATAGGAATGCAAGGGATAACAGAATCCTTCATCCTCCAGGCATGTACCTCTACACTCCCCAGAGATACAGAGTTTAAACACTGTCAGTATGAAACAGCCTACGTGCGCTTTCCAAACTTTCAATGTCCAAGTAACTCAATGTTTTAAGGTAGTGTCCAAATACGATTTTGAAAAATGGCAGAAGCAGTGAAAGTCAAGAGAGCATTCTTTTTCCAACTGATTTCACACGTGAGAGCCTGAGGTACTATGAGAGGCCACAATTGAGGAAGGTTTGTGGAATTTAAATATAAAGAGAGTTTATAGATGTCAGCAAGGCGGGAAATGTGACGAGATAAGTCATAAGACTGGAGAATCCAGACGCATGGAATTTTCTTTGAATAGAAAAAAAAAAGTTGAAGTCAGTAACTGAGGCGAATTATAGGCACCGTTTGAGAGGAAATGGGAAAAAGTGGAAGAGGAAAGGAAATGCGGTAGCATGATTTGAGAAAGGATTTATGGACATTTGATGCTGAGATAATGTTTGATTTTATTTATACTCTGCATTTGGAAACCCAAAACTTTCTGGCTCCTGTGGCCTTCCCCCTGGTTAGAAAAAATTATTTCAAAATACTCTATTTTAACCCCTAAGGTTAACACTATGATTAATAGGAGTTTGGGTTTGTTTTTTGTTTTTTTTTTTCAAGTAAAAGAATAAAAAAAACAAACTGACATTTCTCAGGCTTATTTGGAACGAATTAAAGCAGTCAGTGAAAGAGAAAACAAAATAATTAAATAAATAAATAAAGAGAATACCATAGGGATGCCCTGTTGTGTATTTTCATTTGAAATTCTTTTATAACATTGACTGTAACATGCACATCATGTACAATAGGGTGTGCTTTGTAGAAAGAATCTTTATGCCATAGCATAAGGCATGAGCTTTGACAGTTTCCCGTGGGGTTTACGCTGCATTGTCCGGATCTGGGTCTAAGCCCTTGACCTTGTGTGAAGCTTGATCTCCTGATCTTCAACTCTGCCGTTCAATTTAAGAGACATATATGAGCACCCACCATGCGTCAGGTACAGCGCTCAGCACCATGCTACTTAGAAGGTTTCCCTTTGTGTGTTTCAGGAGCACCCAGGGTGCTTTTCACTTACACCAATCTGTCGAGTCAGACCTGCGTTCTTCTTCATCAACAAGGCCATAGGAGTAAGGTATCAGGGTGGCATTTTTAGATGACAAGAGGTTCTCAGCATCTTGTTCACATAACCTATTTGTGTCTTCTGGATCAGCCCAGCATCACTCCTGAGTGTGCTTCTTCATCTTATATTCCTCTCTTGTCTGAACAACCTGATGGCTTACTGCTCAGACCTGGGTGGGCAGTTCTCCCGTCATAGTCATTTGATGTGTGTTTCAGTTAGGTGCTCAGTTTCGACAGGGCCCTGTAAAAGCTATTGGATGGCTTCTTAGACAGTGAAGATGGTGTGGACTTGCTGCAGAAATCCAGGGGTCTTCCCGATGGTGTGTGGTGTGGGGAGAGGGGGGAGGGTCAGCTGGTGCCTGCTCAGAAGAGTTGATTGTCTGCAACTCTTCCCATCTTCGCTTTCACTGATGTCAAAAATGACAGCTCGAAATTGGCCATGGCAGGAGTATTTGATACCACACACACTGTCAGACAAGACAGGGGAGACTTTTTTTTTTTTTCAGAGTTCCAGTTTACCAGCACAGCTCTGGGTTTTCCTGGTGACTCTCTTATTGAAACTTCCCAGTGAAAACAAACTTACTTCTGGGCCATTCGCATAGCTTACGCCCTAATGAGTGATCTGGTTCCAGAATCCTGACCCGACAGGCTACTTCCTAGGGTGATTTTTAATACCAACTGCTTTGATTTGGGTTTTCTAAGAATCTAGCCCTGAGACAAAGATTATGGTACAAGTATTTTGATTTGATAGGTCATCCCAGGAACCAGAGTGGGAGAGTGAGACATGGAAGAGGGAAGGGAAGAAAGACATTGAACGGTGTGTTATCAAGCCCACTGTGGGCAAGTGGAGGTCATTCCTGCTGAGAACATTTAAAAACTATACAAAGCATACCTACAGTTAGCCCAGCTAGGGCAAGGAGCTGGGATGTAGTAAATCAACTCCTTGTGCATCACCGATAAAGGCCTGCCTCTGAAAATGTCCAGTGTGCAGGCAGATCATGTGTCTTTGGCCAGAAATAAAACCTCAAGCAAAGATGTTTTACAGGCCTTTGATGAATAAAGGTAAATTCTGTGTGTATGAAGGCACCGACAGTTTTCATGGCAGGAAGTAACACATTTTTTTGTGTGTGTATTTTCTTTTATGTATTTGGCAAATAATTTTCATTCAATCGCTATAAACTCCAAGCTCTTTGGATCTCGGCAAAAGGAAATCTACCTGAAACAAAAGGAACAATGTGTCGAACAATGAGGTTCTCTCAAGGGAGAAAATCATAGTCATAAAAAACAAGGAATGACATTGTTGGCAAGAAAAGTCACCTCGTAGAGACTTTATATGCAAAGGATTACTTCTTGTTAAAGAAAAATAAAAATCAGCCTGTGTCAAAGAAACTATAGAAAAAGTGTTAACAGCTAACACTCCCCAACAAAGGGATCTGAGTTTGAACCCAGAGGACTTCTTTGCAAACGTGACCACACACTAACGAAAGAAAAAGCAAAGTCTCAGGATATTTATTTGGATTTTAGAGGCTTTGACAAAGAGCAGCACTGAATGAAAAACCAGACTTTGGATCTTGTAACTTTACAGCAAATGCTGACTAGGGACTGCCTGGCCGATCAGGAGCAGCCTTTGAATTTTATCTATTAAAAAAGTAAAGATAAGAAGATTAAAAATGAACTAATATAGATATACAAAAAAGACAAAAAGTTCCCAAGCTGCATCACTAGTATCTAGGTTCCTATAAAAACATTTTGATATATATTCTCTGAAACATTCACATACTCTCCCCAAAATCCCCCGCTATCCCCATCTCTATGTGTGTGTGTGTGTGTGTGTGATAGAGAGAGAAAAAGATTATTGTTGCCTTTCAACATGGAAAGTCCTTGGTACCATTTCTGGTTTTTAAATTTAGGAAACGTTTCTTTATATATTCAGGTCAATTCTTTTCCACTTCTTTCTACTCTTTCATGGAGGAAGGATGGTTATCTGTATGTTGGATCTATTTTGTCGGCTCTCCGTGTTTACCATGCATTTCTGAGTCATTTTCTCTAGTTTCAAGTGGAATCGGATGAACTTATCTGCCACATGACTTACATTTTTAGAGTTGATTCTGATCTTTATTGCTTTCAATAATATTGTCTGTATCACTTCCATAATTCTCTCAGCTCCCTTTAATTTCCTCCTAGTCTCTTAACAACTCATCTACAGTGAAGATTAATCTAGAGAAAGCACAACTGCTATGATCACAAACAGCTTCGTGGAGGAGGGACAGAACTAATTCCAGACATCTTGACATAAAGATAAAAGTAGGAGATGAAGAGATAAAGATTTTCAGGCAGAAAGACTGGTTGAGCAAAGACAGAGAGATAAAATCGCATCTGTTGGGGAATTAAGGTAAGCACAATTCTACCTAGGATGTTAGGTGTATAATGTGAAGTAAAATGAATAAGATGAGAAAGATTTGGGCCAAGATTTTGAAGATAATGTAATATACACCTTTAACACAAGGGGCAGTGGAAAATAAAACCACAGATTTAAACTTAAAATAGACTCTGCTGGTAGTTCATAGGGCAGAAAGAAATGAAGCGAGATCAAAAATTGGGTGATTCTACCCTCCTGGTTCCTCAAAACAACAAAATACCAGCTTCCTAATAGACACATTACAACCTAGGGTCCGTTCAGGGACTGGATTGTTATAATCATATTGGGATGACCTTCAAGTCACAGGTTGCCGAACTTCAAAAGGCCCTTTTAAGGAATGTTGATAACATGCATTTCTAAGAGATGACAGTATTCATCCAAAGCCATAAAAGAAAGCAAGGCTGTAACAGTTTTCTGAGACTTTAGCTTTATTTCTCCAACCAATAGATTTCCTTTTTACCTCACTCTGTTCTTACAGTGCTGACTTCTTCACAAAGATATAAAGAATACTTTTTGTTTAAAGCTTAATTAGAAGCCATCATTTATGCATATCTAATGCCACATTCCAAAGATTTCAAATGTCCCTCATGTGATATACCTTTGTCAGACAATACCATGGTAGTGAACTGAACAGAATCATCGGTATTCGTCATTATGAATTCGTTTCTATCTTGCAGGATTCATATTTAAGTCTTTGGAGCAATTAAATTAGATAAACCTGAATTCAGACTTGAGCAGAAATAGGTATAAACTTTAAAAGGAAGTGATCCCCTTGCCCATCCTCTTTCATGGAAACTTTCTAAGGTATAAAAATAAAACAAGCCAATAGCATTATAGAAAATGTGATATCCAAAGAGAATTGTTTATAAATAGAATGTTTTACAAAGTTTCCATGAGGCATCAGCTGTCCTTTAACCCCCTGCATGCTGACATTTTCCAGCCCACTAGCTAAATTAAGGCTTAGGAAAAAATTACCTATGCATTGTATTTTTATGTGGCTATTAATCTATTTTTATACGCTGTGGATATATAACATCGGTTCATTATAAACATATAAAGAGACAGCCCCCCACCAGACACGCCAAAACACATGTATATGAGCAGACATGAGGAAGAATATGAAATGATTCTTTCACCTCTGTGTTTTCAAAAAGACTGTAACAAAACTAAAGTCTACAATGAGGAGGGTGAGCCAGTGGGCTTGATTTTCTGGGGCTGTTTCAGGTTAAGCTGTTGCCCTGATCCAGTTTACAGTGGCACCCCCCTGTTTATACTCGAAAGTGCCCCCCCCACTTTAGATGATACATTCCGTGATCATCCCAAGGGTGAGACAATTTATCAGTTATTCGTGACTTACTACAGTACTCAGAAGGAGCCAGGTTAGAAATATTTGAATAAATTGAATGAATACCATTCATTCAGTTAACTCCAGATTTCAGGACCAGTAGAGTTATAGATGGTTTGGTCTGCTAAAGAGTGTTAGCACTGTTTCATTGTTAGCTACGTTATTTTCATTCTCTGCCCTCCTATTTCTTTCTCTCTTTGACACGCACATACATGCATAATCAATCTAGGGTATAGTTTGCTATGCAACAATGATTTAGCTAGAGTAATTGTACTCTTGTAAACATAATAAGCCTAGATACAGGAAAAACAAAACTTCATTCTTAATATAAGAATACCGAATCTGTTCCCCCAATCCTGGCACTAATGCATTTCTTACTTTCGCTTTACAATAGGTATCTGAACACTGAACCACTAATAGTAGTTCTAGTGAGACTTGCATTTCAGGCCCTGATTGTCCAACAGAAGTGTTTGTTTTTAAAAGTTTATTAAAGCTAGATTTTTTTTCTTACATTAATTTAAAATGATTATAGATGCTTTTACATGAGGATATGATAACCTATACACCACAACTAAAATGCATGAGCCGTTCATATAATTATAATGATTGTAATTTTTCAAAGGTAAGTGATTTGTTTATACAGTGTTCATTAACTGGATGTTTTATCTTTGACTTGCTGTATAGCCCATAAGAAATGAAAACATGTGGATGTCTGCTCTGTGATAGTTTGATTATCCCCCTTGCAATCAGGAGGGTGAAGCAAGTAATGTATGCAGATAAAGTCAATTTGCTCCTAAGTATTCAGGCAAAATTATGGTTCCAAAGTCAGGAAATCAAGAGATATAAATGGAAATATTATAGAGTTTTCCTGTTAATTGGTGGTTGTGGGCTGGTGAGATCCCATTTTGTGTTATGTGAATTTAGTGAGTGAAAAATATTGTCTACAAAGTGCTCACAATTGGACCAAGCAATGCTGGAAGTTTCAAACTTGATGTCAGAAACAAACAGAAAATTTGGCAACGTAAGGTACATAAAACCTGGGGTCCTTCTATTAATCCCAATATTTTATTCTGAAAGCCTGCCTAGGATGAAGATATTATATAACATACGATGCATGCAAAGAACACAGATATTTGGATTAAGCAGTCATGAGTTCAAGCCCCATTGCCCCAAACTTACTAGCCATTTGCTCTCGGACCCACTTCTCAACTTCCCTCATTGTCACCTGTAAAATGCTTTGAATGAATTATTGATATCAAGCATTTAGTACGGGGCTTGACATATCATTAGGACACAGCAAGTCGTGATTCTTCTTTGTAGAATATTTTTGAATGAAGAGAATCCTTTTATTCTTACTGTATTATACCTCCCAAGTTTGGTTACTAAAGGAGTTTGTACACCAAAGAATAACTAGAGTGTCTCGCCTCTCAAGATTCTTTCTTAATGCCAGATAGGTTAGTAGATCAATACTCCTTTATCTTCTAACTTCTACTTGCCAGCAGTATTAAACTGGCAGGCATATCCCTCACTTACCCACTTAGTAGGCAAACTGATAGGTCCCTGAAACTGTTTCTATTTTCCCAGACATCTGCTTTTCCTATAATCTTTATAATTATATTTACTGGGCAGATTTGGATATGACCTTGGCTTTGGGAAAGCAGATTTCAAACTATTCATGGAGAAAAAATAAGTATGATTCCATGTCAGAGAGATTCTTTAAAAAAAAAAAGATATAATACTGATTTTGAAATCACAAATAATTCCAATGAGAAAGAATTCTTGCAGACGATATGCCAAGCACAGACTGATCCCATGGAGAGAAAAAAAACAAACAAAAAAAAACAAAAAAAAACAAGGAGATAAAGTTGAAAGGGCAGAGGTCAACAAAAGATTCTTGAGGAGGGTAATAGGACTTTAAAAGCATTGATTAGAATCAAAACAAGGTAGGGAAAGGTGCACAGTTTGAAAAAGCCAATGTCAACCTTGCAGGTGACAGGGGAAAGCAGAGCAGCTTAACTTGGATGCTGTTTTTGGCATTTTAGCAGAGGGAAAAATAATTAAAATGAGAGGTTCGGAGAAGCATTTCAAGAGAGAAGCACATAGTAATAATAGCTGATCGCTTTTAATTCGAGTTGTTTCCTACACCTCAAGTAATAATGGTAATAGTAATAGTAGCAAGTGCATTGGGCTCGAGATCTGCAAGGCCTTCTTCTAAGTACTTCATGTTATTGATTCTCAGAATAACCCCATGAGGCAGGTTTAACTCATTAACACCTTCAGCTTATACATAAGAAAATTAGAGTACAGAGAAGTTAAACCACCTCGACCTACCCAAGATTACAGAGTGGAAGTGTGTCAGAGATGAGCGAGTATCGGGCTACTCATTCTAGAAGTAGAAAATAGAATTCCCCACTTTGAGTTCATTTAAATGTGAAGGACAGTTTCTCAGAGTTTCCCCAGCAGTCCTGTCCGAATTGGGTCTTTCTTGGTACTCGGTAAGGAAGATGAGACCATCCTGATTGGCATATATCAAACCAAGGAAAAGGAAGTTGCCCAGGGCCCCCGGAAGACAGTGCCCTGTCGAAAAAGGGACACGGGATGAGAAATCTGCAGCAAGGCAGAAGGAAAAGGGAGCCCAACAAACTATACTTCCTGTTTTTAACAGGAAGCATTAAATTGAGTTTTCTGAAATTTAATATGAGGAGCAAAAATAGATATAAAACTGAAGGGTTTGGTAATTTCAGATAAACATTTCTTCAGTACAAGAGTTACTAGTTTTTTTTTTAAAGATCTCCCAAAGGTTAAAAAACGTAGGAAACTTTGAAATTGCATCTTTTAATCTCATATTTTCAAGTTTTACGTATCTGTATTCTATAATAATGATTCTCCCAGTTGGTATGTCTGTGTGTGTGAGTTAAATTACTGTAATACTCATTAACAGCTCTTTATCATTCTTGAGTTCTTTGTTAATAATCACTTGATTGGTTGGATTTCATCATCAATATATTATCCTTGTACCTTCATATTGAATTCTCTTACGTACTATATAAGCTTCATACTGTTTTGATTGTCTGATTTCCCTTTGGCACTCTCTGAGTTTATCTCAAGTTTTTCTGATGGGGTGTGCCATATCCCACATTTCTCTGTGTCATGAATTCCCCATCCCCAGTCCCCACCCTCCCACCCCACACCCTGCTTCTGAACAACCCTCAATAATCCTGCTCAAATAAAATAAAAATAGAAGGTACAGAGAGGAATTCACACATCTGAGATGAGTACACAATAATAACAGCTGATCAATTTTAATATAGATAAATGGCGTAGTCTGCTTATTGAACTTCAAGAACTTTCCATAATTACTTTCCAGGGTTGAAATTACTGCAATCTGGATGAGTATAAAAATTGTGCTTTCTGAGTTTTTAAGTGACTAAGAGTAACTTTACTCTATCCTTATTATTGCTTGGTTATTTAGATGGGAATTAAAATTTATAATAAAGAACTATCATTGAAATGTATACAGGCAACAATCTTGTTTTCTAGCAGGAAATTTGATATTAATTTTTTTTGTAGGTGACTTTTTTCTCCTATGTGTGGAAGGTTTAAGGGCCTTCTCTTTATTCTTCATTCTCTGAAATAATGATGGGTTATACAAAGGGACGTTTCTTCCTGAAAATTCTAATCTTTAAGTTCCTGTAAATTATGGCTTTGATAATTTTCTTCTTTCCATCCTCACTATTCTATTTCTGAATTTTCTATTACTATTAGGTTGGGTCACTTGGATTTATTCTCCATGCATTGCATTTTTCTCTCCCATGAAAAACAAAACAAAACAAAAAACTTGGTTTCTGCTTTGGAGAAGGTATCCATTATTACATAAGTTTTCCATTCCTCATGTAGGACTGTGCTTGGTATAGTCGTGGACTAGCAGGAAGTGGATGGACTGTATCTTTTCACAGTATATAATCACAGAAATGAAATAGATTAAAGAATATTACATGCCACTCTATGGTAGCAAGTGAAAACTTCAAAGAAGATTTAAAACTTAAAGAATGATATCTTAACAAAAAATAAGTTGCCAAATTGAGGCACGTGTTTTTTACTTATATTCCATAATTTTAGATTTTTACATATTTTATCAGATGCCAAAATTTTGCTTCCTAATAAAGTTAATATAATTACTTATTTTATTAATTTATAATAGTATACTAATCATTATAACACTTTCTAATGCCATATATTAATGTTGTTAAAAATATGAATGCTATTTTAAAAAATGAGATTACAGAAAATACTTATGTTCAGATATTTTTCTCTTCTACTAAGGATATCCATTCAGGGTATGGATACCCTTGAGATAATTTCTCACTGAATATTTGTGCCTCCAAATAAAAGTTCTATTGTTTCATTTTTTAAAAAGTTTTTATAAATTGAATTTTAACTCTAATTTTGTTTTATAGTTCCATAAACTAATTACATGATTTCCAAAATCAGATCTACAAGACAAAACAATTTAGGAAGTTCTAACTTTTATTCTCGTTTCCTCCACCATGTTTACTCCCTTCCTCTTTTGATAACTTAAAAAAAAAGACTATTTATCTTTTACTATGATTTTTCATTAGAAATATGTAGAGAGGCTCATATCCTCCCTTTCATAGACAAATCATATTATACAATGCACACTTTATTTCACCTTGCTTTTTGTCATTTAAGTTTTTAGCATGGAGATTATGCAAGAGAAGTGTCTATATATTTTTTATAGCTAAATAACAGTTAGCATTTCCTGATATGGAATACCATAATTTATTCAGCCCATCTCCTATCAAATAGCGATAGAATTACATATTGTACGATTGTCATTATGTCAAAAAATGAAAAGGAACAAAAAATAAGAAGAAATCTTGGTTCAATAGCAATTTATTTTTTTAAAAAGCTCAGTTTTAGTTGGCATTTATTTGAAGTGAGACAATGCAGTTTATTAATTATAAAAAGGGTTTTGCAGTCAGCAAGAATTAGCTGTACAGCATTGAGCAGATTTCTTAATCTCACTGAACTTCGGTTTTCTCAAATTTAATTGAGAACTATCATAGTACCTCTCTTCAGGGTATTTAAAAGCTATTAGATAGTCAAGAATACGTAGGGATTAACACAGTTCCTGATTAACTATGAGCCAACAATGTGGTGAAACTGTCCAAAAAGCGTAAGTGATAGGAGCCTACATTGATAGAATAATAATGTTCCAGTAATGAGGTGTCATAAACCCCGGCGAACTCTTCTGAAAGATGACATCTTTTAAGATGTACACTGACGGACTTTTCTGACTAGAGGATAGGAATGGTTGAAGTAACGGGAGAAGTTAACGTTGGAAAATGGAAGACTAAAGAGTGAGAAACATTTGACAGGCTACTGTGTTGCAGAGGGCTGAAGTTAATTATTCTGTGCTGCTCCAAAGGCCTGGCGGTGACCTGTCTTTTCAACAACTGTGCGAAGGCAGATTTCATCTCAGGATCAGGAAGGACTTTTAAACAGTCGAAGCAATCCAGTGATACAGTGGCCTAGTTTAAGAAGTAGTAATGGCCCTATCGCCGAAAGCTTTTAAGCAGATGTTGACTTATTTCTGCTTAAGATCATTATGGAGGAAATTCCAGCATTGGGTAGGAAGTTGGACTAGGTGGCCTCTCATGTCTCTTCCAGCATTAAGACATAACTTTGTGGAAATTCCATATATGGGCTTTTTTTTTTTTTTAAGTTATACTCAGTAGCTTTTTTCCATGTGGATTAAGTGGATATAAATTCCTCATTATTTAAAAGGTGAGTCAAAATGAAAATAGCATGTACAATAGCACAGCAGCCCAAACAGTTCATCATGTATCTTAAAAACATAAGTCAGAGCAGTAGTTGACTTCAAAGGGGACCACATCATTGCCAGAAGTGCTCGCCAAGAAGCCAGCTGCTCCTGGAAAAATACATTATATTTCCCGGCTTGGCATCTGAGCCTCGTGATTGCTGTCCAGGGAGGTGGAAGGAGAATGGGTTTATGGGCAGCCATAAATAACTAAGGCACTGAAATTCTGAAAATGGGCCAGTTTCTTCACTGCGATTCAAGACCCAAATAAGAATGAGTGATTACGCCAGTATGAAGGTAAGAACGCTCTAACTACTCACTTTTAGAAAAACTAACGAAAACGATTATGAACTCTGTATTACTCAATCAAGTGTTCTGAAAAATTCTTAGCACTAATTCTTGACTTGATGTTTTTATTTCCAAAGATATGGAGAGGAAGAGATGGAGATTATTTATATGGGATCTCCAGGGAATGCTAGCCATAGGACAATATAGCTATATCTATATAATCCGAATTAAGGTAATGTTCCTCAAAGGGCATTACGGCACATGTCTGGAATTTGTTTTGGAAACCTGCACTTTTGGACAAAGGAGTAACCGTGACTCAGCGCCCAAAGCTCTTACAGTATTTTGGCCTTTTAAATATGCATTTTGTCCCCTACATGGAATCTCTTCCTCCCTATATTTATTCATTAAATATTCTTATTATGTCTACTATGTTCCAGGAACTTTTCTTGGTGCTAAGTATTCAGAAATGAATAAGATCTTGTCCTGGGTCTTTATAAATGCAAAAACATAGTGCTTATCTTGAGTTGCTTTTGCTATCTGCTTGGTGGTGACCTAGTTTGAGTTAAGGGGAATTTGGTTATGAGGAAAGGGACACAAGGGAGTCATTTTCCTTCTCCTACCTTGTAGTCTCCTTTTGCGAATAGAATTATGCCCGATGACTAAATTTTAAAAATGTTTGTTATAAAAGCTTGTTATTGTTAACATAGTTGTCAGCTGATGGTCGTTGGCCCCTATTCGATGCCAACAGAAATCCCCAATCTTGGGTGCAGCGAAAGAGGAAATTTTATTGAGGGCAAACAGCAGGACTGTGAAAATAGCTTAATAGTGTTACAGCTCAATTAGGAGACAGCAAGGCTGTGAGGTGGTCCTGGGGTGAAGCCCCTCTTCTGTTAGATAGCTCTGCTCCATCTACTCATTTCTGCTATGGTCCAGTCAAATGTCTTTGGCAGTTCATCTTCAGTGTTTCAGCTTCAGCTGGGGAAACATAGTCCTAAGTCTTTGGAGGAAAGAGAAAGTTCTAGCGGAGGATGGGTGAGTAAAGCTAACTTATATAGACAGAAGTCCCTGTCCCTGGTCCCTGATTGGTTTGTCTTTATGTAAATGAGGAATCCAAATCCTTTCAGTTTGATTGGTCAGAATGGAGCTGCTCTGATTGGTCAGCAAAGATACTGATGGAGATATAGCCACACAGCTCCAAATGGATAGAGAAAGCCTCAGTTCAATTGGTCAACATACAAGTCCAGGTACTCCTTCGTAAAAGGGCTAGCATAGGTAGTGGGAATGAAATGCAGGCAGACAATTCAGTGTGGGAATTCAGTGTCAGCTGCTCCCTGATGTGTGGTTTGCATGAGAATCTCCTGTTTATAACCAGCTGCTAGGCTCTGGTTTTAACTTTGAGCCCAGTTAGCTACAGGGAGCCCTTCTTGGTAGGAAAGTATCTTCTTTCTTAGGATCCACACAGTAAAAGACCAATATTTTAAGATAATTTATACAGCAGGGTAATTTTTGCCTTAGTCTTCTCCTGCCATATTGGACCATATATTTCAAAGAACCCTTCTGTATCTTTTTCTCTGCCCATTATCAGTCATCAGATACTGTGTTATAGCCCTTAAAGCTACATCAAAATAAAGATCGGCTTACCCTTCTTTACTTCATGGAAATAACAGTCTGTCTAGGCAAGTGCCTGATATTCTTTCAAAACCCAGAAAATGGAACTTAAAATTTTTTAAAGTATTAAGCCAAATTTTCCAAATTGTTTTTACTATATCCATCAATGCCTGGAGTAAAGGATTATTTAATGCGGAAGATAAGTAGAAAGGGCAAAGAGGAGTAATTAATAGAACATATTTCATTTCCTTTAAGACAGTGTTTTAAATATGGTATACCATCAAATTTCCTTATAGAGCATTTGAAAATGGTACATATTGCCTGATAAAACCCTCAGAAATTCAGAACTAGTAGATATTGCAAGAGCTTCTAGGAACCT
This sequence comes from Rousettus aegyptiacus, assembly GCF_014176215.1. Lineage (NCBI taxonomy): Eukaryota > Metazoa > Chordata > Mammalia > Chiroptera > Pteropodidae > Rousettus > Rousettus aegyptiacus. The sequence goes on from NW_023416309.1 coordinate 107,872,024, forward strand.
GTATCTTTTCTCTCTGTACTTGTATTTATCTCGGTAATGATGATAGTCCATTTAGGCTTAGGGACCATTTATTAAGGTAGGATTTTTCAACGCTGGATTTAAGTTAGACTCACATGGGGAATTACTAAAAATTTTGATGTCTAGGGTGCACCTTAGACCAATTAACACAGAATCTCTGAGGATGAGACTGAACATCAGTATTGGCTGTTTCATTCCATGGAGAGAGAGATGAACCCTAATTGCCCTGAAATTTCAGTTAATGGGAAAGAGAAAGATGAAGAGTAAGAGAAAGAAGTTTAGAGGGAAGAGAAATGTGAAGATACGCCAACTCTTTCCTCTCCTCTGTTTCTCGCTGTATGTTTCTCATGTGGAAGTCAGGCACTGGCTGCTTTTTAAACTCAAGTTTATCTTCCTTGGTATGACAGAAAAAAAGCAAGGAAAGTTTTCACCAGAAACCATCGACGCAAGTTCTCTCACTCCTTTGCAAATGATGTGGATACAATTGTAGAGTCCTGAAAACACAGTCTTTAATACATTTGAGTTGACTGGGTTTTTTTAGTATAGTGTAAGATAGGGGTCCAGTTTTATTTTTGTGTGTAGCTACCCAGTTTTCCCAACACCGTTTATTAAAAAGATTATTGTTTCTCATTGTATATTCCACTACATAATAATCCCACTGCAGCAATTTCCTCTTTATTTTCAAAGATAACCTTCAAAGACATGTAATCAAATGGACTTAACTTATTACAGAACTTAAGGTACATGGTTTAGCAGCAATGTCAAGTTAATAGTAAATGCCTCCTTCCCCCAGGTGTCTATCTGTCTCTTCTCTCTCCCTCCTTCCTTTCTTTTCATATTTCCTATTCTTCATAGTTTATTCATTGGTACCCTAAAGAAATGATCCTCTGCTTGATTTCCCCCCTTGTATCATTAACAACCTTGTTAACATATTTTTCACCCATTACTGACTTTATTGCTCCTATCTAGATGGATGAGCTTGGTGAGAGTTTTACACATTTCAGTAATAATAAAAGAATCAACAGCCTAGATGGACCAAATAATATATATATATATATATATATATATATATATATATTCCTCCTGAGAGAATGTGACACTCAAATAAATACAGTAATAGGGGTCTTTGGATGGAACAAATCAAAATGATCACCTTGCTCTCCAACAATCACTGTTTTCTATCTCCTCTGTAGTGGCTTCAGACATGGCTTGCACTGTTATGTTTTTGAAGCCTACCTGAAATATTCTAGGAGAGTTCTTCACATCTTAGATTTTACTTGGTTCTACCAACCACTGAATCTAACGAGTGGGACAGCATTAGATCTTCCAGCTTATTTTTTTCCTAAGCTCCCTTCCAAGCATACATTAAAACCTAGAACAACATTCAGCAAGCTAACCTGTGGACCAAATCCTGTTTTAATGGAACATGGCCACACACATTTGTTTGCATGTAAATATAGCTGTCTTCATGCTCCAACGGTAGAATGGAGCAGTAGAGACAGACCTTCTGTCCTGCAAAGCTGAAGGTATTATCCAGCCATTTATAGAATAAGTTTGCTGATCACTGAGTTAAAAAACAAACAAACAAACAAACAAACAACAACAAAAAACCATTGCAGTGAATCTATTAGAAATTTCTATTTCTTTTTCTAAACCTAAGATGAACAACTTCTTAAAACTGCTCATCTGCATCTTCACTGGTTTCTAGGAGGAATCATTACCTGTCCCCCTTCTACCATCCAAAAATTAGTAATTTGTAATAGAATCGAGAAATCGTAAGGCTTTATGAGGTCAAACACAGCTCTCTTTTTTGGAAAGTATATAAAATGAGAACTAGACAGGCCTATTAGTACCAAGTATTTGGAATGATCTTTTGGCTGCCTGTCAGTAACACTGTTATCTGAAGCTCTTCTTTGCTTTTAGAGCAAGTGTTCTTTCCATACATTGGTTATATTTTATTTGAAGGAACACAATTTTTGAGAAGGTATTAAAACTTGAAACTCTTTCCACAGTTATGAGAAAAAATTCCTTGGCAGTGAAATCACCACCTCCTTGTCTATTAATTAGATGTAAGTTAACAGTGTTTAAAAGAAGAAGAAAAAGTCACCTGGGGTAAAAATTGTAATTAGCTCCCAAAGAGCATCAAGTCAAGGACTCCTGCATTAGCTTCCTATTGTTGCTCTGCTGAATTTCCACAAACTTAGTGACTTAAAAAATACAAAATTTATTACCTTATAGTTCTTTCGGTCAGAAGTCTGACGTAGAACTTTCGGGCTAAAATCAAGGTGTTGGCAGGGCCACAATTCCATCTGGAGACTCTAAGGAAAAATCTGTTTCCTTGCCTTTCCCAGCTTCTAGAGGCTGCCTGTATTCCTTGAGTTATGGGCCCCTTTTCCATCTTGAAATCCAACTGTACCAGTCTTTCTGACATGGCACCTCTCTGCCCTATCCTACCGCCTTCTTCCTCCACTTGGAGGACACTTGTGATTACATTACGCTGGCCAGAAAATCTGGAATCATATTCTTCTTTTAAGATCAGTGGATTATCTACCTTTATTCTCTTTGCAACTTTAATTTCCATTTGCCGTGTGATGTAATGTATTTCGTGTACTCACAGGTTCTGCTGATTAAGACATGGGTATCTTTGGGGGCCATTATTCTGTCTACCACAACTCCAACTGTGATATTTGTTTTAGAGGAGCAATGAGTAGAGTTACCTATTTGAAGACTATTTTCTTTAATCCTCCAATACCTGCATCTAGGTAAAAGACAGGACCTCAATTCCCATTGTGAAAACGCCATCTCCCATTCTTGACAGCTAGAGCACAGACCAACTACATGTACCCACCCTGGACTTTGGATCTTGGTAGACCACTTCAGTTATTGAGGGAGAGTTAAACATTATTCATCATGGCAATGGCAGTAGTGGCAGAGAGGATTTTGGGGAGTGTGGTGAAGGCAGTGACACCAGGAATTCAGATGTGCTATGGTTGAGCATTTGATGGTGGCAACAACAGGTGTGGCACCAAGTGTAGTCACCCAGTGAGAGTGTTCTTGCAGCATGCTCTCACCCATGCTTCCTTCCACCTCAAGTAATGCTCATCTTAATTTCCTATATTGGTTAATAACTAATTTTGCACCAGGTTATCTAGAATATGAACTACCCTGTTTCCCTATAATTTATTCATTTCCACTTTATTTATTTATTTATTTATTTGCTTGTTTGTTTATTTATTTATTAGATGAGGCAACCCTCAGTTGACTTTATAGATTGTGAGAACCTTGTCAGCTTACAATCCCTTATTTTTTATTTTTTACGCCTAAAGCACCTGGTCTTTCTAAGTGGTCTCCCATCTAAGTACTAACCAGGCCCGACCCTGCTTAGCTTCTGAGATCAGACGGGATCGGGCTTGTTCAGGGTGGCATGGCCATAGACTAATTTTCATCTTAAGTGAGCCATAGTTGGGGGTCTGTGGCTTGTAACTAAGAATCTTCACCGATAGAGAGCCTTCAGGGTAATCTTCACTTCAGAAAAAAAAAAATCTCATTTTCTCTTTCTGTCTGTAGTACGGCCTGACTTATAAGTCAGGGGACTCTGGGAACATAGAACAAGTTGTCGGCATGATGCGATAGCCTCACTAGTCAAGTAGAAACTAAGAGAATTAATAATCCAGCAGGACCACCTTTGGAGGGGGTGGCAGGCAAGCTTGAGACCACAGCATTGCTATAGTCCCAATGGGGATCGAATAATTTCAGGAGAATCAGGGGAGGATATTCATCTCATGGCCTGAGCCAGCGGGTTGTAAGGAGGCTGTGGGCTCACAGAGGTCCCTTACGATCAAATGAACACCAGGCAGTGGCCAGGTATGCTGACTCTAGTCAGCGAAATGACAGTTTGCTCAGGTGGTGCTCTGGGGTGTTTGGTGTTTTTTTTGCTATGGCTTTGAAATTGGGCAAAGTTGAACCCTAGAAGGAAGGAGTTTGCTCTATCACTTGGCTAGGGTTTGAAAAGAGATTGACTAATGAGGGCCTCGATTAATCAATACCTTGGAGCGTTTTCATAGGAAGACAATGAGAGTTAAGCAACATGTTCTCAGCAGACTTACTAAACATTTCTATAGCACGCAAGCTTCATCGCCAACTTTTCAGAAAACCAGTCTGTACCAGACTTCATAGTTGATTGCTTCTATATTCAAGCAGGTCAAAAGATGCTTTGAAAGATGTTCTAAAACCTCACACATAAAAATTGTTATCAGATTTAAAAACCAGCAGCAAAGTAAAAAATATTGATATTCGGAACAGAGAGAAAAAAAGAAACCTTAGTGAACCGTGGAGCCGAGAAACTCAATTTAGTCGACAAACTTGTTGTGAGTTATTATAACATCACAGGTCAACTCTAGTCTGAGATATGAAATAGCACCAATAACAACACTAAAGCAGAGGATCGATGCGGCACCGAGTACACAACCAACTAGGATTTGACAAGAACCAGAGACCTATGAAAGTCTTATTTCTTGACCGTATTATATTCATCATCTCTCAGTCCTGTTTTACTTTTCAACCTCTGCAAAGCAATGCTACATTTTTCTGATCCCGTGGGATTCTCTGCCCGCTTTGGCAAGGATTTTTCCTGGTTGTGTTTTCAGGATACTCTGAAGGACACGAACAATCATGTAACAGAAACGACAAAATCCTCATTCGTGTTCCCATTAGGATAAATGCATCTCGATTATGTTTCTTGTTCTCCTGTTGTTTGTTATTATTGCCCTTCCTGTATTTGTTCCCAGACACCTTACAAGCATGAGTCAAGATCACTTTTTAGGTATTGGAAAGGTGGGAAAAATGAGAGTCAGTAAGAGGACACAGAAAATTTCCCCTTATTTCTTGTATTAAATTGATTAAATGCAAATCCCAGGACTGAAGCTTTACATCTGTAGCATCTGTGCCTTTATTTGTGTATTTAATTGCTAAATCTACATGCATAATCTCTATTCAGGCAATGCTATTTTTACCATAATAACTCATTTACTGTTTTCGGTGTCGAAGACTTCCTTTTGCACAGCGTCCCATCTTTTATGCTTTGGATGATTCCTTGATCCACTATTTATACAAGGAGGGGCATATTTATAATGTTCTTACTTACTAGGAATGCATGCCTCTCTCTCTCCTCCTCTTCCCGCCTTTGGGGGTGTGTGTGTGTGTGTATGTATACACATTGTTAATATATGCAATAATATTCCTGGTCACATGGCATTTTATAAGGGAGGATGTTTAATCTAGATTTTTACTATCTCGACCAGGGTCAGCAAACTTTCCTTGTAAAGGTCAAAGAGTAAATACTTTGAGCTTTTCAGACCACATGACCTCTGTCTCACCTGCCCAATTGGGCCATTGTAGGATGAAAGTAGCAATAGACAACTCATAAGTGAATGAGTGTGTCTGTAATGCAATAAAATTTTATTTACGAAAACAAGTTGCAGGTAAGATTTGCACTGTAGTCTGTAGTTTCCTGGCTGCTAAATTTGATGCTTATCCTTGGATAAGGTATAACTCTCCAAATATATATATGAATATATATTTGGGAATATACACATTTTCAAAAAGATAAAATAATAGATTGTACGAGATTCACTGAAACCATTCTCTGTAATGAGGCTTGCCCACTTTGACCGAAAACAAATGAAGGAGCATTGAGTCGACTTAAGATTCTGTTCCCTTCTTAAAGCAGACAGAGCAGAACCTAAAGCTGGGTGACAAGGAGAATTGCTCTGGGACATTCAAGTTGTATGCCCCACATGCTTTAAGGAGCACAGTTTCTGGCCTCAGGATCCTTCTCATCAATGACTAAAACAATTCTTAATCCTTGCTTGTTTATCTCTGACATCACTGCAGCAGATAAGCGTCACAGGACTGTGATCTCTCTTATGGATCTTTGCTTATCTATACCCTCAAGATGAGTTGGATGGGCGTAGCATCTTTAGTTGGGAAAGGCTACTTTCTTCCTGAAAGTAGAGTTGAATATAAAATCCTTATTATACAGAAACATTATATGCCCCTTGGCACGTGTACATACGCTTCTCAAGCATCCCTCCCTCAGATACAAATGGGAGCTTGGGAAGCTACTCTTACGTACTGTTCACTCTGTGTTGAATCTCCTTATCTCAAGAAGAGCGAAGGCATCTAGGCCTGGCTACTGGAAGTGCCGTCAGGGGGTCAGCAGCATTGGCAGCGCCTGGGAGGCTGTTAGGAATACCAACAAATCTCAGGCTGCATCCAAAACTATTTAAACATAATTTATATTTAACAAGATTCCTCCAGTTATTCATATGCAAATTAAAGTTTGAGAGATACTATTCTAAATAATCCATATTTCTAGCCATCTTAAATCAATTGTAGTCAAGGCATGATATAGAGTTTTAAAAAATGAATTAACCAAAATACGAATACATGAATTTTATCATGAATAAATGGACAAATGCTTCTTCCATGGATATAAAAATGAATGAATAAATAAATAATTTTCCTTAAATTAATAATAAGGTTTATAGAGGAACTGGGTAGTTTTATTAAGATGAACTAAAGTAAATTATGTGAAATTCGTTACTAGACTGAAAAGACCTGCAGAAACAGACAATGTAGCATTAATAGTGCAAGATGTGTGACACATTAGTGATAAGTCATAAACTACAGTAACAAAGTCTCAGAGAGGTACGTTGATAATTGTGTTTATCTACTTTGTACATAGCTTCAAATTCTTAGCCTTCATTGGTAAAATGCGTGGGAAAATTGTTCTTTAAGGACATTGGTTGGCGACTACACAAGTTATTGTGTTTATAAACATTTCCAACTATTGTTCCTTCTGTGTGAATTGAAGAGTGTTTTCTTGTGAGCGAGCATTTCCCATCTCTCTCTCTCTCTCTCTCTCTCTCTCTCTCTCTCTCTCTCTCTCTCTCGTCACATTAACATACACATTGCAACAAATACACACAACTGTCAATCTCTCTTCTGATGAAAAGTACATATTGTTCAGTTCAGAAATACATTGATTTTCAAAATGAGATCATTTTTCCTGATATGAGTATACATTAGAGACATTCTTAGGCAAAGTTTAGTTGAGGCATATAGGTAAAACCACATTAACTCTATTTTTAAGATAGATAGATACAGTTTATTTAATAGGTTTGAGGACCACTGGACTAAGGAACAGGCAGAGTGGCAAATAGTCAGCATGATATATTCAGCAATAAAGAAGATATAAGACGTTTCAAAACTTACCATGATTACATTGAATAGTCAGGCATGTAATAAAGAGCACATTTCGGGTCTTTATATGTTAGCTATAGTTTAGATTTCACACAGGATGTTAGATGACTGAACATGTTTATCTCTAATGCATTGACATTCGGTTGAAGAGAGAACCTAAATTCAGAATAAACTGAAATAATTCATGTCATAAGTTCTCCATGTTATTTATGTTAACAATATTCCAGTAAGAGTAGAGTTTACCCAAAGACAAGGCAGGACATTTGAAGTTGATAAGAGTTACGAATGGAGTTGATATTTTAGTTTGAAACTAGAATAACATATTTAAAATATAAATGTAAATCATGTATCTAAGAACACATTTTTTAAATGAAGGCACTGCCTTTATATCTCTGAAAGAATATCAGATTCTTAGCACAAACATTTTAGGTAAATTGAACTCATTTCTGAATTTTCAAATTATTCTGAGTGCAATAAAACATTTAGGAAAACTAGACAGCTAATAAAAAATAATTCAAACCAGAATAGGTAAAATTTATAAATATGATAAGCAATTTGAGATATTAAAGCTATTTGAAATGAAAATAAAATGACATTTTGCTTCTCTCAAATTAGCCAATTAAAAAAATTTAGTCCCGACTAATGCTAAAAAAAAAAATGGATACAATAAAGCTGGCAAAGTTATTTAATGCTAGTGGCACTAAAATTTATTCAACCATTTAAGAAATACATTTTGAAATGCATTTAGAGACATAACCAATTTCTGGGATATCATCTGAATGTAATAAAGAAATATATGAAGTGGCTTAATGCAGCATGATATGTAATAGGAGTAGTCAGAGGAAGTGAAATTCTTTCTATTAGAACTTCATAATTTCAGAGAAATAAAGCAGAACCACTCAAATGATTGTTACGTACATCTGTAACAACATGGGAAGTATTCATCATTTAAGTGGAACAGAGCATGCGCAAGATCTGTATGAGGTACTTTTATGAGGAAAAATTTTAAGCACTACTGAAAGACAAAAGTTGACTTAAATAAATGGAAAAGTATTCATTTCTTGTTCTTAGATAGGAAGATGAACATCACAAGGATGTCAGAACTCCCTAAATTAATTTACAAATTTTATGTAGTTGCAATGAAAATATTAAATGAATGGTTTATAAAATTAAACAGGCTGATAATAATAAAGTTTATTTAGATAAACAAATATGCAAAAGTATCTAGGAAAATACACACAAAACAGAAAAAAAAATGACCACACAAAATAGCTATAATCGGATATACAGTAAAACTTCATAATTAAAAGTTGTGCTATTGGTACATGAACCAACAAGTAGACCATTAGAATAAAATAAAAAAGTCAAAAAGATACTCAAATATACATGGAAATTTAGAGCTTGATAAAGGTAGCATTTCAAAGTTATGTGGGGAAGATAGTCTCTTTAATAAATGGTACTGGACAATCAGGTAACCATTTGGATAAAATCAATAAAACTACATTTACATTTCACACAAGAACAAAACCCATCTGAACCAGAGATACAAATGTAGAGAAAAGAAACTAAGCAAGAAGAAGAAAGCATGGATGCATTCCTTTTTGGCCTTGATATAAGAGAACTTACTATGATTCAAAATCCAAAGATAATAAAACAAAAAATTAATAAATTTGACTACGTAAAAATAAAAAAAATTACACGACAAAAGCGCTATAAACAAAGTCAAAAGACAATTCACAAAACAGTAATATATATGACAAATGGCTACTATATTAACAAAATTCTTAAAACTTGAGGAGCAAATATTTTTTGGGAAAATGACGATAAAAACAAGAAAATGATAGGAACGGATAATTCATAAAATAAAGTAAAATGGCACACATAACTAGATAAATACAAATTAAAAGGTTGAGATACCATTTTTTTTCCTATTTGATTAGCTAACTTTAAAATAAAAATCGCAGTGTATTCTGTTAGAGAGGGTTCTGCTGGTAGGAATGCAATTTGCACAATTGTTCTGAAAAAAAATTTAATGTCATTTAGCAAAACTACACATGTACCTATCTTTTGACCCAACAACTCTACTTCTAGGAATCTACTTGAAGATGCGTGCACAAGAATACGAAAATATGCACACTCAAGGTCATTTCTTGCAGCATTTTTAGTAATTACAAAATACTATGAAAGCCTAAATGTCCATACTTAAGAAAATGGTTAAATAAATTATGGTATAGTCACCCAACAGAGTGCTGTACAACTGTAAAAAATTTGTAAGACCTCTGCAGAATGATAGGAAATAATTTTCAGGATATACTGATAAGAAAATATATATACAGATTACCTAGACGATGTTAGCCTTCACGTAACAAAGAAGGGGATCTACGAAATGATACAAATGATACAAGTATCTTCTCATTTGTACAACTGGACTATAGAAAAGACAAACCAGAAACTAAAAAGATTGTTAGCTAAAGGGGATGGTTGAAAGGGGTAGAAAGAAGGGCATGGGAAATGGGTAGTAAGGATGAGATTCTTAGAACCACATAATTAACTTCTTCTCCAAGTTAATCAATTATTAAAATCAACCAGAATGTATAGGGAAGAACCCCAAAATGTAATAAAACAATATCAAATTAGCCTAACTGTAGTATAAACAAATTATAAAACCACATTGAAGGATGGATTAAAAATAGCTAACATAAATAACTTTGGAAAAGAATATTTGTTGACCGGATTCTGTAAGTCCAAAGATCAAAAAAACTATGTACAAATACTAACTCTGATTAGTAAATTTGTCTCATAAAAGTGTGGGTTACTTATTCTGTAACAACATTATATGTATATGAATAAACAGAAACTGGCTCTTTCTCTGTTCTCTCACTATCACAGAATAAGGAAAGTTACAAATAATGAAAAGGGAAGGCTAAAAAGAACCTTGTGGTGTTGGATTAAAACCACAGTATCAGTACACAACTACACACACACACACACACACACACACACGCACACACACACGCATGCATATGTGTGCATGCACACACCAGAAAACACTAAGGAATTATTATGGATTGGATGCACCAAGGAGACATAAAAACTAAATATGATGCAAGATTCTCAATTAGATTTTGGAATACAAATAGGACTTAGAAGAAGGACTGGTAAAATTCAAATAAAGTTTACTTAATTAATGGTTTACTTAATTGTATTATGCCAATATCAAGTCCTAGTTTTGATCATTTTAATATGTTATACAAGATGCTAACATTAGAGGATGCTGAGTGAAGTGCGACAGGAATTCTTTGTATTACATTTCTGTAAGTCGAACCTTAGATTGAAATCAAAAGTTAACACAATAAATCTATGTTATGATTTCTCAGACATATGGCTAACTAAAAAAATTGTTATTCAAAATTTGGATAAAACCTTTAAGAACATGGGAGTCAAAGCAGGTGTTAGAATGTTGAATATTCAGGATATATATATATAAATTTTATATATATATATATATAAATTTTATATATATATTATATCATCTATAATTTTGGCTGTAATTTGCATATATCCAGATCATATCTTACCATTGCTACTAGTATTTCTTTGATGAAGGACAGGAATACTTTCTGGTAAAACCTAGGGAGGAGTTTTGGAAATGTATTTGCATAATTCACAGGATCACAGTATTAGAGACTTTAAATTTGGTGAAGATCTCGGAAAAGTCTGGCCAATATAAATGTCGCAGGAATAATTAAACAGTAACGATTTGCCACAGATATCCTCTAATCTCCCATACATTGCCTGACTTCTCTCTTTAGCTTCATTTCCTGAAATGTGTTTCATGCAACTCTTCATCTAAACTAGCTCCCAAAGAAGCTTCTTATTCTGTTTGCAACTTCTTTAAAACCTATTGTCATCAGAGACTTGCTCACTAAAATAAAAACTGAAAATAGAATTTAGGTGTTACCCTAATATTATGTGCCTTTCCGTGGAGAATCTGGTGTTAGCTTAATGCAATTAATTGCTGACAGTAAGCTCGCAGGCTGCCATCATAAGCAGTTGATGTAGGTTTCTAAGAGGAGGGATAATTATTTCAGATTAGACCCAAGAGCACATATAAACATAATAAAAGAGTTCACATTGCTCTCTTATCATCGAAAAAAATATATTTTTTTTTAGCAAGGTAGAACAGCAATAGAATGATATTTTCTTAAGAAAAAGTGAATCCTAGAACATTAAATTTATGGTTTATAAAATCAGAAACAAACATTTCTAAGAAAGTAAAACAACAACAAAAAAATCAATTTATTTTTGTTTCCTCAAAAGTAGCCAGTGCTTATTTTGCCTGGTAAAATAAACAAACAAACAAACAAACAACGACGACAAACAGTAAGACAGTACTGAGAGAGGAGTGGGCTCTCCTCACACCTTCACCCCACCACTCAGTTCATCCACTGTCCTCCCCAAATGCTCAAGTGATGCTGGACATGGCAGTTTTCTACGTTACATCTGCACTTCAGACATGTTCTGAGTCATTTTTCTAGCAGATTTTGCTGACACCTGGCTACACAGCTTCTATAAAAGTCATCTTACTGTCTGGGAGAGATCAAAAGAGAACCCAACTATGACAAAGCTTATGGTTTGTGTCATTAAATACTGATGCTTCTGTTGGTTGCCAAACCCCAGCCGCCATGACACCGTTACTTGGGTCGACGCTCTAACTTTGCCAATTTCCTTTCCATTCCTCTGCTCCAGCAAAATTATTCTTGCCCTGGGCCTTTGCATTTGCCATTTCTTCCACTGAGAATGATCTGCTAGCTCTTTCCATGCTGCTTCCTTAATGGTCTTCAAGGCCAACACAAATATGATGTCTTTAGACAGGCTCTCTCATCAGCAGTCTCGACCTTTTTGGCACCAGGGACGGGTGCTCCTATAAGAATCTAATGCCTGGTGATCTCCGGGGGGGGGGGCTGAGGCAGTATTGCTGGCACTGGGGAGTGGCTGCAGATACAGAAACTTCACTTGCTTGCCTGCTGCTCACCTCCTGCAGTGCGGCCTGGTTCCTAACTGGCCACGGACCAGTACTGGTCCATGCCTTTGGAGCTGGGGACTCCTATTCTACATAACCATAAAGTACCCCTCAACCTCATCAGTAGAAGTCGACTTCTATAACAAAACACAATATTTTCAAGGTGGTTGTCACATTCCAAAATCATCTATTTCCCTTTTTTATTTTTTAGTTTAATTCCCCCATGAGAAAGCAAGCTCCATAAAAATAGAGGCCGTGTCTGCTTACCCTGTTCTAGACACTGTCCCATCGGTGACTCTGGATATGCCCAGGGTCATAGAGCTAGTGAGGGGCAGAGACAGAATTCACACTTGGGCACAGATAACTGAGATGCTCTCAGCCACTTCATTAAATAAATAAAATTCAACTACATAAAATACGTATCATAGCATATGACACATAGCACTTAATAAATAAATATTTGCTTTCGTAAAAGCCTCAAAATCACCTGGGGAAAAATAAAGTATACTCCATCTCCATATAATAAATAAGAGAATAGTTGCTACTTAAAGAGGTGAGTTGATTTGCCTAACAGAGTGTTGACCAGCAAACGGAGGGACCAATAGATGTAGTGACCACAGATGGAGTGACCAACTTGCCCTGGTTGGCTCAAAACTTTTCTAGGACACTCAATCCCTGGAAAACCAGAAGTTGGTCAGCCTAGTAGAGTCCAGACCCTTTCTATCCACCTCTCAATTTTATCTGAGAAAGACTCGTGCCTAAGGACCTATACCGAATGTAATTGTCTCCCCAAATGAAGACTAATTGCAGTATCTCCTTGGAAATATCAGAAAATTGGAGGTGTTTATTTTAAGACAGACGCATGGAAGCACTCTGGTATGAAATCAGTCCTTAGAACCCTGAACATGGTAATTGTCCAAATATAGCCTTATGTTCAGAGAATAGCTGGCCCAATCACATAACCATAACTGCCATGCTGCAGGGAGCCAGGTGAGAGCTTTTACATCTCCAACATTTAATTGAAGCCTTTTTAGAGAGAGCAAGGTGTTCAGTGAGCTCTGTCCAAGCCCATTCTAAGCCTTCAGATAAGGGAGACAGTAACTCTAGACAATGAAACACAGTCTAATAACTCTCCCTTACAGACGAACCTTACATAATGTCACTGTCAAAGGGATATCAGAGATGAGAAAGATTTTCTTGGGCAAAGCACTGAGATCTTTTATCACCTCTCAAAAGATTAAAGAACAGAGAGGGTTGAAAGCAGAAAATTATTTAAAGCAATTTGTGTCCGGGTAGTCACACCTCTCCCACCCCACTCCACTTAAGATAGTTCTTTTAATATCTTGGCAGAGTGAATTAAACAATTGAAATAATTGTATTTGGAATTCTGCACTATGTTTCAACTTTGATGGCAAAGAATATATCCTAAGAGCACTAAATGTCCAGATTAATTTTCCTCACTGTTTATAAGAACAGGACAACCGTGAAACCTCTGAATTGTTTACTTGGAAACTGTCGAAATGTTTACTTTCTGAAGAATAATCAATACGATCAGGTTCTAGAAGCTTATCTGTGACCTGCGCTGATTCCGTGGATTATCTCTAGCATGCAGACCTTTGTGCAACACATTGCTTCATCATTCCACCTTGACCTTGGGCTCTCTTGTACCGATAACAGACCCATCATGAAATCTACTTAAGAGTTTGGAAGCCCGGGATTCAAAAATTGATTAGTTTCTTCTGAAAGATATTTACAATAATTGTGTACTGACCACTCAACCAATTTTCGTCGAACACTTACTTTGGTTTTTTTTCGGCACTTTTTAAGACTTTATTTGCGTGGGACTATTAGCTCTGGATCAGATAAAAGGTAAAGAAATGCATCATGTGCTTGTGTGATTATTTCTGTGAAAACCGTGTGGTATTAGCTGTTTAAGGATGTAACCTAAATAAATATGTAAACGTTCAACAAAGTCATATTGCATGCATATATTATATGAAATAGATTATATGTAGTACTTTATGATATAAATATATTGAAATGTACTATATACATTTCCATGCCTTTGTTTTTTATATGTGAGTTGGAGGAAAATTTCAAAATTATCATGTAAATTTAAATTCAGTATGATAAATATTCCCCTTGAGAATCACTTAAATTACACAGTGTATATTACAATTAGTATCCTTCAAGCAATAATTAAAGCCTCTAAAGTATAGAGTTAACTTGGATACATACACATATAACTGTTTATACTGAAGTTCTTTGAATGTATAGTAGTGTACATACAAAATAGCTATTGCCGAGAATATCAGAGAAACTTCTCTTTTCGGCAAACCCTAGCAAGTCTGTTTTCACTTTACTTCTTTCTGGATCAGTACGCAGACCACTATGAATCTGTCTGGAGATGTCAAAGCTTTATGCGTCATTCTTTCTCTTTAAATTTTAATTTCATCATCATTTACTGGTATTCTTCAGGTCAGGAGTGATTTCCGAGAGACAAGCCTATTTCTGCATGTGATTTCCCATTTGCATCACTCCCAGTCTGTGGATTGGAATTAGACGCTGGTATCTAAGGATGCTCAGCAATGCCGATGGCCCTGTGCACACCTAGCTGAACTGGCCGCTGCCACACTTGAATAACAAAAGGATCCAAATAAAATTTACTCTCACCTTGAGTAGGTGATATGAAATTTAATCATAAACGTTATTGGGGCTATCCCCCCCAGCCCTTCATCACAAGAAACTGGGGGAAAGGTTGTCTTATGCAGATAGCACATTGAGGATGGCTCTCCATGGTCACTGTCCCAGATGGTTCTCCTGCCATGGACAGTGTCTCTTGCATTTCCCCTGAGTGAAAGGATTTGTGTCTTACACAAAAACATCAGCCAAACATCCACGAAATGGGAAAAATCTACATATTTAAAGAATATCAATATTCAATATTCATATGAATCCTTGGCCTCATGTAGCATAAAAAATAAACTCTTAAACCCAAGTAACTACTAAATAATTAGAAGTATTTATGCCTTTCTCCCACACCTCAAATGAATCCTGTTGATAGTTTTTGAAGAAAATCAGCTATCCACATGGGGATGGAGGGTGGAAAATCCGATTATTTATACATATCATCTATGGACATTTAAATTAAGAGGTTTCATATACTTTGTAAAATATGATGTAATCAACATACATAACTGGCTCACATAATGACAGAGGCCGACAAGTCCCGCAATCTGCCATCTGCAAGGCATTTGAGCCCCAGAAAGCCTGTGGTTAGTTCCAACCTGAGTCCAAATACCTGAGAACCAGAAGTGCCAACGGTGTAAATCCCAGTCTGAGGGCAGGAGAAGGTCAACGTCTGGCTTGAGCTCTCTGACATAGAATTCTCCCTTCTCAGCCTTTTTGTTCGAACAAGTTGGAAGATGCCTACTACCTACATGGGGGCGGGGAGGGGCCACCTGCTTTACTTACTCAGTCTACAGATTCCAATGCTAATATCTTCCTGAAACATGCTCACAGACACACCCAGAAATAATGTTTACCCAAATATCTGGGCATCCTTTAATGCATAAACGTGTCCTGTTGATACATAAAATTAACCATCACACCACTTTACTAGTAATTTCATGTGCCCTCCCTTACTGGCAGTGACAGTGAAAGGGCTTGTGTTCACAGCCTGTCCCTCCCTGGTTGTATTAGCATGGACAGAGCCACTTGGGTCACGGGAGCAGTCCTGGGCCAGGACACCACAAACTCGTGCTGTTTTTACCCAAAATTTAGCAGTACGCATGAATAAATGCTTCTCACGTTGACGTGCAACGTTGATTTCTCTAAAGTGATTCTCTTTTTGACAGTTTTGCCCAGTTTAATGGTTGCATTTTGTCAGAGAGAAGATTAGTTGGTTTCCTAATCCCATCATGCTGGAAAGGAAATCTTATTAACTATAAATTTAGAGTACATAAATTCTTTTTCAAAATATCTCCTCATCATTTCAAGCCTGAAAAGAAAGATAGAGAGAGACAGAGAGACAAAAAGATAGAGCAGTAATCCAGAAAACATATAGCTTCACAGTAGAATGTAGTGAAATATCTTGCCCTTTGGACTGGAATGAACCTAGATTTGAATCTCGGCATTATAACCTCCCACTATATGAGCTCTGGAAACAACTCTTTGAGGCTCCTCTATAAAACAGAAATCAAAGCTGGGTTTTGTAAAGACTAAATGCCTGGGCTATCATATGTACTAACGTATGTGAGTTTTCTTTATTATACCACTTCCCTTCTTTGCTTTCCATAAGCATGTTCTATGTGCAACTGCCCGATTTCATTTTTGATGTGCATTAGTTACTGGTGTTTCAAAAGTGCATATTCAGGGTGGGTTATTGGTAATTCAAGAGACACAATGGAGAAATGGTTTCTAAAGCAACACCCCTCTGGTTTGATGCCCAAGAATGCAGCCCTATTCTTGTGTTTTTACAAGTCTTATGTTGATTTATGTTTGCAAATGTACTTTTGGTAGTTTTCTTAGGCTGTATTCCCAGTGTCTTTCTTTAGATAACTATTGTATATATATTTTTGCAGTATTTTCTAAGTGTTACAAGGAAGAAGGAATGAAGAGGATAAAATGCATGTTAGTTTTTGTGGGATAAATTCCAAACCAACTTTTTCTAGTAGAAATTTGTTTTTTTCCCATTTTTCTTTTGATCAGTTATCTGCATTGAATGTCATTATAGTACACTTGCAGCAACTTTCTTCTTTGAATTAACTCACTCAGTAGAACTAATTACTAGATGAGTATTTCAATCTAAGTCCTGATCATGACTAGAAGGTAGAGCAAAGTAGTGTAAAAAACATAATAATTTAACTCAGATAAGATATTCATTTTTCTTAATCTTGCTACTATGTATTTTGTTTTGTATACACGTCCAAATACGGGTAAGTTTGAGAACTTAAACTTTAAGTTTGAGAACTGAATCAGCTTTCCCTATGCCTATGAAATTTGAATAGTAAAAACATGAGTTTTTTTTCTCCTTGAAGTATCCCCTCTCCTGTAGGAGGGAGTACTAGACATCAAAGATTAACCTGGTTTTGTAGAAACACCACTGAAATTGGAGTGGAAACAGAATACAGATTTTGCTCTGTTCTTCACCAGCTGTGTGACCTTGTTTAACTAAATCAGCTCCAAATTTTGATTCCCTTATTTTCAATAATGACATGGTTTAATGGCTAAATTTTCCATTGCTGCTAGAGTGCTATGATTCTGCAGTCATCTTATATTGGTCTGAATTTTGCTCATGTCTTCTTTAACTACTAACTTACTAATGAAATGTTGTCATTTTCTGTCTACTTAATTATATCAAGGGTTGTGAGGTGTATTTGCTCCAATGAGTGTTGGATATTGTTTTCAGAAATATGATTTAAGATTATAGGCAGCTAAACTTGTCTCATTGAGATCAGGACCTCAGTTGTTTACAGTCTTACATTAATAATCATTTTATAGTGGTGTAAACTTCTCCATTGATCCGTTATATGTACATATAATGGTGAAAAGGTAACTTTCCAAATGAATATGTGTGTGTACATTATTTGTATAGAGGTAGATAGAGCTATATCTATAATCTATATCTTTAAGATATATATGTATATGTGTATATATCTCTCTCCTCTGATATATATATTATGTATAAAATGTTTATGAGAGATAGATAGATAGATAGATAGATAGATAGATAGATAGATAGATCCTCTGATCCTGTTCTTAAAACCTAGAGCATCTCAAGATCTATTGCTTTATTTAGAACAGTTTCTCCTCTCAGTGAACTAAATTGTTGTACTCCATCTACCTAAAGACATTGATGTATTTAATGTATTTAATCTACATCTGATGAGCAGAATAAGCAGAGGGAAAATAAGCTAATGGCCAGACCTTCTACTGGATTCTTCTATTTGCTTAGCTCAATTATGATTCCAGCCAAGAGTTAAACTAAAAAAATCAAATCTTGAGCTCCTTTACCCTCACTATTTTGTGGTGACAAAGACACAGAAAAGCAGCCTATTACAGGCCTCATCCAAAGAAGCTCAGGTTTGCACACGTTAGCCCCACATAGTCTCAATATTATTAATGGTTTAGTTTTGGCAACTACACACCCAAGAGTGAAATATAAAATCCACAGTTTTGCCACAGCTGTTTCCTGCTTCCTCCACAAAATTATTTAAACACCTGTGACCTCAGGGAAAGGGGTGAATGGATGACTTTTCAAATGAATTATCTCCTGTCTCCTGTATGTCATTTCATAAGTACTTGTTAATTGACAGAATAATCCTTCACACTGTTATTTCACGATCTGGATCTTTTAAAACTATACTCATTCTCCATTCCTATGTTTTCATTCTTAAAACTTCAATGCACAAAGAAGCAGAATTTCTGTAAGAAAAATGGAATCGTGCTTCATTTTAGAAAGCAAAGAGGATTTACCAAATACTCTAAAATCCTTCTGAAAATTTTGTCTTCAGTAGGAAGCTTCAGGATTGCATTTTCAGTATTTGGAAATTTAAATTTTCTGCCAAAGAGTTTTCTTTTTTCTTTTTCTTTCTCTTTTTTTTTTTTTTATAAGTAGTGAGCTATCCAAATTTATGTTTAAAAAAAAAACATTTTGAGGATAGGAAGTCCAGATTTATATTAAAATCCAAAGGAAATTGAATTACAAGGTGGTAATAAGAACACTCCTACCTGGTCACCAGCTAATAATACCGTGACAAACATTATTTCAATGATAAATCTCTGTCAGTATAGCCATATCCCTCCTCTCCAGTCACATAACATATACATATGCACACAAAAAAGTGAGAAAGCAAGGGAAAAACAGGTAAAACTTTCTCACATAATAAGTTGATTTGTACAATATTAAAACATCAACCCTTTGGACAAAAGGAAGCAGAAGGAATAATTGGTCTAAGATCAAGCACAATCCTGTATATATATTTTTTTCATTCATAGAGAGAGAGCTTGAAGTTGAAGGTATACTACAAAGAACATAGATTAAAATTAAGTCTACAGCCAAGTGTGGGGTCTTAATTATATAAATGCTTGAGTCTTTTTTCTTTTTTAACTTGGGATGTTGAGAAACAATATTGGTGATGTTCGTTTATTGCAAAATGACTTTCTTTTTTCTGCCTACATCACCCATTGGAATGTGTCCCCAGCCGCCAAATTTGAACACAGTTGAATGAATGAGGGTTAGCACTTGTGAGAAGTAGAGCCAGTCAAATCCTCTTTCTTTGAAGCTTTAAGTTGTAGTTCAAAGGTTCTCATCAGCCTAGCCTGTGCTCTGATTGAGAGATGGAAGGTCTCCACAATTGACATGACCATCTCGACCTAATTCACAATCAGAGAAGCATGCCACTCTGCTGAAAGGCCAAATGAAAGACATATCCAGAGAGACTACAAACACTTCAACCCAGGTTCCTTAAGGTTTTCATTTCTTGGTTCCATCATTGCCTACACTCAAGCCCTGATTCCCTTAGTCACTGCTGTGACTTAGGGGTTTAGGTATAAATTTCTCCTCTTCTACCTAAACTAACTAAAGTTGATTTGAATACTCATACCTCAAAATCCCTGCCTAACACAGGTCATCATAGACTAGAATGACTGTCTTAACCTAACTAAATCTGAGTTTATAAAGAAACATAAAATGTAAGGATGTGGTAGCAATTTTTTGGAAATAAAAGTTCTAAAAACTGATTTTTCTGAACACATTGTACAAAGTTAGTCATTACTAAGTAAGTCTTGAATCCTATTAACCCATATTAGAGTAAACATTTTAAATAATACATGTGCATATGATATCTTGAGAGAGTTACAATTTAATTGGTATGTAAAACCACAAATTGCTTGGGGAAATATTACTTTAATATTAATCTGGTGTATGTCTAATTAGTGTAAAGAATTTTGAGCTATTTTCCTCTAAATCAATATTCCCTGAAATTTCCTGCTCTCAGAATATGTAGAAAAGATAATATATTATTATTCTCTCCAACTGAAATCACCGTAATATGGTTAGGCCTTTATTGCTCCTATAAAATATCTTTTTTTAATAGGATCTATTTCCCAGGTGTTAAATTTTCCAGAAGAATAATTTCCCTTGTTTTAACTCCTGGCATGCTCTCTTAACTAGTTACTTGCATATAAAAAAGAGTTAATTTAAATTCAAGTCCATAACCTATTTTCCACTGTTTTTAGATGATAATACGTGGTAGAAGTTAATATAGTGATATCATTTCGTATTAGTTTTCTAGTTATTAATGATAACCTCTAATTCAAAGATGCTATGTCTTACTACATAGCTAAGTAAGTCCATTTAACTGGGACAAGTTTTTGCTTCAGAGGACTGGAGCAGAAGGTCTTTACATGGGTGGAATACTATTGCCATTTTTACAGTAACTCATGTGGTATCATAAAATCCAGATTTGTATAAACATTAGTCACTAAGCCACAGACTTCCTTTTTCATTTTATGCATGCATCATAGTCCTGCCAGAATGTGTTATACCAGGAGAAACCACTTGTTGGAAGAGAGAACACTGGTAAACCTTTTACCCTAAGTCATAATACAATAAGATTTCTTACTTTTTTTTTTTTTAATATTGGCTACAAGTATGTAAGTTTGGCCAAGAGGGAATTGAAAATATCTTCCTGTTACATTTTTTCCACATCTGTAAGGCCTAAGCTTAGAAGATTTAATTTTAAAAAGATTTCCTCTTATCATGAACAGGTAATGACATAAGCCAAGTACTAAATTCTAGTTTAATATCTTCTTAAACAGAACAAAGTTTTCTTAGAATTCCTGTGAATTTCTTTGCTGTTTTATTCTCTTCTCACCTTCTTGCCTGCCACTTTCCAAGACTTCCTGTCACTTTTTTTCCCCCGCCTGTGATGTACAGTCTCTATGATCCATCAAGGCCCATATGAGGCCTCCGTGAAATTTTCCTTAAAAATTGAAGCCGACAACTATGTCTCCCCATACCTGATTTACCATAGTAGAATCCATGCTTTTCATTTAGAGGTACTTGGAGAAAGAAAAGTTTATCAACTAATGGTCTCTATATGGTAGATATTTAACATTTTATTTTATTTTTCGATTATAGTTGATGTACAATATTATATCAGTTTTGAGTGTACAACATAGTGATTAGACATTTATATACCTTATAAAGTGATTGCCCCATTAAGTCTATAGTACCCATCTGATGCCATAGATAGTTATTACAATATTATTGGCTATATTTCCTATGATGTACTTTACATCCCTGTGACTATTTTTGTAATTGGCAATTTTTACTTCTTAATCTCTTTCACCTTTTTCACCCATTCTTCAACTCCTATCCCATTTGGCGACCATCAATTGGTTTTCTGTATCGATGAGTTCGTTTCTGTTTCGTTTTCTCATTTATTGTGGTTTTTAGATTCCACATATAAGTGGAATTGTATGGTATTTATCTTTCTCTGTCTCATTTATTTTACTTAGCATAATACCCTCTAGTCTATTCATGTTGTCACAAGTGGTAAGATTTCATTATTTTTTATGGCAAATAGTCTATTATATATATGTACCACATTTTCTTTATCCAATCATCTCTTCAATATATGACATTGGAAAAATTGGACAGATATACGCAAAAAAAAAAAAAAAATGAAACTAGTTCACTTTCTTACACCACAGGCAAAAAATAAGCTCAAAATGGATTAAAAGCTTAAATATAAGACCTAAAATTATAAAACTCCTAGAAGAAAACATTGGCAGTAAGTAAACTCTTTGACATTGCTCTTAGCAATATATTTTTAGATATGTCTCCTCAAGCAAGGGAAATAAAAGGAAAAAAATAAACAATTGGGACTACATCAAACTAAAAAGTTTTTGCATAGTGAGAGAAACGATCAACAAAACAAAAAGTAACCTACTGAATGGAAGAATATATTCACTAAAGATACATTTCGATAAAAGGTTAAAAATCCAAAATCTGTAAGTCCAATTAAAAAATGAGCAGAGGACCTGAATAAACATTTCTTCAAAGAGGACATACAAATGACCAATAGACTTATGAAAAGATGTTCAATATCACTAATCATCAGGGAAATACAAATTAAAACGACAATGAAATATCGTTTCACAACCGTCAGAATGGCTATCATACAATAAATCAACAAACAAATGTTGGCGAGGCTGTGGAGAAAAGGGAACCTTCATGCACTGTTGGTTGGAAGGTAAATTGGTGCAGCCGTTATGGAAAACAGCATGAAAGTTCCTCAAAAAATTAAAAAGAGCACTACCATATGACCCAGCAATTCCACTCTGGTTACTTCATGAAGAAATCCAAAACACTAATTTGAAAAGATATACACACTCCTATGTTCATTGCAGCATTATTTACAATAGCCAACCTGTGGAAGCAACGTAGGTATCTATTGATAGACAAATGGATATGGTAGATATTTTTAATCTATTGTAATTTTCAGTTCAGCTCTGGATTATCTAACCTGGTATAATAATAAAATACTTCCTCAGCATACTGATATTTCAATAACAACATCTTCTTTCCTCTGCTATTACCCAATTAGGCTTTTAAAAACATTTATGTTTGTCTTATAGGTCCAGGATTAAAATGAGGCATTAAAATTTTCCTAATTCTAGTGACAGTTTTTCTAGGCTATGGCAAAACCCACTTTGTAGGTCTGTTCAAGGAAGTCGTGAATAAGGAATGACACTTAAAATATAGATATTTTTTCCCATCCGAACATATTAAAATTTTAGATGTTTCTCTAGAGGGACAGTCTGCCCCCAGCTGCAAGTTTGGGTCCCTTGTGTCAATCTACAAATGGAAACCACCATAGCATTAAAAAAAAGTTACCACAAAATTCCATATTTTAAGAAAAATATATCTCTTAACCATGACGGTTTATAAACTGAGATAATGCAAAAGTGAGTTAGCAGTCATTGGAAAATTTGGCTCATAATATTTGGTGTAAGTGTATTATATGTAAGACTATATGTGCTTTTAAGAGCAAAACCAATGCTTTTAACTCCTCATGAAGGAGTGAATAATTAATAGATCTGTTAATGTGTGCCTCTTATCCGTTGAATTTAATTTTGAAAAGTAGTATAAGTAAGAAAAAGCATTAAGCAGGGAAAACAGACAATTAAACCAAAGTGTGTGTGTGTGTGTGTGTGTGTGTGTGTGTGTGTGTGTGTGTGTGTCTGGAAGTAAACATTTGAAATGCTCTTAAAATTATTTTCATAAATAGAATATCATCAGGCATTTAAAGAAAAATAAAGTCGGAAGACCTTAACCCCTTCCCAAATGGCAAGTTAAGAGAAGGCGATGAAGACTTAATTTGAAAGATGATGAAGATATAAATGGAAAAGAACTTAATAGGCTACTCCATTAAATCAATGATGTGGACATCTCTCCTTCTTGGTACACAGAGATGGCAACCAAGGCAACAGCATAAGTTGCAAGATGAGTAAATTTTAATTTGCAAAGAGCTGAGGGCGAACACATGTCATAATTTGAATAAAAGGGTGAAGCACTTCTCTCAGCCGCCCTGTTCATTCGGTTGGTAAATCACAGGTAAGCTTCCCACTGCGGTGTCTCCTGACACCTTAGTTGTCAAGCACAGAAGTGAAAGTGGTCCTGAAGTACTTCCTCTCAGGCTAAAATAACCTGGATTCCGAGAGTCGGCTGGAGAAACAGAGATGAATTAGGGGAATTTAAACTGTAAATTTATCTCAGTTGCATTAAGTGTTTCAGAGAGGATGACAAGCTTATAGCTCATTATAGTGAAAGGTTATCTGTAATTTGTACTGATACGAAGCCGCGGGTAATATTCTGTACCATTTGCTAAATATAAGCTGCTGATTATCACTTTGGGGATGGAAAAGAGGGCTTTCTCTAGCCTAAAATTGTTGCCGCCTTGCTCATTTGTTCGTTTCTCCCGAGGCTTTGCCCTGCCACTCTTGGTTCCCAAACCTTTGCAAAAACTGGGCCAATTCAAAGGGAATTTGCTCTGACTGCTCCTCCCTGAGGAAGCAGAACCACAGTGGTTTCATGATTTGGATGTTTCAGGCTGACTAGCTGGTTCACATGCACATCAAAAGGTAATATAATCTATGATGGTCTTACTGCATGTTATTGCTTCAAAAGAAAAAAAAAAACAGGCTTCCTCTCTTTGGAAGATTTCCCTGATTAATTTGAAGAGAAGAATAAATCTGGCCATTCATTGTACCCCACTCTAAGTAGAAAATAAATTAATAATAAATCTCACAATTCTTGCTTTACCTGTCATCCCAAAGCACAGATTGACTTCATATCAATAAGCATGATATTAGTATGTTAGTATGCAGAGAATGTCGATGTGTAAGTTTAATGTGTATGAATAATCATGCAAAAGAAATTAAGTTGCAGGAATATCCTATAAGTCAAGTTTATGGCTATCCGAATGAGAGAATAATACATGCTACGCGTCCCATTCCAGAAGTGATTCTCTCAAGGGGCGATGTTGCCCCTCAGGGGACGTTTGTCAGTGCCTGGAATGTTTTTTGATTAGCATGGTTAGATGGGGGTCGCTGCTGACATCTAGTGGGTGTTTTTGGTGTGTGTGTGTGTGTGTGTGTGTGTGTGTGTGTGTGTGTGTGTGTGTGTACGCTACCCCAATGAGTGTGCACATGCCTTTTGAGGCTGAAAAATGTATGGGCCATAGGTAAAATACCTTCTTTGGACTTGGATAAACCAGAGACAAAATATATCTTCCCATCATTACCTAATGTAATAATTGAAATCGCTGAATTGAGTTTCAAAATCCAACTTATTAAGAAGAAACAAAGATTATATGTTTTCTGTAGAGCATTGTAATAATGTATTGTATCACCTAAGTGTTCAATGAGACCAAAATAGAATAAGACTAAAATAATAAAATATCCTTATATTTTTCCTATTATTCATAAAACAGTATTTTTTGGTAATGGTGAATACCTGAGGGTAAGAAGAACAATAAGAAATTTCATGTTCCTTTTTACAGTTATTATTTGATTTTAATAGTGACCTCTTGGCGTAACTGAATTTTTTTTTGTTTTTTGACTAGAGGTCCATCTGGGACTATTTATAAAATAAACTCTATTTTACAAGTCTTCTGCATGACTAATCTACAATAACAGAAAACTGCCCAGAATTGCTTTGGCTTATTGCAGGTAGAATCTCACTACAAAAATGCATAAGGGAGCTATTGGGGATGATAGAAATATTCTATATCTTGCTAGGGGTGGTAGTTGCCTGAGGATACAAATTCATCAACTCATTTGACTTATGCATACAATGGATGCATTTGGTGTACATAAATTATATGATCATAAAGAGAAAAAATTAAATTGCCTGATTTGGATGACACATGCTATTTTACCCCTTAATCCAGAAGAAAGAGCATCTCTGAGATATGGCAAGTGAGAAACATTATTTTATGTGGATAATAGCTACTAACAGCTAATATTTCCCCTGTGTGTTCTATCCATACTGAGTCATTTAATTCTCATGGGTACTATTATTATCTTTGCTTTAAAAAAAACTGAACACCGAAGATCCTAAAAGTAAACACACGGTAAATTTTGCAAAAAATCCAAGGAGTTCCCTCTATTAGATTATAGTATTCGCAAATAAACTATGGGTTTTGGAGACTAGCTACTTTGCTAGAGGACACACATCAATAAATTAAATACGCTGAGAATAAAATGTATACTTTTTTTTTTTTTAGCTTTTCCCCATGATGTTCAGGGTAATCCTATAATATATTATCTAACCTAGACAGAAAGAGAGTGCTATGAATAATTAAATCGGATCACACATGCTCCAGATCTAAACTGACACAGGGTATATGACATACGGTCTCTATAGGTACCTGTCATTCTGGACACAATGTGTTGCATCCTGTAGCCTAAAAAAGCTATTTATTTCTTTTCAATATAGGTATAAATCAAGACGCTTAAAGTTGATTTATTGTGCACTTAGTTTGTTGCTGAAAAGAATGACGAGATATTGTACCAGTGAGGATCGTCATAGAAAACAAATGACATAATCAACGAAAATTCGAGGAGGGTTATTTGTAAAGGATCCAATTATAACGTGGCTATGGTAGGGAAGCAACAAAGAGAAACCACAGGAGAGAGCTGCAAAGCTGTTCCATCTCTCCTATCTGTCAGACAAGGTGCCCAGTTAAATTGGATTTGGGGATCAATAGCAAATATATGTTATAAATATTTTAGTATTTATATACTCCCCCCAAGAAACCCCTTTTACGCTAACTATTGCAACCGGAAGGCTGCTCTCCCAAAGGGACAAAGGAAAGAGACAAAGTGAGGTTCATAAAAGGCCTGAAGTGGAGGAAAAAGACAATGTTGGGGGCCCTCACAGGGAGACAACTCGAAATGAGGAACCTGGCCTTGCTTTCCCCCCACTTCCTGGTCTCTTACAGAGGTTTCCCAATGTCTGAACCCCCAAAGAGTTGGAGGAACAAATGGAAGCTATGTAGCCCAGGTAAGGATTACGTTTCTAATACAGCGAAGGTGATGGCCAGGCTTTGGAAAAATATATCTACGACTACAGTGACACCTGTCTAATTAGTGAACTAAAAATTAATTTAAAAAATAAAACCAACAGGACAATATAAACAAATGCACATTGTAGAGTGCTTTCTTAAAAATTTTACTTTATTATTAGTTTCAAGGATACAGTACATTGTATGCTTATAGATATTTATATAGTTTATGAAATAATCCCCTAATTGCTCTTTCTCTTTGGCTCCACCTAGCCATCATATTAATGCTGACTGCATTCCTTATGCTGTGCTCCCCATCCCCGTGACCATCTATCAACTACGAATTTGTACTCCTTTAACCTTTCACCCTTATCTCCCAGCCCCTCAACCCTCCTCCTCCCTAGCCGTCACCCAATTGTCTTCTATATTTCCGAGTCTGTTTTTGATTAGTTTATTCTTTTTGTTCCTTAGATTCTGCATATGAGTGAAATCGTATGGTATTTATCTTTCTCTGTCTGACTTATTTCACTAAGCATAATAACCTCTAGGTCAAGCCATGTCATTGCAAATGGTAGGATTTAACTTTTTTAATGGCTGAGTAATATTCCATTGTTTATATGATAATTTGGATAATTTCTTTATCCAATCATCTTTTAGTGGGCATTTAGGTTGCTCCCATATTTTGGCTATTGTAAATTGTGCTGCCATGAACATAGGGGTGCATAGATCTTTACAAATTATGGTTTTGGTTTTCTTTGGATAAATATCCAGAAGTGTAACTTCTGGGTCAAAAGGTATATCCATTTTTAATTTTTTGTAAAACCTCCTGACTCTTTTCCAGAATGGCTGTACCAATTTGCAATTCCACCAACAGAATATGAGGCTTCTCTTTTCTCCATATCCTCACCAACACTTTCTATTCTTTGATTTATTGGTGATAACCATTCTGACAGGTGTGATAGCCATCATTGTGGTTTTAATTTGCATTTCTCTGATGATTAGTGACCTCAAGCATCTTTTCATATGTCTATTGGCCATCTATATTTCCTTTTTGGAGAAATATCTGCTCATGTTTTCTGCCCATTATTTTAATTGGATTGCTTGTGGGGTTTTTTTTGTTTTTGTTTTTGTTTTCGTAGAGTGCTTTTTAATCAAAATGCTTAATCTGTGTAAAACGGTCCTAAATAAGGAACACAAATTATGCAAAAAAAATATATATATATATATATAAAGTGAATCAAGAAATGCTTATAAAAGATCGTAAGAAAATAAGTTGCCACTTCTTTTTAAAGGAAAGGCAAATCATAAAATGGAATCAGATTAAACCATCTACACGGTAAGAAAAAAATATGATAGCCTGAGCTTACTGAATTTCTCTTACTGAAGTATATAAATGAAGGTCAGACTTCTATAGATTAAATCAAATATTCTTCTCTGGATAAAATTGTTTTAAGATATAAAGACTTTTTAAAAAACCATTCCAGATGCTATTCTATAATGATATTGCTTGTGGTTAACCCTTACTTATGATCATAACTAACTCTTTTCTGACCAAAGCATTTTGTAAAACTTATCTGTACCCATGATGTTTGATATCTCAAAAAATATTCATCATAAGTGAAAAACTAAATATTAATTTACACAGCTTCATCACAAATTCATGGTGAGTTAAACACACAAAAGCAAAGACACAGAGAATATGTGTGCATACTTACGTACATATCTGAAAATATGACATTACACAGAAATGAGGACATTCCTTCTAATTCTGGGTAGAGGGACTACAGGTGACATTTTATTGTATTTTTACTTTACTTTCTCAATTTTCCATACTAAATGATTCCTCATAATCAGTCAAAATAATGAATATTTTACTATTCTCTTTTATGGGGGTTTCCTGTTCTAATATAATAATTTAAATTCTTTAAAATATGATTTATGATTCTGAAATGAAAATAATTAATAGAAGGACATATTTACTCCAGGATAAAACATTGTATTTTGCACTGAAAATACCCCAGAGAAGAAGACTGCAACTTTGTATGTTCTTTTAGTTTTCATAGTAAAATGGAAATTGTTTGTAGTCATTGCCAAGACTAAGGCTTTGTAACTCTGAGTTTGGCACAGGCCATATACTACATATCCCTATCCAAAATGTTGCTGGAAAATCTGAAGACTTTTTTAGATGCTTTTACAAGAGTGACTGAAGTATTATCTTATCATGGTTAACAATTATATGTTCGTTGCCTTGAAGGAGTACAGAGGAAAACATCAAGGGACATTTCTGGCCTGGCATCTAGACTCCCAATCCTTGGCATGAGAATGACTATTGCTTCATAATCGGGCCAACATAGGGGAAAGGAGAAATGGCTCACGGTAGGGGACATGCATTTGGCACTGTTTGGGCCATTTCTCAACATTTCAGTAACTGGAATGCCTCATTTCTCTGTGTCGACAGTCCTGAGTAACCTAGTAGTACCCAGGAGATCATTTAAAATCTAATTTTTTTTTTAAATAGGTAGCTTTTCCAGGCAAGCGTAGCATTTTGCATTTTAAGTCCTGTCATCACCCATAGGAAAAAAAAAATATATGATGTATTTCCTTTCATGCATTTAAGTTCAAATATTTGAGGTCATTCTTTTTTCCAAATAATCGCTGGGTGCAAGCCTTAATTTTTTTTCCCTTTCTAAGTTTCAACAGCTTACCCTTAAAAGACATAACAGATTAAAGAAATGCTAAGATTTGCATTTTTCTTCTAAAACTAAGATTAGCAGTCACTGTAGGAAGCTGATATCTCTCTATAGAAAAAAAAAATAATTTGCAAGTTTCTAAATTGTTGAAGAAGAACATGGAAAGGTTTTTTTTTGTGTGTTTTTTTAAATATATTCCTAAGTCCTGAGATGCAGCTTATTGAAAATAGAAAATAGACCATTATCAACTTAACAGAGAAGAGAGAAGAGACTATGGGGTCTTAATGGCTCATTTCGGATTGAGCTTCTGCCACAGATCTATAAAAAAGGATCTATAAAGAGAGTGAGATGGAAAAGCCTAATACCATTTACTCCCTTGACTGTTAAGAGAACAATATATGGTTCTGGTGACTCTATGTTAATTATAAAAGAACAGTGTTCTTTTAAGCCCTGTCTTTTAATGAATGTCAAACTATTTGGGATAGTCAGGAATTTGAGTTCTTTCATTTGTTCTCATCTAAATAGTGGGTAATTGTTGTGAGTAAAAAAATCAGCAATAATAATTAAAAATAATATTTTAAAAACTTTCCCTGAGCACAGACACACATACACACATACTTATAGGCATTCTTCCATATGTTACATCTATTAGAATAACTCTTAAGATAAAGAATGAGAACGGGCCCCAATATATTAGAAAATTCTTCATGCTAGGAACTAGAAAATGGTACCATATTAAAACGATAAGCATGGGAATGGGAATGGGAACTCGAACTCCTTGGGGGTAGCTTACTTCTTTATAGTGGAAAAATCATCTCAATAAGATTTTGGTTACGCAAGTTCAAATCCAGTACCTGCCAGTTGATTTGGGATAGGGAGTCTGTTCAGAACACCTGATGCAGACTCTCTAGTGCTTTAAGTGGGTTGCATTTATCCAAACTAAGTCTGTACGAAATTCTTTGCTCTCGTTTGATTTTGCATTTCCTTTCTGGCGTTACATTGCTGTTCATAAAGAAGCCGTGTGAGTGTGAGCTAACGCCATTGATCACTGGTGATTTGGAGCAGAGATGGAAAGGGATGTGGTCCTGCTTTTTCTCTCATACTGGGTGGCAGGCTTAGGAAAGAATGGGACTCATATTGTCATAACTCCACATGGTTGCCGGCCCCTGGGTTATGTTTAAAATGATGTGTAGCCTGTCTTTGTTGAAATATGCCAAGGTACTT
Organism: Rousettus aegyptiacus; assembly: GCF_014176215.1. Classification (NCBI taxonomy): domain Eukaryota; kingdom Metazoa; phylum Chordata; class Mammalia; order Chiroptera; family Pteropodidae; genus Rousettus; species Rousettus aegyptiacus. The sequence continues at coordinate 107,902,821 of NW_023416309.1, forward strand.
CCTCATATGTACTAATTAATGAGTGAGCTATGTAGGAGGCAGGAGGCAAGGCTACCTCTCTGGCTGAAAGGTGACTTTCCTGGGAGGGACATAGGCATTGCAAGCTTCGAGGGCCCCCATTAGATTCCTTCTGAGGATGGTACCGGCTCTGGCCATAACTATCCCTGGCCTTAGAAGTTGTATCTCATCAGGGTTGTTAGTTAAGCTTTGCCTTTGTTTTCCTTCTATATCTGACGAGGCAAAAAATCTTAAAAGATGCTTCCTGTGATATGGGGAAATAGAGAAACTGTCCTGACCGTGTTTCTCCAGGGCATAATATGAGTACAGGGAAAGCAGGAGCTACACGAGCAAAGGCAAAATGTAACATTTTAAGGAGAAATGGCCAGTTAAATTTGGCTGATGGCCCAGACACCTTTATTTCTTTTCCCTCACCGTGCCTCATTCAAATAACAATAAAGCAGAATAAAAAAGGAAAAACTCATGAAGACAAAAAGAATTGGAGAGCAGTCAAATGCAATTCAAAAATTTCGACAGACTTTGAGAAAACTGCCAACACAGGAGAGGAACTGACTCAGCAGATAGTAAGAATTTGCAACCTAAGATTCTGATGGGAATTGGATAAAATGTGCCAGCTGACCATAAAAAAAAAAAAAAACAAAAAAAAAAAAAAAAAAAAAAAAAAAAAAAACACCTGAGAGTTAGGCCCTAGAGCCAAGAGGCAGTCCCCAGGGGTGCGGGAGGGGGAGGGTCAGTGCTGAAAATACAGAGAAAGTGGCTGAACCGAATACAAAGCGTTTAAACAAGTAGAGTATGCAAAATGAAGTGACTGCCTTTTATCTTCTCCTTTCTCACCTCTAACCAAGGGGGTGAAGTTTCTTATTTGAAGAAATTAAATCTGAGAGGCCCTAGAGATACAGAGGGGGAGCTTCAATTCAAAAGTAGAAAATCAGTCCGTAGTTAAGCATGACCTCTGTGGCGAACAGACCATGAGGGGTCTCCACCATCAGTGTTCATATCTTCTAGTATCAGTACGTTGTAGCATAGGGACCTCTGAGTCGCTTCTAGCCAATGGAACGTGGCAACGTGATGGGATGTTACTCGCGGGATTCTTGCGTTATAGAAGGTCCAGTCTTAGCAGATTGGAGCCACAGAGACTGTGCCTCACTGGGCTTGAGGAAGCAAGCTGTCGTAAGGGAACTAGCTTCCTTGGAAAAGCTCTTGTGCCTCTGTCCTTCCCTATGCAGAGAAGGCAGTCTCGAGAAAGAAGCGGAAGCCTCAGTTCTGAAAATATGAGGAAGTAAATTCTTCCAATAGTCTGGGGGATCCTGGAAGCAGCTCTACCCCTGGGGGAGCCTTTGATAAGACCCCAGATTTCAGCCTGTGAACAGAACCTGGAGCAGAAAACCCTGAGAAGCCATGCCAGCACTTCTAATTTACAGAAACTGAGAGAGAATGATAAATCGAGTTGCTTTAAGCCCCTGAATTTGTGGTAATTTACTCTGCAGCATTAAAAAGTAATACAGTCTCCCAAACTCCTTCCCCTGGCTTCCTCCCAAAATATTAGCAGCCAAACATATAACCTCATCTCAACGAACAGCCAATGAAATGCTTCTTCTCTGTGACAACTGAAACATGTGACTTACTTGCTCTGAGGGTCCTCTGATCAAGAGGCCAGCCACAGCCTTATCACCCCGCATGCAAACCCACATGCCTTAACTAGCATGCCTGCATCTCACAGGTAACGCATATGTTACAGAGCTCCTGACTGTTTTTCTGGAGGTTCATTTTTAAATAAGAACAGCCATTTGAGGATGGCCAGAATTTTGAAGGAGAATTTCTAGTCTGAAAAAGACATCAAGGCAAACAAATTAAAGGTAATCAGAGAAAAATGAGGTCATTCCAATAGTAGACAAAAAAAAAAAAGGAGATAAAAAGAAATTTTTTTTACCAGATCCTTAAATCGATATAGAGTTCCTTGAAAATGCAATGACAAGAAATCACTCTTAGAAATTAAAAATGAGATTTTAAGAACAGGATAGTCAATTAAAAGAAGAGTTGAAAGATGAGGAACTCTTTATAAAATAAACAAAATTTCAAAAAAAAATGAGGATAAAATGATTTTAAAAACCCCAAATCAGATTCAATCTAGGAGATTCAACATCAAGAAAGAGAATTACAGAAAGAATAGGGGGACAAAAGATGGGAAGGAAATTTCAAAAAATTTAAACAAAAATTCTCTAGAGTACCTGAATCTCTATATGAAAAGGTCATTGGGACAGATGGCTCAGTGAGGTCGAGACTGAAAATCGGGTGGATGCTTCATCTTTACATCTCATCCCTGGACACAAGGCGAGGGTCTCTACTGATAAGAAGAATGCGTTAATTAGTTAATTAATTAAGGTTAGAGATGTGATTTATGCTGTAACTTGATAATTTCTTCCTCAATAACTAGAGTTAGATTAGAAAACAGTTTTTTGGATGTCCTTTTGATGTTCAGTTATTTTTTTTTATCATTTACTCGCTGGGTATTATGACTTATTGTAAGGGCAGAAAATAAATGTCTTTCTTCTGTTATTATTTCCTGATTAATTTTTAATCTCTGATAATCAAGGACTGAAGGAAATCTTAGAATAAAGGAAGGGAGATTTTGCAAAATATTCCTATAAAAGGTATTTGTAAAATGCTGTCATTTGTGATATCATATGTCAAATTTATTATAAGCATTGTTTTGATCTCTTCTTACTTATTCAAATTTGGCTCCATTAAAGCATAAACTGCTGAAAGATAGGCTAATTACAAATAAAGACAGAAAGAAAAAAACTTTTTTTGTTTACATTCTTACAAAACTTCATATTTCTATTCCCTATATTTCATCTTTAGAAGAACTCATAATAAACAAAGAAAAAAATACCTTTGAAGTACTAAGTTAGGTAATCAAAAATGTCCTTAATTATATTTGAATTATAATTTGTAGCATATGTTGTAAAAATATATAGGACATGAAACAATTAAATGCATATATTGTTCTGTCTTTTTCCCAGAATATAAAAATAAAATAAGGAGTCATTGGAAAAATTCCTACTCTTTCACTTTTTACTTTAATTCACATTTATAAGTCATGTGAAAAATTTTCCATTCTTATGTTTATATTTGGATTTTGATCTCATCATCTGATATGGATTGTGGTGTTCTGGTAAGAATTTCACACTGGATTCATATTGTTTAGAAATTTCCTTGGTGTAAATACTGCCTCAATGGCCAATTTTAAGATGTCAATTTAAAATATCTCATGACCCAGTGCAAGTCAGCTCCAGTACAAAACTGTATTTAACCAGTATATCTCATGTTACAGGTCCTAAGAGTCTCAAATGCTTTCATTTAAACAGGAGTATATGTGGATGCCTTTCCATAACTTTGTGCCAGTGGATGAAGTACTTTTTTGGGGGAAGAGAAGGGGTCAAAATGTTTAAAAGAGCATTGATTTTGTGAACAATAATGCCAGGATTCTCTGATGAATTAATGTTGTCACATATATTGATGGTGGTGCTAATGGAAACCAACTAAATTGAACTTTGAAAGTTAAAATTTGCTTCATTTTTTCTTGATGGTTTTGCTAACTCAAATCTATCAATTTATACTTTTTTGAAATCTCTAGAAAATTATAAGATAGAGAATTTACCCTCATGAAATCGGTAGCCTTTCCATACTACAAGATTAGAAAACAAATGAAAAGTCAAAGTAAGTGGTTCGAAGGTGTCTTAACTATGAAACGATTCCTCTATGACTAGACAAACACCAAAACAACCTACCTAGGAAGAGTCAGTTCTAATATTTCTACCTTCTCATTTGTCTATATGCATTGTGATCTAATAATCTCCTGGTTTCTCTTGTAACCATAAAACTCCTCATGATTCTCAGAATCAAATGAAAATCTGATATGGAAAATAATTGCGAGTAGAATTTTTATGTACTAATTAAGACGAATGAGTGACAAAAATGCTTTTGGTAACTTTGGAGTGGAAAGTGAGCCAATTTGTTCATAAGCAAGTGCCACCTGTTTTCTATAACCTGTATATTGTAGGTCAGGCTGCCCAAGACACAGACTCCTTGGTGGAGAGCTCTGTCCAAAAGACTTTCGGGGGAGAGCTCTTGGGACCATCATCTGTAAAGACCAAGGGGAGCAGGACTAGAGGGAGACTTTGGGTGGAGGTACAGGGCTACAAGAGCGCCAGTCAAAATCCCATGGGAAACTGCAACTGGAATGGTTCTTCAAAGATGTCCCAAGTCAAGGCAAGACAGCCAGACCTGATACAGAGACAAGTGACTGGACATGGGCTTTCCCTAGGAAGGAGGTACAAACTTTCTTCAGCCAAAGACAATCCTGGGGAGGAACTAAGCTGTGTCAGCAAACAAGAATTAATGCTGGGCCCCAAAGCAGGAATTGGGATCTAGGTCAGAGCACTGAGAATAACATCTCATTCAACAATGAGCCTCTTCTCCTAACTCTAGTTCTTTTAATTATTAATATTCTATTTCAGTCTTTTTGAAGCAGAATAAATCACAGTTGACTGTTACTCATTGATATTTCGTTTGGAAAGATACGATTTCTCTACATTTAATTATTTCTATAAATATTTTCTTGTGGAGTATTATTCGTTATCATAAAATATTTAAGCCAATGCATGCAAGCAAATAATACAATATTTAAGTGGTGGCTGTGTTGGAGGAAACCTTTTACTGTTTTTGCTTTTAGGAAATGAATTTGTTAGATATTTTTTACATTCAATCATGAATGGTAAAAGTACGATAAAGTACTTTGATGTTCCCCAATTAGATAAATTCAAGCCGTTTATATTTGAGGTGCATTATAGACCAACATTGGTAAGACCGTAAATATTAGGTTGTATTTCACAGGAGCTAACAATAATCTTTTAAAATCAAGCTGTCCCAAGGGTGCATTTTGTGAATTAGATATGAAGCTTTCATAGTAACAAGATATGGAGCAAGTATTAGTTAGATAGGAAAGAACATCCAACATGGACTATAGTGTTTATTATTACCGTTTTCAAGGTGAATGTCTTGCAACCATGTCCTACATAATGAACAAGATACAACTCAGGGATTTACCTCTTAAAGTATTTATGTTATAACCAGTTTCTGTAAGCTCGTGTTCATGTCCGTCTGTGTGCATACGTGTGTGTATGTGTGTGTGCGTATGTGTATTTGACAACTGGCTTCAGTTTTATATCTCAGCAAAGCTAAGTTACTGGATATAAATCTATAGTTTTCTGTTATGAAACAGTATGCAATTTTCAAACTGGGAAAAAGAAAATAACTGTTGAGTTTAAAGTGTTAAAGAATTGCTTTTATTGATTGGGAGAAAAATTTTATATTTTTCTCAAATATTCTGAATGCATTGATAGAAATATTGTCACCATCTGATGGAAATCTCCTAACAGAAGTTAGTTCCACAGTGAAACATTACATTTTACTGTTTCCGAGGATACATAACCATTATCCTGCTGATAATAGACAATTGGACACGGAGGATATTGAGATGGAATAATTTCCTAAGTATTACACTAGGGAGTTGGAGAGATTTCCATTGAGCCCAGAATTGTTGGAAAGGAAGCAATGAATAAAATTTCCTAGTCTCTTCATTTCTCACTACTAAAATGTTTAAAAACCACAACAATTCTCTATCACATTACACAGTTTTATTTCAATTCAAAATATGTCATTTACTTCTATAAGTTTATTGATTTTATCTCTACTTGTTTTAGAAATTATATAGTGAGGGATATTCAAAATTCTCTACAAATAGTGTTGGAAGAATTGGATGCCCGTATGGGAAAAAAAAGAGAAACTTTCATCCATGCTTACTCCTAACAAAAATTAACAGAAAATGGATCATAGACCTAAACGTGAAATATAAACTATAACATTTCTTACAGAATACCTTGGAGAGAATCTTTGGTACTTTTGCCTATGTACAAATTTCTTAGACTCAACATGAAAAGCATGAACCATAAAAAGAATACAATTTATAAATTTTACTTTATCGAAATTAAAAATAACTGTTTTTTTATAAGACACTGTTAAGTAAATAAGATGACCATAGATTAGCAGAAGATATTTGCAAATCAAATATTTGGTTGAGAAATTGTATCCATACTATAGGGAGAATGTTTGAAACAAAAATAAGAGAGCAAACAATTGATTTTTCTAAATGGAGAATTCATTCAACACTTTACCAAAGAAGATGTACAGATAGTAAATAAACATATCGAAGTTAGCTCAATATTATTAATCGCTTGAAAAATAAAATATAAAAACACAATGGGCTATGACTTCACATCTAATAGAAATCGTTAACATTCAAAGAGTTTTTGACAAAGATGTGGAATTATTGCAACTCTCATACACTGCTGGTGGGAATGTAAACAGACACTACCACTTTGGAAAATTCATTTGGCAGTATCTAAACATTTAAAAATAAACCTACAGTATAACCCAGCCATTCTATGCCTCGGTATTTTCCCAAAAGAAAGCATGTGTCCATATAAAAACATATAAAGAAGCGTTCACACCAGGTTCATGCTCCTTTACGTGTAATGATCCTAAACTGACAAAAATGCATTTGTCCATCAACAGCAAAGTGCTTGCTTCTTGAGGAGTTGTAGGGCACAGGTGGGAGCTTCTGGGATGCAGGGACATTCTGTTTCTTGACTCAGGTATAAGTGACATGGGGTGTTCTTTTTATCACAATTCATTCAGCTGAATACGATACTTTTATGTCTTATGTGCTATTTATTATGGTTCACAATTTTAAAAGTTTAAAAATATATATATATTATATTTGGAGACTATAATTTCTTTAAAAAATAATTATCCTTAAGACTCATGAATTTTATTATTCCTTAATAACAGCCTTAATAATAACCTTATTATTATTCTTTAATCATTTCATAATAATTCCTAATAATTCCAAACAGCCAGTTTGAGTCTTTGTAGTAGTATACATATCCTCTTATGTGACTTTATAAATTATATGTAGTTCAGGTTTATTTTAAAAATTGAAATCGGTTTCTACTTCTTTCACAATCACATTCCTATATAAACTGCTTTTAAAAAATAAATCAAAAAACTACCATTATATAGGTCTCTCTGAGCCTCGCTGGTGGTCTGTTCATCTGGCAGTGGTCGTTTGGGTGGTAAGTTACTGGGAATAGTACATTATTTTATTTTGTTATTTTTATGACTTTACTGTATTCTCTAGCTATCGGGTAAAGTGACTCTGTCATTCCCTGAGGTACAATATTATATTTATCGTACCCACTTATCTTGTCTCTGGCAGTTCATTTTTTTTCCGTCCCTGGTGAATTTGCTTTTTGCCTTTCATATTACATCGAAGAGTCTTTCCATGCACTTGCCCAAAATGCATTATTGTGGAGTGCAGTCTATATGAAGAATCTAGGAGGAAATGTCTGTATCTGTCAAGGACTCAGCCATCAAGGAGAAGGATTGTGATTTGTATCTCATAGAAAGAAAGGAAAGGTAGAAAATTTAGAAGGGGACTCTTTTTTTAAATATCATAAAGCAGTGATGTTAATAGGGAAAAACGAGAACCATATCCTAACGTTAGGAAGGAAAAATAAGTGGATAAAAGAGAGAAACCTTTAAAATTAGGGATGGCGCTGGTTTTTGGAACTAAAAGTTATCAGCTTTTCTCTGCATTGTCCCTTGGTCTTATGGATATGTAATTATTTCCACTTTAACATAAGAGAGTTAAGCCACAATCGCTTACTGCTGAATCCAAGACAACAAGAAAGACAGATTCAAAACGGGGGTTAGAATTTTGTCCTCTGTACCTTGTGCACATGGTAAGAATGTTTATCATAATAAAACACAGCACAATGTGGCCTATTGAGAGCAAACATTTAAATCCGCATATGTGGCAAGGATTCCATAAGGAACAGACTCCTTCAGCCCAAGAACCAGCATGGATATTACAGATAGTAACGTTACCCATAGGTATCATGCATAAGCTCCCAAAGGCATGTTTAAATAATTTTACACTGTAGCAAATTTACTCTTCTTCTTCATTACCATTCTTTTATGCATAAATTTTCATTTGTCTATTGTACAATCATCCTTTGATTTCTCTTTTTCTGGCCCATATTTGAAAGGTAGTTAAATAGAATGTGTGCTTCAGCCTGTCAAACTACTCATTATTTAAAACATGTACGTTAAACAAGATGACTAAATAAACCAATTTATTTTATTTTATTTTTTATTTTTTTGCAACATGAGCTTCGGAGAAACTTTCCATTGCCCAATGAAATAATTCACCTCCTTTGCTTATGGGAAAACACATTTTACTTGAATAATTCACTGACATCTCCTTAGAATTAGGCTGCTTCTTATCATCTCCAGCTCTAAAATCTTAGTTTCTTGGGGTTTTGATAAGCTACATTAATTCTGAGAACTCTCAAGAACTGTATCTTAGGTATGAATTAATTGCTATAAAACATTGACATACATGGCTATGAAAACTTAAGGAAGCAAATGTGTATGGGAGTTCATTCTCATATGAAGCACTGAAAGACAAAATACATATATTTAATGAAGGCAACATCTGATACTGAGAAATTCTTATTACCTATCAGATTGGAGAAAAAGAAGTTGATATTTCTTTGTAATAATTCTAGAAGTATTTATAGTTGCTGGGAAAATTTCCATTATTTATATTTTTTAAGAACCATGCAATATACACTATAAAATGCTTTATATTATATTACCTTAGATATATATGGTTCCTTTGCTTGACTTTCTACTTGAAAATTGAGCATGCAACATCATTTTTCAGTTAGCTTATGCAAACTATCCACTTAACAAATGGGTTAAATATTTTTATCCAAAAATGTGTGTTAGAATAACGCATAACTTTTGTTTCATTCTGAAAATAAAGTAATTACACTGTTTGGAAAATGTCTTCTGCAGAGTATTGCGTTTCTCTCACCCCCATGATTTTTTAAAAACACTACCAGCTTGGTGACAGTTTTCATCTTTCTTAGAGAATGATGAAATGTGGAAAACAGAAATCGTTTCTAGATTATATTATTTTTATTATTTAAAAAAGAATGAGACTGACCTTTCTTCTACCAGTAGCTGAAGGGACCAGTGTGTAAGGGGAGTAGACCCAAAAATCTCCAGAGGACGGTCGTCTTTAAGAAAAGAATATTTGATGACCTCATATATTATTTTCTCTGGAGGGCCCTAGAGTGGACATAATTAATCTTGATAGAAACATATGGGCCTGTAGTTTCTCCCTAATCAGTCAGTTGTGACAAAACAAATCAGATGCTGCCTAATAGTAGCTAATATTTCCTGAAGTCCTACCTACACAATTTTAAAGCCTTGAAACAACACAAACTAGATCAATCTTAATATCTAGATTTCAGGGAGGTTACATAGTTATTAAAAGACAGAACTGGGCTTCGAACCTGTCTGACCCATCGCACATCCTTTTCCCATTATATTATTCCTGTTGCTTCTCACTTTGAAAGCAATATAAAGATGCTATTTTAAGAGTCAGTGAAGAGGTCACCAGATCTGAGCCTCCCTGGTTATTAAAGTGTATGTAAATGAAGTAAACAGATTAATAACATAGCAAATAGTACATATTTAGAGCCAGCGCCTTAAAGAAGAAACATCCTAAGTGAGACATAGGAGTGGCTACAACTTTCCCAGAATTATTTCTTATCTGTTGGTTTATTCTTAACTTTTTAAAGAAAGTAATTGTAATCCTGATAATGACGATGTTGAAACTTGACATTTTTATACAAATCCAATTAAGGCCTTTAAAATCCGCATTGATGGATAAGAAATCTTATGATGGTTGGATGGAATACATGTTTAAAAATCTATTTCAATTACATTACAATAGAACCAATAGATACTCGATGATAAATATATTGAAACATGTAAAATAATCGGTAAAACTCAAAAGACTCGCATGGCGCCATTTATGCCAAATAAAGTATGAAAACATTGAACAATGTTATTTTTAACTTATTTCTAAAAAAATCATTTTTTCTTGCAAAGCTGCCATGATTCTATATTTATCATCACTTTACAAGCAGTACCCAAGAAAATGATGAATGGTAGGGTGGTCAAATCTATGAAATTGTTTATCTACGCGCAGTTGTGCCTCGGTCCCCGTCTAGGCATTGTTTTAATCTTGGCATTTTTTAAGGATCTTATGTTTCTTCAAGTTACGTTTTATCCTCTGCCAGATCACGGGACTATTTTTATTTTACTCAGTTCTCTTTTCATAATTTCAGAGAAATTTGAAAATAAAAAGGGCAATGAATTCCTGATGTCTACAAATGACTGACACAGAACAAGAAAAAAAGAAACTACATTTTTCCAAGTTCATAGACCTGCAAGGGGGTTTTGAAACCAAACGTGCCTGTGTATTGCTTTTCAATGGTGGGCCTTGCTCTGAGATTATCCTTTTTCCATTCATCCTTCCAGGATTTTTTTTTTTCCCCCAAAAATATCCTGTGAGGTCCAAATGGCAGCCAGCATTCTGTCTTTGGTTGATGAGGCTGTTCAGTTCCTAATCCAACACTTCTCTAGAAAAAAGCAATAAAGCGTATTGTAATTAATAGGAAAGGGGGTATCCTACCTTTTGTTGAGAAAATCGACACCCGGGGATGGGGCCCAGGAACCAGAACATGAGACTGCTCTCCAGCCCGCTTTGCGGCCTTTATCACTGTATGTCATTTGTTTTTATACCATTCAAGTATATTTGTTAATAATAACCAAAGACTTTTAAAAGTGCAGCAGTCCTGCAGAACAATCATTTCTACAGCCAAAACATAATTTTCTCTTTTTCATTCGGTAAAACTCCGTACACATCTACTTCTTCGCATTACTCCTTCGGCAGAGTGCAAACTCACACTTGAATCTTCTGCTTGCTTTTGTCTGCGCTCAATGCCCATATGTCCCAACTTTTTCGACTTCTGCATTGGTTTCCTGTCTTGCTTCCTCCCTCTTTTCTAGGAATTTAGTTGTTTATAGTTATTATTTGCAATGTGTAAACTCGGAATGGCAATAGAACTGATAGCCCACTTGTTTGTCTGCTCTGTAGCCTGGATAGGTTAATTCAACTACGAACTCCTGGGAGGTTCCCCAGATCCTGCCTTCTCGATGTCAGTGAAGTTCCTTGCCTCTGATGAATTTATGGAGAGACTGGCAATAACTTTATTAAGCTTGAATTTAATAAGTATCTAACAGGAACCTAATACTGTGTGAGGAACTGAAAGTGATACCCAATTGTACCAGATTGTCCCCGCCCTCAAGACATTAACAGTTCAACACAATAATAATAATTGAAAAAGGAGAAGGAGAAGGAGAAGGAGAAGGAGAAGGAGAAGGAGAAAGAGAAAGTATTGATTGGATTCTACCCCTGGAGTAATTTTTAGGATGATAATCAAGGCTATTGTTATTCACCAGGTGAAACTCCAATGAGCCATCAAAGAGAAGGTGGAAATTTCACAGGCAATAAATAATAGATTTATTCATATCCTTTTGGTTTAGTTTATTTATCCACATTTTCCTCTACCTATTAAACTTGCGAACATTTACCGAATGTATAGTATGGGCCGGATATTTTATTAAGACCTGAGACAGACTAAAAGGTGAAAAAACAAAGCCCTCACCCTAGGGAAATAATAAACAAAACTTACTGAAAGCCACTCATCTAGACTAAGACATATAATGTATTTACACTTCCTTATTTTTTACATGAGACCTTTTACAGAGAAATAATAGTTTCTAGCCAAAAACATTTTCCTGTCATTTATTTGTGAGTTATGCTTTTATGTTTCTATGTAGGTAACCCCTACTACTAAGATTTCTATAATGCTTATCCAGATAGTTTTTTTGTATCCAAAATAACCATTTCACAACAACCTTTTCCATACAATATATATTTTTGTATATAATGTAAATATATTATAGATATGTATATTATCTATACATATATTTGGAATTAACTTATAATCTCTTGATAAATGTTTTGGATTAGTAATTATTTTTATTGAGATGGCTAATAACACAACTAATATCTATAGACAACCATTAATTTTTAAGCACCGGGAGAAATGCAAAATCACAGTCAATTTATCATTTGAAGGCATCAGTGGAAAATGGCTTTAGAGTATACTGCAAATGTTAGCATGTATTTACATTTCTTTATATACTTTTATGCAAAACATTATATTCAACAAATTATATTCAACTATGTCCCTTCCATTTTTTCATACATTTAAATGAATCTCTCTTGTTTTCATTTTGCTGCAGGATAATGTAAGAAGTTATCACTTCTCTCCTTTCCAAACCTTTACTTTTAATAAAAAGCTCTTTTTGGAAACTGTCATGGGTTAAACAGGACCTCCCCTCCCCAATTCGTGTCAGCTAGGAACTTTAGAACAACACTTTATTTAAAAATAAAATCTTTGCAGATGTAATTAGGTTAAGAAAAGTTCATACTACAATAGAGTGGGCCATAAATCCAGTGACTGGTTTTCTTAGAAAAGGAAGCTGTGAAGAGAAGGCCAGTGAAAATGGAGGCAGAGAAGGGAGTGATGTAACTACAAGCCAAGGAACACCAACCATGGCCAGGAGCTACCAGGAACAAGGGAGAGGCAGGACAGAATGCCTCCCTGGAGCATCCACAGGGACCAAGGACCTGCCAACACCCTGACTTCAGACCTCTAGACTCTGAGACTATGAGTGAATGCATTTCTGTTGTTTTAAGACACCATGTTTATGATGATTTGTGAGGGCATCACTGAGGAACAGAAGGAGAATCATCACCAGCGTCATCATTATCAACCCTACAGAAGACAGCAGCTCTGGACTCTAAAGTGAGGTCTGGTAGGCTGACAGTTTTTCTACAGGACCCTTATAATGTCTCCGAAAACTACTGTGAAGATTGGACATGACACCCTCAAGTCTTTATTCTTTGCTTCCAGGACATCACGTTCTATTTTTCCAAAACTTTAACAAAATACTTAACAAGGTAGAGTGCTGTGCTTCCCAAACCATATTTTGCTAAACAGTAGTTCTAGAAGATTTTAATAGGATGATGGGGGGGGGGGGGTAGGGAAAAAAGAAAGATTCCAGGATCCAAAAACTTGGAAAACACTTCATGATAAGTACTTCTCTTGGAAAGTCTTATGGACATTGAGAATCTGAAAGATCCTCAGGAAAAATCCAGCTTATTTTTTGTTAACATAGATTCTATACATTTAGAGAAATATAGGATAGAATTTGCATAAGCCCTTGGAGAATGGAAATTAGGCTGGTCCTTAGAAGACTATATCCTAGCTCGGCCACATATGGTCATGCGATCTAAATCTATCCACAACCTCAGTTTGCTTCTCTGCAGACAAGAGATAATGCCTATCCTGCCAATATCACAGTGTTGTTAGAAAAATCAGCAACCATAGTTACATTGCTTTACTTTATGCTTTTATTCACTTACAGTATTTCAGATCAGGGATGTTGATAATACCTATATTACTTATCTTAAAAGGCTGATAGAAAATGACTGATATATGTGAAACACCTTGAAAATAAAATATTGTATAGAAGATGAATATTTAATTTACTGCTTGATTTTCTAATTTATTGATGTTAGTAAATTAAAAGATTTTCTATTTATGGACAATACAAATTTTAGTAACCAATCTATACCTCCATTTCAATTCTGTGTAAACATGGTGCCACTTATTAGGATCACACTTTTAACTTGCTGCCAATGTTTACAAAAGTGGAGGCCCACAGTATTCTTTTTTATTGCCATGCATCCTCCAGAGCATAGAGAAAGGAAAGTGTTTCTATCATGCCTGCATTCACATACCTCCATATTTCTTTTGTACTTTGCTCTTCATCGAGGGTGTGTAATAGACTTCTTATTTCAAACTAGGAATAATGGCTACATGCCTGCATGTGAGGTATATTAATGAGTACATAATATAATCATGATTTCACTCAAAAATGAAAAAAAAAGTATATGAATAAGATCCTACAAGTATTTGTTTTGCTCTGTCACACTGTCTAGCAAAAGGAATCTTCATACCGAGAGCCTACAATTGGTCTATAAAAAAGAAGTCTTTATCATGTCTTCAGCTAAACATTAAGCAAACAGAAAAAGGCCATATTAGTCAGATAATAACTGACTCATAACTAGTGGACTGTAATTATCACAATGTGACTATTACTAAGGATTTGATGCAGGAACAAACTAAGTTTCAAACAGATTAAACACACAAACACAAACACGCGACCAGACATGTGCATCTATAACTAATTAATTTAAGAGAAGACATCACCTAATTTTATTTGTTGTTTAAGAGATTTTTTTTCTGAACCAAATATAAGTTTCTACTTCTGAAAATATGAACATATTAATTAAACCTTACTCATACATCTAGACACTACACATATATTTTTTAAAAGTCTACACAATGTGATTCAATAGAAAACATTTACATTTAAAAGGCAGGATCAACTGCCTACACGATTCAAATTTTCCAGCTAATTTTTTTTTTTAATTCTGCGGTTTATTTTGTTCATCGGGAGTGACATTTTAACTAAAAAATGTACTGAATATTTACTGTAGTTCAATATGAATCAGACATTCACATGCACACACAAACAACAGTATCCAGTTTCTAATGTGCTTTCTCATAATATATGCAAAGAATGACTTATTACTTGTCACTTAAAAAAACACACACTTCCTCTAATGTTGGGAATTTCATAAAACTGTCTCTGTAACACACTGCACGTCCATATGTAAGCAATGTGTAAAATAGACTTTGGATATTTTGCCATGGTTCGCTGTATATGTGTTGGCACTCCATGCCAACTTTCCATTCTCTTTACCAAAGAAGTTGTCTAAATTGTTAATGCAGAATATTTTAAACATAGAATGTCATCCAAACCTATTTTTCCGTAATATATTTTTAAAGGGGAAAAGGTCAGAATATTCCAATCAATTGACGCACTCAATCTAATTTATGCACCGAGGAGTTCAAAACTGCGTCATTTGACCATTTTCCATTTGTTTCTAGTGAGATTAGCGATAGAATTCTTACAGAGTTTATAATCCAAATTAGAGTAAAGAGAGAAAATAGATTATGGAAGACCAGTAGTTGGTGCAGGATTTTATTTGTTAAGAACTGATTTTGGGCCCCTGAAAATTGAATTAGAAAAACTCTCAAAGAAAACCGTCAAATCATTAATCCTTTCCATCTTGTAAGAGTAAATAGTAATTTGAGATTGGTAACCTAGGAGTAATAACTGCTTTTTGAGGATATGGTTAATGCTATCTTTCCAGCATATGATATTGGCCTTGCAGAAATGATGGGCAAATGCTAAAAAATGAATTTTCAGCACTTGCTGCCATTTCAAATGAGATGTTGTATTTCCAAAAAGTCTTTCATGGAAAAATAAAGTAAGTTAGTGAAAATAAGAATTTTCATGTGTTTATATGAAAGAACAACAAACACATTCTTGCCAGGAAGATTGATAAAACTTCTCCCCCAAATAAGCAACAAAACAACAACAATTTAAAAAAAGATGAAAAGTGAAAAAGAAAGAAAGAAGAAGAAGAAAGAAAGAAA
Organism: Rousettus aegyptiacus; assembly: GCF_014176215.1. Lineage (NCBI taxonomy): Eukaryota > Metazoa > Chordata > Mammalia > Chiroptera > Pteropodidae > Rousettus > Rousettus aegyptiacus. Next base: position 107,918,525 of record NW_023416309.1, read on the forward strand.
GAAAAGGAAAGAAAAGAAATAAGAAAACAAAACAAAACAAAACAAGAGAGACAGGGAAAACAATTAACACCATGAATGTTATTGAAAACTAGAATATCAGGCTTAGTTCTATCTAAAAAATCTGAATAAATCCAGGCCAAGTAGAAAGACATGAGTTATAATTCCACCGTGGATAACCTTGACAGAAACAGTTTTCCTGTGGATTCCTTACCTTTCCTCTACTATGACCTACTGGGTGAGACTAGATGGCCTTCCTCTGGTTGGGTTCCCTCTGACTTTAGTTTCTAATCTAAGACATCATCTTGCAGAGAGGGATAAACTCTGTAAAGAAGCAACAGTTAAGCTCTCATTTCTTTATACTACATCTACTCAGTTTTACTCCCAGAATTGTGTGACTTTCTTAAGATTTCTGGTGCCACAGAAATAGGCCCTAGGTAGGTCACGTACTAAATAGTTAAAGGAAATCAGGTAAGAAATGAGATTACTATGGTTCGAATTCTTGTTTCTGCTACTTTTAGCTCTGGGACCTCAGTAATTTACATTTCTCTGAGTCTCTATTTTCTCATTGTAAAATCGAGAGTGTTCACCTCATAAATTTAGGGTTAGGAATTATGTTTTAATATAGGTAAAGCACTTAAGGAAGTTCCTGGCATTTGCTGCTATAGTAATTCCCTCTTAATTATAGAACTCGAGGGAGAAGCTAATGCTAAACATGTATACATTATAAAGTGATGATCAATCTATTGGAAGTTAACCTTTACTCAAAGGTTAAAAAATAAAATGATGGTGATAAAATGATCAGAATTTGCAGATGATAGTGTTGTCTATCTTGAAAACCCAAGAGATTTAAGTATTAAACTATGGAAACACTAAAACAATTGCAAAAGCAATAGTTTTTCTGCATAGTAATAACAAAAAAGAAGTCTCTTGACAAAGAACTAAGGCTTCCTTTCTGCCAAGAGTCAGGAAGAACTTGCCACCATCTTAGTGAGCCATCTTAGAAGTGCGTCCCCTGGCAAGCTTTCAGGTAACTGTAGCTCTGGTGACATATTGACAGTGGCCTCATTAGAGAGCACAAGCCAGCATCACTCAGTTAATCTGCACCCAAATTCCTGAATAATAGAAACAAATAACAAAGATTTATTATTGTTTTAAGCCACTGTGTTTTGAAGCAATATATTATGAGTAGGTAACTAATACAACCAGGTACATGAAGAGATAAATAATCTTACGGATTGTACTTTAATGGGAATAGGGAGGCTATTCAATAATCTTATCGAAAACTAACTTACAGATATATGTTACTATCAATGTATTTAAGAAGTGTATAAGAACATGCAACCTTGGATTTGAGGGCTTTTCTAAGCATTACGTCAGAATAAATTCTATGAAAAAAATATAACAATAAATTTTAATCATAAAATACAAACTATTTTTGCATTAAATAGTATAATAAACAAAATGAAAAGAGAAACATACATATATATGTCAGATAGGTCAATCATATATAAACAAGTTCAACATTAAAAAAATTAGTCTATATAATGTACTACATCAAAACCAAGAAGGGTTTATCTCAATAATAAATGGCTGATTTACGTTAGAAAAATATTTTGAAAAATGATCTCAAACTAGAAAAAGAAGTCTAGTCTTAAACATGCTAAACACTATCACAAATCTGTAAGAGTAATATATTTACTAATGAAAATTTTTAATCATTTTCATTGCAATATATAACAAAACAAGAATGTATATAACATTACCCTTTTTATGTAACATTCCAGATGAGGTTCTAATAAAACTGATCTAAATAGTATAAACGTGGAAAGAGTATAGTAACTCTGCCACATTGTCACTGCCTATAAAGAAAAGAAAGTGTAGGAAAATTATGAGAAGAGACTTGAACAGTTTTATTGGACATACAATTAAATAGAGAAATCAATTGTTCTAAACCCCAGAGATATACAGATGGTAATTTTAACAAAAAAATACAATTTAGTAAGCAACGAATATGTGGGCATAGATCTTACAAAAGGTCCTTATAAATTTGTAAAATTTATCAGTAGATATTAAAATGGACCTAAACAAACAAACAAACAAAAACTTTATTGAAAGGAAATGTCAGTATTCTAATGCTCACAGTATCCTGTTTGATCCATAGAGTCAATGCAATTTCAATACAAATACCAGCAGAATGTTGTTTTCTTTGATAAGCTAAGAACAATAAAATATGTATTTGAGTGTCAGAGAAAATAAACATGTGAATCATTCTTTCGATATTGCACTGTTATGAGAATGATATCAGGGTTTTGGGAACATAAACAACATATTGCTGTCACTTGAAAAAAGGTAAAGAGGATTAAGAAGTACAAACTTCTAGTTATGAAATAAGTCACAGGCATGTAATATACAGCACAGGGAGTAAAGTCAACAATATCATAATAACTATGTATAAATACTAGACTTATTGTGGCAATCACTTCATTAGGTATATGAATGTCTAAACACCATGTTGTATCCTTGAAACTAATACAATATTGCACATCAACCTAATTTTTAAAATTTAATCATTATGTTTTATACCTGAAACTAATATAACATTATATGTCAATTATATCTCAAAAAAGACCATGACAAACAAAAAGTTGCCAAATGTCCAGTTTTGAAAATGACCGTAACATTGAAAAGTAAATATTCTTAGATTTAGAAACAGAATTATATTAGTTTGCTAGTTCTGTCTGATCAAAGTGCCACAGGGTAGGTGGCTTAAACAACATAAATTCATTTCTTTGTAGTGGTGGAGGCCAGAAGGCCAAGGTTAAGGTGCTGTCAGGGTTGTTTCTCCCGAGTTCTCTCTCCTTGGCTTGTACATGGCTGCCTTCTTCTCCCTGCATCTTCGCATGACCTTCCCCCTATGTGCACCTATGGCCTAATCTCCTCTTCTCGTAAGGACGCCGGTCTTATTGGATGAGGGTCTATCTCTATGACCTCATTTTACCTTAATTATCCCTTTGAAAGCCCTACTTCTGAATACAGTCACATTTTAGGTACTAGGGGACAGGACTTCAACATATAAATTTGTCTGGCAGGAGAAGGCCAGGGAGACACACTTTAGCCTATAATGGAAATTAAATTTAAAGATTGTTATATTCAACTGAAAAAAAAATACTATTTTTATTTGACACTTTTTGATGAGTCAATTGCTAACAAGAAATAATTTTAAAATTAATATTCTCTTTTAACTGAAGATACAGTGATAGAAATTATGACATCAAAATAGTTTTATGCAATTTGTAAGTTTATGTTCTTACTCATATATCGCTTTTATCCCTATTATGTTTCATAAGTAATAATATATTTTAAAGCAGCAATTCCCACCATTTTTGGCACCAGGCACAGTGCTCTTATGGGAATCTAATGCCTGGTGAGCTGAGGTAAGCTAAGGTGGTGATGCTAGCGCTGGGGAGCGGCTGCAAATACAGGTGAAGCTTCAAGCTTCACTTGCTCGCCTGCCACTCACCTCCTCCTGTGTGGCCCAGTTCCTAACAGGCCACAGACCAGTACTGATCCGTGGCCCAGGGGTTAGGGAACCGTGTTTTTAAAGGCTAACGCTTTACATTTTAGTGCCATCAATGATACCTTTTTTGTGCTTTTTAAAAAGGTGGCCGTGTTTGCATCATGTACTGGGCCCCGTAAATTATGTAGCTACTCCTGCCTGGTAGACCTGGGAGAATGTCAAACCACAAGGGAAATTATTCTGGGATTTACCCCTAGACGTTCTCTTGACCAGCACATGAGATAACTCAACCTTGGATTTACAGGTGCAGAGAAAACAACATGGATCAGGACAGAGATATTTAAGAGGCAGATGGCTCCATAGTCTATATGCCTCATCTAATTAAAAATGTTGAAATATATATCAAAAAAATATTAATAAAAAAAAAAACAGACCTTCAACCTGAAAACACTGAAGAAATCGAATCTCAGGAATATGCCTGGGCAGAGTCCATCTCTATACATTTCATCTTGTGCAAAAGACTTGGTGTCTCTTCTGGTTCAGTGCATTCAATAGGCTTCTGCTGTTGTGACTTGTGAAGCAAGCGACTCTCATTTTCCATAGGGTTATATGCTGGGATATAATTTGCCAAACGTGCTTTAAAGAATGTTCCATTTTATTGGATCATTTGATAGTTCAGTTTGAATTTAAATGAAGTGCTCAGATTGGTGAGAAGGATTGAAGAGCATTGTTGTTTAACTAGCTAAACTTTAAATTCACCTCTATCTCTAAAACTATGTAAACCAAAGAAATTGATATGAAATAATGATACCAGCCAACAGGAAAATTTTAAACAGGACAACATTTGTCATATCAACCTTCTCCTTGATTTTGTTAGTTTTTTGGGACCTCCACTATTTTACATATTAGTATTTCATCCAAGTAAGACCTGGGCATTGCCCTTCACTCAAGGCCAGTGCTTCCCCAACATAATTAGAATAAGCTTGAAAGCTTCTAAATAACACAAATTCCGAGACCACACATTTCTAGATCTTGGGAATCAGAATCTGCCAGAATCGTTCCTTTTAGTAAGTTACAGATTTAAATAGATATAGAAATTGGCACTTGTGAGCCACTGCTTTATTTTTATAGACTGAATGTTTGTGCCCCGGCCACCCCGCCCCCCACCCCAAATTCATATGTTAAATCCCAACCTCCAGTGTAATAAATGGTATGACAAGGTGGTGTCTTTGAGAGGTGACTAAGCCGAGGGTGAGGCTCTCATGAATGAGATTTGTGCCCTTATGAAAGATACACCAGAGAACTCTCTCCCTTCACCTTGTGGGACACAGTAAAAAGATAGCCATCTATAAACAAGGAAGTGGGCTCCCACGAGACACTCAATCTGCCAGTGCCTTGACCTTGGGCTTCCTAGACTCCAGAACTGTGAGGAATAAATGGCAGGTGTTTAAGTCACCCAGACTATGATATTTTTGTTTTAACAGCTTTAACTTATGAAAACAATATATTTCCTTAATGTTCCCAAATTTATCACAAACAATCGGGACTATACCCTACTTTGCATTCTGCTCTCTGCCAGCTTTAATACTTGTTAAGAGTAATAATACCAAATCATATAGTAGGTAGATAATAGTAATACACATCATCTAATTAGTTAATAACAAAACTGAATTAAAATAGACAGTACCCATGGAGAAGGATGTTCTTTAAAGTAGAGATTAAGGACCTAATGGTATATGGTCCCACCTGTCTAACCTAACTATGTTCCCTAAAATTCACGCTGAGGAGCTAGACTTGCTGTATTAATGTTATTCTTTCATTGGATATATTCACTGTTTATGGATAAAAGATCACTGAGTCTGGGAAGTTAGAGGGAAGAGTGGTCCTGTGAAAACACCAGAAAAAAAAAATGTTATTATTTTCCGTGTGTTTATGCCATTCAGTCCCTGCTGTCATCAACTGGCGAAAAATTTGATTAGTTACAAAATATTCATGAGACATAAGTAGGATCCTACAATGCTCAGATTCTCAAAGACCCTGATAGTGAATTTGAATATAAAGTTACCAGTAGTCTAATTCTTCTCAAGTTCATTATCCTAGGTCATCTAATCTTGATGGTGGGGTATAGAGGTGGAGAGCCCAGCAAAATGTAGTAAAACCAGAAAAGAAACAAATAGAAAAGTATTGTGGGAATCAGCAAACCATGCATTTAATCCTTATAACCATTAAAGAATCATGTAGTAATTCTTTGGATTTTGTCACACTCATTTTTTGTATCTGTAGAATAAAAATCCAAATGAGTTTCCCACTCTATGTTCCCCAGAAATCTTCGGGGTGGAGTGGAGGTTGCTCTCCCAATGTGTCATTTACAAAGATACTCTTAGTAGCGCCTCCACAGCAACCGCCCCCCCTCAACCCTTTTAAGATGAGTGCTCAGCCAGAAATCTCATGCCACATGGTCATCAAACCACACTCTGCTGCTATATCTCAGAATCTAATATGACCCCCTCTTTTATTCATTGTCCCCAAACAGGTGTCAAGTTAAGGACTCCAAGGAAGCTTATACCAGAGGGGTAGTAGCTGCATCTCTCTCCCTTATAGTTGAAGGTGGATGTAGCAAGGTGAACACCAATAAGTAATTCATGAAATGGAGACATGATGTAAAAATATCCTAAGTGGAAGAAGATGTAGAAATGAGAGAATCAGGGAGACAAAAGCTTGGGAGGGTTAAATAGATAGATAAGTAGGGGAACATAAAAGAAATTCTGGCAGCTGGCATTATTTTAGTAGCTGAGTTTCACACACCTTTCTTTTTAAAAGTATAGGACAGTTACACACTCAGTGTGAAAAAAGTCTAAGATCACTTCCAAATCCAACATTTGGGTCCTTATTAAGCCCACAACCTCCTCTTAGCATTCAATGTCTAATATTCTGAAGGAGTTAGAAAAATGATTGTCTGAACAATGGATGGAAAGGGGATTTGTTCTCTTATCTATCTTTATGGTTCTCAGAATGATTATTTTACTCCAATATTGGCCATTGATGTTTTGAAACTACTGTTTACATATGACAAATGAATTTATTGTGCCCATTTTTCCTGACTCCAATTGTTTAAACTAGCAGATCATTTCATTTTATAAATTAGATGTCTTCAGCTTGTCCTGTAATAAACTTCCTTAATCACAGTAGTAACATGATTCATGCCAGAGAGTGTGTACTTTATGGAAAATTTTCAAGTTAGAAGGATCAATGATTATTGAAAAGAAAAGATATGTTGATAAAAACTAGGACATGACTCGTGTTTGTTTTTAAAAGGCTCTGATAATAACAGGTCACAAATTAGAATACATAAAATAACTTTTTATCTTTTAAAATCTAAAATGAGGAAAGCCTTACATGTTTTTTGGAAGTAATTCTGGAAATATTAGTACCTTTTAAAAATAAATGTGAACACATTCTATTTCTTTGAACTCTTTTTAATGTCATCTAATATAGATAATGAAAATGACTTTCCTCAGGCCAACAAATAATATAAAATCTTTTAGAACTCTTCAGGGTTGGAATGGAATGAACAAAAATGGAACTAAAATGAAACTTTTAGGGTAAAACGTAAAAATCAAAGTTTGGTTAATGTTTGTTTAGATTTTTTTCTTTAAGTGGTCTCCACATTTCCTGTCTCTAGGAGGACTTTCTAAACTCTAAGATTCCAAGGAAAGACTATTTAGCAGAATGTTTGGCCTCCTTAATAAATGAAAAGACAGGTAATATCATAAAATATTGTTGTTATATAAAATTTTCACCATAGATTTCCAGCTCAAAGAAGCATAGATGAGCATCCCATTGGTCTGCATTTCCCCCCATTTTTCTACATGAGGGTGAGAGAGGAAGGGGTGGCCAGTGGAATATTTGGGACAATGACTAATGACAAGATCCCCTTTTACCTTTCCTCTTCATTAGCTGCCAACTATTTCTTTCCCTCAGGATTCTACCAACATCTAAAATTTCCAGAATCCCCTGTGACCTAGTATTCTAGTATTTCACCTGCCTTGCCCTCATCGACCATTGTGAAAGGGTGTCTGTGTTTCTTCAAAGAATGAAGTAAGAGCAACTTACAGATGCTCTCTTTCAGCGTTTCCTCTACATTTATTTTCATTTCATTCAAGTGAAAAATGAAGTCTAATGCTTTGGTAGAAAGAGAAAAAGGACAGACTTTGGTGTTCAAAATCAGGCCTGAGCTTTAGAAATAAACCAGGTCACATCTTTGCACTGTGGGCAGGCTGCTTCCACAAAGGTAATGTGATGGCAAGACCAGGAGTGTGGCATTCCATCAGGAATTGTTTTTAATAGACTTTATTTTTTAGAGCAGTTTTAAGTTCATGGCAAATTTGCACAGTTTTCCCCACAGTCGATATTGCCCACTGGCAATATTGTTACCTGAATTTATTATTACAACCGATGAAACTACATTGATTTTTTTAAAAATAAAATGTTTCTATACCTTAGTTTTTTTTAATAAAAAAATATATATATTTAAGGTGTATAGCATGGTGTTTTGATATCCCTATATAATGAAATGATTACTGTCAAGCTAATTAGCATGTCCATCTCCTCAAGTAGTTATCGTGTGTGTGTGTGTGTGTGTGTGTGTGTGTGTGTGTGTGTCGAGCACCTGAAATCCATTTTCTTAGGGAATTTCCAGGATTCAATACAGTATTATTCACTATAATCATCATATTATATGCTAGGTCTCTAAACTTCTGTCTGGCTTATTTCCCTTAGCATAATGTCCTTCAGGTTCATCTGTTGTCTCAAGTGACAGAGTCTTTTTTTTTTTTTTGTAAGGCTGAATAATATTTTTTATGTATATATGTGTGCGTGTATATATATATATCATAATTTCTTTATTCATTTATTCATCTACTGATGGATACCTAGGTTGTTTCTATATCTTGGATATTGTTAATAATGCAGCAGTGAACATGGTGTGCAGATGTCTCTTCAAGATCCTTATTTAATTTCCCTTGGTTTATACCCTGTGTTTTATTTTGTAAAAGAAAGCACTGTTTGCTCTTAGAATAAATCACTTTTTGTGTATAAATCGCTATTCATGTACAAGTAAACACTAAGTAAGACAATGAACTTCAGGTTTTAAGACACATGTTTATTGAGAGAATCTAATATATGATCCCATAATATGGTAAGTTTGCTTTGGCTTAGAATTATGTGACAATGTATACTTAATGCTTAGGATAGAGCTATGACTCTCAAATTTCAGTCATATATATATAATAATATTTGCTTTTGTTATGGGTTAATAACATCTTATCACATTTTCTCTAAAGTGAACCTTTTAATGTAATAGAAATGTATTTCTTTGTCTTATGGTTATATATCGCAACCTTAAAATAATGGAATCGTAAGTTTAAATGTTTTCTGAAACTCATTAATATGAGCATCTAATGATTAAAATTAAAGGATTATGTCTATGAACCACCAAAAATCACCTTGGGTGATGCACTTGTGGCAACACAAGGGTAAAATGTGATGCTAAGGCAAGGTCGTCTTCCTAAGACTTACCCACTCTCGTTTACACTCCCACGATACTTTCTTCAACACTGGGGACTCCTAGGCTTTCATTCATCTGAATGCTTTTGACAACATGTCTTGAAAATTATCGCCAGTGGTTTTCTTTCCAAGTGATCGAAGAGATGGCTTAACTGGTAAGGACAGATGTCCCACTGTTTTTGTTTCTGGTTTTTTTTTTTTTTTTATTGTCTTGGCAGCAATTTGTTTTTTGTTCTAAATAGTAAAAGCAGAAAAAAAATCTTCAAATGTGTAATGCTATGATTATTTATTTTTAAGGGCAGTGCTGTTTGAGGGAGCAACACTTGTTTACCTCTGATGGAAATTGTTTTAGGACAATTTCCTAAACTCCCCCTCCACCAAACTGTAAATACACACTTGTCCAAGGGGCACAAAGGCATCATAAAAGCTCAGTTAGAATCAGACAATGGTACAGCTTTGCTTTTGTGTGACTCCATTCTGATCTGTAGACTTTTAAAATTGAATGCCAGGCATTGTTTTCTGATAAGAGAGGAGACCGTGAAAGGCTGGGAGTACAATAAAGGCTAGCATTACTCACCTTGGACTTCCAGATGCTCTGCCCGACTCTTCCTGTCACGGTTGAAGAGTTCAACTGGTACCAGCGCTGATTCCTGAAGCTAATACCAGATCAAGTGCAGGGGAAGAAAATCTTATGGAAGAGAAAATGGTAAATTAAGGAAGGAAAAGAAATAGGAGAGTAAATAAATTGAAAGAATAAAAGTGAATAAAAAAAGCATATATGAAACATAGAAAATTGTAAGGCACCCCTTAAAGAGATGATACTAATCTAACCCAAATAGTGGATTTTTTGATTATCTCTTCTAAAGACTCTTAGGTGCATCCCTTTGACTGCTGGTCTCCTACGACCTGGGCTTGGGGGTCTTTAACTACGTTCCTTAAATCCGAGTGTTCTTGCTGCTGCCAGTGTTTATGTAAGAAATGCTCATTTTCTGTGGCATCCTGACTTTACACCAGTCACTCTGTGTTGCTAAGTTACTCACTACTTGTTGATAACATACCTCTTGCATAGTTAGGGGGGCTTCTTCCTTCAATTTTAGTATTTTGCATGTAATATTATGAAAGTGATTGAGATATAGATTTTCAAGGTAGGAAACTAAGACTCGGCTAAGGTAAAGGGAATGTTTAGATCTGGATAGATTAAAATAAAAAGCTCCTTGTATATCGCCCATGCTAGCTCGCCATTTAGACAGCTTCCTAGAGAAGAAAGCAAATAGTTAAAAGTCGAGTTTCCACAGTTAATGCTCCTGGATTGAAGGCTTGTTTCGCAATTTGCTGGCTGAGAGATTTCGCAAGTTACCTACTTCATCCGTAAAATGGAAATGATAATTGTAACCACTTCATAAGATTGCTTTGAGTTTGCAATTGTGATAATAAAGATAGATACTTGACAGATTTTTTTAGCGTGTATTAAGCATTCGCATGTAGTAAGCTATTATTATTTTCTGTTGTTATGGTTGTTACACGCTACAGATAAAAAGGGATGGTGACAAATTTTATAGTGGTAGCAACGGGAGAGACCAGGCCCAATGTATCAGGCAAGGTGCTGGCAGGGAACAGATGTAACATGCTCCATTAACTCAAGGCTTAATTGAAGAGAGTTCAGTGAATATTTGCTGATGCCAGGGAAGGATTGACAGAATCACAAAGGGATGGTTAAGTGCCCAGAGGGTCATGACAGTGGGGAGCTCAGCTATAAACACTCTAACCCTGAAGAAAGAGAACAAAGTTGTGCTATAGAACTCAGCGAGAATTGTCAGTGTTGGAGAGAGCTCGCCCTGCAAAAGCTTGGTTAAAGAGTGGCAGCCCAGCAGGAAAGTGGCAGGGGACTCTATAATCACTCTCTGGTCTTCTGCAGGCAACTCACTGGGAGCACAGCCAGAAGCCCAAGGAAAAGACCCGAGAGGTTTTCATAGTTAGACTCCTTGTGTAGAAAGTGGGCAGAGAATGAATCTGGAAGGGCGACCAGAGAATACTGACGGATGAGCACACCAGAGATTCAACTTATTTTTTTTTTTTTATGAACTCTAATCCTTGCCAGTATTTTGAAAGCGGGATTTAACACTTGTTATTTAAAGAACCTCTAAAGTTTCTCTGTGGGGCCTAGAGCTTTGTAGATGGGAGCAAGCGTCATTGACTTTCAACTCTATTTGTATCTCAGAATCCCTAGGAGGGGAACCTCTAAGTACTTATGGTTTGCTTTTGAATGGTAAAAAACCCAGTTTCCTATCAAATGAGACATCACTAATTTAGATGCAGTTTCTAACAGATAGGGTTTCCGTCAGTGTGTTAATTCAATTATCAAATTTGAAAGTTTGTAGCAATAAAATTATAACGGGAAAATTTACAGAAGTCCAATTTATTTTTTGGACAAGTTTACAATAGAAGTTGCTACTATGACCTCCAGATTATATCACTTTTCAAATAAAGTTCTCGATTTTGCTTAATATATTAGTTCAAAATAAATGTGACCCATTTGAAACTTTTGCTCTTAACTATATTGTCATGAATCTTTGACAAGTATTTTGAATTCACTTTGTCTGCTTGGATTTTCATATCGACGTCTAATGGTAGCATGAATTTTGGACAAATGCTAATTAGTACTTAATATTTGCATTTTAATGGTTTCTCCTGTATCACTATAAATCACTGCAAATTAATGTTGAAAAAATTCAAGTTAGTATATTCATGGCATTGAACAATATCTTGAGAAGATTCCAAGAAGTCGGAAGACATTTTTCTCCTAAAAACCAAACCTGCAATTTTTTGGAATGAGATTTTATGTTTAAATGATAAGCAACTGGACATAGGAGTCTAAATAGCACAGGTTTTTGCACACAGTACGTAAAAATAAATAATCTTCAGCTCCATAGACATTAGGATAAATATAAAGTAAAAATGGAAATTTACAAGTATAAATGCAAGTAAATATTTGCTATGTATCAGAAATCATGTACTCCACCGCAACCTACAGAGGGGAAAAAAAAATGGAGCAAAGCATGATTAAATATTCCAAAACAGCATGGCTAATGTCAACATCCAAAAATGTCATTCATTCCACACACTCTGACCAAACCAGGTCCCATTAAAAAACAGAAAAATAACCAGTTCAAAGAGAAGATCAGGAAGCACTTGACATAATGATTGCACCACAATAAAATATTTATGATTCTCTCTTTCATTCAGGAAACCATTTGATACCATCATGGAGTACATAAAGTTGGAAGCAAGGAAAGAGTACTGACGTCATTATATTAGTGAAATAAATGCTGAGAGATCGTTTGGAGAATCCTGTAACAATGAAACAAATGCACATTCGCTTTGAACTGACACACCAGGAACGTTTATTTGACAGGTGGTAAATTTTTTAAATAAAAAATAGAGAGTTGATCGTGGGAAATCAGAGTATTAGCTTTATGTTTTATTGGCGGGGGCGGGGGGAGCAGAATCTTAAATGTTATTGCTTAATTTAAAAAAAATCTATAAATTCCAGGTTCTCTAACTATCCTCATCCGCAATTCTGCCTGTCCTAGGAACACCACTGATAACAGTCCAATCTTAGTAGATGTTCTTTTTCATCTGTCCATTTATACTTGTGTGAGGGAAGCCAACATAACTATGAACATTATCAGGAAGAATAGTGGAAAGATGCCGGAAGCCAAAGGAAAATTTGCCGTCTTTATTTTTGAGTTGGCAAGGGCAAAGAAGAAATATTAACAAAATTAATTAAAAGTTAAAAATTGTGAGAGAGAACATGAGTCCAGCAATATGTAACTCTAGGTAGATATCATCAATATCAGGATTTTCTCATTTAATTCCAATCAGTGTAACAATTCTCAGGGCATGGCTCTCACTGGAAAACTGGTTATCTATCTATTACAGCTGTCAGGAGCACACACTGTTTTTATTCTCTGGTCTCTTGCTTTCAGGAACTGGAGGAAAAAATAACTACTTTAAAAGAGGTAGGAATTGAAAAGCTGTTTTGTTGACCTTTCATATCAAGATGCATCATGTACTTCAAGTGATAAAAAATTTTTACTTGAGAAATCATGGCGGATTCTAAATTCTTTTGATTCTCCCTGGACTGTAATGAAAGGAAAAATATTCTCCATGACCAGGTCTCTATTCCTTGACTATAAGGTCCAGAAAAAATAAAATAAAATAAAATCTTACAGGAAGCAAGCAAAATGTTTACTTTTGATGTCTGAATCTCACCATTGGAAATGCATTCCTTTGAATTATTAAGGAAATATGTTAAGTTTTACAGCCTTTAAATTTTTTTCCAAATGAATCTGCCTTTTGAAAAAAGTTTCCACCAAAAAAAAAATACATTTTGATAAGCAGGAGAGTACAGTTAGATAAAATTCAGAACCAGCTAGACTAGGGACAGGCATACCATTTCGGGCTGCTGGGCAGCAAAAAAAAAAAAAAAAAAAAAAAAAAAAAAAGATAATCTGAGAGATGGGGCAATTTCTCAAGTGAAAGAAACAATGATAAAATCTCAAAGTTTAAAAGGATATTGTAAATCATACTAGCACAACCCCTACCCATGTGTTGAATTAAAAGCAAACACTTGGTCGGTTTCTGGGAAGAATACTACAGCGGTACTGTGGGTTTGAATCTTCCTGAATCCCTTTATATAAATGGGTGAAGCAGCAAGGGTAGGAAAAACAAAAAGGTTTCGAGAAAACTGTATCTGAGCAAGGACATATAGCAGATGAGCGAATGAGTCACATGAATATCCAAGAAAAGGGTGATATAGGCAGCGAGAGTAGACCCGTCCGGGTGTCCTCACGGCTGGAGGAAGCTTTGTGGGTTTGAAGGAAGTCATGGGAGACTGTGGCGAACGCAGAGGAAGTGAAGAGGTCGGGGTTGGAGTGGGGAGGTCGCCTTATCCCCGGACTCTGCCTTTTCCTCTGTGTGAAATGGGGACTCGGGGGGAAGCTTTTTAACACAGAAGTGGTAAACTGCGTTTTATATAATCCCTCTGGCTGTTGTAATATGACAGTCCGCCCCAAAAGAGCTAAGAAAAAGAACCTAGAAAAAGAAATGGAATGAAGCGCACTAAATTCTTTATACTGGCATTTTATAGGCCAAGAAAAAAGAAATTTATGATTTTTTTCCTCTTTCTACACCTCTGATTTGTTTTACTTACTACAGTGCAAATGGATTACTTTTGTAATAAGTATAATCATATACATGAGTAATGTATATATAATAATGTATATATGCTATATATACACTTTTTTTTTTTTTTTTAATTTCCGGGATTCTCACTCACGGATGCTGCGTAAACTGTCTCCAGTCGTACTTCTAAGTTGTCGCGTAGGACCTGGGTTGTGTCCTCCCCCTAGTCTTCTTATGCTCGGACACCTTTTGTTTTTAAACAAGGTTTCCACATCCTAATCTAAATCCTCTTTTCCTATCACTTCTCTCCAGCCTGTCCTTGTTTTGATGGGCTTAATAATTCTTCCACATGACACCTCATCGGCTTGCTGCAGAGAGGGGCCGGAAACTGGAGAAACCTAAAGAACATTCTACAAATTTCACAACTTAACCAAGGGCTGGCCCTATACAGTGGGCAGGAGTAAACAGTGACTGTAAGAGGAAGAAATAAGCAATGAAGGAAGTATAGTGGGAACATGTACTTATCTGGGATATAAAAAGAAACTTGCCTCATGTTGGGCAATCACATAAAATCATAGGTAAGTGACATGGAAAAGTTATTGAGAAATGTGGTCTTACTGTGCTCCAAATGACAGCACTAGTGAAGAATAATTGAGAAATTCAGTTTGGAGAGGACTTAACACCCTCTTATTGGTTTCGAAGTGGATTGCTTCTGTTACGAGAATTATTTTTAGAAACGTTATCTCATATTTTCCATGCTTATGTTGTTTCTTTCCCTTCTAATTTTACACCTGACTGCCCTGAGTGGGTGTATGTGCGTGAGTGGGTGGGTGGGTGGGGGCTCAAGGAGGAAGTGGTAGTTTCAAAACACCAAGGAATAAAAATCAGACTTAAGTGGAGGAGGCTAACACTCTCTCTTTCCAGCCAATCATTCTGCTGCCATTAAGTGGACTTACGCAACTCCTCCCACAGATGGAAACCCTCTTAATAAATTAGAAACTATTATAGAAGTGTGAGTTAAACAAAAATAAAGAACTATTACATTTAAAAATAAATAAGGGGTGAGCGTATTTATCGTGCTTCATGAGAAGAACTTGGAAATTGTGGGAGACGGAGAAAAAGGCACTAAGAAATGCCTTTTCCTTACTTAAGCCGTGTTTCTCAAAACATGAGAAGCCAAGCCTCTCTCTGAACCAAAGGTATCCTCTCATCTTAGACAGCGCTCTTATAATAATACATTTGATTAAGAAGGCATTTACTTTTTAGTTTGTGTAAGGAACGGGACTGAAGGTATGTAGAACAGAAAATGTTTTGTTTTGTTTTTTTCTGTTCTGCATTGTAGGTGGAGGGAGACTGTTAAATTTAAAAGCATTTTCATTTCTCAAGAACGGTGACTCTTCACTTAACAAAAAGTCACTCGTTTTCCCTAAGCAAGGCTGAGCAGCCCAAAAGAAACCCAAGCAAAAAAAAAAAAAGTCTAATATGTTTTTTAGACGAATACTATAGTAATAACCACCTTAATGTGGGTTAAGCTCTTTGTAATTTCCAGGAACAGTGCTGAGTATTTGATGTACTTTAAGTGAATTATTTCGCAAACAAACCAATCCAATTTGTTAGAGATCACAGTGGTTAGCAGAGAAGAACCAGGCCCCAAGTGAGGTTTGCTTGCCACTACCATTAAAGCTTTAAAATCAGCAGTCTCCAAATTGGCTGTGCACATGACCTATTATATGACCTATTGGAATGTGAGAAGAAAATACAAAAGGGGTTTATCTCAATTTTTGTGCTTCTTTCTTTAAAAATTGTTTTTTTGTATATGATATACAAATGTAGAATATAGTAAGTGCATGTAGTTTATAAATATAAAAATTTGCATATACTGTGGGTTGTGCTTAAAATATATAATGATAGGAATGTGTGATCTAAAACGTTTGGAAAAGAATGCTTAAACTATTAAGCCATATGGCCCCAAAATTCAGACCAACCAAAAAGCCATACACTAATTTCTTTCAAAAATTCACTTTTAGGACATTGTTATCAATTTTGTTAAGAGGCATAGAAATCTCCCTGTAAAATTCAATTACCATTTCACAGTTCAGAAAAATGAGCAATTCTGCTATTGTAAAAACACATCCTTGTTAGAGTTGTAAATTAATAAGGGAAAAGAGACTTCTAGAGGCAAAATGATAATATCTAGAAGTTTGAACTTATATAGATTGATGTTTTTAAAAAACTATTATAAATAGAAAATGTCAGCTCTCTAAAATAGTCCAGTCGGGGCCATTTGATATATATTTCACTTCACTATAACATACTAACATCAAGTAATAAACAAAATGAGGACCCTCCTTCATGATGAACTAAATGTCTCTCTTCTGCTCAATATTTTCCGTTTAAAAAAATAATCTGAATCCTGTGCATAAGAAAAGCCTACTACAATGGCTAAATGTGTACATTAAAAGGCACAATAATAACAGTTACTATTATGATACTGTTTTACTTTCCTATTATTACTATAACAAATCAATAAAACCTTAATGTTTTAAAAATTAAAATTTATTATCTCATATTTCTAGCAGTCAGAAGTCCTAAATATGTTTTATGAGCTAAAATCAAGATATCTGCAGAGCTCCATTCTTTCTAGAGACACTAAGGGGGAAAAAATCATTGCCTTCACTCTTCCAACTTCTTGAGGTTACTGGTTTATGATCCATAGTGACAGCAAATCTCTCTAACCTCTGCTTCTGACATCATGTCACCTCCTCTCAGCCTAGACCTTTTACACTGGAGCCATCTGGATGATCTGAGATAACCCACCTGTCTCAAGACCCTAACTTCACAGCTGCAAAGGCCATTTTTACCTTGTGAAATTACATATTCAATGATTCTAGGTCTAGAATATGGCATCTTTAGGGGTCGTGATTCGACCTGCTTCATAGTTTAACCTCTGCCCCCCTAAACATTCATATCCATCTCACATGCAAAATATATTCATCTTACCCCAAGATCTGTCAAAGTCTCAACCCACTACAGTGTCCACTCAAATCCAAAAAATCTCATCTAAATCTCATCAGCTCAAAAGTCCCAAATCTCATCATCTAAATCACCTAAACTGGGTGTAGACGAGGCTCTTGGTATAATCCATTATGGGACAAAATTGTTCTCTATCTGTGGGCCTGTGAAACTAGAAAACAAGGAATACACAATTTTAAATACAATGGTGGAGCAAGCATAGGATAACAGTTGATAGTTACAGATATTCTTGATTCAGAAGAATAAAATGGAAGAATATGTCACCAGTTCCAAGGAATTTCCAAAGTCTGGCTGGACAAACACCATTAGGGTTCAAGGCCACTAAGTGTGCAGGCCCAATGGCCTCCTGGGAGGGGTTCAGCTGCAGATCAAGTTCAACCCCAGCCTCTGGGGCCACCTGGTAAGAGTCACCAAGAAATTCACAGTGGCTGCTGCCTATGCTGGCCTTATAGGTGCCTTGAACCAAGGGCAGCTGCTGCTAGTTCAGAGCTTGGGGCTGCTCAGCAAGAGAGGGCAAGCTGGGGTCAGATGCTACTTCTTTGGGTTTTGTGAGCCTTTGAGAGATTTTAAGAAAGTCCAAAGCAAGAGCCAAGAAAGGCTATTTGTATGGAAAAGCCGCCGGAAGAAGGTTGGATGAGCCCGCAGGTTGGAAGGGGTAGAGTCTTAGAATCACCTGGGAAGAGCAACCTGCATTATCAAGTTGATGGAGATGCAGATATAGCAGTTGCCTGTGTCTGCATGCTGAGAGTGCGGAGGGCAGAACAATGGATACTGCCAGCTCTTCTGTCCAGAAGAAAGCCACCTTTCCGGCCTTCACCCCAAAGCCTGACAAGTCAGCGTTCCCTCGTCTGCCCCTGGTGCGTTTCAAGCAGCTGCCCCAGTGCTGGAGCTCAAAGTGAGTGAGTTTGTCAGTGGTAAATCCACGTGGGCCCTTTAAGAGGAATGTCTGGGACTCCCACAGCCTCCGCTCACTCAGCTGCAACTTCAGTTGATTTTCACTGCCAGAAGTTGTGGGGACTTTTCTTCCCAGCACTGGAACCCTGGGCTGGGAGCCTGGTGTGGGGCTGGGACCCCTCATCCTCAGGTCAGGGAGGTGGCTCAGCAGCCCAGATAGCCCTCCCGATTCTTGATCGCCAGGTGTGGTTTTGCATCTCCACCCCTCTTAGAGGTTGGAGGCGATCACTTATGTTTGTCTCTATGGGCTTCTGTTCAGCCAGACCTCAGGTGACTCCCAGTGATAGCTGCTCTACAGTTTCGTTATAATTTTGGTGTGGTCATGAAAGGAGGCGTGCACAGCTTCTACCCTCAATGGCATTTCAACCAGTTTCTCACCCATTTTTTAATTAGTTGTTTTTTGTTTTTTGTTTTCCTATTGTTGAGCTTTAAGCATGCCTTGTATATTTGGGGTAATGGTCCTTTACCAAATGCGCCTTTGCAAATTCTTCCTCTGTGGCTTGTCTTTAGACTGTTTTGACAGTGTCTTTCACAGAGCAGAATGTTTTAGTTTTAATGGAGTCCAACTTATCAATTATTTCTTTCATGTATTGTGTCTTTAGTGTTGTATCTAAAATGGCATCTTACCCAAAGTCATCTAGCTTTTCTCCGTTGTTACCTTCTAGGAGTTTTATAATGTTTTGTTTCGCATTTAGGTCTATGACCCACTTCAAGTTAAATTTTGTAAGGGGTGTAATGTCTGTGTCTAAATTTATTTTTTTGCATGTGGAATCAAAGCCTGCTGACTCTACCCACTTTTTACACCTCCACCTCCACTTCTCCTTAACAAGTACCCTGTACCCTGAGTTGGTTATTTTCTCCTACTGGGTATCACAGGCTCTGAAGTAAACACTGCTTTGCTAAATCCTGCCTAGTGCTTTAGTTTCTCTATTTTTTTTTTTCTTTTCTGCATAACTAGATGAAGACCTTATTCCTAGGTAATAATCAAGGTTACTACATCTACATGCCAGGGAAAGTAGAAGTTATTTCTTACAGAGTAATTTTGCTAGCAATTTCCATTCCCAGGTACAGAAAAGTCATGACTTTCTATTTTCCCAAAAGATATAAGGTCTATCTCAGCCAATTCTTCACCTCTGTCTCCTTTCTTAGGACACCATCCATTTCTTTCAGCAAAGTTAGAGTCCCACGTCTCTTTTGGGATCTTCCGTTAAATGGCTATTATAGTAATGTAAACCACAAAACACACCAACAATTGAAAGAAATGTTAATTTTTTTTTTTTAAAAAAAAAAAGATGTCTAAAGTGATATCAGCCTCATCATTTTTGGAAAAATAGGATTTCTTGCCTAGGAGACATCACAGGTTCTTTCTACTCAAAGAATGTTTGAAAGATCTTTTTTTTTTTTCACTCTACATTTATTTTTAGTGTTCATATTATTCATCCCTAGAAAACTTATATTGCCTTTTTGAGCTGTTACGTGCATAGTCAGTTATAGAATGTTTCATTTTCAGCTAAGGAAAACATACATTGCATTTGTGAGCTAAATGACACACATTACTAATTGTTTATTTTCACTTCTTTTTATCTTCCTCTTGTGGATTGAGTTGCTGCCAATGTATTTAGCTCAATAAGTATTCCTGTTCTTCTCCTCCCAGCTTCATAATCAACTTGTAGCTTCTAGTCGCATCTCAAATAAATATTGGCAAAGCAATTCAAATCCTTAAAAGGCCTCAGCAGATTGATACAGTCTCAGCTAGAGAAAAAAAGTAAAAACAGAATTCTCGATACACATCGTGTTTGTCAGCCTTTATCACAGGGTTCTCTGACTGTGCTGGAATCGATGAGTCAGAGAACCTTTCCCATGTTTCTCTAAGACTCTAAA
Source organism: Rousettus aegyptiacus (assembly GCF_014176215.1). Lineage (NCBI taxonomy): Eukaryota > Metazoa > Chordata > Mammalia > Chiroptera > Pteropodidae > Rousettus > Rousettus aegyptiacus. Next base: position 107,938,659 of record NW_023416309.1, read on the forward strand.
ACCTGGGACTAAATAAAAGTGATGTTTAATATCCTTCGAGTATATTTGTATTTGATGGTAGTTTCCTGCGAAACAATAGAGAATTGAGGGGAAATGAGCTTATGTATTAGCTGTGACAGAACACACCATGGCAAATTCAAAAGATGCTAGATGGCAAACAAAGCTGTCGAACTGGCAGGTCGCCATGATCAAGAAGGTGTTCTGGGAATTATACTCAAGAAAAAAAAAATGTCAAGTTCATAGGCCACTCCCAATCTACATTTTTCCTCTTTTGAGGACTTGGCTACCAACGTCTCCCTGCTTCCCCTCCCTCTTTTGCTGGCAGTACTCTTTTCCAAGTGAAACCTCTCCGTGAGAGGAAAGGATATTCATTCAGAGACCGAAGGCACAGGCTGCCACTCCTGTTTCTTGCCCTTTCTTGTAGCTCTTTATTTTTAAAGCTCTACTTTCTCTAGCTGTCTCTCAATCAAAAATGCAAATGCCTTAAAATTCGTAGAAAATATCAGCCGTAATAGTGCATTTCAATTACTCAAAGAATGATGTGGAAGTTGCTTTGTTGGGGGGTGGGGTGATCCAAAATAATATGCAAAGCTGATGTGCATTGCCCTTTCAGGAACCTCTACCTTGTAACTTATCAGTTTGAGAGTTTAACCAACCTCTCTATTCAGGACGTATTTCACATATATATCCCAGTATTTCACATATATCGTGTTTGGAAGCAGGCTAATATTTGTTAATTATTTTTATCTCATTTTGCTTATTTAAAGTAAAGGCCTCAGAATACCTTATGGAAAACAGAATCTAACTATATTTTTAATATATATGTATATATATTTTTTGCTTCTGAAACAAACAAACAAACTGTACTACTGGTTTAAGTAATAATTCAATAGGAGGAAGTGAAATATCTTGATCTAATCCATAAAAGAAAATTCTGAGGATTTACTACCTTTATGTGCATAATATTTTTGCCACTAAAACCCTCTACATTAAGGACCTTTATTGCAAAATAATTGTCTTTGTAAAGAGGCGTCAAAATAATGTTTTAAAATAACATGCTTAGTCTGTCCTTTACCTATTTTGCATTTAAAAGCAAATTGCTATGATTGTCTCTTGAATAAGAAATAAGTAAATAAAAATTAAAATATTATAATATCTCTTAATAAAGTTCTCATTAAACCAGGGAAAGAAGAGGATATAGACCACAACTCATACTTATCAAAATGGCAGATAGAATGCAATGTGTCAAATTACCTATTTTCATTTGACCAGCAGAGAAATGTAACCTCTTACTTGAGATTCCTTGAGACTGAAATTTCACTCTTGCCTTTCTTGGTGATAATAATTGGGAGATCTTTCCGGGGAAGAGAAATATAAACCATTGAATAAAGGACTTAACTACCTTTTGTAGATTGAAGAAATAAAAAAACAAATATAGACAAATATTCATTCAGGACAAAAGCATGTCTTTAAAGTTTGTAGGAATTTGGGTTCAGTTCTCCTATTTCTACTTTTAGTTACCCAAAATATCAAGCTAAATTTATCCATTTATGGGCATAACATTTCAAATACTTAGTAAAGAAAATGATGGAATTGCTGTTCAAATGTAAAAAGGAGAGAGAGAGAGAGAGAGAGAGAGAGAGAGAGAGAGAGAGAGAGAGAGAAGCAGGGAAGGAGAGAAAGAGGGAGAGGGAGAAGGAGAGGAGAGAAGAAAAAGAGAGAGAAAGATTTGTGTTTTTTAAATTTCTTTATTTCTTGGAGCTTCCTGATTTTGGCAGGATGAGCAAGATGAGGACTGAGAGGATTGAAGTAACTATTCTTATCGTTTCATGTGGGAGTTTATCCCTGTTTGCTTCCTCTACAAAACCAGTAGCTCCAACCACAACTTGAGAAGTTCTCCTTTACAAAATGTGTTTGATCTGACACACTGCTTGGCAAAGATATAGAAGCATCTGAATTTTGATCTCGGAATCACCGTCGACCTTTTCCTTCACCTCAGAACACTTCTTTGAAGACATTTAAGTCTCCCCAAAAAGGAGGTTGGAATGTTTTACTTGAAGAATTTGTGTGAGATCACTGTATACAAGATCATTTGCATAATAATGGGCACAGAGTTACATCAGTTACAAAAACCTTTAGGGATCTTCTCACGCATTTAGATGCTTGATAAATTATTTTTCTTCATCTTGGCGTCCGGAACGAGCACAAATGGATGCATAATTTATGTAGATATATGCAAAAGCCCTGCCAACAGGTACTTGTAGGCGAATCAAAGTCTGTTGCCTCCACGCATTCCTGTCCCCTCCACCTCCGTCCGCTTCTCCTTAGCAAGTACCCTGTGCTCTGGATTTGGATTGGTTATGTTCTCCCGTTGGACTCACTTTTGCTCTTATACCTCCACCCATTTTGTCTCCCCTTTTTGAATCGCCTATCCCCTTCTTCTCCTTGTAACCAAAGTACATCATGTATAAGCTCCAATAAAGTCCAAAGGCTTCCAAAAGCTTTTCTCGTTTGGACACATTATATAATCTTATCTGTGGAGCATTTAGGATACACGACACAATGTGCGTGTGTCGTATGTGTATGTGTATGTGTGTATGTGTGTATCTCCCTCATTACACATTGGTGCTAATTTCTCTCATCACAAGTATTTCAACCTTCTTGGATGAAAAGAAGCATATTTCAATAGGAGTGCTCACTACAGGAAAGCAGCAAAAAAATGTTGGAGCCAAAATTGAAAAGTGATGAAAGAATCAAATTAAAGTTTCTTACCTGACAATTTTTTTGTGTGTAATATTGAGTAGACATCTGGCCTATTCATGTACCTAAATGTCACAATGGCAGAAGATACTAGGTTCCACTGATATTGTCTTTTCTTTTCTTTTTTTTCTTTTTTACAGCCAATCATTCCCTTATAGCTTAATGTGATATAACTAGTTCTGACTAATGGGGTGTAAGCAGAAGTACTCTGTGAAATCCCTGTGACATATCTTTAAAGGGAGAGGACAAGAGCTTTATTCTTTCTCACATAGATATGGTGGCTGGAACACAAGCAACCATTTTGGACCAGGAAGTTACCTGGGAACTCACTATCATGTATGCACATGACCAGCTATGGGCAGCAAAAATTAAGGGAGGATGTTAAAAATTAATAGAGAAGTAAACAAAATTTTCTTCTATTTTTTTTAAGCCAATGTTGGGTGAGTGTCTAGCATTCGCAGCTGAATGTTATTTTGATACCTTCTGAGTTTACCTGGGACAGTTCCAGGTTACAATAATGTCTCATTATAATTTTTCTACTACTTCTCATCACTCTCACAAGTATCTAGCTTAGATGATGTGTTATAAGATGATGTTACATAATTCTGATAGCTTTCCTAGAAGTTTAAATGTGAAACAGCTAAAAATGGTGTCACTCTGGGTTAAATAGGTTTAGAATGGTTACAGTTTTGCCTAATAACTACAAATCACAGGCTAGGCCTGACAGTATGTATGTATGAGTTGGGGGAAGGGAAGTTATTGATGTGTTTATTTGCTTGTTATTTCTTTCACACTGGATGGAAAGTTCTACCAACTAAAAACGTAATATATATTTTTTAGAGATAAATGTAGCAATAAATAAAAGAAAAAGATAAGGAAGATCTGCCAGTCAGGGTTAAAAGCTCTTTCTTTGTTGTGTTCTGTGGAATTCAGTCAACTTACTCAATTTACATAATCCTTACACACTCCAGGATAAGTCCTTGAATTATCCCAATTTTACCAGGGAGAAAACTGAGGTTTAAATAAATTCAGTGGCTGTCCACAGTCACATAATATCTGACTAAATGACAAAGGTGACCTCCAGTCCAAATTCACTCTACCTCCTCTCACAAATTTGAGGAACATTTACTTCAATTCTGAAATCAATAGATGATGAAACTGAGACCTGTAGATTTCCGAAATAGACAAGGATCAGGAAAGTTTACCCGGTTAGAGATAAACAATGGGATTCTGGCCTTCTGGGAGTTTGTGAAATTGTCACTGTGGATAAGAACACAGATAAATCTCTAATTAGTTTCATGTAAATGGTGTTAGACACTTCCAGCCTTTCTAAGGCAACTGAAATAACTATCGTTGAGTGAATCCTTCTTTTTAGATTTTATCTTCACAGCTGGAGGCACCTTGGGTTACAGATAAGAAGATACTCTGAGTAGTCTGAAGTCTCTGTAAGATAATCCTATAATGCCATCTTAGGTTGTTCCTAACTATGAAAATGTCAGGAACAAGATGACTAACTGAAATTATGAAGAGGGGAGAGAGCCAAGATGTAAAGCCCACAGCAGGGCTTCCCATCCAGCACACTTAGTACTAAGGTTAATTGTGTTGGGTTTCAGAGGGGCTGATATGTTGGCCCACTTGGCCTTTGGGATGGAGCTTGAGCAGCCTAGGGACCTGTGCAATTTTATTTGCTTTCTCTGATATAGAGTACAGTGAACTTGGGGTCATTTGCTTGGTACCCTATGATGTTATGAGAAGTCCTAGTCTAGAGCACCTGGAACTGTGAGTACCCAAAGAGTAGGGACTGGAAGAATCCTCTTCCCTAAAGAACATGTGATTGTGGAATCTTTGAATAATTATTTCTATAAGTATATATGGAGGCTTCTCTGCACACATAAAGCATTTCCTAGGATATAAATAGGATGAGCATGTAATTTGGGAATGAAAAGGGGTCCAATTAACAAAGCTGGGGAACATGTATAAATATGGCCCATCCTGGGAAAACTGGAACACGTGACCACACCAGATAGGCATCGTCTCTCCCCTCAGAGCTCTCCTCCCAAGCAGAGCTGTCTCAGTGGACAGAAGCACTGACAAGCATCTTCTGTGATGAAAATATTTTCCCATGACTGCTAACGCTTTGTGCCTGAATCCCTCCCAGCAAACCAAGTACTTCATGATGTTTCCACGAGTCTGGCAGTTACTTGACAATGTATTCAGTTTCCCCATCCAAGATTTTCAGAGTAGATTTCTGAAATAAAGGATGGCATACAGGACAGGTTAGTTGAGAAAGTCAAAGCACAAAAAGTGGAAGTAAGATCTATATCCATTCTCACTATGATGGTCTTTTAAGATCGCTCAGGTCACTTAAGCAGTATACATAGACAGGAGCTGTGTATTTATTAGAACAGGAAGGTAGGATTATTCACATGGTGTGTCCAGAATAAGGCTCCGAGTGGCTTGACATGCTTTGGACTGGTGTTCCTCCCATTATGATCTGTAGACCACTGTCTGCCAGGACTAGAAAACTAAAGAAACTTGAAGAGATTAGAGTCATGTGCTGTAAGGAACAGTAAGTCTAGAGGTAATCATTTAAGACTGGCTTCTTCCCTTTTTCCTGCTAAATATTCTTTGCATGTTGGCTCTTGTCCGTGTTCCTCATGGTTACCAGATGACTTCTGTGCCAATATTACTGTGTCTTCCTTCCGGAGCGGGAAAAAGAAGAAGTAAGAAGAGGTTAAAAGTCATGTTTACTGAGTCTGTTCCTTTTAAGAGGAAAAAAAAGAAGCACTCCATTCCAGAAGATGTCCTTTTACATCTCACTAGGCAGGACTGTCTAGTTGTTACTATCAATTAATCTTTGGCAAATGGGGCATAAGTGTACAGTGAGTAGTCACAGCCAAGGTGAACAGCTGGCCAACAAAGAATTTTACTTTCTTTCCATAGTCTAGTATGGTTGCTGAGAAAGAGTTTCCTAGATAAGAGCTATATTTCTGAGCCTCTCTTGAATCCAGGTGGAACCATGTGACTAGATCCTGGCAGTAGAATGTACATACTATTGATCTTGTCTCCTCCATGATGAAATACAAGGAGTGTTCCTTTTCTCCCTGTCCCCTCTCTATCTCCGTCTGTCCTGTGTACCTATGTGAGTGTGTCTCTCCTGGATGGGAGCTAAGTACTCAAAGACCAGGGAAGATGGTAGAGTGCAAGTTCTCTCTATGAATTACCACATAGGACGTCGCCTAGAAAACACCCTTTCAGCTGTTATGTGATTGAGAAATTAATTTTTATTTAGTTAATTCATGAAGGATTGAGTGTCCATATGGTACAGAAGCTAGCCCTATCTCAACTAATGCATTGGTGCAGGTCAATCATCCTCTAAGTGGGAGGCATCAGGAACTTTTTTTTTTTTTTGAGTCCTAGGTGTTACCTTGGTCTTGACAGATTAAGTGAGCACCAGTTAACAGGGAAGAATGCAGATATAGATGTTGTAACAGCAGTAGTAGCTTTTTGGTCTATCACACCAAACCAGGACAACTTTTGGATGTCTACTGAAAATGCTAAGCCCTGAATAAATTCTCAGAATTATTGAATTAGGCTCAGGTATCTACATCTTCAAATCTCTCTAAGTGATTGTAATGCAACTCAAATTTGGGAACAGCTTCTCTGTAAAGTGTCATTTAGCAACAACTCAAATACTCAATTTATCATCTCCTTCTAAAGCACCGATGTGCTAAGAAATAGAAGTATTAGAGGCAGAGCCATCATGTCTTGAAAGTGAGGATGAGAACAGTGAGTCTTGATGATGATGACTGGATATGTATGGGGTGATGTCTACTACTATCTGCGTGGTATCGTGATCATGTGACAGTAAATCAGAAATGTCATTTAGAGGGAGATTACCCTCAAAATAAGACAGAAGAATGCCTTTAATTAACTCAGACTTGCCATTCACTTAAGCACAATTACTCTAAGTACATGACCCAAAGGGTTGCAAGTTAGCTGGTCCACCAATAACACCCTGCATACCACATTCAAGTTTATTACGAGTACAGCACTTAGTAAGGATGGCATCATGAGTTGGATAAGACATGGATCTCCTAGACACAGGTGTTTGAGGTTCTAGATGAGGTAATGTGGAAGTGAGAACTGAAAGGGACTTATGAACAGCAGGGTAATTAGATAAGAATTTCCAAGCTGGTCATATTGTGGACTAGTAAGCATGAACTGGATGACTAAGTCCAGAGGTTAATACAGCAATAATAAGCCCATGTAAAGCAAAAATGAAGCAAAACTAAAGAATAAAAAGAGTGAAGGAAGTCACAGTAAAGTGGAGACATTTGTAAATAAAAGAGCCAGAAAAGGGAGGCACAGAGAAGTTCAGTTAGCCAGGAAGAATATGCAAATGTCTTTTTAAATGTTTGCTCCTACACTTTAGGTAGAGAAATGCCCTGAGGCTTAGGGATACGGCCTAATGATCTTCAGACTAATTTACTATTTCTTGAACTCCAAGTGACCCAAACCCAAGGATAAGGAATAATTTAATTCCATGGAAGTAGAAGGTGAAAAAAATAGTGTAATCTATTTGGCAAGCAGCAAAACAAAACAAAACAAAAAACTGCTGCTTGGAGGCTCTAGAAAGGTAGGAGACATGACAAGGGACTATGTTCAACATAAAAGGGCACCATGGGGACATCAAAAGGCTACATTGCATAACCACCCATTTCCACCTTGCAAGTTTGCTTGAGGAGATTTAATTAGTGCCTGAAGTATCACTTTAAACACTTTGAAGTGTAATACCTTCCGCCCTCTGGTGGTTGCATTTTTTTTTTTCAATTTTAAGTAACAAAATGGAACGAAGAAATCCACAGAATGCCAAATTCAGGAATAACGGAGATCAAAAGTATCACCTGACAGAGTCGCGTTCATAATGCCCTAACCCTTGGTTAAAAGTTTTAGCCCTTAAATGAGAAAGAAAAACATCTCATCAGTTTTAACGATTTCTGGGAAGTCTGCTTTCTCCTGGTTTTTCTCCAGCACTCTCCAGGAACTTTTCCACTACGCTTCTATCATGAGGATATTTCAGAGATCCCTAAAACTCTGACTTCACTTGAGATGGCTGTGAAGTCCTGCTGCATTCAATATTTTGATAGGAAACCTTTTGTGACTTGAGGGGAATTTGTAAAAGAATCTCCAAACCACACAATGACTTTAAAAGAATAGTAAGTAATGCATTAAATGATGCCTGGCCAGGATTTCTTTCTCCTTCTTGGTGTATCTGGGAGAGAGAAAAAGAGCCTGCCCATTATCATAGCAAAGTGTCATTAAATTATGTCAAGAGCAAATAGTTGTGACTGACACCTGAAAAAAAAAACCAGGAGTCCAGGAGTAAAAGAACACTCAATTAAGATTAGATGTTCTTTTAACGGGAGTTTTTAAGGATATAGATTCCATAGAATTGAATTCCATATGGATAAATTTTATTAGACTATATATATATTATTAGAATATATATGTGTGTATACATATATACACACATATATATATATAATCAACAAAGGTATAGTACTGAGAAGAAATTGGCTAACATATTTCTCTCTTGCAAAAAATATTAAAATTCTCATATCCAACCTTGTCTTCAAAGGATCTGTTCATTGAAAACCTTCCAATCATATTGCGAGAATATTTTATCAAATATAGCAATACATATATGTAAATTCAATATAACATAATATTATAGCCGCACAATACGAGTAATACATGTTTAATAAATATTTATGAATGAGTTAAAGAACGAGGAATCCCAAAAAGCTTTATAATTTGTACTTGGATTTTTCTGAAAAGGAAATTCCTGACAAACCACGTGATGCTCCCGTGTTTTTCATTTTTTCATTTTTTTTTTCTTATTGTCGAATTGGACCAAATTCAGATTCAGAGCAAAAGAAAAAGCATTTCAAAATGTTTTATAAAGAAAATTTACATCATGAAAATTCTAGGAATTGTATTCATTTTAACGGTCACTATACAGGTGACTGCTTCTATAAAACAGAGTTGGTGGAAACTTGGTAGAATCACATTAATGTTCTAAAGTGTGAAATGTGACTTAAAAGCCTTGCCATTTTCTGGTTTGAAAATGAGGAAACTCTGAAACCAAATTCTGAGAAAGTCCTTCATGCCAGCGTGGTCAGGGGACCCTTCTATTTTCTCAGCGCGACTGACTCTCTTACAGGAAGAGATAACGCATTGCTTTCTCATTCACGAAGAAAACCTTGATAGCAACCTTTTGGGGTTAAGTTATACTCGCTTTAAGTTAGACCTGTTTGAAAGACAACCCGTTACTTCGGTAGCTTTTCGAGTGCGTTTCCATGACAACTCTATATATGTGTGTTACCACCCCCGTCAAGATATAGAATGTCCCCATCTTCTCAGAACTTGTCCCTTTGCCACACATTTTGGTTAATCCTCCTACCTTGAGGCACTGTGGCTCATAATTCTGTCACTATAATTTTATCTATTCCTGAATTTCATGGAAATTCATATAATATGTATGCTTCCCTCATTCAACATGTTTTTGATATTCATCTATATTGTTTTATCTATCAGTTGCTTATACATTTTTTTTTTAATTTTAGTTTTTGGCTGAGCAATCTTTCACTGTGTGCATTTACTTCAATGTATTTGTCCATTTATCTGATAGACATTTAGATTATCTCCAGCATTTGGTTATTATGAATAAAATCGCTGTCAACATTCTTATACAAGCTTTTGGGGGATACATATTTTTATTTCTTTAGGGTCAACACCTGAGAGTGGAAATGCTGGCAGTAGACATAATAAAAATTTAACTAAATCAAGTATGTGAAAGCAAAAAATATCTACAAAAGAAAAGATTCTTCTTCAATTCCCTGAGCGTTGTCTATTTCTGAGTGTAACCTACTGCATTATTTAGATATTTTTTTCTTGGCTGGAGACTTGCCTGACTTATGGGAATTTGGAATTGCCCTTGGCATTGCATGTGGCAACACAATTGTATAGAAGCTTCTGTGAAAGTTTTTGTTTCCATGAATGTTGGGAACTGCCAAAATTAATAATTATGTACTCTGAGTGAACTTTCGCATAGCTGAAATTGGTGTCATTAAGTGACAAGCCCAGGGCTGAAACATATAAGCTAAGCCAAGACAAGAGTTTTGTTTTCTATCCCCACCACTCCCAGAATGTAGCTCAAGGACCAACTGCAAATCACTTAGATAACTGATTAGACATAATTTTTAACAAGCATCTTGGGACCTGTATGACCAGAGATGATTAAGAATCAATCACAGGATCTATCTAGACCAGTGATTCTCAACTGTGATTGCACAATGGAATCGCTTAGAGAATTTACAAAAGCTCCCTGCTCACAACACACCTAAGACCAATTAAGTCAGAATCTGTGGGCCTGGGCATCAGGCATCAATCTGTCTTGAGTGGCCAAGGATGGGAACGACTGGTCTATTATGTGATATGTTTGTCACAGTTGAGAGACCCGCTGCCTACATCTCTGACATTCTGTTGTACATCCATAACATTCTGACAATATCGGAAAGGAATAAGGAAGGGACTTTTTAATTTTCTTTCTATGAGGGGCTTTTTCATCACTGTTTGCCTTTGCCTTGTTTTCTTGCAAAAACTCACACATCTATCTCTAGGAAGTTATTCTATGCCCTGAATGGTAAACTTAAGTAATTAATATTGCATTTTCAGAACAAAATAATATTTAATATAAAGTCATCTAGGTAGTCCTATCACTTAGTAGTTTTATCCATGGATTGACATGAATGTCATTGTTGAGCCAAAGAAATAGAATCTGAAGTATATGCCAAGTGAAGGTCTGCTTTGTTTTAAGCAAGCTTGATGCTTGTGATTTCAACTTTCTTGGAAGCATTGTAGTGCACTTTCCTAATGCACTAATGTGCAGTGACTTAATATGAAAAATTATTACATATGCAAATTTTCGAGAATGTCTGTATTTCAGAAAGTGAAATTCATTTTTTTAGGGAACAACTTACTAGGATATTCCATTAACATTTACTTGATAAAGTGTACTTGATAAAGTGCATTTCTGCTACCATGACTAGACCTCTACTTTAATGCTAATCTTACATTTTTAAAATTTGCTAATATTGGCCTTAGAATAAGTCACATAAAAAGCAACTTAAAGAATTTTTTCTATTTCATATTTGTAAACGAAGCATTCTTTACCTATCATGCCCACACTACAACTGCCTCCCCAAGTAAGTGGATTCTATCTTTTACTGAAATATAAGTTCTTGATGGAGTACATCTAGGCAAACACATGAGTCCACTTAAACCACTTAATTTCAGCACACTAACCAAAGAGGAGCAGAATTTGTCACTCCTAATATGTCTTTTTAGCATAAAATTATTTTAGACTGTTTATTTTCTATAAAACAGCAGACCCTAGAGAAACTCTGAAAACCGAGTAGATGTTACCCTTTTGTAAGGGCAATTTATATTTACAAGGGAAATATTTATTTGTAAGGGTGTTCCCTCTCTGTACCAGGAAGAGGAAGAGACTAAATCCATAGAAACTCTTATCAAAGGAGACTTAAATCTGCATCGTAGATCTTGTCTATGCTTGTCTGAAAACCTGGCTCTTTCCTACCCAATATCCTTTGTCTTTAACTGGAGACCATTTTTGAGGTGATGTCTTGGGCCGTTTGAGGGGGAGGGTAGCTCAATTTCCATCCTATGAAGAGATTGTGAACTATAAATGAAAGTTTGGTTGGCACAAAATATAAGTAATTTTTGAGAGAACTTGGCCACCTCCTCCATCTGTGTCACCATGCCAATCATGCCTCTTTGGAATTTCACAGGCCATCGCCTTTGCTATGTGCCCTTTATGCAACCCCTGTCCATCCACCATGCTGCTGGCTTCCTGCCATCCTTTCTAGCACACTTAAAACAAACTATAATTGGCATTTGCTTGGCTGGGAGTCAGTTTATTTTCTTGCTACCTTTCCCAGTTGCCTTAACCATCAAATGTCTTGACAGCTGGCAGATGGCGACTGCAGTTCTGATACGTCACGTAAAATCTGTTGGATGAATATTTTCCTCTAGGAAAGAGTGAAAGTGAAATCCCATCCTGACCCACCCTCTTTCCAAAACAATAAACATTTCCTGGCCACTGAGATTCCCCTAACCATTTAAAGTGGTGCGGTTGTTATGGGCTGGGCAGCTGGATTCCATCCTTGCCTGGACCATCTGTTCTAGCCGTTCGTTTTTTAGAAAATTAACGGACTGTAGTTCATTGCAAAAAGGGTAGGTTCCATTAGGGAAAGTGTTAGGACACTTAAAAAACATAAAAAAAAACATAATCCAGAGACTCTGGAGGGATAATGTTTTACTGGATAATACTGAACATCTATTCAAAAAATAAGGTATTTCCCAAGTTTATACTTAAATACATAGATAAACTTGTTTCCCAGTTTATGATTGGTATTTTGTTGTTGATAGAAATGAGGTATAGTGGATGAGGAAAGTCAAACTGATTTCTCTATTTTCTTGAGACATAGTTCCATCATATAGTAGCATTATAAGTCTAAAAGTTCAGATAAAGGGAGAAATTTGCACATAATAAATGTCATGAAGTAGATAAGGCTGAACTATTAAGAGTAAATATGAAGATGTTTTATTAAGTGAAAATATTCAACATAACTTTTAATTATTATTTTCCACTATATATCTGTGATGTTACAGATAATGAAATACTTTTAATGTTATTTCAACAAACTTTATCACAAAACAAAGACTTCTAGTTTTGTGTAAGGTTAGCAGAGAAGAAGTTAAAACTCTGTGTAGGATATATAATCCTTAAACTATTTATAAACAATATAAACACTTTAGGCTATAGCTCTCACTCAGAGAAAGCAATTTTGTTTTTTTACCAACATCTCTCCTGCCTCTGAGAACCACCAATCTGTTCCCTGTATGTATGAGTTTATTTTGTATTTGTTTTTATTTTGTTTTTTAAGATTCCACATAGAAGTGACGTCATGTAGTATTTGTCCTTGTCTGACTTATTTCACTTAGCATAATGTGCTCAGAGTCCATCCATGTTGTCACAAATGGCAGGATTTCCTTCTTTTTATGAATGAATAATATTATTGTGTATGGCATATATACATGAAAGAATAGTTTGGTTGGCACAGATTATCTATATCTATCTATCTATCTATCTATCTATCTATCTATCTATCTATCATCTATCTATCTTAATGAGTAACCAAGAGCAGGAGGAAAGAGATTAGAAAAGGTGAGCAATATATTATAGAATAACATTATAGTGCTTGTGAGTGTTTTTTATATTGTGATGTAAGTTTGTAAAAGCAGAATGTTTGGCACTCCTATAAAGGACATGATTCAGCAGCAGGTCAGCCTCTAGGGTGGCGTAGGGCTAAGTAGTTTGGAAAATGGATTCCCAATAGCTCTCATGCTCAAGGAAAGGGCGGTTTCTGCAGAAGTCATTACCAAAATAAAAGATGATTCATCTGCCAGTGTGCATCAAAGCCAAATGAGATGTGAACAGGGGTTTGCAGCAAAGAATGTAAAGGTTTATTTAAAAAATGGTGCCAAGCCTGGAAACACAGGTGAGCTAGTGCTCCCTGACTCCCTGATGGCCTCTAGGGGACAGGTCATATAGAGGAAAACTTATGAGTTGTGATAGCTGAATTGGGGTCATGGGCTCTACTGTTTGGTCCAAGCAAGGGTAGGGGGCAGTCCTGATGTCAGTTATGGCATTGTTCTGTCTGGTTTTGAAGGGATATGGCCAGTAGGATCGTTTCACCTTCATAGGTCTGGAGCTGAAACACAACTGAGGTCAAGATGTTATCCTTAGTTTGACCAAACCCTGTTCCATGGTCAAGAGATCTGAAGCTTTGTTCCTGAGACTGTGTAATGATCAGCAAAATGTGATGTCCTAAGGCCTCAATGATCATGTGAGTGGTCATGTAGTATGTGCAAAGGTGGAAGAATAAGGAAAGAAAAGAAGTGAGTACAAGACAAGTTCAACTCAAGGGGGAAGAAAAGAGAAAAAGACATTTCCAAGAAGTGATATTTTTGCAATTACAGTTTCTAGAAAAAATAAGGGGACAGATTAATATAAATATTGAAGAAAGATAATATGTAAGAGAGACACATTCTCTCCTACTTTCCTCTGACATTTTTGGTAACATTTCCTCATTCTGTGGGAGGTGATCATAGTCTACTTTAAAAACTATATTTACCAACCTCACTTGAAAATGGAGGTGACCGTGTGATTGAGCTTCGGTCAACGAAATTGAAGTGCCAGGCCCCTTTGCATGAGGGCTTCTTAAGAAACTCTGTAAAAGGGCTGACTCAGATGACAATTTTTTTTTTCTTTTCCCTTTTGCCCTTCCCTTCTTGGGAATATAGAAGCAAACTTGAAAGGACAAGAAGAGGTTCAGCTGAATCCAGGAGACAGTTTTTTAATGGCACATGTGCTTGCCATTCTAGCTCTGGGTAGCCTACTTTTAGATGTCTTGTACACAAGAGAAAATTAAACTGCTTTATTTAAGCTACTGTTTTTCAGTTTCCCATTTCAATCAACTGAAAGTAATCTCTGATATATAATACAAGGCTTGCTATGCTCTCCATGACAAGTTTCGTTATTTTTCTGTTTGTCAGTATCAACATTTATATTTGCTCTAACGGCGAGCCATTTTCTCTGTCATAGGGAGAAAACATCTCCTAATAATCCACTTTACCCACAGAGTGGATTCTATAATAAATATATAAAAAGTGCAAGAAGAAATGAATTTTGAAACATATAGGGAAATCAAGCAGGGGAATATTTTGAACACTTTCACTCTGATTTTAGTAGAACTGAAAATTTTTCCCTGTATCTTGAAAAAAAAATAGCTGTTTTTAAAATGTGGCCATTTCAGTTTCTTACACAGTAAATCTCTCTTCAGCAAAACGTTATCCAGGATTCAGACAATCTGTTACTTATCCAAAGGACTTTATTGTAGAGAATTCTCTTCACTTTCTTGGTTCATTTTTTCACTGTCTCTGTCTATCCCACCAAATACTTTCATGCTCATGAAAACATTTAAACATACTACATAACTTTCTCAAACTTATGCTAAATATTATGAAGGAATTCACAAGGAAACATACACAACAATGCCTATTCATTACGAAGATGCCATGAATTTCTGCTTTAAAGCTTATGTGGTCTTTTATAAATCAAGATTGTAAACTTCAAAAACTTTGGATTGCTTGGTCTATGTTTTTCCAAGTTAGGAATGATAAACGGAAAATTCTACATTTCATATACAAAGAAACAATTGCTCAAATAAAGATTAAGAGAAAAATAAATTTGGAGTAGCTCAAGAAGACAAAATCTCTCCCTCCCAGCAAATAAACAAAACGAACTAACATATAAAGCTAAAAACTTAAAGTTGAGGATGTATTTGACAATGAGCATTATGTTTAAAGGACGAGTCAACAGCTAAATAGAAGCAATGGGAAACACATGATAATGGTGATAATAAGGGCCCATTCACTGACCTCTTAAGAACGACTTGATGTGGTCCATATTAAGTATATATATTATTCAATTAATAATAGAGATTAATAATATCACTGTATCCTGTGCTTGTCAATCAATATCTAGAAAATAATATGCCATAAGGTGACAGTTTTAAAAGACCAAACAACTTACTTCCCAGGGAAGAATGAATGGAGTGAGGAGAGGTCAGAAATCGTTACATATTAGATCATGTGAAAGAAATGAGTGCATTCAGAACATTCACAATCAGTGTGTCCAGATCATAACCCAATTCTATTTAATCCAATAACAGCAGCTGATCTTTAAGTAACCACAGACTCCATCAACTTCAAACATCTCTGAGACGTGCAAATCTTCGTGGTCATTGTATTTTGGAAAGTGTTACCTTGACACTGGCCCAAGTAACCACAGTTATTTTCTAAAAATGGCAATCATAGTTCTCTATAAGTAGTTCCAGGCAAAATATATAACCTAGACTTTTCGAATATACCATAGAAGATCTCCTTAGGCTTGCTGGCTTACAAGCTGGGACTCTGGATGTTGAATAAAAAACTCATTATTGATTTTCTCAACTCATTGGAAAAATTGTCTCCTTGTGGTTAATGTATTTACAGACACCGATTAGGACCATTTGTCTTGGCTCCACCTGTTGACATTGATCAATAAGCTGTTCTAGCACTCAGCTACATAAAAGATTTACACTTTCTTTCCATTGGAAAACATTCTTTGAAGTCCACAGTCATTTTAGGATCTGCTATAAAGACTCTTTTTTTGTGTGTGCCATTTATAGAAAACTAAACCCAAGCATTGAATATTTGGGGCATGAAATAACAATAAGAGAAAAAAAATATTTTAATCCAGTCATAAACACTTTTAATTGTTCATTCAGTTGGATTAGCACCCATTAGCATAGGCTGTTTTTAGAGTCTCAAAATTAATCTATGAATAAAAATAGCAATTATATCTTAAAGACAAATATATATGTTGAATTTCACATATATATATAAATATGTGTATTTATATATGTGTTGAATTTCAAGGTTCTGGCAAGAGGAGACTTCAGAGTAGTTTAGTCCAAAATATTTCAGAGTCTATGCTTTTAGTTATGGTTATGTTCAAAAAAGTATATATGCTATGCATATTCTATCAATAAATATTTAATCAACTTAACTATGGGAAAAAATATGATGCTTGCCCCAAGAAGGTCATAGTACAGCCCAGGACGATGAGTAAGTAGGGGATAAAGTTAAATAGTATCATTTTAGCAAAAGAGCAAAACAGAAAAGCCTATAGAATAATGATACCTATGAAACTAGGATTCCTGTTTGCTAAAATGACTCTAAAGAGTCATTTTAAACATTGTTTGAATGATAAGAGATCCATCAGATGAGTAGGAACATTTAGAAGATCTCGGTTTAAGACTCTATTGTGCTGAATATCTAAGAGCAAATCTCCAGTTTTCTAAGAATCATTTTTTCCCATTAAAAAAAAATAAAGATGTAAAAATTCATAATCTAATTGATATGCTTTTGAGAATACTTTATCTAATTGACCTACAATCATTTGGAGACATACTCTGGATGTTAAACTAATAAGTCATCTTTAAATATAACTAAGTTATTTTTTGTTGTTGTTGGAATAACCCTATATAGTGATTGATTGAGTTTGTGTGTGTGTGTGTTAATGCTAACATGAGCCTTATCAAAAGATGACAATAATTGACTTCTTTCACTTTACCTTCCCACTAGGGAATACTCCCATGTTAATGAATCAAAGGAAGAATTTTGAAGCTATGTGTACTTTACCATGGTTAAAATAACTAGCCCATTAAAGTAGAAAACATTTAAAAGCCTTAAAAATGGAAAGAAACAGAGAAAAATCATCTGTGATTGCTATCTCATTAATCATCATGAAGCCCATCTCCACAGTCTGTTTTAATAGGAAGCACTTTGTCTGCTTAAATAGTGTGCAAGATTGGATGGTACAAAAGATATTTATATAATTAGTTATACTCTATGGAGGAAATATTTTCCAGGGTAGCAACTCAAACTCTGCAGCAAGTACCGTAAATCAAAGACAATGTAATGATATTCAGAAACTGTCCTTAAGCCCTGTTGATAGGCTAAGTATTGTGGGGTGGATTAATTTCTTCCACTGGTACTTAATTTCAGCCATCCCCACTCTGAGTTCAAATAGACACTCTCAGGCAGTGCAGGCAAGAGCAAGGGAAAATACATTGTAGTCTCAGTTCATGAAAAGATAAAAAATACACAGCAGAGTTTTCTTTTCAATAGAATTCTTTTCTTTTCCCTCTATGTGTATCCAATTAAATGAATACTCATTTGATTAAATATAAAATTTCTGGAAAATGGTCTTTTAATTAATATAATTTTAAGTAACTAGTATTTTAAAGATGAGGAGACTTATCTAGTTCATGGAAAAAGAGACTGCTGATTAAACCACCATAAAATTAATGGCATTTTATTATGTAGCATTATCAAGATAATTTTATGTGAAAGATAGAAACTATTCATTTTATTAAGCAAATATTAATTTTCCCATTTCGAATAGGTGTGTATTTTCTGATTTGTTCATCTGCTCTGATATTATTTTAGTTTTAATAAGTTTTTCGTGTGAGGATCTTTTTTTATTTTTAAAATTATGGAGGTAACGTTGTTAGTAATATCAAATAAATTTCAAGTGTATAATTCAATAATGTGTCACATGTACACTGCATTGTGTTCATCACCCGAAGTTAAATTTCCTTCCATCACCAAATATTTGACCCCCTTTACCTATCTCTACCCAGCCAAACTCATCCTTCCCTCTGGTAACCACTAATCCACTGTCTGTGTCCATGAGTCTCTGTTTGTTTGTCATGTTTGTTTGTTGCTGGATAAAGAATATATAGTTTTAATAAGCTTTTGAAATGCTACCTTTTCTATCCCGTGACTCCAGTTGATACCAAGTGTGCCCCCTTCTTGGTAAATAACGGACACAATCAATACTTCAAGGTTAATTGACAAGAAAAGGAAGAAAACAGAACATTTTGGTATTCTTTTGAATTCATTTCTCATAATAGAATATTTAAATCCTTTTAAGTGGCATGATTGGGAAATACAAAGTTTTGGTTTTTTTGTTTTATTTTTTTAATTTTATTAGTGGACCTTCATCTCGATAAGAAATGTATCTAAAGATTCCATGCCATTTTGGACAGACACATAAAATGAAAATGGCTGGCCTGTTATTAAAAATCCAACTTCTGTCAAACACACCTGAAAAGAATGCTTATTGTCATTTTTAAAAATATTTTGAAAAGTTGCAGTTATATCATTCTTAATGTCCTACATAATTGTTTGGAAGGAGACATTTTTTTTATTTTTTATTTTTCCAAATTAAAACTATTCTACTGGTGAAACTTATTCATGCATAAAGTCCTCTGAATTGTCTGTTGTTTTTATTTCATCTATATTTTCTATGACAACTCTCCTTGACCTCTGAAGAATGAAATGGATCCTGTTGCTTTTGAAGTGCACTGTAGAAATTATAGTATTCTGCATCCTATTTATATCTTGCATCTTTTCCAACTATACAAACATGTGTTTGCCCCAAAGGAAGATGCCAAGAACAATGTCATCTTCCAAATGATATTTTATTCCAACTTTTTTCATGTAATCTAACATGTACTAAATATGGCCTTCTATATCAGAATTGTGCATTGTTATTATGATATCTAAGACAAATACCAAAAAAATCAATTTGAACAAAACAGTCTAATTCAGAATATGGTAGTTGACAACTATAGACCTCTGTAAGAGATGATGTTCCCGTTGTCCCCTTTTTTTTCCTTTTTCCCCTTATAGAATACATTTTATTTTCAGCAGACAAACTAAAAAAGAAACTGGCAGGCTAGAATATATGGCAGTGAAGAGGAAGGAAGATATTTAGACCTCTGTGTCTGGCATCTATTTTAAGTCTGATGTGATACCATTTCTGGTTGGGCAAATCTCTAAGAGTTTTACTCCATAAAGAAGAAAAAAAATGTTTTTAGTTCAGACCTTCAGATTCTAGCTTTATAAAATAAGCTTAAGTTTTCTTTTAGTGCCTTTTCAGTAGTTTCTTAAATTTAGGATGAAGAAGGCAATATATGTCTTAGTTCTACAAGCTCATTTAACCTTTTATTTTCAAAGGCTTGTTGTAAAAGGGTGTATTACAATGTTCAGGCTTGCTAAAAATGATTTCCAACTCAATTTAATCAATATCGAGTGAAAATCTAATGGAAAGTTTACTGATGAGAATGTGTTCTCATGAAAAGAATTCATATTTTTTGGTATATATATTTTCCCAACTTCTAGGAGCACATAGTTTATTGATGACTAGAAACATATACACCATCAATTATAATGCAATGTATGTCATACTGTAGATGTAAAAGAAAAATGCCTTAAAAGATGAATAATATACAGCCAATACTAACAGAAGTATAAAGGAAAACCTCAGAAGACAGGTATCTGAATGGACTCATAAACATAAATAGGAATTCCAAATATATCAGTGGACCTTTCACAAGAAAGGAGAGCTTGAAATTTCATGGCATGTTCATGGAATAGAAAATAGTTTGACACGGTTAATAGCGAGTGAATTTGTAATTAGGGGGGTATGCCTATTATAGAAGGTTCTTAAAGCATACCAAAGAGTTATATCTAATCCTGTTGACTGGAAGTGTTCTATTTTTTGAAATAATTATTTACAATTACACATTTTATGTGGGAAATTGAATGCCATCTATTTGAAGCTAACAAAGTTCTTTTTCAAATTATGTTACCTTGAATTATGCTACTTAGTGGCAAAGCCACAATTCAAATCCAGACATTCTGATTTATATGAAAATGAATTACTTGAATAACACTATGATAACATAGAAGAGATGTGATGTGTGCAGCATATTCATATGTGTTTGTGTGTACTTGTGGATCTAATAAGATAATTAAGACAATAAGCTCTCTTTCCATTTATACTAGAAGATTTTCTTAACCTTCAGTGTGTAGAAGACACTTATTAAAGACCACATTTCCAATCAATTGATGAGATTATTACTCAGTAAATCTGAGGCAGGTTCTGTGACTTCCATTCTGAACCAGAATTTCTATGGCTCGCATTTTGAGAAATCATATTTTTAAAATTTCAGCAATATAATTATATTTATAATGATATAAATATTTGTATTAATTGAAATAAATCCCGTAAGAACTTTTCTGATATTGGTGTCTAGTGTTCGAGTTAGCATATGCCTTGAAAGGAACAAAATTATACTTCTTAAACTTTTTTGAGTATGCAGAAATATTCTTCCTCTTTTTCATGACCTCCTCTCCTCTATAGTCTTTCTTAACCAACACTAATCTCACTTAGAGAGCTTTATTCCTTCAGGGTTGTCGTTCAGCCGCCCTTATAAAAATAATCTTGTTTGTTGAAGGCTTAGATAGATGATTATCATTTACTTTTCTTTCAAAATTAAAGATATTCTAAACCTGCTTTTGGTTTGCCTATACTTTATTTTTTATATAACAACATTTTAATTTTTTTAAACCAAAACTAGATGTAACAGAAACTAGATACACATATATTTGAATCTAAAATTGTCTGGAAAACCCCAGTTTATATGGTTACTTTGGCCAGACACTGTGCTAATTTCTCTAATATCTCAAAATAATTAGAAAAGTAAGTCTAAAGATTGTACTTACTAGATACTGGAATCATGAGTATATTTCTTGCATATCAATGTTGTAGGCGATAGTTTGGTTCTTCTTATAATTAGATTCTAAAACTGAGAAAATAAAATTATAAAACTATTAAATTATGCATGTGCATTTGCTCTTTTACAATATTTCTAGCAGTTTTAGAGATGTTAATAATTACCATTATCATCAAAGTACAGAAAACCTCCATTATGTGACAATGGATTTATCAAATTAATCATTTCCCCTATAATTACAGGTTTGAAAATACATTAAGTGTCCAGAAGTAAAAAAAAGAAAAGGATGGAAATTAAAAAGTAAATGTTTTAAACAAACAAATAAATGAGCTGGCAATGTGGTTTCATTCCACATATTCTAATAGTCAATAGCACAGACAGTTGTTAGTACAGAAGGTCCTGAGATGGAAAATCTCCTTATCGAATTGACAGAGTTTAACAAGGGACACTTACATTCGAGGTGCATCTTGGGCGTCTGAAAGACGACAGATCTCTCTGCTGCTGTGCAAGAGCCAGAAAATTTTCTAGAATAAGCCAGGACAGTCGCAGTTACTGCTAAGTGACCTGTCTCAGGCACCATAGATGCTTTATGTATTTGAGCAGGTCGGGACAATGGCCCGTTCCAGAATCTAGCCTGTATCAGGAGGCAGGGGAGGGGCGCTGATTTATGTCGGAACAAACACTGATTCCCATCAGACAATCTCTAAGTTGGGGTTTGCGGTGAGCAATCGCCATCCTGGCCCAGGTCCAGCTCATGGGCCTGATAGCACCCACAAGCTGGACCTGGGCCAGAATGGCGATTGCTCACCGCAAACCCCAACTTAGAGATTGTCTGATGGGAGTCATATCATAGCATAGTCTCTCCTCTACAATTGCTTCAACGTAAACTAATATCTTTTTAATTTTCTTCCAATTCAAAGTAAATGTAGTCGTATAGCAAAAATATCACCAACAGGCAATATTTTGAATTACATGTTTCTGCCAGTTGCACAGTAAATGTGGCTGTTAAATAGTTGATGCAGAAAAGCTAAGGCCATGAGCAATCCGTTCCTTTATTTGTTCATTCAGCTGGTATTAAGCAAGTTTTTTTTTTTTTCCTTCTGCGTTTAAGACGCTGTTCTAGCAAGGGAAGGTGCAAACACAAATAAAACATGATCCCAAACAGTGGTGATGATATTGCATTTGAGAATAACCAGAAATAAAGGCATCGAATCTAATGGGATAGTGGGGAGGGGCATCGCAAAATGTTCCCGGAGCTGTCCAGCATAGTGGTAGGAGAGGTCGTCCCCTAAACTCTTGGCATAGAAATTGAATGGTGAGTGTTTGTGCTACGCTCCTCACTTACAAAATATTTCAAAAACCCCATGCTGGTAGATGGGAGCTGGCTGATTTTTGATATCACTTTCTTGCTAAACACAACATGGAAACTCACAAAACCTGTTGGTTTGTGCTTGTAGTTAATTTAAGTTTTAATTGTCTTACCATCTTTCCAAGCCCCTTCCCTCACACTAGACTGTGAACTTCCTCTATATGATAAGCTCCATTATCACATCCAGGGATGAGTCTATTTCCATTCTCTTAGCACAGAGCCAAGCACAGAAGAGGCACCTGATGAGCATGTGCCGAAGGAGTAAATTAATAATGTGTCTCTTGGGAATCCTTGTCATCAAAAATAAACACGATACCTAAAAACAATAGATTCAAGAATAGTATTTTTTCGCTGTTAGGCATATGTAAGAAATGTTATAAATGTTATTGCATATTCTTGTATTAAAGGAAACCTGAAGTTACTAATAAGTATCTCTTTCTGAAAGTTGAATAATCTGTGATGCTAATTCACCTTATCTCCTCAGGACACCTGACAAATAATTACCTCAGTGATAAATGTGGACAAAGAAATTAGTCTGTTATCTGGAATTTTAAAAAACTGATAAAGAATTAAATGCATTTAAATAGAGGATTTATTTTTTAAAGTCCTGATACTTTGACCATTGAAATACTCATGCCATGTGACTAGTGATTCCAAAGCAGAAAACACATTATTAATGATCATTTAACCAATACAAGGTTTTAAAACCTATCCTTGTTTCCTATACCATAAGATTTTTGCTAATATAAGTGAGAGAGGGCTGAGTTGCTCAGCTAATGGGTGATGACATTTATATTTATCTTTAAAATGTATTTGTGTGTTTATTTAATAGGTATGTTTCGACTACCTATTAGTATAAGGAAACGTGCTGAACGCAGAAAGGATTTTAAAAGATGAGTAATACATATTTCCTTCCCCCAAAATGTGCAGCTTGGAAGAAGGAATAAGTTAAGTGTCAACTCAAGGTAGAGTCACATGACTATCATGAGAGTTCAAAGTTGTATGAAGATTCCAAGAATGAACAGATCACATTAGGGAGAAACTATAGTCTAGTAAAAGGGGCAGAGACTTTGGGAGCAGAGAAGCCCGATTCTCCTGCTTACTATATACATGTGTGTGGCCCTGGTAAGTCTCTGTTTTCTTATGTGTCATGTGAGAATAGTAATATAAGCCTGTTCACAGATGGCTTTAGAGCCAACAGAACCTGTGTGCTTCACTCTTTTCATTCCAGAAATGGTGAAGAGAAAGAGGCTTTTTATGGGATACTATTAGTCCATCTTTCTCTCAGAGTGATTGTTCTAAATTCAGAGAGTTGTCTATCTCCTAGCTCAGATAAAGCCCATACAAGTTAAGATAAGGAACAAGTTTTATCATTTGGTCCCTGATTGTCTCTTGAATGTCACATCCAACCACTCTCTATTCTGTCCTCTCGATGAAAGATATACTCACCTGTTTGAAGTTCTTCAAACACAGCACGGACCTTCAACCTCTGCATGTGCTATGCCCTCTGTTGAAAAATCTTCCCCAACCTACTAACCAGGCAAACACCATGTCCTCCATAGAAGAGTTTAGAGGATTTCTTATCCTGAGCTTCCCTCTGCCCCACTAGAAAATCCACTCCTTAACTCCTTTTTCCGGTACTCCCATTAGCCTCTACATACTTTCAGTTTAGCATGGATATTATCATGATTTACATTCATTATTTCTAGTATCTTTTTTTTGTGAGATTCAGAATAGTCATAAATGAAATATTTATTAATACATTTTCTCTCCAGTGAGACTAAGATTTTCCAGGTAATGTGTCACTCCTTTCTTAACTTTGAATTCCTTGAGAGTCCAATTGCTTGTTGAAAAATAAAAGAAACAAATATAAGTGACAAACAGGTTTTTGCTTTGTGGTTACTCTGAGGCTTACGTAAAACATCTTATATGTATAGGTGTTTATTTTTAATAAATACTGTCCTATGTTATCACCAAATATATGGGTGAACACTCTGAAAGTGTAAATTGCTAAATGGAAAAGAGTATTTGATACTCCTTTTATTTTTCAAAATATTAGAATTTATGAGGATAGTTTAGATATTGAATTCTTATGTATATTTATATTATTTTAGAAATGGTCTGGCATACAACATTAGCCTGATCTCATTATAACGGATGATATCTGGAATCAGTCATAGTCTCAAATTCCAAACTTTGCCACCTGCTTACTCTATCATTTTGAACAAATTATGTAATTATGAATGCATTTTTCACCTATGAAATATACTTTTCTCATACAATTGTTGTGAGAAATAATATGTGTAGAATGTTCATAATGGTACCAGGCACAAAATAAAGTATAAATACATGTTAACTAGCATTATTGTAATGAGGAAGTTATAAATTCTCTTTTTCATACCTCTTCCCCAATTTCTGTGAGTTTCTAATAGAGCAGAGTTCACACAGTGAATCTGCACTAATAGTTGTCAGGTACACAGTATTGTAAAGCACAAGAAATAGTTCACCCTAAAAGATATATTTGGCTTTTGAGTCTCACTGGGACTTCGTGGAGCCCATAAATGATATTTAAAGATCTAGAAAGGTAGCAGCCATCCCAAAAGATGAGAAATGTACTTTTTACTTGCAGATATATGAAAAACTGTTAAACGTGCATTTGTTAGTTATATTGGGATAAGAACTTTGTAAGAAAAGTGGAAGTTTTATAACTAATTAGGCTCATTTAAAATCCATTACTTAGCTTTTAATTAGGCAAAAAGAGAAGGAAGAGTAATACTTCATTGTTATCTAATTAAGATGGGATTCTGAAACTGGCAGTTCCAGAAATGCTTGATCTCATAGAATGTTATATCCATCACTTTAAAACCAATTACTTTCTAAATCAGGTGTCAAGAAGTACAATAAAATCAAATTTGGTGATTGTCTTGACTAAAAAAACAACATTTTTATTACAAAAGTGAATCAAAATTACTGTCATTTTGGAACTAGTGAACTTTTACTATTTAGACAACAAGCAAATATATAAGGTAATGGTGAAATTATACAACTACTTGATTTCATCAGGAAACAAAGAGTATAAGTGTCCTGCGAATGTCATGTACTATAATTTTTTCTGCATTAATTTAAGAATAATTTAGTCTTCTTGTGTTTAATGAAAAGATTTCTACTGCATGTTATTCAAAACCACATGTTCACATACTTGTACTTGTCTTTTATGAATATGTCTCACTGAGAAAGATCTGTTGAGTGATTCTCTTTCACACACATACGAACACACACGTTTAAGAAAATAACTCAGTCCTTTTTAAGATTTTGCCTAATCCACTTAATTCTTATTTATTAAATGACTATTAATTTCATGTATTTAAAAAGAAATGTATTTTATTTGGCATCTTCAGGCAGTGTTTATGGGAAAAGAGCACAAAAAGAGAAAGTTACCATGTAGTTGCTTGCTGTCAGTTAATATTTTTGTAATCATTCTTGGGATTCCTTTTATATGTATCTATTCTTGAGTTGAATTTAGTCAGGTGAATCTGAGTCACTTCTGTTGATGTCAAGATGAGAATTAAACCCATGAATTCTATTTGATTATACATTGAGTCTGTGATATATGGATAAAGCTCACTGTAACTCATTTTGTAGTACGTCTTTAGTGTTGAATAATAACGTAAATCTAATGCATAGATTTTAGATTACAGCTTCATGAACTTTACAGAGTGAATAAAGTCTGTCAACACCAAAGTCAAAATATCATTATCATTTTCAGTAACCCCAGAGTATTCCCTTGGATCCCCTCCTCCACCCAAGGAAAACAGATAATGCTTTAATTTTCCATTCCATTCTACTCATGATTACATTGTGTGTAGATTGGATCTTGGTTTTCTTACCAGTATGACTCTATTAGATGGGGGAAGAAGTGGATATTTTCTACTTTACTCTGCAAAGTACTCAATTATGAGCTAAAATAAGGAAGAGGATACTTTGAAAGACAATTTTCTGGCCATTCTGTTTTATTGAAATTGATCTAAATAAAAGTTATTACAATATTATCAGCTGGCTTTTGGACTCTCCAACTTTCTTGTTCTCTTAGATATGCACCAACTTAACAAGTTTCCTGATCCTGTTGAATTTTTAGTGTGTTCTACCTTATTTCTCATTCTGTCTATGTGTTAAGTCACTGTCTTAGACACTTAACACCTTCATCTGAGATAGTGTTGTCAGTTGTCACCTCTTTCTGTAGTCAGTACGCAAATCCTGTCTCTCAACTCTTTACAAACCATACAATTTAGATAAATTAGCCAATCTCTCTCAGCCTCAGTTTCTACATGTGTACACTAAGGACAACAAATAGCATGTACCTAATTAAATTTCACTTTATTTATATAATTCTGTGTTTCTCAAATATTTTACCATAAGCATTTATTACTTTCTAGTCACAATAAATATAATTTTCAAATAAGTAAATAATTCCTACCTAAGGCAGGTGTTAAGAAAATATAATTGAACAAAATTATAGATTAAAACATTTAGAAGATGGGGCAGCAAATATAGCCCACACACCAAGTCTAGTCACCTGCTATCTATATTTGTAAGTAAAGTTTATTGTAACACAGCCATGCCCATTCATTTACGTGTTAAATGTGGCTGCTTTCCTAATTACAAAGGCAAGTCCAGTTGAGTAGTTGCCACCGAGACTGTATAATCCACAAAACCAATAACATTTACTATTGAGAACTTTACAGAAACAGTTTGCTGACTCCGAATTACAATTTAGCCTGGCCTAGAAGTACTTATTGGGACTTGTTGCTGTAAATTAGCTCTTATCTCAAAACAATCCAGAAACTAACGTTCATTATTCCTCTTAAATTCTTACTGATAAGTTTGATTGCAACTGAGGAAATTTTTTATCTATATGCAAATTTTTGTGGATTCTATATTCAAAGAGCATTTTTGCAAAATGCTAAATTTGCTGGTATACTTCTTTTTCTGTGGGTGAAAACAGATTTCTGGTATGTTATTTTGTAACTAAAGAGTAGTAATTTTGTACAGCTGGAATGAATATATTTTATATTTGAGTTAATGATTTATAGAGTCTACTGAAAGCTATCTAGGTTAATTTGAACTATTGAATGTAATGTGGATTCTCTTTTACCAAACTTCTAAAATTAAGATTTACTCATACTAGATAAGATATTACAAAAAGACATTGCCTCTTTCCTTAGTGCTGCTGTGTTCAAAAACATTAAACACAGCACTTTTGTTTCATTTTGAATAATCAACGTAACGGATTGTAGAGAGAATAGTATATAATATATTTTGGAATAGGATATAGTATATTTTGGAAAGGCATAGGCAATTGTATCCATGGCAGAAAAGAGGGAGGCACATTTCTCTCTACTTGAAAGCAATATTATTTATAAAGGAGGAGTTAGTTAGAAGATAATGATTGGATAAAGCTTGTCTATTCAGGAGTCCGTGGCTCCTTCCTCATGCTGTACCTGGCAACAGCCTTTTGAAATCGTTCTCATGAAACATTAGGTCATGATCAACATGGAGCCATCAGAAGGGTTACCGTTGTAATAATTAACCCCACCAACAATACTTTTATTTCTGGTTTGTTTCACTTGGCTCAACATTTTCGTTATGAGATTCAAAAATACTCTTGGAAGTAGTTGTAGCTTGTTTATTGTTTATTCTATTGCATATACATGTGAGTGTGTGTGTGTTATGTGTGTGTGTAAGAGAGAGAGAGAGAGAAGCCACAGATGAGGTGTTCTGAGAAGGAGGTGAAGAATGGTACCAGGTAGAGAGACACCTCACGCTATTGGTGATGTTGGCAACATTCTGGCTTTTAAACTGACTGGTGGGTTTGCAGGTGTTCACTGTGAATTTTTGCTTCATAGCATACATATATGTTGCATATGTTATTTTACAGGTCATCTAATATGGAATTTGAACAAAGATGGAATTGGACATGCTGTCTCATAGTATCCTGTTTTTTATTTAAAATCTTAATGCCATGCATTACTGAGATCTCTCGATAATAGTGTGTTCTCAAATGAATCAGCAAAACTGGATCACTTTCAACAATTTTGAAAATTCTTGAGAAGTTGACCTCTTAATCTCGAATACGTGTGTCCTAATCTACCCTGCATGTTGTGGAAATTTCCTTTTATTTTTCTCCTTTTATGAGCACTAATGGACTTGTTCCCACTGGTTAAATGCCTACACCTTCTTTACTGTACCATAAATAATGGGAGGGTGTATCTTCACATAATCTGGAAAAATACACTAAGAAAAAATGAAAATACACTGCATTTATTTTCTTCCGTACACCTGGGTGCATGATAATGTTCCTGGAATGATGGCAGTCTCTCTTTCCCTGTCGATTTAAGCAAGAAAATAGGTAGATGGTTCCACTGCTGCTAGAAGAAAAACCATACTTCACAGGGAAGGCAGCAAAATGGATTTGCAGTCCTGGTCAACTTTGGATCAAACCAATATTGAAGCCTACACTGTCTTTAGATTTCTCAAGAGGGAGTAAAAACTTTCCTTACTTTTTTTATTTTTTTATTTTTAAGCGAGGCGACCCTTGGTTGACCTCACAGATTATAAAAACCTTGTCAGCTTATAATCTCTTATTTTTTATTTTTTGTGCCTACAGCGCCTGGTCTTCCTAGGTGGTCTCCCTTCCAAGTACTAACCAAGCCCAACCCTGCTTAGCTTCTGAGATCAGATGGGATTGGGCTTGTTCAGGGTGGCATGGACATAGATAAAGTTCCTTTATTTTTAAAGCTAGTTTGGGTTAAGAATACTAATACATGCAATATAGAGAACTCTAATGTAATATCTAACAATAATTGTCTCTGAAGAGCAAAGGTATAAAGAGTATTTCTCAAGATATTTCACTTTTCTTAGCAAGAGAACTAGCTTGGACTTGCAGGAAGTTAATTGAAAATCCCCACAGATAGAACTAAATAGAAGTGCATGCCTTTGAAGGACATCAAAGCATTTCTCAATTCCTTAGGTCTTTTGATGAACTTGCAGTCTATTTGACTCCCTCTCATATCTTTTTATTAATAATTTCTGAAGCTTAAGTTACTTTTTAAACATATATTTTTTCATTCCACTTCATTACTCTCACTAACTTTAGTTATTTTGCTCCCATTATGTATGTGTGTTTACTTTCTAATGATTTTATTTTCAAAATGTTTTCTTTCTTAACTTTTAAAATGAAGGCAGAAAATCCTAATATATAATTTCAACGCATTCAAAAATGAGTAGTTTTGGATTATGGTGTGGAAGTAACTGTAGTCATAAGTGAAAGTAATTTCGAAAGCTCTAAATGAATCCTGATTTTCTTTAAGACATGTTAACTACAGTGGTCGGATATGCCTGATGAGCTTCCCCCCTTACCCTTTCAAAATATTCGCCTTGGATATAAATATGTTTTTATATCTCAGCTAATTTACATACAAATTCCATTTCCACCCCAACCCAAACCCCTGCCATGTTTCTGTCTGCACCCCACATATGGGAACACTGTTGATTTCTGATTTTCAAGCTTAATTTTGGTCCCCAAAAGCAACGTAAGCATTTTTGTACTTGAGTAAATAGAGATCTAGTTTAACATTTCTTTCTCTCTTTTCTCATTTGCACATTTCCTATATTTCTTTTATCTCATTCTCCCACCCACATCTTGAGAAGAAATAAAGTATGTCAACTGATTCAACTTTAAGTACTGCATGTGCCAATAAGACTTTGAAAACAAAATACTCTCAAACTGCAGGATATTTTATAATCATAAATTTGCTCATTCCCATCATCCCCAAGGGGATAAAGCACATATTATTATTCCATTAAGGAAATGAAGACTCTCTGAGCCAAGCAATTCTCTCTTTAGCTTTTTCCTCCCATTTCCATGTTCTAAAACTCTGCATAAATGATTCTCAAATCTTGTTAACTATAACCCTGTGACTTGTAGAAGATTCTGAAAGCAAACTCACTGCAGGGACTAAGAAGTAAGCCATATCCAGAAGGCCCTGGGTCCAGGCCCCTCTTAAAAATAAAGCAGTTGTCCCCGTAAGTTGTACAATGTAGTTCTGTCTCACATTGTACTTGTAAAAAATAGACTGCTAAAAATGGCTGAAAGTAGCTCCAATTAACAGTTTCTCTTCGAAAATAGAACTCGAGATTTTTTCCTAGAAAACTATCCAAACCAACAGAAAGCAAAACAAAACAACAATAACAAATAAAAATGGTCAAAGCAAAATTTTAGTATATAAATATTTTCAAGTGAATATGATGTAGAAGATAAAACTTATTGGATGATTTGACTTTTTATTTGTTTATGACCTTATAAATAAATGTGTTTCAAAGACATTATAAGACAAAATAAACCCAAGCCATCTAATACAATTATTTCCAAATTAAGGTTGGGTCTATCTATGCAAAAACAAATGAGGAAATCATAAATCATCTAAGAAATGTTTTAAACATCTCACTTATTTTTCAAAAATCTCTGTATGCAAAAATGGTTTGGAGGGTTCTCTAATGCCCTTCTTCCAGCCTCCCCTAACATTGACAATTTAACATATTAAAGAATCTAAACCACGGAATAAACACCGACACAATGCTATTGATCGAACTACAGACCCTCTAAGTTTGGTAGGTTTTTCCTTTTTAATTTTCGAGGATCCACTCCAAGATTTCACATAGTATTTAGTTTTCATATCTCCTTGGTTTCCTTCTATATGTGACAGCTAACTCCTTGGGCTTCCTTTTTTTTTTTTTTTTTTTTTTTCATGATTTAGCCACATTTGATGAGGACCAAATTTTTGTAAAATTTTCTCAGTTTGGTTTTGCCTGATATTTTTCTCAATTTAAATTGAGGCCATGCATTTTTAGCAAGACTGCCACAAGGGGGTATTGTGTTCTCTGTGCATCATGTCCAGGATTCATGATGTCAAGTAGGCTTACTTGGTTACGGTGGTACCTGCCATTTTTCTCTGCAGTAAATTTCTTATTTTTTTCTTCGTTATAAATAGTATCTCAAGAGAGGTACTTTGAGACTATGCAAATGTCTTGTTTCTCCTCCAACCTTTCACCCACTGATTTTAGCTTTCATTATTATTTTTTATATATTTTATGAGTCATAACTTATTATTTATAATTTTATTCAAAATAGGAGCATAAAATATATGGATCTTATATAAAGATTTAATAATATTTTAATATATAATTATATAAATTTTATACTTATATAATAATTAGCAATGACTATTGTGGTGTCTGCCTAATGATTTTGTATTTTCCTTATTGCTTCAACATTTATGAATCGGAATTCATCCATCAAGAAGAGCTGTTTCTAATCCTCCATTTGTTATTTATTCATGTATTTATCATTTCATGTTGATTAATTTCTAAGTTCACAGACAGTTCCGATCTAGTGAGGCATGACTTTTTTATTAGAGGAATACTCAGTACAAGTGACTTTTATGATCTAATGATACTATTTTGAGATTAACTTAAATCTCTGGTTTCCCCGATGATCACTAGTGATGTTCTCATTTTTTATAACAAACTCAAGGTAGATGTATATTTATGACACTTTAGATGACATTAGAATTAGAGGCTCAGAGCAGTTTTTTTCCAAAGTGTATCCTGAAAACTGCTGACTCCACAGCACGCTCAGTCAAAACATTCTTCCATGGTCAAAGAAATTTGGGAAACATCACATACTGTATCTGATAGTTAGAGAATCACAATGTATGTTAGCAGATTAAAGATTCATACTTTCATCTTTGCAAGTCAAGTATTTCTCAAATTTATTGGACCATGAAATCTCTTCCCCACCAAACATTTATTAACAGTCTAGAAAACCATTTAAGGAAAGTCTGGCCTTTTATAAATGAGCATTTTTGAAAATCTTTATCAGGTTAAGAGTTTGTTAATTTGTGATAATATAGAGATTTTTCAAATTTATGCTTTGTTTTACACTTTAAATCAAACTATTTCTTACTCTATGAAGAGCCTAAAAATGTCTCTGTCAGATAAAAAGACATTATTGACTGTTCACATCTACAAAACAAACTTCAAAGTAGGTACATGTGTTCCCTTTAACTATCTTGTATTTTTTTTGCAGAAACAAATGCTTTATTTCTGACTCTTTTAGCATAAATTGAACTAAAGCCAGAAACAACTCCTCACTGTAGGGAAGAAAAGAGACAGATCATGACAGGAAAGTAAAATTTTAAATTTGCAAGTGGCTACTGCATTTTTATGCTCAATATACTCAAAGTTAATTTGCTTGTAGTACAATAATTCTGAATTTTGAATAATTAAGCATGATAAAGAAATCTGGTAAAATTAACTCTTGTGATATATATGAAAAATAAATACATAAAGCAAATTAAAATCATGGAAGTGACAAGAAGTTCAGTGGAGGATGCTGTATTTTTTAACTTCTTTTGTGACTATTTCATATTCTAATTAAAAATCTCTCTTATCTACTTGCAGAAGCATTTACAAACTCTAGATAACACCGAGTCTGAATAACCTTCCCCTATGCCAGCCAGCATGCATGATTGAAAAGGTGCTTTGCAGATAAACGCTTTTAAAATTACTTCCTTAACTACAATGACACAATATTTTTTTTTTCATTTCTTTACCAGACTTTTTAAATCAGCGTTCTTTCTAAGTCTTAGTATTATTCATCACCTCTTTTCTGAGGTCAGGAAAAATATGCATTAAATATAAATATAGACTAATATTTATCGAGCAGCTAATGTGTATTAGCTCTCTGCTAGGAGCTCCATATACCTTTCAAATCTTACAACAAACCTACCAACATCTCCATTTTGCAGATGAGCAAAAGCCTAGACAAGTCACTTAGCCACTAAGTGGTTGAGTTGGACATGAACTTCAACTTATTTTGCTCTAAGTACTACCCTGCTTTCTACCTTATCACATGCTTCAGGGTGTGCAGATTTCTCGTTCCTTTTAAGTGTATTTTAACATCTCCAGAATTACACTTCTCCAAAGAATACTTGAAATATCCTGTTCTCTTTACAGAGTAGAAAAATGAGGTCTCTCCACTTTTTTTTAAGCTCCCGCCCCAAAATATTCCACAGAGGACCCTTTCTTGGAAGTCAATTTCATAGGAGCCTAATTAGCCACTGAAACTTGATCTTCCTATCAGCAGCTAGAATTCTTTTCACGCATGACATGAGCCTCACACTATCTTTTGAAGATATTCATTGTCATTATTGGAGCCACGGGCACCATAAGAAAAAGGGGCTGAGATTTTCAGCCTGGGCTCTATCATTCACAGTTATTGTTTATATAAATAAAACCCAATATAAAGCAGGATGCTTGATGAAAAAATAGGATCAGAATGGTTAAAAATGACAAATAATAAGATGGTACAAGGCATATGAGATGAGTTAATTGATGCATTTGATAACCTAACAGGTCTGCAATACAATATGGAAAAAAAAAATTAAAAACCTCAGATTTTTTATTTCCTTGACCTCCACAGTCAGCATGTTTATTCATTTTTCCTTTGTGACCCTATTTTATATTTTTGTCTTCCCGAACCCACAAAATATGATGATACATGTAGACGGTCTCATATTTTGCTAGGATAGCCTGACAAATATTTCTTGAGTCATTAAAAAAACCACCACCCAACAGCTGAGAACAATGATTGTGCTTTGTCTCTTTTGTTAGGAAGGGAATATAAAGTATTCCGTTTTGTAATGAATAGATGAATGATAATGTGCTCCTCAATGGGACACTGTTTCTAAATCTATTTTATCTCTGTGACCGGGATTTTATTTGTCCCTCCATCAGCTCATTGACTAGCATTAGGTGCCTGGGCAAGAACCAGGCTTGCCTAAGGATGGAGTTTAGAAGTATTACATATGACTCTGCAGAGACGAAAAACACGGAAACTGACCTAAAATTAATCATTATCTACCGCTTTTAAAATATCCAGAGTAACGAAATTTCTCTAATCATCCAAATGTTCAGAGTTTTAAAGTCCAGCTTATATTGAAAAAGTCTCTTATTTTCTTTAGTATATGTTTGCAAATTTATGTTCACTTTTTGGCAAAAACAACTAACATTTTCTGAACACATATTTTGTTCTAGGTATTAAGCACAGGAAATAAAATATGTATTCAAGCCAGGAGTAAACAATCGACATCGACAAAAAAGTCAATAAGGTGGCTAAAGTTCAGACTATAGAACCAGCCAGATTTTTCCTCAAATATTGGCTTCTTTTCTTTTTAATGATATAAACTTATTCTCTTCCTCTCATAAAGACTGTCTTCTTATCCGCAAACTGAAAATCATGTTAGTTATCTAAGAATTTGACAGGTTTAATACCTAGCACCCCTTTTCCCTACCCAAGTTTGGAGAAAATTGAGAATATGTTATTAAGAAGTGGCAGATAGACTCCAAACTGTCACCTGGAGTGACGACAAAGCTTAAGTGGATGCAGCTTAGTGTCAGAACCAAATAAACCTACTAAGTAAATCTCCAAATGAGACTTATAACCATCCTGTACAGGCCACACTGGGCCTGTGAGGCGAAGACCACTGAAATTAAAATAGGGCATGGAGGAGCCTCGCTCCTTGGGGGTGAGGGAAGAGATAGAAGGAAGGCAAAGCACAAGAGCCGTAGTCAGTATGCCCATTGTATTCTCTTCAACATCACTGATTTGATACATCATCTCATTTCTTCTGGTAGAATGGTGACTAAGGATGAGAAAGGGTGAAGAGTGTTCATCTTGAAAGACCTTCTGAAGCTGGAAAGAACCATTCCCCCATAACAGCCCTCCAGATATCCAAGTTCTTAGCCCATCGGAGCCTAGCATTAAGCTTATTGTCAAACAGGGAAGTGAACACCAACTCAGGGAAGGAGAGTAGCCATTTTCCTGGACAGTCTCGAGTCCAGTTTCATGGACTCCCCCAAAACCTGTCACCCCCTCCTTTAGGTCTCCTTCTAGATTCACAAGAGAGAGGTTCACATTTTTGCTCTCAGAAGGCTCTGGAATGGGTCAGAATAGAAGGTTAAGTACATGGAGTCTAAGTAAGACTGCATTTTACACAAAGCTGACAATTTCTGCCCTGTTGTATTTCCCATCTTGATCTTTGTCCAGCCATGTTATCCGATGTAGCGTATCAGGTCACTGCAAAAAAGATTAAATGACAACCTTATGATTCAGAAATAAAAGCCCTTCAAACTAGAGATTCTAGGAGGGAATTAATTCAAGTAGCACACCCTCTTATAAGTTAAAGTTTTTTATCTTATGTATAATATATTAGCATCCCAAAGAACTGACCCGCGACCTAATCTTTTCCCTTTGCAAATAAAATGTTTAAAAAAGTCATACATTCTAAAATACATCTAACCCTGCTCCTTGTTCTGCTTAGATTTTGCTAAAGGGCACTTGGTGCCAACACAGACTTACTTCTCATTCAGCAGCTGCAGCCCGGGCTGCTTCTCTCAGGAACGGGTGTGGTTTCTGCAGGACTTCGGTAACGAAATTAGTTCAAAGCTGAGACCATGATGTCCATGACCTTCCTCTGAAGATTCTAATAGACATAAAGCTACATAATTATCAACAACAGTCTACAAAACAAGATCGTCTTCAGCTATAAGAGATTTATTTCAGGAAATAGTTAGTCTCAGAACCTTAGCACTTGGTAATGCCGAAAGCTGGAGGAGAGTCCGATGTCATCGGAACACATGGAGAGCACCTCACTTTGACCTTTATGAAATGGCTCTCAGTTTGTGCCAGTTGCCGAGCATCTGAAATGTATAAACTTGCTCAGTTGAGAGTAAGCATCTTGTGCATGGTTACTTCTGGTGCTGCTCATTTGCTACACCTGAGAGGAAAAACTCACTCTTGATCTTCTCAGACGTCACTGTTCTCTTGCCATTCAAAAAATTTCGCAATGGCGCCATCCTAGTTCTCAGTTCTTTTTGCATTTCTTTCTTTCTCTTTTTTTTTTTTTCCTATCCATATTTTCAAAAACCTGCTTATTTCCATTTATCCCCTGAGGCTCGCATTTCTGCCACCCAGGTTCTAAACCGAGTCTGTCTCTGCAGCCACACTCCTGAGTGAAGGCATATTGCCTCTTCAGTCCTGTAGCAGTGATCCTTTCCATTGCTACCTGTTTTGGAGTTCCTTAGGTCCAAGACATCTGCCTTCTAAGGAAAATTTGTTCCCTAAATCAGACCCAACTTAAAACCACGTGTTGGGAGGTGATCGTAAAACCACTGAACAAGCCACGTGATGCAAGCCTAGTCCTTTCTCATTCTCTTTCTTGGCTGATCTAGAACTGTCTCCTTAGACCTAACACCTACACATTAAAGACTGAATCATACTAACAGACACAGAACTCAGTCTGGCACAAAAAAAATGTGGTTCGACTCCATAAGATCTGCGGGTTTGTCCACAAATCGATTATTTGTTGTATGGCTGAAGCTTGCTAAGGACAAGATATACTTCTGAAGTAAGCTACAGGAGTTTTACACTGAGGCTCCCTGAACCTGCTAAATGTAAGAGAGTGACTCAGCCAAGGCCCAAACACAACCTGAATCATTGCTTGGGGACCACCTGTGTGACCAGCCTCTGCTCAGGCCACTCATGAGGCTCCCATGACTTTATTGAAGACATCTACATGACCTGCACGCCCTGCCTAAGGGCAGAGTGCCCTACCCATCCTCAGAAGGCCTTTTGCTCCACTGCTCAAAGCCAGGGACTTAGCTGAAGGTTACCCCTCTGTGGCTGAGTCAAGTAGAGCCCAAGGACCATTTATTTGAAGCTACCTATGCATATGACCCTGACTCTATGGAAACAGTTACTTTGCTCTGGACGAAGGCCCCAAAAGTAGCACCAAATGCTCAGCACAGCCAGTTAAAAGCTGGCATTTCCACAGCAGCTAAGGGTCAAACTCTGCCTGAGGTAACATGAGCTTTCACCAACCAAGATGAGAACGTTCTCCCACACACGAAGCTCGCATCTCCAAACCATATTTCTTAGTCACCTCAGAAAATTCTTAATGGATGCATTCAACTTCTCCAACACTCCTTTTTCTTCATTTCTCAACATCTCTGCTTGAGTTTCTGAGGGAATCTGGGAACGGGCACCCTTATTCTCTACACATTTTCTGGTGTGGAAAGATTGCTAGATAGGTTATGTCAGGAAGTCACTAAACACGTGTGAAGATTTTCAATAAAAATGGCATGCGAGCCAATGCAAAATTTGTATTATCCTCAAATTGATCCTTACTATACCAGTCACGTTGAAACAAGTTCATGTTTTCGAAAGAAGCACCACTGAGGGGTCATATTTATAAACCAGAAGCCACACATCTCCTAGCCTGCGTTGACACTATAATTTATAAGAACATGATCTTTCAGGTGCAATGGCTATGACCTTGGATTTTGGCCATGAGTGTTGGCCTAAAGAACTGTATGACAGGGAAAAGAATTCTAAAGGCCTTTGTTAAAAGAGCAATAACATCCTCACCGAGTTACTCAACTCTCTGGCTAAATTATTTGTGAGGATACAGACAATATCTAAAAGGACTGTTGTGAGTGTTAGAAGCAGGAAGAGGAAAAAAAAGAAGAGAAAAACACATTGCTTTGGCCAATTCTTAGAAATGACAAAAAAAAAGCTATGACTTATCCCATAAAATCATGTGATAGGTCTGAATGGCAACTTTTTTTTTTTTTTTGGCTAAAAACAAAGACATAGGATCATAGGGGGGAAAATCAATAAATTTATTACTAAATCTATCAATCAGAGCTGTCAAATCCTAATTCCTCTTATTTTAGAATTGATTAAAAAGAAATTTCTACTTCTTGGTTTTTTTTGGGGGGGGGGAATAAACCCAATAAACCAAGAACTCTAAAGACTTGTTTCTAATGATTAAAATTTTGAAAAAGAACGTCTAAGTTATACATAAAAACAAATTGTCAATCATGGAAAGCACATGCCAAAAAAATCTTCTCACCAGTGTAATGAAAACATTAAACAGAGTTGAGATATAAAAACAGACACGTGAGAAATTCATGAATTTTCATACCTTTCTAAGAATTTCATTTTTGTATCTTTCTGTAATCTTTTGCATTTCCCTTTTAAAAACCAGTGTTTGTGGGTTGTCCATTTCTTTAGATCAGAGGTTCTTAAAAAGTCATAACGGCCTTAATGATTCTGTTCACATATTTCTAAAATATCCAGTCAATTTTATCTCCAGTCGGTTATTTCAGTGAAGTATATTTTAAATAATGAGTGATTTGGCATAACATAGCAAAGCAACTGGTTGTTTGACTTTTTTATTTTTTGCTTGGTATCATGTCGATAGTCATTTTTAGAACAAACTCTAAATAACATTTCTCTGGTATTTAGCAGGAGTCATGCTATAGTAGGCATTTCAGAAATATCCAGGGAGAATCAGCCCATATTAGAGAGTCACTTACCGGTCCTCACGTGCTCCCAAATGGTTTATTATTTTACGTCAGGGTTTCATGTTTCTTATTTTCTTCCCTAATCTATGGGTTCTAATGAGGAATAAATACTCTGTTTTCTCGAGATTTAACACAGTACCGAGGACGAAGTTCTCTCTCTATACCAATTCAATGGAATGAGTATGTTACAAGAAGTTTAGGGCCGAATTGCCCCAGTTTGCTTTTTTATATATTGAAATAATCAGACAGTAGTTGGAATCACGACT
This sequence comes from Rousettus aegyptiacus, assembly GCF_014176215.1. Taxonomy (NCBI): domain Eukaryota; kingdom Metazoa; phylum Chordata; class Mammalia; order Chiroptera; family Pteropodidae; genus Rousettus; species Rousettus aegyptiacus. Next base: position 107,977,880 of record NW_023416309.1, read on the forward strand.
CAGCTTAGCTTTCATAAATTCAGAAAGGAAACATTCTGGATTTTATTTCTTCCTCATTTTTAATGGACTAAGTCAATTTAGGTCACTGTAGATGTGTGGATGAGGTCACGCACTACAATCCAGTGTAGCTATTTTTATTCTTTGGACAATCACAGCCCCTTTGAGATGAATTTTTATGTACAGTCAAAATCAAAATGAAGCAAACTAGTATGGAAGCAGCGCCCAGGGTTTCCTGCCCTCTTCTACCCCTCCAAAGTTAGACTTTATCTTCTCGTTTCATGTCAAATCCAGACTGGACCAGCATCCCTAGTTTCCTAGGAAACGCTGAGGGGAAAAAAAAAAAAAAAAAAAAAAAAACAATGATTTTTACATAACTGGCTTTGCCCACTGTTGGAAGGCAGCCACTTCTGGGGAAAGGGAGGGCGGCTGCTCAACTGCCTCATAGCAACACATCACAACAGTGTGGGAAGAAACAAAGAAGAGCGATGCTCCTAAATTAAACTGCCCCAAGGAGGGTAAGGCTCGGGGCAGAAGACGGCAATTTAGAATCAAGAGCGTCTAAGCACTCCGCAGACCTGCTCTGAAGGGGAAGGCCGTGAGTTTTTTATGAACTCAGGAGAAGCTGTCTTAGGTATTATCTTATCTTCTCATTTCAAGGTCATGACATACATTTGAATGTTATCATTTAAAGAGTTTTTCTGTTTTAAGCATACCCCCCAAAGATGCGATTTTTCAAAAAAAAAAAATGTGATGGTTTTTCTTTCAAAAAAACATTTTAACAAAAAGAACACCAACAGCAAAACTGCAAGTTGACTGGAGGATTATGTTTTTTTGTACAATTTCTTACTATTCATCCAAAAGTTCGTAACATTTTAATTGGCCATCACTCTTCTAGAATGGCCAAAACCCAGATAATAACGTAAGAAGCCTTGTTCCAAATGGGTCTATTCTTCTTTTAGCCCAGAAAACAAGATCTATATTAATAGCAGACATTCCTCGAAGTATGATTCACAACTATGGATTAGAAAATGAGCAGATGAACCCAAATTTTCAAATACTAAGGGGAAAACATTTGAACAGATAGAATCAAGACTGCTTTGTAATGTGGTGTAGTTTGCTCTGTGTAAATGTGCCCAACCAAGGGGGCAAATGAAAGCTTAAAATTCAGCTCAGGCTCCTGTACCCTAACTACCCACTCAAGATCCAGGCCGCGGCTTCCCAAGAAAGAGACGTATGTTTCTCTCAGCATGAAGGTGCCATCTGTTGGCCAAGCCCACAGAGGGGCTGCTTTCTGTTGGTGAGCAGTGGTCACCCAGAGGGACAGCCTATTTTTCCTGGAGAAGCCCTGCATAAAACGTTCAAAATGAGGGTCCTATTTTGCAGATCTTTTTGCAGAAATACTTCATTTTCAAGACAAGAGAATAATACTAGGGCTGGCTACATAATTCGCAGAGTACAGTATGGAATGAAAATGGAAATCTGTGGTTCAGGAAGCAGAAAAAAATGTTAAACGTACTAAAATACAAAACGTTTTTGTGTTTTTTTTTCTTTCTGAAATCTCTCTCAAGTTGCCGCAGCGTTTTTTCTTTGTTTGTTTGTTTTTATTGACTTGGTGTTATTTGTTCAATGTTCTCCTAAACAAAGACATTTAAAAATCTAATTATTAGCATGAAATTCCCAATCATTTTATGTGGTTACAATGCTGGTTTTAAATACAAATATAAGAGCATTTCACTGGTGTGCAGATTCACCGGAATTATACAATTTGTATTTTGTAGGTCAAACATGCATATGTATTTCCTTCTTATCAGAGCAGTGGAAATGCTACAGAAAACAATCTCTACCGTTTTTATTTCACTTCTTGGCACACATACATGCTATTGACACTCCTTCTCTGTGTCCTATGGGTGAGTACAAAAGGCCTAAAAGTCAAAGGAGCTCTGGACACTACAGTCTCTCTGTCTGTATCATTATTTTCGGCATTAGCCTTTGGCTGATACAGGGAAGTAACGTAAGTAAGAAAGGATACATTGTTTCTGTCTCCTAGAATGACATTGCCTTCTTTCTGTATTGGAAAGCGACTTCTGGTTTGAATGGAAACTGTAGCATCTCAGGGACATCAGAGTCCCTGCTTGCTCACCTGGAGATGAAACATGCTGGATGTTTACCTTGTCCCTTGAGCCTTCCCTTGCACTGTGGGCCCACTAGAATTTTATGTCATGGGTCTTCACAGATGCAATAAGTGAATGGGGCAGTGAGAAACCATAATAGACCTATGTATTTGTGCATGTCTCCTGTATTTATACATATGATCCACTGTCGCATTGGAATTTACTTGCAGAACACAAATTTAAAGATTAAGTTATTAAAAAGTTTAAGACAAGTTAAAGCCGAGTATTAAACCATGCTCAATATCCTTCTAAGTGTGTGTGTGTGTGTGTGTGTGTGTGTGTGTGTGTGTGGTGTTGGTGGGGGGGGCCTGTCTGATTGCACAGGTACCAAGCGGATCAATCCAGCCATGACCATAACCCAAAGGGATGTTAAGTGATATGCTTAATAACCAGAGATAAATGTCGTCCAACTTTCGTTCATTTCTAAGTATTAACTTCTACCCACTCTTCTGTGGTTTAATAAACTGATCTTTCTAATAATTCTTCAATATTACTCTTAGATCAAAGAATGATAGATGAGATGCAAATGCTTAGGGAAGGAAGGATGCTAACAAGGATTGAGTCTCTGCTGTTTGCATGACATTTCGGTAGGTACTTTGACCTACACAATCTTATTTATCATGATTCTGATAAGACGAGGTGTATCTATTTATTCTTAAAGTTGGATACTCAAAAATCCAGTGTTACCAAGTAACTTATCCTGTCACATAACACACATTGAGTAAGAATGATCAGTGAGATAAAAACATCATACATTGAATAAGAATGATCAATGAGATACAAACACATTGAATTTTATTTCTGTTTCATACTACTCCTTTACAGTCTGTTCAGTGGTATAGCCTTCCCATGACTCTGGATGAAAACCAGGCAGGCAGGCCCTTGAGTTTCCGCTCTCTCTTGGGTATTGGACAGTTCTTCACTGATGTCAGGTAACAAACTCAGTTTCAACTTGGAAGCTAGAATGTCCAGGTTTATATAATAGTCACATGTCTGAATGGATATCATGTAAACATTTCTCCCACCCCCCCAGCTGGCTGTAGGAATTGGTCACAGCAGTGGGAGAAAGAAGAGGTGTGGTAATTCTTCTTTCTTGATGGCCTCTTCCTCTAGTTATTAGCTGGAATGGGAGTGGTTATTAGGTAAGAGGTGGAAAGCGAAGAATGAGTTAGAGTATAAAAGGGAAATAGGAATGGAAAATGTATTTGAATGAGTTCTGTGTTGACTTAGAGTTCTCTTTATCTCAAGGATGAATTTTTTTAAGCCATGGTCCTCAGAAAGCAGACCCTGTATAATTTGTTAGTGACTCAGAGTTAGTACTCTCAGAGCAGAAATGATAGGTAGGAACAATGAAACAAAACAAGATAGAGAACCAAAAAAAGATGTTTTATCAAGTTGGCTGATGCTGGGATAACTGGTTGTTCAGTTCTGTGGGGGCTTCTGAGAAACCGTACGGCATGAGCCTTTAAATCAAACACCCGGCAGAAGGAAGAGAAGCTCTGATCCATTGGCTTCTATCCACCTTTGTTACAAGGTTCATCCCATGGGACATCAACTCCCCTAGAGTTCAAGGGTGACCATGGACGAGCACCAAATGAGTTTCTGCTGTAGTTATCGCAGAAAACCCCAGGAGCAGGCAAGGGGAACGCTGTCGGGGCTTGAGGTGCCAGGATGCCTCTGCAGGAAACGATTCGTAACCCATGCGAAACTCATCACCGCTGCTGTGGCCAAACCACGAGAACAATGAGATCGAGAGGATCTGTTATGATGCATAAGGAGTGTCCAATGTACGGGCTTCTCCAGGTTCCTTGGTTCCTCCTGGATGGCGCTTGGCCTCTCCATCTCAAACTCTAGACGTACGCAGTACTGTCTCTCCACCACGTGCTCCCCCTTCCAGACCCCGTCTTTGAAAGTTTCACTTCGCACTACCTCTCACCTCTCAAATGTCGGAGTCCCATTTTCTCTCCTCCTGGCGGACCTTCTGGGTAGGACTTTCGTGGCTCCAGGCCCGCTCTCCGCCCTACCAGTCCTACCAACATCCACATCTGGTCCTAGATGAACAGTCACACATTCTTTGTCTTGCTATGAAATGGAAATGCAAATACTTTTGAAACAAACACGCGACTCACCTCTGCTCCACTAGCCAAAGCAGCTTCCAGAGAGTACTTCAGGGCCTCCATATTTCCTTGGGTAGAAGTTAGACCCTGGTCTACCATGTCCTCAAATAACAGGACATGTGTTAAACCTTCCAGGCTGTTTTGTTGATTGTCTCTAGGCTGAAGGCAAATGAGCAATTCCTCACCCTTCATGACCACAGCTCTCTCCACGTTTTATATTCACAAAGCGGGCAAGAGAGGACAAGAGGAATGGATAGACTGCTCTACCTACCATGACAATTCCTACAGAGTGATCTTTGTCACACCTACACGATTCATTTTCTCTTGGCATCTCAGAAGGAACCTCAATTTTCGCAATCTGGTATATTCACCCGAGCAGTGGTTGACTAAGCATCCACAACTGAGTCCATCTCATTTTAAATCCTTTTTTTTCTTCTTCAGTAAAAATCACTTTGTTTGATAATTGATTTTATGGCGATAAACATACTCGAAAGGGTTTTTCTATCTCATATAAAAAAGAAAAAAATGGACTTTTTCTAAACTAGTAAAAGCTTAAGGGAATATTCTAAAGAAGTATGAAATCCTTAAAACACCATTTATTCTCAGATTGAGAACCAGTCTTCTCAAGCTCCTTGGAGATGTTTTGACCTTGCTTGTTTCAGGAAGTGATTGGACACCACTAGAAAATTCCCTCCCATTTTACTATATGGGAAGGAAAGTTTTAAAAAATTCTTATGTAGGAAATACCTCCATTAATTTTTGTAATATAGAATACGAGAGTTGAGAATTTTGTTTTTATCTTTACCGTGTTCTCTAGCAAAATTATAAAACGATGCATAATATGTTATAATGATTATCTGAAAAAAGAATTTGAAATTGCCCAATAATTCTCTGGTTTTACCTTGATAACAAGTTTTTGCCTGTCAAAGAAAAGTCCCTATTAAGATTTTAACAGAGTTATTCCTGTCTGGATTAGAGGAAGCATAAATTCCAAGACGTTCAAAAAAAAAATACAAAAACATACTGATCTCAGACAAAGAAGATATTAGAATCAATCAGAAATGTCCAGGGGAACGGAGGAGAAAATCAGGACTAATATTCTAGCGTGAAAACAGGCTTTTTTTTTTTTTTTTTTTTTTTTTTTTTTTTTTTTTTTTAGTCCTTCTGTGAACTATTTTCACCATTGCAAATTTGACTTCATGAGGCTAGCAGTTTTAAGGACCAAGAGGGATAAGGCTAAATGGTGGTATTTTTTACGTAAAAAAGGCTCAGGTAGAGTTTAGAATGGGCAGTTCTGGGTCACAGTGGAGTTGGGAGAGTCAATCAACAAACTATTGTGCCAGGACGTCATGGGTTTGACTAGAGAACATGGCTGTGTCCCGAGGTTAACCGCTTCCAGATCATTGTTAGAGCTACTACTATGAAAATTAAAAGCCATCGGTGGGCAGTTTTGCCTAAAATCTTACTGGATTGGTCACAGCTGCTCTGTCACTTCATGAGAATGCTATCGAAATTATTTATTTGTCTTAATCATGATGAGGAATTCCCTAAATGATTTATTTTTGCCAGTGGTCACATTCACCTTTGTCTCTAAAATGGCTATGAATTAAACGTGCTTCTTTCCCAGAAATCGTTTACATTATTATTAATAAGTAGCTACTTTTATGAATCCCAGAAAAAAGAGAGTTAAAGAGACAACATGAATTTTGTTTCATTTTTTAAAATTTATTCTCTCCAATGCTAATGATCTGGAAGGAAACACCATTTCATTATTCTTTTCCTTTGACAGTATTATATTATTTAAGCAACCACAGCAGCAGAGTCCCGTGACTGCTGGACGTCACCAAACGGAAGTCATTGACATTAATAACCAAAGCAGAGGAATCCTGTCCAGTTATTTCGCGGTGCCTCCCAGAAACCGCTTCCGAGAGTGCAGGGTGGTCGCTGAACTTTTGTTTCCCATGTACCAGCTTCAGTTCCTTTGGACCACTATACCCTGATGTTTCCTGCTCATGTGCCTCCCTCTTATCAGAGGGCGACACAGCATCAGGCAACCTGCATGCTGGTCGCACAGCAACCAGGGAAGTGAGAAAGTTAGACTACCATGTCCTGCTCATCATTTTTAGAGGAAGTGATGGGGCATGGTGGTTTGCCCTCGTCCCTATCCCACCTCCACGGCACACCTGGAATGACTCTGGTCCAACGCCGGACAGGTGGAGACCTGGCTTCATCCACCAGGCTCTTACTCATTGTGGAACGGATAATTCCATATTGCAGAAAGTTAGCTGCTTTTAAAACTACCTGATCTCTTCTATTTGTAGGGAGGAAAAAAAATACCTATAACTTAATCTGCTACTTGGAAAATGTGGTACATTATTATTATGGGTTCAGGCAGTTCGAGGGCCAATTAAAATATTTAAAGGTAAAATTTGTATTGTCTATATTATTTTCATTAAAAACTCCACATTGGTTATAAGTTCTTTCAACACCTTATTTTAATTATAATTAATATCTTGGTCACTTCACTTATTATTAGATCTATAACTTACACATTTAAATGAAAGAAATGTTATTAAACACCTACTAAAATTGAAAAATACAAGTATTCATTATTCAGTAAATAAATTTCTCAGTGAGTAGGCATTTCCCTTGGCCCCCTACTGGAGAAACTGCATTATACATTAGTTTAATTGTATTGGTCAATAATACATTGCTGCAAATATTAATTCTCTGATCCATGCTGGGTTACTTTGTGTATAGCTCTGAACTGGTTAGAATACACTGATGGTTGCTTGCCTTCAACGGCAAGATGAGCTTAAGTTTGTGCTTCTGGTGAAGACAGTCTTTGTATCAAGGTATCTGACTTACCCTTAATAGCAAGAACCTTCCAGTGCTTCTTCAGAGGCTGATGTGGCTTGTGTGGCTCCTTTGCACTCGTGTTAAGGAAGGATTGTTGTCCCTGCCCCAGACCTGAGCTTCAGAGGGCAGCCGTTGTCCGCATATGTCGATCTTATTACTCAGAATTATGAGAGTGAAGCTCTCAGATTCACTGACGTCTGCCTAATATATGAATTCTTTCTTGCAGTTATTCAAGTCCTGGAGACTTTGAGAACCATCTATTCTAAAAGTGAGATAATAATGCTCAGCGTCTCTGTCAGATAATGCCCTCAGGCTTCTAAATCGTTCTTGACGAACTGTCTCAAACCCACAGAGTTAAAATGAACCATTCATCTCTAAATCTTTATTAAAAAATTCTACACCTACTGTATGGCTTGCCCAGGTACCCAATTTATGTATATACCTGTATGTATATGTGTGTGCATATATATATGTATATGTAAGAAAATTCTTCCCAACTTACCATGGCCAAGTGGAATTACTTTAAAAAGTGATCATTTTCCCACCTTTGTTGATTGCAACCTTTTGACTTCTGAGCTCTTTCCTGTTCGGTTTGAGCCTCATTGTCCCATCTTAATCACTGTAGCTCAGAGAAAGCCACAAGAAACCCTTGGCCTGGCCCACCCTGGAGAGTCTGGGGCGTACGATAGAGAAGGGAAGCTCAGTTTAAAGTTTTGACAGGAGAAAAATCGATTGGTTAGCCCGTGATTTTATACTTCAAAACAAACAATATTAAGAAGATAAGATCACATCAGAGAAAACAAACACACACACACAAAAAAAAACTATGGAGGCAGAATCGCTTAGTAAAAAAAATTAGTCATTTTGAATTTAAAAGGTTTTGAGGGCTGGGGTTTCCATTTTAGCTCAGAATTTTACCAGACATTTTTAGGTGAGATAGTTAGCATTGCCTGGCTTCAGTTTCCCGTTAGAAACATAGAAACGTTCTCCACCTATCGACTGACACCTTGGGCATAGCAGCCGTGTATCAAATTGTAGCAACAAAAGTGCTAGGAAAGGAAAAAAAGTGTAAGGCTAGTGATTATACCTTGGATTTTAGCTGACTTAGGAATAAGAGTAAAATTTAAGCCAGATTTTTCCTCTGTGTAATTTATTTTGAACAAGATCTACTTATTAGTGATTTATTATATAATAATATGCATTACTTGTTCAGGAATAACAGACTATATAACATATATAAATAAAATGCAATGCTTATGGAGCCAGCAAGCGCAATGCAAACCTGCCCTCTTGTGGTAGCATGGGGTTTGACAGCCAGATTATATCTCAAACGTAATGAGTTTTATTACAATGCCATGGCGAAAGTGCCTCCTTCCCAGGAGATAAATAAAGCAAACGTAAATAAACAGAAGAGTTTTTACCAATGGCATATCATTCAGCAACGTCGATGCCTTTATTTTTTTTGGATGAGATGATGTAATTTTTTTTTCTTAAGAAGAAACCAGTATTAATAGATCCCTTCCACACCATTCATTGAGTGCTTTCTATAATTAGCACTGTGTTACACCTGGAGACACGTGGTTTACTAAGAATAGGTGTCTGTCCTCAAAGAGCTCAAGATCTGGTCGGTGGCGAATTCTGTTACCAAGGGATGTCACCGAAATCCCCGAGCTATCCGCCCAGCTGCAAATGGTGCCCTCAGAGGAGACTTAGAAAACGAGAAAACACTGGAGTCGAATCTTAAAAATGGAAAATTAATCTAGATGAATTAATTTAGAAATTAGCCAAGCAGAGTAAAACTGGGGGAAAATACGGTAACAGAAGAAGTGACATCGAGGCCGAGGGGAAATCATGGAGAGGGGTAAGGAGTAAAAATTTTAGCTGAATTTCTAACACATCCACCACTCATTTGCCGACGTGGAAATTCCATTTCTCAAGGGAAGTAAAACGCATGAGAGGAGTGTGAAAAAAGGGAGGAGGAGGAGGAGCAGATTATGCTAAAACGAAGAGAATTACCCTAATTTAAAAGGTCAGAAAAGTCACGAAAGACCACTATCATGAATGAAGGACGAATGAAAGTGAACCAAGTAAAGGGAGGAAAGGGATGGCTAGGAACAAGAACTTTCAAATGAAGTTTAAAAGGGGACAAATGAAGTCCCGAACTAAGTGGCTCCTCCTTTACCTTTTGCCCAAGAAACAGAGGGGCATTCTCTGTGGATGGACCATAAAGTGCAATCGTAATGAAATGAGGCAGAATGATGTCTGCTGCCCAAAATGTTCACATTCTAATGCTGAACCTGTGAACCCTCTTTTAGGAGAGGAGATCATTAAGGTCGAAGAGGGAATTAAGATTGATAATCCATTGACTTTCAGCTAGGGAAATGATCCCCATCTAAGGATGTGCGCTTTCAAAAGGGAGAGAAAGGATGAGTCAGAGAAAGGAGATGGGAGGAGAAGGAGGGAAGTTTCGATGAATGACAAGGACTGACCCATCACTGTTAACTCTGAAGATGGGTGATGAAAGTCACGAGCCAAGGAACATGAGTGGCGTCTGGAAGCTAAAAAAGGCAAAGACATGGGTTCTTCTATCAAGACTACAGACTCCTTGGCTTCAGCACAATGAGAACCTCTTTAAACTTTTGCCTTAAGGAACTATGTGATAGTACATTTTTGCTTCTTTAAGCTGCTAAATTTGAGGTCACTTGTTCTAGCATTAACAGAAAATCAATATTTTAGATACGTTGTCAGCAGGTAGATCAAGAAAATCCTCTAAGCTTTGTTAGGGATTTTACTCATTAAGGTCAAGGGGGCGCTATCGTCGAACTCAGGAAGAAATGACAGAAACTTGTTTGCATATATGAGATCACATTAAATGGCTTCATTGAGAATTGATGAGTGGTGGCAACAGTGGACACAGGAAGAGAGACTTTTGTGACTGTCACTAATTGTGATAATGAATTGCACTATAGTAGATGGTAGCCATGAAAAAAGAGAGAGAGAGAGAGAAAGAGAGAGATGCCAATTCATATAAGAGAGATTTAGGGGGGATTATGACAATATCGCTACTTGACAGATGAGAATGGTAAGACAAAGTACAGACTTAATACCTGTGTTAAGCTTTCTGCTTTCTGACTGGATGTATTATATTATTGTTTAATAGAAAAATGTTTAAATACTGGGAGGGTAGCAGGTTTGGGGGAAAATCCAAGGTCAAATTTGGCAATACTGATTTGGAGATACTTGAGAGTTACCCAAGTGGAGCTGGCTGACAAATGGTTGGGTTATATTGAGTTAAGCTAAGCAAAAGGGCACAGACTAAAGATGTGTGTTTGTGAATTACATATACATGATAAAGAAAACCATGACATTGATTAAATTGCTTAGAAATGATATTAAAACAAAGACCTAGAGAGAATTCTAAAATATGGCAGCATTTATGGGACAGGTAGATAAAAATGTTAAAATGATAAGAACAACATCAACAACAACAAATACAACAGAGGAATTGGAAGAGGAGAGAAAATTAAAGTAGGAATTTATAATTCTCTGGAAGGAAGAAGTAGTCAATTGTGTTAGAAGTTACAGAAATGTCCATAAATATAAGGACCAAAAAGTATTGAAATAGGTATTATTTGAGATATTGGCACAAGTATTATTTAACAAGCAAAAGAGAAGAATTATGTTTGGAGTTGGTTAAGGAATAAATGGGAGGGGATTAAATGATTATAGTTGGGAGGAAAACATTGAAAGAAAAATTATGAGTACATTGCTTTCTTGGGATTTTTCCATTTTTATACTACCTGAATTTGCTACAAAGGAAACTTGATATTGTATAACAAAACAAACAAACAAACAAATAAAATCAGAAGTTAAAGAAAACTATGCCTATCACATCATAATCAAACTGACTGCGAAAACGAAGATTTAAAAAAATGTGAAAGCAGCTAGAGAAAAATGACATAGAATGTACAGAGGAACCATGATCTGAACGACTGGAGATTACTTAACCCAAGACTTGGAGTCCAAAAGACAGTGGAAAACATCTTCGACATAATGGAAGGAACTAGCTGTCAACTCGGAATCCTACATCCAACAAAGTTATCTTTCAAGAATGAAGGTGAATTTAAAATATCCTGAGTTGCAGAAATTATAATAAAATTAGATGCTCCAAAGAAGTGCTGGCAGAAGTTTTGGAGTCTAGAAGGAACTTATATGGGAGAAACTTAGGAATTCATGAACAAAGAACAACAGAGAGAAAAAATATCTGAGTAGAGAAAACATTTTTTCTATCCTATGTTCTATCCTATGTTACAATATGTATGAATAGTAAAAGCAAAGATTATGACGTTGTTTAATGTATATTAATGCAATATATATGGCAACTATGAGATAAAAGACCTATATGGTTGTAATAGTTTCACGCTGTGATTTGGTAAAACAATAACCATAAATAGACTTTGAAAAATTATATGTGTGTGTGTTAAAACCCCTAGTTATCCTCCCCCCAATAATACAAATAAGGAGAGCCCAACACCAATAGATTGATTAAAATAGAACACTAAAAGTATTTAAATAATCCAAAATAAGAGGGTATACAGAGGAACAAAAGAGAAAAGATAAACAGAAACTTTTTTAAGTGGAAGACCTGATCTAATTATATCAATGTTACGTTAAAAATGGATGGCCTAAAGACAAGAACTCAAAGACAGAAATTGTCAGATTAAATAACAAAATAAGTTTCAATTATTGGAATTGTTACCAATTACTTAGGAAAGTTAACAATTACTTCCAATTACTTGGGGAAGACTCTTGAAGTATGACATCTACAGATTAAAAGAAAAAAGACGGAAAAGGATATACCATGCAGTGCTAATGAAAAGAAAGATAGAATGGCTTTATTAATATAAAATAAAATAGAATTCAGAAAAAAAGAAAAATTACTGTGGAAAAAGAGGAGCATTGCGTAATGATTAAAAGGTCAATTCATTAAGAAAGCATAAGAACCCGATATGTTTGTTTACCTAAAAAGAGTTCCAAAATATGTAAAGAAAAAGACAGGCTTACCAGTATTCTTGGAGACTTTTAACATTCTTTTCCCATAAGTGATGGAATGAATAGATAGAAAATAGTAGCAAGAATATAGAAGACCTGACCACCAAAATGATCTAATTAATAACATCAACAGAAAAAAAAAATAGCACTTGGTATTTAATATCTACTAATCATAAAACCTGCCAGGACACTAGATGTTTTCATAACTTACTGAAAGGCATTGACAACAAAAAAACTACAACTAGCATCAGACTTAATGGTGAAAAACAATATTTTTTATCCTGAGGTCACAGATGTGGTTACAACGTCCACCACCACCAATGCTATTCAATAGGTTGGAATAGTGATGGTAATGTTTAGATATCTACGATTGGCAGGGAAGGAGGGAGGGAGAAAGAGAGAGACTGGGAGACAGAGACAGAGAGAGAGACAGAGAGAGACAGAGACAGAGAAAGACAGAGAGTTGTGTTGTGTCTCACGCTTCATACGAAATTAATTCAAAGTGGACCTCATTATAAAAAATTACAAAAACTTTCGTAACAAAACATTGGAGAAAATTTTTGTGACATCGAGTTAGGCAAAGATATAAAACCAAAATCATAATCCATAAAAATAAATGAGACTCCATCAAAATTTAAAAATGTTTGCTCTGTGAAAGAAACTGCTAAGGAAATGGAAAGACAATTTATATAATGGAAAGAAATACTTGCCAACCATATCTGGCAAAAGATTTGCATACAAAAAACATAAAGATCTCTTATAACATAACAATGAGAAAAAATCAATCAAATTAAAAAGAGCAAAGAATCAGACACCTCAGCAATGGAAATATACAGATGGCAAATAACTGTATGAAAAGATGCTCAAAATTATTAATTTAATCTAAATCTTCTTTATTAAGTAAATGCAAATTAAAATCACAATGGGATACCACTATACAACTGTTAGAATAGCCGCAATTAAGAAAAAAAATGATAGTACCGAAATCTGGCAAGGGAATGTTACAGAAAGTTTTCATTTATACCACCGGTAAGAATGCAAAATGATGCAGCTACTTTTAAAGTAGTTTGGAAGCTGATTATAAAGGTAAACATAGACTTTCCATATTACCCATCGGTCTGACTTCTAAAAAGTCTCCTTTGTAATCTCTCCCACTACCTACCCCACTCATCCCCAGGGTAAATGTCTCTCCTTCTGTCACTAAAAAAATTGGTTTGTGTTTCTAGAAATTTATATCATTAAAAGTATGCAGAATGTACCCGATTTTACTTCTTTCACTCAGCATAATTGTCATTGAGATTCACTCATGTTATTGGCTGTATCAGTAGCTCATTCACTTTTATTAGTAAGCAGTATTCAAATTTTTGATCCATCCTAGGTTGATGAACATTTCTGTTGTTCCCACTTTTTGATAATAACAAATGAAGCCACTGTGGGCATTTTGCGTGGGGGCACATGCTTTAATGTCTCTTTTTAAAATACCCAGAAGTGGAATGGTCAGACAGTATGGTGGGCATATGCTTAAATTTTTAAATAAACTGCCAATTTGTTTTCTAAACAGATGGTGCTGTTTTGCACCTTCGCCAAGAGTATACGAGGATCCGGTTCCTCCACATCTTTTCCATCATTTGTTATAATCAATCTTTTAAATTTTAGCTTGTCTAATACACGTGTAATATGTTTCTTGTGGTTTCAGATTGCATTTTTCTAAAGCTTAATGGTATTGAACACCTTTTTCTCTGTGCGTATTTGCCATCATCTATCTCTTTTTTTGGTTAAATATCTTTTCAAATCTTTTGCCCATTCTCAACTGTGTTATTTTTAGAACCTAACCTATCTAAAGATGGTTGACAAATCTAGTCAGTGATCATGCTTCTGAAAGTGAGCCAGTCTGTGAATCCACGTGTTTTGAAAAATCAGATGGTGTCTTACAGGCTCGCTCCTGTAAACCGTTTCTGAAGGCCAGTCGATCATTTCACCTGGGTAAGCACACCTTCATGCTTTCAGAGTTGACATCAAACCCTCCTGAGCATGAAAATCTGCCAGTCCCCAACCTCTACCTTTTGCAAATCCTTATACAAAATGAGCTTTTTGCCTTGCATAGCTTTGCCTCAAATAAGTAATAAATTCAGCGTCCCCTGCCCCAAATATTGACTGATGTCCTCTTTCTTCAAGACCATTTAATTTATTTAAAGTTTTTTTTTCTGCGTTTCGCGACTTAAATCTGCTTGTTCTTTCCTCAAAGGAAGTAAATTTCTTTATTAACATTTATTGATGAGTCTGTTCTTTCTCAAATTATTTTAATATCTTTTTATTATGAACTAAATTCTCTTGTATTCTTGATTCTATCCAAGTCATATTAAAATGTTTTCCTTTGCATTTGCAAAAACTTTTTCTGGAAAAGCAAAGGCTGATTTTCTACCAGCATCATTTCCCTACCATGGGAGTCTTGCTTACACAGTCTGACATTAGTTAGAAATCGGGCTATGATACATCCAGAAGTAGTCAGTTTGTTCAGCGTCATAACTGAGTCTTTTCAGCTCTTCTCTTTGATCATGAAGCAGCTTCTTAAAAGATTTTTGGGCTTGCTTGTGGAAAGTCATGGCAGAACAAACAGATTGAACAAGTAGTGAAAAATGGAAAAGTAGATAAGGGTTTTCTTTCATTGCCATTCCAAAGGTTTGTCTTTTTAACTAAGAGTCTGTGATGCTTCATGAAATCAGTTTCTTTTTTTTTTTTTTTTTTTTTTTTCATTCTGCATGCCTAGTAACTAAACCAATGGCGTGCATGGAGTAAACATTGAGTAAGCATTTGGGGGATGGATGGATGGATGGATGAATGAGATGAATTTTATCTTACTGTGCTATCCTGTTATGCTAAACAGGACAAAATTAAGAGGCATTCTTAATTATAAATGATTACAAAGTGGTTGGGTGGACACTTTAACGACAATATTTATGAGTTAAATATAAAAGTCACACTGCAGCATCACCAGCTGAGAAATTATTATTTGCCAACTACGAATACCTAGGGAGGTATAAATCACTGTGGGTTGTAGAAATGTAAGTTCACTAGATACGAATCTACATCTGGACTCTGAAAGGATGTTGGTTTCTTTTAACCACAAAATTCTCTCTTATGATCTTCTTAGATGGGATATTTATTGCTTCTTCCTCCAATGTAATTTTTTCTTTAAGTAGCAGCTTGGTCACTAGGCTCTTGTCTCATCCTGCTCCCTAACTGGGATCCCCACGATAGAACTGGTCGCATGTTAGCAATGCTCAAGGGTCAACCAGAGAAGAACAAAGAAAACGTTGTTCCTAGATTCCTATTTTTAACTGGACTCAGCATATTTTCATTCTGTCTTTACGTTTTCATTTCCTCAATATTCTTAAAATCTTTCAAACCTTGAAAATAACATCATAAGAATATGAGTTAATTTCCCCACAGTTAAACATCTTGTGCTTGCTCTCTTGTTGCTTGTTTTTGTTTTTTAATTTGCTATCCAAATAATAATTGTGGTAGGGTATAATAATTTGGAATATTAAAAAAAAAGATTAAGAAGAGATTAAGGAGACATGATATGAAATGTGGCATCTTGAATGGGATCTTGGAACATAAAAAGAACATGAGTGGAAACACTGGTAAAATTTAAATAAAGTCTAAATCTAGTCCATGGTAGTAGGTAATAGTAATGTATCAAAATTAATTGCTTTTTTTCTGACAAATGCACCATAGAGAAGTAAGATGTTAGCATAAGAGGAAACTAGATGAGATGTTTATGGGAAGTCTTTGTATTATCTTTGTAATCTTTCCATAAATATAAAATCGTTCCCAAAATGTATCGCTTATTAAATATTGAATACATAATTATATATTTCAGTACGTATATTATAGTTTTTCCAATGAGTTATCTTATTATTACTTTTAAAATGAGACTTATTTATTATGTTTTGTTCACTGTGTATAACATTTAGAATGCACTCAAGAAATATTTGCCAAGTGATTATATAGAAGATCCAGTGGTTGTTTGAGAAGAAATAAGTATTTTTCACTCTAGCCACTAGGTGGAAGTATCAGCACATCAGTTAAAATGCATTCTTCATCCAGAGCTAAAAACCACCATTTGAAAACAAATGACATTTGAAAAAGGTTATGATATGACATTATTATATATATAGTAGCAGGAAGAATTCCTAGTATTGTGATGAAGATCAAGAAAGATATAAACTGGCTGCGGACAGGAATCCAGGATACTGAGATATTCAGAAATAAAGCGGAAAAAAATTCTGCCTTTTATTTAAACATTTCCAGACGTGGATATAAGTGCGGTTGGACAGACAGCACATCTGGAGAATTAACAGACATCTATCTTTCCCCAGACGTAAGTGTAGCATGCAATGTCTGAAACTACCAAGGCATGGAAGGCTGGAATGATCAGTCTGCTGCCGTCAGTGCTTCAATACGGGCGACGTGTCTGAGGGGAGAAGTGCCGTTTATGCTGGACACTACCGCATAAATGGCGAATGTACGTTCTTCCAGCTACTTTCTTTTTTACGCCTTGTTTCTTTCAGGAAATAAAAACACTTTCTAATATTGGCCAATGCAAGGTGAACTAGGAAGGCAAATTCTAAAACCAACGAATAAATTAGAATGGGTTCCTAGCTCAAACAACAACAACGACAATAAAACAAACTTGCTTCGTGGTTTCCAGTTCATCATTCAGTTGTTAGTGTGAGTAATGAGACATATTCAGAAAAGTTATGACAAGTTATGTGTTGAATACTGCGCCAATTGAATTCTCTGTATTCTGTATAGATTCTCTCAATAAAGATCGATACAGGTATGGAAAGAAACCAGAATTATTTCCTGAAAGATTATATGAGCCTCAGCACAAATGAAATCTAGCGATTCAGTCATCGTTTGACAAATATTTGTCAACTCAGTGCCTCATGCCACGTGTTCTAGACGCTGATGTACAGAAACACACAAATAAGGATTTACTCTTGTCCACGTTCTGAGTTATACAAGCTTTTAGATACATGTCATGTGTGAAGTACCTCCGTACATGCTTTTCAAGTTAAAAGATGCTGCGTATCTGGGAATTTTTTTGTCTCAGTTGTAAGAAAAAGAAAGACCGGGAAGGAATAATTCTATTAACTAGAAAAGATCTCCCATCACTATTTAAGGAAGTAACAGCCTTAACACAGAAACCTTTCCAGCTAAAGGATTATTAACATGCAATGCCGTTTCTAGCAACAAGGTCTGCTTGGTTTTGTTTGTTTGTTTGTACACATTTTCCGCAGTTGAAATTTAAACGTTTGAGCAATATTTTCCATGCCGGCTGCCAACTACATAGGTGGCAATGATACAAATCTTGAAAAGATTCATTTGGTTAGCGATCTCGAACTACAACGTGCCCCTTTATACTCTCCTTTATGTTCATGCCCACCTATTTAATCTTAATGTAGGTTATTTGGAGCAAAAATTCCAAAAAGTGGCATTTCCAGGGATTACACTTAATAGATCAAGACCTTTAGTGCTTACAGGCTTAGATGTGTAGTTATAAAGCACTTTATCAGCAATTCAGGCCATTCTGAGAATCAATCCTTCCTGCCTAGAGGAAAATTGCCTCCGTTTTCTCATTTCCCTATAATCATTAATCAGCATCTACAGAGTTATCAGGAAAATTTTGGCTGGCCATTGGACACTTACAAGACAGTACTTTTGGTCAAAGAATACCTGCCTAATGGCTTGTAGACACTTACCATTCAGAAAAATTCTGCCAGGCACGACTCTGTGGGTCAGAGGCCGTGCAGTGACTTGTGTGGCTCTATCACGTGAGCCAGAGGGAAGAGGGGCAAGCCTGCTGGGGAGACTGGGATGCTGGGAATGCGACCAGAGACATAGTTTGGCGCTGTGATTCCTCAATGTAACTCACATTCTTCCTAAGGCGTTATCTACGTGTTTTCCATATAAAAAGAAGAAAATACAGATCTAGATTGTTCTCGTTATTGTTTTTTTATTTTGTTTTTCTTTATAGAACAGAAACCTTTCGTTCCTTGATATACGTAAAGGTATGCATATCAAATAGATGAGACAATAACTTTTCATTATATCATTCGTATTCAGAAATACGTCAGGTTTGTTTGGAGATAAGCGCAATATTGCAATAAATTAAAATTTTACTTTTAACTTCTGTTTTGTCTTGTCATGTTTTTGCTGTATCCCTAGAATTGCAGAGTTTCCACAGAAAATTACATTTTGTGAAAGAAAAGGAAAAAAGGTAGAATTTGCAGTGCCTTGTGTGTGTATGTGGTTTTTTTAGAGGACCATTTCTTGATAGACTTTTTTTTCCAGTTCTGTATGTATATTATTAAAAAAATAAACTAAAAGTAATGGATTTTGGGAACAACAACCAAGAAAAAAGCTAATCAATTTCTGAAAAACATAAAGGGTAGCAGCTCATTATTTTAACTATTAACTACCGTAGCTTTCAGGTTGCTCTTCTATAATTGTCTCATTCTTTCATCTTTATTTTTAAGTGGAACACATTCTACTTAATCATAGTCTAAAATCTTTGAGAAACTTCTCTTCTACTCAATTTTTTTTCTTCTAGACGGAAGATAATTTTTTTGAAAGGGAAACAATGTAAACTGTCAAAGAGCTAAACAAAATCTGGTGAAAATAAGCCACCAAAATCAGAAGCTTCTGTGGTGTGAGACTATGTGTTTCGGGGCATCCTGATAAAGCACCGACCTTTTCTTTGCTGGAGCATGGTTTATACCTGCTGGAGAAGGAATAAACAAAAGAGAAATGATGATGAATGTGCACTTGCTGCAGCAGAAACTCCTTTCAAAAGGAGTAACACTAACAAAAACAAAGGCGAGCTGAAAATGCAGTGGACCTCACCCTTGGACCAGGTGGGCTGACAGATCCCCCACCTCTCCTGGCCATGCACAAAGAAGGCTGGACCATCCCCGGATTCTCAGCCAGGGTGGTCGTCTGTGTGCAGGACTGAAAGCAAACAAGGGCAAGCTGTAGCCAGATGTGGGGGCTTTCAGGTTCACTGGCGGTTCCTGGGGTACTTGGAGTCAAAACCGCTCACACACGTTCCAGCTTTCCACCAGGAAATGTGGAGACGTGGGGGCCCAAGGAATCGCATCGGCCCTCAGTCCCCAAGTTGGCCTTCTTATGCTGCCAAAGACACCGTGTTTGCTCCTACTCCAAGGTTCATGAGGAAATACAAAAGCCTTTGAAATATTAGTAACTGTGAACTGAATTTCCAAATTTTATGGCCAATCTGATAAGTCAATGGCTCCATCTGATGGCTCCAGACCCAGTAATACATTCCCTATGAGGTCATTTCTGTGCCCTCATCTTGTACACGGGTTCCTGGAGACGTGGCATCAGCCCTTTCTACTAAGTAGAGAGCATTTCTGTTATTACATCTTTGGAAAAACAGAAAGAAAATTTTCCTTTTCAGAGGCATCTAATTGTATCTTTCCCTCTTCTCTACATACCTACCTCCAAAATCAACGGTTTTATCTGTTCTGTTGATTTCCGAGTTATTCTTTTGTTTTGTCTTCCTTTCTCACTCTCTCACACCGACCCGATGAGAAAAATAAACAATGAAAATTTTAAAAAGCATATTTATTAACAGTTTTGTAATTCTGTCAACCTTGCCTGTAGATTGAAGTCATGCCATTCACTTGCATATGAATTTAGGGAAAACATGAAAGTCACTTCTATTAATTGTGGAGGCTTCAGCTCGACCTTTGTGAGGTCAGTCCTTGGCAGCCGAAGGTCGTTTTTAATTTTTTTAATTTTGACTAATTTCATCTCCATTTCCCCATTTCTAAAATGACATCCTGGGTCGGGGAAAATAAAAAGATATACTTATTATCGAGTATCACAACGAATTGATTTTTACAAACAGTTCACGTTCTAAGTGGGCCTTAAAGTTATCTTTGAGCACTGAAAACTTTATAGATGTTCTCTACGTAGTGGTCAAAACGAAACCAAATTTCATTTTGCCTCATTGAGAGTCTGTTTACTAAAGTCACTAAATCACCCTGTTTCTGACCTTAGCTAGAAGTTCAAACCCTTTTTCACAGCCATTAACTTTTTCAGCGTTCCACCGAGCAGATGTGTGTTCAGTGGCTTAATCTTTTCCATACTGGATGATGCGACAGGCCCCCCCCCACCTGATGTGGGCTTTGCTGCAGTGCGAAATCTCATCCATCAAATCCAATTTGCCCATGTTGTTTACATATGATAAATTAAAATAATTTTTTTTTTTTTTTACGGCAAAGAGTCATAAGTTTATTCGGAAATTAAAATAAGAGACACCAGGATTGGTAGGGTGTATCCACAGAAATTCACATATATGAGTCAAATGCACATATTAGAGTCAAAAATTTTCAGTTATATCAAAATGTCTTTTAACTAGCTGACATTTTCATTTTTCCCATGAAACTATGTCAAGGTCTATATGTGTATACATAAACTGAAAAGGGAAGAAGTAAAACAGTAAACTAAGAAATTGGAGACATAAGCTTACATTTTTTGCCTGTTCCTGGTGCAGACAAATTACATTTTGTTGTTCTGAGTGAACGTGGCAATAATTATCACACCTCTTTTTAAAAGTAATGTAAAACTCTAACATTTTTATTGCTTATTGCCAGACCTTAAGCACTAAGATATTTATTTACGTTGTCTGATTTGATTCTTTCAAACATTATGAGATACGAGAATTATTATACGCCAGATGAGAAAACAGAGAAACAGATGTTTTAGAAAAATAAAATAACCTTCTCTTTTATTCTATTAAGCCACTATATTATATTTTGCAGCCTTTGTGCTGATATATATATAAATAGAAAATTCAGAAGGCATAGAGTAGCTATTTTGCATTTCTTCGAGGGAAAGAAAATGTTTTTTCTAACCTTTATTCTTTTAAGCCTAAATGATTTCTTTCAGACCCCGATAGTTTAGTTATTCCCATAGAAAAGATTGCTACATTTGTCTTCAGAGTCCACAAAATACATATATGTCTTACATCTTCTCTGACTCAATCTCACAAACTTGTAATATGTGAAGAAATATTAGAAATACGTGTGAAGATGCAGATGACTTTTGGAATCTCGGTGGCTCCGCTCCTTAAACAAAACATAATTCTTATTGATTCTCAATTGATTACTCAAAAATTAAATTCCTCCAAATTTACTTTCTTTCTAATTGGAGTTCCAGCTGCCATCGGATTGAGTTTTCCTCTTGTTTACTTGTCCCTAAAGTCTCTGTAAAAGATTTTATTTCTCTAGGCAACCAGCTGGTTTTTCACATAGATAAGGTCAATTAATTTGACCTTTGTTTCAATATGAAATGCATAATAAAAGCTGGTGCCCCAAAGACCGGATGTAGCCTTTCAAAAAAAGGCTACTTGCCAGGACAGGGAACAATAATTTATTACCTCATAAACCCCAGTTGAAATGCTCGTTGCTGAGCATGGCGACGACAAGGAGCCTGTGTGACTTTATTCATTGATTTTTATTTAGGCGATAGGGAGATGGGGACAGAACGGAGCACCTGCGCTGTTGGAGGGCGGAGGAGCGGCGGAGGCAGAAAGAGCGTTGCTGTTTCCTTACGGACCCGCCAATGCTCTTTGAGTTTGCGTTTTCCCCGAAGCTGGTTTTCCACGGACCAAAAAAAAATTCTTCAATCTAGGCTCAGAGAGTTTATTAATGACATTTGACCATAGGATTTTACTATTAAAATATTTCATAACTCAGGTTTTGAGAGCTGTATACACTCATTGTGAAGCGATGAGCAAAACGGAAAATTTAAGTTGCTGTTTACAATCAGCAACAAAGTATTTGCCGTTGGATAGATGAGTCCGATGTTAACAAATTTGTGACGATGTGAACTTTTATATCTTAGGCTTCTTTTAACACTGCGTCACCGTCATTCTGCATGCCATCAACATCTTTTACCTGTAGTATGCTTATGAGTGTTTATTTCTTCCCACGAATGTGTTACAGTTGACATTTGTGTCTATTCTTCTGATGTATTTTAAACAATCCTGAATGAAGCCCTTTAACCTAAGTCGTTAGCATCCTTGATTATGTCTTACACATGGGCTAAGTCAAACATATCAATATTACTCAGGCTATCGATACGGATTTTTCTCAGGTAATGCATCATCTTCAGCCGCTCTGTATTTAGGAATCCATTATTTTAAGCGTTCTTTTGAAATAGGCCCTTTCTTTCCCTTGAATGGTAGATAAAGCAAACTATAGAATACGCTCCTCGAGATATGTACTTACTCTGAAAACAAATCTCTTCTCAGCAGCGTAGATACACTTATGTGGGAGATTTTCACAGATATGGAGATGCAATTTTTGGAAACCTAGTGATAATTTGGATAAGGAGAACTCTGAGTAATAATGCAATAGGGTGAGTAATAATGTCAGAGAGTAATAAAATATTACGGTGCAGGTGTAGTAGAGAGGTTTACACAGTCTGGAATGGGCCAGGTTCTTTCAGGTGGGAGAAAAAAAGGGGGGGAAGGGTACCTTTAGGAAGCGAAGATGAATCAGTGCCAAAGACAAACTCACTTCAGACTTTTTGCCCTGAGAATGTCAATTAGAACCACCTTTCTCAAGGGCCGCTGGCAATACATATCGAAAGGTTTAACTAGCAGATACTCTAGTATCTGGCAAGTACAATTTGAAGCCTTTGTCCCGAGGAAAGCATCATAGATATCACAGACAACTCTTTTAGCAAACACAACTTATATAAGTAAAAATGTATTTATATCTTTCCAGAGTTTTTCTTATGCAGAGAGAGGGAAGAAGGGTGGGGTGAGGAGAGAGAAAGAAAGAAAGGCAGAGAGGGGAGGGTGGGGGGGGGGAGAGGGAGAGAGAGAGAGAGAGAGAGAGAGAGAGAGAGAGAGAGAGAGAGAGAGAGAGAGAGAGAGAGAGAGAGAGAGAGAATTTGCTCCATCAATTTTGTTCGCAACTATCTTCTTCGCTCATTCACAAACTTATTGATAGTGGTTAATCCTGATCTGAGATTTTATGGTGATGCTAAAGTTGCTTCTTTTACAAAACTTCCAAACACAATAAATACCTTTTATTTGTAAAAGTAAAAGCCACCAATAATTGCCATTTTGCAATATCTATGTTCAGTATTGGACCACCAGAGAGAAATCTCTTTCCTCTATTCCATCCAGTGGTTCTCCTGGGTCCCTTGCCACCAAGACCTGGACCTAAGGTTAATGCCATTTGTCTTATGTTTCAAATTATTATTAGTTGAACAGACTTTTTGTTGACTCTTTTAAGAACCTAACCACAATTTATATTATTGTTTCCATGGGGAAAATATGTTCTGAGTTTCAAACAATTGACATAAAAACAAATCCCAAACAGCTTATTTGTAAGTTGAAAATTATATATATATATATACATATATATATATACACACATATATAGATGTGTGTGTGTATATATATATATATTTTCTCATTTTTACTACTGAACCTAGTTGGTACCCTGAAGTCACTAATTATCCACGGATACAATATACCTGCTGCTGGAAATTGTGGCCTGGACTGTTTTTGACCTCTAATTAAGAAATGCTTTTTCTAGATTTTTGTCCCGTATTCAGCATTCTTTCCATGGCTATTTCTTTATTCTTTTATTTTTAAGGTTATCAAGCGAAACCACAAATAAACTGACACGTGTATGAACCATGTCTGACAGAAAGCAGAAAATCATATTTAACAGAATGAAGTTATCTCCTTCTCTTTACTTTCCTGTGTTCGATTACAGGCCGCATCTCTCCTCCAAAACTCCTATAATTTTTATCTCCAGAGATTTAGCTAGCACAAAGGGAGACCATCCTCAGACTGCTTGACTAGATCCCATTGCGGCAAAAACTCACCAAAATATTGTCAAATGTGTCCTAGCAGCAAAACTCAAGTAATAAGCTGGGTTTCTCATTGCCTGTGTCCAGAATCCCCTATATGTGTCTAACTAAGAGTTGGGGCAGGTCAAGAAGAAGAGGTTATGATACATGAGACTAAAGAAAGAGAAAGAAGAACATAAAAGCTTCACGGTCCTCAGGAACTGTCGGTTGTATGCAGCAAAATTCTCACGACCTCAAAGCTGAACTTTGTAAATAAGCTTGGCATCAGACTCTTGCCTGGAGAAAATAAAGACGAAGAGAAAGGGGGGTGGGGGGAGAAGCCCCTTGCCCTGTCTGACACACACACAAATGCACATGTGTGGGACGTGTGTGAACTGCTTAACTCTGTAAAAACATATGCAACTGGTCTGGTGCGTGTTGAATGACAGAGCTTCATGCTACTAACCATGGGATGAAACCATAATACTTTCATTTGAATTGCAACCTCTCCAACGCAATGCTTCTCAACAGGGCTTTTTACTTGCTGACTAGATTGTATTAGGCTGAATGATGGAATTATTTGTGTTGACCGACCATCTCCAGCTCTGTTTCTTGGAGAAGCTATTTCTAATTTGTCAATATTGAAAACTCCCTAATACATGAGGAGGAAATATAACGTGTGATTAAAACTATGGACTTAGGTCGTGGTTGATTCTTGCCTCAATTCGACTAACTTACTCAATTTAAATTTAATTTATTCTGTTTGTTTTATATTGTGTTTCTTTCCTTGAAAACTGTTAAAATAGTACTATGCGTCTCTTTCAATTATTGTGAGAATTGAAAGACATGCACACCCAGTGAGCACACACATGTGGAGAGCTTAGCTGAGCGCCCGACCAACAATAAGTACACAAAATAAAAATTGGATAGATACAATTATCATCGTTGTTATTAATAAGAGGGTATTGCCAATTGAAATCATAGACCTGGTAAGAATAAATTCCTAGATGTATGAATCGAAACCTTAGCCATCTCTATTTTATTTTCAGTACAGAAAAAAGTGGACTTGTATTCATACACCACAGGAAAAAGCTTATACCGCCCTTATATGTTCCCATTAGGAACTTTAATTTATGTCTTTGTCTGTTATAAGAATGGAGGTTTTCATCAAATAATTTAGAACTCATTTTCAAATAGGATTGCTGTAGCAGCCCACATCCTTTTTATTGTATTACAT
Organism: Rousettus aegyptiacus; assembly: GCF_014176215.1. Taxonomy (NCBI): domain Eukaryota; kingdom Metazoa; phylum Chordata; class Mammalia; order Chiroptera; family Pteropodidae; genus Rousettus; species Rousettus aegyptiacus. The sequence goes on from NW_023416309.1 coordinate 108,003,223, forward strand.
TTAAGTCCATTTTACACTGGTCCCACTGACAGATACAATGATAACCACACCCAATGCAAACAGTTGAAAAATTCAATGTAACAATGTGAGCCAACATCTATCTGACAATTTATCTGAAGGATCCTATGTACTTTAAATATAACGTAGGGATTTTTATTTTGATGCCGAATGTGTCTTTCTGTTTTCATAGATGTAATAGTTAAATCCCATAGACATAAACACCTTGGAAATTTCTGAATCGTAAAATTAATGTGCCCCAGCATTAACAGCATAATTTAAACCAAACCATTATCTCGTTAGAGCAGATAAAACAAACTTTTTAAAAATGATACGAAACTATTTTTTAATACAAATATTTTAACTAAACCCTTCTTTGTTTTCCTGGCTGGTTCATATTGATGGTTGATAATGGTTGTACTGAAGGGGAGCAGAATATGCCACCCTAAAATATGCCTTTTGGAGTCTTGATTACTTTAAGATGGCTATTAAAAAAAAAAAAAAAAACTTAGGAAGAACTTTTGACCTTTCCCCTAACTGTCTAAAAAATTTAAATAGAGGACCTGCTGGGGGTGGGGAGCTGTCATCATAGACAACCACAGTTTAATATGAACTAGTGTGTGATAGACAGGGAGGAACCGAGCAAGGCCTCTTAACCCTCGTCCTCTGTCTTATTGATAAAGACGGTCCGGCAAACATTTGTTGACCAAACATTTGCTTTTTCATCTTCATGTGAATCATCTTCCTCCTTTCTGAAGTACCAAACCACAATCTCCCCTTTCTCCTTAGCTCAAAGTGGCAAGTAAGAGCCTCACACGCCCAATTTGTACTAGGGCCCCATATTCTTATGGAGCCTCCATCCATGCATACGCAATTAGATTTGGTTATTTTCTTCTGTGAACCTATCTTATATTTTTTTAGTTGTCAGAAGAACTAAGAGGGGAAGGGTAAATCCCCCCCACACACACACACACACAGTCATTGACTTGGAGCCTTCTCCCATCTCATTTTGCTTGCATCAAAAAAAATTTTTTTTTGGTATGGTAGCATGTAACTGTATATTTAGTTAGCTGAAATGCGAAGATGAAGATAAATTTTAGAATCTGCCAAAGGCAAAAAAAGAGATTATACCTCGGGGGATAATTACATGAAATCAACCAATTTCTCATCGATGGATGCTAGAAACAATCAGACAACCCCTTTCAAGTAATGGGGAAAAATGTCAATCTGGAATTCTAAATTCGGGGATAACATTCTTCACAAAGGATGGAGAATAAAGACAATGCCGGTCAAACAAAAGCTGAGAGAATTAATTGCCAGTAATATTTTAAGAAGATTGAAAGGATTTCTTCAGGCTGAAGGACAATATCGCTGGACGGAAAAACAATTACAAGGGAAATACACTGTCCTCAAAAACGCAGTCTGGGACACCAAGGATCATCAAGCTATGGCCTGTGAGCCAAATCCTGCCTGCTGACCATTTGTGTAGAGCTCGATTGGAACAGAGCCACACCTATTCATATCGTCTATGACTGCTTTTGTGCCAATATTCCAGAGTTGAGATTGAAAATGTGAAAATGTATAAGTGTTAGCTAATAAGCCAGTTGTCAGAGTCCACCCTCTAAGACAGAAGAAATAAAATGGTTCGCGGATGCCACACAGGATTAGATTCGAGAGGTGGCGGAAAAAGTAAGGTTCTATTGATTTGATCCGTTTTTCAAATGTCCTTTGTGGCAAATTGAATGTCGAATTATGTTCCCCATTTCTACGCAAGCTAAGTAAATAAATAAAGCATCTGTGAATGTTTTATCCCCTGTTCAACATTTATAAGGCTTATTTTGTCACGCATACATTCCTGAAAATTTCTTTCACAGGATGGAGAATTGTTGCCAAATTTGTCTGCCTATTAGACATACAACAGCACAGGTGAGAGTTTAGGGAAATAAACAGTACCCACAAGGCCCTGCTGATAAATTTGAGCTCAGATTTTTCCATCCCGTATATTCTCTCTGCTCTCTCCCTCTTCGCACATCTGTGACACTGGAGTTTGGCCCAGAGAAAGAGCACACAGTTGAGATAAAGAGATGCGAGCCAAGAGAGCCGGCTATTCAGATCAGATGGGATGCAGATGGACATCTGTGCCGGGAAGAGAAAGCCAAGGACGGTATTCTCCATCGTGGAAATAACTATGCAGAATTCTACCCCTATACAAGCTCCCTCTTTTTTTTTGTTACGAGTTTTTCACTTAAAGAAATAGTGTTTCCGTGTGGCACGTAAAAGGTTATATTTGCTCCCTCCTCTGCAGGTGTGTGTTTGTTTCTCGTTTCAGTTTACCGATTCAAAGGCACGAGAAAACCTCCTCTTATTTATATCCATGTTTAAAGTGGGCTTGACACTCAGGTTTTTACACTGACAGGCACACAATAAAAATCATGTACTGTTACTAGTTCTCTAGGCAGAATTATTTCATAATAATTATCTTCAAATCTCCAATGTTCTGTGTGCTCAAAACCAATTGTCTTTATTTTAATAATTAAGTGGAAGTGACAGTGGATGACAGCTGCAATTGGTTTCATTTGTGAAGCAAGTACGGCTTCCCCCCATCACCATGGAACCATTCTGGCTAGGCGTCAGAATATTTAAGCCATTGAATGCTACCAAATTTGTAGTCAGACAAGGTACGCATTTTCAGGCAAACACATTTTTTTTTTTTCGGTGTGTAACATTATACGCTTTTTCACCAAATCCCAATAGCTTTTGCGAGATTTGTAACGTACAAATCTACACTTATATTTGATAGATTCAAAGAGTATTTCTGACGGAACGGTTTTGTTCCTGCGTTGTCCCTTTAAGCCGAGAACTGGCCAAAATTTTCTGTAAAGGACTAAATAGCAGTTTTGGCTTTGCGAGCCATATGGTCTCTGTCGCAACTATTCAACTCTGCTCTTACAGCGAGAAATCAGTTATAAACGATATGTAAATGAATAGGCTAACTCTGGTTCAGTAAAACTGTATTTACCAAAACGAGCAGCAGAGAGAATTTGGTCCATGGGATGCTTTTAAACAATCGTTCGACATATCTTATTTATGGCACAGTACACAGCATTTCAAAGTTCTTGTTCCCTTTGACTATTAAAATTACAAAGTATTATTAGAGATGGAGAGAGCATTATTATAGCTTAAAAATAAATGTTTGGGGGTTATTTATGATATTGGATCATCCAAAATGTATTTTCTATCAACATATCAGGGGATAGTTACATGTCACGTAACAAATGATCTCCATGTTGTTTATCTCATTCGATCACAGTAACAACTTTGTGAGTTAGGAGGGACGGGTATGATTTTTAAGTCTCATAAAGCATAAAGAAGTTAATAAGGGGCTTGCCCAATGGCAGCCACGTAAAGTGTAGATTCAGGTTTTTAAACTTTCCATTTGGGTACTAACGCTTTTATTTTGGCTGCAGGCCATTTGGGGGCCTGATTTTTAGTGGTAATTTTGATTGCAGAGAAGTGGGCCTAATTCAGGTCCTGATATGCAATTACTGTTAGAAGTGAAAAAGAAAGTAAATACTTTCCATATTATCCAATTAATGGAGACAGCAAGAATGAACGATGTAAGAAAAAATAGAAGCAAACCTCAACTATTCATTTTTCCTTCATAACTGTATTTCTCTGCCTGAATTTTAAAGGTAATCGCCTCAGTGACCCTCTCAGTTTTCCTCCGACAGAGTCCGTGACTTCAAAAATGAAACTCTAAAGTGATTCGCTCCTAGCTAACTGGAGATAGAGCAATCTGTTATGCATGTTTTTGGCTTCTGTACAATTTTACTGTTATAACTTTTATTACATAAAAAGCTAAAAGAAGAGATAAACTACAGCATTAGGATTTTTTGATACAGACCTTGAGCCATCAGCACAGGAAACTAACCTCATGGATTATGTCCATCATTCTCCAGTCCACTAAGAACTAATCACCTTATAATATTACCGTGTAACTTTCATCTATATTGATGGTTTTTCTCCAACAAGAGCATAATGTTTTAGAGAAACTGTCTGAAATATCTTTACCACATTGGTCTAAGATCACAGGGTTTAAGATTTCCATTCTTTAAATTTTTTTTTTTTTTCTTAAATGGCTCTTTGGGAAAAAACCAAGTTAAACTATTTCACAGTTGTACGTACATATGAAATATGAAAATGTCGGTCGTTTCTGAAGGCTTTGGCTGTGCGAAAACTACATAAATATTGAGATTAAAGTTCCTTGTTAACATAAAGTCAGATGAAAATGACTTGTGTGGGAAAATGTAGGCATTGGGGGCACAGCCTTCCATATTGCAAAGATGCTATCAGTGGAATGGGAAATGGGAAAACAATCTGACAGGTATAAACATTCCTATGCGAACAGAAGTCAAGGGTGACAGGAATCTGAGAGTGACCTTGACCCTGTTACCCCAGATATCCAGGTGGAAATAAAGTCACTATCTTCACACACACAAAAAAGAAATTAAAGGAGACAATTTTCATTTCTCATCCTAGGTAGGAATAGAAGGTAGTACTTTAACTTCAGTCACTGACACTTTCATCTCTTGAGATTTAGAAAAGTAGCTATGGTGAAATGATTTCCTGGTCTTTAAAAGGGCATGCATTTATTTTTTTTTTTTTTTGCACATTTTCTTTCTCCCAAAAGTTAGAGAATCCAAAGAACAAAATGAACAAACAAAACAGAAACAGACTCTAGGTGCAGAGAATATACTGGTGATTGTCAGATGGGAAGGGCTTTGGGGAGCTGAGTAAAAAAGGCGAAGGGATTAAAAAGCACAAGTTGGTAGTTACAAAATAGCCATGGGGCTGTCGAGTACAGCATAGGGAATATAGTCAATAATATTATAATAACTATGTACAGAGCTAGATGGGTACTAGACTAATCAGGGGGATCACTTTGTAAATGATACAGATGTCTAACCACTGTGCTATACAGCTGAAACTAATATAAAATAATATTGAATGTCAACTCTAATTGAAAAGTACAAATTGATTTTAAAATTAAAAAAAAAAAAGTTAGTGGAAATAGGGCCCAGAAAGCAGCGCCTTTTGAGTTTTCTCTCCTTTCATTTATTGAACTCATTATCAGCAAGATGCCAGAAGTAATTACAATGATATCATTATTGCGGTGCAAATCCAAAGAAAAGACTTGAGAGGCTCCCACAGTTATTTTCAAAAAGTGGGGTCCATAGCTAGGCTGGCTGGCCAGTACTGGCTTAGTCAGTGCTGGCAAGTACCCTAAAATCGTCATGTGTGAATTCAGCACGGGTTCCAATAGTGATGGGTCCGGCGGGCAGGGGGTTGTATACTTGGGCCTGTACAGAAGGACTCAGAGCAAGCTGAAAAAGTTCTCTAACAAAAGGCTGTCAGATATGATTTACTGAGCTGGCCTCTACCGGGCAAGCTTCACTGAGCACTCTGAATTCGAGCTGTCCACAAGCGGCAGACTTTTCTATAACCCGACAAAGACATAGAGTTATAGGCACTTCATAAAAGTGATGTCTTTTGTTTAGTTCTAACAGGGTCTCTCAACAGGGGAGGCAAAACCGATGAAGTGCAAAATATAATATGAAATCAATTTCCCTTCTCACATGACCCTGAGAACAAGAAAAGAGTCTGGTTTTCGTGGAGCTGCTAAAACAAAACAAAACAAAACAAAAAACGCAAATGTCTTCTGGGTGGTTGGAAGAGAAGACCAAGAGAATTTAGGAATGTTTTTTTGCTTAATTAGTTTCGACACTTCATTTTGAGACGGATCCGTACACGTTTCACTTGTTTAAAGGATCAGAGAGGCCTGAGTAAGATCGTTTTTCCAGATGGAGGGTGAAGACGTTGGAGAGAGGGGTTAGGCTCAATGAGACCTGCTTTCAGAAACCAGTTCTATTAGTAGCTGAAGGAAGGGAACGCCGAAAGGCGACCGGGGAAAAGCTACAACCACTTCGAGTGGATTCTGAACACAGCATCGTAGCTACTTGAGTGACTGCGTCACAGCCGGGATGGGTGGCAGACACCTTAAAGTGAACCTCATTGCTCGTAAGCCAGGCTATGTCTGAGTGCGCGGTTATAGTTCAGGTGTAGCTCTGACTATGGCGATGTTTGAAAACATGGATAGCATATAAAGCACGTGATTATTTTCACTGATAGAATAGAACACACAAACAAGGAAGAGTTACTAGTCAGGAGAGCGCTGGGGTGGGAAAGTTATGTATATTTCTGTATATGATAGGGACAATCTTACTTAAATTGTGTACTCCAGATCTTTCTATGTGTTTCCAGCCCAGCAGTTCCAAACGTATAAATTAGTTTATACCAATCCATCTGATCTTATTCGTGACAGTTTTTTTTTCAATGTTTCAAAGTGATAGCTTATTGATAGTGCAGATATCATCTTTTTTTTTAACCTACGTTGCAGATGGATAATTCTTAAAATTAAAATATAAGGTACCTGAGTATCAGAGAGTATCAATATGAATCCTCCAAGAAACAAATGTCCAGATGAAAGGAGATATAAAAATTCTATTGAAGAAACATCTTTGAAGGAAAAAAGGAGAGTAGAAGAATCATGAATTTGAAAGGAATCTTGAGCCTTAGTAGCTAACCATGCTATTGACATCAGCCCAGAGCGGGCGTGGCCTGCATCCTTCACCTGTGGCAGCCAGAGGCTACCTGCCAACTATACTCTTCTCAATAGAGTCTCCGTCAAGGGACAATCTGGGCCTCATTCCCCTATGCTTGCTACTACTGGGAACTCTTACTGGTGGAATATTCTGGAATATTGATATGGTAAAAAATTATCATTCCAACACATTTGATTCTAACACAGGTAAGCAAAAACTATTCAAGACTAATTCATGAAAAAAAAAAATCCAAAAGTAAGATAATTTCATCCACCAATCGTAGGAGAAGAATGTTACATTTGGTTTTAATGGCAATAATCCTTGAATCACATCCCAGCATATATCAGTTCAGTGGGGGTCCTACTTCCATAAATACCAGTATAGGTTACAAATGACGTTTAAAAAATAAAATAGTTTTCCGCGATTTAAAAATGTGATCTATATTATGTGCCGGTGGTGATCTTCTGGTTATGGTCTTTGAGAGGAACTACCCAGAGCAAAAGTATAAACAAACGTGTCTTTCCCAGCCCCTTCTTCCTCTTTTACGTTCCAGTCTCTTCCTAGCCATCCACATCCCCTGGAGTTGCTTTGTGTTTGGCACTGCTTACAACTGCTAAGGATTCACAAGAGCGACATGTTATCAGTGACACTTTCTCCCAACGTTTCTTATCTTGGGACTCTACAATTTTATTCATTCCAATTCATTAACATCCATTCCAGTCGTTAATAGTCTTTCTCTTCGAAGTCGTCTTCTCTTCTAAGATGCGATGACTGCATTGAAAACGTGACGTGTATTAAGCAGATCTGAAAGAAAGGAGCTATACAGCTTACGTCCAACCAAGGGAGTTTGTTACAAGACTACACAGAAGGGCAGGTGACCACGCATTCTGGGTACCGGCTGTTCCAGGTCTGGGATGTAGCATGTGCTTCATGGAGGGCCAGACCCGCAGCTCAGATGTACTTACGGTATTATTGAGGCCAAGTGATATTCCCTCCCTGGGTATGTCTCCCATGTTCACTTCTCCCAAGAGAGAATTTGTTCAGGTCATTTTGTCCATTTCAACGTAGAGTTTTGGGCTGAGTCACCGCAGAGGTGGTTGTGCTTCCAAAAGCCCAACCTAGTCACCATTACTGTGACTTGGGCACCATTCTCTGGACTCCTGGACTCTTCGATGGCAGTAACGCTAGCAGGGTTTTTTTTTCCCCTCCCCCCGCTCCTCACAGCACTCCCGGCATGAGTCAGAGCTGCTTTGTACATAAAGAACCTCTTGGGGCTGCTTTCTGCAGAAGAGGGCAATTAGAATTTTATGGACTCTCCAGTACAAGTGTTAATGTTTGATAAAACCTAACTATGTTACTCCTTGCATTTAACTGCATTTAGCCATTGTTTCAACTTCTGTAACTCAAAGAGCTAGGTTTGCATTATCGTCGCAGAGTTGTTATTTGAATGTTCTTCTTTTGCAAAAATCTACACTTGCTCATCAACCATTGGCTACAGACCCTGGACTAACCATCACTCTTTTTGTAACTAAAGTAAACTTTACCTTCTGATCTTGTCGTTGATTTTAACTTCTGTTTCTAGTTCATGGTCGTGATTTTTTTTTTATGACAACTTGGCTCTCAATACAGGTTGCTGGGTGATTACTTAGGACACCAAATTCTTTGCAGCTCATATGTGGCTCTGCCCCATGAACAAGAGGGTGTAAGGCTGCGTCTGCCAATAACAGGAGCCCAATAAAGTTAATTGTTTCTCCGTTAGGCACTTTGCTAGTGCTCTGAACACATGGAACCGATTATCTGGCACTGCAATGTTGTTAAATAAAATGTGCAAAAAAGAAAATACAATTATTGCTAAAGTAAAAACATACCACGAGGGGTTATTAAAAAAAGCAAGATGTTTTACATTTTAAGGATGTTTCGCTGCTACATGTGCGCGTTTAGTGACAAACAAATGATTAGCTCCAAGACACTGCAGTGCCAGCATTAAACTTTCCCTTCGGCTCCATTGTCTTCCAGTCGCCTGAAATAAATGGAAGTAGATTTTTCATTCTGACGGAAAATAATTTTTTTAAAAAAACAATAAAGGCATATCTTGGCAACCTTGAAATACAGACCACTCACGTAAAACATTCATCTTATACTATACGTAGAATGATTCTTTAATTTAAGAATGTATTTGCTTTTTCAGCTTATGAACTCCATTTGTTTATCACCTGAAGTAACTGAACTACCTTCTGGTATAAAGCAGAAATTACTTCGGTAGCATGGGGGGAAAAAAAACTATAATCCCCTTTTAGTTACGCTTAAGAGAACCATGGGGACTTAATAAATACAATGTGTTTATAAGATAAAGAGTCATAATCAGCTTCCATTTACCTTCAAAGTTTTTCCATTTCTCACCAACACTTTAAAATAGTATGATGTGGCCTAAATGCAATGCAATTACATCTACATTGAGCATTTTTAATTTTAAATGGTTTCCCCATATCACAAATAACCATGATCATGAAATAATTAACCAACCAATGTCCACTAGAGAGTATACAAAAAAGTTTTGTTAGATTTGAATTTTATATGCCCTATAAATAATCAAACTGTGTACATTTCAGTAAAACACTATGTTAACTCTGACATTACAGACTGATTCATATATTAGCCTAAATAACCTGAGGATCAGAAAAATAAAAAAAAAAAACATTTTGGATTTTATTATTTATGTCTTCCATTAAACAAACCAAAAAAAAAGTTTCTCTTTTTTTCTTTTCTCTAAAGTGCCAAAAATCAAGCAAAGTGCCCTGAAAGCACATCTGAATAAAAAGATCTGAAATCTGGCTGTTAATTGTCCTGTACACTCAAGTATTGTGTTGTCATTTTGTCCTAATGTATGGACCTTTGATAAGCAAAGAAGGCATGTCCATGTCAAAACAACCCTTGATTTTGCTCAGTTTTCCACATCTTGGGACCAATGACCAGAATGATCAAAATTGACAGGTGACTGGAATTTCCAAAACAGAACATTCATCGTTAAAAAATGTCATTGTTTTTTCATTACAAGTGGGTTTTAGTCAAACACATCAAAATCTTATACTTTCTAAATGTAACACTTTTCAAACTCTTTTGCTAGTTCTGTACTCTGCTTATTCTAAAGCTTTCTTATGTATTAAAAGAATTATCAGGCAGGCAAGAACCTCAACATGAACAGAAACATTATATATATAAAGTTTTAATACATATAATATATATATATATATCTTTTTCCAATGGACAGAATTAGGAGGTTTAATCTTCATAGATCACTACAATCTTTTTTGAGGCTGAACTGCACAGTTCTCTGGCTGCATTTCACTAGAGAAGCATTAAGGTGCCTTTTTTTTCCATATTTCAGTGGAATTTGGCTGTCGATTCTCTGTTCTCACTCTCAGAATCACTGAGATGTGATCACACTCCAATCACAATTTTAATATGGACTTTTTGTGAGATGAGTTTGTTCTTTTGTTGTTGTTGGGTACCCTGTTTTCTCTCTAATCCCAGGGAAAATCTGATGACAGAAGGTCAGCATTGCATTGACTAGATCAGAAGGAAGTGAAAGGCACATTAGAGAAACTGAATCATCCTGGAGCGAATTCATAAGGAAGCACTATCACCCCCTTCTCAGCTAAAGCTCAGATATATCATCAATGAGAATATCAAGTGTATAGCCTGGCTATGACTTTGCATTGTTAACTATAATATTCTCACAGCTGCAGAGTATGATTTTAAACGATATACAATAGAATGCTGTAGCATTTCCAAGAGGAAGTAATTTAGGGTAATGACTTCAACTCCCCTTTACTAAAAACTCAGCTAGTTGCCAACAATTTAAAAGGGACTTTGTTAGCCATCAAGAGACAAGTCAATCAATTTCAATGAGACGATGATTCACTATTGATAACCCTGATTTCTTTCAGATTTTGATGTGTAGAGAAAAAAATGATTTGGCTAATATTAAGGAGCATTTGTGCAAAATAGAGACAGTCATTGTGAAGCATGTAGCCAGAGGCCATCTGAAAGGGAATCGGGAGATAATTATAGGATTCCAAACATGACATAACTAGGTTTTGGCAACTTTTTAGAAAAATTTGCAGACAGATATTGTATGTTTAGTAGGTTAACCAAATCATCCAAATTACTCTTTATTCACGTTACAAGTAATGTAATATAACTACCCTGTATTTTATAGATTTGGCATAATCAACATGATTTAATATATTTACATTTACATGTACACCCGACTCTTCTATTCATTTTGAGTGGATTTAAAAGAAGTTAACTTTTGAAATTTAACATATAAACATATTGTGTGAATACATGTTATGTTTCAACATTAAAGAAAAAATGTTGCAACATTAAAGAAAAAAATTTTTCTCTTAAAAAGCAAAGTTAATCTTCTAGAATTTTTTATCAAATGAAAATTTAATAAATGTTTAAGAGTTATTCCATGCTAGCTCCATGATTTTCAGATTCTTCATAGAGAAATACTTTGCATATTATCTTACATCAATCCTAATATATGAAACAAGTATTTTGTTAGTATATTTATTCTACAAATTTAATGTTTATAACTTCTAATTATTACTGAATCATTCAATGAGAACTACGAATTACTTTGATCAACAGGGACAGTTGTGAAATCATAGTTTTAGATGATAGTGGCAATTTTACTTATATATGAATCTACTATTTATTCCTATCTTTTTATTTGGTTGCACAATATTCAGAAAACCTTGATTTATTAAACCAAAGCATATATAGTAACAGATTTAAATCGCTACTCTACAAATTCAACAAAAGCATCACCTAACAGAGATATCTTATGAGATTTTCACCATGATATGTTCAATTTACAGCACAAAATTTGTCTCCAAAGTGCAAACATTTTGTATGTAAATTTGTGTATTAAAGGTTGTTAGCGTGTAAATCATGCATGTTAAAAAATGCTGACTCATGTGTTTGCTGAATCACTGCAGCATCTTTTGTAGAACCTTAAGGCCCTCTGGAACATGGCATTTTCAGGGCCACGATGCTCTTTGGAGGAAAATATTATTAATAACAATAATAATAATGATAATCATTTTGTCCTGAGCATTTATAATTCATTTAATAAAAGCACACATGGGAATAACTGGAGAATAAGTAAGTGTATGCTTTGTGTGTGAGTAGTAATGAACCCCAAATCGTAGCAGAATAACAAATGGAAGCGTATTTTTCTTACATAAACAGAATCTAGTGTTAGGTGGATTGATTCATGCTCAAATATGGCTGATCATTCTACTCACTCTTCATCTGGCAAGAAGAGACAGAGGTTGGGAGGGGTACATGGTTCCTTAAGGACACTTTTCAATATTGTCATACCACTCCTATGTATACCCTATTAATCATAAATAAGTACCATGACCACAAATGATTACAGAAAGCCCAGGAATGGTGATCTTTATCTGGGCGACCTACAGTTTCTATTCTTTGATGAGAGAAACAGGGAAGGAAGGACCAATATTCTAAGTACTAAGAACAAGTTAGTTATCTTTTCTGATTTTTGCATCCCACCCATTGCTTAAAATCCTGGCGCATTTATTTTACATTCGGATTCTGTAGTTTTCATAAAACACCCCAACTCTGTCCTTTGGTTCTTCAAGCCAGAATTATTATGGGTTTTCTATAAACATTTTAGCTATCATCCTGTACCCCACCCCCATCCTTGACCCAGAATGAGACATGCCCTGGGGCTAGAAGCAATAAATACAGACAACTTTCAACAGCAATTCCTTCTTTCAAGTATCAATTCCCACTAATTTCTGCCTTGCCTTAGTCCCTCTTCAGTGTTTTCAGGTCATTGTTTCTTGTATTTCGTCCAGAGTTTATGGTCGTTCTCCGTAGGGAAGGTAGTCTAACGGGAGCTTATCAGCCTTAACTGAAGGCAGAAGTTCGTGGAAGTTTTTTTCCTGATATTCGCATGGCTGTTTTCTTCGTGTCATTCAGATGGAACATGAATTTCACCTGTTTTGTAAGGCTTTTTCTGACTATAACTAAAAGTAGCCTTCAATCTCTCTGCGTAAAAAAGCAGCCTTTTTCACGACCTTGCATCGCACTATTGATAGCCTGCATTTTCCTTACTTCCACAGGGTTCTCACCCTCTGAAGTTCAAATGTCCATGAATCAGTGAAACCTCTGATTACGCTATTAAAACCCTACGCCCATGCACACCCATCGGAATAAACATACATTACCTTCCAACGTGCCTGGGATAGTCTCAGATTATACCCCTGTCATTTCATTATGATTAATAATATCTCCTGTTACTCATAACAGTTTCTAGATTGGGCCGATAAATTATGTGGTAATGTTAATCACACTTATTATACTGATTTCTTTTCCTTCATGTTACTGATCGTCACCTGATATATATTAGAGGTTATGTCTATGCATATATATAAATTGATTTAATATGTTACATAATCTGTTTATCTATTGAAAAATATAGGTCCGTCTCCCCATACTAGAACATAAATTGATGAGGACAGGGACTTCTCTGCTTTGCTAACTGTTCATTACTGGCAGCTCGGACAACTCTTGACACAAAGAAGAAACTCCACAAAAATTTGCTGAAAGAGCAAATGAATAATTCAATTTCTTTTCTTTGTCTACCCTAACAGAATGCAAGTTACATGACACTGAGACCTGATATTTCTGTTTCTCCAATGCACATTCTGTTCCTGGCATCAAGTAGAGCTCTTCAATACGTTCATGAATTCATTTTACAACATAAATTTAATGCTCTTGCTCTGAAATTATTAACTAATAACATGTAAATGCTGAGCTATGATGTCTGCGTTGGCAACCTGATCAATATATAAATCTCATTTGTCTCAGAGTCTTATCCACAATCAGATTTCCATTTATATTGTATAGATAGAACTAAGGCAGTTGCTAAACATTAAGATTAAGCATCATGCAGGTGGAATGAACATACATCACTCTCCCCACCGCCACCACCCTCCCCCCAAAATGCACATGTCCTAATCCCGAGAACCTGTAGATATGTTACAACCTGACGTGGCAAAATGGACTCTGAAGGTGTGATTACGTTAAATATCTTGAGATAGGAAGATTTTCCTAGATAATCTGAGTAGGACCCAATATAATCACTAAAGTCCCTGTAAGTCAGAGAGGAAGGCTAGATATTTAGTGTCAGAGACTGGAAGATGTTATCCTGCTGGCTTTGAAGGAGGAGGAAGGGTCCATGAGCAAAGGATGCAGTCAGCTTCCAGAAACTGGAAAAGGCGAGGAGACAGATGCTCTCATACAGCCTGCAGGGAGAGCACAGCCAGCTGACACCCACATTTCAGCTCTGTGAAATCCACTTAGTGCGTCTGCCCTTCAGAACAGTAAGATTATATATGCATGTTGTATTTAGCCACTAAGTTTGTGGTAATTTGCTACAGTCACTGCAGAGGAACAAATGCACGCTGCATTAGGCTTCTTTGACAAACTTTGACAAACTTTTCTTATTGTTCTGTTGGAAAGTAGAGACCCAGCTTCTTCTCTGCTTCAAATTTCTTCCAGGCGGGAATCCATGCAACAAGCCGTCTCCCCAAATCTCTCCAGTCTACTTAGTAAGGAGCTGTCAGGGCTCCAGGTGGGAACAGAGCCACCTGCATCTGATTCCTGGAGGAGAGGAAGGGACTAGCCCATGGGTCTGTCCTCCAGTGAGCTCCAGTACTTACCGTAGCCTCACAGTCCAGTTGGATTCTCTGCGCTAACCCGATGTCACTTTGCCCCCAGCTTCTAAGGCTCCCCGAAGACACAGAGCATCGGTTCAGATTCAGGTTTCACTTTTATGTTCATTTATCCATCTAAATGACACCACGTGCTTGCTCGTTCTTTAAAAAAAGCGTTCCATTTTTTTTAATCATTGGTGGCACGCCTTATCCTTTGTTCTTACTACTAAGATGGAGTCACTATTTTGAAATAGATTTATTGTCATTTCAGTGGGATTTGGGGAAGAATATGAGGCAAATATGGGTGTTCGATTTCTTATCTTGACTCGGAGAGTTCTGTTTTATGCTCCTTTAAAAAAAAATGTATTTGGTTACGTTTTGCTCTACTCATAGCCTGTGTGAAGTATCTGGAGACTCTATAGGGTTTTTTGTTTGTTTGTTTGTTGTGGCAATCAAAGATTCTTGGGGAAATGCCCTCATTATCTGTCAGGCCTGGCGTGTCTGATTGAAAACAGGTGCAGCCAAACCCTCGCTTTTGCCTACCACTGCCGTCTGCGTCAAATGAAAAGCAGGAGTAAGTTTTCTGTGGGATCTTGCCCTTCCTCTCAATTCTCTTGTGCTGGAGAACTTTCCAAACTATTGGCAAGGATCTGAATTTGTGGCTGACCAATGGTCCCACATCCTGCCATGGCCCCCACAAATTTTGCAGCTTTGAGATAGGAGATTTTGATGTGGTTTTATTGGCGTCATATCTTCCATGTAATTTCAGCTTAATCAATTGCCCTATATTCAGTGATTTATGGGCTCCTCGATCAATCCTTTATTATTTTTACATGACCAACTAATTCTTTGAAATGCTGTACAGGAATGGCATCTTCCCCTTATTTTTAAATCAGATACCGATGCTCTCCTTTCAATCTTTGTGCATTCCTTTAGTTATCACCATCGTAAGTCAGTGACTTAAAAATAGAGGTTAAACATTTGTGCCCAAATCATCAGGTCTCAGAGAAGTCAAATGTGTTAACGTAATCAATAAGCTTATGATCTCTATTCTATCCTTTTATCAAAGGTTACCTTAGACATCAGATTATTCATTTTCATGTTATTTTATAGTTTAATCCTAAATTGCAGTGGGGGGGGGTGTAAGGGGCTCGGTATCAGTCTGAGTGATGCTTTTGTGAATTCTGAGATGTTTTAACAATACGAAGAAATCTAGTCTAGCAGACAAAATGTGGTTTCTAATGCTTAAGGCAATAGACAGTACATGATATTTCTTTTTTGCTGTCTACACCAGAGTCCCAACTCATGAATGTGCCAAAAATGACACAGGGTAACCCCAAAAGAGATAGAAATCCAGAAATGTTTTAAAATACTTGGAAAAGCACATATACAAAGTAGTTTTACAGTTCTGTCAACAGAGAGGAAAGATCCAAGTTTTTTTTTAACTGAATTACAGGAGAGAGAAGCCCCGGGGAAAGAGAATTGGTTCAGAAAAAGTCGGTATAGGTGCCAGGGCTTGCGGGTGGGTATAGACAACAGGAGAGCTAGCTGGGCAATCACATCACTTTACCTGTCACATCATCGTTTATTTATAACATCAACAAACCAAATGTGAAATCGCAATACCACCACCTTATGGAAAGCGCCTTGCACATTTTATGGCTTTGCCGGTAAAGTATTCAATTAACGTTTACTAACTGGCTGGGCTCAGATATGTGTCCCAAAATATGTTTGACTTCTTTAAGTTTAGGCTCCGAATATCGGTCTTATTTTGGATGGCGTTAATTATAAAAACTCAAAATTCCATTATCGTTATCAATGAAATTTAAAACATTTATTTAGACACTATAAACGATCATGAAACAAGTAGAGATTCCCCAATGGGCAAACACCAAACTGTTCCCAATCATATTATATTTTAAATAAAGGATTCTCAGCAAACATTTGGGAAGGGGGGGCGGGGTGGAAAAATCAGATGCCTTCCAGGGATTGGCGGCTGGGAAAGAAGGAAGAGAATCCAGAAAAAGCTGTGGGCTATCTCGATCCTATTCTTCAGTTCCTTGATTGAAGGCATTAAGTTTTATTTTATTAACTTCTTTCTTGCCCTTCAAAAGTTGAGGGTGCTCACTCCAGGGCTTGTGCAAAACGGCCCCAGGAAACCTCAGTGCAAAAGTTTGAAATCACAGCTGGCTGTGATTAGAAGGATTGGGGAGATCAGTGCTTGATTAACTTTCAGCTGCTATTGGTTTGCCTCAGTTCCTGCAGGAGAATTAATCTGTAGGTTCGAGTAAATTTTGGATCCTAATGGATACCAGATACATCGAGCCCACCCAGACCACCAAGATTTAACAATCCCTTTCCCTACATTTAAATTGTACAAATGAATTCATTCCTCCTTACCCAGTGGCCCAAATCACTCTACCTCATTGTTTGCTCCCAAGGCATTCGCTGTCTTACGCCTTTGAGTCTAAGAAAGTGTAAATTCTTTAAGGGAAGGTCCAGGTCTTAGTTTTTTGTATTTTCAGAAGAGCAAGTTTAATTCCTTCCACTCAAAAGAGGTTGCTAGATGAATAACAATGCACTTCTGCTCTCACTTTCTCTTAATTTGTGGTCAGTGCACATAAAATTATTCCAGCTCTATAATCCATTGTCTCTATTCCCCATTTCTATTGTACAGTGGAGATGAGTCCCCCTCCTCAATTGAACTTATACCATTCTAGTTAAAAATTCTTGAATTAGAAATATAGACTTATTACCATAAATCATCATTTTCTTGATAGCGTTAAAAGGTAATTAATTGGTCATTAAACATTTACATAAATCCATGTTGTAGGATCCTTACAACTTTCATTTCATTGATAAATTTCCTAACAAGAAGAGGTTTTTCATCTAACCCCTTCTTTGCTAACTGAATATTTTTATATTTGTAAATTGAGGAACTCACTCAAAAAGAAAAAGAAAACTTGCCACAAACACACACACGTATTTGTTTCAAATAAAGAGATCTCTAGTTTTCTGAGAGACTATCATGGTAGCATTGACGTGTGAGCCTCACACTATTACTATCAGGTACATACAAATAAAATAAAGTACTAATCAACGTAAATAAATCAGCAGAAAGTTTCCTAACGAGCATGTAAATCATTTCCTTTCGTAGAATCTAATTGCAGGAAGTAGTAGGAAAAAAAGCTGAGAGAACTCAAAGCGTATTGAAATGCCCATGTCCCTCTCCGAGAATTTTAATTTAACTAAATGAAGGAGGTAAAGTTTCTATTTGTGACGTCTTGAATTGCTAGGATCAATTGCTTTCAGATTGATATGTTCGTCTTATTCTCTCCAAAAAATTCTATGAGCCCTATACTAACACGAATTTTCAGAGCTAAGGATTTCTTACGAGGTCACCCGATAGTTATGTGCTACAGACATCATCCTTCCTGCTTGAGCTTTGTCTCCACCAATATCAGACCAATTAGTGCATAAATCTATACACCTCCATCACTGTCTCCGTCTGCTTTCTCTCAACCCTCCTCTCTCAGAAGTCCTGCTTCAGTTAGATCGACCTCTTCATCTTTCTCTATTAATCTGGTATTTCTTCCACTTCTGCCTTTGCCTCCATCCTTTCTCCTCCCTGCGGTGCCCAGTTCCTTCATATCTGCTACACTCTAAGTGACTCCCAGGCCCCTTCTTAAAAACTATCTCATCCATAGGGTCTTTCTTGATTTCCCCAAAGTTAATCCCTCCTGACTTACTTTGATAGAACTTCTCGTTTGATTCACACATTCAGTGGTTATTACTTAACCTCTTGTGAAATTATCTAGTCTCAGAACTTGATGTAATTGCTCAGGGTAGGAGGTATGCTTTTCAGGGGAAAAAAAAGAATCACACTTTTCTCACACAAGTAGTATTTTTGCAAATATTTGCAAATTATAACACCATTTAATTTTTTTTTGGACTCAGACTACCCAGAGAAATCATACATGTTAAGAAAAAATATTGTTAGGCTATTAATATCTACAAATACTGCTGCTTAGAGCGTTGAAAAGTGAATAACAGATATCAAATATAGATTATAAGCCTCCTGGCTTGATTGCAAGAACCATGAAAATGAAAAATCAAAAGTGTCGTGGTCAGTGTGTAGAATAATACATAGTACTTAGTACACAGTTGACAGTCAATAAATAATTTTGTATGAGCAAATGAATGAAGAAGTAAATAAAATAACCTAGATAAAACACAAGGATAAAAGGCAATCTTCCTTTCCTATCATTAAAATTTGTTATGATGGATAAAAACAAGGACAATAATAATGGAATGGCTACCTGTATTCTGATACAGGGTCTCTTCTAGATAAATGGCCAGAGATGATTTAATCACTGACAGTGTATGAAAAACTAAATCCCAGAAGTGACCGAGTATATAAGAATTTAAGGATTCAAGGGAATTAAAAGGGACAAATTATGTTTCTTCCTACACTCATCTTTGCTAGAGAAGCTAAGACCCTTAGTACAGATATACCTGCTCTAATATACACCTTACACCGAGGGCCTAGGCTTACCTGATTTCAGGATCATTACCTCTATTTCTCTCATCAAAACTGCCATCCTCCAACTGCAGCTGATTTCATCTTACGATTAGGAGAACTAATTTAATTCATTCTCACTAAAGTGTAGATTTCTGGGTTGTAGCTCCTAGGAGTCACTGCAGGCAGGAAGGACAAAAATGACAGCGAAATATGTCATAGATCATTACGATGATGGGGGCTTCTAGAATACAGGTCCCACACAATTCCCCTGTAGCTACAATCCATCACTAGTCATTGATATGATATTATCAAGTAATTAACGTAAATAACAGAAACCATAGCCTTCAAGGAAAGTAAGCGGCATTTTTTAAACCTCTTATATTATGTCACACCAGGAGTCAAGTAACATGGACAGAGTAGTTACACAGAGGATTATTAAATCTAAAGAAAAGACACGTTCAAAAGAAAATGCTAAAAAGAAGTTATGGTAAAAACCAGGGAATGATGTTGACGTCCAAGTGTCCAGAGTGTCCAGTTTGGAGAAGAGCAAAAGATACGCAAAAAAAAAAAAAAAAAAAAAAAAAAAAGCCTGTGTTGTCTTGTCACTCTAAGACCAGTTTTAGAAACCGTGGACGTGAAAACCACTTATAAATAAGCCATTTTTGAGAAAAGATGCCATTCAGCATTAACTTTCTGAAGAGCTACAATCCGCTAATAAACGTATATACGGAGCAATGTGTTGCATTATTTTGGTTCAGCAAGAAGTTGTCAGCATTTAAGACGGCGAAGGACCTCTTTGTCTTGTGGGAAATGCTGTTTTTATACGTTCGCTGTTGTGTTGGCCTCGCAACCCTCATTTTGCTTATTTCTCCATGTCTGAGAACTCATGCGCCCTGTTCCTCATTAGACACCTTAAGGGTCACTGGCAAGCAGTGGTCTTTTTTTTTTTTTTTTTTTTTTTTTTTACAGAAATAAAGGTCTAGCATGAATGTGCGATGGAGTTTGAATAACTTTCTCCTCCCCTAGGACCTTGCAAATCAAGGTCGAGGTCCATTGCCAAAGGCTGGCCCAGCTGGAAGTAGCGCCTGGAAGGAAGGGGGCTTATCTTAGCACTGGAGAATGTCTTTGCTGTATCTTTCCTGCCGTTAAGCTACAGTTTTCAGAGGCTACTGACCCAGGAGCTTTCATCAACCTTAAACCCACTTTTAATAACAACGAGCTCGGGGGATCTGGGGAGCTTTCCACCAATGTCTGGAACTCTGACAAACATCTCGTAGTTCTGCCTGGTAAGGTCCACTGCCGCTTCATGGGGCATGTCTCCTCCTGTGCCCCAGTTCTGGAGGCAAAACCAAACATCACCTTCTGGAATGAGACCCGCAAATAAAAGCAAATTAACCCACCTCGCCACTGGCCCCCTCCCTGCCCTCAGAGGTCTATTTTAGCTCCGGCTTCCTTAAATGTTGTATTTTATAGCTTTTTGTGCTGAATTCTTCAGACAGCCACCATCCTCAGGGCGGGGGATGGGGGAGTCAGCTTCTCCATCTATCGTGATGGGGCATCCTGCTCATATACGATCCAGCACATGGACTCGCTTTTCTGCTTGCAGTCCTGCCCCTTGCAACAAACAGGCTGCGAAACGTGTTTACTCTACATGTCAGATATCGTTAGCCTTGAACCGGGGGCCTCTCGTGTGAACTATTCAGCAAGTCCGACACAGTCAGTCTCCAGTTTCCCTTCCACGATAGAGCTCTGAGCACAGTGACAGCGGTTTTGATGGAACCGCTTGCAGATGATGTCTGGAGATTTAAATGACGGTTGAGCTTCGGTTAAAGCTTCAGTCAATGTCCTGAACAAAGTGTTTCCTTCGGGGATTTTTCTAAGTCAAGATCAAGAGGACAAAGTGCTGGGGGGAGGTGTTTCGATAAACCTGCACGCTCAGTGCCTTGGGATTCACAATGTTTCTCTTTGTATCGTTAGTTCTCATCATGCTCCAATACATGCGTTTCTCCCTTGTCGGTCCCCTTATCACAGGAATGTGATCACGGGGCTCTTCTGGAATCAGATTCTTTTCCTACACATTTCATTTCCAATTACTCAAGTAATTTCTCACTTTTCTGGAAGCTCCGCTTCATGCAAAGTCAACATTCAAAAGTTCAGCTTTCTGTGTTCGCTAATTACTTCAAGCGAGTCACTTCCTCCCCACAGACAATATGCTGAGACTGTTACCTTCGGACATTTCTCCGTTCAGGTTTACCTTGAGGAAAGAAGATCTCTCAATTCTACACATTTTTATCTGGTAATATTTTTAGGAACAACGACTAAGGACCCCGAAGTACAAGAATTCTCCCGTCGTCATCAATTTTCTAGAGATAAGGCAAGCCTAGAATTACACACATGCATCAAGGTCAAAGAGTTAGATTGGTGAAGTCCTTCTAGAATGTGAAGATTCTGGTGTAGGGAAGGTATTTTTTAAAATCCTTTGAATCCAGTGACTTTCAATGGGGAGAGATTTTTGCCACCTTCCCCAGGACAGCTAATAGTATCCAGAGACATTTTTGGTAGATACAGCTGGGGAGGAGTTGCTAATGACATCTAGCGGGTAACGATCAGGGATCCCGCTAAGCATCTTACGGTACAGAGGAATTCTTTGCCCCCAAACAAAGAGCTATCTGGCTCAAAATATCAATCTTGCCGAGGCCGAGGAAGGCGGCTTTTGCTTATGCCAGTGTTCAGCTCAGTGCTTTACGTGTAATGGACACTCAATAAATGATCAAGGAATAAAGAAATACAGTAGAGCTTCTGAACTAGAATCAGCGTTTGGTTCTGGGCACTAGCGCCCCCTTATTAATCTCTCCGATGCTAGGTCCCGCCTGTCTGCCTAGACTCTGCAACTTACCATTTTTTCCTGCCATCCCTCACTTCCTCAGACGGGCCTGCTCTGACCTGGGTCTGTTAGATTCATCTCGTTCATGGCCCGCGGCAGCGTAGCTCTCAGTCTCCGAGTTGACAGCTTGCCGAGTTAGAAGACCACAGAGACAGGATCAGTAGAAGATCTGGAATCAGGGGCAGCAACAGTCGCCACCACCTATTCTAAACATTAATGTCACATGATGGATTTCGGCAACCTTCCCATTTTATGCCAGGTCCTGTTGATACAAGTGCTGTATCCGTAATGAAGTTAAACTCAATATATTTTTTCCTCTAGTTATAACTGGCAATAATTTTGCAAGTTCCCAGCTACCGTGGAATCCGTTTGGGGCAGGCAAAAAAAGCAAACAAGCTCTAGTATGAAATGTAATTGTGGTCGCCACATGTGAAACAGGTTAGCTACCAACTCTTCTTGTTAGCCTTCCTCTAGTTTACAGACACTCGCTTTTTCTCAAACCAAGTATATTTGATTAATAGGAAATGGGGACAATTATCTGGGCACTTCATTTAAAGAAAAAGGGCTTCTTTTTTTTTTCTGGAAATATTCAGATTATGAAGACAAAAGTGATTTCTAAAATATGTAGCCAGAGAGTGTGTTAACATTTTCAGATTATTTATCATGGAGATGTGGAAATATATTCTATGCCCAGGTCTGGAAATGTGACCAAACACAGTTAATGAGTATGTGCATACTGCATGCTCACGCACTGGATTTCTTACGTGCATTGCCCGTTTAATATCCCAGTGACCCTATGAGGTATATAGTGATATCTTCATTTTTATAGTTAAGGGCACTGAGGTTCAAAGAGGCTGAATAACCCCTAAGATCACACAGATTCAAAAAAGAAAAAGAGGTTTCACTTAATATTAAAAAGAACATGGAGTAAAACCTTCTTAAGTTCATTACGATTATAGAAAAGTCTTTAACAGCCATCAGAAAGTTCAAACATATTTGACATTATGAGATGTCCCTAGATTTTTAACAATTAATGCACCTTTCTATTTTCACCAGTGTCAAGTTATCGCTGGTTTAAAATTCTGTGTCTCTCTCTCGTGTTATTTTTTCAGTTAACCAACTTCATGAAAATATAATTTATCTCTAAAAATTTATAGTTTTTCCTCATCCTAACAAAAGCAAATCATCTACTTTTCTAAATTTCATTCAGGATAGATTCTGTCTTCTCTAAAAATAATATGTCAATAACTGAGCCAGCTTTATCATCTCATTTAATTTTAGATTTGTCAGTATAAATGCTTCATTGTGTCATTAGGTATAAGTCCTTGGCCACTTTCAAGCAAGTATTTGAATGTGATTTTATGAGGACAATGTTTCCAAGGGTAGAGAAGATACTTTGGAAAAATAAACGAGGAAAAACTTGAGGTACTTATAGTTACTCCAAGTTTCTTTTCTTAATCGTATTTAATTCATCTTTTAAGTAAACTGTATTTGTACAAGCGAAAGCACACATTTCATATAAGTAGACCAATTTGCAAAGAGCCCTGCACATACATCTGTAACCTACTATAAACGCGAACACAGAGTCCTTTTATACGTATTTGTTTTTTTATATATTTTGATTTCATATCAAGGATTTCTACTGACGTCTTTGGCAGTCTCAGGATTGGAATGAATCGTAAAGACTTAACGGGCAGTGGCTTGAGAGGATTGTGGCCCATTTACTGAAAAAAAAAAAAAAGGAAGTCTTGTGGAAGTGATCTAACTGGTGAATTCCACCTTAGGAAACTTCACCCACCTCAATCTTTATGAGTGGGATAAACAACATCAATAATAAGAATAACTGAACAAAGCTCATGGTTTCGGACCCTTA
The DNA here is from genome assembly GCF_014176215.1 of Rousettus aegyptiacus. NCBI lineage: Eukaryota > Metazoa > Chordata > Mammalia > Chiroptera > Pteropodidae > Rousettus > Rousettus aegyptiacus. The sequence goes on from NW_023416309.1 coordinate 108,026,915, forward strand.
AATGTTTTAGTTGGGTGAAGCTTGTAATAAATTACTTCCTATTTCAACCTAATACAGCATGTTTCCATTTTCAAATATTCTTTACAGCATTTCCAAAATTATGTAAGAAAACAAAGATTACGAGACACATAAAATTCATTTGTAAGTTCACGTTTCTTGTTGACACTTTAAAAATTAGTCTCTATTCAAACACTCTTCCCATTTTAAAACTAGCATCTGTCACTATCCAGTTTGCCAACATTTTTTCAGAAGATAGTCTGTTAAAAGTATCCGCAAGATGTGTTACACTAACTTTTTAGTCTTACACAGTATGTAGGATTTGTACTTTCCTAATGGGGAAGGGATTATAACTTGCTAATTAATAATCCCTTAGTTCCTTCTGATTTAAAAATAGTCTTTTCTAGGTAATTCAATCTTTAGCAAGAAAATAATAAATTTCGTATTTCCTCCCCACAGTTCTTCAAACTGTGTCTGGGTGTTTGTGCCAAGGCAGGAGATCACTTGGCTGATCCAAGTGGTCAGAGAAAGGATCTGATCATGCAGCAAAAGAAAACTAACACCTTTTTATACCATTCTGAGGGGGGGTGGGGGCGGAGGTCCTGCCAGTGGAATAGTTAACCAAACTGATTTGAAAGCTCTGTCCTATTTCTGATAAGGAAAACTATCAAAAGTGTTTCATACTCTTAATAATAATGCAGAGCCTATTTTGGTCTTCAAACAGGAAGTCTGTATTAGAACCTGGAGCTTTTCAGTCATTTTAATATTAAACAAAAGCGTTTATGCATAAGGGAGGGACGATAATGTAAATAAATGTTGTGCCTTTTTTTACTTCTAACTCCTCTTGTAACTGGCCGTTCCAAAGGCTGTGTATTTATGCTTCTAGAAGCAGCTATCGATAGCTCATTACATCCATACTGTCCATTATCTTGGGAGGAGAAGAAAAATATCTGGTTTTGAAACTGGTATGGGTTGCGGGGTGCAAGGGGGTTCAGTTTCCTTGTGTGGAATCCCTCGTGCATGGTCCTGCTTTCCGGGGAAGCACGACATCGCTCTTTTTCGCTTTGGATAAGAAACAGGATTTTCCCTCGAGCCCTCTGCTGAGATGGAGGCAGCAGATCTCACAAGGCTGCGTTTCCAGACTCTTCCCACTTTACTCATGACGCCATCCCCTCGCCCCCAATGAATCGCATGCCCGTCGTTTTACCACCCAGCTTATTTGATCTTCGTGGAAGATGAATGGCTTTGACTAAAAAAATTAAACAATGGCAAAAGTAAAGTGCAGCATAGAGTAAACCTCACCAGGCTGCAGACTTTCCTTTCTCTTTCCTGTTTCTGAGACCAGGCCTGGATTTCTTTGCCAGCCGCTCACATTTGCTGGAATTCTTTTAATCACTGGTGTTTCTTTTTAGAAATTTGAAATTAAGGTCATTTGTCTTTCACAGCTTTCTTTTCGGTAGGAAGCAGTGCTGTGTAGGAACACTCCGCTAGGTACAAGTGAAGATCTGGGATGATGTCTCTCTTCTGTCACTTGTAACTATTTCGTTCCCACTTCCAGCTCTGTCACTTTGGAATATTAGTTTTCTCACTTGCCAAGTGGAAAGAAGAGTTTCCTCGCTTTGACTCTTAGGGTAATTGGGAAGATGCAGAATTTATGATGTGTACACAAGCAGCTTGGAAAAGTGAAACAATGGACCAGATGTGGAAGGAATTAGATGGATAAACCTTATAGTAACATTATTATTATAAGCTATTTTAATGTGCATAAATTAACTTACCGAATACATATGAGTTGAAAACAATGTCACTGAAATCTGTTCCCGTGTTTCATTGAATACTAATTAGTTAATTGATACAAAGAGACTTAATTTTTAACTGGCAAATCACAATTCTGGGTGGCAGTTGCTACGGTTACATTTCAAAATTCTACCACCACAAGACACAACTTGAGTGAGAACCAAGTCTTCAGATGGTTTGCCACCAGTTTGCGGCATCTGAAAATACAACCATTGAAGTGCTGCATTGTTCAGCGACTAATAGTTTCCGGAGAGTAATTGTTTTATCAGTTCTTACTCACAGAGCACGCAGTTAAATTATACTCTGTTTGGCTGCCAAGATACACGGCAGGCGGCACGTGTCAGGACTGGGATTGGTGAGTCTCTATGACAGTGGTAGGGCACCTGGAGAGGGCAGCTCAACGGGCACCTTAGGGTAGCATTGAGTTGACCCGAACGACCTCCCATATACAGTCCAGAAATGAACTAGCTCATCAGGGAGAACTGCGAACCCACAGATATGCGAATTCCCCAGACATTTGGCACCTGAGAACGTCATGTGTCAAGTTCCATACTTGAAAATGCAAACTTGCGACCTCCTAAATCTATCAGAGCATCCTTGTTCCTTCTCAGATCCTCTAGACCAGTGGTCTCCAACCATTTTGGCACCAGGGATCGGTGCTCCTATGAGAATCTGATGCCTGACGATCTGAGGCGGAGCTGAGGCGGTGATGCTAGCGCTGGGGAGCGGCTGCGGATACACATGAAGCTTCACTCCCTCACTTGCTACTCGGCTCTCGCCGTGTGCCCAAGTTTCTAACAGGCCACGGACTGGTACTGGTCTATAGGGACAGGAGTTGGGGACTCCTGCTCTAGACATATGCAAGGAAGCAGGCAGGGACTTAATGACAACGGTTAAAACAACCCATGGTGACTGCAGACACATCCAGTCTAAACAAACATCATTTACACTTGAGTCAGGGCAGCAGCGAGGATTTAATCAAGGGTCAAATGCACAGGTATTTAGCGATTAATCCTTTTCTTCCAGAAATGTTCCTTCAGGAACTCTATTCCAATCTTCTAATTATCGATAGGGTTTGGATATGACTCTGTCTCAAGTTTCCAAGACCATGGAGCCAAAATTACTGTGTTCCAGAAGAAGCTCTTCTACTTCATTGTCAAGGCTGTTTATCAGGTAGCAAGTGGCAGGCATCGATGAGATGCAGCTGCACCAGAGAATGGGCACGACTTAGGAACCCCTGAGTCTGAGGGAGCTACCGGAAGGGACCTAGAGCTTGTGGCTTCCCTGAGCAAAGGCGACCCATGTACCCCAGGCGGTGCCTTCAATCATATGTGTCCTCAGTGCAGAGTAACTGAGACAATGGAAATTATCCCTGGGAGTTGCATTGTCCCCGCTGTGTGTCATCATGCCTGCTCTATTGTTGCTCCTCTCTACTTTTTTTTTTCCTTAAAACTAGATAAACTTGGTATAAGGTGAAGCTCGTTGTGTCTCATGAGTCTGTCAGTTTGAACGCAAGACTATTGCTTATGGGGTCTGATAATTCTAAAAGTGAGAATAGTGAATAAGAAACCCCTTCTGCAAACTTCTAGAATCCCGACAGGGATGATGGAGAAACAGAACAAAAATGGAAATATCCTGGCTTTATGATTAAATACAGCAGTCTCCCCTTACACACAGTTTCGCTCTCCATGATTTTGCTTACCTGGGGTCAACCAGGGTCCAAAAATATTAAATGAAAAATTCCAGAAATAAACAGTTCGTAAGTTTGAGAGTGAGTGCTACTCTCAGTAACATGATGAAATCTCACAGCATCCTGCTCTGTCCCTCCCAGGACCTGAATCCTCCCTTTTTCCTGCATCTCCACATTGTCTGTGCTACCTGCTGGCTAGTCACTTCGTAGCCATCTTGGCTATTACATCGACCGATGTGGTATGGCAGTGCTTGTGCTCAAGTCACCCTCATTTTACTTAATAATGGTCCTAAAGCACAGGAGTAGTGATGCCGGCAGTGAGGATACACCATAGAGAAGCTCTGAAGTGCTTGTCACGTGTGAACAGAAGGGTGGCGGTAGCCTGACATTATGTCACACGCCTCCGTCGTTCACCTCTTTGTCTCATCACACAGACGTCACGTCATCTCACATCATTGCAGGAGGAGGGTGAGTACGGTACAGTAAGGTTTATGAAGAGAGAGAGACCGTGTTCACAGAACTTTCATCACCGTATGTTGTGACCTTTGTTCCCTTTTATTATTCATTATTGTTGCCCATTTTTACTGTGCCTAGTTTATAAATTAAACTTTATCATAGGTATGTTTTTATAAGGAAAACACACTACATATAGAGTTCTATGCTATATGCGGTTTCAGCCATCCACTGGGGGTCTTGGAACATATTCCCTGTGGATAAGGAGGGACCACTATAATTAGAATATTTCAGAAGGGCACACGGGTAGAAAGTCTGAAGAAATATGAATATGTGCTTGGCATAAATAAATGGTTCAAGATATATGATGAACAACTATTATCATGTAAATTCCCAGAAATAATTTCGACTGACTTATGTCTGTATAGCCTACAGAGAGGAAAGGACGTGAGAAGAGCTGCCAATACTGAAATGTCCCACCTAAATACTGGTGACATGGAATATGTTTTTCCTGGTATTTTTCTAGTACCCCAAAGAATCCCTTTGAATAGAAAAATAATAGAAGTCCATGACTTACTTAAACACCTGTGGTTTGGTGGTTTGGAGGCTGGATAAAACATCACTTTTCATGCAAGTAATTTGGGTTAAAAGGAATTTAAGTAGCTAAAAGCTGCATACTGGATTCTGTTACTTTGAGGTTCACTTGTTAATCATTTATTTATAGTGTATCTCGTATGAATATTCTTCTCTAAGTCCTATTTTGAAAGCATTCCATTATGACCATATTTTTAGGGGAGATGAAACAGTGGTGATTCAGGAGGATCCTAAATAAATGTCGTTACTAAGACTTATTAAGGCAAGACCAGGACAAGCAACCTAGGCTAAATCCAACATTTTAATACTGACAAGAACATGGGCCTAATTCAGACAGATTCAGGCAGTGTATACAACAAGTAGCATCCCAGTGCATACAATAGTAGCACCCAACAAGCAATTGAATAACTGGGGTAGACCCAGATAAAAAAAAATTGAAACAGAGTAGGTTAGTGTTTTAGCTTTAATTCTAGGACTTTGCATCAGTAGAACAATGGAGGACAGGCACTTGGAATCTAAATCCCCATGATGATTATAGTCCTGAGCTTGTGTCCAGAAACACCAAGTGAAAAATTATGTTGTGAATCCAAAACCTCCTGTCAGTAGGGGCTTCAGACTAGGGAGACAGCATCATCTCCGATATTCCCAAAATGGTATTATTGTTTTTATGAATGATTAATCACTTTTAATTCTGAAAGTTTAGAGAAGGGATATAGATATGCAAAGTTAATCTCAGTCAGTCATAATACCAGTCCATTTTGTGCAATAACTAGTACTGGAATTCACAGATTTGGTAATGATTAATGGCAATTTAATATTTTAGATAATTTAATAAATTAGCCTTGGAATTCCAACTTAAATAATTGAGTAGCTAACCTTAGAACTGAGATTTTTTAATGGATTTATTTTATTTCTTCAGTATATGGATGAGTTAGAACACATGCAAACATTGATTCATGAGGTTACTTTTAAAATCAGTGACATGAATGCTTATGGCACAGAGATTTAGTGAATTACTTATTTTGTATAGTAATTCAGAATTACTTATTTTGTATAGTAATTCACTATACAAAATAAGTAATTCACTAATTCTCTGTTTCAGCGTGACAGACAAGGAAAAAGTCACAATTGATGAGTTAGTGGGGATCTGAGTTTTGGAGACTAACAACTTAGTAAGCTTTAGTTAAAGCTGGAGCCTTAGCATTTCTAAAAGTATTGTATTTCCTAACATGCCAACTGTTTCAGGCTTAAAGTAATAAAGAGAAAACAAATAAACAAACAAAAACTTGACCCTATAAGTTAGTGGTTGTTTTAATAAATTCAGTTACTAGCTTCTTTTTTATTAATTTTATTTTATTTTAAAAAAACAGATTTCACTATATCTACTTAGCTGAAAATAGTGTGCTAAAATAAATGTTTCTTTTTAAGGTGCAGTAATGCTGTATGTTTCAAAATCATGATTGCAGTGATGTGGTCCTTAGTCCTTGAGTCTAAGTCAGCAGGAGCCTAGTGTGGCTGTGATGCGTGAAACAAGCAAGTGAGTGACAGGCAGTCATGTGTCTGAGACCAAATACACCAGAAGCAGAAGCGGAAGCTCATCAGTGTACTCTAGTTCCACCTTTACAAACTCCAGATCCAAACAACTCATTATGTTGACATCTAAATAACCAAAACAGTGGAGTTCCTTTCCCAGGTCTCTTCTCATCCTGTTGCAGTCACGTTTCTCTTTGGTAGGCATTTTCTGTTTCTTGAGCCATATTCCCAATGTTGAGATCTTCCACACTTTACTGACTTGATGGACCTTTGTCAGAATATTTATTTTGTGACACTCCCAATGACCAGCTACGTTGGATGATAATATTGCCTCCTCTCCACGTGTCTTTTTTTAGTCCATTGGAAATTTCAAGCTTCAGACTTTGTTCCATGGCCCACTTTTTCTGCAATGCCTTTGCTTCGTGTCATCATTCTACTTGTGCAAAGAATATATCCTGAAGCCTATATTAGCACTTTCCTTGGATGCATCTGATACAGCCTAACCCACAAGATTGAGTTCTAAAGCCCTCAACTTCATATGCTTCTTAAACTCCTGGTCTATTTTTAACCTACCAACAGTTACTTTACCTACCAAATATGTGAGAGGGAGGGAGGACTTTTATTTAAGTTTAAACCCAAGAAAAAATATTTTCTACCTAGTTGTTTATGAAATGAAAACAACAGGGTTGAGCAGAGTCAGAATCATGTGAATAATGTCTCTTTTTTTTCCACTTAAAAGTAACCCCTTATGCAGATTGATGAGTGCTAATACACTCCCTCTGTTGCCCAAATAAAAGTGCTGACTACTAAATTAAGGGCATCATCCATGTGGTTCATTTTACATATAATTCTCAACTCGAATTTTAACATTGGACATTTCTGTTTCCAAATTCTCAGGTAGTCACTGGGGCTCTCTGGCCTTGCCTGAGACTCATTCCCACAGATGTGCTTGTCATTGATTTGAGAGGTCTACTGTACCTGGAACCAAAGAAAAGACCCGTTAGAGGAGGGGACTGATCTCCCAGCTAACTTCCAGTTGGCCTTGCGATAATGAAAACACACATGTTTGACCCCCAAAAGAAGCTTATTTATTGGATGTCTTTTTCCTTGTTCCCTCCCAATTCCCCCAGGCAATCAGACTTGCAATTTAGTAAAATAAAGGTAAGGCCAACATTAACGTTTTCTTTCCTCCTTTGCCTGGGCAGAAGGAACATTATGGATAGAGATTCCGAATGATTTCTGACATCATCCCATCTTCTGATATGCAACAATAATTTACATGAGCAAGATATTTCTGTTTAAGAGAAAGAGACCATCCTGAAGGATAATAGCAAATTGTATAAAATGCAAAAGTCACTCTTTCACAAAGGTTCACGATGATATTGTATTTCCTTGACTAGAGACAGTAGTCATGTAAAAAACATCGAGATGCAATATATACACACTCACACACACATGCACACGCACACACACATATATACACACACACATATATCACATATAAATATAAGACAGGTGGGGAAAATCCTATAAACATACAGGCATGTTACTTAAATTATTGCTTGGGTGTAATGGAAACATTTAAACATTTTCAGATATACAGGGGCTCAGAAGGTATGACACCCAATTACCCTTCCTGAAAGAAACACTCTGGTCAATTGAAAAATAAATAAAAATAAATAATCTAATGCTGGGAAAGATATGGTAGAAGAGAAATGACAATAAACAATATAAACAATAATCTCACTACAATATCACAGTATAAGTGATTGTCCTCATCCTTATGACACTTCAAGAAAATGTACAAGTAATTATTAAAAAAATATGCAACCTGAGAAAGTTGCCAGGAAGGAAAAAAAAAGAGCTTACTGAATTTCATCTGTATTTTTTCACATCAGAGACAATATAAACAGTTCTACCTTCATTAAGTACAGAGAAAGATACATTCATATTATATCGTACTTACCTGAACATTTGCTTACAAATGGCAAAATCCAGCTCTGATTAACTTAATTGGACAGGACTTTATTGCAAAGATTTCAGGTAGCTCTCATAATTGACAGCGAGATTGTAGGAAAAGATTCAGGCAGAGACGCCTGGAGGTAAATCCTAACAAATATCATGACACTGAAATGTGAGATGCATCCTTTCAACAGAACCATCATCCCGGGGCACTTGCCAGCTTGGTTAGCATCATTGCTTTGAACACCATGACCAGGTGTTCAGTCTTAATTATACCATAGCCATTTCAGGAACGAACTCTACCTGAAACCTCACCTTGAGAGAGTAACCAACTGTGCCAAGCCTTCGGTAGGGACATTTAACCAACTAGTCTAAGGATATTTGCTCACTCCCCAGCTGCCAGACGATTCAGCCCTGCCTTTACCCCCTGATTGGGATGTCTGCAATTTGGAAAGGGTGAGAGGACAAACGTCCACTCCAGGAAAATGCGCACACACATAAACATACATCCCTTCCTCACACTTTTTTATAATGTGCCATGCATTGGAGCCCTTTGGTCGAAAAATTGAAAAGCCCTGGACTAGGTAATCAAATATATGAAAATGACATATGATCCTTTAAATTAAAGGGTTACCTATATATTTCAAGGCTTTAGAGCAACAAAAAGGTGACCATTATTCCAGGCAGGATGGTTAAGTCAGAATGTGACCTCTCATTTCTCTTCAATATCTCCTGGGAATCCAGTCTAGGACCCCCACAGTTACATTGGCATTTGGCTTGAAGACCCAATGTAGAACTGCAAACACGAACACTTATGTCTCTAATATAATGAGCCTTCAGATTCAGGCTAACCTAAAATGACTCTCTTCCCAGTGAATTTTACCTAAATGTCAAAAGTTGCGTGCCAGGACCAGCTCTACATATTTTCATTGCTACCCTCATCTGGCCCAGAGACAAGAACATAACTTATAGAGGCTCCAGCTGCAGTGAACGTACAGTGGATTGCTTTTATTTTTACAAGGACTTTCCTGCCAAGTTCTAAAACATGGAAACTTCTATTAGCATTCTTACGATGGCACACAGGGCGAGTGTTCAAGGGTCCTCCTTGACTTCTGCTTCTCAACACTTTTAGAAATTAAAAGTGGCCATGATTTTCAACTTTTTAAAATATCATTTTTATTCCTTTGCTCAATCTTCACATTCAAGGATGTCTCCATTGCATTCCTCTAATTATTTTTTTCTAATCTTTAGATCATTTTACAGTCACAATACACCTTTTCTTCTATACATCAGTGATCAGACTCAGAGAATCTCATCTCCAGGATTTATTTATTCTTTTCAAATGTAGATTTTATCCTGATGCCAAAAACTAGAAAAAGTCTTCAGAGTGGAGAATTTTAAATTTTTTGTTTGTTATTTTTAAAAGTTATAAAAATTATTTCAACTTGTGCTAGGGCCATAGCACCCAGCCTACTTATATGGTGTTTCTGAAATGAGGTTGACGATGGGTCAGGTACACTTTCGGGCCCTAGAAACACATCTTTGTACAACAAATAAAAGTCCTGCCCATGTGCAGCTTCCATTCCAGTGGAAGAGACAGAAAATAAATCGACCAAATCATAGAGCAGATTACAACATGGTAATTGATATGGAGCAAAATACACGAGCAAGTGAGGCACAGATTTTAAGAGAAAAGGGTATGCAATTTTAGACGAGATGGTTATGAAAGTCTTACTTTAAACATGAGTTCAGCAGTCCTCTGACCACAGGTAATAGCCTGTGGCGTGACCACAGTGTCCAAGGATCAGGAAGGGACCAGTGTGGCAGCAGAATGAACATAGCAGGCAAGTGGTGATGTTGATGGTCATGCGGCTGAAATGTGCCCTGACTCAGAAAGCGGCATTAGGTTCCCAAAACCAAGATACACGGGACAGGTGCCTTCTGTGTTGAACTCATCAGAGAAAGGGGACCCAGAGCAAAAAGGAATCCTTAGCTGTTACGTTCATGTGGATAGCGATGATGCCTTGAATATAACAGAGTTTAATGGACATTCAGTACATTAAAGCAATCACCTGTACAAAACTGTATATTAAAATCTTCTTATAATATTTATAATTATTCCTGAAGATCAGAGAGAGAGAGGGAGAGAGAGAGAGAGAGAGTAATATCTGTTCATACAGTTGTGTTAGAACCAGTAACTAACAGCTGAGATTGGACAAAATCCATCTGTCCTCAAAGTACAGTAAATGTTCTCACTCTGTTAATGCCTTCTATATATTCGTTATTCTTCTGCTTGAGTTCTCCCACTTTTCTGAAGACTTTGGTATTTTTAATGCTATTAATTACTATAGAGAAACTCCTCTGGGAGCAGAGCATGTTGTCCTGGAACGTGGCTGGGAGTCTGAGAGAGGGCATTCTTAAGTGACTCTCACCTGGAGGGCAGTTTGGTTGGAGCATCGGCTCCAATGAAGTTACTCCCAGGGACAGAGGTACGAGTAGAATGTGCCAAAATATTTACAGATATATCCCCATTTCATAAGCAAACAGACTTAAAGGTATAGATGAAGAAGGACAAAGTAAGAAAGTGGATTAGATATTCAGCATCACTTATAGACCCATCACATTTTCGAATAGGTTGGAACTGAGAATGTCAAGTCCTTGGGGACACTGGCAGACTGGTTAGCAGAGAAAACCTTCTTAGCATTCGTGGCCAATTCATTTATACTGCAAAGAAGAGGATATGCATTAAAATTACTATGCCAAACATATCTTCATATACGGAATGCTATTTAAAATGCAAATTGTGCTCATTGCATTCTATTAAAAATATGCATAAATTCTCTCCATAAGCCCATCGGTGATAAGTGACATCTGTAAGCAACTTGGTTCATACTTTAACCAAAATATTAAACCCTGTATGTGAAAAATAGAATATGGCATAAGGCACTTCAACTTACTATATTACATGGTGTAACAGATAGTGTATAACTTCCTGTCATAGAAATGGCTCATTCTTTTTGGTGGCTACATTGTATTCTATTATTTAGAGTTCTCATTTATGTAAAATTTCAAGAATGATTTTTAAAAATAAAGATGGAATAAACATACTGTACATGTATCTTTTGTTTTTATATTTTTACATAACACTAAAATTAGGAATTGTTATGTAAGTGTATTATGTACTGAAATTAGATATAGGCTTATAATTCACTGAAAGTTTTAATACTTTCAACTTCCACCAACAGTTAAAGGCAAATGACTGTTTTTCCTAAAGTTGTTTAAGCTGGGTATTATAGTTCTTTTTGGTCTTCCCAGTTGAATAAATAAAAAATATCTCTTGCTAAATTTGTACATATTCCTTATTACTAAGTTTGATTCTTTTTAAAAATTTTATTACCAATGTGTGTTTTTTCTGTGAATTGCACACTCATTTATTAATGTAATTTTATTATTGGAATTTGGACTAATTACTGACTTTCTGGCTGTTACTTACACACTATAGGCATTAATAATTTATTGGCACATATGTTGAAAATATTTTCTCTGGCTTGGATTTGAAGGGAAACTCTAGCTTTTCGTCTTTGTTTATTTGCTTTTTTTTTTTTGTTATACAAAATATTAAGTTTGAATTCAGTTAGAATAATGACTATTCCCTTTTCTGTTATTCGATTTAATGGTATTCTTTAAAAGAACTTTCAACTTAAAATTTATTTTGAAATATCACCTATGTATACTTTTTTCCATTAATTTTTTAATATTTACATTAAACTATACACGTAGTAAGGTTACGATTCAAAAAATTTTTAATTTTATATTTACGTACTTATTTATTTACTTTTAAAATTGCTATCCATAAAGTCCAATGGTTTATGACCAGGACAGAGTTCTTTCATCCTATTTTAAAGTAGATAACATCACAAAATGTTTTATAATGTGTATTTCACATCCAGTAAATTTAACTATGTAAATACATGCATATATAACCGTGTATATATATATACATGCACTTACATAGTTACATTTTATATTAGGCTTTTGTACATATATGTAAGAATAATTTTCTCTATCCAACAAATATTTTGATTAGTGTTAAACAAAGAATTCTTTTTTGAACAAAGAAGTTTTTACCAAAATATGAACATTAGAATATAACAAAAAAAAAATAAATGTATTTAATAAAGTTAACTAAAAATTTGTTATTCTGTCTTCAACAAATTTTGAAAATTCTTTTCTTTTTTTTTTTTTGCAAATCTTATAAATAGGTTAGTTTCATGGTCCTTTTCAGGAACTAACCCAAAGAAATATAAAGTTAAGATAAATGGACCTAATTACTTAACATGATATATTCTGTTCTTTTAAAAAAGAGTTGAATATACACTTTATCTCATCCTACTTAATAACATAAACAGACATAACTGAACACTTTAGTGAAATAACACCCTTTCAAATTCATTTTCCAGAACTCAAACTTAAATCATATTTATTTTTCATGTTCATATGTAAATTGATTTTCAAATGGTAATATTTTCATTCCTAATAATATCCTAATACATTTTCTTTTACAAAATCTGGCTGCTCTGTAATATGAAAGTGCTAGTGAATCTCATCTGGTGCTGAGAAAATGTCAGAAATTTACACAAAGGAGTCTCAAACAATTTACCTACTTCCAAAAACAAAATTAAAATCAGAATAACATTAGATCATATGATGTTTTCCACTTTAGCTTCTTCCATTTCTCAGAATTATATCAGGAACTATACAAAAAAGAAATGCCTGCTATAAAAATATAATTCCATTTATACTTCACCTAATATGTAAAAATTTACTAAGGCTCATTAAGCATCTAAGATTCAAAATGCACTCTAAAAATGAAAGACAACATGGCTCCACTCCAAAAAATAAACAAATCAACAATAATTTGCACTCTGTTCTAAAAAAAAAAAAGAAGAAAATCCAAAAGCCAATATTAGCTTTAATAAAATAGATCTCATAATTTGCAGTTCCCTCAGTCTGATCTTAAGTTAATAAGCATGTAAAATAGAAAAGAATATTTCTCCATGAATATTTGTTCAAATAGTTTCTAAGGGAGAAGGCATAAATAGCACTTTATGCAGAAATAAATGGTTTGTTTTACTATGTTCTTGCAATTAAAAAGAGAAGTCATGTTACGAAGACTATCTTGAACATCCTTTAAATTGTTTTTGTGCCTTTTCTTAGCCCAACAATTCAAATTGACCAAGAGAAACAAAAAAGAAGAACCAGAGAAAACCAATGCCTTACTACAGGATAATTTTATTTTATGTATGAGTCTAAATGAGATTTTAGAAAATGGATACCGTATTCCTTAAATGAGTCTAAGCAACTTTGGAAGATTCCGCAGGGACACCTGGGGCCAGACGGTTCAGTCCCACTGGACCGAGCCCACTGTTTGTCTTTCTGCATGGAGAATTAATAAACGTATCAATCTTCTACCAGCGGCTCTGAACTAGAGAACATAAAGGAAATAGAATAAGTGGGAGAAAAAATCGCACATATGCCTTTTCCTTCCCCCACCTCCTGATCTCTCTTTTGCGTGTTGAACTTATTTTCCCTTCAGATTTTTTCATATTATTCTTTTTTTCCCCCTCCTTGTTATTAGTTATGTCTCTTAGCATTCCTGACTGCATTGCCCTTTGTCTGCCTTAAAATGATGGCTTGCAACCTGGACGGTGGCTATAATTTAATGGAATCGGCCACCTTTGCATACCTTCTGCTCCGAAGATCGGTCAGTGGCCTTGAAGTGTCAGATTTCATTAAATGATTTTAGTTTCAAGGGAGGAAAAAAAAAATGAAATGGAAAGTTAAAAAAAAAAAATTACAGTCAGGAAATGTGAGTGGTGCCAACAGCCTTAGAGCACGAGATTCCAAGAGCCATTTCGACATCTCTGAACTGATAAGCTAATTAATTATTAAAACAGAAACACTCGTAGGATGCCTACGACCAAGGTTAGAAACACACTCCTTCTCAATCCCTCTTTCTTTCCTTTTCTGTTCAGTAACTGCGCCGTGTAGACTTTATAAGCTCCACCAAGGTGATCGCAAAAAGTCATTTACAGAGGTTGCAAATCACAGCGAGGAATCGGAGTTGCTAAGAAAAAATGTAAATTGCATTACAAAAAAAAATTTTTTTAAAGGTTACAGGACCTTAAAAAGGCACATTGAGGCTTTTTGCTTTACACCAACTGGTTTAAAACTCTGCTATATATATATATATATATATATATATATATATATATATATATATATATCGATATATCGATATATCTACATATATATATCAAGTGATATATATGTATATATGTGTATGTATGTATATATGTATATGTGTATATATCAAGTGAGCTTCTTACCCATCCCTCTGCTTAAAACTGCAATAGTTATCAGTCTTTGGAGCAAGATAAAGATAGTGAAAATTTCAACAAATCAAACAAAATTAAACGGTTCTGAGAATTTATTCATGAAAGTTAATACTTAAAAGCTGGCACTGAGATTGCCCTTAGAGATCCTGTTTTTCTTTAGTCAAATACAATGATTAGTCATATAGATATGAAAGCACAGGTGCCAGACAGAGACAGAACGAATCCAAGAGCCAAATTGTTCTGTAACAGCAAAGTTACTTTGTGTGTCCTGTTGTTCTCCTGGGAGAAGCAAGTGAGGTACCATTAGATCCTGGAACCCAGGTTGGTTGAAATGGCCAAGGGGCATTTAAAGCAAGTAGTTGGAATCATTCAGTTTTATATGCTTGGCATCGCTATGATATAAACCTTTCTCTCCACCCAAATGTTTAAAGAGTCTATGATATGGAAAAGAAAATACAATTCTTTTCATTATCAGTTTTGTTTTTTTGTTTTTGGAAGGGGAGGGGTCCTTTTACTTTTGCGGAAAGAAATGAAACATACCGGGTGCTCCTCCTGGAGACAGAGACAGCACAGTGTGTCAAACAGGTTACAGCTAGGAACGTTAGTTATTTTAACAGAGTGAATTTAGTATGAAGAATTGATTAGGCTGGTATTGGAGGATCAAAAGGACAGAGGGGGTAACATTGTGAGAAAAGATCGTCACAGTGAATTTATATGAGACACTTGTTAAAATTGGCAAAACAGATTTTCTTCGGTTTGCGGCAGTGGGGAGACAGGCTTCAAGGTAGGTGTGAGCCCAACTCTGCTGAAACGAAAGGCAGAGGGTTTTTAAACGCTAAGGCTGCTGGGAAAGCAGGGAATGTTATCGGAGAGATTAATCATTGTTTTTGGGCTACTGTGTTTGCTAATCGTTACTTATTTAAATCAAGCTCCTACACTCTAACAGAAGCTAGGAGGTAGAGTGTGAGGTTTCTTGATCACATTACAAAGGATGGCTCCCAGATCCTTAAGAAAGACATTCCTGGGTCATAAAACTGGCACAGGGTTGGGAGAAGGTTAACATCTCAAATGGGCAGAAGAATTCTCAATTGCTAAGTTTTCTAAAGTAAATGCTCTAGAAAAAGGAGATTAGAGGTCTCTTGCCCGAAAGAAACCTGTCTAAAGTTTAGTCAGGCTGAGGAGAATATGAAGGCCATCGTGGACAAGATGCAGGAACAAATGTTGAACATTTTTAAACACTGGAAGCTTACAGAAGGGGATGGGGTGGCCGGGAGCCATACCACTGAGGAGAGGACAGTGCTGGACACTTGTGCCTGTGGAATTCATAGGAAAGGTCCCCTGAAACTGGAAGCCATATTCATATTTCTAAGAAAGGGTGCTGTTGGGTGTGTAACATCTTCGAGGAAGCTTCGTGAGCTGGTTCTGGGAGAGCTTGACGGAGCTAGACCCAACCAACTAAAAGGCTCTGGGAGCTGGAGCAGGTGCTATTGGCTGTCTGCAGAGCTGTTGCTGAGACAGTGCGTTTGCCGACAGGGAGCATTGGTTTCCCTGCCTGTCCCCAGGCTTTTTGTCTCTCCTCAGTGTCATTTATTGCATGTATTGTCTAGCAGAAAGGCAGCTGACAAAAAACAAATACGGTCTGCACGGTATCATAAGGCAGAGTTTAAGGGTGAGCTTGGAGATGAGAACGATGACTTCTTGTCTGGCCACACACCAAGGTGACGAACCATCCACAAACTGAACCAAGATAGCAGAACTAGGATATATGGGCTTGTAGTAAGGATTGGCAAAGGTGAAGGGAAACGTGCCCCCACCCTCCTACTCCTTGATTCTATGTAAGGACTAGGAGAGATAGCGAACCTCCATCTTCCTCAAGAGGGATACAATTCCAGCTTGTCTCACTGGATCTCAAAAGACAAGTGTGTCAAGACTGGTCCATTTAAGAAAGAGGTCCCTAAGCCCATGGACTGGTATTGGTCAGTGGCCTGTTAGGAGCTGGGCTTCGCAGTAGGAGGTGAGCAGCGGACCAGCAAGAGAAGCTTCATCTGTATCTATAGCTGCTCCCCAGCGTTAGCATCACCGTCTCAGCTCCGCCTCAGATTATCAGGCATCAGATTCTCATAGGAGCACTGGCCCCTGGCGCCAAAAAGGTTGGGGAACCACTGACTTAGAAGAAAGATAAAAAATACACAATGGTAAAAAATAAAGCTAAAATGATTATTTTTAAAAAAGGCTTTTTGTGTAATAGACTTTTAAACGTTTGGGTAGATCGGTGTGTATCATAAGGATGCCAAGAATCTTAAATAGAATATTTCTATCTATGTGCTTAAAAGGAACTGAGTGTTCCAGGAACATGGCTGGACAGAACATCATTGGTCACTGGAGGTCCTCGTACCCACCCCACTAACGACGGAAGGTACAGCCATGGGAACCAGCAGAACATTCCTCAGCTCCTTCTTCTGACAGAGCAAGGATGGTATAAACTGCAAGGAGAAATACTTAAAAGACTCCCCTCTCTTATCACAGAGCAGGTATTGAAGAGTGAATCAGGCTTAGAGACAAGAAATCAAATACTGGCATTACAGGGTGACTTTCATATTACCCAATGATTACTAACCTTTGGTTCTATAGCTATGAAGCAGCAGAAATAAATTTGCCACAAAAAAAAAATTAAGAAAAGTAAAATAATATTAAAAGTGCAAAAATATCTAACCTTTTAATCTCACAAGTCAAATAATTGGGTAGATGATAGTCCGCATGTACTGTCACAGGATAATCTTTATACTTAGGAAAATCAGTACATAATTGAAAGAAGAGAACAATTTCCAGTCAATATCCCACTAAAAACACAATGTATTAACCCCACAGGAGACACGGAGATACAAATTTTTATTCCAAATCATTATCACTTCAAAAGTAGTAGCATATGTGTTAATATATCCTTAGATGTTTACTTCCCATGCATAAACCGTTCTCCATGCATGTTTTACTCCCAATATGTATGTAGTGACTTTAATTACAGTACTTGTTTTCCTTGAGGCAGAAATTGAACTTAGTTTTTGTTTTTCCTCACTGTTTCATGAAATGCTAATAGCATTCGTTCTGTGGCTTGGTCTGTAACAGTATCAGAAATGAGAGCTCTAGTGTGTCGGCTGGCTAATCACATCAACTCGCTTTCATTAATCTACAATTTTTTCCCCACTTTTTTAAGAATGGTCGAACGCCTACTTACATTCATTCCTTTATTCAATATTTATTAAGTCGTTAATATGTAACAAACATTGCTTATGCATTTCTTTTGTTTGAATTGTCTCAAAAGTTCATTTTAATTTTTCAAATTATATATATATTTTTCTACCTCCACCAATATCTATGGATACTAAGTAAAAAATGAAGAGACAGTTAAGGAAATTCAGAAAACAACTCTAAAAGAAAAAAAAAAAAAGCATACTCAGCAATAGTTTAGGACCAGAGACTGACAGTATGTTTGTTGATAGTGTCTTTTAGTTATTGTAGAGATGTTTATATTTGTTTTATTTTACTTTATATTCAAACACACCACTGTGTGTAAATAACCAACAGTTAAGCAAATCTTTTTACATGGAGAATTTTGCATTTTTTTAGAAATTGTTTTTCATTTATCTTGAAAAATTCTTTCATCATGCATGGATAAATAACATTTGTAATAGATAATTTTATTGAGCACATGTCATAGGCCATATGATATTCTAGCCATACCTTCCATGAAGCCACTGATTTAATCCTCACGATACCTAAGTACCTGTGAGGTCAGTATATTATATCTTGGTTAAGTAAGTAATATGTGTAAGGTTCCACAATACATGTGAGTCTAGAGGGTGTGCATACTTGACTACTATGTGCCATTGTCTCTAGTAGCTAATACATATTGACAAATTTCCAAGCACATATCATCTTATCTATTTCTCACAGAATTTCTAGATGTTAGAGGCTGTCATGATCTCTCATGAAAAATGAGGAAATTGAGGTCAAGACAAGTAAGGTCATAGAGCTAATAATCAGCAAAGGTGATATTTGAACCTGGAAAATTGCCTCTAGAATGGGTCCTTGATCAGTCTGTCACACCAGAATAAACGGCAAAAGAAAATCTACTTGAATTTTTCAGAAATGTTCTCCCTGTCAGTCAAGGAAAAATGAGAAAAGAATAGTCATCATTTCCACCATGATGTTAGAAGAAGAAAAAAATCAAATGAATAATGTTATTCTCCAAAGAGATAAACCTTAATATGTTAGTAGATCAATGTTGCTTCGTTTAAAAAAAACACAAGGAAACCAGAGCAAAGGAGAAGAAGGAAACAAAAAAAAAGGATATTGATCAGGGTACTAAGATCTATATTATATTTAATTAGCAAAAAAGTCCAATGCTTCTCAATCAACATCTCTTTTTCTTCTTATTCCCATACCCAGCACAAGAGAACATTTCAAGGTGGGATTATCTGGTGCATTGGACTCGTCATCAGAGAAACTGTAGTGCTCGGATTATATAGAAAAGTCTGATCTTTGTATCCCAGGAAAAAAGACATCGAAGAGATGATAAGAAGTTTCCTGGGAAGAATTAATGAAGCCATCGGGGATAAGAGGAAGAAGGGATTCTAGAATCTTAATTCTCAAGCCCCATAAAGGATCGCAGAATTTAAAGGCAATTGCCTTGGTTTCTAGCCCATTCTCTTCTAGAGTTCCCCTTTATGCCATCCTGTCTGCAGGCTCCCCAATACCCGAGGGCGGTCATGTTTTCTTTCTCTTGGCATCTTGTAGATTTAATGTTCATCTGTTGAAGCACATTGAGGTGATTTGCCAAATAACTTCTTCTGGCAAAAAGAATGTGCTGGGTTATTATTCTTTGGTCCAAATGAGCCAGACTGACTGTCTACATGGTGGGAATATGCCCGGTAATTGCTTTAACCATGTCTTTTCCTTTAGCTGTGTATACATGGTCCTCGTATTCTAGATAAACCCAGTTAAACCCTATATTGAATAATTACTGGCAAGTCGCCATGTGCTCAGAGTAATTTAGTGTTCATCTTTGGTTTCTACAGGGTGCTAGTGACAAAAGCAGGTTTTGTTTATACTCATGTTAAAAGGATTTTCTTTTCATAATTCAAAAGAAAATCTCCAAAACATGAAGTGAAAAAAAAAAAAAAGATCATTCAACGGAAAAAAAAAAAGGTTTTGGTTCCAAGTTTTCCTCAGGAATCAGACACAGGGCTAAGAAAAAACTGATGTGTTTAGCTTTTAGGAACAGAAAATGATTTTATAAGCTCCAGAACACTAAATATTCTGCAGTAAATGACGGAAAAGATATTTTAAATTGAGTTAAGAATGGCAGACTTTTTAAGAACAAAACACGAAACATGTTGTCTTGAGGTAAAGATGGATTAGGATGGCAAGGCAATGTCAGGGAAAAGACAGACAGCCCTGGGAAAAATTAAAGCAGGAAAAAAAACACCCTCGTGCAAAGGTACACTCTCCTCTCCCCGACCACCACAAAAGAAACTTAGGATTTCCAGAGAGGAGACAGAGAAACAGAAGCAGGAAGCAAATTTGCAACATGTATGAAAATGTTCATATTCCTGGATCCAGAATTTTCCTTTTAGGAATCCTTCTGAGTATGCCATGATGAACACTATTTTTTTTTATTGAAATATATTAGACAAAAACCATTGTGTAAATTTAAAGTGTATAACATGTTGACTTGATACTTTTCTATAATAACATGGCTGCCGTTGTAGCAATAGTGACACCACAGAATCATCCCTTTTTTTTAAATTAAAACCCAATCTCTTAACAAGTTTAATGATTATCATAAAAATATTGTTTATATTTACTCAACCGTGCAGTAGATCTCAAGGACTTATTTGTCTACTAAGTTATAAGTTTTTGCCCTTAAACAACATTTCTGCTACTCAACCCACCCCAGCCCCTGGTAACCACCATTTTACTGTTTTTACAAGTTTGGCTTTTTTACATTCCACATATTCTGTGATATCCTACAATATTTGTCTTTCTCTGTGTGACTTACCTCACTCAGCACGATGTCCCCAAAGACCATCCAAAGTTGTTGCAAATGGCAGATTCTCTATTTCCTCACGGCTGAAGAGTATCCATTATCTACATCACATCCCCCTTTATCCATTCGTTCACTGCTGGGCATTGAACATCTTTCCCTGTCTTGGTTATTGTGAATAAAGCTGCAAAAAAACATGGGAGTACGTGCATCTTTTCAATATCCTATCTTCATTCCCTTTGGGTATATGCCCAGAAGCAGAAATGCTGGATCTGACTAATTCTCTTAGTCGAGGTTCTTAATAAACAGAAAAATGTCCTCATGTCAAAATGTCTGCTATTAGGAGAATGGTTAATTATATTATAGTATACTCGTTTGGTGATTATTATACAGCCACAGACATAATATTTTTTCCCCCTCTTGAATTCCCCCCACCCCCACTTCCACCACTGACCCATGGATGTTGTCATTTCTCCTTAAATGGATCTCTAAGGGCAGGTGGTCCCCTCCCACATGCTGGCGGCTTGCTCCTGGGGCCCGGTGTGCCGGGGGGCCTGGTGCGCCCAGGATATGGTCCGTGGCTCCACCTGGGGCATGAACCCAGGACCTTTTGCATGCAAGGCAGAGGTGCTAACCACTAAACTGTGGAGCCACTCCCCATAATATTTGGATAAAAGCATAAATAAAGTGGGAAAATTTGTATCATAATGTTAATCCAAAAGTTAGAAGCCACCAATTATATCTATGGTAATATGTGTATTTTACATGAATTATCATTAAAACAAAATTGTGGGGTTGCCTCTGAATGTTAGAATTATGAAGATATTTGTTAATTTGTCCTTTTAAACACTTTTTAATGGTTTTTATATTTTCTATCATTACTTCTTTGACCAAACACACAAAAAAAGTTTTTTAAAAAAATAGTAAAATGGGATGATGCTTTTTTTCTGTGACCAATAGTGAGCTCTGGGGTAACAGTGATCCCCTGAAATTTCAGAATATTTGAATAGTGAATGAATATACATTGTCAATAAACCAGTTATCATTGTGTTTTCTAGAGATTTCATATTATCCATTATTTGGATGAACAGATTTAATTCTATAAGGAAGTAGAGAAAAAAGTACTGTCAATATTCTTTATTTGAAACTTCTCCTCTTACTTTAAATGCTAGTCTATGATACAGCACTTAGTAAAGTGGGCAGATCGAGATTTTAGAACAATGTTAATATTATTTAATAGGCTCTTTAGTCACAGATGTGAGTTTTTAAGAGTGGCTTGAAATATAAAACTTATGTTAAGACATATGTGTATCTCAGTTTATGCAGAAAGCATAATAAATTAAGAGGCTGGGGGCACAAGAAGTAAAACAAGATTGGGAAAGAATAAAACCAATTCTGCTTTGGACATGATAACTTTCAGACTCCCCAGCAATAGCCAAGAAAAAAATATCTACAAAGTCAGTAATGATTTTCTCCTGTAGTTGAAATTATTTTGATCTATAAAAATGACCATTCCTAATTTGGTTTTTCGCCATCATTTTTAAAATGGCTTGCTGACTTGGGTCACAACTTCTCAGCATAATATTAGATCTTTTAAAAGCAGTTTAAAAATCTTTGGAAACCTTATACTTATACAAGCTTCCTTCTGGATTGTAATATTTTCAGAGCTATATTCTATATCACTCAAATTTGACTACATCCATGTCCTCCATCAATCCAGTTCACACTTAACCTAAGGAATATTAACTCTGTCTTATAAAGTACTTTTTAAGTTCTGAGACCATCTTATGTCAATGTACAATCCAATTTGAGCTCACAAATTATATCTACATTAGCAGCTTCTCCATAGTAAAATACACCCTGTGTCTATCTGAGTGGTCTATATTTCTTACCAAACACATTAGTGAGAATTTATTGTGATTGAAACAAGGATTAAAATATTTCTGATTCCTTTTTCCAACTTCATCACATAGTTGGACTGTTTTTTTTTATTTAAAATTATTTTAAATAAATAAAATTGTGACCCTATGGTAAAGCTAGTAATTTTAAAGAAAGATGCTTCATGTTTTTTAAACTGAGATAGAGAGATGCTTCCTAATATTAGAATACATATTAAAGCAATAGCTCTTTTGTTTCTCAAGTTTGATGTTATGTTTCCAATTTTCTCTAAATATAGAGTTACTTAACTTGGTGCAAAATAATCTAGTACGAAATAACAAGTATATTACAGTCTTCTTCTGAAATGCTAGTTGTGATATCAAGTCAACATGTTTCAAGTTGCTATGGATACTTAAAGTCACATGGTAGAGGATATGCTTCTCTTCCCTGAGCTGAAGTACATTACTAATTTTGAGACTGAAATTCTCCATGTGAACTAGGCAGTGATCCAAAACATCATCCACTTATGGACCGACGTTATGTTAAAACGCCATATATCTGTGTACGTGCTGCTTTTATTCATATTAAACATAGGCATTTCCATGATTTCTTTAGCTTGGAATTTTTTTAAGGAGCTATAAGAGCATGCCATGGAAAACTGTGCCCGACACCTTAACATCACAGTGTTCCAAGGCTCTCCATGATATAACACCCTCAGTGGCTTAGGCAACACATGAATTTTGTGCCCCTTAACATCGGAGCACAAAATTCAGAGATGCCTCATCTGAATGT
The DNA here is from genome assembly GCF_014176215.1 of Rousettus aegyptiacus. Taxonomy (NCBI): domain Eukaryota; kingdom Metazoa; phylum Chordata; class Mammalia; order Chiroptera; family Pteropodidae; genus Rousettus; species Rousettus aegyptiacus. The sequence goes on from NW_023416309.1 coordinate 108,050,052, forward strand.
TGATGAGACATTGTTCTTGCCTTCAAGATGCGCTCCCCCATGTGACCTTAAACTACCTTTTGCAATTTTCTTTGCCAATGTCCTTCATAGAGCCTTTTTTCTCCTATTCACTATTGTCTGTATACAACCCACACTCTCCTACCTTCATGTCTTTGCTTGCTTATCCCGCCTATGTAAAATACCTTCGTTCAGTTAATATATATATGTATGTGTGAATATATATATATATATATATATATATATATATATATATATATATATATTCACTAAGATCCCACTATGTGCTATGTGCTAGGTTATGTTCTAGTTTGAGAAGAAATGGTGAGGAAGACGGTCAAGATACCTGCTCTTAAGAAGTTTGCTTTCAAGTAAAGGAGAGAGACAATCATCAAATAGACAAACACATGATGTAATTTCAGATGGAAAAGAATACTAATAAGAAAATAGAGTAACAGAAGGAGATGGGCTTTCTGTTCCATTAGGACCATGTCAGAGATTGCTGCTCTGAAGAATTATGCTGACTGCTTTTCCCTGAATAACTAGACAAATGAAAGTAACTGTAACTGAGTGGGAGAGACCAGAGGAGGAGAAGAGGATGCTTTGTGGAGGGGACCGTGGTTCTGTTTTGGGAATGTCTCTGAGAGGTCAATTAGGCATTTTCTCAGCATAATCATATCCACATTCACAAATACCTACTTATTGAAATAGATTCTGTGTGTGTGTGTCAATTCATTGGTCATCTTATTTCTACTTCCTAACAAAATTTCCACCTAGTATTGTGTGTGTGCATGTGTGTGTGTGTGTGTGTGTATGTATATAAAAGAAAGAAACTGAATTACAAAGCTGTGATGAAAGGGGCAGGTGAGAAGGAGAAGAAAATAAGTAGTAAAAGACTTCCAACTCATCTGCAGTAAAATCTAATTATGATGACATTATGGCAGAGCCTAATTAGCCAGCTCTGTTTTTGAAAAACCATGTTTGCCGTCAAGATACAGATGCGCTTATATAAGTGAGGTGGGTGAAAAAAGTTATTTTTGCTCTCTAGGCTTAAAATTCCTATAACACTTATTGACTCAAGGAGTAGCTCCTGCCTGTACTCTGAAGATTTCTCTTTACATTTCTGTTTATACTTCCTGCGAAATATGTTCGTTTGGGGTGTGTGTGTGTGTGTGTGTGCACATGTAGGTATGTGCAGGTGTGCACATGCACGTGGTTATCATTGACCTTGTTTCCCTGTTCTTTCTTATCTGGATTCTTCTTCCTCATCTAGAGCATTCATGCTGGCAACTACAATGAGATGTCAGCTTTCTTCTTCCTTTACTTTGATATTTTATTTATTAATTTATTATTATTATTATTAATTATTATTATTTTATGGGGGGATAAAAAGGTAGAAGTTGGAAACATTTGAACTCCATTCTGATGGTGTTCTCTGATTGCTCTCCTTCTGCTTCCAGGGGTGATTTCCCTGCTCACTTGGTAAGGGTAAAAAATGGTGTTGCATGCGATGGTCTTCGAATTTGTCTACTGACCTTTTAAGACATTGCAGCCTACATCGGAGGTGGTCTCAGTCAGCATAAGGTCCTACCTTTAATGTTTTTTTTTTATCCACCATCATTTAACTGAGCACCATTGGTACAGCAGAACGGGGGAAACTCCTGTGTATACTCAGGTGCGCGTTTCTGTAAACCCTCAGCATATACTTGGCAGCCAGCTACCACAGTGACATATATATCTCCTCTCTATCACACATACTTGCAAAACACTTAGATTTCTACTCCAAACGTTAATAGCAAATCTAAGAAAAATACTTCATAATGTTTTCTTTTGCTTGAAATAACAAACTCTTTATGATGATGTCTCTCTACATAAAACTTTGTGAACAAAACCTCAGTGTAACTATTTGGTCATGAATTGAAGATACCTGAACCAAAGGAAGAAGAGTAGAGAGCGAATAGTCTGCTTCCTCCTTTCAAGCCTGCAGCTTTGCTCCGTTTCATCAAATGATGCAATTCTCCATACAGCAATGTGGATTTTGAATTTCATGAAAATTCCGAAAAGATCCTTGTAATAGTCTTACTGTCAGTCTTCATTTTTAATGATATGCATTTTTATTTACTTTTTTTGTTGCTGTTGCTTTGACTGATGTCTTAAGTGTTTAGAGGGAAATTAGAATAGGCTAGACAAGGTCCTTTATAGCCGAGTCTCACTTTGGACTAAAGATTGCATTGTTCAGTTCTTAATATCCTTTTTTTGTTGTTTGTTTCTTCCCTTTTATCTTTCTGTTGGATGCCAACCCAAGATCAGAAATGTTTTACCAACATCTGTTTATTATTTTATTTAAACCCAAAGAACATAAGACTATACACATGCACATTGTTTATAGGTTTGCATATAGCTCTCAGATGAGTTCCTCATATTTATTCTTGATGATTTGGCTCCAAACCCATCTTTTATATTCAATTCCTTTTTTTTTCTTGCCTTCAAAGCCAAGAATGTTTCTAAGTGGTACTGGTTGGATGATCACAACAGAATCTCAAACAAGCCAATGTTTTATATTTTATGTTTTATGTTCAGAACTAACAAACACATCCCATGGCTTATATGAATGCCTTTACAACAAAGACAAAGGAGTGTAAGCTAAATCACGTCCACCACTTATTCTGAGGAGTGTGAGGAAATTATAGACTCTTTACAGAAATATTTTATTTTATACTTTCAAGTATAAATAAAAAAATTTCTAGAGTAAAGTTGCAGAGCTATCTATACTCCATTCCAAATCAGTGAGATTTATCTGTAATCAAACTTATCTATCCGGTCTATTAATTTCATTATGAGTATCTTATTCTATTCTCAGGTTGATGTCTTTCACATGCGTTCAGTCAATAACAAATTTACAGGGAGAACCATTAGATGTGATAAGGACTAGGATTATCACAGAAGAGAGGGGTTTCTTTTGTAATACCTGGGTCAAGTTAAAAATGCAGATTTCAACATTAACTAGTAAGTGGGAAATAGAGGTCCTGATTCAGTTAGGTAAGTCTGATTGAATATACTTTTTCTAAATTATTTGAATAATAAAGATGGTATAGATTGTCTTTGATTGCACAACTAATTTAAGTAGCACTTAATTATGTTGAGATCTCCCCAGAACCACTCCACTCCACAGCTCAATAGCATGGTTGTTATTTTAAAAAGGGGAAATATTAATATAAAACAAACTTGTAAAAGAAGAGCTTTCATTTATATCTCTTACTTTCTTTTTTTTATATAGATAAAGAGACGATAGATATTTAGGGGGAAATTTACATACTGCTTGACTCCAATAACTTTTTTAAAAAATTAGAACAAATCACCTTCCTTGGAATTTTTAATTATAAAGTCCTAGTTTCTGAACCACTGAGTTATTATAGACATTTAAAATACTCCTATGGGTATAATTTTGGGGCTTTTGAAAAATATAGACAGTTCCTAACTAACCAAAATTTACACTGCAAATATTTTCGCAAAATTATGGATAGCATGTTGGACAGTTTGGCGATCATTATTAAGTCTCCCACTCATATTTAGTTTGGATTTGAGTGTCGTTTATGTTTGTGGGTATTTTTTTTTTTTATGTCTTTTACTCTCTATAAACTAAATTATATTATTAGGCTGTCAAAATATATCCTTCCTTATATATCATGAAATCATCATGAGCTTTTGTTTTACAGCATAAATAATGGCACTGAACTATCTCTTTCAAATTTGGGCTGAAAAGTTTGATACCTGTTGCAAATTGTCACAAGAGAAATAAATGAATATAGTAATCCTTAGTTCTCAAAAAAGGGCTGTTTAGCCTCTCAGGGGATATTTGGCGATATTTGGAGACAGTTTCAGTCATCACAAGGGAGAAATAGATGAAGAGTTCTACTGGCATCTCCAATCCAGCAAAGTTGATGCAGGGTAAAGACCATACAACAATGAATATGGCCTCGAATATGGATAGGGCCAAGGCTGAAAAATCCTGGAATACATTGACAATTTTCCAAACTTCTTCACCTCAAATGACCCAAGGATGAAAATGAATTCTTAATGCCCAGAAGACAAATTCAAGTGGAATTATGGTTTGGGTTTCATTATATTCATTTCCATTTATCACGACTAACCTTTTACTTCAGAAAAACAGTTTGCCACTACACTGTTTAATTTTTATATATTTTATATCATACTAATTAAATGTAATTATGCTACATTACATAGAGAAATTTATAAATACCATAATCGAAGAAATTTAGCTTGTGGAATCTGAGAGTTCACCTAGTTTTTATGAGCTTGTTGGCTTGGAAATGTACCCTGAGCCAGTGATTATCCTCAATACACCTTAAAATAGCCCAAAGGAAAAAGATCTGCCATAAATAATATTTGAGTTAGTAGTTGAAAAATTAAAACAAAACAAAAACCTTTCAAGTCTTTGAAATTCTGCTCTTGAAGGAAATGCCTAGAAAAATCATCTTTGGCATTTTTCATACTCTTCTTGTTCAGGAAACTACTTAAAATTTACAAGATTTATTCCATAGATCTGAAACAAAATACTTTTGTTTCTTTAGATTTCTTTGAAAGATTTTTTTTTCAAGATGTTTGTCACCACTTGTGAGTAAAATAAAATGTAGAAGATTTTCATGCTGGAGATACTTTGTTCTGCTGAACACTAATCCAGGCATTCTAAATTGGCTGATTCAGAAAGACTATTTCTTTTTAGATTTATTCATGTTAATTCTATTTGGGCCTCTTAGAGGAGTACACAGATTCATTGAAAATTCCCTAAACTTGCTATGGATTTAAAATTCTGATCATTTCTCTTCAGAGTGCATTCTTAATAGTTTAGAACATTTCTCTTAAAAGAAAGAAAGAGAGAGAGGAATAATATTTTTTCCTGTTGTGTAAAGGCTTCTGATTCCAAAGTCTAATATTTCTACATTGGTAAATAAGCTGTTAATTAGAGTGAAGAAAAAACAGTAAATAAATAAATACCTCACCTTTCATCTGAGACTTCTAAGAGCGTTATTCACAGCAGGGAAATTATACAGCCTCATATCAGGAGACAAAACCTGTAGTTGGTAAAGAAATTGTAAATGACATGGCTTTTAAAATGAGGACTGATGACCAATCTGGATATCCATGGTAGATTGTTTGCAAAACTGGCAAAAATAATGGTCTTCCCTGTACCTACAGCCTTGGCTTGGCCTCTCCCACAATGACTCTAGCTTTAGCCAGTGGAACAATAACAACGACACATACAAGCAGAGACTTAAAACGTGCTTGCACCTTGAGACGAGGGAGCGCTGTGACCACAACCATGTGACTGAGTCTTGGCTATCCTGATAGAAGATGAGAGACATGTGACCTAGTCACCTCATCCCTCACCTGGCCTTGAGCCCAAGTGAAAGGACCAGAATGGATGTGTAAAGAGCATGCCCAACCCTGTCTGGATGACTTTGGGAACTTCCGTAGCCAGAGACATCAGCTCTGTCAACATTTAGAGAATCGTTCCTATGGCTTAGACATAGGAATTAATGGCCAACAGGTAAGAAACCCGAGAGAGCGGTATAATAAAAAGCACAGGGGAGAAGCGCTTTAAGGAGAGAGCTCATCAAGTGTATCTGCTCATGAAATTTCAAGAAAGATGAGAATTCCAATGATGGCCAAGTTCAGAAGGCTCAGAAGTACCATCCATCTCAAAAGACTGCCCATGGGACAAAGATGGCAGAGACTTCAAACAACTTTCATGCATTTTTCTAAAATTATTTTTGTTGAATAAAAAGTTTGTGTGTACTCAAATTTCATGTAAGGACTTGCCAATGGATAGGTATTGACATATTGTCAGCAAAGCAGATAGCTAATGGGAAGCATTAAGAGAATAATAAGTATATGTTTTTTCCTGCTATTGAACAGGAATAGAGGAAGAAAATTCTAAACATCTTTTGCAGTCTGTTTGTATCCCTAACCTTATCAATGACTCGAACGAGGAATACATCAAAGGGCCTGTAATTACAGAAAATTTTAATCTTCTCATAGTTCTCTTTCATCAATCAGGCTTCCAAAAGGAATAAGGCAGATGCACACAATGGAGATTCTGAAAATAATTTTATGAAGGAAATATTTGCAGAAGTGTGGGCAGGGACGAGGTAACTAATTAGTGATGCCGAGACATCCAGGAACTAGTGATACTGGGAAGATTTTCCTCGTCAAGGACAAAGAGCACAGGTGAGGAGTTCAGCAGTATCCAGTAATGGCGGTAGGAAGGAGGGGAGGGAGAGAAGTCTTCCAATGGGAGCCAAAGCCTAGAGAAACATGGTCATAGGTGGTGATGCGCGGATGGAGGAGGGAAGAAACGCTCAGGTGATTCTCTCCATATTGTCTTGTTGGCCAATCATATCAGAATCCAGAAGGCAAGAAAGTTTGGCTGGTGCATCCTGAGGGCACATGCCTCCCAAGGTGTATAGAGCAGAGCAGGGAAGGAGAGAGCGTGGGTGTAGAGGAGGGAAAATAGAGAAGTAGTAATACAGTTCTTATACTTGAGAGCAATATGCAATACTATTCCCTTTTCTTGCTCAGTATGCGACAGCAACCAATTCAAGGCCATGTCAAATGGCAGCCACCCAAATGTATTGCAGCCGATTTTGGTATCTAGTCTTTTATTCAAAATCAGAAGGGAGCTAGTCCGATGTATGAGCTTAGAGGTAGATCGACTGGGATTTGAATCCTGTCTCTGCTACACAGAGTTATGTAACAGGAATACAGTCTAGCTGAGGTTTCATTTGCTTCAGTTGTGAAAAGCTGAAGACTGATAAATTCTAAAAGAGTTTTACAGGCATACTTGGCATGTAAATACTAGTTCCCTTCCTGAAGTATTACTTTTATTCACAGTTGCCTTTTAAAAATGTAACATTGCATTTCAAAAAATGTGTTAGTGCTTAAGTGAAAAATCCCCAAATCTCAGGCAGTAGTTACCAAGGGTCCAGAACTTTCCCTTCCAAGGACTTTTCCATTTTTCATTACTTCGAAGAAATAAATAAACCCCACCTTGATTTGCACTTGTGGCCTATATTGTTTCAGAGATTGGTTCTCTAATCCTTATTTTTCTTCCTCAGAGTTCTCACATGCCCACACACCAAGACACGCACTTCTTTTCTTCTTTATGTATTGATTTCTTACCAAATCTGGTTCAGCACCAAATCACAATTTCCAGGCAAAATGAGATCGAGATCAGGGAACTTTCAAAAATGATTATGTTGTATATGTACAGAAACAACACTTTTCATTTCATTATTAATCAAATCCATTTGCATGCCCCTAATATTCTATAGACTTGTATCATGACCGGTATTAATTCTGTCTTTTAGAGGTTGTGAATTTCACAAGATCCTGTTGACCCAAAGTGTCTGGCAGAACCTGAAAACGTACATGCTTGACATAGCTTGCGACGTGAGGAAACAATCTTCCAGCCTTGAAATCCTTCATGAAATTAAATATTATCTTAAGAAATCCTAATTAACTTAATCTTCAACTCCATCTTCACTTTCTTTTCTGTGACTTCATTCTGGGCTGGCCTGCCTGTGACCCCAAGCACATTGGCTTCCCATTAGATGCAATGTCACCAAAGCCTCAAGAAATAACCTTTTAATTATCTTTTAAACTCTATAAAGAGAATTTGATTTTTAGTGTGACATCATTCTGTGATGGTTTTAGCATACTCATTTTATTCCCTCACTGCACTAATTTATCTTAGTTTACACGGATAACCAACCAGATGTTGAAATATTAAAATGGGTTATCTCTGTATAACCCAAAAAAGTTGCAACCAAAGATTCCTTCCACCTTTCCCACACAGTTTTGCGTTTATTAATCGTGCATTTATTTTATAGTGTCTTGCAAAGAACACCAGAAATAACAATCTGGTTCGCATAATAACAAAGATTCTGAGGGTGCAAAAGTTATTTTAGAGACATGGTGAACTGCGACAATTTTTAAAGTCACTGACATTTAGAGACACGATGACGAGTGATCATTTTAAAGTCATTGAAATGATGCCTAAGCAAATTGACACAGACGTATGGATTGTTCTGTGAGGCTCTCATCTGCCATATAATAAAAGCAACAACACAGTTCTAATGATTAAATATGGCCTAAAAATGATGTTGAAATAGACTAGCTTCAAAGTGACAAACTTAAACATTTCGACTTGAAGGTCTTATTTTCGATGATCCTACCATATGTGAAAGCAAGATTACCACAGATTCACATCACTATTAGTTAACCATTCAATCTGTGTCCATTGGTTATTGCCTGTATTTTGATCACTTTTTCTCCGCTAATAGAAACCAGAGGTAATTTCTTTAAACAAATAAAAATCTGGTTTGGTTTTACATATAATATATGGATTAAAGTATAAAACGCTCAACAGAAAAGGTTGACTTATCCAACAATGTGTTTAAACAATATCTTTTAATCAATGACACCACTTGGATTCATGCTTTAAAAACATAATTCATATGGGATAGTGAGTAAATAAGAGGGGAGAGACTGATTGTGTCAGACCACTAAGAGACTAAACTGATCCTCCAAGTCACTGTCATCAAACTTCTTGGTTGTCATACCCACATCAGGAAAAAAAAAATGAGCACACACTATACCCCTCAAAATAAGTATATTTATTTATTCATTCATAATTTATGTGCATATATAATTTAATCAATACATACACACTATAAAATGCACATAGAAATAGAAATTTTAAAATGATGAGATAAAAAGATGAGATAAATTTCAGAGGAAACACCCTTCTTTTGATGCCTTTAACTCACCAACGATTGTCAATTCATATAGCTATGCAATGTTGTAACCCTCTCTTATTTGATTTCCCAGTAGCATACATATGACATCCGGGATATTTTGTTGAATAATACTTTTCCTAATGCTAAGTCACAACATATCTACTTTATTTCTACTTTTCTGTTTTTGTTTGTCTGTTTGTTTGTTTGTTTGTTTGTTTTTCACACCTTAAATGTTGGTGTTCCTTGAGATTCTGCCATGCATCTTCTTTGATCGTTTTGTAATATCTGTTTGGTACCCCATCCACTCAGATGACCTCGATTACCATCTAGGTGCTGGGAACTCTCAATTTGCTATAATTAGCCCAGACTTACCTCCTACATTCCTGACTCTTAATATCTTTATGAATATCAAAGCATATACTTTAATAAGCTTGTGATTTTGTTTCCCCAAATCTCAGAATGCCATCATTTCAAAAATCACTATTCTCAGCTCCTTAATTAGTTATGGACTTACATGATTGACTATTTGGAATACATTTAATACCTGCTGATGAAACTGGTTACTAATTTTTATTAATAAATGTGTTTCCTTATGTTCCATTACTCTGTATTTGGTTTGAACACATACGTCATTAGTCATGGGTGGAGTCCCCAAAAGACATTTTGGGAAACTTCTTAATAGCTACTTAGGAATATAAGTAAAGGGAAAAAATAACTCTGGTTATTTCATTTGGTCGGGAGGTTAAATTGGTTCAGTTGGTTAAAGGAACCAATTAAAGTGGGTGGGGTTTCAACACTGGCAGCTTTAACATTCTAAGTGTGTCCTATTTACTGTACATGTTGGAAAAGGCAAAGCCAAGATCAGAATGAGCAAAGAGGAATGTTTTTTTCCATCATAGAAAGTAATCGACCACTCCAGGAACGTTCTCCCAACACCAACTGCACCATCGCACTGCGCACTGCCGTTTGACACTGGGAACAATAAGAAGATTCTATTTAAAGTGAAAATCTTCTGTGAAGTTCAAGGGCATTCAGGAAAGGACTTGGGAAATTTTAAATGGAGGAGTACTCTGCCCAGTAAGAGTCTAGTACTTCATCATTTGTTAAATCAAATATGACACTTGTTTATTAGCTCTTATCTGTGTGTGTGTCTTATGATTATCTATATACAAGATCCTGTGATTTGTGATTACAGATAGAATACATTTTTTCCAAACAGTCTGGATAGTGTTTTTTCCCTCTTCTTGCCTAGTTGCCCTGTTTAGAAACTATAGTACAACATTGAATAAAGTGGTGAGAGTGGATATTCTTGTCTGGTTAAGGAGAATACTTTCAGTCTTTTACCATTACATGTGATGCTAACCATGAGTTACTCATAAGCGTCCCTTATTAGCTAGAGCACGTTCCCTTCTATTCTTGTTTTGTTGATTGCTGTTATCACAAAAGGGTATTGAATTTAGTCAAATACCCTTTCTACATATATTGATATGATCATATGGATTTTGTTCTATATTCTATCATTATGGTTTATAATGTTGATTGATGATCATAAATTGAACCAGCTTTGAATTTCTGGGGTAAATCACATTTGATTATGGTGTGTAATCCTTTATGAATATTTTACTAAATTCAGTTTTTTAGCACTTTGTTTTGTATTTTTATGTTTATATTCATAAGGGATGTTTTTAATAATTAGACTCTAAATTGCTGAAGTTTTATAAAAGTTTGAATCTATATTAAAAAATATGCACATGCACACACACACACACATAGACACTGTCACTAAAATTAATAAGACTAGTTTTAAGGTGCAAAAAATGGGTTTGATTTGTGGTTTAATAATCCTACTCTGAAAGCAGCAATGAAGATATGTCTTAAAGAACCATAATGGACCTACCAATCAGTAGGAAATTTGAGTAGTATTCAACCACACATGTGATCTATAAGTGAATAATGAATGAATGAATTTTCCTAGATATTTACAAAGGAATCTTATAAACCCTGAAGACTATGCCAGCATTCCATTCATCTATACCTTAAATCTCAGGCCTTTATCTATAACATATCTTCTAAAGAACTATTTTCAAAACACTTCACATCAATAGTTTATCAGACATACCCTGAGCACCTACTATGTATTTGGTACAATGCTACTTAAAGAAAAACAAAGATGAATAAGCAAAACACACATTTTAAATTAATGACCAGCTGAGAGATTAATCTTTTTAAAAAATATCCCTATCCTTTGAAGCCCTTTGATAAATTACCTGAATTTCATCCCAATATAAGGACTGTTAAAATTAATTAATTATTAATAAAAATCACTCACCCTCAAACTTCTAAAATCCTTAATTGTATCTTTTCAAGTTTTGAATCGTGTTATATGTATTCATCAATATTTCCTATCCTTGTGTTAGAGTATAAATTATTTGAGGATAAGAAACATTATATCCCTATTTTAGCTTCCTATAATTTGAGCATCTATTAAAACTAACTAAAAATTAATTATGGAGTTGTTTTGTGCCTGGCTTCCCTAACGAACTATAAACTCCACAAACTTCAGACTGTATGTCTTATTTATACTTGAATCTCTATCAGTTAGAGTAGAATACACATCTTAAATGCCCCCAAACAATTTTTGACCATATGCTTTTCTCCCCCAGAGTCCTTTGAGGACCTACTCTATGCCTGGCTCCAAGCTAATCAGTGGACAGACTTTTCATAAATGAATGGAAGTCTTCATAACCTCAGGTACTATTACGAGTCAATGTTTCTTTCCCCAAAATCTTTTGAGACAAGTAGGTGATAAATGGGATCTGAATATTGGTTTATGTAGATTCACTCCTCATGCCACTGAGATAATGATTTCAGGATGTGCTATAACTTACTTCGTAGCCTGAGCACATGATTTGTTCTTCTCTTTATACTCAAAGTTTTGCAATGACTTGTTTTTCTTTTTTCATTCTTTTCTTCTGATGGCTTATTTTGTCTTGCCATGATAGGCAATCCAAGACTGTTGAATTTGAGATAGGAATGGTGTTTAGTAACGCCGATGTCTCGGGAATCAGGCAGACTAGATATGACTGCACTTGACCAAGTGTATGATCTTCCTCATCTTAACATTATCATCGTAATATACATCTCAATAATTGCCATGAGTAGACTGTCCAGCATAAAATAATTAGTAAAAAGAATAACAATTACTGAGATTTATTATTATTATCATCATCATCATCATTTAATGCATTAAATGAGGAAGCTTACCACTGGCATAAAACTACATTCGTGTGGACCAGAACATTAAAATTCAATGAGAAAAACATAGATACGCATCAATTGCTTAGGCATTTTCTTGTGTTCGTCTCCATGGTGCCAAGCCCATTTCTGTAAGGTAAGCCATCAGTCCCAGGTTCTCAATGAAAAATTATTCACTCTGGGAGCTCAGTTCCTGCATTATTCATGCCATTCTGCATGCAGCTAGATTTATGTGTCAGGAAAAACATACAAATGGAATCCGATTTACTTGCACAAGATTCCTGGACTATTTGATTTATGCTTGAGTAAATAAAGACATATGTCTTATAGGTATTGGCTTCACTTCTCTTTAGAAATGGAAGTGCAATGCTTCAACTTCTTTTCTTGGCAGGCATAAACTTCTGAAGTTTTTCAAGCAGTGAGACCTCAAATCATACACTTTCAATTTTCAACTGTGTTCATTGTATTTTTGTGTTTGCATTCAGCCCTTTCAGCATCAAGACAATGGAAAATCTACAGCTCTGGACCACTGTGCCCACTGATTTCCTAGCTTAGGTACAAATGACAGAAACAACTAAAATAGAGCATTCAAACATAAAACCTTATCTGAAACTTTACCAAGCTACCTAGTGTTCTAGCTCCAAGTATCGTCCCAAATAACCTGAACTTGTAGTACATTTAACGTTGCCAGTAAGTCTTCTTCACAATGTCTGATCTTGGCCTGAGCAATTCCATCTAGCCCTGCTTCGTCATATTCATTTTGCATGAGTACTTCAAGTAAGCACATGTACAGATTGGTAGTTATTTTCATAAACTCGAATTTTTAATCTAGTTAAAAACAAAGTCTTTGGACAATTAAAAAAATTTTGTTAACAGTACTACTCAAAAAAGTCAAGATTGTGCAAACAAAGAAAGACTGAGAAACCATCACAGGAAACTAAGGAGACATGGCAACAAAATGCAACATGATATTATGAATTTGATCCTGAAACAGAAAAAAACAATTATTAACGGAAACAGTGGGACATTTGAATAAAGTCTGGGTTTTAGGTCATGATAATATACCAGTGTTGGTGTCTTAGTTTTGACAAATATTTGACAGCAATATGAGATGATCACATTAGGAGATAAATGGGTGAGGAATGTATGGGAATTCTCTTTAACATCTTTGCAAATTTTTTGCAAGTGTAAAACTATTTCAAAATCGAAAGTTTTACACAAGCAACATGAAATCCCTCTGAACATGAAATACAAGAAAAGTAATGTTTTTTCTTTTACAGATAGTTTTACAAATAAGAAAAAGAGACTTTCAAGTGGCACACTAGCCACTTCCTCTCCTCTTGTTGCTTGATGTCTAAATTAGTATAAACTTCAAAAAAAAAAAAATTACTGAGCCTGCTCAGGGTAGCAACACTTCTTGAAAAGCACCCAGTGTCAATGGGTGTTTATTTGGTTGTTTGTTCAATTCAGAGAGCCTTTTGCTGTTACAAAGGACAAATGCCACCAAAACCTGAAAGCACATTTTATCAATAGATATGGCAACAAGTTTATTAGATCCCTATAGTTTAAGTCATAATTTTAAAATCAAGAATATATTTAAATTAAAATTAATAAATGTTAATATGTAAAATAAGTAGTGACCTTTTCCTAATTTTCACATTTTATAAAACAATAAGAAGAAATAGAGGACTATTTAGATTTCTTTTTTTTTTTGTAAAGCACCTATGAAATTAAACAATACTAGATATTGATAACTCCACCTTACTCTCATGCAAGGTTTGTTTTAAACAAATTTGAGGCTAGCGAGAGCTTTCTGTAGTATAATGCCATTTTTAGCGTTAAAATGTATAAAAAGGCTTCTGTTTAAAATTCGTCTGACATTTATGTTAAATGAAGTAACACTTGACAAAACAACTTTGGGTCATGAGAACATAAACATTATTCTGGGTGGTGAGTAAACAGTGAAATATATAATATTTGAGTTCATAAATATAATACTAAAACAATCATTTTTAAAAATTAGAGACCTCTACCAAGAGAATATTAAAAATGTCCCAGAAATTTGTTCAATAGGTGTTTGTCATATCTACTTAATTTTTAATGAAGTCAATAAAATTTGCATGTATGCATCTCAAGATACATCGCAAAATGTTTCTAGAGTACTGATTTGGGTTAATCTTTAAACAATTTTTCAAAACTTCACTTAAGTATTGAATATCAAGCATATATTACAGAGCATTTTAGCAATGATTATACAATAATAATAATTAATAATAATAATAATACACTTTAGTTAGTCAGTCAGATTTGTGTGTAAAAGCTGTGATGAAACACAACTGAATCTAATCAGTGTTAGAGTTACGCTTTTCTGCTTTATAAGTTGTTGGTTCAAGGGAAGACTCGAATTTAAATTTTCCAAATTATATATGAAAAGAGAAATTGAATCCCTCCAGTTTAAGTTCACAAATGGCATAATTCAGGGCCAGACTTTAGTTGCTTTTGTCATCACAGACTTCTTGGAAAATAACATCTGTGCATCAATTATGGAGTTTAACATCAAATTTCCCAGGTCTTACAATCAATAGCTCAGAAACCAAATATCTGCATGCAAAAATGACGCTTTGATATTAATGAAAAGATAGCTTTTCCCTATTGCTTACGTCTTAGCTAATAAAATACTAAGTCTCAACTGAGTCACATTTAAGACCAAACTTGAGTCAATTTAAAAATACGCTTTGTCAGTGACTCTAAAATATGATGTTACTCTAAGCTTTATGATGTTGGGACAATAAATTATGTAATGGCTATAGCGACATTAGTACAAAGTAATTTAAAATCATCTAATTTTAGAATCATGGGACCCTTTCTGAAATGGCATTATTTAATTAGATATTTTGAAATGTTATATTTGCTTTAATATATTTGGGTCCTTGTCCTACATTTTCTTGGACTGAATGCGCTTAGGAAGTTTAGTTAGAAAATAATACACTGGTTTGTTTGCAGCTTCTAGTTACAACTAGATATGATCCTTACGAGAATGACATAATAAAAGAGGGCGGAGTTATGAACCCTATTTAACAGACGTAAGGGGCAGATGCAGAGAGGATAAGGGACTCACTGAAGACCCCATTTTGTGTCCTTCATGTCCACAATGCTATGGCATGCTGATATGCTAAGAGCTAAGAAAAACTAAATATCTAAATTCTACTTTCTTTAAATTATGATTTGAACACCAGTTTCTTCCATGATTGTATTCCTTGTGTGAATTATATTTGGCTAACAGGATTGTAAAGGTTTGAACATCATTGAATAAGTGTTTGTTAAAACATACATAGAGCGTGAACTAATTAAAGTGGAAAATGTATGCGTTGAACTTTTTGGAGGAGATTTAACTGCAGGAGAATGTGCTGCTGAAACTCCAGCCGTTTTATTTCTCTCATAAAGCTGAGCATCTGCCTCCTTTGAGGAATTCATTTTGAGCCTCCTTCAGAAGTTGATTTTCAATTTATCTGAAGAGGAAGAGAGCAGATCCTAATACATACCTCTCATACAGAATATGTAGCTGTATCTCCTCACTATGTAGAATGTGCCACATTCTAGTAGGTGAAATCACATTCACCACTGTTTCTTGGGTGTCTTTCCATTTTAGCTGTTGGCATTTTATGTAAATGGGTGGTCTAGCCTACCAGTGGACTCCTGCATCATTCATGAGTTTAATAAACTTCAAATGATGCAGTTCTTTCCTCGGAGTCTGTCCTTGGACGTAAACTGACTGTTCCAAAACTCACCACTTAGAGAATCTCTGTTTTCTGGTAGGGGTCCCTCATCAGACAAAGCTGTCTATGGCACTTTATAAACTTAAGTAAAAAAAATTCATTCCTGCCCTGCTCTGACTACAAAGAATGTCAAAGGTGTCTAGTGCCCAGAACGAAGAGTTTGAAACTCATTTTACTCCACTACTTTATTCAGACTTCAGGGCCAGAGTTCTTTTCCTTCCGCTAATTAGACTATTTCCAAAAGTTATATAAAGAATGTCCCATGTGTATTTTTCATCTACTTGGAATTGGTGATTGAATGGTAGAACGTTCTCTCGTAGGGTTCTTAGATTAGCATATATATTCTCATTAAAATGAGAGCTGCTTTATAAAAGTCGATGCTCATGAATAAACTCAAGAATTTAGGCAGGGACTTTGATTCCTAATAATAAAAGTAAGTAAAGTCACTGATGATGGCTGATGCAATTGATAGTTTGTGATATAGAAAAAAAAAGTGCTTCTGTTTAGGAAATGTTGTTTGTAGTTTGAAATGAAGGAAAGTAATTTATCATGTCTCATATTATTCTGTGAATATTAACGCCTTAAAATTTAAACAAGGAATAAGTGGATTATATCTTTTCCTGAATACACCAAGTTGAATATTAGTTCATAAATAAATATTTATTGTGTGCCTACCATGTGTCATAAATGGTATCAATCAATGTGGAATAAAAAATGTGGGGTAATATATTTATTTTTGCTCTTACAGAAGCTGAATTGACTAAAGAACACAAAGATTCGAAAAGATTATAATTTTAAATGCACTGAGTGAAATGTGAACATCTGGACTAATTATTAGATAAAGGGAGTTGGAAAAGAGCTAAGGACAGCTTTTTACAGGGAACGATGCCTGAGCTCTTTGAAAAATGTATAGGAATTTGCCAGATGAAAGGACAAATGCAGGGTAAAAAAAGTCAGAAAAATCAGAAGTCTAACATACAAAATGGAAGAAACCCAAGTATCTTCTCAAGGCAAAAGAACAAATAGGAATAATAGCTTAGAAGAGTAACATGATGATTTAGAAAAATGTTTCTTCCTATAATTAAAAAATTAATAAGATGTACTATATATATATAATATTTTCTCTCTATATATGCATATATATACACAATATATACATACAGTCCTTCTTCTCCCAGGATTGTGATGTAAAAATTATTCTTCAAACTCCTTCTTGCTGTGTGAATACAAATTTCCATAGTTATTTTTTAAGTGTTTTAACTTCTTTGCATAAGGGTTTATTATTGGACTCTATTCTCCCCATTCGGTCATAAAAACGATCTACTTTTCAATGGTATAGTATTTTGCAGGTATCATTTGTCTTCCTCCCCTCCTCCCAGTTCCTTCGTCTGCTTCATCTTCCTCTAAGCTCCATTATAACCTGTGTTCACGTTTGTGGCTTTCAGACGGAGCCAAAATGTACAGCAAAGAAAAACATCATAAATTCATTATGAAATTCAACTCTGTATTTTATATATATATATATATATATATATATATATATATATATATATATATATATATATATTCTCCAGTCTACACAGAGTATATTAATGGGGATTTCTAATTTTGTTCTCCAGAAGGAAATAGTGTCAAGTTGTTGAATTCCTGGACTACGAATACATTTTCAAGCCTGACACTATCCATTTTGCATGTTGAAAGACCCCCTCTAATCCAGGAAGTCAACTAATATTGTGAAAAGCTGTTGACCACATTTTTTTCCCTGTCTCTGCAGGGTACATCAATACCTTCTTGGGCCCAAATGAAGGAAAATACACATTCTTCTTAAATCCCAGATTCTCTGGTCAAATGGACTTTTATTTACTGTCCCACCATTAATTGTTCAAGGAGCTCAGTGAAAATCATTGTCTTCCTTCAGCAATTTTAATCTTTGCAAGTCATGGATATATATTTTTTCAAATTAAACAAATATCTGTTGACTACCTACATGTGTTAGACATCACCCTGCTATGTACTTGTGTTCTTAGTCTGCTCAGGCTGCTGTAACAAAAATAATACAAACTGTGTTGCTTATCGAGAATGAACACCTTTTTCTCATGGTTCTGGAGACTGGTAAGTTCAAGATCATGGTGCCAGAGGACTCGGTGTCAGGTGAGAACTCACTTCCTCATTGATGGCTACCTTCTCACTGTACCCTCACAAGGCTGAAGAGGCAAGGCATCTTTCTGGGGTCTCTATTATAAGGGCACCTCCCCTCATGCTCTAATCACCTCCTAAAGGCCTTACCTCCAAACACGTTCACATTGGGGACTGTGTTTCAACAAATGAATTTTGTGGGGTGGTGGGGACCTATTCAGTCTGTAGCAGTATTTTCATACATATCATTCCATTTATTTTACATAACACCCCATGAAAGAGAATCTGTTGCAGTTTGCATGTGACTCGGGGAAATTAAACAAGTGGACCAAGCATGCAGAGCTGGCTAAGGGCACCAACATCCCTTGCCAAGGTGAATGTAAGGAACACAGACTTAGACATCACTCTTAGCTTGGCCATCCTCTCCACCATCCTCTGGGGTCTGTCTGCAGCATATAACTTCACTAAACTTCAATTTTCTTACCTAGTAAATGGAAATAATATTAAGTACCACAGATGATCTTTCTCGATGATAAATGAAATATTGTACGAAAAGAACTCAAACTTATTCAGATAAGCCAGCAACAACAGCTAACAGTGGTATCTAATTCCTGAACCCGTATCTAGTACTTTCTACTAAACCATAGACATTCTTCATTAAAAATCTCCCTCTGTATAGGCAGGAAAACAAAACAATAAGAGAAAAAAGATGATATAAGTGATGTTTCACTTCCAAGTCCGAAGCACAAAATTATATAAACCAGTAGGCGCCTAAAATCATACATAATGTTCCTGCCTTTTAACACTTTGGGGGAACTCAGTCTGCATTTGGCCTTTATGCCAAGACTCCTAATTGTATCATAATATTCTAAGTACAAAGAAAAGTTTTAAAATGCAATGATCAAGACGCATAACATACATATGAGCAAATGGGGAAACTAGAGAATCTTTGTTTTTAATTATAGATTTCTGTACAGCCGACTCTGCTGTGTTCCTTAAATGGAAAAAGGGCTTAATGGAAAACTCTCTTCTATACATTAAAAATCAAATTTGTGAAAATTTTATTAAGGAAAACCAAAACAACTTTCCATTTCTGGTTTTAAACACAGAGCCAAATACCCTCCACTAGATGGGCGGGAGAGTAAGCAGAGCAAACGAAGCTTTAAAAAAAAATAACGTTCTTGATAAAGAGACAGGTTTCAGTTGGTTTTTCAGGGTTAGCTGTTGTGGGTTCTCCAGTATGACCTCATGGGATACAGCTCATTAAGCGATTATATGAAAACATAAGAAAATCATTTTATTCAAGCAGTAGCCACTCCAAATTTTCATCTTGAGTTAACCACAGTTCTTAATGTTCCATTAGTACAGGGGAATGTTCAAATTCAGAAACACAAAAACGAACTCTCCAAATGAAGGCCTACATCCTATTTGGTTTCTAGTTCTGGGCAAAAGTTCAGACAACTGAGCATTTTATCAAAACTAGCTATAAATAAATACCTTTCAATGCACATCCAATTACCATGTAGATTGCTGCAGTTGAAATGTACACAATATTTTAGAGGACCCGAGCCCCTTTTCTAATCCTCAGAAGCAATTGGCTTAAGTTAAACCTATTTTCTGTTTCAATCATTAGAGTTCCGCACGGCCCATGCTCTAGGACAGAAGCAGAATTTAGAAAAGACTATTACGGTTATAGTCCATTCCAGCTATGTGCAGATCCCGTCTAGTTTAGATAAATGGCAAGTACTCTTGGGCCATATCTATGTTACCAAAATTATTTCAATGTTTCCTTCTATCTTAAAAGATTAGCGTTATGACCTACCAATCAAACTGAGAAATGACAAATTTACTGAAGACTCTGGTTTTCAACCTGGAACATTAGTAAACCTTCAAAACCTCAGGCTAATGGAAATCTTTCCAATACCCAGCATGATGAAAAAAAAAAAAAAAAACAAGAGAGGGGTATAAGATAAGTAACACTGAGCCTGGTTTTATACCAATAGACAAACTACACAAAATAGGAACAGAGACGGAATCCACGATGTAAATTTACATCTACCTTAAATAAGCAGGGCCTTCAAGGGCACAACCATGATAAATGAAGCTTCAAATTATTTCACTTTTTAATATTGAAAACCTACAGACACTTCCAAAGATGCAGACTTCTCGAAAACAGCCATCTTAATTCCCTCCTCATCAAGGCAACACATACTATCTGAAAACTAAGATTCTTTATCTAGATGCTGATGACATTTTCACTTTTTAAAAAAGTTATTAAATGATGTTGACTTTTCCATTCAGCAGGAGGAGTTCTGGAACAGTTGTTAATGCCTTAAGGCTGTGGTCACGTTCTTGGACGCTTCAGAGTATACGATCACATTTGAAAGACATGTTAAGTCTTTAAACGTGTGATGACTATGAATGAAGGTCCCATGAAATTCATGAGCACGTCTCTTACACCCCCTTAGAGACTCCACACCCTTAATTTCGTTTGAGTTCTCAGTTCAACTTGTCAACAACCCTCCCACAGACAACTGCCTCTGAACTGGCACCCCGGCCTTTGGGTCATCACCCCTGACAGAAGCTTCATCTACACTGCCACAACTGTTACTTTAAATGACTCATGTGTGAACATAAAAATCCACAGCTCAAAACTCTTCAATAGATCCCCACGGCCCACGGACTATAAAGTCTAATCTAAGATTTTAGTGTGATGGACAGTGAATGGCTTTGGTGACTTCCCATTTTCATATCGACTGTGTCCCTGCCCCTGACCCCTGCACACCATGATTTTGTAACAGCAAACTTGTTGCTACTTGAAGACACCATGCTCATTTAATACCTACTTGTCTTTATTTAATTTTATTATTATTTTTTAAATTTTATTTTAATTAGTTTCAAGGATATAGTACATTGGTTAGACATGTATATAGTTTATAAAATGGTCAACCCATTCTTCCTTCTGTCTGGAATAAGCCTTTCCCCTCCGTCAACCACCAGTCCCCTTTGTATATTTAGAAAACGGCTGTTGGCATTCATGGCTTGCCGAGACTCCTTTTTTACTCTTTCTTCTGGATTATTTTTTTATCTGACCTGCATTTTATTATTTCACACATTCACCTCTCAGTTCTTTAGTTCCTGTAGTACATACACAAGTTCGAGCTCTACTATTGGAGTTGAAATTCTTAATATATAGAAGTAGTGTTTTTATTTTGTTGTTTAGTTTTGCCCTACAATATCTTACAAAATTCACATCCATATTTAGTGAGTCATAGTCATTGGACTAAAATGAATAAACAAATAGGGATCTTTTTGCTAGATTAATACGAGCAAATATACACTTAGGTGACCTTTCTGTTTCTTTATAATTTAAAATTATACTCCATAGCTCACTGACAAAAGAAATGTCCAGGACCTGCACACTGTCAGCATCTGTGATAAGAAGGCACTACATCCTCTTAAGTACTTTATTTATTTACTATTACTATTTTTTTGTTTATTATTATTTTACACCTACGGCACCTGGTCTTCCTAGGTGGTCTCACATCCAAGTACTAACCAGGCCAGAGCCTGCTTAGCTTCCAAGATCAGACATCAGGCTTGTTCAGGGTGGCGATGGCTCCACTGGGGTGTGAACTCAGGATCTTCTGTGTGTAAAGCAGATATGCTAACCGCTACACCATGGAATCATGTCCCCTCTTAAATACTTTAGAATTACATGAAACACAGACATAAAATGTATTGTGGTCTTCCATTCTGAAAAGACGAAATGCTGAAAAGGGAAAAAATGGTAAGGATAGCACGCTTTTGAGTGTGTCTCTATTTTTGACACTAAATGACAAAATTTTATTTAGAGGAAAGCAATAGAAAATAAAGCTTATTAAATAATCGCAATTCTATAAAGAAATATATACAAAACCCTATCATCATTTATTTTAAAAGTATTTTTCTGTAAAGAGGTTTTCCTTTTCAACTGTCAAATACACATAGTGTGTGAGCTTTCACAACTGAAATCATTTAATGTTACCACTAAAGTTCTAACTGTTGTCTTTACTATTTAATGTATTTCTTCATTCATTCTAGAGATATTACAATGTTCCTGCCACATGCCAAGCCCTGGCAGTGTGTGTGTGTGTGTGTGTGTGTGTGTGCGCGCGCGCACGCATGTGCATGCACATGTGCAAGGGGGGGGGAACAACAAAGAACAAAACAAAAAATAACAGGAAAAAAAACAAAACAAGGCAAGACCTTAGCCTTGTGGAGCTGACATTCCACTTTGTTGTACTAAACAAATTATTCTAAATACAAAGGTGAGAATGGAGACTGGAGAATGTCTATAGTTTGAAAAATTTTTGCTCAAAATGCCTAATGCTTAATCCTTAAAAAAGTAACCCTTGTTCAAATCTTCTTTGCATTCAAATATTGTTCAGTTTGTCATTATGATAGCTACATAACTTTCTTTTTAAAAATTTATTTAACTGAGTTTTAAGTTTTGAATTTTTATTTCCACTATATTGCTATTATAAAAATGTGCACAATCAACAGGCATTTACATAAGTATTTTTACCACATCTCTCTTAACTTTCTTAGGATGGATTTCTAGGAATAGAATTAATAGGGAAACTTAAAGTCTGTTATCTATATATATTACTCTCAAAGAATGGCATCAAGAATTTCCATTTCCAAGAGTACATGACAATGCACCTCTCACATCATTTGTTTCTATATTTGTGAGTTTTATCAAGAACAAAAACATTGTGTATTTAATTGACACTTGTTTTTTCTATAGTACATCTAAAGTTTCTCCCCCTAAAGTAAATTTTCATCTGTATTTACCTGTTTATGTCTTTTTCCCATTATTTATTTTATCAGGGTGTAATTTTCCCTTATTTACTTATTATAAGCAAGATTTATAGGTAGCAGATATAACCCCAGATTTTATATTTTGACTGTTATAGTTTTATCATTCTTCACATAAACTTTCATGTATCTAAATATCTTCATCTGTGATTTTTCTTTATTGTTATTAGTGCTGAGATGGTCTTACTTCTACTAAGATCAAGTCAATATTTAGCTATATTTTCTTTGCGTTATTTTTTGGTTTCTTCTTATATTTAATTGTTAAATCAACGTGAAATTTATTTTGGTATATGGCACATAGTGATGCTGTGACAATACATTGTTTAAAATATTCCAAATCCCATACAATTATTGGTTAATTATTTCCTTCCCTACAGATTTTGTTACTTCATATTTTAAAAAAATAATGCAGTTTAAATATCCACATGGATTATTTTCAAGAAATCTGTTCTGTATAATTGTATACTTGCTTGAGTATCACACTTTTTAAATTAATGTTGCGTTGTTTAATAATATGTTTTAACATCTGCCAGGACAGGCCTTCTCTTTTTTGTTTGTGATGATTGTACCTTTTTGACGTGTTCTCAGTATTTCATTCCTCTTCTCTACTCACATCATAATGGCCACAGAATTGAGTGGTGGCACCCTGTTTTGTACCTAGTCCAGATTTGTATTTTTAAGTAAAGAAGCTCATTAGAGAGAGAGAGAGAGAATGGAATTGTCTTTCTTTTTTTTCCCATGCTTTACCTTAGATATATTATTTGTTCATCATCTTTAGAAATAACCATATCTTTTTAAAAAACTAAAAAGAAGTTCAGATTCTAGCAGTATGTTACCTGTTAGTTTTAATTTTTAGTCCTGCTGAAAGTTTTCAACATTTCTATTTTGTGATTAATGCGTTATGGGTAAATGAAGAAAGTTTACACAGAGAGCCCTATTTAGGCACATGACTTATTATGAAGGTTGGTCACAGCTCACAAAGGACTCTGTCATATGTTGGGAACAAAGAAGTAATGAGGATTATTTAGAAGAGATCAATAGAAGGAAAGTTAAAAGGCATTCTTTTAGAAAAGAAATTGGTTATAATCTCCTGGAGTTAGAAATCTCAATATTCCTAGCATAATAGTCCACCTATTCCATTTTACTTTTCATGTGCCTGTAAAATACTACAAAAATCATATAAAATGTTCTTTACAGAAATAGATTATGAAATGTCAGTTTTGAATTACAGAATTTATAAAATTTGACTGCTGCATATGTAAAATCTTGTTTTTTAACCTCAGATATTACCCTTCACCTTCTGCATTGATCTGAATCTATACATGTCTGACTAGCACTGAAGTCACGGGCCCATTTCTTTAGGATCTTATTTCTTGGGCTCAATTTGCTGATGTTGAAATGTCTCATATTCTAGTAGGCACAAATATTCCAAACATTACTCACAGAAATTAAAGGAAAGTAGACCATATTGGAGTGGAATTATTCATTCAATTCAATTCAGTCTAACATGGCTAATTCCATGCGGGAGTCTTAAGTTTAAATAAACTTTCCATGGCCATCTATTTTCTGAAGACTTTTGCTTTGTTTAAATTCTTTTATAGGCGGACATTTTCCTCCATATGTTTATTCTCACAGACAAATACAGGAAAAAGCTCACTTGCTCTTGTTGACCTTTCTGCTTAGTAACTATTACTTTTCTTAGCTCAAAGGTAATTCTTTATTCAAGAGGGCCTTATTTAGAACACATGATAGGCATTCAGAGTTTTCCAGTAGCCTCTGAACACCACAGAGTATTTATTTACATTGTATAAAATTAGAGGAAATGAAGGGTATGCATTTGAACTAGAAGCAACAGCCTAATTCTCTTTATGGAGAGATTTCTGTCAATGTCACTTTAGCGGGGGAGAAAAAAAAAGAACTCAGATTACAGACATTTTAAACAATATAGATTTTTGTTACCCAACAATAAAATATATCGGGCTGCTTTCCAAATAAGATTCAAGGTATGAATAATGGTTTATTTCTATTCTATGCATTGTCTAAGAGTATATTTTGATGTTTATCTTCACAAATGAAGACAGGTCTTTGCTGACCTGGCCCCACTAAAACTACTTTAGGGGAAAATATTACTTGAAAATGATTTAGATGCATCTAATAGGATATCTAACTTTATGTAGCCCATGTATTTGCACATAGATCTCTAAAAGGAAATCAGCTAGCACACAACTGGTGTCTGATGTGGTAAAAATGGAATTTGTTTCAGAATGATTTTGATGAACACAAAACATATCTCTTGCCCTTTATGTTGCTTAAAAAATGTGAATTTTATTTACTTGGCTTGAGTTTAAATATACATGAGAGCAAGTTTTGTGGAATAAAATACTTAATCAAGTTCAGGGTCAGGAAAAAGTGCTATAAAAATACACCCTTAATATTCAAATGTGACATGAACAAGTGATATATCTAAGGGCAAAAATGCTTCACAATGCCAATTTGTGGGATGTCCATTATATAAAATAAGTAATAAATACAAATCAAAGATATGAATGCAATTCTAGAAATAAAAACTGATACAGATGCTATGCAGAGATCAAAGTGGTTGAATATATCTCCATCCTGAGAAAATTTTAGAGAGAAAAAAAGTAACATATTACATTCATATGGATGCTGAACATAGGCTTGATTGATCCAAAATAAGAAATTCCCTTTGAACAAGGTCAATTCTCCAAAATAATTGCTTAACATATCCAAATTCTTATGATTTAAGCTTTTTAAAAAGACATTTTATAAACAATCTGACACAAATTTTAAGTAAAGATAGTCTAATTTATCAAGATCAAGGAAGAACTGCTGAAGAATAAATTAGTTTGAAACATTGTCATGTTCATCCGGATACATCCCACAACCTTAAAATCCTGACAGTTTTGCCAATATAACCGAGTAAAGATTCCTACTAAAGATATTCTTTAAAAATTAAAAAAAAAAAATCAAGATTTGGTTGTATATTATGATTTTGAAATACTCCAATGAGTAGTTCTGTACTCTTTACAAATATCCTACTAAATATAAAATGTAACTCATATGCACACATAGATATAACAAAAGTTAGATATAGCAATTCATGTTGAATAACATTTGTTTCCTAAATTTATGCATTCATATATTTATATAGATGCATAATGATATATATGTATATGTGTAGATAGGTATAAAATTAGGAGTATTTAATCTCTAGATAGTATGCTTATAGGTATACTTATTGTCTCCTTTTAACTTTATGCTTTCTAAATATTTTCTCACATAGACATACTAATTATATACCTGGAAGCAGACTCTTGTTATGATTAAGGGCTATGGATACAGATGATTTTGTGTCTATCTCTTAATGCATCAAATTAGAAGGCACATAATATTGTCTCAGAATTGATGAGTCTTAGAGTTGGACTGCCTGAAGACCTCATTGTAATTAATATACATTTTCTCATTTATATTTATTGTTTGATTAAGTCTCCATTGTAAAAATAGATGAAGTAGATTTTGTAAGATACGCAAATTCTTTATTGGGTTATTTTTGGCTAGTAATCTTTTTTTTTTTTTTGCTTCATATCGATATCATATTTATATCCTGTACCATGAGAAAATTGATCTATAGGTTTTTTTCCCCATTAAATGGGGAGAACGTGTTCTGCCCATTATGGTCTGCTTTCCTGTGCCACTTGAAGTGATAAACCATCTATTGCTCTAATACAATAATCCTTTTTTTGCCTATCACATTACTTTTCTCCTTACCTACTCCAACCAACCTCGCCAAAAGAAGAGAGGGGAGCTCACACTCAGTAACCCTGTTTCTCAGTTGAGATCCTGATGAGACAGAGATGGCACACTCACTATAACTATTAACAACAGTATGGGCGGAGGTAAGGAAACCACAAAAGATAATGTAGCACCCCATTGCTACCAAGATGATGGTTTTGCTACCATCCCTAGACCTGAAAGGGAGAGAGAGAGAGCCATGAAAACGGTGCCACTTGATTGGGTCTGTGTCCCTTGATGGAAGGTTACCGTCAGCAGGTGTTCGCTGCATATGAAAGGAGTCAGAGGAATGGATACCTGGATGAGCCTTCCTCTTTCCCTCTGATATCCTGCCTTTGATCCCCATTGGCTCATCCTAACAGGAACCCCAAAGCAGCCAACTGAGGTAGCACCCACAAGCCAGCTTCCCTGTTCCCATTGTGAGCTTCAGGCCATTTTGAGAACCTGATGGAACTGTAGAATAATCTCTCAACCCAAGACAATACACGTGTACACACACACACACACACACACACACACACACACACACACACTCACACAATGGGGCATGCACTTTCAGGAAAGTTTTATGTAGCTCCTTGAGCGTATCCAAAGACGCAGGTTAAAAATTTCTGTTGTAATATTAATAAGGTTTACGCATCTTATTTTTTTCTCACGTGAAGCTCTTAATTCTACTTTTTTTGTTGAAGTCTGTAATGTCAAAATAAAGGTGTGTTTATCCAACTTTGCGGTCTCTAAGCCATTCGATTATATGGAAAATGCACAGAGCATCAAGAAGATCATCTTGTCAAGACATTCACATTTGGTAATCACATCAGCAAGGAAATGATTTGCAAGTATCTATTTTTAAATGCATTTATAGGATTTAAGTGTTTTAAATGAAAGTATATATTCAAACAGTCATCTTAAATGGTTTTGATTTAAACTATTCCAATTCACTGTAACTACAAGCCAAAGAAGTACTTAATGTTTAAAGTCCTTTGTTATACAAACAACTTTTTGATTACAAACTCTTCCAAAAAAAAAAAAATTTTTTTTAGAGGTGAGCTGAATTAATTATATGTATATATTTTAAGGCAAAATCTAAATTTTGGAAAACCGTTGTAAGTATTCTCGTGTTGTAGGAAAAACTCTTGTGTCTGGGATAAAAAATCCAATGAACGGTGTTTCTTTAAAGGCTACATGGACCATGGTCAGAGACCCTAACGGAAAAGCTGAAATCTGTGTGGTGATATAACTTTCCAATTGACACAGGAATGGGTCTGTTGATATTAGCCTGGCTAATCATTTTGCTAATTGGACAGCCAGTTGGGCCACAGTGCAAAGTCAGATCAGTTTTCACTTTAACTACTCACACAGATGATGTTTGACTCAAACGTATTACTTTATATCAACACACTGAATGGCTGTAAAAATAATACCACATGTGTCGCTGCTTCTTTTTAATAAGTGTCTTCCTCAATTTTCCCTGTTATAATAGAGATTTTAACACAGAAAAATTAAAGCTTATTTAAAGGATATAAGATTCTGGAAATAAATCCCACCGTCAAGTCCTTGCATATTAGCCTGTCACTGGCCCTCACGTAAAGCAACTCCGTTCAAACTGACCCACCTTTGACTTCCCATTTGAGAAGCGAGGTGGCTTCGTCTCAAAAGTGCATTCCCATTTTAAAATAAATGTATTCCATTTCTTCCTTTTTAGCTTCTTATAAATTAGATGCTTGTAGATATTTGTATGCAGTACGTGAAATTCAGGATTTTTGAATATGCCCGAACAAACACACGGTGTCAAATCACACAGGCTGCATATCTTTAAAGAAGCAAAACCTCTTAGTGGCTGATGGTTTTGATCCGTCTCTTTCTTTTCTTGGTGATTTTCATCCTCGAAGTAAAAAAAAAAGGGGGGGAGGGGAGTGGTTGCCAGGTTCCTATACAGAGGTGGCTCAGTAACTAAAGCTAGTATAATGTCTGCTAGCAACAGAAGCCACCACCCAAAGCAAGGAATTTTACAATAGACTTAAAGAAAACAGTCAGAATCACTATACATATTGCAAGTCAACAGAACTATTACAGCACCTAAACTATAAGGTGTTTACTTTTAAGACAAGAGGTCTTAAAACTAGGAATGAGGTTTTACTAATGTTTACAAGATTATTAAAAAGAGGTAAGCCTTCAAAAATGAGTTCTTTGGTGGTAATTAATATGAGTTATTGCATTTTCTGGCCAGGGAACTTACTATTTCTTGGAAACAGAGCTACTCTTCAGAGAAATTTTCTTAAAGGATTGTTTAAGACCTTTAGTCTTTTAGGTGATTAGGATATCTGTCATATTTCTTTATATTAGGATTTATATTAATGATCAAAATTCCTGCTGTGTCAACAAATGACCTGGGAAGCAGGAAAACAGATCTGTTTATGCTTCATCCTTTTTATTTCTCTTGCCTCACATCTGCTGAAAATGTAAATGAAAAGTGAACTAAATAATGGGAAGAGAATCTTGCTGTAGCCATACATCCTGGCACTGCAGGAAAACTTATCCATGTGGAATAATATACAATCCCAAAGAATGATTCGTTTTGAATATGTGCATTGGATTGAGGAGAATACTATAATAAATTGTCCCACATGTTTCTTTATTAAGTAATAAAATGGAAATATATATATTACACACACACACACACACACACACACACACACACACACACACACACACACAAACGCCTTAAATGTCCCACCATCTCATCTCTATAATTTTGCTTCTGTTACTTCCTCTGCCTGTGATTTTCTCTTACCTCCTGCGTTCACTCCGTCCTCGTCGAGCCTGCCTGTTTGACTCTAAGTTCTCTCACCTAAGGCTCCGTTTTGTACCCTCCTGTGAGAGTCCTCCCTGCATTCTCTCCATTTCCTGACACTCAGGAGTTTCTTTTTCCCACTCTTTTAACCTCGCTGGCCTCATGTGCTTCCTAGAGCCTCAATGCCTTTATCTTCCCAAGAGCTCTCGTAACCCTGCCTTCTAACGGCTCACTTGTCTTTCTCTCTTTGTGAAATTCTTGAGAATGTCTTTTATCTTAAATTACTTTAGATCAGAATCGTATCTGCCTTTCATGTAAAAAGATCATTAACAAATAATCAATGCATCGAAATGGCACCCAATTATTGGGAACATTTTTCAAATTTAAATTTAATTTTCAAATTTAAACTTGAGTTAATGGCTATAATTCAGACCTTCTTTTCTCGGCATGGCCAATTTCCCTTATTGGTACTCTTGGTGTGATTGACATGGATATATATACAGATGGGAAGCCAGAATTTTCTTCTCAGAGCTTCAAATGTCGTACGTTATCATTTTTATAATCTTCGGTCACTAAGTCAAAGGACTCATCTTTAAAATGAGTAAATTAAAAACTAAAAGCAACAAATGAACAGGACAAACAGAGACTCATGGACATGGACTAGACTAGATGGGGTAAAGGGGGTCAAATATGTGGTGACAGAAAGAAATCTAACCATGGGAGGTGAACACACAGTGTAAATCCATATATGCCTTACTGTTAAAGTGTACAACAGAAACATTGGATTTTGTTAACCAATGTCACCATAAAATAATGAAATTAAAAAATAAAATAAAATAACCACTAATAGATAAAAAAATAAAAAATAAAATTAAATGAGTAAATTAAAAGATCAAACCAAGTGTTACATTCTATTGACCTCGGCAGCTTTACATGATGAAAATAGACTGAAACTATTTTCTCCACTTCTGTGTCCATAGTGCGAGCACACTGTAGGTTTTATTTAAATTTGTATTGAATTAATGAACACACAGTATGACTTTTCAAGATTCCTGCTGCCAGAAATGATATGTTTCATAAATGGAAGGAGATTCTCATGCCTCTTTGAGACGATGCGGTCTATCTTGTTAGATATGTAATATACTAACCCCTAAGGGGAGATTGGCTTGTGGGCACCTCAGGTTATCTTTAGCTAAAACAGAAAATAATACTGCAATCGAGTGTGTTGACTACTTAGTATGGTCCTCATTCCAGCCTTCAAGGCCTGATGCAAAGCATGAGATTTCATCGTGGTCCAGCCACATTAGCCTTTCATGAGCAGGCTTGTTTCTGCTCTAAAGCTTTTATTCTGATTTTTGCCTCGCATTGTCTCAAAGTTGACCTTTCCTTGCCATCCACATCTCAGGGCAAATATCTCATCAAAATATCTTCCCTAAACCTGACCTGAAGGGAGCCTCCTTCAGTCTTTCCCTAACGTATCACTTTGTGTCATGTGCCCTATTACATTTACCACCATCCAAAATCACCTAGTTTGTATTTATTTTCTGGTCTGATGGAATATTTATAAATTAGAAACTCCATGAGAACAGGGTCCTTATTGTTTGTAGCTGTTCTTTCCTCACTGCTTAAAACAGTGTTATTTATGGGAAAAAAATGGATTTCTAAATAAATACCAGTTCTGTCTTTTTGTCTGTGTGCCTAGAAATTAAGTGATGACTACGAGTACATGTATTATATTTAGATATAAATATATCCATAGCATATAAGTATATCATGTATTATACGATTTTGTTCCAAGGGATACAGCAAAAGTCAGTAGCACATCATCAATGACTCTGGTTACATATGAGTTGAAAAAGAAGAAAAATTTGTTTTTAGCACCTAATTCAAATTTGAGGGGTAGGGGGGAAGCACTGTATTGTGAATACTTATAATTTGGTTGAAACTGATACGATGTGGACTTAAGGTGCATTAGAGGTGTTCGGAATTGAAGACAAGAGTCTGTAAAGACCATATATTATTCTAGACTTCATTGCTTGCCTGAAATTGAAAATATGTTCTCCATGATCCTCCTTTGGGAAAGAAGACTCTTTCATACTGGGAGTTTGCCTGCATGTGATTGTTCAGCTGTATATCAACGGGCATGGGTTCAGCAGAGGTCTCTGCCATTTTGCATTCAATCCTCCAGAAAATCACCACCCAAATATTCTACAACAGGGATCAGGCTTCGGTTTAAGTGCTGCTCCCCTCGCATATTTGTGTTCTAGTCATTTAGAAAAGTGTGATTAAAAACCATTATGTGCCCTAACAGATGTGACCTTAAAGAGTATACTAAGGCTTAAAAAAAAAAAAAAAAGGTGCAAAGCAATAGTGGTTAGACTAACACCAGGAAAGTATTATATGAGCTGAACCACATTGAATAACTTCTCATTGATTACAACCTTCTGT
This sequence comes from Rousettus aegyptiacus, assembly GCF_014176215.1. NCBI lineage: Eukaryota > Metazoa > Chordata > Mammalia > Chiroptera > Pteropodidae > Rousettus > Rousettus aegyptiacus. The sequence goes on from NW_023416309.1 coordinate 108,081,947, forward strand.
TTCGAGAAAAACACCACGATGTTTAAGAATGAGCTGCGACGTTCCTAAGTCAGCCCCCTTTCCCCATCTCTCTGGCTCTTCTGGTTCTAATGAGGAAGAAATTAAACTTAGATGGTTTCTGAATTTTAAATGCTCTTCGCTAAAGAGGATTATTGGATTGCTACCATCTTCATTTCCTCTGCTCTCAGATAATGTAATCCATGTGCCGAGACACTACAAAACAAACTAAACAAAACCATGGAAACTACTTAGAAAATGATACCCCCTTGTTTGAACACCTCTCTTGTAAATACCAAAGCACGTTTAGTAATATTAAAGAAATAAGTTAGCTACCTTTTATCAAGCATACGGTTCCTGTCACTTGACAGGGTCTTACTAATTTCCCTGAGAGTTCATAAAAGACTCTCAATGTTTTTGTTTTTGTTTTGCATGTAATATAATTTGCTATGTTTTATACACAAATATGCTACTATTGAGCTATTGAGCTACCAGGGGTAGAATAACAGCTGTCAATACAACAGGAGAGGTTTTCTGAAAGCGATTCTCTCTCCTATTTAGAAGGATTGGTGGATTATTCTACTCTTCTCTACACTCTCATTTCCCTGTCCTACTTGTGACCAGTGATATAGATTTATTTATAATAGATGCCTTCCGAATAAAGGGCAGAGTCTGTCAGCATAGGAATTGGACTACTGGACTTGGACTCAGCAATATTAGGCACAAAATATAATATATTTGCCTGAAAAAGTCTGTTAGCAACCTATACCTGTATTCCACTAATAGTTATAGTAAAATTAGAATAAGCCTTTTTTGCTTAAATGTATTTTTAACATTGATTTTATTTTTTGTTTATAGTGTTTATAGTTATTTTAAGCAACAGGACAATAAAATAGGGCTGCTATATATTTAAAAAATGTAATTTTGAATCACTTGTGTTTTAAAGAATGAAACCTACAGCAAATGAGTCCTAAACAATTAAGGCTTTACAAGTTGTACGACACATTGTTAAATTATAAAAACTTTTGAGATGTTATCAAGTAAGAAGACATTTTGTAATAAAAAAATTTAAGTTAAAAAATTGAAAAGTAGTCTTCAATATAACCCATGTAAAAAAGATGTTTATAAAATATCTGGAGTATCTATAGCCAACTCTTGCAAATTTGAATAAATTTGTTGTTTAGAATCAAGCCCCCACAAACAGAGTTTCATGAGCCTTCTAATAGCAGGGAATTTAAAATTTACTTTAAAGTTTGCTAAATGATAGTTTGCAACATCGGTGAATATGGTGCAGTGTAGGGGATTTTGAAGCTGAAGAGTGGACTCGTCATGGGTCAGGAAAGACAGCAAGGCTCAGGATAACTCCTTTGTTATTGGTGCAGATACAGAAGACTGAGCGAGACAAGAAGTGGGAAGGCACCGTGTTTAACCTGGCTAGACAGAAATCCATTCTTGGAATCCTACTAATACGAACTCACTCTTTTCCTAGCGAATTTGTCTTTCTTATCTAGGGGATAGATTAGTTCTCTCTTCAAAGTCTAAAATTTTGCTTAGTAAAATAATTCATTTAGTTTTTTTTTTTTTTTTTTTGATGGGGAAGGGAGAAGAGATTTTGGTGTGAAAGTAGGAAAACAAGGAAAGATGATGTGCTATGAAGATTGTTTGTGACTGCTGTGTTTTTTCTTGGCAAGTTTCTTCCTCTATCGACCTCAGTTTCCTCTTGTGTGAAACAGAAATCATGATAATGACTTATAGAATTATTGACAAGGTCATATTGACCAGGTCAGAGGAGATGATGCCTATACAGGTCCACATGTAGTGCCTGGAATATAGTAGATTCAAAAGATTTTGTTTCACAACGTTCATTTAGAAAACTCATTATCTTGACCGAAATGGAGAAAGAGGATTATTATTATTATTTTCTCATTATCAATTTTGGTTAAAATATAAATGGGAAAAGGCATGGACCTAGATAGTCCTAAGTTCATTGTGATACCAGGAATTTACGTGCCATGAGACAAAAAAGAACAAAGAAGACAAGAAAGAAAATGACTCAGATCGGCTCTAGAGACAGCATAGAATCCTACCTTTATAGTCCAACAGAAAACGTTCAGTTTCTGCAGGAATTCGTGGCACTCTCTATTTCTATATCCTAAAAAGAATGAGTACACACTATAGTGGATGAGTTATCAAGCACCCTCAGCACATAGGATGGAGTTCATAGCAATAGGATAAGGTTCAGACATGCCTCTAGAATAAGAGAATGAGAGGGTGAGGGGAGAAGGTAAAACTCTCATATTCTGATCTAGCTTTCTGAGTTGCAGCTTGAGGAAAGTTTCCCACGAATTAATTGTTGCATGAAGCATAGTCCTAATAGGGGGTAAAAGGTTAAGAAAGAAGGCATCTCTTCTCCAGCCCAGCCCAGTAAGTCTCGATTGTACAGCTATAAGAGAATTTATATTATCTGTGAAGACTACCTCTTGCCCAAAGAAACTGAATTATAGAAAGATTTGCTTTCTTCTTCTCTCTTTGATGATTGTAAGAGATCTTGAAAACCTTTTGCTAATGCATTTTCTCTTATTCTGTTTTATTACAGTCACCAAATAATGTGCTTTAACTACAGACGGCAGCAAGTTTCATTTTAAACATAGATGATGTAGATAAACTTTAGGGTCAGTATAAAAATATTTTTTTGGATTATTCATGAATTTTGATCTCACACATTTTTCAACAATAACACTTTTGTATTTAAACCAATTGTATCACCTTTAGAGTAATCATTCATCTCTGTAATAATGAATACTTTATGTAAAATTATTGACAATGTCTCGATCCACATTTGACATCATTATCCACATATATGCAAGTCATGTTAGTAGAGACACAAAGTAATCTACATTACAATTCAGAACTTAGTTTTTAGGGTTTTTCTTAATATATGAAATACATTGGTATCTCTTTCCTCTAACAATGATAATACTTGTATATAATATGTAGTTATACTCATGTATGGTTTCAGATATATGAGCCTTGGTAAATGAAAGAGGCATGAATACACACTGATCATTGACACATAACTAACAACTTATAGTTACATTTTGGCTATTCCCATTTTTTTTTCTGCTATGTAGTTAAATAGGGGACTCCCCCGCCCCACCAAACAAAAGATCTGAAATTAATTATTGAGAAAAAGATTTCATATTATGGAAAGAGCTTTCATTATTTTAGGAAATTTTGCACTGATAAAAGGAATACGATGACTAAGCTTTTAAAGAATTCTTTATATCTAAAATATAAGTGTTATCGTAAATGTCTACCCTTACCACATAACACTTAAGTACTATGAATAAATCCAAACTCAGGTCTCCTTGCATATAATATAGTAAGTACTGTTTGAAAATAATTCATAGAAAAACTGTTCAAAATAATTTATTGTAAATTAAAATATTTAGCAGCCATGGAGGGATCAAATATAGGGACTTAAGTTGTTATTTTATTCTTTAACTAAAGAAAGAAATTGAACTGATTATAATATTTCATGTATTTTGATGTAACAAATGACTTCATGGGATATCATAGGAAACCAAGCTAATTTACCATCAATCGCAGTGTGGAAGATTGTCCTACTGTAATATTTTGGTATTAGGGCATTAGGACTTATTTCTAGCAGAATACTGGAGTAGAACTTTTCAGTTCTGACATGGTCATTCGTTTCTGTCTCAGGACCTAGGTACATTTTAATAGATGGGATGAGAGAGAAAGAGCTGTTTTGTCTCTCAAGGAATTGCTAAACCAGATGTTGAAAAGGGAGGAGAGATTTTCAAATTTTAGCTGAAAAGCATTATCCAATGAATTAAAAACTGACATTCAATCGGTAACAATGCCTTCAGCCAGATAGCTTTGAGCCCTTCTGAGTCCACCTCTGGCCACTTCTTGACGCCTCCGCGAGGTGACTTTTCAGGTCACTTCTCATTGTATATTTGTGGAGGATTTGTGCTAGAAGCGTGCTGCTCACCATCTGCTTCACATCAAAGGCATCCATCTCCAACGTCTCTCACTGCAACGAGGGTCAATGTTGGGAAATTTAATTCAGTGAAAGCCTTCCAAAAAATGAATTGCAGATTTTAACACACTTCAGTTTTTGAAAGAATCTAGTGTTTATAGTAGCTAACTAAAAATTAAAATATGATAATTTTGTGGCATTATCATTCATTTTCCTAAATGACTTTTTCCTAATTACTTTCTGTCTAGTTCCTTAGAGAGGACAAAATATGACAATGATATATTTCAAAGACATTTTTTAAAGTCTTTCGTTCTCTCTTAGTAGGCAAAAGCTTTTATAAATATCATTTACAGAAAAGTGATGATTATCAAAGTTCAAGCTTATTTTCAAATATAAATAAATGTTTTTGACTGAAGTTCACCTTTTAGAAAGCTAAGCAGTCTTTCTTTAATTTCGGATGGTTTTCAAGCTATCTTATCCTCGGAAGATTTATACGAAGAGCTGAACATACCAAAAACTAAGAAACTGAACCCCCAATCTCTGGTCTTTTAGGATGAGGAGCCATCTGAACTTTCACATTATTCCAACAGGGGGCAGTGAAATCCCACAGATTAATTCGATGGCCGTAGGAAAAATAGATCCTCAGAATGTAAATCTCTGAAGAGAAATCTGTCTTAACATAGCTACCTCAGGAAAAGGGGAATTATTGCACTTAATTAAAGTGTATTGACACCATATGTGGCCCCACCTTTCCACCTCTACTTTTTGAATTCATTAATGATTAAAAAAAAAAAATTAGACACTAGTAAGAGTACTATTCCTACAGTCTGTGACTTAACCCCTAAACATTAATCTTATAAAAATTACATTTAAACAAAAAGCTAGTTAGCAAACAGAAACTTTCAAATGAGACTATTTATGTTCAATATCTCTATAGCTCAAAGAAATGCCATTGGACTGTTTTTCGAAATATTATTCTTTAATGACGGTTCGTATTTCCCTTACGTAACATTTTAAACAATTTTAAAAATCAGAAAAGCTCTAATTATTTTTGCCAATAAAGTACAGCAGAATTTTGAATACTTTAGCTCACCTAAATAGAAACAGAAATATTTTTACATGTCTAATTCTCCATATACCTTAAATTCTTTGATATTTGAATAAAATACATCTATTAATAGTTGAAAATGAAAGCTTTTTGTCATGACTTGGACATCTATAACAAATTAAGCTAAATTAAACTCTTAGGGAAAATATTCTATTCCAAAAAAAACTGATTTTAAGAAGAATTTTAATACATTCTCTTCTTTATTCCTTTTACTTGTCAGAACACTTTTCCAGCATCCTTTTCTAAATTTGTTTCAACTTGAGTTTTTACTTTATACTGTTTAAAACACACTTGAAAGTAGAACACATATTACCTTTACATTTCAATCTGTTCTAGAATTTACACCTTAAATATGTACTTTTAAATGTTCTATTTAAATTTTTTCTCTTTATGATTTTTAAGATTAGAGCATTAAAACATCTCCTTATATTCTGATTGTAAAATAATAAACAACAGTTGCAAAATATTTATAAAAATCATTACCAATATAAAATGAATTTAAAATGACCAATACTTCTACCTCCCAGAGACATACCATCAAATTGATTTTTTCCTTCATTTTTCATTCATTTCATGTATGTCAACATATATTTTCCCCACATATTAATATATATTTCATGTGTGTTATATATACAAATGTACTTAATAAAATTAGATTATATCAGCTACAGAATTTCGTGATTTGCCTGTTTTACCTAACATTATACTTTGAAGACTTTCTCAGGTCTTTGGGTTATTACTACATAATTGTAAATGGCTATGAATTATTATATCACATGGATTTACTATAATTCATTTACTTTGTTTGTTAGTCACTGATTTGTCTGATACTTTAGTACTTCAGTAACGGAAAATTAATTCCAAATCAAAGGATTCTATAATACCAATTCTAACTCTTTTGATTTGAAAGTTGTGTGTTGCAAATGAGTTTCATCACAAGTATAAATAAAGAGTAACTAATAAAGAAGTCAAAAAAGAAAAAGAAGGATATCAAATATGGTTTTAAAGATGAGATAAATATTTAATGACTATATTGTAATAACATGAATAAAAAAAGTAAAGTTTACATCTCTCACTTTATATAACTATTGCAGATGAACACTTTTGTGCATAATAAAATTTCTTGATCTTTTTGTTAAATTAAGATAAATATTTTAATATTTATGTACCCAAAAATGCATTTTCAGATACGTTTTCTGCTACTTTACAAAACTCGAAAGATAAATTAGATATTTCATTATATCATCCAGAATCAGACTTTCAATAACTAAATCTGAATGCTAGGCACACAATACTTCAAAATATTACAAAGTTGGAGGAAGCAAATTTTAAAGAAAAGTCATCTTGCTGGGGAAAGAAGCTTTGTTCCCACCCTATCCTATATCCCCCAAAACCTAGTTTTCAAACAGCTGTATGTTGACCCATTTTATCACATTGATATAAAAACTTTTGCATGACTTGTAAAATAACTATATATCTGACACCACATATAAGAATAAGTACAGAATTCATTTCATAAAGTAGCTGCCCTTACAAATTTTTTACTACTCAATTTATGTAGGTATATATCTATATAAATATCTATTTCTTTGTATTTTACACACCTTGATGTTTTATTGGCTTTTTATGATTTTTGGAGCACGTAGAGAATGTTAGGGTATTAGTATTCTAACATTATATATGAGAAAACTTAGAATTGACTGAAATATCGATAATGTATTGGTAAAGTTATTACGTAATAGTCACACAGCGAGCTGAGAACTAACTTTTTTTTTGATGCATATGTTAATGATCATTTCTCCATGACACGAAATGTTCCTTTAATCTATTGAAATTTTTTCATATATTTGTCTAAGTAATTGTATAAACTATGTTTAATATATATGCATATTACATATTAGGATGATATGTGCATATATACACACACATGTATATGTAGAGAGATGAGAGAGAGAATAACAAAGAGACTATATAATGTATACAAATGAAAACACACACCTATATATACATTGAACTATTTTCAGCTCATAATTAGTCAAAGAAAAAATAAACAGCAACTTTAAGAATCCTACATTTCTCTGCACTCTGGCCTGTGGATCTTTTTTTTTTTTTTTTTTTTTTTTTGAACAAAGAAACATTTTCAGCCTTCATCATAGCTCTGAGTAAATGAAAGCGTTCCTGCATATTTGAATTTCACAGGTTTTGTATTTCACACTGGGAGTCAGGCTTTCACAGTTTTTTAACTACCTTAAAACCTTGTTAACTTTCAGCTGAAATTGCTGTTTAACAATGTTATGTTCTTGTGGGAATACAGGATCTTTGAGAAAGCAGTTTGGAGGAACTCTATTCCCAGAGCAGGCTAATGCTGAAACTGGGTTGAAACGGTGCCATTTGCTTGGGGTGACTTCGGCTTGAGGGGCAAATCTGTGTTTCAAGACAAATGGTGGAATGAAACAAAAATGAGTTTTTGCCAAAATTTGAACGAGTCAGTGTGTCAGGATGCTTTTCTGATGGACAAGGGCAGGGCCCAGCTTTCTTACCGCTGATAGCGGGGTATACCAGCTGCTTGTAATGGCCTCTTTCTGTTTCTGTTGCCTGAGGAAAGATGGGAGGTGGTGGGCAACTCACTGGCGACTCCCGGGTAGCCCGATGTTCTCCATCTGCTACCACTTGGTGCTTCTCTGGAGAGCAGTGTGCAAGAGAGGGCACGGGCCTGACATAGAGTTAGCCTGCAGCTGGAAGCTAAGTTATAGTGTTGAAGGCTTTAATTTTAACTGAAAATGAAAAGCCAAGCTGGGAACCACCTGAAGATTTCAACAGTCAATAATAGGTAAGGAAAAGGGCTCGGGATGTTGCCTGTTGAATTCCATCATTAGGGAGAACAAGACGAGAGTGAAGATTGGGGAGGAATCAGAACAATTGAGGATTTGCGGTCAGGGACTTAGATCCTGAGTATAACATGTCGTAGGCTATGAGGGTATGTTATCCTCTTTCCTTTTAACCGTTTGTTCTAAAACGGTGTTTCTCAGTCCGAGATGGTTTGGCAATACCTGGAGACATTTTTGCTTGTCACACCTGGGGAGAAAGGTGCTCCTGGTGTCTAGTGAGTAGAGGCCAAGGACTGCAAAATATCTCCTGGAGAACAAGACAGCCCCCGTATAACAAAGAATTATCCAGCCCAAAATGTCATAGTGCCAGAGTTGAGAACCCCAGCTTGAAGCTCACTTTCCAGATCATATAATTATTATATTTACTGATTAATTACAGCTATTTAATTGTAGAGATTATGTCAAAATGGGACTGCGTGGCCTTTAATCAACATGCCGGGGGGGCATACAAATTCATCGAATTCTTATAAAAGCATCGCAGGCCCGAAATTATGTATGCTTGCGAACAGTGAGCAGGTTAAATCCTGGATTTGTCATTTGCACGTGTGTTTTTCAGGACTTCATTATGTGCTAAAAAAAAAAAAAAAAATGTTTCCCTTAAAGAGAAAACAATAAGCAGGAGTCGAGAATGCAAATTTCCCCCAAACAATAAATGCAACAAAATAACAGACATTTCAAATTAAGTAAAAAGCAAAGTAGCAAAACGTGTGTGTGTGTGTGTGTGTGTGTGTGTGTGTGTGTGTAGATGTAGACCTAAAATGTTAAGTGTGCCTGGTAATGTAATATAGTTTTTTTTTTTAAAGGTGTATAATAAACTCTAAAAGAAAAGGCATTTATTTGGTCGGTCAGCGCTGCACAGCCTTCGTCATCACAGGCTTTGCTACAAAGCTTTCTAGGCGGCTATGAAACAGACACGGCGGGGTGTGAAACTGTCAGATGGACGCACAGGGCTTCCGAGGGGCCTCGAGTCGCATGAGAAAGCCCTTGTTTCCCAGCCCGACCTCCGGAGCTTGCGTGGGCCGAAGCCTGCTTTTTCTAAAACTTCGGCAGCAGCTGACCAGTAAAACTTTGGTCTCCGCCGGAAGTCTTAGCTGCAGCGGTGGCAAGGGTTAATATGAAACCCACCGCAGCATTTTGCGCCATCTCCCGGGAGATCTCTCTCCCTCTTCTCTCTCTCTCTCTCTGGCCTTCCACTGCCACTGGAAATAATAGCTCGCAGCTGCGAGCAGCCCGTGGTAACACGTGATATCCCCGTCGCAAGCGGGCCGACGCTTTCAGTGCAAATGAGAAAATCACCAGCTCGGTGCTGTCTGCTGTCCTGGGGTCAAAGTTCGCAAGCTCCAACCTAACATGACCTCTCGGCCCACCCCTTCCCCCCACCTCCCCGGACCAGGATGCTTCTGGTTGGTTCATCATCTTTTCTTTGTAGGGCAGTGAATGTTGGCAAAGGCTGCGGGAAAGGTAAAAGGCCAGTGAAAAGCCGTCGGGAAATTGAGAGCTGGCGTAAAGGGTATTATTTCTGTTTCACACGGTAGTTCTCATCTGTTTAAAGAGAATCGAGGGTTGTTCTTTTGAAGTGGAGGAGTAAGGGGAAATGCAGTGAAATGTTTCTCTATTCCTTCGCCTACCTCCAAATCCTCTATTCCATCGGCCCACGTGCTAGAAGTTCATCATTAGAGATACTCTTCTCTTGGGATAAACCTTTGAGGGGCGGAAATAACTAGTAAAAAATGGAACTGCCTCCAGAGAAATATCACAAACCGGAATTTAGAGAAAGTCCCCCGGCAGGGCGGTTCCTAAAATCCTGACGCGATCTGTATATATTTGTATATATATCTGTATATCTATATATATATTCTCCACTCTCCATCATCTGATAAATCAACGTTTATTCAACGAGCATCCATTTCATGCCTTCAGTTACTTGTTAATTCACTTCTTCCTTCACCGTTCATTCATTCACCAGGTAAACTCTTACTGCACGCCACATTTTGCCAGGCACAGGGCAAAGTATGTGGCTGGTGTGATTTCTGGTTTTTTATTAATTAATTTAATTGAAGCATCACGGGTTTGTAACGTTACCTAAGTTTCAGGTGTGCAGCATTATAATTCAACATCTGCATGTGCTACAGCGTGCTCACCACCAGAAGTCCATATCACCAGACCGCTGACCCCCTTCGCCCATCCAGCCCTCCCTCCGCCCCCATCTACCTCTGATAACCACCTGTCTGGTGTCTGCCTCTATGCGTTTGCTTTTGGTTTTGGCTTGTTTGCTTGTTCGTTTGTCTTATTTTTGTTTTTTTCTATGAGCAAGTTCTTCATTCAGACCAGCTACTCTGAGAAGCAACCCAGATACTGCAGTGATTTCAAAAGAGCCCATCCTTTACCCCACTGCACTGCAAATTATAAATAAATATATATGTTTTATTTTTTTATAATCTGTACGATATATTTTAAACTATACTTGGCATATACGTCTGCATATGTATACGTGTATACGCATGTATGTGAGAGAGCTTTGCGAGGCTCCCCAGGGAATCCCACAGTCCTCTGAAATACTGAAAATTGGCTGTGACAGTATTTTAAAGTATCAGGAAGCACTGGGGCTACTCGATGATGTCACAAAGGTCCCTTGAGAAAATGTGGTCATTAAGTGAGTTGCATGTGGTGATAAGAAGCCATTAAAATAAACAGAACTTCTCTCTAATTACTAAATTTCCCAGAAAAACAATTAGAGTGCTTGAGACATTTTGTGTCTGTCGTCCACCAAGTTCAAAGTTTCTGCTCCACCCATGTTCTAAAAAGTGCTTGCTGAAATTGTGCAGCACAGCCCAAAGAGAAAAGAATCGGGGGCCCCTCTGGAGTTATTTGAAAGAAATTTTTGCTGTGTTTAACTTCCTTTGAAACAGTCGAGAGCTTTGACATAACATGGAATAAATGGACTCCTTCTATGTGCAAAACACAATCACTTTCAAATCATTTTATGTGATGTCATTTCTGCGAGCTGTAATACTGAAAAAGCAACTTTGTGTTATTGTCAGTCATAGATATGGGTGTTTTATGTACTGTGTATACCTGTTATATATCAGAGTAGTTTATTCATGTGTGTGTGTGTGTGTGTGTAAACACATTCAGTTATATATAATCTATCATAACAATTCATTCTCTTCTTTCCTCAAAAGCCATGCTGTTAGCAACTGGAATTCCGGGATTAGAAATACATCCTCATGTCGGCGGAGTCTTATGAAAATATTAAAATGTAAAACATGAAGCTTTCACTGGAGTGTATTTTCACATGAACCGAATATAAAGGGAAAATCACTGGATAGATTGAATTCGCATCTTTATATCTAAGATGAAGATACGGTTTGAAAAGAGAGGGATCTTGAAAGTTACGAGGGAGAAAGGAACTGGAGGAAGATATTGGAGGGCACAGGAGCCAAAGACACGATCTGTGGACTTCACAAGTCCGCTCTGGCTCTGCCTTACTGACTGATGTTCTATGGGCTCTTTGATTTAAACGCTAATCAATTGTTCTCCCGTGTAAGAAAATAATGTATCCCTGAACTCTAAGTATTTTTTTTTGTAAACTAGACTCTTTTCTTTATGTATATAACTACTTCAGAAAAGCTTTATTTTGATTTTTAAAGAGTGACAAAAGATTAAATATCATGTCAATTTGAGTTATATGAAAGGTTCTCACTCACCTAATGGCGCTGCCATTTTTGCTGCCTCAGAACGACCTCTTCCAGAACCTTCAAGAAACATCTACTGTCCTCCCAGCCTCCCCAAAACACTTGGTTTCCCTTCTTCTGTATTTGAATAGCATCCTGTCCTTATTGCGGTTATAGCATACGTTCCCATGTATATTAGTTTTTACTTACGCTTGTTTTGCCCTCGCCTCTAAAGTATGTGCTTCTAGAAGACAGGGTGAGTCTGTACTTATCGAAGTAGCATCAGCGTTCTCCAGCACAGTGTGGACACTCAATAAAATTTTATGGAATGAATAAGCAAAAGAATGAATGGATGAGTTGTTTTACTATGATTTGTGGAATGCATGGACTTGCGGAGTGCCTGACTAAAAAAAAGATTTGCTTCTGCTTTCCTAGCATATATGGCATTGAAGAGACATGCTTGTAGCACATTATACATCTCCAAGAATACAGAAGATGGAAGAGATGACCATTCTCCTAGGATGCCAGAGAGGAATGTCTGGAAAGTTCCCATTTTATAAATAATCTACCAAATTTAAACCTTGTTCAAATGTTTATAACAGAGAACATATTTTTAGTGGTTGCAAGAGAGCAGTGACCTCTAGCATCTATTAATATTCTGCCAAGTTTTGGTTACTAAATTTATCATCGGGGATGAATGTTATTTTCTGCACCATATAGAATTTTCTGGTAGAACTGAACCTAAATTTAGAGAAATAACATACAGAATTATGTGTAGGCTTCACTCACATGTGTATAAAAATAAATATTGTGCGTGCATGTACTCACGTACTTAATGTGGGCCATTTTTAATGTGGATAGACCTCTATTCCACTCATGGAAAGAAACAGAAGCATACATAATTTTTCAATGATTCGCTGTTCTCTTTGGAATTAATTTTTAAACTTTAGTTTTTATATGTTTTTGTTGCTTTTGGAACTAACTTTAAACGAAGTGATGGAGTCACTTGGAAGACTTCATTCTGGGTGAGGCTAATCATTTTTACTATCTGAACCTGTTCTATGTTGGAAATAAGGAGCATCTTCCCTAGGAATATTAAACAGCATCAACTTCTGAATCAAATTCCTCTTAGCATTGGAACGCTAATAAAAAGTCTTGGTTTTCTGGGAATGCCTTCAGATCTTTAGTTAAAATAGGACTAAATGAAGTAGAAGGAGATGTTGAGAACATCAAGTCACAGAGAAGGTACATTATTACATGTTCTCTCTCTGTCCCTTGCTAATCTCCTTGGTCTGAAAGCAGCTGCAGACCTCCCCTGGGAGCAGGCTAGGCTGACTGACAGCTGGTAAGCACCTGTTGGGCTGTGCTCTGGTTACCGGCTGGAGTCCCTTTTGATTGGAAAGGGCATCTGTTTTTGATTGGTTGTTGCCCATGCTCGACCAGTCATTAAATGTTTTCAACATCTGCACTGGAAATAGGTAACCATGCTCTATTCTTGATACTTATATATTTCATTCATATACTGATGAAGATGACCTTTCTCCGAATTTGAATGAGTGAAGGTTATGATCGGCCAATTCCAGTATGGAGGAGAAAATTGGGCAGAGCACTCTAAGATAGGATAGATGTCTAGGTTTTAGAATAATTTTAAAGAAAATAGAATGGCAAACAACAAAAATGACTGATGAACACATTTCTATTAAGTAGGACAGATAAGTAATTAATTCATTATATACTCACTGACAAATTGATCCTGTTAATGACTTTAAAAAGTGATGATCGCAACAGGAGGTTAATATACTCCTTTAACTATAACCTTCTATTTTTACAATGCATCTTTTTTCATAGGGAGCATAAGTGAACTTTCGTCCCCATCTATATTTGCAAAGAGTAAATGAATGGAGTGAAAATTATAAAGACTTCGTCCCATTTTTACTTCCTACTCTTGTCAGAAATATAAAATCAGGAAAAATAGGCACGAAGTTCCAGGAGAAAGAGTGGTGACAGTTGTGCATAGAGCTGAATCCACCTCCACCTGACATTCGACACTCACTTGAACAAATAAACGAATAATGGCACTTCACAACTATTAAAAAAAAAAAAAAGCCAGGTCATGAAGGTACGCTTAGCGGCTAGACACAGCTGGAAATAATTGGGAAACAGTACAGTGCAAAAGAGTTTAAAAACCACATGGTCGCAATGATATTTTCGTAGTGCTCCAAGTAATTTTCTTCCATGAGTCAAATGGTTTCAAGACTCTCCAGCTCAAAATTGCCTACAAAACATCAACGTCAAAAAATGGTAAACTGCAATGCGTTAAGACAAAACAACCAGGAACCCTTGAGGAAATTCCTTGTCAACATTGTGAAAGGGACCCTGCGTGGCACAGGCAGCCTTTAATCCAAACTGTCGGTGTCCCTTGTCCGCTCTGGCAAAGGGAATAAGCAGTGATTCGCACATGATGCTGAGAAATACACTCGAGTCACCTGCCTCTGTTTGATTCTGTGGGCGATGGTGGGGAGAGATCAAGAGCAAATCTACGAGGGCGTTGATATAAGTAAATAACTGTTTACTGTGAGAGCACTTGCGCCATAATACACGAAGTCTTACTTTCGAGTGACTTTGTGAGTTCATTGACATGTTCGCCGAAAACAAAGGCTATGACATCTTTCCCAATAATATGTGCCATTGGTATTGTCATCGCACATAGAGTAATCTTTGTGAATCACCTAATACCAAGAATTCAGGAGTTAGAAGTATAACACTTAATCTGCATCTCTAATTTCGCTCATAATTGGTAGTAATAGGAATTCTATTGAATTAGATTCTTTAGGGGCGTGGTGCCATGGATTCCTTTTAAATCTTCTGATCACAAGATAGGATGATGTCATCACATGATAATGTAACCTGATGATGTGTCAATCTTTCTTCAGCTAATTAAATGTATTAACAGCTATGTATTTAGCATACTGCATGTGAAGAACTCCTCTAAGCACTTTCCATATAAAATTCACTCACACTTTATAAAAATAATGATTACAGATGTGAACATCAAGTTGCAGAGACAATAAGCGAATAGCACAAGATGGTAGAAATCGGTCGTTAACTAGCCTAGGATTTTTAATACCCATTCTCTTCTCAAGTGCCTGAAAAATAGACGTGTCAGAAAAGAATAAACCTAGCATAAGAAGTAATTATTGCTCAAATTAAAACAAAAAGTTGCATTGTTGCAAACTCTCATTCATCTCTGTGAAGACCAAGTACGAACCTTAAATATTTACCAAATTTATATGTCCTCAGAATTTGCTATGATAAAAACAAGATTGGAATTTGGTACTGGATCGAAAAATACTGAAGTTTGAGAATATTAGAGAAGATTAGCATGCAAGTCACACAGAAACTACTAGCTGACATTTAAAATGTGAAAGGTGGTTGCAAAGCTTAGTAGCATAAACGAATACACCCAGAAAGCTTTCTAAACTTTCTTCCGCTATTCAGATACTGAATGAAGAACATTTTTAGCTCTCTGTCTCAGAGCTTATATGCTTACATGAGTCATAATCCAATTACTTTAGTTTTTAAAGATACTTAAAAGAGGTTTTAACTCCATGAAAAAGCTAATTTTCTTTGTTATAAATATTTTAGATGGAGATGACTTTGAACCAGGAATTGGCAACTACAGACTACAGGTCAGCTTGACCCTTTGCCTGTTTTTGTAAATAAAGTTTTATTGAAAAACAGTCTCATGCATTTATGAATTTTCCAAAATAGTTTTCACTCTGCAACAGCAGCGTTGAGCGGATACAGCAGAGACTGCTCGCAAACCCCCCCCCAAACATTTACTGTCCGGTGCTAACCAGAAAAAGTTTGGCAACTCCTGACCTAGACAACTGTGGCATATGTTTAAAAAAAGAAGAAGAAAAAAAAAAAAGAAAGAAAGAAGAAAAATCAAGACTACTGAGGCTTTAGCAGACAAAGGGAGACAGGGTTGAAATTTCACGCTCCTTTCCAAACAGTACACTGGGTCCCAGTGGTGTGCCATCTGTCATTGTACCATCCGGACCATTATTGCAGAGGACATCTATTTGGCTTAATTGCCGTAATGCCACAGACAGAATTCGCAGAAAGAAAAGAAAAGTTGCCAGAGCCCATTAGTTTGAGATAACATTTTATTGAATCCTCACCCCATTACAGAATTTCAGCTCCCTCACTGCGTCTCTGCCCGACAGCCAAACTCCGTCAGTGTTTTTAATACGAAGTAATTATTTTTATGTAGTCTTAAGCATATCTCTGTGGATTTCAAATAGTCTCTTAAAGTATCATAGATAGTATAGGTTAGTATGGAATCGGTGTTGACTTAGCTATTTCACAAAGAAGCAGATGTTAAACTGATTGAAACCTTGAGAGAAAATCACTAGTAGACAAAGACAGGTAAATGATTCATGGAGGCGTCGTCTCTCACTATTTGAATTGTGGTACAGGAAGGTTAAATAACGTGAGGATTGAGATGCTTTATTTCTAGCTGTGGAGACAAATCAGCACTCCTCTACCTAGGACTTAAAATAGACTGGATCAAAATGTAAAGGATGATCCAGTATCCCATGTGCTCTTACTTCTGAATGCCGCCAGGTAGTTCAGTGTTCAAACGCTTAAGCTACCAAACAGCTCAGAAAAATTATTGGGGAATGACAAAATTATGTTGGTACCTAATTAGATATCCAATTTTGTTACTATATTCATTAAAACTTTGTGTGGCTCAAAATCACATTTTTCAAAGTATAGAGAATAGAAACACTTGATACGTATGGTACAAGACCTCTCTCTAATAGAAATTAAAGCAGATATTGTAACATATTTGTGAAATAATAGGTTGACATACCTACTTATCACTGCTTTCAAATTATCATTATAAAATTACTATGTAACTTGGGTATCACGAGATTGCTGTTTTTTGTTTGTTTGTTTGTTTGTTTTTAACAAGATGACTATAATTAAAGATAGTGGGCACATCGTATCATTCAAGAAATCAAGTAGAAAAATAAATTACTTTTAAGTTGTCTTCTTGAACTATTAATTATTTCCTTCATGTAGGCTATAAAACTCCCCAAGCATCAGTAGGACTCATGAATAAACATAATCTATATTCTTTTACCCTAGTTTAATTAACATGAAATTGAATAATTTTATTTTTCTGATGAGATTAACATTACCCTATATAAGGCTACAGAAGTGCAACGGAGAACAAAAAAAAATACATTTTGATAAATACCTGTATTTAAGTATGATACTTCCATTAATTCTTAAGTACTAATTACATAGTTTTTTGGGGAGTGAAGGGGGAGGTAATGGAGAGATTCCATTTACATTTTTGTGTCTTTGAAGACACACTTGGAAATCAGGCAACATTTTTCGAATCTTGGTCTGAATAAGCACAATTTAAAAATCTGTCCATTTTCCAGAAACAAATATGATGAGTTTTGTGAGCCTTTGGTGAGGCGTTTCATAGACCACCCACACTAAAAACATTTATACGAATCTTCTGAGATACACCCAGCCATTAAAAGGCCACAAAACAAAATGCCAAGTAGCACGTCCCACTCAGAGTGGATACAGCCATGTCCTAGAAATTATTAAATGAATCGTCTATTTCTGGTTTTGTGAATGAGCTATTCTATGTCTCAGCGGCTCTTACTCTTAAAATAGGGAGAGAATTTCCCCACCCACAGCTCCCTTACTATGTTGGTTATTCACTCTGCAACCAGGTTCCCCTCTCTGCTCTTTTCTATCTTTCTGCACCTGGACACTGATCATGTAATATTGATTTACCTGGGCTCCTTAGATCTTGAGCTCCTAGGTGGGTCTGGTCAATGGGCAGCAAGAGAAGAGAGGGCAGAAAGAGAGAGACGGGTTGTTTATTTCTCTGACTCTTCACAGCTAAGCTGCAATATTGACAACCCTATTGTCACAAAGGGCAGGGTTTCCTTTTTTATGGTTATGTAATATTCCATTGTGCATATATACCACATTTTCTTTTTCTGTTATCCAGCAACAAACACTTAGGTTGTTTCCGTAGCTTGGCTGCAGTGATCATGGGAGTGCAGATATCTGTCTGAGATGCTGATGTCATATCCTTTGGATATACACCGAAAAGTGGGATTGCTAGATCATGTGGTAGTATGGATAGGGTGTGGAGAAATGGGAATCCTTGTATACTATTGGTGGGAATGTAAATTGGTACGGCCATTGCAGAAAACAGTAAGGATATTCCTCAAAAATAAAAATGAAACTACTGTATGATCCAGCAATAGATGCTACTTTGATACTTTTCCACTTAATCCTTTCGAGTATATCTTCTCTTCCTGGAGGATCTGCCTAAAAGAGTTATCACCCTCCCCCCCCCCCGCCCCCGTGATATGTTACTGCAGATTTGCAAATATCCTCCAAACTAATTTACTTTCTACAATTTATTAGTAAGAATTAAATATTAATTAAATACATAGAGAGTTAACATGTTGCAATTTAACTCATGGGAGTTTAGTTAAAACGGAAACAGTGTGTTCAGCGTATTGGTGAGACGATTTTGTATGGCATTATTTGGGGATGGTGGACACTGGAGGTCATAGTTCTCGGAAGATTTTGAAGTCTTCCACTGGAGGTTTTGTCACTTCAATTTCTAGTAAATCTATTGCAAAGCGAAAGGCCATAAAATCCATAATATAATACCGTGGTCAGGTTTGTGAGTACTACATGCATGTAGGAACGAAAAGGAAGTGCTGACGGTTATGGAGCTCTTTCTATTAGACAACCACTGTGCCAGTCACTTAATGAGCATTATTTTGACATGATTCTTTTCTTAACTCTCTCAAGAATTTATCATTATATTTACATTACAAAGGAGAAAATCAAGTCTTACAAATATTGAGACACTGACAGCTCGTGCCCATCAGAGCGATCACCATACCTCCTATTGATTTAGGTCCACTAAAATCTCTAGTAGTCAACATGTGTGCTTTGTCCTCCTCATCCTGGCCTGACACCCTTCCTGTGTGCTGACATTCTCGGGTATACCTGGGATTCATTGGTGCGAGCAATCTTACCTATGAGGTTTCCCCAGCAACATTCTCCTAGGTATTCACTCTCTCGCTCATAGCAGTTCACAGTCTTCTCTCCAGGGTGGAAATTCTCTTCAAAAAGATCTTAGAATGTAAGGCCATGCTTTCATTTATTCTAAACAACAGAATTTCAATCTGGGTTTCAGCCCAAGGAGCCTGAGGGGGCATGGGACACTTTTTAAAGCATCTTTGCATAGAAACCAAGTATGTCTGCTCAGATCCTCCTCGATTCGTGATCAGAGTTTTCTTTTGGAAGACATATTGTCACACATTTCTTTTTAATGTAAGGTCAATGCTAACTTTTGCTGCCGTGTATAGGCTAATAGATATTTAGCTCTCTTAAGATCCATACTCCTGCAAGTCGACAGAGTTTTTAGCCCATCGATATTTGAAATTTTTACAATATTTTAACAATATTTTAAAATTTAAAACTGAGAATTTCTTAATTCTAAGTAGTATTTCCCTTTTCCCTGAAGCCATTAAATCTATCATAGGAATGGATTTTGAGCAACTGAGAAGCATTAGAAATTACTTGGAAGAAATGCATTAGTTATTATTCAAAATATCCTCTCAATACCCAGATAAGTCGGTGACCATGTCCATATCTACTTCACACATGTCTATATTTATACTGACATAATATCATGTGTGCATAAATAATATTATATATACCCATATGTACATATATATGTGTATATATGTGTGTGTGTATATATGTGTATATATGCGTGTGTGTGTGTGTGTGTGTATAAACTTATATGGCTGGTAAATGAATTGCTGATTTATTAAGAACAGTAGTAATAATAAAACTTTTTGGTACAAATATACCAAATACAATTATATCTGTGTTTTCAGCTTTAGAAGCCCCCGTGGACATCCATGCTGTGACTCTTGTCAATATCGTAAATGCTACACAATACTGTAAATCAGTTTCTCATAAAAACCACGTTGATTTGCTAGTTTTAAATAAATGTACTCTTTCATCTATAGCATCAAATAGTATAATATTGTAGATATTTTGCCAGCTAGAGATACACATTGAATGTGACTAAGTTCTTGAAAATCAATGGAAATGCGATACATAAAAACTAAGGTGCAAGGGTAGATAGTTTGGTAGCATGCCATTTGTCATTGTGGTCAGAGTGCATAAAAGCCAAGTGTATATTTTGCATTTATTACATTAGTCACTTATCCCACTGCTAAAGTTGAAATGGTTACAAATGGGCTTCATAAGCTATTATATCTCCCATTATCCTTAGTCCCAACCTTTAAAAAAGGCTGACTTAACCAATCAATTTGCAATTTTTGCATTATTGGGAACATATTCTTTTCATACCATTGAGAAAAGCATCTGTATATCATGTTCTCATTCCAGAACATTGCCTCTGGCCAAAGCTTTCTTCTTAACAACATAAAAAGTAAAAAAAAATGCAGAAAACAGCTTGTCCTAGAAAATTCAGTTTAAATGCCCAGCATTCTTTTAAAAGCAATTGCAGGTAGAATTTCATCTGTATTAGTCAGGGTTTTAGAACAGCAGGTAGTATGTGGATCTAACTGTCAGATTTCTATGAGTAATTCAATCGGTATGGAATAAATTTGGTTATATTTTGGCTGCTTGATAGTTCAAGGTTTTTTATTTTTTTTCCATTGTGAAGAACCCAAATCTAAAAACAATTAAGTATTTGCCCCCATTAATGATAATGTAACCCTCATATTTCTTTCAATGAGCCTCGCTTTTAAAAACTGCCGTATATTTATAGTTACACACGATGAATTGAATCCATACATTTATATTTTCATTCTCCCAAAACTCTACAAATAAATGAGTCAAAAAGACATAAACCGTGGAGGCCAGCCTACAAAGATACCAGTGCCTGGTATTTACCAGTTGTGTAAGTCTCCTCACATTGTAACAAGGTTGGACCAATATTTTATAACAAAAGTGATGGTACATCACTTCTGATATTAGGTTACAAAATAATATGGCTTCTATACCTACCTCTCTCACTCCTGCTCTCTCATCTCTCACTGTATAGTGAGCGGCTTGTGGAGACCCACATAGGAGGAGGATCTGAACCTTTTGTCTAACAATCAGTAAGGAACAGAGACCCGCCGCCAACCACATGAGCAATCGTGAAAAGGATTTTTTTTTTTTTTTTTTAGTCCTATTTGGGCCTTGAGATGGCAGCCCCAGCTGAAAACTTGACATCAATCTCATGAGAGACCATGAATTAGTACCACTCAATTAAGCCACTTCCAGATTCCTGAGGCTCAGCACCTGTGAGGTATAGTGTTTGTTGTTTTCATCAGCTGAGGTTAGGGTACTCTGTTACACAGCGGTAGGTAACTAACACATAAATCCACTATAAGAAAGAGACCAGGAGTTCCTTCAACAAGAATCATGAGGAACTGGATGCTAATTGGAAGTGTTTGTGGGAGTTGTTGCCAAGGAGGAGCAAGCCAGCGCTTGTCATAGGATCTCATAAAGACTCAGGAAATGGACTCACAAGATACCAACAAAAGTGACAATATGGCAAGGGGGTAAAAATAGGGGAATTAGATGCAAGTGTGTATGAGAAGCAGCCAGATCCCCATATTATAGCTTTTCCTTAAGCGAGCAACAAAAGATTCATTTGGTGAGGGAAGCTCCAGACAGTGGGAGCGGCCATAGCAGGGGGGTAGTGAGAGATGCTGATTGAACACAGGGCGGTCAAATGAAAATTCATGCATCAGATAAGACTGTCAGCCCCTGCTGACTCTCAGCTGAAGCATATATTATCCAAGACTATCTAGTTGCAAACACAGACAAGAGGTTGTTTGACTCTTTCCAGAAACAGAGAGGGAGAGAGGGAGAGAGAGAGAGAAGGAAAAAAAGAGAGAGAGGGAGGGAGGGAGGGAGAGAGGCAGAGAGACAGAGAAATACATAGAGGATCTGTTGTTTGGAGCTCCCCAAGAAAAACAGCAGATCCGTACCAGTCACCTTAGAATGAAACCCACCGGTTGATAAATTTGAGTAACAAACATTGAACTTCTAATCATTGTTTCAATGTCTCATCCTTAAAAATAAATGGCAAGTCACTTTTTAAATCAGATATTGGAAGAAAGCCTAAACACTGGAGACACAGACTAAAACAAATAAGAACTGAAAAAAGAACAGCTCAGTGGAGATGGATACAATGCAGGGATTAGAACAAAACTCTTAAAACGCATAATTTATAAAGTTAAATTGATAAGAGGGTATAAAATGCTCAATCTATACACAAAAACAGGATGTCAGGAGTGAGATATAAAGAAAAATAAAAAGTGTTTGCAAATGAGCACATGAGAAACACATTTTAAAAAATAAATAGTTAGATGGGAAGATAACTTTGAGGCAAATATCACATGGTAGGATAAAAATTTTAGATGATCAGCAATAACAGAGAAAAGATAATAAAATAGAGAGCTGGTTCATGAGGTTCAGTGTCTAGCTAATGTGTCTCATGAAGGAAAAAGGCAGTTTTAGTGAAGTAAACTATCAAAGATACATTACCAAAAAAAAAGCTTACCAGAATAGAAATTCAAATTTTACATTGAAAGTGACTATCAAAGGACAAGCAAAAAATGAGGGAAAAAATACAATAAAAAGTTAACGTGAAATGGAAATTCAAACAAAGAGTTCATTGATACCTGATAATGTTTTTATTTTTTTTTTCAAAATGGTAAACCTTCTATTTATAGTAAATGATCTGCTTCCCTACATAATTATGTTTAATTATTATTTATATTTTTATTTTGTTTTAAATGATTTCCCCGACGTAGCCAGTGTGCCACTTTTCCTTACAACTTAAGTAGCCGCTGTTTGGTTTGTTTCTGGTTCCGCCGCACATGTGTTGAGCACGACCGTTCAAGGCCCAGCCATGTTTACTTAGGTCCAGTTTTTCATTAGCCAAGTGGTAAAAGCTATTTTCATATTGGAGAAAATGTTGGACTATAGAACATGTGATGCAGAACACCTCTTCCCACTCATTTATTTGTGTACTTTTTTCTTCCCTAAAGTATAGTACATACCTAATGCCTTCTCACATGTATTAATTTAATGAAATGCCTCTTTATAAGAATTGCTTGGTAATGATAGGATTTGAGTTGTGGCAGGCAATATTTAGGGTATTTATTTTTAAATAAGGATGATATGTGTATTTATGGGCAAATGTTCCCATTTTCTCTAGAGAGTTATTATAAGTATAAGCTTATTATAAGTATAATAACCTCCAGGTTATTATAAGTATAAGCTTCTTCCTGGGTGTAGAGCCATTAAACATGAATCTAATTTCAACTCACATTTAACACACCAAATGTTTGTATTCACAATAATTTATTTTTTATCAAAGACTGGTAGTCAGTGTGGTTGGAATTCTATAAGCTGTGCCTGGAGTGGGGGAAAATATAAATGTGTAGATATAATTTATTTTTACACATATAACTATCGATGTGTGTATATTAAAAGTTTGATCATTTAAAAAGCCAGGAAATTAATTTATACTTTAAAAAGTAGTATAAAGACCAGCAACAATGACAAAGTATCCATTTCTGCCTTGCCTCCGAAGAAAGCGTAATTAATCTTTCAGAAGACATTTCTTAACCCAGATGATGGTTTCACAATGTGTATTCCACCTGACGTGCTTCTCAGTTAATAACGTGTCTAATTCTGACCTTGGAGACACTACCTCATAAGGGGTAGACCAACAGCACGTAAATGACAAAAGAGTCTCTGAATATTTTTACTGGGGATGACCACCACGGGCAGGGCAAAGCCATAATGGTAAGGTCAGTGGTGAGACACCGAGTTGGCCAACCTTCACCAACTTAACCAAGCGTGAAAGCAGGTCTCCAGCCAAGTCTGTCGTGGTGGGCGAAGGAAATTTGGAGGAGGCTTCACTCCAAAGTTGGCTTCGAGTGAGCAACAGTTGGTTAGCGTATTGTGTTTATGAGAATAAGGCCGTGGGCATCATCCCAGCCTCATCCAGCTAACATCATTTATTTCCATGACCACCAACAGCACCATTAGCCTTGCCAACAATATTAGAAATACTCACTTTTGGTTACCAGGACAATTGGGCAAGAAGCAGCTCAGTATAACTGTATTCAATGCTGTGGATTAAACAACAACAACAAAAAGGCTTTGACGACATGGTCAGCATGATCATATTTGCATTTCATCCAGATTTTATCATGTTTCTGCCTATACTGGACTTTGTCGTTTTAATGTGTGCTTAAGTGAGAATGGTGTATAACTGGGCAAGGACGTGTAGGTCAATAGACTGATTTTTACCACAGGGACACACGGGGAAGTGCCTTGAATTTAGCAGATGGAATTCCCACATTCTGCAAACTTAGTCCTTCTAGTTAATGTACAGCTGAGCTAATGCATGCGGGAGAATTTAAGTTATCTAGTGTGGGTCAAAATCACGGTCATCAAGATTGTCAGAAGTGAAATGCTATGACTAATTGGAGTACATACTCAAGTCTTTCCTTTATTTTCCTGATATTTAAACCATAAAATAAGGGGAAACTTGTTGACAGAAGGCTCTCTCTCAATTAAATCATAAAATAGCAACTTGCAAGCTGTGGGATTATTTTAGGAGCCATGAGGAGGTGCGCAGAAGTCGGGGACAACAGCTATTCTTTACAATGTCTTTGTCGATGAATGGTGGTGACAGAGATGGCAGTGCTAATGATGGTGGTGGGAGATTTGGCATTAGCAGGTGTGTGGGGGTGAGGCTGAGGGACGGGATTGCGGAGTTGTGTAGGATGCAGATGGTGGCGGAGGGCAGGGTGACGATATTAGAGATGGGGACAGCGGTGGAGAAGTTGATGGGGTAGAGAGTAAGGGGAAAGTCGTGATGAAGTGATTGGCGGTGGAGGTGTTGGTAGTTCATGAGAGGCGACGGAGGAGTCTTTGATGGTAGTGGTGATGGTGGAGGTGGAGATGGCATGAGAGATGGCGTTGGAGGTGTTTATGTTACAAGTGGTGGACATATTAGATGTAGTGAGTTATCTTATTCTGCACACTGCTTTTCTGTGTGAAAAAGAGGAAGAAACATCAGATTCAAACACAATTAGATTTCTCTTGCCACTGTAACAAAGCACCACAAACTCTGCTACTTAAAAAACATTGTCTCAGAGAATGTCCTTCAGAAGTCCAGACTGACTCATCTGGTTTCTCTGCTCCAGGTTTTGCAAAGTCAAAAGCAAGGTGTCAATTTTCTTGGCTCTTCTAGGGATGCTATGAGAACAATCCTTTTTCAAGCTCATTCAGGTTGCTGATTGAATTAGTTCCTTGCAATTATAGCACTGGGGTCCCCACTGGCTGTCAGCAAGGGCTGGTCCTTGCTCCTGGAGATGCTCCCATTCCTTCTCATACTTCCCGCACAGCCCCCACTTTCGGAATAACGGGTCAGTTCCCTGAGACTTTCAATTTCTCTGCTCTCCTTTGGCCATAGTTCTCTGACTGATTCTTCCTCTTCTCTCTTCTGCTTTAAAGGGCTCATGTGATTATGTTCAGCTTCCAGATGATCTAGGATTATCACTCGATTTTAATATCAGCTGATAAATAGCTTCAGTTACCTCTGCAAATGTCTTCACAGCAGTACCCAGTCCATGTTAGTATCTAGTTGATTAACAAAGCACAGGAGACTTAAGGGGACAGCTTTAGAACTCTACTCTATACAGATAATCTGCGACTTAACGATGGTTCGACTTAACGATTTTTCCACTTTATGCTGGTGTGACAGTGATACACCTTCTGTAGAAACCATACTTCAAATTTTGAATTTTTGTCTTTTCCCAGGACATTGGTGTGGGGTGCGACATTCTTTTGTGATGCTGATCGGTAGCAGTAACCTGTATCTCCCAGTCCGCCACGGGATTATGAGGGTAACCAACCAATAATCTACAGTGTACTGCCGGGCTGGTGTGATTTGGATATTGTGTTTTATGTTTTTGCATCCCATTGGGTCTACAAAATACCCATTTGTGTTTATTGCTTCTGGTAAGAAGAAGAAATGAAACTCAAGGTAATTGTCCAGCATGAATTTGGCAAACTATAATTACATATATTACATGAGATATGCAATACTTCATTATTAAATAGACTTTGTGTTAGATGATTTTGCTTAACTGGTGGCTTGGGTAAGTGTTCTGAGCACATTTAAGTGCTGGGTGGTTTAGAGAAGGGCTGAGGAGGCCAGCATTTGCTCTAAATCCAATGCTTCCAGAAAGCAGGACAAGTCTACGATGATCTCAGTAAATCTTTCCCACACAGAGGGGAGAGTAGAACCAGGTTTAAAATATATATGGTGAAGCAGGAATCAAATCTATTGTTTTAGCCGAAAGAGAGTGGTGCTTGGTATTTTGGGGTGGCATATGACTTTTTAAAAATTTGTGCTTAAGCAAAATTATGAAGTGTGAAGTGGTCTTGTCTCTATCACTTTTGTCACGGTCTCAGGGGAACCTTGTCTAAGTCTGGTATTCTGTGAGATTAGTGATGCTCTTCATCATGATATGTCCTAGCTCTGAGTGTCAGGCCAGCTCCTAAATGTTAGGGTGGCTCTTCCTTCTTCTTCAGTAGCATACTAGGGGTTCAGTAGTGGCTTTTTTCTGCACCCAAGAAAAAAGTTCTTTATTTTTATAAGGAAATGATTCTTAATATAAATTTTATTAATGCATCTTAAACCCAAAGTACTTATAAATATAGTGAAGAAGGCTATGAAGATTATAATGGTAATATTAATAATAATACCACCAATGAAGGAAGAGGAGAAGATATGACATGAGAAATGACGAAGGGGTGAGGAGACTACCTCAGTGAGTGCTAACGGGGTCCCAAGGGCTGCCTTCCCTCTTTTAATAACCTTGTAATCATTTCAGGTGGAGATTGTCATTTGCATTTCTCAGATAAAGATGCAAAGAAACCAATGAATGAATAATTTGAGGGTGATAGCGATCTATAATGAGTGTCTTTAGTTGAATTCCTCAGAAGCAGTGAATTCATATAAAAGTCGTGGTGTTGTTGTTTTTGTGGTATGATCAACATATAAAATTATATTAATACAAAGTTTGTTTTTTAAAGAGTATTCCCCAAGTAAAACCAGTAGAGAGCTAGGGAAATGAGAGACAGGGAAGGAACGGAGGCTAAGAAAGAGTTAGGTATTTAGCAAGGTCCCACCAAGGGACTAAAATAAAATACATAAAATAAAATTTAAAAATTCAAGATCACACACATACAGAGAGTTGTCGGGAGGGACAAAGGGGTACGTGAATCCTAAGCAAGGCGGTTCTCCGTCCACAAGGTGGGCGTCTGTGGTTCAGCTCTCCAACGTCAGCAGCATAAGACACACCTGGAGGGTTCGTTAACACACAGAGGTGTTCATTCAGTAGGTCTGGAGTGGGGCTTGAGACTTTTTATTAATTTTAATATGTTCTCAAGTGAAGCGGCTCCTCCCAGGGCTCCACACTTTGAAAAGAACTGATACATCACAGGACAGTCCTTTGGCAAAAAGACAAAAAGCAGATGCTGGCTTTTGGGGGTGAAGTAATGGGAGCTGGCACCGAGGAAAACTGCACAGCACCTCCGGGGCTGCATAGAACGCTGTAGCATCTGCCACAGTTTGGACCTACTTCTGTCTGCATCCAAACCTGGCTCTCTCGGCATCTGCGGTGTAAGATTTCTTAACTGTTTATTACCAGATGCCACAGAATACATCTACCTGAGGCCAGACACCGTTAATTGAAGATAGGCGAGGTGGTATTGGCGAGGCTCGAATTGTATAGCTAATTCAGGAGATGATGAGTTTGCTATGTGTATTAATTAAAATTATATATATAATATATAAAATTACATCTACATGTGGCATTTCATTTGGCAATTTATGGTTTCCTTTACATTAAGGCTCGAGAATCACAGTTGCGTGTTTTCACTGTCTCTTACCAAGTACTTTAAGCTTCAGCGTCTCAGGGATACTGCACGCCACCAAAATATTCTCTATGCTACGGATCTCATGATTTCATTTTTTAATTTCACATATATAGAGATTTTTTATTCAGTAAAGGTGGTTATTTTCGAAGTAGCTAGTCAAACGTGATTGAATGTTTTATGACTTTGTAAGACATATCCCATGAATAAATTCACAATTCATAGAAGATCGGTTTATGAATGCCTTGTTCTAAACTCTGGATTTAGGGAGCAGATCACTGTACTCAGGACCATAAAATCTCAGTTTCTCCAGCCCAGGTTTCAGCCAACAAGAGAGTTCCTTGTCACATTGGGCAGGAGCACAGGTAAGTAGGAATGGTTTGGAAAGAGTTGAGGACGAAAGTAGATGCCAACGCAAAGTTTATCTATGTTACACTTTTTCCTATGGGCAGTAGGAATAATTCTTGTTCTATGCTTGACTCAGACAGTACAGGGCTTTCCATGTGTTTACACACGAGTCTTCACTGCACCCAATGAGGTAAATACATGAGGGTTTGGCAAAAGCGAAGGCTGTTCCATGCATTTTTCATGAGAGAAATTTCAATAAAGTAAAATAACTTGGTGTCCCAAACACTCTGCCAACAAATGACAAGGAAGCCTGTTTACATTTGGACGGTGGGACCAGAACAGCTTGGGTTTCCTACGTTCCAAGGCCTCCAGCCAGCCCTTTCAGTTAATCCATTAAAAAAAAAAAAAATTCAATTAAAAAAAAAAAAACTGTTTTAAGAACTACCTGGAAAACATATATCATTAGAAAGTTTTATTTCAATAGAATTTCTTGAAAAACAATTACCATCATATATAGAATTTCAGTTTAGACATGCAAAGTTAGTTGAAACTTTGACCCAAATTATCTCAATTATTTACATGTCTTGAATACCAGAGATACCCACATAGTTGAGGAAAAATGTTTAGCCCTGAATTTTCTGAATAAGAACCATTCTTCCTTGCCTACTGAACACTATATAATTCTGTAACCTCAAAAAGTACAGAGTAGATATCACTTAATGTTATATGGTAGACACCAATTAATAGTTATGTAAAAATAACTATTAATTAGTAATAAAAGAGATAAAATATTAAAATATAAAATATTTTCCAATGTGAGCTAAAATTCTTCTATATAGACTGTTTATTCTCAAAGCGTGACCTCTGGGGAAAAAAAAATATCTCTATCACCTAAGGACTTGTTAAAATGCATTTTCTGAGGGTCCGGTGCCAGAACTATTGAATCAGAAACTTTTTGTTTGGGGCTCAGTAATGTGCATTTTAGCCAAGCTTTCTGGTGCTTCTGATGCACACCAAAGTTGGAGAAATAGACCTAACAGATAACATTTAGTGACTGAATGGTAACGACAGAGCTGAATGGAATGGAAGAATAGGATAGGATAGGATAGGATAGGATAGGATAGGATAGGATAGGATAGGATAGGATAGGATAGAACAGAACAGAATAGAATGATAGAATAGGATAGATAGGATAGGATAGAAACCAGTCTCCGAGTTATGGGCTCCGCAGTCACCCAGACCTTGGCTGCCATCATCATGTCTCCTTTTACTCTGCCTCCCTCCTACACGTCTAAGGATCCCTGTGATTACGTAACACAATGTGTCACCGCAGCAAAGATGAGAATTGTATTTTTTGTTTTGTTTTTGTCAATGTAGACATAAATAGAAAAAGAAAGAAAAAAGGGAAGCAGAGCGCAAAATTTTAACTGCATCCAAACTACTTATTTTTTGCCACGTGCTTTTTAGCGTTTTCCAAGACTTCTTCATGGAATGCGAATCTGTTTTGTGATTAGAAACGTATTATTAAAGAGAAAAACTGGAGAGCTATCCTTATAGGTATCGTGGTGCGTTTCAGAACCATGCCTAGTTCTATTGTTGCAAAATACAAAGCAAAAATCATCCAGTATGTAACAGATGCGTGCGCGGGGCTCTGTTCTCTTCATAAAGTCGGAGAAACTGTCGTCACACAACCACATTTTCACCTGTTCGTGTAGTAGGTGCTTTAAACTACCAAAACACAGCTGACTGCAACCTGGGGAAAACTGGCTGAAAGGTACCTGCCCCTGGACCTTTCTTTCTTATTCACATGCCTCCTGGGTATCTCACAATCTCCCTTGCTCTGATTTGCAAATGAAGCCGTGGTCTCTTTGTTACTTCATCTGATACTTGAAGCTTGCTTGCTTGCTTTCTGTTTCTCTGTCTCTGTCTCTCTGTCTCTTCTCTCTCTCTCTCTCTCTCTCTCTCTCTCTCTCTCTCTCTCTCTCTGTTTCTATGACAGGAGATGGTGAATGTTTTCTTTGGGGGAAATAGTTGACTGTTACCCTTGGAAGTTAAAAGAAAAAGAAGTCAGGCCTTTCTGAAAGTCTGACCTGGTTCTATGCTGGAATTGCCAAGATATTCAGAAGCAAACACTGTCTTTCTGAAGTGTATGTATGAGTTTCCTATGGCTGCTACAACAGAGAGCCACCAATGTAGCGGCTCTAAAAGACCCTAAATCAAGGAGCTGGTAAAGCTCCAGGGGAAAATGCATATCCTTGCATTCTCTACCTTCTAGAGGCCACCTGCAGTCCTGCTCAGACTCAGCTTCCATCATTATACCTTCTTTTACTCTGCCTCCTTCTTACATCTAAGCACCCTTGGCATTACATTAGGCCCACCCAGATAATCTACAACAATCTCCCCGTCTGACACCCTTTATTTAACCATATGAACAAAGTCCCTTTCGCCATGTAAGGTTCTGGGAATTAGGACATTGGCATTTTTGTGGGAGGCATTATTCTGTTTACTCTGCAAAAGAGAAAAGTTTTTAATATTGAACTATTTGTTATCCGTATAGTAAAAGAATATTGAACTCATTATTATTGTCACTTTTGTAAAACATGGAGAGAGAGATCTCAAGGGTCATATAGATAGGAACTTTGACAATGACAGGGCCCATGCAATGTGCTAATTAGGAAAACCAAACTTATTTGGCAATACCAGGTTGAAATCCCAACTCATTGTTTATTAAAGAAAATAATACTCATGTTTTACATATTAGAAAAGTTACGCATTATGATTAAACTTAAGATTAAAAATGCAGATAAGAAACTTGGATACTAAATATTCATTTTTATTTTTACAAATTTGGACCACAATGCGCATCCTGTTTTACAACTCTTATATTACTCTCTCATGAAATCTTTTATGATAGGATTATCCATATACTAAATTTCACAAAATTATAAATTATTACAGGTAATAATTCTAGCAAGTATTTCTAGTAGGTAAATTTGTGTGTATATTCATAATTATATCTGTGAAGTAAAAGGACTAAAAAGAATGGCTGAATATTTTAAATGCTTACCGCCATAATTGATATTAGTGCCCTGGAATCATACACATTTAATAATATAAATAAAATATTTAGGGCTATTCCATTAGTTTTAATAGAATTTTCCCTACACTTCTCCCAGGATAGAAAGTATGGAGTTTAGTGTGTTAGTTATACAATAGAACATCTACACTTTATTTAGAGAGATGGTAAGGAAATATATTTGAGATCAAGGTCTTTAAACAGCCTTCATTTAAAATGGATGGCATGTAATTGCATCTCTACTCAGAGGGACTTACCTTGTTATGGGCAGAGACAGCTCTCAGTAGTGAATGTAATCGGACAGAAAAAGATGGACAACTCAGGGAAGTAGCAGAAATATCAGTAAAAAAGCATGGGTCGAACTAAGGCCAAATGAAACTTTGTTGAAGGAAAATATCTGCAGGGTGATTTTTTAAAGGCATAAAAATTAAAAATGCTCATCCATTCAGTCATCATCCCCTGCTGACTTATATAGCTGTAAAAAAATTAAATGTACTCTTTGATACTGGAGTTCATTATCATTGAATGTCGAGGATTTAAAAATCATTTGGAGAACTTCTGTTGAAAAATTACAGGATGCAAATATTAACAGCTAACTTTATTGAGCTCTTATTTCATTTCAGATACAATGTTACAGTTACTCCTTTTTAGAAAGGAGATAGCCCCATTTCACAAACTTAAAACTGATGGTAGGAGATGCAACAAATTTTTAACTTGAAAATGGTCATAGAGTGAATAAATGTTGGCCCAGGTCTGAAAAACACCAAAATTTATCATCTTAATATGCTCATGCCACTTCAAGAAAGTAAAAGAAAAAAGTAAGAAAGGAAAACTTTGAAATTAAGTCCATGATTAGTTTTTTCAAAATATGTAAGTAACCAGGACATACTTATGCATAAGATTAAGAGAAACAGCCATATATCTATATATTTTTTTATCTAACATGAAATCTATTTTGAAATCAACATGAAAATTTACAAAAGATAAATTTGTGTGTGTGTATATACATATATATAGTCTTATATACAATGGTGGTCTTTGAATGCTAGAGTCATAAATGACTTGTTTATTTCTTCATCCTGTTTTGCATTTTTTATAATGAAGATGGTAGTATGTTTTATAAATTACTTTTATAATAATCAACAAAAATGCATTATCATTTATTAAAACAGAAAGTAAGGTGTCTGACTGAAAGTTTTATTGGCTCTTCTACAAATAAACATGAAGGAAAGTGATCATTTTTATTTTTAATATTATAAGTATGGTTGTTAGACATAAATATATTCTGAGCTGTGTTTAATTTGTGAGAATAATAAAATTTGTAATATCTAAAGGGAATTATGACAAATCCATCCATGATATACTGTATCTTTCTCTTGAAGAATATAGTAAATGCAGGAATAAAACGTAACCTCACATTGAATTCTTATTAGAGAACTCAAACTTTTGACTCCTGCTACCGAAGATTTAAGTTGCCAAATATTTTACAACAATCACCGTACACTAAGACCTGATTCTCTTGACTGCAATCACATCCATACTGCAACTGTAAATGGCTAAAAACGCGTTAGTTTCAATCAAATCACAATAGACATTGGGACTAGCAAATGGCTGGACACACCAGAAATGGCAGCATTACCTGAAGTCCTAGGCTCCCTTTGAGACACAGGACTGCCTTTGAACACTAGATTGGTCTCAGCTCGGGAACTGAAAACCGCTCGTAATGAATTCAATTCAATTTCTTTAATCTATGAACTCATAGAGTTAACGCAGGTGAGGTTATTTGTTTTCAATAAGCCATTTAATATAATGAAGGAGGGTTTTTGTAATTTCTAATTAATTTTCGCCCGCAACCCACCAATTGATTAATAACCCAGGGGAGAGAACAGTCAGCCAGCTCCCTCTTCCAAATAATTGCTACCCCAGTAGGAATGTCACGTTCAAAATCACCGTCCTTAAAGTAATAACAAATCTAAGTCAAAGACGATGGCATTAATGAGTCAGACAAATTTCAATTTTTATTGATTAATTGGTGAAATTTATATCACAAGCACTGCAAATCTACCTTAAATAAACGTAGGAGTGGAGAAGGGAGCTGTGGTTTTTATTGAGACTACTTCAACTATCCAAACAAATGTTTCTTTTTCGAGTGAGCAGAATATAATATAGGACTGTGCGAGATGACTGGCTGCTATATTTAACTCAGACAAATGCATAACAAATCACTATTCTGTAGTAAGGAGGCACACCTCATAGCCTCCTTTTTCTTTCTTTCTTTTCTCTTTTTTTTTTTTCTTTCCTTGGGGTCTGGATATATAGACCACAGCCATCTAAATAATCCTCCAGAAATAAACCAATGAAAATGTGAGTCTGACAACAGACACCGTATTATACCTGCAGCTGGTAAATGTTTCCATAGTCCAACCACCTTTCCAGTAAAAATTTTATCCCGGGGGAAAGTCAGCAACTAAGATTTTAACTACTTTTCTGCAATAGAAAAGTTTGCAGCAATTGAGCCTTCATAAATTTTAATATTTACGGCTTTTATTTTTCTTAGAGAATTACCCACCCATCAAGTATATTGTGAAAATACTACTACTGTATTACTATATTTCCATATCAATAAATTCTTTTTAAAAATCTAAATAATTAACTATGAGGCTGCCTCATAAGAGCATGCATATTTTCAAAACCATTTTGTTTTCTGTTATTTGCTGTGTTAGTAATCGTTGAATGAATATTTCAATTATAAGAATACTGGAGACTAAAAAAAAGTCTTTACATATTTTGGCCAGTTCTGGAGTGTGAGCCTCACTGACTGGCCAGCTCTGTTTCGATAGAATTCCTAAAGGTCGGAATGACTGGATCTTGCATCCTACTTGCCCTCTCTTATAGAAATAATATTTATTTCTGCACAAACTTTGAACTTATGAACATGTTTCCAACAGACACTGTGATAATACTGGGGAGATGGTATAATTAAGTGAGTCTTTACTACCAAAGGATCTACAGTGGTATTGGAAAGAAATGACATTTAACAATATAAATAGCAAGCAACTCACTGAACTTTGGTGAGAATATAAAGTTATAACTGTTGAAAGAAAAAATTTTCATTATTTACCAAAATTTAAAATGTGTGAACCCTTTTATGCAACATGCTAGCCCCAGGAATCTATCCAACATTCATGTATATGTGTGTGGATGGCAAAGATTATATATATATATATGCGTGTGTGTGTATATACACACACACACACACACACACACACACATATTGAAGTCCACCACAATATTATTTGTAATAGCAAAAGATAGCAATATATGAAAAGATTATCAAAAGGAGAACATTTATAATCTTTTCTTAGCCTGAGTTCTTTCAAGAAACAGGCTGAGGAGATGGCTTGCATGCAGGTTAATTTTGGGAACTGATCCAAACAAAGGGAGTGAAAACGTAAGAATAATGTCATAGTAAAGAAGAAATACCAATCCTAAAGCATGTTATTGATTTCGTCATTTCCATGGCAACTAACTGTATCTCAATTTTGCTTGGGAATGCTCTGAAAAATGTATAAAATTTATCTTGGTATTTTTTTCTCGAGGGTTGTAATCTCACGTTTCTTGCCTCCCGTACTCATGAGTTTCTCTATGGAATCTCAGCTTCTTTGAATGTCCAAGTTCTCTTATTTCCAAGGGAGTTGAATTTCTGAGAAGTTGCTGCAGGCGTCCCAAGTGACAGTAGAGAAATCTGAGAACAGAGAGAGGAACACTACAGAGCAGCTGAGAAGTGGAACTGTCAGATTCAGCCTGTGCCTCCACAAAGACAGATTCACCGGTGTTCCAGCTGCTTCCCAGAAATGTTTTATGTTCATCTTCATTTTTATTCCAACAAAAACTGCATTTGCCTTTTGATTTCTTCTTTGACTTATCAAGTCTTCAGATATGTGTTATTTAGTTTTCAGATGGTTGGGATTTCCCAGATATGTTTCTATTATTAATTTTTAGTTTGATTCCATTCTGGACAAAAAACATACTTTGTATGATTTCAACACTAGAATTTTGTAGTTTGTTTAAAGACAAAATATGGGGCCTATCATGGTGAATTATGTGATCTTGAATGCAAATTCTTTGTGTTGCATGGAATGGTCTCTAGATGCTAATTAGGTCAAGTTGGTTGGCAGTGCTATTCAGGTCTTCTATGACCTTGTAGGTTGTCTGTCTAATTTATTATTAACTCCTGAGAGAAGGATGCTAAAGTCTCTACCTATAATTGTGGATCTGTCTTTCTCCTGTTCTATCAGTTTTTGGATCATGTATTTTGAAGCCCTGTTTTAAGGCATACATACATTTAAATTATAACTTTGGTGAGTTCATCCCTTTATCATGTTGTAATACTCCTCATTATTTCTGGTGGTTTTTTTTTTTAATAATGTCTAATCTATCAGATATGAATTCCAGCTTTGTTTTGATTATGGTGTGATTTCTTTTACTTCAGTCAATCTATAATTTATACTTAGAGTAGATTTCTCATAGACAATATATAATTGGGTCTTGCTTTTAAAATCCAATATCTTTGAAAATCTATATCTTTTACTCATTGTTTTTGAGTAATTCTCAGCTATTATCTCTTAAAATTCTGCCATCCTCTCTCTCTCCTGGATCTTTAATTGCAGATATGTTAGGCCATTTGATATGGTTCCACGACTCTCAAAAAATCTGCACAGCGTTCTCCCTTTTTCCACTTTTTTTTCTGTTTGTTTAATTTCTATCGACCTTACCTTTGAGTTCACTAACTCTTTCCATGGCCACATCAAGTTGGTTCTAAAGCAATGTACAGCGATGACAATTCAGCAAAAAAAATATGTCCTTGGTGCTGAAAGATAAAGCTAAGCTTAAGTATCCCTCTCCTCTACTCCACCCAGGTCATTTCTGTTAAGATCCTAAGAATATGGAATAACTAATACAATCATTCTAAGTGTCTAAAAGCATCTATCCTAATAAACATTAATTTACACCTGATAATACTTTGTTGAAGCTTTAGGAATACTTGCCAGTAAATATTTTAACCATTTTTTTTTTGTTGTTAAGATTTACTTCATTTTTGTCATGTGGATATAGGTTCAGTTTAACATATCTTAGGTAAGAGCTATCCACAGGCCTATCAATGTTGATAAGGCATAAATGAGAGGTAAGTGAACACTTTTCAGACTGCTTGTGGGTCGAAGCCATTAGTGGGAATAAATGAAAGGGAAAACATTAAAAATTTTGCCCTAAAGATTTACATTTTTGTTTACTATGCCTTGGCTGTATTATAACTATGTGTTTCTCCCTCCACCTCCACACGTTTCATCATTACGTATTTGTTAATGTCATGCATTCCTGATATTCTTTCAATGAACTAAATATCACCAGTCTGATGGCTATTAGTTTCAGGTAAACTAAAAACACACACATTTTGAACACCCTTGATTTACTATTGCCTGCGAAAACTGTTAGGATAAAAGATGGCTTTCATTACCTTAATCCTCACGTTTAGCAGGTTCAGATATATTTTGGAAAAAAAAAACGTAGTTGTAAATAAATAATAAAGTAATTTTCCTTTGGGTTTTGGAAAAAAGATAGACTTTCATTAAGTTCACATTTCACACTTTCTCATGTTTCTTCTTATACCTGTTTACCTATTTGTGAAATGGCTGACTAGGGTTGAAGGGTAAAATATTAGCTATGGAAAACTTTTCTCTGTGTAAATCCACATGGCCTCGTTAATATAGTTATTGAGCCAAATTTGCATACTTACTCTAGGAAATTCAAGTCTTTTCTAGGAATTCCATTTGCAAGTGTTTCTGTGTCCTGTGGAGACATACAAAAGAATTTGGAGCTATTGCTAGGCGCATTGAATAATTCAGTTTGAGCACTGCAGCACCTTAGAACCAACATACTCTGAGCCAGGTAGGTAGGTGTGTGCCTGGCCTCTGAGCTAAGCTGATAGTAACTTAGGACTTAAGAATTTGACCTATGTAGAATGATGTAAATGGCCCTTCTGAGGTTATTTCAGAAGATAATGAGAATTATCCTGAGAGATCATTCTTCTGATATCGATGTAATATTTTGGTGCCACTGGAATTAGTGTAAGGACACTCTGATAATTGCCTTTTGCAGATATAAGAGGAGGAAGGCAATATACAAAACATAAAATCTTTAGGATGTCATGGTGTGTCTTTGAGACATCTGATTGCCAAGTTGGCAGGGAAAAGGTAGTGTTATGCACAGAGTTAGGGGTTAAGTATAGCCTCCTATCTTGAGATTTCTTTCTTTCAAAGCTTTACAACAGGATAGCCTCTCTTTATTCCAATTATTTATTTTTGAGTAGCAAACATCTTCAAATCTTAGTGGCTGAAAACAATAACCATTTATTCTGTG
This sequence comes from Rousettus aegyptiacus, assembly GCF_014176215.1. Classification (NCBI taxonomy): domain Eukaryota; kingdom Metazoa; phylum Chordata; class Mammalia; order Chiroptera; family Pteropodidae; genus Rousettus; species Rousettus aegyptiacus. The sequence goes on from NW_023416309.1 coordinate 108,119,523, forward strand.
AATGTGCAGAGAGAAAACTAAACATCTCTTCTTCTTTTATAAGGATATCGGTCCTGTGGGACCAGGGGCCAACCCTCATAACCTAATGACCTTTCAAGTACCCCATCCCCAAAAATCACCGCACTGAGAGTTGGTGCTTCAAAATGAATTTTGGAGACACAAAATTCAGTCCATGACAGATATTGGTCTGTAATTTTCTTTTCTTATAATGTCTTTATTTGGTTTGAGTATTAGGGTAATTCCAGTCTCAAAAGTGTTATGTTCTCTCTCTTTTTCTGAGAGATTGTGTACAATTTGTAATATGTCTATTATAAATGTTCCATAGAATTTACCAGTGAAAGCATTTATGCCTATTTTATTCTTATTCTTGAATGTTTTAAATTTCAAATTTAATTTTTCCTTTTCTGAAATTTGGGCTTAATTTCCATCAATACTAATTCAATCGTTTTATAGTTTTGAGTTTTAATTGAGACCAGCTTCCTAAGCCTTCTCCCCACCCTACCCCCACATAACCTAGAATGACCACTATGAAAGTTGGTGTTTGCAAATTTCTGTATAGTACTCAGTGCAATTCAGTAATCAGAGGCATCTATATTCCATCCCAAACAACACACATATATAATAGGGAGGGAGAATTAGCTGGTGCATTTAGAATGAAGGGCTTTTTCTCCATCACTTCAGAAACATGCATAGAGACTAGTCCTGATACTTCACCCCACAACTGATGAACACAAAACACTTAATGTCACAATTGTTTGCTGGGTCAATGAGAGATTTACTCCTTAAGAGAGAAATTTTCAAGAGACTAATTAGCTTTGGAGACTCAGCTTTTCCCCTCAGTGGTCTTTGTCACACAAGATCAGATTAGCAGAAGATCAATACAAACTTTTTTTTGCTGGGATAGAATCTGGACACACTGCATTTTTCTCGTTGGAATATGTGTAAGTACAGGTATAAATAGATGTACTTTTCCCCGATGCATTGCATTCAGAGGCCTAAAAATGCTTGGATAAAGTGTAGTCTTTCTTTCTAAAAGAGTTGGTTTAAATGGATGCTGTTTTACAACCCCCTACAGTGTCTGTAAAGTAAAATATGCCCTAAATCTTACAGCAGTAACTGTGCAGGCCATATTGCTGTTATTTTAGTCTGCAGAACTTAGAACGGTAACTAACAATGTGAATCCACAATTATAAGGCATGTACTTTATTCTGTATACATTTGTGTTGAGAGAGGTCTATGATTATCTAGATTCTTTTAGACCATTTGAACATAAACAGGTAACCAATATGTTCTTTAATCAAGTAGCTTTTGTTTCTCTTATCTTTATTGCACGAAATAACTAACTAAACAATTTTTCTCCTTTTCCTTCCCTGAATAGATATATTTTCATCTTATACACATGGTCATTCTGAGAACTTTCTGGAATGATGTAGAGGATGGAAGACATTCAAGTATGGTTCTTAAGTTATTTGACTAGATAAGACCATAATTTAATCATTTTGAAGTGATTTTTGAGTACATTTAAATGAAAAGCTTTTCTCATTATAGGAAATTTCAAGGTTAGTGATGAACAAGAATACAAAATAAAGAAAAAAAACAGCAAACTATCAAGTTAAGTATCAAGTTAGTCTTAAAGCTACCTACACACACTTTAATTGAAGATTTGTTGTTACAGTCAATAAACACATTATTTTGATTTATTCTGATCAAATTACATTATTTTGATGCATTAGGTAAAGGGATATTTTTGTTTTTGAGAATATATTAAAATCCTGAGTAAAATTTAAGCAGAACTAATTTTATCATTCCTGAGAACATTCCACAGCCAACATTAACTCTAGTAGAGTGTGAACATTTACACACACACACACACACACACACACACATCCACATACACACAAATTATGGATAATCCAAAGGCAATATCATAATATGGTAGAAATTTGCTGGATTGAGTCTTTAAATCATCCTTTTTTCTGAAAACTTATACCTCCTCTCCCCTCCTAGTCACCAAGTACACTACATGAATACAATGTGGTCCTGCCTTTTAGTAACAGCAATTGTCCTGGGTTGAACACTCTACCCAACCTTGGCCAGTAAGACTCTTTGACAACATTATGAAATGAAACTAAAATCATCAATTTTCCTTCAAATGAAGAGGTTTCCAAAAGGAAAAGGCAACTTGTATTCGTCTTGACTCTAGAGAAACAGAATCAATAGGAGAGATATAGATAGATAGATGATAGATAGCAGATAGATAGATAGATAGATAGATAGATAGATAGATAGATAGATAGAAAGATAGATATAGACAGATGATAGATAGATAGATAGATAGATAGATAGATAGATTGATTGATAGATAGATAGATAGATGATAGATAGATAGATGATAGATAGATAGATGATAGATGATAGATGATAGATGATAGAAGATTGATGAGAGAGGATAGATGATAGTTATTATAAGAAATGCACTCACATGACTTTGGAAGCTGAGAACTCCTAAGATCTGCAGTGGGCAAGCTGGAGACCCAGGAGAAGCGATGGTATAATTCCAGTCTGAATCTGAGTCTGAAGGCAGGAGAAGACCAATGCACCATCTCAAAGACATGTAGGCAGAGAGAACAAACACTCCTTTGCTCAGCCTTTTTGTTCATTTGGGGCCTTCAAAGGATTGAATGAGCATCCCACCCTGCCCCCCAACCACTGCACACTCACACATTGAGCAGGGCAATCTATTCAGTCTACAGATTCAAATGCAATCTCATCCAGAAACATCCTCATAGACGCACCCAGAGATACTATTTAAACAAGTATCTGAGCATCCCATGGCCATCCCAGTTTGATGGACACATACAATGAACAATCATGAGTATCATCAGTTAAGGTATCATCAGTGATCTGTTGATACCCCTGCTCTGCAGTGAGAAAGAAAAAGGACTCTCACATAGACATTAGCAGACAACTAAGGAAGAAATGAGTCCTGAACACACAGAAACCCTGATGTGTTCCTGAGACGCACGCTATCTTTCCCAGTATTAAGGATCTTGAGCAATATCCCAGAAACCATTGATTTAATTCCTATCTTTAGTAATTTGAATTTGGTTTCTAGAACTTGGACACAAAAAGATACAAGAAATATGCATGGCTGAGCCTGATGGAAATATTCAATTGGGAAACAGCTGGCTGGGTTCTAGCCCTGAGTGTGCCACAAAGGGTCTGAATTTGGGGCAGTCACTTCCCTGCTCAAGAACTCAGGCATCTTATCTCAGCATTACTCACTGATTCATTTTGTTTAACAAACATATATTGAACTCAGGGCATGTGCAAGGCATCTGTGATGACACCAAGTTTACAGTGGTAAACAAACAAACAAACAAATAAAAGCCCAAGATTACACGGTTTATAGGTGATACAGGCTAGAATTTGATCTCAGCCTCTCTCACTCTACTACTTTTCAGCACTCTAGTACAATACTCACATGAACTAATAATAATTTAAAACCCCTTGTTTTACCCATTATATCTGGCTTTTTATACAGAGTAAGATAATGTATCCCCCCAAATAATTATTTAAATGTAAGTAGATATCTCAGTGCCATATTTATACACAGAAATATAAATTATATGCACCCAAATGCCATTTAAAATGTGCTTTCACTTTAAAATTACATTTGGGGGTCGCTTTGTGAAAATAAAATAACTGTTGATTTATGGGTCTTAATAAGAGGCCGATCCTTTCTTATAATACGAGTGTAATTTATGTGGTTCCTGTAAAGGCAGGAAAGTTTCTCCATGGGGGAGGAAGCCACTGATTTCCCTTTGGGGGTCTTATAAGCGATTTTCTATTTCGCAAGGTAGAAAGGAGCCCCCTGTGCACTCTGCTTTATTCATCCAAAACTTACCTTCCCCTCAAAACCCACTCAATCCCTCTATGATTTGTGCCCATGAATCTTCCCTCAGCCTCTTCAACTCCTGATTTCCTGCCCTGACTTTTCTTTCAGCAATGAAGTGGTGGAGCACAGGATGGAAGCAGATGGCACACCTCCCCCAACAGGGACACCGAGGTGCACACGAGAGAAAGGTCTGAGCAAGGCCTTGAAGGTTAAGCGTGGCCCAAGGTGTCAGAAGCACGGAGTGGCTTTCTGAAAAGGAGCAGATGACTGAGTCAGGGAAAGGATACTGTATGGTGTGTAATTCCAGCCTTTTGGATGACAGTGATCTAACAGATTGTTCGTGCTGAGTCATTCGTGCTACTCTTGGGAAGGGAAAACTGGATTTTAGCATTGTCAGCAGGGACTAAACAGGTAGAGATGTGCCTACTTTAGTCGAGTGGGAGAAAGTCCAGTGTATGGAACCCTACTTTCCCACTGTGTTTTTTTTGTTGTTGTTATTACTATTATTTTTCATTGTTTTCATTAATTTATTCACAGTGTATATGCCATAAATGTAGAGTATTAAATAATTTTTTATTAACTAATCAACCTCAAAGCTCTCGATGGCTTATAACAACTACCACATCTCCTTGCTCATGGGTTGGCTGTGGATCTGCAGGATTTGCCTGAGATCCTTGGAGCCCGGTCCCATGTGGAGAATCATGTTCAAGTAGACGTCACAGGTTTCCTCATTCTCCTTGAATCAACAGCTTCCTGTTCTACTCTTGGTGGGTCTCAGAGGCACACCCGGGCAAGCCAAATCACAAGAGTGTGCTGTGAATCTCTGCGTATGTTTGATGTTTGCTATCATTCTACTGGCAGAAATAAGTCGCGTGGCCGGATGTCCAAGCCCCACAGCAGAAGGTGAGGGAAGTTTCTTCGTCCACAGCAGAAGGCTCTGAGTTAAGTAAGGGTGTAGTTATAAAAAAGTAAGGGACCGACAATAATACTGCAATCTATCACACAAAGCTAACAACAAAATGTAGCAAATGCTTATAAGAAAAGTCACTATCGCCTTCTCTCTCCATAGCAATCCTTCTGAACATTTAATCATGCTTTCCGAGAAAACAATATTTTCTATTGCATTTGGTATTTACCTTCATTATCTATCTCACACCTATCTATCTATCATCTATCTGACATCTATATCTATCTATCATCTATATCTACCTATCATATATCATTGATCTATCTTTCAATCATCTATCATCTATATCGTCTATCATCTATCTGTCTACCTAATATATTTAGTAAATAATACCACATTTGTATTCAGTGTAATTTAATATCAATATATATTTAACAATTTTAGACATTATCAAATTCCTGTCACAGTAGATAAAGGTTTTGCTTTATGGCATTCTCACCCATATTTTCCCTTCTCCTATTATATCATGGTAATATTATCACAATTAAGGGGTTTAATCTGCTATCCATGTTTACATTATGTTACAAATATAATTCACTGCTTACATAACTTTACATTTTCTTATCCTTAATAATTTTATATTTTTTAAATACCGATTTTCATACCTATTTCTATTTTTTCAGTGTTCCAAAAGACCTGTCAGACTGCTGTCACCAATTTTTCCTGGTATTCAAGCCCAGACCTTAGCACTCTATTAATTATACTCCTCCAATATGCACATACCTTGGACATTGCCCCCAACCCAGGTTGAGATCTTTCTCCTCCATCTGGACTAATGCTCTTCATGCAAAATTGTTACCTTCGAACTTTCTTCACTTCTCTGCTTGAGATGCTCTACCAGTAGTACTCAGTCAATATTCTATTCATATTTGATGTTCCTATCGAGAAGTCAAAGGGTCAGTTTCTTAGTATATGATCTGTTTTATTTCTGTTATGTTTTTAGTGTATCTATTTAATCTTTCACGTCTGAATCTCAAAACGATGTGTCTGTTGCCGATTCCTGTTTTAATTAGGGACTTTTTCAAAACTGAAGACATTTTTCAGGTTTGGAAAACTGTGTTTTATTATTCATTCATTTTCATTCATTTTATTCCATCTCTGAACCTCCTAGAGTTATCCCTCCTTTTATTATCTTTCCTCTCCTATTTTTTCCTCTCTTTGTTAGCGCTGCTTTCTGGGAGATATTCTCTGCATTACCCTAGTCCAAGTCGCTCTCCCTTCTTGCCTTGATGAGTACGCAGCTTTCTGAACTAATTTTTCTGCCCTTCTTCTTGCTTCATTGTTGTCCAAGCTCAACACAGAAAACACAGGGACGCTTTTCTATATTCTGTCAGAATAAATGCCTCCCACTCCAAACTTTGTGTGGTTCATATTCTGCATTTCACAGTAGGGACGATCACCTTCACGATAGCCTACAGTGCCCCCTTATCTAGATCCTTAACCCTCTGTTCTGCTCTCTCCCTTTTTTTTCTTTCTCTCATTCTGTCTCGGCCACACCAACTGTGTTGCTAGTTCCCTAACATAATGTTTATCTTACGGAAACAAAATGTGAGCCACAGGTGAAAGCCACATATGTGATTTTAAATCAGTAGCTAATAAAAAAAGAAAAAAGAAAGAAAAAAAACTAAGTAAAATTAATTTTAATAGTACATTTAATTGAACCCGATGTGTTTAAAATTTATCATTTTAATATAGAGTCAAAATGTTTAAATTATTAATGAGATATATTTATATTCAGTCTTCAAAAGCCCTCACAAACTGGTATGTATTTCACATGTACAGCACATTTCAATCAAACTAGCCCTTGCATGTATAACTGTCCCAAATGGAGGCAAGAGGTCGGCCCCTGCATTCGCCAGTCCTTGTGTATGAATACCCCTGAGAAAAGCACACAGCAGCTTCCTTCCGCCATAGGCACTGCCTGGGAAGACACCGCTGTGTCATCGGCAGGTGACAGTACTGACCCATCAAGGGCCTTGACTCTGGAGGGAGGGTCTGGCCCATGCACCGGAACATCTAAAATAAAAATCAAGATGCAATAAAAGTTCAAAATAAAGGTGCAGCAGGCAGGCCTTTTAAAAACCCACATTTATTTACAATTAACACTTCTTTTTTATTTTGTCTGAGACACATTTTTAATCGAAAAAACAATGATTGTTCATTACACAATGATCAAGAGTTGTTAGTAAATCAGTAGTTTGAGTACAGGTATCTAAATAAAGTCAACTTCAAAACCTACAATGAGATACTCCCCAAATAATATATATACAATTATATATGGAAAAATCTTGCTTTATGACAAGAGACAGAATAAAAGATTCTATCCACATGCTAAAACTTTATCCATACTTTTTAATAAAGTTAAAGAGGTTAAAGAAAGCCATTAACTCTTCCTTTCGATAAAGCAATTTAAGAAAAATTAAATTGAGGAACTCAGTAAGAACCCTTCTAATATGCAAAATTTAGGAAGAATGAGTCTGAAACTTTTGGCCAAGATACAGCTCGGGATTGATATCAAGTGTCCCAATTGGGTTTCCTTTCGTGTCCCGGACAGAAGCTTTTGGAAGAATCTATGAGAGAGATACACTAGGCAGAACGTCCCATAGACAATGAAGTTTCTTCTTGATCGCACAGAGCTTGTCAGTGATATTTCAGGCAGTGGCACCAGAAGGGGTATCAGACAAAGACATATTGTGTTCAGGGAGTGAAGGCAAGCAGAACAGAACAGGGCTTATTGATAGCTGTCCCTAGTAAGTCAGCTTCCCCTGGAACGAGGAGATTAAAATGCCACTGCTGGAAATCCTAACTTGTCTTCCACTTCATATTGATGACGTGGTCGTGAAAATGCATATCTATCATATCTACTCCTGTTTGATTTGGTTGCCCAGCAGAAAACCCAAGTCAGAATGGCTTAAATGAGATGTAGTAAGTGAAAGATATAGAGAGTAGAGAAGAGTGTCTCGACTTAGAGATGACTGGAATTCCAGAAGAAAAGACTGGGAAATATGGAAAATCAAAATGAATAACAAACTCTTTCAGTAAAAGACTGGAATCTGAAGAATATACAAGCTGACTGTACACCAGGAAAAACATCGAAATAGACCAATATAGGCAATTCCACCTTAAAAGGACACAAAAGAAATCCTTTCATATGTATAGAAAATCACCACAATATACACTTTGAATATAATTTTGTGTCAATTATACCTTAATAAAAATGAAGTAAAAAGTAATAAAAAGATTCTGTATTGGTATAATTATTATGTGTTCTAAATCATTTCAGCCAAATGATGTTTCTGTTTTATGTATTTGATCCTTTTCTTTTTCCCTTCTTTTTCTCTTCTAGTTCCCCTTTTCCCCCTTTCTTCCTTTCCCTATTAGCAAATCTAATGGGAGTTCTATCTAGGCTGGAGAATGAGTGAATGTGGTCCCCGTTCCTACTACACCCCCTTTGATTGTGCTGCAGTACAAAACATAGGCAAGCAGATGTTCTATTCATTAGAATCCCTGGCTAAGGTACAATAAAAATAGACCAATTTCCAGAAATCAGGCAGAGAAATCTGAACGTCACATTTTTCCTCCAATGCAATCAGATTGTGTATTAATCCAGCTCTAGTTGAATCTGAGTTTATCTGCCTGTCTTTGGCCTGGAGATCAAATGGAGAATTTATTGGGATGTTGTCTCTTATGATTTCACAAGCATTTTTTTCTTTGCATTCGATTTAAAGACGACTCAAGATTAGGCTGTCTTAATGGCATGATTATCGCCCTTGCCATTTTAGAAATAAAGAGATGCTTGGCTGGGTCATCCATTTGGCAAGTTTACATAATCTATATCTGCTTGTTCAAAGAGATAAAAATTATGAAACTGTGGCATTTTAATTCATTTATAAAATGGAGAAACCCAGAGAACACATCATCAGGATGTTTTTCTCCTATTCAGACCACATTTCTTATTTTAGTCTTTATCACATTAATTTCCTCTACTTTAACATTTTTTCCCCCTATTCCTCTGTAGTGTTTATATAATTCAAATAGTTGCAGGAAGTCATCATGTCTACTTTTGAGTCATTACTTGGAGCAGAAAATCATGTGGGCTAGCTTCTCTTTGTTTTGTTTTGTTTTTTTTTTCTTTTTCCTTCAGAATTCAGTTGGTCAATATTATCACTTTGTTTTTTTAATAAATACATTCTTTATTCTGTTTTTTAAAAATAAGCCTGAACCTGATTGCTTTATTTTTCTAGACACATGAGTATCCAGAACCTGACCATTCCTGCTCCAGACAGTCATGCAGGACCCTGTAGCCAGTGTACGCTATTTAATTTAGTGTGGTCCAGGTTTACAACTTGCTTCCACTTTTTACCAGTTTTCTGATCATAGTCGATCTTAGAACTTCTCTAAATCTCAGCTTCCTCAAATGAAAATACCTATCTCCAAGAATTTCACTGGCAAAGGCAATTGAGCGTACCAATCTTCTAAAAGCAATATTTTGTTTACACACCATTGGATTTATCTTTCATATATATGTTACTTCCATACTCATCTACTTATGATTCACTTCTCTTTTAGGACAAATAACAAACACTTAAAAATTTAAAGAGGAAATTTCAGACTGCTAAATATATTATAAAGCTACATTAAGTCAAATGCTTTGCCACTGGCTCTCGAACAGAGAGATCAGTGAAAAAGAGGAGAGTCTGAAAATAGTCCTATTGGTAATGGAATATTAATATTTTATGAATGATGAATATGCAATTTCAATTCACTTGGGAAAAGTTAGATTATTTCAATATAAGTTTTGGAAACTTTTTCAAAAATAAATTCCTGTCTTATAAAAATATGAAATTTTAGCATTTAGGAATTATAAATAAAAAATGATAAAAAGAAATATGCGGTAATGGAGAACAACGTGAATAATTTCCCTTTTAACCTCTAATATCTGATTATGAAAACCTTACAAAGAAAATGTGTATTAATCATTTAGGTCTTTCAGAAGGCCAATTTAATAGTGCTATGGAAAATTAAAAATAAAATACATATTTAACCCAGCAGTCCTTCTTTTAGAAACTTATAGCCAAAAGGTCGTTGATTAACCACATAGAGAGAAATGTAGATCAAAATGGCTTATCAAAGTTTTATTTGTTGTGTTAAAATGAAGCAACACAATGCCTAACAAAAGTAGACTGATTAAATAAAATTATTATTAAATTAATACAACACAGTATTTCTTGACTACTAATATTTTTTATTTATGTGTTTATATTTACATTGTTGAAATTTTTGAACTTATTATTTCAATGGGAATTGCTTAAAAAACACTTTAAAAATGAAAGAATAAAGAAACACATAAGCATTCATACGAACACTTTCAAAAACTAAAGAAGCCTTTACACTAATATTAGTGATAGTTGGCTCTAGGTGGTGGCATCATTTTAATCATTTTAGATTTTTTGTTTTATCGATTATGAATAGCAATTATTTTTTTCCAGAATCATTATGTATTACTTAAAGAATGTGGCAAATTTAATATACAATTTGATTCATCCTCATTTAGATACGGAATGACAAAATCCAAGTTTTAAGTTTTAGAAATTACTTTCTTTGGGTTGATATTTCAGAATATGCAAATATGTACAGTACCCTCTCTATGTACAATGGAACATTTCTGAATCAAAATTTAAAATTAGAATAATTCTATGGGATAGTTGGAAGCATTTAGAATTTTGATTTCTTCTATTTCCTCTGAGAATGAAATGAAGTGTTTTTGCTGGGGAGCTGGACAGGAAAGCTATATCGACAAACCTGGGCATTAGTCTATGGTTAATGCTATGAGTGATTTCTACTCAGGTAATATAGTGCTCTGATTTGAGGAGGCTATACTTATATTTTCTCCTACCAATTGTTCTTGACCTTCAAAAAAGGAATTTCAAGAAAATGATGAAGTCATACTTTGGATGTAAATGAATTAAAACGATGAATGGGGATCTGGGAGGAAGAGGCAATTGGTTTATGTTTTACCTTAAATTCCTGCTAGAGCCTTACTTAGATTTCTTCATCATTTGTCATTGCTCCAAATCTGGAAAGTCACCCCAGGTATAAATATGCTTTCTGCATTTCTGGTTGAGGCAAACTTTTGGTTACTGTGCAACCTTTGCCTAGAAAGATACCTGTCTCATCCATTTCTCAGTATCAGAAGTGAATTATGCCATTCATTTAGGTTTATCAAGAGAAATAAACTAGAATGAGGACCCAGTGTATAGTAGGTACCATGGTAAATGCTAAGGATATAATATCAGACAAGTTAGAAGGAAGCCCAGGGTTCTAAGAGTAGTCACAGACTATCATGGTGAAAATGCAATAGGCTGTGTGATCATTGAAGTTGGGAACTGGGGAGAGTATTGGAAAAGAGAGAAATTGCTCTCACAGAATTTTTAGAGAAAGTTATCGTGCTGAAAATGGAATATTTAGAAGTCATAGGACAGACTAAGATTTTTGTTTGTATGTTTCCTGAAAAACTAAAGTTTATTGATTTTTAAACTGCAAATAGTTGTTACAAAAGGTTTTCTTTTCTTTTACACAAATTCACATGAAGAGAAAGTGATGGTAGAAACCACCAAGAAAAATCATAATTCATCTCAACGTGTGTGTGTACCAATTCTGTTTATATAACATTGAAAAAGTCCAAACCTGGAATCCACAACCTGAAATATGTGATGAGAATGTCTTAAGGTAAGTACGTGAAAATCCAGGTTTTTCCCCTCTTTTAGACACTGTACATAAAAAGTTATTTTCCTTCCGTACTGTCACAGAACTTTGACATACATTCTCAGCCCTAATAGTGAAAGCTCTAAAGAGAAAAAAACTAACTCCATTTGCAGTTCAACACAAAGGGGGAGAAATCGGTAAAGTAATCCAACACATGTTCGCATTTTTTTAAATTTAAAAAAAATTTTAAGTAAAACAATAAAAATAATGTAAAGTAAGAAAAAACATTGTCTAAGAATATATCAAAACTGCATAAAAAGGAGAAAAGATATGACATAATTTTAAGATTAATATGAATATCATATTTAGCATAAAATAATATATTCTGTGGCCTTGTCTTCCTGAATATATGAACAAAATAACAACAAAAAAGCATAGTTTGACAACAAATATGTTTTGGTAAGTTAAATAAGCTTTTTTTTATATATTCCTGGACGGCAACAAACAAATTTTTGCTCTCCGATTTTTGAAAGGCATATGAAGTTTAAAAACAAGGAGAAGAAAGCATGCGTGAGTGTTCTAAGGACAGATGTGTGGCATTCTAGATCAAAAAGCTGAAGGAGGCTAGACTGGAAGGCTGGAGAATGTTCCATCCTCAGAAAACGCTCGAATGACTTTCGAGTCAGTTGAAGGAGAGTCCTTCTTTTATCTACTTTGGGAGTCATTTTCTCACTACAAGCAAATACTGAAAATCACACCTCTCAACCAAACTCTGTGCGACAAGAGGCTTCCTCTAAAGCAAATAGTGAAGAATAATAAATATCCACAACTAACTGACTGAGTGCGTGACAACAAGTTTTAGTTATGGTTGAAATTTTACATGCACATGCATTGGGCAGCTCTGTGACTGTAAAGTGGCTCTGGCTTTTTTGTTGTTGTTGTTATTGTTAAAATAAAATCTTTTCAGTACACTCGACACAGGGGTGCAAAGCTATGCTATCTAAATGATCAGCCTGCTGATCTGTTGATAATTTTACATTCTTGAAGTCAGATTTTATGATCTCATTCAAGGGCTAACAAACGGCACAATCCGATGACATCAAGGCACAGAAGGCACCAAACGACAGCAGTCACTTGATATATTCCTTCTCTCATTTTCGCTTTTTGTTTGGGTTGATGGAAAAATGTAAATGTAGGTCTGGATATCAGGATGTTAGCGCAACCCTTGGGGGAAAGGGTAGTTTTCTTTGTAAATTGGCAGGCTTGGAATGGCTGCTTCTGACATCATGGGTATTTTTAATGAAATATTAATGACTCTGATTTTAATAGGAATTTCAGCACAACCTAAATTAAGCCATTGGAAAAGGGATATGGTCCCGTTAAGAACAGTAAAACCGTAAGCCCCCTTCCTGAAGAGTAGCTGTGGGTAGTTAAAGTGACAATCAATTTAACCAGGCCATATTGCTTTGTAAGTCTCTGAAGTGTGAAGTCCCAGCATGCCTGATGTATTTCATTTTAATTTCCTTTTGGACAGAGCTATGGTTAGTGGGGAACCTCACACACAAAAAGAAAAAAAAAAATGTGCAGAAGAGGAGGAAATTATTTAACCCTTTCAAAAAGCTATGCAATGAATTTAGCTAAGTAAAGAAAAATAAGCAAGATTAGATTTCTCCTTTTGTTTTTTTAAAAAATAAAAGTGGACTGTGCGTAGTAAATAATGATGACTGATATTACTGATAATTTACATTAAAAGACCTAAAATGCTCTCTTGGCACTTACTCTGAGTTTCTTTTCTTTTCTTTTTTTTTTTTTTTAAAGAAGCCAGTTGGTTGAAAAATAAATCTTCTTTTACCCTTTCTACACAAGATAAATATAATGTAATTTTATATGATTTTCCATCTCTCGTTGGATTTAGATATCTAATATCTAAATGATAAACTGCTGATCTGTTGATAATTTTACATCCTAGAAATCAAGTTTCAAGATATGGGTGTCGGAAGCAGACCGGCTTTGATGTTTTCAAGATGGTAGCCTTGCCAACCTTTAAAAAAGTTGGATAAATAAAATACGAGGTAAATCTGAAGGATTTTTCTTAAATTGTGAGTGTTTCCTACATACAGCATGCTCAACTACCGCAGAAGTTTCTGCGAGATTGTTTGCTACAGAGCAGACAAGAAAGGAGACAGCAATTGTGTGGCGAAATGTGTAAGGCAGAGTTTGATTCAGAGTCACGAGAACTGAATGTGACTTTTATTAGTTTTGACACAAATTCATAATTTGATATTCTTAAAGTCATTTGCTCTGCCTTGGTTTCATTTCTTATTCTCTTAACGAAATACTGGGATGCATATTACACACAAAGGCACCTTTTGAGATTTTTATGTGTTCAAGTACAAATTTTAATTTAAATAAAATATTAGCTGTTGAAAAAAGCAAATATTGCTAGATGTGTGAAGTCTTTTTGCCTAAGACAAGTTGAAAATTATCCAGAGGAATAGTTTTACCCAAGGATTATTTTAATACGAAAAAAATAATGAAGAACACTTTTTGTGTCCCTGTGTAAAGAACGGAAAGCATGGCCACATTCTTTTAATAAGAATAGCATATAGCTATTAATAAAATTTTGTCAAATTAATGTTCCTGAGGAGTGGTTCAGACAATGTTACTCGAAATGTTACTCAGTATTACTCAATGGTCAAAAATATCTAATGCCTCTCAAGAATGCACAGACCGAAGGTTAAATTCCTTTCTTAGCCTGGTCTTCAAAGCATTACAAGATTTCATCTTAACTTTAACCTGCCTTCTCAATATTTTTTTTCCATTCTCTAGTTTTGTTCATGCTGTTCCCACTCTCTGGATTCTCTTTCCTTAATAGGAGTTGTCACAACCTACCCAACACAGCAAATGACATCTATTGATTGCAAAAAATTTCTTCTTCTTGGATTCTGCTATCAGCTGAATTTAATGGTCTTCGACTTAGACTTCAACACTGGCCCTACTCATTTCAGGTTAGTAATATGACATATTCCTCTGAATTATGAGGCTATCTGAAAAGTAATAAGAGAGTCTTCCGTGAAGAGCCTAGAGATGTAAGGATTACGTGATGAGGTACTACATAGAGTAGTATGTGTAAAATTCCTTCTATTTCTCCTTTGTCTTCTATAACATCGTTTATCGCATTTTTTATTGATAAATATATAATGCATATCAACAGGATATATTATCGATACAAACATATAAAGATATTTTATTACTAAATTGCACAGTAAATACACATGAACTTTTTGGTACTGCCGCAAGGCATTACCTTTTCTATTTTATAGCATCAAGAGGGACCAGAGCCTCTCTCTGCTTCAACCATCCCCAGGGAGCATCATATGGGCAAAGACAGTCAGATGCTCTTCTCTAGGATTTGAATCTTGAGCAAATAAGACAATGATGAAGAAAATCCACACACAGAAGTAGCAGTGGTAGTGCCCTGTAGCCACAGCATCCTGGCTAAAATGTCTCTCCTGGAAGATAATCGGATGGCTTCCTGTTTCTTGGCTGCCTGAAGCAGTCTTTATCTGGTGTATTTTCCAAGCCTGTTCCTTTAATATCTCATCAATTTTTTCCTAATCCACTCCTTGGATTCCTTTTTACCTAAAAAAGCCAGTGTTGGTTCTGTTTCTTGCAACTAAAAGCACTTCAACTGATACAGATCTCAAAATTCTTGAAGGCAGCATAAGTGACTGATTTGATTTCCTGGTTTCACTTTTTAATTAGCTGGATTACTTCTATATAAAAATCTGTCAATTATTCAGTTAACCTCAAGTACTGTTCATATAGAAATGTCAGGATAAACACTTGAGACTTTCTCCTTATTTACCAGTGTTTAGAATAATGTATTATTTCTCTTGCTTTCTTATGTGGTATTTTCATTTTAGTATCACTCTGAACTCATGGATATAAATATATCTGAAATGTTTCTATTAATTGCAGTTATGATGTTATTAAATCTCAGGTGTCCCACCTGTATTTGCGGGGCCTCTTCAATTTGACTTCTGACTTTTTTTTTTTAACCCAAACCCAGTAGTTTTGAATAACTTCTTGGATTTCTGTTATGACAACAGTGTTTTTTAGGCTTATCTTATACATCCTGCTCAGACCTAGAATCACCTATTTCTACAAGGAAGCAGCTTTTGCTTGTGACAACAGGTAAACCTTTTATTAGTACTTTTTCCAAAATTTTACGCTTCCCCTAAAAACAAAAATCTTCATACTTAATTCTAAATATTAAAAACAAACAAACAAAAAAGTAAATGTTCTCCCATCGGTTGCTTGCTTTGGTATGAGAGTTAGTAGATTAGATGATGAGTTTTGTGGAATTTAAGATTTAAAAAAAGCAAAAAAGGAAATCGGTTAATTAAAGTAAGGGAGCTTTAAGAGTATCCTGGTGTGATTAATGAAGGATAAAGTGAATACTTAGCCAAATGATCTATTATGCAGTGCAAAGAATGTTAGACAAAACTGAAAACAAACTTTGTAAAGTTATATAACTATTTTGCAGAAAAAAATTCTACATTTGCATCAGTGAAAAATACCCCAACTCAACCTGACTTCTAAAAAATAGAAAACATCTTCTATAACTAAGATGGAAATGAAGAAGTCGATCCCCAGGTATGGCAGGCATTGGAAGCCCAAAAAAGTCACTGAGGACTCACGTGCTTTCACCTCTCAGACTCCTGGTTTCCTAAAACCAGCTTCAGCCTTAGAAGAATTGCTAGATAAATAATCCCAACCACTCCAAGCATCACAATTAGAAATGACAGCTTCCAGGGGTCCAGGGAGATTATGGAAGAGCCTGCTGGGTTTACCCCTAAAATCCATTTCCTCTTTTTCCATAGTAACAGAAGGTGAGTCTCCCACCTAACAATCTCATTTCTCAGCATTCTTTGCAACTGAGAGTGGCTAAGTGACCAGGTTCTGTCTAATGAGATGATGATAAATCATTCTGTGGGAAAGGAACACATTGCTATATTGTTAAAGTCACTATCTTTTTGAGAGTTCTTTTACAGGCACTTTGCCTGGTTAGGCACCTTCACTAATATGTGGATTCTCTCTGCAGAAATCACCTTCATATGGCAAAACCCTATCTCGGAAACTCCCTTAAATAAAACCACCCAAAACCTGACATTTCTTTGCCCAAGATGGGGCCTCGTGCTCACTCCTAAAACAAAAGCAGTGGGAATGAGCTATCATGATGATTAAAATGAATTCTTAGTTATTAGAATCTGTGAACCTGAGCTGAGGGCAGAAACATCTTCCTTTTTTATTTTTAATTATTTTTATTGAGGTAACATAACATTCAGTTTCCCTTGGGAATGTCTTTGCAAGCAGCATGCAAGTGTGTAGAATTCTAAACAAATGAACTTTTGAAGGAAGACAATAGAAATTGAATGAGCAACCCTAATATAATTGCCATATTTAAAAATTTCTTATGTCTTCTATCCATGTGAATACCATTATACATACACACTCAATTATATACAAATCATTGTATTCTAGTTTGACTACATCACCTTATCTTTACATTCCCTAAACTTTGCAAACTAAACTGAGTTTCATTTAGTTCCAAGTAAAGTAATCAACGACTTCATGTGTATAACTTTTGTTTTCTTTTAGATTATTTCATCAGGATATATTCCTGGAATGTTCACCAAATTGTAGCGGCCATTATTGTTATCTTTTCTGCATATTGCCAAATTACTTTCCAAAAAGCCACACAAATTTACACTGTGCTAATAATGTAGGAACATACCACATAAGTGCAACCTTGCTTAATTAGAATTTACTTTTTCAATTTTCCACTTTAATAAGTGTAACATGTCACGTCATTATTAGTGCCATCTACCTTTATTTAAAATAATGGAACACAATTTGCTGCATATGTAATTTTCCCCTTAGTGTCTTGATTGATTTCCCCCACCCCCAGGATTTTAACAGTTTTTTCTCACCGAAGTTTTAAATTATTCTAAAAACAATCATAGTCCCCTTTTGTCAATTCTTTTGCATAATTTTTTAAAAACCAATCTGAAAACTTACAAAGCTATCAATAAATATTGGGAATTGGTTATTTTTACTTCCTTTTTTTTTTTTTACTTCTTATGTATATGTACACACATTTATCTTTTAAAATAAACATTGGTATTTTAAATGACCTATTCTTCCATAAAAAAAATCTATGAAGTTATAAGAAAATTCCACTGAGTTTCAAGTAAGATAGCATTGATATACAATTTATTATTTGGAGAACTGAAATGATTATGATATTTCATTTTCCCTCCCAAAGATATTTTATCTATTTGATTCTTAATTTTTTGTCTCTCAATTACAAAAATAATAAATTTTCTGAAGAATATACTATTTTCTTGTCTTTTTCCCCAGGAAGAAAACTCTTATGTGCAACCTTATGCTTATAGACATAGAGTCATTTTTTTTTTTTGTATATTTGTGTGTTTTAAAACATTTTCTTTAATTTTGCTGTTATCTTTTTCCATAAGCTAGATTGAAATTTCTCTGCAGAAATCTTGCTCTTTTGCTGTATAATTTCTATCATCGTTTCTCAATAAAAGTGTTACCGATAAATACTCAAATGTATTTTCACATTCACTATTTCATGTTATTTTTGAAACTGTCTAGAAGTTGAAAATATATAAATAAGATTTTTTTCTCCATTTTTGTAGCATCAGGGAAGTGATAAGAGGCTCTAGCTGAGGCGGGACTGCAGGGCAGATGATGGTTTTGGAGCACGTGTCACCTGATTTAAAAACCGGGCATGTATTCCGGTCCGTCCTGTAACGCCTAAACAACTAAGGCTGCAGTGACTCTCAAGCCTATTCCTCTGGAAGCAGAACTCAGGTTTCCTGACCCCCAGTCTGGTTTTCAAGGCTGAGCAACAAAATGATGCTCAAGGATACAAGAAATCTCTCCATCACATGCCTTGTTTTTAACGTCTCAGTAACACCCAACTATTTATGCTGAATCTGCCCAATCTTGCCATGTCTGTCCTTTCCCTAGGTTTGCTTGAATTGTTCCCCTGTCGTGATGTCCCCTGCCCCACACTTTCCTTGGTTAAATTAAGCCCTGCCCTCTGCATAGTTGGACTACATATGTAATCTTCTGAAATCAACAGTATCTCAATTCCTCAGTAGGTTTAAGGCTCCTTTGGGCAGGGACCATGTCTAACTTGTTCATCACCAAATCTCCAACATTTTGCCTGGAATCTGAAACATGGTAGGTGCTAAACTAAAAAATAATAATAATAAAATAATCAACTGATTTTTTAAAAAAGATTCTAACCAAGCACCATGTTTTCTTGAAAGACTTTCCTACCTAGAGACACGTCTGTCTACCAATCCATGCAAGGACTTATCGATTGCCATGTCCCCAACTACACTGAGATTACTTGAAACACATGCTTATTTTTTTTCTTGTTAACCTCAACAACTAACAAAGGGCCTGATGTATAAATAAGAGCTCTTTCTCTCTCTCCATACATATAATGTAATATATATTATATATTCTGTACATATATGTGATATACACAATCTAAGCAAGTGTGATAAGCCATAATTCGACAGCTTTTTACATTTCCAGGTATCTCCAAAAGTGTGGCAAATTGGAACCACCAGGAAACCTTCTGCCCAGACGTTCAGGCCTTATGTCACTGGTCTGGGGCCTTCAAGACACTCCTGGTGGGAGCCACTGAGCTGACACATTCATCCCTCTAGAGGATACGAACCCTGCCGTCTGTGATCTGCATGTCAGGTGGGCATGGTGCATGAGAAAGGGCGAGGAAGAAGAAGAATTTGGATATTAGAATCTTAACTGCTTATCTTCATGCTTCTAGGACCAGATAGTTTAATTTTTAATGCACAAAATATCTTTTTTTTCTTTTTTTCTTTTTAATTTTAGAACAGATGTGTATCAAACAAGCCAGAATGGGAATCACCCGTTCCAGGATTTTGGTCTTTGTGAAATTTACTTTAATCCTGAAGGAAAAGACAGATACGCAGGTGAGATTGCCTTATCTCCAGTGATCTTGAGTTGTGCCTAGAAGTAATAATTGCTTATTAAGCATTTGTTGAACTGTACGAGCATATAGTGGAAAATGTCTTGGGAACACTTAATTTCTTTGGGGAAAAGTTTCAGTATATTGTAAAAGAATTAACTTCACACACTATATATGTCAGTATAACGTATTTTTGAAAAACATGACAATGAATATGAAATTAAAAAAAATACAATTAGAAACTAATTTTCTTAGTATGTTTTACTTTCTACCTAAAACAAAGAATTATGAAATAAACGATCCTTAATAACGACCACACAATCTGAGGTTTTGTATTTTTCTTCTTTGTTAACCCTGGATCCTGTTATTGAAATGGAAAGTTAAGCTGACGTTTTTGCAAAGTTTTTTTTTCTTTCTTTTTTTTTCTTTTTTATAGTCTAAAGGTTAATGAGCTGTGGTGTGGTTTAATGCTGCGTGTGCTAAGCTAGCACCTAATATGTTAAGTTGGGCGTGATTCAAGCCTTCCAAGAAAAGTGGTCTCCACGTGATGATTGTGGGGGGTGGGGGACGGGAGGGGGACAAAAGGGAAGAAGCCTGTACCATTGTGCTTGTCTTACTGCTTAAGAAAGGTGGCCCTGGTCAGCGTGCGTGCTGTTGGGGACTTTATACACAAGCTGTTCTCAGGGGGAACATAAATATCCCACATTCCATTTCGAGAGGTGCTGGGTTATAGGTTATTGACCAGTTTAGGGATTTATAGCCGGAGTCAGTAATTATTAAGGAAAAATGGCTTGACAATTTTATTATAGTGGAGGCCTGCTGGAAAAGTTAAATATAGGTTTACCTAGGAACCAGCTTGATCTTAGTAATAATAGGTAAGTTTGTGTGAGTGTGTGTATGTGTGTGTAGTTGTATTCATATACTTTAGTATAGACTATGCCTTCGTTTTCATAGAGAAGTATTATAATATTAATCGTACACATGTATCACATGAATAAGTATACTACATAGTGTTTTATAACAATATATAACCAAAATGTTGAGAAATAAATCTTCCGAATAATCAAAATACTAATTCGTTTCATATTCCAGAGTAAGGGAAGAAGCAAAGGAAAGGAACAGCTTTGGGAAACAAGCTACTATGTACTAGTAGGTTTCCAATCCTACCACCTCCCCACCCAAAACGTATACCCGCGCAATTGTTAAGCCTTAAAATCTGAACTAATTAATCACTTAAAATTTGTTTAAATCTACAAGCTTTTTTAAGAAGTAAGATTAGAGATTTAATTTCCACCTCGATTCTTTCTGATGCTTAATCCCTAAATAGCTCATAGATCAAGATTTGGTTCTAAGAATTAATAGAATGTTTTTATACTGATATTGAATATCATAACCACTACCCTCACCCCAATTAAAAAAAAAAGTCAACAAGTATGTATGTTCTTCTTCTGGATGAGTTATATATAGGGTAATAGTTTTAATAGAAAGGCTGATACTCCCTTTTCTGATGCCCATAAATGGAACCAATAGAATAAAAATATAGAGAAGAGATTTTTCAGGCTTCTAAGCTAGGAGAGAGGGCCACATCCAAACCGTGTTCGCACAAGAAGAGGTTCAGGCTGTACCAAAGAACAAAAAGAGTTACAACCCTGTAGATACAGATTCAGGTAGCAACCCAAACTGCACTCCCGAGAGAACAAAGAAAAGCAAGGTTTATAAAGGCAAAAGCCACAAATTATAACTCTTTCATGCAAGTGAAGGATTGCAGGCTAGGATAAGAGGGATTGGTTACTAGCAAGATGCAAATGAAGGCGAGCACGGTCAAGTCCATATGCCCATGCAGCAGCTGCCATTCCAGAATGTTTATAACTCAAGCTAGAGAGGAGTTTAGCAACAGGTTAGCAACTTAACAGCAGCTCTGAGAACTGAGGCGCAAGATGTGCTTGGGGCCCACTTTCTCACTAGCCTCCCGGCTTTATTTGAAGTGAGTCTTTCAGAAATGCTTGTTCCATTTTCTGTTCTCCATCATCAACTGGATACTCCAAGGATGTCTGCAATGTGTAGGTTTTCATCTGCAAAGAAACCACCTGGAAGGGATCCTAGCAGAACTCCACTCTGCTCTCTATTCTCCTTCTCATCCTCACCCCAACACAGAGCAAGAAGAACTAGAAGTAGAAGCAGAGAGTGTCGTTGTCAGGAACAGACCTTTAGTAAAAATGTGGTTCAACCCAAAACTTAATTTCCAAGCATACAGTCACACTGAATTCAGCAGCCTAATACAATGAAACGTAAGTCACATTAAAAGCAGCCACCATTAGCTATTTATTATTTCTTGTCCATCTTTATTAAAATGCACTAACTTTTAAATTATGTCTTCAGCTGTGTACACAAAATGTTATTCAACAAAGCTAAGTGTTCACACATAAGCTAGAAACCACTGAACGGTCACTGAACAGTGTGCCATTTATTAAGCCATTGTCTTTCAGTGTGAAATCTACTTTTCTCTGATTTATTTTGTGGTGTGGGGTCAGGACTTTACTATCCATATTCCTGATTTGCCAGTGCCCTGTTAGGCAGTGACGATAAAGATAAACTGGAAGGCTAAAAGATGAAAAGGGACTTGCTTTCTCATCTGACTGTCCTCAAGTTGTTTCCTTGTCTTCCTAATCATCCACCTCACTCTAGCGTTGCTTCTTCAATCTGGCATAACTTTGTTGATGTTAATAGAGCTGTGATTTCTTAGTGCTCTCTTTGTGGTCTTTCCATTCGTCGATATCTAATTTTCAATTCTTTATTTTCTCTGTTTAAATCATTCATGCGACTTCTGTCTCCTATCTAAATGCTGACTGATAACAGAAATTGATATAAGGAATGATCCCAGGAAACAGATCAAAGACAGGACTGAGGGACTGATTCATTGTCTGTCTCCCCAATCTAAAATTACCCACCATGTTTTACATCTCTTTTTGAATTTTGAGTAAAATCTCACCCACTTTTCTTTTACCTTCAATGGGATACCTTGACACACTCATAATGTGTCAACCCAATGGATCTCTAAACTTTACGAAGGATGTGAACCCCTAAAATTCTGTCCTGTTTATTTTCCACTCTCTGATGATCATATTTGAAAGCATCTGAACTATTTGGTGCTATAGGTCAAATCAAGATAATCAAAAAAATCAAGATAATCAACTGCTAAAAGCTACAAACATGGGGAAAAATTATGACAGCATCCAGGGGAGGAAAAATGAAATAAAAAAAATATATATATAGGGAAGCAACAATTTGAAAGACTACAGATTTCTCATTGGAAAACAAAAATAGATGAAAAGCTAAAGAAAATTTATTTTATTCTTATTTCCTAAAATGGTGGGCCAATATATAGTATGGTGATGAAAGCTAGTTTTTTGAAAAACAAAGAAAACAAATAAAAAATCCCCTTTCAATAGAAAAATTGAAGTGTTTACTGTTCTTTGAGATCAGTACTTAGATGGAAATAAATACAGATAATGAAACACTATTTTTTTCAACTTAATGTAAAATCTTATCTCTGAAAGAAATCTGTAGACTTTTGTTTGTCCTGTCTAACACTGCATGAATCGATATTGCATATAACAGTTTAATATTCTCAATGTCCACCAAACCTTTAAAAGGGTTTTCTCTTAAATCTGTTGACTGTCGAAGAGGGACACTTTCCTATATAATTGTATTATATAATAGTTACTAATCAAGAAGTGGATATGTTTGCAAAGATCTGATAAATCACAAAAAGAATAAGAGATCCTAATAAATAAACTTGTGATGCAATTATGTTGTTTTTCAATATTCTTAGCATTTACTGTGTTAAAAGCAGCAGTTAACACCAAGAGGGGGGAAAACTAATCAAATATAAACAACTTAAAATATGGAACTCATGTTTTCTTTAAAGAACTCAACACTGGCATTGGAAAGAGCAGTCTGTTTTAAAGTGGCCTTGAACCTCATAACCACATGATATAAAAATCTCCTAATAATGCACTCAACTGGCAAAAGCTTCCTGCAATATTTCCCTCTACAGGGATGTAAACCAATCTCTTCTTCGTTGTCCAGACTGATATTTTTGTCTGATGAAAGGAACAGAGAATTGAAATAATTTCATCAGAGGAGAGTTTTCAAATATGTTTAGAAAGCAACAGGTCAATCTTTCATTTTTTAAAAATCTGTATCTGTAATTATTTCCTTAGGAAAACAAATCGCAAGCTGATGGGCACTAATATTGCAAGGAAACAGCAAAGGAAGGAGCATGCTTTTCAAAGTTTCCTAGCCATGGAGCTGCTGCCCGGTGCTTTTTGTCTCAATGGTTTCCTGAACGTAGGTAGAAAATACGACTCTCATAATATTACTTGATCCTCCTCTTTTCTTGGTCCTCTTTTAGGTTGGCCATTGGGGGAATCACCAGATGGGAAGAACCCTTTCAAGTCCATTACCCCTTTCCTATCCCTTCAACACCTTCTGACGTCCAGTGGGGGTTTCACAGGTTCTAATATTACTGTAATGACTTAGCAAGCTCTTTGAATTGTGTTCAGGAAGGGAATAGTATTCTCTTCCTAATTCTCCTAGGAATTCACCTTTCCTTCCTAAAAGTACAGACAAAAAGCCAAAATATTACCTTCAGTAAATTAAATAAAATAATCGTTATGGAGTTGAATGTTTTATTTTAAAGTCTGGGTTGGTAACAATGAAACTAGAGTGGGCAAGCAAGTCATCGACCAATATTGATTTACTAAGGTAACACATTGCCTAAAAGTCCTTGGTGCACAAGCATATAAATGTGGAGAAAATAAAATTAATAGCAGATACAAATGGTCCCAATTCTGACGGTAATCTGAAGTGGGGGCAGTCTTGTAGAACTGAGCCTTTACCTTGCAGGATCTGACACTAACACCAGGTAGATAGCGACGGAATTGAATTGAATGGTAGTATACCCAGCAGTGTTGGAGAATTGCTTGATGTGTGGATAATCCATACATCTGTTGTCAGAAATGAATTGTAGTATGAGAGTAAAGGAAACACAGTGAGTTTTTTATAGACACAGGAACACTGATATTATTTAAGAAACTTAATGGTGGCTGTCCTCTGTAAGGAGGTGGCTGTCCTCTGATATTGTTAAAGGAGAAGATATTGTTAAAGAATTTGGCTGGTGATGGCGATGGAGCTGATTGGATGTCAAAATAATAGAAGTGGGGAGTTGTTTTAATCATCAGAGGCAAGGTGGGTGCAATAGTTATTGTGAGTACAAAGTAAGAGTGACACCCATGTGGCTCTGTTTTATAGGCGGTTGTGCAGATGGGTACCACCATCTCCACAGGGATATAATAGATGGGCACTCAGAAAAGGTGTAGCTCAACCTTCGCAATAAAAAGTGAATGACAGATCATCAGAAAACTGAAGTCAGTCACAGTATCGAACTATCAGGATTCCTCGCCCAGTTTTTGGACCTGTCACTTTTCAGATCTGAAAACCACCGACTGAAGAAGAGTCAGGATTCCCACGAGGGACACTACGACCCAAGGTCAAATGTATTATCAAACATTTCAAGCATTTCTGGACAAAAATACCCAGTAACCTGAAGCTACATCATGGTCCCCCATGGAGATGAAGTATTTTGGGGTCATATAATTAATAAAGTTCTTATAGAGGTCCACCTCACAGTGAATTCAAAATATCCATGGACCCATCCAGTACCTATGTCACAGCTCCCAAAGGCATCATCAAATAGACATATTTGATATTTGACAAATTATCTGCATTGCAGGACTTTTTTTGGCATGTATAAGAACATTTATTATTATGAGGGGGGCCAAGTGGGAAGCTTAGCTGAGATAGTAATTCCAAAACAATTTTGCATCTCAGGGAGGAAGATGAAAGAGATTAGCATTACCCTGAAGGACCTAAAAAGCTCCAAAAAAATCAAATGTTAAGATGACAATGACATGCCATTACTCAGCCAAATAATAACTCCTGTTTTGAGTGCTATTCCATTTATAGTATCTATGCTTGAGCAGATTAAAATGGACTCAGGTACATGAAATGCAGCCTTTGATCTGGTAAATGTGTTCTCTTTCATCCCCATGAGACAGAAAACTCAGAAACAGCTCAAATTCACATGGGATGAGTAACGGTAAATATGTCCAGTCTTGCCTCACAGGTATGTCAATTCTCTTGCCCTGTTTTATAACATAGTTTGAAGAGGACTGAATTCTCTGGACTCGCTTCAGAATATTATATTGATTCACTCAATGACATCATCTTGATTGGAGCAGATGTGCAAGAATTGGAAAGTTTGTTGGATCAGATGAACGAAGGCTGAACTTAGGTCACAAATATGTCAGCTCAGTTATGAGGGTGAAAGACAAAAACAGTTGGCCGCTGCACCGAAGGTCTATGAAGAATGGCCTGAAAGGCAGCATGGAGAGGAAATCCAATGGTAGAACTTCAGGCAATGAACCTTGTCATTCACCTTGTGAGGAAAAAGAAGTTACCTCTCAGCCAGAAGTGAATGGTTAGGCTGGCTAATCATGGATCTGGAAGAAGAAATAGTGAATAATTAGTGTACTGGATTCCCTCAAAATTCATGTCCTCCCAGACCCTCCTCAGAGTGTGACTTTATTTGGAAATATAGTCTTTGCAGATGTAATTAATTAAGGTGAGGTCATACTGAATTAGGGTGCGTCCTTCTCTGGTGACTAACTGTCCTCACAAGAAGAGGAGAGGACATGCAGAGAGATATATATAGAGAGAGAGGAGCCTATATGGTGACACGGAGGCTCGGAGGAAAGAATGCCACGTGACAACAGAGGCAGGTGTCAGGACAATACAATTACAAGCCAGGGAATGCCAAGGATTGACAGCAACGACCAGAATCCAATAGAGAGACACAAACCAGAGTCTTCCTCACAGCCTTCCAAAAGAACCAACTCTTTCAATACCTTGATTTCAGACTTTGGGCCTCTGGAGCTGTGAGAGAAAGAATTTCTGTGGTTTTAAGCCACCCAATTGGTGGCAATTTGTTCCTGCAGCCCCAGAAAACTAATAGAGTTGAGGACAAGAAAATCTGAAGAGGCATTCGGTAAGACTGATGGGAGAGAGCACGAAGTTTAAATACTTTGTATTTCATGTTAACACCTGCGACAGAGCATCCGAGCTACAAGGGGCCTTAAACAGCCAAAGGTGGGTCATTTGATATCAGCTAGCTTTGGTGACAATTAACTTTCACATCTCCATAACTAACTACTTTATTTATTGTTATATTATTATTATTATTATTTTTACACCTACAGCACCTGGTATTCCTAGGTGGTCTCCCATCCAGGTACTAACCAGGCCCGACCCTGCTTAGCTTCCGAGATCAGATGGGATTGGACGTGTTCAGATTGGCATGGCCATAGGCTATATTAATATTTTTATTGTTCTAGAATTAGATAACATAAGTGTTCACTTTAAGAAGTCAGTATGAAAATTGCGAGTGCAAAACAAACTTGACATAAAATATAAAAGCCTTTAGGAATTGTAATATATATTGTACTTTTATGCCACACACACACACACACACACACACACATGGATATGCTCAAATAAGATCTGGGGAATGAGGCAACATAGTGTAGATTTGAAGTTTTGAATGTTTTGCTTTGGGTTTGGCTTATGCACATTGTGTGTTATAAAAAATAATAACTTCAAATATATTTGTTGTCCGTTATTCACACAATCAGCCAAATGTCTGGAAGGCTTGTGGCTTGAGTCCAGTTTTATAACTGTTGTTTAGTATACTAAGTTTCAGATTAAAATTAGCTTCCTTTTCCTTCAAGTACAAGTATAGCGTTATGCTTACAAACATAGCATTATAGTTCTATAAGCACAAACAAACAAATAAATAAACATATAAATAAACATAATTTTAAAAACCATATTGAAGAATAAAGAAAGGACATGAGTAACATTTAAAGAAATCACTATGGCTACATAAGAAATTCCCTGATAGGATCAGGATTAAAGAAAATTTTAAAGGCTTTATGGTTGTAGAATAAATTAAGAAAATATTATGTGAGGAATGTAATGACCAAGTTCAGTATTTTCCTCTAAGGGAAATAGAAAGTTGTAAAGTCACATTAGCCCTGTGGAGCCTGGTCCCAAAGCAGTGTCACTGTTAAAAGAACACAGTCCAAGCAATCACAAGTAATTTCAAAATGTATAAATTCCACATGACAATTTCTTAAATCACCCATAATTAAGACCATACATGATTTTGAGTTTTAAGCCATGTGCTGTTACATATATTTTGAATGTAGAATTCATACAGTGATATACGTATATAATATAGAATACAAAATTTAATTTTACATTATTTAAAATTATATGATGGACAATGATGCCATGAATATATAGTTTAATTCCTTTCAATTCTAATAAGTGCATTCTTTGAAACTATGTACTTCAAATCCTCACTGCTATTTTTTAAGGTAATGGAATGGGTATACAATCTTCAGCAAAACTATACCCAGCATCATTCATTTTTGCTTCAATAACTCATTTCCCTTCCACAATACAGCTGTGATTTCATTTTTTGCCCACCTTACTGAAATAAAACTTCTAACCTCTACATTTGAAGTGTATTCTGTTTTCATCTTTTCCCACATCCGCTCTTTTTCTCTACCACAGAAGACCTGGACCTTCTCTAGAGGAAGACGGAATTCTCTGTTGTCAAAAGAGAGAAAAGAAAATCTAGGAATACAGTCTATCCTGCAATAAACAAAAAAGCAACAACAACAACAACAACAGAAAAATCAAGTGAGAAGGCATAAGTCTGTGTACTAGACTTATTTTGTATACTTATTATTTTAAACCATATAAATTGCCATTTTAGGTTGTCAAAAATGATTGAGTATTGGCTCCTTCATATAATTCAGCTGAATACATTGAGGTACGTGATGGAATAAAAAAATATTTGCCTCTCTGGTCTTCTACTTAAGAAGAGAAAGACAATGAGTAAAATAAACATCAAATATTCCAATCAGTTGTCTTACATCTATTATTCTGTAATTCTCTGTTTTTGTAGGTACTATCATCTGGGCCTCCCAAGAAATTTTGAGACCATTTATCTCCATTATTAAATGATTCTCATCACAGTGTTTTAGTGACTTCACTTAAGGTAGAGACCTCTCTTGTTGCCCATCTTATCATGATACTATATCGGAATGTTTTGATTATTCTGTAAACCCACACAGGCCCCCAACCAAAACCCAAACTGACCTCCCTGCCCTAAACTATGCTCCTTCTAGAATTTTGTACTACACACTCTGGAACCTTTGTTCTATTATTTCCTACAGACATTTCATTATTTTTTAAAACAAATACTAAATGCCCTGCTATCTAAGTCGAATAGTTGATAATTTTCTACTGTGTTTTTATTGAATTTATTCCATAACAAAATGTTATGAAAATATTTTAATTCCAGTACATGATGTCAGGGTCTAAGCTGAGAAGTGAAACCAAGTGATGTAATGAACATTATCAGTTGGAATTAAACAGATCGATTATAGTTTGTGGCTTAAAATTGCTTAATAATAGCAAGTGTAGTCCTCAGAACTGTGTATAAAACTCCTTTCACACGTGCCTAATAATTCTAGAGAGATTATTCCAAGGGGGAAAAATTACCTTCATCACTGGGCTACCAACAAAACAAGCAGAAGTGGATTAATGTAATTGCTTAATCAACAACATTCAGCCAAAAGTCTCCGAGTGTGTAGAATTAATCATCTTATTGTAAGATTCATTAAAAAGTAATGGGCATAGTGAGAACATTGCACAGCTGGGAATAATTTCGTTCCATTAAAAATAAAAATAAATACACCCTGGAAAACATTATTTTGACAATATTTTGCTCCATGCCTTGTCTTAAAAACAAGGATTTTGTTCCCTCATGCAGTGCATAATGCCGTCATCATATTTTCAGTAATATAAAGTGTGTGAATGACAAGAGTCAACAGGCATGATCAAGTTCAGTAAAAGAACCTCTTTTCCCTAAAAGAACCTCTTAGCACTAGTTAATGGTCAGTAAAAGTGTGAAAATCTTTATTATTCTTCTCTCTGTAAGGATTATATTTTCAATGTAATGGTTTATAGTTTCTAGAGCTTAAAATCTAGTTAGCAGTTTATGAATTGAAAGTTTAGAAATTATATATGAAACTTATTTTCCAAATATAACTAAATAGTTAAAAATGAAGTACTATTCACTGGTGGGGGTGGGGAGAGGAAGAAATTAGCAGTGTAAGAAGGGGGTTGGTGGGTTGGTTGTTATATTCTTTGATGTTTAAATAGTCATTGTTAAACTACCATTAACTCTAGCTTCCAGAAGACAATTGAATGTGAAATCATTCTTTGTGGATTGTCTTCTGGCATTTACAAAAATGCATCACTGTTTTGGTACACATTGGAAAGCTGAGATTCAACTTTACATTGACAAAGAGTTTGATTGTTCCAACAAATTATCCAAAGGGAATGCTTCTGTTTTATTCTCTCTTGTGCATGGTAAATGGTCGTGGGGTCTGAGGATGATGGGGCTTTGCTAGTCATTAGATTTAATTCCTTTGAGAACTATTGTTCTAAGAGAAGAGTTGACATTCACGTACGTACTGATGATGACATCCAAACTAGATCTTTAGACTCTACTATGTAACCAACTTTTGTTATCTACCTATGCCATTAGAAGTTTAGACTTTATCCTTATTTTCTCCTCATATACAGCCTTTAAAAAAGCTCTCCTCTTTGGTCCACAATAATTCATCTCATACCCTTAGTTTACATACCCCATTCAGCAAGACTAATGCTTGGAATATAGCCAAAAACCATCTTTTGTTCCTCAAACATTTCCCTAGAGCATTTCCCCTACCCCTGCCAAGTGTTTTATCAAATATTCCTCCAACATAAAAGAGGAAAAAAAAATTTTCCTGCTAAGAAAATAATATTTTTCCATATTGTTACATTATTAATGAGTCTAGAAGTTTGATTTGAATTGTATGGCAGCAGTCTCCAACTCTAATTAGAATCACCTGAGAAACTTTAAAAACACATTTTCGTGGGACCCCTCCCACACCTACTGCTTCAGAGTTTCTTAGGGTAGACCAGAAACTCTGGCCATGTTTCATCTGTCTCAGGTGACTCTGGGGAGAAGCCAAGTTCAGAAACCACTGACCTATGGAAATAACTGTATTATACATCCAAGACCTTCCATTTACCAATATTTACCAAAATATTTTTTGGCCACACAGAAAAGATCTTAGACATGTTTCTTTATAGTTCAGATTCAAAAATTTCCTTGTTTACCACAAATGACAGAGACAAAACTTAAGATAAAAAAAGCATTTTTCAGCATACTGCATGCCCTGGCAGAGACAGTTAAAGAAATACTTATCTAGTGTGTCCTCCTCCTCTGAGTCCATGCTGTCTCCTTGGTAGGGTGTGTTAAGTATTACAGAAGGGTTTTGCTCATTCTCAAGCTACTGATAAGAAACCTATTTTATATTTAAAGCTATGAAGTAGCAGTTAAAATGAACAGTTGTCCAGTATAAATGCCATTTTTTTTTGTTTCCTGGTGAAATGGCTAATAATACAAAACTTTGATAACTCCCTTTAAATTTTGTTAAAGAATTTACATCATTCATGTGATTCTTGGTTCATGAAAATTTGGGGGAAACAATTTTTTAAATCTAGAGTTACAATGAAAAAAACTATACAAGTTTTTCAAAAATCAACATGTCAGTCAGTTGTACAGAATTACTTGATTATCGTCTTTTGATATGGAATATTTGAAAACAAAGTCTGTTTATAAATAGATACTGTGTGCTTACCAGAAATAAGGAACAAAAATGAAAGTATGGGTTCCATAGTTTTTTTTACTAAATGTATGTATGTTGGAGTGAAACAGAATTAGGTTAAAGTTTTCAGGATATATTTACTAAATTGTTTTCTTATATTCAGACGGAATAAAAATTTTCAGGAATTTCTTCTCCATTAGTTTCATTTTTAGCATAAGTGAAGTTCCATTTGTGTACATCAAGACTGTGTTATTCAAAGCTTTTAAACAAACAGGATATTAATAATTCCATATTATTAACATGTTTACATTATGACCTAATTGTTAGCAATACCTTGCATGTTCCCAGTACTTTGTGGTTTATAAAATGTTTTCATACATATCTTATTTCCTGGATTAAAATGTGTACCTTTCATTTACCTTTCAATATTTCTCAAATAATGGGATTATTCTTAAAATCAATATACTTAACGTGCCAAAGGTGTTCTTTACTCAAAAGCTTTCTATGAGCTTTATTGTAATCTATGGAATATTAAAATCAAAGAAATGTGGTGTTGTTTGTTGATTCTCAAGACAATATGGTATTCTTTCTGTTGATTCCAAAGACAATATTAGAGAGTTGACAGGGTTTATATTTTCCTCATTTAAACAACAAGGAAATTATGCCTCATTTAGAACTTAAGTCTAAATTTGTTGAAGTGCACCTCCCAATGGATTGCAGTGCTGCTAAAGTTATCATATGTCAAAATTTACACTGATTATGGAAAGGAAGAGGTATCCTGTCTTTCTTAGAATGCAGACATACAGACAAAAAAAGAATACAGCGGTGTTCAGTATAATTTTCTCTAGCAAGAGTTTCCAAGAGGAAACATAATACGTTTAGTTTCAAGCATCTCTGATTTAAGGAGAGTCATGCGGTAAGCATCTCTGTTAGGCATGAGGCTCAGGCAAAGCAAACTCCATCCTTCCCATTCCTTTGTTTGCTGAGGCATGCTACCTACCCAATACCCCGTGATAATCTCTGGCCCGTGAAACATGCCAAGCTCTGCCTGTTTCTCTCAACTGGGTGATGACAGCTTCCAGCTGGACACCTGATCAATCATACCTGTCATTGGCCTCCATGTCTAGGGCGTGATTGCTTTTGTTTGTTTGTTTTCTTAGCTTGCTCCACTGTTTTACTGGCAGGCTTGCTTGCTTGTCCATTAAAAGCCAAATGTGAAAGCAGCAAACTCCACCATCTGGGAGAAAGGAAAGGGTCTGGCACATCTCACTAGCCTTGATTGTATCAAAGCTCCTGGAGGCTGCTACTTTTCCCTTGTAGCAGACATGTTTTGGCTGCAGTGGGTTGTGATGAAGAAGGAGAGGTGGATTTAGGTGGCGTTTCTGTTTTGTTTCTTTTCTCTCCCCCCACCCCTCAGATCTCTTTATAATTTTAGCATGAATTCGATAATGGGATAAAATGTCAGATATCTTTGAGAGGATTTTTCCGGTAATAAAATATTTATCTACTTTGACCATTCGAATGGGTAATTCAATTCTGGACAAGTGACTGTTAAGGCTTTTTCAAATGTAAGGGGCTGTCTTTGATTCCTTGAAGGAAAGTATTACAGTTTATATTTATTTGTTCAGGGATCTATAGGAGATGTGACATGAAACACGTCTCCATTTGGCCTTTTCTTTTTTCAGCCTCGAAATGCGAGGTTTAACAGCAAGCAGAATCCATGAGTTAGCACTCAGGGTGAAAATGCCACGTGAACAATGTGAACACAACCATCTTCCCTCCAATACACAGCATTTTTAGTGTCGGAGGACTCTTCCTCGCAAGGAATGCTGAAGACGGTGTTCCTAGACAATCCCCTTTGATGTATTTCTCTTCTTTCCTCACCTCTTTGTCAAAACAAGTGACCAACTAAGAGGTGTGTGTGTGTGTGTGTGTGTGTCCATCTTACTTTTGATGATAACCTGGGTTGCTTTCAATATGCAACTAGTATGAGGAAAGCTGCTGCAAGCATTCTTATACATATATTTCAGTGGTCACATGTCCTCTCTTTTTTTTTTTTCCCCAAGGATATATAATTAGCAATGAAATAACTGGGTTATAGGAATAAGGGACATGTTTTGTACCTCCAAGGCTACTACCGCGGTCTACATGATTTGATTTCTGCAGAAACAAAGGAGAAGAGTCAGCATCTATGCGGTCGGTACTCATGACATTTCGATGACTGAAAAGGACATATCACTTGAGTGGAAAATAAGGAAATTATAAAATGGCATTTAGCAAGTTGCACGAGTTAAATAGCTGTGGAGCAGATACACGCAGTGAGGCCCCAGTCCTCATGGAATCACTCCGAGGAATAATATCCCTGTATCCCCTTAAATCCGATCCCAAAAATAGTGTCTTAAAGGTATAGGAAGGGCACATACGAATACATAAAACCTTGACATTCCAGACAAATGAAACATCCCAGAAAATTATACCATTTCTTAGTATAGAAATGGTATAATTTCTAACGATAAATGTAATAGCTGTGGTGTTGAGAGGGACAGGGCTGAGAAATGATTCAAACTCAGATTGTGTCCTTTCTGCCATAACTGAAAAAAGAAAAAAAAAAACTCTTAAGCAAATGATCACTTCCCCTCAGGAGTAGGTCAGCCTTTGGATAAAAAGTACCAAAAGAAGCTGTTAGAATTCCTACACTCCCTCTGCACAATCACCACCACTATTTAAAAAGAGGTGCTTTTTTAAAAGACTTACTTCATTCTGGAACATAAGTCAATTTAACATAATGCTATTGTTACTTAAATCACTGGGTCGAGGCAGGGAGAGGGACACAGGTGCCTAGGTAAGGAACTACAAAAAAGGATTAAATTGTTTATTTGACAAAAGTATATTATGACTGGGGTGTGTTATAGCTATGCAGGGTGATGCGTCATCTTGCAACAAATATGGAACATTTCTGAACCTATTGTTATCTATGATTGAAGCTTCCTTTACATAAGTATATGAGATATATTTTCATCATTCGCACAGGAAACTATATTCTTCCTTTTAGACATTCCTGTAACCACCAGAATTTCTATCTCACAGGACCTGGAAATGAGATTTAAAACATAACGAGATAGAAAGACTCAAGGCTTCGCGGTGTGGTGATTAAGCTATAATTGCACAAAATTTGTTTTTCTCTCTCCAGCTCATTGTCATCTTATTACAGAATGGGTATAATATTATACAAAATGGGTATAATATTATACAAGTTCATTGGATATAAAGTAAATAGAATCATGAGTATTCGCTGTCTTTAAGAAAATCATGGGATTTATCCATAATTTTAGTTTTGAGAAAAGTTGGAAGATGATAAATAGCATCAGTGATGGACTCCATCAAATAGTTCATTTCCTGTGTCATTGCTCCTATCATATTAATTACCACCAGATTTCATATCGAGAGCTGCAACAGGTTAGATAATGGAATTCGACAATAATAATGGCTCATATGTTTGAGGGCATTAGGTGTCAAACGATTTCCATGTACGTTGCATTTAAACCCTACGACGAAGCAGTGAGGCATATGGCCACAGGTACCATCCTTGGAGGCATACTGCTCAAGTTTGCACCTCAGCTCTTGAGTTTGGAAAGTCACTTATCTGAGCCTCGGTTTCCTCATACATAAATGCAGGTTAAAAAATTACACTTACAGCTTAGGACTTACAGAGACATCAGATGAGTAAATGCACATATAATATCAAAGATCATCTCTGACATGCAGCAGACATGCAGTGAACGTGATCCATCACATCCTAACCTGCAGATGAGAAGCCTGAGGTTTAGACAGGATAAGTGACTTGCCAAATGTCATACAGGTGATGTGCCACAGCCCAGATAGACTCCTGCTTGAGCCTTCCCACTTAAATTACAATTCGACATTCTTTTCACCAGCTTTTACTAGGTTGCTAATATTGGCCAAGCAGTGTACTAAGCACTGAGGATGTAAAGATGATTAAGGCTTATCTCAAAATCTAGTGTAGAAGATACAATCTCGGAGTTGCATAGCTTCAAAGTGGATATCAAAAACGCATCTACTCGCACTTCTTTAGCCCATCCTTTTCATTTTAATGCTACTCTCCTTGTTAATAATATGCTAATCACAGAGAGTAAAGGTAAGAATGTAACTATGCAAATCATGATAGACTATGAAACACAACAATACATTAACTCAGTAACATAAACTATGAAGCATCAGTCTTAGTAGGATTTGTTCTGGGCAGTGTGAGAGTTCTCCCTCATACACCCAGTTAGATTTTAAAAAGTTTTGAAAAAAAAGGCAGGCAAGAAACCCACATTGAGAGAGTTCAATCACCTACAACTTTCTAATAAAGCTTCACTGCTTATGATGTTGGGAGCGAATCATCATAGCATAGGTTTGTTAAACTTCACTGTTTCATTATGAAATGTACATAATTTTTCAAGGCATGCACACATCATGGGAGGAGGGAGGAAGAGCCCACACAGAAATAGACAGGGATCTTATTTTCTTAATGTAAAATTTATACTCAATTAAGTAGGTGGTAATATGAGTCCTAATAATTTTAAGTAAGATAGGAACATAATCAGACTGTGGAACAGCATTCAGACGGCAGGATGCGTGGTTGACAGAGGCACAAATGAGCGAGGTTTGGGCACAACCCCGATGTTTTTAGGAACAAATATTTGCCTGTGGCAGTGAAAATATAATGAGAGCTATCTTCCAAACACAGCTAATACTTATTTTAAATGAAGCACATCATTACTAAAATTTCTTCCGGTTTCTTAGGGAAAGAATATATGAGTTTGTGGTCTCCTGTAAAACTTCCTCTGAACACATTTGGGCTTTGCTTTGTTTTGGACATGACTTTATTCTTCAAGTTCTCAGCCAGCCAAATCTGTGCTTTATCTTCTTGCTTGGTATAATGCCTGAACAAGGCTTTCCAAACAGCTTCCTGTCTGGCTTGTTTAAAACATACCTCTTCACTGTCTCTGAGCTGAGCTGCAGGGAGGATATGAAGTCAACAAGCATAAGGTGAAAATAAATAACCACCTCGTTCAAACGAATCACTTGCCTCAGTCAATAGTTTCTGGCCCCAACAAAGTTCCATAGCTATCTTATTATCACACTTCTTTAAGGTTAACCCTTCAAAGATTTTCTTGTTTTGAAGTTCTAAACATCATGCATGCTAAAATGACTCAGGTATTATCACGTTTTGAGGATTCATGATGTCCTTGTAAAAAAAAAAAAAAGAAAACGCAGGCAACTAATCAATAAAATAATTTTGAGTCTTTGAAATGGTTCCAGGTCAATTTTTCTTGGCAGTTTTTTGGCTTCCTGAATTATACTGACCCAAACCATGAATAATGATCTAAAATTACACAATATACAGAAACCATCTGTTCGATAGGAACAACGGGGTGATGTCATGGGGCCATTTCTAATCTCGATTTAATGTCCTGCCAGTGCTGATGTCACTGGCCTGGCCACACACTGGCGGACTCCGATTCGTTCAGGATGAGGAGGTTCAAGAAGAAAATTGTAGAACTGAGTGGAAAGGGACTTGTTTTTTTTTCTAAACTGGAGGTGGACTAACAAGAAATGGCAAGAGCTGACAGTAGAATGACCAGTACACACTCCATTGCAACAATATAAGTATCATAGCTCACAAAGGCATCATGTCTCCTTTGCATTCGTCAAGAAACAAAGTCCCTGGTCTTCTCAAAAGAAATCTGCTGCAGACGCTTTCATGGGAATAAAACACTGTTGCACCAAAAGAAGATGGTAAGGAGTAGCCTTTGCTTAAGGGTCCAGAGAAATTCTGGAAGTCAAACAGGTGTCCGCCCATGAGATAGATAAACAATGTATAACCTGTGAGGTTATCAATTTATATGTAAGTGTTGAATGTAGGAACCACAAGGTAATCATCCATCTACACTTAGCCCTAACTGATTTACCTTTTTTTTCTTTTTTTGGATCCCACAACAAGAAGAATAACAACTAAATGACATAGAAAAGTTTGAGAGAATTCAGAGAAGTACAACAAAAATGATTAAAGGGTTAGGTGATCAGTTCTGGGATAAAATGTTCAATACCTGGGCCATTGTTGGGACATGAGTAGTAGATAAAAACATAAAGAACACAGACATATAAAATTTTTTGCTGCAGAAATTATTGCCTGTATGCCAAAAACGTTGCATGCAGCTTTAAGAAGTTAGCAAAGAAAGCAAAAAGTAATGCTCTTTTTTCTTAAAGTAATGTTTTTGCCTGAATTAGTGGCATACAGAAAATTGTGTTAACCATCTACTTAAAACATCACAGGTTTCAATTTTCAAATCAAATTGTTTGAGTGAATGAAGTACAGCTTATTTCTGATTTAAGGGCTTCTGTAATGAAATTTCGAAGTGCATTTCATTAATAGACTAGATATGTTAAAGTGTATATTTGCTATATGACTAAGGTAAGAGAAATGTACAAAAGCTGGTAACAGTTATAACTGCGATTAAATAATAGAATGACACAGTATGACACAGGAAGCAACTCTGAGATTTTAGGTGCATCTCAGAAGTGTACAAAAGCACTACTAATTTAAAATTAGACATATATATTGTACGTTTTCTTTTAAAGTATCATAGAAAAGCCTTTAAATTTTAGATTCCCCTTAAATATTAAGTGCAAAAATTTCATGCTTGTAAAATGACATAAATCACAATTCATGTTATTTTAAGATAATGTAGATTTCCATTAGATTCAGTGACGTAAAAGAATTTGTAGGTCTGATGGAACAGACAATGAAGCAGATTCTATGTTCATATTTAAGCTTTTTTGGGGGGTGGGAACGTTAGATTTCATTAGTTATTGTAGAATTTTCCCCCAAATAAACCATAGTTTCCCCAAATAAACCGGCTTTGGAAACCAGAAAGTGAAAGGTTTAAAATATTTTATTTGGAAAACACAGAACAAAACATATCTAGAGTGTGTACTTTATGAGGTTAAATAGATTTAATAAACAATTGTAAACCAATACCAAGACCCAGAAGGGAAAGTCAAGGAAAGAAAGTTTTCTTGATTGCAGCCTAGTTAAGCAATTTAATTAGAATGGTTGTTTTTCAAATACATGCAATTTTGCCAATGGGAAGTGTGTTTTCTGGTGATAGATAGAAACAGTGATGAGACGCAGCCAGGATGCCATTATGAAGACAAAAGGTCACCGGGGTCTCCTTACAGCAAACACATGTTTTCCATTGCATGCCTCCCCTCTGCTGGATATTCTTGCCACTCATGAGAATTTATTGACACATAATTCCCTTGCAAAAGGGATTGTGGAAAATGCAGTCTTACGTAATCTTTCTCTTCTCTCTTTATCTGAAGAACTGAGTGAATGGCGTGTCCCAGCGACCGTTGGGTGGTGATGATGGAGTTGAGGGAAGAGGAGAGAAGGTGAGCTGTTGCGTGCAAAATGTCCGTTCCCCGTTTTGAAGCATACACAGACCTTTCAATGCTTCACTTATCTCATATTGTAAACTCCAACTTGAGGAGAAATATTCACCAGACAGGTCATAAATCATGCCCAAAGACAGGTGCAATAAATACCAATGTCAAAAAGTTACAAAGTAAAATTATATTGTTTTGACAAGGCTTCCAGATGCCCTGACAACAGGGCAAGTAAATGGTCTCTTTTCTGAGGGTCCACATTACTGACCCCTGGGTGGAGAGGAGGACCCCAAGCCATCATAAGAAGAACAGTCTCTTAGAATTTTAACACTTGTCATCCTTATGATACTCAAGGAGATGACAAGCGAAGATTCCTCTGCCTATACAGAGAAATTATCACATGTGAAAATCTTATCGATGAAAAAGCATTTAACACAAACTCAAATTCCACAGGGGAGACATTTAACACGTACTAACGCCCTTCATGGAAAATGTGCTTATAAATCAAATTGTTGTAAATATATGTATATATAATATTTACTATTTGATGAAATACACAGCGATCTTTTTGTAAATAATCACTTAGTCCTTATTTGCATAAATGTGGATTTCAACATATTAAATGAAAATACTTTTGCATACATTGTATTATTTTTTGTACAAAACGGTTTAACTTCAAATATTCTAGTTTTCTTAACAGAGGTATATTAGCTGAAATAGAGATTTTATTAAAATGACTAGCCTTACATAGTTTTACATATTACTATGTATGAACACAAGATACCAAACATTCCCTGCTTTTTTGTTATATATTTCTTTCTCACTCACAGTTGCATTTAAAGTTACCAACATTATCCATTTCAAAACTGACTTAAATTTTTATTTATACTCAGGCTATAGATATACACGGCTATCGAAAATATATTAAGAACCATATGTAATTTACTAAACAATTCAACTTCCTTAAACAGTTTAATCTGAAATAAATAGTTGGTATTATCAGAACTTTGAGTGATATAAAAAAATAGCTAAAATTATATGCCCTTTTGAACAGAAATGTTGAGTTTGTCCCTGAACGATTCAATTGTTCTGTTTTAATAACAATCTCTATTGATTAGGTCAATTTGTCTTAATGGATCCTACTATCCAGATACTTACTTTAAATCAAGTAGTGCTGAATTCAATCCTAGCCAAATACACAAAAACTGAAAGAGTTATGAATGTGTATTAGATCTGAAATAAATTAAAGGGAAGCACATCATCATCATCTTAAAAACATTTTACTCGAATACGTTTAGGTTGCCATGTGATCTTACTTTGTCTTCTAATCTCGTTGCTAGTTCAGAATCACACTAGACTGAGATTACAAGTTTCGAAACAGTTTATAAACTTCCAACCTGCAGACTGTTAAAGAAATTAACTCAAGAGTGATTTATATAATCAATCTCCCTAGCCACAGTCCACAATGATAATTCAACTCTATATTCATAAGTTATAAATTTTTTTCTCTTTCTCTTTTAGGAAAGAAACAGATCGTGAACACATTTCTTATTGATATCCTTTGATATTCTAAAGGGAAATATTAGTTGTATTATTTTGCATTTATTCCTTGGGAATCAGGTGAGATACGTACCTCTATTGAAAAAAAAAAGAATTTTGCCGAGTTGTACATGGAGTTAGACTTATGACCTAGGAAAGCAGAAGTCAGGAGTGGAAGGCCTGGTAGCAGCATCCTATAAACCTGGCCAACGTGTTGCCTTGGAGAGGAATGCGCTGCCATAAATGAAGGCACTTGGAGGGCAAGGGTCATAGTATGTAATTAGCACAGGCCATTTAAGGAAGAATAAGAAAATAATGTTTTACAAGCTGGTAGAAAGAGAAGCAAATAATCATTTAAATGTTCCAATTGTGAGTTCCGTCAGTGTGTGTGGTTTATTTTATAAGCAACTTTCTTTACTAGTAAGAGGCAAGGTGATACTGAAAAATTAAGTACTCATTGGTACCCTGCAGTACATACTATACGGCTTCTCTTTGAGCTTATTTGTATAAGGTTTCTTTCCAGCACTCCATTTTTTTCTCTCTTACTCTAAAGCTCGTTCTGACATTCAACAAATGGTAAGTGGAATAAAATAAAATATGTAAATCTCTTTAGACTATAGTAGATCTTTTAAACCAGTTTCTAGAAAGAAAAGATCTGGATTCTGATGTATAGAAGTGAGCATTCACAGAGGAAACTGAAAAGCTTTCTTCTGGGAGGGTCTGCTACCTAAAGCTGAAGTGACCCATTAACGTCACTCTTGGGAATATCCAATTGCCCATTTCATTCAAAATAAATGAAATGAATTTTCAGCTGTATATTCAGTGTTGCTTTGCGACTGACTTATTGTTTGGTTCAGGAAGTGACTTCTGTATAAGCAGAGGTAAGTTACAGGTCATGTGAAGCAAGCATTATTGCCTTCAGTGCATGTTTATAATTATACATATTGCTTTTTACATAGAAAAATAGAAACATTAAATCTTTCTTTTCTTGTCATTATTTTTGGGAAGTAAAACTTCCCTATATTTGTGTGAACTGAAAGTAAAAAATGACAACTAAGTAAATAAAGACACTCATCCACTTCTAAGAGGTCACTAAACGTGTGTACTATCATTTCCTTTTTAATCCTGAGCGCAGCGATGTGTGTGACATCATATTCTGAAATTGTCACGAGGCAATCATTCTTTGCTATACTCTAGCTATACAGCCATCTACCTATAGCTGTTTCTATTCCAGGTGCAAGCTAAATATTATTATGGTTTTATTTTGAAATATTTCTTCTAGGCATCATTGCTAGAGACGTTGCAATCTTTAATCAAAATGTTGATAATGAAAAAAATATCTTACTAGTAAGGATGCTATGAGTTTATTAAGACGGAAATCTGGAAACTGGTTTCCATTCTTTGTTTCCTATAGTGGAGAGTAACAAGAACAAATTAATGGAGTGAAACATGATCTCTCGCCTGCTAAATTCCAAGGAACTAATGCGGTATTTAATTACTTACAGATATTGAGCCTTTTTTCCATTAATTTTAATTTTGTCTCCATTCTTTTCATTATTCAGTTTTTTAAAAACATTTTGTTTTGTTTTTAAGGTAGAACTTGTATAAAGATGATCTATAACCATAGGACATGTGGGCATGGTACAGAAGAGTCACTTATAAAGGACATTCTTTCCACTGCACAGGGCCACAACAATCGTGTCTTTGATCCACACATTTGACGGTGTATTGTGCCTGAATGGGCTCTAGTCTGAGATTGAATCCTTATCTGATTTAATATTTTATCTTCGCTGGGATACCTAAACACATATTAAATGACATCAACTGGACATTTCCATTTCTATTTCCTAACAACTAAAATCAAATAGGAGATGAATGTATTTCGCTTCCATGTTTTAGAGGACTTAATTTGAGCTGCAGGAAATGCTACGTAATAAATTTAATTATGGCTTTACTGTATTTGTTCTTGTTAATTAATTCTACAAGATCCCTGGCTAGTCTCTTAAGTTTTAACTTCATATGAAAAGAGGAATAAAGTCAGCAAACCAACCACACAATTGGTTAGGGACCACACAAATTGTCCATTAATTATTCTGTAAATACTTCAAATAGTAATTTTTTTTCCCCTAGCAAGATAGTAAACTCCTTGAGGACAAGAATTATAAACTCCTAAAATCCTAGCAGAGTCTAGAGCCCAGATCGACTTTATTGTAGGTGTTTATTAATATTTTTGACTGAGTAGTTAAGGTTTATTCTCCTGTTAGTGGGAAACACCAAAAATGAACAAGAAACAAATGAGTATGGAATTTATTGCCATATATTTCTTTAGGCACTAAAAAATATACAGGGTCTTGATAAATTCAATAATTTGTGTGTGTGTGTGTGTGCGCGCGTGCCTAGAAATTTAAACAGCATAGCATCCTTTTTAAGAACTACTGATTGATCATCAAAGTAATATATATTCTTTGATGGAAAATTTTTTAAAAATGAGCTAAGAAAAATAAAGATTATCTGTAGACCCAACACCAGAGAGACAGGCCAATTCATTTGTACATATTAATATACATTGAATTTATGGCTTATACAAATAGTGAATCAATCGCATTGATACACAGTTTTAGTATCTTGCTTTTTTCACATACATGAGTGCATTCATAATTTTCTCAATTAATTAAGTGGATTCATCTTCTGAAATAAATGAATATGGTAATGTATTCATTTATTTTTCTATTATTATTATGTTCACTTTCAATATTGTTCTTTCTATAAGGAATAAAGTGTCACAACCACCAAAGACATTATCTGCGTGTTTTTCTTTGATGATTTCATTCTGGTAAATTCCAAGTAGAATAACTCATTCAAAATGATGATAATTTTGATTAATTTCGGTATAGAATACCAATTGTTTTGAATGATATATATTTCAGAAGACCTTCGTAAGTAAAGCCTTATGTCTTTTGTAATCTCTTCCCTTTTCTGCCCCACATTTCCACGTGGCCTAGTCATTATCTTCTGCTATTTAATGCCAAAGGAATCCATGCTAGGGATCTACCTTTCTCAGTTAATTTTTTGCCCTTTGCTTTTTTTTTTTTTTTTTAAAGATATAATCATCTAGAGCAGCAGGTCCCTACAGAGAACTTGAACATTTGCTTTTAATCAAAAGACAAAGTTTATATTAAACTCGGTAAACAAAATCAAGGGACTTGTATAAATAACAATTTGTGCATATCATTTTCATTTTTGCTGACACTTTTGACTCTGGTATTGATCTTTCGCCAGGTTGTGAAACTCAGAGGGCAAAGTGCAAAGTTCAAAAGTGGCTATTTGCCTCAAGGTTTATTGAAAATAAAACATCAACGGAAGTCCGCTGAAGTAATTTGAGGAAACTTTTTTTTTCTTCTAGGAAGGATGTCATTATTTGGTTTGTAAGGTTAAGTCTGCTTAGAGAAAAATAATAGAGTGAAAACAGGCTTGAAACATTAGAAAGCTGGCAGAGAACATCTGTAGAATTATGTGACTTAATGCAGGTATGCAAAATTTCCAAGGAAAAACATTTCTTTCTATATTGAACATCCCTTTATCCATTTATCATCCAAATATTAAAGTATTGCTCCACATTGCCAATAACACAGCATGAGGTCAAAAATCAGTTTTCGGATGAATGAATAAAGAGAACCTTAAAGAATATGTTGTTTTTCATTTATGTTAATAATAAAATTGATCTTTAAAAATCGGTACAACTGCTGGCTTGTTATTAGGCAGATAGAGAAAAAAGCTGTTGTTTCATTGATAATTTATTCCAAATTATTGTTTGGCCTTCATGCAGGCACTTGCTGGGAATGTTCCATACTCAGATGAAACAAGCACCCTGCAGGCAGAGCTGGTTTTAATTTTTAAAGATAACTGAAAACATACAGAAAAGTTCTCCAACTTTGACTTGAAATCATTCTCTTAAGATTCTCAATGCATTTATTAGAAAGAGTCCATCCGACTTAGGAGAATTTTAACAGTCTCCCTTAGGTCAGACTGCAAATTAAGCCAGGAGTCAAGAATTTCAGTAATCTTTTCCCAGCGTCATGCAGTAGATCCTGGTTATTTTCAACCAAATTAGACATCATTGTGGATGTTTACTCTCTCAATTAACTGCTTTTCCTTAATCCTTTTAAGTTTCTCTATAGTTTTATTTAAAATTCTCTTAGATTCTGATTTCTAGAGTGACTTGAGTATGGCCTACTGGTATTCTTCATCATATGTACATGGGAATACAAAATCATTTATGTAATAAGACTCC
This sequence comes from Rousettus aegyptiacus, assembly GCF_014176215.1. Taxonomy (NCBI): domain Eukaryota; kingdom Metazoa; phylum Chordata; class Mammalia; order Chiroptera; family Pteropodidae; genus Rousettus; species Rousettus aegyptiacus. The sequence continues at coordinate 108,164,283 of NW_023416309.1, forward strand.
AGCTAACAAGCACTCTCGAGCAATATGAATGTGCTAAAAACTGGAAAAAATACAAACTACACAGAACTGTACTTTTACAAGACTAATATATCTAGGTATATGAGGTCTTAGCTTCCCTGGAACTTACATTCTAATGGTGGAAGGCATATAATAAACAAATAACCAAATTTCAGATACTGTTAAGAGCCACGAGCCAATAAAAAACTGTGTTAGGAGTGGCGGTGAGGATTTCTTTAAGAATGATGGTCAGGAAAGACCTCATTTAGGAAATAGTAGCTGAGGTCCATTCCGAATGAGAAGAAGGTGACTGTATCTAGCTCTTTGGGAAGAGAGGATAGAGAAAAGGAATGGGAAGCATAAGCCCTAGGGTGAGGATGAGTCTTTTATTGATGTTGTTTTGTTTTTCTCCCCGGAGAACAGAAAGAAGATCAGGGCTGTTGGGATGCAGTCGATGTAGAATGGAAGAATATGACATCCATGGGATGGAGGCAGAGATAGATAATGATTCAGTCCGATAAAACCAATGGCAGCCACTGGATAGTAAAATTGACTGATTTTAATAAGACCACCATTCCAGTCGCAGTGTCAAATGTGGGTTATTTGGGAAACTAACGGGGTGAGGGGGGAGGTAAGGGGGGGCAGTCACCATCTTTAAGATATATGGATGCAAGTAGAAAAGAATCAAAGTAGTAGTTACTTAAATGAGATGAAAATGTCATTTTACTTTACATAATAGTAAGACATTTAGTTTTGATATGGTTGATACTGTGATGACGAATCTAGGCAATTTCCGCATTTCCATTCTGCCATCCCTAATGGGTCCAAGAAGGATGGAGGAAGGTAGAGAGAAAGGCCCCTTCCGAATGTCATGTGTCACTTTCACAAACCAGTAGTCAGAAATGGGTAACATATTTAAGTTGGCTGGAAAAGAGGTGACAAGCCTAGTTAAAAGTCAGGCTGATGTGACAGCCATCATATGAAGACAAGACTGGAAATCAAAGAAAATATGCTAAGAGCAGTAAAGTGAAAAGACAGAAATCCTTAAGTGATTGAATTAAGTTCCTTTACTGCATTACGCAACCCCGGAAACAGCCTCCTTTGGGAATTCTTGTCATGTGAGATAATAAGCACTTTATACTTCATCCATCGTGAGTTCTTCTGCAACTCGCAGCCAGCAAATGCCTCTGTGATGACTCCTCGCGACGAAGACGCAGTGTCCACTCTCTCCGGTTAGTTCATCCGTGTCGTGACCTTTTTTCACTCTTAGGTACTTAGAGACCAGTCCGTTTGCAAAGCTGATGTCGTTTCCAACCCTCAAATCATAGAATGATAAAAGCAGTTGCGTCTTCATGGAGCAAGTGGAAAGGTGAGGGAAATCCACAGAAATTTCGTCCACACCTGTGAATATGAAGCATCAGAGATCAGGGCCTGAATTACAAACTTTGCCCACATATATAGAAATGGCTGTGGTGTTGCCAGCTTGGTCGGTGGGTCTTCGTTTAGGCTTTGCCTTGAAGGGTCTACTGTGTGGCAACCTGGTGCAGCACTTGGCCTTTGGAGTCCAACAGACAGTTCCAGCTCTGCATAATATTTCACGTGCGAGTTAATGCCATTGAGATTCAGCTTCCCATGTGAAATAAGCAGATTGATAAGACTACCTATCTCATTGTGTTATAAAACAACTAATAGTCTATATCTATGGAGGTTTTACAATGCGCCAGACGCTGTTCCAAGCAATTCATAAATGTTAACTCTTAAAGATGGGGGTACTCCGATTATTATTTTCTTTGCACACGTGAGAAAACTGAGACAAACAGGCACTGAGCACCTTGCTCCAAACCACTCCACTAGTAAGAGCTAGAGCCAGGATTTGACTCCAGGCTGTCTGGTTCTTGAATGTGAGATCTCTGCCCCTCTCTGTTTAAATGAAATATTGCCTGCAGAGTGTCTGGCACATACGCATGCAATAAATGTCACATATTATTTTTATTTTGCATTTTCCCATCACTTTATTTTGACTTCAATGTGGGAGAGGTGATTATCCAAAGATGTGAATTATCCAAGGACTGCGAGAGTCAGAAGCAGAGGAAATATTAGATTCTTCTGAGTGAGAATAGGGTTAAAGAGCCCCAGCACTTGAACTAGTCCAAAGCAAGAAACAAATGTCCAGAAAACGCCTATGCTTAACATCTGTTTTTATTTTTCAGTTTATCAGCCTGCTGTTTCACGACAGGATTTTGCAATATTCAGCTCCCCTGGTGACTTATAGGATATCAAGGGAAGGGAGAATAAAGAAAAGCTTTTAGCCAAGTTTGGCTTTTCCTTCCTTAAAACTGAAGATAAGCTCTGGCTGGACACCATGAGGATGGTTGAAAAGGCCAATTCATGCATCTCCCCGTTATCAGCTGGAGAGGGGCTGCTGGCTTTACCAGTGCCCGGCACTGTCGCTAGTCTTTGCCCCACAGGGTCAGGCTGGTGGTGTGTGAAGATAAGATTGTAGCTCAGGACTGCCCAGATAGAGGGTAGTCCTTCCCTCCGGGGGAGCAGGTGTGGGCATCTTTGGTAGATGATATCTTTGTCATCACACCAAGGGTGGGGTCTGACGAGAGCATAAAGAACAGTGAGCAGAGGCACATGGCTTTCGGGTTTATCTCCAGCAAACCTAGCAGCTCTTTCATAAACCACAAGCAGAGAATGACCTCCGGCCTTTGATTTCTCATAAGAATTCACATAAACCATGGCAAAAGCCAGGCCAGGGCATCTAACAGTCAACGAGCTCTCATTAGGGAGAAACGGCCCATTTTCAGGTTGCTATTAGGATCTTTAGTCAGGCTCGAGAGGTATAGCTCATCTGCCATAAAACTTTTATAGGTGGTTGTGAACTGCTGACAACAATTCTTTCCTAAACGGAAACAGATCAACTCCAGATGTTTACACACTGCTGGAGGAGACCAAACCAGTGTCTCCTGTACCAGAAAAGCCACCAGAATAAAACAAGAGGTAACTCCAGCAACTGCTCCCTTGAATTGTCTGTGGCGTTCAAGGTGGGCTAGCTGTCTCACTTCCCCTCCTCTTTCATGTCTCTCGTTGGGCTGCCTTACATGCCTTCTCCTCGGTGGTCCGAGTGTAGATATTAAAGGATGGAAAACATCCTTTTAAGTGTCTTAAAACAACCCATGCAGTGACTGATAGCTTGGAAAGAGACTTGAGGAAAAACACTGCGTCAAGATTGAGGCCAGATTTAGACTCGTCTTAGGTTGTGAAGAAAGGAAAAGGCAATCGTCTGCTTAATTCTACCCAAAGAACAGGAGTTGACCTGAGTAATGCATATGTTTTAGATGAATGAGGTCACTTTGCATACGAAATAATTCAAATCTTCTCTTCATTTAGTATGGAAATAGGAGGATGAGTGTTCCACAGAGGGGTTCACAGTCAAATGAGAAACTTTGTTATAAACTTGATTACCATAATGGATCAAAGGTACAGTTTTTCACAAGAATTCAGCTTCACAAAAATCACTACTTCTAAACCATCCAGCTTTGTTACTACTTTTTTTTTCAGATTTCCTCATTTTGTCACATTATTAAGTTCACTTATCCTTTCTTGTATAGTATCTACTCTGCTAAGTTTACCCTATAAACTGAATTTAAGGATTGTAGTTTTCAGGTCTAGAGTTTCCGTTTGATACTTTTTGAAAGGATTTCTTCCCTCTCTTGAAATTCTCCATCCATCTGAACCTTCATTTTGTACATATCTTTCCCCTTTTCTTTAACTTCCTTATACTAGTTACTTCAAAGTCCTGCTAGCTGGTCGTAACATCTTAGTCAATGTGCGGCAGCTTCTCTCCACTTTTTCTTTTTCTCATGGTTTTATATTACACTTTGGAGATTTTTCTATGCTTTTCTAGCCAAACTACGGCCTTACCCTCCACTCCCCCCATTGCACTCTTGGAGAAATCTTGTGGTTGAGATCCAGCGGGCGGAGAGAAAGTAGCTTGGACTTTTGAATTCAAATAGGGCATGCCAGTGTGCGTGGCTATTAAGATGTCTATTGGTTTCCCTTTACTTCAGCAGAGCCCTTCTGCCTTTGGCAGGCCCAGCGTTCTCTGCCAGCAATGTATCCAGCCATTGACAATGGCCCTGGGGAGGAAGACACTTGATCGTTGTTCGCCCGGGAAGTGAGCTTCCTGTGGGATGGAGTTCCTTCACACTTCTCTGCATTTATAGATATAAGTTGTCTGTAGTTTATCTGATCAGTAGCTTATAAGTAGAATTTATCTGTAGTTTATATGACTGCAGTATTGATCCTCCATACCAGAAGCTGGTAAACCACAGTCCAAAGCTGGGCTACATACAGCATGTTTTTGTACAGCCAGCAAGCTAAGAATGTTCTTTTTCCTTAAACATTTTTAAAGAATTGTAAAATTAAGCACACCAACAAATAACGATAACTATGCGACACATGATACATGACTCACACACTTTATCATATTTACTACCTGACCTTTTACCGAAAAACTTTACTGATCCCAATCTATATCTTGATTGGAATGCTAACACTCTGTTTTGTTATTTTTCATTCTGTTACGCAGCAGCATCTACTTAAAACGTACATGCTGCCAACACTCTGGGAGATGGTGGGGTGGAAAGCTGGGAATCTAAACACTCACAATACAAGCTGACAATCAACGTCTATTTTTCAGACGCAGCCCGCACTGTTAACTGATGTCTCCCAGGCTAGCACCCATTTGGTTTACTCACTCCAGTACACATACCTCCAATATTCAACTGAGAGGCTGATGCAAGAGTGTCCCAGCTCTGCAGCATGATGAAGGGACCTGGTTGTCTGTCTTTTTTGTTGAAACTGACCAGTTTCTCCGTGGCAACCCTTCATTTACCCTCATTTCAAGAATTCCTTTTGCTGCCAATTCTAGATTTGGTAGTAGGTCTTGCTATGTACGTGAGGTTCCTTCACAGCTTTCCCCAGTATTGACTTTGAATTCTGATTTTTTGATCTTGCTAGGTCACTTATCACTATCTTAACATTGGAATGCTGCTGTGTCTTGACACATTCTCGTTATTCTTGTGAAATTGTTTTTTTTTCTCCTCTATTCCCTTCAATTATTATATCGGGGCTTCTGGAGGAGAGTCTAGTATATGCGAGGGTTCTTCCTTCTATTTTTAATCAGATTTAGCCTCTACTTTTAATAATGTCCACGAGAAGGAGACTGCAATAGACAGAAACAATAGAAATCTGGACAGTGGTGGGGACAGGGGGTGGGAAGGAGGTGGGGGAGTGGAGGGGTGAGACTGGGGGGTGGCGGGGTAGCTGTGGCCACAAGAGAGCACAATAGTTGTATTTCTTTTGCAGATATTTGTATGGGCAGACTTAACTAAGGAAGCTGTAAACAAAATGCGTCTTGCCAAAACAATAATAAAAAACTCTTGTTCATTAAAATCAAAGGGCAATGGTAATTATGCATTTCTTTGCTATGTAGATTTTATCCCCAATTGTGGATGATAGCTAAAATGAAGTCAAATTAAACACTGGCATTCATTATTTGGAAGTGGTGTTACTACAGTGAAAGCAATCTCGATCTACTGTTTCTGCCCTAACTGCATGGTAATGGGCAAGGCACTTAATGTTCGAGGCTCAGCAAATAAAAAAATATTAAAAAAAGTTATTTTGTATTTCATCATCTACAAGGTCAATCCTAGCTTCACAATCTATCATTTGTCAAAAACTTGTTTCAACACATCAGTATAAAGAAGTTACCTTTCTGCTTTGCTGATAGAAGCATTACTAAATTTAATATCTTCATACATATTAAAAATACTTCTTGTGCATATAGAAATCCTCTTTATACAGTTAGGTATAAAAGAAATGTTAGTATGTCAATTGTCTCAACTCAGGCAATTCACCAAATGAAATCAATAAGAAGCAAAGAGATTTCGACCATCAGTGATTCTGATTTTATAGTAATCCTCTGATTGTAGGATAATCAAGTTTTTTTTTTTCTTTAAATAATTGTTACAGTTGAAGTCTTTGGATAATCCTAGCAAATAAAATCCTACTAAGGGTTTTTTTGTTTCGTTTTGTTTTGTTTTTGTATACAATTCTGGATAAGAAATGCCTGATGAAATTTTGTCTGACAGAGCTAAGTTGATTGGTAGTAGATTTACAAGTTTTTGAAATAAGAGAATAGAGGGAGGAAGGAAGCAATTTAAGGACATGCTTTCTAATCTGTAAAGTCCATTTATAATATTCTTTCGGGTAATTTGCTGATGACAGTAAAGCTTAAGGAGATAGATCAAGCTAATTCATTAACTGCTCTATCTACTTGGAGAGGATTAAAGATGGGGGAGAAATTGGTCTGTAGAATTTCAAGTACCAGGGGATTTTTTTGCAGAGTCAGTCTGTGGACAAAACTAACAAACCAAAATGATAGATCACTTGGCTGAATAATATCTTTCGGTCTCAAAAGGGAAATCACCATCATCGCCCCAGGAACAAAAATTTTTAAAGCAATAATAACAACAACAACTACTGCTACTACTACAACTGACATGCATGAATCATTTTCCACGTGCTAGTTTATTTTATACGTGTTTTAGAGGTTTTTATCTCATTTCATCTTTACCACAACCTGTGAGAAAGATTTTATCATTTCCCTGTCTTTTACGAGAAAATTGAGGCGCAGAGAAGTAATTTAGTTATATTAGGAGCCAAAGCCATGATTCAAACCTAATCAGTCTGACCCCAGAACCATATTTTATTTTCATTTACAACCATATTGCCCAGTTAAGTGCTTTGTTCCCTGTATTCCTATTCTGTAGAGAAATTGAAAAAAAAAATGTTTTCTCTCTAAAGACAAAAGACATAGTTTCTAACTCTAAATCATGTCAGTGAAGAGGGATAAAATAGGATAGGAAAGTAAAGTACTGAATATTAAGGGAACTGGAGTATAAATTCAAAATATTTTAAGAGGCGTGGACTCATTACTATAACAATGGTGATTCAAACCATTTTTAATTTTTGTCAGTTTGGCCTATCACCACGTTATTTAACATTTTTAAATTTATGTTTCCTCATCTATACACTTAAGAGTATTACAAAGATCAATTACATAATGTAGATAAATAAACCCAGTACAGTGCCTAGTAAGTGATCAAGAAAACCATGGTGATTCGCTTGGCAACGTTAGGATGACAAGTGGAAGCGAGCTATGAAAAATAATCATGCGTTACTCTTTAGAAATTCAATTCTGAAATCTCACAAAGGATTTCAGAGGCCTCTATTGTCATACCATACAAAGGGTGGACCAGGGAGCAGTGGTACCAGGGACACCTGAGACTCTCCCTTGGAGCAAAATCCCCAGCTGAGTCACAAGCATTTTAATCTCTGAGGAGCACTGGTCTGTAGAACTGGATAATTAATCGATGGTTTGGCTGAACAGGCAGATGAATCTAGTGAGAGTCCTCGATTTCTGGCTCAAACAGCTAGAGTTAAAAAAAGCTGCCTCCCTTGTGTCTTGCTGCTGTTACTGTTTCTGTTTTAAGCTAATAGAAGCCAATGGATTGAGAAAGAGGAGACTGTGCCGAAGGAAGACACTCCATTGGTTCTTGGCGTCTTCTCTAACTCAGAAGGAGACAGGATGGAAAGCGAAGGTGCACGCAGCAGTGCGACACGACAGAAGGGAACCCACTCTCTCTAAGATCAAGAAGAAGAGACTGATGCCACTTATTTTGTGGGTAGCAAAACAGGAAGCTGAAAAACTTAATGATAAAATGGCAAGATACCTGGTGAGAGGGGCGGGGTAAGCTGGCTTGGGGAGAGCGTGGCAGGTGTAGGGGCGTTTGTAGGGAGAAGAGGAAGGATGATCGCAGAAGTACCAATGGCCTGAAGAGGGTGGCGAGAACCAGGACATTCGGCCCAGTGTTCCCTGGCCCCACATTATGCTGGGAAGCTGGAGTCGCTGTACTGAACTTAGAATAATTATTATTAAGATGATGACCTGCTGAATCAGGAGGCCCAAGCCACCCACATGGGTGGGAGGGATCTCCCTCAGCATCTGAACCTCCATTTGGGGGACATTAAACCCACAAGGTCGTTTTGATTGAAGGCACAGTTCAACACACCGACACAAAGGAAGTAACATCACAAGTTTTATGACTTGCACATCCCAAAACTGAAGGGGGTGTCATTGAACTCAGCTAAGAGCAGGCTCACTCGGTCCCAAGTCCCAAGAGAGCAGGAGACAGACAGCAGGGTGGCAAGCACCTCTCATAAGGTGGTTGGGACAGAGGTCACTCACTACCTGTTTGTGTTAAGTGGTTATTTTGAAAGGTGTTCCTGGAAAAGCAAAGCAGGAATTTATGGCTAAGTTCAGATTCTCATCCAAACGTCCAGACTCTAGGTGTATGCGGAGTTGTCAGACTGTAAAATGCCTAAGGCAGCAACTCAGAAAACCCAAGTTGTCTTCCTCAAAAGCTGCTTTCCAAAGACCTGGGCTGGAATGGAAACAGAGAGTATGGAAATGACGGCTTGTGCTCGCTTGAGGGCCCATATTTATAAATCGCCGGTAGTGTTCCGGGATGGATCACGTAGCGCCACAGGGGTCAGGGATGGCTCCAAGTGGGAGCTCTGACGACATGCAGTGGCAGAGCCATTTCTTGTGGCAAGATGAGGATCTCATCTCTCCGTGAGAAAGATGTGAGAAAGGCGGAAGCAAATTTTTTTTTTTCACAGAAAATTCCATCTATACTTAATACATACTCAGTTTTAGAAACAGTTTACTTAAGTCATGTATTGAAAACCCGACCCAGACACATAAGCGTTTAGCAGATCACTTCGCCTGAACCGGAGGGACATATGACTTTGCGACAAGTCCGAGGAGCCATGTTTCGACAGTGTTATCTAATTGGATCCATTCACGAGGCCAAGCGGTGGTGCTCTGATGATTCGAAAGCCAGATACTGTTCCGTTGCCTCAGCCAAGCAGTTCGCGCCAGATGTTGAGACCTGGCTCCGCAGAAGGCAGACCTCACAGCTGTGCGAGACCTATATTTTGCCAGCTTCATGTGAGTTCTTACTGGCTCGGGCCCTTTATTTCTTCAGAGTTGTTTGGTGGCTGGGAAGAAAGGCCTCTTCAGCAGGACTCCGAGAAGCCCACGTTGTTGGGAGAAGTGCCAGATGATGATTGGAAAGCTAAGAACAGGAATCTGTAGACTCTGACTTTTAGGGTTTTGACACAGAACATTTCAGCAGGCAGCGCGCCATCAGCGAGAACATGCGGCAAAGCACCTGGTACTGAGCCATTTGCCAGGAAAACCAGTGAATGATGAATGGGAACGCACGCAATGATGAGGCGAGAGAATCTTCTGTACAGCATCACGTGGCTGAGTTAGCATAAATGAAGTCATAACAGTATGGATGTCTCGGGGTTTCAGGTGCTTACAGATCACCCACCCCTCCTCTCCTTTCATAGGAAATACCACAGGCTCTAGGTTAACATGCACACGCTTTCAACCTACGAGACTAAAATGGCCATGAATCTCTGTAGTTGGTGAGTCTAATGCTTCGTCTCCACGATCATTTGTTATGGTTCTCAAACATACTTACGAGGGTGCCTGCGGGAGTGGCTGAGTGTCAAAATTTATTTGAGAACCTATCATCTATCTATGCTGATTTAATTAAACGCTATCTGAGTTATAACTTTAAAGTGAATCTGTTTAAAAATAACATCACTTTTTTTTAGAAGCTCAACTATTTTATCACCCTTCGACATTGATGTAAGTGATCTCTTAACTCAGAAAGAGGAAGCGAGCTTTCTATTTATCTGATCACTGGGCTCCTCAGCCAGGTTTCACTATCGAATTTTATCAAAAGGCATCTCACAAAGTTATCGACCTACCCATTTCATCAGACATGCTGCCTGGAGCTGTATATTATTAAATTATGAATGAGATCAGACTTAGACCTGCAAAATATATGGCCAATAGTCTAAGTTGAGCTCATCTCTCCCTAAGGCCCCCAATCCCTCACTACGCACAGTGGAACTCCCATTTTACTCTGAGTGTCATGCTCCATTAATCTCTGGATCTCAGAGTGTAGCTGACAAGGGTGATGTTGCACATTATAAAATAAGATTTCTCAAACTCTGCCCATCTGTTAGTGATACAAGCGATCTAAGCATCCTATATATAGAACATATATACATTTCCTGCATTGCATATTCTTTCAAATATTTGCTCTTGGCATTGCAAGGTGTCCTACTGTCATAACAGACAAGTCATTCATTAAGTTGTCAGCACCATGCTACTCTGCTCCCATGGAGGCCCCAGTTCTGTGTTTTCTATTTCTTGTTGGATGACCTATTCACTCATCATGAGCTGAGCAGTTACTCTCATAACGGGTGCAACTGAGTTGTTCACGTCAACGTATGTAAACCAAACCTCGGCTTCTTCATCTCTAACTGTCCAACACTTGACTGGCGGCGGGCACTAATGGATTGGAAAGCCAGCTCGCGTTCATGAGAGTTAAGCTGGTGTCAATATGATATCGTTCTTGGCTGAGACATCTAAGGAAAGAGCATTAAAAGCAAAGACGTAGAACGAACAAGTAACAGGAAAAAAAATGAGATTAAGTGTAAACATTGTTTGAAATCTGAAAGGGAATCAAGGAAGGCAATTAGCTACCCAGATCTATAGGTTGTAACTATTTGGAACAGATTATGTGGGGAATTACAAAAATATATTTAACCTAAAATTAAAGCATCTTATATGACACATAGTCAGAAGACAAGAAATTATGAAAAATCATTTCTGGAAAATTAGAGCTAAACTTTATTGATTTTTTTATCTTTGATTTTATTGTTTGTGTTTTAAGAGGGCTTGTGTTTATGAGGCATTTAATATTCGCTGAAAAATTAGGAAGATAATATGTTTTTTGTTAATTCAAGATCTCAGAATATAGCTGAGACAGCTAAGCCCTTTATTTTTCTTCTTTACCTTTTGCTTAATCCACAATTATTTTTTATTTCAGAGAGCAGAAAATAGAAAAAAAAAAAGGAGGGGAAATTTAAATTGGCCAGCTTGGCTCCTAATTAACAACTTTAAATCAAGTTTGACCAAAAGATTGAAATCATTTACTTCAATGAGATCCATCGATAATCTGTGCTTTCCAGTTAATTAAGCACTCTGTGTCATCGGCTGTAACAGAGATTAAAACATCGATGATAAAATAAGAGGCAAACACTTTCTCACACCATCTTTCTAAGCTATAAAGGCTTGGTTTCGTTATTATGGCATAGAGCTGTTGATGCATTATGTTACATAGGATTTATTATTCTGAGCTTATTTTGGCATACGACTAGAAAAGGCCACCTCACTAATCAATTAAGTCATTGCACATTTTATGATGTAAACTTTGCCCTACTCACTTGAAGTTTGGGCCTCAGAGAAGTGAAATGTCCTCCTTCTCAGGCCTAAGGAAGAGGCATGGGGAGAAAAGTTGAATTTCTCCCCATAAGAAAAATATCAGATGGAGCCATCGGCCTCCCACAAACGCAGATGAAAACAGTGAGAAACTCGAATGATATGGCTCTGGTAAGTTACCCAACTAGCCCTGCTTTTTTTTTGCACAGCACATCTAGAATATTATGGGTCATGTAGAATTATATTTTTCCCTACCATTTTCTAGGAGAAAGCATTTTATATTTTGGACCGAAATGGGACAAAACCATCGTACCATTGACTTACTATGTATTGTCTCTATTTTGTTATTTTGTAACTTAAAAATTCTTAGCTTCATACAGCCACCGACCACCATAATGAGCCCATCTCCGGCCCCAAGATTTTAAGATTTAATAGTACTGACATAAGTGATAGACTCTAGCCCAGAATAGGAGTAGGTTTGTACAGTGTGTGTGTGCGTGCGTGCGTGCGTGCGTGCGTGCGTGTGAGAGAGAGAGAGAGAGAGAGAGAGAGAGAGAGAGAAAGAGAAAGAGAGAGAGAGAGAGAGTGTGTGTGTGTGTGCGTGTGTGTGTGCGTGTCTATGAAAATGTTATTCTCTACCAGTCAGGTCAACTCGATTCTGTATTTAAATAGAAACGTACATGCCTTTGATCACATATGTTAATGTTCTTATCTCGTTTTTATGGTGGTCAGAAATTCTACATGTAGGCAGCATTTGGTTGAACCAAGACCTTGAAATAACTTTCTCCATAAGAATGGTGTTTAACTCTTCTATTATATAGGTGATAGTTTCTAGAACCTGGATAGAGAAAAGAACAAGGATTATACCATTTAATATATATTAGTTCTAATACTTAATACCACTACCTAAATGACAATGATTAAAATAAAAGCATTGATGAAAAAACACTTGTGGGGGGCAGAATGAGAAAACCCAAAGGGAAGGAAAAGAGGAAGAGAAGAAAAGTGCTAGCTGTAGACTTCACCAGTTTCGTGGTTTCAAGACACTCGTACAGATACCAACAGAACGGAGACTAATTACTGTTGCTCAAGAAGAAAAATCTCAGAATGACCCACGGCTGAGCTAATCTCCTTCTAATCCAGAAGGAATTTGATTCAGCACTTTCCTGTTTTATCAACTTCTTAGCGTATTATTTATTTATTTTTTAGATTCACGGTACAATTTTATATTCGTGTCACAATTCTATATACTCTTCAACATATGTATTATTTCTGATGTAAATTATGAAATCCCAGCTATTACTGTCTATAATTTAACATGCTTCCAATAAATCATCTTTTTAAAAAAATCTTCTTTGATTTATAATCTCATGATGAGTATGGAATTCAGAGACTATTTTTCATCTATTTTTTTCTAGAGACTTTTAATGATACAGGGTAAGTTAGTGCCTTCTTTGTGAAGGAATGATGTCTGTTTTATCCATCATCAAATCTCCAGTAGCTGGCAAATTACATAGAACATGGTAGGTGTGCAAAAACTATTCGATTAGATAAATAAAGAACAAAACAGGTATAGCAAGAGTCCAACTTATATTTCTACAGCTTGAAAATTATTTATAAAATATTTACTTCTTTGTTTAAATACTGAATCCACATTAAACATTAGTTTTTCCAAGAGATACAACCTCTATCACCAGATTCCAAGTAAAAACCAATGCAAATACATAATATGATGATTTACAAGTCTGTTGGTCAGTAGATTGCTTTGGTTTCTTTGACCAAACCCTGTAATTATGGTGAGGACATGGTATACATTTCCCAACACATTCCAATTTCAGATACCCTCCCCTATTGTTCCCAGAAATACACTTAAGGTTGCCAAACTATATCAATGCCTTTTTTTTCTCAGTTCAGAAAATATGACCACTGTGTCAAAAAAAAGTTTGCATACCAAAATATGATCTAAATGCACTCTCAAAGCTGTGCTCTATGTCATGGGAATTAGGATAATTCCCAGAAGATGTAATGAATAACACGGAGAAATAAGAATTAAAGTAGCAATGCTGTCAGTGAACAAGAGTGAAAGTTCATAAGTCAGACAAACTTTAAATGTAATTATTACAAAATGGACAGATAAAGACTATTCTAATTGAGAAGAATAGAAAGTGTGAAGATATGCAAAGGCGGATTAGCAATTTTTCTGTAAAAGTGAAAGAGCAGATTAATGTATCAACTCTACCTAATAGGGTTCTAATTAAAGACACTTGCATAAGACAGGATAATGAGCGTAGCACTCACACAGAAAATATTAATGAAAAAGATAAACAAATTAATGGACTTTTAGAAACTCCAAAACTATTTCAGCCTTTCTCGTTACCAGTGAACAGACACAATTATACCCATTCAGCAATAACTCTGTTAGAACTTGTCCAATTCTGCCTCAGAGATGGAGTTCTTAAAAAAAAAAAAACAACTGCATATGTCACAATATGTATAATTTAAGGGGTTCTTTGTAATGTTGAACCAAGTCATAAAAACTTGTAATGTATTTTACAGTCAGTCTAATGTCTATGGTGGTTGTCGCGTTTCTGTTGTTGATAATGGGGTTGTTCTTAGTCAAATTTATGTGGGTTGATTTTTTTTTTAATTCACCAAAATTAAATGAATTTAGTTGGACTTATCCATCTGTCAGCTTTTGTTTATCTACCTGAAAATGGGAAAATTTCTAAGAGTCATATTTAACAAATATATACCTCTCAAAAAATCTACTTTCTCAGGTTTATCGACTTGTAACTGAGGAAACACCGGTAGCCAAACAATAGGCAGAAATCTGCACTTTGTCGTTTATTTAAAAGCAAACGTTAGAATTATTTTTGGAGTCTGCTTTTTTCTAGGGTTAAAAAAACTTATGAATGTTTTTCACAAATGCATCTTTTACTATTAAAATATTGCTTCTGCCTCGGCATTTTGATAAGTACAAGGTTGACATAGACATTTCTCCAAAGAAACATGTCAAATAACATTTTTCAAAATCAAAATTTCATAAAATATAACTTCTTCATAAGTAAAAGCTGGCCACACACAAAAATGATTTCCTGATTAGTGAAAGATTTATAAACTAAAAAATTCACAAGTTTAAAATAGCTATTTTAGAATTTTACTTTTTAGCCAGGAAGATATATCTTTCCATCTCTTATTGACTCAACCTCCTACTTCGGAAAAAAAAAAAAAAGGAAAAGGAAAAAGAAAAAATACACAACCCAGAGACATGCGATTATTTAATAATATCCCTTATGCGACAAGAGTCTTATATCTACAATATTCAAAATTCTTAAACAAAAATTATACCCACCTATCACCATTGACATCTTAGAGTTTGTTTTCATTTGGGGTGGGGGGTGAGTCACAAGTCACTTACCTCAAGAAAGAAAGCTCCGTGAGAGTGTAACCTGTTTTCTGGAAACCTTAGAATTCTTACTTTAAAATTCTATGTGCTTCTTGTTCAATAACATACTGTATTTACTTAAGGAGTAGTTATTCCTGGATAATGTTCACATCCAAATTTTTAGGTTGAGTGAATATAAGAGTCAAATAAACTTGGCAATTAGGTGAACAAAGTTTCTGGTTTAAAAATGGCCTCTGTCTAGAATCCTGTACAAAGCTTCTCCCAAACTCCTGCTAAAAGAACTATGTAGACAGGAAAAATGTAAATTTATGACCTTATGAACTAAGATTGACAGACAACCTGAGGCCTGAATCTGGAAGGAATTTTCAATAATTAGAAGTCAGAAAGAGCTGAGCGTATTAACCAGTTGGTGTCCTGCACGTGTCATCTCACGAACCAGACCAGCCCTGAAAGACTGAGAAACGGAGGGAAGACAGCAAACCTGGCCCGCACCTCCCCAGGCTCAGGCAGAACAGCAGGGTCTACAATGACCAAAAATCTCTGTAGGTCATGTTCTTTTCTCTTTCCTCCCTCCTCAGCCCATCCACCCTATATGTTCTTCTAGAAACTAAAACTCCAAGAACTACCTGCATAATAAGAGAGGAGTGAGAGAGGTGTGGGCTGGCAATAAAATGCTAAATTCTTGACAATGTAGACCCAGAAATAAAGTTTGGGAGATGACACACATCGAGGTGGAATGTAATCGTTCAAACAGAGATGCTGGGAGCTCTGCACGTCACCTTGATCTTGAGGGTGAGTTTTGCTTGGCAAACAAATGGTGAGTAAAAAAGTCAATCCACTCAATCTGAATACCGAGCTGAATACATTCTTGTCTATTTGATGATTAGTAAAAGTAAAATAACATAATAACAGAATAGCGATAAGCAGTTCCAATGGGAAGGTACTATTTTTTCCACTTAGAAATATTTAATCATTTAGTACTCATAAAACACTATAAGGCAAGGTATGATCATCACCCTTTCTCTGATGAAGATATAGAAGCAAAGAGAGTTTAAATTGTAGTAATTTGTTCAAATTTATACAGTAATAAGAGAGCTATGATTTAAACTCTGTCTAACTTAAAGGTTCTGCTTTTAAACGTGATGTTCAATTAAAAAAAAATTAAAGAACATAAAGCCTAGGGAAAATATTATAGGGCGAAATAAAAGAAATATTATCCTGAAGGTTTCAAGGATCATGCACCTAAAAATGATTTATTATAGGAACAAGAAAAATACCTGGAAAATGTTTAGCATCCTGAAGATACAGGGGTCCAAGGCAATATGGCCTCTCTGCAAGAGGACTGGAAAGGCAAAAAGAGAGAGTAGGTTGGGGTTAAACAATAAGTGGATGAGATACAGAAACAAATGTGAACGACGATTGTACTGGTGACTCCAATTCATGGCCTCCCTTTGGCCATGCCCTTCGCAATATGGCTTTGAAGGTCCTCCCACTAAGAGATGGTGTCTAGGCCAATGGGAATGGCCTTGAGATGTGCTTGAATCAATGGAATCCTCAGAAGCTATATCATGGCTATCTGAAATCACACCCCAGGAGATTATGATGCTTTTTCTCTCTCCAGTGGACCCTCAGTCTGTCATGAGCATAAGCTCAGATGGTCTGCTGGAGGATGGGGGACCACCTGGAGAGGAGAGAGTCGACCCACTATAGCCATTCTAGACCAGCAAGCTTTTAGTCAACTTGCCACCAACAAGCTGCTGCATAAATGAGCCCAGGTAAGATCAGCCAATCTTGGCTCTGAATAGCAGAACTGCCCAGCTGATGCCTGGGGACGTAAGATATAAATTATTATTGTTTTAGGCTATATATTTTCAGTAGTTTATTACTTAGCAATAGCTATACACTAAGGAAACTAAGTATGTACCTGGAAAAACAAATAGGTGGAATGTACGAGAAACATTCGTTCTGTTCTCTTCCAGTTTTGTCTTCCCACTCTCTGCTCCCTTAAGTATAAATACACCCCAGATTCTTTCTCTGACCATTGACCTCCATTAGCCCTGCTGAGAGGCATCAAGTCATGTGACTCCATCCCCCTAACCACAGATATTTGAACCAAGAGTAGAGATCTGGCCCAAGCTGGACCCATCAGTTTCTCTTTTATGAAAATTTTAAATTAGCTTTTGAAGATACTAATCAGTATCCGAGAGAGAAGAGGGGGCTATTCTGAGGACAAAAATAAAATAAATGCATAAAATGAAGCTGAGTAAAAAGGAATTAAGGCCCCAGAGAGAGAATAGAGGAAACTGACTATTTAGGCTTTTATGTCATTTCCTTGGGGCCCATGATTGTTTATATCATTATTTCCTTTTTTCAATCATAAAATATGTTTCTGAGGGTAGCCTGTTCATTCTTCATTTCTCCTCATTTGTAAATATTTCCATGTTTTTCAATGGGATAGAATTGTCATGTTTGGAACCTATATAATTTTATTAACTGATGTCACCTCAATAAATTTTATAACAACAAAAAAAAGAGAACAAAACAACTGTAATACAACAGTGTAGAAATACTATAAGGTACAAAGGATTTTAGATTTTGTAATCTGTACTACCAGCTAGTTAGCTCTCCTTTATTGTTGTTTAAAAAATATAGGCTTTCGAGAGAAAATTTAAAACTAGTCTTTTTTCTCTTCAATTTTTATGACAGTGAGTGTGTTTACACATGAGGAGTAAAATATGGGAATTGATACACTTAGAAAAATCAGCCTTCTAGTATGCAATGATTATTAGAAAATAATATGAGTTCCATCTCTGCCTCTACACAGTGGTTCCTGCTGTGGGATTCTAATTCCATTTCCCCCAGTGTTCTGGAGCATTCTTTTCATCAAACAGAGTTAAGATCTCCACAGCAGGAACCCCTGATGGAGACGGGGATAGAATTCATATAATTTCTAATGCAATTTGCGTGAGTATTTTCTGTAGCGGTATAAGGTGTTAAACAAAGAGATTTGGGACCCATTCCTCTCTTCCCCTTTTTCACATGTTCAAATTAACTACTGAAAAAATATAGTTTGGAAGAATCCTGGCATTCAATTTGAAATCCACTGGAGAATCACATATGTCTCTTTATCTTAAAACTTAAGGCTGAGGTGGATTTCCTAAAAGAGTTGTCAGTTTACAATATTTTCTCTTTTGTGCCTTTTGAAAAATGATATGTGTGACTTTCCTGTATCTGAGTGAACATAATGGCAGATCCAAAGAGATTGGGATGCTGACACCCAAGCTGCCTGAAAAAGGTTTTCTTTCTTTTTCTTTTCTTTTTTTTTTTGCTAAAAAGGGGAGTGTGAAAGAAAAGAAAAATGCACCCTTGACAGTTCACTTCCTTTCTGCTTTGGCCTAAATGCCCATTCCCTTCCTCTTCCTGATCGTAGAAGTGGGTGCTGCTGATGCTGGCCCTGGAGGTCACAGTTCAGATCATGAAGGCATCTTAGAAGATAATTTAAGCACCCGATTACATCGATTAAAAACGAACAAACGGCAAGAACAGCAACAACAAAGTCAAGTTCCAGAAGACTGTGCCATTACTTATACATCGTCACAGCCATCAGTCCTAAATTTAAATAAATTAAATGACTAGGAAAAAAACAATAAGTGGAAAAAGATGAAGAAGAAAAAGAAGAATATAGATATTCAATTCTGGGCTTTCTGGATTAAAGGCGAGAAATAACTATTGACTGACAACTGTGTGTGAGACTAAAGGGAAAGGTTTGTATTTTGGACAGACAGAAGAGCAAAAGTAAGCAAGCAATGAATGGAAAAATTGAAGCTAAACTGAAGCCAGTCTATCAAAGCTTCATAGTCCCTCTTCCTAGAGCTTGCACATGCTCGGTAAATATTTCTTTATTGGCCAAGTCCTTTCCTTGACGTCTTCCTTTATAATCCAAGAGACACAAAATCCTTTGTAAGTGGAGAAAACACAGTTTTTGAGTATAAACAGTTCAAATTTATACCCTGGCTCCCCAATTTTCTAAAACTCACATTCTCGAACTAATAATAGTATATATCTTACAGAGCTGTTGAATATGGACAAGGCACGAAAAGAACCTGGCATGTAACAGGCAATGAATAAAGATTTATTATTATTATTATTATTATTAGTAGTAGTAGTAGTAGTAGTAGTAGTAGTATCAGAAATAGTATTAATTCACATATTGAATAAGCTAGTAAGAGAAGCTTTTGTAGTAACGGAATATTAACTCTTAAAGATTTGGGCAAAGAAAGTCAGAGACAAATGGTGAAAAGGACTCAAGATAAGCAGTTAATTTGGACTAGATACCATTTTATTCACTTTGCCTTCCTCAACCTCTGCGACCCTACATATGTGTATAATCTGTCAGAGTCAACGAGCAAAATTTTTTGAGTATCAAAGTGAGTCCGGGTCCATGATGTCACTGGTCCAGAAGCTGACAGTTAATAAAAAAGTAATAATTTCATACACTTGCAGAGGTGCTTTGAAGGAGAAAGGGAGTGTGACAGATTGTTATAACAGTGACTCCTAATAAATCCTACCTTTTCATACCCAGCATCTTTGTAATGTGACATAGTAACGCCTTACATCAAGAGGCAGGGTGTTTCAGTACCCTGTTCACCTGCTTTGTGAGTTGCTTCACTGCCATAATGTGGCACAAGTGATGTATGAATTGAAGCCCAGGTCTTGACAGTTTACGTAGCTTTGGCTCTTACTGTCTTGAAACCCTGAAGCCAACAAATGGTGAAGAAATTCAGTCAAGTCTAATGAAAGATGAGAAATCAATGAGAGGAAAACCAAGGAGCCCCAACTTATAGCTGGTCGAGGGAGCAAAACCTGTGAGTGATGCCATCTTAGAACCTCCAGCCCCAGTCCAGCCATCAGATAACTGTACCCACAAACGATAACCCAGAAAAGACAAATAAAAGAACTTCCCATGTTGGCCAAAGCATGGAATCATGGGAAACAATGAATTATTCTTTTTTAAGCCATTCAGTTTTGAGCTGGTCTTTTAAACTGCGACAAATCAATAGAAATTGGTACCTGGGAGTGGGTTGTTGCCATTGCAAAAACCTAAAACATTTGGCATTATCTTTGGGCTCATGTGGCTACAGTCATCTGTTGTCCTCTTTGTTGGCATCTACGAGGCCCTGGATTAGGTGTTTTGTGAATTTAGTTATAAACAAAACAGTCTTTATTATCAGGATAATCACTATCTCATCAAGAAGATCTAACTAGAGAGGGGAATAAAATCACTGTTATGGAAGAATGCTAAACAAGTCTAGGATAACGTAAAGAAGATGAAAAAGAGGTTTTGGGAAACTTCATGAAGGACCGGGCAATTGAACTGGACTCAAAGAACACTCGGGGCTATAACAAAGATGGGGCTGATGAGCATTCCAGCTGTAGGGACATCCTGAGCAAAGGCACAGAGGCGGAAAAGCACAGGGGAGGCTCGGGAAGAATGAACAGCCTCGCTTGACAGATGTATGATGTGCAGGAGAAGAGGCAGGCTTGAAGGGACAGGAACTTGGACTGGAGGCAGAGTGCCAGGCACTGAGGCCAGGCTACGTGGACTGGACTTTCAGGCACGAATAAAACACAGGCACGTATAAGGAGGCGAGTCAACCTGATTTCATCAATAGCACGTCAAGGAGCTAGACCCCAAAATCGCTAGAGACCCTATATGTACAATTATCACATTTTCCTGACTTTTTTGGATTCGAGATACTTTATGATGTGTTATATGTACTTGCCTTTATGCTGTTTTAGAAAACAACATATTCTGAAATAATCATTGGTTTTTCTCTAAAACAATGTTAAACACTAAATAACGCTATAGGCTCAGGCAAATGTAGGATATTTTT
Organism: Rousettus aegyptiacus; assembly: GCF_014176215.1. NCBI lineage: Eukaryota > Metazoa > Chordata > Mammalia > Chiroptera > Pteropodidae > Rousettus > Rousettus aegyptiacus. The sequence continues at coordinate 108,185,017 of NW_023416309.1, forward strand.
ACTTTCTATTCCAAATTAAGGAGATAGTTACATGAAGTACAAACATATAAAACAATGTTTTATAGTCTTAATGTGAGACCACAGGTTTGTCTGATTTTTTTTTTAATTGAGTTGACCAAATTTACTTGCTGCTCAGATCACGTCACTGTTATTTCTTATTCAAAACTGACCAAATGTCATTTGTTGTACTCTGTTAAATCAAACAAGGAGGCCACCAGACTAATGTGGCTCTAACACCGTGACAGGCTCTAAGCAAACCAAAGTCTAAGCCTGCAAATGCCTTGAGATTACAAAATCAAAATGCAATAGATCATGAACAGTCAAGGAAGTTTCATGCTATAACCACTCAAATACTTTTCTTGCTTTGCTTCAGCACTTTTTCTCTGTATAAGTCTCTTCCCTGGCTCTTGTTAAGGAAGCACGCCTAACAACTTCCAGTTTGGTGCTGCCTGATTCCAGCTGATTTCTGTTCAAATAAATTCTTAAAATTTGTAATGTCTTTGTTTATCTTTGAACTACTCTATTTTGTCTGTTTACTCCCTATCAGCAATATTATCTTGTTTGTAGATGATTCTAATAGGTTCTATATTTTTTAAAAAAGAAACAAACTAAACCAAAAACACTCGATCTCTTCATTTATATTAAGACATTAGAAAATTAAACACATGCAAAAGGTTAGATTTACCAGTAAGAGAGACAACCTCATACGGGTTTCCCCTGTGATATAAGCCGATCTTAGAATGACCTTAGAAACCAACACGATTACAAGGAAAGAGAGCATGTATCTCCAGCGTCATCAGCGGTTTATCATCTAGTAAATGATTTAATCTAATTTATATGTTCAGATCGCACCATGAACAGGCCTTCCATTGTCCCTTGCGACATTGCGTACTAAAGTGCAATATTCCTTTAAAATCTCTAAAATAAAAGAAGCGGACACCAGCTTGAAGCCAGACAAGAAGCCTGTGAAACTTCAGACAGTTTTCATCACAGCTGGCCAGGCCTGGGCAGTTTCAGACAAAGGACTTCCGCCTTTATCTGGCCCTTATTTTGATGTCTCATTCAGCCGAAGATACAAGGAAAGACGTGCTTTGAAACTTAAACATTAGGGCGGCAAAGAAATCAACATGCGAATGTCACCCATACATGGATTCAAGATGAAGTCTACATTTGTCATGGCAGACTTAGAGCTTGTTGGTATTTTTTCCTCCCAAATCAGTAGGATAAAAAAAGAAAAGTGGTAAAATACAAGTGCTGGATTTAGTACAACTGGATTTTTTTTAACTTACATGTCTTATTCACAAATGCACAGTGTGTGTGCATGTGTGTGTGTGTGTGTATTTATATATATTTATGTGAGAGAGACTATAATAATATGGTGAAAGGAATCCTATATCTATGAATGAGAGAGGACATATGTGTATATAAATATTAAAAGTACATATATGGACCATACATATGAGAGAATATATATACATATATGTGTGTGTGTGTGTGTGTATACATATATCAAAAGTACATGCAAAAACTAAGAAAAGAAATAAAATAAAAAATGGAAAAATCTGATATTATGGTACAATTTAGCTTCAGGCAATCAAGAATGCTAGGGAGACTCCATATCTTCGTTTTCAGAAAACTTATCAACTTCTGTCATGAAAACAAGCTAGTTTCTTGGGAAAAGTAAAGAAGCTTGTACACCTATAAAAGATGATAGTGACCTGAGAGGTACAGAAAGGGTCAGGATTTGCTTGCCACATGTTCACAGGAAAGAAAATTACAAAATATGAATTGGATTCGTTTCAAACTTAGGATAATTGCACACATATCTTCTGTGTATATTTCTCATTCTCCTGCTTCAAAAGTCATTTTTTTTAAGTTGTGATTTCGAATAGTGTGATTATGAGAATTTCATCATTGTTCCTATATTTTTGCCATTAAAAATTCCAAAGAAAATGACTTGCGACTCTCCCCACCCCTCCACATACAAATCCATAGTTAAATAAAGAGGATGATTAAAAGTCTGGAAAGGATCTAGAGAAGTTTGTTTTGGAACAGAAGTCTTGACATTGGGAAAGGCCATGGTTTTTGTATAAAAACAACTGGAAGACTCTCATATAAAAGATAAACTTCACTTGATTTAAGGCAGAACTAGGAACAATATGTTAACTTGCAGTGAAGAAAGATATTTTGCTGTAATTTAACAGAGCCAAAAATGAGTGGTTTGTCATATAAGGTAGAGAGACTAGAAGATTACCTTCATGCATTTATTCCTTTTGGACGTATTTTTGGGATGTTAATTTTGGAGCAGAATGTGGGAGGAAAAGGATATAATTTCTGCTTTGAGGATGAACATTTTTGAAGGAGACAAAAAATAATTAAAAGTACAGTGCATTATGGTGGGTACTTTAGAAGAGCTCAAAAACAAATCATTTAAATCCACTCAAGGTAAGTGTACGTTGAGAAGGGAGGTGTCTTGGAATACTTCCGTTTTATTGTGCTTCACAGTATTATGCTTTCCAGATACTGTGTTTTTTATACAAGTTGAAGGTCTGTGGCAACCCTGTGTTGAGCAAGTCTACGGGTGCCATTTTTGCCAACAGCATTTTCTCACTTCATATCTCTGTGCCATGTTTTTATAATTCTCACAACATTTCAAAATTTTTCATTTGTCAATCATGCATCATATGAGGTCAATGTTCAGATTTTTAAAGGACTCTTCCAGCTCAATAGCAACAATAACAAAAAACCAACCAACTCAATTAAAAAATGGGCAAAGGACATGAATAGATATTTCTCCAAAGGATATATACAAATGGCCAATAAGTATATGAAAGGATGCTTGATATTACTAATCATCAGAGAAATGCGAATCGAAACCAAGAGTTAGGGAGATCAAAATTAAAATCACTTCACAGCTATAAAATGCTGTAAAATAAAATAAAAATAACAAGTGTTAAAGAGGATTTGGAGAAATTGGAACCCTCATGCACTGTTGGTGGGAATGTAAAATGGCTGCTATAGAAAATAGTATGGTAGGCAGTTCCTCAAAAATTTAGAAATAGAATGAACATATGATCCAGCAATTTCACTTCTGGGAACATACACAAAAGAACAGAAAGCAGGGACTTGACTAGATATTTGTACACTCATGTTCACAGCAGCATTATTTGCAATAGGCAAAAGCTAGAACCAACTCAAAATGTCATCAAATGAATGTATAAACAAAATGTGATATATACATACAATGGAACATTGTTCCATCTTAAAAAAAGAAATGGAATTTTGGCATATGCTACGACACGAATAAACCTTGAGGACATTGTGCTAAGTGACACAAGCCAGTCAAAACAGGATAAATACTGTATTATTTCATTTATACGAGGTACTTAGAATAGTCGAATTCAAAGGGCCGGAATGCAGAGTGGTGGTTGCCAGGGGTGGGAAGAGGGGGAATGGGGAATTATTGTTCGATGAAGACAAAGTTTCAGATTTACCAGAGGAAAAGAGCTCTGTGGACAGATGGTGGTGATGGTAACACGACCATGTGAATGTACTTAATGCCACTCAACTGTAGATTTAAAAATGGCTAAGGCTGTACATTTTATGTTGTGTATTTTACTATAATTTAAAAAACTTTTGAAAAATACTTATTTTAAAATATAATGAATAAAGGTGTTTTTTCTTCGAAAACTTGACAAGTTTTTTTTCCCCCCTCTTTATTCTTAGAATAAGTTAAAAAAAAAAGTCTTGGAAAGTAAGTAAGGGATAGCCATTTTTCAGCAAGAGTTTTTATGTGCCTCTGTTCTTTTCCATTTAGTTCACTTCCCCAACTACAGTTTGTGGGCAAGAAATTCATAGTAGTTAGTTACAGATTTCTCCTCACAGGACATTTACTGTTACATCCCTAAGTCCCCAAAGTGCTTCAAAGAGGCCTGGCGGTGGTGGTTGGGAGTATGGGGTGTGGGGGGAGGTGAGGAGAAAGAGATGACCTTTGTACGGGGATGTGTTCTCCCGAGTGTTTCAGAATCGAAGATGGACAAGTCTAGCCATTGCACTTAATAACTCAAATAATCATTACTATCATAACAGATCGACTGTATTGAGCATCGTGCATGTGTCAATACTTGTATTAAGTGCCTTGCTAGCATTGCCTTATTGAATTATAGGTACCATTTTCCTGTGCGCTCTAAGAAGACTATTTAAAAAAAAATATATTACACAACTTTGTTCTCCTTTGGTCTGAAAACAGTTGCTAAATGTTTGCGTTTCCTTCCAGTGAGGAAAGCAGATACTCTAAACTCCTCGTTAGTCTGAAAGATCCTTGGTATGCATCATAGCTTTAGAGAAAAACAACACTTAGTAAGTAAGGCCAAAACTTTTAAGGAAATGGATTATAGATTATCTGAATTCGCATGCTTTGGAAATTGATAGAAAAATCTGACTACGGTTGACAAAAGCAATTAAAAATATTAGGTATATTTAAGTCTTTAAGGAATGGAAGTCTTACAGTAATCTTAGTATATGTGAAATCTCTAACCTGAGATAACAGCAAATAAGTTAAAAGCGTACTGTCTATGTTAAGGCTGGTAATGTAAGGAGTAGACTTACAGTTACCTTTTTGAGACTGCAATGTTTAATTGCCTATTGGCTACCCACTTGTTAAACAATGTTCAAATGAAATACTTAATGTAATAACAAAGGAGAACTTGTTAGTCAGTAGTTTGCTGGTTATAATCAGATGATGTCACACTGTTTATATTCAAGTAATCTAAGTGTGCAACGAACAGAGGGAACAATGAACAAATTATATTGAGCATTGAAATACCTTGGGTAAATATTAGCTGTATTCTGGTGGCAAGAGGTAAAGTCTAATTTGGCTACTAAATGATGGATAATCTCTCACTGAATAAGTATAATGGCTTAAGACCTATGCAGTAGGTTCTAATGTTTTAAAAACTGCAATAATAAATGGGTAAATTAGCTTGTTTCAGACCCACTTGACATTCTCAGCATTGAGCATTATTATTTTGAACTCCTTCCTAGAACACTTGTGAAGACGATGTTCAGAGTTTGCCTCTTTAGCACAAATAACTTCACTGCCTGGTTTCTAGATTTTAAATATATATATATACACACACACACATACATACATACACATACATACATATATCTATACACACACATATACACATACATATATACCCATAAGCATATGTATTCTGAGCTTCACTTTATTAATAGAGACACAATTAAAGATTAGAACTCATATGTTGAAAAGAAAGGCATGCATGAGTGTTCTCGTTATAAGAATAGTGGTGTGGTCCTTTTTCTCCAGCCTGCTAGACACACCAATCTGTTCTAAAAGCAACCTAGGTATTCTACTAATGAAGCCTCTTCAAATGATCACTTTGCGGAAAAGCACCCTCATTTACTCGTTCTTGAAAATCTCAGCAGACTTCATTGAAAAAGCTATCTAAACCTTCTTTTTGAAAAAGACCCTTTTGGAGGTGAGAAATCGACAGTGACCTCAGGAAAAAATTAAGGTTTTTTTTTTTTTTTAATCGGGGAGTCTTCCTTAATTGAGATGCTTACATCCGTGATCACTTCCACCTCGAAAACAAGATCCAGATCCTACCCATTAAAGATGATAACAACTTAATCAAAAACAAGTTCTAGGCTCTGTGAGGTCTGGTGTGCAGGGGAAGGGGCACTCTACCATTTTGCTAGAGAGTCTGATAATCTACGCCAGACATGTATACGGTCACAGGATAGCCTCCATTATAAGCTTCTAGTCTACAAAACAAGGAGAAAGCTTGTCAAAATAAATCTTAACTTCTGACCATGGTAGAGGACCTACTACGGGGTATTAACAGAGTCAGAGCTGTCACTCACTGCCTGGTCTCAATGTTTGTGTTATGAATTCCAACGCTGGTGGCATGAACTTGGGATAAAAACCATTGTAAGCTGTGCGAGTCCAAAAAACACAAACTCAGAGTAAAATATATTTTGGGCTGAAATGACGTTACTGATGTCTGAGATGGGTTTTCTTTCTTCCCCTTCCCCCTCATCTTTTCTTTTGAAATGTGATGTTTTTATTAGATTATTTCTACTGCCAAAAGATACAGCTACTGTCTGGCTGAATCCGCTGATTTTCTCTTGAACTGAAATAAATAAATAAATAAAGGGGGAGGGGAGTCTAAATCTTTTAAACAAGTGCGAATATTTTCTTTTTCTTCTTTATTTTTTCCTGCCAACTGAACAAATTCTATACATGTACATAGGACTCAAGGTCACATAATATATGATATATACTTGTAAGTGCATGTACAGTATATATGACAAGATGGACTTAAAGTAAACGAGTATCATCTGTGGGTATATAGATAAGTGGGAAGTAGCCTTTTGCAACAATGTGAGGTGTCAGGATGCTGAACTTGACTGACAGCTGCCGAATCCTGCACTTTGCCATACAGAGGCTCCTGCCCCCACCCCCACCTTTATCTTCCTGATCCTCGATAACACCATCATCCTTTCTCAGTTTGAAATTAGATAACATTGTCCATCCCCTTTACAGATAAAAAAAAAAAAAAGTGAGGCCTTGAGACATTAAATGGCCATCAGGTATTCAAAGCCATACAAGGAGTATGTGACCAGCCTTGTGCTGGGGAATCTCCACGTTTACATATTAGCTCTCTGTGTAGGAGGCGCTGTCGAGGCTTCACTGACACAGCCCAGGGTCACTCAAGGTCATCCTGGTCTTTCCATTTAAACAAAACTGAAAGGGAAGACATTTTATACATGGGGCCGAACCTCCTTTAATAATCTCTGCTGATCACTGGCAGAGTGGATGAGTAGAGGATGAGTGGTCCTTTATTTTACCTACGATCTCTGGCCTCATCTTTGCTAATTTCTTGAGATGTCTTGAAACTTACCTTTTGCATTCGTACTGTTCTCTCTACTTTGCATTAACGCCTACTTACTGCCTCATCTATTTGCCCTTGACTTTCTACCACTGAAAATTAACTTTGTGTTGAATTTCAGTTTGTTACATCCTAATTTTTTATTGATTGCGTTAAAAAAAAAAGGGGGGCTAGCATTTTGGGCCTATCATGTGCCAGGTACTCCAACTGGCACCTGCTATAGTTTTGTCTAATCTTTAAAATATGTGCGATTTAGGTGATTACTCCAATGGGAGAGCTGAAAAATGAACCTGGATCTCATGGATTCCAATGTCTGTTCTCTTTCCATTAAGCTATGCTGTTTCCTATATTCTATTTGTTTTTTAAAGTGCTATTCTTTCTAAAACAGAAATGATATCGTTAGCCCAACCCAGTAAAGTGCAATCATCTGATTGTGGGATGTGTTGGGGTTCACTGGCATTAACCTTCCTCTCATGACCAAGGAGCATGGTGTGCCTAGGTTCAAGGTGTCCTCTGTGACCTGGAGCAAATTCTTTTCTCTGAGGAAAGTGAATTAACCTCTAAGAAGATGAATGGATGCAGACTGTGACCTCATTAGTGTAGATTTTAAGATTTAAGGCTTTTTGTTACCTATATTATAGCAAGTACCCCCTCCCCCCCAAAAAAAATTATTTCAAAGCACTTAGTTACCTTACAAATAGGACAGAGATAAAGTACAATGGGACTGGTCATGTTGAACTTGAAGTTGTCTGGAATGAAAAAAGAAGTCTGTAGTTTATTCAATTTCCTACCCCATCTCAGCCCTTCCATTTCTGGGTAATATATTAATGTTATTTGTTATGTGTAAAACCAGCACTAATGGTGGGATCTATTATAACTAGAGACACGCATACTAGCACAGATTGGATCTGAGTCAGACCACAAAGCAAAACCTAAAGCAACAATCATTTGGCAACTCAGAATCCTTTGAGGAACTAGCACTATCCTGCCTGAGTCTGGGAGAGAATGGGGCTATCCGTCCTGAAATCCACATCACGGGCCAAAAGTCTTGAAGGAGATTTTCCTTCTCCTTCCTTCCTTCCTTCCTTCCTTCCTTCCTTCCTTCCTTCCTTCCTTCCTCCCTCCCTCCCTCCCTCCCTTCCTTCCTTCCTTCCTTCCTTCCTCCCCCCCTCCTTCCCTCCCTCCCTTCCTCCCTCCCTTCCTTCCTTCCACCCTTCCTTTCTTCCTTCTTTCCTTACTTTTCCTCTCTCTCTCCCTTACTTCCTTTCTATTCTTTCTTCCCCTTTCCTCCCTCTCTCTCCTTTCCCCCTCTTTCACATTCACGCACGCGCGCGCGCACACACACACACACACACTCAGACTTATTACAGTACTCAATATATTCCAGTTGGCTCAAGGCTCTTATGAATTACATGTTTATTTTGTCTTCTTGACGGATATTTCCTCATGTCTGCATATTGTGCCTCTAGGAAGGAAAACTTATATTTTCTTTAAAAGGGAGCTTTTCTGAAAATCTTGCCAAAAATAAAGTGCCTTAAATGGAAAGCACAAAGAGCTCTTCCTTTGAAAAAGAGAATAATTTCGAATCATTTTATTTATAGCAATTTCTATTTTCAAGCACGTTTTTTTCAAGGCAGCAGTGAGACCTCAATTGGAAAAGATCAGAGAACACAGATTCAAATGGCAGTGTCCAGTGAATGTGCAGAAATGGCGAATGCTCCAGGACTTCTGCACATACAGACATAATTTTTCAACCACTCTTTCTGACACCTGCAGGAATTTGGAATATGAGCTTCAAATAATCATCTTGAACGACTGTCTACTCACTGATTCATCTCCGACACCCTCTCTCCTTCCTTCAGCCAGGTAGGACTATTGACAGTGAGAAATGCACCACGCTGCTTTCCAGGCTTCCTGCCACTGTATGCATGGTTCACCATCCTGGAGTATCTGTCATTGCTTTGATTTTGGGGGTTCAAACCATATCACTTCTCTACGTCTCTGATATCTGACCCTCTCTCCATCTCTCCAAGAAAGATTCACTCTATTTCCCTTTGAACACATCCTGATTCCAATCTGTCAGTGTGGTACAATCATTTGCAATGCATCTTATTTTTGTTATATCTCTACTACCAAGCCCACTGCCTGGAAGATAGTAGGTGCTCACTGAAAAACTGTGCTTTGCCCAGTGAATTCCATAATCTTGAATTGCTTTAAATGACACACCAGAACCTTGGGCTGGCAGGTCCAATCATGGAGTCCATGGTCACCTTCTGTAGACGTTTGCAGAAATTTTTTCTCCTCCCCTAAATTGAAAATTGCCTTAAATTATGGGTATTTTTTGTATAAAGTTCTGTATCTCTCATACTACAGAGCACAGCACTTTGTAAAGAGTGAGAACTAGATGAAAAATAAAGAAATGTTGGTATCCTTGCTCTAGGTTGTTTGCTTTAGGAGAAACGATAACTATTTTATTTTTTAAATTTTTTTAGGCATGGCAACCCTTGGTGGACCTCACAGATTGTGAACACCTTGTCAGTTTACAATCCCTTATTTTTTATTTTTTATGCCTACAGCACCTGGTCTTCCTAGGTGGTCTCCCATCCAAATACGAACCAGGCCCAACCCCGCTTAGCTTCCGAGATCAGACGGGATTGGGCTTGTTCAGGGTGGCATGGCTGTAGACAGGACAAATGATAATTAAATGTTTTAAGGATGTCCTGTGTGGCATACACTGCTCTAAGCATTTTAATGAATTATCTCATTTGATCAGCATGATTATGAGAAAAAAAAAAAAAAGTGCTATTATTATCCCCAATGTATAAACACACAGGGAGAAGACATACTGCCTGAGGTCAGAGTCGTACGTGGTAGTCCCAGAATTTGGAAAGACCTTGAGATTAACCAGCACTCTCAGCTGCAAGAAGGAATTCCACCAAAAGGCAGTTGACAGCTGCCATGGGGAAGATACACCAGGAAATATGGAGGGCTCACATGTTAAATCACAGTTCGCACGTCCATGGCCCCAAATCGGTTAGTTCTTCTTCTTGTGCTATTACTTCAGTCTCCAAATGGTATCTGGTTTGTTCACAGTTACTCATCTATCAGTAAAATGCATCCGTAATGGTGGCTTTTTAAAAAAAATAAAAATATAAGTGTTGGGAAAACCCACTTGTTTTTCACTCGTTTGGAATTTAGTATTATGAAAACAGATTGCATTGGGTTTTGTGTCATCTTAAAAATATTATATAGGATGAAAGTTTAAATAATTAAAAAAATTCCTTTCAAGCATTCTTAAAACCAACTGTACCCATGTGTAGCTAAGATGTTATTTCATTTATAACTACTTTTTTCCTTTTTAAGCGTGTCTGTTAATACTCCTACTTAAAGACACTGCCAGTGCTTTTGCTTGTTATTGTGTTTTCTTTAATGTAATAATAAATCGTCATTTTGAAAATGGCTTCTGATTCAGATGTTCAGGGTTCTGTCTCCTCTGTAATACGCCCCAGACGCGGATGGGGTCCCCCTGGTTTCTTTTCAGAGTGACCTCTGATCCTCAGTTCAGCTCCTTTTCTGAAAGCATCAGCTCCGAGGGAAACTATTTTCAGATGTTTAGAAGCGGGCAACTCAGGCAGCGCTGACCGATGAGTAACCGTAATTATCAGGGAAATTCTGCTGGAGTCTGTCTTTGACAAAAACTTGAGAAAATGTCAGTATTTCTTTTATATTAACATTTTTGTTAGATTAGACATTGTGGGTTGAACTCGATTCCAGGCAATGGGGCTATTAAATAGCATGAGAAATAAATGTTTTGAAAGGAGAAAAATCAGAAATTTGGGTCCTGAAAATTGTGATGGATTGTATATGTTATGAATTGGAAATATAAGATTTCCTTGATCTGCACCATCGCCTTTCCTTGGTGACATACCCATTTGTCTTTTTTCCTGTGATTTGCTTTTAGCTTTTGATAGAACAATCACAGCTACAGACCAGCAATTCCATTATTAGCAGATCGATGCTTTCTTAATATGAAACTTTTCTGAAACTCTTCAGGGTAGTTCTTTATCTATTTTTTTTTAAACAGAAAATTTACGCTTAAGGGTAACGAACTGAAGAACTGGCTGTGTATGTTTTCTTTTATCCAAGGTCTTCACTCTTTTTAATAATGAAGACAATCATTCATTGGAATGGAATTCTCCATTTCGTTTAGGCAAGGTCACAGTCACAAGTTTCTGCGTCAGGCTTTCGCCATGTCTTTTAACAGTAAATGCAATCCCAAGGTCAAAGTTGACTGCAGGATATCTAGTGGATAAGTCAGAATCTAATAAAGACTGATGGCTGGAACATCAATAATTTCCAGTGCTGTCAGGGAAAACCCAATCTACGTCAAACTCTAATATTTATTGGGAAATGACACTGATGTGGTCGCTTTTGCTTGTTTATGGTTGAAATGCCATTTACTAAGATTTGAAATTACTAAATTTCTTTTATATGGCTAGTCATGAAGGTGAAAGGGAACACAGAGACTGGGAAGAAAAGGCTGCAGGAACATGGAGAAAATAAATTAAAAGAGCAAAAGTATATAAACAACATTCTGAGAGTCCTCCTGTGTCCACATCCTCTTATTAAATGGTGGATTTTGTACTCTCTGAGTCTGGGGAGATGCTTAGATGGTACAAACAAGCGCTGCACGGCCAGACGAAATGAGAAAACCAACCAACAAAAACAACCGTGGCACATATCAACTGTCAGGGAGTTTGGGACGATATCAACCTAGTGTGAGGAGAAATCTCGCGTGGTTTCTCAAATCTACGTAAATTCAATAGGAACGCCTTTGCACATTGGCTACATGTGGAATGCAAAACTTAACCATTCTTATATGACTCAGGCAGTAAAAGAATTGATTTAGGGATTAGTTTCTGGAAAGAGTTTTGAGATGACAATATGCTATCATCAGTCCTGTGATGGATGAGACTGTGGAAAGCTAGTGTGGCAAAGACTAAATTTGACTAGAAGGACACTGGGAGCAAGGGCGGTAACCCTTTAACCTTTTCTGTCTTGGTAGAGTCACCCCAAGAGTTTGGTTAAAAACACCCTCTCTCAGGAGGAGAATGCGCTCTCAGAGAGAGAGGAGTAACCCTGAGGACCCTCTGAGCGATGAGATAATGGACACATTCAGCCTGGAGAGACAAAGCCTCAAGGGCATAAGCAGTTGTGGACATGCTGCTGTGTAAAGGGTTTATTATTTACCAAGGATTAAACTGAAATTGGTAAGAAAAGTTACAGGCTGAGAAAATCTTAATTTAGTAGAAGGCTTTTCTCATAGGTGGAATGGGGTCTTCTACTGGTAAAATTAATCATCATCATCATCATCATCATCATCATCATCATCATCAGAAGAAACAACCCAAAATAATACTATTCAATTCTAAGTACTATTCAGACCATATTCAATTACTAGTCAAGCACTAATTATAATGAAAATTGATGTGTATGTTGTCAGGATGATTCAAGCATTGAAGAGAAAACTGAACTAAATGATAATAGGCATTCTTTATTAAGAACGTATTTTGTGTTAGATCTTGTGGCAATAATACATATCACTATTACCAATCCTTAGAAGACTCTCAGCAAGTCTGGATTATTTATCTCATCCCATTAATGAGGAAACAGAAGGTCAAGAACACTACGTAGCTTTTCTGTCCCTGGTGAAAATATTAGCAGATGACAAACCAGGGTTCTTTATGTCTAGAGCGTCTCTATTTTACCCTGATCGTCTTTGATGCTAATAAAAACTAACCTATGAAGATTATTTTTTCTGCCCACTAAGTTGTTCTTTTCTCTCTCTTATACTAGATCTGAAATGTCTGTATTCTCTCAGATATGCTACAGACCATGTTTAATCAAGCTTCTGAAAGGTGTGGAATGTGCCATGCCACACCGGCCATCACACTTCATCGTACATTGGCTTCCCGGCCCAGCCTTGTGTTCTCTCACACAACCTTTCTTGCGGCTTCTCGACCATCCATACTTCTGCTTCTAACCAACCATTTCTTTTCAACTCCGGAACTGTTTTCTCTCACCATCTTACTATACCTGATCTGCTATCTGTTAATCTGGCTTTTCTTCCTCCTTGACTTTGAGACTGTCTTTTGTGAAACTCTGCCTCTGGGAACGGTCTTGTTTTCCTGGGACCAGCTCCTTTCCTGACTCAAATCTTGAAAAATTGTAGACTGCAGAAAACATGATTTACTTCCTCTGAATGTCTGTAGTTTTGGATGCATCAGGGCAACAAATTACATAGTCTCTTGTATAGTGCTTTGAGACTTCTCATTTTCCCTGTGTACATATCATTTCCTCAATAAAAATGTAAGTTCTTTAGAGGCAGGGTAGACATTTTTATTGTTCAAAAATCAGGCTTACAATGGAACTTAAAAATTCTTTTTTAACTTTTCATATATATATTCAATCAGGGCTTATATTTGATGCAAATAGCATCTTATGTTTATTTTGTTGATCTAAATATTAATGGAGATACCATCAGCTGACTTTGGTTATCTCCTAAATAATATCCAATATAAGTACATATTTACATGACTGATTTATTAAAGAAGTGACTAATCCCAGAATTTTTATAGTGAAAAATAGATTTACCTTGAAGTAGAAGAGTCTTCTTAAGTCTTTTGTTGCCCCAAATCAGCAAACACACTGTAGAACTGAAAAGAGAAGAAAACAAAAATCACCAAATATTTAATATTAGAAATTATACAAACAGGCAAAATTAATTAAAAATTTTTTGTGTTAGAGTCTAACCACCCATTTCATATATCCCTAAGGAGTAGCTTTCTAGAACATCTGTATGAACCTTTAGTCAACACACATTAGTTCAAAGTGTTTAACATGAAGAAAAAAAGTCCCAACTCTTAGGAATATTTTTGCTTATAATCTTACATCATGTTTTCCCTATAGAGTTAAAAAAATAATATCAAAACTGTAACCTTATTTTTTATGGAATCTTGCTTTTTTTCTGGTCTATTTAGATACTTATAAAAGTACAAACAAGACATGTGCACACACATAGATGCCCAATCAATAGTAAAATTAAATATTTTTGATATTTGTGTGCTTGTTTTTCTCATAACCAAAGACCGGTAAAAGTGATGGCAATTTTTCTAAAATTTTGCTTCATTTAGGATTTAGGTATTTTTATTAAAGTTTGAGAAAGTGCCTGTGTCACTTGGTCACACAATCTACAGCTCACAAGTTTCAAGTGAATGTGCAAAGAACCACTGCACCAAGAGCAATCACAAATTTACTCTTGATTTCACATCGCCTACACACTCTTCAACTAGAAATATTGCTGAGGGTTTGCCAAACACGCAAAGGCCGTAGCTTTCACCGTTTTGCAAGCAAAGGAAACAACATTTAAACCTCCTCTGAAACTTTTTTTTTTTTCACATTAAGAGGCGCCACATGAACAGAACGTGCCATAAATAACGTGTGCTAACATTTTCCAAAAACTGGACATCAATTAATGCTAATTTATGAGGGAACCTCTTTGGAGAAGCATAGTCCAGACTCATAACTACTGAAAAGATTCATTAATATAAATGTTAAGGCAGTTTTTTTTTTTTTTTAAGTGGGCATTAAGGTAAATGCATATCATTACATTGAAAGCTCATAATTTATTGAAAATTCAGTGGAAAGGAAACTTTACACCGTATGTTTCCAAAGGTAATGTTTTAGCACATTAATCAAGAAAATAAAATAAGGATGAGGATGTGATCATAAGAAAGACGTGCGACGAAAATCCAGCTTAATAGCACCTAACATTCGTTGAATAAACACCACATGCCAGACATTCTGCATACACTATCTTGTTTATTTTTTCCAAAAAAGAAAAAACACTATGAGGTAGATTATATTATTATTTCCATTTTACAACTGAGAAAAATGAAAATCAAGCAGTTTATGTTACTTGTGGAAAGTCACAAAACTAACAACTGGTGTAACTCAGATTCATAACCCCATCTCTTAAACCACATGAAATACTACATTTTACCGCCTTCGAGAATTGTCAGAAAAATGTATGGATAAATTCAGGTAGGTATGCATAACGCTTTATTTTCCAGGATCTCTAAAAATAAAATCAAAACTTTTTTTCCACTAGTTCAACTATACATTTCAACACACGAATTAATTTGTGCATACTAATGTGACCTATTTTAACTTTGAGATAATAAGTTATTTCTACTTTTTGATTTTAAACATGGTGATAAAATAGCAGTTCCTACCTTTTCTGAATTTTTCTCTAATAATTTGAGTGGCCTGGGTAATATTCACACATTAGCTTGAAAATGAAATTTTTACTTTTCTGAGGTATAATTGTCTTAATATTTTTGCTGAAATGAAAATGGGGAAAAAAGTTATCTTTAGTTACCTCTGAGATTACATGTGTGCGTGTGCGCACACACGTGGGTACATTTTGGCCTAGAACAGATGGGACACAGGGGAGAATGAGGGAAAGCAATCAGAATCTTGAGGTTGGGTATCTATTGCCTAATCCTAAATGTCTTCTGTTGATAGCTGATCCACCTGACTTTCATGTACAGGTTCCCCTCCAACCTGCCAGAGACCGTATAATTGGGCAAAGATTCTAGCAGAAAATGGACGCCCATCATCTCAGCAAACAGAATGGGTGGCTCCTTCCAGAACCACGGTTCTAAATCTTGATCACGCTGCGGAATCATCAGGAAGACCTGTGAAAGCAGAGGCTGCTGGGCTCTCCAGTTTCTGTTTCAGGAGGTCTGGGGGTATGGCCTGTGAATTTGCATTTCTAACTAGTTCCCAAGGGATGCTGCTGATGCTGCCTTTGGAACCCCACTTTGAGAACCACTGCAGTAGTGAGGACACTTATTAAGAGACTGTACACAGACCCATAATGTACTTTAGAGGTAAGAGTTAAATATCCGATAAATAAATAGTAGTGTTTGTTATTAGATCAATGATAGCACATATATTAAGTAGTTACGAAATGATCTATAGATAACTGCTATATTCAGTTCTCAGAACAAACTAATTAATATTTCATAACCATTTAATAGGATTATGGAATAACTTCAGACCTTTTAAATCTTTCTGTAGCTACTTGCAGCCTAATCAGGCACTCAAAGTAACTTTGGGTTAAAAAGTAAGAAAAGAATTAACTTTCAGGGCCATTCATTTCTGAATTCTTTATAGGAACTGAGAAGCTTCCAACTTATTTAAATTGAAACAGGAAATCTCATTAGAAACCGACTACACTCAGCATACAAAATTAAAGGAGCTGTATTTCAATGATTGAATGTTTACAATTTATTAATGAGAAAACAGTGATGTGATCCTAGGATAACAAAGAGCAGTCGCCAAGGAAATAGGAACAAATAGGGATGAGGTTAAGTGGAATAAAATATGTCATTTGAAACTGTGAAAGTAGAAATCTTGTCTATGTTTTTCTCAAGGATTCGATTTAGAAAAACCTCTCTTCGTGAATGTATTCAGTGACAGCTGGTTGTTGGCACAATCGAGTCTCAAATGCCTCCAAAGTTTACCTAACATCGGTTCCTAAAAACAAAACAAAACAAAACGCAACACCATATCCATGTTCCCAGTTCTAAGGCAAACATTTGTGTATCAGGCATGTAGCGTCCTCTGTCACTGGAGGCAGGAGTCTGAGTTGCACATGCAAAATTCACTACATGAAACTGTGTGAAATGTTTCAATTATTTCTATAATAACATTTAACATGTTCCAGATCTAGTGCATTAAGCACACAGCCAAGAAATGGTCCAAGCCTTTGCTGTTTTTCATTTCAGTGTATTATGAGTGTATGAAACACATGTTAGGAATATATTTCATATTCTGCATTTGTAAAATATCAAATTTATATCAGCAGAAACCGCAAAGGCAGCACAGGAGCTACCCCCAGAGCAAGGCCATTTTGCAATCAAACTTTTTAACACCACATTATCATTTTAAAGAACAAATCTCCTGGTTGAAATGAAGAAAATGATTTTCACAACTCATGGCAATTTTCTTTATGTATTTATTACACAGGATTCAAAACACATACTCAACAAGAATTAGTCTCAAGTCTCTACTTTAGTAATATGTACCATGCACAAAGGTTATTTTGCAAATAAAATTAATTCAACTGTGTTATCTTATTCCATTTTATAGCACAGATATAATTTTGTGAACATTTTAAAGTTTATTCCCATATATTTTTAACATGTCTATATACATATATATGTTATAGTTCTTCAGATTATTCTATGCTAAAAAGCTATAAGGAAAAAATTATTCTCATGAGCTAAATAAATTTATTTGCAAACATTATGCTACTTTGGCATTATATTTTAAGTCCTAGATAAAATGTCGATAAAGTACTTTCTGGAAAACCAACTTATGCTACAGAATTTACCTTCTATCCTTAAATATTAAGCCTTTCTCGCCATGTCTTATTTTATAATTATAGGTTATATTATATTAATAATTCTACTGTACTATAGATGGGTTTGAGTAGTCCCAGCAAGAATTGCCCTATATTGAATTATTTTCTAATGGTAAATTGTGCCCGGGTTCCACTATCACGCAGTCACATTTACAAATCCTAGATTATGTATTTGCTTCCTGGTCAATTTAGGACACATCTGAGATGAACTGATTTCAAAATAGTATCTAAAATACCAAACTAATGTCCACCCTACACCAGTCTGTGTACATCTACTCATAGTCATGGATCTCACTTTGGGATTAAATCACAACTGATGAGTGTGTCTCAGTGGCCCCTATGCAGGGCAGGCAAGTTCTTTAACATCTCTGTTCCTCAGTTTCCTCATCTGGCAAATAGCGATGGTCATAATAGGTGCCTCGTCAACTCATTCAGAGGATTTAATGAATTCAAATCTGTAATGTACTGAAAATAGCTTCTACCACATAGCACATCCTACATGGATATCTAGTATTATCCCTCACTGAGGTCGTCTCAGTGCCTGCATAAAAAGAATGCGCACTTAATAAATAAAGAATGAATGAATGAATGGATGGATGGATGGATGGATGAATGAATGAATAAATAAATAAATAAATAAAATAACAAAGCTTCTCCTTTGAATCCGGCATAGCCTTTGTTTGGGCCTCTCTCATAAGATGTGCTGTATTCTGTTTTGTATGAAAGTGTTTATTCTCTTAATATGTTTTCCTTGCATGACTTGAGGGCAGAATGTGTCTTGTTCATATCTGTATCCCCGCAGTGACAAGGACCATGCCT
Source organism: Rousettus aegyptiacus (assembly GCF_014176215.1). Lineage (NCBI taxonomy): Eukaryota > Metazoa > Chordata > Mammalia > Chiroptera > Pteropodidae > Rousettus > Rousettus aegyptiacus. The sequence continues at coordinate 108,203,248 of NW_023416309.1, forward strand.
GGAGCACAGGATGTATCTATTATGAACGTGTGTGGAATGTAAAAAGTTAAGGACAGCAGAAGAGCCCAAAGAAATGGGAGAGGGTTGGCTATCAATCATTAATTTTTTTTAAAAGTCCATTTTTATTACATATTTCTAGAGGAACTAGTCTGTGGATGACATTTTGCTGTGTGTGATACAAAAATGCATCACAGCCCCTTACTTCAGGAAAATTATAAATGAATAGGGAAGGCAAAATAACACAAAATCCTTATACGTGGGTAATGTCTGACTCTCAACAGAGTTATACGAAATGCTAAGAGATTCCAGCGGAAGAATATATCCTTCTAAGCATCACACCGAGCCAAAAAGGCATCTTGAAATTATACAAATGGTTATCTCCCTCTTGCCCGACCTTCTAGCAGACACGCTCGGCTGCATCTTCCCCTCTGGATTGGTTAAATTGACATTTGTTCTGTTTTATGATGAATTCAACTTGTGTTTATTTCTATCCACAGACTTGCTAAACCACCTGTGAATTCAATCAAACCGATGATGTGGATTAAACAAAATTCGTGGGCTTTTTTGGATTCTTGTAGGCATAGCTTGCATACTGCTATCTGCTCGTTGACTTCGGGTTATGTATCAGGAAGCCAAGAAATTAGTGAAACTGCTCAACTTCATCAGTACGTTGGCATTTAATAAAGTGTTCTCAGCTATCAGTAAGCAAGGCTGTGTGTTCCACAGCAAACCCTAACCACAGGGAGGGCATATTTGATGAAGAGCCAGGAGTAAATATAACCGAACGCTATGTCTCCCATGAAGAATGGCTAGAGCATTTTGAAGTTCGGCATCAGTTAAAATAGCTAGACAGGTAAGTTTGTGTATACTCAGCATTGTTTACTGTGACCTACTGAGTGTGAGTGTGTGTGTGTGTGTGTGTGTGTGTGTTTCCATCATATTTCTCCACTTCTTTTTACTTGATAGAAATGGCTTGACCCAAATGTGAATGTACCTGGCAAGACAGGTTACGTTTCATAAATTTCTAATCGGAGTGGAGGACCCAGCAGCCTGATGCCAGTGTGGGCCTGAGGCATCCTACAATTAACACTGTCAGGTTGCCCCTGCCTGTAAACAGTTACCTCACATTACCTCAGAGCACGAGGCCATGTTTGTCCACGAGAGCCGGCTGCCGCAGTATGGCTTAGCTACAAACTCTGGCTTCTGGAAGTCATTTTCTACCACGTGCACATTTCAATAAATCTGCAAAATAACTTAACCAAAGAGACCCAGGGTGATTTTTCTTCTTTGGTTTTCCTCCCCACCCCCTCCGAGCTAAGCTGTAAAACTAAGTCCCCTTTATCACAAAAGTCTCCGCTCTCTAATGCAATCGGCTTCCAGGGTTTGCTTTCGCACATGTTTGTCCCTTCCTGTGCCACTAAATCGCATCAGCTGTTCTGGATTTGGGTTTGATGGTGATTGCTGAGGCGGCAGAGATGCTGGCTGCATTTGCGGGTTATTTTTCCGGAGAACCTGTGGACCAGGGAGTACGGATTTAGGCAGTAGCAGAGTTTACTCGATGTAAAAGTTATTTCATGAATTTCTTAATTTTTAAATGGTCTTCAGTCAATTTTTCTAAAATGTCATCAAATCTTCGGAAATAAAAATCTTGACATCAAGATATTATTGTACTTTTTGTTTCGTGCTACATTATAATAATATGGTAGTATATATACCATTATACGGATATACGTGTATAATCATATGTAACATACTTATATATAAATTACATATGTATAGATATCTATAACAACATTATATATAGTGACGATGCATATAACACAGTCTTTCTAGTAATGAAATTACTGAGTAGTTATGTGGGAAATGGAAACAGTGTTGACTAAAGTAAATATTTTGTGTGTTAATTTTTTTTTTGAGTAAATCTTCTGAAGTCAAATAAATGTTTGACATATTTATGTGTGTGTGTGTGTGTGTGTGTGTGTGTGCGCGCGCGCGCACAGGCATGAGCATGGTAACCACTTTTAATAGACCACATGAGATAATATGGCCAACCCAGGAACTTAAATGTATTCAATAGTAAGAATTACAATTCAGTTTTTATAAAAAGCTTTGCCCTAATTTTCCCCAAACGATCCTTACCCTCTATCTAATCAGGCTTCTTCACCTGTATGTGGTATAAGCTAGGTCCACTAGGGTGAGTCTTAAGGAACTAAATTTTAATCCTGGCCACATGGCTAACAAGCTGTGTGTCTGGACAAGTCATTGAATCTTTCGGCATCTCACTATCTTTCAATAAAATGGAGAATATCATACTTGTATTACTTCCTGACACTTTTTTTCCTCCTGGATATAAAAATAATGTGTGTGTGACATTTTGAAAATGTTAGTAGTATTATAATAAAGAAATAACACTAACGTTATTACAATTGCGATTTAGCAATCATTATTTTTTTCTATTTTTATGTTCGTCTTTTTGGTTTTTCTTACTCCTTTTAACACTGTATGAATATTTCTCTGAGTATTCACATCCTTGCTATAAGCTAGAGGTGGACATATTTTTCTTTACTAAGCAGGCTAGTAATGATTTTGAGCTTTGTCAGTCACATGGTTTCCCATCACAAGTACTAGATTCTATTGCTATAGCATGAAAGCAGTCATAATTAATAGTAAACAAATGGGTGTGGCTGTGTTCCAATAAAACTTTATTTGTGGACACTGAAATTTTATTCATGTAATGTTCACGTTATGGAATATTATTTTTCTTTTGATATTTTTTCATACATTTAAAAACATATAGGAGATGCTTATAATGTTTGATCCTACCAAACAGTTTGGATGGTCTGCTCTCTCCTGAAGGCCATAGTTTACTGACTTCTGCTTTAAGCAGTGACCTAACCTTACTACCATTTCCCATGTGACAAGGTCAGTTCTTGGCTTAGAGGAAGGGTATTAGGAGCTGGATATACATTAGGAAATGGGTCATCCCAAATCTCAGGTTTTGCCTCCAATTTCAATTGCAGGGAGAAAATGAAATAAATATTTTAAAAGATATAATCCATAATGTACATTTCTGTTAAACTACTTGTCTTCAGGCAATAGAGATACAAATTGCTAATTTTCAGCTCTAACTTTAAGCTGTTTGTAGCTGCCAACTCTTGTATCTATGATGCTGTACTGTTTTAGGGTGAAAATATAAGCTACAATTCACTTAAATCCTCTCTCTCGTTTTACACATAAGCAAACTGCTGTTCCAACAAAGTAGAATAATTTGCTCAAATTTAATCCAGAACCAAACTAGAACACATATGACCCCAAAAGGGGATCTTTTCATACAAAATTAGTTTCACGATCAGCATTCCTGGAAGCTCATTCGAAACAAAAACAGAGGCAAAGAAACAAACTCTTGGACCCTTCCACAACTCTAGGTTGAGATGCTGGCCATTATTTCCCCCTCATTTTCGAGATGCGTGGCAAGGAGAGGTAGTTGAATAAATGCCAGTTACCTGCTGAGTATCCGTGGCTTTCAGGTGAAGTTTTAGGTCAAGGACTTGTTGACCAGCTGCTGGATTTGACTGCTGTCTCTGTTTACACCGTGTGCATTTTTTACGGACTACTAAAATTCTTTAGGTTATTAGCCTCAGAAAATGTGCTTCAGCTTCTCTTAGATTTGGCCAAGGGGATCCATCCACAATAGACTTTTCCAGTCCAACCTGGGACCGGGTCTCTCCAAGGGTTCACAGCTCCACGGTCACCTAGGGCCACAGTTAAAATCCTGCATTCTTTTATTCTCGTGCAAACAGACACCGGAATGGAAAGGTGGTGCATATATTATCCACATCTGTCTGCTACAAATCCTGCTCAGTTTCATGCTTTTAGGACAAATTCCAGGCAAAAGGCCACTGGGAGAGGCTCCATTTCTCAGTACCCCATGCCCAGCCCTGTCAGTTAGGCGGCAGAATAATTTCTTTCATAAGGTCTGTTCTAGCCAAAGACAACATACCCATGCCCCGTGGCATGGGCTCTCTGAAGGGAAGGGACTGTGTTCTGAATTACACTCCAAGGGGAGTTGACCTGAGATCAGATGCCTGAAGACCTGGAAAGCCGTGAGACAGGAATATATCAAAGATGGGCTTTATCATTCGGTATGGTTGGAAAATCAATTTTCTATATACGTTACCGTGGCATGAACAAAATCCACCTCTCTCGTACTCTGGCTTTCTTTTTCCCCATGGTATAAATTAGAAGGACTGCATTCATATTTGGGTATCAACACTAAAGAAACAAGCATCTCAAAGTTGGAGCCAATCATTTAAAAGGATGGAAAAATAAGCCTTTAAAAAAATTGAAATGGAAAGATGTCATTTATATGCACAGATTAAATTAGCAAAAAATATAGGCCCATTCAAGGTCCTTGCTGTGCTTCCTTATGCATCTAATGGAAAAACTGTTCCTGATCCAGGATTTTATTATTATTGTTATTATTTGAAATGCCACCTTAGAAAAAAATTTCCATTCGATACCCACCTTACTAGGAGAGGCTCAGTACAAAAATAAATAGTTGAAAATGTGCTGTGACTAAAATAGTGTTAGCCAAATTAATGCTAAATTTCCATCTGGACTTCTCCATGCTGCCACCCAGAAATATTTTCTGGGTCTCCTTTCTACCTAGCTATTTTTCTTCATTTTTCTTCTTCTCTTTTTCTTTAAGATTCTCTCCATCTGATGATCTGCTTCTGCAGGAGAGTTGGGTAATTGTTATAAGGCAAATTATTTCTATCACATCTTTATGCTGGCCTCCATCTCCAAGGAGACGGATGATATCATGTGATTCCACTGGAAGGGGACATCTCTAATGGTGTTCTTCTCCCCCGGTTGACTTTGACAGCAGGACACATTCATTCTTGCATTTCTCTCATCATGCCTTGCATGTAGTATTGGCTCTGAAACTTTTAATGACTAAACAAACGGGGAATTAAACAGCCTCAAAAAGAAAGGCTGGACTAACCAGACAGTAAAATGGTAGAATAGTTCTGATATCTTAAAATATTCTCATGATTGACAGTTCCAGAAAGCTTTGGTAAGTTGAACAATCCACATCCACAATCTAAGCTTCTTTGGAATGAATTAAATTCTTACTGTTGGGGGGCAGGAATAAAAGTATATGAGAAATCCCAAAGTCGAGGTCTTCTTCCAAATTTAATTACTAACTCGCTCAATGACCTCATACAAGTGGTACAACTATCTGGGTCTCAGTTCTTCTGTTAAAAAAAAAAAATGAGACTAACAAAAACCCTCCTGCCGACTTCTCAGTTATATCTCAGCAGATTTTTGAATAGTCATAAATAAATAGCCTTCGGAAACATTGAAAATGCTCTATAATCACAGAAACTCTTTATGTCAGGCAGATCAGCACAAATTTTTGGAAGCAAAAAGACATTTTCATTTGCAAGTTCATACTAAAATTTATTGGGCTTCTCCTCTGTGCTAAGCACTGTGCTTGCTACTTTCGAAATATTGCCTTGAACTCTCACAAGAACCTTGAAAGTTCTGTATTTTTGTTCTAATTCAAAAACCGGTAACTAAATCTCAGAGAGCTGACATGACTTGTCTAAGATGGTAGAAGTGGTATCCAATCTCGGCACTGGCCGATCCCTAACACTGGGTGCTAATCATTCATACACAGTACATATATGAACCTACAGCTGGAACCGAAGCTTCCTGTTTCAGTTCATTTTAGGTCAGTTTAATAGTTTTGTGCAAAGCACATAAGATAGAGGGGACTTATCCTGTTAGACTAGTAATATATGTTAATAGTATCTGGAGCTGGTGGTCTCAAGATTTGTCACTGGTCCTTAGCTATATTCTACACAGTCTATCTATAAGAGTAAGTGTTTGTGGTGTGGTGTGTGTGTGTGTGTGTGTGTGTGTGCGCGCGTGTGCGCGCATATGTGTGTTAGCAGATAAAGAAACTAAAGTGTTAGAACTATAATTATCTTCTCTACTTACAATTTTTAAATTTATTGGCCATAGCTACTGTCACTTGCTTTCCACTTACTAAATGCCAGGTCCTATACTAGATGCTGGGGAGCAAAACCCAACTTGGTCTCGTTCCTCGAGATTTGCATCCAGATGATGAGACAGTTAGGGTTTTTTTTGGTTATTCAGAAGACAGTTTAGTTTGGCCTAGGGTAATGATGAGGAATTTGGGAAGACATAGATAGCTGTAAGAGATATTTAGAAGGTAAAAACCAGTAAACCTTGATTATGGATTCAATATAATGGGAAGGGAGGAAGGAAGGGAGAGGGGTGGCAAGGACGACTGCTAAATCCTAAGGCTTGTAACTGAGAAAGAGAACTCTAAGCGGGTGGCAATTCCCTTACCACAGAATGGTAGTGAGGAATGGGGGAATGAAAAAGAGGGGTGGTGGTTATGCAGACTGGATTCCATTTATGGGAATTGCATACGGGCACTTGGTAAATGCGAGATCACCTCTCCCGTGAACCATCCATTGTTAACAAACAAACAAAGCTTCTTATTTCCCCCACGTGTTTATTTGAATATTACGCGTTTCTTATTTATCAGGACGCATCGGTAAGAAAGAATCCAAAGGTGCACTACCTTCTTGTAGGACCTGGAATGTTCTTTTCACCCTGTGGCCTCCTGTCCCCTACTTTTTCCTCCCAAGGCTACAGGAGCAAGAACGGAAATGGCCTCATGGGATTTCATTCTCTGTCCCTTTTCCTCAGGGTAGGGTTTAGTCCAAGGTGCTAATGATCAATGAAATAGCCCGGCAGCAACGGAGGTAAAGAGAAAGAAGAGAAAGAGTGCCGAAGTCAAATACTGTCTTATATTTTACTGCTTATTTAGAATTTATATTTTGCTTATATTCATAAGAATTTAAAATAAAATAAAAAATAAATAAAATCAAGATTTCTAGGATGGTATATAGTATAACAGATTCTTATTGAAGGCTTCAACTTCTCCTCTAGCCTGTCCTTTGCAATATCAGTTTTTACTAATATTACCTTTCTTGTGATTATCAGAAGAGAAGAATCTTAAGTGACTGAAGACTTCGAGCTTTGTGGAACAGAAAATCATTTCAAGGATGTAAGACTTAATGGAAAAAATATAAGTGCCCTAAGGCTCTTTATTTCCAGATCTAAGTCAGAGCAATGGAGGAGAAATTCCTATCTCCCACACTAAACAATGAAGTGATATAACCACATTCTACAGGTAGATTAAATGAATGGCAGCTAAATGAATTAATATCTCTGAAAATTTAACCTCAGGGCAATTTGTTAGCCTCTAAATGAAAAATATCGAAACATCAAAATAGGTTTTATTAACAACCATTCCAATTATTAAAAATGTAGTCATAGATTAAGATATAAATATCTGGAATAAAAATTATACTAAGGGAAGATTTGAAATAAATATGCATACTCAAATTTAAAGTTTATAGCAACAGTTTACAAATCATTTTCTTTCTTACTATCTCATTTTACGATATCTTTAGAACCAGCTTTAGTTTCTATCTTTATTATTTAATAACTTTTTACCAGTGCAAAACAAAAGTTAATAATTCAAAATTAAATCTGAATTAATTCTCGTTTGAACAAATTTTTACTTTTTGATGCATATTACTGAGGCTTGGTGATTTAGGGTAGCACTAACCTATTTTTTTTTTTTACACTTTCCGGATGGTTCAAGAAACATTTAGATGAGTTACTGAGTAAGAAGTAATAGTTTTTCTTTACAGAATTTTAATTACATAATAATGACCTTTTTCAAGAACAAGCTGAGCATGCTACTTTAAGGTGCGTGTGTCAAATAGGCTAAATGTCACCATTTAAAAGACTCTGTCCTGGAGTCGTGGGTCGGCCAGAGCCACAGGGTGGAGATGTGAGTCTGCAGATAAGCCTCTTCTTGCCTGAACACCCACAAAGAAACATTCGATGGTCTGGTACACCAGATCCTGAAACCACAAACCGAGGGAGTCCGTCAAAAGCCCCTTTACCACGTTTAAGCTGAGGGCGGGGCCGTGCATGTGTGTGCTACCTTTCCACACATTTCCTCGGGTTACGGGCTGACGCAAATCTGACATTTATGTTCCTCTAAAGAGGTCTTATTATCACACACTTGGTATCAGCCAACTGACAGAAAAGAGAAATTCACCGTCTGAATTACCTAACAGCTACTTTTCAACACTTAATCTTTTGCATTTCCTTTGGCCCAGATGAAATGAGCAAAACCTGAAGCATTCAACTAGCTGGCTTCCGTATCAATACATCTCTTTCTCAGGAAATAGAAGTAAAAGATATAAAACAATTAAAGATAAAGGCATTGCTTCCTTTAATAAAGATGACTAAGCTCTACTGGAAAAGAGGGGTCAACTGTGCCAAGGTTTCAATTATCTACCCTGATGTGCAGTTGTCAAAATCTATGAGAACACATTCCAGCTCTCTTCCTACAAGTAAACTATCGCTTCCTACAATAACTAAATAAATAAATAATAAGATTTTTATAAGGTTTTCAATGCTTTATTTTACATTAAATAGCAGTATTGAACTGGACACTATTTTATGATGTTTGCATCTTCTTGGCTCTCAGTCTGGGTATGGGCACTCTCTTAAAAGTCCAGCACCAGAACTAGGGATGAGGACTGCTTCAGTCCACGCTGCCAGCCCAGCTCTGAATGTGTCATACTGAGGCTCTTGTCAAAGGAAATTTTCCTGGACCTTCCATGTCATATCTTCTCTGGACCGAAGGGATACGAGAAAAGGGTATAAAGGTAAATTGGTCCCTGTTCATGATTTGAACGGGGATTATATATGTGCTTGATAGATGAAAGACTGCATTCTTTACACACACGTAGAAAAATGCACACATAGTTGGCTCTGGTCACAAGCCTCACATCAACCTAGGTACAGTATAATGGCATTACTTATTTTTGAAATTGTAAACAATCGCCAAATATTATTCCTCTTTAAATAACCCCGAAGTCGTCGTTCTTTTTCTCCTGTCTAGACTATTATGACCCTTTTAGCTTTCCTCAGAAGTCCGATTTTCATCTTCGCTTTCACTGTTGTCCTCCATTGAGTCTTTTCTAGGTTGTTCGTAAAGTCTTGTACTCCCATCAAGACTGAATACAATACCCATATGCACCCTGTTTTTGACATTGGGGGAGTTAAATAGTGGATGCAATTATTTAGTGTTGATTGTGTCAACATGTTAGCAGCTTAAGATAATTTAATCATTCCAAACCCTTGAGAGCATGTTAATGTTTAGAAATATTCAAACATTCATATGACAGAGTTCTCATATTGATTTTATAGCTGTCCTCTTGGTATCACACAGGGAAGCTTCTATCTCAAGTATGATGTGTCTTAAAGTCTCTTTACAACTGAAATGTAGTGATTTGTGAAAATTCAAGAATAATATATATGATTCTTAGATATAAAAGAAGTCATTAAAACGTTTTAAGACCTAGCTCGTAAGGAAATCAAAATCTAAAATCAGCAAATTTTAGAGTAAAATTCAAGAGGTAGGAACTCCCACACTAAAATTTCAGCAATAACTATCCTATGATTAATATAAATGAAATGCTTTAAGCATATTTTATTATTATTATTTGTGTAATGTTGGCTCTGTAGGGTTATTTTTTTCTGCATTTAGTATATTTGTAACTCAGTTTAGATATGTAGAATTGTTGAAGAAGTTTGTTTCTTTAATGCAACTAAAACACACAATCTTATATGAGTCATGCTCATATATACTTTCACCGAATCTGTGAAATTTGAGAACAAAATGAGAATAGTTGATTTATGGGTAAATTCGATCTTTAAGGGCAGAAAAAAGAAGGCCTATTAACACGTTGATATCTCCTCTGAGTGTCCTGTAGTTATTTTCCTATAACAAAACATTAAAATCCCTATTCAAGCAGTGATGTTCTTGCTTCAATGCCTCATTCTATGTTGCCTTTCTTTGCAATTACGACCTACATCCACGCAACATAGCAGGTAACTCTGGGAAGAGGTTAGGGTAGAAAACATTTTTAATTGGAAGGGGAAAAGGTGGTTTCAATTTAATGAATAAGCTTCACTCTTTCCCCTTCTCGAAACTGACCTTCAAAATTGAGTTTGGTTTCAGTCACACACTTGTCTTCTACTCTTTCCTTCACACCTGCCATGGAGCAGATAAAGGTGTAAGAAATGTGAGCCCACTTGAGTCATGCAGTTAAAAAAAATGTTACAGTAATTGGTGTCAAATAGATTTGTGATTGTTAGAAAAATATGACTGCTTTAATTTTAATGTTTGAGCATTGGCCATATATTTGGCTTTTGTTATATACTTCTCATGTCCATATTTTCTGTGTAGTATCTGACTCTGTAAAGAAGACAATACAGTTCCATTACCACTTTAAGAGCCATTATTGTGTTTATCCATAATACTTGAGGGGGGGGGGGAAAGGCCAGAGTTCATAATGTGTAGTTAGTTTAGTTTGATCATTTAAATATGCTATTCTTTTACTGCAATAACCTAAAAAACTTCAGAGGAACATGTTGTATTCCCAGTTTCAAATCTGATTCTGATTCCAAGATTATGTATTTTTGTGAGAGGAGTGTAGAAAAAATAAATAGATGTTGCACCAAGCAGAATCCTCCATCCCTAGTGGACTGTGAATTGCCTTTTGAGCCATTCTCATGTATTTGCTTCTGCCAGAGCAGTTCAGGAAGATGTGACCACTGTTCATCCAGGAAAATGCCATGGGAATGTTGCTACATGCTGCGGAACTGTTTATTCTGTTAGCTGTTTAGAATCAGTCTGCTGAACTGAACCCTCACCATGCGGAGTTGCAATGTTCACATCTTGTTCTATTTTTCAAACCCAGTGCACAAAGTTAAGTGGCAGGGAGGGAGATCATTGGAAGGTAAGGCTTGTGCAGCGCCATGGAGGTGAGGGAGGACTTGGCGGAGCAGAGAACCACAAGGGGTTTGGTGTGCCAAAGCGGGATGTCCAAAGGGGGGTGTCGTGGTGAGCTGCGTGATCCATTGGAACACAGGAAGAAAACAAGATATGTTTTTATTTGTAAATGAACAAATTATTGTCTTAATAGTTAATGTATAAATGGCTATGGGCATCTTCTCATGTCATACGTCATTTACAGCTATAACATGCAAATTGGCATGAGTGTATAGCAGACGGATCATATGTCATATGCTATCTAAAAGGTGTCCTAAGGCAGGAGTGTGGGTTCTCCACTGCAGAAGTGTCATCATCCATCTTCTTGCCAATAATTTCAAGGCATTGTGAAAACACGAAGTTTAAATGTGCTTGCATGCATAGATCCACAGATTATAACATCTCCTTTTAACTAACCCAACAAAATAAATTAATCTCTGGAGCATTCTGATGGTGGTAGATAAGTAATAAACAAATACATAACTTCAAATATAGACACACACCTGTGAAGCATCCGCAAAGTGGTGACGACGCGTGGAGTACGGGGAATTGGGGATGCTGTGGACGGGGAGGTAGGTACCATCAACAGAGGCTCAGGAAACAGAATCGAAAGAAATTAGCAAACCATCTGTGCAGATGGAAAGAGCACCCCAAGCAAAGGGTGGGACAAGGAATAAATGTTCTTGATATAGTCAAGGATGGGCGATAAGTTTTTTGAGCAGAATAGAGATGTAATCGGACTTATTAAAGAGGAGACTCTGATGAGTATTGTATGACCCATAGACTCTGTGGGGACAACAGGGAGAGTCTCTAGTAGGCTCTTAAATAACATAATGTGAGGGGTGATGGTGATGATGAGCAGAGTGACAGAGGCAGTGGTAAGAAGATTGTTCAGGGTGTTTTAAAGATAAAGTCAAAAATATTTATTGGTAGATAGAATATGGTTTGTGAAATAAAAAATGAATTTAAGGATGTCTCCCTGGCCTTTAGACTGAACAAAGGGACAAGCTACAGTTGCCATTTACAGATGTTGTCACAAATGAGGGAAAAGCCATGGTGGTGAAGAATATGGAGTTTGGTCTGGACCATTTAAATGTAAAATGCACAGTAGACATAGAGGTGGAGATGTCAAGTCAGTGATTATCTGGAACTGTCCAGAGTCCATTAGAAAGAACCAGGCTTGAGACGGAAATTCATAAATCATAGCATTTATATGCAAAGCCAGAAGTGTGCATGAGATCAACTAAAGAAAAAAATACCCATGTGATGTCTGACTATCATTTCGAGGTTTGATAGAAGAGAAAGAAACAGAAAAGTCAATAAGAGATCAGGAAGTTAAGTTTGAAGAAACTAAGAGAGTGGTTTCTCAGGAGTCAGGTAAAGAGTGTGTATCAAAGAGAAAGGAATGGCCATCCATGTCAAAGGCTATTGGGTGGTCAAGTATGATGAAGGCTAAGAATCAGCCCATGGATTTAGATCTGTGAAGGTCACTGGTGATTTTGAGAAGAGCTACTTCAATGCAGTAAGGGTCAAGGTAAAGGAGGTAACAGAGAGAGCATGTGTAGAAAACTCTTCGGAAGAGCTGTGCCATAAAGAGGATGCAGAGGAGGAAAAACAAATTTCCCTCTATCTTTCTCAGTTCCTGGCTGAGACTCCACTGTAGTAAAAGTCAGATTAACAGGAAAAGCACAAATAGAAGTTGGATAACATGTATACCTCCTGTATACATGGGAGATAACCCCAAAAAACTGAGTAACTCTCCAAAATAGCCCAAGCTAGCACCTTAATTATCATCTCTAGCTAAAGACAGAAGAAAATCGTTGTGGGGTTTGGGAGAGGTCAGTTATGGGAAGTTACCGGAAAAGCACAGTACACAAAGGTGTGGTCGTTAGGCAGATTTAAGTCTTTGCCTTTTCCATTGATGAATGTCTTTAGAAATTTAAAGTCATCCTCCTCTTCCTGGTAAAGGGAGAGGAGACAGCCTTACCAATGGCGACTTCCCTTAATGTGTACACCCTACCAAATGAGGTTTATCTCAGGAATGCAAGATTGGTTCAACATTTAAAAAGCAATCAGTGTAATTAACCATGTAAGCAGAATAAAAATATAACATTTTTTTTTAAACTGGTTATCTCAATAGGAGAAGCACTTGACAAGCCTAAAAAGATTCATTTATGATAAAATTTAACAAATTAGGATTAAAAGAAAAAGACTTCCCGGACGCTTTGCCCCTAAAAGTGGGAACAAAATAAGGATGTGCTCCCATTCTACTATTCATCACTATACTGGAAGTCCTGGCCTATAAAATAACACAAGAAAAAGAAATAAAAGGAATACAGATTAAAAAGGAAGATTAAAAGTCTTTCACAGCTAGTATCTCCTATATAGAAAATTCCAAGGATTAGTTAAAATTAAGTCACAATGAGGTATTATTACATGACTGTGAAATGGCAAGAAGCAAAAACACACACTAGACACTGCCAAGTGCAATGAGGGTACAGAGCAACTGGAATTCTTATGTACTGTCAATGGGGGTGAAAACGGCACAGCTACTTTGAAAAAGTTCGCCAGTTTCTTATCAACTTCAACATACTCTTACCACCGGAAGGAGTAACCCTGCTCCTAAGTATCTATTCAAGAGGAATAAAAATTAATCGTCGTTCGAAAGGCTGTACATAGTTGGTTTTAGCAACTTTACTTGTAATTGCCAAAAACCAGAAACGACCCAAATGTTCTTCGACTTGTGATTGGATTAACAAATATGGTGTACCCACAAAAGGGATATTACTCAGTAATGACAAAGAATGAACTGTTGGTAAATGCGATAACATGATTGACCCTCTGATGCATACCATATATAGTCTTAAAAGACTACACACTTCAGGATTATGTTTAAATGATACTCTGTAAAAAGCAAAACTAAGCAGAGATGATATCAGTGCTTATGTAGGTTGAGGGCGAGGAGAGGGGTTGATTAAAAAAAGGGCCATGCCAGGGAAGTTTTTGAGATCATGAAAGCATCGCACTTGTTTTTGGTGATGGTTATATCATTTTTGTCCCTTTGTCAAGTTTTGTAGACCTAATCCCAAACCAGTACATTTTACCGTATATAAATTTAAATAAAAGGAAAATAACACCAACTTTCTTTATTATCACATCATACTGTTAGTGCCCTTTTTTCATTAAAAATGAATACTCACTCCATGTGTGGTTGAGATTTGTAACTAATATTCCTGCCTTTCCGTGGAGCATCAAACACGAGTCACTGAATGAGTCAAGAATTAGGGAGATGGTCTGGTTTGCAACCATCATTTTATGGTCTAAATAAACTAATTTTGTACTCCTCAAACCCTTTCCTAAGATGGATGGCTCCAGTAATTCTTCACCTCCCTCATCCCATTTCCAGTAACACTAACAAATTGGGTTTTCCTACATCCGCCCCACCCTCAGGCAAAGACAGCCTCCTGTGGGGATCAGCTTCTTGGTGAGAATAGGATGTTTCCACCCACCACTGTATATTGACACTTGCTACGCTTCTGGCTATAAATCACTTGATGACATCACATTGTTGCTATAAATCCATGAACAAATAAGCTATCCTTCCATTAGGGAACATAAAACGGTCCATTTTCAGACTCAGTCTGCATACTGTTTATGGGTTGCTTGCTGCTTTCAGGGTTTTTACAAGAGAACATCCACTGTTTCTTTCTGGCTCTACTCCAGAGGGCTGTGTTAACATTGCCCATTTTCCAAGATATTTGGTGGGAACACTGCATAACAGAGCCACATTTTCCATCAGGGACCTGCACCATATTTTAGTCTCTATTTCCCAGACAAATTAAACCCACTGTTTTATGAGCTTCTTCAAAGGGACTGCACAGTAGCTCATTTTATTGAATATGGATACCGCTACTCAGAAAACTGATCATATGATAACAGAGCCCAGAGCTTACGAATTCTAGAGCACATTAATTATTACTTCAGGGTTGGACCCTAAATTACTTAACTTCCGTAGGGAAAGTTAGGCAGTGGTCCACTTGATGATACTGAAATTGAAACCACTGTGAGCTCAAATAGGTTATCTGCTTGGTGGGAGTGAGGAAAAAAAATAGTATGGGATCTGCAAGCACCAAGGGGGAAATTCATTTTTATGTCATTCATTCCTTCATTTGTTCATCTGAATTGAAAAATGATATTTGAGTATCGACAGCCTCAACTTTCAATTCTTTAATTTTCTTTCATGTTTTTAAAGTCAAGAGTTGAGTTTAGAATTCTAATCCAGGAGTAAGTTGGAGGGACAATGTTTAAGTGGCTAAGAGTTTCCTCAATATATAGATAAATATCTACATATATGTATTTATATGCTCATATATACAAATATAATAATTACATGCATTTATGAAAACAAAAATATACAAATACAGTTTTGAATCATTACTTATTAGCCCCTTCAGTTATTATTGAAGTTTATGCAAACCAATCCCTGGTTTTGCTTTTTTTGTTGTTTTTAACTCTTGTTATCCAAATTGAATTATTTAGGTACAACAGATTTTAGGTGGTTTGGTTATTTTTGTGGTTCTTGCTTTCAACTTTTGTTTATTAAAATTAAAATAATACTACAAGTATGCTAAATCCATATATGATATGACAGGTATTGGAGTAAGAGTGTTACATAAGCTTTCTCATTTTAAAAATATGACTCTGTGGGAGTGTGCACTATTATTATTCCTATTTCATAGATTAGGAAAATGAGCCTCAGAAAACTGAGCATCTACCTAAAGCAGTTCAACTTACAAGGGAGGATCTTGAATTTGAATGCATGTCTAACTGACTCCAGAAAACGTTCTTTTAAAAACAATACAGTACTGACTCAGTTGCTAGTAATGTAAATGACAGAAGTGGGTATGTTGCTATTGAGTAAATGAAGACATTTCCTTGTTTGAAAAAAAAGTGTGGGCAACTGCATCTTAGATGAAGATTCCATTGCTGTTTTCAATAAAAGATCAATAATCTATTTTTCTCGGTACTTGATAAGTCAAATCACAGAGCTGAAGATAAATGCACTGATTCATTGGTAAGCCTCAGAAGAATTAATTCTTTGATCCTTGGTGGAAATTTTATTCATTACTGAAATGTTAGAATTACTTGGGTTTTAAAATTACTATGCTGCCACGCTGTAAAAATATCACCTTGGACAAATCTGAGTGAGGGATGATTAGGTAAAGGTTTCTACTTTACTGGCACCGTGATTACTGGTCCAGGGATATTTCAAGAATTTCTGGGCTGTAAATTACCTAGGAGGCTATAGGTGTTTGTTATTAAGGAAATTATTTTAGTGGACAGCTTCAAAAGAAACAAGACACCTGGCACCGGCCTGAATCTCAGAGGCAACTCATGTACACTGATTTCAATATGTTTGCCAGAAAGCCTTCAGGACTGATGGAATCATGGGCCAGTGCCCAACCGGAACACAGTCTGCGGAAGCTGAGTTTATCACAAGGTTGAAAGAAAGAGCTGATTAATAAATGTGCTATTAGGTCAACCAAGATCACAGAGGAATAGGTCAAGAGTGACTGTCAGATTTGGGGGACTAGAGTTCCCAGCTCTCTAAGAGGAGTGAAGGCAATGATTAAAACATTATTTCAATCCTGCAGAATTTGGAACCTAAATGGGGTGGGGAGCAGATCAGATTAAATGGTTCCATTCACATTTATAAATTTAGATCCAATACTGAGCCTCCAAAGATATGGCATATATTTTGATATATCACTGTAATCTGAGATCAGAGGAAACTTGGAGCCTTTATGCAAAGAGAAGGATCAAAAGTAGTTAATATAAGATTCAAGAATCCTCCTTGCTCTGGAGAGAGCGTAACTCTAAAGTTTTAGGACAGAAGCGTGAGTATCTTTGTATAGTGTCTAGACCTCAAAGCTTTTAAAAATATACATCTACATAGGTGATAGACAGATGATAGGTAGATGTTAGATAGATAGATAGATGATATAGATAGATAGATCGATCAATCGATAGATAGATGATAGATAGATGGTAGATAACATGAACAAAAAAGCATCAATGGCATCATTATATTTATATATTTTACATAGAAGAGCACTCGTGATTTTTGCTAATAACATATATAGATATATAGATAAATACCTAGCAAGAATACTTAGAGAATCTAATAAAGCCTACTGGCCTTCTCCCCAGAAGAGGTGTCCACAAACATCTTCAAAATCTTTTTCATAATTCTGTCCACTGATTGAGATGTTCGAGAAGAATCCTGACGACAAGGCAATTTAAAATCTGTACTTGTCTACTTCCTTTCTTGTAAATTATCACTCCGTATTAGTCAGGGTTCTTCAGAGAAATAGAAGCAACAGGAGATATATCAGTATTCACTTATTTGTTACAGGGAACTGGCTCACCTACTCATGGAGCCAGAGAAGTCCCATGACCTGCTGTGGGCAGCTAGATACCCAGGAAGGCCAGGGGCCCGGTTCCAGTGTGAGGCCGATGGTGAGTCCCAGGCTGAGTTTGGAAGATTGTTGCTGTCCCAGCTCAACAGCAGGCAGGAAGAGAAGGGAGTTAGTTCCCCTCTACCTTTTAAACTCTCTGGCTCCTAATGATCAGATGATGCTTAATCATACCTGAGGGCCACCTGCTTATACGGCCCACTGATTCAAATGCTTATCTTTACCTGCAGATGCCCTCACAGACACCTGAGAAGTAATTTTTAACCTGATACCTGGGCATCCCCTGATCCAGTCAAGCTGACAAATAAAGTTAGCTAACTCACCCTCTCCGTCTCAAATGATTTTGTATTTCTGTGGATTTTATCTGTTTATGGTAGTAAAACTGCCTTTCAAAGCGTCGAGGCCATTGTGGATCATGAGAAGTAGAAAGTAGGCAACACATAGTACAGTTAAAAGTCTTCATTTTCAGATAAACCTATGTGTCAACCCATCTCTCTCACCTTCTAGCTGTGGGAATGTGAGCGAATTTTTTAAATTTACAAGTGTCAGTTTCGTCATCTGTAAGAGAGTATTAACTTTCTCATGGGTTTTTAGTTAGGTCTAAAGAAGATACGTTTGATAACTAGGTACATACAAAGTGCTGAGGACATACTAGGTACTCAAACAGGGAGTCCCAACTTTGGTGTGTGGGGTGCTTATGGGGGGGTGGAGGAACTCTATTCTCTCTCACGAGAATATTAAAAGAATTATATAAAACACCATGCAATCTCTGTGAATTTGTGAATTTGCACCAGAGAAACTTTGAGGAATTTTATTACCCCTTGGGCAGTGACGATGGTGGTGGTGATTTGTGTGTGAGGGGATATTCGGCCCTTCCAAGTGACTGAGGTAAAAAGTCATTGTTTGTTCCACAAAATAAATAAATAAATAAATAGATAGACAGATAAAATAAACAAAACAAAACTCAACTAAAGAAAAAACCCTAGGTAAGTAAGAGAAATCCTAAATATCAGAATATTAACACATGATGTCTCAGACTTGCAAGAATATATATATATATATCCTTCATAAATTAAAATTCAAAGAAAAGAAAAAGTAGGTGAAAGAAACATTTGAGAAGTAAAGTAACAAAATTGCCTTCTTTTAAATATCAAATAATTTATTAAATTAACAACAAAAAGACGCACAGAGAGGGGTGACAGAGAGCTTCCAGCTGTGATGGTCCCAGCACATGGAGGAGGCAAGAGACTTATTGGTGACAGCAGTGAACAGGAATCCTGGTAGATATAGTGATAACCCCATGATGACAGGAGCTCCCCACCCGCCCCCCGGCTCCTTGTCACAGAATTGCCAATTCAAACGGATGCAGAAAACGTCATCATAATCACGTTTTCCTTTTGTGATCTCCGAGTGGAGAGGATTCTAGAATCTCACCACGAGAAACCTCCTATGGGCCAGGACTGCTCGCTAGTCTGTTAGCAAACTGATCTGTAAGCAGCTAGACTTCCGATGCCCCAGAATCACTGACTGTCTTGAACTTAGCTTTAAGTTAAGCTTTAACTCTGATAGGTAACTTCCGTCAGGGGTCCATCTTTAAATTAAGATTGAAGTCAGTGCCTCAGGAGGGTTGTTTTCAATATCTGGGGACAAAAGTACTTGGAATAGCTGTTCGGTAGCTCATCACACAGCTGCCAGGCTAAATAGACCCCAATAATGTTTTCTTACTGAAGCTTCATTTTGGCCTAAATCTCATTCTAAAACCCCAGTCTTTCGACAGGAAAGCTCTATATGCCAAACATCAGCCAGGAAACATAATTATTACCAAAATTGAAGCAGGTACTATTAAATCTTTTCATTTCAATTTGGAAATATAAGATGAAGAGTTTAATATTAACTCAATCAGTCAGTTTCAATTAGGTCACTGTGCATTAGGGTTTATAGCACTAAGATCACTAATACAGCTCCTTGAAAAACAAGCAAAGTATTATAGTTGGTCCAAGTAGACATATTCTACAACGATTTGATTATATTTATATGTTTTCTTGCAAACTCTAGTGGTATTTCTCAAGATTTTTTAGGTGTCAACATATGGTTTCAATTTCTCTGAAATATATAGCTTAGCTTGTTCTCAGAGAAAATGCTGCCAAACAGGACTTGTAAATGTATCTTGAGGTAAAACTTAACATCTCGTCCTTTCCTATAAGGCTCCTTGGCTAATGCCTGCGTAACCACCTCAGATGGAAAATCACACCATTACCCAAACGAAGTTTTTTCAACTGAAAAGAGAAACAGGTTTCCCTTTCATATACACACTAAGCTATGCTGTAACAGACTTTTCGCCCATCAAGAAGATAAAAATGTAGATGTGTTTAGCTACTTTAAATAATTGCCATTATGACCAATTTCAGACAGTTCAAACTAAAGGAGTCAGTCTACCAAACAAAACAGAATTAATAAAACAGAATATTTTCACTGAAAGAGATTTTTTTCATCATTCTAAAAATTCCCTGTTTGCATCATTCTAAAACAGAAACAGGAGAGAAAAGGTCACATTTGATTTCTCATAAAACGATGGCTAGAAATTGTCATAATGCAGTTCTTGATGTACTGAATGTTTGCACCGAATGGTTTATCTTGAAGGTACATTTCACATTCTCTATTTGTGCATTTATTCAATACACATTCAAAAGCTTTCTGTTTAGTGTGTATGTGTGTATACATGTGTGTATAGATATATACATCACATGTGTGTATTTATCTGGCTTTAAAAAAAATTCTGGAATGTAAATTTTAAAACTCTGTTCGACATTTGGATTTGTATGTTTTATCTTTATTATAATCCAAACCCAAGCAATGTATAGATCTATTTTATAATGAATAGCTTACTGTAGACATTTCCCTAAGTTATAAATCCTCAGGGAACACGGAACTGCTGTTGAAACAAGTTAGGTTGTTTTGTACCTCTTTGTATAATATGTGCATACCCACTGCTGATAAAGAAACAACTTGGTTCCTGTAGGTAAAAAGGTTTTTTTCATTTTCAGTGCTGTCTTGATATAAACAAGAAGACAAAACTGGTGAGAAAAGGAGAGATTGTGTCTATGAAGTTTTCTCTGAAGTTCCAAATGACTATCTAGAAGTCATAAACAACCCAGCAGTCCATTAAACCGTATCCCTAAATTACTCAAGAGTTACATGCTTGGCCACCTTCGCACTATTATTATTTTGTCTCTTGCCAATGGTGTTTATAAAAGGTGAGTATAGAAACAGACTAAATAGAATAGAACTGGACAGTGCCTTGCTTCGGTGAGAACGAAGCGTGGTCGGTGTGTTTTCCTCACTAGTATTAAGAACGTGTCCTGGGAAGACTAAAACTCTGGGTACTTTTATTTGCTTAGTGCTTTCTTTCTTTTAATTATAAAAATAAAAGAGAGTATGTGTAAAAAAAAAAAAGCTTTAAAGCATAGACAAACAGAGATAATGACATTAAAACTTATGTAATTCACCACGCGGAGATGCAAGACTATCCACGTGTGTTTCTGCCTCTTTTAAATAAATTAGGCTCATAATCTATATATTTTTATTGAAATACGAAGATGGATCAGGAGTGTCTTTCCTTTCCAGTAAATACTCTTTGATATTTTTTTCCTATAGCATTAAATTAATCTAATTACAGAGATTACGTTACTGGAACCCACCACACTGTATTTACATAAACTGTTGGACTCTTAAGTTATTTCTGATCCTGCATTATTTTTCCTACTTTTAAACACTCACAATAGAAAAGACTACTATTTACTGAATGTTTGCTATGTGTCCAATGTGGCGCTTAGTGTCCTGCATAGATAACCTAGTCCAGAAGTTGGCGAACTGTCTACTGCAACCCGTGGAGGACCCCATGCTTGCTTTTTATAAATAAACTATTGGGACACAACCACACGCATTTGTTTACATATTGTTTATGGTCACTTTCCCATTACACTGATAGCTGAGTAGTTGCAACAAACACCCGATGGCCTACAAAAACTGAAATATTTTCACAATAGCCTCTGACACAAGTCCGGTTGGGTCTTCTGTATTGCTGGAAATGTTTTTAGTCTGCCCTTCCCAATGCAGAAGCCATCGTCATATGAGACGACTGAGCCCTTGAAATACGGTGAGTGCAATTGAGGTACTGAATCTCTAATCTTACTTAATTTTGAGTAACTTAAATTTAAACGGCCATATGTGACTAGTTGCAACTATGCTGGATAGGACAAATCTGGAAGTCCTGGTCTGTCATATCCTACAGCCTAATGTGTGGTTTCTGAGAATTTCTGGAAGGCTAAAAATTTAGTAGCTCAAAATTTAGTAGCTAAATCTTTTTCAGTTGGTATTATTTTTGCATTCACATTTTGTTAATTTACCAATATGTGGCAAGTTATCAGAGTTGTATTTAACAATGAAAGTTACTCAATCACATGACATGTGAAACAAAAATGAACACTTTCTTTCCCTGAAGAAAATTAAAAAGTTATCGTTTGCAACATATAAATGAAATGTTACTTCTGTTGCTATTGTTATCTCTGTTTGGTTATTTAATAGAATATTTGGGGCACAGAGAGAAAAATAAAATTTCTGAGTTTCTTGTGAAATAACAGACTAGAGAAATGTGAGAATCCATATCCATTCTTGTTATAAAAATATGAAGATCACATAAGGAAAAAATTATTGTTTTTACATTCAATTATTAATAAGACCAAAAAGGATTTTGCTTTGTTTTTTTTTTGTTTTTTTTTGTTCCCCTCTGAGCTTCAGTTACTTGATGGGAGAAATGAAAAGTATGGAAGTGAATAGTTACTTTCTCCCATCAGCAAACAAGGCCATGTCAAGACTTCTAAGACCCTGGGCCTTTTGCCTTCGTGAGACTCATTTCTTCCATTAAAGAAAGAAAGAAAGGAAAGAAGGCTTTTTTATTTCTTTGTTTTATTTTAAAATAATTTGAAACACTTTTGTGGGCCCCTAAAATGATGATGGGTCCTGGTACCTTGTCCCACATGCTTTCTATGAGCAATTGGTCACATTAAATATGAACTACCTTTATGTGGCTAGATTTTAGGAGCAACACAACCAAGTTGTCTTGACCTTCCAAAGTATTTTTTATTCTTAGTAATTGATTCCTCTGGGAAAAACTTAAATTGATCCTTTAAGCTGGAAATATTTCCAAATGTTAAAAGAGCAATGGAAATTAATTAATTATGACTAATGATGATGAGTAATGTTACGGAGTCATTTCCAGAGAATGACAGCGATGGTGATAAAGGTATGGAATGGGATAAATTAGGGTTGGAAATGTTAGGTGATTAAGAGCAAACCTATTGTGCGCATGTTCTTCCTTTCGCAGCCAGAACAACACATTTATAGATCTTCTCTCTTTCAACACTTACGAAGTAACTGCCACTTGCTGAGGAGGCCGTGTGGTGCAGTGGTCAGCTGCCCAGGTGTCGGAGCTCACCTTGCATTCAGGTTTGCATTCTGGTTTTCTCTCTTCACAGCTGCGTGCCTTGAGCAGATTAAGCAAAGCCAAGGACCTGTGTTTTCATCTGCAAAATGGGGAGCATTGTCCCTAGTCTTAATAGGTTATCATGAGGCATGAGTTAATAGATGACGACTCTTCGAAAAGTGCCTGGTAAGCATGGCCTAAGTGTCACTTCCTGTTTGTTGATGACACTCTACCTAGGGGCTGAAGGATGAATGCAAGGAAGCTTAGCCCCTGAGGAGCTCATGTCCAATGCATGGACGTGTTCTGTCTAACACGCTGACTTCAACAGGGAGTAGTAGTAGTAGCTGCTTGGGTTTCTTGTTGAGAATTCTGAGGTTTTTATTCAAGTTCAGAGAAAAAAGTGTGTCCTGAATGTAGAAGGGGGTATTATCATATGTATCATGCATTTTCATCCTTGATCTAATAATTTGGAAAGAAAAAATATCAAGATTTTAATGACTTATTTTTACAAGCTGTCCCCTTGAAACATGGATGCATGGCCTAATGTAACTTAATGGGCTTTCATTCATAGGATTTAGCTACTTGAATTATTCGCAGCGAGCATTCAAACAATAATTTGCTTTGTTTTTGACTTATTTTCAGGACAACCAAAACACTATGTCCTTTAATTTCACAAAAAGGAATTAAGAAATTGTAAAGACATAAGAGAACAATAATTGAGAAATGATGGTTGCATTTTGGAAGAAAGACCAGCTTTTGTTACAGACATCTATTTCTTACTTGGGTCTCTAAAGTTCTGTTCATTGTGCATTTTGTTGAAAAAATACCTGGCTTTAGAATGACTGGAAAGCCTATTTCTGTTTGCTTCGATCTGCCCCAAGCAAATGGAGGCAAACAAATGCTTTGTAAATGAGAAATGACCAAAACGGCCTAATACATCAGCCTAGCCAAAAACAAATGTCCTCTCTAGATAGCCATTTACAAAATTACTGACAGTGCAAATCTTGATCAGAAAAACCAATCTATAAGATACATTTCTTTTAACTTCAATTAATCCTACATAAATCTGTAGTTACCTGGCCTTGAATATATGCACATCTTTATCAAATCTGCAAGCCACGTCTCCATATTTCATTTCAATAACATGTAAACATCTGCTGGAACTATATCGTTCTTAGTTTACTTGAAATATAGCACAGAGCTTGACTGTCGGTATTATTTTATCATTTTTCATTGAAAAAACATTAAAAATGGAAAATTCTTACCACAAAATTAATATTTCTATAAATGGATTTTCTCCACATAAAACTAGACAGTCAAATACATCATTTGAAACTTAAAATGTATTCTTTAACTCCGACAACTACTTTTCACACTTTAAATTTATGCTTTGTAACTAATTCATGAATGTTATTTTTCCCAGTCTGGCAAAATAACAGAAACCTAGCCATATCTGTTTTACTTGTGAGACATGGAGATGCTGGATTAGGTTATCATTTGATTTTTTATTAAATGCTTTTTAAAAATGGAAGAGTTCTTTTTGTAAAAATATGTTTACATGGATTTTTAGAGGTCAAATTAACAAAATGTAGTCTTTGGAAACTTAATTAGCAGAATGTAGTTATAAAATGAGCCTTGTTTAACATACCTGAACCAAAGTGTAAGACAATTGAACAGAAGGTCATACAAATCAATTTCATTTCAAAACTTTTTTTAAAATTAATTTTCCTCTGATTTTCTAGTTTATAGATACATCCCAAGAAAGCAGGGAGGGGGGTCGGATTGTGTGTAATTTCAACCTAAAGTCAAGTACTGTTAATATTTAAGCATATTTCTTTTTAAATAAGATACTCGTTTTTTTTTTTTTTTTTGCATAATCATTATTACATTGTATATAATTTCCCATGGTGCTTTGATTTCCTTAACTGTATAATACAAGCAGTTTCTTTTGTTATCAAAACAAAGTAGCAGATGAAAACTAACTTGGTAAATAGGACTCTAAGAATTTATGTATAATTCCATTGGCCTGTAGTAGGAGTTGGCCAACTTCTTCCATAATGGGCCACATAGTTAATATGTTCTGCATCGGGACCCTGTGGTCTCTTTCCCAAACATGTAGGTCTGCTAAGCAGACAGAATCCAAAAAAACAAATGGACATGGTCATGTTCTAACAAACCTTTGTGGGCAATAAGTTTTGAATTTTATATAATACTCACATGTCACAAAATATGATTTTTAAAATATTTTTTCTAACTATTTAAAAATTTAAAAAAAACATTCTTAATATACAGGCTAGCTAGATTTAACATGTAGATCTCAGTTTAATGGTCTCTGGTCTATAGTTTCTTTAACTTGGAATATATTTGAGTTTCTCCCAGGCCTATCTCTCCCAAGGCAGCTATACTTTTGCTTACCTATCTTGTTTCCACGTCAGAATTTCTTATATTTTCTGAGAAGAGTGCTGGCTGATACTTTGTTTTTAATGAGAGCATTTAATCAACTGGAAGATTTTGTTGAAAGGGACTTCTAGCAATGAATTGTAAATTTGGCATCTCCCAGAATCTAAAACCAAGCTGATGGAAGGGAGGAAAATTTCCCCTGACTCTATTAGGGTCCTTGGCTGGCTGTTAAAATTAAACTGACAAAGACAGATTAAACAGGAGAAAAGCAAACAAATTTATTTAATATAAAGTTCGTGTGACATGGGAGCATCCATGAAAACAATGGAGACCCAAAGAAACGACAAGACCTGTGTACCACTACGTGAGGTTGGATAAAGAGTGGGTGTTTGCTTGAACTATAACTGGGGAAAAAAAGCAAAAAGTTTAGCAAAAAGCCCTGTTTGTCAGGATTCTTCTTGGTATCCCTTTGTTCTCAGAGGTAGAGATGCCTCTTTCCTCGGGGTATTGGGATGGCATCTCCCAAGGAGGGTTTTATGACCCTTATGCTTCAGGAAAGGGTCTCAGGAAAGAACTTCAAAGAAAGGGAGGAGGTCAGAGTGACAGTGGCCGTCACGCTTCTACCATTTTCTCCAACTTTTTTGGCTTAAAATATTCAAAATGCTAAGATGCCATATTTGGGGGGGGAGGGGGTAACATGTCCTTAACTCCATCCCTGATATATAGACGTTTGTCCTCAAATCGTTTGCTTGTTTATCGGTAATTGAAATTTGCCATTGTCCCTCAGATGATCATTTTTCATATAATGAGAGGTAATAGAGAATAAGATATCTGCCCTGTATGAAGGGTATATCTTAAATTTAGGAAAAAAGGAAATATGCAGACTGCTGTGGAAGGAAATCACTAAGAGAACCATGAAAATCGGTCTGTATTTCAAAATCCCTGAGAGGGCTCTGAAGGGATGTTCTAGCTCAGTCCTCAGCAGGTGGTCAAGGCTGGTTCTTCAAATATGGAGGAATTATTCTTGTGACTCAGCAGCCACTGTTTGGGGAATTTGGATTGTATCAGGAAGGGCGAGGAGGAAGAGTGAGGGCTACAGCCATGTGCAAGAGGGTGTGTGGAGGAATGACATACACGAAGGCTGTGATGGCGATTCTCTGTCACACTACATACTACATAATATCATGGGGTATTTAAATTATAAAAATACCTTTATAATAAGCCATTTACTAAGTCTGTATCATTTTTTTTCTATTGCTGCTAAGGTAAAAAGAGAAGGTTCTGGCTTAAATACGATAGGAAAAGTTAGTATTAAATTATCTCTTGATATATAGAATGAATTAATGGAGTGAATTCAGCTACAATTGATCAGATCCATGATGCAGAAATGCATTGTTAAGAATTCCCAAATACTGCATAGAATGTGAAATAGTAAATCAATTACTTATTTTCCCCCAAACAATGAAATAACAGTAACAGTAACAGCCCTCCTAGAATAAATGATGGACATGTGACAGGAACGTTATCTCATGCTAAACTTATAACAGTACCACGACCTAGGTAATCTCGAGATTAGAGATGAGAAAACTGAAACTTAGAGATTTTAAGTCATCTGGATCATATAGTCGATGGAAAAGAAAATTTGAACTTGGGCCCTTAACTTCACAGATAGAAGACTCACTCATTCACCACAGCAAATAAAAAACACTTAAAAAAATTATATCTGTAGAATTCACTTTCTGACAAAATTTCATCTCTAGCAAAATAACTGGCAAACATATAAGCAATAGTGACAGTTTTTCATCTGTAAAGATTCTTGAGTGATTTTACCATGCAACTTTTTATGTCCCTGCCATATTCCCAAGTTGTAACATTCGATGTTACTGGAAAATCTGTCCTTAAGCGAAGATTCATAGGGAGAACCTGCATCCCGTTCTTTTTCCCTCCATTATTAAAAGCCAAACTCTAACATGTTTTTTTAGATTTCCTTAGAGGAAGGGGGAAAAAAAACTACCCATGAGAGTACACTGAGACAACGTAATTTGCATATCTTTACAGCCTCCCATGGTGCCCTGCAAACGGAGAACAGTTGAAGGATATAGAGTTCCTTTTACACAGGATAACCAGCGGAAATGACCACTGATGTTAATTTGAAACAGAATGAGATAGCTACACTGAGGTGCCTTGAGGAAGTATACAAAGGGAGCCTTCTCTTGTTCACGAGGTGCTGACAGTGTGGGAGAGAGTCCATCCTGTGCAGCTGATGTAAGGAATGGCACATCCTTCAATCTCAACACCTGGACAGAGCTTGGGCAATTTTGAAAGAAAGCTAGACAGACGGTTTCTCATAATGACACTGCAAAAATCCCAAAAGGCATCCGCAGCTGGCTCACTAAGGAGCCTAGTTAAAAAAAAAAAAAAAGAAAACAAAAAAACAAACAAGAAAACACTATTTTTTTTTTTAAAGAAAGGCTCATTTATCAGTGCAAAGCTAAGCGATTTGATAAGCCCTTTCTAAATTCTTATTTGGCATAGACATATTTGTGCATTATGGCTCTTTCTGGG